>NC_134096.1:30599803-33099803 GCF_000715075.1 Nicotiana tabacum | reverse complement strand
CCTTTCCTGAGTGAATAATACTTGGTTTTCTTTTGTCACATGACCATGATAGTAAGGTGTATAAGGTATGTTAAAAGTGAGTAGTATTTTTAGTAATTTGAGATAATTTTTAATTATGTGGGTAATTGGTTAATTATTGGGTAATTGGAGATTACCTACTTAATTAAGGAGTTGTTGGGTGATTAATTAAAGAATAAGACTTAACCCCTCCCCAAAGTGGCAGCACCCCCCCTTCCCATTTTATGACTCTTAAAAGAGATTTAAAGGTGGCATACTTGAAAAGGTCATGTGACACCAAGCTTGAAATATGGGGCCCACCTAAAGGATAAAGGTAACACTTCTAAGTTCAAAATCAATTGCTAAGGAAAGAATTCCAGCAAATATTTCTTTGCATAGAAAAGTTACATCTCTTAAGAAAGAGTTTCATCAAAGATGATTTTGCAATAAGCAACGTTATTGCTTCGAGCATTTCACACGAAGACCAATTAATATTATAACAACATGGGGTTTGCGTATCTAAGGAAGTACGGTGCAATCTTTCCCAAGAATAGCATACGGATTTTTTTCTACTCTTAAGGTATGTTAAGGTTAAGCCCTTTCTTTATTTTGGCATGATCTCGTAACTACATGCATTTGATAATGGGACATAAAGAGAAGTTCATACTCTCGAATTTATATATATTATCCTAGTCTCATAAGTTATAGTATTTTCCCTTATCGGGACTTTATATTCAATTGAGTATTGTCTTCTTCCAGTCAAGAGCGCGGAGGGTCTATATATATACAGTATTACAGTATTTTCCCCACCATTGAGTTATAATTGGTGGGCAGGCCCCTATTGGGAAACCTCTGATCAGATGGTTAGTTATATATCGAGCCTACTGTGGCCGAGCGCCTATGAGCGAGAACAGTATGGTTGAGCTACAAAGCCTAATATGGCCGAGCGCCTATGAGCGAGCCTACTACGGCAGAGCAATTACACGTTCCGAGCCTTATAGCGCCGGACATCTATTTTATTTAATATATTAAGAGAGTTGAGTCAGTATTAGCAGGTAAGTATATCTCCAGATCATCTTTGACTCCCAGTTACTTTAAGTTATTATATTATCAGTTCAGTTTCAGCTTTCAGTTATTTTATTGCCTTGCATACTCGGTACGTTACTTTGAAGTGACGTCCCTTTTTATGGGGACGCTGCATTGCATGTATGCAGGTCAGACAGACAGACTGGTAGACCTCCTCAGTAGGTGTTGCCCGAGTTCAGTTTTATCAGTAAGCTCCACGTCCTTCAAAGTTGTCGGGTCTAGAGTTTTGTGTACATCTTGTGTATATATGTATATAGGTTATGGGTAGCTCGGGGCCCTATTCCGATCACAGTGCATCCATCAGTAGAGGCTTGTTGACATATCGTGTCAATTAATGCGATATGTTGGGCTTGTAGGCCTTGTATGTATATTTTGTTGGTTTGTCAGCTATAGTAGTTATGGCGGCCTTGTTGGCCCAGCTTTATATTGATGTTTAGTCAGCATTGGATTCCATTCAGTTTTATATTTTGCTTCACAAATTGTCTTGCAATGTTGCCACGACCAAAGTATGACATTATATGTTCAGAGTCCCTTAGTCGCAAGTTGGTACGCAAGGATAGGTGAGGCACCGGGTGCTGGTTACCCCTCCCCCCCAAGGTTCGGGGCATGACAAAAGTAGTATCAGAGCAGTTCTGTCCAAGGGAGTCTACAAGTCGTGTCTAGTAGGGTCTTGTTTATAGATGAGTTGTACAACATATTATATAAGCAGGGGACTACATGGCATTTGTATGCACAGATGACGGTGACTAGGAAGACCTACTCAGCCATTACCGGCTCCTCCACCACCCGAGGAGATTCCTAGGGAGACCGCACATCCAGTTCTTCTTCTGCTTTCATTAGATCAGGACTTGAGGAGTGCGGTGAATTTGTTGACACAGTTGGTAGCTACCCAGTAACAGGCTAGGACACCCGCTAGTGCAGGAACTTCAGAGGGGTCTGGGAGTTCAAGGGTCCGAGAGTTTATTGCTTTGAGTCCCCCAGAGTTTACGGGAACAGATCAGAGGGACGACCCACAGGATTTCATAGATCAGCTTCACAGGATCTTTCGGGTTATGCATACCACGGAGAAAGAGGCAGTTGAGCTAGTAGCTTTTCGACTCCGAGTTATAGACATCCTTTGGTATGAGAGATGGGAGAGGTCCAGGAGACGTGATTCACCTCCAACTATTTGGGAGATTTTTTCAGATGCCTTCCTTGACCAGTACTTACCGCGGGAGATCCAACAGGCTCGAGTCGATCAGTTTCTAGCCCTCAAGCAGGGCAATATGAGTGTTCGAGAGTATAGTCTCTGTTTTGACTCATTGGCTAGATATGCACCATTCATAGTTGCTACTATACGGGTTGGACCCATAGTTGACCGAGGCATGTGCCACCGCTGCATTGCAGGATAGTATGGATATCTCCCGTATTCAGGCATTCACCCAGAATATAGAAAGGGGTAGGCATCGGCATCATGGTATAGAAAGGACTGAGTCAGGACAGCGTAAGAGGATAAGATTTTCCAGGTCTTAGGAGCACTCTCAGGGTAGTTATAGGCCCCAGTACTTCGAATGGCCACCTAGGCCTCTGCCACCTCAGTTACAGGGTTACCGGTATGATCGCTATACTCAGTCAGGACCAGGTGAGAGCTCACAGACATCGAGTTTTTAGCGACAACGAGGTTCAAGGAAGGCATGGTCATTTTCGCCGCGATGTGACATCTAAGGTAGAGGACACTTGAGCCAATGTCGAGCTGGTTCTGATGCTTGTTATACATGTGGACGTCTGGGGCATATGATCGAGATTTTCCAAATAGAGATTCTGGGGTATGGCACAAACAGTAAATTCAGCAACAGGATCATCTATGTCCGTGCATCCTTCAGGGTGCGAGTCTCAGTCTTCGGAGGGTAGAGGTCGAGGCAGAGGTAGAGGTTCCAGTTCAAGTGGTAACCAGAATCGTAGCTATGATTTAGTGGGTCGACAGGACCAGGAGTCTTCACCAGACGTTGTGACAGGTATGTTGACCATTTGCTCTCACGATGCTTATGCCTTGATAGACCCAGGATCTACTTTATCGTGTATTACCCCATTTGTCGTGGGGAAGTTTAGTATAGTGCTTGAAATACTAAGCAATCCTTTTGCGGTATCTACACCGGTTGGAGAATCGATTATTGCTAGACGGGTTTACCGAGGTTGTACGGTGTCAGTTTGTGGTCTTCAGACCTCAGCCGACCTAGTTGAGCTAGAGATGTTGGATTTTGATGCTATCATGGGCATGGACTGGTTGGCAGCTTGCTATGCCACAGTTGATTGTCGAGCAAAGACAGCCAGATTTCATTTTCTGGGTGAGCCATTCCTTGAATGGGTAGGTAATACAGCGACACCCAGAGGTAGGTTTATTTTCCTATCTGAAGGCGAGGAAAATGATCGCAAAATGGTGCATTTATCATATTGTGCGAGTTAGAGATCCAGATGCTGAGATACCTACACTTCAATCTATTCCAGTAGTCAAAGAGTACGCAAATGTATTTCCAGATGAACTTCAAGGTATTCCTCCAGAGCGAGAGATTGATTTTGGAATTGATTTGCTTTCGGAAACTCAACCAATATCCATCCCTCCGTATAGAACGTCACCTACTGAATTGAAGGAGTTGAAGGAGCAGTTAAAAGATTTGCTGGAGAAAAGTTTCATCAGGCCCAGTACCTTACCTTGGGGTGCACCGGTACTGTCTATACGGAAGAAAAACGGCTTGCTGAGGATGTGTATCGATTATAGGCAGCTGAACAAGGTAACTATTAAGAATAAGTATCCACTTCCAAGGATAGATGACTTGTTTGATCAGTTGCAGAGAGCTAGATGCTTTTCAAAGATAGATTTGAGGTCGGGGTACCACCAGTCAGAGTTCGGGAGAAAGATATTCCCAAGACAACCTTCAGGACCCAATATGGCCACTTCGAGTTCCTTGTCAGGTCCTTCGGGTTGACGAATGCACCTGTTGTATTCATGGACTTGATGAATAGCCTATTCCGACCATTTTTAGATCTGTTCGTGATAGTATTTATTGATAATATTCTAGTTTATTCACATTCAGAGGATGAGCATGCGGACCACCTGCGAGTGGTACTTCAAACCCTCTATGATAGTAAATTATATGCTATGTTTTCTAAATGTGAGTTCTGGTTGAAGTCTATAGCATTCTTAGGGCACATTGTATCCGATGGAGGTATAAAGGTAGACACTCAGAAGATTGAGGTTGTGAAATCCTGGACTAGATCTACAACTCTGATAGAGGTTCGTAGCTTTCTAGGCTTAGCAGGACACTACTAGAGGTTCGTAGATGGTTTTTCTTCCCTTTCAGCACCATTGACGAAGTTGATGCAGAAAGCAACTAAGTTTCAGTGGACAGAGGCTTACGAGCAAAGTTTCCAAGAGCTTAAGAATAGGTTGACCTCAGCTCCAGTTCTAACACTTTCGGAAGGTCCAGATGGCTATGCCATGCATTGTGATGCCTGAGGTGTCGGGTTAAGATGTGTCCTGATGCAACATGGGAAGGTAATTTCCTATGCTTCAAGGTAGTTAAGGAAGCACGAGCGGAATTATCCAACCCACGACCTCGAGTTAGCTGCGTTGTCCATGCACTTAAGATATGACAACATTATTTATATGGTGTTCATGTTGATGTATTCACAGATCATAAAAGCCTGCAATATATCTTCTAGCAAAAAGAGTTGAATTTGCGATAGAGGCGATGGCTTGAGTTATTGAAAGATTACGATGTTAACATTCTCTACCATCTAGGGAAAGATAATGTTGTAGCATATGCCTTAAGTCGCCGATCTATGGGTAGCTTAGCATATGTAGAGGTCGAGAAAAGACAATTAACTAGAGAGATTCATCAATTGGCTTATTTGGGGGTTTGGTTAGTAGTCTTTGGCGATGGTGGAGTTGTACTCCAAAATACTGCAAAATCATCTCTCATAGCTGAAGTAAAGGAGAGGCAGTACGAGGACCCATAGTTGGTAGAGTTGAGATAAGTGAGTGCCGCAGAAGAAGAAGTCATTGTTAGAGCTCAAGGGAGATGGGGTTCTCAGATATAGGGGGCGTCTGTGTGTTCCAGATGTACCAGGGCTACAGACATGATTATGTCATAGGCACATTATTCGTGGTACTCTATTCATCCTGGGTCGACGAAGATGTACCATGACATTAAGGATGTGTACTGGTGGAACAATATGAAAAAGAACATTGTTGAGTTTGTCGCTCAGTGTCGTAATTGCCAACAGGTGAAGGTAGAACACCAGAAGCCCGGACGGCTAATGCAGACTATAGAGCTCCCGACGTGGAAATGGGAGGCGATAAACATGGACTTTGTCATGGGTTTACCTCGTTCTCATAATAAGTTCGATTCTATATGGGTGATAGTCGATAGGCTCACGAAATCAGCTCATTTCATACCGGTCAGATCTACATATACAACAGAAGATTATGCAAAGTTATATATTAAAGAGATAGTGTGGCTACACGGAGTACCAGTATCTATTATATCTGACCGTGGGCCCTAGTTTACAGCACATTTTTGGAGGTCATTTTAGAGAGGTCTAGGGACTTAGGTGAATCTCAGCACAGCTTTTCATCCACAGACTGATGGACAAGTCGAGCGCACTAAGAATGTACTCAGTGTGATAGACATCACCGACCCGTTTTCGTTCACTGAGTCAATGATCAAAGAGGCTCAGGCAGTGAAACCTCTCTCTAATGAAGGGGCCCATGGAGCAGACGACCCTTTTCATGGATTTTTTGATGGCGTGGACTCTACCGCCACGGATGATATCACCGGATTGGGTGACTTGGAGGTGCTGAGAAAGAGTCCATCTTCGGGAACAAGTGGGCCTTCCTCAAGACCTAAATTAATCAAGCGACCACAGGGGTGGCCAGTTACCTTCGGTGCTTGGTGACTGAGGAGGACCAAGCCAAGATGAACGAGGTGAAAGCACCCTGCCTGTTCAATGAAGCTTAACAGGCGTTAAACCGGGTAATTTCAGACACCTCTTGATGATTTATAGTTTGTACTTAGATCAATTTGCATATGATCATAACTTCTTTTTCTAGGTTTGTAGGCCTCAGTGCTTCATCATTAAACTTTTCTTCGATATCGGAAAGAGCTAAACCAATATGAGGCCGAGATTCGAGGGCTCACTGAGAAGAGAGATGCTTACAAACTTCTCAGTGAGCAAAGTGAAGGGGAGGCTAAGAGCCTCCGAGCTGAGCTAGAGGTGGATCGGAAGGAGCATGCCGAGCTGGTTGAGTTGGTAAGAAGAGTATTTGAGGTTAATGACCATGAGTCGGATATGGTGACTAACAGTCCGAAACCGCAGGTCCAATAGAAGCTTGATCGGATCGAGCAACTCCGGGCAGTGGTAGATGCGGTGATGGCTGAGGCCGAATAATAGAAAAGCAACATGGATCGCTTGGCCTCGAAAAAAGAGACTGCCCGGGCACAATTGGCTTCATCTGAGTTCCAACTTCAAACTGTAAAGGAAAATGCCTCGGTGCAGGCCAAAAAGATCGAGGAGCTTCAATCGAAGCTAAATTCGGCCGTCTCCGATCGAAAAATCTGGCCAAGGAGCTTGAGACGGCTAGGTCGGAGGCCAAGGTGGTTAAGGTCGATGCTGATGAGATGGTGGCTGTTTATAAGGCCAATGCCGAGGCGACCCAGGTTCGAGCAAATTCATGCTCGGGGTTTTTTACCTATCAGCTGAAATTTAGAGTGACAAGGAGCTCGAAGCCGAGGCTAAAAAGTTGGCTTATCCCGAGGATGATGATGACTCCGAGGGTTTAAGCGAATTCGAAGGAGGAGGAGATTCCGAGGGTTACGAGGCCCCCAGCGAAGACCAGGCCACTTAGGCTCTTTGTAAATGTTTTTTTTGTTTTTTTTTACTTTTCGTTTTATCTTTTGGTTGAGGCCGTTTGGCCTAGGTAAATAATTTGTATCGAGGCCGTTTAGACCCTTGTAAAATATTTTTCTATGCATATAAACCCTTTTTTTCCCGTCAACAATTTCTAAGTTCTTTGCTTTGCCTTTTATATTTGTAAAGATTAAAATGCCTTAGCAAGAAATAGTTAGGTTATGCTCGGAGGTTCGAACAAGCCTTGCCTTCAACATTATTTTGTTTTTAAGGCATCGTGGGGTTTTAGTGTTACCAAAAGTTTTTTCTCAAAGTACTTTTACTTTCTTTGATTATTGTTTGCCGAGGGTAGCTTTTAGAACCGGTTAAGAAATTTTAAGGCCTTGTCGTTTTTGCTACGGGTCTCAGACGTCTCCAAGATGTTTTAATTTGGCCGTAGCCTTTTTAGTTTGGGTGTTGCCCAGTGGGCTCTTCACCCCAAATTATCTGGGTTTGCCTAGGATAACAGTCCCCGAGTGGGGATGGCCGTAGCCTTTAAAATTCGAGAGTTGCCTAATAGGTCTTGTGCCCTAGAGTTCCGACAGCCCGGATTGTTCGACTTTGTTTTCGTACGGTAGTCCCCGAGTGAGAGTGATTGTTCGAATTTGGATTAAGGTGGCCCTTGGGCTCGATATCTTTAGGGGGTCAGATGTATGAAATTCCTTAAGAAAATGTAAGAAAAATTTTAAGGACGAGATTTTTATCCGCAAGGAAAAGACTTCCTTTTATTCTCATACATAGTAGTTATACATGTGTACATGCTTTGTGCCAGGACTCGAGAAATCTATGCGGTTATGGTTCATTTGACCGTCTGGCCCTTACAATAAATTCTATCGATCGAGATCCTTTAATCACGAAGTTTCTTTCCTTGCTAAAGTTGATATCCGAGGGTAATTCCCCCAGTATTTGAGGTTGATCATAGAGAGAAGCCTCGGATACTATTGATGCGATCTTTGACACCGATTCATGGTCGGCCTTTTATTCTAAGTTAGCATGAACCACTGTTGCCTCGTTAAAAACCATGCCGGAAAACCCATTTGGGACAAAAACGGTTCGAGGGAAAAAGAGTGTAACGTGTACTTTCAGACCTAAAGTTTTGTACCGTTCCTTGTTGGTTACCTGCAAGCATTAGTTCAAAACGTAAATAAAAGAAAGAATGGGGTTGTGCCTTAGCAGTAATATAGTCTCAAGTGAGTTATATTTAAGTTGTTCGGTAGTTCCCCGCCGTTCATTGTTTTGAGTTTGTAGGATCCCTTCCTAGTGATCTCGATAATTTGGTATAGTCCTTCCCACTTTAGCACCAACTTCCCTTCATTCGGGTTTTGGGTGCTTAGTGTGACCTTCCATAGTACCAAGTCCCTGGTATTGAAGTGTCGAAGGTTAGCCCTTCGATTGTAATATCTCTCCATCCGTTGTTTTTGGGTGGCCAACCGGACAAGGGCAGTTTCGCTCCTTTCATCTAATAGATCCAGGCTCGTACTCATGGCCTCATAATTAGATTCCTTTGTTGCATATCAGAATCTGATACTTGGTTCTCCGACTTCAACCGGTATTAGGGCTTCAACGCCGTAAACCAATAAGAAAGGGTTAGCCCCGGTACTGGACTTCGAGGTTGTACGGTATGCCCGTAGGACTTCGGGTAGGATTTCCTTCCATTTTCCTTTGGCGTCCGTTAACCTCTTTTTGAGGTTTTGGAGTATGGTTTTGTTGGTCGATTATGCTTGTCCTTTCCCACTAGGGTGATAAGGTGTTGATAAGATCCTTTTGATCTTATGGTCTTCGAGAAACTTGGTCACTTTGCTGTCGATAAATTGTTTCCCGTTTTCGCACACGATTTCAGACGGCATTCCGTACCGGCGTATGATGTGGTCCCAAATGAAATTGATGACTTCCTTCTCCCTGACCTTCTCATATGCCTGGGCTTCCACCCACTTCAAAAAATAGTCAGCCATAAACAAAATAAATTGAGCCTTATCGGTTGCCCATGGAAGAGGGCCAACGATATCTATTGCCCACTTCATGAACGACCATGGCGATAAAACCGAATGCAGTAACTCCCCAGGTTGATGTATCATCGGAGCATGGATTTGACCTTCATCACATTTTTGTACGAACTCCATCGTGTCCTTTTCCATATCTATCCAGTAGTAGCCGGTTCTGATTATTTTTCGAACCAATGATTCGACGCCTGAATGATTTCCGTATGTGCCCTCGTGAATTTCCCTCAGAGCATACTCGGTATCTCCCAATCTTAAACATATCGCTAGTGGTCCATTGAACGTTCTTCTAAATAGGGTTCCATCTTCGGACATGCTAAATCGGGCTGCTTTTGTATGCATGGCCCTCAATTCTATTGGATCCGAGGGCAGTTTTCCGGCATTCAAATATTCTATATACATGTTTCTCCAATCCCAAGTTAGTTTTGTTGAGTTTATCTCGACATGTCCTTCTTCCACTAATGATCTCATGAGTTGTACGACTACCCCTGAGTTGAGCTCGTCGTCCTCGACTAACGATCCTAAGTTAGCAAGGTAATTTGCCTCACTATTTTGATCCTGAGGCACGTGTTGTAAAATCCACTCCTTGAACTGATGTAATGTCACCTGCAACTTGTCCAGGTACCTTTGCATTCGTTCTTCTCTGACCTCGAAAGTCCCATTAACTTGGTTCACCACGAGGATGGAATCACATTTAGCTTCGATCACCTCTACCCCCAAGCTTCTGGCTAGTCCGAGACCTATAATCATGGCCTCATATTCAGCCTCATTGTTAGTCAATTTCACAGTTCTAATAGATTGTCTAACTATATTGCCTGTAGGTGTATTCAATACAATGCCAAGTCCGGACCCTTTTGCGTTAGAGGCACCGTTCGTAAAGAGGGTCCAGATTCTTGAAGACGTCCCCGAGTTTATCAAAAATTCTCTTTCGAACTCGGGTACTAGGGCCGGCGTAAAGTCGGCCATGAAATCTACCAAAATTTGAGATTTAATGGCTGTCCAAGGTTGCTATTCCATAACGTACCCGCTAATTTCCACGGCCCATTTGGCTAATCGTCCAGAGAGTTTGGGTTTGTGCATTATATTTCGCAATGGGTAAGTAGTCACAACACATATAGGATGGCACTAAAAATATGATTTCAGTTTCCTAGAGGCACTTATAAAGGCGAGTGCCAGTCTTGCTAGGTGAGGGTATCTAGATTCCGCCTCACCTAGAGTGCTGCTAACATAGTAAATTAGAAATTGCATACCTTTCTCTTCCCCGACCAGGACCCCACTTACCGCTATCTACGATACTTCCAAGTATAGGTATAGTTGTTCGTCTGCCTTATGCGTGTGAAGAAGTTGTGGGCTCGACATATATCGCTTGAGTTCCTCCAAGGCCGTTGGCATTCCGGGGTCGATGAGAAGTTGTTCTTCTTCTTCTTTAGCAGTGAGAAGAATCGATGGCTCTTATCGGAGGACCTCGAGATGAATCGTCCCAGGGCGGCTATGCGCGCGGTTAACCTTTGCACGACCTTTACGTTATTCCCCACCATGATATCTTCTATGGATTTTATTTTATTGAGGTTGATCTCGATTGCATGATTGGATACCATAAATCCGAATAATTTTCCTGATCCGACTCCAAACACACATTTCTCTGGGTTCAACTTCATATTGTACTTCTTCAATATGCTGAAGGTTTCCTGCAAATGTTTTAAATGGTCCTCTGCCCGTAGGGACTTAACCAACATATCGTCAATGTAAACCTCTATTGATTTTCCTATTTGTTCCTCGAACATCCGGTTTATTAAGCGTTGATAAGTGGCACCAACGTTTTTTAATCCGAATGGAATCACGTTATAGCAGTATGTGCCATATTTAGTGATGAAAGAGGTTTTCTCTTGATCATACGAGTCCATTAGTATTTGGTTGTACCCGGAATAGGCGTCGAGAAAGAGTCCTTGGGACACGCCTTATTCAAATCCTTGTAGTCTACACACATTCTTAATTTGTTCCCCTTTTTTTGGGGGGGAGGGGGGTAACTAGCACCCGGTGCCTCACCTATCCTTGCGTACCAACTTGTGACTAAGGGACTCTGAACATATAATGTCATACTTTGGTCGTGGCCACATTGTAAGACAATTTGCGAAGCAAAATATAAAACTGAACGGAAGCTAACGCTGACTAAACATCAATATAAAGCTCGGCCGACAAGGCCGTCATAACTACTATGGCTGACAAACCAACAAAATATACATACAACGCCTACAAGCCCAATATACTGCACTAACTGATAGGATATGTCTACAAGCCTCTACTGATGGATGTACTATGATCGGAACAGGGCCCTTACCTACCCATAACCTATATACATATATACACAAGATGTACACAAAACTGTAGACCCGACAACTCCGAAGGACGTAGAGCTTACCGATAAAGCTGAACTCGGGCAACATGTATTGAGGAGGTCTACCCGTTTGTCTGTCTGAATATACACGCATGAAATGCAGCATCCCCAAAAAAAAGGGACGTCAGTACAAAATAACGTACCGAGTATGCAAGACAATAAAATAAATGAAAGCTGAAACTAAACTGATAATATTATAACTGAAAGTAACTGGGAGTCAAAGATGATCTCGAGATATACTTACCTGCTGATACCGACTCAACTCTCTCAATATAGTAAATAAAATAGATGTTCGACCCTATAAGGCTCGGAACGTGTAACTGCTCTGCCGAGTAGGCTCGCTCATAGGTGCTCGACCATACTAGGCTTTGTACCTCGGCCATACTGGGCTCGCTCATAGGCGCTCGGTCTCAGTAGGCTCGGTATATAACTTACCATCTGATTAGAGGTTGCCCAATAGGGGCCTGCCCACCGATTATAACTCGATGGTGGGGAAAATACTATAATACTATATATATATATATATATATATATATATATATATATAGACCCTCCGCACTTTTGACTGGAAGAAGACAATACTCAATTGAATATGAAGTCCTGATAAGGGAAAATACTATAACTTATGATACTAGGATAATGTATATAAATCCAGGAGTATGAACCTCTCTTTATACCTCGTTATCAAATACATGTAGTTACGAGATCATGCCAAAATGAAGGAAGGGCTTAACTTTAACATACTCCGAGTATGGAAAAATCCGTGTGATATTCTTGGGAAAGATTGCACCGTACTTCCTTAGAATCGCAAACCCCACGTTGTTATAATATTAAGTGATCTTCGTATGAAATGCTCGAAGCAATAACGTTGCTTATTGCAAAATCATCTTTGATGGAACTATTTCTTAAGAGATGTAATGTTGCCATGCAAAGAAATATTTGCTGAAACTCTTTCCTTAGCAATTGATTTTGAACTTAGAAATGTTACCTTTATCCTTTAGGTGGGCCCCGCATTTCAAGCTTGGTGTCACATGACCTTTTCAAGTATGCCACCTTTAAATCTCTTTTAAGAGTCATAAAATGGGAAGGGGGGGTGCTGCCACTTTGGGGAGCTTCCACGTTGGGGAGGGGTTGAGTCTTATCCCAATTCTTTAAATAATCACCCAATAACTCCTTAATTAATTAGGTAATCTCCAATTACCCAATAATTAACCAATTACCCACATAATTAAGAATTATCTCAACTTACTTAAAATACTACTCACTTTTAACATACCTTATACACCTTACTATCATGGTCATGTAGTACCTTGTATGGCACTAGTCCATAAATACCGGATACTATAGCTCGGACCATATATATTTTTCCAAATCGACAATCTTCAATGAAACTCATTTTCTTTGATTCGTTTACCTTTTCACCTTCACGACATTTTACTTATCGCCTATTAAAAATAGCATAAATGCTTATAATATCAAGATAATCTCATCCCCGAGTCTATGTCGATTATCTGAAGACAAAACTTTAACGTATGAAAACGCGAGATGTAACATCCTTCCCCCTTAGAAACATTCTTCCTCGAATGTTTACTCTTAGAGACTTTGGGAAAATTTTGCTAGAGTCTCCTCCGTACACTAGGCTAAAATCAACTTGTACGCAGCCAGAAAACATACTATACATGCCACACATGGCAAATGTCTATAAATAGCAACACTTGGCCTCACACAACTGTCCATTATAAATTCTGAAAGTCAAAAATAAGAGCTTACCTGATCACCTACTGGCCTAAATAGAGCTGTGCTGAGGTATCCCACCTCGAGCCATATCTTCAGTTTGAAATAGGTGGGGGTATTTAGATTTCATTTCCTCCTCCGCTTCCCACGTCATCTCTTCCACATTCTTACTTCTCCATAAAACATTCACGGAGGCTACCTTCTTATTTCGTAGCTTACGGATTTGTCGGTCTAGGATGGTAACTGACATTTCCTCGTATGACAAGTTCTCCGTAATCTGTACATCATCTGTGGGCACCACTCGGGTAGGATCACCAATGCACTTCCGTAATATAGATACGTGAAAAATCGGATGGACAGACTCCAATTCTGAGGGCAATTCTAATTCATAAGATACTTGGCCCACTCTACGAATAATCCTATAAGGCCCAATATACCGTGATCTAAGCTTTCCTAGGCTTAATGGTAGAGTGAGCGTTTACTCGGACTCGAAGTAATATAGCCCGTAGGCGTAGTAGTCGAGTGAGTGATTTCTCGAACTCAAAGTGTTGTAGCCCATAGGCTTTATGGTCGAGTGAGTGATTGCTCGAACTCGAAATAAGATTAGCCCTTAGGCTTAGTAGTCGAGTGAGTGATTGCTCTAACTCCAAGTGGTGTAGCCCGTAGGCTTTATGGTCGAGTGAGTGATTGCTCGAACTCGAAATAAGATTAGCCCTTAGGCTTTATGATCGAGTGAACGTTTGCTCTGACTCGAAGTAATGTAGCCGTAGGCTTAGTCGTCGAGTGAGTGATTGCTCAAACTCGAAGTGATATAGCCCGTAGGCTTTATGGTCGAGTGAGCATTTGCTTGGACTCGAAGTAATGTAGCTCATAGGCTTAGTAGTCGAGTGAGTGATTTCTTGAACTCGAAGTGCTGTAGCCCGTAGGCTTATGTGGGGCTTGATCTCATCGATTTTTTGGTTGGCATTCCCCGATTTATTGGGTAATGGTCGGCTCTTGATCCTGTTTGCATAATGGGTCACGAAATAAAGGATGGATTCTGAGATATGAGATATCGGTAAAGGAGAATTTTCTCTTTATGTCATTATACATGTGTCCATGTTTTGTACCAGGGATCGAGTTAACTACACGAGCATGGTTCGTTTTGACCATTTGGCTCTTACAATTTTTTCTATCGAAACCCTGTTGTCATGAAGTAACTTCTTTGCATCGAACTTGATGATCGAACCTGATATATTCGACGGTAATGGCCTCCAGTATTCGAGGTTGATTGTAAAGAGGCCTTGGATATTGTTGCATTGTTCAAAGTTAGCACAATCAATGGTTGCCTGATTAAAAACCTTGTCGAAAAATCCATCTGGGATAAAACCGATCTAAGGGAAAAAGAGTGCAACGCGTGCTTTCAAGCCTAAAGGCTTCGGGTTGAATAATCCATCCCTGCTCCTGGTTGAACTCCTGCAAGGGCTAGTTTCGAAATATAAATGAACATGGGACAGTCTTACCTTAGCAGTAGTATCGTTTTAGGTGCGACACATTCCAATTGCTTGGTAGTTATTTACCATTTATCACACCGAGTTTGTAGGATGCTTTACCGATGATTTCGAGAACCTGATACTGTCCTTCCCAGTTAGGACCCAGTTTTCCTTCATTTGGATTTCGGGTGTTGAGGGTAACTTTCTTTAGCACTAAGTCCCCGATTTCGGGTGAATATAATGATTATATACTCGGAGTATATTATAGCTAGTTGTTGCATAACTTGCTATATTCTATGCCATGACTACTTATGCATTCTTCACATGCTAGTAAAATATTATAGGCATCTGTCACATGCTTGTTTAATATTATAAATTGATGTAGGTTAGATTACATGGTTTAACTATTTTAGTCAAGTAATTTACATATGTGTGCCCATATTCATATGTGATTCATAATTAAATATTATACTGACACGTAAGTTATCTGTGCAGATTATAATATACATATTGAGTTGTCCATGTTCTGATGATTGAGCATGAGGCTAAGATTATGGCATATGGAACTGAATTCGTCCCTCATGAGTCATTATATTCTCGATTATCATGGATTGTATGTACGTAGATTTTATATTGAGGCATAGGGAATGCTTGTTTAAAATTTGAGTTTTTATCATGTATTTTGATCCATATACTCTTATTGATGCTTTCATATAAATATTTTATATATGCATACTTAATTTTGTTGTTTTTGTGCATTATCACTGTTATTGTTACACACATATTACACATATTTATTAAATATTTTTAATACATCCCCTGCCACCATTTTATTGGGGATGATCGATGATACTTTCAAGTACATCTGGTACTCATGCTATACTTTTGCACTGTATGTGAAAATATGAATCCGAGTATCAACGCTACTCTAGATAGAGTTTAGGAGACCATTCGAGATACAAGTAGTGAGCTACTAACCTAGTTTGTCGTAGCCTAGGATTTTTATTTTTGTTTATTCTATTTCAGAGAAATAGTTATTTTTTATTCTTAGACACTCATGACTAGTATTAACAGTTCTTGGAGATTTTGTTGGTTGTAACTACACTATACTAGATTTCTAACTTTATCTGTGTCATTTATTTGCTTTAGACTACATTATGTCTTCTTGGTTCACGTTTAAAGGATTACTGTATTTTGGTTCACCTAACATGAGAGATGTTAGGTACCATCATGATTTAAGTAAATTAGGTTGTGAATAGTGGTATTATAGTCTTGATTTCACAGATCTGACGAGTCATGAGAAATATCTAGTAGAGTCTTGGTGATCGATAGGGAGACGTCTGTATTTATCTTTGAGAGGCTATATGATATTAAAGAAGTTTTCCTTCTTTGTCTCTTTATTTTTCGGATTTGTTGCAACTTTAAATCCAAATGTTTCTTTTGATTTCTCTTATTAATGATGAGGACACATGTATCTAGGTTAGTTGGGGAGTAAGAGGCTATGTCAGAGGTTGAAGCAACTACTAAAGGTAGAGGTAGGCCCAAGGGATAGGCCAAGGCACAAGATAGGTCTCATATTATGACACAATCCAGAGCCAAAGCACCAACCACTATTCATGGATGTGAAAGAGCTACTTTAGTTAATCCACTCGTGGTTTCAGAGTTTCAGTCAATTCTATCTTTAGTGGTTTATTAGCCCCAACTCAGGTTATTGAGAGCTTCACTGCTGCGTTCGTATTTCAAGATACTACAATTAAAATACTAAGATTCGTTGAGAGCATGGACCGGGAAGGTTTAATACCTGTAGATCCAACCGCTTCACAAACTCAGACAGGACGGGGAGTACAGACTCCAACTATTCACACATTAGTTCATCAGAATGCACCTCTATTTCAGATTCCAACAATTCAACCCGTTGTGGCACCACAACCTATTGTGGCTCCACATCATTTTGTTACTCCACAACCCATTGTTTCACCACACCTAGTGTTTCACATTATTATGATTGAGGAGGAGGAAAAGATGATGAACGAGTTTCTAGAATTAACGTGCAACCTACAATGGATCCCTAACAAATTATACACGTGAATTCTTATACCATGTGAGGAGATTTTATATAATCTGGGCTATGGTGAGTCTAATGAAGTTGATTTTATTACTTTCAAGTTGAAGGAACATGCTATATAGTTGTGGAGGGCTTATGTGGGAAATATGCTAGCAGCTCTCTTCATCTTATTTGGGCATAATTCTGCAGCTATTGCTTGAGAAGTTTATCCTAGCTAGCAGGACAAATGAGTTGTGTAGTTTATTTGAGAATTTATGCTAGGTTCCTATGACCATCACTGAGTAAGATGAGGTTCACAGAGTTATCTTGTTATTCTACTTTATTTACCCATTCAGAGAGCGAGAAGGTGAAGAGGTTTATTGATAGACTTAATCCTGGTATATACTTGGTATGGCACGTAAAACTGAGTCTGGATATACCATTATTTATACCATGGATAGCTAGGAAGATTGAGCATATTCATAAGTAGTTGAGGGAGGACCGCGAGAGTAAGAGTACTCGTGGCGCAGGTGGTTTTAGTGATTCTTCATTTAGAGGTAAACTTTGCATTAGTATGTCTTTTGAGCTACTTGATGCTCATGTCTCTGTATCTACACATGTTGGTGATTCTACCGAGTCGTTACACTACATGTGTTGTTTGGTTACTATAACATAGCTGTAATATGGGTTGATCTTTTACTACTTGATTGATGAACTTCAATCTTATCCTTGGTAGTGTTGATTATATCTTCATCACGCAATTATGGATTGCCATGCCAAGACTACTACGTCGGCTATTCCGGGATTGCCTACTATGCAACGGAGGGGAGCACATATTCTTTTCATGGAAAGATAATCTCTTTCGTGAACGCCCAATGTGTGGTGGAAAAAAGGTGTTTGACTTATCTTTCTTTCATCCGGACAATATTATGGAAACTCCTTCTATTTAAGAGAGTTTTAGGATGTATTCCTTATGGACTTGCCTAGTATTCCACTCGGTGTTGACTTAGTACTGTGTACACATCCTATATCCCACCTTATAGGATAACTTTAGCCGAGTCAAAGAAGTTGAAAAAGAAGTTACTTGACTTGTTTCGCAAGGGATTTATTTGATCAGCTATTTTTTCTAGGGTTGCTCCCATCTTGTTTGTAAATAAGAAAAATGGATCTAAGTGTATGTCTATTGACTACAGGCAGAAAAGAAAGGCTACCATAAATAAACAATATTTATTTCCTCGCATTGATGGCTGTTCGATCAATTAAAAAGTGCTACGATCTTCTCTAAGATGGACTTGAGATCGAGATATCACATGTTTGAAGATTAAAGCTCTTAATATTATTAAGACATCTTTTAGGAGTCATCATGGACATTATGAGTTCATGTTTATGTCTTTTGGTTTGACCAATGCCCTAGTAGTATTTATGGATGTTATGAATTAGGTGTTCAAGTCTTATTGACTCCTCAGTGATAGTGTTCATTGACGATATCTTGATCTACTCTCATAGTAGAGAGGAGCATGAGCAATATTTCAGTATTGTCTTGTAGATTTTGAGAAAACAAAAGGTTTATGCTAAGTTCTTAAAGTGTGAGTTTTGGATCAATTTAGTTGCATTCTCTGGTCACATTGTACCGAATGAGGGTATAAAGGTGTATCATAAGAAGATTAAGTCGGTTAAGAGTTGACCTAGACCTGCTATTCCTATTGATATATGAAGTTTATCAGGCTTAGCATGTTAGTATCGGTGTTTTGTGGAGGGTTTTTCATCCATTATAGCCTGATTGATAAAATTAACTTTGTGTCACAACTCGAATTTCACCTAGTTGTGATGGCACCTAACCCAACCCGCTAGGTAAGCTAAATATTATAAGTTACTACTAAACTAAGAAATCAATAATATATTTAATAAAACCTGCAACACAATTCAATATAGCTACCCCAAGGATTAATAGTACAAGTCATGAGCCACTATGATTTCAATATAAAAAACTGGTAAAAGGAATAGTACAAAATGTATTTGAAGATTATATAAACAGAAATGAGGTCCTAATCTACCATGAACAAATGGTAGCTTGAATCTGGGATGCAGCTACGACTTCAATATCTGCTTTCGTCATCCATAACAACTCAACTCCAAGAATCTGCACGCAAGGTACATAAGTATAGTGCGAGTACACCACGGTCGGCGCCTAATAAGTATCAGGACTAACCTCAAAAAAGAGTGACGATGTTCAAGTCATGTGATACTCACTAGTCAAAATAACCTATGCAATTACTAGAAGACTGGCAACGGAAAGTATAATAGAAATAATAACAATAACCTCATCGGAACAAGTGATAACAATTAAATGCGAGAAATAGGCTCAGCTTCAACAACAAGTCATTAAATATAAATACACACATATGAAACCTCGTACCCACATTATCAGTCACGCTCGCATGGCAAAAACCTCGTGCCAATATCAAACACACTCGCACGAAAAATACCTTGTGCTCACACGGCAAAGACCTCGTGCCAATACCCAAACAATCTACTCAACATGTCCCCATGTACCACAAAATCACAAATACTAATGCCAAGGTTTTTTATCATGGATATTAGTTCATAATTTATCAACAAGTGCACAAGGACATGAAAAATAGTAAAATGTGGATGAGTATTTAACAAATAAACCATTACTACGGCTAAAAACAAGCGTAGTGATCATGTTCACATAGCCACAATGTGATTAAGCATTTTTCATATACAATACATCCTCAAATTAAGGCATATTAATGGACTAAGATCCATTCCGGCCAAAACCACACATAGCACCCGTGTACAAGCTCATCACCTCGTGTACAGGTCGCTTTTCACATAACACAAATAAGCAATTAAACCAAATCCTAAAGGGTATTTTCCCACATACGGTTAGGCAAGATACATACCTCAAACAAGACAAATCAATACTCTAAAAATGCCTTCTCACATGAATCAACCTCTAAACGGCTCAAATCTAGCCAAAAATAACTCAATAACATCAAATAATGGCATATGAATCAAATCCAAACGATAAAGGTTGAATTTTTAACCAAAAATTCAAAGTAAAAAAAATTAAACCCAGGCCCGCACCCAAAACCCGACTCAAGTCATGAATTTTGACAACCCATTCGAATACGAGTCCAACCATACAAGTTTGATCTCAATCCGACTCCGAATCAATGTTCAAATCTCAATTATTCACTTTAGAAAAGTTTTGCCAACCCCCCCTAATTTTCTGTTTTAGATCCCATAATCAAATGCCAAAATGGAAGATGGGATTTTGTATAATAATCAAATCCGAATAAAAATTACTTTCCCCATTCAAGTGGGTGAAAAACACCTCAAAAATCTCCTCAATCCTAGCTCCCAATCTCAAAATATGGTAAAATGAGTTCCAAGTCCGATAATGCATGACAACTTATTTGCGCTGACCAGTAGTACCCTACACGATCGCCGTAGTACCTTCATGATCATGAAGATAAATCTTCCTCCAGTGAAACCATGCATCGTGAACGTGACGCATCCCTCGTGAAAGTGGAGGTCCACACTACCCAGGCCTTCTCGAAAGCGATACTGCCCAAGCGAACGCGATAGCTAAAACCCTGTCTAACCACAAAGCTTCATGAATGTAACCAGGGGCCCCAAAACCTTCTTTGCAAACAAAAAATACTGATCGTGAATGCGACGAACAACAGAACCCGAGAACATCAGCCATCTTAAAGTGGTTCACAATGATCGGAAACCACCCTGAAACTTACCCGAGTCTATCGGAACTCTGTATGAATATATCATCAAGTCCCGATATATAAAAAGGACCTATTCCAGGCCTCAAATCACATAAAATAACATCAAGACCACAGATCACACCTCAATTCAAGCTTAATGAACTATTTCAAAATTTCAAATTTCAAATTTGCATCGAACACGTCTAAATAACTCGGAATGACCCCAAATTTAGCATAGAATTCATGAATCACCATACAAATCTATTTCAAGGCTCGAAATCCAAAGCAGACATCAATAACCACAAAGTAAACTATGGGACAAACCTATCGACTCTCTAAAACTTTCAAACTTCCAACTTTCGGCAATTAGCCTCGAAATCATCTAGGAACACCAAAACTCAAAATCGGGCATATGCCCAAGTATAAAATCACCATTCGTACCAAATGAAACCATCAAGACTCTGATCCAAGATCAGATACATAATAATCAAATTTGGTCTATATTTCCAACTTAAAACTTCCAAAGTGAGAATCACTCTATCAAAATAACCCCAAACAACTCGAAAACTAAAATCAATCCCGCCTGCAAATCATAATACATCATATGAAGTTGCTCGAAGTCTCAAATTATAAGCTGTAATACCAAAATTCAAAATGATCGGTCGGGTCATTACTCTCAGAAGGTTTTTTAGTTCAGATGGTCTGACACATGCAATGAAAGCTTTCATAACCTCAAGACAACATTAACTACCGTGCCAGTTTTGACCCTAATTATGGGTTTTGGAAGTTACACTAATTACAGTATTGTGATGCTTCATGAGTTGACTTAGATGTGTGTTGATACAAGACGATATAATGATTTCTTAACGACAGTTGAAGACACATGAGAACAATTATTCTGCACATGACTTTGAGTTGGAGGCGTGTGTGTTTGCGCTTACGAATTGAATGTGTTACTTATATGGTGTGCCATGTGAGGTTTATACAGACCATCATAGTCTATAAACCTATCCAGTTAGAAGGAATTGAATTTGAGACAACACAAATGGTTTGAGTTTCTAAAGGATTATACCATCAATATCCTTTAAAAATTGGGAAAGGCTAATGTTGTAGCAGATACTAGAAATAGAAGACTGAGTGTATGTGTATCTTGGCTTATATTTTAGTTAAGGAGCGTATTTGAGACATATATGTTCAGGTTTTGGCTAATAAATTTGTGAGATTGAATATTTCCGAAGCTAGCAAGGTTCTTGCATGTGTTATTGGCCAAATTAAGGCTAACTAATACGAGGATCCATATTGTGTTGCACCTAGATATAAGGTGATGCTCTTACCATGGTTACTGGTGATCATAGGATTATGTGGCTTAAAGGTCGTATTTGCATGCGTAGTGTTGGTGACACGAGGTCGTTCTAAGGCTACAAAGATGTAGACTTGGAATAACATTTTTGATGGCATATGGTTATAAGGACATTGTTGGATGTGTGTCACAGTGTATGAAATGCCAACAGGTCATATTTTAGAAATGAAATGGGGAGGTTTGACTCAGAATATGGTAATACCCGAGTGGAAGTGGGAGCTAACCACTACGGATTTTGTGGTCTTGCCATGTACTTTTGAGAAAATTTGACAAGGTCTTTATCGTTGTTGACATGTTAACTAAGTTTTCACATTTCCTACCAGTTTAGACTACTTATTCTTCGGAGAAGCTTGCATATATTTATATCGAGCAGATAGTACAGTTGTACGGTATGACTAGTTCTATTATTTCTGATCACGGGGCATATATCACGACTCATTTTGGCAATCTGCGAGAGTTGGGTATGCATGTAAAGCTTTGCAATGCTTTTCATTCACAAACTAATGGTTAGTCAGACTGAACTTTTCAGATCCTCAAATATATGTTGCGATCATGTGCCATTGTCTTTAGAGGTTATTGGGATGACTTTTCACCGTTAATAGAGTTTGCCCACAATAAAAATTACTAGTCTAGTATTAGACAATGTCGTATAAGGCTTTATATGGTATACAATTGCATTCTCTAGTTGGATGATTTGATCCTAGCGAGGCCAATTTTTTCGGTACAGATTTGGTGCAACATGTATTGAAAAGGTCAAGTTAATATAGGAGCGTCTTTGTACAACTCGGCATAGACAAAAGAGTTATATGAATCGGAAGGTTCGTGATTTAGTGTTCGTGGAGGGTGAGAAACTACTTTTGAAGGTTTCCCTAATGAAGTGTATGATTCTTTTTGAAAAGAAAACAAAGTTGAGTTCGAGATTCATTAGCCCGTTTGATGTTTTCAGAGAGGATCCGAGAGGTAGCTTATGGACTATCCTTGCTACTAGGCATGTTGAGGGTTCATCGATATTTCACGTGTCCATGCATCAGAAGTATAAATTTATTAATTCCGATGGCTAGTCTTCGTGTTATGACCCCAAATCCCACCAAAGTCGTGACAATGCCTAACAATGCTTGCTAGGCAACCTAACATTCAATAAGTAGTAACAAACTTCAATAATAGAAACAATAGTCTCGACAACGGAACACAATACCGTGATTTGGTGTCAATGAGTACATGAGCGCTACCAAATTTAAATACAAAGTCTGATCTCAAAATACAGAACTGTCTGAAAAATAGAACAGTAAAAACATGGACTAATAGATAGAAACTTCAAGGCATGAGAACGGAAACATCAGCTACCTTGAAATCGCCAAAAGCTGGTATCGATGTTTCTCACTATAAATCGCCTCTCTAAACACTATATGGATATGCACATGAGGTGCAGAGTGTAGTATGAGTATAAATGACCCCATTTACTCAATAAGTAACAAGCCTAACCTGGGGCTCAAAGCAGTGATGAGCTTGGCAAGGTCCAATATTCAATACCAATAGCCAATAACAACAATAATAGTATAATAACAACAAAAGTAAAGATAACTCAAATAATATCAAGTTCAACCCTTTTCACAATGAGAGAAGAAATAAGCATGCTTTTTAAGTATATCAATTAAGGCATAAATTCTTCTACATAAGTCATCGAAACATGATTTTATCAATTTAACTATGATTCCAAGTTCAACACATCAAATAGAGACGTCACATACAAATAAACATGTGAGAAAACACAATCCGGTACCTGCATGACAAGTATACATGCTAGAATCAACAATATCGTAGTTAACTCATCAATTATATCAAATCTAAACACATACACAGTGTCTGGAACAATTACCCATCATCCAACACACACAACAACACTTAGCACTATACGAGTGCCTGACACAAGTCCCTCAACAAGCACATATATGACTCGTGTGCTTGCGCCCACAACTATTACCTGACTCCAGAGGGGCGAGTCCTTCCCCTAGCTCAGATAGGATCTAAGTCAATGATCAATACCACTTAGCCTAATATCGGTCCTGGTGCATGAGTCACCTCACAATCAGTACCACTCGACCCAATGTAGGGCCTGAGAAGCACGTCACCTCATAATCAATACCGAATTAGCTATATAGTCAAGCTCAGTCATCAACCGCTCAAGTCTTAAGTGTTCACACCTCATAGTACATAGCTCAAACTGTGTCACACATATAAAGGCATCAACAACATGTGAGATAACATATAAGGAATCCATAGAGATAGAGATATAATGCGCATGTGTAATATTATGACTGAGAATATGACTACAATCAAGGCAAACAATTCAATATAGCAGGAATAGCCTTATCATATCTCAAACATATAAGCACATAACCTTGACATAATTTCTAGCATGAATGATTGCTCAAGTAGTCATACAAGTAGAGAAAACACTGAAATAATTGGGCATGATAGAAAAACAAGACAAATAATAGCCTAAGTTCTATCTACATCATGAATACCCTAGGTGTACGCACATACGCCCGGCGCCTAGCACGTGTGTCACCCCCAACATATCTTAAATATCTTATCCAACAAGGAAATTACCCTCAAGTCAAGTTTAGACAAGTTACTTACCTCAAAGTGCGTGAATCAATTCACCAAAAATCCCCTCCCACGCGAATCGACCACCTAACAACTCGAATCGAGTAAAAAAACAACTCAATAACTTGGGCCCACTTCCTAGAACCTGATAAAAGTCACAAATCTTGACTATCCTACGAGTCCAAATATACAATAACAACAACAAAAACCCAGTAAAATCTCATAAGTGGGGTATGAGGAGGGTAGTGTGTACATAGACCTTACCCTTACCCGAGGGGGTAGAGAGGTTGTTTTCGAAAGACCCTTGGCTCAACATGACAAAAAGAAACACAAAATCAGTACAATCAACAAAATAATCAAGAAACAATGCGACATCATAAGAACCAGAAAATAGATGAAAAGCAATAACAATAACCAGTAAATAAAGCCCGACATAATAAAAATGGAGAATAGTATGAACAGAATATTAACCACTAGTAGTCAGAGACACAACCCACACAGACTAGCCTCACACTAGAATGAAGTAGAACTAAAAATAATGCTCAACCACCTCATAACCTATAACCCTAATGCGTGATCTCCACACCTTCCTATCAAGAGCCATGTCCTCGAAAATCTAAAGCCATACCATGTCCTATCTGATCACCTCTCCCCAACACTTCTTAGTCCGCCCTCTACCTTTTCTCTTACCCACCAAAACGAACCACTCACACCTCCTTACTAGGGCATCTGATCTTCTCCTCCGTACGTGTAATGACCGGACCGGTCATTTTACTTTCTAGAACTATGTTCCCCTAAATAAGACTCTTCGTATGTGCTTTTACTATTTTATGACTTGTGGGGGTGGTTAGTTTGGGATTGGAAAGGGTTCGGGTTTAAATCGAAATACTTGGTTCCTTAAGTTTGGTAAAAATGGCTAAGTTTAACTTTGGTTAACATTTTGAGTAAACTACCTCGGAATTAGGATTTTATGGTTCCAATAGGTTTGTATGATGATTTCAGACTTGGGCGTATGTTCGTATCGGATTTTGGATGACGCGGGAACGTTTCGGCACCTAATATTGAAAGTTGGCATTTTGGGTGAAATTCATAAGTTTAAGTTGAAGTGGATTTTTATGTTATTGACGTCCGTTTGGGATTCTGAGCCTGGGAATAGCTCCGTATGGTAATTCTAGTATTAGGAGCGTGTCCGGATGTTGATTTGGAAGTTCGTAGGTCATTTCGCGGTCATTTGGCGAAAGTTTGAAATTTGAAGGTTTTGAGAAGTTTGACCAGGAGTGGACTTTTTGATATCGGGTTTGGATTCCAATTCCAGACATTGGATATGGTCCGTAATGTCATTTAATACTTGCACACAAAATTTGGTATCATTTTGAGTAGCCTAAGAATTATTCATCGCGTTCAGAGTGATTTGGAAACTTGAAATTTAAAATTTGATTTAATTTAGTTTTGGGGTGCAATTCTTAGTTTCGTTGTCATTTTTCGTGTTTCGAGCGTTCGAGCAGGTCCGTATTATGCTTATGGTCTTGTTGGTGTATTTGGACGGGGTCCCGAGTGGCCCAGGTGTGTTTCGGACCACCCGGAGCTGAGTTGGAAAAACCAGATATTCAGGTTTGGTTTCCTTCTTCGCGAACGCATGCAGACCCTCGCGTTCGCGATGAAGGATTTGGCCAGTGTGCAAATTTCTCTTTGCGTTTGCGTTCAGGATTTTGCATTCGTGAAGCTTAGTGATCCTAGGCCTACACGTTGACGAAGCCCCTTCTCGCGTTCGCTTAGAGGAAAGGGGCTAATGAGGGTCAGTGCATTTTACCCTTCGCGTTCGCGAAGGTTTAGTCGCGTTCGCGATGCCCAGGAAGGCCAAGCCTTCGCGATTGCAAGAATTCCCTCGTGTTCGTGATGAAGGGATTTCTGGCCTGGTGGAGTTTTGCCTTCGTGAACGTGAGACTTCTTCTACGTTCGCGAAGAAGGGGGAGGGGCAGCTAGGTAGTGTGTTTTAAATCGTGATTTAAGCCATTTTTGAGGTCATTTACTACACCCTTGGGCGATTTTGGAACTTCAAACAGGGGGATTTCAACCTTGCTATTGAAGATACGTAATTCCTACCTAATGTGAATTTAATACATAGATTATGGGTAGATATTTACATGTATACTGGTAGAAATTGTGGGTTAGATATAAACATAGGTTTTGACAAAAATGGAATTTAACCACGAAATCTGTTTTGAAATTTATATATTTGAGTTTGCAAGGTTATGGGTAACAATTTTCTTTGACAATTTCCGAAATCCGGGCACGTGGGCCCGGGGGTGAATTTTAGGAATCTTCCAATTTGGATTGGGTAATTACTTAAATGATTAAGTTAGGAGTTTTAGAGCATGTATTGATTAATTTATAAAATATTTGACTAGTTTCGGATTTTTCGGCACCGAATTGAGGCCTTAGAGCGGATTGGAAGCCGAAAAGTGAGTTTTGAGACGAGGTAAGTCTCTTTTATAACCTTGTAAGGCTGAACTCTTCCCACTAGGTGTGGTTTGCTGTAAATCAATTGTGTGTGGGGAGTTACGTGAGCACTAAGTGACGAGGGTCCATGCGTAGCTATATTTCATGTGAAGTCTGGGTAGTCTTAGGTTCACATCATGCTTTGTTGATATCGTTATTTGATTATGTTTATTAATTGTCTTGAAAAGAGATGAGATTGAGGATTTCAATATTTAAAGTTTTCAGTTAGCCTCCTTATTTTTAGAAAGAATTGAAGATTTTTTTATAATGTTGAGAAATCTATGTTCACTCGCACGACAAGTATTTCCGCGGGCGAAGTAAAGGTTCCACTACTCTCATGAGAGTGGGCTGTTCATCTCGACAGGTTAATAGATGAATCTATAATTCTTGTCGTTCGACCCTCGGCAGTGCACACAATAGATGTATATGTATTATTGGATTGGGTCGTACGTCCTCGGTATAACTCGTGCGTAATAATATTTGGAGCCCAATTATATTTGATGTTGCTCCATTGGCTCGAAAGGTTAAATGATGGAAATTAATCTGGGATTTATTACCAGTGAAATAATTGTTTATTTACTGCTTATTATAGAGTTTTATTATCATTTACATATCTCATGCTTATTTAGAATTTCATTTTATTATTGTTAGACCATAGTAAGTGTCGAAGTCGACCCCTCGTCACTACTTCTTCGAAGTTAGACTTGATACTTACTGGGTATATGTTGTTTATATATACTTACACTTCTAAACTACTCATGCGGGATCTAAGGCAGGAGCATCCTGTTATCATCTTGGCACACACACCTTATACTACGAGATTTTGTGGTGAGCTGCCTTCAGAGCTCGTTTCCGCAGCACCCGAAGTCTTTATTTTGTATTTATTTCATGTCTACTTCATTTCAAACAGTAGTGTAGCATGTTTTGTATATTCTACTAGTAGCTCATACACTTATGACACCATGTCTTGGAAATCATGCTAGTAGATATTTGTCGATTTTAATTATTTACTTTATCTCATTTACTCTTAAATTGTCTATTACTCATTTTTATGAAAATTTTCACTTCTTAATTGTTCAATAATTAAAAATCAACTATTTCTAAATTATTAAAAGAAACAATCACATGGTTAGTTCACTGTTGGATTGACTAGCGGAAACATTGGGCGCTATCACGACCTATAGGAGAAATTGGGTCGTGACAACATGGTATCAGAGCACTAGGTTCATGTAGGTCTCACAAGTTATGAACATGCCTAATAGAGTCTTGCAGATCGATGTGAAGAGGACTGTACTTATCTTCGAGAGGCTATAGGGTATTAGGAAACTACTCTTTCTTTATATCCTATCGTGTAGTCACTGTTGTACTAAGTATCCTTCTCTTATTCTCTCACAAATGGTGACAACACGCGTAGCTGATGCTTCCGACCAGGGAGGAGCTACTCCCCTGTTGCTAGAGACCGAGGGAGGGCTCCAGCCCGTGGTAGAGGGCTAGGACAAGGGCGTCCCAAAGCTATTCCAATAGCACTTCTAGTGGATCCAGTAGAAGATACTATTATTGAGGAGTAGGGCGAGGTGCCTACAGCAGAGACAGCTCCAGCATACTTCATGTCCCCACCAAGATTCCAGGAGGTCATAGGCCGTATGCTGTTGTTCATGGATTCTATGACTCAGGCTGGTTTATTTCCAGAGGACCCAGCCACATCCCAAGCGGGAGTAGGTGCACAGACCCCTATAGCTCAGGCTCCAAGGCATGCAACTGCCGTATATCAGACCCCGGGCGCACTACCCATGGGCGGAGCCCAACCAGTTGCAGTAGCTATACCTGAGCCTGGGCTAGTTGCGGCCGGCGCGCCGTAGAAGCTATTGGACTGATGGACCAGGCTTCACCCTCTTGTATTCGGACGTGAGCGACATGAGGATCCCCAGGACTTCATTGATAGGTGTAGGGACAAATTTCACAACATGAGTATACTAGAGTCCCACGAGTTCGATTTTACTACTTTCCAGCTAGAGGGTAGGGCTCGTAGATGGTGGCAGTCTTATCTTCTTGGCAGACCAGCAGGTTCTCCTCTCTTGACTTGAGATAAGTTCACACATACCTTTCTGGATAGGTATATTCCACCCTCTCAGAGGGAAGAATGCTGGTTTCAGTTTTAGCCGCTCCAGCAGGGTCAGATGTTAGTGATCGATTATAAGGCGCGATTCTCTAAGTTTTCTAGACATGCAATTATGATACTTCCTACCGAGGCGGGATTGCACTCAGGTATTCAGGCCACTATGGCCCGGAAGGTTGAGATGAGAACTTCTTACTAGCTAGTAGTGGAGATAGCTCGGAGGATTAAGGGTCATTGTCAACGTTTATTCTAGGGAGTGTAGAGGTGGCCCGACTAGGGGCAGAGGTCATTTCATGAGGGGTCAGCCCAGCAGGCCCACATATCCAGCACCGCCGCATCCTCGGGGTGCTTCTGTGCGACCTTATTTAATTGCCATGCCAGAGAGTTCATATTGCCCACCAGCTATTCATGGTTCTTCCAGTGGGTATTCAGTCCATCAGTGTCAGACTTCAGGTCAGCATTCCACTGTACCGAGAGGTTGGTACGAGTGCAGGAATCCTGGCCACATAAAGAGGTTTTGTCCCAGACTTCAGGGCAAGGCAGTACAACAGGGTCATCAGCCCATGATTACAGCACCAATCGTCCGGCCGCTCAGAGGCGGAGGTAAGGCGGGTAGGTTCCGTCCTAGAGGTGGAGGCTAGGCAGGTGGAGGTCATCTAGCTACAATCCAGTCAGGTGGAGGTCAACCATTTGACACTCCAGCTAGGTTTTATGCCTTTCCGTCCACACCAGATGTAGTGGCCTCAGATGCCATGATCATATGTATTATTTCTGTCTGCGGTAAAGATGCTTTGGAATTATTTGATTTAGGGTCAACCTATTCATTTGTGTCATCTCGGTGGATCGGATCTACCGGTCCTGTGTTGTTACATTCTATGGTTGTGAGACTCGAGCGGATCTTCTATTGCTTGATATGACCAACTTTGAGGTGATCCTGGGCATGGACTAGTTATCCCCACATCACGCCGTCCTTGATTGCCATGCCAAGACTATTACCATGGCAATGCCGAAGTTGCCTAAATTGGAGTGGAAGGGTTCGTGTGTCAGTGCATCTAGTCAGGTTATCTCTTTTTTGAAGGCTCGTCACTTGGTCGATAAGGGTTATTTATCTTATCTAGCTTATGTTCGGGATACTACTGTAGAGACTCCAGCGATTAATTTAGTGCCCGTAGCCCGGGAGTCCTCCGATGTATTTCCTTTTGATCTTTTAGGCATGCCTCCATATCGTGATATCGATTTATGTATTGATTTGGCTCTAGGTACCCACCATATATCTATCCCACAGTACCGTATGGCTCTGGAAGAGTTGAATGAGTTGAAGGAACAACTTGAGGAGTTGGAGGCAAAGGGGTTTGTCAGACCGAGTGTATCACCTTAGGGTGCACCAGTGTTATTTCTGAAGAAGAAAGATGGGACTATGCGGATGTGCATAGATTACCGCAAGTTGAACAAAGTCACCATTAAGAACAAGTACCCGTTACCACGTATTGATGATTTGCTTGACCAGTTGCAGGGGGCTGGGGTGTTCTCTAAGATCGACTTGATATCAGGGTATCATAAGTTGAAGATTCGGGATTCAGATGTTCCGAAGACGGCTTTCCGGACTAGATATGGCCATTATGAGTTTCTAGTGATGTCCTTCGGTTTGACTAATTCCCCAGCAACATTTATTGATTTGATGAACTGGGTGTTCAGGATAAACGTTGATTCGTTAGTCATTATCTTTATTGATGACATTTTGATCTACTCGTGCAGCATGGAGGAGCACGATCAGCATTTGAGAGTGGTTCTTCAGACCTTGCATGAACATAAGCTATATGCTAAGTTTTCCAAGTGTGAGTTTTGGCTATAATCTGTAGCATTCTTAGGTGAGGGTATTAAGGTTGATCCCAAGAAGATCGAGGAAGTTTAGAGTTGGCCTCGTCCTAATACAACGACCGAGATCAGGAGTTTCTTGGGGTTAGCAAGCTATTATCATCGGTTTGTGGAGGGCTTCTAAAACTATTGCAACACCTTTGACTAGATTGACCCAGAAGGGTGCCCCTTTCCTTTCAGAAGCTCTATTACTTTGAATCGATTCATATAGCCGTGTTTGATGTTATTAATTTATTTTTGACTAGATTCAAGCTGTTTGGAGGTTGATTCGTGTGGGGAAGGCTTTTTGGGGTATTGATTCAAGCATGAGATAAGTAACTTATCTAAACTTGGCTTGAGGATAATTTTCCTGTTGGCTATGAAATTTGAGATATGTTGAGGGGGTGACGCACGCACTTTTGATGGGAGTATATGCATACACCGCAGTTATTCATGATCCAGATAGATCTTAGTCTATTATGTACCTTGTTTAACTATCGTGCCCTACTAATTCTGTATTTTTCTCTATTTGTATGACTACATGTAGGAGTGGCAAACAGGAGGGTCGGGTCGTATATGGTTCAGGAAGAAACGGGTAATAAAAAAATGGATAAATTATCCGACCCGATCCATATTTAATACGGATAAAAAATGGGTTAACCGGTGGATAACCATGACTTCTTGTATATGATCACTTTTGGGAGAATTCTTAATCTCCCCAACTTTGTATTTCGCATTCATAATTGGTGTTTCATGTTCGTGGAGCTTTGTGATCAGTGGTCTCTGCGTTCGTGACCAGGGCATTGCATTCGCATAGAAAGAAGGCAAACTGGGGGAAGGCAAGATCTAAGGCTTTAAGTTCGCGTGGAACGGGCCGTGTTCGCTAAGGCTCGTGGTTAGCAATGAATCGCGTTCGTGAGCAATGTATCACATTCGTGATGAGTATTTTGAGGCTGGAGCTGGATTATGCTTCGCGAATGCGAGGCTTGGGCCGCGTTTGCGATGGGTACCACTGGGCAGAATTATAAGTTGTCTAATTTCGGCAGTTAGATCCATTATTTCATATTTTAAGCCCCATTATTTCATATTTTGAGCCCTATTCTTGGAGAGGAGTGATGTTTGAATGGTATTTTCAAACAAGGCAAGATCATAAGTGATTTCTGCTTGATTTTAACATTATACCTCGTTTTCCCATGCATTATTACATATAGATTATGGAATTTAAAGGTTAAATTTGGGGAATTTTGACTATGGTTTTGGAGAGTGAATAGTGGATATTTGTACCCTAATTCGGAGATGGAATTAGATAAAAATTGTATATCTAGACTCATATCGAATGGTAGTCAGAATTCGTGACATTTGTCGGGTTTCGAGAAGTGGACCAGTGTTGACTTATTGGTTGATTCTTTGTAATTTGATAAAGATTGACGCTTTATTACTTTGAATCGATTCATATAGCCGTGTTTGATGTTATTAATTTATTTTTGACTAGATTCAAGCCGTTTGGAGGTTGATTCGTGTGGGGAAGGCTTTTTGGGGTATTGATTCAAGCATGAGATAAGTAACTTATCTAAACTTGGCTTGAGGATAATTTTCCTGTTGGCTATGAAATTTAAGATATGTTGAGGGGGTGACGCACACACTTTTGATGGGCGTATGTGCATACACCGCAGTTATTCATGATCCAGATATATCTTAGGCTATTATGTACCTTATTTAACTATTGTGCCCCACTAATTCTGTATTTTTCTCTATTTGTATGACTACATGTAGGAGTGGCAAACAGGCGGGTCGGGTCGGATATGGTTCAGGAAGAAAACGGGAAATAAAAAAATGGATAAATTATCCGACCTGATCCATATTTAATACGGATAAAAAATGGGTTAACCGGTGGATAACCATGAATTCTTGTATATGATCATTTTTGGGAGAATTCTTAGTCTCCCTAACTTGAGGAATCCCCAATTTGAGGCATTACAAATGTAAAAGTTAGACCAATTGGTTATCTATTTTCTAAATGGATAATATGGTTCTTATCCATATTTGACCTATTTTTAGAAAGTTCATTATTCAACCCAATTTTAGTGGATAATATGGGTGGTTAGATGTTTTCTTTTAACCATTTTACCACCCCTAACTACATGTGCTATTATTCATGCTAGAAATCATGTCTAGGCTATATGCTTAATTGTTTGAGGAATGATAGGGATATTCTTGCTATATTGAGTTATTTTCCTTGATTATAGTCATATTCTCAGTCATGATATTACACCCGCATATTAAATATCTGTCTCTATGCATTCATTATATGTTATCTCACATGATGTTGATGCCCTTATATGTGACACGGCTTGAGCTGAGTACTATGAGATGTGAATATTTAACACTTGAGTGGTTGATGATTGAGCTTTGGTCATCGAGCTGATTTGGTTTTGGTTTAGATTTTGAGGTAACGCGTACATCAGTCCCCACATTAGGCTGAGTGGTATTGATTGTGAGGTGACGCATGCACCAGGCCCCATATTGAGCTAAATGATATTGATCGTTGACTTACATATGATCGGCGCGGGGGCTAGGACCCAACCCATGGGAACTCTGACGCACTGAGATTCCTGGGTTCTACTATTTGTTTTGCTATTAACACTGAAGTGTTGCTAAAATTACTCTTGTTTACTTGTTCTTCTATAACTGGTAATGTATCTATGACTCTTGCAATTTCATTTTTTTTTCCGTTTGTATTCATGATCTGCACATCTATGTCTCTAATAATTTGTATGAATCAACATGCCAGTATATGTTTTGAAGCTCTTCATGAGGCTCCATGCCTTATAGTAGTTCAACTTGCCTATTTATTACATTGATTCTGCCTTCTTAAGCCTGCTTGCTAATGTATGTGCTCGAATGCTTATTATTGTTGCTCATTCTGAGTTTGGTTTCTTACTTTGTCCTGTACTATTACGAATAACCAACTCATACTTAGAATGTGCTATAATCCATGTTGAGAAATCTATGCCCAATCTGTTATCATTCTAGAGTTCTACTGTTAAGCGATGACATGTTCCCGTGTTATTTGTAACTCTATTGTGTTTTTGACTTGCTCAATCCTGTGTTCCTCAGTATTAGTTGAGACCTCTAGAGCATTTTCTCCTATATGTGGCCAACTACTCTAAGGTTTGATGCTTGTCTGTCCTATTGATATGAAGTTGAAATGTTTTTGTTTACTATAAGATTTCTGGTATTGTAATTGATACTCAGCATGTTAAAGTTTTGTCACTCTTAACTAAGTGATAGCTCGATCATGAAGCTGATCTGTTATGTTGTCTTCACTAAGCTTTCATGTTAAAACTTTCATGTGAAGGCTATGCTCTACTTGTTCTTGTCTATGACTCTATTAGATTTTCATGTTTAAATCTTGTGTCTAAAGTTCTTTTAGGCTAACTCTGAGTCAGTTTACTTTTGAAACTCTTTTGGAATAGCTCACTATCCTATGATGGTCAAGCCTGTTACTTTAGCTTTGTTCCTAAAAATACAAGCATGAATCTGCCTTGTGAACTTGTCTGTGTTTCCTGTATTTTTGTCTATGTGTTTTCGCTAGAACCGTTGTTAGTTACAGCTTTAGGAGTTAAGTGTGAAAAGTTGTTAATCAATTTCATGAGTGGGTTGTCACCTGTATGGTTAAGTTTGGCATCTATTTGGCCAAGTAATTTATTCGTTAGGCCTGATGTTGGGCTATATGTGTTATTGGACCTGGGTAGATACTACTGACCTTGGGAGCGTGAGATTTGGGTTTATGGTTGATGAGGTTGTTGAAGGCCCAGAAATTCACTAGGTTATTTTATAATCGGCCTATGCCGTTTGATAGGGCCTGTATTTGTTCTAGTCTGTATTTCTGTCACCTTGAGTTTGTATTATTCCATTTTTGACCTGTAATTTGTAATAACGAATAATTGGGGTGCTAGTGAAATCGGGGGAAATGGGTATATTCTAATATCTGCATGAAAGGGTAGAAAACCTGCCTATAGGATCTATGTGGTCTATTTGTTATTTGGTCCACATGCCTTATATGCTATTTGGTTTTCATGTGTAGAAAGCATGCCTATAGAATCATGCATACTTCATTTGTACAGTGATAAAACACGTTAGTCTAAGTATTTGCCATACTTGCTTCTATGTTATTACCGTATATTTAGACAACATGTTTATAGGATATGACACATATGCATTGCTCAACTGGATACCATGCATATAGAACTTCGACTAATCAATTGGTCAACTGCTTCTATTACTTTAGTGTACTACCCATTTAGATACCATGGCTACATTATCTTAATTAATTAAACAACTACTCTGTACCATTTTGTTACTGCTTCATTATTAGAAATCTTGTCTATAGGATGTTATCACCCGCCTAGAAAACATGCTTATAGGGATAAGGTGTTACAAAACCAGTTTCAATTGTCAATCGTTAGAAATCCTACCTATAGTATGTGGTTATTGATCTTATACAACATGTTTATAAAATCAATGACGCAAACTCTGAGTTTTCAAATGGCCTTACTGCCTCTTCATACGAATAAGTAGAGATTACGTCTATAGGACCTATAACGCATTTAATATACAAATCTGTTAGTTAAAGCTTCATTGCACTTCCTATATAATACTGGAAATCATAATCACTTAGAAATCATGCCTATAGGACTTGCAATGTTTTAATTCGCCTGCACTGCCCATATAATACTGGAAATCAGAATCACGTAGAGATTCTGCCTATAGGAATTAATGATGATTAACGTGCACTACCTGAAAGTCTGTGATTGATCGCGTGCCTTTTTGTTCTTATGTATGGAGGTTAACTTGAGCCTTTCATTGTTATTATGTGCAGTCCTAACTGTTTTTAATCTAGCCTAGCTTTTATCATTTTGAGCATCCTTAGTAAGTCTAAAACCATCCAAATAGTGGTCCAAGCCTCCTGGACCATAGGCATGGGACGGGTAACACGCATAGGACACGACTTAGAATTGAATTAGAGTGCCTTTAGGTAAACAACTTCAATATAGTAATTGGGTAGTAGGAGATGATAGTCTGTACCCGCTGAATAATATGAGCAACCCCTACCTCAAGGGAGTTTGCGAAGTATTATTTATGTTGCACGGGGTGATCCTTTAGGCTAAAACAATTAGGACCCCCCTCCCCCATAATTACTATTTATACACCTATTATCTACGCGTAGTCGTGTAATATAGAGTGATGTAATGGTATCCTTGCAATCATGTTAAGATTTGTTATAATGAGACCTTACCCGATCTTTGGTGACACAGATTAGTTAAAACGGAGTTATTTGCAAATAGGTGCCCTAATGCACCTCAAAATCTTTAGGTGGTGAGTCTTCTCTTTTAATACCCATTTAAAAGAGTTATCACACGTCGAAACCCTCTTTTACTAGAAAAAGGGGCGCGACATCATAGTGACTCTGCTGGGGATTTACACTTAGGCTCTTACCATAACAAACTTGACTTATGTGGATTACTTTCTTTGTTACATGCACCTCACTTATTCACCTTTATCTGTTAAAATTTGCTATGACATGCACATCCCTGCCCCTATTCACCTTTATTTGTTTAAATTTTCTATGACATATTTTATCCTATCCTCCTTTGTTTGATGTGACCACTCTTCATCTCTTTTCATCTTGTCTAAAACTGCTATATCATGCCTTTACCGTCCCTACTTCCTTACCTGCTTTACTACATTCCCGCATATAATTTATGAACTAAACTAACTTCTTTCTTCTCTATTCTTTCCATGTTTACTTTTGCTATCTTATTTATCGCTTTTACATATTTTAGCATGCAAGTACTTGGCAACGTGTTATTATTTCTGCATAAAGCATGTTCCACATCGTACTTCACTCGTGCCAATTATCAACATAGTGGCACTTGATGAGTGTCCGCGCTCTTCCGAAAATTACCCATTTAAAATCGGAAAGGCTTATTTCTGATAGACTAGTCTATCAACGGTGCAATCGACGGTACCGTGCCTTTCCCTCTCAAGTTGTCCACTTGGGAGTACCAGTCTAGATCATTCTAGAAATCCTACTCCAACTTAAAATGTACATGCATCATGCTAAACCTAGTACGGGTTCGAGCGTTATTAACGTGACAACCCACTAAGATGAACATTGTCCAAAGTCCGACGGGATTTCCACAATTCCAATGGACACTGATGTTGGTCATATTTCGATATATGTTGATGTTACTTTACCCATGTTTTAACCAGTTTTTGATGACATTTGAGCTTTAAAATACCCAAAATGGTTTAATTATTGGTTTTATGACTAATTGAGTTGTGTGTGTGATGATTTAGGGTGTTTGGAGTGCAAAAAATATGAAGAAAAGGTGCTCTAGGTAGAGGAAGAGAGGTTGGATGCGTCGCATCCAATCTAGAAAAAAATCAGATTTCGTGCACCCTTAGCAGTGAAGTCGGCCCATAGCATCCGCCTTAGCATCCGCACCTGGGCAAAGCTGAGATGGAGGAACAAAGGGTGGATGCGAAGCATCCACCCTAGCATGCGAAGCTGAGAAGTGGAGGACGAGGTGGATGCGACGCATCCACCCCAGCATCAATCCCTGAAGCTGATTTGGATTAGAAATAGGAGAACTTTGGCCCACGGCTTTTGTACGCAATATATAAGCTAAAAACGCCTCTTTTAGGGCATCTAACAGATTGGAAGGAGGAGAAAAGCCACGAAAAAGCTGGGGAACCACTGAATTCATCTTGAGTTTTTATTTTTACTTCTTTATTTGATTCTTATGCACTCTTGTGAATTTTTTGATGATTGCATGAACATGAGTGGCTAAGAACCCTATTGTTCTAGGGTCATGGGTATACATGAATATTGATCTTCGAAGTTTAATTTGACGAAGTTGATTTTATCAGATTGGGTTGTTTATTTAATTATGTTTTTATTAATTTGCTGAGTAGCTAACAGTAAATTACTATCTACGAATCTAGAGTTAAACTCAAAAGTGGGAAGTCTAGATTGCATATAGAATTAAATAGAGCAAGTTCGTAAACCCGGACATCGAGGAACATATTCGCAATTAGGATAGAAATATACCTAATTGTCTTGTTCGGTTGAAATACAGGAAGTGTAAATGCATTCTTGTTAATATTAATTCCATAGACATATAGGCATTAAGTTATCTTGAATAGGCAAGTAAGAACTCGACAGATTCTTATGAGTAATATCAACCCTGCCAATCAACACTCAAGATAAATCAATTAGTTATTTTAAGCTAAGAATGCAATATGATTGTTAGATAACCCGTGACCCTGGAATATTATCTCCCATTTATTGTTATTTAAAACTATTTAAGTGTTGTGTTGAATTCTAATATTTCAATAATTGATAGTTTTTAAGTAGTAAATTAGACAATTATCTATTTTATGATAAATCACTAGAATCGATAAGCTATTTGAGTTTAAATTAGTCAAAAGTTTATCATAAGTCTTCGTGGGAACGATACTTTATTCACTACTTTATTACTTGGTCGCAACAAGTTTTTGGCGCCGTTGCCGGGGACTTAGAAATTAGCTACTTGACTGAGTTAAGCTTTTATTACTTATTTGTTCAAGTTTTAATTTTCAGTTGGCGTTGTTTGTGTTAACGCAGGATCTTCTCTTGAATGCGGAGGAGTAGAAGTGCAAACAAATTCCTTCCTTTTGATCCATAAATTGAACGAACACTTCATAGAGTGAGGAGGGAAGTCGAAGCTAGAACGAGAATAGAAAGAGAGTTGGACATCGTAGTTCTACCACAGCCAATAGAGATGGTAGGTGGAGCGTCCGGTGATAGAAGCCGCAAGACCCAATCTTGCTAATATGACTCAGTCTATCGTGAAGACTGACATCACGGGGCATTTTGAACTCAAACAGTACATAGTACAGCTGATTCAATCCACAGGGCAATATGTGGGTCTATCTCATGAAGACCCGTAGAGGCACATTCAGAACTTTTTGGAAATTACGGACACTTACAATTATCCGAATGTTTCCAAGGACTATGTCAGGCTGATACTATTCCCCTTTTCATTGTTGGGGGAAGCTAAGGAATGGTTGCAAAAGGAGCCCGCGAACTCAATCCACACTTGGCATGATTTAGCAAGGAAATTCCTAATCAAGTTTTTCCCCACTAAGAAGACAAAATCGCTGAGAAGCCAAATTCTTGGGTTCCAACAACGGGATGGAGAGACACTTCGTCAAGCTTGGGAAAGATACAAGAAGCTACTCAGAGACTGCCCACATCATTGTCAGACTGATGAGGTTTTGGGTCACACTTTTGTTGATGGGCTAGACAAGGCATCAAAGATGAATCTTGATTCAGCTTGTGGGGGTAGTTGCATGGCAAGGCCGTATAGTGAAATACAACTCTTGCTAAATAACTTCACTGCTAATGACCATAATTGGCAAGGAGATGGGGACACAAGAAGAGTAATTAAACAGAAGGAAGCTGGGGTGATTGAGCTTGATGACTTCTCAGCCATGAGAGCAGATATTGCAAAGCTGGCAAATCAGATGAACAGAATGACAATGCAACAAACACAACAGATGCAACATGTACAGCAAATGTCTATTTGTTGCGAACTATGTCGTGACAGTCATATGAGTGACATGTGCACCACGAATCCTAAATCTATATACTCTGTGGGGAAACAAAATAGAGGTCCGATGAATCACCATGCACAATATGGGAACACTTACAATCCAAATTGGAGGAATCATCCTAACTTCTCATGGGGCGGAAATCAACAGAATCAGAATAAGTATAGGCCTCAAGGAAATTTCAATCAGCCTCAGAAGCCACCCCAACAAACAGAAGAGAGTACGAATGACTTGCTAAAAAAGTTGTTACTTGATAATCAACAGCTCAGGTTGAGAGGCAAATGGGGTAGTTAACAGCAAATCAAAATACTAGACCTACAAGCTCTCTTCCGAGTGATACAGAGAAGAACCCTCAAGTTAATGCAGTTACACTCAGAAACGGGAGGGAACTAGAGGAAGTGCCAAAGAAAAGAATGGACAAACCTATACCCGAGGGGGAGCTGACCCCTAAGGCAATACACGGGTCAAAGAAATATGATGCAATTTCAGAGCCAATGGAGGCTGCAAGGCCACCACCACCTTTCCCCCAGAGATTACAGAAAAAGAATGACGATCGCATGTTCAACAAATTTCTCTCTATGTTGAGTCAGGTTCAATTAAATATTCCATTGGTGGATGTACTTCGTGAAATTCCAAAGTATGCTAAGTACATAAAAGATATAGTGGCTCACAAGAGGAAATTGACCGAGTTCGATATAGTTGCACTTACTGAGGAGTGCACTTCAAGGGTCCAAAACAAGCTTCCTCAAAAGCTTAAGGATCCCGGTAGCTTCACCATTCCAGTGCGAATCGGTAATATTGATGTGGGTCGTGCTCTTTGTGATTTGGGTGCGAGCATAAGTCTGATGCCATTGTCCTTGTTTAAGCAATTGGGTCTGGGATCTCCAAGACCAACCACTGTGATGTTGCAACTAGATGATAGGTCCATAGCCTACCCTGAAGGAGTGATTGAAGATGTGCTGCTACAAATTGGGAAATTTATCTTACTAGCTAACTTCATTATTCTAGATATTGAAGCTGATGAACAAGTTTCAATCATATTGGGATGACCTCTCTTGGCTACTGGTGAAGCAATAATTATGCGAGAAGGGAAAATGATTATGAGGGTGGACAGCGAGGAAGCAGTCTTCAATGTCTACAAAGCAATCCAACTTCCCCGCCACTATGAGGAGCTCTCTATGATATATGTTGTGGAGGTGGATGAGCAACTTCTTGACACGAGTGTATATCTAGATGACTCTCTAGAAAAGCAATTATGTTGTTTGATAGCTTAATGATTGATGATGAGGTTGGGGAGATGATGCACATCCTAGATGCATCATGTGCTTACTTGCAAAGAATACACCCGTTTGAGCCCCTGAATAAGCCAAGTGGCCCCCCTCCAAAACCGTCAATTGAAGAAGCTCCAAAATTGGAGCTTAAACCCCTACCCCCTTCACCTTTAATATGCTTATTTGGGTAGTTCTGACACTTTAGCTGTTATTGTTTCTTCTCACTTGTCTAAATTGTAGGAAGAAAATCTATTGAGGGTGCTACGTGAGCACAAGCGAGCAATTGGGTGGACAATGTCTGACATTAAAGGCATTAATCCAGCTTTTTGCATGCATAAAATCCTCATGGAAGAGGGACACAGGCCAAGTGTAGAGCAACAACGCCGACTAAATCCAATCATGAAATAGGTTGTAAGAAAAGAAGTGATTAAGTGGGTTGATGCAGGTATTGTATTTCCAATCTCTGATAGCAAATAGGTAAGCCCCGTTCAATGTGTGCCGAAGAAAGGGGGGATGAGTGTAGTAGTTAATGAAAATAAAGACTTAATTCCTACAAGAACTGTCACTGGATGGAGAATTTTCATAGATTATAGAAAATTGAACAATGCCACCCGGAAAGACCACTTTCCCCTCCCCTTTATTGACCAAATGCTTGATAGGTTAGCTGGCCAGGAATATTACTGTTTCCTTGATGGTATTTCGGGGTATAATCAGATTGCTATAGCCCAGAGGACAAAGAGAAAACTACATTTATGTGTCCTTATGGGACGTATGCGTTCAAGAGAATGACCTTTTGTCTTCGTAATGCACTTGTGACTTTTCAAAGGTGTATGATGGCTATTTTTACTGACATGGTTGAAAGATTTGTAGAAGTATTCATGGATGATTTTTCTGTGTTTGGATGTTCTTTTGATAGTTGTTTAATGAACCTTGATAAAGTGCTTGCTAGGTGTGAAGAGACGAACTTGGTGCTAAACTGGGAAAAGTGCCATTTCATGGTGCATGAAGGTATATTTTTGGGGCACAAGGTGTTCAAAAATGGTTTGCAGGTGGACAAAGCGAAGGTGGAGGCGATTGAAAAATTGCCCCTACGGACATCCGTCAAAGGCATTCACAGTTTCTTGGGCCATGCAGGTTTTTATCGTCGTTTCATTACAGATTTTTCAAAAATTTCTTCTCCTTTGTGCATACTTCTTGAGAAAGATGTTCCCTTAAAGTTTGATGATGCATGTCTGAGAGCATATGAGGAGCTGAAGGGAAGGTTGGTGACTGCACCAATTATCATTGGCCCATATTGGGCGCAATCATTTGAGTTGATGTGCGATGCAAGTGACATAGCAATCAGAGCTATTTTGGGGCAAAGGAGAGATAAAATCTTTCACCCCATTTATTATGCGAGCAAAACTATGAATCGAGCTCAGATGAATTATGCAGTTACTGAAAAGGAGTTGCTTGCAGTGGTGTGGGCGTTTGACAAGTTCAGATCTTATCTAGTGGGAACCAAAGTCATCGTTTACACAAATCATTCAGCTATCAGATATTTGTTTGAAAAGAAAGATGCCAAGCTGAGACTGATTCGTTGGGTCCTCCTCTTTCAAGAATTTGACTTAGAGATCTGAGATCGAAAAGGGACAGAAAATCAAGTGGCTGATCACTTGTCCAGATTAGAAAGTTAGAACCATGTAGCTGAAGGAGGGTCAATCAAAGAAACATTTCCTGATGAGCAGTTATTAGGAGTCACCTCAGGTGAAGCCCCATGGTATGCAAATTATGTGAATTTTATTGCAAGTGGGGTGACGCCACTAGAATTGACACCTGACAATAGAAGAAGATTCTTACATGATGTGAGACTCTACATGTGGGATGATCCATTCTTATATAGGCAGTGTGCGGATCAGTTGGTGCGAAGGTGTGTTCCTGAGGAAGAGATGAATGCTATACTGCATGATTCCCATGCTTCGCCATATGGAGGCCATCACGGTGGGGATAGAACCACCCAAAAAGTGCTACAATCAGGCTTCTATTGGCCAAAATTGTTTAAGGATGCACATGTCTTTGTTAAAAATTGTTACCGTTGCCAAAGAACCGGAACTATCACAAGGAAGCACGAGATGCCCTTGCAAAATATTATGGCAGTAGAGCTTTTTGATGTTTGGAAGATTGATTTCATGGGACCGTTCCCATATTCTAATGGGCACGGGTACATCTTGGTGGTGGTCGACTATGTTTCGAAGTAGGTGAAAACCATTGTTCTTCCTACTAATGACGCAAAGGTAGTGGTAAGCTTTGTAAAGAAGCACATCTTCACACGTTTTGGGACTCCAAGTGTATTGATAAGCGACGGGGGAACTCACTTTTGTAACAAATTGCTAAATAATATTCTTACAAAGTATGGAGTTAAGCATAAGGTTTCCACTGCCTATCATCCCCAAATGATTGGTCAAGTAGAAGTTTCCAACAGAGAGGTAAAGCAGATTTTGGAGAAAACAGTAAGTGGGAATAGAAAGGACTGGGCCGGAAAGCTGGATGATGCATTATGGGCATATCGCACTGCATACAAGACCCCCATAGGTACTTCTCTGTATAGGTTGGTTTATGGGAAAGCATGCCACTTGCTTGTTGAGCTTGAACACAAAGCCTATTGGGCGATTAAAAAGCTAAATATGGAGATGGGCTTGGCCGATGAGAAGCGATTGCTACAACTCAACGAGCTTGATGAATTTGGATTGCATGCGTATGAAAATGCCAATTGTTTAAAGAAAAGACAAAGAGGTGGCATGATAAGCATATCCAACATCGTGAGTTTGAGCCAGGTTAAGAGGTTCTCTTGTTTAATTCGAGGCTAAAGCTTTTTCCCGGAAAGCTTAAATCACGATGGTCGGGTCCGTTTGAAGTGGTTAGTGTGAAACCTCATGGGGCAGTGGAATTACGTGATACGAGTTCGAATGTGACATTCTTGGTAAATGTCTAGAGAGTAAAACACTATTGGGGTGGTGACATTGCACGTCACAAGACCTCGATGTATTTGGTGGAGGCGTGAAGAACATGTTGCGTCGTGCCGCGACGTTAAATCAGGCGCTTCTTGGGAGGCCACCCAAGTCCTGTATTTAGGAATTAGATCTTGTATGTATTTATTTAAAAAAAAAGTCCAGATATAGGGAAAACAGGGTGGATGCGTCGCATCCCTCTCAGCATAAAAACTTTGACGGACCAATTGCTCAAGGCAGTGAAGTCTGCCTATCGCGTCCACATCGCGTCCAACCAATTTCAGAAAAAAAAACTGTGGGGATGCGTCGCATCCAAGCTTGGACACACATGTAAGTGTTATATTTTAACACATCCTATGCCAAAACACAATTACACACAAATTTGCATTCTGCCCAGAACCGCCCCTCTCATCTCACCTGCGACCAAACACATATCCTCTCTTCTCTCGCGACAGGTATGTATCAACTCCCTCATTCTTTTTTTTTCTTTACTCTCCTCTCCTCTCTCTATCACTAGTAGCAACAGACCCCCTGCCCAAATTCCCCTAGGTTAAGTTTCCCCAATTTAAATGTCACATATGTGATTCAACTATAATTTGGGGATGTCGTTCATGTTGGTTGTAATGGTTGCGAGATGATAAACTATAATTCCCTTCATCTCGTTAATTTTGGGAGGGTAGTCGAATTACCCCACTGATAGAATAAACTAGGCACAATTGTTGCATATCACCTGTTCGACAAATTGCCCGAGAGGTAAATTTAGGCGCCGGTGAAGTCTGAGTCACCGAGCAACATCGGTATATGCTAGTGAATAAGTCTAGGGTCGTTTGTCTTGATTGTCGGAATGTGTTTAGCCTATGAAAGATTTTCTAAGGGAATTGAACATCCTGCATATGCTAGACATCTTGTATTGTAAAGTGTTACTCGATCTGAATTGTGTGAGCTCTATGCGTAATGATATGTCGTGAGAATAAGTGTGGGGTCGAGTGAGCTGCTATGTGTAATTGAACATGGTTAGTGAGCGTCGCTCGGATAAACCTCATGTTGTGCATAATGATATCTATATCGCGAAGTGCTTATTTGTAAACTTGAAAAGAGTTATCACATCCCCGCTGAAAGACATGGGCTATACTCTCATACAGTCATAAATGACACGACTACGCAAATGATTGGAAGTGCTAGATGTTGCAACTGATTTATAGCTGAACTTCACTGTTCTATACGCTCATTGTTGATTTCTTCGCATTGCAAGTATTGAGGCTGGGAAATGGCATCAACGAGCAAATAGTCCAAGCAACAAGACAAAGATAATAACAAGCAACCACCCAAAAAGCCCACCGGAAATGCAACAGGTACTCCAAATCCACAGAAAAAAAGGAAGCGGACTGACAAAGAAAAGTAATTGCAGACTAGGCAGTTAATTGATGAATCAGAGCAAGAAGAGGAGGAACCATTAGTCAGGAGGACAGTGAAGAAGGGTATTTCAACAACATCATTAAATCCACTAAGCAAAGGGATAGAGATAAGAGAACCTGTGACATACCAGAGAAAAGCCTCCAAAAAGAGTGATCCGACTGATAAAGGAAAGGAGAAGATTACTGCAGAATCTGAGTCCGAGTCCGATTCGGATAATGACCTTCTACATGTCTACATGAGTGATGAAGATGAGGGTGAACCAATAGACCGAGCTGCTTGGGAGAAGAACTTTGTTAATGAAAAGGCATTCCGAGCTTATAATAAGATAGTGGGTTCAAAGAAGTACATTCCAGAAAAGCCGATCAACATCGGAACACTTAAGAAAAAGTACCCAGAGTTTCTAAAATCAATTCAAGAGGTGCAACAATGGGGACCTATCTTGAAGGGTCACGGCAAAGCCAACCTCACTATCGTCAGAGAGCTTTACGCCAATTGGCGTCATTCCAGGGGAAACATTGTGAGAGTACGAGGGGTGGATATTAATGTCTCAGCAGAAGCTCTGAATAACTTCTTACGGGTGCCACACACACTAACAAATATGTTTGACTCCATATGCACAGCACCGGATTATGCACACATTCGGTCGGTCATATGCCCTACCAGGAAGGATACAAATTGGAAGAATGGGAGTATGGAGTACCATTCTCTGGCTAAGGAATTCATGAGTGCGTTAGCACGTGTGACTCTAAATTTCATATTCAACCGCCTGATGCCATGCCAACACAAAACTGATGTCCCTTGTCACCACGCACTAGTATTGTATGCTTTATTGTAGGGGATACCGCTCAACTTAGGAGCCATCATGCATGACCAAATGCAGCGCACCAGGATGAATTACAAGTGGAGGCTGTTCTTTGCAAATACCCTATCGGCTTTCTTGACAGAGATGGGGGTACTATGGGACAAGGAGAATGACGACATTGAGGCTAAAGCTCCAGGACCATATGATGTTACTCATGTTCTAGAGCCGAACAAGGGAAGGTCTTCTAAGCTCACCATTCAACAGTTGTTTGAGCAGATGCAAGCTGATATGCAAGAGAATAGGGCTGAGTTGATAGCGACTCGTGGAGTTGAGTGCCACCAGGGATGAGTTGAGTCAGACTCGTGCGGATCTAAGCCGAGTTCAGACTGAGCAGGCCATGATGATGAGGGAGGTATCATTACTCCTCTGTGCTCTGGTTCAACGTGCAGATATAGACATCTCACAGCTGCTTGCATCGTCCACTGCTGGACCATCCATTTCTGCTTCTCCTATAGTCCCCGAGACTCCACACACCATGCCTGCTGAGGCCGATGTCCCACCTACTACAGACTCAGCTCCAGTTGGTAATGATAGGACTATGACAGCTCCCCATATTCGTGAGGATGATATCGCCAGGACGGATGGGGTCTTAATGAATGCCATGGATGCTGATGCTCTTCCACAGACTGCAGATGAGCCTTCCACCTTGACTTGAGTGGAGTTTCTTCTCACCCTACGTTACGTTATTTGTGTGCATTGGGGACAAAGCACAATTTTAAATGTGGGGTGGGGGGTTATCCTTATGCTTGTGGATGAATGTACTTAACTGTTACAAATTTTGTTGATGTTGATACTGTTGAGGGCTGTGATATTCACTGGATTAATGGCATGTAATAGTTAGTAAATGTCATCTATATCGAGTAACTCTCAGTTCATTGTTATGTGTAGTCGTAAAAAATAAAGGAATTTTCCCGACGACGGACTACCTTGACAATTCTCTCGAGGGATTAAGGTCCTTAGAAAAACACAAAAAGATTTTCATTTGATTTTTGAAATTAGTGTTAGTATTAGAAGATTGACAGACAACTAAAGAAAAGCAGAAAAATAGTCAGTAATTTTTTTTTAGGTAATAATAATCTCCTATGATTTTTCTTTATGCCTCGGTTCTTTTCCATGGGATGTATTTTGAACCAGGTAGTAATAGGTTTTTTTTTTTTCTTTTTTTTTTTAAGAATAGATTATGAATTTAGGAAATAAAAGGAGAAAGAATGATGAACCTAAGCGCCCTTGACTTCTTTCATAGTAACGTACTTATGCTTTGGCATGTGTAGTATCTCCCGTATATTGTGATGTTAATCTTGATGCGTCTATATATATTAGATAGCATGTTTTGTGATGACTATTTCTCGTTTTCTTGATTCGTGTTCACTTTGTGCTTAATGCTTAATATCTCGTGGCTCCGTGAATACTTGCATTGCTTGAGAGTTGGAATGTGATCGTCCTTGGTGAGTAATGTGCCATGTGTGGTGAGGTTTTTGTGTAGTCCATGTATTGTACTTGTGTCTAGAACTTGCCCGGTATGTGAGTTGAAGCCAAATTTGAGGTGATGCTCGGTTTGAAAGATGATTTTAGGCTTTCTTTTATCTTTTTGAGCTTATTGCTTATCACAAATAAAATTTATCCCTAGTTAACCATTTTGAACCTATTGACTTTTATTTGGTAACCACATTACAAGCCTATACCCTTTTTATTCTTAATTGACATTGTTTTCATCCTTTTACCTCTTAAAGCACTTTAATTGTTAGATGAGCGCTAACAGAAGTAGGAAGGGACTAAGTGTGGGGTGACTTTTGAGTGGAACCAATGAAAGAAAGAAAGGTGCACTTATTTTGTAAAATAATACACCACTAGCGGGAAAAAAAAGAAAAAAAGAAAAAGAAAAATATAGATGAATAAATTGTTATCTTGTTCTTGCTAGTAGGTATGAATTAAAGTAGTGCTTAAAGAAAGAGGAAATATTTGTGGGGGTGATATTATTTGTGAAATTGAAGTGAGGTTGAAGAAAATACGCCCAAAGTAATTTTGTGATGTTAAAGTTCTTAGGAGGTTGAGTCACTATTCCTAAAATATATCCTACCCATCTCTTAGCCCACATTACAACCATGAAAAAGTCCTAATTGATTTTAGATCGAGCGAGCTTACATTAGTAGAGATTTACATTAAGGGCAAACCTATGGTACCAATTGCATGCATGTGACTTCTTTGTGAGAGTGAGCGATTTTCTTTGATATATGTGAGTCATTAAAATATATTTGATCATGAGATTCAAATGTGTGGATTGAACTCGCTCCCTTGTTCTTGTTGTGAGGGCACATGGTTTCACGAGGGATAGGTAACGTTATTAGACTTCTCAATTATGTTGGGTGTTCAAACCATGAGTGCAATGTGACACTGAGTCAGTTTTTGAGGTTAGGATTGTTGTGAGCATGTTGTCTTTGTGTGAATATTTTTTTAAGAATGACATAAGTAAAGAGAAGTGTATGTGATGCATATTCTAGAGCCTAATTGTGGCAAATGACCATGGTGATAGGTGAAGTGTGCTTTGAATGATAAGAGCTTAATTTTGTTTCGTCTACTATAGTGATGGTTTGTTCGAGGACGAACAAAGGTTTGAATGCTACCGGGCGCTGATGTTGGGCATATTTCGATATATGTTGATGTTACTTTACCCATGTTTTAATCACTTTTTGATGCTATTTGAGCTTTAAAATACCCAACATGGTTTAATTATTGGTTTTATGACTAATTGAGTTGTGTGTGATGATTTAGGGTGTTTGGAGTACAAAAATATGAAGAAAAGGTGCTCTAGGTAGAGGAAGAGGGGTTGGATGCTTCGCATCCAATCTAGAAAAAAATTCAGATTTCGTGCACCCTTAGCAGTGAAGTCGGCCCATAGCATCCGCCTTAGCATCCGCACCTGGGCAAAACTGGGAAGTCGAGGATGAGATGGATGCGACGCATCCACCCTAGCATGCAAAGTTGGGAAGTCGAGGACGAGGTGGATGCGATGCATCCACCCTAGCATGCAAAGCTGGGAAGTCGAGGACGAGGTGGATGCGACGCATCCACCCCAGCATCGATCCCTGAAACTGATTTGGATTAGGAATAGGAGAAATTTGGCCCACGACTTTTGTACGCAATATATAAGCTAAAAACGCCTCTTTTAGGGCATCTAACAGATTGGGAGGAGGAGAAAGCCACGAAAAAGCTGGGGAACCACTGAATTCATCTTGAGTTCTTATTTTTCCTTCTTTTATTGTTTCTTATGCACTCTTGTGAATTTTTTGATGATTGCATGAACATGAGTGGCTAAGAACCCTATTGTTCTACGGTCATGGGTATACATGAATATTGATGTTCGAAGTTTAATTTGACGAAGTTGATTTTATCAGATTGGGTTGTTTATTTAATTATGTTTTTAATTAATTTGCTGAGTAGCTAACAGTATATTACTATCTGCGAATCTAGAGTTGAACTCGAAAGTGGGAAGTCTAGATTGCATATAGAATTAAATAGAGCAAGTTCTTAAACCCGGGCATCGGGGAACAGATTCGCAATTAGGATAGAAATATACCTAATTGTCTTGTTCGGTTAAAATACAGGAAGTGTAAATGCATTCTTGTTAATATTAATTCCATAGACATATAGGCATTATGTTATCTTGAATAGGTGAGTAAGAACTCGACAGATTCTTATGAGTAATATCAACCCTGTCAATCAACAATCCAGATAAATCAATTAGTTATTTTAAGCTAATAATGCAACATGATTGTTAGATAACCCGTGACCTGGAATATTATCTCCCATTTATTGTTATTTAAAACTATTTAAGTGTTGTGTTGAATTCTAGTATTTCAATAATTGATAGTTTTTAGGTAGTAAATTAGACAACTATCTATTTTAGGTAGTAAACTATTTAAGTGTTGGGAACGATACTTTATTCACTACTCTATTACTTGACGACCACGTATACTTGCGTGAGTGTGTTTGGTCGCAACAGACACTATCATATTATGTGTATTACTTGGAGAAATTGTGCCAACGTGTTGATCATAATTACTTAAGTAGTGAAATCTGGAGGGGGCAGGGGTTAACTTTTGCTTGTTTGCAGAAAATGAAGCATGAAATCCCCAGGTTCAGTATGGTCCAAAACATCCCACCTCTGCTACTTGACTGGTTGAAAGACCTTGCACCTTGCGATAAGAATTATCTGAGAAGAGTAATTGGTCACCTGCCATCCTTGCTAAACATTCGACCAAATAGGGAATTGATCGAGGCCTCTACCATGTTCTGGGACGATAAAAGAGCCATTTTTCGATTTGGAAATATAGAAAAGACTCCTCTCCTAGAATAAATAGGAGGCTTCGCTATGTTTCCATGGGATAAATAGGAGTCCGGGATCACTGGTACCAAAGAATCGCACTCCCCCTAGTTTTCTTAAGATGTTGGGTTTTAAAAAAAATGATGAGCTGCTCTGTTCAAAGAAATCATATATCCCTTTTGAATTTTTTTACGAGCGTTATGGGCATATAAAGTTGTATTGTCTTCACCATGATGAACTCGCCAGTACTTCCTTGGGTTTGTCGCACCGCCGGGTTTATGTGTTAATCGTTTGCTTCTTGGGGTTGTTGATATTTCCAGTGAAGGGAGGAAGGATTCATACTCACCTGTCCATGGTTGCCAGAACCTTGATGGAGGGCATCGAGGGACAAACTTATACCATCATCCCTATGATCTTACCTGAGATGTACCTGTGCAAGCAGGAATTTGGACACTTTGAGGGTTGTAATCTATTACTACAAGTCTGGCTACTGGAACACTTTCAGAGGGGAGAGTATCGTCAAGAGTTTCTGCAAAAGCCACTGAATGACTACATAGCCAACCATCACCCAAAGAAAATGACATTTATCCAAGACAGGTTTGCACAGCCTGGAAATACTGTAAGTTGGGTGCGTTTCTTTAGCAATCTGGAAGACGAACAGGTACAATGGATGTTCGAATGGTTTCCTAGCAGTGAGTTCATCATCAGGTCAAGGGGTACTACACATCTGCTACTAATCGGGTTGTGAGGCATCTATCCTTATGCTCTCCTAGGGTAATCAGGCAAGCGGGAAAAAAATATGTCATACCTCAAATTTCCAACATGGTCTAGTACAAAGTGGATTTCAAAGGAGATGTCATTCTGTTTAAGTTTGAGGTGCAACATATGTGGAACCAAAAGATCGTTGTGGAAAGAGAAACCATTGAGCCAGACAGGTATCATGCTGGTCATATGTACTATTATCTATCATAGTTGGAGGACGACATAGCAGGAGACGTCAAGACAGGAGTCAATCTAAAGGATAGGATCAGAGACGAGGTGGCTGAGGCACAAGTTAAGTATAAAAGGATTCGCAAAAAGGTGTTCGAGTCTAAAGCTAAACATCTGGAACAACACAAAGTGAACATGGAGGCAATAAAGGAATGGAAGGAGATTGCCACTAAGTCAACAGAAAGATTGGAATACTTGGAACAAGAACTGATGGAGGTCGAGGGGAAGATGAGAAAGAGACTCTCAGATTGCCAAGGAATGGATGAAGGAGACGGAGGACATCTAGCAAAAGCTTACTTATTGCGCGATCTATGGAACCTCATTGATGGGGTCAAAAGAGACAAGCATGGTGAAGGTTCTTCATGGACCGAGTACACTAGAAAATGATGTTCTTTACTGCTTTCTAGTTTATCTTTAGATTTCGATTGTAATAAGGCTAAATGTCATTTGTAATTTTATTATTATTGTCAATTTAGTAAAGGTTTGACTCATTTATTCGCATTAATAAAATGACGCAAATGTTGGCATCAATTTTCTCCAAGTCTATGTATCGATTAGGCCTACCTCAGGCACAATGAGTCCCCAAATTAGGACGCAAATTATTGCATGACTTGGTGAAGCATGTTTTAATATTGCAAACACTCTTTTATTACTCCTTACTAACTTGGTTACCTTTTACTTTTTTTTACTTTTATTTTTGATTATTCCCATTCTCAAAGGTTGGTTCCTGCATACTAGCATCATCAGCATACCACACTAGATCTAGAGGTCCTCCACCGCCACCAAGAAATCCAAAAGGCAAAAGCAAGGATAAAGGAAAGATGGACTATTTGAGTAACAATAAGAAAGACAATGCTCCTATGGCAGAGAATGTGGAGAATTCATATGGAAGAAGTAAACCAAGGCAGAATGAACTAGTTCTGCGAGTAGTGGACCACTGCACCATCCCGGGATCGTCGAGTTCCTGTGTAGCCTAGCAAATTAGCATGAATTATTTTAAAAAAACAGTTTTGAGAATTTGAGACATTTTTCAGTATTTTGTTTTGAAATAATTGCTCGAGCCATCGAGCCGCACTTGTTAACATTTTAACATTTTATTAATGCATTACTGCTTTTTGTATTTATTATTATCTTTTACATTTTTCTATTCAGCATAATTATTACCTATCCCGATGAACCTACGATTGTGACATGTAATGAGACACCACAACATAAGGATATTGATTTAGAGGATCTGGAAGATGATATAATACCTGAGAAAATCGTCAGAGAAATAGAAAACTTTGAAAACAAACCAAAGTCTAATTTGGAGAAAACTGAGGCCGTTAACGTAGGGGATTCCGAAACAGTCAAGGAAATACGTATAAGCATTCATCTATTACCGTCAGAAAAAGGAAGAATACATCAGATTCCTGAAAGAATATGAAGACATCTTTGCATGGTCCTACGACGATATGACTGGTTTAAGCACATCCATAGTAGCTCACAAGCTACCCACCAATCCTATGTGTCTACCGGTAAAGTAGAAGCTCAGAAAGTTCAAACCGAATATGAGTTTGAAGATAAAAGAAGAGGTCATCAAGAAAATCATAGCCAAGGTTCTCCGAGTGGTCGAATACCCGATTTGGTTGGCTAATATTCTACGAGTTCCGAAGAAAGATGGGAAAGTTAGAGTATATGTCGATTGCCTAGATCTGAACAGAGCAAGTCCCGAAGATGATTTCTCGTTGCCCAACATACACATACTGATTGACAAATGTGCTAAGCATAAGCTCTAATCCTTTGTGTATTGCTTCACAGGATACCATTAGATCTGGATGTATGAAGAAGATGCTGAAAATACAGCCTTCATCACACCATAGGGGATATACTATTACAAAATGCTGTTGTTTGGTTTGAATAATGATGGAGCCACCTACATGAGAGCCATGACAACCATCTTTCACGACATGATACACAAGGAAATAGAGGTGTGCGTGGATCACGTTATCATCAAATCTAAAAGGAGTTTGGATTACATAGCAGACCTGAAGAAATTCTTTAACCGGCTTCAAAAATACAATTTGAAACTGAATCCTGCAAAATGTGCCTTCGGAGTCCCTGCTGGAAAACTGTTAGGATTCATCGTCAGTCGCCGAGAGATTGAGTTAGACCCATCAGAAGTCAAATTTATCCAGGACTTGCCACCTCTAAAGAATAAGAAAGATATGATGAGATTTTTAGGGCGCCTCAATTACATCAGCCACTTTATAGCACAATCAACCGTGACATGTGATCCAATCTTCAGAATGCTGAGGAAAGATGCTGCAACAAGTTGGACTGAAGAATGCCAGAAGGCCTTCGACAAAATCAAGGAGTATTTATCTAAACCGCCCATGTTGGTCCCACCAGAACCAGGAAGTCCTCTACTACTTTATTTGTCCATGTTAGATGGGGCTTTTGGTTACGTTCTTGGGCAACATGATGAAACTGGAAGAAAGGAGCAAGCGATATATTATCTGAGCGAGAAATTCACGCCTTACGAAGCCCGGTATTCTTTGTTGGAATGCACTTGCTGTGCTTTGATGTGGATAGCTCAGAAGTTGAGGCATTATTTCTATGCATACACTACATATCTCATATCAAGGATGGATCCGCTAAAGTACATCTTCCAGAAACCCATGACTACGGGCAAGTTAGCAAAATGGAAAATATTGTTAAGTGAGTTTGACATCATCTATGTAACTTAGAAGGCAGTCAAAGGGCAAGCACTGGCAGGTCATTTGGCAAAAAATCCCGTAGATGGGAAATACGAACCGTTGAACACTTATTTTCCAGACGAAGAGGTGTCGTTCTTAGGAGAAGATATAACAGAGGCGTATGATGGTTGGAGGATGTTCTTCAACAGAGTATCAAACTTCCAAAGAGTAGTCATCACAACTGTCTTAGTATCAGAAATCAGTCAACACTACCTGGTATCTGCAAAACTCAGGTTTCCATGCACAAACTATATGGCGGAATATGAGGCTTGCATCCTGCGACTCAGATTGGCCATTGACATGAACGTTAAGGAGTTACTGGTTTTCGTAGATTCCGATCTTTTTGTGCACCAGGTTCTAGGGGAATGGGCTACGAACAACTCCAAAATATTGCCAAATTTGCACTGTGTACAAGAGCTGATCAAGAGGTTCACAAAGATAGAATTCAAACATGTTCCAAAGATCCAGAATGAGTTTACAGATGCGTTAGCCACTTTGTATTCCATGATACAACACCCAAATAAAAATTTCATCGATCCTATCCCAATAAGAATTCATAAGTAGCCAGCTTACTGTGCTCATATTGAAAAAGAGATTGACGGAAATCGGTGGTTCCACGACATCAAGGAATACTTAGCAAAGGGAGAATATCTAGAGCACGCTACCCATACTCAGAAGCGCACGCTTCGAATATTAGCTAACCATTTCTTTCAAAGCGGAAAAATTTAGTATAAGACTCTTGACTTGGGATTACTACGGTGTGTCAATGCCAAGGAGGCATCCAGATTGCTCGAGGAAGTACATGCCCGAACCTGTGGACCCCACATGAATGGTTTCGTCTTGGCCAAGAAAATAATAAGAGTAGGGTATTTCTAGGTGACTATGAAAACAGACTACATCAAGTATGTTCAGAAGTGTTACCAATGCAAAATACATGCTGATATGAGACGAGTACCACCCAATGAACTCAATGCAACAAGTTCACCCTGGCCTTTCTCCGCTTGGTGTATGGATGTCATCGGACCAATCAAAACTGCTGCTTCAAACGGGCATAGGTTCATTCTAGTGGTCATAGACTACTTCACAAAATGGGTTGAAGTTGCGTCTTATAAAGCTGTAACTAAGAAGGTTGTAGCAGATTTTGTTCGGAACCGCATTGTTTGTCGGTTTGGAGTACCAGAGTCAATCATTACATATAATGCTGCCAATCTTAATAGCAATCTGATAAAGCCATGTGTTAAACATTCAAGATCAAGCATCGGAACTCCACAGCATACCGGCCGCAGATGAACGGGGCCGTAAAAGCCGCCAACAATAACATCAAGAAGATATTGAGGAAAATGGTGGATAATTACAAACAATGGCACAAGAAGCAACCATTTTCTTTACTTGGGTATTGTACCACAGTTCACACATCAACTGAGGCAACTCCCTACCTACTAGTTTATGGTACCTAAGTCGTTAGAACCGCCGAAGTGGAAATTCATACTTTAAGAATCACACAAGAAGTTGAGCTTAGCGATGCGGAATGGGTACGAAATCGGTATGAACAACTATCTCTCATAGATGGAAAAATAATGAATGTGGTATGTCATGGTCAACTCTACCAGAATAGAATGGCAAGAGCTTTCAATAAAAAGGTCAGGTCAAGGTAATTCGCACCGGGGCAATTGGTGCTAAAGCGAATCTTCCCGCACCATGATGAAGCCAAGGGAAAATTCTCACCCAACTGGCAAGGCCCTTACATGGTTCACCGGGTATTGACAAGAGGAGAACTTATACTTGCAGAAATGGACGGAGTGATTTGGCCGAATCCTATCAATTCAGACGCAGTCAAAAGATACTATGTCTAAGATTATTTGCATTTTCTATTTGATGTAACTGAACTACGCTTAACCTGATTCCCATTTAAGAGGGGATCCATAGGCAGCCCTGTGGGTTTGGTCACATCATAATAAAATCTTCATTTTCTCTATGGTCAGAAATTGAGACAAGGTCTTGAGTTTGCCCGATCTCATCATGTTTGGAACCGCCAAGGAATGTGTTGTCGGAAGTCTGCATTTAAACTGGGGAAGAAATTTGAGGAGGACCCTCAAGGTTCTAAAGTAAGGAGGTTGCAACGTCTCAAAATGCGTCACAGTCACCAGTTCATCTAAATTATTTGATTTCGTGCATTATCACATATTTCAAACAACTACATTTCTGAAAAACAATTTGTCAAATACATGCATGTTTTTCAAAAATTTGTTTATATGGAAGCCACATGTTACCCAGGGTAACTCAAGAAGGGCCTCAAGGAAAAAAGGCAAAGCAAGGAAATCGAGAGAACGAACCAACCGTCCCCCGAAACAATCACAATCTTTCTTTGAATGCAGGCACAATGAACATAACAGGAATATTCGCAAATACATATACACAGCAAAATCACTATCTTCAAAATGACAAAGTTGCCAAACGCAAATACATCAAGCTAAGAAATACTTTACTCTCTCGCATCTATTCATTGCTTTTCTTTCATAGGGATAAGCATTTCCCTCATCGTCGCACAAGGCTAAACACTGCCTTTTTTGCATGAGACTAAGCATTGTCTCCATTCCTTGCATGAGGCTAAAGATTGCCTCCATTATCTCATAAGACTAAACACTGCCTTTCTTTGCATGAGACTAGGCACTGTCTCCATTCCTTGTATGAGGCTAAGCATTGGCTCCATTATCGCAGAAGGCTAAACACTGCCTTCTTTGCATGAGAATAAACATTGTCTTTATTCCTTGCATAAGGCTAAGCACTGCCTTCATTACTTTATAAGGCTAAACACTACCTTTCTTTGCATGAGACTAACCATTGTCTCCATTCCTTGCATGAGGCTAAGTATTGCCTCCATTATCGCATAAGGCTAAGCATTGTCTTTCCTTTGCATGAGACTAAACACGGTTTCCATCCCTTAAATGAGGCTAAGCGCTACCTCTATTATTTCTTAAGGCTAAGCAGTGCCTTTTCTGCATGAGACTGAGCATCGTCTCTACGGCCTCCATAGGGCTAGGCACTGCCCTCACCTTGCATAAGGCTAAACACTGCCTTTCTTTGCATGAGACTAAGCACTGTCTCCATTTCTTGAATGAGACTAAGCATTGCCTCCATCACTGCACAAGGCTAAACATCACCGCTCTTTGTAGGAGACTAAACACTGTCTCCGCTACACTACATAAGGCTAAGCATTGCCTCTTTCTTCGCATAGAGCTAAGCACTACCTTCATCTCATACAAGAGTAAGCCTTGTCTTGTCTTGTCCCGCATATGACTAAGCATCACCTGTTTCCTCTATAAAATGATATATATCACCATATCTTTGCATTTTCATGGGCTGAAACATCGCCACATTGTCCGAAGGCGTCATACTCTGAAGGCACCATGCTCATAGCCTCAAGACATCATTCCCTGGCTTGAGGATCCCTCAAAACTGTACATCACTATTCAAAGGCGTCATAGTCTAGAGACATCATCCTCAAAGCCCAAGGACACCATTTAATGGCCTGCGAATCCCTTATCATACGCTTCATGGCCTAGGACATCATGGTCTAAGGACATCATCCTCATAGTCCAAAGACAACCTTCATGGTCCAAAGGGAATTTGCATTATGTTTAAATTTTCTCAATAACCAATGTATATTCGCATGCACCGTGCTTTAAATTTTGCAGGTGACTCGGGAGATAACCGTTCTACAAACAGGAGCAATCTTCACTCCGATTTCCGTTCATAACGTTCACGTCCTTTGACTACCTCAAACGTAACCGACAACCAGTAATTGACTGCTTTTACTCTATAACCGTTCAAATATCTCCCTTGTGATACACCCGTAACGTCCAAATTCACATTCATGACCCCACCTAAATATTCGTTACCTACGACACTATCCTGCCCAAAAGAACCTTTTCGAAACATACGACCACATATTCGTTCGTCGTTGGATCCAGAACTACACACGACCCGATTCCCGTAATACCAGGGATATGTAGGCAACTCAAGAACCAGGGTTCGGCCCCCATTTTTCAAAATACATCACTCCTCATTCAATTTAGACAAAGTTGGTCATCATTTTCTTTACCCGACAACTCTTTTATCATTTTCGGGTAAATAGGGGCAGGTGTTGATACCCACTTTTGCCCTCATATTTTTTCAAATAGTATATATATTTTTAGTATGTCATTTTGCATCATTACTCAATTTATACAAGTATTTTTATAATTTTCCATAATTTTAGAGCTTTAAAATTAATTTTCTTGATTTTAAATTACTTAAATATTTATTAATTATCCCATAGATTATTATGTGATGATTTAATTATCCAAATTTTTTATTTGCATCAACATATATGTTTCAAAATATTTTACTTTATTTTATGTAAGTATATTTGTGTTTTTAAGCTATTTAAATAATTTTGCAATAATAGCATATATTTATGCATAATTACATTATTTTTGCTAAAATATAAATTTTTATATTTTTATGATGTTAAGTTATTATTTTCAATCACTTTATTACACAATTAATATTTTATTATCTATTAAATAGTTTTATAAATTATTTATTAATAATTTTCGTGTATTTTTATTTATAGCCCAATTTTGAGTTATTTCGGACCAAAATCAAGGCCCAAACACATGACTCAGGTCTACATCCCAAACTAGACGAGCCCTATAATTGTAACCCAATCGGGACCCACCCCACTCTTCTCTTAATCTTGGCCGTTGATCTCAGAGACCAACGGCCCTTAAACCATCCGCCTTTTTTTATTATATCCTCCCCAAACCCTAGACCCATTCCTCAGAGATAGCCGCCCCTAAATCCTCTCTACTCTCTTCTTCTCCTCTCATGCCCTAACAGCTGCCTCCTAAATCTTTCTCAATTCCGGTTCTAATTTGTAATTTCCCATGATTTTCCTTCCATATATGTTTGATCTCTCCGTTATTTATATGGTATTGGTATCACATAATACTTTCCTATATTTTGCAAGTATACGATCCTAAATCAAGCAACCATTTCCAAACCTTCGAGATTTAGACGATATTTTGTCTATTTACACCTACTACCAGTCCCTATGGGTCCGATTCAGTTAGAATTTTACTATTGTTGTTCTTAGTTTTAAACTAGGGTTTGCCGAATTTCCCCTAAATTAATTCTAATATATTTTACATGATACATTTTCCTTATATATGTTTAATCTACTGTCTTTTATTGTGTGGGTACTTGATTTTGATGCTATATAAACCCTTCCCCAATTTCCCCTTTGGACTGACTCTAATCGCTAAAAAACTACTATTGTTCTCTTATTCTTTATTGTCTTATACTATTCTGAAGCTCTATATTTTGGTCGGCTGAAATTCAACGCCACCAGAATTCAATTCTCGAACCTTTCTCAGTGTGAGCTCTACCCGGGGTTCATTCGAAACCCTTGGGAACTCTGACGCATTGTGATTCCTGGGTTCTACTGTTTGTTTTGCTATTAACACTGAAGTGTTGCTGAAATTACTCTTCTTGTTAACTTGTTCTTCTATAACTAGTAATGTATTTATGACTCTTGCAATTTCTTGTCTTTCCGTTTGTATTCTTGCTCTGCACATCTATATCTCTAAGAATTTGTATGAATCAACATGCCATTATATGTTTTGAAGCTCTTCTTGAGGCTCTATGCCTTCTAGTAGTTCAACTTGCCTATCTGTTACTTTGATTCTGCCTTCTTAAGACTGCCTACTAATGTATGTGCTTGAATGCTTATTATTATTGCTCATTCTGAGTTTGGTTTCTTTCTTTGTCGTGTACTATTACGAATAACCAACTCATACCCAGAAAGTGTTCTAATCCCTGTTAAGAAATTTATGCCAAACCTGTTATCATTCTGGATTTCTACTGTTAAGCTATGACCTGTTCCCATGTTATTTGTAACTCTATTGTGTTTTTGACTTGCTCAGTCCTGTGTTCCTCAGTATTAGTTGAGACCTTTAGAGCATTTTCTCCTATATGTGGCAAACTAGTACAAGGTTTGATGCTTGTCTGTCCTATTGATGTGAAGTTGTCATGTTTTTGTTTACTATAAGCTTTCTGGTATTGTAACTGATACTTATGATGTTAAAGTTTTGTCACTCTCAACTAAGTGATTGTTCGATCGTGAACCTGTTCTGTTATGTTGTTTTCACTAAGCTTTTATGTTAAAATTTTCATGTGAAGGCTATGCTCCACTTGTTCTTGTCTATGACTCTATTAGATTTTCATGTTTAAATCTTATGTCTAAAGTTCTTTTAGGCTAATTCCGAGTCAGTTTACTTTTGAAACTCTTTTGGAATAGCCCACTATCCTATGATGGTCAAGCCTATTACTTTAGCTTTGTTTTCTAAAAATACAAGCATGAATTTGCCTTGTGAAATTGTCTGTATTTCCTGTATTCCTGTCTATGTGTTTTGCTAGAATCGTTGTTAGTTACAATTTTAGGAGTTAAGTCTGAAAAGTTGTTAATCAATTTTATGAGTGGTTTGTCACTTATATGGTTATGTTTGGCATCAATTTGGCCAAGTAAGTTATTCGTTGTGCCTGATGTTGGGCTAAATGTGCTGTTGGACCTGGGAAGATTGTACTGCCATTGGGAGCCTAAGATTTGGGTCTATGGTTGATGAGGTTGCTGAAGGCCCAGAAATTTACAAGGTTATTTTGTAACGGGCTTACACTGTTTGATAGGGCCAGTATTTGTTCCAGACTTCTCCGTACCGATCCTTCAGACTGTACTAATCTTGCTCGTGACTTGTGAGACCTATGTAACCTAGTTCTATGATACCAACTGTCACGGCCTGAAATTCCCACCATCGGGACCGTGATGGCGCCTAATATTTCATTTGCTAGGCAAGCCAATGCTAGAATACTATAATCCATTTTTAAAACAATTTAAATTTATTAACAAAGAAACAAATGCGGAAGTAAGGTCTGAAATGTAGTGAATAATCCATAAAAATAACGGAGTCTAAATACCATCCCAGAATTGGTGTCAATAGTGCACGAGCTTCTAGAATAATACAAATAAAGGTCTGAATAAAATAAATCTGTATGGAAACAAACACACAGCTAAAGTAAAGTCGGCGTGGACTTCAGAACTACAGACGCCGTGCAATTATACCTCAAGTCTCCTCTGGTAGCTGAAATCCGAGCAAGTCTATGGTACGTCGCTGGGACAAACTCCGAAATCTGCACAAGAAGTGCAGAGTGTAGTATCAGTACAACCGACCCCATGTACTGGTAAGTCCTGAGCCTAACCTCGACGAAGTAGTGACGAGGCTAAGGCAGGTCACTCACATTAACATGTACGCAATAGTAGTAACAACAACAGTAATAGAAATAAATCAAGTAACTCATTTTTAATAGTTGAAGCGAACTCAGCAGTCATAACCAATTATTATTTCAATCAATTTTCGTTGCAGCAATGTTCTTTCTTTGCTTTATGACTTGGTTATATTATTGTTCTGTACTTGTTAAATTGATGAAACTGTACAGGTTATAGGAAGAATCATTTATAATTATCTCTCTTTTTTCCCTCGCCGAGGTTAGTTACGATACTTATTGAGTACAGTAGGTCGGTTTCACTCATACTACATGCTGCACTTAATTGTGCAGATCCATGTGTTGGGACCAGTTATCAGCATCGCGTTAATTCAGATATTGGAGATACATGAATAGAAGTCGGAGCGCATCACTATTGATTTTGTGGTGGGCTTGCCACGGATTTTGAATAAGTATGACGTAGTTTGGGTTATTGTAGACTGGTTGACTAAGTCTGTGCACTTCATTAGGGTAGCGACTTCTTATTCTTCAGAGCGGTTAGCTCAGGTTTACATTCAGGACATTATCCGCCAGCACGATGTGCCCATTTCAATCATTTATGATCGAGGCACGCAATTCACATCTCATTTTTGGAGAGTCGTGCAGTGTGAGTTGGACGCGCGGGTTGAGCTGAGCAGAACGTTTCATCCTCAGACGGACGGGCAGTCCGAGCGCACCATTCAGGTCTTGGAGGACATGTTACGTTTTTGCCTCAACTCCCTAAATAGGAATAAGGGTAGTTTACAAATAGGGGTAACCAATTCGCACCTGACTGTGATAGCCCTCTTGATACCTTATTGGAGCTTTGTAACTAGTGGTCGATTTCCCGCCGCATATGCCTTTTCCCAATGCGCGGAGCCCCAACAAGGAAGATGTTGATACTTTAACAGTGAGGATGTTTCTTCCAAGTTTGAATATTATATTGAAACATATTTCGGTGAAGATAACGATTTCTCAATATCAGATTTAAAAAAATGAAGTGAACGTATTGTCACGCCCCTTTTTCTCGCGATAAAGGGTTACGATGTGTGACAACTCTTTTAAATGGGTATTAAAAGAGAAGAGTCACAACTTAACAATTTTGAGGTATTCAAAATAGTTAATACTGCACATAATAGCAATGAAAAACTCAAGTTAACCTCCACACATAAGCACAAAAAAGCACGCGATCAGTCATAGACATTCAGGCAGTGCACGTTATTAATCATTAAGTCATATAGGAAGGATCTCTATGTGATTCTGATTTCCAATATTTATATATAAGCAGCGTTCATGAAGATTAAAATATTGCAAGTCCTATAGGCATGATTTCTAAATGATTCCGATTTATGGTGTTATACAGGCAGCATTGCAGCTTTAAACTAACAGATTTGTGTATTGAAGGCGTTACAGATCCTATAGACGTAATCTCTACTTGTTCGTATGAAGAGGCATTAAGGCCATTTGAAAACTCAGAGTTTGCGACATTTATTTTATAAACATGCTGTTTAAGATAAGAACCACATATTATAGGCAGGATTTCTAACGATTGATAATTGAAACTGGTTTTACCTTATCCATATAAGTATGTTTTCTAGGCGGGTGATAATGTCCTATAGACATGATTTATAATAATGAAGTAGTACATAAACATCACAGAGTAGTTGATTAATTAATTAAGATCATGTAGCCATGGTATTTAAATAGGAAGTACACTAAAGTAATAGAAGCAGTTGACCAATTAATTAGTAGAAGTTCTATAGGCATGGTATCCAGTTGAGCAATGCATATGTGTCACATCTTATAGGCATGTTGTCTAAATATACGGTAATAACATAGAAGAAAGTATGGCAAATAATTAGACTAACGTGTTTGATGAGTGTACAAATGAAGTATGCATGATTTTATAGGCATGCTTTCTACACATGAAACCATGTATGCAATTACTCAAGTTCTCTATTCAGTCAATGATGCAATATATGAAGATGGTATGCACATGAAGCAGGTAATTAACCATGGAAATTGCAAGTAAGGATGAAATGTAAATTCAAACAAACACTGGCCTGAGTTCCTCAACCTCTCCATATCCATACCAAACTACTGATCAGATTTCCTCAGTATCGGCATATACACCATCAAGAAGGCACATGAGAGAGTGACCCTAGGGGGGTGGATCCATATCCACACGCAAGAACAACCTATTCAATGTGCTACCAGCTCTGCATGGTCACGGGCTCGATATCATAATCCGTCCGGCATGGTCACAAGCATAACGGTACGATCCGCCCAGTGTGGTCACATGTATAACAACATAATCTGCCCGGCCTGGTCACAAGCATAATAACACAATCTGCCTAGCGTGGTCACATGAAGAGCAATACAATTTGTCCCTCGTGGTCACATGCATAACAACACATTCTACTTGGCGTGGTTACATACATCTAGTCCAAATCATATCACATAGTAGCAAATATACAAGTGTACATTTAAATGATGAATGAATAACAGATCTTATGCTCCTGGACAGGTATAAATGATATGCTAAAGTATAGGCATGTGCAAAGTGTGCTATCATAGCTGAAAACGGAGATTTCATCACAAAATTAGCAATTACAAAGTTTGTTCAGGGAATTAGCCTCAATATAATCTCGAAAATGGCTCAAATCTTTCACAACAAGGTTACAAATATGAGAAACATTGTAGCTTAAAGCTTAACAGTCACTACCAGTCATATTATTGCTTAAGCACTACCCCGAATATGGATAAATACCATGTTGCTTGCACATAGGTTCAAACCCAACACATATGCGCACCCATAGCACGTAGCTTTCACAAATAATTCATGCAATTAGCGCCTCAACAAAGTTTAGGTAAGATACTTACCTTAAACAAGCCAAATCACTCCTCCAACAAGCTTTTCCCGAGCAGAGGCGACTAAAAGAAGTGATTTATCACCTATGCATAGTGGTAAAAGCAAGAAGTCATACACAAGGAATAAGAGTTGGGATGGAAATGTGAATGAAGGGATGAATATTAGGCGACTCCCAATGAGAGTTGTATTTTATCATTTTCTAAGTATCATCTTATGTAATATCATCATAGAGTGTGTTATAAACTCTATGATGATTATAGAATACCTAGTTCGTTCTTATTTTTACATGCTTGCTAGTACATGAGGTTGTTCATGCTTCAATAGGATTTGTAAGGTAAGGTCTAGCCCAGTATGTGTGTGCTATATTCCTATGCCTTTGGGAATGTATCTGACCGGCTATGAGATTATATGCTCTCGTGAGACGTTTGCTGGCAGTAACACCATGATCCTCTACATGAGGCTGCCATCATAAGGAAATGCAGGCGCAGATGAGTGATTATATATCCAAGCCATAGAGGCAACACTACTGTAGTTTTTGCCCATCTTACTTGTACTCTTCCTATGTGGTTTTTCTTTTATTATTAATAACAATAGCTACTAGGCAGCCTGCCTACTAGTATAATATGCCAAAACAAAAAGAGACATATTAAATGATTACAAAAGATAAAGCTAAGCTCTTTAACTCGAGTTAAAAAGGCAAGCCAAAAAGTCAACCAGGCCCACACCCCGGAACCTGACAAAATTCACTAAGTTCGGACACCCATACAATTATGAGTCCAACTATACAAAAAACATCCAATACCAACCACAAATCGACCCTCAAACCCACAAATGGCACTCTACAATAATATAGACCAAAATCCCCAAATTCCATCTTAGATTCATGAAAACTAGGCGTAATAATCAATGGTAATTAATATCTAATACCAAATTCGAATAAACGTCACTTACCTCTTCAACTAGGATGAGAAATACTCCAAAAATCGCCTTAGACCGAGTTCCACAATTCCAAATATAAGAAAACAATGAAACCCTTCAATATATAATCCTGTCCAGCATTTTTGCTCCTGCGACACCGCACCTGCAAAATTATCATCACAGATGCGTAAATTTATTAACTCTCTGCCTACGTGCACCTGTGGTTCTTAATCCACACATACGGAACCGCTTTTGCGGTCTCTACCCCGCTCATGCGCACCTGTATATGCAGATCTCAGCCGCATATGTGACTCAAGCTCGTCCAGTCAAAATCCGCTTCTACGGACTACCTAGAGCATCTGTGCTTTCGTAAATGCAGCTCTGTGTCCGCATCAGCAACCACTGCCAAGCCTAGATTTTTGTTCTTTTGCGACACATCTGTAGCTTCTGCGGCTTCGCACCTGCGGCCAAGACCTCGCAGGTGCGATCACACCAGAGGGCATAAAAATCTGCAATACACCAAGTACCAAAATTAATCGGAATCTCACTCGAGGCCCCTAAGACCCTATCCAAACCTAACAACAGGTCCTAAAATATGATACGAACTTACTCGAATCATCAAATCACATCAAACAACAATGAAATCACGAATCGCACATCAATTAAAGCCTAGTGAAATTAATGAACTTACAACTTCTAAAACTAATAGCGAACCATACCAAATCAACTCTGAATGACCTCAAATATCGTACACTAGTACCAAATGACGCAACAAGCCTATTCTAAATCCCAGAACCAACATCTGAACCCGATATCGACAAAGTCAACTCTCGGTCAAACCTCTCAACCTTTCAAACTTTCAACTTTCCAACTTTAGCCAAAAAATCATCATATCAACCTACGGGCCCCCAAATCGATATCCAGACATACACTTAAGTCTAAAATCACCATACAAAGCTATTAGATCCATCCAAACTCCATTATGGAGTCATCTGCACAAAAGTCAAACTCAGATAAACTCTTTCAACTTAAGCTTCCAACCTTGGGACTAAGTGTCCCAATTCACTCTAAATCAACCCCGAAACCAAACTAACCACCCTGGCAATTCACATAATCTCAAATAAGCATATAATATTCAAATTAGGGAATGGGGCTAAAATACACAAAATTACCGACCAGGTGGTTATATTCTCCCCCTATTTAATAAACGTTCCTCCTCGAACGGGTCTAGAATCTTACTTGGAGTTTCAAATAGGTGTGGATAACTGCTCCGCATCTCCCGCTTATCCTTCCAAGTAGCCTCCTTGGTCGTCCGACCTCTCCAATGAACTTTCACTGAGGCTATATTTTTCGACCTCAACTTTCGAACTTGCCAACTCAAAATGGCCACTAGCTCCACATCATAAGTCAAATCCCCATCTAGTTGTACCATGTTGAAGTCCAAAAGATAAGACGGATAACCATAAAACTTTCGGAGCATAGAAACATGAAACATTGGGTGAACACCTACAGACTAGGTGGCAATGCAAGTCTGTAGGATATCACCACCAACTCTCTCAAGCACCTCGAAATTCCCAGTATACCGAGGGCTTAACTAGCCCTTCTTCCCGAACTCGTCACACCCTTCATGGGAAAAATTTTGAGCAACACCTTCTAGCCCACCATGTATGCAACATCACGAACTTCCTATCAGCATAACTCTTCTCCCTTGACAGAGCTATACGAAGCCACTCATGGATCAACTTTACCCTCTTCATCACATCACGGACTAAAACCATTTCACCACAACCTAGACTCCCTAGCTCAAACCAACCGATTGGAGAACGGTATCTCCTCCCATATAAAGACTCATAAGGAGCCATCAAGATACTCAACTAGAAGCTGTTGTTGTAGGCGAACTCTCCTAATGTAAGAAGCTGATCCCACGATCCTCTGAAATACATAACACAGGCTCGTAACATATCCTCTAAGATTTGAATAGTACACCCGTGGTGACCGTTCGTATGAGGATGGAATATTATACTCAACTCAACCCGTGTGCCCAAATCTAACTGCACTGCCCTCCAAAACTGTGATATGAACTATGTGCCTCGATTACAATGATGGAAATGGGCACACCATGCTAACGAATATTCTACCGGATGCAAATCTAAGTCATCCATTTTACAAAATAGGAAGTCATCGTTAGAATGAAGTGTACGAACGTAGTCAACCAGTCAACAATCACCCAAACTGTGACATGTTTTAAAGGTCCGTGGCAAGCTTGCCACAAAATCCATAGTGATGTGTTCCCACTTACACTCTGGTATCTCAAATCTTTGAATTGACCCTCTTAGTTTTTATGCTAATACCTCACCTGTTAACAGTTCAAACACCGAGAGACATAAGCAACAATGTCTTTCTTTGTTCTCCGCCACCAATAGTGTTGTTTCAAGTCATGGTACATCTTTGTGACACCTAGGTGAATGGAATAGCGCGAGCTGTGAGTCTCCTCAAATATCAAATCTCTTCACCCATCAATATTTGTAACACAAATGCTTTCTTGAAGCTGTATAACACCATCATCATCAATCACAACCTCTTTGGAACCACCGCGCTGCACTATCTCCTTCAACACTAACAAGTGAGGATCATCAAACTAGCGAGCCTTGATATGCTCTAACAATTACGACTGCACCACAATACAAGAAAGAAAATGACTGGGCTCCGAGACATCCAATATGACAAACTGATTTGCCAAGGCCTTAACATCCATGGCTAATGGTCTTTTCGCTACCGGTAAATATGCCAAACTACCCATACTCTCCACCTTCCTACTCAATGTATCAGCCGTTGCATTGTCCTTCCCCAGATGATATAATATAATGATATTATAGTCTTTCAGAAACCTAGCCATCTTCACTACCGCAAGTTAAGATCCTTCTGCTTGAACAAGTGACGGAGACTTAGATGGTCGGTATAGACCTCACAATGAACATCGTACATATAGTGCCTCCAAAACTTTTATGCGTGCACAATTGCTACCAACTCTAAGTCATGCATAGGGTAATTCTTCTCATGAACCTTCAACTACTAATACGTGTAGGCAATCACCATACCATACTGCATCAACATCGCGCCAAGCACAATACGCGACACATCACAATACACGGTGTAAGATTCCGAACCTGTAGGGAACACAACACTAGGGCTGTAGTCAATGCAGTCTTCAGCTTCTGAAAGCTTGCCTCACACTCATCGAACCATATAATGGGGCACCATTGTAGGTCAAGCTAGTCAAAGGTGCAACAATGGACGATAAACCCTCTACAAAATGGCGATATTAATCTGCCAAACCCAAGAAGCTCTGAAACTCCATAGCTGAAGATGGTCTAGGACAACTCTGAACCGCCTCACTCTTCTTCGGATCCACCTTCATCCCCTCACTGGACACCACGTGCCCTAAGAACGCCATAAAATCAATTCAAAACTCACACTTGGAGAATTTAGCATATAACTTCTTCTCCCTCAAGGTCTAGAGTACAATCCTCAGATCCGCTCATGATCCTCTTGACTATGGGAGGACACCAATATATCATCAATGAATAATATGATAAAAGAATAAATATATGTAAGGCCATGTAAAATTTCACCTAAAACCTAGGGTTTTGTGGAGCAAACATAGATTTAGGTATGGATGGTTGTAGAGATTCTTCGCGGTTCGCAAGCTCACCCCGGTACAGACTTTTTGGCTGAACAGTGTGTTGCATAGTTGAAGAAAATTTTTGACAGTGCAGGGCATTTTTGCGATCCATTCTGCGATCGCATAACTGTTTTGCAGACTGTCGATCTGCCGCAGAATGAAGCGAAACTTGCGCTAATTTTAGGACCATTATATGGCCGCATAATCATTTCACAGGCCGCACAACCCATCATAGATCCAACATAAACATTTCCGGAGGGGAGTTCTGCGGTTTATTATGTGACCGCAAAATTGGTCTACGGATCGCATACCTGTCACAGAGTGAAGCAGAATTGCCCAGTTCCGGAAGGCCATTATGCGTTCCATTTTGCGTAGCGCAAAATCATTATGTGGTCGCATATGGGACTGCAGATCTACATCGGGACTTCATTTTTTCTAAATTTTTTAACCCGGCCGTATTTCGGTATATAGTTGTTGAAGACCATTTGTATGGTAAAAATCTGATATTTTGAAAGTGGGGAAATGCTCTAGAGTGCAAGGGGGTTACTAAACTCATTGTTTCTCAATTCCTTCTCAAGGCTTGGAGAATTATCAAGGAAAACCTTACTAAGCTTTCATCCTAAAGGTAAGATTCTACTCCCTAGCCCTCAACTTCGGGATTTAACTGAAAATAGGTAATGAGAAAAGCTATTCTTGGGTGTGGGAGTTGTTCATCATGCATGCATGTACTATCAAGGGTTGTGGGGATATTGTTGAGCTTAATTGGGTAGACCTTGGGTTGTGGGGTGAAGGAAATCCACCATAGAAGAACCTAGAAATCATAATATCCACCTAGTGTATGATAAAATGCTCAAATAAGTTAGAACCATGAACTCCTTCCTAATTTGTGTTCAATTTTTCTATATCTCTAAATAGATCAAAGTTGCTAAGCGAGATATGTTGGATGAACACCTCTTTTAGAATTGAACCCCATAATGACATTGTAAGTCTCGTGTTACTCATTATAAATTGAATATTCTAAATAAGCCTTGTGTTAAAAGATATATACGTTCAATATGTATTCCAAATGTTATTGTGATGTTGAGTTAATATTTGGGAATGTGATTTAAGTATGGGTTGTGTGTTAATATGTTATAACTTAAAAATGTGATTCTAGTGAAGGCTATCATGTCGAGTAGTGTAAGAAATCACATGTTCCTAAGACCCTTAAATTGTTCAAATATGTAATTAAAGTATTGAATAGAAATGTTTGTTGTTGACGAACCGTGATGATGTTTGAAAGTGAAATAGTAAGAATGAAATATGAATTACGGCCAACGTGCCAAGAATGACATTAAAATTTTGGCTGCTAGTGCCAGTGAAATTGAAAGATGTGTAAAAGATTATGAAAGGGGTATGAACTCCTTTAAATAATAAATGCTTTGGGAGTATCATTTTGTCACCGAGAAAGGGTAGGTCAAAATAACCTAACCCCGTAACTACACGTATCGGTGTAGGAGTGATTGAGGATAAATCCCTGTATTAATGTGTTAAGGTTGTTTTCCTTATATAAGATGAGAATGATGTTTTGAGATATTTCCCCTTGAATGGGATGACATTATTGCTAGCAACATGTAATATGATGTCGACCCACACGATATTGTGGAGAGACGGCTTAGCCGATCGGGCTGAGATCGGACGCCATGTTGCGCACATGGTGCTATTATGAGTGGATGTCTCGTGGTGAGACGGCTTAGCCGATCGGGCTGATATCGGACTCCATGCTAAAAACACGGTGGTGTATCGGTGCTAAATGATCTCCCAACTTAAATATATTAAAACTTACTTGATGTTTAACTTGCCCCTAACCTGACTCCTTCATACTATTTTGAGTCTTGTATTGATTTCATGTTTCCTTCTCCGTTTAGTGTTACTCGTTCTATTGAGAGGGTGTTTGTTAATACATACTAGTACTATTCCATATGTACTAACATCCATTTTGCAGGTGGTGTTAACCCGTGATAGCAGCATACCCTCTCCTCAACTAACTTGGTGAGCCCCACTTTATTTGTGGTCCTGTAATCTCTTGTCCTTGTAAATAGCATTTTGAGGTATAGCTGGGGACTTATTCCCGGCACTGTCGTAGCACTCTTTTGTTTCTGTTAGAGGTTACGTAGACATAGTGTGGGTTGTATTTTGTTTTGGGAAAGTTAAACTGAAAGTGTTATAATTGTATCATATGTACCATTTCAACTATGAATGTATAGTGTACTATTTTGCAGACTTGTTAATGACATCACTAATTGAAATGAACCGGTGTTATTCATATGACCTCTTACTGTCTAATGAATAAAATGTATCATTTGTTTACTCATGGGTGAGTTGGGTAGATGGCATTATGTAGGCTTGCTCGACCGGAGTATTACGGTTAAGTGTCGGTCGCACTCCCCGAGGTCGGGGCTTAATAAACTTGGTATCAGAGCCGGAGATTTTAAAGTGTCCTAGGATATCTCGGAGCCGTGTCTAGTAGAGTCCTTCTTATCGGTGTGTTTTCGACCACATCTATAATTAGGAATCTACTTGGGAATTTAGGATTAATACCCTTCTTTGATGTCTAGATCGTGCAATAAAGTTGATTGTAAGATTGTTCCTCCTCTAACTCGTACATTGCTATAAGATTCAGTACATGGAACCTAGGAAAAAAGCAAGAACTAGCCAAGGAGCCAATGTCGCCCTAGGAGTGGCAGCTGATTCTTTACTTGATGATGCGGGTGAGTACCCAAGGGATGAGAATATTCCCGAACTACTACACAACCTGATTCTAGTACACCAGATCAGACTGCACCAGTTCCTACACCTACTGAGGGTGGAACGATCCCTCCAACAGTTATACCAGTTCCACCTACAACGCCAACCTCTGGTTCCAATGTTTTTGGGGGATCTTAGGCGAGCCATACATATGTTGTCTCAGATAGTGGTTTCCCAGGCCTAGAGATCAAATGTTGCACCCACTTCTTCTAGTCAGCTAGGGGATTCCGCTAGTTCCAAGGTGAATAGATTTCTCCAGTTGGATCCTCTAGTGTTCAATGGCACTGATCCTGAGGAATACCCATTACTTTATTGATGAGATGCACAAGACACTTCGAGTTATGCGTGCTACTGAGACGTCGGGAGTAGAGTTGGCTCCTACCGCTTAAAAGGGGTGGCCTATTCTTGGTTTGAGATATGGGAGGAGTCCCGTGAGGAGGGGAACCCTCCTGCGAGGTGGAGTGAGATTTCTGACTTTATCAACCATTTCTTGCCTGCCGAGACTAGGGCAGCACGTGCCGCAGTATTTGAGAGTATGAAAAAAGGTAGCATGAGTGTGTGGTAGTATCATATGAGGTTTGTGCGCCTGTCTAAGTATGCCATATGCATGTTCCCCACTATGTAAGCTAGAGTACGCCAGCTTGTGCAGGACCTTAGCCCATTGATAATTAATGAGGTCGCTATAGCTTCTTTGAACTCTGATATGAACTATGATAAGATAGTGGAATTTGTTCAAGCCACAAAAACTGAAGAATGGAATGGCAAGAGAGGGTAGCTCTAGCGATGGTGCTGGTAGCTCAGTGTTTAGGGAAGGGTCGCCATGGCCATCTAATTCATATGCCCAGTCTTCGGTTAGGGCACATCAATTGGGGCCTAGTCAGCAAAAGTGGAGTCGTTTTAGGCTCTACCAGGGCAACAGGGGATCCTACTAGCAGGGTCGGCCTAGTGGGAGATTTCAGCAGCAGCGGAGGCCCCCATGCCCTAGGTGTGGGAACATGCACTTTGGGGCCTGCTTCATGGACCAGCCTATATGCCATAGGTGCGGTATCAGGGGTCACATTAAAAGGCATTGTCTCTCTTCCCACTAGAGCATGGGCGGGGAGCAGCACAACTAGACTGTTGTGCCTCTATTACATTGGCATCACCTCCTCCAGCTCGAGGCACTCCAGCACCCATAAGCCGTGGTGCAGATAGGGGTGGTACACAGAGTTCTAGAGGGCCCATTTGTTTCTATGCTGTGAAGGGTCGCCAGAGTTCAGAGGCTTCTCCAGATATTGTCACATGTATATTGACTGTCCAATCTCATGATGTGTATGCTATTAAAGATCCTGGTTTGACTTTGTCCTATGTCACTCCCTGTGTTGCTATGGAATTTGGGATAGAACCTGAACAACTTCATGAGCCGTTCTTTGTATTTTCTCTGGTTAGTGAGTCTAATGTGGCCACGAGGGTTTATAGGGATTGTGTTGTCACGGTGCGTGGTCGGGACACCATAACCGATCTCATTGAATTGGGGATGGTTGATTTTGATATGATAATGGGGATGTACTAGCTTTACTCATATTTTGCCAAAATAGATTTCCGAACTAGGACGGTTAGGTTCAAATTTCCAAATGTGTCAGTGATTGAATGGCAGGGGGATGATGTGGTGCTTAAGGGTACATTTATATCTTACCTTAAGGCCATGAAGATGATTAACAAGGGGTGTATTTACCATTTGGTATGGGTTACGAACACCGATGTTGAGGCACCTATATTTGAGTCTGTTCCATTTTTGAATGAGTTTCTGGAGGTCTTTCCTCATGAGCTCCCTAGAATTCCACCGGACAGGGAGTGTGATTTTTGAATCGATGTGATTCTAGGCACGCAGCCTATATCCATTCCACCATACAGAATGGCACCGGCAGAATTGAAGGAACTAAAGGAACAGTTGAAGGACTTGTTAGAAAATGGTTTCATCCAGCCGAGTGTGTCACCTTGGGGCGCACCGGTTCTCTTTGTAAGAAAGAAAGATGGCTCACTAAGATTTTGTATTGACCATCAGCAGCTCAACAAGGTCACGATCAAGAATAAGTACCCACTGCCAAGGATAGATGACTTGTTTGATCAATTACAGGGTGCTAGGCATTTCTCCAAAATTTATTTGAGATTTGGTTATCATAAATTGAAGATAAGGGAGTAGGATATTCCGAAAACTTCTTTCAAAACCCGGTATGGGCACTTTGAATTTTTGATAATGTCTTTTGGGCTAACAAATGCCCTGGCAGCTTTCATGGATCTTATGAATCGATTTTTCAAGTCGTTCCTCAACTCTTTTGTGCTAGTATTTATTTATGATATCCTTGTATATTCATGAAGGAAAGGGGACCATGGCGATCACCTCAGGGGAGTTCTACAGACTCTACGTCAGCACTAGTTGTATGTGAAGTTTTCGAAATGTGAATTTAGGCTTGAATCTGTCACATTCTTGGGTCATGTTTTCTACAAAGAAGGAATTAAGGTTGATCCTCAGAAGATTGCAGCTATGAAGAATTGGCCTACTTCTATAACTCCAACAAAGATTGGCAGTTTCTTGGGCTTAGCAGGGTATTACAGGAAGTTTGTGGAGGGTTTATCTACTCTTGCCTCTCCATTGATTAAATTGATATAGAAGGCGGTTAAGTTCCAATGGTTAGATGTTTGTGAAAGAAGCTTCCAAGAGTTGAAATCAAGATTGACTACAGTGTCGGTGTTGACCCTACCATAGGGTACAAGTGGTTTTGTGGTATATTGTGATACTTCAAGGATCGAACTTGGGTGTGTATTAATGCAACGTGGTAAGGTAATAGCTTATGCTTCTAGGAAACTCAAGAATCATGAAATGAACTATCCAACTCATGACCTAGAACTTGCAACGGTGATATTTGCATTGATGATTTGGCGTCATTATTTGTATTAAGTCCATGTGGATATATTCACAGAACACAAGAGCCTTCAATATATTTTCAAACAGAAGGAATTGAATTTGAGGCAAAGAAGATGGCTTGAGCTACTCAAAGATTACGACATCAGTATTCTATATCATCCGGGGAAGGCTAATCTTGTGGTGGATGCTCTTAATCAGAAATCTATGGGTAGTTTAGCTCACTTGGAGGCATATCAAAGGCTATTGGCAAAGGGGGTTCATTTTTTGGCTAGTTTGGTAGTTCGTCTTGCGGACTCTAGTGAAGGAGGGGTAATTGTGCAAAATAGGGCCGAATCATTGCTGGTTGTGGGAAGTCAAAGAGAAACAGTACGACGATCCATTGTTGGTACAATTGAAGGAGGGGATTCATAAACATAATACTATAGCTTTTTTCTCTTGACATGGATGATGGTATGCTTAGGTACCAAAGGCGACAATGTGTTCCAAATGTGGACGGTCTCTAGGAAAGAATCATGAGCGAGGCTCACACTTCTAAATGTGGACGGTCTCCCGGGCTCTACAAAGATGTATCATGATCTTAAGGAAGTCAACTGGTGGAATGATATGAAGAGGAATGTAGTGGACTTTGTGGAAAGATGTTCAAATTGTCAGCAAGGGAAGGCCGAACACCAAAGGCTCGGTGGGTTGGCACAGAACATAGAAATTCCGATGTGGTAGTGGAAGATGATCAATATGGACTTTGTGGTAGGACTACCTCGCACTCCTCATAAGTTTGACTCGATTTGGGTTATTGTGGATCGACTCACGAAATCAGCTCACTTCTTACCTATTAAGGCTGCCGAAATAGTAGAACATTATGCTCAGTTGTATATCAAGGAATTAGTCACGTTGGATGGCACTCCAGTTTCTATTATCTCAAATCGAGGGGCACATTTCATGGCTAATGTTTGGAAGAAATTTCAGCAAGGTTTGGGCATTCCTGGTGAATCTTAGTACAATATTTCACCCCGTAGACTGATGAACAGATAAAGCGGACTATTCAGACGCTTGAGGATATGTTGCGCGCTTGTGTTCTTGACTTCAAGGGTAGGTGGGATGATCATTTGCCGCTTATAGAATTTTCCTACAACAACAGTTATTATGCTATCATTCAGATAGCACTGTTCGAGGCTTTGTACGGTAGGAGATTTAGATCTCACATTAGATGGTTCGTGATTGGGGAAGCCGAGTTAATAGGGCCAGACCTCGTGCATCAAGCTACGAAAAAGGTTAAGATCATTTAGGAGCGGTTGAAAACTGTCCAGAGTCATCAAAATTCCTACTCAGATATGTGTCGCATGGATTTGGAGTTCAAAAAAGATGATTGGGCATTCTTGAAAGTTTCCCCCATGAAGGGTATAATGTGGTTTGGTAAGAAAAGGAAATTGAGTCTGAGGTATGTCGGACCGTACAAAATCATTTAGAGGACTGTTCAGGTGGCTTACAGGCTAGAACTACCTCCAGAGATGTCTATAGTGCACCCGATGTTTCATGTATCCGTGTTGAAGAAAGTGGTCGAAGATCCATAGCTCATTGTTCCGGTTGATACTATTGAGGTTAATGAAGAATTGAGTTATTTTGAAATCCAGTTGCAATTCTTGTTAGGCAAGTTCGAAAGTTGAGAAATAAAGGGATCGCCTCCGTGAAAGTGTTATGGCGAAACCAATAGGTCGAAGAGGCCACATGGGAGGCCAAGGAAGAGATGAAGGAGAAGTATCCTAATTTATTTGAATAGTTATGTAATTGTGTCCATGATGCTGAAAAACTAACTTTCTATAAATTTTGTTTTCCATGTACGACTTATGTAGAGGCTACTACTTCTTGGTAATGTAATGTGTAATGGCATTGTGGCCAATATTGTTTCCCTGTTGTTTTACATCGTTGTGTAGTGGTTATGTTGTTAGGACTGGTTTTTGGATTCTCTGGCAGGTGGATAGGCCCAATTACAGGGAAGACTCTTGCAAAAATTTTGGAAATTTAGGGAGTTAGTCAAAATTTGGAACTGCTTGTGTGTGTTATACCAGCTGAGTCACATTGGATACTAATGTTGAATCTTGACCCTCATTTGAGGAAGAATGATCTTAAGTGGGGGAGGATGTAAGGCCCCATAAAATTTCACCTAAAACATGGGGTTTCGTAGTGCCAAGATAGATTTAGGTGTTGATGGTTGTAGAGATTCTTCGCAGCTCGCAAGCTCACCGCGGTACGGAATTTTTGGGTTGAACAGAGTGTTGGGTAGTTGAAGAAAATCCTTGGCAGTGAAGGGCATATCTACGGTCCATTTTGTGATAGCAGAACTAATCTGCGGACCGAAAATCGGTCGCAGAATGAAGCAGAAACTTCAGCTAATTTTAGGACCATTATACGGTCCATTACGAATAATCATTTAGCAGGATGCACAACCCATCACAAATCCAACATAAAATTTTCCATAGGGGAGTTATGCAAAGCATTATGCGACCGCAAACCTATCGCAGAGTGAAGCAGAAAAGGCCAGTTCCGAAAGGCCATTATGTTGTCCATTTTGCGGACAGCAGAATCGTTATGCGGCCGCATATGCGACTGCAGATCTGTATCGAGGCTTCATTTTTTATAATTTTTTAACTGGACCCTATTTCGATATATAGTCATTGAAGACCATTAGTAAGGTAAAAATCTGATATTTTGAAAGTCTAAAAGTGCTCTAGAGTGTAAGTGGTAAACTCACTTTTTCTCAATTCTTGCTCAATGCTTGGAGAATTAGTGAGGAAAACCTTACTAAGCTTTCATACTATAGGTAAGCTTCTACTCCATAGCCCTTAACTTCGTGTTTTAACTGAAAATAGGTAACGAGAAAAGAAATTCTTGGGTGAAGGAGTTTTTTATCATGTATGTTTGTACTATCAAGGGTTGTGGAAAATTGTTGAGCTTAATTAGGTAGACCTTGTGTTGTGGGGTGAAGTAAATCCACCATAACCTAAGAATCATAATGCCCACCTAGTGTATAATAAAATTCTCAAATGAGCTGGAACCATGAACTCCTTCTTAATTTGTGTTCAATTTTGCTATATCTCTAAATAGATCAATATTGCTAGGATTTATGGAACTGTATAGTGAATTAAGTAAAGCAAAGTATGTTGGCTGAACTCCCCTTTTAGAATTGAACCCCACAATGACCTTGTAAGTCCCGTGTTGCTTATTATAAATTGATTATTCCGAATAAGACTTGTGTCAAAAGATATATGCGTTCAATATGTATTCCAAATGTTCTTGTGATGTTGAGTTACTGTTTGAGAATATGATTTAAGTATGGGTTGTGTGTTAATATGTTATGACTTAAAAACGTGATTCTAATGAAGGTTGTCATGTCGAATTCCACCGGACAGGGAGTGTGCCTAAGACCCTTAAATTGCTTAAATATGTACTTAAAGTCTTGAATTGAAATGCTTGTTGTTGATGACCCGTGATGATGTTTGAAAGTTAGTAAGCATGAATTATTAATTACGGCCAACGTGCCAAGAACGACATTAAAATTGTGGCTGCTAGTGCCAGTGAAATGGAAAGATGTGTAAAATATTATGAAAGGGGTATAAAATACTTTAAATAATAAATGCTTTGGGAGTATTGTTTAGTCACTGAGGAAGGGTAGGTCAAAATAACCTAACCGTGGAGTATCCCTGTATTGATGTGTTGAGGTTATTTTCCCTTATATAGGATGAGAATGGTATGTTGAGATGTTTCCCCTTGAATGGCATGAGATTATTGCTAGCGAGATGTGATGTGATGTCTACCCATATGGCATTGTGGAGAGATGGCTTAGCCAATCGGGCTGAGATCAGACACCATGCCGCGAACATGGTGGTATTGTGAGTGGATGTCTCGGGGTGAGACGTCTTAGCCGATTGGGCTGAGATTGGACTCTGTGCTAAAAATACGGTGGTGCTAAAAGATCTCCCAACCTAAAAATATTTAAACTTACTTGAAGTTTAACTGTCCCCTAACTTGACTCCTTGATACTATTTGAGTCTCTTATTGATTTCATGTTTCCTTCTCCGTTTACTGTTACTCGTTCTATTGAGAGGGTGTTTATTCATACATACTAGTACTATTCCATATGTACTAATGACACTTTGCCGGGGGCGCTGCATCTTTAATGGATGTAGGTGGTTCCATAGTATGTGGTGTTGATCCGTGATAGTATTATACCCTCTCCTCAACAGACTTGGTGAGCCCCACTTCATTTCGGGGTCCTATAATCTCTTGTCCTTGTACATAGTATTTTGAGGTATAGCCGAGGTCTTGTTGTCGACACTGTCGTAGCACCATTCTCTTTCTGTTAGAGGCTCCATACATATAGTGTGGGTTGTATTTAGTTTTGGGAAAGTTAAATTGAAAGTGTTGTAATTGTATCATATGTACCACATCCCTAATGGAAATGAACTAGTATTATTCATATATCATCTTACTATCTAAGGAATGAAATATATCTTCTCTTTACTCATGGGTGAATTAGGTAGACGACATTTTGCAGGCTTGCTCGACCGGGGTATCTCAGTTAAGCACCGGTCGTACTCCCCCAGGTCGGGGCGTGACAATATATGACTGGAATATACTTTTAATTAGGTGCATAAAGGCTTCTTGGTAATTGGTCAGCCCAAACGACATCACAAGAAACTCGTAGTGACCATAGCGGGTCCTAAATGCCGTCTTTAGAATATCAAAATCTCGAATCCTCAACTGATGATACCCTGACCTCAAATCAATCTTTGAAAACAATCTTGCACTTCGAAGCTGGTCAAATAAGTTATCAATGCATTATAGTGGGTACTTGTTCTTGATTGTAACTTTGTTCAACTACCTTTAATCAATACACATCTGCATAGTACCATCCTTCTTCTTCACAAATAGTACGCCGTACCCCAAGGTGACACACTAGGCCCGATGAAGCCCTTATCACGTAACTCCCAAAATGGGTTGAGTGCCCTACACCAAATCAATATCATAATGGTTGTCCCTCTCAGGTGGCATGCCCGCCAGGTCTGCAGGAAACACATCTAGGAAGTCTCTCACAATCGGAACTGATTCAACGGTAGGAGCATCAACACTAATATCCTTCACAGAAGCCAGGTATGCCATACATCCCTTCCTAACCATCCGTTGAGCCTTCAAATATGAAATTACTCTATGGGAACATATTCCAAGGAACCTTTCCACTCAACCCTAAGCAACCACGGCATCGCCAGTGTCACAGTCTTAGCGTGACAATGTAGAATAGTGTGACATGGTGACAACAAATTCATGCCTAAAATCGCGTCAAAATCACCCACCGGGGTAGATACATGAACAAACATAACTAAAGAATCATGGGGCATATCAATTTAACGATCAAAGTATGATGACACATGAATAAGTGGAACCAGGATCAAATAATACCAAAGCATCCTTGTGGCATACTGAAACAATACCGGTGATCACTGTATCGAAATCAATAGCTTTTGCCTGGCTAAGAATGCGTAACACCAGGCCTAACCACCTATGATCTGCTTCCCCCTCTAGGGAGGCCTCGAGGTAATTAGGCCCTACCCCTGTTGTGTGGGTGGTGTAGCTGCTAGTGCTGAAATCTTAGGTTGTGAGCTCTGTTGTGGAACCTTACACAATAATTTGGCAAATTTCTCTTGAGATGACTCAAATCTCTACACTCATAGCCTGAATGCACTGAATGATGACTGTTGACCTTGATAGCCCGAAGATCTGCTTGTGGAAATCTGGGCAGATGGAGCACGATAAGAACATTGTGCCAGCAATGCATTGAATGATGACTGAGTTGGGCATGCACTGTAAGAACTATGGCTAAATGAAGAACATGAGAAATATGGCAAGCCGCCTGAACGGGTCTAGAAGAGCGACCTCTGTTGTAATGAGACTGGCCTGTAGATGAGGCACTGCTGAAATCACCTGAACTATGAGGACTCTTGGCCTCCCGCTCCTCACACTCCTACCTGCGAACTAGCTCTAAGCGTCTAGCAATCTCGACAACCTGATCTAACCTAGCATCCGTCTCAGCCTCTCAAGCCATACAAAAACTCATATTATAGTTAAAGCCATTAATGAACCTCATAATCTTCTTCCTCTTAGTGATAACCAACCATATAGAATGACGGGCCAAGTTTGCAAACCTTATCTTAAGCTGAGTTACAGTCATATCTCCCTAGCGTAGCCACTCAAAATCTCTACGCAGCTCCTCTCTGCGAGTTTGTGGAACAAACTTCTCAAAGAAGAGACTGAGATATCATTCCATGAAAAGTGGCGCTACGCCAACTGGCCTGTTCAACTTATAGGTCTGCCACCATATGTAGGCTGCCCCTATCAGCTGAAAAGTGGTAAATGCAACTCCACTGGTCTTCCAAAATACTTGTTGTGCGAAGAATCCGCTGACACCGGTGTATGAAATCCTGAGCATCCCCTATGTTTAATCCACTAAAATATATAGGCTTGAGCCTCACAAACCACTCCAATCTCTTGTACTCTTCATCACTTAGAGATGGACCATCCTCGGCTCTGAACAACATCAACTGGCTGAGCTGGCAATACACCCGGCGTCTGGTGACCCTGAGCTAGCTTCTCTTGAGTTCATGTGGCAGGAGTCTGGGCTCCTCCCCCAGCCTATAAGGTAGCTAGTTCAATTGGTATAGTAACTTCTTGAGCCAAGCTCGTGCACATGCTCAAGATCTGAGCCAAAGCCTCCAGAAGTCCTGGTACAACAATAGGTACCACTGGTGTCTGGGGTGGTCCCACCGGCTCAACATCATCTCGTGCCTACTCCTCATCTTGAGAAACTGATGGCTACACACGTGCTGCTCTGGGTAAAGTACGAGCCACACCCGGCCTCTCGCGGCCCCCGGCCTCTGGTGGTACCCGTGGTTGTCCACCGGATTCGGTCGCACGTATCCTCACCATCTATGATAGATTAGAAGAGTCATGTTTCAAATTTCGGAATTCACAAATCCACTTGATAGAACACACGAAAGTGATATTTCCTAACAGTTCGGTAGCCTCTCGAAGATAAGTACATACATCTCTGTACCTATCCGCAAGAATCTACTAAACTTGCTCATGACTCGTAATACCATGAACCTAAGGCTCTGATACCAACTTATCATGACCCAAAATTCATTTTGATGGCGCCTAACACACTTGCTAGGCAAGCCGAACATAATAATAAAGATCCAAAATAACAGACATACAAAAATAACATGAGATGCTAGAATCTCAATATAACAAAATATCGCCAATACATGATAAATCCCTAGAAAATGGTAAATACAGAGTAATGGGTTCTAATATGGGAGTACAAATCCGAAATGACTAAATATAATACTTTCTCAAATAAATACAACAGTACATAAGAAATGATATGCCAAGTCTGTCGGCGAGAGTGCAGCTCTACCTCGTCTCTCGATACATAGCTCAACTAGCAATCACGCTGCTGATAACTGGTCCCAACACCTAGATCTGCACAATTAAGTACAGAGTATAGTATGAGTACAACCGAATCAATGTACTTTATAAGTATCATAACTAACCTCGGTGAGGTAAAAGAAGCGAGAATTATAAATGATACTTGATGAAACCTGTACAGTTTCATCGATTTAACAATTACAGAACAATAATGTACTCAAGTCATAAAGCACAGAAAGAACCATTTATGTGTTTGTGTGTGTGTGTGTGCAATTAGTCAAGTTCTCTGTTTAGTCAATGATACAACATATAAAGATGATATCCACATGAAGCAGGTAACTAACAATGAAAATTACAAGTAAAGATGAAATGCAAATTCAAACAAACAGTGGCAAGATTTCCTCAACCGTTCCAAATCCATACCAAATTATTTGTCAGTTTTCATCAATATCCGTGTGTACACCATGAAGAAGGCACATGAGAGGGTAACCCTAAGAGGATGGATCCATATCCACATGAAAGCACGACCAATTCAACATGCTACCAGCCCGACGTGGTCATAGGCTTAATATCATAATCTGCCCGGCATGGTCACATGCATAACAATACGATCCACCCGGCGTGGTCACATGCATAACAATACAATCTTCCCAGCGTGGTTACAGGCATAACAACACAATTTGCCTAGCGCGGTCACAGGCATAACAACACAATTCGCCCCGCGTGGTCACATGCATAAACACAATCCGCCCGGCATGGTCACAGGCATTCAGTCCAAATCATATCACATAGAAGCAAATATACAAGTGTATGTGAATATGATGAATGACTAATAGATCTTATGCTCCTGGACTGGTATAAATGACATGCTAAAGTGTAGGCATGTGAAAAGTGTGCTATTATAGCTCAGAACATAAAATTCATAACAGAATGAGCAATTACAAAGTTCGTTTAGTGGATTAACCTCTATATAATTGCAAACATATCTCAGATATTTCACAACAAGGTTACAAATGTGATAAACATTGTAGCTTAAAGCATAAAAGAAAATACCAGGCATATCACAGCCTTAAAATTACCCAGAATATGGATAAATACCCCGGTGCTCACATATAGGTTCAAACCCCACACATATACGTACCCATAGCACGTAACTATCACAAATAATTTAGGAAACTAGTTCCTCAACCAAGTTTAGGTAAGATACTTACCTCAAGTAAGACAAAGCACTCCTCCAACAAGCCCTTCCCGCACGTATCGATATCCGGACGAACCTAATCTAAGAAAAATAACGTAAAGCCTTCAATAAGAGACATAGAAAGTGATTCCAAAAGATAAAGCTAAAATCTTTAACTCAAGTCAAAAAGTCAATCCTAAGCTCGCACCTCATAACCCCAAAAAATACACAAATTTCGGACACCCATACAACTACGAGTCCAATCATACAAAAATAATCAAATTCTAACCACAAATCGACCCTCAAACTGTCAAATCTCACTATCCAATAACATGGTCCAAAAATCCCCAAATTGCATCTTAGATTCAGATTAGGCGTAATAATCAATGACTAACTAATATCTAATAATAAATTCGAATAAACATAACTTTTCTCTTCAATTTTGATGAGAAATACTCGAAAATCGCCTTAGACCGAGTTTCACAATTCCAAAAATGAGAAAACAATGAAACCCTTATATTTATAATCATGTCTAGCATTTTCACTTCTGCAGTCGCACATGCGATGCTGCACCTGCGGAATTATCATCGCAAGTGAAAAAATTCATTAACTCTCTACCTACATGCACCTGCGGACCGCTTCTATGGTCTCTACCCCGCTCCTGCACACCCGCATATGCAGATCTCGTCTACATCCGAGACTCAAGCTCGCCCAGTCAAAGATCACTTCTGCAGTCTACCTAGCGTATCTACACTTTAGCAATGTGGCTCCATGTCTGTATCTACGACCACTGACAAGCCCACCTTTTTCTACTTCGGCGAAACATCTACCGCTTCTGCGATTTTGCACCTGCAGCCAAGACCTTGCAGATGCGATCACACCACAAGCCATAAGCTTCATCAATACACCAAGTCCAAAAACTAATCTGAATTCAATCCAATTCTCAACCGAGGCCCCTAGGACCTCATCCAAACACAACAACAGTTCCTAAAACACGATACGGACTTACTGGAACCCTCAAATCACATCATACAACACTAAAATCACGAAACGCATATCAATTCAAGCCTAATGAAACAATTGAACATCCAACTTCTAAAACCAATGTCGAACCATACCAATTCAACTTCGAAAGACCTCAAATTTTGCACTCTAGCCCTACATGATGCAACGAACCTATTCCAACTCCCGAAACTAAAATCCAAACCCGATATCGACAAAGTCAACTCTCGGTCAAACCTCTCAATCTTCCAAACCATCAACTTTCCAACTTTTGCCACAAATCTTCAAATCAACCTACAGGCCTCCAAATCAACATCTGGATATACGCCTAAGTCCAAAATCACCATACAAAGTTATAGGAATTATCCAAACTCCATTCCTTAGTCGTCTACATAAATGTAAAACTCTGGTCAACTCTTTCAACTTAAGCTTCCAATCTTGGGACTAAGTGTCCTAATTCACATTGAATCAACCCTGAAACAAAACCAACCACCCTGAAAAGTCACATAATCAGAAATAAGAATAGAAGATGTAATAATTAGGGTAACAGGGCTACAACACGTAAAACGATTAGCCGGGTCATTACAACTCAAAGCCCATAAGCTAAGGAACTCAAATGTATCATTAGAATTAAAACTTGGTTTCATTTGCTAGACCAAAAATCAATTTCCTTTTTCTTAGGCCCAAAATGTCAAGTTTTAGCCTTTAGAAATCATGATTTAACGTCACAAATTACATAATTATCATGTATGTTAATGGGTATGGTGTTAGGAATCCATACTATGAATATTAGCTCAAAACTCCATTATTGTGGATCTCATGTATGACCTCAAAACCCTAAACCTTAGGAAAATAGCTGCTGAAATTTCAGAACCAACTTTTATACAGCTACAATTCTTGTCCGCGATCGCCACCACCAGGTCACATGATTAGATTTGTACTAGCTTCCTTTCTCTTCGTGTTCACGATCCTCTCTTTCACGGTCTCGCAAAAGGCATTATCGGAATAATCAGCTGATACTTATTTTTCTGTCACAATCCCTCTCTCACATGGTTGTTATGACCATTTTACCTGAGCCTTCGTGATCATGACTCTATTCATACAATCTCTATGAAGGCTTCAGATGCAGAAAAATCTACTGCTTTCAAAAGTGCTCTGAACGATCTGAAACTCACCAAAGGCCCCAGGACCCCCCTTTAAACAATCCCGATAAGTCCAACGATATTATACAAAACTACTCAAGGTCTATAAACATGAGTCAAAGAGCTAAAATTTAAAACTATGTATCAAGTTCAACTTGAAAATCTTAGAAGGCTTAAGAACCTTAAAAGCTCATTTTTATGCAATAGCGTCGAAATGCCCCCGAGCCCTTCGCGGGATAAGCACTCAAATTATTTAAATTTACTATATTGTTACTAAAGCTTATTATGTAACTTAAACTATAAATTAATTTAAATACTCAATTAATATAACATGTAATTTATTTGTTCTTTTTGTAGATGGAATATCGTAGTTTGATTTATAATAAGAATTACCCTAATCGTCGAGTTTTTAGGGAGGAACTTATAGAAAGGGGTTAATGAATCTATTAGGCATGCAATGTCACTTGAACCATTTCAGTTTGGAGGGATGATTAGGTGTCCTTGTGTGAAGTGCAAGTGTTCGCATTTTTTGGGATCGGAGGATGTTAAGACTTATCTTTATAGAAAGGGGTCTATGGATAATTATTTTGTGTGGACTATTCATGGAGAGGTTGATGGTAGTGATGGTGTATTTCATAACATAGTTGTTGGTGAAAATAGTAGGTCGGTGGGGAATAATGTTCAACATCCTAGATAATATGAAATGGTTGTGGATGCTTTTGGGATGCACTTCTAGTTTGAACCCCATGAATGTGTTGAACAAGCTCCTAAAGAAGAGGCAAAATATTTTTGTGAACAGTGAGAGGCTACTAATAGTCCACTATGTGAAGTGAGTATGCACTGTCATTGGTATGTTGTGGTTAGATTATTAATTATCAAATCAGATACCAATAATTCTCAAGCAGGAATGGATTCTTTCATTGGCCTTATGAGTGAACTAGTTGACCCAATTTTTAACATACCTGAAGATTTCTACAAGGCTAAAAGATTGGTTTCTAAGTTAGGACTCTCATCTATGAGAATCGATTGTTGTGTAGACATTTCCATGTTATATTATAAGGATGATGCAGATTTAGAAAGTTATATGAAAAACCTCATTTTTGTCGGGTTTCCAGCAAGAAGAGGGTTGTTGTGAAGTTAATGCATTATTTACCTCTTATTCCTAGATTAAAGAGGTTGTACGCATCGATGAGTTCCGCTTCTCGTATGAGTCGCCCGGTGTTTTGTGTCGTCTTTCAGATGGGGAAGTTGGAAGCATTTTGATAGTATGTATCCGAATTTTGCTAGTGAAACGTGGAATGTTCAGTTGGGTTTGTGTGATGATGTTTTCACACCATTTTCTATTTTTGCAACACCATATTCATGTTGGCCAGTCATTATGTGTATGACTTGTCCATATATTATTTTAAATTATATTATTCCCGGTCCCCGCTATGATGCCCCTTCCTCGAGGAGCGCGACTGGCGCTCAACCGAGATAACCCGGGTGAGCAAACATCTACAAACCTTCTACCCGAACTCACTCATGAATAAAGAGAAGATCTATTTCATTAATTAGATAATGAGGAAGATCATGTGAACAACAACAATTCATTATCATTAGTTATATCACTTAGAAGTTTCAAAAAACATACACTTTCATAGTTTGAAGTGGAACATGTGGTACAAATACAACATTACTAGTTTGACTCTCCCAATACCAACATACAACCCACATTATGTCTATGGAGCCTCTAATAGATACAAAAGAGTACGATGATAGTGCCGGCAAGAAGGCCACGGCTATACCTCAAAACATAATACACAAGGAACAAATGATATACGACCCCAAAATGAAGTGAGGCTTACCAAGTCAGCTAGGAAGAGGGTGTACCGCTATCACTGATCAAAGTCGCCTACCGTGGAACCACCTGTATCTGTTAAAGATGTAGCGCCCCCGGCAAAAGGGATGTTAGTACATATGGAATAGTACTAGTATGAATGACTAAACACCCTCTCAATAGAATGAGTAATAATTCAAGGAAGAACAATTATAGATTCAATGGGATCCTCAAACAACATCAAGACATCAAATTAGGAGCAAGACAAGTTTTCAAGTAAATTTTCATATTTTAGGTTGGGAGATCTTTAGCACTGATATATAACCGTGATTTTAGCAAGGAGTCCATTCACGACATGATCGTCTAGGCCATCTCACCCAAATACATCAATCACAATCACTATCACAGTTCCAATCATTATCTCAATCATAATTTTCAGCACAATCACCACCATGTGTGTGGCATGGTATCTGATCACGACCCGACCGACTAGGCCGTCTCACCACAATGCCGCGTGGATCGACATCACCCTTTTCTAGAAATTATCTCATCCCAATAAAGGGTAATATTTTCATCACATCAATCCCATCCCAAACAAGGGGAATAATCACAATTCACTCCTACACCGGCACATGTAGTTTCGAGGTTAGGTAATTTCAACCTACCCTTCCTCGGTGACTAAGATACTCCCAAAGTGTTTATTATTTAAAGTATTTACAACTTATTTCAATATCTTTTACACGTATCTTAATTTCATTCGCACTAGTGGCCTCAAATGTAATATCATTCTTGGCACGTTGGCCGAATTTCATATTTCATGCTCACCTATTTCACTTCCAAACATCATCACGGAGTATCAACAACAAAGCATTTATACTCAAGCCTTTAAGTACACATGTAAGAAATTAAGAGTCTTAAGCACATTAAGATTTCTTACAAAATTTGGCATAATAGCTTTCATTTGAAACACGACGTGAAGTTATAATATTTGGATGCGCGACCTATACTTTGAACACATTCTCAAATGGTGACATAACATAACAAGAGCATTTGGAATACATATTGAGCATATATCCTTTGGCACAAGGCTTATTCGGAATAGTCAATTTATAATGAACAACTCAGGACTTACAAGAACATCGTGGGGTTCAATTGAGAGAGAAGTTTATCCAACATACCTCGCCTTGAGCTTTCTTAAATTACTACAATATTCCGTAAATCTTTGTCAGGTCGATCTATTTGGAAATATAACAAAATTGAGCATAAATTAGGAAGGAGTTCATGGTTCCAGCTCATTTTAGCATTTTATCAAATACTAGGTGGGCATTATGATTTCAAGGTCCTCCTATGGTGGATTCCTTCATCCCACTACCCAAAGTCTACCCAATTGACTACAACAATCTTCCCACAAAACTTGATAGTACATGCATGCATAATGAACAACTCCCACACACAAGAATTGCTTTTCTCATTACCTATTTTAAGTTAAATCCAGAAGTTGAAGGCTAGGGAGTAGAATCTTACCTCTAGGATGAAGACCTAGTGAGTTTTCCTTATTAATTCTCCAAGCCGTGAGCAAGAATTGATGAACAATTAGTTTAGGAACCCTCTCTCACTCTAGAGCACTTCCTCACTCTCAAAATATCATATTTTTACTTTACAAATAGTCCTTCACGTCTATATATCGAAATAGGGTCGGGTTATAAAAAATAGAAAATGGACCCTATGAACACAGCTATGCGGTCGCAGAGTGGACCGTAGAATGAATATGCGGTCCGCAAAAGTGATGTCAAGGGTTAGGTTGTTCAGGTCAGGTCTGCAGTCCACAAACTAGTTCTGCAGTCGCATAATGCGTGCAGAACTCCCCTACGAAAATCTTCATGCTGGATCTATGATGGATTGTGCGGCCCGCGAAAGTATTATGATGTCGCATATTGGACCGCAAAACGACCCTCCAAAATTTGCCATTTTTCTGTTGCACTCTACGGCCGATCTATGGCCCGCAGAGTTATTTTGCGGCTGCATAGTGGACCGCAGAAATGCCTAGCTCTGACAAAATTTTCTTCAAATCCCCAACGCATTATGCAGAGCTTGATTGATGTATATTTATTCAACTCTTTTGCATTACGAAACCCTGAGTTCTAGGTGAAAATGTACGGGGCCTTACACCCGTAATCCAAAGAGTTTGATTGATGTATATTTGTTGTCACAACCCAAAACCCATTATAGGTCGTGATGGAGTCCAACGTCACCGTTAGGCAAGCCCACGATGAACAACCAACTTAATTATTCAATTTATGAAGAATCACCTGATGAAATAAAATAAGTGAAGAGGAAGAGTTTTCGGACGAGGAAGGATATTTCAAAGACGACTAGCGTGTTAGTTTTTTCAAGCGCTCTCAACTTATATAGATTTGTATTCTCAATTGTAACAATTTCTATAACTTATGCTGATCACCGTTAGGGGTCGAAGTAGGTGTAGGAAGGATAAGAGGCGTATTGATCATGAGGATAGAGCTACACCCCCGCTTCCTTCCACTCAACACTTGCATCCCTCTGTTGCTGATGGTCGGCAGCAATCTTCTAGGCACACATGTTTTCCACCACATCTACCTACTCATCAGACTACCTACCATTCGCTGTCCCAGTAGTATCCTTACCATTCTCCACCACAGGGTTATACCCCGCTTCCTCCACATAATCTTGTATATAGTTACATGGATACATAAAGTCAACAATCAAAGGGCCATGTGGTGATATGCCTGTCATATGCTCTATTTGCTTCACCACCAGCTAGATCGCATCCATCTAGATTACAGACACTTGTATCGCAGCATGCATCTGGATCACAACAAGAGTCTAGATCGTAGCCATCTTCATCAGCGACCTCGTCTCCCTCTCCATGGAGTGAGTTTCCTAGCATTTCTATGCTTTGCCTTCGGGATAGTAGCGCTGAGACAGATGCCTCCTCTTCTACGCACACTGCAGATACACATGAGGATGATGATCCAGATGCAATGCGGTATGATCGTTATCGTAGGATGATCATCAGGCCTGAGGGCAATGGGTAATATTTATTTATTACTTCTTTGTTTTTCCTGAATAATAATAGCTAGTCTTATTTATTTATTATAATTTCTATATTGTAGGTTCATACCTACTCATGACACTACAAAGATAATCATTGAAGCTCTTGGTCGGTTGTATGATGCACCTTATGCGAATTGGAGTGATTTTTCATCGGAAATCGTGGAGAAAATTTTCAACCAATTTAAGGTTTTAATATAATTCTTATCTATTTAAGCATTATATTAACAATGTTTTCATTCAATGTTACATATTTCATTTGTAGACTAAGTGTCCATGAGAGGACCAGCATAACAGTTCCATTCTTACAAATCTTGTTTTGCTCGGATGAAAAAACAAGAAGCCTTCATGGGTTCTACCGCATTTAAAGAAGGATCTACTGAGGCAGTGGGCCCCTAAGGATTTTGAGAAGAAGAGTAAACAGGGAAAGAAGGCTCGAGCATCTAAGAAGGGTGGCTCCTTGCATTGTGTGGGTGCAAGGAGCATAGGAATTGCGAGAAGACTACTCGTAATTCCTTAAAGCATTTAAATATATTTTTATCGATATATATTTATTTTAATTTAGTTAACATATTTTATTATATTTGTAGAAAAATAATATCGGAGGAAGCTGACTCACGATGAGTTCTTCATGAAGACTCGCATTCGGAAGAATAAGGCACCGTCAGATCCAAGTAGATAGATAGAGGACGTGGCGGAGACTGCATATGTAACTTTCATAACTACTATAACTTAAAATTAATATTTATAATATTATAGAGTTAATAATTTTCTATCTTCTAAACAAAGGGTCGCTCCAAGATTAATATGGAGGAGTACACATAGAGCTTTCCACTGAATGAGTAGGGCGCCCTACCTTCCATTTCAGACGAAGAAGCGCAGAAGATTTAGTTGGATGTTGTCGGTGGTCCTAAAAATGGGATAGTATACGGCCTTCAAGAGAGATCATTTCGGCACTACTGGGCTGGATTTCAAGGTATAGGGACTTTTGTCGAGGCCGAGGTACTTAATAGGTCGACTCTCTCGGCTATAGAGAAGAAGAATGCAAAGCGGTCTAAACAGCTTGAAGAGGCAAAGGCTAGAGAAGAAAAGAGAGCTAAACAATTTGATAGCCGTCAAGGTCAGCTAGAAAAGAGGAACCAACAATGCAATACCCTTCAAGGTCAACTGGTTAATCTTCTTGCTAGTGGTGCTTTTTCGATTTCCCGGTCTCCTGAGTCTTCCCTAGATGCTAGTCCTTCTTATCATGATCCTTCAAACCGTGTCAACGATGCAGCTTCTAGTAGTAGACATGGAGATGATGCAGTACAAAACACTCCTTGAATGGTGTACATTGGTAAACAAAGTCTTGAACTTGTGAATATCTAGTTGGAATAGTTTTGAATGATGATTATATTGTTGATATTGTTTTGTTATTGAATATTTGTATTGTTGTCGGTATTGTTGGTTAATTATTGTTGTTGTTGTTTAATTATTATTGTTGTTAACGTTGTTGTTTAATTAATGTTGTTGTTGGCGTTGTTGTAGTATTTAATTGTGGTTGAATGGGAGCAATGTAATAATGCCATTATAGGATGGTTATTGGTTGTAATTAGAAGGTAGTGTAACCTAAAAGCAACTATATTCTGCCAGATTGTTTCCAAAAAACCGACCGATTTCGATCGGAATGCTCATATTATAAATTCATAATTATCGACCGACTTCAATAAGTAATATCATTGTGCAATCTGCAGAAATTTGAAATTATCGACCGACTTCGGTTGAAAATAACATATTTTTTTGTTTATATTTTAAAAATTTCAACTGATATCAGTCGGTATAGTAAAATTTAAAAATAATTGTATTATTATCAAATTATAATATTTTCGACCGATATGGGTCGCTATTTTAAAATTTCAATAAAAAGAATTTAAGAATTATCGACCGATATCGGTCGGTATATTTATTTTTTCAACAAAATTTGTCAGATAAAGTGGTCAAACTTTGGTTGAATTAACTGATCGCCTTCGGTCGAAATTGCGACCGTCTTCGGTCGCCATACGTTAGCAACTACTATTTTTTCGACGAATTAAAATCGGTCGGTTTTTCTGGATGCCTTTTGACCGTCTTTTTAGTAGTACAAACTCATCTCGATCCTCGTGTATCCAAACCAAACATACACACAAGTCTAAAAATATAATATGTAGTAGTAGAAAGCTTCAAACTAAATAACGAGACAATAAATACTCGTAAAGAGGGGTTAGGATTATTACAGTTGATTCATAAGAGGTATAAAGCAATAAAGTTTATGTTCATAATTGAAGTTCCTTTCGTTTTTCCAAATTTTGATACACAAAAACGTATCTGATAATTGCATGTGCTTCTGAGCTAATTTTAATCATATTATGCGTAATTCAAAGGTCAAAAAGATTACGTGCAACAAAAAAAATGTTTTGGAGGTCTGGAGACGAGCTCTTGAGTCTAAGGGTTTCAAGTTGAGTAGGACGAAGACAGAATATCTAGAGTGTAAGTTCAGCACTAAGACGAGGGAATGGGCGTGGAAGTGAGGCTTGAATCACAGGTCATCCCAAGTAGTGGCAATTTCAAGTTTCTTGGGTCGGTTATCCAAAGGGGAGGGGATATCGACGAGGATGTCACACACCGTATTGGAGTATGGTGGATGAAGTTGAGGTTGGCATATGGAGTTCTGTGTGACAAGAGAGTGCCACCGATACTCAGAAGTATGTTTTACAAAGTGGTAGTTAGACCGGCCATGAAGTATGGGGTTGAGTGTTGGCCTGTTAAGAACTCACATATCTAGGAGATGAAAGTAGCAAAAATGAGGATATTGAAATGGATGTGCGGGCACACTAGGATGGATAATATTAGGAATGAAAATATTCGGGAGAAAGTCGGTGTGGCTTCCATTGATGACAAGATACAGGAAGCGAGGCTCAGATGGTTCGGACACATACAAAGGAGAAGTCCAGATGCTCCGGTAAGGAGATGTGAGCGGCTGGCTCTGGAGGGCACGAGAAGAGGTAAATGACGACCTAAGAAATATTGGGGAGAGGTGATCAGGGAGGACATGGCGAGCCTTCATATTTTCGAGGACATGGCCATTGATAGGAAGTTGTGGAGGTCGAGTATTAGGGTTGTAGGTTAGGAGGTAGTTGAGTCTTTCCTTACTTCGTACCCTTGTGAGGGTAGTCTGGTTGGGTTTTTGTCGAAGTTAGTTAGTGGCAATGTTGCGTCTTACTACTCTTTCGTTTTCCATAGTGTCGGGTCTATGTACTGTCTATCTCTTTTGCTTTGCACCTACTCTCTCATTTTCATGATGTTATTTTTCCTATGGTTGCTATTGGTGGTACTGATATTTTCTCCTTTCGTTTTCTTGAGCCGAGGGTCTTTCGTAAATAGTCCTTCTACTCCCTCGGGGTAGGGGTAAGGTCTGCGTACACATTACCCTCCCCATACCTCACTAATGAGATTTACTGGGTCGTCGTTGTTGTTGTTGGTTTTCTTTAGCAGAAATGCTAGTTAAGGTTTTGTACAATGGGGTACTTGTTTCTCACATCAAAGATGAGGAAAATACCTAAGAGATGCACATTAGATTGGCAGTCTTTTATTTTTTATCCTTTTCGGGAGCTTTCCACTTTGTTCCCTTGGTGATCCGAACCCAGGAACCTTAAGGTTTGATTGGCATAGTCATTGTGTAGATTGTAAAACAACTTAGATATTTTATTTTGATTTTTTCGTTAAGTTGGTAGTTAATATATCATGTAGTAATTAATAATGTTATTCACAATTGTTCAACTCTAAATTAAAAATGTATCGTCATAAAATTTTATAATGGTGAAAAGTTTTTAAAAACATATGTATTACTTTAAAATGATACAAAAATATTTTCCCCAACATTTCTTAATAAGAAACCGAAGAAAGACGTAAAAACAGAAGCAAAATAGTGGAAAGTAACAAAGAAAGACATGTAGCAGTAACAATAGCTTCTGAAATGCAGTGGAATAAACAAGGATAAAAGGGATTTCCAGAACACCCCCCAAACACACTTTTGTGTGTGTGAAAGAAAGGTGGGATCCAGAGAAAATCTAAATCGGGGGAAATTCGAGAGAATGAAAAGGACATAACAAAAGATAAACTATATTCACTTTACAGAGATTAGAAACATGTCATAACAATGTTAACGTTACTAATAGTTTAATCTATGATTATGACGCTTTGTCTGATAAGAACAAGAATCCAGAAAATTGTAAATTGCAAGTGCGTTGATTAAGTAAATGAATACAAAGACCTTTTCTGATTTCAAACATTTAATTTGGAATGAAAATGCCATTAAAAGAAAAAAGACATTGTTGATTACATATTTGGGGAGAGGTTTATGCCAGAGTAGTAAGATACATTTAGACAAAGTCATGCTTTAGCGGCTAAATCGGCTGGCATGCTTGCCAACCTTGGCTGGCCGTGACAATGACTACTTTTCTTTGTTTGTCTAATTTTTAGTTAATCCGCGCACGCAGGCACGCGGTAGACACTTGCCTCAGCACCCGCACACCTCATGGCGTCATCGTTTTACCGGCCAACGTACGTGTGACATCCTATCTTTTTTCTTTTCTTTTCTTTTTTAATTTCTGATCCAATGTTTGATATTTGTATTAAATGACTAAAATTCGATTTCGCTGTGAAGTTTCATATTAAAGGATAAAGTGCTTTCTAAAAAAATGACTCCATACCTTAAGATTAAACTTAAGACATCTAATTAAGGAATACTTATCATTCTATGATTATAATCCTTGTTGATGACTTTCATCATTTCATGACCATTCAAATTACCCTGACCGGGAAGCTGTGAGGGGTGCTAACTTAGTATTTTTGATACGTAATATAGAATATATGTGAAAAAAACATAAGAATTTTCAACAAATATTAAATTTTAAGCTAACAGATCTAATGTAAATCATTAATCTCCAATATCTGGAAGGTTTAGATTGATCTGTCCTACTAGTATACCGACTACTAATGTTTATTTTAATTTCTTTAACCAAATTTTTTTATTGATCTCATGATTCCGCTATATATGACTAAGTAAAACTCCCAAAAGTGGGCTCCCCTTTAACCATCAAAACTCTTACTGTTCTAGAATGATCTAATTTCTTTCTCTTTACCCATAAACAATATTTTAGTATTTTAGAATATTAGTATTGTAAATATTAAAAAGAATATATATATATATATATATGAAGAGTACTTAAGTTAAATAATAATTTTATTTATAAAATTTCTAATTTTTTCCCCCGTTGAAATTCATGTTAAAACATTCTAATTCAGAAACTCTATGACTAACCTTTTGAGTTTATGTAGAACCTAGTTAATTTGACAGGAGGATGAATACCATCATCAATGCTTAATGCAGCAGATAAATGAAATGTAAAGTCAGGGATAGTGTGATGACCCAAAATGTCATCTTTAATTTAAACATTCATTTCTGAGTTCTAAGACATCGAAAAATACTATTCATCATTCATCGACTTGCGTGCGTAGTCTGTATAATTTTCTGAAAAGTTTTTGTGTGAAAAATGAATTAAAATGTGAAATAGAACTTAAAAGTTCAATTGAGTTGACTTCGGTCAACATTTCGAGAAAACGGACCCGGATCCGTATTTTGACAGTTTCGGTAGGTTCGTATCGTGATTTGGGACTTGAGCGTATGCCCGGAATTGAATTCAGAGGTCCCTATCTCAAATTATCGCCATTTAACGGAAACTAGAAATCTAAAGGCTTAAGGTTTCCAAATTCTGACCACAGATTTGACTTTATTGATATTGGACTTGAATTGAGATTCCGAAAATTGGAATAGCTCCGTTATGTCATTTATGACTTGTGTGCGAAATTTGAAGTCATTCCGGATTCATTTAATACGTTTCGACACGAGTTTTGTAAATTGAAAAGTTTGAAACTCATAAGTGTGAATCGAGGTGTGAATTGTAATTTTGATGTTATTTGGCATGATTTGAAACCCCGAGTAAGTCCATATTATGTTTCAGGACTTGTTGGAAGATTCATACGAGGTCCCGAGGGGCTCGGTGAGTTTCGAACGAGTTGCGGACCATTTATGTTCAAGAAAACATGGCTAGAATTCTAGTGCTTCACAGTACTGATTTGCTTTTATGTGATCGCATAACTATGTCCACGATCGCGAAGGTTTGATGGCCACTGACGAGAAAATGTTCTATGCGATTGCGAGGTGATGTCCGCGATCGCACTGTTGAAAAGTTCAAGGCATCGCGAACGCACTTAGCCATTTGTACTATGCGATCGCACTTAGCCATTCGTGATTTTGTAAGACTGGGAACTGACTCTTCGCGTTCACGTGAGTTCTTCCGCATTCGCGAAGAGCAAAATTTGACAGCCTATGCAATTGTGCTTCGCGACCGCGAAGCCATTTCCTCGATAGCATAGAGTAAAAACCTGGGCAAACGGAACTTAAGTTCAGGAAATGGGATTTCACCCCATTTTTTATTATTTACGGTTTTTAGCTCGAGTAAGGCGATTTTTGGGTGATTTTTACGGGAAAACATTGGGGTAAGTTTTCCTTATCCTATATTGATTATATTTCACGATTCCATACTCATATACATCATGAATCCGTGAATTTATGGAAGAACCCTTGAATTAAAATGAATTTCAAATTTTAATCCGAAAAATTAGTAAATTCATATGGAATTAATTCCTACGATTCGTATTGAGTATATTGAATTGTTGTGACTAGATTTGAAGCTTTCGGACACGAATTCGCGAGGCAAAGGTTTATTGGAATCTTGAATTTGGTTGCGAAGCGAGGTAAGTGTCATGGTTAACCTTGACTTGAGAGAATAGAACCCTTGAATTATTTATTATGTGAAATTTATGTGAACGATGTATAGGCGAGGTGACGAGTGTCTATACGTCGTCAAATTATGTTTTTGCATAATTATCTGAAAATCATAAATTATTTTAAATCATGAATTGATTATTGTATTAATTGTTTCTATCATATTTCTTGCTCCATATTATGCCTTGAATCCATGCTATATTTTCTACATGCTTATTTTATTTATGTGACTTAATTTCTATTTGACATATAGCATACTAATTATTAAATTGCATATTTCCTCCTTAATTTTCATAATTAATTGCTACTTGTCATCACTTGTTTCCTAAATAAATCATCATTATTGTATGCTTGTTATCTTATAATTTCATATTAATTGTTGTATTTATTGGAGTAATTTCTTTTATAAGAATTGGTAAATTATATTAATTGAGGTGCGGGTTGCACGCCGCAACAGAAATAAAAGTGAATATATATGAGGAGGGGGTTACAAGACACAACAAAATTAATTGAAATGAATATATTGGAGGAGTGAGTCGCACGCCGCAATAGAATTGATTGAAATGATATATTGAGGATCAGATTGCACGCCACAGCAGAATTTAATGAAAATGAATATATTGTGGGATCGGGTTGCACGCCTCAACAGAATTGAATATGAATATATTGTGGGATTGGGTTGCACGCTGCAACAGGAATTGATTGAAGTAATAATTGATCATGACTGCTGAGTTGGGCTTCGATTATTGATATGAGTTACCTGTTTTATTTTTATTCATGTGTTCTTTTCTTGTTATTATTATTATTATTGCGTACAGGTTAATGTAAGTGACATGCTTTAGCCTCGTCACTACTTCCTCGAGGTTAGGCTCGGCACTTACTGGGTATATGGGATCAGTTGTACTCATACTACACTCTGCGCTTCTTGTGCAGATACCAGAGTTGATCTTAGCGGCGCACAGTAGACTTGCTCGGATTCAGCTTTTCGCAGGAGACTTGAGGTATAGCTGCATGGCATTCGCAGTTCTGAAGTCCCCTTCCACTTTATCATAGCTGTGTATTTCTTTCAGACAGTTTCACTTTCACTCAGACTATTATTTGTATTATTCTAGTAGCTCGTGCATTTGTGATACCAGTTCTGGGGGTATTTAGACATCGTTATTATTATGGATTAATCACTTTATTTTAGAATTTAATTTTGCATTTGTTTCTTTATTATTAATTAATTTAAAATGATTTAAACGGCTAATATTATTCTAACATTGGCTTGCCTAGCAAGTGAAATGTTAGGCGCCATCACGATCTCGAAAGTGGGATATATGGGTCGTGACAAGTTGGTATTAGAGCACTAGGTTACCTAGGTCTCACGAGTCATGGGAAAGCTTAGTAGAGTCTGAAGGATCGGTACGGAGACGTCTGTACTTATCTTCCAGAGGCTATGGAGTTTAGGAACAATTTCACTTCTATTCTACTATGTCGTGCAATTTTATTCTATCATTGACGATTGAACTCTTCTATTCTTGTTCTCTCGTAGATGGCGAGAACACGTTCTACATCTACCCCCGGACAGGAGCCAGAGTCCCCAGTGACAACTATGACTAGGGGCAGAGGCCGAGGCCGAGGTCGCGCCAGAGGCTGAGGTAGAGGCAGAGGCAAAGCTCAATCTAGAGCTCAAGCAGCAGCACATGTTGTAGAACCTCAGGTGGATTTAGAAGCGGAGGTTCCAGCTCAGACAGTACATGTTGGACTAGTTCAGGTTCCGGAAGGATTCATAGCTACTCCAGTACTTCAGGACGCTCTAGTCCGTTTGGTGAGTCTTATGGAGGGTGTGGCCCAAAATGGTGTATTTTCAGTGGCACCAGTCATCTCACATGCTGGGGGAGGAGCAAAAACTCCCACTACTCCCGCTCCGGAACAGATAGCTCCCTAGAATCAGGCTCTAGTAGCCCATCCAATTGGGGTAGTTTAGCCGGTTGTTGTGGCATAGGCCGATGATAGGTCTGCTTTGTCTTATGGGGCTTTGCTGAGATTGGACAAGTTTACCAAGCTATTTCCAATCAATTTCAGTGGTACACCTTCTGAGGACCCACTAGAGTTTTTGGACCGTTGCTATAGGGTATTGCAGAACATGGGAATAGTTGAAAGCAATAGGGTTGATTTTGATGTGTTTAAGATGATTGGTTTCGCCAAAAGGTGGTGGAAAGATTATGTATTTACTAGACCAGTTGGTTCGCCTGCACTTACCTGGGAGCAGTTCTTGCCGCTATTTCTGGAGAAGTTCCTTCTTATCACACTGAGGGAGAATTACCGCAAGCAGTTTGAGCGTCTCCAACAGGGCAGTATGTCAGTCACTCAGTATGAGACCCATTTTGTGGATCTAGCCCGTCATGCTCTTCTTCTGTTTCCTATCGAGAAAGAGAGGGTAAGGAGGTTCATTGATGGACTCGTTCAACCTAAGCTACAGATGGTCAAGGAGACCGGGAGTGAGATTTCTTTTTAGACGGCTGTTAATGTCGCCAGGCGGATCGAGATGGTTCTTTCTCAAGAGAGAGGGCTAGTGTCAGATAAGAGGCCCCGTCATTCTGGTAATTTCAGAGGCGCCTCATCTGGAGGCAGGCGTACTTTTGGTAGGGGACATCCTCCAAGGACATTTTATTCAGCACTTCCGACTTCTCATGGTGCTTTAGGGTGTCATGGCCTTTATGTTCCTTACCCTGGGCAGCAAGCATTTAGTGCACATTCAACTCCTATTAGTGCACTACCACTTCAGAGTCACTACGGTGGTTATCCGACCCATTCGGGTTATCTTCAGCTTCAGCAGCCAAGACAACAGGATGGATGATATGAGTGTGGTAACATTGGTCACATCACGAGGCATTGTCCTAGGTTGTTGAGCAATAGATCTCAGCAGGATTCTCGTGCCATCATACTGGCAATGGTTGCTCCACCGCCTGCCCGACCAACAAGGGGCGGGGGTCATACTGTTAGAGGTGGAGGCCAGCCAGCTATGGCCTGTCCTAGAGATATAGTTCAGACTGGTGGGGCCCAGCCCCGATTCTATGCTTTTCCAGCTTGGCCTGAGGCCGAGTCATCCGTCGCCGTGATCACAGGTATTGTTCTAGTTTTTCATAGAGATACCTCAGTTCTATTTGTTCCGGGGTCTACTTACTCCTATGTTTCCACCTACTTTGTTTCATATTTGGTTGTGCCTCGTGATTCTCTAAGTGCGTCGGTGTATATGTCTATGCCGGTGGGAGATTCTGTTATGGTAGATCATGTTTATCGTTCATGTGTGGTTACTATTGGGAGTTTTGAAACTAGTGGGGATCTTCTACTTCTCGACATGGTAGTCTTTGACATCATATTGGTATGGGTTGGCTGTCACCTTATCATGCTATATTGGATTGTCATTCCAAGACGATGGCCTTAGCCATGCCGAGGTTGCCTCGATTAGAGTGGAAAGGAACTACTGGCCATTCTACCAGCAGGGTTGTTTCTTTTATGAAGGCTCGACGTATGGTCGAGAAGGGGTGTCTAGCCTATTTGGCTTATATTCGCGATCCTAGTGTGGATGTTCCTTATATGAATTCAGTTCCAGTTGTTCATGAATTTCTAGAAGTATTTCCTGCAGATCTACCGGGGATGCCACCCGACAGAGATATTGACTTATATATTTATTTACCTCCTGGTACTCAGCCCATTTGTATTCCACCATACTGTATGGCCCCGCCAGAGTTGAAAGAATTGAAGGAGCAGTTGCAAGACTTGCTTGGGGTTCACTAATACTATTTGTAAAGAAGAAAGATGGCTCTATGCGGATGTGTATAGATTATCGGTAGTTAAACAAGGTAACTATCAAAAAAAAATATTCATTGCTAAGAATCGATGATTTATTTGATCAACTTCAGGGTGACAAGGTGTTTTCAAAGATTGACTTGAGGTGTAGCTATCATCAATTGAAGATTAGGGCATCAGATGTCCTTAAGACAGCTTTTTGGACTCGGTATAGGTATTATGGATTCCTAGTAATGTTATTTGGGCTTACCAATGCCCCAACAATATTTATGGATTTGATGAATTGGGTGTTCAAGCCTATATGGATTCATTTGTGGTTGTATTGATTGATGACATATTCATTTACTCAAGTAGTCGAGAGGAGCATGAACATCATCTTTAGATTGTGCTTCAGACTTTGAGGAATAGTCAGTTATATGCCAAATTTTCAAAATGCGAGTTTTGGTTAAACTCAGTTGCCTTTTTGGGGCATGTTGTATCGGCAGAAGTCATAAAAGGGGACCCTAAGAAGATTGATACAGTTCAAAACTGGCCTAGACCTACTTCAGCTACAGAGATTCAAAGTTTTCTGGGTTTGGCGGGATATTATCGCTGGTTCGTGGAAGGGTTTTCATATATAGCAAACCCATTGACCAAACTGACCCAGAAAGGTGTTCCATTCAGATGGTTAGACGAGTTTCAGTTGATCTTTCAGAAGCTCAAGTCTTCTTTAACTACGGCGTCAGTGTTGGTGTTGCCCACAGGTTCAGGATCGTACATGGTGTATTGTGATGCATCTCGTATTGGACTTGGTGCAATATTAATGCAAGATGGTAAGTTGATTGCATATGCGTCGCGACATTTGAAAGTCTATGAGAAGTATTATCTTTTTCATGACTTAGAATTGACGGCCATTGTTCATGCGCTAAAAATGTAGAGACACTACCTTTATGGCGTGTCATGTGAAAAATTCACAGATCATCGTAGTCTACAGTATTTATTCAAACAAAAATATCTCAATTTGAGCCAGAGGAGATAGTTGAAGCTATTGAAAGACTATCATATCACCATTTTGTATCACCCTGAAAAGGCTAATGTGGTGGCCGATGCTTTAAGTAGAAAGGTTGTGAGTATGGGTAGCCTTGCATATATTCAGTTGGTGAGAGGCCGCTAGATACAGATGTTAAGACTTTTTCCAATCATTTCGTGAGGTTAGATATTTCAGATCCTAGTCGGGTTGTATCACGTACAGTCGCTCGGTCTTCTTTATATGAGCACATCAGAGAGCGACGGTTTGATGATTCTCATTTGCTTGTCCTTAAGGACACGGTGCAGCATGGTGGTTCCAAGCAAGTTTCTATGGGAGATGATGGAGTTTTGCGGATGCAGGGTCGTATTTGTGTTCCTAATGTGGATGGGCTTCGTGAATTAATTCTTGAAGTGGCTCACAGTTCACAGTATTCTATTCATCCGGGTACCGCCAAAATGTATCAAGATTTGCGGAAACATTATTGGTGGAGGAGAATGAAGAAGGATATAGTTGCATAAGTAGCTCAATATCTGAATTGTCAACAAGTTAAGTATGAACATCAGAGACCTAGTGGTTTGCTTCAAAAGTTAGAAATTCCTGAGTGGAAGTGGGAGCTTATTACTATGGACTTTTTTGTTGGAATCCCACGGACTCAGAAAATGTTCGACGTAGTATGGGTCATTGTGGATAGGTTGACTAAGTCAACACATTTCATTCCAGTGGCAGTTACCCATTCTTCAGAGCGGTTAGCGGAAATTTACATCTGTGAGATTGTCCGCCTTAACGATGTGCCTGTGTCTATTATTTCAGATCGAGGTACGCAGTTCACCTCAAACTTCTGGAGGGCTGTACAGCGTGAGTTAGGCACGTGAGTTGAGTACAACATTTCATCCACAGACAGACGGTCAGTTAGAGCACACTATTTAGATATTGGAAGATATGCTCCGCGCTTGTGTTATAGACTTTGGAGGTTCTTGGGATCAGTTCTTTCCACTCGTGGAGTTTACCTATAATAGCAGCTACCAGTCGAGCATTCAGATGGCTCCGTATGAAGCATTATATGGGAGACGATGTTGTTCGCCAGTTGGCTAGTTTGAACCGTGAGAGGCTCGGTTGTTAGGTACTGATTTGGTATAGGATGCCTTGGATAAGATCAAGGTTATCCAGGATCGACTTTGGCAAAAGAGTTATGCCGACCGTAAGGTTCGTGATGTTGCATTCATGACTGGAAAAAGAGTATTGCTTTGAGTTTCACCTATGAAAGGTGTAATGAGATTCGGAAAGAAGGGCTAGTTAAGCCCTCGGTATATCGGACACTTTGAAATTCTTGAAAGAGTGGGTGAAGTAGCCTACAAGCTTGCACTACCACCTAGCTTATCAGCAGTTCATTCGGTATTCCATGTATCCATGCTTCGGAAATATCATGATGATCCGTCCCATGTGTTAGACTTCAGCTCAGTCCAATTGGACAATGATTTTACTTATGATGAGAAGCCGATAGCTATTCTAGCTAGGCAAGTTTGACAGTTGACGTCTAAGAGTTGTCCTTCAGTTCGGGTGCAATGGAGAGGTTAGCTAATTGAGGCAGCTACCTGGGAGTCCGTGTCGGACATGCGGAGTAAATATCCACATCGTTTCACTAGCTCAGGTACTTTTCTAATTTCGTTCGAGGACGAACGTTTGTTTAAGATGTGGAGAATGTGATGAACCAAAATGTCATCTTTAATTTAACCATTCATTTCTCTGTTCTAAGACCTCAAAAATCACTATTCATCATTCCTCGACATGTGTGTGCAGTCCGTATAATTTTTCGGAAATTTTTTATGTTAAAAATGGATTAAAATGTGAAATAGCGCTTAAAAACTCAACCGAGTTGACTTTGGTCAAACTTTTAAGCAAATGGACCCGGATCAGCATTTTGACAGTTTTTGTAGGTCCGTATCGTGATTTAGGACTTGGGTGTATGCCCGAAATCGAATTCAGAGGTCCCTAACTCAAATTATCGCCATTTAACGGAAACTAGAAATCTAAAGGCTAAAGGTTTCCAAAGTCTGACCACGGATTTGACTTTATTGATATCCGACTCATTTTGAGATTCTGAAATTTGGAATAGCTCTGTTATGTCATTTATGACCTGTTTGCAAAATTTGAAGTCATTCCGGATTCATTTAATACGTTTCGGTAGGAGTTTTGTAAATTGAAATGTTTAAAACTTATAAGTCCGAATCGAGGTATGAATTGTAATTTTCATGTTGTTCGACGTGATTTGAAACTCCGAGTAAGTCTGTATTATGTTTCGGGACTTGTTGGAATATTCGAACGAGGTCCCGAGGGTCTCGGTGAGGTTCGAACGAGTTGCGAATCATTTTTGTTCAAGAAAACATGGCTGGAATTCTAGTGCTTCACAGTATTGATTTCCTTCTATGCGATCGCGTGACTATGTCCGTGATCGTGAAGGTTTGATGGCCACTGATGAGAAAATGTTCTATGCGATCGTGAGGTGATGTCTGCGATCGCATAGTTGAAACATTCAAGGCATCACGAACGCATAGATAGGACCGCGTACGCGAAGAAGGAGTTAGGCAAAAGCTTTAGCACACCATTTGTGCTATGCGGTCGCACTCAGCCGTTTGCGTGAGCTCTTCCGTGTTTGCGAAGAGAAAAAGTTGGCAGCTTGTGCAATTGTGCTTCGCGATCGTGTAGCCATTTCCGCGATCGCATAGAGTAAAAAACTGGGAAAACAGAACTTAAGTTCTGGAAATGGGATTTCACCCCATTTTTCTTCACGATTTTGAGTTCGGGTAAGGCGATTGTTATGTGATTTTTACGGGTAAACATTGGGGTAAGTGTTCCTTATCCTATAGTGATTATATTTCATGATTCCATACTCATATACATCATGAATCCGTGAATTTATGGAAGAAAAATTAGATTTTTATAAAATCTTTCAAAAATGTAAAATGAAGATTTGAAAGGCAATCCGATGTCGGAACACGATAATATTTGTATGGTTGAACTCGTATCGGAACAAGTGTTCGTATTTCATAAGTTTTTCAGGGATTCGAGACGTGGGTCCCACTGTCAATTTTTAAAATGAATTTCAGATTTTAATCCGAAAAATGAGTAAATTCGTAGAGAATTAATTCCTACTATTCGTATTGAGTATATTGAATTATTTTGACTAGATTTGAAGTCTTCGGACACGAATTCGTAAGACAAAAGTTTATTGGAATCTTGAATTTGGTTGCGAAGCGAGGTAAGTGTCGTGGTTAACCTTGACTTGAGGGAATAGAACCCTTGAATTATTTGTTATGTGAAATTTATGTGAACGACGTATAGGCGAGGTGACGAGTGTCTATACGTCGTCAAATTAATTGTTTGCATAATTATCTGAAAATCATAAATTATTTTAAATCATGAATTAATTATTGTATTAATTGTTTCTCTCATATTTCTTGCTATATATTATGCCTTGAATCGATACTATATTTGCTATATGCTTATTTGATTTATGTGACTTAATTGCTATTTGACATTTAGCATACTAATTATTAAAGTGCTTATTTTCTCCTTAATTTTCACAATTAATTACTACTTGTCATCACTTGTTTCCTAAATAAATCATAATTATTGTATGCTTGTTGTATTATAATTTTATTTTAATTGTTGCATTTATTGGAGTAATTTCTTTTATAAGAATTGATAAATTATATTGATTGAGGAACGGGTTGCACGTCGCAACAGAAATCAAAGTGAATATATGGGAGGAGCGGGTTGCACGCCACAATAGAATTAATTGAAATGAATATATTGGAAGAACGGGTTGCATGCCGCAACAGACAATTTCATTTTCATTCAGACCTTTATTTGTATTATTCTAGTAGCTCGTGCACTTACGACACTATTTCTGGGATGGTATTTAGACATCATTATTATTATGGATTAATCACTTTATTTTAGAATTTAATTTCGCATTTGTTTCTTTGTTATTGATTAATTTAAAATGATTTAAACGGATAATATTATTTTAACGTTGGTTTGCCTAGCAAGTGAAATGTTAGGCGTTATCACAGTCCTGAAAGTAGAAATTTCGGATCGTGACAGATAGATATCCACATTATGAGCCATCTAACCAGAGTGGAAGGTCTTTAACGCGTATGAACTTATTATCCACACTTTGATTAGCAATATAAGACGATAAATAATTAGGATAAAAAATTATTCGCATTCGTGTTTATACCAAATCATAAGTTAATTTCCTTCTCTATGTACTGGGCGTACTAGCCATACCCTCCACGCAACTCATTAAAAATCTCAATTTCAACTGCACTATACTCCTAGGGATTTAAGCTCTAATATTACATTTATAGGCGGATCAATGGTTTAACTTTCAATACGAGTTCGGGATTATATCATAATTCATTTGATTTATTGGGTCAGAATCTATTATTGGCTCTGGCGTGTGAGCTGGGTAATTTTGCTCCTTTGCGAAGAACTCACTAAAAGACTCGTGCCCTTAATTCAGGGGATTTGTTCTACCTTTAGTGCGTTTGAAGTTGTAGGAACCGTAGTCATCTATCCATCTACTTTTATGCATTTCTTAATTGTATAATTAATAGCTATAATCTACTAATTTACTTAAACATTATACCATCTCTTTAGGGGTGTAATTCGTACACGAATATGTCAGCGTTATCACTTATAACTTCCTATATAATATCTACCAAAAATGTTACACGACTTGCGAGATGCTATCAGCAACTTTATTAATTGAAAGAGTTAAATTTACTTTTATATATTGAGATGTAACATTAGAAATTTACTTTAAAATCAGGAGCAAACCGCAGCAGCACGAAATTAATATCAAACCTTTTCAACTTCTCCAAGTATGTGCTACTAATATAACGAAGCCGATGAGTTTTTCAAAAGTCAAATTTGGTCAACTCTTCCAACTTAAAGCTTCAAACATGAAATTCATTCTTCCAAGCTAATTCTGAATCACTTGATAACCAAAGCCGAATGGCGGATCCTACCCAAGTGCTAATAAAACTTGTTGCGGCGCTCAGCCCGATCCCATCATGAATCAATTATACCTCTTGCGGCGTGCAGCCCTGTTACACCCCAAACTCGGGGAGTGCGACCGGCGCTCAACCAAGTGAACTCGGTCAAGCAAGCCTATTGAATACTTTTTACCCAAACTCACCCATGCTTTAAAGAGAATACATAACTTTGTTAATTAACCAACAAGGAGATCATGTAGACAATACCAAATTCATAACCGTTAATTACTTCATTTAATAAACCTCCAAAATAATATGTTTCACAACCATTGTTTAACAATAGGAGCATCTGATACAATTACGACATCTTTAGTTCAACTTTTCCCACACAAATACACAACTCACACTATGTCTACGGAGCCTCTAAAAGATATAAAAGAGTACAATAATGGTGCCGGCAACAAGACTCTGGCTATACCTCAAGACATAGTAATACACACGAAACAAAAGATGCATAACCCCGGAATGAGATGGGGCTCACCAAGTCAGCTGGGAAGAATGAATACCGCTATCACTGGTCAGCATCCTCCATTATGGAACCACCTGCATCCATTAAATATGCAGCGCCCCCGGCAAAAGGGACGTTAGTACATGTCGAATAGTACTAGTATAAAAATCAAACACAAAATCAAGAACTTGGAAATACAACATGAATATGATGAATCAGGGTGACAATAGAATAGCATAGATAGCCGTTACCGCCAAGGCAAATTTATCAAGAGCTGTCAATAATATTTATAAATTTTAAGACGATATCCTCTCTAACCATCTTTACACAAAGCGGCCTCGCCGCCTCACCCCAATGTATGCGGGTGGAGGTGCAAGCACAATACCACAACTCTACTCAAACGGCCCTGCCGCCTCACCACAATATATGCGGGTGGAGGTGTAACAATGATACCAATATCTACACAAAGCGGCCATGTCGCCTCACCCCCAATATATAGGCGGGTGGTAGTGCAACAACAATACCAAGAATCCTACACAAAGCGGCCCTGCCGCATCACCCAATATGTGAGGGTGGAGGTGTAATCCCAATCACAATCTTACACATGTTGACATAATAACTTTCATATGAAATACGACTTGGAGTTATAACATGTAGATACATAATCCATAGTTGGGAACACATCCTCAATTAATAGTACAACATAACAAGAGCATTTGAGATACCAATTGAACATATATCTTTTTCACATAGCTTATTCGGAATAATTGATTTATAACAAATATCTTGGAACTTACAAGGGTAATGTGGGATTCAATTCTTAAAGAAAATTTTAGCCAACATACCTCACTTGATCTTTCTTACACTCTAAAATATTTCAAAAATCTTAGCAACTTTAATCTATTTTAGAAATATAACAAATTGAACCAAAATTAGAAGATGATCATGGTTGTAGCTCATTTGAGCATTTTATCAAACACTAGGTGTGCATTAAGGTTTCAAGGTCCTTTTATGGAGGATTCCATCATCCCACAACCTATTATTTATAAAAACATACACACCTCAAATATATTTTTTTTGTTGCAATTCTTGACTTTAAATGCAATGTATATGTACATACACGTACATATGTCTGCCCCAGTGTTGGTATTATTCCTCGTTAGGCGTTATACTCTAATTTGGTAATGCAAAGAATAAAGAACACTTACAATTCACAATTAATCTGTGGTTAACTCTCATACCTCTCTACCATTAATTTGTGTAACATCTCAAGTATATGATGGGAGAATGAACTTACAACATCATAAATGGTTCATATTTATTCATATGACGGTTTCTTATTTTTTGTAATTTCGTTAGTGAAAAGATATTAACTTTTCAGAAGGTTTTTAAGTCACTATTTATGATAATTTTGTTAGTAAACCAAGAATAATGTCACATAACATTAACTCCCATTTGGCTTTTTACGTTTTTCTGATGGAAGAAAAATGTAGATGATTTACCTATATAATCATCATCATTTGTGAATTAAATGACCACCAAAAAAAATATTATTCTCTCATTCTCTCAAAAGACTATTCTCCTTCCTTTTTTCCGGAAAAATTTTCTTTTTATAAACTCCAAACTTCCAGCCACGAGTGAACGTGTTTGAAAATATTGTAGAACCTTGGAGAGCGACCGGTCATGACTATTTGCATCCAGTCGAACCGAAATCGCTTACAAGGTAGTGGCTTGCGACGACACAATATTCATCCGGTAAGTCATTTCTATGCTCTTATTGTTCTTGGTCAATATTATCAACTATTTTATTAAATAATTTAAAAGCGATTTTTACATATAATATTGATCAATGGCTACAATTTGAATAAATCTCTTCCCAGTCTATAAAAATTTGAGCTTTTGGATGGAAATAATTATAAGCTTTGGTCCCAAAATATTTTGATTTTTTTTGAACAATTAGAAGTTCATTATGTTTTATTCAATGAACATACTGTTTATATTGGTTCCAATAATGTTGTTGTTGTTGATGGTTCTAATACTACAACTACTGTTGTTGTTGTTGATGATGCTGGTAAAAAGAAATTTGAAAAAGATAATAAAACTATTCGAGAGAATATACTTTAACATATGACTACCCCTCTTTTTGACATAGTTATAAATTACAAAACTGCTAAGGTAATTGGGATATTTTGGAGAAAAAATATAGTACTGATGAAGCAGGAAAAAAAAATGTTGTTGGAAAGTGAATCAAGTTCGAAATGGTTGATGATAAGTCATTCATGGAGCAGGTTCACGTGTATGTGAACTTGACTGCTGATGTTCTCTATGAAGGCATGGAGAAGCATGAGATTCTTCAGGTTAATGTTCTACTTGAAAAGTTCCCACGTTCCTGGAGTGCTTACAGGAAACGACTGAAGCACAAACAGAAGAACTTAACTATCCAAAAACTAGGACTGAGGAAGAAAACCATCTCGAAGATGAGGCAAAACATCTTACGGATAAAATAAAATCTCTCTCTCTCTCTCTCTAAATTCCTAAGGCTAACCTCTTGGAGTCTGCTAGTAATTTTGTGAAAGACAGATTTAAGGTCAAATTGAAAAAGGCCAGAAGAAAGGATATGTGAAGAAGCAGAAATACTTCAATAAGCCGGAAAGCCAAATCCAAAAGTTGGAAGGACCTTGCTATGTTTGTGGAAAAATTAGTGACAAGGCATTCCAGTGCAACCAAAGACAAAGGCAAAGCTCGAAGCATGGAGGGAAAGCTCCAATCCAAGCTAACTTTATTGAAGGTGGTGATGTGATTGTTGTTGTAGTCGTTGAGGCAAATATGGTGGCTAACAAGACTGATTGGATATTGGATACAGACACTTCAAGGCGCCTCTGCACCAACAAGGAATTATTTCATGACTTTTGGGGAGTCTATAGATGGGGAGTGTGTCTACATGAATAACTCCACTACTACTAGAGTTATGGGTAAAGGAAAAGTTCTTCTTAAGTTAACTTCTGAAAAAACTTTAGCCTTGAACAATATTCTGTACGTTCCCTTCCTTCATAGAAACATAGTTTCTGGTGCACTTCTTGTTGACGGGCAATTTTGAACCTCCCATTTAAAATTAATTTACTTATATTTAAATATTTACAATGAATATTTTGAAAGTATTTTCTATCAGTAATTATCTATTTTTACAAATTAATTAAGTATTATCTTTGAAATTAATGACCTAGCATTAGTATTATGTAATTACAAATATACTACTATTAAAATATTTTTAAAATACACCAAGGGGTTTTATAATTAATTTACGAATAACTTCTCAAATTTTGATTAATTAGATTTCTATGTTGATAATTTAAAACTAGTGTTATAATTTAGAAAATAAAATATTTTATAAATAAATAATTACAATAATTAGTAATGTATTTGATAGTTATATTTTATTGAAAAGTAATTAAGTTTAATTAAATTAATTTTAAAAGGGTTAAAAGCTAAAAGGCTACAATTGCAATTCCTTAATAAAATACAAAGTGGCTATTCATTAAATCGATTTCAGCCCATATACCCAAGCCGGTCCAAAAGACCATATATTCCACTTTGGCGATCCGCCCTAACCCATGAGAACCAATAGGAATTCGCCACATAAGCTCTCCAATCTCACTCACACAAAAAACACACATGCTTCTGAGCTGTTAGTCCATTTGATCAACGACTTACATTTAATCTTCGATTTTCTTTTAATTTTTTAACACCTACCCAGAGATCTCTTCTTCATCGTCAAAATTCTATAATCCGACGGCCACCAAAAATCCTCTTAGAAAATCTTAAATGTACGAATTATCAGGGCCGTTGATCAAATGATCCAACGACCCAAATCATTTCCCCCACTTTAACCCAGAGACGTCTGGTCTCATCTCCCAACCATAAAATCATTTCCCTCTGCCCACTCGCCTCTCTTTCCCCTTCCTCTCTATTTTCTCTCCACCTCACAGCCCAAATCAACCAAAGACCTTGCACAAATTCGGGCACGGTCATGAATTTATCATCCTCTTTGCCTTTTCTATCCGCAATTTTTGCTGACACTTTTCCATCTCATCAGCAAAAATTCAAATCCCCTAAGCCCGAACCCTAACCCCAAAGATGAAACCTCAAATCTCCATTGAACTTTCAAATCCATGGCATGCATGATTATCAATTTTGCTTCCTGTACTCAAGATCTTGTTGCTCTTTTCTTTTTTACCATTTGATTTCAAAAGCCCCAATTAAGGGGTCATGGACTAAAAGGTGAAACTTAACTCGCCAGGTTTCTTCCTTCGTCCTTTCAAATCGAAGCAAGCATGAGATGTTAGTTGGCTTCATCATTGATATTCGACATCGAGAGATCAAATACAATGATCTCTGGGTATTAGGGTTCTGATCGATGGTCTCTTATGCTTCAACGGTCAGTCTCTTATCCCCCCTTGCTAGGTAAAATCGCTAGTGATTTTCCTTTTTTTTTTAAATCCATTCGATTATGCTTGCATCGCCATCCCTCCATCACTTTCCATTATCGATTTGAATCTGGAACTCTAATGATTCACAACCACTATAAATAGAGGCTTTTAATGTTCTCACCTAACACACCTTTCAGATATCTCACACAGAGAAAAGATACAACAAAGATATCACGAAATCACTTAACAAATATTAATTTTAGTCTCGGGTAGTAAAAAATCAAGCTGCGGTTCTAACTAGCTTCTAATTTCTTTCTCATTCTGAATCTTACACTAGTCGAGGTGAGTTCTTGATTCTATACGGCTAGGAAAGTGTCTTTTGTTTGGTTTGCTTCTCAAGAGGAGGTCAGTACACCTCCATCCTTCCTCTTTTAATTGCTTCATATGAAAATCATGAACATGTTACTGTTTTCCTATTAACTACTTCATTTATAATGTTTGTTCAATATGTAATTGTTTATTTTGGTTCACCATGACTTGTTGATGATCTGTGATAAGCTATTGTATTTATTTAATATTGATTAACTAGTTGTGTGACTTTAATGACTTCAATCTCTGTATCGAATAGCCTATGCGATTAAGCTACTTAACCTGCCTTAATGATTTCTCATATCTACCTAGACTTCAGACATTCCTCTAATGTTCTGCTATAATATTCATGCTTATCATGCAGTAGTCTTTTGAGTTCTATAATTCTACTCTTAGGTTTGTTGTTATAGTCTTCATTCTTATCATGCCATATTCTTTTGAGTTCTGTTATTCTATCTAGAACATACATGAAAATACATAGTGTGAACGTGCATCACTTGGTTAAAACTTGTGAAGCCTTAATATTCAACATGTTTTCTTTTATTTACATATATCCTTGTTAATCCTTAAATATTCTTTGAGTCCTCACTAGGAATGCTTTACATCCATGTGTTACTGTTAGTTATAAACAGTCCCGCTAGGATGAACTTGCTGTGAACATCAGTGATATTTTGTTATGATCAGCCTACCTCTTATGAGTTAGATTATAGTTGTGTCTGTTGCGGTTGAATGCTAACTGTTTTTGTAAGGATGCAAGTAGTGTTATCAATATATGTGTATGCTTATGATAATATCTAGTGTCGAACTAGTTCGTGATCAATCCATTAAGACAATAGCATTTGCTGTTACAAATCTAAACTATGTGCTTTCTCTGTCTCTGATTTGTATGACTCCAGTTGTTTGGCTCTTTAGCAACAATAGTTTAAGTGTTCCTGTTGTTATATGTGCTTAGAAACTTGACTTTCAAACCTGTTTAATATGTGTTTCATTCACTTAGTACTGGAAGTATAGTCATGAAGAACAAACTGTCTCTATATGTTATTTTGTTTAGAAAAAAATATGCTTCTGTGGTAGGAAATGTCACAGTAGTTGGTTTGCATTGAAAGAGCTTCATTGGCATTCAAACTTATAGGGAAGAATAAGTTGTTAATGGTTAGAGGTATTTGGAGTAGAGTTTAATATTAGGTTGGGCTGCTCTCCCCGACACAAGCATTGCCCTAGCCCTTGAGACCCTTGGGAACTTTTAAGTGTTGGGGGATTCAAAGGGGGCATCAACCTTGAGTAGAATTCTCTCCTTATCCCTTAATTCATTGACACTTATTAGTCTCTTTGGGTTTGGTGTTTAATGACAACGAAAGGTGTTCAATATTGATCATTTACTATACATGACCTCCATATTAGTATGACTTTTTTATTTTTTCAATATTGTCACTGATATTTTCTTTTATTTTTTGGTTGGAAATTGTATATATGGGCTTGTATATAGTAAAGTTTTTCTAATGACCTTCTCTCCTCTTTTTGAACATGTATAATGATTTAGGCCTGTTGAGTTCTCTAAGAACTCAGGCCCAAGTCCAGCCCTACTATGTCTCAAAAGGTTCAGAGTCAGATGTCGCTCGTCCATGTTACTACTAGGCCTGCCTCTTTGAGGCCCAAATACCAAAGTCATTTCTTTCCCTTCGCTCCTTTATCTACTGCTTTCCTTATTATACAATTGCACTATGTTGTTACTCTTTACTGTGTTTCCTGTTATTTTTCTCACATGTATATGACAATTATATATTTTATTGAATGCTTTATTTTATCTTTCATCTCACATAATATAGCGTAGGCAAGCCTTAAAGAACCTAGTATTAAAAGAGGCATTAGTTAGCAACTAATTCTACATCCGCTAGTCATGGACTGTTATTAATTTATTATGTTTTGCTAACTCTTTTCTTACAGATTTTGAAGACCAAAGGTATAACAAAGACGACAATCCCTCTCTCAAAATGAGAAACCAGAACTGAGTTGCGTGCTTGATTTTTCTAAAAGGAAATCAACTATTTTCGAAAAGATAAAATTGCTGCTGCTCCAAAACAAAGGTTTTCAAACGGGTTTCTTCAAGCCTACCATATAAAATCAAGGTATATCTTAGATTTATTTTCATAACACTTTCACCTCATTAAAGTAATATGAACTTCCATAATTTAGGAAACAAAGTGCTTTAACTTAGCTTTTCTTTTAAACATCTTCATACAAACATCCTATATTTCAAATCTCTTTTCAAGTATATATATAATAACTTTATTTTCCCAAGACTCTTCTTTAAATCCATCCTCCTTAAACTACATTCCTTCCCTTACAGGTATTATACCATAATATGTAGTAAGGTACACTCTTTGAACACTAGTTAAGGCATAGTACAAACTATTAGTCCTAAATCTACTCTAAGTCCTATGGTGCTGGACCATGTTGATTTTAAATATGCCTAACACATCCCCCTTAGAAGAACAAGAACCCATATCCATAATCTCACCGGTTAGCAAACTAATAAAGAATATGACCATTATTAATTAAATAAGTACCCTAGTATACCTTTAAATGTTAGGCGGTGACTCTCTTTCATCAACTACAGAGAAACCACAAGTTGAATCCTATTTTGACTAGTGCAAAATAGGGTGCAACAACATGGCGACTCTACTGGGGATACACACTTAGGTTCTAACCTTAGCAAACTTAGACTGGATTGGTCACTTAAATTTGTTTATACATTGCTTTAACCGTAGTGAAATTTGCAATTACATGGCTACCTGCTTTATGTGCTCTTTATGCTTATTATCATCCTACACCCTTATCTGTTACTGCTTTACATATACTATCATCACATTTCATCCTATCGAGTCTTGGCCGTACACTATCACACACAATTGTACGTGAGGGTTGTCTTTTACACCCCTCCGAACCTTCTTTCAAAAACTCTCTAGCTTCAGAGAATGATTTTGTCAGGTCAACTTACATAAATTCTCGCAGTCTTCAGTCAAACTCAAAAGTTGGAAACACTCTACTCTAGCAAAAATAGGTCATATTGCATAAACCTCAGGTGAGTCGGTACTTGGCATAGACACACAATTAGGAAAACCACCTTAATGTCAACGAGTAATGTACCCAACGACATGACTTCTATGGAAAGATGAACAAACCTGACGAAACATCTAAAGTTCCAAAGAAATCACTTACTAAAACCTTTATTTACCCACTTCAGAAATGGAAATCAACCAAAACATCCCCGACATCAACATGGTGATGGGAGCGTCACACAAGTTGAAGCAGTGGTGGAAGAACATCTATCAGGAACACGGAGATGAGATTCGAACATACCTAGGGGCACTGACCGCTTTGCTAAACATCCGAGCAGACAAGGTGCTCGCTCGCCTGCTGATAGAGTTCTGGGATCCAACTAAGGTTGTATTCAAGTTTGCTGATTGTGAGTTAGTACCAACATTTGAGCTACCATTCATAGGGAGGAAACTAATACTACCAGTCACTATGCCATGTTACAGGTTCTTGGATGCTTTGGGTCTGGCTAACAATCGAGGTCTGAGAAATATCGAGGACGGATGGGTGAGCCTATATCAGTTGTTCGAACATCATGAAAGCTATGAGTGGTATTCGGGAGAATTTCAGTGTGATCAAGCAACGTGGGAGAGTCTTCGGCCTATCACTTTCTCATAGGCAATGTTAATATTATTCGTCTTCCTGCAGAGAAGGGGTCGTATCAAGATTAACTTATTACCGGTAGTTCTGGCGACCTTCCGTGGTAACCTTCAAGCTACTCTGGTGCCGATGGTGCTAGCTGAGCTTCTAAGGGATTTGTCTGCATATGAACGGGGGTATGATTTCTTTAAGGGATGTAACTTTCTACTTCAGATCTAGGCCACAAATCATTTCTTCCAGTGAGAGGCCACCATTGACTACTTTGTGGGCATCAGCAACATGATCCGCAACCACAACGAGAGGATGAGACATTGGATCTCACCACATGGACAAGAAGAGTGGAGGGAAATGCTGACTAATCTAAGTAGGGAATGGGTCAATTGGAGGTTTTCATGGTAAGGTGGGAGGGAAATCTTACGAACTCCTCAGAAATATTTCATTGAGTTGATCGGACTTAAGGTCATCCAACCATACTCACCCTTGCGGGTTCTCAAATAGTTTGGGATGATCCAGGATGTTCCTCTATGGGTGAGGACAATGCTATAAGAGGACAAGTACAATAGACAGATTCCAATCCCTAGGATAAGAAGGCTCCAAGAAAAGTGGAACGATTTGGTCACAATGCTGATGGGTCAAAACCCGTGGTGCACTCTAGAGTATTATATCAGGATCAACAAGGAGGACAAGCTAGCCCGACCAAGGAGAGAGGGTATATCCTGGCTGGAGGACCTAATGGTTTATTTTCATATCTACCACGAGATTCTGCCACATTACCTTGTGACTACCTCGATGCACCGTCAAGCGGTCCCAGGATCCATCGATCACATGCTACTACCTGCTAAAGACGATGATCGGGTAGTGGAGTACATCCAGATGGAATTTGAGATAGAGCTGGAGGGAGATCTAGGACTGGAGTCTAAGTTCAATGATGACGAAGAGAAGTTTGAAGAAGTTTCGAAGGAAGATCCAAAGGAAGAGCCAAAAGAAGAAGAGGAGATGAGGAATGATTCCGGAGATGGTTACTAGAAGTTTGTTGATTTTCCCTTCTTTCCCACTTTGTACCCTTATCCCCAGTTTTCTTGTTTTCTTAAAGGGTGAGTTGTTTAAGCCCATGCAGTTCTATGAATATAAAAAATAATGATGTAACCTTTGTTCCCACTTATCTCACTCCAAACATTATCAATGAAAACAAAACTTGCCATGTGTTAAGTCTAATTGTTTGTCACACATTCGCGATTTAGGCCTACCTCCGGCAATGAGAGGTCCCACGAATTATAGGAAAACCTGCTAGCCTTAATACATGAATTAATTGATCTGTGTGATCTTTTGCTTGTATAAATGAAGAGACTGACTTTTGCTCTTTTTTTTTTTTTTTTTTTGTTTCTTACTTTATTATTACTACCCAAAAGAAAAAGAAAAGTTGGTTTATGTCGACCCGAAACTGGCGGAACCACCGTACAATCTAAGATCAAACAAAAAGATGTTTTCTACAGAAAACCTGACTGAACATGCTCTGGTCATAGTCGATAGCCCAAGGCAATCGGGAGAGAAAGACGATACTAGGAATGATGAACACGTGGACAAGATGGCACAAGAGATTGAGTCTTTAAGGGAGGAAGTACATCATATCGTGAAACCAGCACATCTGGCCGTGACAACGCTCCCTCAACCACCTCGATTTCCTTCTTTGGATTCAATCCCCGACCACTTTCCTTTCACATCACGCCAAAACAACAACACCCCAACTTCAGTCCCCTCCACTTAAGTCATACCTCTAGTAACCCCCGCAAACCCACCAAAACCCCTATCCGTACTTTCTATGTACCACAGTACGTTCAAGCACCATAAAACTGCCTATTACAACTAACGCAACTCACACCCCTCTTCGTGACAGAGTCACTTTTACCACTTACCCAAATCAGCACATACCTATGGCACATACTGCCGCCCATGAGCAATATGTCCCTCTTGTATATTCTATTTCTGAACCTACCTTTACAACGCCTGTCATGGTCAGAGTGCCTTATGAGATTGACCAACACGTTGAGATGGAGAAGGAAGAAAGGATTAAGGAAGAGGAGTCAGTGTATGAGCAGCTACAAATCTTGAGAAATAAATAAAGAACCTCCAAGTCGCTCAAGGAAGTGAAAGTTTGGACTACGAGGATCTGTCTATCCATCCGGATGTGGATATGGCAGTGAGGTATAAGCCTCAAAAGTTTGATATCTTCGACGGGACATGATCCCCCACACATATTTAAGGGCATATTGTGACAAGTTAGTCGGAGTGTGAATGAAAGAGAAGCTAAGAATGAAGTTGTTCATAAGAAGCCTAACGAGGAGAAGCACTTACCTAGTATACTCGATAAGATCCGCAAAAAGATGTGGCAAAAGATTTTATAAGTTGCTTTCGATTCAACATAGAGACTCCTGATAGGCTTGCACTGGTAAACCTACAGAAAAAGCCATTCGAGTCATTCCAAGAATACGCACGTTGATGGAGATCAGATGCCGCCGGGGCACAACCTCCATTGGATGACAGTGAATTAACCAAGTATTTCATTAGCGCCCATGGAGGGATATACTTTGAATCTTAGAAGAAGGTATAAAATCTGGCAAAGTACAATCCATGGCTGCACTGTAAGCAACTAACCAGGCAATCCAATCAGGGTCAATCCGTAGCTGAAAGAAGAAGTCTCAGTAGTCGTCCCTTACTATCACCCCAACCCACAACACAAAAACACTTCTTATTCCCCAAACAACTATTCACCATCGATCGCTTACGCTTCAGTCTATAATACCCAGCCATACTACCACCCTAACCTCAATACAACTCTTCTCGAACCCACAATAACCCGAACCCACAATGAATATATGTTCCTGTCTAAACCACTACCCACTTATGCATCACGCCCTCATCCTAATTTTGGAGAGAGCGGTTCCAAAAATTATACACCGATTGCTGAGCCTCTAGCCCAATTGTTCGGGAGATTGATGAGAGCAGTATTGATACATCCAGTGAAAGGAAGGGTTCCTGAGTATCTCTCTAAGTATTTTGATTCAACTAAAAGGTGCGTGTACTATTTAAATGTGCTTGGGCATGATACTGAAGATTGTTTTAAGTTGAAATATGAAATTGAAAAACTAATCAAGAGCGGAGAAATTAAGTGCACTCTAGCTCCACCCAATGTGAATTGCAATCCGTTGCCAAATCACCGAAACAATGGGGTCAACATAATCACATTGGACAAAGAATATGATTTGAAAGGAACGATTGGCACAGCAAGAAATGCATAGGCCACAAGGATCCCACCTCAAAGGACTCTAATGATCACAGTGCAAGTGAGACCCACGTTGACAGTTCAGACTTATCAGCAACATCCTTCCGTTGCTATAGGGGAAAAAATAGTCGGGAATACAGAACTGTCCCATGGACGTACCAGCAAAAGGAGAAGGCAAAATGACAAACTCTGCAACAGCTCACGGTATGACTAGGTCAAGGAGATGCTACGATCCTAAAGATGCAAATTAGGGGAAACTAGGAAGAGAGCAGATTCAAAGATGGAACATAACAGACCCAGAAGCCACAGAATTCTGGAAGAGAATATCGACCAAAGAGTACTCAGTGGAGGAGCAGCTGAAGAAATCTTCAGCGCAAATATCAATCATGGACTTGCTGATGAGCTCTGGAAGTCTTAAACATGCGCTAATAAAAGTACTAAGTGGGGTAAGTGTGCCAAGCAACACCACTAGTGAGGCACTGGCCGCAATAATTAGGAAAATGGTTGAAGCAAATATGATCACTTTAAGAAAAGGCGAACTTCCTATCAAATGCATAAGTCATAGCAAAGCTCTTTATATCACCGTCAAATACGGGGACAAGGTGGTGTCCCGAGTGCTAGTTGATGGAGGGTCAGGAATAAACATTTGTCCACTCTCAACTCTGCGGGAGATGGGAATCCATACGAGGGAAGTCAAGGAAATCCATCTGAGGGTAAGGGCTTTTGATGGTTCGCAAAAAGGATGTTATCGAATAAATTTATTTGGCTTTATAGTCGGGCCGGTTAAATTTCCCATATTGTTTCAAGTAATGAATATTTCTTCTTCATACAATTTGCTGTTGGGAAGGCCCTGGATAGACATGGCAGGGGTCATCCCATCCACCCTACACCAATGCATCAAATTTGAGTGGGATGTCAGGAGATCGTGGTCCATGGCGAATGGGGCCAATCAACTTATTTGGAGCATGTTGCTCCGTACAATGAAGGGCTAGACGGAGTTGATTTCCAGGTAGTGGAAATCATGCAGACTGCCAAAATGGAAGAGATTGAACAAAACAGGGGAATGCAGTCACCGTACAGATCCAAGATTGCTATGAAGGAGATGATGAAATATAGATACAGACTAGGAACAAGGTTAAGAGCCAAATTAGATGGGATCACATAGCCAGTTAAACCTAATAGGCAGAAAGGAAGGATCGACATAGGATATCAGCCTCCGATGGGGAAAGCTTAGCTCCGGGAAAAAGGTTTTTATGTTAGAGCATGTTACAGGTACGGGACAAAATTTAGCGCTAGAAGATGATATCATCGATGGAATGGGAAGGCTGTTCGTGAATAAGGCTGAAGAATGCTATGAAGGAATTAACATCAAGACACCGACCATTAGGGATGCCGAACCAGGAGAAGAGCTACGGAATTGGACCGCCAATCCATCTTTGGTTCGCCGGGAGCCTTGGTAGTGTTGAACTGTAAAGGTTTTCTTTGGAAAAGCGCACGATCAATTGAGGCCTACACTGTATCTCTACCTGATGAAATAAAAAGAATCCTTTTCTTCAAATATTGCAACTTTATTTACCTCTTTATTTATACTTAGTTTATCTTTTCAGTAATCAAAATGATAAAAACCCGCATTCCACGAGTGTGAAATGTAATGAAACCATCGAGCGAAATGACCCAGAATACACCGAATATGATGAGAGTATGATTCCAGACAATCTCCCACAAAAGATCGAACAACTAGAGAGTCAGAAAAAGCCCAACCTCCAGGAAATAGAAGTGGTCAATCTCTAAAGTGAAGAAGACGTGAAAAAGCTGAATCAACATTCATCTAGAAGCCGAACATAAGGAAAAACTGGTGGAACTCCTCCGACAATACATCGATGTGTTCGTATGGTCATATGATGAAATGCTAGGATTAAGTACTGACATTGTCTCGCATCGACTGCCTATTGATCCTGCCAGGCCGTCGGTTATGCAAAAATCCAGAAAATTCAAGCCCGACCTGAGTTTGAGGATAAAGGAGGAAGTGACCAAGAAGATAAAGGCGAATGCCGTAAGAGTCACCAATTATTCCGGCTTGTTGACAAACATCGTCCCAGTACCCAAGAAAGACGGTAAGATTAGGATATGCGTGGATTATCGAGATCTTAACAAATCTAGTACAAAAGATGACTTCTGTTTGTCAAATATCCACATCCTCATCAACAACTGTGTGAAACATGAGCTGCAGTCGTTCATGGGTTGCTTCGCTAGGTACCACCAGATCTTGATGCACAAGGAAGATGCAGAAAAGGTAACCTTCACCACACCTTGGGGAGTTTACTGCTATAGAATCATGCTGTTAGGTCTTAAGAACACCGGTTCCACCTATATAAGAGCCATGATGACTCTTTTTCACGACATGATTCATAAGGAGATCAAAGTATATGTGAATGACATCATCATCAGGTCTCGAAAGAGTTCACAACACTTGGACGATTTAAGGAATTTTTTCGAGCGCCTGTGGAGGTACAACTTGAAATTAAACCAGACAAAATGCACATTCGGGGTCCCTGCTGGAAAAATATTGGGCTTCGTCATAAGCCGAGAAAAGATAGAACTAGACCCATCAAAGATTAACGACATTCAGGAATTTCCACCACCCAAGAGTAAGAAAGATGTGATGAGTTTCCTGGGTAGACTGAATTATATCAATCCTTTCATAGCCTAGTCCACGGTAATATGTGAACCCATTTACAAATTGTTGAAAAAGGATGTTGCCACAAAATGGATAGAAGAGTGTTAGAAAACCTTCGACAGAATCAAAGAGTATCTATCAAATCCACCAGTGTTGGTTCCCCCTAAGCCTGGGAAGATATTGTTACTATATCTGTTAGTCTTGGATAACGCCTTCGGATGTGTGTTGGGGCAGCATGACAAAACAGGGATAAAGGAGCATGCCATCCACTACTTAAGTAAGAGGTTCACACCATGCGAGGCACAAATAAACTTTGATAAGAACGCACTTGTTGTGCTCTTACTTGGATCGCCCAGAAACTAAGGCATTACTTTTCTTTTCCTTTGCTATTACTTTGAATGTTTTGACGTTTTGCTCATGCAACTTCAGACATGATTATTATTTAAGTCGATCACTCCCAAGCGGAGATTACCTTACATTTTAGTTCAACACTCTCCCAACAAGCAAAGACGAACTTTACAAATCAAGCTCTCCCAATAAGCTGAGACATTTTTTCAGTGCAAAGCTCTACCAACAAACGGAGACGCACTCTACAAGTCAAACTCTCCAAACAAGCGGACACACTTTTCAATGCTCTGATAGCTGGAGAACAGTACACAACCTGGCTAACAAATCGAGTGAAGTTCGAGTATCCCATCATCCCGATCCCAAATAATGGTTCACCATCAGTCAAACATCATCATTCATGCATCATTTACATCACATCATAATATATTCTGCATTGCACTCTATGTGTATGTGTATTTCTTTTTGTAGGAACAAATATCGCAACGTGGAACTCTTTCTATGCAGGAGTCTAAGATACAACTCTATAAGGGACAAAAAACTTATTAGCGGGCCAAGGATCTGAGTCCAGGCACAAAATGACCAGTAGAACTCAAAATCTTCAAATCCTTCAAGTCAAGCCGCAAAATGCGAGCTATCGTGAGTGCCCATTCCTCTATCTCGTCGTATCGTCATAATAAGATACTGGGGAAGTTCCTCTGAGTATCGCTTCCTTAAAAACTTCACTTCAGAACTACATGAGGCCTGATCCTCGTTAAGCCAGAAGTATGTAAGCAATTCAAAGCCTGAATTCGACCCCAACTTCCCAAAATATTCATTAACTAGCCCTAAATCATGCAATCCATAATCTTCCTTAAATCTATAAGCCATCCATTCAGTGTATGCCTAAAGTCGGGACAAAATTGGCTTTGGTTCAATTTCTTTGCTCGAAAGCTCTTACATTATCTCCTGTCAAAGATGGGCAGTTGTTGACGGCCAATTTTGACCCTCCTTTTTAAAATTAATTTACTTATATTTAAATATTTACAATGAATGTTTTGAAAGTATCTTCTATCAGTAATTATCTATTCTTACAAATTAATTAAGTATTAGCTTGGAAATTAATAACCTAGTAGTAGTATTATGTAGTTACAAATATACTACTATTAAAATATTTTTAAAATACACCATAGAAGTTGTATAATTAATTTATGAATTACTTCTCAAATTTTGATTAATTAGTTTTGTATGTTGATAATTCAAAACGAGTGTTATAAATTAGAAAATAAAACATTTTATATATAAATAATTACAATAGTTAGTAGTGTATTTGATAATTATAATTTTACAATATTTTATTGGAAATTAATTAAATTAATTTTAAAAGGGTTAAAAGCTAAAAGTCTACAATTGCAATTGCTTAATAAAATACAAAGTGGCTATTCATTAAATAAATTTCAGTCCAAATACCCATGCCCAAGCTAAATCTGACCTAGTCCAAAAGACCCTATATTCCACTTTGGCGATCCGCCCAAACCCCTAAGAACCAATAGGAATTCGCAACGTAAGACCTCCAATCTCCCTCACACAAGAAACACACATGCATCTGAGCCATTAGTCCATTTGATCAACAACTTACGTTTAATCTCCATTTTTCTTTTTATTTTTTAACACACGCCCAGAGATCTCATCTCCACCGTCAAAATTCTATAATCCGACGACCACCAAAAGTCCTCATAAAAAACCTTAAATGCCCGAATTATCAGGGTCGTTGATCAAATGACCCATATCTTTTCCCCCACTTTAACCTAGAGACCGTCTGGTCTTATCTCCCAACCCTAAAATCATTTCCCTCTGCCCAGTCTCCTCCTTTTCCCCTTCCTCTCTCTTTTGTTTCAACCTCACAGCCCAAATCAATCAAAGATCTTGCACAAATTCATCCAAGGTCATGAATTTATCCAGAGAATCATCCTCTTTGCCTTCTCTATTCACAATTCTCGCTGACTCTTTCCCGTATCATCATCAGAAATTCAAATCCCTCAAGTCCGAACCTTAACCCCAAAGATGAAACCTCAAATCGCCATTGATCTTTCAAATCCATGGCATGCATGGTTATCCATTTTGCTTCCTGTACTCCAGATCTTGTTGTTCTTTCCGTTTTAACTATTTGATTTCAAAATCCCCAAACAAGGGTCACATACCAAATGGTGAGACTTCAACTCTCTATATTTATTCCTTCGTCCTTTCAAATCGAAGTAAGCATGAGATGCTAGTTGGCTTCATCATTGTTATTCGACATCCAGAGGTATGCAATGACCTTTGGGTATTAGGGTTCTGACTGATGGTCTGTTATGCTTCATCAGTCTTTCTTTTCCCCTTGCTCAGGTAAAATTGCTACTGGTTTCCCTCTGTTTTCTAAGATTTTCACTCGATTGTGGTTGCATCACCATCCCTCCGTCACTCTCCACTATTGATTTCAATCTGGAACCTTAATGCTTCACAACCACTATAAATAGCGGCTTTTAATGTTCTCACCTAACACATCTAACATATATCAAACACCCAAAAAAGATACAACAAAGATATCATGAAATCACTTAACAAATATCAATTTTAGTCTTGGGTAGTAAACTCTTACATTATCTCCTGTCAAAGATGGGCAGTTGTTGACGGCCAATTTTGACCCTCCTTTTTAAAATTAATTTACTTATATTTAAATATTTACAATGAATGTTTTGAAAGTATCTTCTATCAGTAATTATCTATTCTTACAAATTAATTAAGTATTAGCTTGGAAATTAATAACCTAGTAGTAGTATTATGTAGTTACAAATATACTACTATTAAAATATTTTTAAAATACACCATAGAAGTTGTATAATTAATTTATGAATTACTTCTCAAATTTTGATTAATTAGTTTTGTATGTTGATAATTCAAAACGAGTGTTATAATTTAGAAAATAAAACATTTTATATATAAATAATTACAATAGTTAGTAGTGTATTTGATAATTATAATTTTACAATATTTTATTGGAAATTAATTAAATTAATTTTAAAAGGGTTAAAAGCTAAAAGTCTACAATTGCAATTGCTTAATAAAATACAAAGTGGCTATTCATTAAATAAATTCCAGTCCAAATACCCATGCCCAAGCTAAATCTGACCTAGTCCAAAAGACCCTATATTCCACTTTGGCGATCCGCCCAAACCCCTAAGAACCAATAGGAATTCGCAACGTAAGACCTCCAATCTCCCTCACACAAGAAACACACATGCATCTGAGCCATTAGTCCATTTGATCAACAACTTACGTTTAATCTCCATTTTTCTTTTTATTTTTTAACACACGCCCAGAGATCTCATCTCCACCGTCAAAATTCTATAATCCGACGACCACCAAAAGTCCTCATAAAAAACCTTAAATGCCCGAATTATCAGGGTCGTTGATCAAATGACCCATATCTTTTCCCCCACTTTAACCTAGAGACCGTCTGGTCTTATCTCCCAACCCTAAAATCATTTCCCTCTGCCCAGTCTCCTCCTTTTCCCCTTCCTCTCTCTTTTGTTTCAACCTCACAGCCCAAATCAATCAAAGATCTTGCACAAATTCATCCAAGGTCATGAATTTATCCAGAGAATCATCCTCTTTGCCTTCTCTATTCACAATTCTCGCTGACTCTTTCCCGTATCATCATCAGAAATTCAAATCCCTCAAGTCCGAACCTTAACCCCAAAGATGAAACCTCAAATCGCCATTGATCTTTCAAATCCATGGCATGCATGGTTATCCATTTTGCTTCCTGTACTCCAGATCTTGTTGTTCTTTCCGTTTTAACTATTTGATTTCAAAATCCCCAAACAAGGGTCACATACCAAATGGTGAGACTTCAACTCTCTATATTTATTCCTTCGTCCTTTCAAATCGAAGTAAGCATGAGATGCTAGTTGGCTTCATCATTGTTATTCGACATCCAGAGGTATGCAATGACCTTTGGGTATTAGGGTTCTGACTGATGGTCTGTTATGCTTCATCAGTCTTTCTTTTCCCCTTGCTCAGGTAAAATTGCTACTGGTTTCCCTCTGTTTTCTAAGATTTTCACTCGATTGTGGTTGCATCACCATCCCTCCGTCACTCTCCACTATTGATTTCAATCTGGAACCTTAATGCTTCACAACCACTATAAATAGCGGCTTTTAATGTTCTCACCTAACACATCTAACATATATCAAACACCCAAAAAAGATACAACAAAGATATCATGAAATCACTTAACAAATATCAATTTTAGTCTTGGGTAGTAAAAATCAATCTAGGGTTCTAACTATCTTCTAATTTCTTTCTAATTCTGAGTCTTACATTAATCAGGGTGAGTTCTTGATTCTATACGGCTAGGAAAGAGTCTTTTGTTTGGTTTGCTGCTCAGTAGGAGGTCAGTACACCTCCATCCTTCCTCTTTTAATTGCTTCATTTGAAAATCATGAACGTGCTACTGTTTTCCTATTAACTACTTCATTTATAATGTTTGTTCAGTCTATAATTGTTTATTTTGGTTCACCATTACTTGTTGATGATCTGTGATAATCTGTTGTATTTATTTAATATTGATTAAGTAGTTGTGTGACTTTAATGACTTCAATCGCTGTATCGAATAGCCTATGTGATTAAGGGGATTAACCTGCCTTAATGAGTTCTCATATCTACCTAGACTTCAAACTTTCCTCTAATGTTCTACGCATGCAGTATTCTTTTGAGTTCTGTTATTCTATACTTAGGTTTGCTGTTATAATCTTCATGTTTATCATGCCATATTCTATTGAGTTCTGTTATTATATACTTGGATTTCTATTAGATGATTCTAGCTAGAACATACATGAAAATACATATTGTGACTCTGCATCACGTGGTTAAGGCTTGTGAAGCCTTAGTATTCAAAATGCTTTCTTTTCTTTTTCATAAATTCTTGTTAATCCTTAAGTATTTTTTGAGTCCTCCCTATGAATGCTTTACATTTGTAACGATTTGACTGGTCATTTTGAGCATTTACACTTTGCTCGATAGTTTGGGAGTACGAGTAGCTCCGTATGATGTATTAGGACGTGTGCGCAAAATTTGAGTTCATTCCGAGTTGATTTGATATGTTTAATCACGAGTTTTTGGAAGTCGAAAGTTCGAAAGTTCATTAAGTTTGATTTGAGGTGTATTTCGTTGTTTCAATGTTGTTATACGTGATTTGAGGCCTCGAGTAGGTCCGTATTATATTATGGGACTTGTTGGTATGTTCGTACAGGGTCCCGAGGGCCTCGGGTGAGTTTCAGATAGGTTTAGGCTGTGTTGCGTTCATTTTTCTTATGTTTCCACGTTGTTTCTTCAAGCATAAATGATACCACATTAAAAAAATGAGCTCTGATTTCTGTTTTGATTGAAGCATTAGATCTGTATCGTAATTACAGACCCATAGCAAAATGAATCGTCGAATTTGGACATCGTACGAGGAATTTATGGTCATTTTACTAAGAATTGTGTTGCTAGATTTTTCAGCTTAATTACGAAATTGGCACTTACTTCGTATTTAAAAATCTGCACTATTTCCAAATATTGAAACCAAGATATTTCCTTCATTATAAGGACAAATGGAGTGATTCAAAAGCCTAACTTGACTGAAATTTTACAAGGAATCCATTGGAGGCATCAAAAGTGAGTTTCGGGATCGTTTGGATACAAAACGAGGCAGAAGAGCAGGTTAGAAATACTTAATATCGAAGGTTTGTTCATTTGATCATATTTCGAATTTTGGAGCTCGGATTTGGACAATATTTGGAGGCGATGTTTACTATATGTATTGGGGTAAGTGTTCTATACACTATTTTGGTTATATTTCATGAATCCATCTTATTTTTTGGCATTTGATTGATGATTTCAAAGTAAAATTTAGGTGTTTGCTCTAAAATTTTATAAAGTGAATTTTGAGTTTTGAACATCGATTCGGAGTCTGATTTAAGTGAAACTAGTATGGTTGGACTCAAAGTTGAATGGGTTATCGGATTTTACAGGTTTTGTTAGGTTCCGAGCCACCTTCCCGGGTTTGACGTTTTGGTCGATTTTGGGATTTTGAATAAAGATTCGACCTTTACCGATTGGGTTTGTTTACTTTAGAATTATTTGATGTATTTGAGTTGCTTTTGGCTAGTTTCAAGCCATTTGGAAGTTGGTACGTGCGGGGTGGCATTTTGGAGCATTGTTTGGCTTGCTCGATATTGGATTTGGCTTGTTCGAGGTAGGTAACATTTCTAAACTTGGTGTCAATGGTATGAAACCCCGAATTACGTATTATGTGTTTGGTGTTGAGGTGATGCACATGCTAGGTGACGGGCGTGTGGGAATTCACCGTGTGAATTATGACTCCGTTATTCTTATGGTATTGTGTAGTTACTTGATCTTATCTGTAACCATGAAATCAATACGTGCTAGAGCTGTTGAGTTGTGATCCATATTTGAAAATATGCCTGAGGTCATATTGCTGTTGAATTATTTGTTTAAATTGTAATTTCATATTCAATCATGTTCATTCATTTTATATCAGATCTCAATCTCTTTTGCAATTTATTGACACATCATATCATCACTTTGGGCTAGTTTCATAGCATTGTGAGCCCGAGAGACTGGAGAGATTGATGACTGAGTGAGGAAGAGGGCTTGAGTGTGAGTGATATTATGGGATCGGGCTGCACGCCGCAACATGTTATATTGATTTATGCATGGATCTAGCTTATTATGGCGCTTGGGCTGAATGAGCCCCTCCTTGTGGAAAGCTTTTTGGGAAAAAATATAAATTTTAAACTTACTCGTATTTTCGGCAATTTCGGTAAAATATTTGGGTTTTCACTGATATATTTTAAAAGCGGATCTATTTTCTAGAACTGTGAAAGAGCTGAGCATTTTATCTCTGAGTTACTTCTTTTATTACTTTCATTATGTTGTTATGAAGTGTTGTTAACTATTGGTGTTAGACTCTCACCCTTGTCCCAGCTCATCACTACTTTCAACCTAAGGTTAGGCTTGTTACTTATTGAGTACATGGGCTCGATTTTACTCATACTACACTTCTACACCTTACGTGTAGATGTTGGATGTTGATGTTGATGTGATCGACTAGAGCTAGAATTGAAGACGTACCTGCGTTCCGGTTGTAGCTGCCTGTTGTTCATTGAAGCCTTAAATTTATAAAAATCTGTTTATGTACATTTCGAATAGATGATGTATTTATTTCATACCAGCTTTTTAAATTCTAATTTGAGAAGCTCATGATTTATACAACCAGTCCTTGGGGAATGTATAAGATTCAGATGTTTGCATTTACATATGGTGGGGGATTTCCCCAGACTTAGGAGGGTGCACCTCCACAGACTTGGGTTAGGTGCCATCACGACTAGTTGGATTTTGGGTCATGACAACATCCATGTCTAACTGTTAGTTGTAAACAGTCACACTAGGATGAACTTTCTATGAACATCAGTGATATCTTGTTATGATCATCCTACCTCTTATGAGTTAGATTGTAGTTATGTCTATTGTGGTTGAATGCTAATTGTTTTTGTAACTTGAATACAACCCCACCATGCTTAACTATTAACCTTAGTCTGAATAGATGAGTTAAACTTGTCTAGTATGATGTTTCCCCTACTCTAAAGCCCTTAATGACACTGATAATTTGATTCGGTAATGATTGAGACTCATCCCATCTTGTGAGATCATAACTTTGATTGAAGTCTCCGTATGTGTGGAAGTTCAGTATGAATCGTTGTTTATCCCTCATGACTTCATACTCTTGAACATTGTACTCAATTATGTCTTCCCTTGTTATTCGGGATTGAATCTGGTATTAGAGAAACCTTTTATTGTTACTGATTGAATGTAATAACTTGCCTATGTCATTGTCTAAATCTTTACTAAGGATTTCCAAGGATTCAGGTAGTGTTATCAACCTATGTGTATTCTCATGATAATATCTCGTGTCGAACAAGTCTATGATCAATCCATTAAGACAATAGCATATGCTATTACAGCTCTAAACTATATGCTTTCTCTGTTTGTGAGATGTATGACTCCAGTTATTTAGCTCTTTAGCAACAATAATTTAAGTGTTATTGTTGTTATATGTGCTTAGAAGCTTGACTTTCAAACCTGTTTCATATGTGTTTCATTAACTTAATACCGGAAGTATAGTCATGAAGAACAAATTATCTCAATATGTTTTCTTATGTTATTTTATTTAGAAAAAGGTATGCTTCTGTAGTAGGAAATGTCATAGTAGTTGGTTTGCATTGAAAGAGCCTCATTGGCATTCAAACCCGCAGAGAAGAATAAGTTGTTAGTGGTTAGAGGTATTTGGGAGTAGAGTTTAACTCTAGGTTGGACTACTCTTCCCGACACAAGAATTGCCCTGGGCCTTGAGACCTTTGGGAACGTTGAAGTGTCGAGGGATTCAAAGGGGGCATCGACCTTGAATAGAATTCTCTCATTATCCATTATTTCATTGACACTTTTTAGTCTCTTTGGGTTTGGTGTTTAATGACAACGAAAGGTGTTCAAATTTGAAAATGTTGACTAAACTTTGGCTTTAGTCAAAATGACCCAGAAATGTGTTTTTATGACTCCGATAGCTTCGTATCGTGATTTCGGACTTGGACGTATACCCGAATTTGATTTTGGAAGTCCGTAGGTTGCTTTTGTGTTGATTTGCCAAAATTTGACAATTTTAAGTTGAAAGGTTTAATCGTAGGTTGTCTTTTAGCTATCGAGATTCAAATTTGATTTTGGGTCTTGAAATAGGTCCGTTATGGCATTTAGAACTTGTGTGCAAAATTTGGTATCGTTTGGAGTTGATTTGATAGGGTTCAGACGCTTAGTTATAATTATAGAAGTTCTTGAAAATTTCATTGAATTTCATGCATTTTTGAGTTCAATTCGTAGTTTTAGACGTTATTCTGTTTTTTGATCGCGCGAGTGAGTTCATATGATATTTTTTGACTTGTGTGTATGTTTGGTTTGGAGCCCCTAGGTCTTGGTTAAGTTTTGGTCATGTTCCGGAGTGATTTGGATTGAATAATAGGAAAATCTGGTGTCTAGTATCACTAATGCAAACACCAGGCTCGCAATTGCGAGGATGATAGTGGAGGGCTAAATGTCGCAAATGCGACCCCATCTTCACACTTTCAAAGCCATCAGGATTTAATCATGTTCGCACTTGCGAACAATCTTTTCGCATTTGAGATGTTTACCAATTCGCAAAGGTGAGCCCTAGTTTAAAATTGCAAGGGTTCGCAAATGCGAACTTTGTATCGCAAATGCAAACCTTGTATCGCAAATGCAACCTCTACAACTGGTTAAAAGGTTGTAAGACGGGATTTTTGAACTTATTCTCTCATTTTTAAATCATAAACTTAGTATGAAGCAATTTGGAGAGGGGAATTTCACCTACAAACCTTGGGTAAATTATTCTAATTAATTTTTAATTATATTCCATCAACATCTCTTATATTTTAACATCAAAATCATGTAAATCAAAGTATAAATTTGTAAAACTTTGCTATGTTTTTGAAAAATAATAAATTTAGTTTTGAGAATCGATTTGGAATAGGATTTTGAAACTAGTCACATATATGAACTTGTGGGGTCATGGGTAGATGAAATCTACCATTGGACCTGGGGTTTGACCAGGTGGGCCCCGAGTTGACTTTTATTGACTTTTTGACAAAAGTATAAAGATCTTAATTTTATATATTGCAATTAAATTTCCTAACATTGTTTGATGTTATTGAGTTGATTTTGGATAGATTTCAGCCGTTTGGAGGCGTATTTTAAGGGAAAAGCTATTTTCGAGTACTGAATTGGCCTAATTGAGGTAAGTATCTTGTCTAACTTCGTGTGAGGGAACTATCCCTTAGGATTGGTATTGCTGGTTCAATTGTGCTAAGTAAAATCCGTGTACGCAAGGTGATGAGTGGGTACATGGGTTGTACTTAGTATTTGACCGGTTTAAGCTTCTTAGACTAATTCCATGCTTTAATTGAAATGTCATATTATATTCTAAATTCTCATAGTCAAATTATCCTTAGTTGTGTTAGACTATCCTTAAATGCCTTAGTTGACTTGTTTAGTATTTATTCTACATCGTACTTGCTAAATTGCTCCCATGCTTTAGTTGAACATGTTTTCACCTTTATTGTTACATGCTATCTTTTCGTTGTTAGTTATCATTATTGAAGTAATTATTCATGTGATCCCTTAACTTGTTGATTTCCATTATTTGAGACTTAGTGTTGAATATTATCTCTTTTACTATGAAGTTAGTCTTATCTAGTATTGTGGTTATACATTATTTTGCTTATCGTTGAGTTATTTGGTGTTGAAGTTGTGGAAGTCGTTAATACGTTGAGGCGATGTTGGTTATTATTGAAACATCTATCTTATTGAGCATTTTTCATCCATTGTTGTTGTTGATATTCTCGTATACGTTGTGGTGGAGCCATGTGCTATTGTTGTGGAAACATTGATAATGTAATGACCCGACCGATTATTTTGAGTATTTGTACTTCGCTCTGCAGTTTGAGGGAACGAGTATCTACACATGACGTATTATGACTTGTGTGAATCGTCGGTTTTGGTTTTCAGGTTATTCGGAATCGATTTAGAAGAATGAACTTCATGATTGATGCTTTAAGTTAGAAGAATTGACCAAGTTGGAATTTTGTGAATTTGACCTCGTAACGGAGTTTTGATGGCTCCGTTAAATCCGGATGGTGATTTTTGACTTGAGCATATGTCCGGATTTGCATTTGGATGTTTTTAGAAGGTTTTGGCGTAAATTGGCGAAAGTTGGAAATTTGAAGGTTTAGAAAGTTCATAAGTTTGACCGAGAGTTAGTTTTGAGGATATCGTATTCGTATTGTGGTTTCGGAAATTGGAATAGCTTCTTATGTAATTTGGGACTTGTGTGCAAAATTTAGGTTCATTACATGTTGATTTGGTATGTTTCGGCGCGAGTTTTGGAAGTTAAAAGTTAAAAGTTCATTGATTTTTGATTTGAGGTGTGATTCGTCATTTTTATGTTGTTTGATGTGATTTGAAGCTTCGAATAAGTTCGTATCGTGTTTAAAGACTTGCTGGTATGATTGAATGGGTTCCTGAGGGGCTCTGGTGTGTTTTGGATCATTGGTTGAGAAACTAGTTAAGTTAAGGATTTGGAGTTTGACCACGGTCAATATCGGGTCAAGATAACCTCTTTTCGGTGTTTTGAGTGCACGAACAGGTTCGTTGCATGTTTTATGATTGAAACGCATATATGATTTGTGTCCGGGAGGTTCCGAATAAGTTGTGGGTGCTAAAACAAAAATTCTTTCGTTGCTGATATTCTCGTCTAAAATAATTACGAAAAATGTCATTTTTTATCCCTTAAATTTCCAAACTTCATTTAAAACTTCAAAACATCATATCTCCCTCATTTTAAGGCCACATTGGGTGATTCAAAAGCCTAACTTGACTGCAATTTCACAAGGAATCCATTGGAGGCATTAAAAGTGTGTTTTGGGATTATATGCACATGAAACGAGGTATAACAGCTGGGCAAAAATATTTAATATCGAGGGATTGTTCATTTGATCATATTTTGAGTTGGGGAGCTCGGATTTGAGCAATTCTTTAGGTGATTTTAACCACATGAATTGGGGTAAGTGTTATCTACTCGAGTTTGGTTATATTTCGTGAATCTCTCTTCATAGAGTGAATGTTTGAGTTTTGAGCATCGATTCGGAGTCGGATTTAGGTGAAACTAGTATGGTTGGACTCGTAATTGAATAGGTTATGGAATTTTATTAGTTTTTTCGGGTAGAGAGGCGCAGGCCTGGGTTTGACATTTTGGTCGATTTTGGAATGTTGATTAAAGATTTGACCTTTATCGATTGAGTTCATTTCCTTTTGCATTATTTGATGTATTTGAGTTTTTTTTGGCTAGTTTTGAGATGTTCGGTGGTTGGCATGCTCATGGTGGCATCATTGGAGCATCGTTTGGCTTGCTCGGTATTAGATTTGGCTTGTTCGAGGTAAGTAACACTTCTAAACTTGGTGCTGAGGGTATGAACCCTGAATATACGTGGTATGTGTTTGGTGTTGAGGTGACGCACATGCTAGGTGACGGGCGTGTGGGCGTGCACCGTGTGAATTATGACTCTCTGTTATTTCTGTGGTACTGTCTAGTTACCTGATCTTATCTGTAACCATGAAATCTCTACATACTAGAGCTATTGAGCTGTGATCCATGTTAAAAACCATGTCAAGGCTACATGCCTATCCTGTTGGGACCCATTGAGGTCATTTCTGCTGTTGAACTATCTACTTTCATTGCATTTACATACTCAGTCATATGCATTCATATGAATAACATATCTTTGTCTCGGTTACCATTTATTGCTACATCACATCATTAATTTTGGGCTGATTTTTCATGACATTGAGAGGCCGAGAGACTGGAGAGATTGATGACTGAGTGAGGCCGAGGGCCTGATGTTTAGAATGTTTATGAAATCGGGTTGCACGCCGCAACATGTTTTATTGATTTATGCAATGATTGGCTTGTTATAGTGTTTGGGCTGAAGGAGCCCCTCTGTAGTCTGTACACACCCCTAGTGAGCGCAGGTACCTACTGAGTGCGAGTGCCGAGTGCGACTGTTGAGTGATTCGGAGGACTGAGTGACTGTGAGGACTGATTGGATGTGGGGACTGAGTGGCTGTGAGGATTGAGTGATTGGGAGGACTCAATGTATTGATGCATCGAGATTATGCATATTGTTTTATCACTGCATGGTATTACAGTTGGCGTGCATACATTGACATGTAGGCATAAAGATGTATTTTCCTCAAGCCTATTTTCTTAAACTGTGAACGAGCTGAGTAGTTTATCTCTGAGTTACTTCTTTTATTACTTTCATTATGTTGTTATGAAATGTTGTTGGCTATTGGTGTTGGACTCTAACCATTGTCCCAGCTTGTCACTACTCTCAACCAAATGTTAGGTTTGTTACTTATTGAGTACATGAGGTCGGTTGTAGTCATACTACACTTCAGCACCTTGCGTGTTGATGTCGGATGCTGGTGTTGCTGCGATCGATGGGAGCTCGAATTGAAGGCGTACCTGTATTCTGGTAGTAACTGCCTCTTGTTCATAGTAGCCTTAGATTCATAAAAATCTGTTTATGTACATTTCGAACAGATGACGTATTTATTTCATAACATCTTTGTAAATTCTAATCTTAGAAGCTCATGATTTGTATTACCAGTACTTGGGAAATGTATATGATTCAGATATTTTTTTTATTGTCTCATTAAATTTCATTGGAATTGGGTTATTGTCAATTGTCTTACCTAGCGGGTTAGGTTAGGTGCCATCACGACTAGTTGGATTTTGGTTCGTGACATTGTTGTTGTTGGCAAGTTTTGATATATGGGCACTTGTGGTGCAAATTGTTATTGTGATATGATATTCACGTGCATGCGACAGTATATGGATTGGGTGGATGTGCATGCGGCGGTATAAGATGGGATTTATGTGCGTGTTGCTTGTAGGGGAACTATGTGAAGCCACGTGGAATCATATGGTGGGCTAAAGTGCGTGTAGCTATTTCGGGAAAACAGTTTTCAAAATCTCTTCTCAAATTAAAGGCTCAAGCAAGCTGTATAAGGAAAAATTGTGATTTAAATTGAGAAAAGTGAATACGAGGCGGTACCTCGGTTGTGATTCTTGATTATACAAGGCGGTATCTCGGTTATTATTTCATTATACACGAGGCGGTACCTCGTTGTGATTCTTGCTTTACGTTTCATGTTGCTAGGTGTTTTGATGGAAATTATATCTTGTTGTGTCATTTCTAATTTGTTAAAGCAGTTGTTGCCGTACATTCCAGTACCAGTTCTTGCTATTTGTTTTTGTATTAGTTGTTTCTTCAATTTCCATTTCATATCCGTATTAAAATTTCGTACTGTGTATTTTATAGCCTAGTAAGTGTCTTTACCTGTCCTCGTCACTACTCTACTGAGGTCAGGCTTGATACTTACTGGGTGCCATTGTGGTGTACTCATACTACGCTTCTGCACACCGTTTTGTGCAGATCCAGGAATGCTTGCTCGTGGCAGTTGTTAGAGGATTATTATGGCTGCTTCTTGGGAGATTTCAAGGTATACCTGCTCTACGTCCGCAGGCCTCAGAGTCACCTTTCCAGTTTTATTTCCTGTTGCATTTTCTTTCGGACAGTGATGTAGTAGTACTCTAGTATTGTGAGATATTGATTTCAGAGGATTTTTATCTATTATCCAGTTGTTTTTAGTAATTTGTTAATTTATATTTATTTAGTTATTATTATTGTTAGGTCTTACCTAGTCGTAGAGACTAAGTACCATCACGACATCCGACAGAAGGAAATTGGGGTCATGACAAGGTTGTATAAGAGCTGTAGGCTCATAGGTGTTACGAGTCATAAGCAGGTTTAATAGAGTATTTCAGATCGGTACGGAGACGTATGTACTTATTTTCGAGAGGCTACAAAACTGTTAGAAAAATTTAACTTCTTTACTTCCTTATCGTCCAAATTGGTTGATTTCGAAAACTAGATCTTTGATTTTTTTATTCTCTCACAGATGGTGAGGACACGTACCGCAGGAACCGATGATAAGACACTCACGCCCTTACTAGAGCCGCGAGAGGCCGGGGCTAGGATAGAGGCCGAGGACAGGCACGTGGTGCATCTAGATCACCTGCCCGAGCTGTGACAGAGGAGCCGCCACTAGCTCCAATCAGAGGACAAACACCCGAGGCACCTATTGCCGCCCCATCATTTTAAGAGACCCTCGCACAGTTCCTGAGCATGTTCAGAACCTTAGCTCAACCGGGGTTGATCCCACTTGCACCAGCCACATCTCAGGTTGGGGGGGGGGGAGAGCACAGACTCCCACGACCCGTACCACAGCATCTGAGGAGGAGCAGCTTAGTCTCGAGAGGTTCAAGAAGTACAACCCTCCTACCATCTGAGGTTTGGCTTCAGAGGATGCACATGGTTTTCTTGAGGAATGTCATCACATTCTCCGCACTATGGACATTCTAGAGACGAGTGGGGTTGCTTTTACTACGTTCCAGCTAACAGGAGTGGCATATCAGTGGTGGTGGGCCTAAAAGTTGTGGATCGTGTGTATCAATCGTGTTTAGTTGTTTTTGGTGGTTTTGAGACCAGAGTTGATCTGTTGTTATTTAGTATGGTAGACTTTGATGTTATATTGGGCATTGACTAGTTGTCACCCTATCATGCTATTCTTTATTGTCACGCTAAGATTGTGACGCTGGCTATGCCAGGTTTACCCCGGTTATAGTGGATGGGTGCATTAGATTATATTCCTAGTAAGGTTATCTTAGTTCTAAAGGCTTAACGGATGGTTGAGAAGGGTGTAATGCCTATCTAGTCTTTGTGCAGGATGTTAGCGCTGATACTCCTACGTTGAGCCAGTTTTGATAGTGAGAGACTTTCTAGATGTATTTCCAGCAGATCTTCCAAGCATGCCACTCGACAAGGATATCGATTTTGGTATTGACTTGTTGCCAGGTACTTAGCCCATTTCTATTCCACCATATCATATGGCCCCAGCAGAGCTGAAGGAGTTAAAGGAACAATTGCAAGATTTGCTTGATAAGGAATTCATTCGTCCTACCGTGTCACCGTGGGGTACTCCGGTATTGTTTGTAAAGAAGAAGGATGGTTCTATGGGCATATGTATTGATTATCTTCAGTTGAACAAGGTTATAGTGAAGAACATGTATCCATTGCCATGCATTGACTATCTATTTGATCAACTACAGGGTGCCAGAGTGTTCTCAAAGATTGATTTGCGGTCAGGTTATCTTCAGCTGAAGATTCGAGATCAAGATATTCTGAAGACTACCTTTAGGACTCGGTATGGTCACTACGAGTTCATCATGATGTTAGTTTGGCTGACCAACATCTCAACAACATTTATACACCTGATGCATAGTAAATTATAGCCTTATCTTGATTCTTTCGTCATTGTGTTTATTGATGACATCTTGGTATACTCCCGCAGCCGGAAAGATCATGGACAACATTTGAGGATCGTGCTCTAAACCTTGAGAGAAAAGTTATATGCAAAGTTCTCAAAGTGTGAATTATGTCTTGGTTCAGTTGCATTTTCGGGCCATGTGGTGTCGAGTGAGGGGATCAATGTAGATCCGAGGAAGATTGAGGCGGTACAGAGTTGGACTAGACCATCTTCAGCTATTGAGATCTAGAGTTTCCTTAGTTTGGTCGGGTATTATCATCGTTTCGTAGAGGGCTTCTCATTTATTGTTGCACCTATTACTAGTTTGACCCAGAAGGGTGCTCCTTTCAGATGGACCGAAGAGTGTGAGGAGAGCTTTCAAAAGATCAACACTGCTTTGACTACAGCCCCAGTGTTGATGTTGCCTTTGGGCTCGAAGTCTTATACTGTTTATTGTGATGCGTCGTGTATTGGCCGTAGAGCGATGTTGATGCAAGACGATAGGGTGATTGCCTATGCGTCTCGACAACGGAAGACTCATGAGAAGAATTATCAAGTCTACCACTTGGAGTTGGTAGCCGTTGTTCATGCATTGAAGATCAGGCAGCATTATTTGCACGGTGTTTTTTGTGAGGTCTTTACCGATCACCAAAGTCTACAACATCTGTTCAAATAGAAATATCTTAACTTATGGCATCAGAGTTGGTTAGAGTTACTTAAGGACTATGATATCACCATTCTATATCATCCCGAGAAGGCCAACGTGGTGGCCGATGCCTTGAGTTGAAAGGCAGATGGATTGGGTAGTTTAGAATATCTACCAACAGCTGAGAGGCCGTTAGCATTAGAGGTTCAGGCCTTAGCCAACCAATTTTTTAGATTGGATGTTTTGTAGCGCAGTCAATTTCTTGCCTGCATTGTTTCTCGGTATTCTTTATACGACTATATCAAAGAGTGTCCGTATGAAGACCCCTTCCTGCTTGTCCTCAAGGACACAGTTTAGCACGGCGATGCCAAAGAGGTTACTATTGGGTATACGGTGTATGACACATGCAGGGTCGGTTATGTGTGCCCAATGTGGATGGTTTACGTGAGTTGATTCTCCAAGAGGACCACGGTTTGCGGTACTCCATTCATCCGAGTGCCGCTAAGATGTATCAGGACTTGAGGAAGCACTATTGGTGGTGGAGGATAAAGGAAATAGTGGGATCTATAGCTATGTGCCTAAATTATTAGCAGGTGAAGTTTGAGCATCAACGACCAGGAGGTTTGCTTCAGCGGTTTGAGATTCCTGAGTAGAAATGGGAGCGCATCACCATGGACTTCGTTATTGGGCTCCCATAGACTCAGAGGAAGTTTGATGCGGTATGGGTGATTGTGGACAGATTGACCAAGTCATTTATTACATTTTGGTAGGAACTACATATTCTTCAGAGTAGTTGGCTCAGGTTTAAATCCGCGAGATTGTCTGGCTTCATGGCGTACCAGTATCTATCATCTCTAACCGGGGTATATAATTCACATCGCATTTCTGGAAGCATGTACATCGTGAGATAAGCACACAGGTTGGGTTGAGTACAACATTTCACCCTCAGACGGACGGACAGTCCGAGCACATTATTCAGATATTGGAGGATATGCTTCACGCCTGTGTTATGGATTTCAGGGGTGATTGGGATCAGTTCTTCCCACTTGCAGAGTTTACCTACAACAACAACTACCAGTCGAATATCCAGATGGATCTGTATTAGGCTCTATATGGAAGACAGTGTCATTCTCTAGTTGGGTGGTTTGAGTCGGGAAAGGCTACGTTATTAGGAACAGATCTGGTTCAAGATGATTTGGATAAGGTCAAGATGACCCAAGATCGGCTTTGTACAACACAGTCTAGATAAAAGAGCTATACAGATAGGATGGTTTGCGATGTTTCATTCATGGTTGGAGAGCGAGTCGTTATCCGGGTTTCACCCATAAAGGGTGTGATGAGGTTTGGGAGGAAGGGAAAGTTGAGCCCAAGGTATATCAGTCCTTTTGAGATCCTTGAGAGGATTGGAGAGGTGGCCTACAAGTTTGCTTTGCCACCTAGTTTTTCTACGGTTCATCCGGTGTTCCATAGCTCTATGGTCCGAAAGTATTATGGTGATCCATCTCACGTTCTAGACTTTAGAACATTCCAATTGGACGAGGATTTGACTTACATTAAGGAGCCTGTGGCTATCCTGGACCGGTAGGTCCGAAAGTTGAGATCATAGGATATTGCTTCAGTGACGGTTCAATGGAGAGGTCATCCGATCGAGGAGGCGATCTGGGTGACCGAGCACAGCATGCAGAATCGTTATCCCCATCTATTCACCACTTCTGGTATGTACTTATGCACATTCGAGGATGAATGTATGTTATAAGAGGGGAGAATGTAACAACCCGATAAGTCATTTTGTGTAATTGCGCCTCGTTTCCCCTTTTATTGATTCACAGGCATGTGTTTATACTTTTGTGACTTGCGAGGTTGATTAGTTTCATTCTGGGAAGCTTTCAGGTTGATTTGGACCCTTGATTCTTGAATTAGAAGTTTAAATTTGAAAATATTGACCAAACTTTAACTTTTGTGCAAACGACCTCGGAACTATGTTTTTATGACTCTGTGTCACGTCTCGACATCGGGGAGTGCGACCGACACTCAACCGAGTACCCCAGTCAAGCAAGCATGTACAATGCCTTTTACCCAAACTCACCCACGAATAAAGAGAAGATATATTTCATTAATTAGACAATGAGAAGATCATGTGAACAAACCCAATTCATTACCATTAATTACATCACTTATAAGTCGCCAAAATATTACATTACACTGTCGCAGTTTCGAAGTGGAAACATGTGATACAAATGCAAAAATACTAGTTTAACTTTCCCATAACCAAAGTACATCCCACACTAGGTCTACGCAGCCTCTAACAAATACAAAAGAGTTATATGACAATGTTGGCAACAAGGCCTCGGCTTTACCTCAAAACATAATACATGAGGAAAAAAAGATACACGACCCCGAAATGAAGTGGGGCTAACCAAGTTAGCTGGGAAGAGGGTGTACCGCTATCACTGATCAATGTCGTCTGCTGTGGAAGCACTTGTATCCATTAAAGATGGAGTGCCCCCGGCAAAATGGACGTTAGTATAGATGGAATAGTACTAGTATGTAAGACTAAAAACATTCTCAATATAACGAGTAACAATACAAGGAGAAACAATCGTAGCATCAATGGAAGCCTCAAACAATAACCAAAACATCAAGTTAGGATCAAGATAAGTTTTCTAGTAAATTTTCGTATTTTAGGTTGGAGATCTTTAGCATCGATATACCACCGTGACTTTAGTACGAAGTCCGATCACGGACCGATCGACTAGGCCGTCTCACCCAAAGACATCCAACTACAATCACAATCAGAATCAAAATCACAATCACAATCACCACCATGCGCGTCATGGCATCCGATCTCGACCCGATCGGCTAGGCCATCTCACCACAATACCGTGTGGATTCGCATCACCCTCTGCTAGAAATCAACTCATCCCAATTAAGTGGAATAATTTCAACACATCAATCTCATCCCATTTAAGGGAAATAATCTCAACACATCAGTCCGGGGATTTACCCCTCAATCACTCCTACATCGGCATGTGTAGTTTTGGGGTTAGGTTATTTCAATCTACCCTTCCTCAATGATTAACGATACTCCCAAAATGTTTATTATATAAAGGGCTTTCAGCTCATTACATAACCTTTTACACATCTTTTCATTTCATTAGTACTAGTGGCACAGTAATATCATTCTTGGCACGTTGGCTGCATTTCGTATTCCATGCTCAGCCCTTTTCACTTCCAAGCATCATCAAGGATTGTCAATAACAAGGCATCTCTAATCACGACTTTTGGTACACATATGAGCAAATAATAGTCTTACTCACACTGAGTTTTCTTCCATAATTTGGAATAATAACTAGAACTTGAGACAAAGTTTATTCGGAATAGTCAAAATTTTAATGATTAACTCGGGACATGAGAAGTGATAAATTGGACCTTCACACTTGAGACTTACGAGAACTTCGTGGGAGTCAATTACAAGAGAGAAATTTAGCCAACATACCTTGCTTGAGCTTTCCTTAGATTACTACAACGTCCCAATACTCTTAGAAATATTAATCTATAGGAAGATAGCGGAAATCAGATGATAATTAGAAAGATTCACATGTTGTAACTCTGTTAGGAATTTTTGTCAAACACCTATTATTCAAAACTGACTACAAAGCTCTACAATGGTAATCCCTTCCTCCCTCAACCAATATCAACAATAAACTACCCAAAATAGTTCAATAATGCCATATACTACCACCTATTGTGACATGCACGACCTATTTCAAACTCAATAACCTACTTAAACCCATAACAATTTCATGAAGGTTTTAGGACAAGGTCTTTCCCGGATAGATCATGACCTAGTGAGTGATTCCCTTGAATCTTCAATATTGGACAAGGATTGATGATTAAAGAACTTGGGGATCCTTCCCTCTCTCTAAAGCACTCCTCTCTCTCTAAAATATGCGTTTTACACAACCAAAATCACCCCAAAGTTATTTTATAAGAAATGGTGTCGGGTTATAATAATAGAAAATTGACCCTAAGAACACAACTCTACGGTCATAGAGTGGACCGCAGAACATGTATGTGGTTCACATAAGGGACCGAGAAATTGACTCCAAAAATTGGGCTGGCCTGGACCGTATGCGGCCAGGTCTGCGGTCCGCAGACCATATTTGCGGCCGCAAAATGGACCGCAGAATCTCCCTCCAAAAATCTTCACGGAAAATCTGCGACGGAAATGGGGACCGTGAAAAAGGTATGCGATTGCATAATGGTCTGCAAAACAACATTGAAAATTCAACAAATTTTTTGCTCAACTCCACAATGGATATGCGGTCCGTGGAACAGATCTGCGGTCGCGAAACTGACCGTATAATTGCATTATTCTACCAAAAAGTTCCATCAACTGCTCAATGCATTTTTCAACCCAAACAGTCTATACATCCTCCCCAGCAAAACCTCAGGTTCTATGTGAAATTTTACGAGGCGTTACATCCTTCCCCGCTAAAGATTATTCGTCTTCGAATGAGGGTCAAAATCCGCCATTAGCATTCAATGTGGCTCCACTATTACTTTATACACTAGCAGTTCCAAATTTTGACTAACTCCCTAAGTTTCAAAAAATTCGCTAGACTTTCCCCTATAACTAGGCTTATCGACCTGTCAGAAAGTCCCAAAAAACCAATCCTAACAACTTATACAAAATCCAACGAGGCAAAATAACACGAAAATAATACCAATCGTGGCCTCATAAGCAATATATTACCAAAAAGGAACACCCTAAACATCAACTGTACAAGTGATACATAATTCATAGAAGGTAAGCTCTTCACATTTCCATAGAACACAACTACCTAAATACAGAGTTATTCAAACAAATGGGGGTACTTCTTCTTCATCTCTTCCTCGGCCTCCCAGGTGGCCTCTTCAACCAGTTAGTTTCGCCATAGCACTTTCACGAAGGGAATTTCTTTATTTTTGAGCTTTCAGGCTTGCCTATCAAGAATGGCAACTGGAATTTCATCATAAGTCAATTCCTCACTAACCTCAATAGTCTCAACCAGAACAATGAGTGTCGGGTCTCCAACTACCTTCTTCAACATAGACACCTGAAACACCGGGTGTACTAAAGACATCTCTGGTGGTAACTTAAGCCAGTAAGCCACCCGACCAATCCTCTTAATAATTCTGTACTGTCTGACATACCTCAGACTCAATTTCCCTTTCTTATTAAACTGCCTTATACCTTTCATGGGGGAAACTATCAAGAATACCCAATCATCCCCTTTGAACTCCAAATCCTTGGGACGTACATCTGAGTAGGACTTCTGACAGCTATGAGCAGTTTTCAACCGTTACTTAATGATATTAATCTTCTCCATATCCTGATGCACGAGTTCTGGCCCTATCAACTCTGCTTCCCTAATTTCGAACCATCCAATGGGAGATCTACACCTCATATCATATAGAGCCTCGAATAGTGCCATTTGAATGCCATCATGATAACTATTTTTGTAGGCAAATTCTATAAGTGGAAAATGATCATCCCAGGTACCCTTGAAGTCAAGAACATAGGCGCACAATATATCCTCGAGCGTCTGAATTGTCCACTCTGCCTGCCTGTCGGTCTGTGGATAAAAGGCTGTACTATGATTCACCTAAGTACCCAAACCTTGCTGACATTTCTTCCACAAATTAGTTGTGAATTGTGCCCCTCGATCCAAGATAATGGTAACTCGAGTGCCATGAAACCTAACTATTTCCTTGATATACAACTTAAGCAAATTGTTCCGCTGTGTCGTTAGCCTTAACAGGTAAGAAGAGTGCTGATTCCGTGAGCCGATCTATAATCACCCAAATCAAGTCGAACTTGTGAGGAGTGCGAGGTAGTGCTACCACAAAGTCTATATTGATCATCTCCCACTTCCACATTGGAATTTCTATGTTCTGTGTCAATCCACTAGGCATTTGATGTTAAGCATTCACTTGCTGGCAATTTGGACATCTTATAAAGTCCACCACATTCCTTTTCATATCATTCCACCAGTAGACCTCTTTAAGATCATGATACATCTTTGTAGATCATGGGTGAATGGAATATCTAGAAGTGTGAGCCTCGGTCATGATTCTTTCCGGAAGACCATGTCACGACCCAAACCGATGGGCCGCGATAGGCACCCGGTGCCTTACACAACCGAGTACCAACATAACATATCTTTCTTATCATACCATCATGGGTAAATGGGCTAAAAGGGCTGTCATGAGATAACCAGAATAAAACATTAGGGAATACTAGACATAGAACGACTCGACATGATATAGAAACTTATACATGTGACATACAGGCCTATAAGGCCGACCTGATCATTTGTAAACTCAAAACATAGGCCAAAAAAGCCATACAAGTGTCTATATATGCCATAAAGGTTGGGACAGGGCCTACCATATTGATCAATACATAGGCCCTGCCATATTGATCAATACATGTCAAAAGCATACGGACAAATAGGTAACTCCAGAGATATTAGAGTGCACCAACACCTTCTGCTGAGCTGATAGCCTACTAGGAGGAAGGTCAACCTATCTATCGAGACCTACGGGTATGAAAAGCAGCGTCCCTAGGAAAAAGGAACGTCAGTACAAATAAAGTACAGAGTATGTAAGGCATGAAAGTAGCAAATAAAGACATGAAAGAAACATGGAGTAAAAAACTCAACCTGTAAGTCTGAGTAGCTCTATGAATCATGAAACATTTATAATGTCATGTATATGCATATAAATGTAATATCATGCATAGGTATATGCGTACATAGCATCATCAAGCCTCTGAGGGCATCCCATCATATCATCTCGGCCTCTGTGGGCGAAATCATCAACGTATGCCAGGTGATCAGGTGGTGGTGTGTTTATAATGCCATAACATTTTCCCCATACCACATATACATATACTAAACGCATATATAACGCTATCTGGTCAAGGGTCAATACACATGTATAAATGAATACAATGCATAATGAAGTAAGTCAATAAGATCTCTCGAAATGTCAGGAGACACATGAACAAGGGATATGATAGTAGGAAATATGGGGAATCAAGAACATAGGAAACCCTAGTACTTCTAAGAATAGAATCATTTATGAACGTTGCGTGCTTGCTCGTTTCATTGTATCATATAGATCATGCCAAAAGGAAAGAAGGGATATCCTTAGCATACCTTAACTCCATTGATTCCTTAATACCTTCCAAGAAATTCTTCAAACAACTCAACTCAATCTACCATAGCTTAAGGAGATTCAAAATCAGTGTTGAGTAAAGGCTAAGTACGCAACTTAAACTAGTAGCTCGTTTATGTAAATTTAGGAAGCATCTCCCCTGTAACAAGGGCCTCCTCCAATTCGATATACAAAAAAAACAACTAGAGCAATACAATCAGCAATTCAAAAATAATATAACTGCATCTCGGGACCTTTAATACAACAAAAAACCCAAATATACCATAACACACCCAATCATTAAGTTATCAATTAGCCTGAAATTGCAACGACGAGCGACCAGCACACTACCCTACCACATATGGCGTTCCTCCATGCCATTTATCCTTCCAAACTCCATAAATTAGCAACAAAATAGGCCAACACGAGTGGACTACAAAATAGTCCACTAAAAGTGAAATAAATCAAACTCACGTCACCGTCCCGCGAGTGCAAACTATTAGGAAACGAACTTATCAACCTTCGTTGATATTTAAAAGCTTAAATACAGAAATTAGGAGTTTTCTTAACTATTAAGTTCCTTCCAAAACTCAAACTGCAAAGAAAAATAGAGGCGATATGGCGATACTTACGTCGTAGGGATTATTCTAATGTTATCGCTTCTTGATTTCGTACCGAGGAAGTTAATCTTGTTTGAAACCCTTGTAGAGAGATTAAGGGTAAGTTTATGGTGGTTCTCCGGTCGTTTTCTATGAAAAACGAAGAGAAAGACGATTTAAAACTTATATATATCAACTTTTGAAAAGCCAAAGAGGTACTAGTTTTTCACCCTAGCATTGGCCCTTCTTCCGACGAGATTCTGGCATATATAGTGGTGTCTATGCCCCAGTTGCAGCCCGTCATGGTATGGGCTATGTGAGCCACCCTATTCATTCAACACTTCAAGCTTCTAGTGGTATTCCAGCCACTCCTATGCCTCAGGTTGCCCATTATGCACCACTATTATCTAGTGCACCTCATGCACGGGGTGGTTTCAATGGTTAGACGAGCCGATCAGGCCCAAACCAGCTCCAGCATCTACATCCTCCGAGAGCTTGTGAGTGTGGTGACATTCATTATATGGTGAGGGATTGCCCCAAACACAGGATGGGTGCACCTCCACAAACTACTCAGGCTCCATGTATTCTATTGGGTCCTCAGGCTTCTCAGGTCGTGGTTAATGCACCAGTTTCCACTCTACCTACACAACCAACTAAAGGTGGAGGTCGGGCAGGTAGACGTAACCTTAGAGTGGGAGGCCAGGACAAATATTATGCTCTTCCTTCTAGGACGAAGGAAGTTGCATCCGACTCAATTATCACAGGTATTGTTCCGATTTGTCATAGAGATGCATCAGTCTTATTTGATCTAGGATTCACTTATTCCTATGTATCGACTTATTTTGCTCCGTATTTGGGTATACCCCATGATTCTATGAGTTCTCATGTCTCCGTGTCCACGCCTAAGGGAGATTCCATTGTTGTTGACCATGTGTATCAGTCGTGTTTAGTTATTCTTGGTGGTTTTGAGGCCGAGCCGATCTATTGTTGCTCAGTATGGTAGATTTTGATGTTAACTTGGGCATGGACTGGTTGTCTCCCTATCATACAATCCTTGATTATCACGCCAAGACAGTGAACAAACTGTTAAGAGCATTGGAAACAAAATTACAAGACCTTAAATTTGGTATGTAATGTTTCCCAAAAGACCTCATATAATACAGAAAATGTATTGCTCAAAAAGCTTAAGTGACACACCTACTTGTCACATATGTAGTATGCACAGTCTCGCAAAATAGCAAATATCTCTCTACTCCGATGTCGTATCGATAAGAGGTTTAATGTGTTAGAAACTAGACTCATATATCTTACATTTTGAAGGTAGATCACCCCATAATTAAAAGTATATTAAGAGAAAATATCAGCTACATTTGACCTAATGTTCAGCACATTTATGAATGTAACTTATGATGACCTTTGCCAACTTTTGTTCCACAACTCGCTTGACTTCAAAATGTAATACACGACTATAATGAGACTTAAATAACTCATAAAATAACCTTCTTAAAATTTTAACAACCCTATTCTTATCCCAAAAGTACATGTTATAATACTCCCAACTTGTCGACTTTCAACAAAAGGTATTTTCTTCAATTCGTTTCACTTCTAAGCCTTCCAACCCTATTGGTACTTGTTATTTATGATCTTAAGTATTTGTAACCTCCATGGTAACTTGATTAACTTACTTTATGTACTTTAAAAGATGATCTCATTTTTGAGCTTACTTCAATTGACTTACCACGTACTCTCATGTACGTAAACATGGGCTGTAGCATCATTCCTCCCTTTGGAATATTAGTCCTCGACTGTTGATTGATGTGCTTATCAGTCTCATAATCTATAGCTCTTGTGAATACTTTAGTATTTTCCTTGCCATCTAGGCAATTGTTCTGTGAATAAATCCATAGGCCAGGGTATTCCTCTTTTAGGCCTCCTTCTCACACCACGACTTGTGGTCGGAATTCTTCCAATCTCATAATTATTTCTACCTTCTATCATGCATCTTGTACGACTATGACCTTTTAAGTGCACCTATGCTACTCTTCTATCCTTTTTCCTCCAGCTATTAGCCAATCTTTAAGCTTCACTTTGTGAACATTTACAGAACTATGACAAATTGTCCCTCTAGGAATCTATAAGTGTACTAAAGTTCTTCGCTCGGTACTTTGTCGAACTTATGACTATTGATATATTTTGTTTCGTAGCCTCAGTTATCTGTCCTTACAACTTTACTACATTTAAGTAGGTTATACTATACGATAATACTTACTTCAGCTTGTTATTACTGAGGTCTGTAACCCAACACTAGGTTACTCTCATTGCGTATCCTGTATGATAAATCTAAGTCCTTTAATGCTCCCTCATTACTGTTCATCTTAAGTATGACGGCCTAATTTCATCTCATATTTTGGAAATTTTATCCATCCATTGTTGATTCACCTTAATGTTGATCCATAATCTACCAGTGATAACTTGAAACCTCTTACGCAATACATTATCACTAGGGATCACGCCTCATCGGGGAACATTTGAAGTGATTTGTATGATCCACATAGGGACAATATTATACTTCAATAATAGTATTTCTTTGCATCCCAATGTGATTCATCTTATGGGAGTATTCTAATCCCGTGCAATTCATGAAATCTTTTTCTTAAAATCATTACTCAATCAGAGGCCTAAATGTCATCCTCTTATCTATCACCATTACACTTTTATTATACTACCAGGAAATCATTTCATCTCTTCTATTTTCTCCTAGTCTTAGACTCCTCTGAGTTCATTTAGGATGTACCGAGCTTTCTATAACTTACGAAAACCATCAACTCTCTTATTTTGATGGGCTTAATTCCGAGGCCTTACCTATTCTTGTCACCTTCTCACTCACCTTTTATATCTTTACTCCTATCTACCTAAAGCCTTGTCGCTCTACCATACTTTAGTTTGCGACCTACACCTATCTATTTATACTACTCGCAACCTTCTTTTAACTTGCTAGCACTATATATTTTCTTCTGTTCTTTCTCGGTTGTCTTTAAATGTAAGAAATTACTTTTCCTAGTCGTTCTTCTACTTGTTGCGTCAATACTTGGCTTATCTTATTGCCCACAAATATTGGAATTTCCTATAACTCAAATGATCACAAATATACCTTTGATTTTTTTTTCTGTTCAGTAGCCACGATAGGTGCCTCTTTCTTATTGAGTGCAAACAATGTTGTAGTGGGACTGTTGTTACAAGACCATTTCTTCTTTATGTCACTATGATTAGGTTGAAGCCTTCTCCCTTATTTTGTCAGCTAGTCTTTCGTTGTAGTACTTATGGGAGACCCTCTAATTCCTGTAAATCTACGAGCTTATTACATCGTATACCCGAAGTAATTTTTGATGTTCTTACTCGCCTATAATTATCCTTAGTTACTTAACTCCGCGCCCTTGTCCTCGTTGGGTTGTTTCTTGACTAAAACTTAAACTGTCTGCCTAGTGGCACTCTCTTCTATTTTTGTAACACTTGTACAGTACCTTTAACTACCCCAACTCCTATCCGAATATTTTTCAAGGATCATGATGTCATATCTGTGAGACTGAATTCACTATGTTGGGGTTCACTATGTTTATCTTGCATGATCTGCTGATTTGTTTGTATTCTCTTGTCTAGCCATAAGTAGGCACTTTTTGAATCAACTACTAACTACTCGTTGGTCCATTCTCATATCTATATTCTATGTAATCTCTCTTGGGTTATGTCCTTTGTCTTAACTTACCTCCCGCACTAGCTTCTTATGTATCAAGTGTTCATTCACACTTATTTATCAATAACATCCTGGTCGGGAACCCTTACTGCCTCTCTCCGGCGTCGTGCTTGCATAATGTTATGGAGTTTTATCATATCTATAGGATTTGAATAAATGTAACCTCATCCCTTTTGCCTTTTTACCACATTCTTTCTTTACCAGTCCATAGCTATTTGAACCACTTCACTCCGACTTAATACCACATCACACCATCTTCCATCTTTAGGGGAGTTCTAACATTTAATGCTATGAAGATTTACCTATAAATGTTTTACCTATTCATCTTTGGCGTCTTTCCACATCCTCACAGACTCTTACTCGCCTTCACCCTTCTATACTAGGGGTAACTGAATTTCTTATGCACGAAGGTGACGCCTAGTGTAACTGGAACACTTAGTCCCTTAAGCTTAACTTTACTCATAGTGCTTGCTTTAAGGAAGCGTCTTCCTAAATGACCTTTAAAGGTTATTCTTTTGTTTTTCATTCTATTATTGTCGGAAAGTTATCTCTGAAATTCTCACGATGCAGATAGTTATCAAATCTTCTGATCCCTAATTCATGTTCAACTTATCTTGTTCACTAACTCGTACTGATTTCTATTACTCCGGTGGTATAACTTATCCTTCTGGTAATCACGTTCGAGTCACCAACGCATTTCTTGAAATGAGGGTATGACTGTATGGCTTATACAATTTTATTGTCTCAAGGCCTGTCGCCTCTTGTCTTTTACTTCACTTGACTATATGCTTTGTTATTCTGTCATATTTTTATTTATCGTTATCACCTATTTATCACATCTTACTAATAATGCTTCATTTACTCTCTTCTTATTCTGCGGCTAATATTTTTGTCTATCACTTTATTCTGAAAACTTCAACAAAACATTCTTTCACTTTTTGCTCCCCTTGCTTTATCTCATTGGCTCTTCGGGTCGTCTAATATTCGCTATTTGTTTTCTACTAGGGGCGAGACACATACTAAGGTAAACATTTATCCCTTCTAGGAATCCGGTGCCTATCTTCTGAACTTTCTGAATATTCTAGTATTCATATCTGATTGTACTATTCTAGAGTACACCATCTGGGTGTCTCAAGAGGAGAACTATTACCACTTTTGCAATATCCTTTGAAGATTTCATCTAATGCTAACAATTTATCCACAATTTTGGGTTACTCTAACTCCAGCTGGATCCTGATATCCCATTTTTCTCGTAACCTATATCTATTAGCTCCCATATGGAATAATTGAGATGGGTGTGATCAATTGGGTATATCCCGAATATTGTTGAAAGTAACTTAGAATGCTTATATAACTCTGCTTGAATTGTAAATACTGATAATCTTCACTAACTGGGTTCCTCATACCCTTCTTCACCTTGCTTCTTTTACTTGTTGAAACTTGTATCCACCTTTTTTATTTCTCTCGTTGCTTTAAACCATATGGGTGGATAGATATTCATGCCTTAGGACTCTTTATCAAGAAGCTTACACGTCTCAGTACACACATGATCTACTGAAGACCTCACATTTACTCATCATAAGCTTGTTGCAAAATCGAGTTCCTATGACTCAACTCTTCCACAGCCACAATCAATCTCTTACCAACTATCTTTCTTGATGTAGGTATCATTGCATTACGAATAAAATAGAATATATGAGTTAGAATTCTTACAACTGAGCTCTACCACGCGATCTAGACTAAGAATAAAGAGTGACGATCCTAAATGCCCTGTAGCCTCCTGCTTATAAGTGTAGTGCACAACACACCGATAAACAAGACTCTACTCGACACGGCTTGTACACTCCTTAGGACAGAACTGCTCTGATACAACTTTTGTCACGACCCAAACTGATGGGCTGCGACGGGCACCTGCTGCCTTACCCAACCGAGTACCAATGTAACATATCTTTTTTATCATACGATCATGGGTAAATGGGCCGTCATGAGATAACCAGAATAAAACATTAGGGAATACTAGACATAGGACGACCCAACATGATATAGAAATATATACATGTGACATACGGGCCTAAAAGGCCGACATGATCATTTGTAAATTCAAAACATAGGCCGACAAAGCCATACAAGTATCCATATACATGACATATGTCTACAAGCTTCTAAGAGTACATAAATGTCATAAAGGACGGGACATGGTCATACCATACCGATCAATACTTGTCAAAAGCATACTGACCAAATAAGCAACTCCAGATCTATTAGAGTGCACCAACACCTTCCGCTGAGCTGATAGCCTACTAAAAGGATGGTCAACCTCTATATCGAGACCTACGGGCATGAAACGCAGTGTACCCAAGTAAAAGGGATGTCAATACAAATAAAGTACCGAGTATGTAAGGCATGAAAGAAACATGGAGTAAAGAACTCAACATGTAAGTCTGACCAGCTTTGTGAATTATGAAACATTTATAATGTCATGCATATGCATATAAATGTCATATCATGCATAGGTATGTGCGTACATAAGATCATCAAGCCTCTAAGGACATCCCATCATATCATCTCGGCCTCTGTGGGAGAAATCATCAACGTATACCAGCTAATCAGGTGGTGGTGCGTATATAACACAATAACCTTTCCCCATATCCCATATACATATACTATATGCGTATATCACGCCATCTGGTCATGGGTCAATATACATGTATAAATGAATACAATGCATAATGAAGAAAGTTAATAAGATCTCTCGAAATGTCAGGAGACCCATGAACATGCGATATGATAGTAGGATATATGGGGAATCAAGAACACAGGCAACCCAAGTACTTTTAAGAATATAATCATTTATGAACGTTGCATGCTTGATCTTTTTGCTGTATCATATGGATTATGCCAAAAGGAAAGAAGGGATAGCCTTAACATACCTTAACTTCATTGATTCTTTAATACCTATCAAGCATTTCTTCAAACAACTCAACTCAATCTACCATAGCATAAGGAGATTCAAAATCAGTGCGGAGTAAAGGGTAAGTCCACAACTTAAACTAGTAGGTCGTTTATGTAAATTTCGGCAGCATCTCCCCTATAACAAGTGCCTCCTCTAGTACCATATACCAACAACAACAACCATAGTAATAAATCAGCAATTCAAAAACAACCTAACAACAATTTGGGACCTTTAATACAACATAAACCCCAAATATACCATAACACACCGAATCAACAAGTTATCAATTAGCCTACCACATGTGGCATTTCTCCATGCCTGTTATCCTTCCAAACTCCATAAATCAGCAGCACAATAGGCAAACACGAGTGGACTACAAAACAGTCCACTGAAAGTGAAATAAATCGAACTCACGGCTTTCGATCATAATTCCCTGAGTTCTAACTATTAGGAAATGAATTTATCAACGTTCCTTGATATCGAAAAGCTTAAATACAGATATTAGGAGTTTGATTATCTAAGCAGTGCCTTACAAAACTCAAACTACAAAGAAAAAGAGAGGCTATATAGTGATACTTACGTCGTAGGGATTGTTCTAATATTATCTCTTCTTGATTTGGTAACCGGGATGTTAATCTTCTTTGAAACCCTTGTAGAAAGCTTAAGGGTAAGTTTATGGTGGGGTTCTCTGGTCCTTTTCTATGAGATATTAAGAGAAAGATGATTTAAAACCTATATATATCAACTTTTGAAAAGTGAAAGAGGTGCTAGCTTGGCACCATAGCATTGGCCCTTCTTCCGATGCTTATATCTTTTTATCTGGATGTCATATAAACAAATGGTTAAGAGCGTTGGAAACAAAATTACAAGACATTTAATTTGGTATATAATGTTTCCCAAAAAGACCTCATATAACACACTTGTCACTTATGCAGTCTACGCAGAGTCGCGAAACAGCAAATATCTATCTACTTCGATGTCGTATCGACAAATAGCTTAATGTGTTAGAAACTAGACTCATCGATCTTCAATTTGGTAGGTAGATATCCAAATAATTAAAAGTACATTAAGAGAAAATCTCAGCTACATTTGACCTAATGTTCAACACATTTATGAATGTTACTTGTGATAACCTTTGCCAACTTTTGTTCCACAACTCGCTTGACTTCGAAACTTAATACACGACTATAATACGACTTAAATAACTCATAAGATAACCTCCTTATCCTGTTAAGTACCCTATTCTTATCCGAAAAGTACATGTTATAATATTCCCAACTTGTCGACTTTCGACGAAACTTATTTTCTTCAATTAGTTTAGCTTCTAAGACTTACCTTTGATCACTGCATTTGAAGCAACAACATCTGGCCTAGCAGGAATAACATAGAATTGGGCATGACCGCCACCTGATTGGCCTCCCAATGTAGGGCGACCTCTAGCTATTTGGGCCCCACCCTAAGCTAGTTGAGCGGGTGGTGAAGTAACAGGTGCGAAAGTTACAGCCTCACTCCTCTGTTGCACTGGACCTCCCGGATGACGAAGCAACTCCCCGATGCTGGTGGTGGGGACTGAAGGGAGCCTCGAGCACCAGCATAACTGTTAGAAGGACCTAACGTAGATGAACCCTTAATCGATGGAGCACGGGACGAACTCTGAGTTGGAAGAGCACTGAGAGATGACTGACCCTGATGAGCATTGTATGAACTATGGCTGGATGATGCACCACGGTGAGCTGGACGAACCATCTGAGCGTTCATATATTGAAGACCCCTGCGGCAGTAGAACTGACCCCCCGAAGGAACACCGCTGAAACCACCCGATCCATAAGGCCTCTTGGCCTCCCTCACCCCATTATCCTGACTATGGACTATCTCTATCTGCCGAGCAATATCACCCACCTCGTCAAAATTAGTAGCAGATACCCTCTCCCGAGTTATAAGCAACCGCAACTGATATATGAGGCCATCAATGAACCTCCTACTCCTCTCCCTATCAGTGGGAATCAACCAAACTATGGGATGAGCCAACTCTGAAAACCTCATCTCGTACTGGGTCACAGACATGCCCTCATGACGTAGCTGCTCAAACTGTCTGTGCAGCTCCTCCCTGCGAGACTGTGGCACGAATTACTCCAAGAAGATAATGGATAACTCCTGCCATGAAAGTGGTGCTACACCAATCGTTATGCACATCTCATAAGCCGCCCACCATCTTAAGGCATCCCCAGTCAACCGAAAAGTAGTGAACGATACCCCACTAGTCTCCAGAATACCCATCATGCGAAGAATCCACTGGTACTTATCCAAGAAACCCTAGGCAACCTCTGACTCAGCCTCGCTAAATGATGGAGGCTGGAGCCTCCTAAATTTCTATAGTCTCCTATGCTTATCATCAGTCATAACGAGAAGCACCTAGGCTTGTGGAGCTGCAACCGACTAGGTTGGTAGTATCCCTGGTGTTTGAAGCATGTGCATCACCCACTTTGGAGTACAGGCGGTGAGAGTCCGAGTACCTCCCCCGGCGTGAGAAGTGGCCGCTGCGGCCAAAACTGAGACCGCCTGTGCAAGGCTGGTGCACACAGTCAAAATCTAAGCCAAAGCCTCCTGAAGGCCCGGAATCACAATGGGCACAGTTGGTGCCTGAGCTGGTATCACTGGCTCATTGACATCTAGAACCTGCTCCTGAGCTGGGGCAACTGGCGGATCTATAAGTGATGCTCTTGTTGAAGTACAAGCTGCACCTCTGCCCCTACTACGACCTCTACCACGACCTCAGCCTCTCGCGGCCCTAGCATGTGTCCTCACCACCTGTGAGACAAATTAATAATAGATGTTTAGTTACCGGAATCAACAAATCTGCACGACATGAATACAAGAATTTGAAGTTTCCTAAGGGTTCGGCTGCCTCTCGAAGATAAGTACAGACGTCTCCGTACCAATTTGCAAGAATCTACTAAACCTGCTCATGACTTGTGAGACCTATGTAACCTAGGCTCTAATACAAACTTGTCGCGACCCAAAAGTTAGCCTGTCGTGATGGCGCCTAACGTGGTACTAGGCAAGCCATCATTTCAAAATGATTCCAACAATTTTAAATAAAAAGTAAAACAACATAGATTTAAGTTCATCAAAACTCTCTAAAATTGTATAGAAAGTCAAAACCAATATAGAAATTCCAAACATCAGGGTGTCACTGAGTACTTGAGCGTCTATACATCACAGATCTAGGAGTACTGTCTATAATATTCTGAAACTAAATACATGAAGTGGAAAGATAGGGAGGGAGATACAAGGTCTCTGAAATGTCGGGAATCTACCTTGAAATCTCCAAACGATCAACTATGCAAAGGAATCAACACCCACCGTATCCGAAAACATCTGGATCTACACACGAAGTGCAGGTTGTAGCGAGAGTACAACCAACTCAATAAGTAACAAGACTAAATAAAGGACTGAAAGTAGGGACGAGCTTCACAGTTATAGTTTAATTACAATAATTTCAGCATATGAAGGTAGGCATGCTTTCAAGTTTGACAATTCAGGCAAAAACAATTAATTCATGTCAAGTTCAAGTGAAACAGAATATGTCATCTCTCAGAAATTACAAGACAGTGATATATGATAGCTGAATGCAATAGTAATGAAGTCAAATGCATCCTCTTAGAACAATAGTCACTAGTCCTCCCATTCACTCCAACCTTGCAGTCATTCATTCCTCACAATCACTCATTCCTCTCAGTCTCTCAGCACTAGGCACTCGGCACTCACACTCAGTAGGTACATGCGCGCACTGTGGGGGGTGCAAACTCCGAAGGGGCTCTTTCAGCCCAAGCGCTATAATAGCCAGATCTAGGCATAAATAAATAAAATATGTTATGGCGTGCATCCCGATCCCATAAATTTCACTCAACAATCAGGCCCTCGACCTCACTCAGTCATCAACCTTTCCAGTCTCTCGGGCTCTCAGTAATTATGATAATCAGCCCAAACAGAAATGATATGATGTATCAACAAAGAACAATAGAGACTGAGATATAATATGCAAGTAAAATTGAGACTGAGTACAAAACAACAATCTAACAGATAGGTTAACATGTACACGACTTCTGAGGGTCTCTACAGTACCAACACATGGCCTAAGCATCATTTCTAACAGGATTTACAGTCAAATTTCTATATCACATGAAGAATATACAGATAACAATAGATTATTCAACTATACAGTTCTATGGAATGGGCTAAGTCGCAATTCCTATAGTGCACACCCACACGCCCGTCATCTAGTATGCGCGTCACCTCCAAAACCAAACACATGACACATAATACGGGGTTTCATACCCTCATAACAAAATCTAGAATAGTTACTTACCTCAATCCGAGCAAATCTCTACTCCAACAAACCTTTGCTTCGCGAAACGGCCTCCGAATGCCTCGAAGCTAGCCACAAACAATTCGATACAATCAGTACGCACTAAAGGGATCAATTCCATATGAAAATGCTAAGTTCTTAATCAAAAGTTAAAAGGTCAACTCAAAAGTCACCCCAGACCCGCGTCTCGGAATTGTGTAGAAGTCAAAAAATCTGAACACCCATTCGATCACGAGTCCAACCATACCAATATTACCCAAATTCTATACCAAATCTCGATGAAAACCTCAAAAATCAGCCTAATAATTTTCTTCTATTTTTTCCCAATTTTCTACACCAAATCACAAATTTAATGATGAACTCAAAGAAATAATCATGAAAACTAACCAAAACTAGGTAAGAATCACTTACCCCAATCACCCACTTGGAAATCTCTACAAGAATCGCCTCCCACCGAGCTCTCAAAACCAATTTTGTGTTATGAACTCAAACCCTCATTTTGAAATATTTAAATTTCTGCCCAGTGTCCTTAATCGCGATCGCGAAGCACACCTTAACAACCCCTGAAATTAAGCTAACACGAACACGTCACTACACCTGCGATCGCGTACCACTTTTTCCTCATACCTATGCGATCACGTCCTTCCTCACACGATCGCAAAGAACAAATGCGTGAAATCCATTGCTGCTCCACTTCTACTGTGCGAACGCAGACCTTGCCATGCGTTCGCGATGCCTAGACTCACCAGCTTTCGCGATCGCGTGCCTCAACTGCAGATCGCATAGAACAAATTCCCCAGCTTCCCCCAATTGACCTACGTGATCGCGGACCCTTTCATGCGTTCGCATACAAGGAAACTAGATACAGACATCAGAAAACTTCAGCACATCCCCATGTCCAAAACTTGATCCGTTAGCCATCTGAAACTTACCCGAGGCCCCCGGGACTTCAACCAAACATACCATCATATTCCAAAATATCATACAAACTTAGTCGAGCCCTCAAATCACCTCAAACAAATCGAAAACATGAATCGCACCCCAATTCAAGCCTATTGAAACTAAGAAATTTCAACTTATACAAACGAAGCCGAACCCTATCAAATCATGTCAAATGATACCAGAGACCTACTCCAACACCCGGAACTCCATTCCGAGCCCGATGACCAAAATATCCATTCTCGGTCAAACTTTCAAATTTCTAACTTTTGCCATTTCAAGCCTAATTCCACTATGGACCTCCAAATCACAATCCAGACATGCTCCTAAATCAAAAATCACACAACAGAGCCAACAAAACGATCAAAACTCCATTCCGGGGCCGTTTACACATAAGTAAACATCCGTTCAACTATTTCAACTTAATCTTTCAACCTTTAGACTAAGTGTCTCAATTCATTCCGAAATTCCTTCGGACCCAAATTTGACAAACCTGACAAGTCACATTACAGCTATAAAGTACAAAATGAGCAGTAAATGGGAGCATGGGGTTACAACTCTCAAAATGACCGGCCAGGTCATTACAGTATCTTCCCATCCTTTCATCATATTCAACTTCCTTATTATGAAACCAAGGATTCCCAAATACTATATGACATCCACACAAAGGGTAGACGTCACACCACACATTCTTCATAATCTCCATGAGAAATAAGAACTCAAGCTACTTTAACAATCCATACGATATCCTTATAGTTAGGCGCCAACTTATTTCTACAACAAATTACCAACCTTTCTACCAAAGTAAGACTAATGAAATTGGAATCACTTACATTTACTAATAACGTGTAGCCTGTATGTCCATAAACACTTACAACGAATTTCCTCCAACACTTCTCTAGCCCAAAATCATCATAGTAATATCCATGAGAAGCCATACTAGTAGTGCGTTCACTAGATGGACGCATTCCATTCAATACACCAACCAATCCATCCAGACTTTATTTTTAAGTCCTTGTACCTATAGAAGACATATTTAAGACAAGAAAGTTATTAGCATAAAATAAGGACCTCACAAGTCACTCCCATAGTGTTTACACTCAATGTAGATGTCACTCAAGTTCACTCATGTATACACTTGACGTTGTAGGCATTCAATACCTTCAATCAAATGTTCTCACCACTCAAGCCTTTTACCACTCTATGGTATTTGCCAAAGTTGCTTTCGAACTCCACAAGATTATCCAACAAGTAGCCCTTCCACTTCGAGGTCAGAGTGGAATTTATGTTGACCCGAAAGAAAGCACAATAGAAGCAAACTGACAAGAGTCAAACAATTAACAACGTAATCAAAGAGAAAAGCACGAAATAATTGGCACAAAATGAAGATAAGGACACAATAACTAGATTAACAAAGTAGGACTAATTACTAATGTTAACTAGATAAGAATAATCAATGAAAACAACTAGGAATAAGAACACAAAAAATGAGCTAGATAAAATCATGTCCATGATTTATTTTCGTGGCCACAACTCAACTGGGTGGTGGAATTGCGCGCCCATGATTTAATTTCGTGTCCACGAAATATCTATTTCTCTGGTGTTCAAGTCTATCCCGCTGCACGACATTGTTTCGGCGTCATGTTTTTGGTCCGCGAATATGGACTTTGAGCTTCTTCTTCTTCTTCTTCTTCTTCTTCTTCTTCCTCACTTCTTCTTCTTCTTCTTGTTCTTCCTCTTCTTCTTCTTCTTCTTCTTCTTCTTCTTCTTCACTTTAGGCTCGATTTTGAATTTTCAAATTGATCCAAATCACGTGCAGATGCCTTCAAACTTCATATTTCACTTGGAATCACCTTATGATCAAACTCCAAAAGTTTTTAACATCAACTTCATGAATCACATAAACTCAAATGGATCAAATTGAACTTTTTTCATGAACCCACTTATGAACGTGATGAACTTGAAGAACAAAACACATTCCAATTTCACTTGTAGTCACACAAATGACTTCAAACCAACTTCATTTGATGTATTTTCATATAGAGAACAAATCCCAATCAATTTCAAACATCAACATGCATCAAGATCTACGAAATCTAAGATTCAACTCGTGAGCATGAAGAACAAAATTGTTTATTAATTTTTGATTTTTTTTAGAATTTTCAAATATAAATCAAATACTTAGCTAGTATATGTAGAAACAAATGCTAATCTAAGATCTGATACAAAAATAATACGAATCTAAATGTAGAAGACAAGAAATTAAAGATAAAGGATTGAATTTGATAATAGACCCAACAAAGTAGTAATTTAAAAATAATTGATAAAGATCAATCACCCAACAATTACGTAACAAAGAAAACCTAAACTATAGGAATACCTTAAAGTGGAAGTATGATTCCACATGAAGAACACACCTCGAATAAGATGTCATCAATAATGGCAATCCCCTATTAGACCTCTCAAAAGAGTATTCATCATTCATCAAAATTAGTCTTACTAAAATGAAAGCCTGAAGGGCCTTTTATAATAGAGCGGGTATTTGACTACAAATGATCTAAATAACCCTAACCTAATTCTTCGAAACTAAGTGTAGTCACTTATTACAAGTATATCCTCCAATTACATAGTCTTAAATTGATGGCAAATTGCACACATAACCTCCAATTGTGAAAGTAGCCATCAATTGACATTGATAGCACATGTTGACTATCTTGGGTCGTATCAATTGATCACTTTGATACTTATTTGAACTCTTGTTGCCCTGCCCACTATCCGTAGTTTAGTGATACATCATTGTTAAAACGAATTTTCTAAATATTGATTTAGAGGAAGAGGTCTGTATAACTCAACACGAGGGTTCTGTGATCCAAGGACAGGACAATAAAATATGCAAATTGTGAAAGTATCTATATGGCCTTAAGTAAGTAGCGAAGAAATGGTATGAAAAGTTTAATACCACAATAGTGGATAATGAGTTTGTTGTTAATGCAACTGATACTTGTGTTTATTCCAAGATAGAGGGATTAGATTGTGTGATTATATGTCTGTATGTGGATGACATGTTAATTTCCCTAATGTGAAAATGGTAAATGAGACCAAGAATTTATTGTCTTCTAAATTTTAAATGAAAGATCTTGGAGAAGCAGATGTGATATTAGTGATTAAAGTCAAAAGAACTACTAATGGGTTTTCATTGTCTCTGTCTCATTATATTGAGAAAATATCAAAAAGGTTTGATTAATTTGATGTGCTCCTGTGAGAACTCCTTTGTCACGACCTACACTTGCACTACAGTCATGATGGCACCTAACACCACTTGCTAAGCAAGCCAAAAACTTTCACAATAACACTAAACTCAAAAATAGAACGGGATAACCTCAATAGCAAAAATATAATTAAAACTCTGAGAAGGAAAGACTAACACAACCACAACCATCCCGAAGATCTATTGTTAATGAGTACATGAGTGCTACTATTGTTCAAAATACAAGGCCATATCCTAAATACAAATGCCTGAAAAATAGAATAGTAATAACAGAAAATAAGTGAAAGAGAACTCCAAGGTTTGCAAACGACTGCAGTGACTCTAGCAATCACCGCGTTTGAAAGTATATGGATCTGCACATGAAGTGTAGAGTGTCGTACGAGTAAAACCGACCCTATATACTCAATAAGTAACAAACCTAACATATGAATGAAAGAAGTGACGAGCTCTGAAGAAATGTTAGTGCCCAACATAAATATTTGGAATAGTTAATATTATAATGAAGACAGTAAAAGCAAATGACTCCAAGTATCATGTTCAACTTGTACACAATTACAGGAAATTTAGACATGCTTTCCAACACATATAATATATAATACGAGCTAGCTTGAGGAAGGTACATCTCTATGCGTATATGTTATATATACATATCAAGTCAATATCGTCATAGTGAAACCATCAAGTATGACCACACTCAGCACACTCACGGTGCCTGGCGCAAGTGCACCTCACCATCGCACACACAACCACACTCTATATTGTACGAGTTCCTAGCATAATGAACCTCACTAAAGCATATATATATCAATGTGCCTGAGTTCACTGTAATATCAGACTCCGGAGGGGTAGATCCTGGCTCAAGTGCTAATCAATAGTCATTTTGACCATTGCAGCTGCAACCTGATCCAAATAACAATATGTTGCAGCATGCAACCCAATCCAAATATCAATAAGTTGCGATGTGCAACCGGATCCAAATAAAATTTTGTTGTGGCGTGCAACCTCATCCAAAATATCACTCACAATACTGCACTATGGCCCACATCAGTCCTCAACCTCTCAAGTCTTAGTTAAACACATCTCACAATACTCAGTTCAATAGTATTACACATATGAGGAATCAAAATATGAATGCACTAAGATGGAGATATTGTACACCGATATAGCTTCATGACTGAGAGTATGTTTACAATTAAGGCAAACAACTCTAAAAAGCAAGAATAGCCCTATTATATCTCGAACAAATAAGAACATAGCTTCTACATGCTTTCTAACATGAATCATAGCTCAAATAATCATACAAGTAGAGAAAACACGGATATAACAAGGCATGACAGCAAAAAGGTCTAGTAATAGTCTAAAGTCCATCCGGTTCATAAATTGTTTGGTGCACCAACACACACCTGTCCCCTAGCAAGTGTGTCACCCCCAACACATCTCGAATGTCATAATTCTCATGGATAATCACCCTCAATACCAAGTTTAGATATGTTACTTAAGTCAAAATGCATAAATCAATACTCCAAAAGACCGTTCTGACGCGTATCAGCTTCCGAGTGACTCGAATCTAATCAAAATAACTTAATATCATCAATAAAAGCCATTAGAAATATTTTCCAATGATAAAGCTATGATCTTGAATCAAATATGCAAAGTAAATCCAAAAAGTCAACCCTCGAGACCGCACCCCGAAACTCGACAAAACTCACAAATTTCGACACCTATTTCACCCAAATTGACTTTCAATCTATCAAATTTTACTCTCCAAAATCATAGTAAAAATATCCCAAATTTCACCTTAAATTCACATAAACTAGGTTTATTAATCTATGGGTATTCAATAACTATCATCAAAATTAAATAAACTTCTCTTACCTCTTCAAATGTAGTGGAAAGTCTTCAAAAAGGCACCTCCAATCGAGTTCCACAACTCCAAAAAATAAACAATTACCAAACCCTTTGAATTCTAAAGTCTGCTAGTGATTCTGCATGGGTGGTCACTTAACCGCACTGCGTTACCGCTTCTACGGTCAAATCAATGCATCTGCGATTCCTCTCCATCTGCTTGCCTACCGCATGTGTGGTCAAACTTGCGTATCCGTATCTGTGATCCTTTACTACAGATGCCTTCAGGCTTTTGCGCCCAACTAACGACATTTTCTATTCCTACATTCTCCAACCAAATTTGCACCTGCCCATACATGGTCGCTTCTGGGTTCCGCATCTACGGCCTTTTATCCGTAGATGCGAAAACACCAGACTAAGCAAAATGACCACTGCCAACAACTCCACTAATGGGCAGTAATCAATCTGAAACACCCCCAAGGCCCCCGGGACACCATCCAAACATACAAAAATGTCCTTAAACATAACAAGAACCTACTCGAGGCCTCAAATAACACAAAATAACATCAAAACCATGAATAGTACCTTGATTCAAGCCTAATGAACTAATCCCAACTTTCCAAATTCAGAACGTACGCCAAACATGCCTAACAACCTCATAATGACTTCAAATTTTGCATGAAGGCTCCAAATGAGACAATGGACATATTCCAACTCCCGGGAAAAAACTTTGAACCCGATACAATCTAAGGCCACTCTCGGTCAAAACTATCAATCTTCCAAACCATAAACTTTTCATCTTTTTTCCAAATAGAACCAAATAAACCTAGGGACCTCCAAATCCAAATACGGACATACGCCTAATTCCAAAATCACCACATGAAGCTAATTGAATCGTCCAAACTCCATTCCGAGTTCATCTATATAAAAGTCAAACTCCGGTCAACTCTATCAACTTAAACTTCTATTCTTGGGGCTAAGTGTCCCAATTCATTCCAAAATCTCCCCGAAGCCAAACGAACCACACCAGCAAGTCATGTAACCACAAAGAAACATATGTAAAGCATCACATAGGGGAAAAGGGCTAAAGTACTCTAAATGACTGGCCTAGTCATTACATTCTCTCCCTAGTAAAAAACGTTCGTCCTCGAACGAGTCTAGAATCATACCTGGAGTCTCAAGTAGCATCCTTGATTGGGTATCCCCTCCAATGAACCTTCACTGATGCTATATTCTTCAACCTCAACTTTCAAACCTACAGATCCAATATAGCTGCCAACTACATATCATAAGTCAAATCATCATCCAGCTGCACCATGCTGAAGTCAAAAACATGAGACGAATCCTCGTAATATTTCTGGAGCATAGAAACATGAAACACTGATGAACTCCGGATATACTAGATGGCAACGCAACTCTATAAGCCACCTCCCCAACTCTCTCAAATTTCTCAAAAGGACGAATATAGTTAGGTATCAACTTGCCCTTCTTCTTGAACCTCATCACACCCTTCATAGGTGAAACTCTAAGAAGAACCTTCTCACCAACCATATATACAACAACATAATCCTTCCTATTAGCATAACTCTTTTGCCTGGACTGCGCTGCATGAAGACACTCCTGGATCAACTGCACCTTCTCTGAAGCATAATTGACCAAATAAGTGCCTAACAACCTAGCCTCTCTCTGCTCAAACCAACCAACCGAAGAATGACATGACCTCCCGCATAAGACCTCATAAGGAGCAATTTGGATACTTGACTGGTAGCTATTATTGTTGGTGATCACTACTAATACAAGAAACTGATCCCATGAACCTCTAAAATCAATGACACAGACACGTCACATGTCCTCCAAAATCTGAAAAATGCACTCGGACTGCATATCTGTCTAGGGATAAAAAGCTCGACATGTGTGCCCAAATCTCGCCGCACTCCTCTCAAAAAAATACAATGTGAACTGAGTGCCTCGATCCGAGATAATAGATAGAGTCACACCATGAAGGTGAAAAACCTCACGAAAGTATATCCAAGCCTGATGCTCTGAAGAGTAGGTAGTCATGACTTGAATGAAGTGTGCACACTCGGTCAGTCTGTCCACAATAACCCACACTTCAACAAATCTCCTTAATGTCTATGGAAGCACAACTATAAAATCCATAGTGATACGCTTTTACTTACACTCTAGAATATCAAGCCTCTAAATCAAACTACCGGGCCTCTGATGCTCGTACTTTACCTACTGACATTTCAAACAGCGAGTAACATACTCAACAATATCCTTCTTCATCCTCCGCCACCAATAGTGTTGCCTTAAGTCCTGGTACATCTTCGCGACCCCGGATGAATAGAATACTGCGAACTATGGGCCTCCTCAAGAATCAACTCTCGCAACCCATCAACATTTTCAACATAGATCTGACCCTATAGCCTCAATACCCCATCATCTCCAATAGTAACTTCCCTAGCATTAGCGTGGTTCATCGGGTCCCTTAATACAAGCAAGTGGGATTATCATAATGACATGCCTTGATGCGCTCAAATAAGGACAACCGTAATACACCACAAGAGAGAACTCTACTAGACTCCAACATATATATATTCAACCTCACGAACCAATTGTACTAAGCATGAACATTCAATGCTAATGGTCTCTCCCCAATTGTAATATAAGAAAGACTCCCCATGCTCTCAGCTTTCCTACTCAAAGTATCGTCCACCACAATGGACTTCCCCGGATGATAAACAATGGTAATATCATAGTTCGCTAGTATTTCATACCACCTCCACTGCCTCAAGTTTAGATCCTTTCGCTTGAATAAGTGCTTGAGACTCCTGCGATCTGTGAACATCTCACAAGACATACCGTAAATATAATTCCACCAAATCTTGAGTGCGTAACAATGACTGCCAACTCAAAATCATGTACTAGGTAGTTCTTCTCATGGTGCTTCAATAGAAGCGAAGCATAAGTAATATTTCTACCCTCCTACATCAACACACACCCAATGACATTCGTGAGGAATCACAATACACTGTATAAGAACCCGATCCCGAAGGCAAAACCAAAACTATAGCTATAGCCAAGGAAGTCTTGAGCTTTTGAAAGCTCTCCTCAGACTCACCAGACCACCTGAATGGGGCACCCTTTTTGGATCAATCTAGTCAACGGGGCTACTATAAATGAAAATCCCTCGACAAAACAGCAATAATACCTAGCCGACCCAAGGACACTCCGGATATCAGTAGAAGTAGAAGGCCTGGGCCAACTCTGAACTGCCTCAATCTTCTTTGAATCTACCTTAATCCCCCCTGACTAGACATCACGTGGACCAAGAATGCCACCGATCTAACAAAACGTCACACTTGGAGAATTTAGCATATAGCTTCTTATCTCTCAAAGTCTAAAGCATGATCCTCAAGTTCTTCTCATGGTCTTCTTGGCTATGAGAATACACCAATATATCATCAATGAAAACTATGATGAATGAATCAAGATAGGGACGGGATACGCTATTCACCAAGTACATAAAAGCTACTGGGAAATTGGTCTGACCAAAATACATCACTAGAAACTCATAGCGACCGTAGAGAGTACCAAAAGCCGTCTTTAAAATATACGGAGCCCGGATCTTCATCTGATGATACCTCGACATCAAATCAATCTTTGGGAATACCATAGCCCCCTGAAGCTGATCAATCAAATCATCAATATGTGGTAGTGGGTACTTGTTCTTGATGTTAAACTTATTCAACTTTCTATAGTCAATGCACATTCTTATTGAATAGTCCTTCTTCTTTACAAATAAAATTAGAGCACCCCAAGGCGAGACACTCAATCTGACGAAGCCCTTATCAAGAAACTCCTAAAAATGTTCATTTTATTCCTTCAACTCCACTGGTGGTATACGATATGGTGGAATAGAAATAGGATGAGTGTCGGGCACCGAGTTAATAACAAAATCAATATTCTTGTTAGGTGTCATGCCTGGTAGGTCTACCAAAAACACATCTGGAAACTATCTCACTACCAGAGCTGAATCAATAGTAGGAGTGTCAGTACTAACATCCCACACGACAGACAAATATAAAATTACTCTACTAGGATCATGATCCAGGGAGCCTTTCCACTCCAACCCCAGTAACCCAGGCATAGCCAACATAACGGGTCTTAGCGTGGTAATCTAGAATAGCATGATATGGTAACAACCAATCCATGGCCAAAATCACATCATAATCTACCATGCTGAGCAATAAGAAATCAACCCTAGTCTCATAACCCCAAATGGTCACCATACAAGACCAGTATACACAGTCTACAAAAATAGAATTGCCCTCCAGTGTAGATACATGAATATGCATAACTAAAGATTCACGAGGCATATCTAAATAATGAGCAAAGTATGATTACACATTGAATAAGTGGAACCGGGGTCAAATAACACTGAAGAATCTTTGTGACACACCGAAATAATACTTGTGATCACGGCGTCAGAAGTAACTGCCTTTGGCATGGTGGAAAAATCATAGCAACGAGCCTGACGCGCCTGACTGACCTCCCCCTCTAGGGCGACCACGACCCGCAAGACCTCCACCCTGAGTTGGCTGAGCGGGTGGGGTCGAAAATGGTGCAGGAATCATAACCTGACCTACCTGCTACACGGGACCTTTTAGAAAATGGGGGAAATACCTCCTCACATGACCCAACTCTTCACACTCATAGCAACCTCAAACTAGGGATGATTGCGGGCCCTAAATCAAACTCTGAGAATAGGATTAACTGCTAGAAGAACCCGATATTGATGAACCCTTAACTGATTGAGTATTGTATGAGCTTTGAGCTGGGAGTGCACTGAATGATGAATAAATTGGACAAGCACTGTATGGACTATGGGTAACTGATGAACCACGAGAAATCTGACGGGCTTAAAAGGAGAACCTTTGTTGTACTGTGATTGACCTTCAAATGAGGTACCACCAAAACCACCAGAACCGCTGAGCCTCTTACCCTCCTTCTCATCTTGCTCAAGCCTGTGAACCTGCTGCAAGCGGCTAGCAATATCAACCACATGGTCAAATGTAGTATCCGGCTCAGCCTCTCGAGCCAAACTGTAACGTAGACCGTAGTTGAGGCCATTAATGAACCCTCTGATCCTCTCTCTCTTAGAGGGAACCAACCATACTATATAACGTGCCAAATCCAGGAATCTCATATCGTACTGGCTCATAGTCATATCTCCATGGCATAACTGCTCAAACTCCCAACACAAATCTTCTTTGGGAGTCCGTGGAACAAACTTCTCTAAGAAGAAAACTGAGAACTCAAGCAATGTAAGTGGCATTATGTCGACTGGGCTGCCTGACTCATAGGTCTGCCACCATCTATATTCTGCCCCTATCAGCTGAAAAGCAATAACTGCAACTCCACATGTGTCCATAATTACGAAGAATCTAATTACACCGATCTAGAAAACCCTCAGCATCCTCTGACTCCACTCCACTGAATACGACAGGATCAAGCCTCTGAAATCGCTCTAACCTCTTTTGCTCCTCATCAGACATAGCTAGACTAACCTCAGCCTAAGCAGCAATGACTGGCTGAACTGGTAACACCCCTGGTGTTTGATAACCATAAGCTAGCTGCTCCGGTGTACGGGTGGCGGGAGTCTGGGCTCATCCCTTATCCTGTGTGGCAGCCGGTGAAACTGGTACCATACCTGTGTGAGCCTATCTTGTGTATACACTCAAGATCTGTGCGAAATCTGCTTGAAGACCATGTATTGTAACAATACAGCCAGTCGTTTTGAGAGTTGTAGCATTATTCCCCTATTTAGTTCTCCTTTTGTGCTTTACAGTTGTTATATGACTTACCGAGTTAGTTGGTTCGGGTCCAGGAAGATTTTGAAATGAATTGAGACACTTAGTCTTATAATTGATTTACGTGTAAATGACTTCGGAATGAAGTTTTGATGATTTTGTCAGCTCTGTTGGGTGATTTTGAACTTAGGAGCGTGTCCGGATTGATCTTTAGAGGTTTGTAGTTGAATTTGGTTTGAAATGGCAAAAAATTGAATTTTTGGGAAGTTTGATCGGGAGTGGACTTTTTGATATCGGGGTCATACTCTGATTCTTCAAGTGTGAGTAGGTCCGTGGTTGTATAAATTTGGAATTTTAAAGTTCATCAAGCTTGAATCCATGTGCAATTTGTGTTTTTGATGTTTTTTGAGTTGATATAAGTGTTCGACTAAGTTCATATGATGTTTTGGGACTTGATTGTATGTTTTCTTGAGGTCCCGAGGGCCTCGGGTGAGTTTCTGGTGGTTAACAGATCAAGAATTCAAGTTGGGAGACTGCTGAAGTTGAGTTTGTTGGTTTTTGGCTGGATCTGGTTTCCTCTTATGCGTTCGCAAAGTGCATCTGGAGGTTGAGGAAATATTGTTCTTCACTTTCCCGAAGAAGAGGACGAGTTCACTGAGGTTGGGCAGAGAGTGCATCATGAACGTGATATGGGGAACGTGTATGTGAAGAAGATAAGAGGTAGCTTGGGACCCCATGATACTGGTCTACGCGTTCGTGGGGGAGAGGTCACATTCACGATGAGAGGGGTCAGTGAAGGTTCGCGTTCGTGAGTGGTTGATCGCATTCGTGTAGAAGGAGTTTTTGTTTAGAGGCAATTTGTGCTTCGCAAACGCGAGGCGGCTTCCACGTTCACGAAGGAGGCATACCTGGCAGAATAAAAGATTCAAAAATGAGGGTTTTGAGTTCATAACACAAAATTGATTTTGGAGCTCGGTAGAAGGCAATTTTTGTAGGGATTTTCACGTGGGTATTATGGGTAAGTGATTCGATGGGTAAGGGATTTTCACATCGGTGTTGAGTAAATTTGGTATGGTTAGACTCGTGGTTGAATGGGCTTTCAGTTTTTGTGACTGTTGTCAGATTTCGAGACGTGGGCACGGCGATCGACTTTGAGTCGATTTCGGATTTTTGAGTTATAACTTTGTAATTTCTTGTAGAATTGATTCCTTCAGCCCGTATTGATTGTATTGTAATGCTTGTGGCTAGATTCGGGTCATTTGGAGGTCAATTTTCAAGGCAAAGGCATGTTGGAGTATTGTTTTTCTTGGATTGAGTTAAGAAACACTTCTAAACTTGGTTCTAGTGTTCGAAACCCCGAATTATGTGTTATGTGATTGGTGTTGAGGTGACGCACATACCAAGTGACGGGCGTGTGGGCGTGCACCATGAGAATTGTGACCTGGTTGGTTCCATGGCACTTTTAGTGGTCCTGATCTCATTGATATTTCAATCATGTTTATTCATTTCATATCATATCTCAGTCTCTGTTGCTATTTATTAATACATCATATCATCATGTTCGGGATAGTTTCATGACATGGTGAGACCATGAGAGAGACTAGAGATATTAATGACTGAGTGAGGCCGAGGGCCTGATTATGAGTGACATTAATATGATCGGGTTGCACGTTGCAGCGGTTATACTGATTTATGATAGCGTTTGGGCTGAAGAAGCCCCTCCGGAGTCTGCACACCCTCCAAGTGAGCACGGTTGATTATATTGAGGGACGTATCTTCCCTTGACATAGATCTTGTCCGAAGCATTATATACCTGGGGATAGATCTTCCCCACGGGCTGATTTGGCCCTACTCAGTAATGAATGACTGATGGTCAGTTGAGGTATATATTCCGGGATGGATCTTCCCTTGGCTGGATTGGCCATATGCAGTACTGAGTGATTGAGCATTCGAGAGTGTGAGCACATGAGGGTGTCAGCATGGTGGATCACATACAATATGTGCATTGTCATGTAAAAGTAAAGGAGTTATATTCTTCATATCATTCAGATTTAAGCTATCTTATTGTTTTGAGTTTATCTGTTGAACTTGAAAGCATGCCTATGTTTCTGCACAGTTATTTCTATATTGACCTGTACCGGTTGAGTTCGTCACTACTTTCAGTCCAAAGGTTGGATTTGTTACTTATTAAGTTGGTTGTACTCACGCTACACCCTGCACCTCGTGTGCAAATCCAGGTGCTTCCGGTCATGGCGGCTGCTGATTGAGGAGTAAGGCTCTCGGGAGATTATTGAGGTAGCTGCATGGCATTCGTAGGCCTTGACACTCCTTGATTATCTTTACTTGTATTTCAGTTCTTATTTTTTAGACATTGTAGTAGACTGTATCCCTGTGTCTACTTACAAGTATCTCATCTGCAAAGCTCCTGATGTCGTTGTTGGAATCATCTTCAGAACCCATTGTATATAGTCATTTATCCTGATAAATATGAGAAATAGCAGCGTCGATAAAACAGGTAGGGCAGCACCTGTAGATCCACCAGTTACCCCAATTCAAGAGTAGGTTCCAGTTGTGGAAGAGCCATTAGGGCCATCTTAGGCACCAGCTGTGCTCGTCATGGTTCTAGGCCTTCAGGAGGCCTTAGCTCAGATGCTGACCATGTGCACTAGTCTTTCTTAGGCGGTCTTTGTTCTGGCCGTAGTAGCCACTTCTCAGGCCGGGGGAGGTACTCAGACTATGAGGGCACAACCAGCCCAGCCAGTTGCAGTTGTTCAGGACCATGTGGTTCCTCCTATGAGTGATGATGAGCAGGAGAGACGAGAGAGGTTTGGGAGACTTCAGACTCCATCTTTCAGTGGCACAGATTTAGAGGATGCCTAGGGTTTCTTAGAAAAGTGTCAGAGGATTCTCCATACACCAGGTATTCTAGAGACCAGTGGGGTCTCGTTCACTACTTTTCAGTTTTCTAGGGCTACCTTCAGATGGTGGGAGGCTTATGAGAGGCACATGCCAGTTGGTGCAGCACCACTTACCTGGTAGGATTTCTCTGTTGCCTTCTTGGAGAAGTTCGTGTTGCAGTCTCACAAAGAGGAGCTGCATAGACAGTTTGAGCAGTTACGTCAGGATGACATGTAGGTGATTCAGTACGAGATCAAGATTTCTGAGTTGGCCCGTCATGCAGTTTGGATGGTTTTCACTGATAGGGAGAGGATCAGGAGGTTCATTGATGGCCTCACATATTAGTTGTTGTTGCTTATCACTCGGGAGAGGGTATCTGGTTCTACGTTCGATGAGGTTGTCGATATTGCTCGGCAAATAGAGATTGTCAGAAGCTAGGAGCGGGTTGAGAAGGAGGCCAAGAGGCCTCGTGGATTAGGTGGTTTTAGTGGTGTTCCTTATAGAGGTCAGTTCTACCACGGCAGGGGTCGTCCGTATAGGTATACTTAGACGTATGGTCAATTTCACCATGGTGCATCATCTGGCCATAGTTCATACAGTTCTCAACAGGATCACTCATCTCTCAGTGCCCTTCCAGCTCATAGATTGTCTCATGCACCATCAGCTCAGGGTTCATCTATGTCGGGTCCTTCTAGCAGTTATCCCGGTACTCGGGTCTACCTTATGTCCCCACCGCCATTTTACAGGGAGAGGATGCTTTGAGTGTGGAGATATGGGGCACATCAAGAGGTATTGTCCCCACCTTTCAGGAGGTCTAGCTCAGTAGAGGAGTTAGCCTACGACATCAGCACCCGTTACTTCACCACCTGCCCAGCCAGTTTGGGGTGGAACTCAGTCAGCTAGGGGTCACCCTAAAGGGGGAGGCCGATCAGGTGGCAGCTGTCATGCCCCAAAACCGAGGAGCGCGACCGGTGCTCAACCGAGTGAAACTGACTGAGCAAGCCTGCTAGATTTCATTCTACCCAAATTCATTCATGAATAAAGAGGAGATGTACTCCGTTAATAAAGTACTGAAGAGATTTCATTAATCGCTTCCATTTCATTCCTATTAACAATATCATTCAATATTTCCAAAATAGTACGAGTTTATAGATTTAATGAAAAACATATTGCCAAAGACCAACAGTTCTAATCCAATCCCCAACATCAAATACCACCCACAATCTGTCTACGGAGCCTCTAAGTACAACTGAAGAGTAATATAGAAATACCGACAACAAAGCCCCAGCTATACCTCAACCACAAAGTACGTGAGAAACAAAAGATACATGACCCCGAAATGAAGTGGGGCTCACCAAATCGGCTGAAAGAAGTGTACTGCTATCACTGATCAATGCCACCTGCTATGGAACCACCTGTATCCATTAAAGATGCAGTGCCCCCGGAAAAAAGGACGTTAGTACATGTCGAATAGTACTAGTATGTATAGCTATAAATCCTCTTTCAAAATAGAATGCCCATATGATCTATACGTGGAATACATAATATAATGTAATTGAAATAACCTATACAAACAAGGACAACAAAAGGGGCACCTATTGTCTGAATTAATAATGTGTCTCATTAAACTGTCCTTAGTGTTCACATATCATATTATATACTTATCCCTTTCATAGATCGTCCATAGTGTTTATTAATACCGTACATCTATACCTCTTATACACAATGCACCTATGCGTTTCATAGATCGTCCACACGGTTTCATATCACAATGGATTTGATAACACAATGTACTTCATAACACAATGTACCTATGCGTTTCATAGACCGTCCACATGATTTCATATAAAAATGGATTTCATAACACAATGTACTTCATAACACAATGTACCTATGTGTTTCATAGACTGTCCATAAGGTTTCATAACACAATATACCTATGAGTTTCATAGATCTTCCATAGGGTTTCATAACACAATATACCTATGCATTTCATAGACCGTCCATAGGGTTTCATAACACAATATACCTATGCGTTTTATAGACCGTCCATAGGGTTTCATAACACAATATACCTATGCGTTTCATAGACCGTCCATAGGGTTTCATAACATAATATACCTATGCATATAACCATGTATAAACTCAAAGCGACATGATTAACATTACATTAAGGTCGTAAGTTCCCGGATCATTGGAACACTTCATGTTGATGCTCATCATGGAGAAACATAGCACATTACATTAGAACATGCATGGTGAATCAATGAGTCAATTTCAATGGCACATAAGCCCAATTTCCTTTCTTAAGGTTCATCATCATTTAGTATAGGACATCTCCCTTCCATTTCGTTGTTCACTCACTTGACATCTTGAGGTCATTAGCTAAGTTCATGATTCTTGAGGACTTAACATCGAAGTCATTTACATACATTATTTCAGAAGCATACAACTATAGTTGAAACCACTGGGACATACAACACCTCATAATACTCATTTAGGCGAACAACCACATTTCATCTTCATACTATCACTTCATTAGTACTTTGAATTACATACAACATCATTTCATTGGCTCTCTTGGCCATACATATGATTCTTTATTCATGGCGCAATGGCCGTATTTCATATTCCACACTTTCATTTCTTCCCTTTCATAGATCATCATCATAATTATCAACAAGTAGAATATTCCGAAAATCACAACTTTAAATTCATTAGTAATGAAGGCTTTAAACAGGATCAATTTCTTTCCAATAAATGGAGTAAAATGATTGGCAATCGAAGTACAAGTTTAAATGATACACAATTTCCGCTCATAAATATGTAAGAACGCAAAACATATTGAAATTTATTATAAAGCATAGCATTAGATAAAACAGCCACATATGGGCATCGCTTGAGTTCATAAGCTTTTAGCCGATTATATTGTCGAAGTCAATTTTGGAATAGTTGAGTCAAAGCTCATTTCATAATCTTTCTCACATTATTTCATTTCATTGGCACCATTGGTCACAAGTATAACTTTCACTATTGGCACGTTGGCCACACTTTATATTCCCAATTTACTGATTTCACTTCCAACCATCTTTATAGGTTATTAACAATAGGACATTCCCAATCAAGAATTTAGGTACACATAAGAGCAATTAATAGTCTTAAGAACATTGAGAATTTCTCACACAATTTGGCATACTAGCTTTTATTTGAAATACGATTCAAGCCACCACATTTTAACACGCAACCCATACGTTGAAACTCATGAAAACATTATGGAATTCAATTACAAGAGAGAAAGTTTAGCCAATATACCTCAATTGAGCTTTCCGTAAATTACTACAACGTTCCGAAAATTCTTGCAATCCCAATCTATTTGAGACATAACAAAATTGAACCATAATTAGGAAGATATTCATGGTCTCAACTCATTTGAGCATTTCGTCAAACACTAAGTGTGGATTAAGGTTCAAGGTCCTTTTATGGAGGATTCCATCATCCCATAACCCAATATTTACCATGCTTAGTTCAACAATCGTCCTACACCCCTTGATATCACATGCATGAAAAACAAACAACTCTCATGTCCAAAAATTATCTTGCTAATTACCCATTTTAAAATAATTTTGAAATTAGGGTTTAGGGTGTAGAACTTACCTCTAGGATGAAGACCTAGTGAGCTTCCCTTCTTAATCTTCCAAATCTTGAGCAAGAATTGAATAACAATTATTGAAGAACAAATTCTTACTCTAGGGCACTCTCTCTCACTCTAAAATATCAGATTATACCTCAAATATTACCCAAAAAGTGTAATTAATGAAATAGGGTCGGGTTTTAAAAATCCAACAATGAAGCTCCGGAGCAGGTTCTGTGGTCGCATATGCGACCACATTATGGTTATGCAAATCGCATAATTGGTGCCCAAAATGACCAAAAATTTGCTTGAGTCTGCGGTCACTATAAGGCCTGCATAACTGTTCTGCGGTCGCATAGTACACTACATAGCAGATATGCGGTCGCATAGTCAACCGCATAATTGCTTCAACTTACCCAATTAACTGCCTCACTCTGCGGCCATTATGCGGTACGCATAGTGATTCTGCGATCGCATAATGGACCACAGAAATGCACTTTTTCGCCAAAAAGTTTCCTTTACTTTCCTGTGCATTGTTCAACCCAAAAGGTCCGAACACGTAATCCTAGTCTGGTACCATGAAATAGTATTTTCTTTGCAAATTTTACCGGGCTTTACACTTTATAGGGGGAGGCCGATAAGGTGGCGTTCAGGCCCGTTTCTATGCACTTCCTGCCAGACCAGATGCTATTACTTCAGACGCAGTGATCACATGTATTGTCTCAGTATGTCACCGAGATGCTTCTATATTATTTGACCCTGGTTCCACCTATTCATATGTATCATCGTATTTTGCTCATTATCTGGTTATGCCTCGTGAGTCTTTAGTTTTATCTATTCATTTATCTACGCCGGTAGGCGATACTATTGTTATGGACCGTGTATAGTGACTATTGGGGGATTGGAGACTAGAGTTGATCTCTTGCTGCTTAGCATGGTTGAGTTTGACGTGATCTTGGGTATGGATTAATTGTCTACATGTCATGCTATTTTGGATTGTCACGCTAAGACCGTGACGTTGGCAATGCCGTGGTTACCATGGATTGAGTGATGAGGTTCTTTGGACTATGTTTCCAGTAGAGTGATATCATATTTGAAGGCCTAGAGGATGGTTGGGAAGGGTTGTTTATCTTATTTGGACTTAGTGAGGAATGTTGGTGCTGATACCCCTACTATTGATTCTGTTCCAGTGGTGCAAGATTTTTCAGTTGTGTTTCCTGCAGACCTGACGGCCATGCCGGCCGACAGAGATATTGATTTTGGTATTGACTTCGTTCCGGGCACTCAGCACATTTCTATTCCTCCGTACCATATGGCACCGGCTGAGGTTAATTAGTTGAAAGAGAATCTTTAGGAACTTTTTGATAAAGGGGTTTATTAGGCCTAGTGTGTCGCCTTGGGGTGCACTGGTTCTGTTTGTGAAGAAGAAGGATGGTACCATGCACATGTGCATTGATTATAGGCAGTTGAACAAAGTCACAATCAAGAACAAGTATCATTTTCTACGTATTGATGATCTGTTTGACCAACTTCAAGGAGCGAGGGTGTTCTCCATGATTTATTTGAGGTCTGTGTATCACAAGTTGAAGATTCGGGACTCGGATATTATTAAGACAGCCTTCAGGACTCGTTATGTTCATTATGATTTCCTTGTGATGTCTTTTGGGTTGACGAACGCCCCAGCAGCGTTCATGCATCTGATGAACAGTGTGTTTTAGCCTTATCTTGACTCGAGGAGCATGCCCAACATTTGAGGGTTGTGTTGCAGTGGTTGAGGGAGGAGAAGCTTTATGTCAAATTCTCCAAGTGTGAGTTTTGGCTCAGTTCAGTGGCGTTCTCGGGGAACGTGGTGTCCATTTAGGGGATTCCGGTGGATCCGAAGAAGATAGAGGCGATTCAGAGTTGGCCTAGACCGTCCTCAACTACAGAGATTCAAAGCTTTCTTTTTTTGGCAGGTTGTTATTGCCGCTTCGTGCAGGGTTTATCATCTATTGCATCTCCCTTGACCAAATTGACCCAAAAGGGTGCACCTTTCAGGTAGTCAGATGAGTGTGAGGAGAGCTTTCAAAAGCTTAAGACTGCCTTGACCACAACTCCAGTTCTAGTTCTACCTTCAACTTCTGGTTCTGATACAGTGTATTGTTATGCTTCTTGAATTGGTATTGGGTGTGTTTCGGTGCAAGAGGGTAGAGTGACTGCTTATGCTTCATGTCAGTTGAAGCCTCATGAGATGAACTCCCATGTCCATGATATGGAGTTGGCTTCCATTGTTCATGCATTGACGATTTGGAGGCACTATCTCTATGGTGTGGCTTGTGAGGTATTTACGGATCATCAGAGCCTTCGACACTTGTTCAAACAGAAGGATCTAAATTTAAGGCAGCGGAGATGGTTGGAGCTGCTAAAGGACTATGATATTACTATTATGTATCACCCGGGGAAGGCAAATATTGTGGCTGATGCCTTGAGTTTTAAAGTAGTGGGAATGGGTTGCCTTGCATTCATTCCTGTTGGTGAGAGACCTCTTGCAGTTGATGTTAAGGAATTAGCCAACCAGTTTGTGAGATTAGGTGTATCGGCGACCGGTCGGGTTCTAGCTTGTGTGGTTTCTTGGTCTTCCTTATTTGATCGCATCGGAGAGTGCCAGTATGATGATCCTCATTTGCTTTTCCTCAAGGACAAGGTTCAGCACTGTGATTCCAAAGATGTTACTATTGGAGATGATGGGGTGTTGAGGATGCAGGGCCAGATATGTATGCCCAATGTAAATGGGCTACATGAGTTGATTCTTGAAGAGGCCCACAGTTCGTGGTATTCTATTCATCCGGGTGCAGCAAAGATGTACCAGGACCTGAGGCAGCATTATTGGTTGAGGAGAATGAAGAAGGATATTGTGGTATTTGTAGCTTTGTGCCTTAACTGTCAGCAAGTAAAGTATGAATATCAAAGACCGGGCGGATTGCTTCAGAGGATAGATATTCCTGAGTGGAAGTGGGAGCGGATCACCATGAATTTTGTAGTTGGGCTCCCACAAACTTCGAGAATGTTCGATGATATTTGGGTGATTGTGGACCGGCTGACCAAGTCCGCTTACTTCATTCTAGTTGGAACTACTTATTCTTCAAAGCGATTGGCTGAGATTTACATCGGAGAAATTGTTCGATTTCACGGTGTGCCAGTGTCCATCATTTCACATCGGGGCCCACAGTTTACATCGTAGTTTTGGAGAGCTGTGCAGCGAGAGTTGGGCACCCAGGTTGGGCTGAGTATAACATTTCACCCTCAAACGGACAGACAGTCCGAGCACACTGATCAGATATAGAAGGATATGCTACGCACTTGTGTCATTGATTTTGGGGGTTTATAGAATCAGTTTCTGCCTCTCGCGGAATTTGCCTACAACAACAGTTACTAGTCAAGCATTCAGATGTCTTTGTATGTGGCATTGTATGGGAGGCGGTGTAGATCTCCGGTGGTTTAGTTTGAGCCGGGTGATGCTAGGCTATTGGGCACTGACTTGGTTTAGGATGCATTAGACAAGGTTAAATTGATTCAGGAGCGGCTTCACACGGCGCAGTCTAGACAGCAGAGTTATGTTGACAGGAAGGTCTGTGATGTTACTTGCATGGTTAGGAGAATGTTCTGCCAAAAAATTTCACCCATGAAGGGTGTTTTGAGGTTCATAAATAAGGGCAAGTTGAGCCCTCGGTTTCTTGGGCCATTTGAGATACTTCAGAGGATTAGGGAGGTGGCTTACAAGATTGCCTTGCCGCCTAGCTTGTCTAGTGTGCATCCAATATTTAATGTTTCTATTGTCCGGAAGTATGTCGGCGACCAGTCTCATTGTTGGGATTTCAGCATGGTTTAGTTAGATGGTGATTTGACTTATGATGTGTAGTCGGTGGTAATTTTGGATCGGCAGATTAAAAATAGTGAGGTCAAAAGATATAGCTTCAGTGAAGGTGAAGTGGAGAGGTCAACTAGTTGAGGAGGCTACATGGGAGACCGAATGGGAGATCCAGACCAGATATCCACACCTATTTTAGACTCCGGGTATGTTTCTAGACCCGTTATATTGGATCCTTGGGAACCATCACAACTACGGTCGGCCTATATATATTTGAACTAGAATGCCAAAATGGACATATGAGCGATTGATTACGAGAGCTCGACAGATCAGACCAGGAAGAAAACAAAGAAAGGTCATGAGGATAAACGTTTATTTAAGAGGGGGAGGATGTAGCAACCCGGCTGGTCGTTTTGAGAGTTGTAGCCTCGTTCCTCCATTTACTACTCCTTCTGTGCTTTACAGCTGTTATATGACTAACCGGGTTATTTGGTTCGGGAAGATTGCAAATTGAATTGAGACACTTAGTCTCATAATTGAAAGCTTAAGTTGGAAAAGTTGACCTGATATCAACTTATGAGTAAACGACTTGGGAATGAAGTTTTGATGGTTCTGTCAGTTCTGTTGGGTGATTTTGAACTTAGGAACGTGTCTGGATTGTGATTTGGAGGTCTGTAGTTAATTTAGGCTAGAAATGGTGAAAAGTTGAATATTTGGGAAGTTTGACCGGAAGTAGACTTTTTGATATTGGGGTCGGACTCTGATTCCTCAAGTAGGAGTAGGTCCGTGGTGTCATTTGTGACTTGTGTGCAAAATTTGGGGTCAATCGGACGTGATTTGATAGGTTTTGGCTTCGGTTGTAGGAATTTAGAATTTTAAAGTTCATTAGGCTTAAATTAATGTGCGATTAATGTTTTTGATGTTGTTCGATGTCATATGATAGTTCTACTAAGTTCGTATAATATTTTAGGACTTGATGGTATATTTGGTTGAGGTCCCGGGGGCATCGAGTGAGTTTCGGGTGGTTAACGGATCAAGAATTGAAGTTGGGAGACTTGTGAAGTTGAGTTTGTTGGTTTTTGGATGGATCTCTTTTCCTCTTATGCATGCGCGAGAATGGTCTCGCATTAGCGAAGTGCATCTGGAGGCTGAGGAAACATTTCTCTTCGTGTTCGAGAAGAAGAGGACGCGTTCGTGGAGGTTGGGCAGAGACTACATCATGAACCCGAGATGGGGAACGCGTTAGCAAAGAAGAAAAGAGGCAGCCAAGGACCCCATGATACTGGTTTATGCGTTCGCGGGGGAGAGGTCGTATCCTCGATGAGAGGGGTCAATGAAGGTTCGCATTTGTCAGTGGTTGATCGCGTTCGCGTAGAAGGGATATTTGGTCAGAGGCAATTTGTGCTTCCCGAACGCGAGGGTGCTTCCGCGTTCGCGAAGGAGGCGTACCTGGGCGGAATAAGAGATTAAAAAATGAGGGTTTTGAGTTCATAAAACAAAATTGATTTGGGAGCTCGGTAGAAGGCGATTTTTGGAGGGATATTCACGTGGGTGTTATGGGTGACTGATTCCTATCTAGTTTTGGTTAATTTCCATGATTATGCCTCTGATTCTACCATTAAATTTGTGATTTGGGGTGGAACATTAGGCAAAATGATGAAGAGTTCTTAGGCTAGATTTTTGAAGTTTTGAATGGGATTTTTATCGGATTTGAGTAAATTTGGTATGGTTAGACTCGTGGTTGAATGAGATTTCGGATTTTGTGACTTTTGTCGGATTTAGAGAAGTGGGCCCGGGGACTAGCGTTGAGTCGATTTCGGATTTGTGAGTTATAACTTCGTAATTTCTTGTAGAATTGACTCCTTTAGCCCGTATTGATTGTATTGTACAACTTGTGGCAAGATTCGGGTCATTTGGAGGCCGATTTGAGAGGCAAAGGGATGTTGGAGTAGATTTTTGCTCGGATTGAGGTAAGTAACACTTTTAAACTTGGTTTTGAGGGTTCGAAACCCCGAATTATGTGTTTCGTGATTGGTGTTGAGGTGATGCATATGCCAAGTGAAGTGCGTGCAGGCGGGCACCGTGATAATTATGACGTGGTCGATTCCATGGCACTGTTTAGTGGTTCTATATTTTGATATCCGTGTTTTCATCATGTGATAAAGTAATTGAGTTGTTAGTCATGCCAGAGATCATGTTTAGGCTATATGCTGGAACCATTGGGACCCGTACAGGTCGTTTCTTGCTGCTGACTTACTGATTTCATTGATATTTTGTACTCAGTTATATTCATTCATTTCATACCATAGCTCAGTCTCTATTGCTATTTATTGATACATCATATCATCATGTTCGGGCTAGTATCATGACATTGTGAGCCCGTGAGAGAGAGACCGGAGAGATTGATGACTGAGTGAGGTCGAGGGCCTGATTATGAGTGGCATTTATGGGATCGAACTGCACGCCGCAGCGGTAATACTGATTTATGATAGCGCTTGGGCTGAAGGAGCCCCTCCGGAGTCTGCACACACCCCTAGTGAGCGCGGTTCATTATATTGAGGGATGGATCTTCCCCACGGGCTAGATTGACCCTACTCAGTACTGAGTGACTGATAGTTAGTTGATGTATATATTCCGGGATGGATCTTCCCTGCGCTGGATTGGCCATATATAGTAATGAGTGACTGAGCATTCGAGAGTGTGAGCACATGTGGATGTCAGCATGCTGCATCATATACAGCATGTGCATTGGCATGTAGAAGTAGAGGAGTTATATTCTTCATATCATTCAGATTTGATCTATCTTACTGTTTTGATTTTATTTGTTGAACTTGAAAGCATGCCTACGTTTCTGCGCTGTTATTTCTATATTGAATTGTACCGGTTGAGTTCGTCACTACTTTCAGTCCAAAAGTTGGATTTGGTACTTATTGAGTTGGTTGTACTCATGCTACATCCTGCACCTCGTGTGCAGATCCAGGTGCTTCCAGTCACGGCCGTTGTTGAGTGAGGAGTCAGGATCGAGGTGCTTCCAGCTGCTGAGTGAGGAGTCAGGATCCAGGTGCTTCCAGTCACGGCCTTGAATATCCTTCATTATATTTACTTGTATTTCAATTCTTATTACTTATACATTGTAGTAGACTGTATCCCTGTGTAGATGCTCATGTACTCGGTGACACCCAGTTTTCGGGAAAGATTTATATTGACTTGCGAACATATTTATGTTTTTGAAAGGTTTTCCTTAAATTATTAATTGCTTCCGTATATTTTTCAAAGTTTTTATTTGGTTGAATTTGTTGAGTAGTTGGCTTGCCTAGTTCCACGATAGGTGCCATCACGACGATTGATTTTGGATCGTGATAGTTATAGTAGTAGGTACTATCGGTGTCTAAGCTGGTCCCTTTGGCTCAAAAGTATCCGGAAACCTGCTTCTCCACCGGAGCAATCAATGGATCCACAGGTGCTGCTGTAGCTGAAGTACAAGCCCTAACTTGCCCTCAACCTCAGCCCCGACCTCTTGTGACCCTCACTAGTAGCACTAGTGCCTGATCTTCTTAATGTATCCTCACCATCTGTGAGAGAATAGAAGAGTAATGGTTGAGACTTCATTCAAGATCGCTAGTAGAATGGTAGAAAGAACAAAAGAGAATTGTTAAAGTGAGCTTTGTATTAGAGAAAACTTGAATTGTTTGCTTTATGATTAACAAATGAATGGCCCCCTTTATATACCAGTCGTCTAGGGGCTAGTGTGTAAATATTAATTGTTACACAAGTCCTTAATATTTACAAGATAAGGGCTTTCTCTAGAATTGTCTACAAGTCTAGAAGATTCCAAAGCCTTTCTTAGAAAATCCATAAGCATCTAGGATCTTCCAAATGAAATGTCCATACTAATCTAAAATCTTCTCACAAATACTAGCTTTCCTCCTATGTAAGCTTGAACATGGTATTAATATATGCCAAATGGTGCCTATGTGGCATGGAGACATGGCGGGTGATCACACTACTCTACTTATATGATGTATAAAAATTATATATACATGGCCTTCTCCTCATCCTCATCCTCATCCTCATCCTCCTCCTCCTCCTCCTCCTCCTCCTCCTCCTCTTCCATCGTCTTCTTCTTCTTCTTTGTGACATGGGTATTTACGCTTATGTAGCTTCATCCTTTTTCTTTTTAATTTTTTATTTTTCTTGAGTTGGTCTATATATATACACACATACATACATACATACATACATACATACATGCATACATACATACATACATACATACATGCATACATACATACATACATACATACATACATACATACATACATACATACATATATACATACATACATACATACATACATACATATATACATATTTATTTCAGATTATTTGTAAAAGATAATTTTCAAATTCAAGTGTTATGATTTTTGTGAAAATTATTTTATTTAAGCTATAATTTATCACGACCCAAAATTTTTCTCCGTAAGATGTTGTGACGACATCTAGTCTCTAAGACTAGGTAAGACGATATCTAGTCTCTAATACTAGGTAAGCCTAATCAATGTGCGGAAAAACTGAAATAACGAATAAACTCCAACATCAACAGGTATATATATAACTGAAAAAACCGCCACTCGACATGTACATGTAAAATCTATGACTCACAGTATAAACTCCAAAAACCCGGTAGTCACAAGCCACAAGCTCTAAAGAAGTACTAAATGTCTCTATACATCAGAGTCTAAAAGAATAAAGAAAGGACAACATAATAAGGATAGAGGGGGACTTCGAGGTGTGCGGACGCTGACAGATATTCCTTGAAGTATCCAAGAAGCAGCCCAATGCTCTATTATCGAAGCTGATAAGATGTACCCAGGCCTGCATAAAAATATGTGCAGAAACGTAGTATGAGTACACCACAACGGCACCTAGTAAGTGCCAAGCCTGTCCTCGGTAGAGTAGTGATAAGGTCAGGTCAGGGCCCTACTGGAATATAAGAAATAAGGCAGAAGGTGAAATGATAACAATAATGGCAGGTTAATGAACAATAAGAATGTAAGGAAAAGGAACGGCATGGGAAAACAAGAAGATAATTATAACACATAGGGAAACGAATATCTTACAAGTTAAGGAACAACAACAACAACAAACAACCCAGCAAAAGAAGGAAAAACAATAATTGCACGATAGAAACCTCGTGCAACAATGTCACACCGCACGGAAGAAACCTCGTGCCAATCACACTCCGCACGGAACAAACATCGTGCCAATCACACTCTGCCCGGAAGAAACCTCGTGTCAATAACACCGTGCATGGAAGATACCTCGTGCCAATAACACTCTGCATGGAAGAAACCTCGTGCCAATAATATTCCGCATGGAAGAAACCTCTCACCAATAACACTCCATACGGAAGAAACCTGTGCCAATAACACTACGCACGAAGGAAACCTCGTGCCAATAACACTCAGCTCCGAAGAAACCTCGTGCCACAACCAAACAGTCATCACATCAAGAATCACAAAAATCAACATGTAGTAAATGAAACAATGATAATACAAGCAAGGAATTCCTACAGTTAAAGAGCAAATACGAAATCAAGGAAAGGGTAATTCAACTAATAATGTTGTACAATTTCAATTAAGAGATGAAAACACGTAGACATGCGAAATTAGGCTAAACATGATTACTACACATGCTAGAATATCTCAATCAAAGCATGGAAAGGAAACTACTTAGCAAAGACCAAAATTTCAATATTTAGCCCGTGTACGCACTCATCACCTCGCGCACACGGCACTCACATATCACAAATTATTACAACAGTACCAAATCCTAAGTGGATTTCCCTCACACAAGATTAGACAAGTCACTTACCTCAAATCAAGCTCAATCAGTCAATAAGATTGCCTTTCCCTCGACATACTATAAATAAAACTATAAGAAACTAATCTAATTAATGAAATCATGACTTTAACAACAAATTAGAAAATAGCCCCAAAAAGTCGACTCGGGACCACGTCTCGGAATTGGGTAAACTTCACAAAATCCGAACACCGTTCAAAAATTACTCAAATCCGATATCACATTCTCGACCAAAACCTCAAAAATGCGCCTAAATATGTTTCTTCATTTTCCTCAATTTTGCACCCCAAATCACTAATTTAATGATGGAATTAAAGAAATAATCATGAAAATTAACCAAAAATAGGTAAGAATCACTTACCCTAATAACCCACTTGAATATCTCTCCAAGAATCTCCTCTCATTGAGCTCCCAAAATCATTTTTATGTTATGAACTCAAACTTTGCCTCAGTAATTAAGCCTACGCGAATGCATACCCACACCCGCGATTGCGTATGGCTGACTCCACATATCTACGCGATTGAATCCTTCCTCATGTGACCGTAAAGGACAAATGTGCGAACCTCATCTTCTGCCTCCAATACTCTACGCGAACGCGACCTTAGCCACGCGTTCGCGAATCACAACATCCCACAACTACCCGTTCGCATCCTCCGTCTTGCGAATGCGTAGGTAAAAATCCGCCACTTCCTAGCTAAAGCCTACGCGATCGCGGACCTTCACACGTGATCGTGTATGAGGGAACTAGATCAGAGACACCAGAAAACTTCAACTATAACACCAAGTCCAAAATTGATTCGTTAACCATTCGAAACTCATCCGAGGCCCCCGAGACCTCAACTAAACATACCAACAAGTCCTAAAACATGATAAGAACTTAGTCAAGCCCTCAAATCATATCAAAACATGAATCGCGACACAATTCAATCCTATTAAAACTAAAAAAAATCAACTTTTACAAACGACGGAGAAACCTATCAAAACTAATCTGATTGACCCAACTTTTGCACACAAGTCACATTTGACATTACAGACCTACTCTAACTTCCGAAATCAGAATCCGACCATGATATCAAAAAGTCCACTCCCGGTCAAATTTCCCAAAATTCCACCAATTTCCAACTTTCGCAAATAAACTCCGAAATGACCTACAGACCTCCAAATCAACCTCCGAACGTGCTCTTAAGACCAAAATCACCTGTAAGGCCCCGTAAAAATTCACCTAAAACCCGGAATTTTGTGGTGCCGAGGTAGACTTACGTGTTAATATGGACTTTGTGGTGGGACTATCGTGCACTCCCCATAAGTTTGAATCCATTTTGGTAATTGTGGATCACTCACGAAATCAGCGCAATTCTTGCCGGTTAAATCTACCGACACAACAGAACAATATGCTCAGTTGTATATCAAGGAAATAGTCAGGTTGCACGGCACTCCAGTTTCTATCATTTCAGATCGAGGGGCACAGTTCATGGCTAATATTTGGAAGAACTTTTAGCAAGGTTTGGGTACTCAGGTGAATCTTATTACAACTCTCCATCCACAAACAGACAGGAAGGCAGAGCGAACTATTTAGACACTTGAGGAAAGGTTGTGCTCTTGTATTCTTGAATTCAAGGGTAGCTGGGACAAGCATTTTCCACTCATAAAATTTGCCTACAATAATAGTTATCATGCTAGTATTCAGATGGCACCATTTGAAGCTTTATATGGTAGGACTTGTAGATCTCCCATTGGGTGGTTCGATATTGGGAAAGCTAAATTGATATGACTAGACCTCGTGCATCAGGCTATAGAGAAGGTCGAGATCATTAAGGAGCGGTTGAAAACTGCTTAGAGTCTTTAAAAGTCTTATTCGAATGTTCGTCGCAGAGATTTGGAGTTTAAAGAAGATGATTGGGTATTCTTGAAGGTTTTCCCCATGAAGGGTATAATACAGTTTGGAAAGAAAGGGAAATTGAGCCTGACGTATGTCAAACCGTACAAAATCATTCAGATTGGTCACGTGCCGTACACGCTTGACCTAACCCCTGAGATGTCATTAGTGCACCCAGTATTCCATGTGTCTATGTTGAAGAGGGTAGTTGGAGATCCGTTGCTTATTGTTCCAGTTGAGACTATTGAGGTTAATGAAGAAATTCCAGTTGCCATTCTTGATAGGCAAGCCTGAAAGCTACGAAATAAAGAGATTGCCTCCGTGAAAGTGCTATGGTGAAACCAACAGGTTGAAGAGGCTACATGGGAAGGTGATAAAGAAATGAAAAAGAACTACCCTCATTTTTTTGAGTAGCTATGTAATTGTATTTATGAAAATATTTCCTCTGAATTATGTATCACCTGTATAGTTTACATTAAAGGGAGTTCATTTCAGGTTATATGTTTCTTATGAGGTAATGGTTGGTGTTGTTTTTTGTTATGTTACGTCATTAGATTACGTATATGTTGTTAGGATTTGTTTATGGGGTTCTCTGACAGGTGGATAGGCCCAGTTACAAGGAAAACTTTGGCAAAATTTTAGGACATTTAGGGAGTTAGTCAAAATTTGGGACTACTGGTGTATGGTATGGACGTTGAGTCGCACCAGATGCTAATAGTGAACTTTGACCCTCATTCAAGGAAGAATGATCTTAAGTGGGGGAGGATATAAGGACCCATAAAATTTCACCAAAAACCCGAGATTTCGTGGTGTCGAGGTAGACTTACATGGATCAAGTTTGGATGCCCTTTTTGTCCCATTTAAGAAGAGTCCGACATCGAGGAAGAAAGTGAGCTTTATATTGAGGAATCAAGAATTGAACATCCGCCAACTGACTCCATGCTTGTTAGTGGTGCCAAAAAAATATGGAATTATAATCAACCGGTATAATTGAAAATATGGTTGAGATTGACTCTAGTCCGAGGGAAAAAGAGGATGATAAAATCCGGGAAGAATTACAATTTGGAGGTTTGGTGTCACATTCCAAGCATTTTTTTAACAATGGAATGGTGTCGTGATATGGGAATTGAACTACACGAGTCAATGAGGGATTGCGAGGAGGAAAGTCAAAGGCCATACATCTTACAATTTGATGGAACAAGAAGGCAAAATGACATTCCTCACATGAAAGCCAAGAAATGCAAAATGAAGAAATTAAAGTTTGGCTTGATCATCCACCTACCACCCCCATCGCTCGGGGTCACAAGCTTGATTCCAAGTTAGGTTCCCAATTCATATCGTCCAAGTGGCGAGAAAAGTGGTAAAGTTAATCCGCGTCGTGCTACGACATTAAATGCGACGCTTGGTGGGAGGCATCCCATCGTTTTAAATATTTTTGGTCGTTTTTGAAATTTCCTTTTTTTAGAATAGTTTATTATGTTATATTTGACTAATCTGCAAAGTTTCAGATTTTTTGGAGTTGAATTAAGGGGTTTGAACTGTTGAAATAAGCCAAAAGAGTGGCTGCCCAGATCTGTCCAGCTAAAGTCTGGTGCAACTGCACCTGCATACACACTCATGCAGGTGTGCTTCCGCAGAAGCGAGACACTTGGGGAAAATGAGCAAACTTTGCAGGTGCAATGACTTAAACACAGAAGCGGCTTCGCAGAAGCGCCTCTATTGCCGCAGGTGCGAAAATCGTGGAGGTTTAATGAACCAAGCCCTCATTTCATCAGGTATACTCTAACTTTTTTCCCCCAAACACAACTCCTCGATCTCTCACATACTCAAATTCTCCATTGCTCTCGATTTCTAAGGCTTTTGCACAAGACAATCAGGTACTCATCACCACTCTCTCTCTCAGCTGCCTTATTTTCAATTTTCTTCTTCTTCTTCTTCATAGTCTCTCCCCTACAGTCCCATTTTATTTTCCAACTATTGATTAGGGTTGATATTAAGGTGAGGAAATTGGTCAAGAGTATGTTAGTGTGTAGTATTGTTGATTGAACAATAATTTTTGGGGGAAATCTGAGTACCCAATTTATATAAAGAAGCATAATTTCTCACTGCTTGCAATGTGTTCGATGAATTGTCCAAAAGAACATTTTTTTCTAAGCACCACAAAATAAGTCTTAATTGAGTCGTAGGTTCATGTAGTGCACTAATTTAGAATTATTGAGTATAAATTATGTGCTAAAATCTTATTTAAGAAGTGAAAAGAGTAAAAAATTCTGGGTTTTTGAACCTACTGATGAACACCGCAGATGCGCGAGTAGTGCCGTAGATGCGGCCTCGCACCTGCGTTGAAACTTCTAAAGGTGCGGTTTATGGTCAACTGGGTAAATCTACAGATGCGTAAGAAGCGCTGCAAAAGCGAGCCCGCACCTGCGATGGCTTTTCCGCAGGTGCGGAAACTGAGCAGATTTTGCAATTCCAGTAGCTTTGCAACTGGAGCTTCCGGGGCCCATTCGACTTGATTCTTCGGCCCAATTGCATTATTTTGAATTGCTTAACATGATTCTACTGCCCGACTAACATTGTTTTGATTTTTTGAAGGTAATTTGAGCTAAAATGGACTCGAACATGAACGAAAATGCTCCACTTGATCATGAAATTGAGGAGGAGGCTGTGGAGGAACAATTTAATAACTCACGCTTCATGTCAGCTGACTGTCATCGATGGTATTATGACAACCTTCTCACAAAAAAGATTGTGCTTTACAAGGGGATCACCGAGTAGAAATTGGCTGAGCAACTTCTAGAATTCTCTGGCCATCTACAAGCCTTCGGCTGGTCGCGCTTCATTCCTACTCCGTGCAAAGCCAATGAGGAGTTGGTTTGTAAATTTTATTCTAATCTTGAGATTACAAACTTCGCCGACCCACAACTCACCATAAGGGGCAAAAATAGTGAGGTTTGGTTCTGAGAAGATTAATGACATTCTCGGGCTTCCTGACCATCCACCTGAGCCAGTGTGAGAAAATGATCATTGCAACAACGGAGAATGGCTTTTTTCTAAACTCTATCCCGCAAGCATGAGAGCAAAATGGGCTAACAAGAAAAGGGGTTTGAAGTCGATCGACTTCACAGCTTATGCCAAAATGTGGCTCTACATCCTCTGCAGCAGGGTATCACCATGTGGAAATGTTTCAGATTGTGCCAAAATGTGGCTCTAACAGGTGATTTTACCACTTATTTTAGTCTCTTTTCTTTAGATTTTGCATCCTTTAATTATAATATGAGGTTTTTGATGGTGTGTATTGATAGATTTTTAGGTAAATGATGCCATGAAGAGAGATGAATTCAATTGAAGTGGAATTGAGCCAAAAAGAGTTGAAATAATGCAAAATTCTTCAGTGATTCCGCATCTGCGGAACACTAGTCACTTTTGCGACCTCGCATCCACGAGGAAATGGACGCATTTGCGGAAGAAGGCCTGGAAGGCAGAAACCGCTTTTGCGATTGATTCACCGCATCTTCGGTAGCGCATCTGCGCTCAATGTTCGCATCCACGATTACGCATCTGTGCGCGCAAGTTCGCTTCTACGGAGTCAGTATTCCGTTCAAAGTTTTCTTATGCGGTAGGCTATCCGCATATGCGGAGCCGCACCGGCAAGGATACTTTCGCAGGTGCGGTCAACGGGCTTCAGACCTGGACAGGATTGACAATTCACATTTTCTCAACTCCAAACCCACAAAGACACAACCTAGCTTATTGAAAATAGATCTTTGGCAAATGTTGGGCAGTCTTGGACCTATTTTGAGAGAAGAAGACATGTTTTGGAGCTAGGGTTCTTGCACACATACTTGGGTCTTGAAGATTTGAAGCTTTTGTGTCACGACCCAAATTCCCCTCCATTTGAGTATCGTGATGGCACCTAGTCTTAGGTACTAGGTAAGCCTAACACTAATTGAAACAACAACATTATCTAAATAACATCCAACAATTTGAAATAGAAATCTTGTAAAATTTACAATTCCCAAAACCGGTAGTACAAGTCATAAGCTCTATAGAGTGTTTTCTAGAAAAATTCTACATATAACTATCCAGAAATAAGAATAACAGTGCAAATCGAAAACTTGAAGGTGACTCTGAAGCCTGCGAATGCAGCAACAGGTTTACCTTGAGTCTCCACAGCAACGACCTGCATAGCTACTAACGATCAATACCTGGATCTGCACATAAATGTGCAGAAGTGTAGAATGAGCACACCGCAGCGGTGCCCAATAAATATCAAGACTAACCTCGGTGGAGTAGTGACAACGAACAGTCAAGACACCCACTTGTTTAATAAACTGAACAAGTATAAGTATAGGAAACAGCAGAAAAATGATATCTATGCAAAGACTATGCAGTATGGCTCACAATACAGTAATTTCAACAAGAAAGGAAATAACAAGTATCAACGGAATACCATAAAAGTGACACAGAAGAAGTGAATGGAACACAACCTAAATCCGGAATCACAAATACAGCAAGGACAAGTAATAACTCAGCAACTACAACCGCTTTTACATCAGGTTTTAGTCAACAACTCTGTGAGGTACCGAACCTCGGACAAATCACAATTCATGGGTCTTAATACCTGAACCCTAACACTTGGCATCATGTGCCCTCATACAGCTCATAACAGCACTGGCGACTCATGTGCCAATAAAGCCATTCTCACATAGAAGGCAAGTAAACAAGGGTGAGCATATATGTTCAATAATATCAAGAACACCTCTTATCCGATAAGAGTGCTTAACTACGTGTATGCTTGTACAAGTGTCCTAACATAGTCCATACCGGGAAATAAGCATAAGGAAAAAGTACAGACAACACGTAGAATATTTTCTCATAGCTTTCACAAGATAAAGCTCACACATGTAAGTGTACCACAACACAAATATCAACAACAAGAATGCCCCCACGCCATCACAAATCATCACAAATCAATCCCTCACACAGCCCACCTTGTCTCGCCACGTGTGCAATAGTAAAGTAAATCCCGCCTTGTCTCGCCACACGTGCATAATAATGTTCCCACCTTGTCTCGCCACCTTATCTCGCCACATGCGCAACCCACATATATATATCTTGCCTTGTCACGCCGCATGTCCAAATATCAATAGTAACAATAGCACGGCAGAAACCTCGTGCAACCCAATAACACTCGCACGGTAGAAACCTCTTGCAAATATCAATAGTAACAATAGCACGGCAGAAACCTCGTGCATCACAATAACCACAACCACATGGCAGAAACCTCATGCATCACAATAATAACAACCGCACGGCAGAAACCTCGTGCATCACCACAATAAGTACAACATCAACAATGGCAATAAAACAAAGTACGACAAGTAAATCAACTCAAGAACTTTAAATGACAAGAAAAGGTAGAACCAATTCAGAAGGAATAACCACAGTAAAGAATGATATGCGTAAATAGAACGGCTCAGCAAGGGAAAGCTAATATGTAGAAATGATCCCACAATATACATTTTAACAGCAGGGAAGCTAATACGAGTCAAATAATTCCAAATAAAATAAGTCAGCTATATGATAGCTAAACTTCTTTTAAGGTTGAGATATTACGAAGGATATTCAACAATTCAATTAAGGATAAATATCGTAAAGATAATCATAACCTCAATTAAGATTGAACAATTATGGGATGAGATAATAATAATTTCAAATAAAGATAAGCAGTTATGAAAAGATAGCATGGAAATAGAAGAGGTAAAATCTTCAGTTAAGCCAAATAAGAGTCAAATAGGAAATAAGAGTGAAATCTTGAAGCAATTAATTCAAATTAAAGCATGTAGAGGTAAAATTAGTAAATAGGAACTTAATCATATCAAGAACAACTTCATACTGAGTGAATAAAGGGACCTAAGTCCCTAAAAGGCCAACTTTCCACAAATAAGTCCTAGCACACACTCGTCACCTCGCGTACATGGACTACAATCAACATATAAGAGTCAAATTCTAAGAGGAAATCCCCCACACAAGGTTAGCCAAGGTACTTACCTCAAAGAAGATAGACTGATACTCAAAAAAGAACTTTTCGGGAGAAAAGAACTCCGGACGGCTCAAATCTAACCAAAATAACTTCAAACAACAAATAAAACTCACAAGGATTCATTCCGGACCATAAAGCCTCAATCTTTATCAAAATCTAAAAATCGGTCCAAAAGTCGAACCCCGGGCCCGCACCTCGGAACTCGACAAATTTCACAAAACCCGAACACCCATTACGATACGAGTTCAACCATACTAAAACTATCAAACTCCGATATCAATTCATCCCTCAAAACATGATTTTTCATTTTGAAATTTTCTTCATAAAACCTCCATTTTCCTTAACAGAAAACAAAAATTAAATGATAAAAATAAAGATAAAATCATGGAATATAATAAATGCTAGGCGAAGAACACTTACACAATCGATTTGCTTGAAAAACTCACAAAGAATCGCTCAAAACCGAGCTCTACAAGTCAAAATATGATGAAAATATCCTAACCATTAATTTGGAAAACTTATATTCTGCCCAAGTGTTTGTGCATCGCGATTGTGGAGGAGGAGTTGCGATCGCGAAGAGGAAAAATGAAAGCTGCCCAGTTGTGCTTCGTGAATGCGACAACACGTACGTTAACGCGGAGAGGAAAAATCTGATGGCCCAACGATTGCTCTTCGCGTACGCATGAAGTAGTACGCGAACGCGAAGTATGGAATGACATAACTACGCGAACACGTAAGCAACACGTGATAGCGAAGATGAAAATGATCAGCAGCTCTCAGCTCCAAGTTTCTACTATGCGAACGCGAAGAAGAAATATTCCCTCCTCTAAAATTACTCTTTGCGAACGCGAAGGAAAGGACGCGAACGAGATTAAGGAAACCAGATGACAGAAAACAACAGTTAAAAAATAGAAGGAAATGGCCCGTAGCCTAACAGAAACACACCCGAGGCCCCCGAGACCCCAACCAAAAATTCTAATAAGTTCCATAACCTAACACGGACTCTCTCTAGGTCTCAAATCACATCAAACAATGTCGAAACTATGAATCGCACCAAGAATCGAATTTATAAACTTCCAAAATATTCAACTTCGAAAGCTCGTGCCGAAACCTATCAAACAAACCCGGAATGACGTCAAATTTTACAGGCAAGTCCCAAATAAAATAACGCAGTTGTTCCAACTCTGGGAATCGCATTCCGACCCCGATATCAAAAAGTCCACTTCCGGTCAAAATATCCAAAAAATTGACTTTCGCCATTTCAAGCCTAAATGAGCTACAGACCTCCAAACCACAATCTGACACGCCCTTAAGTCCAAAATCACCCAACGGAGCTAACGGAACCGATGAAACTCCATTCCGGAGTCGTCTTCATACAATTTTGACTACGATCAAAATCCTAAGACTTAAGTTTCCATTTTAGGGACCAAGTGTCCCAAATCACTCTGAATCATACGGTAACTGAATTCAACCACGAACGCAAGTCAATACACATAATACGAAACTGTTCAGGGCCTTATGCCGGCGAACAGGACATAAATTCTAAAAACGACCGGCCGAGTCGTTACATTTTGGTGGAGAATTTCTTACTCATTTATGCTCATTTCTTCATTTCCTTACTTTGTTTGAATATCTAAGTGTGTAGTATTTTTTTCAACACTTGAATCTTATTTATGGAAATATTCATACTTAAAGTGAGGATTAAATATCCCGTTGTGCTTATGTATTGAACAATTTTTATTTATTATGAAGTGAGTTATTGTTTCTTTAATTATTCTTTTTCTTTAATGTTTCCAGAGCTTTAGATAACCCTAGGACTCACCCATTTAATTCGAATTGATTTTGGAAAAGATAATTTGGGTTTGGGATAGATTAATTAACAAAAACTTGAGGCTTTAACCCTCACTTTATATATTCTACCTAGGGATAGGATTGAACTTGTAGCCATAATCGGGTGTGCTTAATCTCTTAATTATTTTAGGGATAAATCAATTAGGAAGTCTTCTTAGTCTTCGGAAGAAGCTAGTATAGAATTATTACCCGAGGCTAATTAACATAAACTCGCTCATATTTGTATAATCGTGAAATACATTAGATCGTTACTTGAGTGTAATTCCCCGTGTATCCATGCTTGTAGCCATTGATCATTTTCCTTGCTTTCTAGGTTAGTTTACATTTTTGCATTTAGACATAAATATTTTCTCAAAACAATTCTAAGTGTTTGGCTTAGCATAATAAGTGATAATTCTCATACATGCTTAATCACCTGTATATTGTTCTCTGTGGGATTCGACCCTGACTCATAGTTGGGTAAATTATATTGCATGTGACCGTGTTTATTTACTTTTTAGTAGTGGATTTGGACGCCATCACTCCCGAATCTCCAACTGATGATAGCCTGAACGAAAGTGAATCTTGGAAAACTTTAACGCCCCATACTTTCATGATACAATCCATATTAAGTGAATCAATGTAATATGGAGAGCTTAATGACCTTTACAAAGATAATAATGGGTTAAAATAAGTATTAAGGAAGTATCATAAGGGTTTGAGGTTAAAACGAATCGAGGATGTTATAACCCGTACTTTTGGGATAAAATAGGAGTGCTTAATATCCTAAGGTGATCATGATTTAAGATAATTTAATCATAGAATATTTGTATGTTTAGTGTTTAAGTCAAACAAGTTGTAAACCAAAACACGGCAAAAGTTGTCGCAAGTTACATTTATAATTTGACCCTACATTTGGGTCTAATATCACTGAGATTTTCTCTAAATATAATTTTATTAACATGGATATACACACATCAAATTGAAGATCTACGAGTCAACTTTCCGACGCATTAAACCGTTTGTTGGTACGATATCGGAATAGAGAGATATTTGATTTTTTTGCAAGACTACGCTAGCAACTTCCTTGGGACCCACAAAGTCGGTGGAAGCTTACCTTGTTATATAAAGTGATAATTTTCGTCTATAAATATCATTTTCGACAAAATCATACCTCCAAGCAGCTCTAGACTCTCTCTAAGCATATCCTAAAGATTCATACACAAATCCAAGGCCAAACCACCTAAGTTATTCATCAAAAGAGTTGTAGAAGTGGTGGAGATCACTTATATGGTGTTGTTGATGTGTTGTTAGTTCTTTCAAGTATAAAGAGAGTTGGAATTGGAGTTTTTCTTTCTGTTTAGATGTAATATCTTCTTCTACTACATAAGTTTGATCATATCTAAGCCCTACCTAAGTTGTTTGAAGCTAGAAGTTATGAGTTGACTGTCAAAAGACGTATAGAAGTTGTGATACCATGTTGGACAGTTTGGAGGTGTTTTTATAATGTTGTTGTGGCTGGAGTTTTGGGAGATAATATATATATATATATATATATATATATATATATATATATATATATGTGTGTGTGTGTGTGTGTGTGTGTGTTGTTAATATGTAACTATATGAGAAGAAGAAGTGTAGATTAGTGTTTAGTTGCTATTTAAGAACCGAGCTTGTCCCTCGATGCACCGTAAACTAGTTATTCCTAAGCTTAACGTTAGCCCTATTGTTGTTGTTATATTGTATTTTTGGGCAGTTCTCGTATTGTTAAGCTACTGGATATATGGATTAAGGGTAACCTATTATTGTTAATGTTGTGACCTTGAGGGAGGTGAAAGAAACGGGGGAGATTCTGACCGATTATCTAAGCCCTACCTAAGTTGTTTAAAGCTAGAAGTTATGAGTTGACGGTCAAAAGACATATAGAAGTTGTGATACCATGTTGGACTGTTTAGAATGAAAACCCTTTCATGAATCGACGATAATAACATGCCAAACCCAGGAAACTCCGGATCTCTGTAACTGAAGTAGGTCTAGGCCAATTATGAATGTGTGTGTGTGTGTGTGTGTGTGTGTGTGTTGTTAATATGTAACTATATGAGAAGAAGAAGTGTAGATTAGTGTTTTGTTGCTATTTAAGGACCGAGCTTGTCCCTCGATGTATCGTAAACTAGCTATTCCTAAGCTTAACGTTGGCCCTATTGTTGTTGTTATATTGTATTTTTGGGCAGTTCTCGTATTGTTAAGCTACTGGTTATATGGATTAAGGGTAACCTATTATTGTTAATGTTGTGACCTTGAGGGAGGTGAAAGAAACGGGGGAGATTCTGACCGATTATCTAAGCCCTACCTAAGTTGTTTAAAGCTAGAAGTTATGAGTTGACGGTCAAAAGACATATAGAAGTTGTGATACCATGTTGGACTGTTTAGAATGAAAACCCTTTCATGAATCGACGATAATAACATGCCAAACATATGTATGTGTGTGTGTGTGTGTGTGTGTGTGTTGTTAATATGTAACTATATGAGAAGAAGAAGTGTAGATTAGTGTTTTGTTGCTATTTAAGGACCGAGCTTGTCCCTCGATGTATCGTAAACTAGCTATTCCTAAGCTTAACGTTGGCCCTATTGTTGTTGTTATATTGTATTTTTGGGCAGTTCTCGTATTGTTAAGCTACTGGTTATATGGATTAAGGGTGACCTGTTCCTTGAGGGAGGTGAAAGAAACGGGGGAGATTCTGTCCGATTATCTAAGCCTTACCTAAGTTGTTTAAATCTAGAAGTTATGAGTTGACGGTCAAAAGACATATAGAAGTTGTGATACCATGTTGGACTGTTTAGAGGTATTTTTATGATGTTGTTGTTGCTTGAGTTTTGGGAGATAATATATATATATATATATGTGTGTGTGTGTGTGTGTGTGTTGTTAATATGTAACTATATGAGAAGAAGAAGTGTAGATTAGTGTTTTGTTGCTATTTAAGGACCGAGCTTGTCCCTCGATGTATCGTAAACTAGCTATTCCTAAGCTTAACGTTGGCCCTATTGTTGTTGTTATATTGTATTTTTGGGCAGTTCTCGTATTGTTAAGCTACTGGATATATGGATTAAGGGTAACCTATTATTATTAATGTTGTGACCTTGAGGGAGGTGAAAGAAACGGGGGAGATTCTATCCAATTATGTAGCCCTACCTACGTTGTTTAAAGCTAGAAGTTATGAGTTGACAGTCAAAAGACTTGTAGAAGTTGTGATACCATGTTGGACTGTTTTGAGGTATTTTTATTATGTTGTTGTGGCTTGAATTTTGATATATATATATATATATATATATATATATATATATATATATATATATATATATATATATATATGTGTGTGTGTGTGTGTGTGTGTGTTGTTAATATGTAACTATATGAGAAGAAGAAGTGTAGATTAGTGTTTTGTTGCTATTTAAGGACCGAGCTTGTCCCTCGATGTATCGTAAACTAGCTATTCCTAAGATTAACGTTGCCCCTATTGTTGCTGTTATATTGTATTTTTGGGCAGTTCTCGTATTGTTAAGCTGCCGGATATATGGATTAAGGGTGGCCTGTTATTCTTAATGTTGTGACCTTGAGGAAGGTGAAAGAAACGGGGGAGATTCTGTCCGATTTGTCGTTGAACAAGCTTGTCGCATAGTAGCTAGTTGATATGTTACTATTGTTGACAATAGTGTTATTTTCATTGGTGTAGATTATATCGAAGAGGAGACTTTTTCAACATCTTCGTCGAAGGATCGACTTAAAGGTATGTAAGGTTTTCCCTTTCATTTACCAGCATGATTCCGTAGTGACATCACCCTTATAAGAGGTTCAAGGGGACAAGTCATAGCGTATGTTCTATGTTGACAGGTTAAGAGCCTCTAATAGTTGAAAAGTTAATATAGATAAGAAATGAGTTACTCGTAGTTGTAATCCACGGATAACTCCTAGAAATAAGTAGAGACTTCAGGGAAGTTATGTTGAGTCTACAACGAGAAATATACCCTTTGTTTAATGGTAAACTATAAATGGCTCACGAATAGAAATTATGTATAGAGCCTATGATCTTATTAAATGGCCAAAGTAGTTTTCATTGATTAGTGAAGGTAGATACAAAAGAGTGCAATATCAAGAGTGTATTTGACAAATAAAACCACCTCGATATGAGCAGTGTAGAAGGAGACACAGGGGACTGTGCTTAAGAGGTACGGATGTATGTTTCAGATGTGGCACCCCAGATCATATGGCACAAAACTGTCCGATATTGAGTTATGAGGGTAACAGTCGTTCAGGGAAACCCACGGGTTCAGTACTATCATTTCAACTGGGCAGAGGTAGAAGGAAAGCGTTAGGCTTAAAAGGGACCCGGCATCCTATTTTTTCTGTTCGAGTTCTATGATGATCAGCTGCTGGCTTTCATGGTGTTAATTTTTGTTTGGCTGTGCGAACTGTTTACGCTAATCAGGTCTCTCTCTCTCTCTCTCTCTATATATATATATATATATATATATATATATATATAGAGAGAGAGAGAGAGAGAGAGAGAGAGAGAGAGAGAGAGAGAGAGAGAGAGAGAGAGAGAGAGAGAGATAGCATGTCATACCTAAAGTAAATTGTTGCAATGTAGAATTAAAAGATAAAAAGAGTAGATAAGGGAATGAACACAAGCGTGTCTTAGACATCTTTGAACTTCCGAAGTGGGATATAAGTCATAGTAAGATATGGGTTAGGTAAATGCAGTAAGATTACTAAATAATGACCATTGTAGGTTTAATAATGACGATGATAACCTTTATCAAGGAGGTGTGAGTTAGAAAGCTCAACAAGTAAGGCAATAATCATCCTGGGTTAGAGGGCCAAGCGAGAGATGGATTTATAGATATTGAACGGTATTAGAACGTATTGAATATGATTGAATCAGAGGAGCAGGAGTATCGGGTAGAAGCAATATCCATAAGTTGGTAATGTCCCTATACAAATGCTCTAGTATAAGAAAAACAACAACCACGACGAAGATGATAATATTATGGTATAAGATGCCGACCTTTTTCCATAGTTAGATATTATTCACAACCCTGCCAGCATACACGGTGAATGTTGAAATAAACTTGTATTTAGATCTTGCTCTATTCATGATAAATGGCCGTGTGAGGCCAAGTGTTGCCATTTGCATATATTGTCCCTGTGTGGCATGTATAGTGTATTTTCTAGTTGCGTGCAACTTGGTTTTAGTCAAGTGTTTAAAGCAGACTTTGGCGAAATTTTTGCAAGTCTCTAAGAGTTAACATTCGAGGATGAATGTTTCTAAGAGGGAGAGGGTGTAACACCCTATACTTTCATGCTACAATTCATCTTAAGTGAATCAATGTAAGCTGGAGAGCTTAAGGACCTTTACAAAAATAATAATGGGTTAAAACAAGTATTGAGGAAGTATCATGGGAGTTGGAGGTTAAACGAATTGAAGATGTTATAACCCGTACTTTTGGGATAAACTAGGGATTCTTAATATCCTAAGGAGGTCATGTTGTAAGGTAATTGAATCATATAATATTTGTATGTTTAGTTTTTAAGTCAAACAAGTTGTAAAACAAAACAAGGCAAAAGTTGTCGCAAGTTACATTTATAATTTGACCCTACATTTGGGTCTAATATCACTGAATTTTTCGTAAAAATATTATTTGATTAACAGGGATATACACACATCAAATTTAAGATCTACGAGTCAACTTTCCGACGCATTAAACCGTTTGTCGATACGATATCGGAATAGAGAGATATTCGCATTTTTTGCGAGACTGCGCAAGCAGCTTCCTTGGGACCCACAAAGTCGGTGGAAGCTTACCTTGTTACATAAAGTGATAATTTTCGTCTCTAAATGTCATTTTCGACAAAATCAGACCTCCAAGCAGCTCTCAACTCTCTCTAAGCATATCCTAAAGATTCATACACAAATCCAAGGCCAAACCATATCTAATCCCTACCTAAGTTGTTTGAAGCTAGAAATTATGAGTTGACTGTCAAAAGACGTATAGAAGTTGTGATACCATGTTGGACTGTTTTGAGGTGTTTTTATGAGATGTTCATGGCGGCCTCGTCAGCCTGCACATTTATATATATATATATATATATGAGTTTTTGGGTATGTTTACCCCTCAGATGAGAGAGACGATATTTTCAGATGATTCAGAGAAGAAAAGTAGATTAGTGTTTTGTTGCTATTTAAGGACCGAACTTGTCCCTCGATGTATCGTAAACTAGCTATTCCTAAGATTAACGTTGGCCCTATTGTTATTGTTATATTGTATTGTTGGGAAGTTCTCGTATTATTAAGCTGCTGGATATATGGATCAAGGGTGGTCTGTTATTGTTAATGTTGTGACCTTGAGGGAAGTGAAAGAAACGGGGGAGATGATGTCCGATTTGCCGTAGAACAAGCTTGTCGCGAGGTAGCTAGTTGATGTGTTACTATTATTGATAGTAGTGTTATTTTCATTGGTGTAGATTATATTGAAGAGGAGACTATCCCACCATATTCATTGAAGGATCGACTTAAAGGTATGTAAGGTTTTCCCTTTCTTCTACCAGCATGATTCCGTAGTGACGTCACCCTTATAAGAGGTTCAAGGGGACAAGTCATAGCGTATGTTCTATGTTGACGGGTTAAGAGCCTCTAATAGTTGAAAAGTGAATATAGATAAGAAATGAGTTACTCGTAGTTGTAATCCACGAATAATTCCAAGAAATAAGTAGAGACCTGAGGGAACTTATGTTGAGTCTACGGTGAGAAATATAGCCTTCGTTTAATGATAAATTATAAATGGCTCACGAGTAGAAATTACGTATAGAGCCTATGATCTTATCAAACGGACAAAGTAGTTTTCATTGGTTAGTGAAGGTAGCTACGGAAGATGCATAACGCAAATAAGAGAGATATATATAAATTAAGAGATGTGACAAGTTGCTTAACAAGAACCTCCCCATAAATTTAAAGGCTGTGAATGAGCAAACTAATGAATGAAGAATAGATCGTATGTAGAAGAACGTAATGTCACATAATTTTTTAAACGCATTGTACTACCTAACTAGAATAATCATGCGCATGTGGAAATAGTAATGATATTCCATACATTAAAGGAAGTACCGATTGAGTTAACGAATGTGACAAGTCACTTGAAACAATATGAAATACGAACCCTACAATGTACCAAATGAATTTGTAAAGCTAATATTATACGAATCTCAAAAGTCTTTTACTAGTATGTCATGACGAATGTGTAAATCCAAGAGCAGTTATGAGTTTTCTTAAAGCTAATGAATAGGGATTACGATTTTCCGAATACGAACTGAGAGTTACCAAAAGTACTAGAAGAAATTATACTTTATAGACAAGAGTTGCAAAGTGGTTCGCTTGTGCTAGTACGGCAACGAGTGCCAGCCACGCCTCACCTAGGTTGGGGTGTGACAAAAACACTCTGGCACTCTGTAATTGATCAAATAGGTCATCAATATGAGGCAATTGATACATGTTCTTCACCGTAACTTTGTTCAACTGACGATAATCAATACACATGCGCATAGAACCATCCTTCTTCTTCACAAACAAGACTTGAGCTCCCCAAGGCCACACACCGGGCGGAATGATGCCCTTATCAAGGAACTCTTGAAACAGCCCCTATAACTCCTTCAACTCATGCGGAGCCATACGATATGGATGAATAAAGATAGGGTGAGTGCTCGGCAACAAATCAATACCAAAGTCGATATCGCTGTCGGGCGGTATGCCCGAATGATCTGCAGGAAATACATCTGGATAATCCCTCACTACTGGTACTGAGTCAATGGTAGGAGTATCAACACTGACATCTCTCACATAAGCTAGCTACACATCACACCCCTTCTCAACCATACGCCGAGCCTTTAGAAATGAAATAACTCTGCTAGGAGTGTAATCTAAGGTACATCTCCACTCTAACCGTGGTAATCCTGGCATAGCCAACGTCACGGTCTTGGCGTGACAATCAAGAATAGCATAATAGGGCAACAACCATTCCATGCCTAAAAATAATATCAAAGTCTACCAAACTGAGCAATAATAAATCAGCTCTTATCTCAAAACTACTAAGAACAACCAAACACTACCGATACACATTGTCAACAACAATAGAATCTCCCACAGGTGTAGAAACATAGACATGGGAACTTAAAGAATCACGGGATACACCCAGATATGGAGCAAAATAAGATGACACGTAAGAATAAGTGGAGCCTGGATCAAATAATACTAATGCATCTTTATGACAGACCGGAACAATACCTATAATGACACAGTCGTATGCAACTACCTCCGTCCGGGCAGAAAGAGCATAATATTTGTCCTGGCCTCCCCCTCTAGGGAGACCTCTACAGGCCCGACCTCCACCTCTAGCTAACTGAGCAGGTGGAGTAGTAGTTGTGTTGTAACCATAGCTTGAGGTCCCGGTGAAGCACGTAGTGCCTGAGTAGTCTGTGGAGGTGCACCCCTCCTAAGTTAGGGGAAATCCCCCACCATATGACGAGTGTCACCACACTCAAAACAAGCTCTCGGATGATGTAGCTACTGTGGTTGGCTCAAGCCTGATCGGCTGGACTGACCGCTAAAACTACCCCGTGCAGGAGGTGTTCTAGACACTGGCAGTGTGTAATAAGGAGCCTGGGGCCTATGAGTGGCGGTTAGAAGTGCTTAATGAATAAGGCGACTCACATAGCCCCTAGCATGACGAGCTGCAGTTGGGGCACAAGTACCACTATAAGTGCCAGACACTCGAGACCTCTTGGCCTCTCTCTCCTCTCTCTCCCGAGTCAGCATACCCTACAATCTCCTAGCAATCCCCACTACCTGCTGGTATGCAATGTCCATCTCCAACTCTCGGGCTATGCTAAGTTTGATACTGGGTTAGCCCCTCGATAAACCGACGGACCCGCTCTCGAACAGTAGCAACCAAGGCTAGTGCATGTCTAGCAAAATCACTTAACTAGACCGCATACTCCGACATGGTCACATAACCCTAGTGCAACTACTCAAACTTTGCACGCCATGCATCTCTGAGACTCTAGGGAACATAATCCCTCAAGAACATATCCTAGAATTGAGTCCAAGTGAGTGAAGCTGCCTCGACCGGACTACCTAACTCATATGCTCGCCACCACTGATAAATCGCTCCCCTAAGTTGGAACATAGCAAAAGAAACCCTAGTAGATTCCACAAAACCCATAGTACGGAGGATACAATGGCACTTCTCAAGAAAACCCTGGGCATCCTTTGACGCCAATCCACTGAAAGTAGGAGGGTGGTACTTCTTGTACCTCTCGAACCTGCGCTCCTCCTCCTCAAAAGATGCTGCCCTAACCTCGAGCTGAACTGAGGCTACCAGCTACTATGGTATGACCTTTGGAACCCGGTTGACCTGAACCGGATGCTCTGAGGTACGGGCGGCATGAGTCTGTGCTCCTCCCCCGGCCTGAGATGTGCCAGGAGCAAGTGGAATCAACCCTGCCTGAGCTAAAGTGCCGAACATGCTCCGAAACTGGGCAAGGGTCTCCTGAAGAGCTAGTACAGTAACAGGCATCTCAGGTGCCTACGCTCCGACTGGAGCTACTGGTTCCTCCTCTGTTAAAGCATGTGCGGGTGCTCTGGCTGTACCACGTGGATGCCCTCAGCCTCTACCCCACCCCGCCCTTGGCCGCTCGTAGCTCTAGCAGGTGGCCCCGGTGTCTGGTCATCTTATCTGACTATACGTGTCCTCACCATCTGTGAGAGAATAAAAAGACAAAAGTTTAGAATCCAGAAGTCAACAATTTCGCACAATAGGGAATCAAAGAAGTGAAATTTTCCTAATAGTTCCATATCCTCCTGAAGATAAGTACAGATGTCTCTGTACCGATCCGCAAGACTCTACTAAACCTTCTTGTGACTCATAACACCTATGAACCTAGTGCTTTGATACCATCTTGTCATTTCCTCCGTAAGATGTCGTGGGGACACCTAGTCTCTAAGACTAGGTGAGCCTAACCAATGTGCGGAATAATTGAAATAACGACTAAACTCCAACATCAACAGGTATATATTATCTGGAAAAAAATCGCCGCTCGCCATGTAAAATTAAAATCTACGACTCAGAGTATAAACAACTCCCAAACCCCGGAAGTCACAAGCCACAAGCTCCAAGGAAGTACTAAATGATTCTATACAGTAGAGTCTAAGAGAATAAAGAAAAGAAATCATAATAAAGATAGAGGGGGACTCCGAGGTCTGCGGACACTGGTAAGATATACCTAGGTCTGCACAAAAATATGTACAGAAGTATAGTATGAGTACACCACAACGGTACCCAATAAGTGCCAAGCCTAACCTCAATAGAGTACTGACGAGGTCAGGTCAGGTCCCTACACGAAAATAAAAATAAAGCAGAAGGCCAAATGATAATAATAATGGCAGGTTAATGAACAATAAGAATGTACAGAAAAACAACGGAACAGGAAAACAAGAAGTCAATTACAACGTAGGGAAACAAACATATTACAAGTTAAAAAACAACAACAAGAACAACAAATAACACGGCAAAAGAGGGAAAAACAGTAACCGCATCGCAGAAACCTCGTGTCACATTCTCACCCTGCACGGAAGAAACCTCATGCCAATCACACTCTATACGGAAGAAACATGTTCCAATAACACTCTGCATGGAAGAAACCTATTCCAATAACACTCTGCACGGAAGAAACCTCGTTCCAACAACACTCACACGAAAGAAACCTCGTGCCACAACCAAACAATCATCATAACAAGAATCATGAAAATCAATATGTAGTAAATGAAACAATGATAATACAAGCAAGGAATTCCTACATTTAAAGAGAACATACGAAATCAAGGAAAGGGTAATTCAACTAATCATGTTGTACAATTTCAATTAAGAGATGAAAACACGTAGACATGAAATATTAGGCTAAACATGATGACTATACATGCTAGAATATCTCAATCAAGGAATGAAAAGAAACCTACTTAGCAAAGACCTGAATTTCAACATTAAGCCCGTTTATGCACTCGTCACCCCGCGCACACGGCACTCACATATCACAAATTATTACAATAGTACCAAATCTTAAGCGCAATTCCCCCACACAAGGTTAGACAAGTCACTTACCTCAAACCAAGCTTAATTAGTCAATAAGAATGTCTTTCCTTCGATTTTTCGACTCTGAACGACCCAAATCTAGCCAAAAGAAATTATATACTGTAAATAAAATTATAAGAAACTAATCTAATTAATGAAATCATGACTTTTACAACAAATTAGAAAATTGCCACAAAAAGTCAACCCGGGTCCACATCTCGGAATCGGGTAAAAGTCATAAAATCCGAACACCTGTTCAACCACGAGTTCACCCATACCAAAATTACTCAAATCTGATATCAAAATCTCGACCAAAAACTCAAAAATTGGCCTAAGAACATTTCTCCATTTTCCCCAATTTTCCACTCCAAACCACTAATTTAGTGATTAGATTAAAGACATAATCATGGAAATTAACCAAAACTAGGTAAGAATCACTTACCCCAATCACCTACTTGAAAATCTCTCGAATTTGGTAATGTTTCTAAAGCAATAGTAGTTATCTTAGATTAATTACTTATTGTTTCTACTTTCCTACCACCTAATTAATATTGGTTAATTTTCATTTGTGTTTACTTAATCTTTCCTATAATTACCAACATAGATTATTTAGTATTGCTGTTTATTCAATGTATTTCCCTCCTGTATTCTGCTTTTTGTTAGTGTACTAGAATTTACTCTTTGTTGGTCTACCGGAATTAACTACAGATGGTATATGGAGAACGAAAGTGAACGAAAATAAAAGTGGTCTTAGAATAAGGTTTGGAAAATTTTGATGGAAATAATCATCTACCAATAAATCCATTAAGATGATTTGGTAAGTTTGTAAAGTTTTGGTTCTTACAGTTCGTAAAAAGGTGGATGGGAAGTGATGTTGAGTTATATAATGCATCGTAAATTTAACATACATAGTTTTGGATAATAGGTTAGTTCTTATATTCATAAAATGGGTTAGTGTGGATTATGGCTATCCAGCGGGACGAGACAGGATAAAATTAACGGGACGAGATGACATTTAGCCGGGATGGTGGCGGGACATGACGAAACGAGACGGGACAAATAGAACGAAACGGTAGGCCCATCCCGTCCCGCTAACAAACGGGATGGAACGGAACGGGACGGGTTCGCGAGGCCTTAAGTGCCATTTAAAAAAGAATTATTTAAGCATTAAGTTTGGCAACAACTATTTTTTTGACAATGACTAAGTTTTTAAAGTTTGCAACGGTTAGTAATTAAAGAAAAAGAATTATAAAATATTAAAGCAAAAGACTTGTAATGAAATATTCTAGTAATTATAAATTTATAACAGAGTTATAATTTATTTAATATATTTTCAAGCCATTAAGTAACTAAGTAAGAGTGTAAGACAATTCATAAAAATAATTCAACACTTAGAGCCCTTTATTTTATTAATAAAACATTCAAATCTCACATACAAATATAATTCAAGAGATGGTTGTTCATTTTCTTGAATTGCTAAATTCTCATAAATTTTACGAACAAGTACCTTTGCAACTTTTAATTTTAAAGATGTGTTAATTATAGTAGAAATTATATAAACATTGGGAATAGCAAAAAAAATACTTTTAAAATTTTGCTATCATTTCGTTAATGGCCGGTGCATAAGTTTGATTAGTGTATTTTGAATCAACAAATTTGTAACCAATAATATGTTTTTGCATGTTCCAGTGATGATCAACCCAATGACATGTACAATTAAATAATCACAACCATTAGGACTACGACCTATATCAGATGTGATAAACACTTTACAATCCAAGAAAAAAAATACACAATAAATATACTGAAGATATTCGGTTTGAAATTTAAAAACAACATTTCTAACTGTAGTCTTAGGAGAATTAAAAGTTTGGGGGTATGGGTATTTGGGGGGTGGGGGGCAAAAATGGCCGTTTTTAGTAGTTGGGAACGACTATTTTTGCAATTGAAGTCGTTGCCCAACGGCTATAATTCAGAAAAAAAAAAGGATGCGGGACATACGGGATGGGACTAGACTAAATGGGAGGGGATAAATTGGACGAAATGGTCATTCCATCCCATTCCGTGTCCCATTTAATATGGGACCATCCCGTTTAGAATTAAGAGGGTCGGGACGTCCCTTCCCATTGAACAACTTTAGTGTGGATGCAGAATAAAGTACAAGATGGAGAGATCCAAAGCAATGAGGACAATATTCAAAGAAATGAAAATGGCCTGAGATGGAGAGATCCAAAACAAGGTGATTTGGATACATAGTTAACCATGAAAATGGCCTGAGATTTCTTCTTTATTCAAAAAACCTAGAAAAATCATGTTCTACTTGAGTCTGATATCAAGCAACACGATCAATAGCAATATTCTATAAAATATCACATTTTTACATGCAATTTATTGAAACCATTCACTTTGGACTTTATTTTTGCAATCTTTGTTTATCATTCGCTCTGATATACATGAGGATCTCAACATAATTGGAATAACAAATGAGTTGCAGATGAGTGCATGCAAACAAACTATTATGGATTGAAGAGGATGATTCAAATTGTTTACCCAAAATATGGATAGCAATTGAATTTATACGTAGTTCTAAGGATACGTGGTATAACTTGGTATAAAATGGAAAAAATAAGTAAATGAATATCGAAATTAGCTGTAAAAGAAATGAATGCAACCCGAATGAATTAGTTAGCCTAAGCCTTCAAATTTTATCACCTTCAAATTGAATGGAGAGTGATTGATAGAAAAATAATATGACTAAATATCAAAGCGAGAAAATGATAGTATTTGCTTTATGTTCTATAAATCTAAATGAATCTGACCCCCTTCTACAAATGGTAATAACCCTTAATATATTGGGGAAATCCTATTTTGGATATAATTAAAAATACATAGTAGGAATCCCATGATAGATTAATTAATTAGTCTCTCCTTGATTTGCGCCGAGATTTTCCCACTAATTGCTGCTATAATAGTATTTTTGTTTCTTGGCTCTATCTCAATCTTAATTGGTTTCTATTTGATCGACCTCGATTTTGGCCGATCTCGATCTTGACCGGTTTCTTGGTCTCGAGCTCGGTCTTGGGCGATCTCGTTCTTGATCGGTCTCTGGGGATCGAGCTCGACAACCTAACTTCGTATCATGGCTCGATATTACAATGATGAACCTCAAACTATCATGTTCCAATATTGATTTGTCATACGAAAGGAAAACTTGATTTTGACCGTATACAGATAGTCCCCTCGTTTCTTGGAAAAAAGATGACGGGAAACGATCTGAATTTCTGACCTCCAACTAGGTGGATGATGATGTCAATGATGAGCCCGGTTATGACGTATAAAACAAACATCTCGTCGGTGCAGTTACCAAGGCATTAAATGGCTGTTATTCGTTGAACCATCATCACTAGGCTATAAATATTTAAACTTTCATCCTTATCCAAACTCTTCACTCAAAAGCTTCCTCTCTACTCTTGTCTCTTCTTCAGAACATCCCTTTACTTCATACATGTTACATCGCATACAACCCTAATTCTCTTTTCCTTTGTTCATCAATGGCGAAAATCTCCAAAACGGTGCCGCAAAAAGAGGTCGCTTCTTCATCACGATCCGCTAGCAGCGAGGATGTGGCGGAACCTTGCCTTGAGGAATACGTTCTGGCAGGGTGCTCAACTGTTATTGATTTTAAGGTTGAAAACCCATCTTCAGTTACGAGCCAATGTGAGCCGATCTCGAGGTACCGGTGTACTATCAGTGAGAAAATTCTTGACAAAGTAAAATAGGAATGCAACTGGGGTCACAAGCACGTGGTAGTACCATCGCTTGAAGAATCAATTACTACTCACGTAGAAGGGTTCTCAAGTGTTTATACTTATCCTTTCACGTTGGGTCCATTAGACCCTGTCATCATCGCCTTTTGCAAGAGATAGGACGTGACCCTTAGCGAGATCCACCCTTCTTTTTGGATAATAGTGATTCTCCTCCGATTTTTCTCGAGCAAAATCGATGGGTGTCTTTTCACACTCGATCACCTTATGCGCCTTTATAGTCCCCAACTCTATCGAGCAGGGTTAATCAAGCTTGCTTGTGGAGCCACCAAAATGTTATTCTCGAGTATAGACGAGACTCGTGATTGAGGTTGGATGGGCCGATTTGTTCGAGTCAAAACATCGGACCTGATCCCTGCCGGTGACATGCAGTTTTCTGAGAAATGGAATATGAACCGTGAGTACTATTTCCCTTCGATCGTTTAATTTGTGACTCTGCCTTTCATTATCTTGATCCACTTTTTCTTTCTTGTTAAAACAGTGGCTCGGATGCCGGAACCGATTCCAGAACTTAAACAATGGGTTGAAGATCTGGTGCTGCAGAGACCGTACTCCGAGCACGCTTGGATGGAACTATCAAAGGGTCGATGGGAGGCCATCAGTCATGGTAAGTCTCTTTCTTGGTTTGTTTGTTGTATGATCTTCTTCACTTGCTTCACCCTTTTTTCCTTTATAGGAAGAGCGTTGCCATGAGGCCCCCATCTGGTGATGAAGAGGTCCCTACCTCGAATCATGTTAAAGAGAAGAAGAGAAAATATGCTCCGAGTTCCCTGGTCTCGGAAAAGAAAAAACCAGCGAAGAAATCTCGCAAGCCCTAGGGGGGCTCCGGTATCATGCCTCCGGACTCGATTCGCCGATTAAGAGATGAGCCCGAAGAAGGAGAAGAGGAATTAGCCTATGTACGGGCTAATATTGTGATACAACAATCCTCCGAATTGGCGGAGGTAGATAAGGGAGCCCTGACCATAATTCCTGAACAAGGAAAAGTCGAGACTATTCCATCTCGAGCTGAGATGGTTGAAGGAGAGACCGAGGGAAAGACTTCTCGGGCAGCAGAATATATTTCGAGGGACGAGCTTGGGATAATCGATATTACTGGATCCTCTCAATGTTTGGATGCTATGATCCGTGAGGCCAACATGTTGGAAGGTCAACCATACGAGGGTATTCAGGAGTCGACTCATATCCATGGCTTTTTTTATGGGCTCGAGTCCGCTGCTTCGGAGGATATTACCGAGTTCGGTGGATTACCGGTACCGAAAAAACATCATGGTCGGGTGTTGTCGGATCTTCATCAGGCCCAAAATTGGTGGACTGATTCCTGACCCCGAGTTTTAATCCCGATCGCAGGCGAAAAATAGTACTCTCCATCCCAGAGGATGCCTGAGTTTTCTCTCCCCCCGTAGGGATTGCTAGTTACTTTAGGTCCTTGGTGACCAAAGAGGATCAAGCAGTGATGAATGCGGTATGACTCGCTTGCCTTTTCAATGAGGCCCAACATTCTCTGAATCGGGTAACTTCGATTGTATCTTTGTTGTTTCTTTTATACTTAGAGTTGTAGATAATTCTAACATCTTTTTCCATGTTTATAGGCGTCGGTGTTGCATCACAATCCTGAAGTTCGGAACCTCACTAAGAAGAGTGACTCCTACAATAGTGAAGATGAATTGGAGATAACCACTAACGATCGGATTCTGCAGGTTCGGTAGAGGCTTGAACAGATCGTACGGCTCAATTCGTAGGTAGATGAGCTACTGGCCGATGAAGAAAAACTCAAAAAGAATATGGACATCCTCGCCTCAAAAAAGGAGGTCCTTCAAGCGAAATTGGAGTTGGCTGAGGCCCAGCTTAGGGCTACAAAAAAATGCCTCGATGTAGATCGAGAAGATTAAAGAGCTTCAGCATCGGTTGGCCACTTCTGATAATGCAAGCTTGGATGATAAACTCGAAGTGGCTAGATCCGAAGTGGCCGTAGCCAGATCTGAAGTGGCCGTAGCCAGATCTGAGGTGGCCGAGGCTAATAAAAGAGTTGATTCTAAAGTGGCCCAGTTCAGGATCGATGTTGAGGTCAACCAGGCCAAGGCCAAGAGCATGGTCGAACAAGCTAAATGGCAGGCTCTGAGGGAAGCTCTCGAGGGGGTCAGTGCTTAGGGCTTCGATGGTGTGGCCGAAATTGAAAATACCAAGGTGGGGGAAGCCAGAGCCCGAAGGCTGGCCTTCCCCGAGGAATACTCCGAAAGCTCGAGCGAATCTGAAGACGGATAAAATCTCGATGACGTAGCCTCAAATGAAGACCAAGCCACTTAAGACATTAGGTTTCTTGTTTTTCTTTTGTATTTTTTCTAGGGCCGATTCGGCCTTTTGTAAAAACTTTTGAATATAAATAAAAAGTTTTTCTTGATCTTCTGGTTCTTCTGTTTTTCCTTTGCTTTTCAATATTTTACAAAGGTTGAAAATGCCTTAGCATAAAATTGTGTTTGAGGGTTCGAACAAACGTTGGCTTTATTTTCTTTCTGGGTTTAGGAGTTATCAGGGTTCGATGTTATGGATTTGAGACGTCTCCGAGCCTTGTTAAATTGGCCGTAGCCTTTTAGTTCTAGAGTTACCCATGGGGCCTATTTTTCTCGTCTTATCTTGGCTTTCCCGAGATAGTAGTTTCCGAATCGGGTGGCCATGACTTTTCGAGATCGGGGCGTTTGAATCGGATAGAAATCCCTGAATGAGGGAAAGATTGTTCGTATTCTGGTTAAGTATTTCCCTTGGGGTTGTTTCTATTCGGAAGTACGAAGCTCTTTGCAGAGAAGAAAAAACATTCTACTAATTTTAAAGCATAAAATGTGTGCAAGGAAAATATTTCTCTTTCTTCTCGATCAAAACAGGGTAGAGCAATCTATATGGGCACGGTTCGATTTGACCGTTTGACCCTTATAATAAATCCTATTTCTCGAGGTCCTCCTTTTAGAAAGTAGTTTATTTTCTAGAGTTGATCTTTGAAGATAACGCATATCCGAGTGTAGCCCCTAGTATTCGAGGTTGATTGTAAAGGAACCTCGGATAATGTCGAATGGATCTTCGATGCCGATCCGTAATCAGTCTTGATTCTAAGTTAGGACGATTCGTTGTTCCCTCGTTAAAAACCTTGCTGAAAAAACCCATGACAAAACTCGGTCTGAGGAAAAAAGAGTACAACAAGTGCTTTCTGACCTCAAGGCATCATGCCATTTTCTAAAAAGTATGTCGTCGTTTCTTGTTAACCACCTGCTTGTGTTAATCTAAAAATATGAAAGGAATGAAGAGAGGGCATACCTTAGCAGTAGTACCATTTTAGGTGAGATATGCTCCAATTGCTTGGTAGTTATTCCCCATTCATTGTGCCGAGCTTGTAAGATCCCTTTCCGGGTATTTCGAGAATTTGGTATGGTCCTTCCCGATTTGGGCTTAATTTTCATTCATTAGGATTTCAGGTGTTGAGGGTGACTTTTCTTAGCACTAAATCCCCGACATTAAAATGTCAAAGATTAGTTCTTCAATTGTAATATCTCTCAATTCATGGCTTTGGGCAGCTAATCGGATGAGGGCGGTTTCACGCCTTTTGTCCAATAGTTCTAGGCTCGTATTCATGGCTTTGTTATTTGATTCTTTTGTTGTATATCAGAACCTGATACTCGGCTATCCGACTTTGACCAGTATTAGAGCTTCGACACCATAAACTAATGAGAATGGGGTAGCCCCAGTATTGGATTTAGAGGTTTGCGATATGCCCAAAGAACTTCGGGTAGGATTTCCTTCCACTTTCCTTTGACATCGGTCAACCTCTTCTTAAGATTTTGGATGATGGTTTTGTTAGTTGATTCTGCTTGCCTGTTCCCGCTAGGATGATAGGGTGTTGATATGAATCTTTTGGTTTTATGATCTTCGAGAAATTTTGTTACTTTGTTGCCGATGAATTGTTTCACGTTATCAGACACAATTTCAGATGGCATCCCGAATCGACATATGATGTGATCCCAAATGAAGTCGATGACTTCCTTCTCCCTAACTTTCTCGAAAGCCTGTGCTTTAACCCACTTAGAAAAATATGAGGGGGCCAACGATGTACATTTCCCTACAAATGGATAGAAATTGAATTTATACGTAGTTTTAAGGAAACGTGATATAACTTGATATAAATTGAGAAAAATAAGTAAATGAATATCGAAATTAGCTATAAAATAAATGAATACAAACCGAATGAATTAGTTAGCCTAAGCCTTCAAGTTTTATTACCTTCAAATTAAATGGAGAGTGATTGATAGAAGAATAATATGACTAAATATTAAAGCCTGAAAAGGATAGTATTTGCTTTATGTTCTATAAATCTCAATGAATCTGACCCCTTTTACAAATGATAACAATCCTTAATATAGTGGGGAAATACTATTTTGGATATAATTAAAAGATACATGTGGGGATCCCATGATAGATTAATTAATTAGTCTCTCCTTGATTCGCGCCATGATTTCCGCCGAGATTCTCCCCCTAATTGCGGCTATAACGGCTTTTTTTTTCTTGGCTCGATCTCGATCTTGGCCGATCTCGATATTGATTGGTCTCTATTTGTTCGACCTCGATTTTGGCCGATCTTGATCTTGACCGGTCTTTAGGTCTCGAGCTTGGTCTTGGCCAATTTCGATCTTGATTTGTCTTTGGGGCTCGAGCTCGACAACTTAACTTTGCATCATGTCTCACTATTACAATGATGAACCTCAGACCATCATGTTCCAATCTCGATTAGTCATACGAAGGGCTAACTTGGTTATAACCGTATACAAAAACATTTATTCCAATTTTCCAATTAACTACGTCTCCAAGGCTTGTAAATGTTTCTTCCTTCATGGGAAGGCTATAAATGTGAAATTCGCAACTACTCTCCTACTTGAAATGAAATTTCTAATCCACTGAAGTGCTATTTTGTTTAGTTGCTATACTGATCTTTCAGAAATGTTTTGTAACATGACTAAATAGCTGCATTTTTAGAGAATAATGTGAAATTTAGTTTGCAGTGAATTCTTTATGTTACTCAAAATTCTTTTATAATTTTAGGCCTGTACATGCTTCGCCCTGTGTAAATGACAAATTCTGAAGTAAAATTATGATATTTGTATAGGTGGTTTGTAATGCGCTATACAAGATATTGGACCGTGGGAAGCCTTCTGTTACACCAAACAAAAAGAAACCGGTAATGTCGCATTCTGTTGATTTAAAAAGGTGAGTTCGTTTAAGTGTTTGCTTCAGGTCTCTCTTTTACATTTTAACGTTATAATATATGAGCACTCTCTATTGGTTAGTGAGGTGAGATGTTGAAGTTTCTAATTTATGATTATGTTTTATAGTATTTTAGCGGGTTAATATATAAGCATGCATTAAATTCTTGTTCTGATAAGAAAACTTTGTGCTTTGTGACCCGATAAATATTGTTGTTGATCGAGGATTGAAAATGTTGCATTACTTTTTTGCTTTTTCTGAGTTACATCAAGAAAACTTGATTCAAATTGCAGTTGTATCAAAGATCAAGTTTTTGTGAAACCTCCTATATAAGTTCCAGTCATTGCATTGAACTAGCCCGTGGCGTTTTAAAATTTTCATGAATTTTCATAATGATGTACTTGGAATCACAGTTAAAGAGTATACAACTCTATGCCTTTGTCATCCCCTTTTTCATGTTTGTGAGAGTTGTGTTCAATTTTATTTATTTTTTAATCATCATGTGAAAAATTCAAGCACGCATTGGTTCCTCTTTTTTGGTATTATAATGATCTAGAGCTATCTTTTGGATACATTATTTCAGTATTTTACTCTTTGTGTTTGAATTTTTCTTCAATATGTGAAATAGTGGGATCAATCTCTTATTCTTACTATTATCACATTAAGAAGTGTGAGAAAGATACATATGGAATTGAAGGCAACAACTCAAAATTAATTAAGTGAGTTTATTTGCAATTACTTCCTGATTATCCGAAGGTTAATTAGAGATGCCTTATATTCAAAATATTGCTAGACCTAACGCTATTTTCATAGTGTGTTTATAATGTCTTGAAAGATTGTTGAATGTTGATAGGATTCAGAAATGGAGTCGTAATGGGAATTCTACTTGTGCTTTGTCAAGCTGCAACTGAATCAATAGATAATCTTTTTGCAGAATGTACATTTGCTAAGTACTCGTGAGTCAAGCTACTGAATTGGATTCAGATAAAACCAATTGTTACTACTACATGTAACCAACACTTCTACTAGGTCATACAACATTTTAAGGGGGACGACATATATAGCAAGCCTATTCAAATTTATCTTTGTAGAATTCATTCACAAATGTGGAGAGAAAAAAACTGTAGAATATTTAAAACTGTAGCAAGAGACAGTGAAATTCTTGCAAGAGAGAGTGTGTATATGCAACTTCAGGGCTGTGGGGGATCTGAAATGGCTACTGCAGAAGCTTTATTTCTAATTTGGTTAACTCTTTTTTTGTACCATAAGGTCTAATTCAGGAGCTTAGATAGCAGATTTTGTATAGAGTATGGATTCGGAGTTTTCCTGAAGATTAGCTAGCTGCGAACTTGCTATGTTTTGTATTTGTTCACTTGGTGATTAATGGAAATAGTTTAGTTACCATGATTTTAAAACTCATGAAGTAATTTAGGAGTTTGTGACTAATTGCTTTGAGAATTATTTAAATAAGTGGCGATTGAATAAATTTTGTTAATGTTACTTTTTTCTCATACTTATGAAGACTATTTCCCAAGTAATTGATATGTTTAACACCGCGCGAAGCGTGGTTTAATTTAATAGTTAATAAATAAATAAAGTCTAGTACTATAATATAGATCAAATTTGTTACATCAAACTTATGTTTGTTACAGTAAAATATTCCGAAATTTAATAACTTGTTAAATTGTAAAGATAAATAGATATGTTTTATATATATACCTAAATCTTATATATATAGAGGCAAATTTTCTTTAAGGTTTTGCTAGAATCAATATAAAGAGCACTAGGGAAACCCGCGTGTATAAAAGTATGGGTCTGCCACTAATTTGCTCGTCGTGTTCTCGTCTTTCTTTTTTCGATAAGTTATCGTCATCATCTTTTTATTTCGTGCCCAGTCCGCAGGGGCCAATTCCCTAGAGTTGTGGACTGAATATGTCACGATCCAAAATTCACAGGTCGTGATAGCACCTAACCCAACCTCCTAGGTAAGCCAACAGTCACATGATTAACAATAAAAATGAGATAACATGATCTAATAACTCAACAACAAAAGAATATCATTAAATAGCTGAGAATAAAGTCAAAATGTTACTATAACTAAGCCCAAAAATCTGGTGTCAACAAGTACACGAGCACTACAGAATAACAAGGTACGGAATAAATCCTGCGATACAACTGTTTGAAAATAAGAAATAGTAAAGAAAAAGATAACAGGAATAGTGCGTCAAAGACTGCATACGGAATGACAGCCTCCTCGTAGACTCCCAAGCAAGTTGGCACAACTCAAGCCGAAAAATCACCTCGACCGGATGTACCTCGTTCTGCACACTAAGTCCAGAGTATAGTATGAGTACAACTGACCCAATGTACTCAATAAGTAACAACATTAACCCTGGGTTGAAAGAATGACGAGCTCAGAACAAAAGTCAAATACCAGTACCAAAATGAGTATAGCGCGTTCTCATTTCAGGAATTTAGGCATGCTTTCAAGTATAGCAGTTTAATACCCAACACAGATAAAGAAGGTCAATTACTAGTTAGCATGAGGAAAATACATCTCTTTGCCTACATGTCAAGTATACACGTAAATCAATAGTATCACAGCAGATCCATCAATATGATTGGCACTTAGCACTATACGGGTGCGTAGCATAACTGCCCATCATCAAGAACATATATTAAACAGTATGCCTATGCCCACGGCTGGCATCTCAGACTCCTGAGGGATGGATCCTGTCCAAGCGCTAATTATAATCACTTAGCGCAATAATGCGTCCTGGTGTATGCATCACCTCAAAACAACAAAAACACAGCCCAATATGAGCCAGGCGTACGCGTCACCTTGAAATCAGTACCAAACTGGTTGTAAGACCCTAAACTCAGTCATTTACCGTTCAAGTCTCAGATGAACACATCTCAAATATTCAATTAAATAGTTTTACCCTTAAGCGATATCAGCAACATATGAGGAATCAAATAAGAAGTACTGAGATAGAGATATCATACGCGGATATGGTATCATAACTGAGGACATGAACAAATAAGGTATATAACTCAGAGAGCAAGAATAGCCCTATAAAGTTTCAAACAATTAGCACATATCCTACATATGATGTCTAACATGATTCAAAGTTCAAATAATCAAAAAATTAGAGGGAACGCGGGGATAACATGATATGATAGAAACACAAGCCCGGTAGTAGCCTAAAGGCCTCCCCAAACCATGAATAAACTAGTGCACGCACACATGCCCGTCACCAAGCGCGTACTACACCCCAATATCTTTCACATAATGTAGTCCTTACGGTTAAATACCCTCAAATACGAGTTTAGAAGTGTTACTTACCTCAAACAGCGCAAATCACAACTCCAACAAGCCCATCCAGCGTGTATCGGCCTCCAAAAAACTCAAATCTAGTCACAAACAACACAATATCAACAAATAATGTCATAGGAAACAACATCAAACAATAAAGTTTCGATCTTTATCAAAATCAAAAAGTCAACCCAAAAAGTTAACACCGGGCGCACGCCTCAGAACCGGACAAAATTCACAAACTCTAAACACCCATTCAATTACGAGTTCAACTATCTCTGCTACCTTAAATTTATATCCTTTTGATTGAACAAGTGTTGTAGACTCCGATTATTTATAAATACCTCACAAGACACGATGTAGAGATAATGCCTCAAAATATTCAATGCATGAACAATGGATGCTAACTCTAAGTCATGAATGGAGTAGTTTTTCTCATGGGGATTCAATTAGCGTGAAGCGTAAGCAATCACCCCATAACCTGTATCAAGAAATACCAATACTAATCACAATCAATCGTCCATAAACCTGATGCTGAAGGAAAAACTAGAACTTTGGAGTCGTGGTCAAGGCAGTATTGAGCTTTTGAAAGCTCACACTAATCCGACCACCTGAATGGAGCACCCTTCTAGGTAAACCTAGACAAAGGTGAAGCAATGGACGAGAAAAGCTCTACGAAACAACGATAATAATCGGCCAAGCCAAGAAAATTCTGAATCTCAGTAGTTTGTGAAGGTCTGGGCCAACTCTAAATTGCCTCAATCTTCTTGGGATCTACCTTAATACCCTCAATGGAAACCAAACGTCCCAAAAATGCCACAGAATCAAGCTAGAACTCTTACTTGAAAAATTTAGAATAATGCTTCTTCTCCCTCAAAGTTTGTAGTACAATCTTCAGATGTTGCGCATGCTCCGCCTGGCTACGCAAGTACACCAGTATATCGTCAATGAATACTATGACAAAAGTATCAAGTTATGTCTAGTATACACTGTTCATCAGATGCATAAATGTTACTAGGGCATTGGTCTGCCCAAAAGACATCATAAGGAACTCATAGTGGCCATAGCGGGTCTTGAGTGTTGTCATCAGAATATTAGAGTGCCGAATATTCAATTGGTGATACTCAAACCTCAGATCAATCTTAGAGAACACTCTAACGCCCTGAAGTCGGTCAAATAAGTCATCAATATGCGGTAGTGGGTACTTGTTCTTAATTATAACTTTGTTAAATTGCCTATAACAAATGCATATCCGCATAATACCATCATTCTTCTTCACAAATAGAACCAGAGCACCCCAAGGCGTCACACTAGGCCTAATAAATCCCTTATCAAGAAGTTCCTGAAGCTGTTCTTTTAATTCCTTCAACTCTGCTGGTACCATAAAATGAGGGAATAGAAAATGGGATGAGTGCCCGACACCAAGTTAATACCAAAATAAATGTCCCTATCTGGTGGCATGCCCCGCAAGTCAGCAGGAAACACATCCGGAAAGTCTCTTACAACTGGAACAGACCCAATGATTGGAGTATCAGCACCAACATCCCTTTCAAACACCAAATATGCCAGTCATCCCTTCCCAACCATCCGTTGGGCCTTCAAATATAAAAACACTCTACTAGGAACATACTCCAGAGAATCTCTCCACTTAATCCTAGGCAATCTTGACATCACCAACGTCACGATCTTAGCGTGACAATCCAGAATAGCGTGACATGGTGACAACAATCCATCCCTAAAATCACGTCAAAGCAACCATACTAAGCAGTAAAAGACAAATTGTCGTCTTGAGTCCCACAATAGCCACCACACACGACTAGTATACACAGTCTACAATAAAAGAATCAACCACCGGTATGGATACATGAACATGCATAACTAAGGAATCACGGGGCATATCCAAATAACGAGCAAAGTACGATGATACATATGAATAAGTTGAACCATGATCAAATAATATGGAAGCATCCATGTGGCACACTGAAACAATATCTGTGATCACTGTATCTAAAGCAACTGCCTCTGGCCTGGCGGGAAAAGCATAGTATCGAGCTACCTATCTGACCTCCCCTTATAGGGTGACCTCGACCCGTACGACCTCCACCCCGAGCTGGCTGAGCAGGTGCCATAGCAACTAGTGGCCTCCCTACAGCACTAGACCTCTATAGTGACAGGGATAATACTTCCTCATATGCCCCAACTATCCACAATCATAACAACCTAGAGCCAGAAATGGTGGTGAAGCCTGCACCGGACCCCAAGAATTATAACCACTAGAAGTAACTAGTACGGATGAACCCTGAACTGATGGAGCTCGGTATGAACTCTGAGCTGTGAGGGAACAACAAGATGACTGACCCATATGAGCATTGTATGAACAATGACTATCTGATGTGCCACAATGAACTGGATGAGCCATCTTAGCGGGCCTATAAGGACGACCTCTAATGTGATATGACTGGCCTCCAGATGAGGTACCACTGAAACCACCAAAACTACAGGGCCTCTTGCCCTCCCACTCCTCACGCTCAGGCCTGGGAACAAACTCCAAACGCCTAGCAATCTCGACAACCTTGTCAAACCTAAAATCTATCTTGGACTCTCGGTCCAAATTGTAACGTAGACCATAGTTGAGGACATCAATGAACCTCTTGATTCGCTATCTCTCTACGAGAACCAATCATATAGCATGATGGACCAAATCTGCAAATCGCATCTCATACTGGGTCACAATAATATCTCCCTGATGTAGCTGCTCAAAATCTCTATGTAGCTTCTCTCTGCGAGTTTATGGAACAAAGTTCTCTAAACAAATAATGGGAAAGTCATGCCATGAAAGTGGCGGTGAGCCAAGTGGCCTTCTCAACTCATAGTCCTACCACCATCAGTAGACTGCCCCAGTCAACTAGAAAGTGGTAAATGCAACTCCAATGGTCTCCAAAATATTCGTTGTACAAAGAATCTATTGACAATGGTCTAGGAAATCCTAGGCCATCCAAACCTCTTTAGTCTCTTTTTCTCCTCATCACTCATTGGTGGGCCAAAATCGGCCTGAGCAGCAGCATTTGGCTGGGGTGGTAATACCCCTGGTGTTTGGAGTCCCTGAGCTACCTGCTCTGGAGTACGGGTGGCAGGAGTTTAAGCACCCCCCGACCTGAGAAGTGGTTGGTGCCGTTGGTACCGAAACTGTCTGAGAAAGGATTGTGCATACAATCAATATCTGGGCCAAAGCCTCCTAAAGGCCTGGAATCACAATGGGCACAGTTGGTGCCTGAGTTGGTCCTACCGTCTTAATAACATCTTGTATCTTCTCCTCATCTAGACCAACTGGTGGGTCCACAAGTGCTGCTCTAGATATGTTACGAGCCACACCTCGGCCTCTACCGTGACCCCGGCCTCTCGCGGCCTTAGCTGGTGGTACTAGTGGTCGTCCCCTGATCTGGTCGCACGTATCCTCACCATCTATGAGAGAATAAAAGAGTCAAATTTAAAACTTCAAAATTAACAAATTTGCATGATAAGCGTGCAAGAAAGTGAAGTTTCCTAATAGTTTTTTAGACTCTCGAGGATAAGTACAAACATCTCTCTATCGATCTGCAAGACTCTACTAAACTTGCTCGTGACTCATAAGACCTAAGCAACCTAGTACTCTAATACAAACTTGCAATAACACAAAATCTACAAGTCTTGATGGCACCTAATCCAACCCACTAGATAAACCAACAATCACATGATTAACAATAAAAATGAGATAACATGATCTAATAACACAACAACGGAAGAATGTCATAAACTAACTGAGAATAAAGACAAAATTCTACTACAACCAAGCCCAAAAATCAGGGGTCAACAAGTACACTAGCACTACCGAATAACAAGGTACATAATAAATCCTCTAATACAACTATCTAAACCTATGAAACAGTAAAGATAAAGATAACGGGAAGAGAGCCTCAAGGAATGTGGACGGAATGTCAGCTACCTCCTAGATTCCCAAGCAAGCTTGCACAACTTAAGCCGGAAAATCACCTTGACCGGATGTAAGTGGATCTGGCACACGAAGTGCAGAGTGTAGTATGAGTACCACTGGCCCAGTGTACTCAATAAGTACCAATAACCATTAAGATTTCATAACAACAGTCAGATGCTAGTACCAATAACCATTAACAGTTCATAAAATATAGATAAACCATAGAAACGGTAAATCAATTATATCAAGTATACCTCGTTCTCATTTCATGAATTTAGGCATGCTTTCAAGTATAACCATTTAAAACCCAACACGAATAAAGAAGGTCAATTACCAGTTAGCATGAGGAAAATACATTTATATGCCTACATGTCAAGTATATATGTAAATCAACAGTATCACAATAGTTCCATCAATAGAATTTACACTTCGCACTGTACAGGTGCCTGGCATAACTGCCCAACATCAAGCACATATATGAAAGACTATGCCTGCACCCACTGCTGGCATGTTAGACTCTCGAGGGGTGGATATTGCCCAAGCACTAATTATAATCACTTAGCCCAATAATGAGGCATGGTGCATGCATCGCCTCAAAACAATAACACGCAGCCATTAGCACCTCAAAATCAGTACCAAACTAGCTCTAAGGCCCCAAACTTAGTCATTTACCGTTCAAGTCTTAGATAAACACATCTCAAATATTCAATTAAATATTTTTACCCTTAAGATATATCAGCAACATATGAGGAATCAAATAAGAAGTACTGAGACAGAGATATCATACGCGGATATGGTATCATAACTGGGAACATGTGTACAAATAAGGTCTATAACTCAGAGACAACAAGAATAGCACTGTCAAGTCTCATACTATTAGCACATATCCTGGACATGATGTTTAACATGATTCACAGTTCAAATAATCAAACAAGTAGAGGGGACGCATGGATAACATGATATGATAGAAACACAAGCTCGGTATTAGCTTGAAGGCCTCCCCAAACCATGAAAACACCGGTGCACGGACACACGTCCATCGCCAAGTACGTACGTCACCCCAGTATCTTTCACATAACATAGTCCTTATGGTTATATACCCTCAAATCCACGCTTAGAAGTGTTACTTGCCTCAAATGGTGCAAATCACAACTCCAACAATTACTTTTCACCCATTCATTATAACGACTCAGCCGGTCATTTTGAGAATTTAAGTCCTGTTCGGCAACATAAGGTCCTGAGTGACTTTGTATATTGTGTTATGACTTGTGTACGTGGCCGATTTCAGTTATCGGATGATTCAAAGTCAATTTGGAAGAAGGATTTCTTGTTTTAGAAGCTTAAGCGGTAAGAGTTGATCGGAGTTTTGACTTTGAGAAAATGACTCCGAAATGATATTTTGAAGATTACAACAGATTTGTATGGTGATTTTGGACTTAGGCATACGTCTGGATTTGGATCTGCATGTCCGTAGGTTAATTTGAAGCATTTCGGCGAAAGTTAGAAAAGTTGAAGTTTTGAAAGGTTGAAAGGTTTGACCAAGAGTTGACTTTGGTGATGATGGGGTCAGAATGTGATTCTGAGAGTTGGAATAGCTCTGTTATGTTATTTGGGACTTGCATGCAAAATTTGACGTCATTCTGGGCTGATTTGATAGGTTTCGGCGCGAGTTTTGGAAGTTAGGAGATTTGAAAGTTCATAAGTTTGATACATTATGCAATTCATAGTTTCATCATTGGTTGATGTGATTTTAGACCTCCAGTGAGTCCTTGATAGGTTATGGAACTTGTTGGTGTGTTTTGACGGGGTCCGGGGGGCCTCGGTTGTGTTTCGGATGGGCTATGGGCCATTTTTCGCTGTTGTTGGACTGTTGTTTTGTTGGTACCTGGTTTCCTTAATCGCGTTTGTCTCAACTCTTCCGCGTTCGCGTAGTGTAATTTGGAGGAAGGAATATTTTTTCTTCGCGTTAGCATATACCTATCCACGATCGCGTGAATGTGAGCAAGCCCCTCTTTGCGTTCATATTTTTTCTCCCACGTTCGCATAGCCCCTTATCGTGGGCTAGTGTCTTTTCCCTTACGCGATTGCATGGAGCCATTCGAGATCGCGTAATACATTTCTTGGGGCATCAACCATTCCTTATTCATGATTGTGTGAGTTCATCGGCGATCACATAGTGTATTTTGGGCAGTAACCATTTTTCTTCTTCGCGATCGCATTTGTTCTTCCGTGATCGCGATGTAGAAACACTTGGGCTGAATATAAAAGTAATCTATTCCGAGGGTTAGCCATTTTTATCATTTTTGGATTTGTAGAGCTCGGGTTTGAGCGATTCTTCATGGGTTCTTCAAGCAAATCATTGGGGTAAGTATTCTTCACCCGAAATTTATTATATTCCATGATTCTATCTTTATTTTTATCCTTAAAATAGTGTTTTGAGTTGAGGGAAAAAATGGTGATTTTTGAAGAAAACTTTCAATATGTAAAATGATGTTTTGAGGGATGAATTGGCATTGGAATTTGATATTTTTTGTATGGTTGAACTCGTATCGGAATGTGTGTTCGGGTTTTGTGAATTTTGTCGAGTTTCGAGGTACGGGCCCGGGGTCGACTTTTGGGTTGATTTTTAGTTTTTGATAAATATTGAAGCTTTATTATCCAGAATAGTTTCTTATGAGTTTTATTTATGCTTTGAAGTTATTTTGGCTAGATTTGAGCCGTTCTGAGGTTATTTCACTCGAGAAGTTCATTTTAGAGTAACTGTCTACCTTCTTTGAGGTAAGTATTTTGCCTAACTTCGTGTGGGGGAATCACCCCTTCGGATTTGAGTCTTTTATGCTAATTGTGTCATGTGAAGTCCGCGTACGCGAGGTGACGAGTACGTGCTCGAGCTTATTTGTGGAAAGTTGACCTTTTAGGACCATTAGGTCCTTATGTTCATTAGATATGGAGTTGCTTTGTTATGATTAAGTTCCCCAATTGCTAGTTTCACCTCCACGTGTTTTAATTAGAATTAATTGTTTCATGTTCCACTCTTATTGCCTATTTGACTCTCGTGTGCCTTAATTGAAGTTGTTGCCTCTTCAATTACTCTGTTATCGTTTCCACTGGTTATCCTTAATTAAGTTGTTGTATTTCTTCCACAACTTGCTCAAACCTAAATGAAGTTAGTTATCCTTTATCATATTTGCCTCATCATTATTTGGAATTTATGACTCATGTTGTCTCCCTTGTTGTCGAATTCTACTTTTGTGAAGTTATTGTTACATATAAATTTTCCCTTTTTCAGCTATTCTTATTGTGACTAGTATTCTCTATTGTGTTTATTATTTGTGAGTTTGTTCTACCATTTATTTGCATTCTAAAGCTCTTGAGTAGATTTACATGTCATATTCTCGTGTATTGTTGTTGTTGTTGCTATTGTACTCAGTTTGTTGTGCCGAGGGCTATGCGCAATTGTGGTATTGAAACTATTTAGAGAAAGTGTTGTAAAATATGGGCACATGTTGTGAAGTTCATTCTATCGTGTTGTTGTGTTTTTGGCATGTGATATGGTTGGAAGGATTTGTTCGGGTGTTTGCACAAGGTTTCTGTCGTGCTATTATTACTATTGATGTGGCACATGCGGCGTGACAAGACGGGCTATATCTGTGTGTTTGTGCATGTGGTGAAACATGGTGGGAACATTACTATGCACGTGCGGCGTGACAAGGCGTGCATTCACTTTATCATTGCGCACGTGGCGAGACAAGGTGGGATATGTCGGGGATTGATTTGTGATGATATTTGTGATGGTCTGGGGGCATTTTTGTTGTTGGAAATTGTGTAGTAGCGTGCCTAATATGTGTGAGTTGCAACTTGTGCATTTCATGGTGATTGTTTCTAATGTGACATTCACTGTTTCAACTCTTACTAGTGGCCTGAACTGTGATAGAACACTTGCACAAGCATACACCTAGTTAATCGCCCCTAACAGTTTAAGAAGATGGATCCTGATGTTATTGATAATTCATCCATACCCTCGTCTACTTGCCTTCTATGTGAGAATGGTTCTATTGGCACGTGAGTCGTCTATGCAGTTACCAGTTTTAATGAGGGCACAAGATGCCAAGTGTTTAGGGTTCACGAATTGGGACCCGTGAATTCTGAATATTTTGAGCTTTGGTGCCTCGTGGAGATTTTTGGATAAAACTTGGTGTGAAAGTGGTTATTCTCATCTAGTTTCTACCTGTCCTTCTTTAAATCATTTTCACCAGATTTAGACTGTGTTATTACTTGTTGGGTTTAATTGCTAGTTGTTGCTTCCATTCCCTATTGCAAGTACCGTATTACGTATTATTATTATCATTATGCATAGTTTTATAGAGATATCGTACGCTGTTAGTTCTATACCTATACTAGTCTAGGTTATTCAGTCCAGTAGTTGTCTTGACTATCCCTTGTCACTACTCCACTGAGGTTAGTCTCGATACTTACTAGATACCGTTATGGTGTATTCATACTACGCTTCTGCACATTTTGTGTAGATCTAGGTATTTCGGAGGCAGTCGTTCGCTAGCTAGTTATACATATCTTGCTGTGGAGACTCAAGGTAAACCTACTGCTACGTTCGCAAGCTTCAGAGTCACCTTCTGATATTGTACTTGAACTGTTTATTTCTATTTCAAAACAGTAGTAATTATAGACCTCCTAGTAACTTAGTAGAGCTTATGACTTGTACTACCGGGTTTTGGGATTGTAAATTCGTATTGGGATTTCTATTTCGTATTTGTCAGATGTTAGTTAAATATTGTTATTATTTCAGTAAATGTTAGGATTTACCTAGTCCCTAAGACTAAGTGTCATCACGAGATCCTACGGAGGGATATTGGGGTCGTGACACTCAATTATGAGTCCAAACATACCAAAATCATCCAATTCCGACCTCAAATCGACCTTCAAACCTCCATTTTTCATTTTTCAAAAGTTTCCACAAAATCCCTCATTTCTTCACTTTAAATCACTATTTAAATGCTAAAAACGAAGATGGAATCATGAAATATTAACAAATCCATGTCAAAAACACTTACCCCGATCCGAGGCGTGAAAAACACCTCCAACATCTCCCAAAACCGAGCTCTATAACTAAAAATACGAAAATGGTACTCTAACCCAAAGTTTGGAATTAAATATCTACTGCCCAGTTTTTCCTCTTCGCGATCACGGAAAGTCCCTCACAATCTCGAAGAACAAAATATGCTTCCCTCAAAAATACATTTCGTGAACACGAAGCATCAATCGCGAATGCGTTGCTTAGCAGTTCTAACACTTCACAAATGCGTGCCCAACTACGCGATTGCGTAGGCTTGAAGCCTACACTCCTGTTGACCACTCCTCTTTCGCGAAACGCGTACTCCTTATCGCATTCGCGGTGACCTGGAACCACAAAGATTCGTGAACGCACTCCAAGAATTGCGAACGCGATGCACAAAATTGCACTAGTCATAAAAGACCCTTCACGATCGCGGACCTTCCCTCGCGATCGCGTATAAGGAAACAAGAACCAAATGCATCAGTAGTCCAACAAGTCCAACAATGAGCCGTACATTACTCGAATCATACCCGAGGCTCCCGGGACCCCATCCAAACATATCAACAAGTCCTAAAACATAAAAAAAACTTAGTCGAAGACTCAAACAACACTGAATCGCGAGTCACACCCAACTCAAGCCTAATAAACTTATTAACTTCTAACTTCTAAAACTAATGCCGAATCATACCAAACTAACTCCGATTGACCTCAAATTTTGTACACAAGTCATAACTGACACAAAGGACCTATTCTAACTTTCGGAACCAAAATCCAAGTCTGGTCTCAACAAAGTCAACTCTCGATCAAACTTCTCAACATTCCAAACCTTAAACATTCCAACTTTCACCAATTCAAGCCAAAACGACCAACGGACCTCCAAATCAACATTAAAATATATGCTTAAGTCAAAAAATACCACACAAAGCTAGATAACCATCAAAACTCCATTCTAAAGTTGTCTACACAATAGTAAAACTCTGGTCAACTCTTTCAACTTAAGCCTTCAACCTTGGGACTAAGTGTTCCATTCTACTCCGAAATATCCCAGGAACTGAACCAACTATCACAACAAGTCACATATCCATAATTTAATATATAAGAAGAGATAAATTGGGGAACGAGGATAAAATAGTCAAAATGACTTACCGAGTCGTTACACAATAACTCGTATGTTATTTTTTCATCGGCCTTTGCTATAACACTATCGTAGGTAGCGACAATTAACCGTTACAATATCTGTTTTGAAAATCAGTAACACCCTATAAACCAAAACATGCATCAATCAACAATTTTCGGCCAAAACAGTCGTCAAAATATATTGCTTTATATTGTGTAAATGTCATCCGTCTTACGAATGACCAGACCCCGTTTATATAGTCGGACCCAATTCTGGAACTTAAAAAAGGCCTTGTATTAAAGAGGCCATACTCAGAGCGTGCTTGGATGGAGTTGTGTAAGAGTCGATGGGATGCCCGCAATCATGGTAAGTTTCCTCTTTAGAACAGTGATCGTTCAGGCTTTTTCTCAGGTCACTCATCTTTTTTCCTTTGTAGGCCTTAGAAATGACGTTGCAATGAGGCCCCCATCTGGTGACGAAGAAGTCCGTCCCCACCCCCTGCTCCGAAGCAGTCCAAAGAGAAGAAGAGGAAAGGGGCTCCGAGTTCACCGGGCTCAAAAAACAAAGACCGGCGAGGAGGTCTTGCAAGACTAGGGGGGACACCGGTGCTATGTCTTCGGATTCAATCTGCCAATTAAGGGTCGTGTTCGAAGAAGAAGAGGAAGCTAATTCCAAATTGGTGGCCCGTGTGCGGGCCGGCGTCACCATATAGGAAGTTCTAGAACCGGCGAGCGCTAAAGTTGAAGCATCCATATATGAGAAGGTCGGTGAGAGAGCTCAAGTTGAATCTTCCGAGCCAAAAAAGGTCGAGACTATTCCAACCAAGCTAGAGGGGTCTCGAGAGAGAGAGCGGGGAAAGTGCCCCAATAGACGAACTTGGAGCGGTCGACCTCAACGAGTCTTCTTAGATTTCGGATGCCAAGATTTGTGAGGCTGGTATGCACGGCTTTTTGGACGGGGTTGAGTTCACTTCTTTGGAAGACGTCGCCGGGCTCGGTGACTTGCCGGTATCAAGGAAGAAATCATCGTCGGGCACTACTTGTCTATTCAATAAAGCCCAACAAGCATTAAATCGGGTAAATTGGCATGCCTTTTCTTTCTCATTTATTCTAACTTTTAAACTTGTAAATAATCATAACAACTTCCCTTATGCTTGTCGGCTTCAATGCTGCATTACGAGGCTTTCCTACAAAATCGGGAGGAATTGACTCATCATGAAGCCGAGGTCCGAGACCTTAGTGAGAAAAGTGACATCTATAAGCTTCTCAATGAGAAGCTTCAAGTCGATTTAATAACGGATTAGGACGAGCATGCTGAAATGGTTGAGCAGGTATTCCGAGTGCTTCACGATAATGAAGATGAATTGGAGATAGTAACTAACGATCCAATCCTCCAGGTCCGTCCGAGGCTCGAACATATTGGGGAGCTTCAGAAACAAGTATATACAATACAAGCTGAGGCCGAACAATTCAAAACACATATGGACATTTTAGCCTCGTAAAGGAAGCCATTGATGTCTCCAAAATTTACACCACTGATTGGGATTGCAAAGCGGTCAATGCAATTATAATTAACCAACATGAGTCGGGGTCGATTCCACAGAGAGCTTCTATTGGATTAGGTATATATCTAAACTAGGTGTATGACGTGCCCAAATTGCACTTCCACATAATTGGTTGTTTCTTCCTACTTCTAAAGAGTATACTATTATTTGTAAATGAAAAGCTAAGGAACAATATTTTTGGTATTGTTGTTTTTCAAGTTGATAAAATATCTAGGGTTGTGACTTACACCTAGGTGGTTACCTAACAGATTGTGGGATTTAGGGTAGGTTTGATTGATCGGGGTATAATATAGCAATCACACGAAATTACCCACTCTATACCTCTCGGTAGTTTGAGTGGTTTTGCCCAATTTGGCTTTCTCAAGTCCAAATGGCTAATTCACAAAACTAATGATAGATGCTCAACTCGGGTCATACTATCTCTAGATTTGACCCTTTAACTGGGACTATCAATTTCTTGAGTTAACGCCAATTCCTTGTTAGTCAAGTTTTCCTAGACTTAGTCTCTCTTTATCAAGTAGAGACTAGGTCAATTAGGCCTGAATCAATGTTTGCAACCATTAATTCTTAAATTCAAGCAAGAACTAGGCTAAATATCATACACCCAATCACAAAGAAGCCCCAAATTAAAAACCCATTAGGCACCCACACTAGGGTTGAGTCAGAACCCTAGCTAAGAATTTAGCTACTCATATGCAAAATTGAAGAAACTAAAGAAGAAACTAAGATTAAACTCATAATATATGATTAAGGGAAGCAAATCTAATGTTAAAATGATAAACTATTACAAAGTTACCCAAAACAGTAAGGGAAAAACAGCTATCTACTTTCACGTGTTCAAACTTGACCTAAATTTCACAAAACGATCTATTTATACCTACTAAAATTATCGGACAAAATTTTCCCTGCGGAGGTTGTGCAGCCGCACAATTCTGTGTGCGGTCCGCACTTTGAAGTTGGCTTGACATGATGGACTTCTGCGGCCGCACAATTCTGGGTTGCGGCCGCACTTCTTCATATTTTGCGGACAGCACATTTCTGAGTGCGGCCGCACTCTTGGACTTGAGGTGGATATGGGAGATTTCTGCATACTGCACATTTATGAGTGTGGCCGCACTTTTGTCATTCTGTAACCGCACAATAATAGTGCGGTCCGCACTTCTTCAAGGACCCAAAATACCATCTCTCTGAACCTCGTCTTCTGCGACCCCACAATAATTGTGTGGTACACACTTTGCCTAGGGAATTTGTCAGTGGTTCTTCATAGTCTGCGGCCGCACACAGTGTTGTGCAGTCTGCACTTTGCTCTTTTCTTCTTTGTTTTGGTACTTGTCCAATTTTACTTCTTCTTGAGTTGATTTTCATTACTTTGGCTCATTTCTGAATATTCCTGCAAGAAAGCACATTTCATAGTTCTCGGGAATACCTTTAAGAATTTTTGATCTAAAAAGAAAGTAAAAGAGTGCAAATAAATGGTTAAAATCCCAACTTATCAGCCATCTAAGCACAACGGGAGTCGGCCGAGACCCAGCTCCGAGCTGCAAAAGAGAAAGCCTCAGTGCACGTGGAGAAAATCAAGGAGCTTCAAACTTGATTGGACTTGGTTGTTTCTAATAAGGCAAACTTGGCTAGCGAACTCAAAGTAGCTAGATTTGAGGTGGCCGTGGCCAACACCAAAGCTGATGCCAAAGTGGCCCAATTTAAGGTCGATGTTGAGGCCATCCCGGCAAAGACTAAGAGCATGGTAGATCAGGAAAAATGTCAATCTCGGAGGGAAGCCCTCGAGGGAGTTCATGCTCAGGGCTTCAATGTTATGGCCAAAATCAAGAACGCCAAAGTAGAGGAAACCAGAACCCAGAACCTCGCCTTTCCTGTGGAGGACTCCGATAGCTTAACCAAATCTGAAGAGGGGGAAGATACCGAGGATGGAGATGTTACCATCAATGAGGACCAGGCCACGTAGCAATTTATATTTTTGCTTTCTTTAGCACCTTTTTTAGGCTGGTTTGGCCGTTGTAAAATTTTGTTTTAGGCTGATCTGGTCTCAAACTTTTCCTTTCCTTTATTACTTGTATTCACAAAGGTCGGAATGCCTTAGCATAAAACAATGAGGTTGTGTCCGAGGGTTCAAACAAATCTTACTTTTATTGCCTTTCTGGGTTAAGGCGTTGTTGGGGTTCGATGTTAACACAGATTTTGCTCCAAAAGTATCTTGAGTTTATAACTTTGCCGAGGGCAACCTTGAGAACCGGTTGTCAAAATATTTCTCTTATTTGAAGGCCTCTTTTTGTTACGGGTCACGGATATCTCCAAGCTGTGTTAAATTGGCCTAGCATGTTCATTCGGGAACTACCCATTGGGCTTATTTTCCCGAGTCATCCGGGCTTTCCCGAGATAACAGTCCCCGATTGGGGTGGTCGTGGCCTTTTTAAAAATCGGGGAGTTGCCTAATAGTTCTTTTGCCCCCGAGGCCTAATAACTTGGGCTGTTTGAGTTGGACTGCAGTACCCAAATGAGGGGGTGGTCATTCACATTCTAGTTATGTATTGCCCTTGGACTTGTTATTTTTTGGAAGTATGAAGTTCTCTAAAGGGATGTAAATAGGACAAATTTTAAAACATAAGATGATTGTAAGGAAAATACTTCTCTTTATTCTCGATCGAAATAATCATACATGCGAACATGTTTTATGCCAGGGGTCGAGCAATCTATATGGGCATGGTTCGTTTTGACCGTTTGGCCCTTACAATAAATCATTTTTATCGAGACCCTCCCTTTATGAAGTAGTTTTCTCGCTAGAGTTGATACTCGAAGACAATGCATATCCGAGGGTAGCCCCCCAGTGTTCGAGGTTGATTACAAAGTGACCTCGGATATTGTTGAATTGATCTTCTCTGCCGATTCGTAATCGGGCTTCATTCTAAGTTAGCACGATTCATGGTTGCCTCATTAAAAACCTCGCCTAAAAACCCATTTGGGAAAAAATCGGTCTAAGGGAAAAAGAGTGCAACACGTGCTTTCAGACCTAAATACTTTAGCAGTAATACTGTTTTAGGTGAGATATGTTCCAATTGCTCGGTGGTTGTTCTCCATTCATCGTTCCGAGCTTGTAGGACCCTTTTTCCAGTAACCTCGAGAATTTGGTACGGTCCCTTCCCAATTCAAACCCAATTTCCCTTCATTCGGATTATGGGTGTTGAGAGTGACTTTCCTTAGCACTAAGTCACCGATGTTAAAATATCTAAATTTGCTCTTCAATTGTAATATCTCTCGATCTGTTGCTTTTGGGTGGCCAATCGGATGAGGGCGGCTTCATGCCTTTCATCCAATAGTTCTAGGCTCGTATTCATGGCCTCGTCGTTTGATTCCTTTGTTGCATATCGGAGCCGGAAACTCGGTTCTTCAATTTTGATCGGTATTAGATCTTCGGCACCATAGACTAATGAGAATGGGGTAGCCCCGATACTGGATTTCGAGGTTGTGCTGTATGCCCAAAGAACTTCGGGCAGAATTTCCTTACAATTTCTTTTAGCACCGGTTAGCCTCTTCTTAAGATTTCGGATGATGGTTTTGTTGGTCGATTCGGCTTGCCCGTTCCCGCTAGGATAATAAGGTGTTGATAGGATTCTTTTGATCTTATGATAAACAAGAAATTTGGTTACTTTGCTGCCGATGAACTGTTTCCCGTTATCACACACAATTTCGAACGACATCCCGAATCGACATATGATGTGATCCCAAATGAAATCGATGACTTCCTTTTCCCTAAATTTTTTGAAGGCCTGTGCTTCAACCCACTTAGAAAAATAGTCAGTCATAAAGAAAATAAATTGAGCTTTACCTGGTGCTCATGGAAGAGGGACAACGATATCCATTACCCACTTCATGAATGGCCATGGTGACAAGACCGAATGGAGTAGTTCCACGGGTTGGTGAATCATCGGCGCATGTTTTTGGCATTTGTCACATTTTTGAACGAACTTCTTCGCATCTTTTTCCATGTCTATCCAATAATATCCGGCTCTGATTATCTTTTTAACCAATGATTCTGCACCAGAATGATTTTTGCAAGTGCCCTCGTGAACTCCCTTCAGAACATACTCGGTGTCTCCTGGTCCCACACATATCGTTAGTGGACCATCAAACATTATTTTGAAAAAGGTTCCGTCTTCGAATAAGGTTAATCGTGCTGCCTTCGTGCGCAGGGCCCTCGACTCTTTTGGATCTAAGGGAAGCTTTCCATTTTTCAAATACTCTATGTATTTATTTCTCCAATCCCATGTCAAGCTTGTGGAGTTTATTTCGGCGTGGCCTTCTTCGACTACTGACCTTGTGAATTGCACGACGGCCCCATAATTGAGCTCGTTGTCTTCGACCAATGACCCTAAGTTTGCGAGGGCATCGGCCTCACTATTCTGATATCGAGGCACATGCTGCAAAGTCCACTTCCTAAATAAGTGCAAAGTTACTTGTAACTTATCTAGGTATATTTGCATTCATTATTTCCTAACTTCGAAGGTTCCGTTAACTTGATTCACCACGAGTAGGGAGTCGTATTTGTCTTTGATCACCTATGTTCCCAAGCCTTTGTCTAGTTCGAGACCTGCAATCATGGCCTCGTATGCGGCCTCGTTGTTAGTCAATTTCACAGTTTTAATAGATTGTCTAAGCACGTTGCCTATGGGCGGTTTTAGTACGATATCGAGTCCAAACCCTTATGCGTTCGAATCACCATCCGTAAAGAGGGTCCAGATTCCCGAGGACGTACCCGAGTTTACCAACAACTCTCTTTCAACCTCCGGTACTATGGTCGGCGTGAAGTCAGTTACAAACTCTACCAAAATTTGAGATTTAATGGCTGTTCGGGGTTGATATTCGATATCATACCCGCTGATTTCTATGGCCCATTTGGCTAACCACCCCGAAAGCTCAGGCTTATGCATAAAATTTTGAAGTGGATAAGTTGTTACAACATATATTGGGTGACATTGAAAGTACGGTTTTAGTTTCCTAGAGGCGCTTATCAAAGTGAGCGCCAACTTTTCTAGGTGGGGATACCTAGTTTTGGCCTCACCTAAGGTCTGGCTAATGTAATAAACAGAAAATTGTGTACCTTGTTCTTCCCGGACTAGGACTCCACTTACCGCTATCTCCGATACTGCCAAATATAAGTACAATTATTAATCTCTCTCAGCATGTAAAGTAGCGGCGGGCTCGGTAAGTAACGTTTAAGGTCTTCCAAGGCTTGCTGGCATTCCGGGGTCCATGTGAAGTTATTTTTCTTCATCATCAAGGAGAAGAATCGATGGCTCTTATCGGAGGACCTCGAGATGAAACGCCACATGGTGGCTATGTGCTTGGTTAACCTTTGCACGGCATTTACGTTGTCTACTACTGTGATGTCCTCGATAGGTTTGATCTTGTCGGGTTTGATCTCGATCCCTCTGTTGGATACCATGAACCCGCAAAATTTGCCTGACCCGACCATAAACGCGGATTTATTCGGGTTCAGCTTCATGTTGTATTTCCTCAATATATTGAAGGTTTCCTATAAATGCTTCAAATGGTCCTCTACTCGTAGGGACTTAACTAACATATCATCAATGTAAAATTCCATGAATTTCCCTATTTTTTCTTTAAACATCTGGTTTACTACGCGTTGGTACGTGGCACCATCATTTTTTAATCCAAACGACATTACGTTATAGTAGTAGGTTCCATATTTAGTGTTGAACGAGGTCTTCTCCTGATCATCCAGGTTCATTTGTATTTTGTTGTACCCGGAATAGGCATCGAGAAAACTGAGGATCTCATGGCCGGTCGTAGCATCGATCATGCGATCGATATTAGGCAAAGGAAAAGAGTCATTGGGGCATGCTTTATTTAGATCTTTGTAATCAACACACATTCTAAGTTTGTTTCCTTTTTAGGGGCTACCATTACGTTTGCTAACCATTCGGGGTATTTTACTTCCCGGATGGACCCTATTTTAAGAAGCTTGGTTACCTCATCTTTGATGAAGGCATGTTTGATCTCAAACTGGAATCTTCTTTTCTGCTTTACCGAATGGAATTTCGGGTCCAAGCTTAGTTTATGTGTGGTGATCTCCGGTGGGATCCTTGTCATGTCGCGATGGGACCAAGCGAAATAATCCATGTTAGCTATAAGAAATTGAATAAGTTTTTTCCTGAGCTCAGGAGTTAACCCCGTGCCCAGGTATACCTTTCGTTTGGGCAGATGTTCGATTAGTATGACTTGTTCCAGTTCTTCGACCATTGATTTGGTGCCGTTGGAATCATTGGGGATTATGAAGTATCGAGGAACCCCGTAAATCTCGTCTTAGTTAATTCCTTGCTTGTTCGATTGGGTCGAGGCTGGCATCGATGATTGCTATCTGGCTTCCTGTTTTGCTTTCAAAACTGAGTCCTTTGTCGATGATAGTGTTGACATCGGAATTACTTCATTGATGGCAAACATCTCCTTTGTGGTGGGCTGCTCCTCATAAACCGTCATTATCCCTTATGGTGTTGGAAATTTTAATACCTGGCGAAGGGTCGAGAGCACAGCCCTCATGTTATGGATCCATGGTCTCCCGAACAGGGCATTGTACCTCATGTCTCCTTCGATCACATAAAACTTGGTCTCCTAGATGATACCAGCTACGTTTACCGTCAACGTTATTTCTCCCTTAGTAGTTCCACAAGCAATGTTGAATTTGTTTAGCACTCGGGCCGCATGTACGATTTGGTCCTGTAGGCCAAGTTGTTCTACGACCCTCGATCGAATGATGTTGGCCGAACTACCTGGATCAATCAATACATGTTTAACTCGATTTTTATTCATGAGTACATAAATTACCAGTGCATCATTATGGGGGTGTATGATTCTTTATGCATCCTCGTCGTTGAAAGATAAAGTTCCTTTTTGTATGTAATCTTGAGTTCGTTTTTGCCTTGTGATTGATACTTTGGTGCGCTTTATAATCGGACCTTGAGGAATATCGACCCCTCTAATGATCACATGAATGATGTGTTAGGCTCGTATTGTTCATTCTGTTTATTGGAATCCATGTTTCAGAAATGATTATTAGCTTTGTCGCTCATAAATTCTCTAAGATGCTCATCATTGAACAACCGGGCTACTTCTTCTCTCAATTGTCGGCAATCCTCCATTCTGTGGCCATGTCTGCCATGATATTTGCATATTTGTTATGATCCCTTTGTGTTGGATCGGTTTGTAGAAGTCGAGGATATTTAGTATCTTTGATGCGTCTGATATCCGATACGATGGTGGATGCATCGACATTAAAGTTATATTCTGACAATCGTGGTGCTTCATTGGGTCCGGTATGCCTGTTGAAACCATTCTTGCTCATGAGCCCTCGAGAGCTCTGGCCTCGATCATTTCTCTTTTCACTTCGTACAGGGTTGCACCCAGGTCCGTTGCCCCTACGATCTCTATTATACGGCTGGTATCGATCCCTGTTCGACCTTGGTTCTCGGTCGATATCCCTCTTAATTCTGTCCATGGGTCTGATAGGATAAACGGACCTGTAAGGAGCCCCGAGTTGGTCATCTTTGACCTTGATCTTCGATTGATACCGATTATGTACATCAGCCTAAGTGACATCCGGCTATTCTATCAAATCCTACTTCAACTGTTGTGAAGCCACCGAGCTTCGAACATTGAGTCCCTTGGTGAAATCCTAAACTGCCCAATCGTCGACAACCGGTGGTAGGTCAATTCATTCCATTTGTAATCGAGACTTGTATTCTCTGAGCATTTCGTTGTCCTTCCCTTGAAAAGGTCCGATTTCCTGGTTTCGACCTTGATGGCTCCGGCGTGTGCTTTTACGAATGAATTTGCAAGCATAGAAAAAGAATCAATAGAGTTAGGTGGTAAATTGTGGTACCATATCATAGCTCCCTTTGGCAGGGTCTCCCTGAATTTCTTTAGTAACACGGATTCGATTTCATCATCCTCCAGATCATTACCTTTAATTGCACATGTGTAAGAGGTGGCATGCTCATTTGAATCACTCATTCTGTTGTACTTAGGGATCTCAGGCATGCGAACATTTTTGGGGATCGGCTTTGAAGCCACACTTGGAGGAAAAGGTTTTTATACGAACTTCCTGGAATCCAGGCCCTTCAATATTGGAGGTGCTCTTGGGATTTGGTCTACCTTGGAATTGTAAGTTTCAACATTTTTTCTCGTTAGCCTCAATCCTCTTCTCCCCCGGTTAGGCCCATCTATACGCTGAGGTTGGTCTCCCTAATTGAGGCCCTTTGAGACCCATCAAATGCTTTCACATTCATACTTCCTGCTCGTATCTCGTACATGCCTTTACGCAATCTTTTCAGAGTAGTTAGTGGACATATATTGTGGCTTTCCAATACTTGCCCTACCATGTTGGCCATTTCTCCCCTGGTGATGTTATTGGGTACATAGGCTTCATTCAATACCTTGATCAGGGCATTCCTATGTGCCTCGGATTTTTGCAGCAGTGATAAAATGGATATTTGAGCAGGGGCTTTGTTCAGATGATCAACCATAGAATATTCTCTTTCTTGCACCTTTCTCCAAAGGTCATCCGGGCCAGTCTCAATGACAAGCGACTTAAATGCAACTTCTTTGCTCGTTCCTCCCAAATGCTTGGGTGTATAAACCCAACCGATTTTGGTCATGCCTTGCGCTGCAGCTGTTTCTTTCATTTTTGCTTTTCCTTTCCTTCTTGCTTCCTCAACATAAGACAGCATAGATGATACCATCACGGTGAAGGGTGTTGTTACTTCAACCTCAAACGGAGTTGGTACGGCTACCTCAACTTCAATTGGTGCCTGAGTTTGTACCACGATAAGTGTGAGAGTGACTGGAGATGTTTTATGATTATCCCTTTCTCGAATGAGTCCAATTGACCCTTTCGAGTCCCATTCTTCATCGATCTCTATCACGTTTACCCCTTCAATCATGTGATCTGGGAGAGGATTGTTTCGGACATTGGGTACAACCTCATTTTCCTGTATGACTTTGGTCTCAATTAATGCCTAAATCTTATCCTTCAAAGTATGACACTCATCAATGGTATGACCCTTCATTCCTGGGTGATAGGCACATGTCTTATTTGGGTTAATCCACTGGGAAGAGTTTTCCATAGCAATAGCGGGAATGGAAGTAACATAACCAGTAGCCTTTAGCCTCTCGTATAGTTGGTCTATGGGTTCATCAATTAGAGTGTATTGTCTGAGTGGTAGTATGTTGTTTGGGTGTTATATGTATGGTAAGTGGCGGCAGGTTGTTGATATCTGGGAGGTGAAGGTTGATATGTGGGTGGAGGTGTTTAGTATGTGAGAGGAGACTTTGGACCTTGGGCTACCATTACTGCACCCACTTCTTTCTTCCCGGAGATACCTCCCGGGTGCAAATCTTTATTTGTGGCCTGGAGTGCTTCGAAATTAGTCACCATTCTGCTTTTGGTCTTGATGATGTCATAGAACTTATGGTTTTCAATAACCATCAACCTTTCATAGTATTGCGGTTCTTGAGCTCTGATGAAGAACTTATTCATATGTTCTTCTTCAAGTGCCGGTCTAACCTTCGCAGCTTCAAACCTCCATCGGGTTGCATACTCGCGGAAGGTTTTCGTTGGTTTCTTCTTGAGATTTTGAATATAGGAAACATCTGGTGCATTTTCTGTGTTGAACCTGAATCTATCCATGATATCTGACGCCATGCGCACCCAATTAACCCACTTTTTTTGGTTCTGACTGATGTACCAAGACAGAGCATCTCCATTGAGGCTCCTCATGAACAACTTCATACGGATTCATTCATCTTTGCCAACTCCGACCAACTTGTCACAATATGTTCTTAGATGCACCTTCGGATCACCAGTTCCGTCGAACATTTTGAACTTAGGAGGTTTGTAACCCTTTGGCAATTCTACATCTGGCTGAATACACAAATCCTCATAATTCAAGCCCTCACTGCCTTTGCCACTTTCGACACTTTGAACTCTGCCAGTAAGCTTCTTGAGTTCTTCCGCCATGTTCTTGATGATCAGGTCTTTCTCGGTATATTCGGGTATATATAGGGTCTATTGTTAGGTATGGGGTAAAGTTTCCACATATATGGGATTGCTTTGATGGACTCCGGGAATCTGGCATAATGGTGGTCAATGGTTAAGTTTTGGGGATCAGGGGTAGGCTGTGGTGCATTCTGAGGAGTGTGATAAGTGGTGGTTTATGGATATTGAGTCGAATGGTGATGGTGTTGTATAGGGGTAGGTAGTGGTGGAGGATTATGGTTTTGAGGAGGCTTGGCATATTGATATGGCGCGGGATGATTTTGCGTATTTTGGTTTTGTGTGTTTTGGGGAGGTACCAGGTTTTGGGCGTTTCTATTTTCTTGGTTGATGTCGGGGACGTTTAGGGTGAGGGAAAGGTTCGCCAAATTTCGGACCTGCTCAAGCTCCCGTTGTAGCTTCAATATTTTTTGTTCCAGATGTAGGACCAAATCATTTTTTGATGGCATACTCCGGCCGTCTGAAGTTTCAATGTTCTCTGCGTGGGTAGCATTGTCTTTTTTAATACCACTCATATCATCCATTTTCACTTTTCCTTTGTTCTTGGGATCACTTGGAGGAGGAGAACTTCTGGATCTAGTGTGATATGTTGACGATGCCAGTATCCACGAATCAACCTTGGGGAAAGGATAAAAGTAAAGAAAAAACAAAAAGGTAACCAAGTCAGTAAGGGGTATTAAAAGAATGTATGCGATATTGAAAATGTATTGCAAAATTAATAAATTTGCGTCCTAATTTGAGGGACCTCATTGTGCCCGAGGTAGGCCTAAGCGACACATAGACTTGGAGACAATTGATGCCAATAATTGAGTCATTTCATTAATGCGAAAATGAGTCAAATCTGTACTAAAACGACAATAATGAGAAAGTCGCTAATGGCATTTGCCTTATTACAATCAAAAAATTGGAACGAATCTAAAAAGTAATAAAGACATTGTTTCCTAATCTATTTGGCACCAGAAGGATCTTCTCCATGCTTTGCCTTCTTGGATCCATCGATCATGTTCCCCAGGTCGCGCATATCCAATAGTAAGTAAGCCCTTGCTAGATTCCCTCCTTCATTGCCTTCTGTGTTCTAACAATCCGAGAGACTCTTTCTCATCTTTCCCTCAAGTTCCATTAGACCTTGCTCCAAATATTTCAATCTCTCTGTTTATTTAGTATCAATTTTTCTCAATTCGTTGATCGTTTCCATATCCACTTTCTGTTGTTTCAAATGCATACCGTCAGACTCGAAGACCCTCATGTACAGCATCCAATACATGACTTGTGCTTCAGCAGTGTCATCTATAACTCTATTTTTCAGATTAATTCCTTGCTTGACATCCCCCCGCTATATCATCTACCAACCATGATGGGTAAAAGTACACATGGCCGACATGATACCTGTCTGGCTCGATAGTATCTTTCTCCACAATGGCCTTTTGATTCCACATATGATGTGCCTAAAACTTGAACGGAATGATGTTCCCTTTCTAATCTTCTTTGTATTGGACCATGATGGAAACCCGAGGTATAACCTGTTTTCTTCCCGCTTACCTTATTACCCTTACAGGAGCATAAGGATAGATCTCTCTTAACCAATCAGCACTAGATGAGTAGTTTATTTTGATCTGATGATGAACTCACTGCTAGGGAACCATTCAAACATCCAATGTACCTTTTCGTCAGTTAGATTGCTGAAGAAACGCACCCAGCTCACAACACTTCTAGGTTGCGCAAACCTATCTGGGATAAATGTCATTCTCTTTGGATGATGGTAAGCTATGTAGTCATTTAATGGTCGTCGCAAAACCTCTTGGCGATATTTACCTCTCTGTAAGTGTTCTAATAACCAAACCTGCAGCAACAGATTACAGCCCTCGGAGTGTCCATACCCCTGCTTACATCGATCTAAAGCGCGATACATTTCAGCCAAGATCATGGGGATGATAGTGTAAGTTTGTCCCTTGATTCCTTCCATTAGAGTCCAAGCGACCATGTCTAAGCGAGTGTAGATCCTTCCCCCTTTCATTGGAAATATCAGCAATCCCAAGAAACAGACAATGAACACAAGAACTCGGCGGTGCGTCCAACCTAAGAAAGTGATGGCAAGTTCATCATGATGAAGGTGATATGACTTGCTATGCCCATAACATTCGTAAAGGAATTCAAATTGGATGTATGACTTTTTCTGACAAATTAACTCATAATTTTTCTAGAACCCCAATATTTTCAAAAAGCCGCGGGGAGTGCGATTTTCTGGTACTAATAAACCTGGACTATACCATGGCAACATAGCGAAGCCTCCTATTTCCTCAAAGAGAGAAGTCATTTCTATGTCACCAAAGTGGAAGACAACTCTTTTCTCATCCCAAAACATAGTAGCGGCCTCAATCAATGCCCTAATTTTCCAAATGTCCAATAAGGAAGGTAAATTACCAAGGACCATTTTCATATGATTCTTGTCACTAGGTGAGAGGTTCTTCCACCAATCAAGCAGCAAAGGTGGGATGTTTTGAACCATACTGAACCTGGGGACTTCGTGCTTTATTTTCTGCAAACAAATAGAGTTATCAATTTCCCCCTCCGGGTCTGACTATTTACACATTAATGATCAACATACCGGCATGTTTTCTCCAACTAATGCACATAACGTGATGGTGTCCATTGGGATTATGGAAATCCCGTCGGACTTTGGACAAGGCTTTTCTTAGTGGATTATCATGTGGACAACGTTCTAACCCATACTAGGTTTGACATGATGCATACACATTTGATATTGGAGTGAGGTTTCTAAAAGGGTCTAGACCGGTAATCTCAAGTGGACAACTTGAGAAGGAAAGGCACGGGACCGTCGACTGCACCGCTGATCGATTAGTTTACCGCAAGTAAGCCTTTCCAATTTAAAAGGGTAATTTTGGAAGAGCGTGGACACTCATCAAGCGCCGCTATGTTATTAATCGGGAATGAGTGGAATATGGTGTGGAGCATGCTTTATGCAAAGATAATAACACGTTGCCAAGTATTTGCATGATAAATATGTAAAAGCAATAAATACAGTATTAAGGTAAAACATAAAAGACGTAAAAAGAAAGACAAAGGAAGAAGTTAGTTCATGGTATATAGGGAATGTAATAAAGTAAGCAAGGGAGTAGGGGTGGGAGAGACATGATGTAGCAATCTTTAAACAAATGAAGAGCAGTTTAGAGTAAATAAAGGTGAATAGGAAAGGGATATCCATGTTATAACCAATTTAATCAAAGGAAGGTGGAGCAGGGAGGGATTGTGCATATTTCAACGAATTCAAACAAGTGAAAGGAAAATGGGAGAGGGATGTGCATGTAGTAGCAAATAAAAATGGAAAAGGGAAGCGCGCTTATATCAAAGAAGACTAATCCATATAAGCCAAATTTGCTATGGTAAGAGCCTAAGTGTAAATCCCCAGCAGAGTCTTTTTCTCGCAAAATTGGGCTTCGACATGTGACAACTCTTTTAAGGAGGTATTAGAAGAGGAGAGTCTCCACCTAATGATTCTTATGGTGCGTTAGGGAACCTATTTGCAAATGACTCCGATTTAACTGGTCAACGCTACCAAAGATCGGGTAAGGGCTCAAGTTACCTCAAAGAGAAGGTGTTAGGCACTCCTCGAGGTCCACAACTATGGGTCCCGGCCGAATTTAAATTATATGGATTAGTCTATGTGATCAAGTAAGCAAAGAGAGTACACAATCTAAGAATTGTATTACAAAGAGATCTTGAATAGGGAGGTGCAGTTATTTTTTCATTCTAATAGAAAAGAAAATAAAATGGATGGGGGGTCCTAAGTTTTTTAGCCTAAAGGATCACCCTATGCAACATAAATAATATTTCGTAACTCTCTTGAGATAGGGTGTTACTCATATTATCCAGCGGGCACAGACTATCATCTCCTACTACCCGATTACTATGTTAAAGTTGTTTACCTAAGAGCGCTCTAATTCAATACTTAGGTTCAGGAGGCATTGGACCTCTATTTAGGGTGGTTCTATACTTTTCTTAGGTTGCTCAGAATGATAAAACTAGGCGACATACAAAAAAAGTCGGACTTCATGTAAAGGCAATTAAGGGATCAAGTTAGCCTCCACACTAAGACAACAAATGCACGCAAACAAATTCTAACATTAGGCGTTAGACAGTTTCAGAATTGAGGTGATTTAAAGCCAAATGAGCCCTATAGACATGGCTTCTATGTGACTATGCATTAAAACATACAAGCGGTTTCAAAGGCTAGGCGCTGCTTATCTCCAAATAATTATATGATTGTTGCATACTGTGTCTAGGTCTGAGTCACTAAGTGACAATGAAATCTATTGGAGGAAAGCCCATAATTATTCATGCTTTCTAACAATATCATATGTGAAACAGTGTTTGAGTGATTTAACATTAACAAATTATGGCGAGTAATTATATCCTATGGGCAGGATCTCTAACGTTCAGCACTTAGAGCTGATTTTATCGTCATACCTTAATCCTATAGGCATATTTTCTAGGTGACAGTGGCAAACAGAATAGTCAGAATACTGTAGGCATGATTTCTAGTGAATGCTGATGCGAATTGAAATCAATGACATTTATTCCTATAAGCAGGTTTTCCAGTAGCACGTAGCAGTAAGCATAATTGCAGCACTTTGAATTCATGTTTTCTAGCAGACTGTGTGTGTGTGCATTTTCCCTAATGGCATGATTTCTATAGTGCCCCTAGTAATGGAATAACATATTTATAACAAGTAAATCACTGAGTCCTATAGGCATATTATCTACCCATTTGGTATGCAAATATTAGAAATCTACCCATTTTGCATGTAAATATTAAATTCTACCCATTTCCCCTTTTTTACTAACACCCAAATTATTTATACAAAACTATTACAGAAAAGATGAGAAATATAAATGCAAATATTACACAATAAATTATAGTAGGCCTACAACATACCTAAAGGAGATACCTAGTATTTCCTGGACCTTCAACAAACCCCTTCTTTCGCAAATAGCATGCCCAGATCCAAACAGGGGACTATGCCCATCAGCACAACCCAAAACCATAGAGGAACTCAAGCCAAACCAAACAGTCACAAATTGCCCATATGATCCAAATATTGAATTACACAGAAATCACTTACACAACCCAATTTGCAGATTATACTAATAATGTGAGGAAGAAAAGCTAAATGCTAGAGACAGTTCAAGTTCCAACAGCAAAGAGAGTGATCAAAGAATCCCAAATCCTAGTGTGTCAGAGTTCACAAGGGTCTCAAATGGACCCCGAGAAGTGCTCAGACTAGGGAGGTCAATAGAGAGAGTTTTGGTGGCCTTGGCTTTCAGCCGGCCAAGAGTGATAGATTCAGAATGTGAAGGTAACAAATGAGAGTGATATGCCATTGATCAAGTGATAGAATTTGAAAAGGTGCACTTATGTTTTAGAAGCAGACATAGAAGGGGTGATTGAACAAAGAACATACAAGAAAAGAGAATCAACAAAAAAAACTCAAAGGACAGGTTGATATCACAAGTTCAAACACTGAGCACATTGGGCAGAAAACATTTTGTAAGAAGCAGGGGAATCAGGTTTTCTGAGACTACAAGATTAACATACAAAGGTGCACAATGCCAAATGAATCTAAAGTAGAGCACTAACTTAAAGAATTTAAGGCCTAGGGGTCCAAATTATGTTGAATATCCATCACAACACCAGAAAGTAGACATGCCAACTTGTATCACTAAGACAAAAAGTATCAAACATTATTAGGAAACACACGTTAAGATGGCTACTCTAAAGTTCCCAACTAATCACCAAGAGATACAGGATTAGGAAAACCGAAGACATAATGAGTGACAAAATAGCATGAGAGCAGGTCATAGCTAGAGTGAAGGTCCTAACAGAGATTATGACACATTATATATACGAGGCAGTCATTACAGGAACCCAGAACAATGCAGGGAAGCAAACTCAATCCATGTAGTAACTGTAAACAATCGGGTGCCAACACATTAGGCTAAACGAACTTAAGAGACTCCAAATTATTCAAGTTAAGCATAAACATATCTCTAAACTAGTAGATTTAGGTAAAATCAAGTGCTAAAGAAATTCAGATCACAAAACGTGTTCAATGCCAACAAGGTTGCACATAGAGATGGTCTAGAAACACAATAGGTCACGAAATATCTGAGGTATGAATATGCAAATCATGAACACAGGAGAATAAAATTGCGAAAGCTAAGGAACTTACCAGTTATCACTTGACAAATAGACAAACAAGAAAGAACAAATTCCAAACTACTCTGAACGTCAGCAAAGAGCAATAGAACCTAGAATCTTAGTGAGTCATAGTTCCCAAAGGCTTCAAACGAATTCCGAGTAGCGCTCGCACCAAAAAAAGTAAAAAAATCGAATTTCGGTGGCCTTGGCTTTCAGCCGGCCAAGAGCCAAAGTATAGAACAAGAGAATGAGAGAATAATAGAGTGACAACCTTTAGTTTTTTAGTGAATCTCGTGAAAAAAAGTGTGTTTCAAAGGGGAATGGGGAGGGGTTTATATAGTAGTAGAAATCAAGCACACAAACAAGGAAAGCAGTCAATCAAACACAAATAAGAAAGGAAAAATATCTCATGCAATAAATAATAGAACCGGTAAAGGAGAAATCAAAATTTCAAAACCTAATTGAGTCCAATGGTCGTGAATCTGGCCGGCAATGTAAGAATCGTTCATTGTAGAGTATATATAGATGAAACATCGGCCAGATCCTCACAAAATTAAAGCCAAATCAGGCCTATCGTGAAAGGTAGCATTTACCAAAATTAGGTAAATATCAAGTAACACCATGAATGCCTGAGTAGTAGCAGAATACAGCAAGAGAATCATGAAAGGACCCCATATTGTGGCTGGATTTAGAGGGGATTCGAGGGTATTACGGCTAGGGTTTCTCACAGAGGAGAGAGTGTGAGGGAAAGGGGGGCGGCGGTCTTTAGGAAATGGGGATTAGGGTTAGGTTGATGGGATATAAAGAGAGATGAGGATTTATTATGGGCCCTTGATCATTGAAGATAAACGGCCATGATTGAATAAGAAATGGGGTAGGTTAAATGGAATGGGTTGCGACCGAATTTTTAAAGGGGTCATTTGGTTGGGCTCTTGAATAATGAAGTACAGTGGGCCAAAGGTTTGGGCCTGACTTTGGTACGGAAATAACCTTGTATTGGGCTACAAATTAAATATGCAAAATTATTATAAATATAATTCATAAAAGAGATTAATAAATAATAAAAACATCACTTATGTAGTAAAAATAATTTAGAATGCTAGCTTGACATTATAAAAATATAAAAAATGCTATTTAGCACAAATAATACAATAAAAAGTAATTATGCATAGAATATAGGCTATTATTTCAAAATTATGTAAATAGCTTAAAAATAATTATATTAAATGAAGTAAAAATATTATGAAACATATATATGGGTGAAAAATAATAAATTTGATGATTTAGTCATCACAAAATAATTTAAAGGATAATTAATAAATATTTGAACAATTTGAATGCAAGAACAAATTGATTTTGAAGTTTTAAAATTATAAACAATTATGGAAAATGCTTGCATAAATCTTGTAAATTATATAATAATACAAAATAATGTTTTAAAAGTATTTATACTTATTTAAAAAATATGAGGACAAAATTGGGTATCAACAGGATTTGCATGCAAAATTCGATATCAATCTGGATTGATTTGGTATGTTTCGGCACGAGTTTTAGAAATTAGAAGACATGGAAGTTCATAAGTTTGATTCGTGGTGTGATTCGTAGTTTTGACGTAGTTTGATGTGATTTGAGACCTCGAGCAAGTCTGTGGTATGTTATGAAAATTGTTGGCATGTTTCGACGGGGCCTCGGGTATGTTTCGGATGGGCTACGGGCCATTTGTCGAGGTTGTTGGACTGAAGTTTTGCTAGTATCTGGTTTTCTTAATCACGTTTGCGTCAACTCCTCCGCGTTTGCATAGTGTAATTTTGGAGGCAGGCACTATTTCTCTTCGCGTTCGCATGTTACTGCCCATGATTGCGTAAGTGTGCATCCCCCCTTCACCGTGTTCGCGTAGCATAGCTCAGCAGGTAGTTACCTTTCGCGATCGCATTCTTTGTTTCGTGATCGCATTATTTGTTTCGCGATCGCGTAGTATATATCTTGGGTCATTAGTGTTAAACTTCTTCGTGATCGCATGTACTTGTCCACAATCGCGTAGTACAATTTCTTGCAGTGGACCTTTCCTTCTTCGCGGTCACAATTCTTCTTCCACGGTCGCGATGTGCAAATACCTAGGCAGCAGAATATATCTTCCAAAATCGAGGGTTTAGCCATTTTCACCATATCTTGAGTTGTTGAGCTCAGTTTTGAGCGATTCTTCGAGGGTTTATCATACAAATCATTGGGGTAAATGTTCTTCACCCGAAATTTATTATATTCCATGATTCTACCTTTATTTTTAGCTTATAATAAGTGTTTGAGGTGAGGAAAATGGAAATTTTTGAAGAAATCTTTCAAAATGTAAAATGATGACTTGATGGACGAATTGGTATTAGAATTTGATAATTTTGATATGGTTGAACTCGTATCAGAACGGGTGTTCGGATTTTGTGAATTTTATAGGGTTTTGAGGAGCGGGCCTGGGGTTGACTTTGGGGTTGATTTTTTAGTTTTTGTTAAAGGTTGAAGATTTTGGCTAGATTTGAACCGTCCGGAGGTTATTTCACTCGAGAAGTTCATTTTAGAGTAACAATGTATCTTCTTTGAGGTATGTATCTTGCCTAACTTTGTGTGGGGGAACTACCCCCTTAGGATTTGAGTCTTTGGTGCTAATTGTGTCATGTGAAGCCCGTGTACGCGAGGTGACGAGTACGTTCTCGGGCTTATTTGTGGAAGTTTGACTTTTTAGGGCTCTTAGGTTCTTATGTTCATTATATATGAAGTTGTTTTGTTATGTTAAATTCCCCATTAACTAAACTCACCTTACATGTCTTAATTGGATTAATTGTTCCATGTTTTAGCCTTCTTGCCGATTGAACTCTTATGTTCCTTAACTGAAGTTGTTGCTTCTTTTATTGATATGCTACCAATTTCGTAATTGCTTATCCTTGATTGAAGTTATTATTATCTTTCCCATGATCTGCTTATCCTTAATTGAGTTGTTAAACCTCTTCCGTAATTGCTAAACCCTAATTGAAGATTTGTGATCCTTTATCTTTATTGACTTACCCTTAATTGGAGCCATTGATTCACGTTATCCCTCTTATTATTAAATTTTTACTTATGTGGAATCTTTTCTTCACAGTATCTCTTCCTTGTTGAGTTACTGCTATGTTGTACCATTATTTCTTGTTGTGCCTTTCCTTGTGAGTTCATTCTTTTGTCTCTTTGTGTCCTAAAGTTCCTGAGTTGATTTGCTTGACGCATTCTTGTGTTATTGTCATTGTTGTTATTGTATTCGGTGTTATGTATTCATGAGGTTTCTGCCGTCCAGATATTATTGTGGCACGAGGTTTCTACCATGTGGATATTATTGTGGCAAGAGGTTTCTACCATGCGGATATTATTGTGGCACGAGGTTTCTTCCATGGGAATATTATTGTGGCACGAGGTTTCTACCGTGCGGAGATTACTATGGCAAGGGGTTTTTGCCATGCGGATGTTATTGTGGCACGAGGTTTCTGTCGTGTGGAATGTTATAGTGGCACGAGGTTTCAGTCATGCGGTCGTTATTGTTGCACGGGGTTTCTTCTGTGTGGTAGTTATTATTTGCACGGGGTTTCTGTCATGCCGTTGTGATTAATTTTACGATTTGAGTCTACAAGGCGGTACCTCGGGAGGGCTCTGTTGTCATTTCCCTTTTTTGTGCACTTATCTTTGATTGTTGTTTTCCTCAGCGTACTATTAATTATTCTCCTCCGTGTTGCACTATTTGCTTAGTTTTATATAGCTAATCTTGTTGTGATGGTTGTTGCTTCATTCCTCGTTGCTGTCTTATTTACATTGTATATTTTGCGGTGATCGTTCTTATCTGCCATTCATTGCCTTAGCTCTTGTTTGTTGACTTGGATCGTAGTAAAACACTTGCACAAGCATACACGTAGATTAATCACCCACATCAGTTTAAGGAGATGACCCCTGATGTTATTAACAATTATGTGTATCCTTGTTTACTTGCCTTTTGTTTGAGAGTTGTTACCCTAGGTACGTGAGTCATCCGTGTGGTTACGAATGAAAATGTGGGCACAATATGCCAAGTGATTAGGTTCAAGAATTGGGACCCATGAACTATGATTTTGAGATTCGGTACCTTGTGGAAATGCTTAAACAGATCTGGTGTGAAAGCGGTTGTTCTTATGGAGTTGTTGCTAGTTTTCCGTTATTTGATTTTCCCCCGGACTTAAACTGTGTTAAGCTTACTCTACAACATTATCACGTGACTACTTTTTGTTAAATACTCTTGTTATTAGTGTATCATTGCAAGTATTAATCTATGTTCCTTATCCTGCTTAGATTTATATTGATATTGTCCCCCGTTAGTTCATCTACATACTTGTCCAGATTATTTAGTCTGGTAGGTGTCTTGACTGTCCCTCGTCACTACTTCACCTAGGTTAGTCTTGATACTTAGTGGGTACCACTGTGGTGTACTCAAACTACACTTTTGCATATTTTTGTTCAGATCCAGGTTCCATGGTTGTTGTTGATTATTAGTTGATTTGTCGAGCTATGGAGACCCAAGGTAAACCTGCCATCACGCTTGCATGCCTCGAAGTCACCCTATGATTCTGTATTTATGTTATTTAACTTGCATTCAGTGACTTGATAACTTCGGAACGGTTCTTGGCACATTCGAGGATGAACGTTTGTTTAAGAGGGGGAGGATGTAACGACCCAGCCGATCGTTTTGAGAATTAACATCTCGTTCGGTGGCATAAGGTCTTGAGCATCTTCTAATTATGTGTTATGACTTTTGCACGTGGACAAATTAATTTTCGAATGATTCAGGGTCAATTTGGAAGATAGATTCTTATTTTAGAAGGTTAAGCGGTAAGAGTTGACCGGAATTTAAGTTTTGGGTAGACGACTCCGAAATGGTATTTTGATGATTCCAGTAAGTTTGTATGGTAATTTTGGACTTAGTTGTGCATCCGGATTTGTATTTGGAGGTCCGTAGGGTAATTTGAAGCGTTTCGGTAAAAATTGGAAAGTTGAAGTTTTGGAAGATTGGGAGGTTTGACCAAGAGTTGACTTTGTTGATATCGAGGTCGGAATGCGATTCCGAGAGTTGGATTATCTTTGTTATTTCATTTGGGAATTGCATGCAAAATTCGACGTCATTCCGGATTGATTTGGTATGTTTCGGCAGGAGTTTTAGAAGTTAGAAGAATTGGAAGTTCATAAGTTCGATTCGTAGTTTTGACGTTATTTGATGTTATTTCGGATGGGCTACGGACCATTTCTCCATGCTGTTGGATTGCTGTTTTGCTGGTATCTGGTATTCTTAATCGCCTTAGCATTAATTCCTCCGCGTTTGTGTAGTGTAATTTTTGAGGCATGCAACATTGCGCTTCGCTTTTCGCATTTTACTGTTCGCGATCGCATAAATGTGCATCCCCCCTTCAATGCATTCACGTTTACCAATCTACGTTCGCGTTCCATATCTCAACAGCTGGTTCCCTTTCGCGATCGCGTAGTATGTTTCATGGGGCATCAATGTTTTCCTTCTACGCGATCGCAGGTACCTATCTGCGATCGCTTCGTACAATTTCTGATAGTGGACCTTTCCTCCTTCATGATCACAATTATTCTTTCGCGATAGCGATGTGCAAATACCTGAGCAGCAGAATATACCTTCCAAATCGAGGGTTTGGCAATTTTCATCATATCTTGAGTTGTAGAGCTCGGTTTTGAGTGATTCTTCAAGGGTTTTTCAAACAAATAATTGGGGCAAGTGTTCTTCACCTGAAATTTATTATATTCCATGAATCTACATTTATTTGTATCTTATAAGTAGTGTTTCAGTTGAGGAAAATGGGAATCTTTAAAGAAATATTTCAAAGTGTAAAATGATGATTTCAGGGACGAATTTGTATTGGAATTTGATAATTTTGGTATGGCTGAACTCGTACCAGAACGGTGGTTCGGATTTTGTAAATTTTATCGAGTTTTGATGTATGGTCCCGGGGGTTGACTTTTGGGTTGACTTTTTAGTATTTGTTAAAGGTTTAAGCTTTATTATCCGGAATTATTTATGATTTGAATTTATTTTGGCTAGATTAGAGCCGTCCAGAGGTTATTTCACTCGAGAAGTTCCTTTTAGAATAACGGTCTATCTTCTTTGAGGTAAGTATCTTGCCTAACTTTGTGTGGGGGAGCTACTCCCTTAGTATTTGAGTCTTTGTTGCTAATTGTGACATGTGAAGCCCGTGTACGCGAGGTGACGAGTACGTGCTCGGGCTTATTTGTGGAAATATGACAGGTTAGGGATCTTACGTTCTTATATTCATTAAATATAAAGTTGTATTGCCGATTAAACTCTTATGTTCCTTAACTGAAGTTGTTGCTTATTTTATTGATATGCTACTATTTTCGTAATTCTTTTCCTTGATTGAAGTTCTTATTATCTTTACCATGATCTTCTTATCCTTAATTGAGTTGCTAAACCTCTTCCGTAATTGCTAAAACCTAATTGAAGATTTGTGATCCCTTATCTTTGTTGACTTACCGTTAAATGGAGACATTGATTAACGTTATCCCTCTTATCATTGAATTTGTACTTATGTGGAATCTTTTCTATGCAGTATTTCTTCCTTGTTGAGTTACTGCTATGTAGTACCATTACTTCCTGTTGTGCCTTTCCTTGTGAATTCGTTCTTCCGTCTCTTTGTGTCCTAGAGCTCCTGAGTTGATATGCTTGCCATATTCTTGTGTTATTGTCGTTGTTGTTTTTGTATTCGGTGTTGTGTTTGCACGAGGTTTCTGCCGTGCAGATATTATTGTAGCACGAGATTTCTACCGTGCGGATGTTATTGTGGCACGAGGTTTCTGTCGTGCGGATATTATTGTGCCACGAGATTTCTACCATGAACATATTATTGTGGCACTAGGTTTCTTCCATGCGGATGTTATTGTGGCATGAGGTTTCTGCCTTGCGGAGATTACTGCGGCACTGGATTTCTGCCATATGGATGTTATTGTGGCACGAGGTTTCTGTCGTGCAGATTGTTATAGTGCCATGAGGTTTCTATCGTGCGGTCGTTATTATTGCACGAGGTTTCTGCCGTGTGGTTGTTATTGTTGGCACGAGGTTTCTGTCGCACCATTGTGATTAATTTTACAATTTGAGTCTACAAGGCGGTACCTGAGGAGGGCTTTGTTGTCATTTCCCTTTTCTGTGCACTTATCTTTGATTGTTGTTTTCCTCAGCGTACTATTAATTGTTCTCCTCCGTGTTGCACTCTTTGCTCAGTTTTATGTAGCTAATATTGTTGTGCTGGTCGTTGCTTCATACCTCGTTGTTGTCTTATTTACATTGTATATTTTGTGGTGATCGTTTCTTATGTGCCATTAATTGCCTTAGCTCTTGTTTGTTGACTTGGATCGTAGTAGAACACTTGCACAAGCATACACGTAGATTAATCACACACATCAATTTAAGGAGATAACTCTTGATGTTATTAACAATTACGTGTATCCTTTTCTACTTGTCTTTTGTGTGAGAGTTGTTTCCCTTGGTACGTGAGTCGTCTGTGTGGTTACTAATTGAAATGTGGGCAAATGATGCCAAGTTATTAGGTTCAAGAATTGGGACCCGTGAGCTATGATTTTGAGGTTCGGTACCTCGTGGAAATGCTTGAACAGGTCTGGTGTGAAAGCGGTTGTACTTATGGAGTTATTGCTGGTTTTTCTTTATTTGATTTTTCCCCGGACTTAAATTGTGTTAAGCTTACTCTACAACATTATTAGCTGACTGCTTCTTGTTATATATTGTTGTTATTAGTGTATCATTGCAAGTATTAATGTATATTCCTTTTCCTTCTTAGATTTATATTAATATTGTCCTCTGTTAATTCATCTACATACTTGTCCAGATTGTTTAGTCCGGTAGGTGTCTTGACTATCCCTCATCACTACTTCATTGAGGTTAGTCTTGATACTTACTGGGTACCGCTGTGATGTACTCATACTATGCTTCTACACATTTTTGTTCAGATCCAGGTTCCACGGTTGTTGTTGATTATTATCTGGTTGGTCGAGCTATAGAGACCCAAGGTAAACCTGCCATCACGTTCGTATGCCTCGAAGTCACCCTCTGATTCTATATTTGTGTTATTTAACTTTCATTCCAAATAGTTGTATTTAGAGATTTTTCTAGTAAACCCAGTAGAGCTTATGACTTGTACTACAGGTTCTGGAATTGTAAGTTGTGTAATAAGGTTCTATTTCATAATTATCAATTGTTGGTTACCTTCTTCTATTAATTCCGTAAGTGTTCGTCTTACCTAGTCTTAGAGTCTAGGTTCCATCACGACATCCTACGGAGGGAAATTTGGTTCGTGACAGGTTGGTATCAGAGACGTCTTTACTTATCTTCGAGAGGCTACAGGACTATTAGGACAGTCCCACTTCTTTTATCCCTATCGTGCGAGTTTACTGATCTCGGAGTCTGAACCTTTGTCATTCTATTCTCTCACAAATGGTAAGGACATGAGTTGTAGTTACCGACAACACTGCCCCAGAGCCTGTGTTGCTAGGGATGGGGCAAAGGCAGAGGCAGAGGAGGAGCACATGTTACAGCTAGAGAGCCTATCAGAGCAGCCGTTGAGGAGCCGCCAGTAGCTCCTATTGGGGACAGTTACTGGAGGCGCATGTTGTTACCCCAAGACTTCAATAGACTTTAGCATAGTTCCTGAGCATGTTTGGTACATTATCTCGGACTGGGTTGATTTTGGTTGCACCAGATACTTCACAGATTGGGGGAGGAGCTCAAACTCCCGCTGCACGTACTCTGGAGCAGCGAGTCCACATTGGTCAAGTTTCAGGTGTCATGACGACACAACTTGTTATTCTAGTTTAGCATGTGGTTAGGGAAACAACATGTGAGGAAGAGCAGCTTAAACTTGGAGGGTTCAAGAAGCATTACCCTCCTACTTTAGGCATTTTGGCTTCATAGGGTGCGCATGGGTTCCTAGGGAAGTTCTGTTGTATTCTCCGCACTATGGGTATTGTGGAGACGAGTTGATTGCTCTTACTACGGTCCAGCTTAAGGGTACAACATGGTAGAGGTTTTGTGGGTCAGCTAGTTCAGTGTTTACTTCAAGCTTCGCATGGTGTTTTAGGTAACCATGGGTCTCAGGGTACCCGTATCGGATAACTTCCACAGCCATGGTAGCGGAGAGGTTACTTTGAGTGTGGAGATATCAGCCACATGGTGTGAGATTATCCTAGACTCCGGACAGATGTGTCACAACGGGGTATTTAGGCTATGAGTTCTGCTCCAGTTGCTAACATCCATGCACCGCCAGCTTGGGGTACATGTTAGGCGAGTAAGGGTTGCCTAAGAGGGGGAGGCCCGACCCATTGGTTTGTTTTCTATAGTAAGGTTGAGGCCGCTGCACTAGATGATGTCTAACAGGTATGGGCTCGAATTGTTATAGATAAGCATCATTCGTATTTTGTTTCGGTTCTGCTTATCAGGGTGAGTCCTCCTATGTTGCTTCACATGTGGGTGAGTTTCGTGATCTTGTATTCTGCTTGTGTGTTTACCCCTGTCGTGAGATTCCATAGTGGTAGCCTGTGTCTATCATTTTTTTTATTCATTATTGAGTGTTATGAGACTAGAAGTGAATTCCTATTCCGTTATGGTAGGTTTTGATGTGATCTCTGAGTGTTTGGTTATGATCTATGATTTAAATGCTCTAGTAGTGTGGGAGTTTAGTATGTGTTGTGATTTTTGTTGGTGGAATTAAATCAGTGGAAGGTTTTGGTTGGTATGTTGTGTATTCTACTTGTGATTTAGAGTTGAGGGTGAGACCCTCACGGTTTCATGTGATTTGATGTGTTTGAATCGGGCTATGTGCCGCGGTGGAAGTTTTCTCAGGATGAGATCCTTGTGATTTGTTCATATACTTTCATTCTTCCTTGTTTAATTGATTTGTAGAATGGTACTGATAGGGAGTTTTGCATGTCAGTCTTGTTTGATATTTCTCTTGTGTGTTCCTCCTTGAATATTTAGTTGTATTCATGTTGTGCTTATTGATTTTTAGCTTGCGAGGTGTGTGCCCCGCTGGCATTAGAGGTGACTTATTAAATCAGTGGAAGGTCTTCATGTTTATTGCATCGTTGTCAGTGTTGTGGAGGTTTGAAATAGGGTTCTTACGGATATGAACCTGATTGCCGGTATTGGATTTGATTATAGGTAGCTACTATGGCTAGAGTTGTTAAAGGCATATGTGTGATGTGTTACGTCGTGTGGCTGTACCTTGTGGGTGTAGGCATAAGTTGTTGCAACTGGTTGAAGTTGGTACCGTGTGTTGATGTAGGAAACGGGTCTTTTGGAGGTAATTGGATGGTGAGAAATTTGGATCTAAGGTTACCAGTGTGGGTGGATGGAATATTTTCAGTTGGAATGGTGTCGCCGGGCCTATGTGGATAGGGGTGACGTGTGATCACCCACAGATGTGTGTATGATGAGTGCATTCAGTGACTTGATGACTTCAGAATGGTTCTTGGCACGTTCGAGGACGAACGTTTGTTTAAGAGGGGGAGGATGTAACGACTCGGCCGATCATTTTGAGAATTAACGTTTCATTCGGTAGCATAAGGTCTCGAGCAGCTTTAAATTATGTGTTATGAGTTGCACGCGTAGCCGAATTAATTTTCGGATGATTTAGGGTCAATTTAGAAGAAAGATTCTTATTTTAGAACCATAGCAGTAAGAGTTGACCGGAATTTAAATTTTGTGTAGACAACTCCGAAATGGCATTTTGGTGATTCCAGTAGCTTTGTATGGTGATTTAGGACTTAATCGTACGTCCAAAATTGGATTTGGAGGTCCGTAGGGTAATTTGAAGCGTTTTTTTAAAAATTGGAAAGTTGATGTTTTGGAAGGTTGGGAGGTTTGACCAAGACTTGACTTTGGTGATGTCGAGGTTAGAATACGATTCCGAGAGTTGGATTAGCTTTGTTATGTCATTTGGGACTTGCATGCAAAATTCGACGTCATTCCGGATTGATTTGGTATGTTTCGGCATGAGTTTTAGAAGTTAGAAGACTTGGAAGTTCATAAGTTTGATTCGTGGTGCGATTCGTAGTTTCGACGTGGTTTAATGTGATTTGAGACCTCTATGTGTCTGTGGTATGCTATGGAACTTGTTGGCATATTTCAACGGGGCCCTAGGGGCCTCGGGTGTGTTTCGAATGGGCTACGGGCCATTTCTCCATGTTGTTGGACTGCTGTTTTGCTGGTATCTGGTATTCTTAATCGCGTTATCATCAATTCCTCTGCGTTTGCGTAGTGTAATTTTGGAGGCACGCAATATTGCACTTCGCTTTCGCTTGTTACTGCCCGCAATCGCAAAAGTGTGCATCCCCCCTTCAACGCATTCACGTTTACCAATCTGCGTTCGCGTACCATATCTCAACAGCTGGTTCCCTTTCGCGATCGCATTCTCTGTTTCACAATCGCGTAGTTCGTTTCTTGGGGCATCGGTATTTTCCTTCTACGTGATCGTATGTACCTATCTGCGATCGCGTCGTACAATTTATGGCAGTGGACCTTTCCTTCTTCGTGATCGCAATTCTTCTTCCGCGATCACGATGTGCAAATACCTGGGCAGCAGAATATATCTTCCAAATCGAGGGTTTGGCAATTTTCACCATATCTTGAGTTGTATAGCTCGGTTTTGAGCGATTCTTCGAGGACTTTTCAAACAAATAATTGGGTTAAGTGTTCTTCACCTGAAATGTATTATATTTCATGATTCTACCTTTATTTTTATCTTATAATTAGTGTTTGAGTTGAGGAAAATGGGAATCTTTGAAGAAATCTTTCAAAGTGTAAAATGATGATTTGAGGGACGAATTTGTATTGGAATTTGATAATTTTGGTATGGTTGAACTTGTATCAGCACGGGGGTTCGGATTTTATGAATTTTATCGGGTTTTGATATGTGGTCCCGGGAATTGACTTTTGGGTTGACTTTTTAGTATTTGTTAAAGGTTGAAGCTTTATTATCCAGAATTATTTATGATTTGAATTTATTTTGGCTAGATTGGAGCCGTCCAGAGGTTATTTCACTCGAGAAGTTCCTTTTAGAATAACGGTCTATCTTGTTTGAGGTAAGTATCTTGCCTAACTTTGTGGGTGGGAGCTACTCCCTTAGTATTTGAGTCTTTGTTACTAATTGTGTCATGTGAAGCCCGTGTACGCGAGGTGACGAGTACGTGCTCGATCTTATTTGTGGAAATATGATAGGTTAGGGCTCTTACGTTCTTATATTCATTAAATATGAAGTTGTTTTGTGATGTTAAATTCCCCATTTACTAAATTCACCTTACGTGTCTTAATTGGATTAATTGCTCCATGTTTTACCCTGATTACCGATTAAACTCTTATGTGCCTTAACAGAAGTTGTTGCTTCTTTTGTTGCTATGCTGCCCTTTCTGTAATTGCTTATCCTCGATTGAAGTTATTATTATCTTTCCTATGATCTGCCTATCCTTAATTGAGTTGCTAAATCTCTTCCGTAATTGCTCAACCCTAATTGAAGATTTGTGATCCCTTATCATTGTTGACTTACCCTTAATTGGAGGCATTGATTGACGTTATCCCTCTTATCTTTGAATTTGTACTTATGTGGAATCTTTGCTACACAATATCTCTTCCTTATAGAGTTATTGCTATGTTGTACCATTATTTCCTGTTGTCCCTTTCCTTGTGAGTTCGTTCTATCGTCTCAATGTGTCCTGGAGTTCATGAGTTGATTTACTTGTCGTATTCTTGTGTTATTGTTATTGTTGTTGTTGTTGTATTCAGTGTTGTGTTTGCACCAAGTTACTATCGTGCGGATATTATTGTGGCACGAGGTTTCTATCGTGCGAATGTTATTGTGGCACGAGGATTCTGCCGTGCGGATGTTATTGTGGCATGGGGTTTTTGCCGTGCAGAGGTCATTGTGGCCCGAGATTTCTGCCGTGCGGAGGTTATTGTGGCACGAGGTTTCTGTCGTGCGTATTGTTATTGTTTGCACTAGGTTTCTTCTGTGCCATTATGATTCATTTTACGATTTAATATTACGAGGCGGTAGCTCGGGAGGGCTCTATAGTCATTTTCCTTTTATGTGCACTTGCCTTTGATTGTTGTTTTCCTCAGCATTCTATTAATTGTTTTCCTTCGTGTTTCACTATTTGCTCAGTTATATGTAGCTAATCTTGTTGTGCTGGTCGCTGCTTCATACCTTGTTGTTTTCTTATTTACTTTGTATATTTCGTGGTGATCGTTTATTATGTGCCATTAATTGCCTTTTCTCTTGTTTGTTAACTTGGATCATGGTAGAACACTTGTACAAGCATACACGTAGATTAATCACCCATATCAGTTTAAGAAGATGAATCCTGACGTTATTGACCATTACGTGTATCCTTGTTTACTTTCCTTTTGTGTGAGAGTTGTTTCCCTTGGCACGTGAGTCGTCCATGCGGTTATGAATTGAAATGTGGGCACAAGATTCCAAGTGATTAAGGTTCAAGAATTGGGACACGTGAGCTGAGATTATGATGTTTGGTACCTCGTGGAAATGCTTGAACATATCTTGTGTGAAAGCGGTTGTTCTTATGGAGTTGTTGCTGGTTTTCCCTTTATTTGATTTCCCCGGACTTAGACTTTATTCAGCTTACTCTACAGCATTATCACCCTATTGCTTCTTGTGAAATATTGTTGTTATTAGTGTATCATTGCAAGTATTAATCTGTGTTCCGTATCCTGCTAAGCTTTATATTGATATTGTCATTTGTTAGTTCATCTACATACTTGTACAGGTTGTTTAGTCCGGTAGGTGTCTTGACTATCCCTCGTCACTACTTCACCGAGGTTAGTCTTGATACTTACTAGGTACCGTTGTGGTGTACTCATACTACTCTTCTGTATATTTTTGTGCATATCTAGGTTCCACTGTTGTTGTTGATTATTAGCTGGCTGGTCGAGTTGTGGATACTCAAGGTAAACCTGTCATCGCATTCGCAGGCCTCGGAGTCACCCTTTGATTTTCTATTTGTGTTGTTTAACTTTCATTCCAAACAGTTGTATTTAGGGATTTTCCTAGTAAAATCAGTAGAGCTTATGACTTGTACTGCCAGTTCTGGGAATTGTAAGTTGTGTAATAAGGTTCTATTTCTTAATTATCAATTATTGATTAAATTCTTTTATTGATTTAGTAAGTGTTAGGCTTACATAGTCTTATAGACTAGGTATCGTCACGACATCCTACGGAGGGAAATTTGGATCATGACAAGGATGATCAATCATTGATGTTCCCATCTCTCATCACTAAGTTGTGCCAAATAGTTGGCGTTGAGGAGGATTCGGAAGACAGCTGGGTAGATCCGGTGAAGCCTATTGCTCCATTGAATAAAAGAGGAGAGGACGGTGCCATGAAAATCAAAAAAAGAAAGTGGGGATCATCTTCTTCGACTGACCAGGCTAGCCAACAATCATCTTTTATAGGGGGGACATTTGTTGTATTCACCGAAGAAATGTGGCAGATTCGCGACCTAGTAGCTGGCCTCCCATAGGGACCCGATGAGACATCTGAAGAACCCTCTACATGCATCTCAATGAAATAATTTCAGAAGTATCTTGATGATCAGAAGAAGCAAGGGGATCACCTTAAGAAGCTGGAGAAAAATGCACTGATTTGGCCACGGCGCACGGTAGCTTGAGTACTTCTCACGCCAAGCAGACAAGTGCACACACTAGGATGCTGAAGAGGGAGAAGAAGAGAGATAAATTCTCCACCCGAATGTAAAAGGGTGTGAAAGGGCTATGGAAAGTTAGCCTCAAGAGTGACTACCATCGACCGAGCCGTAAGCTAAGGATGATGCTCCGGTTAAGTGGTCCAAAGAAGAGGAGGAGGATGCGGCTGAGGATGAAGACTCAGATAGCGAGGGAGCACTTGAAAAAATATTCAGGAAGCACCTTCCACCGTTTTACTCTATTTTGTTTAGTTGCATTGGGGACATTGCAACATTTATAGTTTGGGTGGCTTCGTGTATAAGAGTGGATATGGTAGATTGATATTTTATTTTCATTGTTCATTACGTTTGTGATGTTTTATATTAGTATATTTACTAGCTTCTTAATTTGTTTGATATATATATAGAGTATGTTTTATTTATTTGATGTTTACTAGGTTCTTGAATTTTTTTATATAGTATATTTTATTCTTTTGGTAATTGGAGGCATATAAATGTGATTGAAATTAAATTCAATAAAATAATTTGGACTATGCGTTAAATATATTTTTCCAAATATATATTACGGGCCAATATAATTAGAATAATTATATTAGTTCAATATATATATAGATTAAATTAAAAAGTCTAAATTCACTGGGCTAGCCCATTTAACTAGGCTACAAGTGATAAGCCCACTTTATTATGCGCACGATGACATCTTCTTAGAGGCCTAGTTTGGTGCCATGTGTCAAATGACGTGGCACGGCAAGTAAACCAAAAAAGCCAGTAGGATCGTGCCATGTGTCAAAATGACAAGGCATGACAAGACAAATTAAAAGGCCAATGAAAATATGCCACATGTCCAAGTAACATGTTCTGATTGGTCGGAAATTATTTGTTCTTATCATAACTCTTCCCTCCCACAACTATAAATAGGGTATTCATAACCAAGAAAACACACAGAAGTTATAGCAATAAGCAATAAAGAGCTCGTGGATCAAACGCTGCAAATTCATCCACAAGTTTCAAGCTTCAAGCAATCAAGTTCAAGTTCAAGAAATTAAATTCAAGCTCAAAGACGAAGAACAACTCAAGGTTCAAGAAATACGAGTTCAAATCAAAGTTTGAGTTAGTTGAATTCAAGATCATCGTTCGTGGAAATAACTATATATTCAAGATCAAGCTCAAAGGCCCTTGAATTTGTTTACTATTGGGAAGAAGAATTAGAGGATTCATACAGATGTACACTCATATTATTTGAAATAAAATACTTCGATTGTTACAATATTTTCCAGTCTCGATTATTTTCTTGACGCAAATCTATTGTCTACAAATTCTGGCACTCCCAGTGGGTGAATCCTTATTTTACTTTGTACCGCGGTTCTTTTTCTGAGGATGCCAATTTTCTTCTTGAACCGGGTATTGTTGGGTAAATCGTTGTGTGGCCTTTTCCCGATGATGGATAACTAGGCGAATTTCTTAAGGGAATTAGTCTTGTACATTAGATATAATTTTTGTTATTTTAGGAGAATAAGTGGTATGAGTTGGGGTTTGTGCTCATTGGTCAATTTGTGGCTTGCTTGGTACCAACATGATTTAAACTTTTGCATATGAATTCGTGATCTTTGAAAAAGAAAAATGATTTAAGTAAGGATCATTGTCATGAATTTTAGACTCAATTTTTGGATATTTGTTTCATTAAATAGTCTCTTAGGCTATATGTGACTTTTTCAGTTCATTGGTTTCAATTAAATTTTGAATTCTAGAGTTTGGATATGCTGTGTGTGGTGAGATTTATTGTGAGTTCTTTTGCATTATTTATAGTCTAGAATTTGCCCGGAATGTGCGTCAAGGAGAAATCCTAGATTATCTTGGTTTGAAAAATAATGTTAGGCCTTCCTTGGACCACTCTTTTGCCTTAAATTTTCTACCCGTGCATATTCTCCCTAGTCAACCCTTTTTGAGTCTTTAACCTTTTCTTTGGCAACCATGTTACAAGATTTAACCTTTTGTTCTTTATTAATCTATCCTTTGGCACTCCACCTCCCTAAGTGCTTTGAAAGTGTAAATATAGGCTAAAAGCCTAAGCTCGAGGGTGACAGTTGGAAATGTTGTGATGTTGAAGTTGCTTAAGAAGGATACGAATGAAAAGACAATATATATATATATATAGTGGAACCTTACTTGGTTTTAAAGAAAGAAAAAAATATATATAAGAAAGAAGAAAAAGGAAGGAAAAATAAGGAATTGTGAATAAATGGAAGACTAGGTGATGAAATGAAAAATAAAGAAAGGGTGGAAAAGTTTTTGAAGGAAGAGTACTTTGATTGTTAAAAATTACAGTGCTTAGGGAGGTTTTGAGTCACTCTGACCAAAATTGTACCCTGCCTTAATCAAAAGCCTATACTACAACTTGTTAAGTCCTAATTGAGTTATTACCAATTGTGTCTACGTTAGTGACGAAATACATGAAGGGCAAGCTTATGGCACTACTTGTGTGCATTTGAACATGTGTGTCAGAGATAGAGAGAGAGTTAATTCTTTCTATTTGATATCCCATATGTGTTTTAAATTGTATTTTAAAAGTTGGGATTCTCTCTTAAGTATGAGGGCACATGAGATTTGAGTTGTGAGTTTAATCCAATTTCCAATTGGGAAGAATGAACAAGGAAAAATTATTTGTGATAAAAAGGAACATTTTGAAGGTTTAGTATCATGACTTGATTGCTACTTTGATTAACACCGTGGTTGAGCACTTGAATTGAAATAAAATTTATGAGAAGTTCTTGGTGATTCATATGCTTTTGATTAATTGTCAGTAGCAATCAAAGTCATGTGTTTGTTCTTAAAGTGAACTTTTTGATTTGGTATGATATTGGTGCTCCATTAAGTTGATTACTTGGAAGGAGATTTTGTGCTTTGATTGCTTGAGGACAAGAAATAGTTTAAGTTTGCGGGTTTGATAACCGGGTATTTTACCAACTTATCTCTTCTTTAATCTTAGATTTTTTCTACATTTGCTTGATAACATAGTGTATAGTGTTCCGTTTACTTCTATTTTATAGGTTTTTGTAATTTAGAAGTAATTGGGAAAGAAACCAAGTAAATATAAGTTGAAAAGAAGAATTCTGGAAAATGGCCTCAGATGTTGGAAATGCGAGCTGAAGCTCGCAAATGTAAAGTCTCAGTTATTACAGCAGAAGTCGCAAATGCAATGGTAGGATCGCAGATGCGAAGTCAACCAGACAAGTCAACCTTCTCAAATGCAAACTCCTCGATTGCTAATGCAAAAACAAGTGCACATGGCCTAGTTCGCAAATACGAACATCTGGATCCCAAATGTGATGGTCAACAGTAGATTCAAGGTTCCCAAATGTGAACCTTCCTTTGCAAATGCGAAGATCACGCTTCAGTTCTGGGCACTTCTGTAATTTTATATTTTTTGGCCCCAAACCCTTTAATACACGACATAACTTATTGGAAACATATATTTGGCAGTCGTTTAGTCGAAAATACAAGTTTTGGAGCTAGGGTTCTTGCAAACACACTTAGGACTTGAAGATTTGAAGCTTTTGGTTGAGATTTCTTACCCATTTTTATTCATTTCTTCATTTCCGTGCTTTGTATTAAATATCTATGTGTGTAGTATTTTTTCCAATACTTGAATCTTGTTTATGGGAATATTCATATTAAAAGTGTGGACTAAATATCTTGTTGTGTTTATGTATTGAATAATTTTTATTAAATTTTGAAGTGAGTTATTATTTCTTTAATTATTCTTATTTTTTAATGATTCCAAAGGGATTAGCTAACCCTAGGACTCGCTCATTAACTTCGAATTAATCTTGGAAAACGTAATTTGGGGTTGGAAAAGATTAAGTGGGCGTTTGGACATAAGAATTGTAAAATTCCAAAATAGGGAAAAAATATTTTTCAAGTGAAAATGGTATTTGAAATTTAAAGTTGTGTTTCGACATGAATATTATTTTGGGTTGTTTTTGAAGTTTTGTGAGTGAAAATTTTGAAAAATAACTTTTTGAAGTTTTTAAAATTTTTAAAAATTTCCAAAATGCATTTTCAAGTGAAAATTTGAAATTTTATGAACAAACACTGATTTTAGTAAAAAGTGAAATTGTTTTGAAAAAAAGGGAAAAAATTCATATGTCCAAACGGGCTCTAATTAACAAGAACTTGAGGCATTAATCCTCACTTTATAGATTTTACTTAGGTATAGGATTCAACTACTTGTAGCCACATCAGATCACTTAATCTCTTAATTATTTTAGGAATAATTCAATCAGGAAGTCTTGTTAGTCTTCAAAACAAGATAATATAGAATTTATATTCGATGCTAATTAACATAAACTCGCTCATATTTATAAAATCATAAACTACATTGGATCGTTACTTGAGTGTAATATTTCCTATATCCATGCTTGTAGCCATTGATCATTTTACTTACTTTCTAGGTTAGTTTCCGATTCTGAATTTAGACATAAATATTTTCTCAACACCTTTATTAGTGTTTGGCTTAGCATAATAAGCAATAGTTCTCTTATATTGCCTAATCGCCTACATATTGTTCTCTGGGAGATTCGACCTCGACTCATAGTTGGATATATTATATTGCATGCGACCGTGTCCATTTATTTTTTAGTTGTGGATTTGGACGTCATCATTCGTTTGTCTTCCTATTACTATATCTCTCGTTATTTTCTCGTTGCTTAACTGTAGTGGTTTATATGTAGGTATCTTGTCTTAGCCTCATTACTACCTCGTCGGGGTTAGACTCGACATTTACGGAGTACATTAGTTAGTTGTACTCATACTATACTTTTGTACTTCATCTGCAAAATTTGGTACAGATCCTAGTAGCATCCAGCGAAGGGCATAACTTGGTGACCAAAGAGACTCGAGGTAATGCTGTTTTTCGTCCACAGGCTCTGGAGTCACCCTTGCTCTTATTATTGCTATTTCCTTGTATGAGACAGTATTACGTACATTTCATTTCAGACTTTATATGTAGTATTCTTAGAAGCTCTTGTACTCCGTGACACCAAATCTTCGGAGGTTGTGTAGGCGATGTATGGTTTAAACTTATTTACAAATATTTATGAGTTTTACTCTTATTCCATTTTATTATGCTATTGTCTGTTGGACTAGTTGGGTTGCTTATGACAAGGTGGGTTGCTCTGATGGTAAGCACCCTCCACTTCCAACCAAGAAGTTGTGAGTTCGAGTCACCCCAAGAGCAAGGTGGGGAGTTCTTGGAGGGAAGGATGCCGAGGGTCATTTGGAAATAGCCTCTCTACCTAAGGGTAGGGGTAAGGTCTGCGTACACACTACCCTCCCCAAACACCACTAGTGGGATTATACTGGATTGTTGTTGTTGTTGTTGTTGTTATGTTGGACTAGTTCTTTATTTATCGTTAAGTGTTGGCTTGCCTAATAAATAGTATTTAGAATCATCACGACTTTATTGGTTGAGATTTTGGGTCGTAACATTAACGATCCGTTTAAGTGATCTTATGTATATCCGAACAAGATGAGGGCGGTGAGGTCACGATTGGGATACATGTACATATTCATGATACTAGAAAATAGAGCAAAATTAATTATATCATATATAAGTATTCAAAGTCCATTTGATAAATGCACATTCAAATAAATGCTATAATAGATATAATTTTTTTTTTACTAAAACCTTTATTATAATCTTAACAAAATATTAAATTCTAGAAATATTTTCCATGTGATATTCGACAATTACACACCTAATATATAAAATTTAATAATATTTACATAATTTTTAACAAAATATTATATACATTGATATGGGTACTCAAACTTTTATCAAGATTTGTGCAAGCAGTTGCTTAATTTACACGTCGCGACAAATCCAAGATGGGGAGCACTATTTTTTAAGTAGCTTCAACTCTGATTTTTCCCTATAACTAAGCCCGTTAATTCCCTGTCCGCACTCAACAAGCCAGTCCCGTCACATATCCATCACTTCCATTTCATCTAGCTTCTCATTTCCCTTTCCATTTCTCAAAAATATGTTGTCGGCTCAGCTCGAAGTCATCGAAAACCACCGTGAAAATGCTGAAATATACACTGATCAATTACTATGCGTGAAAAAATCTTTTGAACTCCTTAAGGAAATCAACATGCCACGTGGAAACGGATCACTGCTTCAAAACGATAAAAAAAACTGTGACCTACGCTACTGAGGTCTCAGCGTTTGTTGAGGACCGTCGACAGAAAAATATTACTGGGGTCAAGACTAAGGAGCTGTCTTTCTGGGTTAACATTTCTGATATATGCATTAAGGACCCTGAATCCAAGAAAATCATATTTGGCATCCCCAGTGGAATAAAAAGGACGTTCGCAGCATCTGCCTTCGAAGAAGAGGAAGAGAAGAAAGAAGAAGAAAAGACGGAAGACAAGAAGAAGAAGAAGATTAATTAACTAAAGGGGGCGGGGTAGGAGTATTCTTCAAGATTGAATAATTAGAAAGTCCTCCTTCAATCCTGTTTATCCGAAAATCGGATATAGTTGAATTTATATGTAGTTCTAAGGATATGCGATATAGTCTGACATAAATCGTATGCAGAAGTCAAAATATTTGGATTCTTGGCTAAAGAAATGAGATATAAATTATTGAACTAGAAGAATGCGTATGTTGAGTAAGATGCAAGCTTAAAAGATTTATTCTTCAATAAACAGAAGTAGTTTTTTTTTCAGTGTCATGTGTTTACAAGGATTCCCCCTTTATAGTAGAGGGATCTTACATTATTTAAAATAAAAAATATACAGTGGATAACCCATGATGAATTGTCTCTTCCTCGATTCCTGCCAAGATTCTCTCCCCTGGTGCGGTTGCAACGGCTCCTGTCTGCGAGCTCGATACTGGCTCGAGCTCGGTATTCGGTCGAGCCCTCGGCCTTGAGTTTGAGTTCGACATTCGGTGTGAGTGTCAATCGGTCTGTGCATTTCCGACAACCTTCTCTTTGCTTTACGGTTCGATTTGGTCATGGGCTTGACAATGAAACCGAGTCGATTCCTCAATCGGTTTCGGAGCTCGAGGCTTGTATGTACTATCCTCGGAACTCGTCTCGAGCTCTCACTTCGATCGCTTACCATTCAAACTCGATCAAACGTACGGATGCCGAAATCTATTTCGACCGTATATAAATAGTCCCCTTGTTTCTCAGAAAGAATGTGGTGAGAAGCGATATGATTTTCGATGGCTCGATCGGATCGACGGCTTGATCGGATCGATGACTCGATCAGATTATAAGCTGGCGTTTTCATTAAGCTCGATCGTGACGTCTGTGATAACTGTCCCGTCGATTTAGTCTTTCAAGGTATTTAATACACATCAGATGGTGGTCGGTCACCACTGATACTGAACCGCCACGGTATAAACCTTTAAATAGCCCTTCCATTTATCATTTACCACTTTTACAACTTCAATCTCCCAAATTTTCTTACTCTTTCAGCCTCTATTTCATCGCTTGTAGAACTACATTCATCAACGTTTGGCACCATCAACCTTTCATCTTCCTTCGCTTTTCTTTCTCTTACATCAATGGAAAAAACTTCAAAAACTGTACCTCAGAAGGAGAAAGCTTCTTCTTCACGGCCGTCCGGCGACAAGGCGCCGGTGGAGCCGCCTCCCTATGAGTATGTTCCTGGCCCGTATACTCTGAATATCGATTTTAAGGTTGAGAATCCTTCGTCTGTTCCGGGTCGATGTGAGCATGTGTCGATGTACATGTGCTCTATAACGGAAGGTCATCTCGAGGCTGTGAGGAAAGACTACAACTGGGGTTCCGAGGGTGTGTTGTAAATTCCCTCTCCCGAAGAGAGCGTGATCACTCATGTGGAGGGGTTTTTAAGTGTTTACACTTACCCCTTCACGTTGGGTCCCGTCGACCTAGTGATCATTTATTTTTGCAAAAGATATAAGGTCAACCTCGGTCAAATTCATCCTTCTCTAAGGCGTATAGTAACCTTACTTCGCTTCTTCTCCAACAAGGCCGGGGGGCTGAATTTTTCCCTAAATCACCTCATACGATTGTATCTGCCTCAAATCTTTCGAGGACTAATCAGGCTTCATCGTCAGGAATCGAAAGCTTTGATGTCGAGCATCGATGAAGATGGGCCGTTATATTCGGGTGAGGACCCGTGACCTCATTCCGGAAGAGAAGATGTCGTTCCCCGAGGAATGGAATTTCGACTGTAAGTGGTTTTCATAAGATGTTTTTTTTTCATATCTTTCTCCGATTTTATCTTATATATTTCTCCGATAAACAGCTGTCCCTTAGATGCCACAAGCTGTACCCGACCTCGAGGATTGGGTTCGAAAATTTGCCTCGACTTCCTCTTATACCGAACGCGCTTGGCGTGATTTGGCAAAAGGTAGATGGGAGGCCAAGAATCACGGTAAGGGTCACTTCTCATATTCTTCGAAATGTTTTTATGCTCTATTCGTTACCGATTTCCTTTCATGCAGGTGTAACCAAGGATGCCGTTTTGAGGCCTTCGAGTGGTGAGGAAGGAACCAAGTCTCCGGTCCCGGAAACGGGGAAAGATAAGAAGCGAAAAGTTGTCTCTCGGTCAGAGGACCCCAAACCCAAAACTCGAAGGGTGGGGAGGAAATCAATCGCTCTTTCGACGTACTCGGTCCAACGACTGAGAGAAGAAGAAGAAGAAGAAGAAGAATAAGATGATGATGATGATGCCTCGACTTTGGTGATCTGATCTGTGAAAGCTATCGAGGTCGCTAGACATTCTTAGCCGATGACGGCTATACCGGTCGGGGTCGGTTCCAGTACCCCGAGTCTCGATCAGAGCGTCCCGAGCGATTCGCTTGGGACTATGACAATGGGTCATTTGCCTTCTTTTCTGACCTTTTCTGAGGAGGCGTTAGAGGAAGCTCGAGAATTGAAGACCCCCGATATGGGCAGAGGCTCTAGTGTAGGGGACCCTTTTCGGGATTGCTTTACTGGAGTCGATGATGCTTCCGACATTAGTGACGTTTCTCTTCTCCTAGAAGAGGCCCAACGTTTCATTTTTCGGGTAATGATTTTACTGTGCTTGGTTTCTTCGTTCTTTTCCAAACTTGACTCGTATTTTTCCCCTACCGTGTAGGCCATTAGCAGGTTTTGAGTTGACCTCAACCAGTGTGAGGTCGAGCTTCAGAAGGTCTCGGGGGAGAGAGATGCCATGCGGCTTCTTTGCAGCCAAAAGGACAAGGCTATAAAGGACCTCCAAGCAGATTTGGCTAAGGCTCGTGAAGAAGAGGACGAACTAGATAAGAAGGTGAGCCTCGTTCTATTAGAGTATGGTTTTGACCCATCTGTGGAAGCTAACCCTTCGTTATCTCAACTGCAGCAAAAGGTTGAAAATATCGGGTTGCTTCGGGAAGAAGTCGATCAAATCAAGGCCGAATGTAACTGGTGGAAGGAGACTATCGACCGCCTAGCTGTAGAGAAAGAAACCATCTTGGCTAATTATTTTTGGCCGATGTTCAGCTTCGAAGCGTCAATAAAAAGGGGTCGGCTCAGGACAAGAGGATCGAGGAGCTAGAAACACTGCTTGTTGAGGCCAAGGCGGAGGTTGAATCCTGAAAAGTCATGGAGGACAAGTCCATTGCCGTGTATCGGGCCGATGCCGAGGCTGCCCAAATGGAGGCAAGAGAGGCAGAGGATACTGCCAACACTCGAGCACATTGGATTGACGAACTTTCTAAGTGCCGGTCTCGGAGGGAGACCCTCGAGGAGATACACGCTCGAGGTTTCGACCTTGCTGAAGAGATAAAAAGGGCTAATAAACTCGAAGATGAAGCTGAAGCCTTTGCTTCTGATGGCGATGATGATGATGATGATGATGATGATGGTAGTAAGAGCGGGTCCGGAGATATGGGGGAGCCCGGTGGAGAAGAGACCGCTCTCGATGATAACCCAGAAGCTTAGCCCTTAGCTTCTTCTATGTTGCATTTGTTTATGTAAATCATCCTTGTATATTATACAAATATCTTTTTCTTTTACTGACTTGCTTTGTGAAGATTTCATTCATGCCTTGCGGATGTTTTCATGAGGATTTAGGCGATTTCATCGAATTCGGCCTTCTTAGACTTTATGGTCGAGTGAGTGTTCGCTCGAGCTCGAAATAAAAGTAGCCCACATGCTTAGTGGTCGAGTGGGTTCTTGCCCGAACTCGAAGTAAGATAGCCTTTAGTCTTTGATGATTGAGTGAGTGATCGTTTCAAACTCGAGCTTCAAATTAATTTGAGTGAGTGATTGTTTCGAACTCAAAGTAAGATAGCCTTTAGTCTTTGATAAATGAGTGAGTGATCGTTTCGAACTCGAACTCAGAATATCTTAGCCCGTAAGCTTTTTATGACCGAGTGAGTGATTGCTCGAAGTCGAAGTAAGATAGCCCTTAGGCTTTAATTTGAGTGAGTGATTGTTTCGAACTGAAACCCAAAATATCTTAGCCCGTAGGCTTTTTATGACCAAGTGAGTGATTGCTCGAACTAGAAGTAAGATAGACTTTAGGCTTTAATTTGAGAGAGTGATTGTTTCGAACTTGAAGTAAGATAGCCTTTAGGCTTTAATAATTGAGTGAGTGATCGTTTCAAACTCGAACTCAGAATATCTTAGCCCATAGGCTTTTTATGACCGAGTGAGTGATTGATCGAACTCGAAGTAAGATAGCCCTTAGGCTTTTTATGATCGCGTGTATCAAAAAAATCCCTTTGATGGTGGCTGGCCTTTAAGCCTCTTTGAATCATGAAGCAGGAAAATCTTTTCAAAGTGTGAGATATCCGAAAAAGGAGTTCTCCTTTATAAGTCATTACACATGTGTTTGTATCTTGTGCCATAGTTCGTGCGAAACTACGTGGGCATGGTTCGTTTTTGACCATTTGGCCCTTACACTTTTCTCTATGGAGCAACTTTCTTGAGCCAAACTTGATTTAATCGCTTGGTAGCCCCCCAGTATTCGAGGTTGATTATGAAGGATCCTCATATATTATTGATTTGTCCCCGGGTAGCACATAGTTGTTGTCTCCTTAAAAACCTTGTCGGAAAAACCCATCTGGGATAAAAGCCGAACTTGAGGGAAAAATAGTACAACGCGTGCTTTGAAACCAGAGGTCTTGATGTTTTTCGTCGAATTCCTGCAATGAGTTAGTGTCCAATGTACGTATATAGACGATAAAGGAGAAAAACATACCTTAACAGTAATATCATATGAGAAGCGATATGTTCCAATTGTTTGGTAACGGTTTTGCATCCATTGCTCCAAGTTTATAAGACCCTTTCCCTACTATACTGAGGACTTGATAGGGTCCTTCCCACTTTGGGCCGAGCTTCCCTTCGTTAGGATCTCGAGTGCTAACGGTGACCTTCCTTAGGACCAAGTCCCCAGCCTTGAAATGGCGGAGGTTAGTTCTTCTATTGTAGTACATTTCGATTCGTTGCTTTTGTGCAGCCATTAGAACTAGTGCCGCCTCTCGTTTTTCATCTAATAATTCGAGGCTAGTATTCATTACCTCGTAGTTTGATTCTTCCGATGTATGTCGGAACCTTGCGCTTGGTTCCCCGACTTCGACCGAAATTAGAGCTTCGGACCCATACACTAGAGAAATTGGGGTTGCTCTTGTACTTGATTTAGATGTTGTCCGATATGCCCAAAGGACTTCGGGTAAAATTTCTCTCCACTTTCCTTTAGCTTCATTCAATCTTTTCTTTATGTTTTGGATGATAATCTTGTTCGTTGATTCGGCTTGTCCGTTCCCGCTAGGATGATATGGTGTGGACAATATTCTTTTTATTTTATGGTCTTCGAGGAATTTCGTCACTTTACCACCGATAAATTGTCTACCATTGTCACATGTTATTTCTGCTGGTATCCCGAATCGATATACGATGTAGTCCCAGATGAAATCTATAACCTTTTTTTCTCTCACCTTTTTGAACGCCTGTGCTTCAACCCATTTAGAGAAATAGTCAGTCATAAACAAAATGAACTTAACTTTACCTGAGGCCGATGGTAGAGGGCCGATGATATCCATTCTCCATTTCATGAATGGCCATGGAGAAATGACCGAATGAAGCTGCTCTCCGGGTTGGTGGATAATCGGTCCAAACCTTTGACATTTATCACATTTTCGAACAAACTCCTTAGTTTCCTTCTCCATGCTATACCAGTAGTACCCTGCTTTGATGATTTTGCGAATTAATGGTTCGGCACCGGAGTGGTTTCCACAAGTGCCTTCATGAAGCTCTAGTAAAACATAATCGGTGTCTCCTGGTCCCAAACATACCGCCAGTAGTCCGTCGAACGTCCTTCTATATAATGTTTCGTCTTCAACTAGCGTGAATCGAGCAGCCGTGGTTCGTAGAACCCTCGATTCTTTAGGGTTCAATGGGAGTTTTTCATTCTTTAAATATTCAATATACTTATTCCTCCAATCCCACGTTAAGCTCGTGGAATTTATTTTGGCATGTCTATCCTCGATTACCGATCTCGAGAGTTGAATGACAGTCCCCGGGTCGATCTTATCTTCCTCGACCGACGATCCCAAATTTGCGAGTGCGTCGGCCTTACAGTTTTGTTATCGAGGCACATGTTGTAGGGTTCATTTTTTTAAACGGTGTATAGTTACCTGTAATTTGTCCAAATACCTTTGCATCCTATCTTCTCGAACTTCGAATGTTTTGTTTACTTGGTTCACCACTAGTAAAGAGTCACATTTGGCTTCAATGACTTCTACTCCCAGGTTTTTATCTAGCTCGAGACCTGCAATCATGGCCTCGTACTCAACCTCATTATTAGTTAATTTAGTGGTTTTGATGGATTGTCTAATAATGCCACCTATGGGAGGTTTCAGTATGATGCCAAGCCCAGACTCCTTCACATTTCAAGCACCATCCGTGTAGAGGGTCCAAACCCCTGACGATGTACCCGATTTTAACAAGAGTTCTTTTTCAACTTCGGGTACGAGGGTTGGCGTGAAATCGGCCACGAAGTCCGCTAAAATTTAGGACTTGATGGTCGTACGGGGTTGATATTCAATATCGTACCTGCTGAGTTCGACGGCCCATTTAGCCAATCGACTCGATAGTTCGAGCTTGTGCAAAATATTACGAAGTGGGTAAATAGTCAAAATGCATATGGGGTGACATTAAAAGTATGGTCTTAACTTTCTAGAGGCGCTTATTAGTGCAAATGCTAATTTCTCTAAGCGAGGGTATCTAGCCTCTGCTTCCCCTATGTTCCGACTTACATAATAAACTAGAAACTATGTACCTTGCTCTTCTCGAATTGGGACGCCACATAGAGCGATTTCTGATACCGCCAAGTATAAGTACAACTTCTCATCTGTCCTCGGAGTGTGAAGTAGTGGTGGGCTCGATAGGTACCGCTTCAATTGTTCTAGTGCTTGTTGGCATTCCGGGGTCCAGGCAAAATCGTTCTTTCTTTTGATTAGGGAGAAGAATTTGTGGCTTCGATCTGATGACCTCGAAATAAATCGGCCTAAGACAGCTATCCGCCCGGTCATCCTTTGTACTTCTTTCACGCTATCCACGACAGTGATGTTTTCGATGGCCTTAATTTTGTCGGGGTTGATCTCGATTCCCCGATTCTATACCATGAAACCAAGGAACTTGCCCGATCAAACCCCGAAAGCACATTTCTCGCGGTTGAGCTTCCTGTTGTACTTCCTTAAGATCTTGAACGTTTCCTGCAAATGAGTCAAATGGTCCTCTTCGCGCAGGGACTTAACAACATGTTATCAATGTAAACTTCCATCGACTTACCTATTTGTTCTTTGAACATTTTATTTACTAGGAGTTGGTAAGTAGCTCCTACGTTTTTAGCCCGAATGGCATTACATTATAGCAATAGGTTCCGTACTTGGTGATAAATGAAGTCTTTTCCTGGTCCTCCGGGTTCATTCGAATTTGATTGTGCCCGGAGTAGGCGTCGAGAAAAGTAAGGATCTCATGGCCAGTTGTGGCATCGATCATGCGATCGATGCTAGGCAGTGGAAAAGAATCTTTAGGCAATGCTTTGTTTAGTTCTTTATAATCTATGCACATTCTAAGTTTGTTCCCCTTTTTAGAGACTACAACTACGTTGGCTAACCACTCGGGATATTTTACCTACCGAATCGATCATATTTTGAGAAGTTTAGTTACCTCATCCTTTACAAATGCCTTTTTTACCTCGGACTGAGGTCTTTTTTTTTTTGCTTCACCGGTTTGCACCTAGGGTTCAAGTTCAGCTGGTGCATTGTTATCGATGGTGGGATCCCTGCCATGTCTAAATGGGACCAAGAAAAATAGTCTATGTTATCAATAAGAAATTGAACGAGTTTTTCCCTGTGTTCGGGGGTCAATCCCGTTCCTAGGTATACTTTTTTCTCGGGCAGATATTTGATTAATATAACCTGCTCCACTTCTTCGATCGTAGATTTGGCGGCGTCAGAGTCGTCAGGGACGACGAAAGCTCGAGGTGTCAGAAACTTTTCCTCGTCATCCTCTATTTCCTGTTCCACTTGCTCGATTGAGACTGGTAGTTGTGATTGCTATTTGGTTTCTCATCTATCTTTAGTGCTCGATCTTTCCGAGACCGATAGCATTGGCATCGGTGTTACATCATCGACCGCAAACATTTCCTTCGCAGCATGTTGCTCCCCGTATACTGTTTTCATGCCGTCCAACGTAGGAAATTTCATTACTTGGTGAACGGTCGAAGTCACTACCTTCATATTGTGGATCGAAGGTCTTCCGAGTAGGGAGTTGTACCTCATATCCCCTTCGATTGCATGTAATTTGGTATTTTGGATGGTTCCAGCTACATTCACTGGTAGAGTAATCTCCCCATTAGTCCTTTCACTGGCCATATTGAAACCGTTCAAGACCCGAGCTACGGGCACGACTTGATTCTGCAAACCGAGCTGCTCCACTACCCAAGATCGGATGATATTCGCAGTGCTACTTGGATCCACTAAAACATGCTTAACTTGAGCTTTATTTAATAAGATAGAAATTACTAGAGCATCGTTGTGAGGCTGAGATATGCCCTCGGCTTCTTCAATTCCGAATGATAAAGTGCCCTCGGGTACATAACCTCGAGTTCATTTTTCCCCTGTGGTTGGTATCTTTTCGTACTTGAGCATGTGTCCCTGCAGAGTATCGACCCCACCGATGATTATATGAATGATATGCAGAGATTCCTGTTGTTTATCCTGTTTGCTGGCGTCCCTCTCTCTGAAGTGATTCCTGGCTTGGTCGCTGAGGAACTCTCGAAGGTGGCCCTCATCGAATAGGCGGGCTACCTGTTCTCTTAATTGTCTGCAATCCTCGGTCCTGTGACCATGCATGCTGTGATACTTGCACATTAATTTTGGGTTTCTTTGGGATGGGTCTTTTTGCATGGGTCTAGGCCACCTAGTATCTTTGATTCTTCCGATCGCCGATACAATGCCCGATGCGTCGACGCTGAAATTGTACTCCGATAGCCGAGGTGCCTATCTAGGATCTCCATATTTATCGAAGCCTCTTGCTCATAATCCCCCGAGAATTTTGTCCTCGATCACTCCTTCGATTGTTCCGAGCGGAAATGCGCGTTGAGACGTTGTTCATTTGATCTGCGACGTACAGTTGATATCGGTCTCTGTTCGACCTTTGTTCTCTATCAATATTCATCTGGTTTTTAATAGCTTCCCTATTCTGGTGCATGGATCCGGAAGGAGCTCCCAACTGGTCTTCTTCGACCCTGATTTTTGACTGATATCGATTGTGTACATCCGCCCAAGTCATTGCTGGATACTCGATCAAATTTTGTTTCAGCCGACGTGATGCTATTGAACTTTGCTCGTTCAACCCTTGGGTGAAATCTTGGACACGAACTCCCTTAGCATCTCATTTCCGCTTTGCTTTACTTTAAAGAGGTTCGATTTCCTTGTTGCAACCTTTATGGAACCAGCATGTGATTTTACAAACGAATCTGCTAACATGGCAAAAGAATCGATGGAATTTGGTTGCAAATTATGATACCAAATCAGCGATCCCTTCAAGAGGGTCTCTCCGAATTTCTTCAATAACATGGATTCGAACTTGTCGTCTTCCAAATCGTTACCCTTGATGGCACACATGTGAGCGGTGATGTATTCGTTGGGATTGGTTGTACCATTATATTTGGGAATTTCTTGCATACGAAATCTTTTGGGGATTGGGTTTGGGGATGGACTCGAGGTGAAAGGCTTTTGGATGAATTTCTTCGAATCCATCCCTTTTATCATTGGTGGAGCTCCCGGGATCTGATCGACCCTGGAATTATATGTTTCTACTTTTTTATCGTTGGCTTTGACTCGTTTTGTGAGTTCCTCGAGCAATTTGGTATTTTTAGGAGTAGTCCCTGATTCTTGCTCGTTTGCGGCTCCGTTCCGTGGGTGATTTCCCGAAGCGGATCGGGCTCCGGCCTGCTTTGTACCTGAGTTTGGCTTTGCAACTGAGCTATCGCTATTTGCTGGGCTTGTAACATCTCGAAGATCATCTGTAAGCTGATTCCGATCTCCTTCACGTTATGGGTGTCTCGAGCTACGGATCGAGTACCGCCCTGAATGCTTTTTTTCCCGATCGGAACGTTGGTTCGCCTCTAGAGCCACTTGTGAATTAATATCTAGTAGTACTTTGACTCGGATGTCTGGTACTTCGACTCGAGCTTCAGTGACATCGTTAAGTGGATTTCCGGCCTTGGGTATCATGTTGTTGGTTTCATCCTGAAGGACGGCTTCATGGTCAATAGGTAAAATCATGAATCGAGGGTTTGCCGTTGCTGATTAAGAGGTGCAAACTAGTGCGTATTGCGGATTTGTATAAAAAAAACCACTGTTATCCTTAGCCCCGTGGTGGGCACCAAACTGTTTACCCAAAAAATCGGATATAGTTAAATTTATAAGTAGTTCTAACGATATGCGATATAGCGTGACATAAATCACTACTAGAAATTCGGCAAAAACCGACCAAGGTCGACCGACCAACTTTGGTCGGTAAAAAAACCGACCAAAAAACCGACCAAAGTTGGTCGGTTTTTCAAAATATATATATTATTTTTTTTACGAAACCGACCAACTTTTGTCAGTTTTCTTTGGCGCAAAAATGCGGGAAACTATTTTTGAGTCCCGTAAAATTTATGTTTCAAGAAACCGACCAACTTTGGTCGGTTTTTCAATTAATATAAATAAAAATTAATATTAAAATTCATTTAATAAAACCGACCAACTTTGGTCGGTAATTTTACTTTTTAATAAAATCGACCAACTTTGGTCGGTTATTTTCGTGCGAAAATACAATTAAAGAGTATAAATCAAATAAAAGACAGTCTTAAAACAAAATGTACAAATGGTCTAGTGGTAGAATAGTATCCTGCCACAGTACAGACCCCGGTTCGATTCCCAGATGGTGAATTTTTTTTTTTACATAATTAAAATACCGACCAACTTTGGTCGGTATTTTTTTGCAATATTTGTTTTTTGAATTTAATTGACCGACCAAAGTTGGTCGGTAATTTCCGACCAACTTTGGTCGGTATTCCTTTCCGACCACAAAAATACCGTCCACACGTAAATGGTCGCGTTTTGGTCGGTTTTTGGCCATTACCGATCAACGTTGGTCGGTTTTTACCAAATTTCTAGTAGTGAATCGTATGCAGAAGTGGAAATGTTTGGATTCTTGGCTATAGAAATGAGATATAAATTATTGAACTAGAAGAATGAGTATGTTGAGTAAGAAGCAAGCTTAAGAGATTTATTCTTCAATAAACAGAAGTAGTATTTTTTTTCAGTGTCCTGTGTTTATAAGGATTCCCCCCTTTATAGTAGAGGGATCTTACATTATTTACAATAAAAAATATATAGTGGAGAACCCATGATGAATTGTCCCTTCCTCGATTCCTGCCAAAATTCTCTCCCCTGGTGCGGTTGCAACGACTCCTGTCTGCGAGCTCGATACTGGCCCGAGCTCGGTACTGGCTCGAGATCGGTATTGGGTCGATCCCTTGGCCTTGGGTTCGAGTTCGACATTCGGAGTGAGTGCCAATCGGTCTGTGCATTTCCGACAACCTTCTCTTTACCTTGCGGTTCGATTTGGTCATGGGCTTGACAATGATACCGAGCCGATTCCTCGATCAGTTTTGGAGCTCGAGGCTTGTATGTACTATCCTCGAAACTCATCTCGAGCTCTCACTTCGATCGCTTACCATTCGAACTCGATCAAACGTACGGAGATCGAAATCTATTTCGACCGTATACACATCCGAGGATTATTTGCTTTAGTTATCTATGTAACCGCTTGTGACCACGAAACTATCATTTATAAAACGTATTCCACTAGTTTGTCCTCCTTATTCGTTGTTTTCCTGTTTTCTTTCCGTATTTTATGAAAACTAAAATATAAACCTTTATATAATGGTAGAGATTAATGCTTAGTTCTTCTTACGTCTTCTTTCTTATTCGATTGGGATACGGGGCGTGCATTCGGTTTTTGTGGTTAGGTCTTTTATTATTTGGATTTGGTTTTTCCATTTTTGGTGTCAGCAAAACGCAAACAAATTTGGACCAATATAGATTTGGTTTGGAGAAAAATAATTTTCTTGCATTGCTGCTTTCTCGTTTAAATAAATTCCACTAAACCCCTTAACTTGTAGGATTTCGGAAACAATACCCTATTCACCTTTAATGGAACAATAGATCCCCTAAATCATAAATCAATAGCTAGAAATTAGCTAGTATATTGCATGTATGTTGAAATTTCAAAACTAATTCTCAATTATCAGTGATTTATGATCAAACCCATAGAGTTAAGGGGATAAAGTGAAATTTACTCGTCTCTTTTAATTGATGTCATTATAAATATTTAGGCTATAAGGATTAAGGAAGGAAGTGAATACAATAGATTTTTATCATACCCAATTAGTGTATATTAAATAAGGTGCAAGTAACACGCATGATGATAAAAAGAGAAGGTCGTTTGAGGTGGTTTGGTTATGCCTTGTAACCGCCAATAGAGGCACCGTTCTATATGTATAAAGCTATGGGGAGTGAAGGTATTAAATGGGGATGAGGTAGTCCTAAAATCACAAGGAGAAAGTAGTCTCGAAAAATTTATAAATCCTCAGAATCAATGGAGACTTAGCTAAAGATAAGGCACAAAAAAAAAAAGGATCAATATAGGTGATACTTACTATTGGCTATGTCTTGTATCCGCCATTAGAGGCACCGTTCTATATGTATAAAGCTATGAGGAGTGAAAGTATTAAATGGGGATGAGGTAGTCCTAAAATCACAAGGAGAAAGTTATCTCGAAAAATTTATAAATCCTTAGAATCAATGGAGATTAGGCTAAAGATAAGGCACAAATAAAAAGAAAAGATCAATATAGGTGATACTTACTAGCTAATTAAGAATATGCTTTAAATTTGTTAAAGAACTTTTTTTTGGGTAATAAAATGTAAACTATTACCATAATAAGCTAAATTTTGAATTTTTACAGCTAAATAGCCCCCGCTATCTCAGCCATTCTAAGTAAGTAGACTTATAAGAAAATAAAAAAATAATAATTACAAAACCTTTTTATGAGAAAAATACATTTACGTTCCCTGAACGACCCCCAAGCATTTTCACTCGTTCTCTAACTTGTAATTGTATCTGTTGTATGACAAAATTAATGTATACGCTCTGATTCATATATAGTCTCTAGTTTCTTGCTTTCCATATCTGGTACACTAGAGCGTCATATACTGCTGCAATCACCTCCTTCTTGAACTTCCTCCGGTGCTTCCTTTTAGTCTTGAGCATTGGTTGCTTAATCTCTAGTTATTGAACATTAGTTCCAAGCCAAGTTATAATGCCTTCCCATAATGTAGTAGTCCATGCACCGACAGTAAATAAATGATGTATAGTTTCAGTACCAGCCTGGTCACGCAAACAACATGCAATGTTTTCACATGGCATCCCCAAACTAATCATTCTTTCCATTGTTATCAATCTCCCTTGTATAGCTAACCACATAGTGAACATGTGTTTATGAAGAAATACTGTGTTCAAGTCTAGCACAGCAACATCGATACATGGTCTTTCATGAGATTGAGTAGCACCCCTTAGTAGTCAAAGAGTACTTCCCATTGATGTATCAGCTTTTCATAGCCAACTTGATATTCTGGAGTTTTTTCAGTACTAACTACAATCAGTTGGTGTTATGTGACTCCCTATATCCTTATTATATATTCCATGAATCCACTTCACCCCCAGTATATTCACTACGAGAAAACTCGTAAAATTCCTCCAAAGAATACCGACCGAAGTCGGTCGGAAAAAAAACTAACCGAAATCAGTAGTGAAATTAAGTAAATTGGTCGCAAAAGTCAAAGAAAATATTTCACAACGAAAATAGTAGTTCCACGGCAAAAGAATAAAAATTCCGACCGATTTCGTTCGGAAATTGGTCAATATTTGACCAAGACCTGGTCATACTTGTATATAATATACAAAAATAATTTTTTATTAAACTCTTTCAAAATTTTCAACCGATTTTGGTCGGAATATTTGAAATTATGATTTCCCGCCCTAGGCAATTGGTTTTTAATATAACAAAAATTATATATATTTAATTTACCAACCGGAATAAGTTATAATTAAATTTTTCCGACCGCGTTCGGTCGGAAAAACAATTTTAAATAATTAAATATAAATTTAATAATATTACCAACCGAAGTCGGTCGGTTTTTGTCAACCTTTATATAAATAGCTTTTAAATAAATAATATTTAATACTTAGTTGACATTTTATATATATATATATATATATATATATATATATATATATATATATATATATATAGTATATAAGCTATATAAAATGTATATATAGTTTAGTATAGTATATATACTAAGTGTATAGTATTAAGATGTATATATATTTAATATCGAATATAGCTTATATATATACTATACTATACGTACATTCTATATAGCTTATATACTATGCACTTAGTATATATTATACAATTAGTATATATACTATACTATACTATATATACATCTTATATAGCTTATATACTACACACTTAGTATATATATATATATATATATATATATATATATATATATAGCTTATATACCAATTACTTAACCAATGTACAATATATTTAATTCTGGTTAGTTAATATATTTTTTTTATATAAAACAATTAATGTGTAATTTCAGGATTATAAATGAAATTTTAGAAAAAATAACTAAGCATATTTTTACATTAAAATGTAATCATAATTTTATTCAGTTGAAATAATTTTTTATTGATTTATGGAATCCTTATTTAATGCACTCTTTTTTTTCATAAAAATGAAAGAAACAAACAAATAATTAAATGGATAGATTAGTAAATAAATATTCCATGGGAAGAGAAGTAGTTGGTTTTTCCATGGAAAAATAATTTTTTATTAAAATTTTTCAAAACTTTCGACTGATTTCGGCCGGAAATTGGGAAATACTCTTGTCCCACATCGACTGAAAGATGTGAGCTTTTCCATCTTATAAGTTGAGCTTTGATGCATAAAGTCCAACAGTTGTGGACTAACAAAAAATAAGAAAAATATAGGAAGGGTTGTAGTTAGTGCTTAGTAATAAGATTTAATATTCTATATTTAGAATTAGAATCCAATAAAATAATAATGATAATATATACTAGTACTAATTAGTAATATAGTAATAAGATATAATATTGCGGTGCTATGATATCTCGAGCTGTGAAGTATACATGCGATACAAAAAAATATATATCTGGAAGATTTCTAAAATTATTATATATTTAAAATTCCGACCGATTTCGGTCGGTATCTGAAAATAAATAAAAAATATTTAATTAATTCCGACCGATTTCGATCGGTATTTTTAAAATTAAATAAATAAAATTTTTATTAATACCGACCGATTTCGATCGGTAAATATAGTTTGACTGTTAGTCAATGCATTGAAATTTCCTACCGATTTCGATCGAAACACCTTAGCGACCATCATTTTTTCGACTAATAAAAAGCGGTCCGAAATCGGTAGCTTTTTCTCAATTTTCGACTGATTTCGGTTGGTTTTCCTTGACGAAATTAACCCATTTTTTAGTAGTGATTTTTTTCTCAGCTAGCAACCAAATCAGTTTTCCAACAAGAGCCAAGTTTCACATTCTACAATTCCTAATATTGACTCCCCGAAACTTCTCAGGTAAGCACATCTTCTCCCATGCTTTCAATGTTGTCTTTATGGAACCCATTCAAGTAAAAAGAAATAAAATGGTAACGAGTTGCAATGGGCGGCTGAAACAAAATTGCAAAACCATTTTGTGTAATTGGTTTTGGACGGTGCAACTTTTACATTGTAACAAGACTTGCAATTTGCAAGCTGTAAATTGCAAGTTACAGAACCAAGCAATATGATTGGTTCAATGTTTGGCAAGTTCGTTCAGTTTAAACACACCAAAACGAGAGAAGCAGAAAGGAGTGAGTAATTCACAGATTGTAGTATATGAGATAAAATAGAGAATGGAAGTAATATTATAGTGAGATATATTAAAATAATGAGTATTATTTCTTTTGAAGGTGTAGTAAATAGTCTCTTGACACTACCAAGTTGTAATATAGTGATATTATATTGCTTCACTCAGGTATTGTATTTTACTACGCTAAAAGATTCGGTGTCGTTGTTACTCTCTTGTATTATTATTATTTACGGTGGATATTATTCGTGGGTGGGATATTATTTTTCCCAACAACGTGGTTTCAGAGCCATGGCGAATAATGGTCTGTTGTCTTTTCAGTACCCCGTCTTATAAAAGATAATTATGAGAAATGGTGTCTACGTATGAAAGTCATTCTTGGCTCCCATGATGTGTGGGAAATAGTAGACAGAGAGTATGCAAAACCCGATAATGAAGAAGCTCTGCGTCAAAATGAAAAAGATGTCTTGGCAAAGACGAAGAACAAGGATCAACAAGCCCTCACACTCATCTACGAATGTTTGGATGATGCCATATTTGAGAAGGTGGCAGATGCTACCACCTTAAAGGAAGCTTGGGAAATTTCGCAAAATACTCTCCAAGGAGGTGACAAGGAGAGGAAGGTAAAACTTCAAACTCTAAGGCTGATTTTGAAGTTTTAAAAATGAAAGAACTTGAATGCATTTCAGATAATTGTTCAATAGTGAAGGTTGTTGTGAATTAATTAAGAAGATATGGGAAGGACATAGAGGATGTCTGTGTGATAGAAAAGATCCTTCGCAGTTTAACACCTAAAGATTTAAACTCTATGACGGTGGAGCAATTGGAGGGATACTTATAGACTCATGAAGAAAAGATCAAGAGGAGACAAGAAGTGCCACTGGAGCAATTTCTTAAAACTCAGGCATCCTTAAAGGATTATGGAGGTAAAAAAAGCTATCAAGTGAATGGGCGTGGACGAGGGCGAGGCCATGACGGTCATGGAAGATAAAGACGTAACGGCAACAACTTTCACAGTGAATTTAAAAATCCACCAAACATTCATAGATTGTGGTCGTGGACAAAGAGGAGGAAGAGGGCGTGGCTACTATCAAGAAAATAATGGACAAAGATATGAAGAGAAGGCTAGCAATGTTGTCCATTACTTGGGAATATCGTAGCAATGTTGAAGATAAGGCTAATCTCCTTGATAATAAGAAAGAAAAAGATGAGTCAACATTATTGCTGGCACTCAAGGAAGAAGATAGGGATGATTGCAGCTCATGGTATTTCGACAATGGAGCAAACAATCATATGTGTGGATGCAAAGAGAAATTTGTGGAGATCAATAAAACGTTCTGAAGTAATGTATCCTTTGGAGATACCTCAAAGGGATAAGTACAATCCTGATCTCCTGTAAAAATGGTGGCCATAAGTTAATTCAAGATGTTTATTATGTGCCAAAATTAAAAAGTAATATTTTAAGTTTTGGCCAACGTTTTGAAAAGGGATATGGTATCCACATGAAAAATATGCATCTTTGTCTTAGAGATTCAGGTAGAATCTAATTGCTAAAGTGTATATGGCAGAGAATAGATTATTTTCTTTGAATCCTAAGACAATTGATGCAAAGTGTTTGAATGCTAATGTGCAAGATGAATCATGGTATTGGACATGCGATTTGGACACTTAAATTTTAAAGAACTCAAATCAATGGGAGAAAAGAACACAGTGCATGGGATACCATCAATTAGCCATCCCAATTAATTGTGTGAAGCTTGTCTTCTTGAAAAATATGGAAGTCGTGTCAAGAGCAACCAAGACGCTCCAACTTGTTCACACTGATGTGTGTGGGCCAATCAATCTACCTTCCTTAAGTAAAAGTAAATGCTTTCTGCTATTCATTGATGACTTTACTAAAAAGACTAGAGTTTATTTCTTGAACCAAAAGTCTGAAGATTTTGCTGCCTTCAAAGTACTTGTGAAAAGAGAAAGTGGCTATGAAATTAAAGCTTTAAGATCTTATTCAGGAGGCGAATTCACTTTAAAAGAATTTAATAACTTTTGTCAGTCTCATAGAATTTGTCGTCCTCTAACAGTACCTTATTCACCACAACAAAATGGAGTTGCAGAGAGAAAGAATCGAACAATTCTTAATTTGGCTAGATGCATGTTGAAAGCTAAAAGTATGCCCAAGGAATTTTGGACCGCAGTTGTTTCTTATGTAGTTTATTTGAACGACAGGTCTCCAATAAGAAATGTCAGAGATCAAACTTCCCAAGAAGCATGGAATGGAAGAAAGACAAGTGTCAAACATTTGAGAATCTTTTGGAGCATATCATATGCTCACGTGCCACAACAAAGGAGAGTGAAGCTTGACGATCGAAGTCAAGCATGTATTTGTTGGCTATGATACGAGTTCAAAAGGCTACAAGTTATACAACCTAAGCACTGGAAAGGTGGTGGTGAGTCATGATGTTGAATTTAATGAAGAATTGGCATAAAATTGGGAGGCTCACGAAGAAGCTTCATATGATTTTCTTCCATACTTTGGTGATAAAGAAGAACCGGACATCGTAGAACCTGTGCACGATGCACCTCCGCCTCCTTCACTAACTAATGTTGCATCTCCTTCTTCTAAAGAACGTTCAAATTAAAAACCGCAAAGGACTAGGAGCATTCAAGAGATCTATGGTTATATATATATATATATATATATATATATATCCTTAGTTCTTTTCTAGAAAGCCACCATGGAGGAGGAGATCGAGTCAATAGAGAGGAACAACACTTGGTAATTAACAACTCTTCCTAAGGGTCTCATGCAATTGGAGTGAAATGGGTATACAAGGCAAAGAAGAATGCTGATGGAGATGTGAAGAGATACAAGCCACGACTTGTGGCTAAAGGCTACAATCAAAGGCAAGGCATTGACTATGAAGAAGTCTATGCACCTGCTGCCCACATGAGACAGTTCATTTGTTGATCTCTTTGGTGGCGCAAATGATGTGGAAGACCCATCAAATAGACGTCAAGTCAGCCTTCTTGAATGGCTATCTTGAAGAAGAAGTCTATGTTGAACAACCAATGGGCTTCGTAGTAAAAAATCATAAAGATAAAGTGTTGAAGTTGAACAAAGTTTTATATGGATTGAAGCAATCCCCGCGAGCATGGAATAGTTACATCGACAAGTATTTTCAAGATAATGGGTTTACTTGTTGTTTCCATGAATATGCTTTTTACCTTAAAGTTCATACTAATGGAGATATCTTGCTTGTTTGTCTATATGTCCCGTGAGTTCGAAATGACGGATGTACGACTCATGACATACTAATTGGGACTAGAAGTGAATCAGATGGAGGATGGAATTTCCATCTCTCAAGAAAGCTATACGAAGAAGATCTTGAAGAAGTTCAACATGCTCAATTGCAACCCCTTGAACATACCGATGGAGAGTGGCAAAAAATCATTCAAGTTTGATGAAGGAGAAAAAGTCGATCCCACGATTTTAAAAGTTTTGTGGGATGTTTGAGGTACTTGACTTATACCAGGTAAGATATACTCTTTGCAGTTGGAGTAGCAATTCGCTTCATGGAAGATCCTACCTCCACTCACTTGAAAGTTGCTAGAAGAATTCTTCGTTACCTAAAAGGTACGATCAACTTTGAGTTATTTTATTCTTCTTCTAATGATTTCAACCTTATGAGATTTTGTGATAGTGATTATGGAAGAGATATTGTTGATAGAAAAATCACAACCGATTTTGTATTTTTCTTGGATGATTCTGTTATTTCTTAGAGTTCAAAGAAACAATCAATTGTTACTCTCTCGACTTGTGAAGTCGAATATGTTACAGCAACATCCTGTACATGTCATGCTATTTTGGCTAAGAAGATTGTTGAAGGAGTTTACCACAAATTGAAGCTAGAGAGATTTGTATTGACAACAAATCCACACATGCACTCGCGAAGAATCTAGTGTATCATGATCGATGAAAGCATATAGATACAAAGTATCACTTCATCAGAGAATGCATCGTCAAGAAGAAAGTAGAACTCAAATATGTGAAGTCTCATGATCAAGTTGCGGATATTTTCACAAAGCCTCTTAAGTTTGAAGATTTTCAGAGATTGGCATCAGGATTTGGAATGAAGAAGAAAAATCAAAATTAAGGACGAAATTTGTGGAACCCATTTCAATAAAAAGAAAACCAAATGGTAACAAGTTGTAATGGGTGACTGAAAGAAAATTGCAAAACAAATTTGTGTAATTGGTTTTGGACGGTGCAACGTTTACACTGTAACAAGACTTGCAATTTGCAAGCTATAAATTGCAAGTTGCAGAACCAAGCAATATGATTGATTCAATGTTTGGCAAGTTCTCCTATAAATAGGAGGATTGTTCGTTCAGTTTAAACACACAAAAATGATAGAAGCAAAAATCAGTGAGAGTAATCCACTGATTCTAGTATGTGAAATAAATAGAGAGTGGGAGTAATATTATAGTGAGATGTATTAAAATAAGGAAGTGTTATTTATTTTGAAGGTGTAGTAATTTCTTGTCACTACCAAGCTGTAATATTATAGTGGCATTATATGTCTCCACTTTGATTTTGACACTGTTGTTTGTTGTCCGTTGGGCTAGATATCTCTTAGGCCCAAATCACGAGTCCAATTCCCCTTTCTCTTTTATCGTTTTCTTTAAATAGGAATTATTGTGTTTATATACATGTGTATGATACTAACAATGTTGATTGAATATTTTATTTATTTACTAATTTGTCTTTCGAAACCTAGGCAAGCTAAAAACCATAGGTAACTAAAAAGATTTACTATCACTTGCTTTAGTTAAATAACTTTAAACATACTTAGTTATTTACGCTATATGATTTGCATCCTCCCTCATGCTAACTACTTTCTTGAAGTTCTTTTCAAGGTTTAAAAAAGATTCAAAAGTGACCACAATATGATCTGGAGTGTCAGCAATATGATCTGGAGTCACAACGAGAGAATGAGGCACTAGGTCTCACCATATGAACAAAAGGAATGGAGAGAAATGCTAACTCACCTATGTGGAGAAAAGATAAACAAGAAACTTTCGTTGTTGAGCGGCATGGTGATTCTAAGGATCCCCGGGAAGTATTTCATAGAGCTGATAAGACTCGAAGACATTCAGTTGTATGCACCTCTAAGAGTTCTTAGGAAGTTTGGTCTGATTCAGTATGTACCCCTCTGGTCGAGAACAACTTTGTATGAAGACGACTATAATGGGAAAATCCCGATCCCAAGAGCAAGGAAACATCAAGACGAGTGGAATGACCTAATTATGATGCCGATGGGTTAGAACTCATGGTGTACTCCATAATACTTTGTATTGATCAATGAGGAAGATGACTTGGATCGACTAAGAAGAGAGAAGTGGCCGGGTTAGAAGATGCAACAACAACCTTACAAATATATCACGAGACCTTTCCTCATTATCTTGTTACCACCGCTATGCGTCGGCGAGTGGTTCCAGGATCAGTTGACCATATGTGGCCACCTTTAGACGGTGATGATCGAGTATATACAAATCGAACCTAAAACAGAACTAGAAGAAGATTCTGAAGAAGTGCTCGAATACAACAATGATGAGGAAGAAAAAGAGTTTGAGGAAGACCCTGAAGAAGAACCTGAGGAAGAAGACATGGGAGATGATTATGGGGATGACTACTAGTGGCTGGTTGATCCCCCCTCCCATATTAAACCCTTTATCTTGTACCCCTTTTATTTTGCTAAGGGAAAGTCTGTAAGCTCATGTAATCTTGTGGATGTTGGAAAACAATGTTGTAATCATCGCTCCCGCCTGTTATAATCCAAATAATATTAATGAAAAACCAAAAGTTTGCTCCGAATCTAAACGTGTCAAAATCTGATTGTTCGTCAAACATTCACGACATAGGCCCACCTTCGGCAAAGAGAGGTTCCTTGTATATAAGGAAGCATGCTGGTTTGAATACATGAACTAACTGCTCTATGTTCTCATATTTTTCCATTCACAGATACTGACTTCTGCTTTTCTTTTCTTTATTTCTTGCATTACTTTATTATTATTTCCCGAAATAGTGGTTTGTTTGTGTTGACTTGAAAAACTGGCTGAACCACCACAACCTGAGATCAAAAGAGAAGATGTCTGCAACTGATGACCCGACCAAAAATGCTCTGGTGATAGCTGACACCCCGGAACAATCGGAGGAAAAGAATGATACTTTAAATGACGAGCACATTGCTAAGATGGCACAAGAGATGAAATCACTAAGAGAAGAGGTACAACATATTTGGGAACTAGCGCATATGGCCATGATGATGCTCCCACAACCACCCCATTTCCCTTCACTAGACTCGATCCCATATCACTTCCCCTCAACCACACGACAAGCTCACTACAAACCCCACAATTCAGGTTGTACCACCAGTAACCCCCACAAACCCACCAAATCCTCCTATACATACCCCTTATGTACCAAACTATGTCCAAACACCGCAGAACCCACCAGTCAAAACTAACTTAGTTCATATTCCTCCCCGTGACAACATCACCTTTGCTAACAATCAAACATAGCACATACCTGCGGCACACACTGCCAAAGAGCCAATGTTACCCTAGGAGTGACAGTTGATTCTATATTTAATGATTTGGGTGAGCACCCAAGGAGTGAGAATATTCCTCCAGCTACTACACTGCCTGATTCTACTACAACTGATCAGACCGCACCTGTCCCTACTCCTACTAAGGGTGCTATGGTCCCTCCAACTGATATTCCAGTTCTACATCCAGCTCCACCTTTCGATTCTGGTGTTTTTGAGTTTGATTCTGGTGTTTTTGATGCCACTGAGTTCGAGAGCCCTAGGTAAGGTAGCCTGAATGTGTGGGAGTATAATACGAGATTCGCACAACTGTCCAAGTATGATATCTATATGTTGCCCACTATGGAGGCTAGAGTTCATCGGTTTGTGCAGGGACTTAGTCCTTTTGAAATTAATGAGGCCGCTACAGCTCCCTTGAATTATGGTATGAACTATGGGAAGATGGTAGCATTCGCTCAAGCCATAGAGATCCAAAAATTGAGGAACAGAATGGAGTGAGAGGGTATTAATATGGCCCGGTCTGCGGGCAACTTTAATAGTTCTTTTGGTGGTGGCAGGTCAACATTCAGGGGAGGGTCGAAAGGGCCATCTCAGTCCTTTGCTCAGCCTTCAGCTAGTTCACCACCATTAGGGCCTAATCAGCAGCAGTGGAGCCGTTTCAAGCCCTGTCAGGGCAACAAGGGCTCATACCAACAGTGTTGGCATGGTGGTAGATTCGAGCAGCAGCGGAAGCCCTCATGCCGTAGGTGTGGAAAGATGCAATTAGTAATATGCTACATAGACTTACCCATATGGTACGAGTGCAGATTGAGGGGTCACATTTAGAGGGATTGTCGTTCGTCCCGCCAGGGTGTGGGTAGGGCCATGACTCAGCTAACCAGTTCTGTAGCTACAATATCCAAAATATCTCCTCCAGCTCGACGCACTCCAACACCCGCTTGGCATGGTGCAGCTAGGGGTGAAGCACAGAGTTCAGGAGGATCCGATCGTTTCTATACTCTGGGGGGTCACCAAAATTCAGAGGTTTCTCTAGATGTTGTCACAGGTATATTGACTGTCCAATCACATAATGTGTATGCTCTTATTGATCCAGGTTCTACTTTGTCATATGTCACTTCTTATGTTGCTATGGAATTTGGGATAGAACCGGAACAACTTCATGAGCCGTTCTCTGTATCTACTCCGGTTGGTGAGTCTATTTTGGCCACACGGGTTTATAGGGATTGTGTTGTCACATTGCATGGTCGGGACACCATGGCCCATCTCATTCAATTGGGGATAGTCGATTTTGATGTAATATTGGGGATGTACTGGCTTTATTCATGTTTTTCCAAGCTTGATTGCCGAACTAGGACCGTTAGGTTCGAATTTCAAAATGATCCAGTCATTGAGTGGAAGGGGGATGATGTGGTGCCAAAAAGTAGGTTTATTTCTTACCTTAAGGCCGCGAAGATGATCAACACGGGATGTATTTACCATTTGGTCCGGGTTACATACACCAGTGCTGAGGCACCTACACTCAAGTCTGTGCCTGTTGTGAATGAATTTTCGGGAGTCTTTCCGGATGAGCTCCCTGGAATCCTACCAGATAGGGAGATTGATATTGGGATTGATGTGATGCCAGACACGCAACCTATATCTATTCCTCTTACAGAATGACACCGACAGAATTGAATGAGCTAAAGGAACAATTGAGAGATTTGTTAGAGAAGGGTTTTATCCAACCGAGTATCTCACCTTGGGGCGCACCGGTCCTTTTTGTAAGGAAGAAAGATGGGTCACTGAGGATGTGTATTGATTATCGGCAACTCAACAAGGTCACGATCATGAATAAGTACCCACTACCAAGGATATATGGCTTGTTTGACCAATTTCAAGGTGCTAAGTACTTCTCCAAAATTGATTTACGATCCGGGTATCACCAATTGAAGATCAGGGAGCAGGATGTTCCGAAAAAAGCTTTTAGGACACGATATGGGCACTTTGAATTTTTGGTGATGTCTTTTGGGCTAATAAATGCCCTAGCAACTTTCATGGATCTTATGAATCGAGTATTCAAGCCTTTTCTTGACTCCTTTGTGATAGTATTCATTGCCAATATTCTTGTATATTCACGAAGATGGGAGGACCATGCTGATCATCTCACAGTAGTTATGCATATTCTATATCATCACAAGTTATATGCAAAGTTTTCAAAGTGTGAATTTTGGATTGCATCTGTCACATTCTTGGGTCATGTCATCTCTAGTGAAGGAATTAAGGTAGATCCTCGGAAAATTGCCGGTGTGAAGAATTGGCCGAAGCCTACAACTCCAACAGAGATTCGCAATTTCTTAGGCTTAGCTGGGTGTTATAGAAAGTTTGTGGAGGGGTTCTATACTCTTGCCTCTCCGTTGACTAAATTGACAGAGAAGGCAATTAAGTTCCAATGGTTAGATGCTTGTGAAAGGAGCTTTCAGGAGTTGAAATCGAGATTGACTACGGCACTAGTGTTGACTCTACCAGATGGTACATATGGGTTTATAGTATATTGTGATGCTTTGAGAATCAGACTTGGGTGTGTATTGATGCAACATGACAAGGTGATCGCTTATACTTCTAGGCAACTCAAGAATCATGAAAAGAACTCTCCAACACATAACTTAGAACTTGCGGCGATGGTATTTGCATTGAAAGTTTGGCGTCATTATTTATATGGGGTCCATGTGGATATATTCATGGACCATAAGAGCCTTTAATATATTTTCATGCAGAAGGAATTGAATCTGAGGCAGAGAAGATGGCTTGAGTTACTCACGGACTATGACATTGATATTCCATGTCACCCGGGGAAGGCTAATGTTGTGGCATATGTTGTTAGCCGAAAATCTATAGGTAGTTTAGCACACTTGGAGGCATATCAAAGGCCATTGGCCAAGGAAGTTTTCTGATTGGCTAGTTTGGGTGTTCGTCTTGCGGACTCTAGTGAAGGAGGGGTGATTGTGCAAAATAGGGCTCGATCATCACTTGTTTTTGAAGTCAAGGAGAAGCAATACAACAATCCATTGCTGGCACAATTGAAAGAGGGGATTCATAAACATAAGACTATGCCTTTTCTCTTGGCATGGGTGATGGTACACTAAGGTACCAAGGGCGTCCATGTGTTCCAAATATAGATGGTCTCCGGGAGAGAATCATGACCGAGGCTCACACTTCTATGTATTCCATACACCCGGGCTCTACAGACATGTATCACGATCTTAAGAAAGTTTATTGGTGGAATGATATGAAGAGAAATGTAGCGGACTTTGTGGCGAGATGTCAAAATTGTTAGCAAGTGAAAGCCGTACACCAAAGGTCCGGTGGGTTGGCACAAAACATAGACATTCTAGTGTGGAAGTGGGAAATGATTAATGTGGACTTTGTGGTAGGCTACCTCGCACTCCTCGTAAGTTTGACTCGATTTGGGTGATTGTGGTTCGACTCACGAAATCAGCCCACTTTTTGCCGGACTATTCAGACGCTTGAGGATATGTTGTACGCTTGTGTTCTAGACTTCAAAGGTAGCTGGGATGATCATTTTCCGGTCATAGAATTTTCATACAACAATAGTTATAATGCTAGCATTCAAATGGAACTGTTCGATTCTTTATATGGAAGGAGATGTAGATCTCCTATTGGGTGGCTTGAGATTGGGGAAACAAAGTTGATAGGGACAGACCTCGTGCATCAGGCTATGGAAAAATATAAAATCATTAAGAAGTGGTTGAAGACTGCTCAGAGTCATAAGAAGTCCTATTCGGATGTTCGTCGTAGGGATTTATAGTTTAGTATTGGCTATTGTTGAATGTTTCCCCCATGAAAGGTGTAATGCGATTTGGTAAAAAAGGGAAATTGAGTCAGAGGTATGTCGGACCGAACAAAATCATTCAGAGGATCGGTGAGGTGGCGTACAAGCTTGAGCTACCACCTGAGATGTCATTAGTGCACCCGGTGTTTCATGTGTCTATGTTGAAGAAAGTAGTTGGAGGCCCGACACTCATTGTTCCGGTTGAGACTATTGAGGTTAATGATAAATTGACTTATGAAGAGATTCCAATTTCTATTATTGATCGGCAAGTCTGAAAGTTGAGAAATAAAGAAATTGCATCCGTGAAAGTGCTATGGCGAAACCAACGTGGTTGAAGAGGCTACTTTGGAGGCCGAGGAAGAAATGAAGAAAAAGTATCCTTATTTGTTTGAATAGCCATTTATTTATAAAGTTATGTTTTATGAAAATTCTAAGAGTTACCTTCTATGAGTTATGTATCATTTGTACAGTTGATGTTAAGGGTGTTTCTTTTCAAGTAATATATTGCTTATGATACAACGGTTGGTGTTGTTCTTGTGTTATATTGCATCATCGGTTATGTATATGTTGTTAGGATTAGAAGATTGAGGCAGTTCATAGTTGGCCTCGTCCTACTACGATGGCTGAGATCAGGAGTTTCTTGTGGTTAGCAGGTTATTATCGCCGGTTTATGGAGGGATTCTCATCAATTCCAGCACCTTTGACTAGATTTACCCAGAAGGGTGCTCCGTTCCGTTGGTCTGATGTTTGTTAGGCGAGGTTCCAGAAGCTCAAGACAGCTTTGACCACAACACCAGTCCTAGTGTTGCCTTACGGTTTGGGGATGTATATTGTGTATTGCGACGCTTCACACATTTGTTTGGTGTGTGTATTGATGCAGGAGGGGCATGTTATTGTGTATGCTTCGCGTCAGCTGAAGCCCCATAAGAAGAATTATCCTGTACAAGATCTGGAGGCATCATCTTTATAGGGTGTCCTGTGAGGTTTACACTGATCATCACAGCTTGCAGCATTTATTCAAGAAAAGGGATATCAATTTGAGGTAGCGCAAATGACTTGAGTTACTGAACGATTATGACATCACCATTCTTTATCATCTGGGCAAGGCGAATGTAGTCGCAGCAGCCTTGAGCAGAAAGGCAGAGATTATAGGTAGCTTGGCATTAATTTCAGTAGAGGAGCGACCACTAGCCTTGGACATTCAGTCCTTGGCTAAAAGACTTGTAAGGTTGGATATTTCAAAGCCCATACATGTTCTTGCATGCGTCATTGCTGAGTCTTCACTATTGGAGTAGATCAAGGCTCAACAGTTTGATGATCCGCACTTTTTGGTCCTTAGAGAGACGGTACTACAGGGTGGTACCAAGGAGGTTACTATCGGCAAGGATGGTGTTCTACGACTTTAGGGTCGTCTATGTGTTCCTAATGTCGATGGATTGGGGGAGAGGATTCTATAGGAGGCGCATAGTTTTCAGTATTCCATTCATCCAGGTGCTTCGAAGATGTATCTCGACCTGAGGCATCATTATTGGTAGCGGTGGATGAAGAAAGACATAGCTGAGTATGTAGCTAGATGTCTAAATTGGCAGCAGGTTAAGTATGAGCACCAGAGGCCAGGTAGCCTACATCAGCAGATGACTATACCGGAGTGGAAATGGGAGCGCATTACTATGGACTTCATAGTTGGGCTACCACGGACTTTGAGGAATTTTGATACAGTTTGGGTCATTGTAGACAGATTGACCAAGTCGGCACACTTCATCCCAGTTGTGACTACGTATACTTCAGAGAGGTTTGCCAAGATTTATATTTAGGAGATAGTTCGGTTGCATGGTAGCTATTTCCATCATATCAGACAGAGGCCCTCAGTTTACTTCACATTTCTGGAGAGCAATACAGAGTGAGTTGGGGACCCGTGTAGAGCTCAGCACAGCCTTTCATCCGCAGACCGATGGACAGAGTGATTGACTTTGTAGGGTAGTGGGATCGATTCTTGCTCTTGGCCGAGTTTGCTTACAATAATAGTTATCAGTCAACCATCGAGATAGCTTCATTCGAGGCTTTATATGGTTGGCGATGTCATTCTCGCATTGGGTGGTTTGGGCTAGGCGAGGCTAAGTTATATGGTACTGATTTGGTGAAGGATGCCTTGGAAAAAGTAAAGTTGATTCGGGAGCGACTTCGCACAGCACAATCCAGACAGAAGAGCTACACGGATCAGAAGGCGCGTGATGGATCATTTATGGTGGGCGAGAAGGTTCTCTTGAAAGTCTCACCGATGAATGGTATCATGAGGTTCGGGAAGAAGGGCAAGTTGAGACCAAGGGTTATAGGCCCAATTGAGGTGTGGAGATGAGTTAGCGAGGTTTCTTATGAGCTTGCTTTGCCTCCCAGTCTATCGGGAGTTCATCCAGTTTTCCATGTGTCTATGCTCCGGAGGTATCATGCCGACTTGTCACATGTGTTAAACTCCAGCATGCTTCAGTTAGATGAGAGACTGGGTTATGAGGAGCAGCCAATTGCCATTATTGATAGGCAGGTTCGCCAGTTGAGATCCAAGAGGACTTCCGCAGTAAAGGTTCAGTGGAGGGGCCAACCAGTCGAGGAGGAAACTTGGGAGTCCGAGGAGGACATGCGGAGTAGATATCCACACTTATTCAGCAATTTAGGTATGATCCTACACCTGTTCGAGGATGAACGTTTGTTTAAGAGTTGGAGAATGTAATAACCCGACCGGTCGTTTTGCTTTTTAGAACCCCGTTACCCCAAATAAGACTCCACATACGTATGCTTTTACTATTTTACGACTAGCGGGGATGGTTAGTTCGGGATTTGGAAGGGTTCGGGTTGAAATCGGAACATTTGGTTCCTTAAGGTTGCCGAAAAAAGGCTAAGTTTGACTTCGGTCAACGTTTTGAGTAAACGACCTCGGAATCAGGATTTGGGTAATAGGGAGTGTGATTCTTGGGTATGAGAGTTGTTATTTATCCATGCATGTACCAATGAGGATGGTGGGGAGGTCATTGAGCTAATATGGTTAACCTCTTGGTATTTAATTGGTTGTGGGGTGAAGGAAATCTTGTAGAAGAACCTTGTAGTCAAATTTGCACACATAGTGTTTGATGAAATGCTCAAATGAGCTAAACCCATGAACTTCTTGCTAATTATGGTTCAATTTTGTTATGTCTCTAAATAGATTGAAGTTGTTGGGATTTCTGGAACATTGTAATAACTTAAGGAAAGCTCAAAGTGAGGTATGTTGGCTAAACCTCTCTCCTAGAATCGAATCCCTCGGTATTCTTGTAAGCTTTAAGTATGAAAGACAAAGCTCTTATTTCTCATGTTCCGAGTTATTCCTTATAAATTTGACTATTCCGAATAAGTTTGTGTTGAAAGATGTTTATTACAATTGTGTGCCAAATGCTCCTATCATATTATGTTCTCCTTCGGGAATATATTCAAATGGGACCAATGTGTCGAAACATTATGATTTCTATTATGTTTCAACTGCAAGTTATTATGCCAAATTCTGAAAGAAAACTCAATGTGCTTCAGAATCTTGTTGCCCATATACGAACTTAAATTCGTGATTTTCAATGCCCTTATTGTCGATAAATCCATAATGATGTGCGGAAGTGAAAAAAAAGGAGTATGAAATAATAAAAAACACTCGACGTGCCAAGAACAAAATTACACTTCCGGCCACTAGTGCCAATGAAATAGAAAATGTGTGAAATATTATGAATTGATCTTTAATTACTTTTTTTTTATAATAAATGTTTTGGGAGTATCGTTTAGTCACCAAGGAAGGGTAGGTTGAATTAACCTAACCCCGAAACTACACATGCCAGTGTAGGAGTGATTGAGGGGTAAATCCTCGTATTTATGTGATGAGATTATTCCCCTTAATTTGGATGAGATTGATGTGATGAGATTATTCCCCTTAATTGAGATGAGATGATTCTAGTGGAATGTGATGTCGACCCACACGCATTGTGGTGAGACGGCTTAGCCGATGGGGTTGAGATCGGATGCCATGTCGCGCACATGGTGGTGTTGTGATTGGCTGTCTCAAATGTGATGGCTTAGTCGATGGGGCCGAGATCGGACTCCGTGCTAAAACCATATGGTGGTGTATTAGTACTAAAGATCTCCCACCTTAAAAATATTGAAATGTACTTGAAATTTACCATTCTCTTAACTTGACAATGTTATATTATTTGAGACTCCCATTGATTCTATGTTTGTTCTCATTATACTATTACTCGTTCTATTGAGAGGGTGTTTAGTCTTACATATTAGTATTTTTGCCGGGGGCGCTGCATCTTTAATGGATGCAGGTGGTTCCACAACAGGCGACATCGACCAGTGATAGCGGTACACCCTCTTCCCAGCTGACTTGGTGAGCCCCACTTCATTTCGGGGTCTTGTATCCTTTGTGCCTTATATATAATATTTTGAGGTATAGCCGGGGCCTTGTTGCCGGAACAATCATAGCACTCTTTTCTACCTGCTAGAGGCTCCGTAAAGATAGTGTGGGTTGTACATTGGTGCTGGAAAGTCAAACTAGTAATGTTGTATTTGTATCACATGTTCCACTTCAAATTATGAATGCACAATGTATTTTGAGACTTATAAATGAAGTTGTAATGACCCAGCTGGTCATTTTGAGAGCTGTAGCCGCGTTCCCCCATTTACCGCTCATTTTTTGCTTTATAGCTGTTATGTAACTTGTCGGGGTTGTCAGTTTGGGTCTGGTGAGATTCCTGGATGAAATGAGACACTTAGTCTCAAGGTTGATAGCTTAAGTTGAAATGATTGACCGGATGTTGATCTTTAAGTAAACGAATTCGAAACCAAGTTTTGACGGTTCTGTTAGCTCCGTTAGGTAATTTTGGACTTAGGAACGTGTCTGGATTGTCATTTAGAGGTCCGTAGTGGAATTATGTTTGAAATGGCGAAAGTTGAATTATTGGAAAGTTTGACCGGTAGTGGACTTTTTTATATCGGGGTCGGATTCCAATTCTCAAAGTTGGGGTAGGTCCGTTATGTCATTTGTGACTTGTATGCAAACTTTGTGGTCAATCGGATGTGATTTGATAGGTTTTGGCATCATTTGTAGAAATTGGAAGTTCAAAGTTCGTTAGGCTTGAATCTATGTGCGATTCATGTTTTTGATGTTGCTCTAGGTGATTTGAAGGCTCGACTAAATTCGTATCATATTTTGGGAATCGATGGTATGTTTGGTTGAGGTCCCGGGGGCCTCGAGTTGATTTCGAATGGTTAACACATCAAAAATGGGACTTAGTGCATTGTTGAAGCTCGAGCTCTTCTGGTGTGATCGCACCTGCGAGAGATTGGTCACAGGTGCAATGCCATAGATGTAGATGGTTTTATGCAGAAGAGGAGCCGGGCCGGCCTGAGCAGGGCACAGGTGCCAGGGGTTAACTGCATCTGCGTGCCCGCAGGTGCGAGCGAGGCTCCGCAGATGCAGAGTTGAGGGGCTAGCCTGTTTACGCATAAGAGGATGGAAAGCCGTAGAAGCGACTCCGCATGTGTGAAATTTGCAGCACAAATGCGGGGCTAGGGGATTTAAATGGCTTCCATAGAAGTGGTTCAGCAGGTGCGGATATAGGGCCACAGGTGCGAAAAGGCTGGGCAGATTATTAAAACACTAGCTACTTCTTTTCCTTACGGGTTTAAATTCCAATGAGGCCCTTTCAATGTAAAGTAATTGCTATAGCATAGCCTACCACAAAATATATATTTTCTCTCCTAACATAAGAACATATAGCCTATACTGTATTACAAAACAAACATATATCACATGAGTTCTAAAGATCTGATTCTGAAACACATACAAGTGAGCATCATAAGCATATTACAAAGGTCTAAATTTGTAAGGAAAAGTGAAGCGATGCAGCAACAACTCAACATATACAGAGATTTCAAAGATATATAGGACATGATCATCTTTCTCAATAGGTCCACAAATGTTCAGACGACAACATGGAATCCCTAAGGATTTATACAGAATCATACTCCTAGTAGTATTAGCTTCAAGCAATCATTAAGTTCAGATAACATCAGCAAGGATCCTTATGAGACTTTAAGGATTAGATTTCGTTTTAAAATTAACAATGGAAAGGACTGGAGTGGTTCAGGATATGGTTTGAAATCAGGAACTAAGTAAGAACATGCAGTATTAAGTTAACTTATTTGAACACATCAAGTGCAGTAATAATCTCATGTAGACAGGGGAAACATTACACATTTTTTGTAGAATTAGACTAATCATGACATGAGGAAAAAGTTAAGGTAAAAGAAAGATATTGCATTAGAACATGTTTAACTCAAACTTAAGTCTAGATTAGAACATGAATATGAAAATGATCATGCTTCTATTTTTACAAGTTACCGGTTGGTTTTGACAGAGTAACTTTATCCTTTTTAAGGGAAGGCAATCTTAAAAGATGAAATGTATGCCAGATTTTTAAAGATGAAGGATAACCCTAAAGATAAGAGACAAGAGATAAGAGATATGATACCAATTAAGCATGCAGCTGAGGGTGTTGACTAATCAAGAAAATAGTTAAGTTCAGTCTAACCAATTATCAGTCTTTTCACGACCCAAAACCCACTATAGGTCGTGATGGCGCCCAACGTCAACGGTGAACTAACAACTTAATTATTCATTTTATTTTTTTTGAAATCATGAATCTTGGTAGGTGGAGATATAAATACGTTAATGTAATAGATAAATACAATTTTAATAATATACAAGTAAAAGTGTATCGAGGTTAAGCAAACCATAAACAAATTCCAGAACATCCCAAAACCTGGTGTCACAAGTGCATAAGCATTTACTAAGGAGTACAATAATAACACAACACCTGCTTGGAAAGTAAATAAGATAGGATATAGTAAATAGTACGATGGAGATTCTGTGGGCTGCGATACGTAGCCTAGAATGCAGCTCACCATAAAGTCTCCTCAGCAGTTGGGCCTACGCGGCAAGACGACTACCAATTGAACCTGTCAGATCCTGCACATTTAGTGCAGAAGTGTAATATGAGTACGTATATTAACGCGTACCCAGTAAGTATCTAGCCTAACCCCGTAGAAGTAGTGATGAGGGGGTGACATCGACACTTACTAGAGGTCCAATGAAGCAATATGATAATTCATAAGCAGATATGAAGCATAACCACAATAACGGGGTAGAGCTGTAAGTTACATAATCTTCCAAAAAGAATTTCTTTTAAAGATATGAATATCTCAGTCTTGTATTCTATCTCAACAACTCAGATGTTTCAAGTACCAATATCAAACGGATAAGGAATACCATATAAAAGGCCAGGCATTAGTGGAAGGATAATCTCGTGAATATTCGGACTACTAGCGATATAACGCACAATTATGCCGAGGTCGTACGATCCGTTCTAGTATAATGTGTACACTGCCGAGGGTCGACCGACACGAACCATAGATGGATCGATTACACTGCCGAGGTATTCGGCCCACTCCACAAGAAGGGAAGGAACTTATCGACTTACGAGACACGTGCTTACAATACAGGTACAGAAGCATAAAGTGAACATAACAATTTACCGTTTCTCTAATAATTTTCCAACAACTCAAGGTGATAAAGCTCGGCCTAATATATATATGTATTTCTAAATCAATTTCAATTATGAATTCAATTAATTAAGCTAGCAAATGGAGTTCAAATAATTCAAATATTACATGATAGAATCCTGAGTCTACCCGGACACAAACATGCTTTAGCTACGTACGGACTCTCGTCACCTCGTGCGTACATAACACCCATAACTAGTAGCTCATAACAATTCCATCACCTAGGGGGGTAGTTTCCCCTTCACAATGTTAGACAGGAAACTTACCTCTCTCAGTAACTGGCTCCAATACCCCACTAACTCTTCAATTCAAAGCCAACGATCCGAAACTAGCCAAACAACGTGCAAATCAATCAAAATATACTCCAATGCGTATAATTTAAAAATTTATAATAATTCTCAACTCCACTAGAAAAGTCAAACAAAGTTAATACTCGGGCCCATGTTCCCAGAGTTTCCAAATATTCTTGAAGATAATCATTACCCATAACACCATGAACTCAAATATATAATTTATTCTTAATTCCATGTCCAATTTTGTGGTAAAAACCAAAAAATCCAAATTCTAGGTTTTCTTCAAAATCCCACAATTTTCCATGTTAAATCTTTATGAAATCCATGAAATTAACTTACAATACATGGGAGGTACTTACCTTGCAATAGATGATTAGAATTCCCTCTTAAAGAGCTCCAAAAATCACCCAATCCAAATAATAATGTGGGAGAATTGGGCTAAGTCTCGAATTAAAAGCACCCCGCTGCCCAACGACTTTCGCACCTGCGGCCTCTCAGTCGCACCTGCGGACAAATCCATCGCAGGTGCCTCTCCCTCTAAGCCCAGGCAAATCCGCTTCTGTGGACCAAGTCCGCTCCTGCAGTCTCGTTTATGCGGAGCACTGGCTGCTCCTACGAACCAGATTCTACGACATGCGACCGAACCTGCGGTCTAGTAGCAAAGGCCCATAATTCACAACCGTGGTACCTTCTCCGCTTCTGCGGATGCGCACCTGCGCTTTAAACTCCATATCTGCGACCCTTCCCCTAGGTGGCCCTCTTCGTTTCTGCGATGACACCCTCTAACCCGTGTCTCCGCACCTGCGGCCAAACCCACCGCAAGTGCGATGACACCAGAACTTCAGCATCTTCAGCAATCACCTAAGTCTAAAACACATAGCGAACATACTCAAGGCCTAAAATCACATCAACAATATCAAATTTACTAAATTGACGGCCAAAACCTTTCTTTAAACTTTCAAACATTCAAACTTCGACGAACGCGTCCGATTTATTGTTAAACATTCTGGAATGACGCCAAACTTTACGAACAAGTCATAAATCACAATACGAACCTATTCCAAGACTCATACTCCTAAACGGACATCGATAAAATCAAAATCCACTTCAAAACAAACTTATGAAATTTTAAAACATTAAAAATGCCGACTTTCCATATTAAGCGCCTAAATGCTCACGGACCATCCGATACTCAACCCGAACACACGCCCAAGTCTGAAATCATCATACAAACCTATTAGAACATTCAAATCCTGATTCTGAGGTGGTTTACTCAAAAGTCAAACCTTAGTCAACTCTTCCAACTTATAGTTTCCGAATTTAGAACTTTCCTTCTGAAATAGCTTCGAACTTCCCTAACTTCAATTCCGACCACACGTACAGGTTATAAAACATGAAGTGAAGCTACTCACGGTCTCAAACCGCCGAACGATGTGCTAGATCTCAAAACGACCGGTCAGATCGTTACATTCTCCCCTACTTAAACATACGTTCGTCCTCGAACGTGCTAAGAACCATTCCGGATTTGATCCACACGACAATCAATGAGGAAACACCCATCAAGCCGTAATGCTTATGCTTACGAAATGCACGAATATTGACCATAAGCACGCCAAGTGCATAATACAACTCAGGGGAGACAGATAGCACCATATGCTACAAAAACCCAAGCACGACTAAGGTGTAATATACGACCTGCATCTAGAGAGCCATCTTGCTCATATAGCACCACAAGCTATATGGGATCTCAAACCACGTGCGAATAACCAAGCCATAATAAAGTCGGCTCACAACCCACACAATATAACAGAGTATTACATAGAATAGCTGATGACAGGAATAACATCCAACACACTGAATACTCCTCCATAAGCAATGACATGCCGAATGAACATATCCGACCTGAGGTAGAGCACACCAACGGACCTCAAGCTAATTTTGATCCAAAATGGCCCTATTCATGATGCACATGAGCAGTCGTACAATCCGGAACCAACTCCCACAGTGCACAACCAACCGAATAGAGCACCTTTCAGGCATAAACTCTCACATTAACGCTAGTACAGAATCTCCATACGTGGTTTTAATCTACAATATCAAGTGACTAACATGTCACACTTATACAATTTTCTCGTGGGATACGCTCCCACGACCTTCCGCACTAGGTAGAAAATTCGGTACCTCCATACCACCAACCGTACTAATTCTGTAAAGAAAATCAAGAATTCGCAAATCAATACTCAATGCCGCTTACACATGAGACCATCCTCGAACGACCCTAAGGTAATGCCAGCTTACTCTGAATATCCGAATTCTTCCCTGCTCATCCGAGCTCGTGACATTCTTATCAACAATGAGACGCAACCTTGATTCTCAACATCCAATTCCCGTGCCGCTCACTGCACCTATCATGCCGCTACGTGAGAGTACAAGAATTCATCATAACCCCTGAACTACTAGAATCCTTTCACTTAATTCATTTTAGAAGAACCATTGCAACACATAACTGAATTCCCATAACTGCAGAAATACAAACCTCAAGTCGTGGTCTAAACCGCCATAACTTTTTCGGGATCCATTTACACATAACAAGGAAATTTGAATCAAATACCTCCTAAATCAATCTATGGTGGTTATCAAGCTGGAACGTACAACCACAACCCACTTGTATAACTTAACACGCCGAAGGAACTGATCATTGCCACAATCATGCTGCTTCGAACCATTACTAACCGACCCAACTTCTGCCAACTTACTCTTGACTTGTCCTAGAAATAATAATAGCTCCATTCAAAACATAACGAACTTAACAACACTCATCCACAATGACCCAATTCACGAGACCACATCGTCTCAATAGCCATGAACCATCTCATACTCTTCTCATGCGCATAATGACATCTCTAACTGGCACACCCATTCTGAAAGATCCTCTATGAATCCAAAGTTGTTTCCTTCCATCTTCCTAACACCGCACCGCAGACCCCCGGTGTTATCATAGTAACACTCCAAGTCCCTTTCATAATCCACTATAAAAACATAATCCTTAACCACACAACGAACCCAAAATCCTTAGACACTGCACTAAATTCTTGTGCTCACTAGAGACATTGTAGAGTGTCACCCACTTTGACCTGGTCCCGAATATAGACAAACTCCATTGCTATATTAGCACATGAACATTCTCGAAGAAGCAACCAAATGAATACTTTTCCTTGTACATCACATTCACAAGAAGTATAAGCTCTGAGTCTTCCCAATTGCACACGAATCGGTACGGTGAAATATAGCATGCATTCCTCAAGTTCTTTACCCAAATTACCCTTGATGTGTTTCTTTTCTTTGTCATAAATAATCCATCAATGCACTGATAACTAGAAACCGCACAAGAAGACAACCACGCGATCCAATCATAGACGATGGGCTCCCCCACTTATATTTAAGCTACCATCACATAAATGTAGAACCCACAAAGATTCTGTAAGGGCCCATAAAATTTTACCTAATACTCGGGGTTTCGTGGTGCCAAGGTAGACTTATGTGTTGATGATTGTAGTGATTCTTCGCGGGAAGTTTGCTCGCAGCAGTACAGACCTTTTGGATTGAATAGTGCGCTGGGGAGTTGAAGAAAGTTTTTGGCAGAGCAGGACATTTCTGCGGTCTATTCTACGATAGCATAATTGATCTACGGACCGCAGACCCGCCGCAGAGTGAAGCAGAGAACTGGCTAAACTTTGGGAGTTATTTTGCAGTCAATTATGCGGTCGTATAATCATTTTGCGGGCCGCACATATGTTATAGAAGCCAGTATGAAATATTTTGGAAGGAGGTTCTGCGGTCCTTTCGGCGACCGTGGTGGTAATATGCGGTCAATTATTCATTAGCAGGGTGCTAAGCCATCTCCGTTTAATGACCACCTAGTGTTCGATAAAATGCCCAAATGAGCTTGAACCTTGAACTCCTTCCTAATTTGTGTTCAATTATGTTATATTTCTAAATAGATCAAAGTGGCTAAAAATTCCAAACATTGTAATAATTTAATGAAACTCAAAGCGAGGTATGTTGGCTAAACTTCTCTCTTAGAATTAAATCCCATGATGTTCGTGTAAGTTCTGAGTTGATCATTATAAACTTGCTATTCCGAATAAGCTTGGTGTCGAAAGGTATATATATATGCTCAAAATGTGTTCCATATACACTTATGATATTATGTTCTTCTTCGGGGCCGTGTTCGATGCATGAGTCATGTATTAAAATGTTGTGACTTCAAGTCAAGTTCAAATGAAAGTTGTTATGTCAAATGGTATAAAAAATCTCCATGTGCCTATCAACCTTATTTGCTCACATGTATATTTAAAAGTCTAAATTTGAATAGCCTTGTTGTTTATTATCAATGATGATATCTGAAAGTGAAAGAAGAGAGCATGAAATACGATGTGCGGCTAACGTCCCAAGAACGACATCGTGTTATTGCCATTGCTGCCAATGAAATGAATGATATGTAAAAGATTATGAAATGAGTGGTAAATCTTTTAAATAATAAATGCGTTGGGAGTACCATTTAGTCACCGAGGAAGGGTAGGTCAAAATAATCTAACCCCAAAACTACACGTGCTGTTGTAAGAATGATTGAGGGGTAAATCCATGTGTTAATGTTACGAGGTTGTTTCCCCTTATATGGGATGAGATTGATGTGTTGAGATTTTCCCCTTATATGAGATGAGAATATTTCTAGCGAGATGTGATGTGATGTCGACCCACGTGACAATGTGGTGAGATGGCTTAGCCGATCGGGCTGAGATCGGATGCCATGCCGCGTACATGGTGGTATTGTGAGTGGATATCAAAGGGTGAGATGGCTTAGCCGATCGGGCTGAGATCGGACTCTGTGCTAAAAACACGATGGTGTATCGGTTCTAAAGATCTCCCAACTTAAAAAGATTGAAACTTACTTGAAATTTACCTTTCCCCTAACTTGACACCTTGTTACTGTTTGAGTCTCTTATGGATTTCATGTTTCCTTCTCCGTTTGTTGTTACTCGTTCTATTGAGAGGGTGTTTAGTTTTACAAACTAGTACTATTCCATCTGTACACACGTCCTTTTTGTCGGGGGCTCTTCATCTTAAATGGATGCAGGTGGTATTGATCAGTGATAACAACACACCCTCTCCTCACCGACTTGGTGAGCCCCACTACATTTCGGGGTCCTGTATCTCTTGCTCTTTGTGCATAGTAATTTGAGATATAGCTGGGGCCTTTTTGCTGGTACTGTCATAACACTCTTTGGGTTATGTTAGAGGCTCTGTAGACATAGTGTGGGTTGTATCTAGTTTTGGGAAAGTTAAACTGAAGGTGTTGTAATTGTAGCATATGTTCCACTTCAACTACGAATGTATAGTTTACTATTTTAGAGATTTGTTAATGACATAATCAATGGAAATGAACTGGTGTTATTCATATGACATCTTACTGTCTAATTAATGAAATGTATCTTCTCTTTATTCATGGGTGAATTGGGTAGATGGAAATGTGCAGGCTTGCTCGACCGGGGTATCTTGGTGGAGCGACGGTCATGCTCCCCGAGGTCGGGGCATGACAGATTCCACCTTTTCAATTACCATGATCTCGCACCGTCAACCCGCCAGATTTCTCTTAGTCTTTTGTTAAACATTTCATGAACATTCCAAATTATCATCCACAATTGCATATTCGACCTTCTACTGGGTAGTAAGTAGAACTCTTTGTAGAAACTTCATCAAAATCATGCAACCACTAACGTGCTCACAGGAGATAGTCCACTTGTGGAGTTCCATACCGACATCTTCAAGTGACTTTTCCATGGGTACAACTACCACAAAAACAGTAAACCCTTCTGAGCCCGTGCTCGCCCTTCAGGTGTAAGAGTCTGTTCATTCCCCATTGACATAAACCGAAAGTCCGACAATACACTCCAAACTCAAAGTCAGGTTGCATCCAAAAATGATAATCAAGCTTTCACACCCCTCTTCATTTCAATCAAATTCCTCTCTGCCATATTCAATCTTCCTCAATATAGTAGTCACCATCCCAAATGACATCAGCAGACCTAGTCACTATCCACCATGATCCCGAAATTGCTCCAAACTTCCTCAAGGCACGTGGCTATCCTACCACAGAATCCATACGCTACTCCGCCACTCCCCCTTCGATTAAAGCATCTCCTTAAGCAACTTCTCGACCTCTGATGTTCATACTTGACCTGCTAGCGATTCAATCACCGCGAGACACCTCCCACCATGTCATTTCTCCTCCTTTGCTGCCAAAATTCTACCTCAAATCATAATCCATCTTTGTAGCACCTGAACTAATAAATTGCTACCAACTCCAAGCCTCCTCGAAGATCATCTTTTTCGAGCCATCAACATTAGAAACACCGATTTGATTCTGAAACCGCTACATAACACCATCTCTAGCAACCGTTTCTCAGGCACAATTTCACAACACCCTACCCTGAAGGCAAATCAGAGAAAACCATAACACCAACGAATCTTAATGCATTCAAACAAGGATGATGACACCACCTCACAAATGAAAATTTCCACCAAGTTCGAAAATGCCAAGTCCCGTTACTCCATCAACCAAATCCTAAACATCCATAGTCTGATTGCCTTTCCTCCACTGGAATTAAATGTCGAACCTCCAAACCATGAACCAAGAAATCCTCCTTTCAAGTCATTCACTATCGTGACCCATAAATGAGCAATCTACCATTCACAACAACACATCACGATAATAATGCACGAATATCATAACAATCTGTGCAAAACCTTAACACCATAGGAAATACTGATACAATGCTGAAACGACAGAACCCCCTACGATAATAACTCACTCGAATACGCAGGAAAAATAACCTGCACCACATATGCAGTACCACTACAACTCCTCGATGCCCAATTGATAACAAGTGCTATACGTCGCATAAGATTGATTAGGAAGGAAATCAAGGCATAAGATTTAATGGAATCAAATCGCACGATGAGGAATAAGGAAGTGGTCCTAATAGCCGTGTAGCCTCTCGAAGATAAGTACAGACGTCTCCGTAATGATCCGCAAGACTCTACTAGACTTGCTCATTACTCATGAGACCAAAGTGAACCTAAAGATCTGATACAAAGCTGTCACGACCCAAACCTACTATATGTGGTGATGGTGCCTAACGTTGTCGTTAGGCAAGCCAATGGTGAAGTAGCAATTTAATTATTAATTTTATTATTTTTGAAATCATGAATCTTGGTAGGTGGAGACATAAATGCGTTAAAGTCGTAGATAAATACAATTTTAATAATAAACAAGTTAAAGTGTATCGAGGTTAAGCAAACTATAAAACAATTCCAGAACATCCCAAAACCTAGTGTCACAAGTGCATGAGCATTTACTAAGGAGTACAATAATAACACAACATTTGCCTGGAAAGTAAATAAGACAGGATAGAGTAAATAGTATGATGGAGACTCTGTGGGCTGCGATACATAGCTTGTAATGTAGCTCACCATAAAATCTCCTCAGCAGCTGTGCCTACACGCCAAGATGACCACCAATTGAACCTGTCAGATCCTGCACATTTAGTGCAGAAGTGTAGCATGAGTACGTAAATCAACGTATACCGAGTAAGTATCTAGCCTAACCCCGGAGAAGTAGTGACGAGGGGTCGACATAGACACTTACTAGAGGTCCAATAAAGCAATATGATAAATCACAAGAAGATATGAAGCACAACCGCAATAATGGGGTAAAACTATAAGTTACACAATCTTCAACAGCTCAGATGTTTCAAGTTTCAGTATCAAATGGATAAGGAATACCATATAAAATGCCAGGCATCAGTGGAAGGATAATCTCGTGAATATTAGGACTGCTAGCGATATAACGCACGATTATGCCGAGGTCCTACGGCCCGATCCATAATAATGTGTACACTGCTGAGGGTCGACCGGCATAAACTATAGATGCATCTATTATACTGCCGAGGTGTTCGGCCCGCTTCACAAGAAAGGAATGAACTTATCGACCTACGAGTCACATGCTTACAATACAGGTACAGGAGCATAAAGTGAGCATACCCATTTACCGCTTCTCGAATAATCTGCCAACAACTCAAGGTATTATAAAGCTTGGCCTAATAATTTGAACTCTATTTGCTAGCTTAATTAATTGAATTAATATTTGAAATTGATTTAGAAATATATATATATATATATATATATATATATATATATATATATGTATGTATGTATTTCTAAATCAATTTCAATTATGAATTCAATTAATTAAGCTAGCAAATGGAGTTCAAATAATTCAAATATTACATGATAGAATCCTGAGTCTACCCGGACATAAACATGACTTAGCTACGTACGGACTCTCGTCACCTCGTGCGTACGTAACACCCACCACTGCATCACTAACTCTTCAAATCAAAGCAAACAATCCGAAACTAGCCAAACAATGTGCAAATCAATCAAAATATACTCCAGTGCGTATAATTTAACAATTTATAATAATTCTCAACTCCGCTCGAAAAGTCAACAAAGTCAACCCTCGGTCCCACGTGCCCGGAATTCAAAATTTCTTGAAGATAATCACTAATCATAACGCCACAAACTCAAATATATAATTTATTCCTAAATCCGTGTCTAATTTCATGGTAAAAATCCAAAAATATCAAATTCTAGGTTTTCTTCAAAATCCCACAATTTTCCAAATATTTCCATGTTAAATCGTTATGAAGTCCTTGAAATTAACTTACAATGCGTGGGGGGTACTTACCTTGCTATAGATGATGAGAATCTCCTCTTGAAGAGCTCCAAAAATTGCCCAAACCAAATAAAAATATGGGAGAAATAGGCTAAGTCTGGAATTAAAAGCACCCCACTGCCCAGCGACTTTCGCACCTACGGCCTCTCAGTCGCACCTACGGCCTCTCAGTCGCACCTACGGAAAAATCCATCGCAGGTGCGGTTCCCTCTAAGCACAGGAAAATCCGCTTCTGCGGACCAGGTCCGCTCCTGCGGTCTCACTTCTGTGAAGCACTGGCCGCTCCTGTGAGCCCACTTCTGCAACACGCGCTAGCACCTGCGATTCAGTAGTAATGGCCCATAATTCGCATTTGTGGCTCTTTCTTCGCTTCTACGGAAGCGCACCTGCACGCCAAACTCTGCATCTGCGACCCTTCCCCTGGCTGGCCCTCTTCGCTTCTACGATGATACCCTCACACCCGCGTCTCTACACCTGCTTCCAAACCCACCGTAGGTGCGTTGACACCAGAACTTCAGCAGCTTCAGCAATTACCTAAGTCCAAAAATGATTCGATTTCACTCTGATTCAAACCCAGGGACCTCGGGACCCCGTCCAAACAAACCAACAACTTCCAAAATACACAGAGAACCTACTCAAGGCCTAAAATCACATCAAAAATATCAAATTTATGAATCGACGATCATAACCTTTATTTAAACATTCAAACTTCGACGAACGCGTACGATTCATACTTAAACATTCCGGAATGACGTCAAACTTTACGCACAAGTAATAAATCATAATACGAACCTATTCCAAGACTAGGAATCCCATACGGACATCGATAACATCAAAATCCACTTCAAACCAAACTTATGAAATTCTTAAACTTTCAAAAGGCTGACATTCCACAATAAGAGCTGAAATGCTCCCGGACCATCCGATACTCAACCCAAACACACGCCCAAGTCCGAAATCATCATACAAACCTATTAGAACCTTCAAATATCAATTCCGAGGTTGTTTACTTAAAAGTCAAATCTTAATCAACTCTTCCAACTTAAAGCTTTCGAATTTAGAACTCTCCTTCTAAAATAACTCCGAACTTCCCGAAATTCAATTGTGATCACACAGACAGGTCATAAAACATGAAGTGAAGATACTCACGGCCTCAACCTTCTAAACGATGCGCTAGAGCTTAAAGTGACCGGTCGGGTCGTTACAAGTCTTTATAACAAAGAGAAAAAAGCAGCATCATGATCATATTATGAAGAAAGACAACTTATCCTTAATAGATGTGTATGGTAGGATTAATGGGAGAAGAGAAGATAGTTTATTTCAAACAAGAAGAAATGGCATCTAGACAGATTAAGAGACCACAGTGGCAACTTAGAAATAACTTAACAAACACAAGTAGAGAAAAAGACATATAAGCACTTAAAGTTTATGCTTAAGGTTAAAGGATATAACATATAAACTAAAACACCTTAAGATTCTTCTTAGAAATGGTTATCAAATAATAAACTCAACTCACAAACTATAGAGATGCAAGAGCTTCCAATAACATTTATAAGTCGGGGATTCTCTATAACCACCTTTACACAAAGTGGCCCTGTCGCCTCACCCCAATGTATATGGGTGGAGGTTCAATCACAATACCATAAACACTACACAAAGCGGCCCTATCACCTCATCACAATATATGTGGGTGGAGGTGCAATCACAATAACACAAACTCTACACAAAGCGGCCTTGCCGCCTCACCCCAATGTATGTGGGTCGAGGTATAGTCCCAATATCAAAACTCTACACAAAGCAGGCCCGCCGCCTCACCCCAATATGTGCAGGTGGAGGTGTAATCCCAATCACAATCCCTACAAAAAGAGGCCCCGCCGCCTCACCCCAATGTATACGGGTGGAGGTGTATTCACAATGCCACATTTTATATTCCAAAAAATAATAGTTTGTACAAAAGAGTTCTCTGCAAATCAACCGTTTGACACCTTTCGCCTTAGCAAGCGTAAGTTCATAACATTTCATCTATGTGAAATTTCACGGGGCCTTGCATAAATAAAGCGGTAAAAAAAAGTTGCAATATTTAGGAAAATGATTCTTTTTATTTCATCAGAAAGGGAACGTCTTAAGCGTTCACAAGAGGCAACTGACAAAAAGGTACAGATACGGTACAAGCCTCAATTGGCCGTGCTTTTTTCAAAATAAAGTTTTTTACAGTTATATACTACCAAGGCTCCTGCGAACCAAAGATAGACCGGCGGTTCCTTTACAGCATTCTTCAATCATATTCACGAACAACTTTCCCATACTGTCAATGATATCATCTTCAGGTACTGAACTCTATCCCGGACTTGCAACATCCTCTGGCACAAAAAACTTTTTCTCTGAGTTAACATTACAAGCTTTCCCTTACAGAGGCTGATATCCTATGATAGCCCTTCCTTTCTACCCATTATGTTCAATTGGCTCTGTGATTCTATCTGACTTGGCTCCCAACCCTATTCCTTGCCTGTATCCATATTTCATCATCTCCCTCAGAGCCATCTTGGATCTATATGGCGATTGCATTCCTAAATTTTGTTCAGTCTTCTAAATCTCAGTAGTATGCATGATCTCCACAGCGTGGAAGGCAACTCTGTCTAGCCCTTCAATGAATGGAACAACATACTCCAAATAGGTGGAGTGACCCCACTCACCATGAACCACGATATCTTGGCATCCCTGCTCGAATTTTATGCATTGGTGCAAAGTAGATGGCACGGTCCCTTCCATATGTATCAAGGTCCTACCCAGCAGCAAATTGTAAGAGGAGGAGATGTCCATCACTTGGAACAACATCAGAAAATCAATTGTTCCGATTTGCAAAGCTTGATAAATTTCTCCAATAACATTCTTTTGTGAACCATCAAAGGTTGTCACTCTTACGTGGCTTTTCTTGACTTCCCTCAAATGAATTCTTATCTCTCGCAGGGTGGAGAGGGGACAAATGTTGGCTCCTGAACCTCATTGACCAGAACCTTGGACACCACTTTGTCCCCGCATTTGACAGTGATGTGAAGAGCCTTGTTGTGAGTTGCGCCTTCGACAGGAAGCTCGTCTCTTATGAAAGTGATCATGTTTGCTTTGACCATTTTCCCAATTGTCACGGCCAATGCCTCGCTAGTGGTGTTACTTAGTACACTTACCCCACTTAGTACTTTCAACAAGGAGTCCTTATGACTGTCATAGCTCATTAATTAATCCCTGATAGATATCTGTGCTGGAATTTCTTCAACTGCTCTTCCACATAATACTCTTTGCTTGACATTCTTTTAGAAAAATCAGCGGCTTCTAGGTCTGTTATATTCCTCCTTGGAGTTTTTTCTCTCCCCAGATTTCCTCGGTTGACATCTTCAATGTAATGACCCGGCCGGTCGTTTCGGGAGTTATAGCACCGTTTCCGCCATTTCTGTTTCCTTTATGCTCTTAAGCTATAATATGATATACCGGGTTAGTTCGTTCGGGTGCGGAGTGGTTTCGGAGTGGAATGAGACATTTAGTCTCTAAAATAGAAATTTAAGTTGGAAGTTTGACCGGGGAGTTGACTTTTTGATATCGGGGCCGGAATCCGATTCTTAAAAAATTGAAATACCTCTATTTTGTTATTTATGACTTATGTGCAAAATTTGAGGTCAATCAAACTTGATTTGCTAGGATTCAGCATCGAATATAGAATGTTCCGACGTCGTTTCTTTGAGAATAAGTGGTATCACATTAAGAAAATGAGTTCCAAATTAATATTTTATTGAAGAATTAGATCCGTATTGAATGTTTTGAACCATACCAAAAAGAATCGTCGAATTCGGACATCGTATGAGAGAGTTATGCCCATTTCCGTATCGAAAAAGATTTTCCATCACCGCGAGCGCCCAGGGTAGCATGGGGCGCTAGCCCTGGCGCTGGGATATTTAAGGGTACTTGAAATTGTGCCACAGGCAGTGCCACACGCTACCTGTGACACCCAAAAATATCAGAGGCTCTATAAACGGGTCTTTTGGCCATTTATGACATAAAAATAGTTGGGGAGCTCGGTTTGGGCGATTTTCAGAGGCGAACTTCACAAATTGGACTGGGGTAAGTGATCTTAACTTGATTTGGTCCGTTATTCATGAATCTAACATTATTTCTGGCACTTATTTCATGATTTGGGGGATTAGATTAGAAATGTTTCAAAAATTGATTTGAGAGTTTGAAGGCCGAATCGGAGTCGGAATTTAGAAAATTTTGTATGGTTGGACTCGTGGTTGAATGGGCATTAATATTTTGTAACTTTTGTTGGGTTCCGAGACGTGGGCGCCACTGTTGATATTTGAGTTAATTTCGGATTTATTTGTGAAATTTGGCATTTTCATATGGAATTGATTCCTACACCTCGTGTTGATTGTATCGAATTATTTTGACTAAGATTCGAGGCGTTTGGAGGCCGAATCGCGAGGAAAAGGCTTATTGGAATAAATAATTGCTCGGATTGAGGTAAGTAACGATTGTAAATCTAGTCTTGAGGGTATGAAACCCCGAATTTTGTATCATTCTACTATTTTTAGTGACGCACATGCTAGGTTACGGGCGTGTGTGCGTGCACTATTGGGGATTTGTGACTTGGTCCACCCCGTAGCAACTGTAAAGTTGCATACTTTGTTGAAAAAATTGATACTTATATGATTTAGAAAGATTTATGTAAATTGGGTTGAATGCCATGTTTGGGCCTTGCGCCAATGCTGTTTGGACCCTTAGGGGCTGTTTCTTACCATCCTCTCATTATTTTCGATTGAAAATCTATACTCAGTCATATTTATGCTTGTTTACCACATAACTCAGTTTATGACTCTATTTTGATGCATATAAATGTTTTGGGCCGAATGCCCTGTTTTACTGAAATACCCGAGTGGCTTGAGATACTTATGACTGAGTGAGGCCGAAGGCCTGATTTGTGAGGATGAGTGTGGATCGGGGCTGCACGCCTGCAGCATACCTGAGTGAGGCTGAGGGCCTGATTTGTGAGGATGAGTGTGGATCGGGGCTGCCCGCCTGCAGCATACTCTATTATTATCGCACGTGAGTTGTCCGTGCAAATTATAGCGCTTGGGATGAAGGATCCCCTCTGGAGTCTGTACACACCCCCAGTAAGCGCAGGTACCTACTGAGTGCGAGTGCCGAGTGCTGAGTGACTGGGAGGCATGAGTGACTATGAGGTATGCCCGAGTGGCAAGAGTGATTGTGAGGTATGCCCGAGTGGCAAAAGTGATTGTGAGGTATGCCCGAGTGGCAAGAGTGACTGTGAGGTTTGCCTGATGGGCTGTATATGAGTGATGTTTTTCCCGAGGGGATGTTTATGATTTCATCATTTTGCTCACCTTTGCATTGAGCCTTTGTTTGAAACAAACAAAACTGTTGGAAAAATATCTTTAAATGATTTTTACTGAAACCGAGTTTAAACAAGATGATTTGATTCAAACATTGATTTTTAAAGCATGTTGTACTTTACTGAGATTTCATGATATGGATGTTATATGTTTTATTGCTCTTCATTGCTGCTCGGTCTTTATTTATTGTTGTTAATTACTGAGTTGGCGTACTCATGTTACTCCCTGCACCTTCTGTGCAGATCCAGGTGTAGCTGGACATGGTAGCGGTTGTTGATTGTTCTGATTGCAGATTTTCCCGAGGATAGCAAGGTAGCTGCCTGGCGATCGCAGCCTTGCTCTTCTCCCTCTTATCTTCCTCTAGTAGTATTTAGCTATTCTTCCAGGCTGAGTTAGCCTTGATATTGTTAGACAGATTATAGTAGATGCTCATGACTAGTGACACCCCGATGTCGGGCTTTTCCTTCCGCACTTTTATTTTTGATTGGGAACTTCTTTACGAAGGTTTTTATGTTAAATAACATTAAAATTATCTTTGAAATAAGAATATCGGTTTGTTTTGGAAATGAGTTGGCTTGCCTAGTTCCACGATAGGCGCCATCACGACAGGGGTTAGTTTGGGTCGTGACAGATTGGTATCAGAGCCTAGGTTACATAGGTCTCATGAGTCATGAGCGGATTTAGTAGAGTCTTGTGGATCGGTACAGAGACGTCTGTACTTATCTTCGAGAAGCTGCAGAACCCTTAGGAAAATTTCATTTTCTTGTATTTTATCGTGCGAAATTGATTTAGCTTGAAACATAACTCTTTGAATTCCTTCCACGCATCTCTTATGCACACATGAGCGCTCGGTATCAGTAGTACATCGCCAACTTGTAATTCTACGAACGATGTTTAAGATGTGTTATGTATTTTGGTAATGGGCCAGTCTGGAGGACTTGAGGTCAGGTTTAGACCACAACTTTGGCTCGGTAGCTTTAGTTGTAACCTATACATTTGGACTCCTATGTCCGGTAATGCCCCTATGAGTGGAAATTGTGGCTCGATGAGCGGTGGAGTGGCTTTGTGATGAGTATGATGTAACTGCGGGATGTGATAAGATGATTTGAATGTGACGAGAAGTATTTCCTTGAAGTGTAAAGGAAGGCCATTGGGTGCTTGATTTTAATTTTGATGTGACGTACGGTCTCGAGTGAATGTTTTGAAGGATCTTTCACGTTGATATATTTTGGGACAAATTAAATTCTCATGTCTTGTCAATGAGATTGGACTCAAGAAGAGTAACTGATTGTGCAGTAATTGTGGTGGGTATTTCTGATGTTGATGGCTCGAGAAAGATGATCTTCGAAGAGACTTAGAGTCGGTAATATTTTATTGGTTTAGGTGCGACAGATATGCTTTTCGATTTGATGCAGTAGTTGGGTAGAAAAGTATGAGGGAAGACATGACGGGAAGTATTTCACGGTCGTTGAAGTACTAGCAGGTCAAGTGGGAGAAGTAGAGGTTGAGAAGTTTCTTAAATGAGGTGATTTAACCGAAGTAAGAGTGGTAGATTGGCATATGAATTCAATGGTAGGGTAGTCGTGCGTCTTGAGAGAGTGTAGAATGGTTTGGAATCTTGTTTGTATGTGAATCGTCCTGCAGACTCTATTTGGAGTAATGGTTAGTGTTTAAAGGAAAAAAAATTAAATATCGCAGAAAGGACTGTATTTGAAATGAATAGAGGCGTGAAGATCTAATTATCGTGTCAGGTGCAATATGACTTGAGTTCGTAAGGTATTGTTGACGTACAATTGATGTCAATAGGGAAAGTGCAGACTTATACAAATGGTGGCGAGCATGAACTCAGGAGAATTTACGAATTTAGTGGTCATTGCACTCAGTGCAGTGTCATTGGAAGATGTTAGTAAGGAATTCCACATGTGAGTTATCTCCTCTGTGCAGCTAACGGTGGCGTGATGTTGATGAAGCTTTTGCGATGAATATTACTTGCTACCTGATAGGAGGTCACGTACGTGATTTTGGCTGGAGATTCAGAATGTTCATGAAAGGATTAATAAAAGACTTCGAGAAGTCTGGCAGGTTAACGATGCGAGACCTTGGTAATTGAGAAGCAAAAATCCTTACGGGTTCTAATTTTATATAATTGCAGCTTAAGGCTAAGTGGGGGAGTCTGATATCGACGAGTTGGTTGCACGGTTATGGGTCGTATTAGTTTTGGTTTGGGGTATGCTGGTAAAGCAGTTATGACTTGCAGAGGTCGAGGATGACTCGGGTAAAGGAATTTCTGGACACAAGTTGTATTACACTCTATGGTTATAGGAGGACCATAAAATAATTGAGTGGTTATTCATAGAGAATGTAGTGTACATGGAGCGGGAATTTGCTCGGTTGCGTAGGAGTGTGGGTTACTCTTTATTCCCTTGGGTGTTAATGTACTAATGGGGTACATGTTGTTTCAGTCTGTTTGGTCGATTAATTCGAGAATGGGTACAATGGATTCATGATTTATAAATATGGCTAGAAAACTAGGAGTTGCATTGAACGATGTTGAGACTCGTTGCATCTCATATCATTGTGAATTATGCATTTCAGTATCAAGAAGGTGAAGGAAACAGTTTTAGGTTCTTATAAAGTCTCTCCGGAGTAAGTATGTTTGGTTGTGGAACCTTTGGAATACATAAAAAGGGTATTCGGCGGCTTATAAGCCTTAGGGCAGTGTGATTCTATGCTAGAGTTCGTGGGGCAAGTTTTAGTTAAGGATAGTAGTATTCTAATAAGGAAATAAAATAGCAATTTAAAGGCAATTTGGAAAGGACTTGGGAAAATAGGACAACTTGGTAGTAGGTTGGGTTAGCACAGTAATGGGTATGATCAGTTCTTTGGGTACTTATGATGTGGCTAGTATCTACAAGTGTTTCGTGGCAATGCGCTCGAATTTGGAAACCTGTGTGGCTTGGTGGAGTTAGAGAAATTCAGTTCAGTTAGCTTGGTTATGTGCAAATAGATTTCAAAGTGTTCATGATGGGTTCTACCATGGTTTGAACCAGATATTTTCTACCGATGTACGGAACATATTGTGTGTTATGATTTCCTCCTAGAAAGAAGCAAGAAAGAGGTTTCTGACTAATAAGGTATGTAAGTTGCTAGTGACTCAGAGTTGATAATAGAATTCTTGTGCTTGTCACATGATGGCATAATATAGGTGGTGTGTTGTGCGGGAATAAGATTTACATGTACAAGGTCACAGTTCAGTTTTGAAGGGAAGGACATAAATTCGTAGGCAGCATGGACGGTTTTAGATCTAGGTAAATGATATTACTATTTGGTATGGCCTAATGAGAGTGTGCATTTTAGAAGGGGCAGTGTGTTTTGATTTATGGGTACTTCGCTGGTATTGCGGCACTCTCCTAGTTGATCGACTGTTGATATTCAAATTTTTGCCATGTGGCACGAAAGAAGTTTCAAAGTAATTCTCATGGGAGGATTGTGTATGAGAGAGGTGTTAGGCATTCGGGCGGTGGAGGTGGAATCAAATAGGGTGATTTATGTGTTTTATGGAATTGAAGATTGGGAGTTCTCATGAGCATATTGTTTCATGGTGGCGGACTGTGAAGTTGTGGCCGGGGCTTGCCAGATGTTAGAAAGTGTTATGATTCCGTCATTGTGGACTTTCGGAGGTTGTTTATCTATTGGTGGCTGACCATAGTTGATTCGGGGCCCATTAGTAGGCCCAATTAGGATGTGTATTCTACACCGAGACAGATTGATTGTCTCCATACTGCTATTGTTGAAGGATGTGCCATTTGGTTAATGTGAAGCTTATTCGTGCTCTGAAATGATCGGTGAGTTACTCGTCTAGGCTACGAGGAGTTGGGATTCGTGATTATATGCACATATGGTGCGGTTCTATTGTGGCCTTATAGCGGAATTTGAACGAGAATAACATTGGATATTGCTTAGTTGATGATGTATTGGTCGTGTTCTTTTGGGTTTTATGTGGCATGGTGTCGTTTGCTTCTCTGTGGTTATAGTAATGCACTTTGGGTACTTGATGTTGAATTGCGTATAGTTATTGATTTTTTTAGCAGGGTGACTTGAGGTGTTTCATATGGACCAGTATTTGGATAGGGTCGCGGATTGCAGTAGAGTTATGTGGAAATATGATCCCTCATGTAAGATTCGTGTGTTATGGTTCTGTGGTGTGTGATGGGTTCTTAGCATTATGACGGGTTGGTACTCGTCGAGCTTGCGGAACGGTTCTCCTGTTTTGGGTCATTGTTACGATTGGGTACATTTGGAATATTGTCATCTGGTGCACGGATTGCACGGGTTGTGGCTTTAGATTGTATTGATGTGTCATGACACTAGAGTGGTCATGTTGGATGAGACGGGGTCATTGGGCCTAGAATGGATGCTATCAGATTTGATTGTGGTATAATTTTGAGGATAATATCAGAAGTCAGCTTTGAAATTGGCTATAGTTCTTATAGAAGGAACGGGAGCTCCATGACCTGTTGGTCTAATGAATGGTTATGAATTCGGTATGTTTCTTTTATCATCGGCAATGTACGAAGGTTTTAGAATGAGCTTTTGTCTGATATGAGGTTTATTACCAGCACTGGGTTTATTTGAATTTTAGTATTTGAGTTATTGTTACGGCTTTTGGTACAGCTTGTTCAGACTTATACGGTATGTAGATGCGTACTTCTAATCTTATAAGAAATTTTGGATGTCGGAAATTTGATTCGAAGGCTTGTGGGCTAGGTTGAATTGAGGAATTTTCAGTTATGCTGTGCTATCAGACCTGTATGGGATAGGGTAATGTGGGATCACCCCCGGGTATGTGCATGGGAAAGTTACCCAACCATTTCTTGGCTTTTGGAACAACTCTCAGCACGTTCGAGGACGAACGTATGTTTAAGTGGGGGAGGATGTAACGACCCGGCCGGTCATTTCGGGAGTTATAGCCTCGTTTCCGCCATTTTTGTTTCCTTTATGCTCTTAAGCTATAATATGATATATCGGGTTAGTTGGTTCGGGTGCGGAGTAGTTTCGGAGTGGAATGAGACACTTAATCTCTAAAATAGAAATTTAAGTTGGAAGTTTGACCGGGGAGTTGACTTTTTGATATCGGGGCCAGAATCCGATTATAAAAAAAATTGAAATATATCCATTATGTCATTTATGACTTATGTGCAAAATTTGAGGTCAATCAGACTTGATTTGCTAGGATTCAGCATCGAATATAGAATGTTCTGACGTCGTTACTTCGAGAATAAGTGGTATCACATTAAGCAAATGAGTTCCAAATAAATATTTTATTGAAGAATTAGATCCGTATTGAAATTTCTGAGCCATACCAAAAAGAATCGTCAAATTCGGACATCGTATGAGAGAGTTATGCCCATTTCCGTATCGGAAAAGATATTCCATCGCCTCGAGCGCCCAGGGTAGCGTGGGGCGCTAGCCCTGGCGCTGGGATATTTAAGGGTACTGGAAATTGCGCCACATGCAGCGCCCCACGCTACCTGTGACGCCCAAAAATATCAGATGCTCTATAAACGGGTCTTTTGGCCATTTATGACATAAAAATAGTTGGGGAGCTCGGTTTGGGCGATTTTCAGAGGCGAACTTCACAACTTGGACTGGGGTAAGTGATCTTAACTTGATTTGGTCCATTATTCATGAATCTAACATTATTTCCGGCACTTATTTCATGATTTGGGGGATTAGAATAGAAATGTTTCAAAAATTAATTTGAGGGTTTGAAGGCCGAATCGGAGTCGGAAAAGGCTTATTGGAATAAAGAATTGCTCGGATTGAGGTAAGTAACGATTGTAAATCTAGTCCCGAGGGAATGAAACCCCGGATTTTGTATCATTCTACTATTTTTAGTGACGCACATGCTAGGTGACGGGCGTGTGGGCGTGCACTGTTGGGGATTTTTGACTTGATCCGCCCCGTAGCAACTGTAAAGTTGCATACTTTGTTGAAACCATTGATACTTATATGATTTAGAAAGATTTATGTAAATTGGGTTGAATGCCATGTTTGGGCCCTGCGCCAATGCTGTTTGGAACCTTAGGGGCAGTTTCTTATCATCCCCTCATTATTTTCGATTGAAAATCTATACTCAGTCATATTTATGCTTGTTTACCACATAACTCAGTTTATGACTCTATTTTGATGCATATAAATGTTTTGGGCCGAATGCCCTGTTTTACTTAAATGCCCGAGTGGCTTGAGATACTTATGACTGAGTGAGGCCGAGGGCCTGATTTGTGAGGATGAGTGTCGATCGGGGTTGCACGCTTGCAGCATACCTGAGTGAGGCCAAGGGCCTGATTTGTGAGGATGAGTGTGGATTGGGGCTGCCCTCCTGCAGCATACTCTATTATTATCGCACGTGAGTTGTCCGTGCAGATTATAGCGCTTGGGATGAAGGATCCCCTCTGGAGTCTGTACACACCCCCAGTGAGCGCAGGTACCTACTGAGTGCGAGTGCCGAGTGCTGAGTGACTGGGAGGCATGAGTGACTGTGAGGTATGCCCGAGTGGCAAGAGTGATTGTGAGGTATGCCCGAGTGGCAAAAGTGATTGTGAGGTATGCCCGAGTGGCAAGAGTGACTGTGAGGTTTGCCCGATGGGCTGTATATGAGTGATGTTTTTCCTGAGGGGCTGTTTATGGTTTCATCATTTTGCTCACCTTTGCATTGAGTCTTTGTTTGAAAAAAACAAAACTGTTGGAAAAATATCTTTAAATGATTTTTACTGAAACCGGGTTTCAACGAGATTATATGATTCAAACATTGATTTTTAAAGCATGTTGTACTTTACTGAGATTTCATGATATGAACGTTATATGTTTTATTGCTCGTCACTGCTGCTAGGTCTTTATTTATTGTTGTTACTTACTAAGTTGGGGTACTCATGTTACTCCCTGCACCTTGTGTCCAGATCCAGGTGTAGTTGGACACGGTAGCGGTTGTTGATTGTTCTGATTGCAGATTTTCCCGAGGATAGCAAGGTAGCCGCCTGGCGATCGCAGCCCTGCTGTTCTCCCTCTTATCTTCCTCTAGTAGTATTTAGCTATTCTTCCAGGCTGAGTTAGCCTTGATATTGTTAGACAGATTATAGTAGATGCTCATGACTAGTGACACCCCGATGTCGGGCTTTTCCTTCCGCACTTTTATTTTTGATTGGGAACTTCTTTACGAAGGTTTTTATGTTAAATAACATTAAAATTATCTTTGAAATAAGAATATCGGTTTGTTTTGGAAATGAGTTGGCTTGCCTAGTTCCACGATAGGCGCCATCACGACAGGGGTTAGTTTGGGTCGTGACAGATTGCTATCAGAGCCTAGGTTACATAGGTCTCACGAGTCATGAGCGGGTTTAGTAGAGTCTTGCTGATCGGTACGGAGACGTCTGTACTTATCTTCGAGAAGCTGCAGAACCGTTAGGAAAATTTCATTTTCTTGTATTTTATCGTGCGAAATTGATTTAGCTTGAAACATAACTCTTTGAATTCCTTCCACGCATCTCTTATGCACACATGAGCGCTCGGTATCAGTTGTACATCGCCAACTTGTAATTCTACGAATGATGTTTAAGATGTGTTATGTATTTTGGTAATGGGCTAGTCTGGAGGACTTGAGGTCAGGTTTAGACCACAACTTTGGCTCGGTAGCTTCAGTTGTAACCTATACGTTTGGACTCCTATGTCCGGTAATGCCCCTACGAGTGGAAATTGTGGCTCGATGAGCGGTGGAATGGCTTTGTGATGAGTATGATGTAACTGCGGGATGTGATAAGATGATTTGAATGCGACCAGAAGTGTTTTCTTGAAATGTAAAGGAAGGCCATTGGGCGCTTGATTTTCATTTTGATGTGACGTACTGTCTCGAGTGAATGTTTTGAAGGATCTTTCACGTTGTTAAATTTTGGGACAAATTAAATTCTCATGTCTTGTCAATGAGATTGGACTCAAGAAGAATAACTGATTGTGTAGTAATTGTGGTGGGTATTTATGATGTTGATGGCTCGAGAAAGATGATATTCGAAGAGACTTAGAGTCGGTAACATTTTATTGGTTTAGGTGCGACAGATATGCTTTTCAATTTGATGCAACAGTTGGGTAGCAAAGTATGAGGGAAGACATGATGGGAAGTATTTCACGATCGTTGAAGTACTAGCAGGTCAAGTGGGAGAAGTAGAGGTTGAGAAGTTTCTTAAATGAGGTGATTTAACCGAAGTAAGAGTGGTAGATTAGCATATGAATTCAATGGTAAGGTAGTCGTGTGTCTTGATAGAGTGTAGAATGGTTTGGAATCTTGTTAGTATGTGAATCATCCTGCATACTCTATTTGGAGTAATGGTTAGTGTTCAAAGGAAAAAAAAATTGAATATCGCAGAAAGGAGTGTATTTGAAATGAATAGAGGCGTGAAGATCTAATTATCGTGTCAGGTGCAATATGACTTGAGTTCGTAAGGTATTGTTGACGTACAATTGATGTCAATAGGGAAAGTGCAGACTTATACAAATGGTGGGCGAGCATGAACTAAGGAGAATTTATGAATTTAGTGGTCGTTGCACTCAGTGCAGTGTCATTGGAAAATGTCAGTAAGGAATTCCACATATGAGTTATCTCCTGTGTGCAACTAACGGTGACGTGATGTTGATGAAGCTTTTGCGAGGAATATTACTTGCTACCTGATAGGAGGTCGCGTACGTGATTTTGGCTGGAGATTCAGAATGTTCATGAAAGGATTAATAAAAGACTTCGAGAAGTCTGGCAGGTTAACGATGCGAGACCTTGGTAATTGAGAAGCAAAAATCCTTACGGGTTCTAATTTTATATAATTGCAGCTTAAGGCTAAGTGGGGGAGTCTGATATCGACGAGTTGGTTGCACGGTTATGGGTCGTATTAGTTTCGGTTTGGGGTATACCGGTAAAGCAGTTATGACTTGCAGAGGTCGAGGTCGAGGATGACTCGGGTAAAGGAATTTCTGGACACAAGTTGTATTACACTCTATGGTTATAGGAGGACCATAAAATAATTGAGTGGTTATTCACAGAGAATGTAGTGTACATGGAGCGGGAATTTGCTCGGTTGCGTAGGAGTGTGGGTTACTCTTTATTCCCTTGGGTGTTGGTGTGCTAATGGGGCACATGTTGTTTCGGTCCGTTTGGTCGATTAATTCCAGAATGGGTACAATGGATTCAAGATTTATAAATATGGCTAGAAAACTGGGAGTTGCATTAAACGATGTTGAGACTCGTTGCATCTCATATCATTGTGAATTATGCATTTCAGTATCAAGAAGGTGAAGGAAACAATTTTAGGTTCTTATAAAGTCTCTACGGAGTAAGTATGTTTGGTTGTGGAACTTTTGGAATACATAAAAAGGGTATTCGGCGGCTTATATGCCTTAGGGCGGTGTTATTCTATGCTAGAGTTTCTGGGGCAAGTTTTAGTTAAGGATAGTAGTATTCTAATAAGGAAATAAAATAGCAATTTGAAGGCAATTTGGAAAGGACTTGGGAAAATAGGACAACTTGGTAGTAGGTTGGGTTAGCACAGTAATGGGTATGATCAGTTCTTTGGGTACTTATGATGTGGGTAGTATCTACAAGTGTTTCGTGGCAATGTGCTCGAATTTGGCAACCTGTGTGGCTTGGTGGAGTTAGAGAAATTCAGTTCAGATAACTTGGTTATGTGCAAATAGATTTCAAAGTGTTCATGATGGGTTCTACCATGGTTTGAACCAGATATTTTCAACCGATGTACGGAACATATTGTGTGTTATGATTTCCTCCTAGAAAGAAGCAAGAAAGAGGTTTCTGACAAATAAGGTATGTAATTTCCTAGTGACTCAGAGTTGATAATAGAATTCTTGTGCTTGTCACATGATGGCATAATATAGGTGGTGTGTTGTGCAGGAATAAGATTTACATGTACAAGGTCACAATTCAGTTTTCTAGGGAAGGACATAAATTCGTAGGCAGCATGGACAGTTTTAGATCTAGGTAAATAATATTACTATTTGGTATGGCCTGATGAGAGTGTACATTTTAGAAGGGGCAATGTGTTTTTATTTATGGGTACTTCGCTGGTATTGCGGCACTCTCCTGGTTGATCGACTGTTGATAATCAAATTTTTGCCAGGTGGAACGAAAGAAGTTTCAAAGTATTTCTCATGGGAGGATTGTGTATGACAGAGGTGTTAGGCATTCGGGCGGTGGAGGTGGAATCAAATAGGGTGATTTATGTGTTTTATGGAATTGAATATTGGGAGTTCTCATGAGCAGATTGTTTCATGGTGGCGGACTGTGAAGTTGTGGCCGGAGCTAGCCAGATGTTAGAAGGTGTTATGATTCCGTCATTGTGGACTTTCGGAGGTTGTTTATCTATTGGTGGCTGACCATAGTTGATTCGGGGCCCATTGGTAGGCCTAATTAGGATGTGTATTCTACACCGAACCGGATTGATTGGCTCCATACTGCTATTGTTGAAGGATGTGCCATTCGGTTGATGTGAAGCTTATTTGTGCTCTGAAATGATTGGTGAGTTACTCTTCTAAGCTACGAGGAGTTGGGATTCGTGGTTATATGCACATATGGTGCGGTTCTATTGTGGCCTTATAGCGGAATTTGAACGATAATAGCATTGGATATTGCTTAGTTAATGATGTATTGGTCGTGTTCTTTTGGGTTTTATGTGGCATGGTGTCGTTTGCTTCTCTGTGGTTATGGTAATGCACTTTGGGTACTTGATGTTGAATTGCGCATGGTTATAGATTTTTTTTAGCAGGGTGACTTGAGGTGTTTCATATGGACCAGTATTTGGATAGGGTCGCGGATTGCAGTAGAGTTATGTGGAAATATGATCCCTCATATAAGATTCGTGTGTTATGGTTCTGTGGTGTGTGATGGGTTCTTAGCATTGCGTCGGGGTGGTACTCGTCGAGCTTGCGGAATGGTTCTCCTATTTTGGGTCATTGTTACGATTGGGTACATTTGGAATGTTGTCATCTGGTGCACGGATTGCACGGGTTGTGGCTTTAGATTGTATTGATGTGTCATGACACTAGAGTGGTCATGTTGGATGAGACAGGGTCATTGGGCCTAGAATGGATGCTATCAGATTTGATTGTGGTATAATTGGGAGGATAATATCAGAAGTCAGCTTCGAAATTGGCTATAGTTCTTATAGAAGGAACGGGAGCTCCATGACATGTTGGTCTAATGAATGGTTATGAATTCGGTATGTTTCTTTTATCATCGGCAGTGTACGAAGGTTTTAGAATGAGGTTTTGTCTGATATGAGGTTTATTACCAGCACTGGGTTTATTTGAATTTGAGTATTTGAGTTATGGTTACGGCTTTTCTTTCCGCTACTGATTGACCCTGACTGTATGGCCTTGCTGGCCGCTTGTAGGTCTGCCATGGATTGTACTTTACCAGATTTTATGCTCTCTTCTAAGAAATTTCCCATCTTGACCAGCTTAGGGAACTTTCGACCCATCATTCCCATCACCTTTTCCAAGTATATTCCCTCCTGCGCTCTGATAAAATACATGGTGAATTCACTGTCATCCACCGGAGGTTATGCCCTGGCAGTCTCCGACCTCGACCTTCATGCATATTCTTAAAATGGTTCAGATGATTTTTTTGCAGGTTCACCAGTGCAAACCGATCGGGAGTAATCTATGTATTGAATTGAAAATGATTCATGAAGTCCTCCGTCATATCTTGCTAAATTCTCTAATTTCATGGATCATGTCGGGTATACTAGGTGAGTGCTTCTCCCGTCAAACTTCTTATAAATAATTTCATCCTTAGCTTCTTGTTCATTCCCACTCCGACAGTCTTGTCACAATATGCTTTCAAATGTACGTGAGGGTCCCCCGTCCCATAGAAGATATCGAACTTTAGGGGTTTGAACCGTGCTGGCAAATCCACATCTGGATGAATACACAGGTCCTCATAGTCCAAACGCTTGCTTCCCCGGGCAACTTGGAGACTCTTCATTTGCCTTCTCAACATTTGTAACTGCTCGGTTATAAATTCTTCTTCCTTAAGCCTGGCTTCTCTCTCCATCTCGATGTATTGGTCAATCACATAAGGCACCCTTACCGTGACAGGTGTTGTAAAGGTAGCTTCAGAAACGACATATACAGTTGGAACGTACCGCTCGTGGGTTGCTGCATATCCCATAGGTACGTGCTGGTTAGTGGTGAAAGTGACTATGTCAGGAGGAGGGGTAGTTGCATTAGTTGTAATATGCGGATTCTATAATGTTTGAGTGTAATGTGGTACATAAGGAGTGTGAACAGGGGGATTTGGTAGGTTATTGGAGGTAAGACTTGACTGGTGTGAGTTGAAGTTGGGGTGTTGTTGTTTTTGCATGATGTGGAAAGAAAGTGATCTGGAAAGAAATTCAAAGAAGGGATTCTAGGTGGCTGAGGAAGTGTTGTCATGGCCAAGTGAGCCACGTGCTCATCATTCAAAGTGTTGTCTTTTTACCCTGATTGCCTCGGGCTGTCAGCAATGACCAGAGCATGTTCAGTTGGGTCTTCTGCAACTGACATTTTTCCCTTTGACCTTAGATTGTATGGTGCTTCCGCCAGTTTTGGTCGAAACAAAAGAAAAGGAAATCGCATAGAGCCGATAATTCATGCATTACAGCTAGCACATTCTTAGAATTTGCGGGGACCTCTCATTATCGGAGGTAGGCCTAATTCGGGGATTGTTTGACAGACATTTAGACTTGACACGTTTAGATCTGAAGTAATTTATTTTCATTGATAATTTGGATTGATACAAATGGGAACAAGGGTTATGTCATTGTTTCAAAAAACTGCATGGACCTGGACAGCTTGCTCTTTGGAAAGTTAAAGAGAAAACTAGGGATAAAGGTACAAAGTAGGAAAGAGGGGAAATCAACCAACTCTAATAACCATCCCCTGAGTCGTTTCCTGTGTCCTTCTCTTTTTCTGGCTCCTCTTCTGGATCCTCCTCCGGGTCTTACTCAAACCACGCCTCATCATCGTTGAATTCAGACTCCTCCTCCGTGTCTTCTTATGGCTCTATGCTTGATTCTATCTGGATGTACTATTCTACCCGATCATTATTCTCAGCCAGTGGCAACACGCGGTCAATGGATCCTGAGACCACTTGGCGATGGATTAATGTGGTCACAAGATAATGTTGTAGGATTTCATGGTAAATCTATAAAGCAACCACTGCGTCCTCTAACCAGGCTATACCCTCTCTGCCTGGGCGGGCTAGTTCTTCTTCTTCGTTAATCCAGACGTAATACTCGGGAGTACACCTTGAGTTTTGACCCATAGGCATTATCATCAGGTCATTCCACTCTTCTTGGAGTCTTTTTATCTTGGGAATTGGAATCTGCCATTTTACTCATCCTCGCATAGTGATGTCCTTTTCCACAAAGGCACATCTTGGATCATCCTGAATTGTTTGAGGACCCGTAGAGGTGAGTATGGTTGAATGTCTTCCAGTCCAATCAACTCAATGAAGTACTTCTGAGGAGTCCTCAAGATTGTCCTCCCACCTAACCAAGAGAGTTTCTAGTTGATCCATTCTCCTATGAGATTGGTCAGTGTCTCCCTCCATTCTTCTAGCCCATGTGGGGAGATCTAGTGTCTCATTCTTTCATTGTGGTTGCAGATCATATTGATGACACCCACGAAATAGTCAATGGTGGCTTCTCGCTGGAAGAAGTGTTAAGTAGCCTAGATCTGAAGTAGTAAGTTACAACCCTTAAGGAAATCATACCCTCGTTCACATGCGTACAAAGCTCTCAGCATCTCAGCTAACACCATCAGCACCAGAGTAGCTTGAATATTGCCGCGAAACGTTGCCAGGATAACTTGTAATAGGTTGATGTTGATATGGCCTATTTGTTGGGGGAAGACCAATAGTCCTAATATATAGGCCTGAGACTCTCCCACCTCGCCTGGTCACATTAAAACTCCCCTGAATACCATTCGTAGATTTCATGGAGCAATCCGTCCTCGATACTTCTGAGACTTCTATTGTTGGAAAGACCTAAGTCATCCAAGAACCGGTAACCGGGCATAGTAACAGGCAATATTGTCTTTCTTCCATTGAACGGCAACTCCGTGAAACTTGTGACTTCTTTCACTATCGGTACTAACTCACAGTCGGCAAAATTGAACACCACCTTAGCTAGATCCCAAATTCTATCAACAGGCGAGTGTGCACCCTGTCTGCTCGGATGTTCTTCAATGCAGTTAATGACCCCAGGTGAATCCGGTCCTCATCTCCGTGTTACCGACAAATATTCTTCCACCACAGTTTCAACTTATGTGATGCTCCCATTACTATTATGTCGGATCCTTAAGTGTCTTGTGATGTTTGTTTGTATTTCCACAGAAATTATGTCATTGGGTGCATGACCCGTTGACATCATGGTGACTCACTTAAGGTTTATGCAGTATGACTTATTTTACTAGAGTAGAGTGTTTCCTATATTTTGAGTTGGACTGAAAGCTGTGAGAAGCTATGTCAGTTGACCTGACAAAGCCATTCTCTGAAACTAGAGATTTTTGAAAAGAAGGTTCGGAGGGATGTAAAAGACAACTTTCGCGTGCTATTGTGTGTGATAATGTACTACCAAGACTCGATTAGAAGAAATGTGATGACAGTGTGTACAAAGCATTAACAAACGAAGGTATAGCAGTAATAAGCATGGTGATTATAAATAGCAAATAGTTATAAATAGCAAATAAAGTGGATAAGCATGTTTGCAATTTCAACTATAATCAAAGTAATGTATAAATAAATCTAGAGGTCAAATTAGTCTAAGTCTGCTAAGGTCAAAACCTAAGTGGGGTTTCCCCAGCAGAGTTGCCATATTGTTGCACCCTATTTTGCATTAGTCAAGACATGATTCAACTTGTTGTTTCTCTGTTGTTGATGAAAAAGAGTCGCCACCTAATATTTAAAGGTATACTAGTATACCTAATTATTTACTAAGTTATGTTTATTATAGGTCTGCGAACCGGTGAGATTATGGGTAAGGGTTTTTGTTCTTCTAAGGGGAAGGTATTAGGAAACCCTTAAAATCTACCCGAGGTAGCTCTACAGTACTTAGACTAATTTTAAGAAATCGGTAATTTATACTATGCTTAATTATTACTAAGGAATGGCATACTATATACTAAAGGGAATGTATATGTGTAAAACTCAAGAAGGGTGTCGAATTATAAAAGAGTTGTTGAAGGTTAAGCGAGTTTTGAAAATGGTCTATATTTTAAGGCTTGTAATTATTAAGGAAGTGATCACCTTTGAATATCGAATGCTTGTACAATTTTTAGAAGATGTACACAAGAAACAGCGATTCTAATGTACCTCGAAGTTTCTTAAAAATTCCGAAGAAGGCGAGTCTTTGAAAATTCATTTGGGTGATCATTTCGTTATTGCTTTTCATGAAAAATCTGGTTTAGCAAAAACCAATGATTCTTTTCATGAAAAATCTAGTTTAGAAAAAATCTGGTAAGCTAAATTACGGAAATGACGAGCAATAATGAAAGAAGTAAGGGAGAGAAGACTTGACTCTGATGATTGGGCCTCAATAAGGCAGGCCCAGCAATTTGAGAGGTGCGGCTACAACGAACTGGACAATCCAAAGATGGAGAAAAGAAGTTCATTAGAAGTATTCCCACATTCTCAACATATTAAAATATACAAGACATATATATATAGACAATTAATTGAAACAAAGAATTATCAATACTGTGAAAATTATATTAATGTGGTGGTTCTACTTAGCAAATATTTCACATTGAAAACCTTTTGTTGTCATTAAACATTAAACACCCAAAGAACTAAATGTGTCGATGAATTAAGGGCTAAGGAGTAAATTTTACCCAAGGTCAACACTCCCTTGAATCCCCTGACACATCAAAGTTCCCAAGGGACTCAAGGCCCAGGGCAATGCTTGCCCGGCAGGGCAGCCCAACCTAGAGTCGAACTCCACTCCCAAATACCCTTAAACACTAACTACATATTTTTTCTTACAGGTTTAAATGCCAATAAGGCCCTTTCAATGTAATCTAAATGCTATAGCATAGCCTACCACAAAATATATATATTTTCCCTCCTAACATAAGAACATATACCCTATATTATATTACCGAACAAACATATATCACACGAATTCTAAAGATCTGATTTTGAAACACATATCGGTGAGCAACATAAGCATATTACAAAGGTCTAAATTTAGGACAGAGTAATATTCCAAGGAAAAGTGAAGCTACGCAGAAATAACTCAACTTATACAGAGGTTTCAAAGATATCTAGGACATGATCAACTTTCTCAATAGGTCCACAAATATTTAGACTACAACATGGAATCCGTAAGAATTTCTACAGAATCATACTCCTAGTATTATTAGCTTTAAATAATCATTAATTTCAGATAACATCAACAAGGATCCTTATGAGACTTTAAGGATTATATTTGGTTTTAAAATTAACAATAGAAAGGAGTGGAGTGGTTCTGGATATGGTATAAAATTAGGAACTAAGTAAGAGCATGAAGTATTCGGTTAACTTATTTGAACATATCAAGTGCAGTAATGATCTCATGTAGACATAGGAAACCTTACACATGTTTTTGTAGAATTAGATTGATCATGACATGAGGGAAAAAGTTATAGATAAAAGAAAGATATTGAATTAGAACATGTTTAACCCAAACTTAAATCTAGATTAGTACATGAATATGAAAATGATCATGCTTCTGTTTTTACAAGTTACCAATTGGCTATGGCACAGTAACTAGATCCTTTTTAAGCGAAGGCAATCTTAAAAGATGAAATGTATGCCATCTTTTTAAAGATGAAGAATAACCCTAAAGATAAGAGATATGATACCAAGTAAACATGCAACTAAGGTTGTTGACTAATCAAGAAAACAATTAAGTTCAGTCTAACCAATTATCAGTCTTTATAACAAAGAGAAAGAAACAAGATCATGATCATATTATGAGGAAAGTCAACTTAGCCTTAACAGATGTGTACAATGGGATTAATGGGAGAAGAGAAGATAGTTTATTTCAAACAAAAAGCAACAGCAACTAGACATAATAAAGGACCATAGTGGCAACTCGGAAATAACTTAACAAACACAAGTAGAGAAGAAGACATATAAGAACTTAGAGTTTCTGCTTAAGTTAAAGGATAGGAGATATAAACTAAAACACCTTAAGATTCTTCTTAGCCATGGTTATAAAATAATAAGCTCAACTCCCAAACTACAGAGACGCAATAGATAAGGATAAAGGTTACTGCAGATCAATGAAAAACTATGAACACATAATAACTTAAACTTGTAGACTGTTGGAAACTCGGAACAAAGATCAGAAAGAATCAATTAACATTTAATCAATCATCAATTAAATAGTCATAACAAGACAACTAATCACATACAGATATTAAACTAACATAACATAAACATTAACATATTGAACACCATAAAATAATTGTAATACTCAGAATCTAGCTAGCATGCTTGTAGCATTCAAAAAAACCGAACAAAAGAGAAGAATGAGAGATGTGCTGAACGTTTTGAGAGCAGCAGATCAAACGAGAGCTCTTTTCAGTTGCTTAGGACCCCAGAAATCTCAAGTTTTGACCAGCGATGGTACTCAACAAAAGAAAAGAAAAATAGTAAGAAACCCTAAGGCTTGAAATCCTAAACTTCTTAGTGTTTGCGTATGTGTTTCTCTTCAGTGTTAGGTGGTTGGCCCGTGATTTTCATTGTTAGTTTTTCGTTTTTTTGTGAGGGCATTAAAGGCTCTATTTATAGTGCTATTTAAGGCTCTGGGGTTTCAAAGAATTCAAATCAGATAATGGTAGGTGACGATTACCATATGATGTGAGCATGATTGAGTGAAATTGAAAGAGAACAGAGGGAAACATAGTGAAGATTTTTACCTAAGAAGGGAGATTGAATCGTTGAAGGCAGAGGACCATCAGTTAAACTCTATTGTCCAGAGGTCACTGAGTTTGACCTATATACATCAAATCCTCATGATGAACTCTGTGAAGGAACTCCATGCGTGCTCTGAACTCAAAGAAGGAACTCCATGCATGCTCTGATTTGACAAAATACAAAGGAAAATCAGAGATTTAGGTGTTTGAATTTTGTGATGGAAAATGGGAATTTGCAGAAGGATTCACGGACTTCGGCAGGCAAGAGGTAGTTTCAGGCTCCGATTTGAAATATCATAGAAAACCCCAAGTGATTTGAATTTTCGTGTTTGAGCCTAGGGTTAAGATTTGGTGATTTCGAATTTGTGTGATGAAACGGGAATGAAATCAGTGAGATTCGCAGTTGGGGAAGACAGAAAGGATGGATTCATTATTAATTTTTTGACCTTGCACGGATTCGTGTAAGGTTTTGTGATTGATGGAGGTTGGAAAGACGAAAGACAGAAAGGATGGATTCATTGTTAATTTGTTGACCCGTGCAAGGATTTTTGATTGATAGAGGCTTGAAAGACGAAAGACATAAGAGACAAAAGGGAAAGGGGAGGCGGCTGTGAAAATATATATGAATTAGGGTTTAGATATTAGACTGTTGGGTCTCTGGATTAAAGAGGCAAGGAAAGATCTAGGCCGTTGATCTTTTTGATCAACGGTCCTAACATTTTAGAATTAAAACATTTAAAAGGAGAGATTATGAGGGTCGTCGGATCTCTGGGTTTGGACGATGGAGATCAACTCTAGTGGAGTAATTAAAAAAATTAGGATAAAACGCGGGCAATTGATCTGATATGTCACGACCCAAACTCATTTATAAGTCGTGATGGCACCCAACATCCCAGCTAGGAAAGCCAACTAATGATTTAAACATATAATCATTTCTTTAAAAATTATCCAAGTAATCAAACTATTCAAAATTTCAAAATTTAAGGAAGATATGGGAAAACAAGATAAATTAAAACCCAAGAAAAAATAATTAAATCCATAAATTCTACTAGTGTGTGTGTGCCAAGACCTGGTGTCATAAGTGTACGAGCATTTAGTGAATTATACAAAATTCTAAATATTGTCCGAAATAAGGGTCAATAATATCATAATAGAATATAATTATTTAAACAGGATTTTTAGGTGAACTACAATAATTTTATTAACAAGCATAAACAATTAATTCATTAAATTTCAATAATTTCTAATTTATAAATTAGCTTCACAAGCTGCAATTAAAATATCAAGGTGTCGTATAATTATTATTATTATTAGGCACGATTTCTACAGAGGTCGTACTGCCTTATCCAGAATGTTATGTACACTGTCAAGGGACGTGCGGCGCGATCCATAGATGAATCTATACTGTCGAGGTGTTCGGCCCGCTCCACAAGAAAAGAGGATAGTTTCTTCTGAACCTCCAGAATGAGAAGTTATTAATAATATTAACACGTAGTATGTTCAATCTCTATTAATAATTCTATAATTTACACAAAATTTCGAGTATATGAAGTTTCGATCTTTTACTATTTCCTCAAACATTTTGCAATATAATTCTAGTAATTTAATTAAATAAAAGGAGCAATTATCACAAGTAATTCATGATTTGAGTCCTAAACAACCCGGACATTAATATAATTAGTAGCTACGCACGGACTCTCGTCACCTCGTGCATATGTAGCCCCCACAATTAGCAACAATTATTAATATTAATCACCTATGGGGTAAATTCCCTCTTATAAGGTTAGGCAAGAGACTTACCTTGTCTTAAAGCCCACTTCTCGATCACAATGTCGCGAAAAATCTCAATTCGGTACCGAAAAATCCGAAACTATCCAAAAGTTATATAAAATAATTAATACATGCTCAATAATTCGAAATTAGAGTATTAAATAAATTCCCCTATCCAAAATGTTAAATTTTTAAAACTCACCCTGGGCCCACGTGCCCGGATTCTGGAAACTTTTTGAGGAAAACATTACCCATAATCTCAAGAACTCAAATATATAATTTCCATCCAATTCCATAACCATTTTCGTGGTCAAAATCTCATTTTTATAAAAATCTAAGTTTTTCATCTAAACCCTTGATTTCCTAAATTTACAGGTTATAATCTACCCATAATCTATGTATTTAACTCAATGTGTGTAGAATTAACTTACCTTCAAGTTGCTAGTTGAAATCCCCTCTAAAAAACTCCAAAATCACCCAAAAATGGAGGAATTACGGGCTAAAAATGACTAAGACTGGCCCCCGTTTTTAACACTCTGTCCATTAGTCATTTCCACACCTGCAGAGGCTTAGCCGCACCAGCGGAAAAAGTCTCGCAGGTGCGAGATTTTTCCTCTTGGCCTTTCTCCGCACCTGCGCCCAAAGGACCGCACCTGCGTGTCCGCTTCTGCGCCGCAAGCCTCCACACCTGCGGAATTATCCGCTTCTGCGAGCTAAACGTCGCACCTGCGAGTATCGCACCTACGACTGGCCAAGGGAAGGTGAGATTCTGACAGCAGCTCGGAGCTTCAGGTTTGGCTCCCAATTTCCAACTTGGTCCGAGCCTCGCCCGATTGACACTCGGGGTCCCCGGGACCCCTCCCGAACATACCAACAAGTTTGAAATTATACAATGGACTCGATCAAACCCTCGGACCATGTAAAACAACATCAAAACTAAGAATCATACCTCAAACCAAATTGATTCAACTTAAAATTTTCAAATTCTATAAACTTTACTCTGAAGATGCCAAAATATACTTATATTACTCGGAATGACACCAAATCTTTCATGCAAGTCTTAAATCACCATACAGAGCTAGTCGTTGGCTCGAAATTCCAAACGGACCTCAATTACTCCAAAACCTACTCCAAACCAAATTTAAACAACCTTAAACCTTCAAATAGGTGATTTTTCCTATAAAGCGCCGAAACGGTCCCGAGTTGTCCAAAACCTGATTCGAACATATGCCCAAGTCCAAAATCATCATCCGAACCTATTGGAACCATCAAATCCCGATTCCGCGGTCGTTTTTCTCAAAGTGTTGACCGAAGTCAAACTTAGCATTTTAAGGCCAACTTAAGGAACCAGCTGTTCCAATATCAACCGGAACACATCCAAATTTCGAACCAACCATCTCCGCAAGTCATAAATAAGTTAAAGAACATACAGGGAGTTTTATTTAGGGAACGGGGTTCTAAAGTCGAAATTACTGGTTGGGTCATTACATTCTCCACCTCTTAAACAAACGCCCGTCCTCGAACGAGTTTATAATTTTACCTGGCATGCTGAATAACTGTGGATATCTGCTCCGCATGCGGAATAACTGTGGATATATTGGCAAACCTGTTTATCAACAATGGCAATTGACTCCTCTTCATAACTCAAGCTCTTATCTAGTTGAACCGTGCTGAAGTCTATGACATGAGATAGGTCGGCATGATACTTCCGGAGAATAGATACATGGAAAACCGGATGAACTCCTGATAGTCTAGGAGGCAAAGCAAGCTCGTAAGCAACCTCCCCAACTCGTCTCAATACCTCAAATGAGCCTATAAACCTTGGGATCAACTTGCCTTTCTTCCCAAATCTCATGATTCCTTTCATCGGCGAAACCTTCAAGAGAACTTTTTCACAGACCATAAATGATAAATCACGCACTTTCTGATCTGCGTAATTCTACTTTCTGGACTGTGCTGTACGAAGTCGCTCCTGTATCAACTTTACCTTTTCCAAGGCATCCTTCACCAAATCAGTACCATATAACTTAGCCTCACCGGGCTCACCAACCATATAAAGCCTCAAATGGAGCCATCTCGATGCTGGATTAGTAACTGTTATTATAAGCAAACTCGGCCAAAGGCAAGAAACAATCCCACTAACCTCCAAAGTCAATCATAAATGCCCTGAGCATAACCTCCAAAATATGAATTGTCTGCTCCCACTTCCCGTTGGTCTGCGGATGAAAGGCTGTGGTGAGCTCTACGCGGGTCCCCAATTCACTCTGTACTGATCTCCAGAAATGTGAAGTAAACCGAGGGCTTCTATCTGATATGATAGAATTTGGCACATCGTGCAACTGAACTATCTCTTGAATATAAATCTGGGCCAACCTCTCCGGGGTATACGTAGTCATAACGGGAATAAAGTGTGCCGACTTGGTCAACCTGTCGACAATGACCCAAACTGCATCAAACTTCCGCAAGGTCCGCGTTCCCATTTCCACGATGGTATAGTCATCTGCTGAAGTAGGCCACCTAGCCTCTGGTGCTCATATTTAACTTGCTGGTACTTTAGACACCTAGATACGTACTCAACTATGTCCTTTTTCATCCTCCGCCGCCAATAATGCTGCCTCAAGTCACGATACATCTTCGTAGCACCGGGATGAATAGAATACCGAGAATTGTGTTCCTCCTCTAGAATCCTTTTCCTCAGTCCATCCACATTAGGAACACATAGACGATCCTGTAGTCGCAGAACACCATCCGCGCCAATAGTAACTTCCTTGGTAGCACCCCGTAGTACCATTTCTCGAAGAACCATTAAGTGTGGATCATCATACTGGCGAGCCTTGATCTGCTCAATTAATGATGATTGAGCCATAACACATGCAAGAACTCAGTTGGGCTCTAAAATATCCAGCCTCACAAGTCTGTTAGCCAAGGACTGAATATCCAAAGCTAATGGCCTCTCCTCTGCTGAAATGAAAGTCAAACTACCCATACACTCTGCCTTTCTACTCAAGGCATTTGCAACTATATTTACTTTGCCCGGATGATACAAGATAGTAATATCATAATCTTTTAGTAACTCAAGCCATCTGCGCTGCCTCAAATTTAGGTCCCTATACTTGAAGAAATGATTCAAACTATGATGATCGAGGTAAACTTCACAAGACACCCCATAAAGATAATGCCTTTAATTCTTAAGAGCGTGAACAATTGCAGCTAACTCCAAATCATATACTAGGTAATTCTTCTCGTGGGGTTTCAGCTAACGTGAAGCATATGCAATAACTCGCCCCTCCTGCATTAATACACAACCTATACCAAGGCGTGAAGTGTCACAATACACTATATACATCCCCGAACCGGAAGGCAATACCAACACTAGTGTTGTAGTCAATACTGTCTTGAGCTTCTGAAAGCTCACCTCACAATCACCGGACCATCAGAACAGAGCACCCTTCTTGGTTAATTCGGTCAAAGGTGCTGCAATAGATGAAAAGCACTCCACGAACCAACGATAATAACCTGCTAAGCTTAGGAAACTTCTGATCTCCGCCATCGAAGTGTGACGATGCCAATTCTGAATTGCCTCGATATTTTTGGCATCAACTTTAATGCCTTCCCCCGATAGAATAAGCCCCAAGAAAGCTACAGAATTTAGCCAAAACGCATATTTAAAGAACTTAGCATATAGCTTTTGTTCCCGAAGTGTCTGTAGCACCACTCTCATATGCTGCTCGTGCTCTTCCTTACTGCGTGAGTAAATCAAAATATCATCAATGAACACAATGACAAATGAGTGAATATATGGCCTGAATACCATGTTCATCAAATCCCGAATCTTCAGCTGATGGTACCCCAACTTCAAGTCAATCTTAGAGAACACCCTAGTACCCTGCAACTGGTCAAATACATCATCAATATGTGGCAACAGGTACTTGTTTTTAATAGTAATTTTGTTAAATTGGAGATAATCAATAACATTCGCATTGTTTCATCCTTCTTCTTCACGAATAATACCGGTGCACCCCAAGGCGATACACTCGGTCTGACAAACCATGTGGCTAGTAACTCCTCAAGTTGTTCTTTCAATTACTTCAATTTGTTTTTAGCCATGCGGTACGGTGGGATGGATATAGGCTGGGTATCTGGAGCCAAGTCAATACAAAAATCAATATCACGATCTGGTGGCATGCCTGAAAGATCTGAAGGAAATACATCGGAGAACTCCCAAACTATAGGCACTACTCAATAGCCGGAGTCTCTATAGTAGTATCCCGAACATAGGATAGATAAGCCAAACAACCATTCTTGACCATATGTCGAGATTTTAGAAAGGAAATAACATTAATAGATGCAATGACAGACGAACCCTTCCACTCCAACCTAGGAAATTCCGGCATTGACAAAGTAACAGTCATAGCATGGCAATTTAAGATTGCATGATATGGGGATAGCAGTCCATGCCCAGGATAATCTAGAAGTTGGTCATATTAAGCAGTAGAAGATCTGCTCTAGTCTCATAACCATATTATGTAACAACACAGGACCGATAGATCTGATTCACAACAACAGAATCGCCCACATGAGTAGACACATAAACAGGAGTACTCAAGGACTATCGATAAACAACCAGGAAATGAGCAAATAGAGATGACAAATATGAATACGTAGATCCTAGATCAAATAATATGGAGGCATCTTTGCCGCAAATAGAAATAATAATTGTACTCACTGCATCTGAGGCCTCTGCATATGGTTTGGCTGGTAAAGCATAGAACCGAGCTAGAGCGCCAACTGGCTGGCCTCCACCTCTAGGACAACCATATCCACATGCCCTCCACCCCTAGGTGTTCGGACGGCTAGTGGAGCAATTGGTGGGTAATCATAGGTTGTTGACCCTGCTGCACTGGTCTACCCCTAAGCCTGGGGCAGAATCTCTGCATGTGACTTGGATCCCCGCATTCGTAACAACTTTTCAATGTGATGGGCTGCTGACTAGAAGTCTGACTCTGGGGACCAGAATACCCAGTGGAAGAACCCTGAATAGCTAGTGGGCGATAAGAACTCTCTAGCATAGCACTGAAATAAGGTCGCACTGGGGCACCCAGAGGAGGCAGTGGTGCTGGATATGGGGGCCTGCTGGACTGCCCTCTCACGAACTTGCCTCTACCCCCAGACGGAACATATATGAACTCTCTAGAATATCTAAATTGCTTATTGCTCATAACTTGTTCTCCACTGCACTGACGCACACCCTCAATCTCAACCTCTCTAGCCATGGTGGCCTGAATACCAGTATGTAAACCCGCAACAAACCTCAGTACTCTCTCTGCCTCAGTGAGGAGTATCATAAGTGTATGGCAAGATAACTCATAAAACCTTGCCTCATAATTGGTCACTGCCATCTGACCCTGCTGGAGCTACCCACACTGAAACCGCAACTCTTCCCTCTAAGAGGGTGGAATATACTAGTCCAGGAAAATATGGGTGAACCTATCCCAAGTCATGGGAGGAGAATCTGCTGGTCTGCCATGAAGATAAGACTTCTACCATATACGGGCTCTGCCCTCCAGTTGAAAAGTAGCAAAGTCTACCCTATGAGACTCCAATATCCTCATGTTGTGCAGTAAGATTGACACTCGGGGCCCCTGGGACCCCGCTCGACATACCAACAAGTTAAAATCATAAAACGGACTCGATCGAACCCTCGGAACGTGTAAAACTACATCAAAACTATGAATCATACCTCAAACCAAATTGATTCAACTTAAAAAATTTAAATTCTTCAAACTTACTCCGAACATGCCGAAATATACTTATACTACTCGGAATGACATCAAATTTTGCGTGCAAGTCTTAAATCACCATACAGAGCTATTCTCAGGCTCAGAATTCCAAACGGAGCTCAATTACTCCAAAACCTACTCCAAACCAAATTTAAAGAACATTAAACCTTCAAATAGTTGATTTTTCCTATTAAGCGTCGAAACGCTCTTGGGTTATCAAAAACCCGATTCGAACATATACCCAAGTCCAAAATAATCATACGAACCCATTGGAACCGTCAAATCCCAATTTCGGGGTCGTTTTCTCAAAATGCTGATCAAAGTCAAACTTAGCATTTTAATCCCGAATCCCGAATCTTAGACTGATGGTACCCCGACTTCAAGGCAATCTTAGAGAACACCCTAGCACCTTCAGCTAGTCAAATAGATCACCAATACATGTCAATGGGTACTTGTTTTTAATAGGAACTTTGTTCAATTGGCGATAATCAATACACATTCGCATTGTTCCATCATTTTTCTTCACGAATAATATCGGTGCACCCCAAGGCGATACACTCGGTCTAACAAACCTTGTGGCTAGTAACTCCTCAAGCTGTTCTTTCAATTCCTTCAATTCTTTTTTATCCATGCGGTACGGTGGGATGGATATAGGCTGGGTATCTGGAGCCAAGACAATACAAAAATCAATATCACGATCTGGTGGCATGCCTGGAAGATCGGAAGGAAATACATCAGAGAACTCCCGAACTACAGGCACTGAGTCTCTACAGTAGTATCTCGAACATAGGCTAGATAAGCCAAACAACCCTTCTCGACCATATGTCGAGCTTTTAGAAAGGAAATAACATGATTAGATGTGCTGATAGACGAACCCTTCCAGTTTAACTTAAGAAATTCCGGCATTGCCAAAGTAACAGTCCTAACATGGCAATTTAGGATGGTATGATATGGGGATATCCAGTCCATGCCCAGGATAATCTCGAAGTCAGTCATATTAAGCAGCAGAAGATCTACTCTAGTCTCAAAACCATAGAATGTAACAACACAGGACCGATAGATCTAATTCAGAACAACAGAATAGCCCACATGAGTGGACACATAAATAGGAGTACTCAATGACTGTCAAGAAACACCCAGGAAATGAGCAAATAGAGAGGACACATATAAATACATAGATCCTGGATCAAATAATACGGATGAATCTTTGCCGCAAACAGAAATAATACATGTAATCACTGCATCAGAGGCCTCTGCATCTGGTCTGGGCGGGAAAGAATAGAACCGAGATGGAGCGCCAATTGGCTGGCCTCCACCTGGCTGGCCTCCACGTCTAGGACAGCCATACCTACCTGCCCTCCACCTCTGGGTGGTCGGACGGCTAGTGGAGCAACTGGTGCGGTAATCATAGGCTGCTAACCCTACTGCACTGGTCTACCCGAAAACCTAGGGCAGATTCTCCGCATGTGACTTGGATCCCTACACTCGTAATAAATTTTCAATGCGATGGGCTGCTGACTAGAAGTCTGATCCTGGGGACTTGAATACCCAGTGGAAGAACCCTGAATAGCTGGTGGGCGATAAGAACTCTCTGGCATAGCAGTGAAATAAGGTTGTACTGGGCACCCCGAGGAGGCGGTGGTACTAGATATGGGGGCCTGCTGGACTGCCCTCTCACGAACTTGCCTCTACCCCCAGACGGAGCAACTATGAACCCTCCAGAATATGTAAATTGCTTATCCCTCGTAACCTGTTCTCTGCTGCGCTGACGCACACCCTTAATACTTCAGGCTATCTCCAAAACCAATTCATAAGAAGTCCCTATCTCAATCCCACGGGCCATGGTGGCCTGAATGCCAGTATGTAAACCCAAAACAAACCTCCGTACTCTCTCCGCCTCAGTAGGGAGTATCATAAGTGCATGGCGAGATAACTCAAAGAATCTCGCCTCATAATCGGTCACTAACATCTGACCCTGCTGGAGCTGCTCAAACTGGAACCGCAACTCTTCCTTCTAAGAGGGTGGAATATACCTGTCCAGGAAAATACAGGTGGACCTGTCCCAAGTCATGGGAGGAGAATCTGCTGGTCTGCCAAGAAGTTAAGACTTCCACAATCTACGGGCTCTGCCCTCTAGTTGAAAAGTAGCAAAGTCTACCCTATGAGATTCCAATATCCTCATGTTGTGCAGTAAGATTGACACTCGGGGCCCCCGGGACCCCGCCCGACATACCAACAAGTTAAAATCATAAAACGGACTCGATCGAACCCTCGGAACGTGTAAAACAACATAAAAACTATGAATCATACCTCAAACGAAATTGATTCAACTTAAAAATTTTAAATTCTTCAAACTTACTCCAAACATGCTGAAATATACTTATACTACTCGGAATGACATCAAATTTTGCGTGCAAGTCTTAAATCATCATACAGAGCTATTCTCGGGTTCAGAATTCCAAACGGACCACAATTACTCCAAAACCTACTCCAAACCAAATTTAAAGAACATTAAACCTTCAAATAGTTGATTTTTCCTATTAAGCATCAAAACGCTCTTGGGTTATCAAAAATCTGATTCGAACATATACCCAAGTCCAAAATAATCATACGAACTTATTGGAACCGTCAAATCCCAATTCCGGGGTCATTTTCTCAAAATGCTGATCAAAGTCAAACTTAGCATTTTAATCCCGAATCCCGAATCTTCGACTGATGGTACCCCGACTTCAAGGCAATCTTAGAGAACACCCTAGCACCCTGCAGCTGGTCAAATAGATCATCAATACATGTCAATGGGTACTTGTTTTTAATAGGAACTTTGTTCAATTGGCGATAATCAATACACATTCGCATTGTTCCATCCTTTTTCTTCATGAATAATATCGGTGCACCCCAAGGCGATACACTCGGTCTAACAAACCTTGTGGCTAGTAACTCCTCAAGCTGTTCTTTTAATTCCTTCAATTCTTTTTTATCCATGCGGTACGGTGGGATGGATATAGGCTGGGTATCTGGAGCCAAGACAATACAAAAATCAATATCACGATCTGGTGGCATGCCTGGAAGATCGGAAGGAAATACATCAGAGAACTCCCGAACTACAGGCACTGAGTCTCTACAGTAGTATCCCGAACATAGGCTAGATAAGCCAAACAACCCTTCTCGATCATGTGTCGAGCTTTTAGAAAGGAAATAACATGATTAGATGTGCTGATAAACGAACCCTTCCACTTTAACCTAAGAAATTCCGGCATTGCCAAAGTAACAGTCTTAACACGGCAATTTAGGATGGTATGATATGGGGATATCCAGTCCATGCCCAGGATAATCTCTAAGTCAGTCATATTAAGCAGCAGAAGATCTGCTCTAGTCTCAAAACCATAGAATGTAACATCACAGGACCGATAGATCTGATTCAGAACAACAGAATCGCCCACATGAGTGGACACATAAATAGGAGTACTCCATGACTGTCAAGAAACACCCGGGAAATGAGCAAATAGAGAGGACACATATGAATACATAGATCCTGGGTCAAATAATACGGAAGAATCTTTGCCGCAAACAGAAATAATACATGTAATCACTGCATCAGAGGCCTCTGCATCTGGTCTGGGCGGGAAAGAATAGAACCGAGATGGAGCGCCAATTGGCTGGCCTCCACCTGGCTGGCCTCCACGTCTAGGACAGCCATACCTACCTGCCCTCCACCTCTGGGTGGTCGGACGGCTAGTGGAGCAACTGGTGCGGTAATCATAGGCTGCTGACCCTACTGCACTGGTCTACCCAGAAGCCTAGGGCAGAATCTCCGCATATGACTTGGATCCCTGCACTCGTAATAAATTTTCAGTGCGATGGGCTGCTGACTAGAAGTCTGATCCTGGGGACTTGAATACCCAGTGGAAGAACCCTGAATAGCTGGTGGGCGATAAGAACTCTCTGGCATAGTAGTGAAATAAGGTTGTACTGGGCACCCCGAGGAGGCGGTTGTGCTGGATATGGGGGCCTGCTGGACTGCCCTCTCACGAACTTGCCTCTACCCCCAGACGGAGCAACTATGAACCCTCCAGAATATGTAAATTGCTTATCCCTCATAACCTGTTCTCTGCTGCGTTGACGCACACCCTTAATACTTCAGGCTATCTCCAAAACCAATTCATAAGAAGTCCCTATCTCAATCCCACGGGCCATGGTGGCCTGAATGCCAGTATGTAAACCCAAAACAAACCTCCGTACTCTCTCCGCCTCAGTAGGGAGTATCATAAGTGCATGGCGAGATAACTCAAAGAATCTCGCCTCATAATCGGTCACTAACATCTAACCCTGCTGGAGCTGCTCAAACTGGAACCGCAACTCTTCCTTCTAAGAGGGTGGAATATACCTGTCCAGGAAAATACAAGTGGACCTGTCCCAAGTCATGGTAGGAGAATCTGCTGGTCTGCCAAGAAATTAAGACTTCCACAATCTACGGGCTCTGCCCTCTAGTTGAAAAGTGGCAAAATCTACCCTATGAGACTTCCATATCCTCATGTTGTCCAGTCTGTCCCTGCACCGATCAATGAAATCATGGGGATCCTCATGTCGTTCACCCCCAAAGACAGGAGGATGCAGTCTAGTCCATCGGTCCAATAGCTTCTGCGTCTCGGTAGCCGCAGCAGGTTTGGGCTCAGGTGTAGTTGTTACCACAGGCTGGACTCCACCCACGGGTAGTGCACTCGGGGTTTGATATACAGCAGCGTCCTACATATGAGCCTGTGTGGTATGGGTCTGTGCTCCCTCGTCCACCTAAGATATGGTTGGGTATGCCAGAAATAAACCGGCTTGATTCATGGTGTCCATGAACCGCAGCATACGGCCCATGACCTCCTAGAATCCCGGTGTAGACGTGAAATCCACCAGAGCTAGCTCTGTTACGGGAACCTCGCCCTATTCCTCAATAATAGTATCCTCTGTTGGACCCACTGGTGGCATAACTGGAACAATTCTGGTACGTCCTCATCCCCTACCATGGCCTGGAGCCCTCCCTCGGCTTCTAACAACAGGGGGAGTAGTTCTTCCCTGTTCTGGAACTTTATTAGAGCGTGTTCTCACTATCTGTGAGAGAATAAGAGAGAGATATTTAGTACTACATTATTTTCACGATGGGATATGAAGAAAGGTAGTTTTTCTAACACCCTATAGCCTCTCGAAGATAAGTACAAACGTCTCCGTACCGATCCACAAGACTCTATTAGGCCTGCTCATAACTTGTGAGACCTACGTTAACCTAGTGCTCTGATACCACGTTGTCACGACCCAAACTGACCTATAAGTCGTGATGGCGCCCAACATCCCAGCTAGGCAAGCCAACTAATGATTTAAACATATATTTATTTCTTTAAATATTATCCAAGTAATCAAACTCTTTGAAATTTCAAAATGTAAGGAAGATATGAGAAAACAAGATAAATTAAAACCCAAGTAAAAATAATTAAATAAACAAATTCTACTACTGTGTGTGCCAAGACCAGGTGTCACAAGTGTATGAGCATCTAGTAGATTATACAAAATTCTAAATATTATCCGAAATAAAATAGAAAGAATACAAATACAAGAAGAGACTCTAGTTGCTGCAGAACGGCTCAGAAAGGCATCTCACCACTAAGCCTCTGGATAACGTTGGTGCGCTCCGATAGGTCCTCCAATAGTACCTGTCTCAGGTCCTGCACAAAAAGTGTAGCAAGCGTAGAATAAGTACGTAAGCAACTTGTACCCAGTAAGTATCAAGCCTAATCTCGAAGAAGTAGTGACGAGAGGTCGACTTTGACACTCACTAATGGTCAATAATATCATAATAGAATATAATTAATTACACATGATTTTTAGGTGAACAACAATAATTTCATTAACAAGCATAAAAAATTAATTCATTAAATTTCAATAATTTCTAATTTATAAATTAGCTTCACAAGCTGAAATTAAAATATCAAGGTATCATGTAATTATTATTATTAGGCATGATTTCTGCCGAGGTTGTATGGCCCGATCCAGAGTGACGTGCACACTGCCGAGGGACGTGCAGCGTGACCCATAGATGCATCTATACTGCCGAGTCGTTCGGCCCGCTCCACAAGAAAGGAGGATAGTTTCTTATGAACCTCTGGAATTAGAAGTTATTAATAATATTAACACGTAGTATGTTCAATCTCTATTAACAATTCAATAATTTACACAACATTTCGAGTATATGAAGTTTCGATCTTTTACTATTACCTCAAACAATTTGCAATATAATTCCAGTAATTTAATTAAATAAAAGGAGCAATTATCACAAGTAATTCATGGTTTGAGTCCTAAACTACCCAGACATTAACATAATTAGTAGCTACGCAAGGACTCTCGTCACCTCGTGCGTACATAGCCCCCACAATTAGCAGCAATTATTAATATGAATCATCTATGGGGTAAATTCACTCTTACAAGGTAGGTAAGACACTTACCTTGTCTCAAAGCCCACTTCCCAATCACAATGTCGTGAAAAATCTTATTTCGGTGCCGAAAAATCTGAAACTATCCAAAAGTTATATAAAATAATTAATACATGCTCAGTAATTCGAAATTAGACTATTAAATAAATTACCCTATCCAAAATGGTAAATTCCTAAACTTCACCTAGGGCCTACGTGCCCGGATTCTTGAAATATTTGGAGGAAAACATTACCTATAATCTCAAGAACTCAAATATGCAATTTCCATCCAATTCCATAACCATTTTTGTGGTCAAAATCTCATTTTTATAAAAAATTAAGTTTTTCATCTAAACCCTTGATTTCCTAAATTTATAGGTTATAATCAACCCATAATCTATGTATTTAACTCAAAGTGTGTAGAATTAACTTACCTTTAAGTTTCTAGTTGAAATCCTCTCTCGAAAAGCTTCAAAATCGTCCAAAAATGGAGGAAACGGACTAAAATGACCGAGCCTCGCCCCCCTTTTTGACATTCTTTCGAACAGTCATTTCGCACCTGTGGAGGCTTAGACTCACCTGCGGAATAAGTCTCGCAGGTGCGAGATTTTGCCTCTTGGCCTGGCTCCGCACCTGCGCCCAATGGACCGCACCTGCGCCCAACGGACCGCACCTGCGTGTCCGCTTTTGCGCCCAAGACTTCGCACTTGCGGAATTGTCAGCTTTTACGAGCTAAATGCCGCACCTACGAGTCTCACACCTGCGGCTGGCCAAGCGCAAGTGCGATTCTGACAGCAGCTGGGAGCTTCAGTTTTGGCTCCCAATTTCCAACTTGGTCCGAGCCACGTCCGATTGATACTAGGGTCCCCCGGGACCCCGCCCGAACATACCAATAAGTTTGAAATCATAAAAAGTACTCGCTCGAACCCTCGGAATGTGTAAAAAAAAATCAAAACTAAGAATCATACTTCAAGCCTAATTGATTCAACTTAAAAATTTTAAATTCTTCAAACTTACTCCGAATATGCCGAAATATACTTATACTACTCGGAATGAGATCAAATTTTCCGTGCAAGTCTTAAATTACCATACAGAACTATTCTCATGCTCGGAATTCCAAACGGACCTCAATTACTCCAAAACCTACTCCAAACCAAATTTAAAGAACATTAAACCTTCAAATAGTTGATTTTTCCTATTAAGCGCCGAAACACTCCCGGGTTGTCAAAAACCCAATTAGAACATATACCCAAGTTCAAAATCATCACACGAACCTATTGGAACCGTCAAATCCCGATTTCGTGATCGTTTTCTCAAAATGTTGATCAAAGTCAAACTTAGCATTTTAAGGCCAACTTAAGGAACCTAGTGTTCCGATTTCAACCCGAACACTTCCAAATTCTAAACCAACCGTCCCCGCATGTGATAAATTAGTAAAAGCACATACAGGGAGTTTTATTTAGCGGAATGGGGTACTAAAAGTCAAAATGACCGGTTGGGTCATTACATGATAGATCAATGGACCAGATTTATTGTGCTTTCTTTGTGAGTGAGAGAGGCGGGTGACGTGGCATGCTCTGATTGGTTCAACGAGATTGTCGAGGATCACCAAGGTGGAAAATGAGGAGTTATTGGACTAGGCAAGGTCCAAATTTGGCTCTATATCTAGGTTAAAATAATTTACCTAGTAGCCACTTTGTTATTAACTAAGGACTTGCAATTGTAGCCTTTTAGTCTTTTCCCTTTTCAAATCAATTTAAATAAACTTGCATATTTCAATAAAATGTAGTAAAAATTATAACTATCAAATATACCACTAGCTATTGTAATTAATTAATTATTTGAAAAAATACTAAATTATGACATTAATTTGAATTATTGAAATGGTAGACTAAATTAAGAAATGATTTATTGAATTAATTATAAAACATTCATAAAGAAATTATTTTTAATAACCTAAAATAGTAAATATATTTGTAACTACATAATATCAATATTACATAATTAACTTTGAAACTAATGCTTGATTAATTTGAAAAATAGATATTCTTTGCTGCAAAATACTTTGGAATCATATATTGAAAATTATTAAGTATGAATAAATTAATTTAAAAGGGAGGGTCAAAATTGGCCGTCAACGACACACATATAGAATTCATAAGCACAAACAAGAATGCTACTCTTCTACCACCACACAAACATAATCAATCAAATCGCCCCTAGTCCACCACAGAACATCCCCAAAATGGCACCCTTATTTCGCCACAAGTGCGCATAACAAATGCCTCCCTTATTTTGCTACATACGCATATCGCCACCCTTAATTCGCCACATGGGCAACCCGGGAAAATACCACCCTTATTTCGCCCCAAGTGCATAACAATAGACACAATTGCATGACAAAGACCTTATGCTGACACCCCCAATCACAATCGCATAGCAAATACCTTGTGCCACATATCATCACAATCGCACGGTAAAAACCTTGTGCCACAATATCATCACTATCGCACGGTAAAGACCTTGTGCCACAATATCTTCATAGTTAATCCTCTCAACACGTCCACAAGTGCCATACTCAAAACAACGGAGGACAAAAATTTATCATCAAGAGGCATATCCTCATAACTCATCAATAAAATGCACAAGGACATGATAACAATAAAAATGCGGATAAGGCATGACTATGACTACATCAATTATAGAAACCAAGTTCAAGTAGTCATACAAATGATCATGTATCTGTCTGATGGTAGGCTATAATCCCGTATTTTAGTCTCTTATTTCACTCTAATTCACTGCACTTAAATTGTGTTTGAGCTTAAATGTTAGTGTTTTGCACTTATTGTGTGTGTTATACCTTGCATAAAGAGATTTCGAGTTAAAAAGACATTTGGGAGTAAAATTGAACAAGTTGGAGCTTTGAAATTTGAGTAAAAGTCCAAAATATTTAACCGGGATTGAGTTCGGGGGTCGCGTACCGCGTATGTATATAAAAAAGTGAAATAAAAATTCTATAGTCAATGTAAATGGCCTATCACGGCTTGTTGGAAGACGTGTGCAACATGAAGTGGCTACCCAATTCATCGTTATACAAGACAAAATAGTAGATGAATTAAATCAGCCAATTCGGTGGAAATGGCCACTAAAGCGACGCACTGTGCGACGCCCATTGCGGCGCGATAGTGTAAAAATCCGCCTTACAGATAATTTGCAAGGTCTCTGGATTTCCCCACTAAAGCCCCGCATGGCGTCAACTCATGCGGCGCTCTTGTGCCAAGCCAAAGTCCTATTTCATCTAGGAGAAGGTGGTTTTGTCACGGCCGGACCCTACTTGATATAAATACATGGAAAAACGTTATTTTCTTCACTTTTGACATGTATTCGACCTAAGGAGGCTAAGGAAGAGTGGGAGGAGAAAAAACACAAAGATTTCATAATTCCTTCCACACTCAAGACCCGAGTTTGGATTGAATTTATATTTTCCTATATGTTTATTACATTTGTGATGAATTACTCCATGTCTATGGACTAGTATCTTTTAGGGTTTGATGGATTTGGTGTATTGATATTTGTTTGTGGATTATAACTCTAGTTTTATGTATTGAAGCATTTTTTGGATGATTTAATCATTGCATTTATATTCATTTGCTCATGTAATCGAGAGAGGCATAACTCGTGATATCTCTGCATTATATTGTTGGTTGAGTTCATTAATTCTTCTTAGTAATCGAAGGAGGCTAGTCGAATAATTTATTAAAACTTGTTAGGAGGATAATCGAGAGAAGTTCTCCTAAAGACCAATCCACTACGCATTCTTGCATATCTTCACAGAGCTTAAATTAGTTCATCTCGTGAGGTTGAGACTTAATCGAGAGAGGAGTTTCTACTAAACGTTTGAACTAATAGTTGAGTGAATTCGAGAGACTCACTTTAACATTAGAAGTGAATTATCTAGAGATAAATCCCAAACAATTATCTTGCACTTATCCCATCAACCCCTATCTTCTCCCATTGATATCTTCCTTTGTTTATTCATTGCTTCGATTGTCCTTAGTCAATAGTTCTAGATTCTTAGTTAATTTTAGTATTGATCACTTAAATCTCAACAGTTGATCATCTTGGATAGAAATCAATCTGGAAACTACGATAATACTGTTTAACTCCGATCCGTGTGGATACGATATTATACTATACTATATTTGATTAGTGAGCATAATTTTAAGTAGTGTTTTATGCTCATCGAGTTTTGTAGCCATTGTCGAGGACCGACGATCAATAGTGTTTGAAATAGATTATAGTGCTAATTCAAGAAATTATTTTATTTATTATATTTTTCTCTCTTTACTGTTGGTGTTCTTTGACTGTGCACAGGTTACAGGTTAAGATTGGTGCATGACTCGAGCTTCTAGGAAAGAAGTGCTACCATACGAATCAGAGATAGAAAAACAACTACGACAGCTGAGGAAGGAAAGAAATCTCACCGAGACGTTGGAAAAGGTTGGGTAATCCACAACCAAAGAAACTATGGCTGGAGACGGTGATGATAATGTAGATTTGGCTGCAAGAGAGGTATCCCAACAACAAGAAAATGCTGCACGAGATGCTGAGAAAGTAGCTATTAGAGATGCACAAATAATCTATGAAGAAGAAAGGGCTCGGAGAATTGCTCAAAATCAGCCCTTGACTGCAGACCAGTTCGAAAATATACCCCCCGGGCCTTGGAGATCACTGGACGATTATGCTAGACTGGCCTACAACACGGGATTATCAAGTGTGACACCACCTCTAATTGAAGCGAACAATTTCGAGTTGAAGCAAGTGTTACTTCAAACCCTTCAGAACTGATGTTCTTTAGAGGGAAGATGAACGAAGATCCAAACACACATCAGATGGAATCCGAGGAGATTATGAACACCTTTCAATACAATGAGGTATCACAAGATGCAGTGCTTAACGGCATTCCCCTTTACATTCAAAGATGATGTAATGTTGTGACTTCGAAGCTTGCCCACGGGATCAATTAGATCATGGGATGAGATGACCAGAAAATTTCTTGATAAATATTTCTCATCAGCTAAGACGGGTAAGTTTAGAAGAGAAATCCAAAACATCTGTCAGAAAGAGACTTAAACTATGTTTGAAGCTTGGGAGAGGATTAATGAGATAGTGCAAAAGTGTCAGCCTAGTGGAATTGAACTCTGGATGCAACTCCATGACTTTTGGGATGGATTCACACCGGCCTCACGTAGAACATTAAGTAATGCAACTGGAGGCCCGTTGATGAAGAAGACTTCAGAGGAAATAGTTACAATTCTTGATGAGTTGTCTGAAGATGCAAACAAGTGGCCCTCTAAGAGTACTGAAAGAAGAAAAACAACTGGTGTTCACCAAGTTGATGCTAATACATCTGTGTTGGTACAACTTGATGCTATGGAAAAAGAAATAAGGAAGCTGACCTTGGCTACAATACAAAGTGAGCCTCATGCAGCGTGTGATATATGTGGAAGAGGACACTCTACTCATAAGCGTCAAGCCTCAATTAAGGAAGTAAATACTGTGGGAAAATACAAATTTAATGTAATGGGTAAGAAACACCCTGGTTTTTCTTGGAGTTCACCTGGGGGGTACCACAAATGCATGGAAACAAAACAACCCTGGATTTCAGGGACAAGAAACCCCAGGCTTTATGAATCAGCCGAGGCCGCAGTTTCTACCTTAGCAGCCTAATCAGTATAGCATGGAAGATCTAATGAAGGGCTTCATTATCAAGATAGATGAAAGGCTGGACGCTCATGTTGTATCTATCAAGGAGCTGGGCACATCTTTTCGAATCCTGGAGAGACAGGTTGGGCAACTTGCAAAAATATTATCTGAGAGGGTTCCAGGAACTCTCCCTGCTGATACTGAGAGAAATCACAAAGAAACAGTGAATATTGTAAGTTTGAGAAGTGGGAAAGTGTTGAAAGATCCCACCCCAAGCCAAAAAGATGTGATACCTGAAAAAAAAGTGGGGAGCAGCTGAAAAATGAAGTTGATAAGAAGAAGAAGAAGAAGAAGAAGAAGAAGAAGAAGAAGGGCTAGACAAAACCTGAGAAAAAGAAGAAGGGAGAAAATTCGAGAAGGGTGGAACATGATGTGATTGAGCATATGCATGCGTTACCCTTCCCTCAAAAGCTATATAGAGAAAGGCTGGACAAGCTGTTTGAGAGATATTTGGATGCTCTTTCACAAATGTCGGCTTATGCCAAATTCACGAAGGAGATCCTGACAAAGAAGAGGAAGATAGAAGATAACTCAGTGGTCAAGCTCACAGAGCATTGAAGCGCGATATTGCAAAATAAAATCCCACAAAAATGTTGAGATCCAAGGAGTATTACTATACCTTGCTCTTTTGTCTCTATTGATTTTGATAAATCTGTATGTGATTCTGGTGCCTTAATTAATCTAATGCCTCTGTCTATTTACAAGAAGCTGGAGAAGGATATTGCAGAGATAAGGTCTGCAAGAATATCTTTGTAGCTGGCAAACCAAACAACTCTAATACCCGTGGGGATAGTGGAAGATGCTTTAGTTCGGGTGGATAAGTTCGTATTACCTGTACATTTTATAGTGGTGAAAATGGAGGAGAACAAGGAGGTCCCCCTCATTCTAGGAAGACCATTATTAGAAACTGGCATAGCTATCTTAGATATACAAGAAAGAAAACTCATGCTTAGAGTGGGTGAGAAGACTATAACTATCAAGATGGATGTAGAAATGGGGTAGAAAAGGAAAAACCAGCTGCAAGTGTTGAGTGGAAAGTGAAGGGCTCAAAAGAGAAGGTTGTAGTGAGTGAAAAAGATAAGTGTGGGGTATACCCCAAGAAAACTTTAAGAAGTTGTCTGCATGGATGTGTGCATTAGTTCGGGCGCGAGGAATGGAGCCCTACTTTGATTCAGACCCTAACTAGATGTTCACGGAACTTTCCTTTACCTTATGCTTTTTAATTGTGTGTCATGGGGATATGCCACAACATAAAGTGTGGGGTAGGGAATATTTGTATGTATGTATGTATCTAAGTTTTAGTTTTGCTTTTGTTAGTTTTAGTATGTAGAGATAGAAAAAGAAAAATTGAAAAAAAAATTAAAATTTTAAAATTTTTGATTTTTCTCGATGATGGATATCGTCGATTGGTTTCTTGAGGGAGTACAGTCGAAGAAAAAAAAAAGACAAAAATATTTTCTTTTGTAGGTAGTATACTAATTCCCCCTTGGTTTTTCTTTGGGCCGTTGTTGTAATGTCCAGGCCGGTCGTTTTGAAATTTTAAATTCGGATCGGCAGCATAAAGTCATAAGCAGCTTCATATTATGTGTATTGATTTGTGTGCATAATTGAATTCAGTTACCGGATGATTCAGAGTCAAATCAGAAGAAGGATGCAAGTTTTGGAAGCTTAAGTCTTAGGATTTCGACCATGGTCGGAACTGTGTGAAGACGACTCCTGGATGGAGTTACGTCGGTTTTTTTAGTTCCGTTGGGTGATTTTGGACTTAGGGGAGTGTCCGGATTGTGCTTTGGAGGTCTGTAGCTCGTTTAGGCTTGAATTGGCGAAAGTCAAATTTTTGGAGATTTTGACCGGTAGTAGACATTTTGATATCGGGGGCGGAATCTGATTCCGGAAGTTGGAGTAGGTCCATAATATTGAATATGACTTGTGTACAAAATTTTTGGTCAATCGGACGCGGTCTGATAGGTTTCGGCATCGGTTATAGAAATTGAAAGTTTCAAGTTCATTAAGTTTGAATTGGAGGGTGACTCATGTTTTTTAGCATTGTTTGATGTGATTTGAGGGCTTGACTAATTCGAGCCCTCAAATCACATCAAACAACGCTAAAAAGCACGAGTCACCCTCCAATTCAAACTTAATGAACTTGAAACTTCAAATTTCTACAATATATGCCACAATCTACCAGACCGCGTCCGATTGACCCCAAATTGTGCACACAAGTCATATTCAATATTATGGACCTACTCCAACTTCCGGAATCAGATTCCTCCCCCGATATCAAAATGTCTACTACCGGTCAAAATCTCCAAAAATTCGACTTTCGCCAATTCAAGCCTAAACGAGCTACAGACCTCCAAAACACAATCTGGACACGCTGCTAAGTCCAAAATCAAGCAACGGAGCTAACATAATCGACAGAACTCCATTCCAGAGTCGTGTTTACACAGTGTCGACCACGGTCGAAATCCTAAGACTTAAGCTTCCAAAACTTGCATTACTTTTGGGATTAAGATACGGTATCTTGGGAGTGCCCTTTGTTGACATCTCTTTGTTATAGGGTTGCACGAGGTTTCTGCCATGCTATTGTTACTATTTTTATTGCGCATGCGGCATGACAAGGTAGGATATATATATGTGTGTGTGGGGGGGGGGGGGGGGTTGTGCATGTGGAGATACAAGGTGGGAACATTATTATGCACGTGTGGCGAGACAAGGCGGGCATTTACCTTACTATTGCACACGTGGTGAGACAAGGTGGGTTATGTCATGGATTAATTTGTGATGATTTGTGATGGCCTGGGGGAATTTTTGTTGTTGATATTTGTGTAGTGGTACACTTATCTGTGTGAGCTTTATCTTGTGAAATTTGTGAAAACAAACTTCTACGTGCTGTCTGTTCTTTTCCTTATGCTCACTAGCTGGTATGAACTATGTTAGGACACTTGCATAAGCATACACGTAGTTAAGCACTCTTATCAGATAAGAGGTTTCCTTGATATTGTTGAGTGTAGATTCACACCCTTGTTTAGTTGCCTTCTATTTGAGAATGGCTCTATTTGACACATGAGTTGTCAATGCGGTTATGAGGTGTAATGAGGGCACAAGATGCCAAGTGTTAGGGTTCAGGTATTGAGACCCGTGAGTTGTGATTTGTCCGAGGTTCGGTACCTTGTGGAGTTTAGTGACTAAGACCCAGTGTAAAAGTTGTCGTATTGTTGAGTTTTTACTTGTCCTGTCTTTATCTGTGATTATCGAACTTAGGCCGTGTTTCCGTTCATTCTTCGGTGTCATTATTATGGTATTCTGCTGATACTTGTTGTTATTCTTTCCTATTGCAATTACTATATTGTTATTCATATCGTGTATTCTTTATGTCGATATTATACTTTGGTGTTTCTATACTTATACTTTGTTCAGGTCATTTAGTCGAATAGGTGTCTTAATTGTTCCTCATCACTAATCCACTGAGGTTAGTCTTGATACTTGCTGGATACCGCAGTGGTGTACTCATACTACACTTCTGTACATTTTTTAAGTAGATCCAGGTATTTCGAAGTTAGTTGATCATTAGCTAGCTGTGCGGATTATTGCTGTGGAGACTCAAGGTAAACCTTCTGCTGTGTTTGCAGGATTTGAAGTCACCTTCCTATTTTGTATTCACACTGTTTTACCTATTTCCAAACAATTGTATTTAGAAATTTTAGCAATCTCTATAGAGCTTATGACTTGTACTACCGGTTTGGGAATTGTAAATTTTATAGAGATTTCTATTTCAAATGTTGTTAGGTGTTATTTATTATTGTTGTTATTCAGTAAATGTTAGGCTTACCTAGTCCCTAAGACTAGGTGTCATCATAATACCCAACGGAGGGGAAATTGGGTCGTGACAAGTGGTATCGGAGCATGCCGTTAGATTCAGTGATTTGGCTAGACATGCCCCTGCTTTGGTCGCTACAGTTAGAGAGCGTGTCTGCAAATTCATTGAGGGGCTCAGGCATGATATTCGGTTCAGGATGTCCTGGGAGTTAGAGTCGGATGTTTCGTTTCAGTAGGTAGTAGGCATCACTCGTCGAGTAGAGGGCATGTGGGATCAAGAGAGAGGAGACAAGTGAGTTCAGGAGGGAGAGGATAGGGAGGCGAGGAGGCCTCATAGTCCGGAGAGATCTACTGGTCCTTATTTTGGAGGCAAGGTACAACATGGTAGAGGTTTTGTGGGTCAGTCAGTTCAGTTTGCACTTCAGGCTTTGCACAGTGTTTCAGGTGCTCATGGGTCTCAGCGTACCTGTACCGCACAGTTCCTACAGCCACATCAGTAGAGAGGTTTCTTCGAGTGTGGAGATACCAGCCACAGGGTGAGAGATTGTCCTAGACTCCGGATAGTTGTGTCACAGCGGAGAATTCAGGCGAGTAGAGGGCGCCCAAGAGGGGAAGGCTCAGCCCGTTGATGTGTTTCATATAGTAGACTTGAAGCCGTTGCGCTAGATGAAGCCATACAGGTATGCTTTTGATTTTTTACAAAGAGGCGCCATTCGTATTTTGATTTGTTCTGCTTATCGGGGCGAGTTCCCTTATTTGTTGCCCCATGTATGGGTGAGTTCATGACCTAGTATTATGTTTATGTATTTTCCCCTGTTGGGAGATTCTATGAGTGATAGCCGTGTCTATCGTTTGGTTTTACTCATTATTGAGAGTTACGAGGCTAGAAGTGAATTCCTGTTGTCCATTATGGTCAGTTTGATGTGATTCCTGAGTAATATGGTTGCGATTTGTGATTTTATACTCTACCGGGGTGAGAGTTATTGGCAGAATTGAGTTAGTGGAAGATTTCCATTGGTATGATGTGTATTTGACTTGTGATTCCGAGTTGAGGGTGAGACCCTCGCGATTCCATGTGATTTGATATGTTTGAGACGGGCTGCATGACGCGGTGGAAGTTATATCAAGATGAGATCCTTGTGATTTGTTCATATACCCTGATTCTTCCTTTTTAAATTGATTCATAGTATGATACTGATAGAGAGTTTTTCCTGTCGGGCTTGTTTGATATTTCTCTTATGTGTTTCTTTTTACATATTCAATCATTTTCGTTCTGTGCTTCTTAAGTATTAGCTTGCGTGGTGTGTTCCCGGTGGTGTTAGTTGTGACTTGTTGATTCGAGTGTATAGTTAAGAGGTCTTCAAGTTTCTTACATTGTTATCAATGTTGTGGAGGTTTGAAACAGGGTTCTAACGGATATGAGGCTATTGTCGGTGCTGGTTTTGATTGCGGGCATCTATTGTGATCAGAAATGTTATTATGGGCCTATGTGTAGCGTGTCATGTTGAGTGGTCGCACCTTGTGGGTGTAGGCATGAGTTGTTACAGCTGGTTGAGACTGACACCGGGTATGGATTTAGAATCGGGACTTTTTGAGATGAATGAAAGGTGAGAATTTTGACTCTAAGGCTTATCGGTGTTGGTAGAAAGGATAAATTATAGTTGAGATGGTGTCGTCAGGCTTATGTGGATTGGGGTGACATGGGGTCACCCGCGGGTGTATGTTGGATATGTGCTTTCAGTGATTTGAAGACTTCGAGGCGATTCTTGGCACGTTCGAGGATGAACGTTTGTTTAACAGGGGAAGGATGTAATGAACCGGCCGGTCGTTTTGAGAATTTAAGTCATGTTCGGTGGCATAAGGTCTTGAGCAACTTCGTATTATGTGTATTGATTCGTGTGCGGGGTTAAATTCAACTACCGGATGATTCGGAGTCAAATCGGAAGAAGGATGCAAGTTTTGGAAACTTAAGTCTTATGATTTTGACCGTGGTCAGAACTGTGTGAAAACGACTCTGGAATGGAGTTCTTTAGGTTTCGTTAGCTCCGATGGATGATTTTGGACTTAGGGGTGTGTCCGGATTGTATTTTGGAGGTCTGTAGCTCGTTTAGACTTGAAATGGCGAAACTCGAATTTTTGGAGATTTTGACCGGAAGTGGAATTTTTGATGTAGGGTTGGGAATCCGATTCCGGAAGTTGGAGTAGGTCCATAATGTTGAATATGACTTGTGTGCAAAATTAGGGGTCAATCGAACACGGTCTGATAGGTTTCAGCATCGGTTGTAGAAATTTGAAGTTTCAAGTTCATTAAGTTTGAATTGGAGGGTGACTCATGTTTTTAGTGCTGTTTTATGTTGTTTGAGGGCTCGACTAAGTTCGTTGGTATGTTTTGTTGAGGTCCCAGGGGACCTCGGGTGAGTTTCGGATGCTTAACGGATCGAAATTTGGACTTCTGTAATTGCTGAAGCTTTCAAGATTCTAATGTAATCGCACCTGCGGTGTGGTGGCCACAAGTGCGGACTTGCACGTGCGGAAGGGAGCTCGCAGATGTGGTCGTGGTCTGGGTAACTAGTGGTCGCAGGTGTGGCAAAAGGGGCGCAGAAGCGTAGCCGCTCCTGCGGAGAATGGATCACAGAAACGGAATGCAAGCTGAGTGAGGATTCCGCAGAAGCGGACAAGAATCCACAAAAGCGCACTCGCAAGTGCAGACTTATGATCGCAGAAGCGGACTAGAGGACTTAAGTCATTTCTGCACCTGCGATGGAAGTTCCGCAGGTGCAGCGTCTCAGGTGCGACTAGAAGCCCGCAGAAGCTGAAATCGCTGGGCAGAAAAGGGCTAAGTGCGAGGGTTGATTTCATTCTCCAATTTTGGGCCTAGAGAGCTAGAACTGAGGCAAAATATCGAGGGATTTTCAGAGGAATATTGTGGGTAACGATTCTTACTCTTTTATGATTATATCTCATTAATCTATAGTTGAATTCATCATTTAATTAAGGAATTTGGTTGAGAAATTTGGGGGAAAAGTTTGGAAAGTTCTTCAAATAAATTTTTGAGTTTTGATTCAGTTTTGGATATCGAATTTGGATAATTTTGGTACGAGTGAACTCTTGATTTGATTGGTTGTTCGTATTATGTGACTTTTACTCGATTTCGAGACGTGGGCCCGGGTCGACTTTTTGGGCCGAATTTTCGATTCTTTGCTAAAGTCGTAGATTTATTATTTAAAATAGTTTGTCGTAATTTTATTCATGATATGTAATTGTGTTTAGCTAGATTTGGGCCATTCAGAGCCGGATAATCGAGGAAAGGGCATTCTTACTGATTGATTGAGCTTGGTTCGAGATACGTATCTTGCCTAACTTCGTGTGGAGGAACTACCCCTTAGGATTTGAGTCTTATATGCTAATTGTAGTCCGTATACAATTATCTTGGCCTTTTAGGGTTCTTAGGTCCTTGTATTCACATAATATGTAATTGTTCTCGTTATGATTACGTTTCTAAAGCACTAGTTTCACTTCTACCTGTTTTAATTAGAATTAATTGCTCAATGATCCACTCTTGTTGTTCATTTGATTCATATTTGCCTTAACTGAAATTATTATCTCTTCTATCGCCATGTTGTCTTTACCCTAACTACTTATCATTATTTGAAGTTGTAGTTATCCCTTTTGTAAATGTTCACCCTTAATTGAGGTTATGGTTATCATTCCACTGCCTACCTTTATTTGAATTTGTTGCATCTCTTTCGTAATTATCCAAACTTAAAAGAAACTTAGATATCCTATGCCTTAGTTGACTTGCCCTTATTTGGAACTATTTGACTTGTGTTAGTTTCTTGTCGTTGAACTGTACTTTGTGGGACCGATGTTACATATTATTTTCTCCCTTGTTGAGCTGTTCTTATTATGACTAGCATTCTCTATTGTGGCTACTCCTTGTGAATTAGTTCCTCCGTTCCTTTGAGTTCTGGAATTTCTGAGTTGATTTATTTGTCGCACCCTCGTATTAGTATTATTGTTGCTGTTGTACTTGTTTTTCTTGCATATTTACTTTGGGACTACGAGGCAGTACCTCAGACGATCCCCCTGTCTTGCATATTTACTATGGGACTACGAGGCGGTACCTCGGGAGATCCCCCTGTCTTGCATATTCACTTTGGGACTATGAGGCGGTACCTCGGTAGATCCCCCTGTCTTGCATATTTACTTTTGGGACTACGAGGCGGTACCTCGGGAGATCCCCCTGTCTTGCATATTCACTTTGGGACTATGAGGCGGTATCTCGGGAGTGGCTTTTGTTGACATATCTTTGTTATAGGGTTGCACGAGGTTTCTGTCGTGCTATTGTTACTATTGATATTGCACATGCGGCGTGACAAGGCAGGATATATATATATGTGTCGAGACAAGGTGGGAACATTATTATACACGTGTGGCGAGACAAGGCGAGCATTTACCTTACTATTGCACATGTGGCGAGCCAAGGTGGGCTATGTCAGGGATTGATTTGTGATGATTTATAATGGCCTCGAGGCATTTTTTGTTGTTGATATTTGTGTAGTGGTACACTTATCTGTGTGAGCTTTATCTTGTGAAATTTGTGAAAACAAACTTCTACGTGCTGTCTGTTCTTTTCCTTATGCTCACTAGCTGGTATGAACTATGTTAGGACACTTGCATAAGCATACACGTAGTTAAGCACTCTTATCAGATAAGAGGTTTCCTTGATATTGTGGAGTATAGATGCACACCCTTGATTACTTACCTTCTATGTGAGAATGGCTCTATTTGGCACGCGAATCGTCAGTGCGGTTATGAGGTGTCATGAGGGCACAGGATGCCAAGTGTTAGGGTTCAGGTATTGAGACCCGTGAGTTGTGATTTGTCCGAGGTTCGGTACCTCGTGGAGTTTATTGACTAAAACTTTGTGCAAAAGTTGTCGTATTATTGAATTGTTACTTGTCCTTTCTTTATCTGTGATTATCGGACTTAGGCTTTGTTTTCGTTCATTCTTCTGTGTCATTATTATGGTATTCTGCCGATACTTGTTGTTGTCCTTTCCTATTGCAATTACTGTATTGTTAGTTATATCGCGTAGTCTTTATGTAGATATTATACTTTGTTGGTTCTATACTTATACTTTGTTCAGGTCATTTAGTCTAGTAGGTGTCTTGACTGTTCCTCGTCACTACTGCACTGGGGTTAGTCTTGATACTTGCTGGGTACCGCCGTGGTGTACTCATACTACACTTCTACACATTTTTTGTGCAGATCCAGGTATTTCAAAGTCAGTTGATCATTAGCTAGCTGTGCAGATTGTTGCTGTGGAGACTCAAGGTAAACCTGCTCCTACGGTCGCAAGCTTTGGAGTCACCTTCCTATTTTATATTCACATTGTTTTACCTATTTTCAAACAGTTGTATTTAGAAATTGTAGCAATCACTGTAGAGCTTATACCATGTACTACCGATTTTGGGAATTGTAAATTTTATAGAGATTTCTATTGGCAGTGTTGTTAGGTGTTATTTATTATTGTTGTTATTCAGTAAATGTTAGGCTTACCTAGTCCCTAAGAGTAGGTGCCATCATGATACCCTAAGAGTAGGATGTCGTGACGGCACCTAATCTCTAAGACTACGTAAGCCTAACAAGCATGTGGAATAATTGAAATAATAATCTAAAAGCTCAAAACATCAACATCTGTATAAAATAAAAGATGCAACTGCAAGTATATACAACTCCCAAAACCCGGTAAGAAATGAATCATAAACTCTAGATACAAAGTTGCATAATCCTATACACCACTCTCTATCAAGAACATAAAGAAACAAGGAAAAGATGGGATAGAGGGGGACTCCGAGGCCTACGGACGTGGGCAGGTGTACCTTGAAGTCTCCGATAAGCAAGTCACTCCACACACTAGCACCAAGGCTAATAAGATGTACCTGCAGAAACGTAGTATGAGTACACCACAACGGTACCCAGTAAGTGCCATGCCTAGCCTCGGTAGAGTATTGACAAGGTCATGTCAGGGCCCTACTGGAATTAATAATAAACAAGGCAGAAGATATTATAAAATGACAGGGAAGTAAAATAATAAAAATTCGAGGAAGGTAACAGAACGGAATCAAAGAAAGATAACTACAACACGAAAAGCAGCAAGAATCTTACAAGTTAAGGAAACAACAACAAACAAAACAACAAATAGAGGAAATCAGCAGGGGCACTCCCGAGGTACCGCCTCGTAGTCCCAAAAGTAAAATATCTCACAATCTTTTTGTATATAACCGCGAGAGCCCTTATATTTAGTTTATAAAAATTATTTTCCCGAAATAGCATCTCATGTTTTAGCCCACCTTATCACACCGCATGAGTTCTGGTAGTTCCCATACTAGCCACGCGTTTCAAGCCCACCTTATCTCACCGCATGCGTTTCAACACCCAAACCTTATACCACCGCATGCATATCAACAATCACAACGGCACGGCAGAAACCTCGTGCAAATAATAACAACCGCATGATAGAAACCTCACACAATAATAACCACAGCACGATAGAAACCTCATGCAACAATAACAACCGCACAATAGAAACCTCGTGCAACAACCAAACAATAATCATGGAAACCAAAACATAACAATTGAAACAATGATATTTCAAGGATAGCAACTTCAAGTAAAGAATCCCACAGTTAAATAACGAATATGGAATCAAGAAGGCAGGTAATTCAACTAAGCATGTAGTACAAGTTGCAAATAAGAGATAAGACAACTAGTGTTGAGAAATTAGGCCAAATATGATGACTATACATGCTAAAGTAATCAGCTAAGGCATAAAAAGGAAACTACTTAGCTAAAATCGAAAATTCAACATTTAGCCCGTGTACACACTTGTCACCTCGCATACACGGTCCTCACATATGACAAAATGTCACAACGGTACCAAATCATAAGGGAACTTCCTCCCCACACAAGGTTAGACAAGTCACTTACCTCAAACCACGCTCAATCAATCAATAAGAAGGTCATTCCCTCGAGTTTCCGACTCCGAACGGCTCAAATCTAGCCAAAACTATTTACATACTATAAATATAACTATAGAAAACTAATCTAAATAATGAAATCATGATTTTAGCAAAGAATTTGAAAACCGCCCCAAAAATTCAACCCGAGCCCGCATCTCGGAACCCGAACAAAATTATAATGTCCAAACATCCGTTCGATATCGAGTCCAACAATACAAGAATTATCCAATTTCAAACTCATTTAGATTTCAAAACTCATGAATTCGGTCTAAGAACTTTTACACCTTTTCCCCTGATTTTCAACCCAAATCCTTAATTAAATGAAAAAATTGAAGATAGATTAGTAGAATTTAATCAAATAAAAAGTAAACAATCCTTACCCAATTGATATCTCTAAAAATCCAACAAATCTCGCCTCAATTCGAGCTCACAAAGTCCCAAAGTAAAAATGAAATCAAACCCTCAATATTTTCTTTTTTCTGCCTAGTTATCTCGCACCTGCGACCTTACTGCCGTGTCTGCGACTCCGCACCTACGAAATTTCCATCATAGGTATGGATTCCACTTACTCAGGCAATTTGTGCTTCTGCGAACATTCTTCACACCTGCGAATACGCTCCTGCAGAGTTTTCTCCGCTTATGCAAAGGATAGCCAAATAGCCTCTTCCGCATCTGCGACCATTTCTCCGCATTTGCGGACGCGTAGATGTGGTCTTTCCCTCGCACCTGCAATCCCAGCTGGGCTAAGACATCCTCGTACCTGTGATCACCAGCTTGCTTCTACGAGCCCGCAGCTGCAGTCAATCCTTTCGCAGGTGCGATAACACCAGAACAACCCAGCTTTAGCAATCCTCTAAGTGCAAAAATGATCCGATAATGAATCAAATCGCACCTGAGGCCCCCGGGGACCTCAAAAAATTATACCAACAAGTCCTAAAATATTATACAAACTTAGTCGAGCCTTCAACTCACATCAAACCACACTAAAACCACAAATTGTACATCGATTCAAGCCTAATGAACTTTTGAACTTAAACTTCCACATCCGACGCCGAAACCTATCAAATCAAGTCCGATATACCTCAAATTTCGCACACAAATCATAATTGATATTACGGACCTATTCCAACTTCTAGAATAGAAATCCGACCCCGATATCAAAAAGTCCATTCCCTATCAAACTTTACAAAAATCATCCAACTTTCGCCAATTAACGTCGAAATGACCTACGTGCCTCCAAATTAACATCTGGGCACGCTAATAAGACCAAAATCATCATACGGAGCTATTGGAACAGACAAAATTTCATTTCGGATTTGGCTTCACACAAGTCAAACTACAACCAACTCCTACAACTTTAACTTTCAAATTTAGGGACTATGTGTCCCATTCTACTCTGAAACTCTTCCGAACCAGACACCAAGCACCCCGACAAGTCACAAAATTATAATATAACACAGGGAAGGAAATAAATAGGGGATCGAGACTAATACACTCAAAATGACCGGTCGGGTCGTTACAGCCTCGGTTGTTTTCTAAGGGTTTTGTTTGAACCGGGTGTAGTTATATTTTATTTTTCTTATGAGTAGGAAATCTTATGCTATGAGTTCAGTTGAATGCAATATCTCTTGACTTTGTTATGCCTTGAGAATAATGAGTGTTTTAGTTGTGACGCTTAGGCTCAGTTCTTGTCTCTTGTATAATTACCTTAAATTGTATGATCTTAACTTTGCTTAACTGCTTTGACTAGAGTGTCTTGATGAGTCCAATCCTAAGTGAGTTATGTGCCATGTGTATGTGAGGTTTTGTATTACTTTGTGTATTGCATTTGATGTCTAAAACTTGCTCCATGTGTTTGCAAAGCGAAATAGTAGTTTTATTCAGTCTTGGAAGTGATATATGTGTTTCTTTGTTGAGCCAGTTATATTCTATTACCCACCTAATTGTTATGTATCTTAGTTAACCCCTTTGAGCCTGTAATATTGTTTCTTTGGTAACCACATTACAAGCCTTACCCATTTGTTTGAATTGACCATCTATTTGAACCTTTTCACCTCTCATGAGCACTTGAATTTGTTATGAACTTTGTAAAAGTTGAAGATTCGGGTGGTTGGTTTGGCTTTTGAGTGGAACTATTGAAATAAGGAGAAAAGTGCAATGTTTTGAAAAAGTGAGAGCCACTTGAATTGAATAAGAAAAGAAAAAAAAGTAGTTGTATTGTTGTTCGAAAATATTCCTTTACAATGGTAACTCTTGATGTAATTGTGCTTAAAGAAGTAGGAAGTTAATGTATATGGATGTGAAGGTGGAGTTATGGTTTGATATAAGTGTGGAGTTTTGAATGCTTAATTGTATGTATTAAAAGTGCTTAGGAAGGTGTAGTCACTCTTATATTTATATGTATCCTACCCATCCCACAGTCTACATTACAACCAATTAAAGTCCTACTTGATCCTTGACTGAATGAGCTCAATTAGTAGAGTAGTACACTACGGGGCAAGCCTATGGTGCATCTTTTGTGGCATATGAATGTTGTTTCTGAGATAGTGAATTCGTTCTATCATGAGTTCCTGATTGTTTTTAATATTTATTGTGTGTGGAACTACTCTCTACTGTTGTGTGAGGGAACTTGATTCATAAAGGAAAGGTAATGTCCTTGACCACTGTGTTAGAGTAAGTGAGAGGGTTGTGAAAAATGCATGGTGATTTTGAGTCAAATCTTGAGGCGAGGATGTTACGTCATTGTGCTTAATTTATTTTAAATATTCTTGGTATGATGAGTCGGGAGAGTTGTTTAAAACGGTCGTGCCTATATGAAGTGTAGTTTGAATGCTCGAGGACGAGCAATGGTGTAAGTGTGGGGTGTTGATGGTAGACTATAATCACGTATTTTAGTCGCTTATTGCACTCTAATTCATAGCACTTTACTTGTGTTTCAGCTTAAATTTTAGTGTATTGCACTTATTGTGTGTGTTATACATTGCAGGAAGTGATTTCGAGTTAAAAAGATATTTGGGAGTTAAATTGAACAACTTGGAGCTTTGATGTCTGAGTAAAAGTCCAAGAAAATTAACCGGGATCGAGTTCGAGGGTCGAGTACCGCATATGTATATAAAAAGTTCAAGAAAAATGCTCAAGGACATATAAATATCCTATCACTGCTTGTTGGAAGACGTGTGCAACATGAAGTGGCTGCCGAATTCATCATTACTCAAGACAAAATAGTAGATGAATTGAAATTAGCCAATTCTTTGGAAATGTCCACTAAAGCGACGAACTGTGCAACGTCCACCGCGGTGCGACAAAAGCCCGCATGGCACGTCGCCCTTATGCGGTACGCCTGTGCAAACTTTACAGGGCCAATGTCCTATTTCGACTAGGAGTAGATGGTTTCGTCTGCGCCCGACCCTACTTTTTATAAATACATGGAAAAACTTTAATTTTTGGACTTTTGACACATATTGGACCTACGGAGTCTAAGGAAGAGTGGGAGGAGCAAAATCACAATGATTTCATCATTCCTTCCTCACCCAAGGCTCGAGTTTGGATTGAATTTATGTTTTCCTATGTTTTTATTACATTCGTGATGAATTACTACATGTATATGGAGTAGTTTGTTTTATGTTTGTTTGTGGATTATAACTCTAGTTTTATGTATTGAAGCATTTTTTGGATGATTAAATTATTGCATTTATATTGACTTGTTCATGTAATCGAGAGATGCATAACTCGTGATATCTCTGCATTATATTGTTGGTTGAGTTCATTAATTCTTCTTAGTAATCGAAGGAGGCTAGATGAATCATTGATTAAACCTTGTTAGGGGGATAATGGAGAGAGGTTCTCCTAAAGACCAATCCAATACGCATTTTTGCATATCTTCACAAAGCTTAAATTAGTTCATCTCGTGAGGTTGAGACTTAATCGAGAGAGGAGTTTCTACTAAACGTTTGAACTAATAGTTGAGTGATTTCGAGAGACTCACTTGAACATTAGAAGTGAATTATCTAGAGATAAATCCCAAACAATTATCTTGCACCTATCCTATCAACTCCTATCTTCTCCCATTGATATCTTTGTTTGCTTATTCTTTGCTTCGATTGCCATTATTCAATAGCTCTAGATTCTTAGTTAATTTTATTATTAATCACATAAATCTCAATTATTGATCATCTTAGATAGCAATCAAGCTAGAAACCACGATAATCATGTTTAACTCCAATCTCTATGGATAATATATTATACTATACTATATTTGATTAGCGAGCATAATTTTAAGTAGTGTTTTGCGCTCGTCAGTGTCATTTACACATGTAACGACCCGATTGGTCGTTTTGAGCATTTACATAAAGTTTGATTGTTTGAGGTCATGAGTAGCTTGACATGGTGTATTATGACCTGTGTGCATCGTTTGTTTTGGTCTTCGAGTTGTTCGGAATTAATTTGGAAGAATGATTCTTAAATAGGAAGCTTTAAGTTGGGAGATTTGACCAAGTTTTACTTTTGTGTATTTGACCTCGGATAGGAGTTTTGATGGTTCTGTTAGTTCCAGATGGTGATTTTGCACTTGGGTGTATGCCCGAATTTGCATTTGGAGGCTTCTATAAGATTTTGGCCATAATTGGCGAAAGTTGGCAATTCAAAGGTTTGGAAGGTTCATAAGTTTTACCGGGAGTTGACTTTGATGATATCGGGTTCAGATTGTTGTTCCGGGAGTTGGAATATGTTCGTTATGTCATTTGAAATTTGTATGCAAAATTTGAGGTTTTTCCAAGTTGATTTGATATATTCGGCATGAGTTTTGGCGGTTGAAAGTTTAAAAGTTTATTAAGTTCGATTCAAAGTGCGATTTTTTGTTTTAATGTTGTTATGTGGGATTTAAGGCCTCGAGTAGGTCCATATTATATTTTGGTACTTATTGGTATGTTTGGATGGGGTTATATGGGGCTCGAGTGAGTTTCAAATAAGTTTGGTTTGTGTTGCACTCGTTTTTGATATTTTGACATCGTTCTTTCAAGTATAAATGATACCGCATTAAGAAAATGAGCTCCAAATTCTGTTTTGATTGAAACTTTAGATCTTATCGTAATTACGAAGCCATAACAAAAAGAATCGTCGAATTTGGACATCATATGAGGGAGTTATGCTCATTTTAGTGTCGGGGAAGAAAGCTGGTGTTGGTGCTTCACAGATGCGAAGTTGGGTCCGCAGGTGCAAAAATGGTCTGCAAAAGCGGAAATGACAGCTATAAAACCGTTGGGCACAAAATCAGAAATCCCCATGTATAAAAAAATCAGACTGCGTTCTTCTGGTATTTTGAGCATATCTTGAGTTCTAAAGTCTGATTAAGGTGATTTTTGTTGCGTTCTTCTCATCTTTTCATTGGGGTCAATATCTAACCTCAATTTGTTTTTTGTATTTTAACATGATTACAGTATTTTAGTATGGCTGGACTCGTATTCGAATGGGTTATCGTAACTTGTGAGTTTTGTCGGATTTCGAAGTGCGGGTCCGGGTTGACTTTTTGGTTGACTTTGAGTCTTTGATTAAATATTCTACCTTTTTTGTTATGGTTTGTTTCCTATGGAGATATTTGATGTTTTTGAGTTGCTTTTTGTTAGTTTTGAGCCATTCAGAGGTTGATTCGCACGAGATGGCATTTCTAGAGTATTTATTTGATTTGGCTTTTTCGAGGTAAGTAACATATCTAAAATTGGATTTGAGGGTATTTAACCATGGAACTATGTCATATGAGATGTATTGGGGTGACTCACATGCTAGGTGAGAAGCGTGTGGGGGTGCACTGAAGTAATCGTGATCTGAGCTGTCTTTTAGACTATTAGCGGACTTGTTTTTCTATCATACCTTGTTATATCCGTGTTTTCCCTACTTGTTTGATTACCTGAGTTGTGATTCATGTTAGAAATCATGTATAGGCTATGTGCTTAGTTGGTTGAGACCTAGTAAGGCTATTTTTGTTATTTTGAGCTATCTGACTTAACTGTGGTTATACTCTTAGTCATGATTCTTCATTTGCATATCATATGTCACAACCCAAGTGGAAGGTCATGACTAGAACCCGGGCCATACTTGCCGAGCACCAACGTACATTTTATCTAACCTTCCTTATTATCTTTAAGGGCCGACAAGACCAATATAAATGGTAGACATGGATCATGAACATCCAACAATAAAAGATAATGTCATGAACATATGTAACATGGGACGACAAGACTGTCAAGAAATTATATATAAGGTACGAGCTACCATGGTGCCACGAAAGACTACACAACAAAAATCAGCCAACAAGGCATTCCAAACCATACATGAGTCGACACCTGTCTATGAGCCTCTAAAAGAACATAAGTGCTACAACATTGCCGGAACAGGGCCCCGACATACCAATAATGTCTATAAAAAATGCATACCAAGACCATGGCAAGTCCGGAGAAGGGATCTTGCCAATAACCGCTGAACCGGATAGCCTACTGTGATGGGGGAGCTGCGTCTACCCATCTATCAGGACCTGCAGCACGACATGCAGTGTCCACAAATAAAAAGGACGTCAGTAATAATAAAGTACTGAGTATGGAAGGCAGGAAAGCATAAGTAAGAACAATAATGTAAACAGTGATAGGGAATATACAACTTGTGACATCTGGGTACCTCTGAGGGCTACTGACATGAAATATCTGATACATATATATATATACATAAACTTTTAAAACATACGCCTTTGTGGGCATCATCATCATCATATCGTACCCGGCCGTAATAAGCTCGGTAAAATGTACCCGGCCATCATAGGGCTCGGTATAATCGTACCCGGCCACGTGGAGCTCGGTAAAACCCAACTGATCAGTGGTTGCACAATAGGTTCCATACCCGGTCGACTATAGCGCGGCTCGGTAGAGTAAAATAGATACATATATATGATGCATGCTGGACTCATTGGAATAACATTTTGAACCGTTCGGAGTGACGTAAGGTCGGTATCCTTCGTACACGTTATTAGGATTAACTCTTCATCAAGAATCTTATAAGAATTAGGAACTACCAACAACATTGATAATATAAGAATAAGAGAAGTAACATCAATATCAATCGTTTCATAAGAAGGGCAGCAATGTAAGTACTGCTAGCTTCTAAGAGTAGAGTATCTTTGTGAGCTCGTTCATTACATTATGTACAATCGGAGTCGTGCAAAAGAATGAAGGGGATAGCCTCACATACCTTGTATATACTTCCCAACCTCAAGCTATGCAAATGTCACGACTCCTTAGTCTACAATAAGAGAAATGACACTATCATTATCGTTTAAGCGTCGTAACTATTATGTATCGACCGCAACCTATTTTACGATAAAACGGACAGCACCTACCCTATTTATATGACTTCCCACAAGTCAATACAATCACCAAACAGACCAAACAACATCATTAATAATCATATTGAGCCTCCAAAACAGTCCACCAACTAACAACATTACTACCAAGCCTTTCGATATATATTTCACAAGTTCTAGCATCAACGACTTAGCCACAACTTGGATAATCTTAAATATATATAGAGTAAGAGGTTCCTTACCTTTAAACAGAAAGAACAACTCCAATTTGACCTTAATTTTCCACGAAATATCCCTTCAATTCTGCCACAAGAACAAGGAAGCGAAACTAGCAATTAATTCGGGTTTTTCGGCACTAGAATTACTTTAGAAGACTTGAAATCACCTAGGGTTGATATTAAAAACTTGAAGGTGTATTTACAGAACATAAAAAACTTAAAACAACCTCCCACACGAGCTGGAACAACACAAAAATCAGCAACAACAAGAAGAACAAGAAACTTACTAGCGCCACGGGATTCCCGACATTTGATTTGTGTTGTTTGCCCTTTGTTTGGGTCTTGGATCATGAGAGAACCTTGAGAGACTGATTTTAGGGTTATAAGGTCTGAATATACTGAAAAATAATGACTTAAAACGGGGTTGAGGTATCTTATATATGTCCATATGTCTTAAACCGCCTTTGTGGGCCTCATAGAGAGCAGCTTGGCGCACTCTCGCGAAAACGCGAATATCTCTCTTTTTCGAGATCGTATTGACGAACGGTTTAATGAGTTGGAAACTAGACTCATAGATCTTCAATTTTATAGGTATATCACCCAATAATTCCAAGCACATTGGGAGAAAAATGCAGTAAAATTTGACCTAAAGTTTAAGTAAAATTATAAACCTAAGTTGCGACAACTTTTATCGACTTTTGTTTCATAACTCGCTTGACTTCAAGACTTATGATAAGGATATTATATGATTCAAATACATTAAAACAAGACCTCTTGGTACAGTTAATCACCTCTTGTGTTACCCGAAAATACGGGTTACAACATCCTTGATTCGTTTAACTTCTAATACTTGTTAACCACTCTTATACACCCTTGTATCGTTTAAGACCAATAGGATTAACTTCTTATCATCTCAAAGATAATCTCTTCTTGGATTTACGTCGACTAACTTACGGCGTGATCTATGGTATGCGAATTTGGGTTGTAACACCCTCTCCCCCTTAGGAACATTCGTCCTCGAATGTAAGGGTTTATGGGGTGTCTAACTCATCGTGGATTCCGACGGAGATTTCCGTCTGAGTTTCCCCTATAAAATGGACACTAGGCAAACTTGCAAGCAGTTAAACCCAACCTATGTCCTTAAAAGACTATAAAAAGCATTAAGGATATGTACATTATCTGCATAGCACCATTTTGTATTAAAAAAAAGAGTATTCACAAGCTATTGCTTACCTCATAGAGCCGTTTCACCTTATAATGCGTCCTTCTTTCCCCCGGCATCCTTGTTATCTTCACTCTGGAATAGGTAAGGGTATTTAGACTTCATCTCCTCTTCTGCTTCCCATGTCATTTCTTCTATATTCTTGTTCCTCCATAATACTTTCACGGAAGCTACATCCTTTGTTCTCAGCTTGCGGACTTGTCGATCTAATATAGCCACTGGCACTTCATCATATGATAGATCCTTTGTAACTTGTACATCTTTGATAGGGACGACCTGAGAAGGGTCTCCAATACATTTCCTCAACATAGATACATGGAATACCGGGTGGACAAATTCCAATTCAGATGGCAATTCTAACTCGTAAGCAACCTGTCCAATTCGTCGAAGAATTTTGTACGGCCCAATATACCGCGGACTCAACTTACCCTTCTTCCCAAAACGCATAACACCCTTCATCGGCGATATCTTCAGGAAAACCCAATCATCAACCTCAAATTCCAGATCACGACGGAATAAGACTTTTGCCTGCTTTGTGTCGTCCTCAGTCGCTCTTGTATCACTTTCACCTTCTCAATGGCTTGGTGAATCAAATCTGGCCCATATAATTTTTGTCTCACCGACTTCGAACCATCCAACTGGTGATCTACATCTCCTCCCATACAGTGCCTCATACGGGGCCATTTTAATACTGGAATGGTAGCTATTATTGTAGGCAAATTCTATAAGTGCCAGATGGTCATCCCAATTCCCCTTGAAATCTAGAACACATGCTCGTAGCATATCTTCAAGCGTCTGGATGGTACGTTCAGCCTGTCCGTCAGTCTACGGATGGAATGCAGTGCTGAGATTTACTTATGTGCCTAAACCCTTCTGAAAAGACCTCCAAAAGTTAGCCGTAAATTGAGCTCCTCGGTCTGGTATAATAGATACCAGCACACCATGAAGCCTAACAATCTCCTTGATATACAACTTCGCATAATCTTCAGCCGTGTAAGTTGTCTTAACTGGTAGAAAATGGGCAGATTTGGTAAGTCGATCAACTATCACCCAGATGGAGTCAAACTTATGATAAGAGCGAGGTAATCCAATAATGAAGTCCATATTAATCACCTCCCATTTCCAGGTCGGAATCTATAAATTCTGAATCAATCCACTGGGTTTCTGATGCTCGATCTTTACTTGTTGACAATTAGGACACTGGGCTACAAATTCTGCAATAGACTTCTTCATGTTATCCCACCAATACTGCTCCTTAATGTCATGATACATCTTTGTCGAGCCAGGATGGATAGAATATCGGGACTGATGAATCTCAATCATAATCTTCTCTCGCAACCCTGCCACACTAGGCACACATAATCTGCCCTAGTATCTTAGTGTCCCATCTCCTCCGATCTTGAAAGCTGTAATCTTACACTGTTGAATTCCCTCTCTCAATCTTACTAAGCTAGGATCTTCATATTGCCGTGCTTTTACCTCGGCTACCAAAGATGATTCTGCTGTATTTTGTATAGTAACACCTCCGTCATCAGAGTCCAACAATCTGATTCTCATATTGGCCAGCTGGTGAAGCTCTTTGGTCAACCCTTGTCTTCCTTTCTCAATATGTATTAAGCTTCCCATTGACTTACGGCTGAGAGCGTCTGCCACAACATTGGCTTTACCGGGATGGTACAATATCTCGACGTCATAGTCTTTAAGTAATTCAAGCCACCAACGCTGCCTCAAATTCAACTCCTTCTGCTTGAAGATGTATTGTAAAATCTTGTGATATGTGTAGATGTCAACATGGACGCCATATAAGTAGTGTCTCCATATCTTCAAAGCATATATTACTACAGCCAATTCCAAATCATGAGTCGGGTAATTCTTTTCATGCTTCTTCAATTGTCTTGATGCATAAGCATTCACCTTCCCACGTTGCATCAATACGCACCCCAAACCTATACCTGAGGCATCACAATATACCACATAACCTTCTGTTCCTTATGGGAGAGTGAGCACTGGCGCAAATGTCAATCGATTCTTTAGCTCCTGAAAACTATGTTCACAAGCATCAGACTACTGGAACTTGGTAGCTTTCTGTGTTAACTTAGTCAATGGTGCTGATACAGAGGAAAACCCTTCTACAAACCGCCTATAATATCCTGCTAGCCCCAGGAAGCTGCGGACTTCTGACGGTGTTGTAGGTCTCGGCCAACTCTTTACTGCATCGATCTTCTGAGTGTCGACACTAATACCCTCATCAGATATCACATGGCCAAGGAATGCTACTGAGTTCAGCCAGAATTCACATTTAGAGAGCTTAGCATATAATTTATGATCATGAAAGGTCTGTAATACTATCCGCAAATGGACCACATGTTCCGCCTCCGAACGAGAATACACCAGAATGTCATCAATGAATACGATCATGAACACATCAAGATAGGGCCTGAATACACTATTCATGAGATCCATAAAAGCTGCTGGGGCATTTGTTAGCCCGAACAACATCACCAAGAACTCAAAGTGCCCATATCTTGTCCGGAAGGCCGTCTTTGGAATATCCTTCTCCTTAACCCTTACCTGATGATACCCTGAACGCAAGTCAATCTTGGAGAAATACTTGGCACCCTGGAGTTGGTCAAACAGGTCATCAATCCTTGGAAGTGGATACTTGTTCTTTATTGTAAACTTATTCAACTGTCGATAATCGATACACATCCTTAACGACCCATCTTTCTTCTGCACGAACAAGACTGTTGCAGCCCAAGGTAAAGTGTTAGGCCTAATGAAACCCTTATCCAGAAAGTCCTTCAACTGCACCTTCAACTCTCGCAACTTTGCCGGGGCCATCCTGTATGGAGGGATAGAGATCGGTTGAGTGTCAGGCAACGCATCAATGCTAAACTCAATCTCCCTTTCAAGAGGAAGGCATGGGAGTTCATCTGGGAAAACATCTGGAAATTCATTGACCACGGGGATTGATTGTAGAGTGGTCGGCTTCGCCTCCGCATCCCTAACGCGAACAAGATGATAAATGTAACCTTTTGAGATCATCTTCCTTGCCTTAAGATAGGAAATAAACCTACCTTTTGGCGTAGCAATGTTCCCCTTCCATTCAATGGCGGGTTCACCCGGAAACTGAAACCTAACCATCTTCGTACGACAGTCAACATTTGCATAGCATGAGGCCAACCAGTCTATTCCCATTATCACATCAAAATCAACCATTTCTAACTCAAATAAATTTGCCGAGGTTTGACGACTACAAATCATCACAGTTCAACCTTTATATGCCCTTCTATCAATCACTGAATCTCCTATCGGAGTGGATACCGCAAGTGGTTTACTTATCAATTCAGGTCCAATGCCAAACTTATTAGCCACAAAGGGTGTAACATATGATAAGGTAGATCCTAGATCAATTAGCGCATATACATCATAAGAAAATACAGACAATATATCTGTAACAACATCCGGAGACGACTCGAGATCTTGTCGACCTACTAGAGCATAGGTTCAATTTTGAGCACCACTCGAACTCGGCACTGAACCTCTACCTCTACCACGACCTGTCGACTGTTAAAAACCTTGTGCTGGAGGTCGAACTGATAAGGAAGAACTAGACACAGATCCAATCGGTTGAGCCATACCACCACCTCCTCTGTTAGGACAATCCCGCATCATATGGCCAGGCTGTCCGCAAGAATAGCACACATCGGAACCTCGACGGCACAGTCCAAAGTGGGCCTTGCCGTACTGATCACAACGAGGTGTTGGGGGTCTCGTCTGACTAGTATCTCTATGAAATTGTGAGCCTGATGCCCTCGAACTCTAACCTGAACCAGAATAGGTCAATCGATCTTACCGAGGCCTCTGAAACTGTGAAGGAGCACTAGCTACAAGTGGCGCCGAACTCCTCGAAGATTGGGGCCTGATACTGCCTCTGAACTCATCAGAGTACCTTGCAAATCTCGCCCTCTTATGCTGGCCCCTATCATGCTCCCTATCTTCCCTTTGCTGGCACTTACGATTCTCTAGGGTCTGGGCATAAGCCTGAATACGGGAAATATCCATGCCCTCTACCAAGGAGGCTGTTGTGCACTCATTTATCAGATGTGGTCCCAACCCGTTCACGAACAGATGCACCCTATCACTCATCTCGGACACCATATGGGGAGCATACCTTGCTAAAGAATCAAACTGTATACTATACTCTCGTACACTCATATTACCCTATCGAAGGTTCAAGAACTTATCAGCTCTAGCTCGTCGTATCTCAACTGGCAAGTAGTGACGAAGAAAGGCCTAAGAAAATTCCTTCCACACGGCTAGAGGAGCATTCTGACCCCTAGATCTCTCCCAACTATCATACCAGAAAACCGCTAAATCCCGTAACTGATAAGAAGCCAACTCTACTGCCTCCGTATCACTAGCATGCATAACCCGCAATGTACGATGAACCTGATCAATAAATGTTTGTGGGTCCTCCTTGGGATCTGATCCGGTAAACACTGGAGGGTCTAGATTAATAAAATCACGAACTCTCGCACTAACCGGTTTATCAGCAACACCGGTATTCTGCCTCTGAGCCTGAGCAGCTACCAAGCTAGTCAACAACTGCACCGCACTGCGCATATCGTGGTCTGTAGTGCCAGACGGGGCAACTGGATGTACTGGGTGCCTCCTAATATCCTCTGGAGGAGACGGAGAGGTATGACACGACATCTCACTCTGAGCCTCAATTTGGCCTGCTCTGGTTGGAGGCACTTGAATGTTACCCTCTCCCACAGCTGTATCAAGCTGTTTACTAATCGCTTGCTTCCTAGTCGAAGGCATCGCTGAAAGAAAATAAGGTGAATATTAGATATGAACACTTACGACTCAACTCTATGCACGATCTAGATTCAGGAAGAAGGTAACAACCCTAGATGTCACGTAGCCTCCTGATTATAAATGTGGCGCGCTACACATCCATAATCAAAACTCTACTAGACACGGCTCATAGACAACCCCTAGGACAGACTTGCTCTGATACCAAGTTTGTCACGACCCAACTGGAAGGTCATGACTAGAACCCGGGCCATACTTGTCGAGCACCAACGTACATTTTATCTAACCTTCCTTATTATCTTTAAGGGACGACAAGACCAATATAAATGGTAGACATAGATCATGAACATCCAACAATGAAAGATAATGTCATGAACATATGTAACATGGGACGACAAGACTGTCAAGAAACTATATATAAGGTACGAGCTACCATGGTGCCATGAAAGACTATACAACAAAAATCAGCCGACAAGGCATTCCAAACCAGACATGAGTCGACACCTGTCTATGAGCCTCTAAAAGAACATAAGTGCTACAACATTGCCTGAACAGGGACCCGACATACCCATAATGTCTATAACAAAAATGCATACCAAGACCACGGTAAGTCCGGAGAAGGGATCTTGCCAATAACCGCTGAACCGGATAGCCTACTGTGATGAGGGAGCTGCATCTACCCGTCTATCAGGACCTGCAGCATGACATGCAGCGTCCACAAATAAAAAGAACGTCAGTACGAATAAATTACTGAGTATGTAAAGAAGAACAATAATGTAAACAGTGATAGGGAATATACAACCTGTGACATCTGGGTACCTCTGAGGGCTACTGACATGAAATACATGATACATACATATATATATACATAAACTTTTAAAACATACGCCTTTGTGGGCATCATCATCATCATATCGTACCCGGCCGTAATAGGCTCGGTAAAACGTACCCGGCCATCATAGGGCTCGGTAGAATCGTACCCGGCCACGTGGAGCTCGGTAAAACCCAACTGATCAGTGGTTGCACAATAGGTGCCATACCCGGCCAACTATAGCGCGGCTCGGTAGAGTAAAATAGATACATATATATGATGCATGCTGGACTCATTGGAATCACATTTTGAACCTTTCGGAGTGACGTAAGGTCGGTATCCTTCATACACGTTATTAGGATTAACTCTTCATCAAGAATCTTATAAGAATCAGGAACTACCAACAACATTGATAATATAAGAATAAGATAAGTAACATCAATATCAATCGTTTCATAAGAAGGGCAGCAATGTAAGTACTGCTAGCTTCTAACAGTAGAGTATCTTTGGGAGCTCGTTCATTACATTATGTACAATCGGAGTCATGCAAAAGAATGAAGGGGATAGCCTCACATACTTTGTATATACTGCCCAACCTCAGGCTATGCAAATGTCACGACTCCTTAGTCTACAATAAGAGAAATGACACTATCATTATCGTTTAAGCGTCGTAACTATTATGTATCGACCGCAACCTATTTTATGATGAAACGGACAGCACCTCCCCTATTTATATGACTTCCCACAAGTCAATACAATCACCAAACAGCCCAAACAACATCATTAATAATCATATTGAGCCTCCAAAACAGTCCACCAACTAACAACATTACTACCAAGCCTTTTGATATATATTTCACAAGTTCTAGCATCAACAACTTAGCCACAACTTGGATAATCTTAAATATATATAGAGTAAGAGGTTCCTTACCTTTAAACAGAAAGAACAACTCCAATTTGACCTTAATTTTCCACGAAATATCCCTTCAATTCTGCCACAAGAACAAGGAAGCGAAACTAGCAATTAATTCGGGTTTTTCGGCACTAGAATTACTTTAGAAGACTTGAAATCACCTAGGGTTGATATTAAAAACTTGAAGGTGTATTTACAGAACATAAAACACTTTAAACAACCTCCCACACGAGCTGGAACAACACAAAATCAGCAACAACAAGAAGAACAAGAAACTTACTAGCGCCACGGGATTCCCGACATTTGATTTGTGTTGTTTGCCCTTTGTTTGGGTCTTGGATCATGAGAGAACCTTGAGAGACTGTTTTTAGGGTTATAAGGTCTGAATATACTGAAACATAATGACTTAAAACGGGGTTGAGGTATCTTATATATGTCCATATATCTTAAACCGCCTTTGTCGGCCCCATAGAGAGCGGATTGGCGCACTCTCGCGAAAACGCGAATATCTCTCTTTTACGAGATCGTATCGACGAACGGTTTAATGCGTTGGAAACTAGACTCATAGATCTTCAATTGGATAGTTAGATTACCCCATAATTCCAAGACATTGGGATAAAAATGCAGTAACATACGACCTAAAGTTTAAGTAAAATTATAAACCTAAGTTGCGACAACTTTTATCGACTTTTGTTTCATAACTCGCTTGACTTCAAGACTTATGATACGGATATTATATGATTCAAATACATTAAAACAAGACCTCTTGGGACAGTTAATCACCTCTAGTATTACCCGAAAATACGGGTTACAACATCCTTGATTCGTTTAACTTCTAATACTTGTTAACCACTCTTATACACCCTTGTATCGTTTAAGACCAATAGGATTAACTTCTTATCATCTCAAAGATAATCTCTTCTCGGATTTATGTTGACTAACTTTGGGTTGTAACATCATATCTCAGTCTTTGTTTATTACTCGATGTTATATCACACGTTGTTGTTGTTTTCCATATGTGGTACTGTTTGGGCTGAGTGGTATGAGATTGTGAGCTCTAGAGACTTGAGAGGTTGATAACTGAGGTGAGACTTAGAGCTGTGTTGAGAGTGTTATTTGTATTGAGTTGCACGTCGTAGCAGGCCCTATTGGCTTATTATTATTATTATTATTATTATTATTATTATTATTATTATTATTATTATTATTATTACTATTATTACTATTATTATTATTATTATTATTACTATTATTATTATTATTACTATTATTATTATTATTATTACTATTACTATTACTATTACTATTATTATTATTACTATTACTATTATTATTATTACTATTATTATTATTATTATTACTATTACTATTACTATTACTATTATTATTATTACTATTACTATTACTATTACTATTATTATTATTATTACTATTACTATTACTATTATTATTATTACTATTACTATTACTATTACTATTATTATTATTATTATTATTATTATTATTATTATTATTATTATTATTACTATTATTATTATTACTATTACTATTATTATTATTATTATTATTATTACTATTATTATTATTATTACTATTATTATTATTATTATTATTATTACTATTATTATTATTATTATTATTATTATTATTACAATTATTATTATTATTATTATTACTATTACTACTACTATTATTAGTACCATTGTTAGTATTACTATTATTATTACTATTATTACTATTACTATTATTATTATTACTATTACTATTATTATTATTATTATTATTATTATTATTATTGTTGTTATCATTATTATTATTATTATTATTATTATTTGGATCAGGCTGCATGCCGCAATATTCCTTATTGGCTTATTGTTATTTTGATCGGGTTGCACGTCGAACTAGGCCATATTAGCGTTTGATTAGCGCTTGGACAGGATCTGCCCCTCCGGAGTCTGACATACCAGTAGTGAGCGCAGGAACAATGATATATACACGTGCTTTGGTGAGGGGCTTTTAAGCCAGGCACCCGTACAGTGCTGAGTGATTGTGAAATTATTTTCTTGACATGTATATTTGACATGAAGGCATATAGATGTAACACCCCGAAAAATTTCGAAGTATTTAAGTGTACAACCCCATAAAACTTCGCAAATGAATTCAAGGTTTCGTGGTACCGGAGTAGGTATACGTATTTAAGGATTTTAGAAAGTCTTCGCGGCTCGAACTTTTTGGGTTGAACAATGCACCGGTAAGTAAAGGAGAATTTTTGGCGGGAAAGTGCATTTATGCGGTTCATTATGCGCCCGCATAATGACTCTGCGGGCCGCATAATGGCCGCAGGAGTGAGGCAAGAGAGGTTTAGTCTAGGAGCAATTATGCGGTCGATTATGCAACCGCATAATTGTTCTACGGTGCATTATGCGACCGCATAACAGTTATGGGGACCGCATAGTGATCGCAGATACAGACAGATTTTTTGGTCATTTTGGACACAAATTATGCGACCGATATGCGGTCCGCATAACCATTATGTGGTCGCATATCGATCCGCATAACCATTATGTGATCGCATATGCGACCGCATAACCTGTTTCGGAGCTCTATTTTTGAGTTTTTAAAACCCTACACTACTTTGTTAAATACACGCTTTGTGCCATTTTTGAGCAAATATCTGATGTTTTAAATAGAAGGGAGAATGTTTTAGAGAGTGAGGAAACCCTAGGCTAATTATTCATCATGTCTTGCTCAAATCTTGGAAGATTAACAAGAAAAACCAACAAGTTCTTCATCTAAGATGTAAGGTTCCATACCCTAGTTTTCAATTTCGAATTTAGGTGGAAGATGGTTAATTAGGAGTATGATTCATGGGCATGAGAATATTATTTATACATGCATGTACCAATAAGAATTGTGGGAAGGTTGTTGAGCTTAAATAAGTAAGGATTGGGTTGTGGAGTGAAGGAAATCTTGTAGAAGAACCTTCTTGTTAAATTTGCACACCTAGTGTTAGATAAAATGCTCAAATGAGCTGAGATCATGAATATCTTCCTAATAATGGTTCAATTTTGTTATGTCTCAAACTAGATTGGGATTGTTAAGAATTCCAGAACATTTTAAAGTTATGGAAGCTCGGTTGAGGTATGTTGGCTAAACTTTCTCTCTTGGAATCGAACTCCATAGTGTTCCCGTGAGTTTCAAAGTATGGGTTGCGTATTAAAATGTTGTGGATTTGAAACGTATTTCAAATGAAAGCTAGTATGCCAAATTATGTGAGAAAATCTCAATATTCTTAAGTCTCTTAATTGCTCATATGTGTACCTAAAGTCTTGATTGGAAATGTCTTATTGTTGATAACCTATAAAGATGGTTGGAAGTGAAATCAGTGAATTGGGAAGATAAAGTGTGGCCAGCGTGCCAACAGTGAAAGTTATACTTGTGGCCAATGGTGCCAATGAAATAAAATAATGTGAGAAAGATTATGAAATGAGCTTTGACTCAACGATTCCAAAACTGACTTATGGAACTATGGAAATTCTAAAAGTTGCTTTCTATGAGTTATGTATCATTTGTATAATTGGCGTGAAGGGTGTTCCCTTCTAGTAATAACATATATCACTTGTGAGGCCACAGTCTGTGTTGTTTTGTATCGTGTTATGTCGTTGGATTATGTATATGTTGTTAGTATGTGTTTCTAGGATTCTCTAGCAGGTGGATAGGCCTAGTTACAAGGGAAACTCTGGCGAATGTTTTTTTTTTTAAATATAGGAGTTAGCCAAATTTTGAGGCGATTGGCAAGTGTAAATTAACAGTTGGGCCACATTTGACTCAACGATTCCAAAACTGACTTTGATAATATAATTGGCTAAAAGTGATGCCCATATGTGGCTGTTTTAGCTAATGATATGCTTTGTAAGTAGTTTTCAGTGTGTTTTGCATTATTACATATTCGTGAGTGGAAATTGTGTATGATTTTAACTTGTGCTACGATTGCCAATCATTTTACTCAATTTATTGGAAAGAAATCTATTGTGTTTAAAGCCTTCATTACTAGTGAACTTAAAGTTGTGATTTCCGGAATATTCTATATGTTGATATATGATGATGATCTATGAAAGGGAAGAAATGAAAGTGTGGAATATGAAATATGGCCATTGCGCCATGAATAAAGAATCATATGTATGGCCAAGAGAGCCAATGAAATAATAATGTTGTAACTGGTTGAAAGTGCGTATTAAGTAATATGTGGTGTGAAAGGTTATGAGATGTACGTATTTGTCCTTTTGTTTCCAATGTGTTATGAAATCCTGTGGATGGTCTATGAAACGCATAGGTATATTGTGTTATGAAATCCTGTGGACGGTCTATGAATCGCATAGGTATATTGTGTTATGAAATCCTGTGGACGGTCTATGAAATGCATAGGTATATTGTGTTATGAAATCCTGTGGTCGGTCTATGAAACGCATAGGTACATTGAGATATGAAATCTTGTGGACGGTCTATGAAACGCATTGGTATATTGTGATATGAAATCTTGTGGACGGTCTATGAAATGCATAGGTACATTGTGATATGAAATCTTGTGGATGGTCTATGAAACGCATAGGGGCATTGTGTATAAGAAGTATAGGTGTACGGTATGAATAAACACTATGGACGGTCTATGAAACGCATAAGTGTATAATATGATATGTGAACACTAAGGACGGTCTAATAAGATACATTATTAATGCAGACAATAGGTGCCCCTTTCATTGCCCTTTTTTGTACAGGTTGTTTCAATTACATTATATTATGTGTTCCACGTATAGATCATATGGGCATTCTATTTTGAAAGAGGATTTCTAGCTATACATACTAGTGCTATTTGACAGTACTAACTTCCCTTTTGCCGGGGGCACTGCATCTTTAATAAATGTAGGTGGTTCTACAGCAGGTGGCATTGATCAGTGATAGCAGTATACTCTTTTCAGCTGATTTGGTGAGCCCCACTTCATTTCGGAGTCATGTATCTTTTGTTTCTCATGTACTTTGTGGTTGAGGTATAGCCGGGGCCTTGTTGCCGACACTTCCATACTATTCTTCTGTCATATTTAGAGGCTCCGTAGACAGGTTGTGGGTGGTGTATGATGTTGTGAATTGAACTAGAAATGTTGCTATTTAGAAAACATGTTTTCCATTTATACCTATAAACTTGTAATACTTTGGAAATTATGAAAGAAGTTGCTAATGTAATAAATGAGAGTTGTTAATAAAATATTTTCAGTGTTTGATTATTGGAGTGTATCTCCTATTTATTCATGGATGGGTTTGGGTAGAATGAAATCTAATAGGCTAGCTCGGCCAAGTTCACTCGGTTAAGCACCGCTCATTGTATCTATCATGTCGTTACGCAAAAGTACAAGAATTCATCATAACCCCTGAACTTCTAGTTGAATAAACACTTCATTGGCTAGAAACCTTTCACTTAACTCATTTCAGAAGAACCATTACTAACCGACCCAACTTCTGCCAACTTACTCTTGACTTGTCCTAGAAATGATAATAGCTCCATTCAAAACACAACGAACCCAACATTACTCATCCCGAGCGACCCAATTCATAAGACCGCATCGTCTCAATTCCCAGAAACCATCTCATACCCTCCTCATGCGCACAATGACATCTCTAACTGGTACACCCATTCTGAAAGATCCCTTCGAATTTGAAGTTATTTCCTTCCATCTGTCTAACATCGCATCGTAGACCCCCGGTGCTATCGTAGTATCACTCTAAGTCCCTTTCATAATCCACCGCAAAATATCAACCCTTAACCGCACAACAGACCAAAATCCTTAGATACTGCACTTTAGTTATTGAACCCACTAGAACCATTGTTCAGAGTCTCCCACCGGATGAAATCTTTTCCTTGCACATCACATCCACACGAAGCATAACTCATAGTCTTCCCAAAACCTGCACTTGAATTGATAAGGCGAAATATAACACACATTCACCAAGTTCTTTAATCGAATTACCCCTGATGTTTGCTTTTTTTTAGTCATGAATAATCCACCAAGGTTTAAGCTGCAATCATATAAATCTAAAACCCACAAATATTCCTCCTTCTCAATTACCATGATCTCGCACCGCTACCCCGCCAAATTTCTCGAAATATCTTGTTAAACGTTTCATGAACATCCCGAATTATCAGCCATAATCGCATATTTGACCTTCTGCCGGGTATTAAGTAGAAGCATTTGTAGAAACTTCATCAAAATCATGCAACCGCTAACCTGCTTGCAAGAGATAGCCCATTTGTTGAATTTCATACCGACATCTTCCAACAACGATGCACTTGGCAGAACTACTACGAAATCAGTAAACCCTCCGAAACCCATACTCATCCACTAGCTGTAAAAGTCTGTTCATTCACCATTGACATCAACTGAAAGTTCAATAATACGTCCCAAACTCGAAGTCACGTTGTATCAAAAAATGATAATCAAATTTTCACACCCCTCTTCCTTTCCAGAAAACTCCTCTCTACTATATTCAACATTCCTCAGCACAGTAGCCACCATCCCAAATAAAATCTCTAGACCTATTCACTGTCCACCATGATTCCCAAATCTCTCTAAACTTCTCTCAAGGTATATGGCTATCCTATCACAAAATTCATATGCTACTCCTCCTCTCCCACTTCTACTTGACCTTCTAGAAATGCAATCACCGCAAAGACACCTCCCACCATGTCTTTTCTCATCCTTCACTGCCTCAAATTCTATCTCAAATCAAAATCAAGGACGAAGACACCACATCACAAATGAGAATTCCACCACGCTCGCAAAAAATCAAGTCTTGTCACTCCATCAACCAAAGCCTGAACATCCGTAGGCTGCTTGCCTTTCCTCCGCTGGAATTAAATGTCGAACCTCTAAACCATGAAACGAGAAGTCCTCCTTTTGAGTCATTCACTATCGTGATCCATAAATGAGCAATCTACCATTCCCAACAACACAACATGATAACAACGCACGAACACCATAACCATCTGTGCACAACCTCAAAACCATATATGATCTGATACAGGACTGAAAATACAGAACCCTCTTCCACAAAACTACGATAGTAACTCGCTCGAATACGCATAGAGAAACATCCTGCCCCATATCTGCATTACCACTACAACTCCTTGATGCCCAATTGATAACAAACATTTCACGTCGCATAAGATTGAGTAGGAAGAAAATTAAGGCATAAACTTCAATGGAATAAAATCGCACAATAAGGAATCAAGAAGGGAAGTGCTCCTAACAGCCTTGTAGCCTCTCGAAGATAAGTACAGACGTCTCTGTACCGATCCATGAGAGTATACTAGACTCGCTCATGACTCGTGATACCCAAGTGAACCTAGAGCTCTGATACCAAGCTATGATAACCCAAAACCCTCTACAGGTCGTGATGGCACCCAACGTCGCCGTTAGGCAAGCCAATGGTCCTTCATCACGTTCGTGTGACCAAACCAACAGAGAAAATGAGTGAAATGAGCAAAATCCCATGTAAAGCAATCTACCGATGCCCCGTCCTTCATAGCGTTCGCGTACCCAAGGCCGCGTTCGCGAAGGCCTGACAATACACACAATCGCTTCCATGTTCAGCTCACACGTTCGCGATGGACATCTCACCGCGTTCGCGATTACCTTTTCGCGTTCCCATATGGTACGATACTCCCTGACACTCAGCTCTTCTTCGCGTTCGCGTGGCTTTGCTCGCGTTCGCGTAACACAAAAAGGCAGCCACCAATTTTTTCCTTCTTCGAGAACGCGTGAATCCCTTCGCGTTCGCGAAGAACAAAACCATAACTAGCAATAACAATAGCAAAATAGGGAGAAATGACCTGAAACCATCCCAAAACACACTCGGGGCACCCCGGAGCCCCGTCCAATCATACTAACAAGTCCAAAAACATAACACGAACCTGCTCGAGGACTCAAATCACACCAAACAACATCAAAACTACGAACCAACGATCCGTACCTTTCTTTAAACTTTCAAACTTCGACGAACGCGTCTGATTCATTCATACACATTCCGAAATGATGCCAAACTTTACGTACAAGTCATAAATCATGATGTGAACATAATCTAAGGCTCAGAATCTCAAACGGACGTCGATAACATCAAAATTCACTTCAAACCAAACTTATGAAATTAAAACACTTTCAAAATGCCAACTTTCCATAATGAGCGTCGAAATGCCCCCGGACCACCCGATACTCAACTCGAACATACGCCCAAGTCCGAAATCATCGTACGAATCTATTGGAACCCTCAAATCTTAATTCCAAGGCCATTTAATCAAAAGTCAAATCTTAGTCAACTCTTCCAACTTAAAGCTTCCGAATTGAGAATTTTCCATCCGAATCAACTCTGAACTTCAAGAAATTCAATTCCGACTACACGTACTAGTCATACTACATGAAGTGAAACTACCCAAAGCCTCAAACTGCCGAACGACACGCTAGGGCTCAAAATAATTTGTCGGATCGTTATACTTTCACCACATTAGAATAACATCAACTTCAATGCTTTAGGAAACAAAATGCATTAACTTAGTTTTTTTTAACACTTTCATAGCAAACGTTCCATCCTTTAAAGTTCTTTTCAAGCTTGTATATACTAACATTATTTTTCTAAGGCTTTTTATTAAATCCATCCTCTTTAAACCATACTCTTCCTTTATAGATATTATGCCCTAATATATGATATGTTCTACTCTTTTGAATACTAGTTAAGGCATAGTACAAATAATTAGTCCTAAATCTAGTCTAAGACCTACGGAGGTACATCAGGTAGATTTTAAGGGGTGCCTAACACCTTCCCCTTGGAAAAACAAGAACCCTAACATATATTCTCGTCGGCTAGCAGACTTATAAAGAATATGACTTTTAGTAATTAAATAGGTACCCTAGTATACCTTTAAATATTAGGTGGCGGCTCTCTTTCATCAACAATAGAGAAACCACAAGTTGAATCTTATTTTGACTAGTACAAAATAGGGTGCAACAACATGACGACTCTGTTAGGGACTCTCACTTAGGTTCCGTCCTTAGTAGACTTAGAGTGAATTTGGCACTTAGATTCGTTTATACATTTCTTTGACAGTTACATGCTTCCGTGCTTTATTTTATCTTTATGCCTATTATCATGTTTATTATTGCTACAACCTTATCTATTACCGCTTTACATATATTGTCATCACATTTCTTCCTATCAAGTCTTGGCCGTACACTATCACACACAATGGCACGCGAGGGTTGTCTTTTGCACCCCTCCAAACATTCTTTTCAAAACTCTTTAGTTTTAGAAAATGGCTTTGTCAGGTCAACCAACATAACTTCTCGTAGTCTTCAGTCCAATTCAAAAATAGGAAACACCCTAGCAAAATAGGTCATATTGCATAAACCTTAAGCGGGTCGGTTCTTGTCATCGATACCTAATTAGGAAAACCACCCTAATGTCAATGGATCATTCACCCCACGACATGACTTCTGTGGAAAGACGAACAAAACAGACGAAACATTTAAATATCTGAAGCAAACACTTACCAAAACCTTTCTTTACCTACATCAAAAAATAGAAATCGACCAAAACATCCCCGAGATTACCATGGTGATGGGAGCGCCACATAAATTGAAGCTATGGTGGAAGAATATCTGCCAGGAACACAAAGATTGGATTCGGACACACCTGGGGGCACTGGCCGCTTTGCTAAACATCCGAGAAGACATGGTGCTCACTCTCCTGCTGATAGAGTTCTGCGATCCAGATAAGGTGGTATTCAAGTTTGCTGACATTAGAAGAAGTTACTAGTTTCACAGGGTTGTTATTCATAGGAATGAAGCCAATACTACCAGTCACTATGACCGGTTATAGGTTCTTGGATGCTTTGGGTCTGGCTAATAGTCAAGCTCTGAGAAATATCGAGGACGGATGGGTGAGCCTAGATCAGTTGTTCGATAGATTTTAACATCGCGAAAGCTATGAATGGTATTCGGGAAACTTTCAGTGTGATCAAGCAACGTGGGAGAGTCTCAGGCCTACCACTTTCTCATTGGAACTATTGGGATTATTAGTCTTCCCACGGAGAAGAGGTCGGATCAACATCAACTTATTACCTGTGGTTCTGGAGACCTTCTGTGGCAACCTTTAGGCTACTGTGGTGATGATGGTGCTAGGTGAGATTCTAATAGCTTTGTCTACATGTGCACGGAGGTATGTTTTCTTTAAGGGTTGTAACTTGCTACTTCATATCCAGGCCGCAAGACATTTCTTCCAACGAGAGGCCACCACTGACTACTTTGTGGGAATCAACAACATGATCCGCAACCACAACAAGAGGATGAGGCATTGGGTCTCCCCACACAGACAAGAAGAGTAGAGGGAAATGCTGATTAATCTAAGTGGAGAATGGGTCAACTGGAAGCTGTCATGGTTAGGTGGGAGGGAAATCTTAATGACTCCTCAAAATACTTCATTAAGATGATCGGACTTGAGGGCATCCAAACATACTCACCCTTGCGGGTTCTCAGATAGTTCAGGATAATCTAGCATATGCCTCTATGGACGAGTACATCGCTTTACGAGGATGAGTACAACGGACATATTCCAATCCCTATGATAAGAAGGCTCCAAGAAGATGGAACGATCTGGTCACAATGTCGATGGGTCAAAACTCGTGGTACACTCTGGAGTATTATGTCTGGATCAACGAGGAAGACAAGCTAGCCCAACCAAGCAGAGAGGGTATAGCCTGGCTAGAGGACGTAGTGACTGCTTTGCAAATCTACCATGAGATCCCGCCATATAACCTTGTTACTACCTCAATACACCTTCAAGTGGTTCCAGGAACTAGTGATCACATGTTGCCACCTGCTGAAGACGATGACCGAGTAGTGGAATGCATCCAGATAGAATCTGAGACACTCAAAGAGAGATCTAGGATATGAGTCTGAGTTCAACAATGATGGAGAGGGGTTTGAAGAAGATCCGAAGGAATATCCGGAGGAAGATCCAGAAGAAAAATAAAAGACGGGGAATAATTCCGGGGATGGTTACTAGGAGTTGGTTGATTTCCTTTTCTTTCCCACTTTGTACCATTATCCCTAGTTTTCTTATTTTCCTAAAGGGCAAGTTGGGTAAGCCATGCAGTTCTATGAATATCAGAAACAGTGATGTAACATTTGTTCCCACTTATCTCAGTTCAAACATTATCAATGAAAACAAACTCGCTTCGAATCTAAATGTGTTAAGTCTAATTATTTTTCAAACATCTGCGATTTAGCCCTACCTCTAGCAATGGGAGGTCCCACAAATTCAAGGAAAACGCGCTAACCTGAATACGTGAATTAATTTTTCTGTGTGATTTTATGCTTGTATAAGTGAAGAAACTGACTTCTGCTTCTGCTTCTTTTTCTTTTTTTTGTTTCTTACTTTATTATTACTCCCCAAAAGAAAGTTTGTTTGTGTCGACCCAAAACTGGCGGAACCACCGTACAATCTAAGATCAAAGGGAAAGATCTCAACTATAGAAAATCCGACTGAACATGCTCTGGTCATAGCCAACAACCTGGGGCATTCGGGGGAGAAAGATGATACAAGGAATGATTATCACATGGTCAGGATGGCCCATGAGATGGAGTCTCTAAGGGAGGAAGTACAGCATGTCAGGGAACTAGCACATCCGGCTGCGATAACGCTCCCTAAACCACCGAGCTTTCGCTCTTTGGATTCAATCCCCGACCACTTTCCTTCAACATCAAGCCAAAACAACAACACCCCAACTTCACTTCCTACCACTCAAGTCATACCTCCAGTAACCCCTGCAAACCCGCCAAATCCCCCTATTCCCACTCCCTATGTACCATAGTACATTCAAACACCACAAAACCCGCCTATTACAACTAACACAACTCACACCCCTCTACATGACAGAGTCATTTTTACAGATAACCCAAATTAGCACATACCACCGCCCATGAGCAACATGTTCCTCCTATATATGTAATTTCTGAACCTACCTTTACAATGTCTGTCACGGTCAAGGTGCCTTATGAGATTGACTCTGAGATGAAGAGGGAATCTAGGCGTTAGGGAGATGAGTCGGTGTCTAAGAATGAAGTTGTTCATAAGGAGCCTGACGGGAGAAGAACTTACCTACTACACCCGGCAAGATCCGTGAAACTGGAGAACCTGGAAAGATACGGCGGAAGATTTTATGAATCATTTTCGATTCAACACAGAGATCTCTCCCGATTGGAAGGAAGGGTTCCTGAGTATCCCTCTAAGTATTTTGATGCAACTAAAAGGTGGGTGTTCCATTCAAACGTGCCTGGGCATGATACCGAAGATTGTTTTAAGCTAAAAAATGTAATTGAAACACTAAACAAGAGCGGAGCCATTTAGTACACTCTAGCTCCCCCCAATGTGAATCGTAATCCATTACCAAATCACCGAAACCAGGGGTTCAACATGATCACATTGGACGAAGAATATGATTTGAAAGGAACGATTATCACAATAGGAAATGCAGAGGCCGCAAGGATCCCACCTCAAAGTAATCCAATGATCATAGTATAAGTGAGACCCACACTGAGTTTTCAGACTTATCAGAGGCAACCTACAATTGCTACAGGGGAAGGAGAAAGTCGGGAATACAAAACGGTCTAATGGACGTACTAGCAAAAGGGGAAGGCCAAGATGACAGACTCTGCAGTAGCTCACGGTATGACTAGGTCAAGAAGATGCTACACTCTTGAAGATGCAAATTGAGGGAATTCGGGAAGAGAGAAGATTCTAAAAAGGAACAAAACAGACCCAAAAGCCGCCAAATTCTAGAAGAGAATGTCGACCAAAGAGTACTCCATGGAGGAGCAGTTGAAGAAAACTCCGGCGCAAATATCAATCATGGACTTGCTAATGCGTTCCGACGGTCATAAGGATGCCTTGATGAAAGTACTAAGTGGGGTTAGTGTGCCATGCTACACCACCAGTGAGGCACTGGCCGCAATAGTTGGGAAAATGGTCGAAGCAAATATGATCACTTTCAGAAGAGACGAACTTCCTATCGAAGGCGTAAGTCACAAAAAGCTCTTCATATCACTATCAAATGTGCAGAAAAAGTGGTGTCCGAGTGCTGGTCGATGGAGGGTAAGGAGTCAAAATATTTCCGCTCTCTACTTTGCAGGAGTTGGGAATCCATTTAAGGGAAGTCAAGGAAAGCCATGTGAAGGCAAGGGCTTTTGATGGTTCGTAGAAGGATGTCATCGGAGAAATTTATTTGGCTTTGTAGATCGAGACGATTGAATTTCCCATATTGTTTCAAGTAATGCACATTTATTCTTCACACAACTTGCTGCTAGGAAGGCCCTAGATATACATGGTAGGGGCCGTCCCATCCACCCTACACCAATGCATGAAATATGAGTGGCCATGTCAAGAGATCGCGTTCCATGGCGAATGGGGCCAATCAGCTTATTTGGAGCATGTTGTCTCGTTCATTGAAGGGCTAGACGGAGTTGCTTTCCATGCAGTAGAAATCATGCTGACCACCGAAAAAGAAGAGACGGAACAAAACTTGGGGATATAGTCGCCATATAGATCCAAGATAGCTCTGAGGAAGATGATGAAATATGGATACAGACCATGAACAGGGTCATGATCCAGATCATATGGGATCACAAAGCCAATTGAACCTAATGGGCAGAAAGGAAGGGCCGACATAGGATATCAGCCACCGGTGGGGAAAGCTCATATCGAAAGCTTTGGGAAAAGGTTTTTGTGCCAGAGCATGTTTCTGGTATGGGCTAGAGTTCAACACCAGATGATGATATCATTGATGGAATGATAAAGTTGTTCGTCAATATAATTGAAGAATACTGTGAAGGGACTAACATTAAGACACCGACTATCAAGGATGCCGAACTAGGGGAAGAGTTGTGGAATTGGACTGGCAGTCCATCTTTGGTTCGACGTGGGTCTTGGTAGTGTGGAACTGCAAACGTTTTCTTTTTGAAAAGCGCACGGTCAATTGAGGCGTACACCGTGTCTGTACCTTTTTACTCATTTACCTCTTTTGAACGCTTAGACGTTCCCCTTTTGATGTAATAAAAAGAATCACTTTCTTAAATATTGCAACTTTATTTACCACTTAATTTACCTTTTCAGTAATCAAAATGATAAAAACCCGCATTTCGCGATTGTGACATGTAACGAAACAGTCAAGCAAAACGATCAAGATTACGAGGAGTATGACGAGAGTATGATGCTAGATAATCTCCCACAAGAGATCGAACAACTGAAGAGTCATAAAATGCCCAACCTCGAAGAAACGGAAGTGGTCAACCTCGGAAGTGAAAAAGACATGAAAGAAACCAGAATCACCATTCATCTGGAAGCCAAGCAGAGGGAAAACCTGGTTGAGCTCCTCCGACAATACATCGATTTGCTTGCATGGTCATATGAAAATATTCCAGGATTAAGTACTGACATTGACTCGCATCGACAACCCATCGATACTACCAGACCACCGGTCAAGCAAGAACCCAGAAATATTCAAGCCTGATTTGAGTCTGAGGATAAAGGAGGAAGTGACCAAGCAGATAGAGGCGAATGTGGAAAGGGTCACCAATTATCCCAGCTGGTTGGCAAATATCGTCCTAGTACCCAAGAAAGACGGGAAGATCAGGATATGCGTGGATTACCGAGATATGAACAAAGCTAGTCTAAAGGATGACTTCCCTTTACCAAATATCCACATCTTCATTGCTAACTACGCGAAGCAAGAACTACAATCATTCATGGATTGTTTCACTGGATACCACCAGATCTTGATGCACGAGGAAGATGCAGAAAAGATAGCCTTCACCACACCTTGGGGAGTTTACTGCTATAGGGTCATGTCGTTTGGCCTCAAGAATTTCGGTGCCACCTACATGAGGATCACGACGACCCTTTTTCATGACATGATTCATAAGGAGATCGAAGTATATATAGATGACACCATCATCAAGTCTCGAAAGAGTTTAGAGCACTTGGGGATTTGAGGAAATTTTTCAAATGCCTGCAAAGGTAAAGTTTGAAATTAAATCTGGCAAAATGCGCGTTCGGAGTCCTTGTTGGAAAATTGTTGGGCTTCATCGTGAGCACAAACGGGATAGAACTAGACCCATCAAAAATCAAGGCCGTTCGGGAATTGCCATCACCAAAAAGTAAGAAAGATATGATGAGTTTCCTAGGTAGACTGAATAACACCAGTCGTTTCATAGCCCAGTCTACGGTAATCTATGAACCCGTCTTCAATTTGCTGAAAAAGGATGCTGCCACAAAATGGACAGAAGAGTGCCAAAAAGCCTTCGACAGAATCGAAGAGTATTTGTCAATTCCACCAGTGCTAGTTCCCCCTAGATCGGGAAGCCATTATTGATATATTTGTCAGTCCTAGATAATGCCTTCAGATGTGTACTGGAACAGCATGACGAAACTGGGAGAAAGGAGCATTCCATCTACTACTTAAGTAAGAAGTTCACGCTATGCGAGATCAAATACACTTTGATAGAACGTACTTGTTGTGCTCTAACTTGGATCGCCCAGAAACTAAGGCATTACATGTTAGCATACACTACGTATCTGTTATTTCGTCTCGATCCTCTTAAGTACATCTTCCAAAAGCCGGTGCCTACTGGAAAGCTAGCTAAAAGGCAAATTCTCCTCAACGAATTTGAAATTGTATACATAACTCAGAAGGATATCAAGGGGCATTCTTTAGCCGACCACCTCGCAGAGAATCCAGTGGACGGGGATTACTAGCCACTCACTATGTATTTTTCCGACAAAGAGGTATTATTTGCTAGAGAAGATATTGCAGAGTCATACCCTGGATGGAGGATGTTTTTCGATGGAGCAACAGACTTCAAAGGAGTCAGAATTGGGGCAATCCTAATTTCGGAATCCGAAAAGCACTATCCAGCATCGGCAAAGATAAGATTTCCTTGTACCAATAATATGGATGAATATGAAGTGTGTATCATTGGGATCAGAATAGTAGTCGACATGAACGTCAAAGAAGTTTTTGTCATAGAGGATTCTGATCTATTGATAAACCAAGTCCAAGGGGAATGGTCAACCAAAAAAATCAAAATCCTTCCATACCTGCATTGCGTAAAAGAGCTATGCAAGAAGTTCACGAAGATTGAGTTCAAACACGTCCCCATGATTCAGAACGAGTTCGCCGATGCCCTTGCAACTCTATCATCCATGATTCAGCATCCAGATAAGAACTACATCGACCCTATCGAGGTAGAGATCAGTGATCAACATGCCTATTGCTTCCATGAAAACTAAGAACCAGATGGTAAACCATGGTATCACGACATCAGAAGATTCCTAGCATCCAGAGACTACCTAGAGGAAGCTACTAATAGTCAGAAGCGAGCCCTGAGGAGGTTGGCGAATCACTTTTTCCTTAACGGCGAAGTCCTTGTACAGGAAGACCCCAAACTTGGGTTTTTTGAGATGTGTAGATGCCGCTGAGGCGACTAGGTTATTGGAAGAAATACATGCAGGAATATGCGGACCCCACATGAACGGGTTCACATCAGCCAAAAAGCTCTTAAGAGCCGGATACTTTTGGATGACTATGGAAAGTGACAGTATCTGCTACATGTAGAAGTGTCACCAATGCCAAAATCATGGGGATTTCATCCGGGTTTAATGTGATGGGTTCACCCTGGTCGTTCACCGCTTGGGGCTTGGACGTGATCGGATCTATAGAACTCGTTATCTCAAATAGGCACCGCTTCATCTTGGTAGCCATCGACTACTTCACTAAATGGGTCAAATTATGTACGTATAAGGACGTCACAAAAATGGTAGCGGCATATTTTGTCTGAAATAACATCTTCTGCAGATTTGGGATACTCGGGTCGATCATCACTTACAATGCCGCTAACCTCAATAGCGACTTCATGAGAGAGATCTGCGAGAAGTTCATAATTATCCACCATAGCTCACAGCCTACAGACCACAAATGAATGGGGTAGGCGAGGCAGCCAACAAGAATATCAAAAGGATTTTGCGAATGATAGTGGATAATCACAGGCAATGGCACGAGAGACTATCCTTTGCCTTACTCGGTTATTGGACCACCATGAGAACATTCACTGGGGAAACTCCGTACATGTTAGTATACGGAACTGAAGCTGTGATATCCGCAGAGGTTGAGCTACCATCTTTAAAGGTCATTCAAGAGGCTGGGTTGGACGATGCAAAATGGAAACTCATGCTCATCGACGAGAAGAGAATGGATGCAGTATGCCATGGTCATCTAAATCAGAACAGGATGGTTAGTGCATTTAACAAAAGGGTGAAGCCTCGCCAGTTCACACCGGGCCAGTTGGTCCTGAAGAAAATCTTTCCCCACAAGGAGGAAGCCAAACTAAAGTTTGCATCAAATTGGAAAGGTTTTTATGCGGTTCACGGAGTGTTGTCGGGCGGAGAACAAATCTTGGCAGAAATGGATGGAAGAATCAACACGAAGCCCATCAACTCAAATGCAATTAAGAGATACTATGATTGATGACAAATAGAGTTGGGTTCTTGATGTAACAGAACTACGTTAAACCTGATTTCCCACAGAGGGACACGTAGGAAACCCACGTAGGGTTCGATTTCTCTCCATCCTTTATTTTGTAATAGAAAATCCAAACATCATTTTTTATGCTGGTTTGGAACTACGCCGACTTAATTTCCTCAAAAAAGGAATACGTAGGCAATTCCCATTGGATTCAGTCATCTTTTTGTAATTGAACTACGTTATGGTCTAATTCCATTTGGATACATAGGCAGTCTGAGTCATACTCGGCCATTTCATTATAAAATCTCATCATTTTGCATCTATTGTAATTGAACTACGTCTTGACCTGATTCCATTTTTATATGTAGGCTGCCGGAGTCAGGCTCAGTCATCTTCATTATTTTTATAATCATCCACGAACTACATTCAGACCTGATTCCATTTTAGATACGTAGGCAACCTGAAAGGGTTCGGTTATAACCATAGGAAAAACCTTTGTAATGCATTAGTTCGAAATAGCGTGTAGTCGTAATGGTATTGAGTCGCGTTGTCAAGCATCACGGAGGATCAACATCAACATGATAGAGTTTTCAAGAAGAGACACTCGCGTGTGGAGAACGTTTCGTAGCATGTCATAATCCGGAATGACAACACTTACTTTGAAACAGAATTTTCCAATTTTTTCTAAAATACATTAATTAGTTCTACCTACCAAACTTCGAGGCGTAACCATATCAAATCCTGGGGCAAACCTACACTAGGGTCGACACAAACGAACTTCCCCGCTCCTACTGATAATTTTTCTTTGAGTATAGGGTCAAGCAAAAGCAAGGAAACGTTGGGACCACACTGGGGCAAACAACTGATCCACCACTTTCCCAGGATTATCATCCTTTCTCATTTACTTAAATTTTCTTAGGTACAAATAAACCAAATTTTTGAATCCTTTGCAGGTACCTCGGAGTCCGACCGCTGATACGGAAAAGGCACATTGTATATAGCAAATCGCCAGCTCCAAAAATCAGAGAACTTTGTACAAAACTAATTGCTGGCTTCACAAATTGAAGTGATGTATATAGAAATTGGAGCACCTTATACAAAATAAGCTATCGGCTTCACCAATTAAAGTCTTGCATATAGTAAATTGCCAGCTCAATCGATCGGAGCGCCTTGTACAAATCAAACGTCAGCTTCGCCAATCGAAGCCTTGTATATAGCAAATTGTTCATTCCGCCAATAAAATAATCCGTACCGCCGCTCCGTCGCAACGAAGGCCAGAATAGACAGTCTCAAATCTCGTCATTGAAGTTCTGCCAATCGATGGCCGCAACATAGCTTCGCAGTCAAGAATATCTCTTGGGCATGCTTTTCTTTCCTTTACTATTACCTTGAATGTTTTGGCGTTTTGCTCATGCAGCTTCAAGCATGATTACAATCTAAGTTAATCACTCCCAAGCGGAGATTAGTTTACATTTTAGTGCAAAGCTCTCCCAACAAGCGAAGACGCACTCTACAAATCAAGCTCTCCCAACAAGCGGACAAGCACTCTACAAATCAAGCTCTCCCATCAAGCGGAGACTCTTTCTCAGTGCAAAGCTATCCCAACAAGCAGATACGCATTCTACAAATCAAAATCTCCCAACAAGCGGAGACATTTTTTCAGTGCAAAGCTCTCCCAACAAGCGGAGACGCACTCTACAAGTCAAGCTCTCCCAACAAGCGGAGACACTTTTCTATGCTCCGACAGCTGCGGAACAGCACATAGCCTGGCTAACAAATCTAGTCAAGTTAAAGTATCCCATCATCCCGATCCTTTATAATAGCTCGCCGGCAGCCAAGCATCATCAGTTACATCACATCATAATACATTTTGCATTGCAATATATGGAATGTGTGTGTTTCATTTATGTAGGAACAAATATCGCAACGTGGAACTCCTTCTAAGCAGCAAACCAACCTACAACGCTATGAGGGACAACAAATTCATTAGCTGGACAAGGATCTGGGTATAAGTTCAAAATGATCAATAGAAGTCTAATTTTTCAAATCTGTCGAGTCAAGCTGTAAATTCAAACTATCATGAGTGTCGAAACTTCCGTCTCGCAGTATCGTCATAATACAATACTGGGGCAATTCCTATGAGCATCGCTTAATCAAATTTCACACTCCAGAACTACATGAGGCCTGATCCTCATTAAGCCTGAGGTATGTAAGAAATTCAAAGCCAGAATTCAGCATGATTCCCCAAATTTTGTCCTAGGAATTTACTAAATCTTGCAGCTCATAATCCTCGTGCCACTCCTGTAATGCATGCCTTAAGTCGAGACAAAATTGGCTTCAGTTCAATTTCTTTAACCGAAAACTCTTTCATCGACTACGGCAAAGACGGGCAGCTGTTCACGACCAATTTTGACCCTCCCTTTAAAATTAGTTTATTTGTACTTAATAATATACAATGAATGTTTTGAAAGTATTTATTATCAATAAATACCTATTTTACAAATTTACATAGGCTTTATAATTAATTTAAATCACTACCCCTTAATTTCTAATTAATTAGGTTATTGTTAATAATTCAAAATTAGTGTTGTAATTTAGAAAACAAAATATTTTATAAATATTTAATGGCAATAATTAATGATATATTTGATATTTATTATTTTACTATATTTTATTGGAAATAATTAAGTTTATTTAATTTAATTTCAAAAGGGATTAAAAGGGCTAAAGGTCTATAATTGCAATTCTCTAATTAAACACAAGATTGCCATCCTTTAAATTCATTTTGGCCCAAATGACAAGCCCGGTCCGGAAATATACCTAGTCAAAACAACCTCATTCCCTTCCATCTTGGCAATCCATGACCTCCCCTCCGAACCAATGAAATCTGCCACGTCGCTTGCCTCCCTCACTCACAAAGAAGCACAACAAATATGGACCGTTGATCTATTTCATCAATGGTCCACATTTAAAATAAGCCATCGACTTTACCAATTGAAGTCATGTATATAGTAAATTGTCAACTCAATCGATCGGAGCGCCCTGTAAGAATCAAACGTCAGTTTCACCAATCGAAGCCTTGTATATAGCAAATTGTTCAATCCGCCAACAGAACTATCCATACCACCGCTCTGTCGCAACAATGGCCAGAATAGATAGTCTCAAATCTCGTCACTGACGTTCTGCCAATCGATGGCCGCAACATAGCTTCGCAGTCAAGAGTATCTCTTGGGCATGCTTTTCTTTCCTTTACTATAACCTTGAATGTTTTGACATTTTTGCTCATGCAGCTTCAAGCATGATTACGATTTAAGTTAATCACTCCCAAGCAGAGATTAGTTTAAAATTTTGTACAAAACTCTCCCAAAAAGCGGACACGCACTGTACAAATCAAGTTCTCCCAACAAGCGGAGACATTTTCTCAGTGTAAAGCTATCCCAACAAACAGATACGCACTCTACAAATCAAACTCTCCCAACAAGCGAAGACATATTTTCAGTGCAAAGCTCTCCCAACAAGCGGAGACGCACTCTACAACTCAAGGTATCCCAACATGCAGAACCACTTTTCAATGCTCCGACAGCTGCGGAAGAGTACGTAGCCTGGCTAGCAAATCTAGTCAAGTTAAAGTATCCCATAATCCCGATCCTGAATAACAGCTCGCCGGCAGACCAACATCATCATTTACATCACATCATAATATATTTTGCATTGCAATATATGGAATGTGTGTGTTTCAATTTTACAGGAACCAATATCGTATCGTGGAACTCCTTCTAAGCAGCAGACGAAACTACAACCCTACGAGGGACAGTAAACTCATTAGCGGGACAAGGATCCGGGTATAAGTTCGAAATGATCAATAGAAGTCTAATTTTTCAAATCTATCGAGTCAAGCTGTAAATTCAAACTGTCATGAATGTCGAATCTTCTGTCTCGCAGTATCGTCATAATACGATACTGGGGAAATTCCCATGAGTATCGCTTCCTCAAATTCCTCAATCCAGAACTACATGAGGCCTGATCCTCATTAAGCCCGAGGTATGTAAGAAATTTAAAGCCAGAATTTAGCCCGATTTCCCAAATTTCCTCCTAGGAATTTTCTAAATCTTGCAGCTCCTAATCCTCGTACCACTCTTATAATGCATGCCATAAGTCGGGGCAAAATTGGCTTTGGTTCAAGTTTTTTAACCGAAAACTCTTTCATCGACTCCGGTCAAAGAGGGGCAGCTGTTCACGACCAATTTTGACCCTCCCATTAAAATTAGTTTATTTGTACTTAATAATATACAATGAATGTTTTGAAAGTATTTACTATCAATAAATACCTATTTTACAAATTTACATAGGCTTTATAATTAATTTAACTCACTACCCCTTAATTTCTAATTAATTATGTTATTGTTAATAATTCAAAATTGGTGTTGTAATTTAGAAAACAAAATATTTTATAAATATTTAATTGCAATAATTAATGATATATTTGATATTTATTATTTAACTATATTTTATTGTAAATAATTAAGTTTATTTAATTTAATTTCAAAAGGGATTAAAAGGGCTAAAGGTCTATAATTGCAATTCTCTAATTAAACACAAGATTCCCATCCTTTAAATTCATTTTGGCCCAAATGACAAGCCCGGTCCGGAAATATACCTAGTCCAAACAACCTCATTCCCTTCCATCTTGGCAATCCATGACCTCCCCTCCGAACCAATGAAGTCTGCCACGTTGCTTGCCTCTCTCACTCACAAAGAAGCACAACAATTATGGACCGTTGATCTATTTCATCAACGGTCCACATTTAAAATTAGTCGTCGGCTTCACCAATTGAAGTCATGTATATAGTAAATTGTCAACTCAATCGATTGGAGCGCCCTGTAAGAATCAAACGTTAGCTTCGCCAATCGAAGCCTTGTATATAGCAAACTGTTCATTCTGCCAACAGAACTATCCGTATCACTACTCCGTCGCAACAAAGGCCAGAATAAATAGTCTCAAATCTCGTCACGGACGTTCTGCCAATCGATGGCCGCAACATAGCTTCGCAGTCAAGAGTATCTCTTGGGCATGCTTTTCTTTCCTTTACTATAACCTTGAATGTTTTGACGTTTTGCTCATGCAGCTTTAAGCATGATTACGAATTAAGTTAATCACTACCAAGCGGAGACTAGTTTACATTTTTGTACAAAACTCTCCCAAAAAACGGACACGCACTCTACAAATCAAGCTCTCCCAACAAGCGGAGACATTTTCTCAGTGCAAAGATAACCCAACAAACAGATACGCACTCTACAAATCAAACTCTCCCAACAAGCGGAGACATATTTTCAGTGCAAAGCTCTCCCAACAAGCGGAGACGAACTCTACAACTCAAGGTATCCCAACATGCAGAACCACTTTTCAATGCTCCGACAGCTGCGGAAGAGTACGTAGCCTGGCTAGCAAATCTAGTCAAGGTAAAGTATCCCATCATCCCGATCCTGAATAACAGCTCGCCGGCAGCCCAACATCATCATTTACATCACATCATAATATATTTTGCATTGCAATATTTGGAATGTGGGTGTTTCAATTTTGCAGGAACAAATATCGCAGCGTTGAACTCCTTCTAAGCAGACGACGAAACTACAACGCTACGAGGGACAACAAACTCATTAGCGGGACAAGGATCCGTGTTCAAGTTGGAAATGATCAATAGAAGTCTAATTTTTTCAAATCTGTCGAGTCAAGCTGTAAATTCAAATTGTCAAGAGTGTCGAATCTTCTATCTCGCAGTATCGTCATAATACGATACTGGGGAAATTCCCATGAGTATCGCTTCCTCAAATTCCTCAATCCAGAACTACATGAGGCCTGATCCTCATTAAGCCCGAGGTATGTAAGAAATTTAAAGCCAGAATTTAGCCCGATTTCCTAAATTTCCTCCTAGGAATTTTCTAAATCTTGCAGCTCCTAATACTCGTACCACTCCTATAATGCATGCCATAAGTCGGGACAAAATTGGCTTTGGTTCAATTTCTTTAACCGAAAACTCTTTCATCGACTCCGGTCAAAGAGGGGCAACTGTTCACGACCAATTTTGACCCTCCCTTTAAAATTAGTTTATTTGTACTTAATAATATACAATGAATGTTTTGAAAGTATTTACTATCAATAAATACCTATTTTACAATTTTACATAGGCTTTATAATTAATTTAACTCACTACCCCTTAATTTCTAATTAATTAGGTTATTGTTAATAATTCAAAATTGGTGTTGTAATTTAGAAAACAAAATATTTTATAAATATTTAATTGCAATAATTAATGATATATTTGATATTTATTATTTTACTAAATTTTATTGGAAATAATTAAGTTTATTTAATTTAATTTCAAAAGGGACTAATAGGGCTAAAGGTCTATAATTGTAATTCTCTAATTAAACACTAGATTGCCATCCTTTAAATTCATTTTGGCCCAAATGACAAGCCCGGTCCGGAAATATACCTAGTCCAAACAACCTCATTCCCTTCCATATTGCCAATCCATGACCTCCCCTCCGAACCAATGAAATCTGCCACGTCGCTTGCCTCTCTCACTCACAAAGAAGCACAACAATTATGGACCGTTGATCTATTTCATCAACGATCCACATTTAAAATAAGCCATCGGCTTCACCAATTGAAGTCATGTATATAGTAAATTGTCAACTCAATCGATCGGAGCGCCCTGTAAGAATCAAACGTCAGCTTTGCTAATCGAAGCCTTGTATATAGCAAATTGTTCATTCCGCCAACAGAACTATCCGTACCACCGCTCCGTCGCAACAAAGGCCAGAATAGATTGTCTCAAATCTCATCACTGACGTTCTGCCAATCGATAGCCGCAACATAGCTTCGCAGTCAAGAGTATCTCTTGGGCATGTTTTTCTTTCCTTTACTATAACCTTGAATGTTTTGACGTTTTGCACATGCAGCTTCAAGCATGATTACGATTTAAGTTAATCACTCCCAAGCGTAGATTAGTTTATATTTTTGTACAAAACTCTTCCAAAAAGCGGACACGCACTGTACAAATCAAGCTATCCCAACAAGCGGAGACATTTTCTCAGTGTAAAGCTATCCCAACAAACAGATACGCACTCTACAAATCAAACTCTCCCAACAAGCGGAGACATATTTTCAGTGCAAAGCTCTCCCAACAAGCGGAGACGAACTCTACAACTCAAGGTATCCCAACATGCAGAACCACTTTTCAATGCTCCGACAGCTGCGGAAGAGTACGTAGCCTGGCTAGCAAATCTAGTCAAGGTAAAGTATCCCATCATCCCGATCCTGAATAACAGCTCGCCGGCAGCCCAACATCATCATTTACATCACATCATAATATATTTTGCATTGCAATATATGGAATGTGTGTGTTTCAATTTTACAGGAACCAATATCGCATCGTGGAACTCCTTCTAAGCAGCAGACAAAACTACAACCCTACGAGGGACAGTAAACTCATTAGCGGGACAAGGATCCAGGTATAAGTTCGAAATGATCAATAGAAGTCTAATTTTTCAAATCTATCGAGTCAAGCTGTAAATTCAAATTGTCAAGAGTGTCGAATCTTCTGTCTCGCAGTATCGTCATAATACGATACTGGGGAAATTCCCATGAGTATCGCTTCCTCAAATTCCTCAATCCAGAACTACATGAGGCCTGATCCTCATTAAGCCCGAGGTATGTAAGAAATTTAAAGACAGAATTTAGCCCGATTTCCTAAATTTCCTCCTAGGAATTTTCTAAATCTTGCAGCTCCTAATCCTCGTACCACTCCTATAATGCATGCCATAAGTCGGGACAAAATTGGCTTTGGTTCAATTTCTTTAACCGAAAAATCTTTCATCGACTCCGGTCAAAGAGGGGCAACTGTTCACGACCAATTTTGACCCTCCCTTTAAAATTAGTTTATTTGTACTTAATAATATACAATGAATGTTTTGAAAGTATTTACTATCAATAAATACCTATTTTACAATTTTACATAGGCTTTATAATTAATTTAACTCACTACCCCTTAATTTCTAATTAATTAGGTTATTGTTAATAATTCAAAATTGGTGTTGTAATTTAGAAAACAAAATATTTTATAAATATTTAATTGCAATAATTAATGATATATTTGATATTTATTATTTTACTAAATTTTATTGGAAATAATTAAGTTTATTTAATTTAATTTCAAAAGGGACTAAAAGGGCTAAAGGTCTATAATTGTAATTCTCTAATTAAACACTAGATTGCCATCCTTTAAATTCATTTTGGCCCAAATGACAAGCCCGGTCCGGAAATATACCTAGTCCAAACAACCTCATTCCCTTCCATATTTCCAATCCATGACCTCCCCTCCGAACCAATGAAATCTGCCACGTCGCTTGCCTCTCTCACTCACAAAGAAGCACAACAATTATGGACCGTTGATCTATTTCATCAACGGTCCACATTTAAAATAAGCCATCGGCTTCACCAATTGAAGTCATGTATATAGTAAATTGTCAACTCAATCGATCGGAGCGCCCTGTAAGAATCAAACGTCAGCTTCGCCAATCGAAGCCTTGTATATAGCAAATTGTTCATTCCGCCAACAGAACTATCCGTACCACCGCTGCGACGCAACAAAGGCCAGAATAGATTGTCTCAAATCTCATCACTGACGTTCTGCCAATCGATGGCCGCAACATAGCTTCGCAGTCAAGAGTATCTCTTGGGAATGTTTTTCTTTCCTTTATTATAACCTTGAATGTTTTGACGTTTTGCTCATGCAGCTTCAAGCATGATTACGATTTAAGTTAATCACTCCCAAGCGGAGATTAGTTTATATTTTTGTACAAAACTCTTCCAAAAAGCGGACACGCACTGTACAAATCAAGCTCTCCCAACAAGCGGAGACATTTTCTCAGTGTAAAGCTATCCCAACAAACAGATACGCACTCTACAAATCAAACTCTCCCAACAAGCGGAGACATATTTTCAGTGCAAAGCTCTCCCAACAAGCGGAGACGCACTCTACAACTCAAGGTATCCCAACATGCAGAACCACTTTTCAATGCTCCGACAGCTGCGGAAGAGTACGTAGCCTGGCTAGCAAATCTAGTCAAGGTAAAGTATCCCATCATCCCGATCCTGAATAACAACTCGCCGGCAGCCCAACATCATCATTTACATCACATCATAATATATTTTGCATTGCAATATATGGAATGTGTGTGTTTCAATTTTACAGGAACCAATATCGCATCGTGGAACTCCTTCTAAGCAGCAGACGAAACTACAACCCTACGAGGGACAGTAAACTCATTAGCGGGACAAGGATCCGGGTATAAGTTCGAAATGATCAATAGAAGTCTAATTTTTCAAATCTATCGAGTCAAGTTGTAAATTCAAACTGTCATGAGTGTTGAATCTTCCGTTTCCCAGTATCGTCATAATATAATACTGGGGAAATTCCCATGAGTATCGCTTCCTCAAATTCCTCAATCCAGAACTACATGAGGCCTGATCCTCATTAAGCCCGAGGTATGTAAGAAATTTAAAGCCAGAATTTAGCCCGATTTCCTAAATTTCCTCCTAGGAATTTTCTAAATCTTGCAGCTCCTAATCCTCGTACCACTCCTATAATGCATGCCATAAGTCGGGACAAAATTGGCTTTTGTTCAATTTCTTTAACCGAAAACTCTTTCATCGACTCCGGTCAAAGAGGGGCAACTATTCACGACCAATTTTGACCCTCCCTTTAAAATTAGTTTATTTGTACTTAATAATATACAATGAATGTTTTGAAAGTATTTACTATCAATAAATACCTATTTTACAATTTTACATAGGCTTTATAATTAATTTAACTCACTACCCCTTAATTTCTAATTAATTAGGTTATTGTTAATAATTCAAAATTGGTGTTGTAATTTAGAAAACAAAATATTTTATAAACATTTAATTGCAATAATTAATGATATATTTGATATTTATTATTTTACTATATTTTATTGTAAATAATTAAGTTTATTTAATTTAATTTCAAAAGGGATTAAAAGGGCTAAAGGTCTATAATTGCAATTCTCTAATTAAACACAAGATTTCCATCCTTTAAATTCATTTTGGCCCAAATGACAAGCCCGGTCCGGAAATATACCTAGTCCAAACAACCTCATTGCCTTCCATCTTGACAATCCATGACCTCCCCTCCGAACCAATGAAATCTGCCACGTCGCTTGCCTCCCTCACTCACAAAGAAGAACAACAAATATGGACCGTTGATCTATTTCATCAACGGTCCACATTTAAAATAAGCCATCGGCTTCACCAATTGAAGTCATGTATATAGTAAATTGTCAACTCAATCGATCGGAGCGCCCTGTAAAAATCAAACGTCAACTTCGCCAATCGAAGTCTTGTATATAGCAGATTTGTCATTCCACCAACAGAACTATCCGTACCACCGCTCCGTCGCAACAATCGCTTCCTCAAATTCCTCACTCCAGAACTACATGAGGCTTGATCCTCGTTAAGCCCGAGTTATGTAAGAAATTCAAAGCCAGAATTTAGCATGATTCCACCAATTTCCTCCTAGGACTTTACTAAATTTTGAAGCTCATAATCCTCGTGCCACTCCTGTAATGCATGCCTAAAGTCGGGACAAAATTAGCTTTGGTTCAATTTCTTTAACCTAAAACTCTTTCATCTTCTCCAGTCAAAAGAGGGGTAGCTTTTCACGACCAATTTTGGCCCTCCCTTTAAAATTAGTTTATTTGTGCTTAATAATATACAATGAATGTTTTGAAAGAATTTACTACCAATAAATACCTATTTTACAAATTTACATAGGCTTTATAATTAATTTAACTCACTACCCCTTAATTCCTAATTAATTAGGTTATTGTTAATAATTCAAAATTGGTGTAGTAATTTAGAAAACAAAATATTTTATAAATATTTAATTGCAATAATTAATGATATATTTGATATTTATTATTTTACTAAATTTTATTGGAAATAATTAAGTTTATTTAATTTAATTTCAAAAGGGACTAAAAGGGCTAAAGGTATATAATTGTAATTCTCTAATTAAACACAAGATTGCCATCCTTTAAATTCATTTTGGCCCAAATGACAAGCCCGGTCCGGAAATATACCTAGTCCAAACAACCTCATTCCCTTCCATCTTGGCAATCCATGACCTCCCCTCTGAACCAATGAAATCTGCCAAGTCGCTTGCCTCCCACACTCACAAAGAAGCACAACAAATATGGACCGTTGATCTATTTCATCAACGGTCCACATTTAAAATAAGCCATCGGCTTCACCAATTGAAGTCATGTATATAGTAAATTGTCAACTCAATCGATCGGAGCGCCCTGTACTAATCAAACGTCAACTTCGCCAATCGAAGCCTTGTATATAGCAAATTGGTCATTCCACCAACAGAACTATCCGTACCACCGCTCCGTCGCAACAATCGCTTCCTCAAATTCCTCACTCCAGAACTACATGAGGCTTGATCCTCGTTAAGCCCGAGTTATGTAAGAATTTCAAACCCAGAATTTGGCATGATTCCACCAATTTCCTCCTAGGAATTTACTAAATTTTGAAGCTCATAATCCTCATGCCACTCCTGTAATGCATGCCTAAAGTGGGGACAAAATTGGCTTTGGTTCAATTTCTTTAACCTAAAACTCTCTCATCGTCTCCAGTCAAAAGAGGGGTAGCTTTTCACGACCAAATTTGGCCCTCCCTTTAAAATTAGTTTATTTGTTCTTAATAATATACAATGTAGGTTTTGAAAGAATTTACTACCAATAAATACCTATTTTACAAATTTACATAGGCTTTATAATTAATTTAACTCACTACCCCTTAATTCCTAATTAATTAGGTTATTGTTAATAATTCAAAATTGGTGTAGTAATTTAGAAAACAAAATATTTGATAAATATTTAATTGCAATAATTAATGACATATTTGATATTTATTATTTTACTAAATTTTATTGTAAATAATTAAGTTTATTTAATTTAATTTCAAAAGGGACTAAAAGGGTTAATGGTCTATAATTGCAATTCTCTAATTAAACACAAGATTGCCATCCTTTAAATTCATTTTGGCCCAAATGACAAGCCCGGTCCGGAAATATACCTAGTCCAAATAACCTCATTCCCTTCCATCTTGGTAATCCATGACCTCCCCTCCGAACCACTGAAATATGCCACGTCGCTTGCCTCCTTCACTCATAAAGAAGCACAACAGATATGGATCGTTGATCTATTTCATCAACGGTCCACATTTAAAATAAGCCATCGGCTTCACCAATTGAAGTCATGTATATAGTAAATAGTCAACTCAATTGATCGGAGCGCCCTGTAAGAATCAAACGTCAGCTTCGCCCATCGAAGCCTTGTATATAGCAAACTGTTCATTCCGCCAACAGAACTATCCGTACCACCGCTCCGTCGCAACAATGGCTAGAATAGAAAGTCTCAAATCTCGTCACTGACATTCTGCCAATAGATGGCCGCAACATAGCTTCGCAGTCAAGAGTATCTCTTGGGCATGATTTTCTTTCCTTTACTATAACCTTGAATGTTTTGACGTTTTTGCTCATGCAGCTCCAAGCATGATTACGATTTAAGTTAATCACTCCGAAGCGGAGATTAGTTTAAAATTTTGTACCAAACTCTCCCAAAAAGCGGACACGCACTGTACAAATCAAGCTCTCCCAACAAGCGGAGACATTTTCTCAGTGTAAAGCTATCCCAACAAACAGATACGCACTCTACAAATCAAACTCTCCCAACAAGCGGAGACATATTTTTAGTGCAAAGCTCTCCCAACAAGCGGAGACGCACTCTACAAGTCAAGGTATCCCAACATGCAGAACCACTTTTCAATGCTCTGACAGCTGCGGAAGAGTACGTAGCCTGGCTAGCAAATCTAGTCAAGGTAAAGTATCCCATCATCCCGATCCTGAATAACAGCTCGCCGGTAGCCCAATATCATCATTTACATCACATCATAATATATTTTGCATTGCAATATATGGAATGTGTGTGTTTCAATTTTACAGGAACCAATATCGCATCGTGAAACTCCTTCTAAGCAGCAGACGAAACTACAACCCTACGAGGGACAGTAAACTCATTAGCGGGACAAGGATCCGGGTATAAGTTCGAAATGATCAATAGAAGTCTAATTTTTCAAATCTATCGAGTCAAGCTGTAAATTCAAACTGTCATGAGTGTCGAATCTTCCGTCTCGCAGTATCGTCATAATATAATACTGGGGAAATTCCCATGAGTATCGCTTCCTCAAATTCCTCACTCCAGAACTACATGAGGCCTGATCCTCATTAAGCCCGAGGTATGTAAGAAATTTAAAGCCAGAATTTAGCCCGATTTCCCAAATTTCCTCCTAGGAATTTTCTAAATCTTGATGCTCCTAATCCTCGTACCACTCCTATAATGCATGCCATAAGTCGGGACAAAATTGGCTTTGGTTCAATTTCTTTAACCGAAAACTCTTTCATCGACTCCGGTCAAAGAGGGGCAACTGTTCACGACCAATTTTGACCCTCCCTTTAAAATTAGTTTATTTGTACTTAATAATATACAATGAATGTTTTGAAAGTATTTACTATCAATAAATACCTATTTTACAATTTTACATAGGCTTTATAATTAATTTAACTCACTACCCCTTAATTTCTAATTAATTAGGTTATTGTTAATAATTCAAAATTGGTGTTTTAATTTAGAAAACAAAATATTTTATAAACATTTAATTGCAATAATTAATGATATATTTGATATTTATTATTTTACTATATTTTATTGTAAATAATTAAGTTTATTTAATTTAATTTCAAAAGGGATTAAAAGGGCTAAAGGTCTATAATTGCAATTCTCTAATTAAACACAAGATTCCCATCCTTTAAATTCATTTTGGCCCAAATGACAAGCCCGGTCCAGAAATATAACTAGTCCAAACAACCTCATTCCCTTCCATCTTGGCAATCCATGACCTCCCCTCCGAACCAATGAAATCTGCCACGTTGCTTGCCTCCCTCACTCATAAAGAAGCACAACAAATATGGATCGTTGATCTATTTTATCAACGGTCCACATTTAAAATAAGCCATCGGCTTCACCAATTGAAGTCATGTATATAGTAAATTTTCAACTCAATCGATTGGAGCGCCCTGTAAGAATCAAACGTCAGCTTCGCCAATCGAAGCCTTGTATATAGCAAACTGTTCATTCCGCCAACAGAACTATCCGTACCACTGCTCCATCGCAACGAAGGCCAGAATAGATTGTCTCAAATCTCATCACTGACGTTCTGCCAATCGATGGCCGCAACATAGCTTCGCAGTCAAGAGTATCTCTTGGGCATGCTTTTCTTTCCTTTACTGTAACCTTGAATGTTTTGACGTTTTGCTCATGAAGCTTCAAGCATGATTACGATTTAAGTTAATCACTCCCAAGTTGTGATTAGTTTACATTTTTGTACAAAACTCTCCCAAAAAGCGGACACGCACTCTACAAATCAAGCTCTCCCAACAAGCGGAGACATTTTCTCAGTGCAAAGATATCCCAACAAAAAGATACGCACTCTACAAATCAAACTCTCCCAACAAGCGGAAACATATTTTCAGTGCAAAGCTCTCCCAACAAGCGAAGACGCACTCTACAAGTCAAGCTCTCCCAACATGCGGAGACACTTTTCAATGCTCCGACAGCTGTGGAAGAGTACGTAGCCTAGCTAGCAAATCTAGTCAAGTTAAAGTATCCCATCTCCCGATCCTGAATATTAGCTCGCCGGCAGCCCAGCATCATCATTTACATCACATCATAATATATTTTGCATTGCAATATATGGAATGTGTCTATTTCAATTTTGCAGGAACAAATATCGCAACGTGGAACTCCTTCTAAGCAGTAGACGAAACTACAACGCAACGAGGGACAGCAAACTCATTAGCGGGACAAGGATCCGTCTTCAAGTTCGAAATGATCAAGAGAAGTCTAATTTTTCAAATTTGTGGAGTCAAGGTGTAAATTCAAATTGTCATGAGTGTCGAATCTTTTGTCTCCCAGTATCGTCAAAATATAATACTGGGGAAATTCTCATGAGTATCGCTTCCTTAAATTTCTCACTCTAGAACTACATGAGGCTCGATCCTCGTTAAGCCCATGTTATGTAAGAAATTCAAAGCCAAAATTTAGCATGATTCCACAAATTTCCTCCTAGGAATATGCTAAATTTTGAAGCTCATAATCCTCGTGCCACTCCTGTAATGCATGCCTAAAGTTGGGACAAAATTGGCTTTGGTTAAATTTCTTTAACCTAAAACTCTTTCATCGTCTCCAGTCAAAGAGGGGCAGCTGTTCACGACCAATTTTGACCCTCCCTTTAAAATTAGTTTATTTGTACTTAATAATATACAATGAATGTTTTGAAAGTATTTACTACCAATAAATACCTATTTAACAAATTTACATAGGCTTTATAATTAATTTAACTCACTACACCTTAATTCCTAATTAATTAGGTTATTGTTAATAATTCAAAATTGGTGTAGTAATTTAGAAAAGAAAATATTTTATAAATATTTAATTGCAATAATTAATGATATATTTGATATTTATTATTTTACTACATTTTATTGGAAATAATTAGGTTTATTTAATTTAATTTCAAAAGGGATTAAAAGGGCTAAAGGTCTATAATTGCAATTCTCTAATTAAACACAAGATTGCCATCTTTTAAATTCATTTTGTCCCAAATAACAAGCCCGGTCCGGAAATATACCTAGTCCAAACAACCTCATTCCCTTTCATCTTGGCAATCCATGACCTCCCCTACGAACCAATGAAATCTACCATGTTGCTTGCCTCCCTCACTCACAAAGAAGCACAACAAATATTTACCGTTGATCTATTTCTGTTACACCCTATATTTTTGTACGTAAAAATGCGTCGTAAGCAAACTAATGTAGGACCAAAAATGAGATAATATTTAAAAGTATATAAAGTAAGGTAATCATGTTACCTCTGAGGTTACAAATATTGAAGATCATGAACAACAAGTATAAAGAGGGTTGGACAGTTCAGAAGCTAAAGCAATTGAATAAAACAATGTTTCATCGAAAGTCGACAAGTTGGAAATGTTATAACATGTACCTTTGGGGTGAGACTAGGGTGATTAACATGATAAGGAGATTATGTTATGATTTATATTATTTGTATGACATCCGTGTGTTATGTTTTGATGTCAAGCGAGTTGTGGAACAAAAGTCGATGAAAGTCATCACAAGTTACATTCATAAGTTTTACTGAAACTTTGGGTCAAATGTAACTGCGATTTTCTCCCAATATACTTAGAGTTATAGGGTGTTCCACCCATAAAATTAAAGATATATGAGTCTATTTTCCAACTCATTAAACCATTTGTCAATACGACATCGGAGTAGAGAGATATGTACATTTGTGCAATACTGCGCAAGCTGCTAGGTGACAAGTAGGTGTGTCACCTACTTGCTTAAATGAAAGCCCAAAAATGGGCCATTTCGGGTCGTCCAAAGAGGCCTTTTAAGGGCCTATTTTCTTCATATATTAGACTTAAAATAGATCATAATAACCAGACATAAGCTCTACAAAGAATCCTCCCAAAAATTTCCCACAAACCCTAATTGATTTTCTCTCCTTTTCAAGTTCTAATTGGAGGTAAAACCTAGCGTTTGAAGAACCAAGATAAGAGCTGAGTTATCCAACAAATAAGGTGAGTTTAATGCTCTCTTTCATCCATTTTTTCTGCTGTAAATTCATGGTAAGTCGTTCTATACTTGTAAGAACTCACGGGACGGTGATCGGAAGCCGTGAGTTCGAGTTAATCACTTGTAGCGGACTGTTTTATGGACTGTTTTGTGTTGCTGTTGGGCTGCGTGTTTTACTACTGTTTTGTGGAGTTTTGGAGGAGGAAGGGGGTGTAGAAATACCATATAAATGTATGGTGGTTGGCTGGTCGTTCGTCATAACATTTCTGGGTCGTTTGACACTACTACAGTGGTCGTTTTGTGTACGAAGAGATTGGGGTGTGTTGGGCTATTTTGTAGTATTTTATGGTGTATATAGGGCTGGAAAATGATGTATATATGTTGTTATTGTTTTGTTCTTGTATTGTTGGTGTTATCTTGAATTTGGAGGAAGTAAGGATTATAGGGGAGATGCTGCCCGTTTTAATACAAAATAAGTTTGTCGTTCGTTGTGCGATAGTTGTACCTTTCGTAACTTAACGATAGTATTATTATCATTCTTGTAGATTAAGGTGCGAAGAGGTGAGTTCAACTTGGTGATTGGAAAGATTGTGATAAGGTATGTTAAGGCTAAGCCTTCCTTCATTTTGGCATGATCTCGTAGCTACATGTGTTAATAATGAGACAAAAAGAGAAGTTCATATTCATGAATTTATTCACACTATTCTAGTCTCATAAGTTACAATATTATTCCTTATCGAGATTCTATATTCAATTTAGTATTGTCTTCTTCCAGTCAAGAGAGCAACAAGCCTATATATACAGTATTACAGTATTTTCATTACCATCGAGCTATAATCGATGGGCAGGCCCCTATTGGGCAACCTCTGATCAGATGGAAAGTTATATACCGAGCCTACTGTGGCCGAGCGCCTATGAGCGAGCCCAGCATGGTCGAGATACATAGCCTAGTATGGCCGAGCGCCTATGAGCGAGCCTACTATGGCAGAGCAGTTATATATACCGAGCCTTATAAGGCCATACAATTATTTTACTTACTATATTGAAGGAGTTGAGTCAGTATCAGCAGGTAAGTATATCTCCAGATCATCTTTGACTCCCAGTTACTTCCAGTTATTATATTATCAGTTCAGTTTCGATTATCAGTTATGTTATTGCCTTACATACTCGGTACATTATTTCGTACTGACGTCCCTTTTCCGGGGACGCTGCATTTCATGCGTGCAGGTTCAGACAGACAGACGGGTAGACCTCCTCAGTAGGTGTTTCCCGAGTTCCGCCTGATCGGTAAGCTCCACGTCTTTCGGAGTTGCCAGGTCTAGAGTTTTTGTGTACATCTTATGTATATCTGTATATATGTTATGGGTAGGTCGGGGCCCTGTTCCGATCATAGTACATCTATCAGTAGAGGCTTGTAGACATATCCTGTTGGTTAGTGCAGTATGTTGGGTTTGTAGGCCTGGTATGTATAATTTGGTGGTTTGTCAGCTGTAGTAGCTATGACGGCCTTTTCAGCCTAGCTTTATATTGATGATTAGTTAGCGCTAGTTTCCATTCAGTTTTATATTTTGCTTCGCAAATTGTCTTGCAAGGTGGCCCCATGGCCAAAGTATGACATTATGTGTTCAGAGTCCCTTAGTCGCAATTTGGTACGCCAGGTTAGGTGAGGCACCGGGTGCTTATCTCGCTCCTAGGTTCGGGGCGTGACAAACTTGGTATCAGAGCAGTTCTGTCCTAGGGAGTCTACAAGCCGTGTCTAGTAGGGTCTTGTTTATAGATGTGTTGTGCACCACATTATATAAGCAAGGAACTACAGGGCATTTAGGAGTTGGTTACACTTCTTTGAAATCTAAATCGTGCTATAGAACTGAGTTATAGGAAATTTGAATTAAACTTATGTGTTGGTGTTTGCATGCACAGATGACGGTGACTAGGAAGACTACGGCTAGCCAGAGGAGAGATACAGTAGTAGGTGAGGGGACCAGCAGGGTACCCCCAGTAGATGGGGCCCAGTCTGAGGCTCAAGGGGAGACCCCTACTCAGCCATTACCGGCTCCTCCACCAACTACGGAGATTCCTAGGGAAACCGCACATCCAGTTCCCCCTCCACTTCCATCAGATCAGGACTTAAGGAGTGCGGTGCATTTGTTGACATAGTTGGTAGCTACCCAGCAACATGCTAGGGCATCAGCTAGTGCAGGAACTTCTGAGGGGTCTGGGAGTTCAAGGGTCCGAGAGTTTATTGCTTTGAGTCCCCCAGAGTTCACGGGGACAGATCAGAGGGAGGACCCGCAGGATTTCATAGATCAGCTTCACAGGATCTTTCGTGTTATGCATGCCACGGAGAAAGAGGCAGTTGAGCTAGCAGCTTTTCGACTCCGAGATATAGCCATCCTTTGGTATGAGGGATGGGAGAGGTCCAGGGGACGTGATACACCTCCAGCTATTTGGGAGAATTTTTCAGATGCTTTCCTTGACCAGTACTTACCACGGGAGATCCGACAGGCTCGAGTCAATCAGTTTCTAGCCCTTAAGCAGGGTAATATGAGTGTTCGAGAGTATAGTCTCCACTTTGACTCATTGGCCAGATATGCACCATCCATAGTTGCTACTATGTGGGACAGGATTCACAGGTTTATAGCAGGGTTAGCCCCAGAGTTAACCGAGGCATGTGCCACCGCTGCATTGCAGGATAGTATGGATATCTCCCGGATTCAGGCATTCGCCCAGAATATAGAAAGGGGTAGGCGTCGGCAGCAGGGTACAGAGAGGGCTGAGCAAGGGCAACGTAAGAGGATGAGATTTCCTAGGTCTCAGGAGCAATCTCAGGGTAGTTATAGGACCCAGTACTTCGGACGGCCACCTAGGCCTCCGCCACCTCGGTTACAGGGTTACAGGTATGACCGCTATACTCAGTCAGGACCAGGTGAGAGCTCACGGGCATCGGGTTTGCAGCGACAGCGAGGATCTGCGCAGACATGGTCATTTCCTCCACGGTGTGACATCTGTGGTAGAGGACACTTGGGCCAATGCCGAGCAGGTTCTGATGCTTGTTATATATGTGGGCGTCCGGGGCATATGATGCGAGATTGCCCAAATAGAGATTCGGGGGGAATGGCACAACCAGCGAGTTCAGCAACAGGATCATCTATGTCCGTGCATCCTTCAGGGCGCGAGTCTCAATCTTCGGCTGGTAGAGGTCGGGGCAGAGGTAGAGGTTCCAGTTCAAGTGGTAATCAGAACCGTATCTATGCTTTAGCGGGTCGACAGGACCAGGAGTCTTCACCAGACGTTGTGACAGGTATATTAACCATTTGCTCTCACGATGCTTATGCTTTGATAGACCCAGGATCTACTTTATTGTATATTACCCCATTTGTCGCGAGGAAGTTTGGTATAGTGCCTGAAATACTAAGTGATCCTTTTGCGGTATCTACACCGGTCGGAGAATCGATTATTGCTAGATGGGTTTACCGAGGTTGTACGGTGACAATTTGTAGTCGTCAGACCTCAGCTGACCTAGTTGAGCTAGAGATGATGGATTTTGATGCTATCATGGGCATGGACTGGTTGGCAGCTTGCTATGCCACAGTTGATTGCCGAGCAAAGGCAGCCAGATTTCATTTTCCGGGTGAGCCAGTCCTTGAATGGGTAGGTAATACACCAACACCCAGAGGTAGGTTTATTTCCTATCTGAAGGCGAGGAAAATGATCGCAAAAGGGTGCATTTATCATATTGTGCGAGTTAGAGATGCAGATGCTGAGATACCTACACTTCAGTCTATTCCCGTAGTCAAAGAGTATGCAGATGTGTTTCCAGATGAGCTTCTAGGTATTCCTCCAGAGCAAGAGATTGATTTTAGCATCGATTTGCTTCCAGGAACTCAACCAATATCCGTCCCTCCTTATAGAATGGCACCTGGCGAATTGAAGGGTTGAAGGAGCAGTTAAAAGATTTGTTGCAGAAAGGTTACATCAGGCCCAGTACCTCACCTTGGGGTGCACCAGTACTATTTGTGCGGAAGAAAGACGGCTCGCTGAGGATGTGTATCGATTATAGGCAGCTGAACAAGGTAACTATTAAGAATAAGTATCCACTTCCAAGGATCGATGACTTGTTTGATCAGTTCCAAGGGGCTAGATGCTTTTCAAAGATAGATTTGAGGTCGGGGTACCACCAAGTCAGAGTTCGGGAAAAAGATATTCCGAAGACAGCCTTCAGGACCCGATATGGCCACTTCGAGTTCCTTGTCATGTCCTTCGGGTTGACTAATGCACCCGCTGTATTTATGGACTTGATGAATAGCCTATTCCGACCATTTTTAGATCTGTTCGTGATAGTATTTATTGATGATATTCTGGTTTATTCCCGTTCAGAGGATGAGCATGCGGACCATCTGCGAGCGGTACTCCAAACCCTCCGTGATGGTAAGTTGTATGCTAAGTTTTCTAAATGTGAGTTCTGGTTGAAGTCTGTAGCATTCTTGGGGCATATTGTATCAGATGAAGGGATAAAGGTGGACACTCAGAAGATTGAGGCCGTGAAATCTTGGCCTAAACCTACCACTCCGACAGAGGTTCGTAGCTTTCTAGGCTTAGCAGGATACTATCGGAGGTTCGTAGAGGGTTTTTCTTCCCTTTCGGCACCATTGACGAAGTTGACACAGAAAGAAACTAAGTTTCAATGGACAGAGGCTTGTGAGCGGAGTTTCCAAGAGCTTAAGAACAGGTTGACCTCAGCTCCAGTTCTAACACTTCCAGAGGGTCTAGAGGGTTATGCCGTGTATTGTGATGCATCAGGTGTCGGGTTAGGATGTGTCCTGATGTAACATGGGAAGGTAATTGCGTATGCTTCAAGGCAGTTGAGGAAGCACGAGAGGAATTATCCGACCCACGACCTCGAGTTAGCTGCGGTTGTCCATGCACTTAAGATATGGCGGCATTATTTATATGGTATTCATGTTGATGTATTTACTGATCATAAAAGCCTACAATATATTTTCAAGCAGAAAGAGTTGAATTTGCGACAGAGGCGATGGCTTGAGTTATTGAAAGATTACGATGTTAACATTCTCTCCCATCCAGGGAAAGCTAATGTTGTAGCAGATGCCTTAAGTCGTCGATCTATGGGTAGCTTAGCACATGTAGAGCCCAAGAAAAGACAATTAGCTAGAGAGATTCATCAATTGGCTTCATTGGGGGTTCAGCTAGTAGATTCTGAGGATGGTGGAGTTGTAATCCAAAACACTGCAAAATCATCCCTCATAGCTGAAGTCAAGGAAAGGCAGTACGAGGACCCAGAATTGGTCGAGTTGAGAGAGCGAGTTCCGCAGCAGAAGAAGCCATTGTTAGAGCTCAAGAGAGACGGGGTTCTTAGATATAGGGGTCATTTGTGTGTTCCAGATGTAGCAGGTCTACGAGACAGGATTATGTCAGAGGCACATTATTCATGGTATTCCATCCATCCTGGGTCGACGAAGATGTATCATGACATTAAGGATGTGTACTGGTGGAATGATATGAAGAAGAACATTGCTGAGTTTGTCGCCCAATGTACTAGTTGCCAGCAAGTGAAGATAGAGCACCAGAAGCCTGGAGGGCTAATGCAGACTATAGAGATCCCGACATGGAAATGGGAGGCGATAAACATGGACTTTATCATGGGTTTACCTCGTTCTAATCGTAAGTTCGATTCCATATGGGTGATAGTCGATAGGCTAACGAAATCAGCTCACTTCGTACCGGTCATATCTACATATACAGCAGAAGATTATGCAAAGTTATATATTAAGGAGATAGTACGGCTACACAGAGTACCAGTTTCTATTATATCTGACCGTGGGGCTCAGTTTACAGCACATTTTTGGAGGTCATTTCAGAGAGGTCTAGGGACTCAGGTGAATCTCAGCACAGCTTTTCATCCACAGACTGATGGACAAGCCGAGCGCACAATTCAGACGCTCGAGGATATGTTACGAGTATGTGTGTTGGATTTTAAAAGAAGTTGGGATGAATATCTACCTTTTATCGAGTTTGCATATAATAACAGTTACCACTCCAGTATCCAGATGGCTCCGTATGAGGCTTTGTATGGGCGTAAGTGCAGATCTCCTATAGGGTGATTTGATGTTGGAGAATCTGGGTTACATGGGCCAGACCTGGTTCAGCAGGCCATTGAGAAAGTAAAGGTTATCCGGGAGCGACTGTTGACAGCTCAGAGTCATCAGAAGTCATATTCTGACGTGCGGCGATGAGACTTAGAGTTCAGGATTAATGACTGGGTATTCTTAAAGGTATCGCCTATGAAGGGCGTGATGAGGTTTGGCAAGAAAGGCAAGCTTAGCCCACGGTATATTGGGCCTTATAGGATCATTCGGAGAGTGGGCCAAGTAGCTTACGAGTTAGAGTTACCCTCAGAATTGGAGTCTGTCCATCTGGTTTTTCACGTATCTATGCTACGGAAGTGCATTGGCGATCCTACCCGAGTGGTGCCCACGGATGATGTACAGATTACAGAGGACTTGTCATACGAGGAAATTCCAGTTGCCATCCTAGACCGACAAATCCGCAATCTACGAAATAAGGAGGTAGCTTCCGTAAAGGTTTTATGGAGGAGCAAGAATATAGAAGAGATGACGTGGGAATCGGAGGAAGAAATGAAGTCTAAATACCCCCACCTATTTCAAACTGAAGATATGGTTCGAGATGGGACGCTACAACATAGCTCTATGTAGGCTAGCAGGTCATCAGGTAAGCTTTTATTTTTCACTTTCAATATTTATGATTTACGGTCGGTGAGGCAAATTGCTGCTATTTATAAAGATTGGCCATGTGTGGCATGCATAGTATGTTTCTGGCTATGTGCAGGTTGGTTTTAACCTAGTGTACGAAGGATACTCTGGAAAAAGTTTCCAAAGTCTCCAAGAGTAAACATTCGAGGATGAATGTTCCCAAGGGGGGAGTGATGTTACACCCTATATTTTTGTACGTAAAAATGCGTCGTAAGCAAACTAATGTAGGACCAAAAATGAGATAATATTTAAAAGTATATAAAGTAAGTTAATCATGTTACCTCTGAGGTTACAAATATTGAAGATCATGAACAACAAGTACAAAGAGGGTTGGACAGTTCAGAAGCTAAAGCAATTGAATAAAATAATGTTTCATCGAAAGTCGACAAGTTGGAAATGTTATAACATGTACCTTTGGGGTGAGACTAGGGTGATTAACATGATAAGGAGATTATGTTATGATATATTATTTGTATGACATCCGTGTGTCATGTTTTGATGTCAAGCGAGTTGTGGAACAAAAGTCGATGAAAGTCATCACAAGTTACATTCATAAGTTTTACTGAAACTTTGGGTCAGATGTAACTGCGATTTTCTCCCAATATGCTTAGAGTTATGGGGTGTTCCACCCATAAAATTAAATATCTATGAGTCTATTTTCCAACGCACTAAACCATTTGTCAATACGACATCGGAGTAGAGAGATATGTGCATTTGTGTGATACTGCGCAAGCTGCTAGGTGACAAGTAGGTGTGTCACCTACTTGCTTAAATGAAAGCCCAAAAATGGGCCATTTCTGGGTCGTCCAAAGAGGCATTTTAAGGGCCTATTTTCTTCATATATTAGACTTAAAATAGATCATAATAGACAGACATAAGCTCTGCAAATAATCCTCCCAAAAATTTCCCACAAACCCTAATTGATTTTCTCTCCTTTTCAAGTTCTAATTGGAGGTAAAACCTAGCGTTTGAAGAACCAAGATAAGAGCTGAGTTATCCAACAAATAAGGTGAGTTTACTGATCTCTTTCATCCAATTTTTCTTCTGTAAATTCATGGTAAGTTGTTCTATACTTGTAAGAACTCACGGGACGGTGATCGGAAGCCGTGAGTTCGAGTTATTCACTTGTAGCGGACTGTTTTGTGGACTGTTTTGTGTTGCTGTTGGGCTGCGTGTTTTACTACTGTTTTGTGGAGTTTTGGAGGAGGAAGGGGGTGTAGAAACACCATATAAATGTAGGGTGGTTGGCTGGTCGTTCGTCATAACATTTCTCGGGTCGTTTGACACTACTACGGTGGTCGTTTTGTGTACGAAGAGATTGGGGTGTGTTGGGCTGTTTTGTAGTATTTGATGGTGTATATAGGGCTGGAAAATGATGTATATATGTTGTTATTGTTATGTTCTTGTATTGTTGGTGTTATCTTGAATTTGGAGGAAGTAAGGATTATAGGGGAGATGCTGCCCGTTTTAATACAAAATAAGTTTGTCGTTCGTTGTGCGATAGTTGTACCTTTCGTAACTTAACGATAGTATTATTATCATTCTTGTAGATTAAGGTGCGAAGAGGTGAGTTCAACTTGGTGATTGGAAAGATTGTGATAAGGTATGTTAAGGCTAAGCCTTCCTTCATTTTGGCATGATCTCGTAGCTACATGTGTTAATAATGAGACATAAAGAGAAGTTCGTATTCATGAATTTATTCACATTATTCTAGTCTCATAAGTTACAATATTATTCCTTATCGGGACTTCATATTCAGTTTAGTTTTGTCTTTATTCAGTCAAGAGAGCAGAGGGTCTATATATATATACAGTATTACACTATTTTCACCACCATCGAGCTATAATCGGTGGGCATGCCCCTATTGGGCAACCTCTGATCAGATGGAAAGTTATATACCGAGCCTACTGTGGCCGAGCGCCTATGAGCGAGCCCAGCATGGTCGAGATACATAGCCTAGTATGGCCGAGCGCCTATGAGCGAGCCTACTATGGCAGAGCAGTTATATATACCGAGCCTTATAAGGCCGTACAATTATTTTACTTACTATATTGAAGGAGTTGAGTCAGTATCAGCAGGTAAGTATATCTCCAGATCATCTTTGACTCCCAGTTAATTTCAGTTATCATATTATCAGTTCAATTTCAGATTTCAGTTATTTTATTGCCTTACATACTCGATACATTATTTCGTACTGACGTCCCTTTTTTGGGGGCGCTGCATTTCATGCGTGCAGGTTCAGACAGACAGACGGGTAGACCTCCTCAGTAGGTGTGTCCCGAGTTCCGCCTGATCGGTAAGCTCCACGTCTTTCGGAGTTGCCAGGTCTAGAGTTTTGTGTACATCTTATGTATATCTGTATATATGTTATGGGTAGGTCGGGGCCCTGTTTCGATCATTGTACATCTATCAGTAGAGGCTTGTAGACATATCCTGTTGGTTAGTGCAGTATGTTGGGTTTGTAGGCCTGGTATGTATAATTTGGTTGTTTGTCATCTGTAGTAGCTATGACGGCCTTTTCAGCCTAGCTTTATATTGATGATTAGTTAGCGCTAGTTTCCATTCAGTTTTATATTTTTCTTCGCAAATTGTCTTGCAAGGTGGCCCCATGGCCAAAGTATGACATTATGTGTTCAGAGTCCCTTAGTCGCAATTTGGTACGCCAGGTTAGGTGAGGCACCGGGTGCTTGTCTCGCTCCAAGGTTCGGGGCGTGACAATTTCATTAACGGTCCACCTTTAAAATAAGCCATCGGCTTCACCAATTGAAGTCATGTATATAGTAAATTGTCAGCTCTATCGATCGCAGTGCCTTGTAAGAATCAAGCGTCATCTTCGCCAATCGAAGCCTTGTTTATAGCAAATTGTTCATTCCGCCAACAGAACTATCTGTACCACCGCTCCATCTCAACGGAGGCCAGAATAGATAGTCTCAAATCTCGTCACTAACGTTCTGCCAATCGATGGCCGCAACATAGCTTCGCAGTCAAGAGTATCTCTTGGGCATGCTTTTCTTTCCTTTACTATTACCTTGAATGCGTTGACATTTTGCTCATGCAGCTTCAAGCATGATTACGATTTAAGTTAATCACTCCCAAGTGGATATTAGTTTATATTTTTGTAGAGAACTCTCCCAAAAAGCGGACACGCACTCTACAAATCAAGCTCTCCCCAAAAGCGGAGACATTTTCTCAGTGCAAAGCTATCAGAACAAGCAGATACGCACTCTACAAATCAAACTTTCCCAACAAGAAGAGACATGTTTTCAGTGTAAAGCTCTCCCAACAAGCGGAGACATACTCTACAAGTCAAGCTCTCCCAACATGCGGAGACACTTTTCAATGCTCCGACAGTTGCGGAACGGTACGTAGCCTGACTAGCAAATCTAGTCAAGTTAAAGTATCCCATCATCCCGATCCTGAAAAACAGCTCACCGGCAGCCCAACATCATCATTTACATCACATCATAATATATTTTGCATTGCAATATATGGAATGTGTGTGTTTCAATTTCGCAAGAACAAATATCGCAATGTGGAACTCCTTCTAAGAAGCAGACGAAACTACAACGCTACGAGGGACAACAAACTCATTAGCAGGACAAGGATCCGTGTTCAAGTTCGAAATGATCAACAGAAGTCTAATTTTTCAAATCTGTCGAGTCAAGATGTAAATTCAAACTGTCATGAGTGTCGAATCTTCCGTCTCGCAGTATAGTCATAATACGATACTAGGGAAATTCCCATGAGTATCACATCCTCAAATTCCTCACTCCGGAACTACATGAGGCTTCATCCTCGTTAAGCCCGAGTTATGTAAGAAATTCAAAGCCAAAAGTTAGCATGATTCCCCAAATTTCCTCCTAGGAATTTACTAAATTTTGAAGCTCATAATCCTCGTACCTCTTTTGTAATGCGTGCCAAAAGTAAGGACAAAATTGGCAATGGTTCAATTTCTTTAACCAAAAACTCTTTCATCGTCTCCGGTCAAAGAGGGGCAGCTGTTCACGACCAATCTTGATCCTCCCTTTAAAATTAGTTTATTTGTACTTAATAATATACAATGAATGTTTTGAAAGTATTTACTACCAATAAATACCTATTTTACAAATTTACAGAGGCTTTATAATTAATTTAATTCACTACCCCTTAATTCCTAATTAATTAGGTTAATGTTAATAATTCAAAATTGGTGTAGTAATTTAGAAAACAAAATATTTTATAAATATTTAATTGCAATAATTAATGATATATTTGATATTTATTATTTTACTAAATTTTATTGGAAATAATTAAGTTTATTTAATTTAATTTCAAAAGTGACTAAAAGGGCTAAAGGTCTATAATTGTAATTCTCTAATTAAACACAAGATTGCCATCCTTTAAATTCATTTTGGCCCAAATGACAATCCCGGTTCGGAAATATACCTAGTCCAAACAACCTCATTCCCTTCAATCATGGCAATCCATGACCTCCCCCCCGAACCAATGAAATCTGCCACGTCGCTTGCCTCCCTCACTCACAAAGAAGCACAACAAATATGGACAGTTGATCTATTCCATCAATGGTCTACCTTTAAAAAAAGCCATCGACTTCACAAATTGAAGTCATGTATATAGTAAAATGTCAGCTTAATCGATCAGAGAGCCATGTAAGAATCAAACGTCAGCTTCGCCAATCGAAGCTTTATATATAGCAAATTGTTCATTCCGCCACAGAACTATCTGCACCACCGCTCCGTCTCAACGGAGGCCAGAATAGATAGTCTCAAATCTCATCACTAACGTTCTTCAAATCGATGGCCGCAACATAGCTTCAGAGTCAAGAGTATCTCTTAGGCATGCTTTTCTTTCCTTTACAATTACCTTGAATATTTTGACGTTTTGCTCATCCAGCTTCAAGCATGATTACGATTTAAGTTAATCACTCCCAAGCGGAGATTAGTTTACATTTTAGTGCAAAGCTCTCCCAAAAAGCGGAGATGCACTCTACAAATCAAGCTCTCCCAACAAGCGGCGACATTTTGTCAGTGCAAAGCTATCCCAACAAGCAGATACGCACTCTACAAATCAAACTATCCCGACAAGCGGAGACATTTTTTTAGTGCAAAGCTCTCCCAACAAGCGGGGACGCACTCTACAAGTCAAGCTCTCCCAATAAGCGGAGACACTTTTCAATGCTCCGACAGTTGCGGAACAGTAAATAGCCTGGCTAACAAATCAAGTCAAGTTAAAGTATCCCATCATCCAGATCCTGAATAACAGCCGGCAGCCAAGCATCATCATTTACATGACATCATAATATATTTTGCATTGCAATATATGGAATGTGTGTGTTTAATTTTTACGGGAATTAATATCGCAACGTGGAACTCCTTCTAAGCAGCAGACCAAACTACAATGCTATGAGGGACAGCAAACTCATTAGCGGGCCAAGGATACGGGTTCAAGTTAGAAATGATCAATAGAAGTCTAATTTTTCAAATCTGTCGAGTCAAGATGTAAATTCAAACTGTCATGAGTGTCGAATCTTCCGTCTCGCAGTATAGTCATAATACGATACTGGGGAAATTTCTGTGAGCATCGCTTCCTCAAATTCCTCACTCGATAACTACATGAGGCTTGATCCTCATTAAGCCCAAGGTATGCAAGAAATTCAAAGCAAGAATTTAGCTCGATTTCCCAAATTTCCTCCTAGGAATTTACAAAATCTTGCAGCTCATAATCCTCGTGCCACTCCTGCAATGTATGCCTAAAGTCGGAACAAAATTAGCTTTGGTTCAATTTTTTTAACCGAAAACTCTTTCATCGTCTCCGGTCAAAGAGGGGCAGCTGTTCATGGCCAATTTTGACCCTCCCTTTAAAATTAGTTTATTTGTACTTAATAATATATAATGAATGTTTTGAAAGTATTTACTATCAATAAATACCTATTTTACAAATTTACATAGGCTTTATAATTAATTTAACTAACTACCCCATAATTCCTAATTAATTAGGTTGTTGTTAATAATTCAAAATTGGTGTTGTAATTTAGAAAACAAAATATTTTATAAATATTTAATTGCAATAATTAATGATATATTTGATATTTATTATTTTACTATATTTTATTGGAAATAATTAAGTTTATTAAATTTAATTTCAAAAGGGATTAAAAGGGATAAAGGCTATAATTGCAATTCTCTAACAAAACACAAGTTTACCATCTTTTAAATTCATTTTGGCCCAAATGACAAGCCCAATCCGGAAATATACCTAGTCCAAACAACTTTATTCCCCTCCATCTTGGCAATCCATGACCTCCCTCCGAACCAATGAAATCTGCCACGTCGCTTGCCTCCCTCACTCACAAAGAAGCACAACAAATATGGATCGTTGATCTATTTCATCAACCGTCCACCTTTATAATAAGCCATCAGCTTAACCAATTGAAGTCATGTATATAGTAAATTGTTAGCTCAATCGATCGGAGAGCCCTGTACAAATCAAACGTCAGCTTCGCCAATCGAAGCCTTGTATATAGCAAATTGTTCATTCCCCCAACAGAACAATATGTACCGCCGCTCCGTCGCAACGGAGGCCAGAATATACAGTCTCAAATCTCGACACTGACGTTCTGCCAATCGATGGCCGCAACATAGCTTTGCAGTCAAGAGTATCTCCTGGGCATGCTTTTCTTTCCTTTACTATTACCTTGAATTTTTTGACGTTTTGCTCATGGAGCTTCAAGCATGATTACGATTTAAATTTGTCACTGCCAAGCAGAGATTAGTTTACATTTTAGTGTAAAGATCTCCCAAAATGCGGAGACGCACTCTACAAATCAAGCTCTCCCAACAAGCGGAGACATTTTCTTAGTGCAAAGCTATCCCAACAAGCAGATACACACTCTACAAAAAAAACTCTTCAAACAAGCGGACACAGTTTTTCAGTGCAAAGCTCTCCCAACAAGCGGAGACCCACTCTACAAGTCAAGCTGTCCCAACAAACGGAGACTATTTTCAATGCTCCAACAATCGCGGAACAGTACATTGCCTGGCTAACAATTGAAGTCAAGTTAAAGTATCCCATCATCTCGATCCTGAATAACACCTCACCGATAGCCAAGCATCATCATTTACATCACATCATAATATATTTTGTATTGCAATATATGGAATGTGTTTCATTTTTGCAAGAACAAATATCGCAACGTGTAACTCCTTCTAAGCAGCAGACCAAACTACAATGCTACAAGGGACAACAAACTCATTAGCGGGCCAAAGATACGGGTTCAAGTTAGAAATGATCAGTAGAGGTCTAATTTTTTAAATATGTCGAGTCAAGCTATAAATTCAAACTGTCATGAGTGTCGAATCTTCCGTCTCGCAGTATCGTCATAATATGATACTGGGGAAATTCCTGTGAGTATCGCTTCCTCGAATTCCTCACTCCAGAACTACATGAGGCTTGATCCTCGTTAAGCCCGAGTTATGTAAGCAATTCAAAGGGAGAATTTAGGCTAATTCCCCAAATTTTCTCCTACGAATTTACTAAATCTTGCAGCTCATAATCCTCATGCAAATCCTGTAATGCATGCCTAAAGTCGGGATAAAATTGGCTTTGGTTGAATTTCTTTAACCGAAAACTATTTCATCGTTTCCGGTCAAAGAGGGGGAGTTGTTCACGGCCAATTTTGACCATCCCTTTAAAATTAATTTATTTGTACTTAATAAAATACAATGAATGTTTTGAAAGTATTTACTATAAATAAATGCCTATTTTACAAATTTACACAGGCTTCATAATTAATTTAACTGACTACTCCTTAATTCCTAATTAACTAGGTTATTTTAATAATTGAAAACTGGTGTTGTAATTTAGAAAATAAAATATTTTATAAATAATTAATTACAATAATTAATGATTTATTTGATAGTCATTATTTTACTACATTTTATTGGAAATAATTAAGTTTATTTAATTTAATTTCAAAAGGGATTAAAAGGGCTAAAGGCTATAATTGCAGTTCTCTAATTAAACACAAGATTGCAATATTTTAAATTCAATTTGGCCCAAATGACAAGCCCAATCCAGAAAAATACCCAGTCCAAACAAACCCATTCCCTTCCATCTTGGCAATCCATGACCTCCCCTCCGAACCAATGAAATTTGCCACGTCAATTGCCTCACTCACTCGCAAATAAAGTACAACAAATATGGACCGTTGATCTATTTAATCAATGGTCCACCTTTAATCTCCCTTTTTCTTTTATTCTTTAATCTTTTAAGATTCAATCTCAATCGTCTGATCATAGAGATCCAACGGTTACCTATTTTAGTATTTTTAGCATTTTATAAAATCTTTATCTCCCTAAAAATCCGGGTCGTTGATCAAATGATCCCACTGCCCGGATCCAATCTCGCATTTTTAACCCACGAAAACCCCTAACCCTTAATCATTTCATCAGAGAGCGGCCGCCTTATCTTTCCCCTTTCTCATTTGTTCTCTCTAGCATGCTACTACATGAGTCTTCAAAACCTTGCACAAATTTGTGCAAGGTCACAAATCTTGACTCAAATCGTGCAATTTTTCTTCCCCAGCCAAGAATCACGCCGATACTTTCCCTGTTTCATCGCTTCATTTCAAAATCCCTCAAATCTGGAACCCCAGCTTAAGGATGCAACTTCAAATCGCTCAAATCCTCTCATGCTCCATCAAATCTGAGCATGCATGGAGTTTTTAAGATGATTCATCATGAGGATTCTTTACCCAGAGGTCAAACGTAATGACCTCTAGGTTTTAGGGTTTTGTAATGACCCGGCCATTCGTTTTGAGAATTAGAGCCCTGATCTCCTAATATTTTCTTTTCCCGTATTTGTTTTCTGCTTTTGGGATTTGCCGGAGTGATTGGTTATGGAATACGGGGAGTTTTGGGACACTTAGTCCCTAGTTGTGAGTTTAAGCCTTAGTAAATAGACCGTAGTCGAAACCTTGTGACGATGGATCCAGAATGGAATTCCGTTGACTCCATTAGCTCTGTTGAAATATTTTGAGCTTAGGAGCGTGTCCGTAATATGTTTTGGAGGTCTATAGAAGATTTAGGATTGAATTGGCAAAAGTTCGTAAATTTTGATATCGAGCTCGAAATGGAATTCCAAAAGTGGTTGTAGGGTCGTAGTGTCATTTGTGACCTGTGTGTAAAATTTGAGGTCATTCGGACTGGATTTGATGTGGTTCGGCGTCGTTTGTAGAATTTGGAAAATTCTAAATTCTTAGGCTTGAATCGGTGCTTAATTCATGATTTTGGTGTTGTTTGATGTGGTTTGAAGGCTTGACTAAGTTCGTATGGTGTTATAGGATTGGTTGGCAGGTCTGGTTGAGGTCCCGGGAGCCTCGGGTGTGTTTCGGATGCTTAACGGAATGAAATTGGACTTAGGAAAATCTGGTGCCTTTGCTGGTTCTGGTGTTTTCGCACCTGCGGAAGGGAGGCCGCAGGTGCGAGAGCCGCTGGTCCAGAGGAAGTGCGTAGATGCGGAAATGGTGGGGTTGGTGATGGAGCACAGGTGTGAAGTTTGACTGCACCTGCGAGCTTGCAGGTGCGCATGGGAAGATCGCAGATGCGGAAATGGGCTTGCCAAGCTGGGCTCGCAGGTGCGGCTGGATGCCCACAGAAGTGGAACTGCAGATGCAGCCCAGGGGTCGAAGGTGCGGACCCAGCCCAAGTAAGTGGACTTCACACCTGCGATGGGATTGTCCGCAGGTGCGGTCCTAGGTCCGCATGTGCAGAAATCGCTGGGTTGAAGAGACAGATTCGAAGGTTCAATCCTCATTTTTCACCAATTCGAATTTTAGCTCAGGAGAAGGCGATTTTGTAAGGGTTTTGAAGAGGAAATCAGTGGATAACAATTCTTAACTCTAATTTGTGTATATATATTTAATCTATTGTTGTTTTCCCTCGTTTAATTAAGGAATTTGAGGGTAGAAGTTTGGAAATGGGGGAAAAGGTTCCCCAATTGAAAATCTCAGATTTGAATGGGAATTTGACGTCGGATTTAGATGTTTTTGTTCGAGTGAACTCATGAGTGAATGGGTGTTTATAATTTGTAATTTTTACCCGATTCCGAGACGTGGGCCCGAGGAGCGTTTTGGGCATTTTTCCTAATTTCACGTTTTAGCTTCGAATTAATTAGTTAAATTAGTTACTTGTAGTTATATTTACATTATGCAATTAATTTGAATAGATTCGGGCCATTTGGAGTCATATACTCGTGGCAAGAGCGTGATATCAAGTTGATTTGAGCGGTCGAGGTAAGTGGCTTACCTAACCTTGTGTTGGGGACTTTCACCTTAGGATGTTTGATATTAATTCATGTGTGGGCGCCGTGTACGTGAGGTGACGAGTACGTACACGGGTTATCATTGCAAAAATCCCATTTTCCTTTCTAAATCATAAACTGTTTTCCCTTATTAAATTGCACTAATACGTTTAAATTGTTTAACTTAGATTAGAGAAGCATTATTATGTGTTTTAACTGCCTATTTGACATTCTCTGCACCATGCTTAGTTAAGTCCCTATTTTCCTTATCTGTGTTCCGTGTAAACTGTATAACTTGATGTCATACCATGTCATTTCATCTTGCGTTGCATATTTAAATTGGGACTACGGACGTATTCCCGGCGATCCCCCTATCTTACATATTTAAATTGGGACTACGGACGTATTCCGGGAGATCCCCCTGTTTTGCATATTTGTTTTGGGACTATGGATGTATTCCGGGAGATCCCCCAGCACTGCATATTTACTTTGGGACTATGGACGTATTCCGGGAGATCCCTCTGTACTGCATATTCATTCGGAACTACGGGACGGTATCCGGGGAAATTCCCCATTGTGTTTACCTTGTTCTGAGCCGAGGGCTCCCTTAACTGTTAAATTTCCGAGAATTTCTTTAACTGTGTTATCGTAAATTTTACTTATATCTTTTACTCTGGTAGGGCCTTGACCTGACCTTGTCACTACTCGACCGAGGTTAGGCTTGGCAATTATTGGGTATCATTGTGGTGTACTCATGCCCTTCCTACACATGTTTTCGTGTGCAGATCCAGGTACGACCAATCAGCCTTGGGGTTAGTGCGTGCTGCTGATTCTAGGAGATTCCAAGGTACTTCTGCTTGCGTCCGCAGATCTTCAGAGTCCCCTTCTACTCCCTCGTCTAGCGACTTTCTTTATTATCTTCAGATTTTTCTATAGAGCTACATAGATTATAGCAGCTTGTGACTTAGTGATATTCCGGGTCTTGGGAAATTATTTTGTATATGCCGAGTGGTACTACTTTTGGTTATTCACAATATGCTGTTTATCTTTAAAATGTTGTGTTTTCTTTACATTTTTCGTAATATTAGTCTTACCTAGTCGTAAAGACTAGGTGCCATCACGACACCTTATGGAGGGTTAATTTGGGTCGTGACAGGTTTATCTGATGGTTCTTTGCCTTCAACGGATATTTCCTCCTCTCAAGTAAATTACTTCACCATTTTCCCCATGTTCATATCTAGTTTCAAACAATCATGCTCACATCATCAACTCTACATCATCTTCCACTATCTAATTTGAATCCGCTGAACTTAGGGCATTGAATGACACTATAAATAGAGCCCTTCAATGCTCTCACCTAACAAGAAAAATGAGAAGTAAGAAAGCCTAATACGAGTATCAAAACTATTAAGATTTCAAAACCTTAGGCTCTCTCTCTCTCTCTCTCTGTCACGACCCAACTGGAGGGTCATGACTAGCACCCGGGCCATACTTGCCGAGTACCAACGTACATTTTATCTAACCTTCCATATTATCTTTAAGGGCCAACAAGATCAATATAAATAGTAGACATGGATCATGAACATCCAACAATGAAAGATAATGTCATAAACATACATAACATGGGACGACAAGACTGTCAAGAAACTATATATAAGGTACGAGCTACCATGATGCCATGAAAGACTATACAACAAAAATCAGCCGACAAGGCATTCTAAACCATACATAAGTCGACACCTGTCTATGAGCCACTAAAAGAAAATAAATGCTACAACATTGCCGGAACAGGGCCCCGACATACCCATAATGTCTATAACAAAAATGCATACCAAGACCACAGCAAGTCCGGAGAAGGGATCTCGCCAATAACCGCTGAACCGGATAGCCTACTGTGATAGGGGAGCTGCGTCTACCCGTCTATCAGGACCTACAGCACGACATGCAGCGTCCACAAATAAAAAGGACGTCAGTACAAATAAAGTACTTAGTATGTAAGGCAGGAAAGCATAAGTGAGAACAGTAATGTAAACAGGGATAGAGAATATACAACCTGTGACATCTGGGTACCTCTGAGGGCTACTGACATAAAGTACATGATACATACATATATATACATAAACTTTTGAAACATACGCCTTTGTGGGCATCACCATCATCATATCGTACCCGGCCGTAATAGGCTCGGTAAAACGTACCCGGCCATCATAGGGCTCGGTAGAATCGTACCCGGCCACGTGGAGCTCGGTAAAACCCAACTGATCAGTGGTTGCACAATAGGTTCCATACCCGTCCGACTATAGCGCGGCTCGGTAGAGTAAAATAGATACATATATATGATGCATGCTGAACTCATTGGAATCACATTTTGAACCTTTCGGAGTGATGTAAGGTCAGTATCCTTCGTACATGTTATTAGGATTAACTCTTCATCAAGAATCTTATAAGAATAAGGAACTACCAACAACATTGATAATATAAGAATAAGAGAAGTAACATCAATATCAATCGTTTCATAAGAAGGGCAGCAATGTAAGTACTGCTAGCTTCTAAGAGTAGAGTATCTTTGGGAGCTCGTTCATTACATTATGTACAATCGGAGCCGTGCAAAAGAATGAAGGGGATAGCCTCACATACCTTGTATATACTGCCCAACCTCAAGCTATGCAAATGTCACGACTCCTTAGTCTACAATAAGACAAATGACACTATTATTATCGTTTAAGCGTCGTAACTATTATGTATCGACCACAACCTATTTTACGATGAAACGGACAGCACCTCCCCTATTTATATGACTTTCCACAAGTCAATAAAATCACCAAACAGCCCAAACAACATCATTAATAATCATATTGAGCCTCCAAAACAGTCCACCAACCAACAACATTACCACCAAGCCTTTCGATATATATTTCACAAGTTCTAGCTTCAACGACTTAGCTGCAACTTGGATAATCTTAAATATATATAGAGTAAGAGGTTCCTTACCTTTAAACAGAAAGAACAACTCCTGGATTTGATTATACCCGGAATAGGCTTCGAGAAAAGTAAGGACCTCATGGCCGACCGTGGCATCGATCATGAGATCGATGTTGGGCAGGGAAAAAGAATCTTTGCGGCACACCTCGTTTAAATCCTTATAATCTACGCATATTCTAAGTTTCCAATTTGACCTTAGTTTTCCACGAAATATCCCTTCAATTCTGCCACAAGAACAAGGAAGCAAAACTAGCAATTAATTCGGGTTTTTCGGCACTAGAATTACTTTAGAAGACTTGAAATCACCTAGGGTTGATATTAAAAACTTGAAGGTTTATTTACAGGACATAAAACACTTAAAAAAACCTCCCACACGAGCTGGAACAACACAAAAATCAGCAACAACAAGAAGAACAAGAAACTTACTAGCGCCACGGGATTCCCGACATTTGATTTGTGTTGTTTGCCCTTTGTTTGGGTCTTGGATCATGAGAGAACCTTGAGAGACTGTTTTTAGGGTTATAAGTTCTGAATATACTGAAAAATAATGACTTAAAACGGGGTTGAGGTATCTTATATATGTCCATATGTCTTAAACCGCCTTTGTGGGCCCCATAGAGAGAAACTTGGCGCACTCTCGCAAAAACGTGAATATCTCTCTATTCCGAGATCATATCGACGAACGATTTAATGAGTTGGAAACTAGAGTCATAGATCTTTTGATAGGTAGATCACCCCAAAATTCCAAGCACATTGGGAGAAAAATTCAGTAACATTTGACCTAAAGTTTAAGTAAAATTATAAACCTAAGTTGCGACAACTTTTATCGACTTTTGTTTCATAACTCGCTTGACTTCAAGACTTATGATGCGGATATTATATGATTCAAATACATTAAAACAAGACCTATTGGGAAAATTAATCACCTCTAGTGTTACCCGAAAATACGGGTTACAACATCCTTGATTCGTTTAACTTCAAATACTTGTTAACCACTCTTATAAACCCTTGTATAGTTTAAGACCAATAGGATTAACTTCTTATCATCTCAAAGATAATCTCTTCTTGGATTTATGTCGACTAACTTACGGCATGATCTATGGTATGCGAATTTGGGTTGTAACACTCTCTCTGATTAATTTCTATTTCTTTTGTCTTCGAGTTCTCACTGCTCAAAGCATGAAGCTTTAATCCTTACAAGGCTGAGTTTAAGCTTTATTTGGTCTGTTGGACCAAAGGAAGTCAGTATACCTCTACCCATTCTCTTTTAGTTATCTTGTTCGAAGTTATGAATGCACTATTGTATTTCTATTAATTGCTTTCGTTTATTATGTTTATCACTAGTTTATGACTGTTCATTCTAGCTCATAATGATTTGTTACTAATTTATGGTTGACTGTTATGCTCTTATGAATCTCGAGTCAGTTTGGTTGAGTTATTATACGACTCTGATTACTGCTACCCTGAATCAAATAGCTTGTACAATTAAGTTCCTTAATTTGCCTTTATAACTTCCTATACTCATTCTAATTCCAAATTTCTCCAATGTTCTGTTATGATCTTCATGCCTGCCACACTAGCCTTGTTTATTGTAGTCTGTTATTATGTGTTTGAAGTTGTTGTTTGATGATTTTAACTAAGATGGATATGAAATGTTTAAGGTTTAATCCTTCATTACTTAGTTGAACTATGTTAAGTTTTTGTAATGACCCGGCCGGTCGTTTTGAGAATTTGAACCCTGATTCACTAATATCTACTTTCCCCATATTTGTTTCTGCTTTTGGGATTTTTCGGAGTGTTTGGTTATGGAATTCAGGGAGTTTTGGGACACTTAGTCCCTAGTTGTGAGTTTAAGCCTTAGAGTTTGGACTGTAGTCGGAATTGTGTGAAGACGGATCCGGAATGGAATTCCGTCAACTTCGTTATCTCGGTTGAGTGATTTTGGGGTTAGGAGCGCATCTGGAATGTGTTTTGGAGGTCTGTAATGGATTTAGGCTTGAATTGGCGAACGTTAGTTTTTCGGCGATTTCAGCCGATATTGGAAATTTTGATATCGAGCTCGGAATGGAACTCCGAGAGTGACTGTAGGTTCGTAGTGTCATTTGTGATCTGTGTGAAAAATTTGAGGTCATTCGGACTAGAATTGATGTGGTTCGGCGTCGTTTGTAGAATTTGGAAAATTTTAAATTCTTAGGCTTGAATCCGTGTTTAATTCATAATTTTGGTGTTGTTCGATGTGGTTTGAAGGCGCGACTAAGTTCGTATGGTATTTTAGGATTGGTTGGCATGTTTGGTTAAGGTCCCGGGGGCCTCGAGTGTGTTTCAGATGCTTAATGGGTGAAAGCTGGAACTTAGAGAAATTTCTGATTTTTTTGCTGGTTCTGGTGTTTTCGCACCTGTGGTGGGGAGTCCGCAGGTGTGGCCTCGCAGAAGCGAGGCTTCCAGGCGCAGAGGCGAGAAAGTCGCGAGTTCACCTGGGGTCGCAGGTGCGAGGAAGTTCTGCATCTGCGATGCCTGCAAATGCGCAAGGATGTTCGCAAACGCACAAGATGCGCAGAAGCGGAAGGGACGTCAGCAGGTGCGGCCCTTTCGTCACAAGTTCGAAGGCAGAGGGGGAAAGTGAGTTGCGCAGATGCGCACATTTTCCGCACAAGTGCACCCGCAGATGCGAGTCCAGGTTCCGTAGATGCGGAAATACCTGGGCAGTGATTAAAACCGAAGGGCTTCGCAATTTTTATCATTTTTGGCTTTGCAAACTCGGGTTAGGGCGATTTTTGAGAGCATTTTTGAGGCATTTCTTGAGGTAAGTTCATTGTGCTTATTTTTGGTCAATAATCTTGCCTAGCCATGTGTTTTACCACCTAGTTAATGTGTATTTAAGGTGGAGATTGAAAGTTGGAGGCTAGGGATTTGGAGGTTTGAATTGTGAATTGGAGGACCATTTGGTATCAGATTTTAGTAAATTTGATATGGTTAGACTCGTGAGTGAATGAGCTTTCTAGTTTCGTAAATTTTTTCGGGCTTCGAGACGTGGGCCTCGGGGACTTTTCCCTCAGGATATCTTGATATTATTTGGTGTGTGGGCGCCGTGCACGTGAGGTGACGAGTACGTACACGGGCTGTTATTGCAAAAATCCTGTTTATCCTTTTTAAATCATAAATTGTCTCTCTTATTAAATTGTACTAATATATTTTATTGTTTAGTTTAGACTAGAAAGGCATGCTTATGTGTTTTAACTGCCTATTTGACGTTCTGTGCGCCATGCTTAGTTAAATCCCTATTTTCCTTATCTGTGTTCAGTATAAACTGTATAACTCGATGTCATATCTGTCATTTCATCTTGCATTGCATATTTAAATTGGGACTATGAACGTATTCTGGGAGATCCCCCTGTACTGCATATTTACTTTGGGACTACGGACGTATTCTGGGAGATCTCCCAGCACTGCATATTTACTTTGGGACTACAAACGTATTCCGGGAGATCCCCCAGCACTGCATATTTACTTTGGGACTACGGACGTATTCTGGGAGATCTCTCAGCACTGCATATTTACTTTGGGACTACGAAAATATTCCAGGAGATCCCCCTGTACTGCATATTCATTCTGAACTACGGGACGGTATCCCGGGAGATTTTCCCACTATGTTTACCTCGTTTTGAGCCGAGGGCTCCCTTAACTGTTAAATTTTCGAGAATTTATTTAACTATGTTACCGTAAATTTTACTTATATCTTTTACTGTTTAATTTATTATATTTACTCCAGTAGGGCCTTGACCTGACCTTGTCACTACTCAATCGAGGTTAGGCTTGGCACTTACTGGATACCATTGTGGTGTACTCATGCTCTTCCTACATATATTTTCGTGTGCAGATCCAGGTACGAGCTATCAGCCATGGGGTTAGTGCGTGCTGCTGATTCTAGGAGACTCCAAGGTACTTCTGCTTGCGTCCGCAGATCTTCGGAGTCCCCTTCTACTCCCTCGCCTAGAGACTTTCTTTATTATCTTCAAACTTTTGTATAGAGCTGCATAGATTATAGCAGCTTGTGACTTAGTGATATTCCGGGTCTTGGGAAATTATTTTGTATATGCCGAGTGGTACTACTTTTGGTTATTCACAAAATGCTGTTTATCTTTAAAATGTTGTGTTTTCTTTACATTTTTCGTAATATTAGGCTTACCTAGTTGTAAAGACTAGGTGCAGTCACGACACCTTACGGAGGGTTAATTTGGGCAGTGACAATTTGGTATCAAAGCACTAGGTTTGTAGGAGTCGTGAGTCACAAGCCGGTTTATTAGATTCTTGAGGATTGGTGCGGAGACGTCCGTACTTATCCTCAGGAGGCTATGTAACTGTTAAGAACAATCATATTTCTTTGATTTCCTTGTCGTGTGAGTTATTGACACCAAAAAAATTCTAAGCTTCTATTCTATTCTTTCTTAAAGATAGTGAGGACCCGTACTGGAAGGACCGATTATCAGGCACCCGAGCCCCCTGCCAGAGCCTCCAGAGGCCGGGGTCGGGGTAAAGGACGACCACGCAGTGCAGCCCGAGCACCTGCGAGAGCTGCGTCAGAGGAGCCCCCAGCAGCTCCAGCTGGAGGGCCAGCACCAGAGATCCCTATTGCTACTTCAGCCCTCCAGGAGACTTTAGCTCAGTTCTTGAGCATGTTCAGCACTCTGGCTCAGGCTGGACTATTTCCGGTAGCTCCCGCTACATCTCAGGTCGGGGGAGGGACACAGACTCCCACAGCCTACACTCCTGAGCAAAGGGTCCAGGTTGATCAGGCCCGAGAGTATATTCCTATGCCCCCAGTGGCTCCGGTTCAGCATGAGACCAGGGTAGCTTCTTCTGAGGCAAAACAGCTCAAACTTGAGAGGTACAAGAAGTACCACCCACATACTTTCAGCGGACTAGATTCAGATGATGCTCTGGATTTTCTTGAGGAGAGTCATCGTATTCTCCACACTATGGGCATTGTGGAGACGAGTGGGGTTGTTTTCATCGCTTTCCAGCTGAGGGGAGCAGCATATCAGTGGTGGTGTGCCTATGAGCTGAGTAGTCCAGACGAGGCAGCCTAACTCACTTGGACTCAGTTTTCAGAGCTGTTCTTGCGTGAGTATGTTCCTCAAAGCCTCAAGGATGCTTGGCGCACGGAGGTTGAGAAGTTGCGTCAGGGTTCTATGACTGTGTCGGGTATGCAGTCTGTTTCAGTGGGTTAGCTCGCCATTTACCGGCTCTGGTTGCTACAATCAGAGAGAGGGTTCGTCGCTTCATTGAGGGACTCCACCCCAGTATTCGGACCAATATGGCCAGGGAGTTGGAGATGGACATCACTTATCAGTAGGTAGTGAGCATTGCTAGGAGAGTGGAGGGCATGTTTTCCCGAGATAGAGAGGAGTGGGAGGCCAAGAGGTCTCGGGAGACTGGTCATTATTCAGGAGCACGTGCGCCAGCAGCACGCTATGGTAGGGTTTTTGTGAGTCACCCTGTTCATTCAGCTCTTCCAGCAGCCAGCAGTGTCCCAGCTCCTCCTAGACCTCAGGAGCCCTATTATGCACCGCCAATATCCAGTATGCCTCCTACTCGAGGTGCTATTATCGGCCAGTCCAGCAGGCCAGGTCCGAGTCACTCTCAGCCGCCACGTCCTCCGAGGGGTTGTTTTGAGTGTGGTGACACTCGTCACCTGGTTAGATATTGACCCAGAGCCAGGAGGGGTGCACCTCCACAGACTTATCAACCTCCATGTGCTCCACCGGGTCCTCTGGCCATTCTTCCAGCACCAGCTACTACCCCACCTCCTCAGCCAGCCCGAGGTGGAGGTCGGGGAGGTCGAGGTCGCCCTAGAGAGGGAGGCCAGGCCAGGTACTATGCCCTTCCAGCCCGTTCAGAGGTCGTTGCTTCAGATTCAGTTATCACAGGTATCGTCCTTGTCTGTCATAGGGATGGATCAGTATTATTTGACCCGGGCTCTACGTATTCATATATGTCTTCTTATTTTTCTCCATATTTGGGGATATCTCGGGATTCTTTGAGTTTCCCTGTTTATGTATCTACTCCCGTGAGAGATTCTCTCATTGTGGACCGCGTATATCGATCGTGTTTTCTTGCTCTTAGTGGTTTTGAGACCAGAGCTGATTTGTTATTTCTCAGTATGGTAGATTTTGATGTTATCTTGGGCATGGACTGGTTGTCACCCCATTATGCTATTCTTGATTATCATGCTATGACCGTGACACTAGCTATGCCAGGTTTGCCGAGATTAGAGTGGAGAGGTACCTTAGAGTATACTCCCCATAGGGTCATTTCATTATTAAGGCTCAGCGAATGGTTAAGAAGGGGTGTGATGCATATTTGGCCTATGTGAGAGATTTCAATATTGATACCTCTACAGTCGAGTCAGTTCCAGTAGAGAGGGATTTTCCATATGTGTTTCCAGCTGATCTTCCGGGCATGCCGCCCGACAGTGATATTGATTTTGGCATTGATTTGTTGCAGGCACTCAGCCCATTTCTATTCCTCTGTACCGTATGGCTCCTCTTGAGTTGATGGAGTTGAAGGAGCAGTTACAGGATTTTCTTGATAAGGGTTTCATCAGGCCCAGTGTATCACCTTGGGGTGCTCCGGTCTTATTTGTAAAGAAGAAGGATGGTTCTATGCGTATGTGTATTGATTATTCCAGCCTTATCTTTATTCCTTCATCATTGTGTTTATTGACGACATCCTGGTATACTCCCAGTCTCGGGAAGATCATGAGCAGCACTTGAGGACCGTGCTTCAGACTTTGAGGGAGAAGAGGTTATACGCAAATTTTTCTAAGTGTGAATTCTGGCTTGATTCAGTGGCATTCTTGGGCCACATAGTGTCTTGTGAAAGGATCCGGGTAGATCCGCAGAAGGTGGAGGCAGTGCAGAGTTGGCCTAGACTGTCATAAGCTACGGAGATTCGTAGTTTCCTCGGTTTGGCAGGATATTACCATCGCTTTGTGGAGGGATTTTCATCCATTGCAGCACCTATGACCAGGTTGACCCAAAAGGGTGCTCCGTTCAGGTGGACCGAGGAGTGTGAGCAGAGCTTTCAGAAGCTCAAGACGGCTTTGACTACAACCCCAGTATTAGTATTGCCTACAGGTTCGGGGTCCTACACTGTCTATTATAATGCCTCGAGGATTGGCCTTGGAGTGGTATTGATACAGGACGGTAGGGTGATTGCCTACGCATCTAGACAGTTGAAGGTACATGAGAAGAATTATCTGGTTCATGATCTCGAGTTAGCAGCTATTGTTCACTTCCTAAAGATCTGGCGTCATTATTTGTACGGTGTTCCCTGTGAGATTTACACTGACCACCGGAGTTTGCAGTACTTATCCAGGCATAAGGACCTTAATTTGCGTTAGCGAACGTGGTTGGAGCTACTTAAAGACTATGATATCACTATATTGTACCACCTGTGGAAGGCCAATGTAGTGGCCGATGCCTTGAGTCACCGGGAAGAGAGTTTGGGGAGCTTGGCATATCTTCTGGCAGCTGAGAGGCCCTTAGCCTTGGATGTTCAGGCCTTAGCCAATAAGTTCGTGAGATTGGATATTTCATAGCCTAGCCAGGTATTAGCTTGTGTGGTTGCTCAGTCTTCTGTTTATGACCGTATCAGAGAGCGCCAGTGTGATGATCCTCAATTGGTGGAGAAGAATGTAAAAGGATATAGTTGGGTTTGTGGCCAAGTGTCTCAACTGTCAGCAGGTTAAATATGAGCATCAGAGACCGGGTGGATTACTTCTAAGGTTAGATATCCCAAAGTGGAAGTGGGAGCGGATCACCATGGACTTTGTGGTTGGACTTCCTCAGACTTTGAGAAAGTTTGATGCTATTTGGGTTATCGTGGATCGGCTAACCAAGTTAGCCCATTTCATTCCAGTGTTGACTACATACTCTTCAGAGAGATTGGTTGAGATTTATATTAGAGAGATTGTCCGCCTTCATGGTATTCCGGTATCCATCATTTCAGACAGAGGTACACAGTTCACATCACGGTTTTGGAGAGCCGTACAACAGGAGTTGGGAACTAGGGTGGAGCTAAGCACAGCCTTTCACCCTCAGATGGACGGGCAGTCCAAGCGCACGATTTAGATTCTTGAGGATATGCTCTGTGCCTGTGTGATGGAGTTTGGAGGGTCATGGGACCAATACTTGCCACTTGCAAAGTTTGCTTACAATAACAGTTATCATTCCAGCATTCAGATGGCACCGTATGAGGCTTTGTATGGTAGGCGGTGCTGGTCCCTTGTAGGATGGTTTGAGCCGGGCGAGGCCCGATTGTTGGGTACTGATTTGGTCCAGGATGCCCTGGATAAGGTAAAGGTGATTCAGGAGAGACTTCGCACAACCTAATCTAGGCAGATGAGTTATGCAGAACGGAAGGTTCGTGACTTGGCATTTATGGTTGGTGAGAGGGTCTTGCTTCGGGTATCTCCTATGAAGGGCTTCATGAGGTTCGGGAAGAAGGGAAAGCTGAGACCGATGTTCATTGGTCCTTTTGAGATATTGCAGGGAGTGGGGGAGGTTGCTTATGAGCTTGCCTTGCCTCCCAGCATAGCAGGAGTTCACACGGTATTCCACGTGTCTATGCTCCAGAAGTATCACGGTGATCCGACTCATGTATTGGATTTCAGCTCAGTCCAGTTGGACAAAGATCTATCTTATGTGGAGGAGCCTGTAGCCATTTTGGACAGGCAGGTCAGAAAGCTCAGGTCAAAGAATATTGCTTTAGTAATGGTCCAGTGGAGGGGTCAGCCGGTCGAGAAGGCGACTTGGGAAATCGAGCAGGATATGCGCAGCCAATACCCTCATCTTTTCACAGTTTCAGGTATGTCTTTATACTCATTCGAGGACAAACGATTATTTTAAGAGGGGGAGGATGTAACGACCCGGCCAGTCATTTTGATAATTTGAGCCCCGATCCCCTCATATCTGCTTTCCCAATATTTCTTTCTTCTTTTGGGATATGCCGGAGTGTTTGGTTATGGAATTCGGGGAGTTTTGGGACACTTGGTCCCTAGTTGTGAGTTAAAGCCTTAGAGTTTGGATCGTAGTCGGAACTGTATGAAGACGGATCCGAAATGGAATTCTATCAACTCTGTTAGCTCCGTTGAGTGATTTTGGGGTTAGGAGCGCGTCCGGATTGTGTTTTCGAGGTCTGTAGTAGATTTAGGCTTGAATTGGCGAAAGTTAGTTTTTCGGCGATTTCGGTTGATAATGGAAATTTTGATATCGAGCTCGGAATGGAATTCCGAGAGTGGTTGCAGGTTCGTAGTGTCATTTGTGACCTGTGTGTAAAATTTGAGGTCATTCAGACTAAAATTGATGTGGTTCGGCGTCGTTTGTAAAATTTGAAAAAAATTAAAATTCTTAGGCTTGAATCCGTGCTTAATTCATGATTTTGGGGTTGTTCGATGTGGTTTGAAGTCTCAACTAAGTTCGTATGGTGTTTTAGGATTAGTTGGTATGTTTGGTTGAGGTCCCAGGGGCATCGGGTGTGTTTCAGATGCTTAACGAGTGAAAGCTTTGACTTAGAAGAATTTCTAATTTTTTTGCTAGTTCTTGTGTTTTCGCACCTGCGGTGGGGAGTCCATGGGTGCGGCCTCGCAGAAGCGAGGCTTGCAGGCGCAGATAAGAGAAAGTCGAGAGTTGGCCTGGGGTTGCAGGTGCGAGGAAGTTCCGCATCTGCGATCCCCGCAAATGCGCAAGTATGTTCGCAAATGCGCAAGATGCACAGAAGCGGAAAGGACGTCCGCAGGCGCGAGTGCGCAGGTGCAGCCCTTTCGTCGTAGGTGCGAAGGCAGAGGGGGAAAGTGATTTGCGCATATGCTCACGTTTTTCGCACAATCGCACCAGCAGGTGCGAGCCTAGGTTCCGCAGGTGCGGAAATACCTGGGCAGTGATTAAAACCGAAGGGCTTCGCGATTTTTGTCATTTTTGGCTTTGCAAACTCGGGTTAGGGCGATTTTTGAGAGCATTTTCGAGGCATTTCTTGAGGTAAGTTCCTTGTGCTTATTTTTGGTCAATAATATTGCCTTGCCATGTATTTTCCCACCTAGTTAATGTGTATTCAAGGTAGAAATTGAAAGTTGGAGGCCAGGGATTTGGAAGTTTGAATTGTGAATTGGAGGACCATTTGGTGTCGGATTTTAGTAAATTTGATATGGTTAGACTCGTGAGTGAATGAGCTTTCTAGTTTTGTGAATTTTTTCGGGTTTCTAGACGTGGGGCCTGGGGCCGGGTTTGAGTCAATTTCGGGTTTTGGCCTAATTTTGTAGTTTTTCTTGTGGGATTCATATCATTAGCGCGTATTAATGGTATTGTACTGTTTTGAATAGATTCGGTCCATTTAGAGTCGGATACTCGTGGCAAGAACGTTATATCAGGTTGATTTGAGCAGTTCGAGGTAAGTGGCTTGCCTAACCCTGTGTTGGGGACTTTTCCCCTTTGGATATCTTGATATTATTTGTTGTGCGGGCGCCGTGTACGTGAAGTGACGAGTACGTACACGGGCTATTATTGCCAAAATCCTGTTTATCCTTTTTAAATCATAAATTGTCTCTCTTATTAAATTGTACTAATATGTTTAATTATTTAGTTTAGACTAGAAAGGCATGCTTACATGTTTTAACTGCCTATTTGACATTTTGTGCGCCATGCTTAGTTAAATCCCTATTTTCCTTATCTGTGTTCAATATAAACTGTATAACTCGATGCCATACATGCCATTTCATCTTGCGTTGCATATTTAAATTGGGACAATGGACGTATCTCGGGAGATCCCCCAGCACTGCATATTTACTTTGGGACTACGGACGCATTCCGGGAGATCCCACAACAATGCATATTTACTTTGGGACTACAGTCGTATTCCGGGAGATCCCCTAGCACTGCATATTTACTTTAGGACTACAAACGTATTCCGGGAGATCCCCCTGTACTATATATTCATTCGGAACTATGGGACGGTATCCCGGGAGATCTTTCCACTGTGTTTACCTTGTTTTGAGCCGAGGGCTCCCTTAACTATTAAATTTTCGAGATTTTCTTTAACTATGTTACCGTAAATTTAACTTATATCTTTTACTGTTTAATTTATTATATTTACTCCGGTAAGGCCTTGACCTAACCTCGTCACTACTCGACCGAGCTTAGGCTTGACACTTACTGGGTACCATTGTGGTGTACTCATGCCCTTCATGCACATGTTTTCGTGTGCAGATCCAGGTACGAGCTATCAGCCTTGGGGTTAGTGCGTGCTGCTGATTATAGGAGACTCCAAGGTACTTCTGCTTGCGTCCGCAGATCTTCGGAGTCCCCTTCTACTCCCTTGCCTAGAGACTTTCTTTATTATCTTCAGACTTTTGTATAGAGCTACAAATATTATAGCGGCTTGTGACTTAAGGATATTACGGGTCTTGGGAAACTATTTTGTATATGCCGAGTGGTGCTAATTTTGGCTATTTATAATGTGCTATTTATCTTTAAAAGGGTTGTGTTTTCTTTATATTTTTCGCAATATTAGGCTTACCTAGTCGTAAAGACTAGGTTCCATCACGACACCTTACGGAGGGATAATTTGGGTCGTGACAATTTTATTGTCTAATGGAGTATAATTCCATTTTGGATAAAGATCAGATTGCTATTATGATGTTGGCGTATTAGTTATGATCTTTGAGTCTACTCTCATGTCTTCATGTTTCTCTATGATTCTATTGGTTGTTTGATTAAACTGATAAATGATATGTAAGCACATATTGATGTTAGTTGGATCTTCACATTGCATGATTATGAGGTTATCTCATATTGAGACTAAGTTTTCCCTTTATACCTGAAGTATAATCCTAAATACATTCAGCATGCTCCCTTTATTTAAAAATATCTTTATCTTCTCTTGAACCTCACACATGATGGACTTAATGGTAACCTTTTCATGTCCAAATCTCTGCACAATCTCTTTTGTGTGTGCTTGTGGCCTTATGTTATCCAACATCTCTGCCTGATTGGCCATATGTGTGCCTACATTGTTTTGAAATCTCCATTATTCTCTTAAACATATAGGTCTCAACTCTAAAATAACTTCTGCCACTACTACTTGAACATGACTGCTTGCTTTCATTTTAATAAGACTGATTTCAAGTTAAGACTTTCAAAAGATATAGATGTGTAACTTGATGAATTGAAACCTTGTTAAACACTCTTTAAGATCCGGGTAGATATGTGAACTTGTTGATATCCTCAAAAGTTCTAATTATAATTTGTGATCTCGTTAATCCTAGTTGTGATATGAATACATGTGTTATGATTGTGGTTATTGTCCTTAACATCTTCCTATACTCCTTTAGTGCTCTATTCAAATTGTTAATCTGTGTACACTTAAGGGTCAAAGCTTAATCAACATGTGATTAATTTAATTGGGCTGCTCTCCCTGGCACAAGTATTGCCCTGGGCCTTCAGACCCTTGGGAACTTTGAAGTGTCAGGGGATTAAACGGAGGCTTTGACCTTGAGTGGAACTCTACCCTTAGCCTCTAACCCATTGATATTAATTTCTCCCTTTGGGTTTAGTGTTTAATGACAACGAAATATTTTTAATATAAATTATCTAACCATATGTGACCCCACACCAGTATAACCTTTCATGATGGTTAAGTACAATTAGTTTATTATATTTTTGTTCAAGTCATTTACTTATATATTACATGCATGACTGCAAAATGTAGAATGTTATATCTAATGACCTTCTTTTTTTAACATGTATTATAATTGGGCATGTCGAGTTCCTAAAGGACTCAGGTCCAAGTCCAGCTCCTGTGCGTTTGGGAGGTTTGAAGTCAGTTGATGTCCGCTTCCTGCTATATGTTGGTCCTGCCTCCTTGAGGCCGAAACCCCTAAAGTCCTTTCTTTCCCTTCGCTCCTTTATCTGCTGCTTTCGTTATTCTACAACTGCACTACGTTGTTACTCTTTACTGCATTTCCTGTTTTTTTATCTCACATGTATATAACAATTATATAGGTTAGCAAATAATTCTACATCCTCTAGTCATAAACTATTATTAATTTATTATGCTTTTTTAACTTTTTCCCTAAATATTTTGAAGCCCAGAGGAATAACAAAGGTAGCAGTCCCTCTTTCGAAAAGAAAAACTAGAACTAATTTGCATGCTTAAATTTTCTTTCTAAAAGGGAATCAACCATTTCGAAAAGATTAAAGTGTTGTTGTCCCAAAAACAAAGGCTTTCAAACAGTTTTCTATTTAAAACCAAGGTACATCTTAGGATCATTTTCATAACACTTTACCACATTAGAATAATATGAACTTCTATGCTTTAGGAAACAAAGTACATTAACTTAGTTTTTTTTTACACTTTCATAGCAAACGTTCCATCCTTTAAAGTTCTTTTCAAGCTTATGTAGACTAACATTATTTTTCTAAGGCTTTTATTTAAATCCATTCTCTTTAAAACATACTCTAACCTTATAGATATTATTCCCTAATATATGGTAAGTTATACTCTTTTGAATACTAGTTAAAGCATAATACAAGCAATTAGTCCTAAATCTAGTCTAAGTCCTATGAAGCTACCTCAGGTAAATTTTAAGGGGTGCCTAACACCTTCCCCTTAGAAGAACCAGAAACCTTACCCATAATCTCACCGGCTAGCAGACTAATAAAGAATATGACCTTTAGTAATTAAATAGGTACCCTAGTATACCTTTAAATATTAGGTGGCGACTCTTTTTCATCTACAACAAAGAAACCACAAGTTGAATCTTGTTTTGACTAGTGCAAAATAAAGTACAACATGAAGGATTCAGTTAAATTATAGTGAGAGATTATGGAAGTAATGAGGTAAGGGCAATTTGGGTTATCGAATGTTGTTGTCGCGCCCCCGACCTCGGGGAGCGCGACCGACGCTCAACCGAGATAACCCGGTCGAGAAAGTCTGCTAGATTTTCTTCTATCCAACTCACCCATAAATAAAGGGAAGATAAATTTCATTAATTAACACCAAGAGGATTCATGAACAACACAAATTCCATCACCATTAGTTACTTAATTTGAAAATCACAAAATACATACACTTTCATGGTTGAAGTGAAACAAGTGATTCAAATACAACAAGACTAATTTGACTTTCCCAACACCCATATATACAACCCACAATGTATCTATGGAGCCTCTAATAGATACAAAAGTGTACAATGATAGTGCCGGCAACAAGGCTCCCGCTATACCTCAAAACATAATACACACAGAACAGAAGATGCACAATCCTGAAATGAAGTGGGGCTCACCAAGTCAACTATGAAGAGAGTGTACAACTATCACTAGTCAATACCTCCCGCTGTGGAACAACCTGCATCCATTAAAGATCCAGTGTCCCAGCAAGAGGGACATTAGTACATGTCGAATAGTACTAGTATGAAAACCAATATGCCTATTCAAGGACTTGGAAATATAACATGAATATGATGAATCATGATAACGATAAAAGGGCTTAGATAGTCGTTACAGTCAAAGCAAATTTATTTAGAACATCCAATAACATTTATAAATTTCAGTTCGGGGATCCGCTATAACCACCTTATACAAAGAGGCCCTGGCATGTCACCCCAATGTATGCGGGTGGAGGTGCCACCACAATGCCGTAAAATCCACACAAAGCGGCCCTGCCGCCTCACCCCAATGTATATGGGTGGAGGTGCAATCACAGTGCTATAAACTCTACACAAAGAGGCCCTACTGCCTCACCCCAATGTATGCGGGTGGAGGTGTATTCACAACTTCGCGCTTTTGATTCCCAAAGCAATAATAGTTTGTTCAAAAGTGTTCTCTTCCAATCAACCTTTTGGCACCTTTGGCCTTAACAAGTGTAAGTTGATAAGGTCTCATCATATGAGTAATAAGTGTTTAATCACATTGATTTCATACAAGATTTTTCTTACCAAAAGGGATATAACATAATTAAGTCAAAAATAGAGAATCATTAACACATGAGGGTTCTAATACCTTATGCCAATCAGGTATCAATTTTACTAGTTTAAATATCACGCACCAATAGTGTTACAAGTTCGAACTTCACACGATGGGGTTTTGTATGAATACAAAAATTTCAATGCCAGAAAAAAGAGTTTCGCCTTCATACCTCGAAAGAGCTTTTCGCAAAGCAACAATAATGTCCCAACACTCCTAACGTTGCCAATCTATAGAGGAGGAGATAATTACAAGCACGATTAGAGGAATTCGCATGGCAAGGGCTGTTTCGACTATGACCAGACCTTTCCCTCAACTAATTAAACAACAAAACCACCCAAGATTGCTCAACAACTTCCCCACAGTCTCTATTAGCCCATGTATGTGTTAAAATCTACCCCCCATCACCCATAATCAACTCAAACCCGAAATTGAAGGGTTGGAGGAAGAATTCCTTACCTTTTTGAAGCCCCAGCAAGTTCCTTTTGATGAAATTTCCAAGGTTTAATCAAAGTAGAATATTGGAATCCTTAGTCCTCCCTTTCCTCTCTCTAGAATAGCTCTCTCTTCTCTCTAAAATGACAAGTAATCCCCCAAAAATGAACCCTTAGGCTAGATAAACGTAGTGGGGGTCGGTGTCATGACCTAAAATCCCTCTGAAGGAGTCGTGATGGCACCTAGTCTCTAAAAATAGGTAAGCCTAACGTTGACTGAAATAACAACAATATTTAAACAACATCGAACAATTTCGAAATAGAAATCTTTATACAAATTTACAATCCCAAAACCGGCAGTACAAGTCATAAGCCTTTCTAGGAGAAGTTTTACATTATGAATACATCACTGTTCTGGAATAGGAGAAACAATGGTAATAAATACATTAGAGATGACTTCGGAGCCTGCGAACGCCCGGCAAGTGTACCTTGAAGTCTCCAGCCACACCAAGAATGAGTCTCCAAACCAACTCGATCCGGAGTACCAGGTTCTGAACAAAAACAATGTGCAGAAGCATATCATGAATATACCACGGTGGTACCCAGTAAGTATCAAGCCTAACCTCGGTAGCATAGTGACGAGGCCAGGTCAAGACACCTACCGAAAATATAATCATGTGCAGGATATGACATAAAGCTAACAAGGAAGGAATATCATAGTAATGCCAATAGCAGAAAGAAATCAAATTACAATCAATAATAACGATAAGGGGAACACGAATGGCAACGAGAAAAAACCAAGTAATTAAAAACAATATAATTGGGGTACGAATGAAGTATAAATGTGCTCATGTAGGGAAAACGATATCAACTCAACCAATCATATCGTTTCTAATACACAATTCCAACAATTCCAATGCTTGTAATCTCATATCATAAATCACAACTTCCAAACCTTTAACACACATAGCACCTTGTGCCCACATCTTTCCATCTCTCTTTTCACAGCAAAACCCACGTGCTACTCGGTACATAATATCCATGTCAAATGCTAATTATGATGTTCCAGAGATTTTATTCATACATCACAAGGATAAAATTTCAGTTTCTAGACCATGTAGGAAATTCGTGAGAAAGATGATTTTATTTTAGAAATTATTTAAGTGAATAAAAATAATATTTTTCAAATAAAATTACAACATCGAACAAGCTATTGAATTGAATATATAATTTATTAAATTAAATCATAATAACAATTCCTTTTTGAAGTAAGATAAAAACCTCAGACATGTTAAGAAGATTAAGTTGAGAAATCAATTGAAGTAAAGTATGACAACTAATAGAAGTGGTAAGTATCGAAATAAACAGCGGGTTTTAACTTAAAATTCACACAAGGCAGCGTGATATTAATTCTTTTATTTTAAATCACCAGATTACTAACAATTCAGTAGGGCAGGCGGTAATGACTCAACATAGTAAATTCACCTTAAAAATCAATTTACCAAAATAATAGTACTAGGAAAAAGAGTTCAGGAAATGATGGCAAGGCAGTATGTCAATGGCAATAACTCAATCCTCACAAGACAGTGAAAACCGGAAATACAAATTCTCAGAATCTCGTACGAAGGAACTGAATCCAATACAATAATATAGGGTATACAAAATACACAAATATGTTGCGGCGTGTAACCCGATCACACCATATAATATCAATATCATAATTCACCCTTATTCCACCATATCAATTCACCCTTATTTCACCTGTTGCGGCGTGCAACCCGATCCCGCCATACAATATCAATATCAATATCATAAAAATAAATAAAATATGTTGCGGCGTGCAACCCAATCCCACCATATAATATCAATATCATAATTCACTCTTATTTCACCATAATAATCCACCCTTATTTCACCTGTTGCGGCGTGCAACCCGATCCCACCGTACAATAACAATATCACAATATAAATATCCTCATTTATTCCACCACCTCCCTTATTTCACCTATTGCGGCGTGCAACTGATCCCCGGTACAATAATTTAAATCAACAATAGCAATTCAATAACTAAATTTACCAGAATTTTTACAATCAAGGGTATGAGTACACGGCAACAAGGGAACCACGTAAAATCAAAGGAATACAACAACCTTTACAAAATGACAAGACAAGTAAAGCACATGATAACTAGCAGGCAATCACAATAATATTTAGACATGTAGCAAATATGCGCATAATCATAGAAGAACTCAATAATTAAGAGGTAACAAGGCAATAAGGAAGGCAATAACTTCAGCTAAGGCATATAAGGGCCAAACAACAAGTAAGAGGTACAATAAGTGCTAACAACGTCAAATAGAGCATGTGAGAGTAGCCTAACAACGAGATACCTCATGTTATGGAAATTTAATCAAAGGTATGGGAAGAGACTAGGCAATCTAAACCGGTCAATGCCACATATAGACTGTGTACCCACTCGTCACCTTGCGTACACGACTTTCACATAACAAGATAGCACAATCGACTCAATTCCTAAGGGGTAGGTTCCCCCCCACAAAGTTAGACAAGACACTTACCTCAATTCGGCCAACTCAATACTCAATTTAGCTTTTCCTTTACCAATTCACCATCGCTCGGCTCAATCTATCCAAACACGACTTAAATACATCAAACAATGCAAGAGAAAACAATTTCAATTAACAAAGGTATGATCCTTTTACAAATTGTAAAAAGTCAACAAAAGTCAACTCTCAGGGCTCGCACCTCGGAATCCGATAAAATTTACAAAACCCGAACACCCATTCCAATACGAGTTCAACCATACTAAAATTATCGAGTTCTGATACCAATTCGTCTTTCAAATCATCATTTTTCATTTTTGAAAGATTTTACAATTTTCCCCAAAATTACCTTTAGATTCTCATGAATTTGATGTTAAATCTAATGTATATTCACAAAATATAATTGAATATTGATTAGGGTATCTACCCAATGATTGTAGATGAAAATCTTCTCTCAAAATCGCCCACTCTCGGACCTAGGGTTCAAAACATGAAAAAAATGAAGCTAAAACTCGAAATTGAAGTCTCAATACCAGCCTCAGATGTCGTATTTCCGACATCTGGATCGCAATTGTGATGCTCGCAAATACAACAAAAGCGTCGCAAAAGCGAAGGCTGACCAGCTCTGCCAAGGTCGCAAATGCGAGCTCAGAGTTTTCGCAAAAAGCGACAATTTGTGTCACAAATGCGAAGCTGCCTAATCACAAATACAATGAAATAGTTTGCAATTGCAAACTTCCTTGCCCCAGTCCATCGTTGCAAAAGCGAGAATTATCTCGCAAATGTGGACATCGTAAATGCGAGAACAGAGACACCAACACAATAGAACCTTTTTCCAATACTCCGAAACGCGTACGAAACTCATCCGAGCCCTCGGGGCTCTATACCAAACATCCACACAAGTTTGAAAACATAACACGAACTCGCTCGCATGATCGGAAGACCAAAATAACCTCTAGAACCACGAATCGGATGCCAAAACACATGAAAATCACCATGAACTTCAAGAACTTCTAGAATCGCAACCATACGTCCGAACCATATCAAATCAACTCCAAATGACACCAAATTTTACAGGCAAGTCCCAAATGACAAAACAGAGCTGTTCCAACTCTCAAAATCACATTCCGACCCTGAGATCACCAAAGCCAATGCTCGGTAAAACCTCTCAATCTTCCAAATCTTTAACTTTCCAATTTTTGCCAAAATCCTTCAAATTACCCTTCGAACCTCCTAATCCAAATCCGTACGCATGCCTATGTCCAAAATCACCACCCGAGCCTATCGGACCCATCAAAACTCCAATCCGAGGTTGAATACTCAAAAGTCAAACCTTGGTCAATTATTTAAACTCCAAACCTCTCAAATGAGAGTCACTCCTAAAGATCCTTTTCGAACTTCTCAAAGTCCCGAACCGATGATGCACGAAAGTCATAATAGACTCGTGACCTCAAACTGCCGAACCGGATGCAATTGCTCAAAATGACCAGTCGGGTCATTACAATCGGGTTATAAAATTAGAAAAATGAAGTCCCGATGCAGATTTGTGGTCACATATGTGACCGCATAAACCTCTGTGGTCCGCAAAATGGACCGCGTAATGGTCCTCCAGAACTGGGAATTTATGCTTCACTCTGCGATAGGTTTGTGGTCCGTAGGCCAATTCTGCGATCACATAATGGACCGCAAAACCTCCTTTCAAAATTTCTCATACTGGTTCTGCTATGGGATCTGCTCCTCAAATTTGAAAAATCTTTCTACTTCACTCCGCGGCGAATATGCGGCCCACAAACTGGTTCTGCGGTCGCATAGTGGACAACAGAACGGCCATGTTCTGCAAACATTTTCCTTCAACTCCTCGATGCACTGAGTAACCGCGAAGAATTTCTACAATCAACAAATACATTAGCTTACCTTGGCACCACAAAACCTCGGGTTCTAGGTTAAATTTCACGGGGCCTTACATCCTCCCCTATTAAGATCACTCGTCCTCGAATGAGGGTCAAAATTCACCATTAGCATCCAATGTGACTCAGGTGCTATAACACACACCAGCAGTTCCAAGTTTTTGACTAAATCCTTAAATTTAAAAACATTTCACCAGAGTCTCCCCTGTAATTGCGCCTATCCACCTGCCAGAGAATAACAAAAACAAATCCTAACAACATATACATAAACCAATGAAGTAACATAACACAAAACAACACCAATCATGGCCTCATAAGTAACATATCACCAGAAAGGAACACCCTTAAGATCAACTATACAAGTGATACATAAATCGTAGTGTACTTCTTCATTAGATTCAATTACATAGCTAGTCAAACAAATGAGGGTACTTCTTCTTCATTTCTTCCTCGGCCTCCCAAGTGGCCTCTTTAACATGTTGGTTTCGCCATAGCACTTTCACGAAGGCAATTTCTTTATTTCTTAGCTTTCGGACTTGCCTATCAAGAATGGCAACTGGAACTTCTTCATAAGTCAGTTCTTTATTGATCTCAATAGTCTTAACTGGCACAATAAGCAATGGATCTCCAACCACCTTCTTCAACATGGACACGTGAAACACCGGGTGCACTAAAGACATCTTTGGAGGTAGTTCAAGCTTGTAAGCCACCCGAACAATACTCGGAATGATTCTGTATCGCCCAATGTACCTCGGACTCAACTTTCCTTTCTTACCAAACTTCATTATGTCCTTCATGGGGAAACCTTTAGGAATACCCAATCATCCTCTTTGAACACCAAATCCCTGCGACGCACATACGAATAGGACTTTTAACCACTTTGAGCGGTTCCCAACCGATCCTTAATGTTATTAACCTTCTCCATAGACTAATGCAGGAGGTATGGTCCTATCAATTCTTCTTCCACAATCTCGAACCACCCAATGGGATATCTACATCTCCTAAAATATAAAGCCTCAAACGGTGCCATCTGAATGCGAGATCAAAAGCCTCAGGTGAGTTTCAGAGTTTTGATGGTTTATGTAATGACCCGACCGGTCATTTTGAGAATTAGAGCCTCGATCCCCTAATAACTACTTTCCCCATATCTATTTCTACTATTATGACTTTTCGTAATGATTGGTTTTGAGTTTCGAGAGTTTTTTGGGACACTTAGTCCCTAAATGAGAGCTTAAGCCTTAGAATTTGGACCATAGTCAGAACTGTGTGAAGACGACTCCGAAATGGAATTCCATCGGTTCCGTTAGCTCCGTTAGGTGATTTTGGGTTTAGGGGCATGTCCGAATTGTGTTTTGGAGGTCCGTAGCTCATTTAGGCTTGAAATGGCGAAAGTCAGATTTTTGGAGTTTTGAGCCGGTAGTGGAATTTTTAATATCGGGGTCGTTTTCTGATTCCGAAAGTTGGAGTAGGTCCGTAATGTTGATTATGGCTTGTGCACAAAATTTGAGGTCAATCGGACGTGATTTGATAGGTTTCGGCATCAGTTGTAGAATCAGGGGCCTCGGGTGAGTTTCGGACGCCCAACGTTTCAATTTTTGGACTTAGGAGGTTGCTGAAGTTTTCTAGTGTCTTAGTTCTGGTTTCCTTATACGCGATCACGTGGGGTGATCTGTGATCGCGTAGGCTTAGCTGGGCAGAGGATGGAATTGTTCTTCGCATTCGCGGACATGTGCATGCGATCACGTAGGGTTAAGTGTACCAAAGCTAGACCACGCGCTTTGCTCATCGCGAACGCGTGCGGATGTTCGCGATCGCGTGAGTAGGGGAGCCAGAGCATCGCGTTGGCATGGTGTTTTACGCGATCGTGTAGAGTAATTTCTAGGGTAGCAAAGTTGTTCTTCGCGACCGCGAGGAAATTTCCACTATCGCGATTAAGGAATAAATGGGAGTGTTAAAGTTTCAAAAAATGGGGGTTTTGCCATTTTACCAAAAACTTGAGATAGGGAGCTCGGATTTGGACGAGATTTTGAGGTATTTTCAGAGATATCGATTGGGAAACGATTTTTAACTCATTTATTGTTATATCCCACTAATCTATCATTAATTTCCTCTTTAATTTCGGATTTTTGGGGTTGAAATTGGAAACAAATTGGAAGAACTTCTTCAACAAAGATTTTGAGTTTTTAAGGGGATTTTTGGTCGGATTTGAGCAAATTTTATATGGTTAGGCTCGTGAGCGAATGGGTGTTCGTATTTTGTGACTTTACCCGATTCCAAGATGTGGGTCCCACGGGCCATTCGGAGCTGGATATTCGTGGGAAAGGCATTGTGACCGATTGATTGAGCATGGTTCGAGGTAAGTGGCTTGCCTGACCTTGCGTTGGGAACTTTTCCCTTAAGATGTTTGATATTAATTGATGTATGGGTGCCGTGTACGTGAGGTGACGAGTACGTGCACAGGCTATTATTGTAAAAATCCCATTTTTCCTTTCTAAATCATAAACTATTTTCACTTATTAAATTGCACTAATACGTTTAATTGTTTAGCTTAGATTAGAGGAGCGTGCTTACGTGTTTTACTTCCCTATTTGACATTTTGTGCCCCATGCTTAGTTAAGTCCCTATTTTCCTCATCCGTGTTCAGTATAAACTGTATAACTTGATGCCATACCTTCCATTTCATCTTGCGTTGCATATTTAAATTTGGACTACAGACGTATTTCGGGAGATCCCCCTGTCTTGCATATTTAGTTCGGGACTACGGACGTATTCCGGGAGATCCCCCAGCACTGCATATTTACTTTAGGACTACTGACATATTCCGGGAGATCTCCATGTACTGCATATTTACTTTGGGACTACGGGACGGTATCCCAGGAGATTTCCCACTGTGTTTACCTTGTTCTGAGCCGAGGGCTCCTTTAACTGTTAATTCTTTCTAGAATTTCTTTAACTGTGTTACCATAAATTTTACTTATATCTTTTACTATCTAAGTTATTATATTTACTCCGGTAGGCCCTTGACCCGACCTCATCACTACTCGACCGAGGTTAGGCTTGGCACTTACTGGGTACCATTGTGGTGTACTCATGCCCTTTCCTGCACATGTTTTCATGTGCAGATCCAGGTGCGAGCTATCAGCCTCGGGTTTAGTGTGTGCTGCTGATTCTAGGAGACTTCAAGGTACTTCTGCTTGCATCTGTATATCTTCGGAGTTCCCTTCTACTCCCACGCCTAGATATTTTCTTTATTATCTTCAGACTTTTATATAGAGCTACATAGATTATTGCAGCTTGTGACTTAGTGATATTCCGGATCTTGGGAAATTATTTTGTATATGTCGAGTGGTACTACTCTTGGCTATTCACAATATGGTGTTTATCTTTAAAATGTTGTGTTTTATTTATATATTTTTTTAATATTAGGCTTACCTAGTCGTAAAGACTAGGTTCCATCACGACACCTTACGGAGGGTTAATCTGGGTCATGACAAGTTGGTATCAGAGCACTAGGTTCATAGGAGTCGCGAGTCACAAGCCAATTTATTAGAGTCTTGCGGATCGGTGCGGAGACGTTCGTACTTATCTTTGGGAGGCTATGTAACTGTTAAGAACAATCATATTTCTTTGATTTCCTTGTCGTGCAAGTTATTGACACCAAAAATTCTAAGATTCTATTCTATTATTTTTCATCGATGGTGAGGACCCGTACCGGGAGGACCGACGATCAGGCACCCAACACCCGATGGAGAGCCGTTAGAGGCCGGGGTCGGGGTAGAGGACGACCATGCAGTGCAGCCCGAGCACCTGCGAGAGCTACGTCAGAAGAGCCCCCGCAGCTCCAGCTAGAAGGCCAACACCAGAAATCCCTATTGCTACTCCAGCCCTCCAGGAGACTTTAGCTCAGTTCATGAGCATATTCAGCAATCTAGCTCAGGCTGGACTATTTCCGATAGCTCCCACTACATCTCAGGCCGGGGGAGGGGCACAGACTCTCGCAGCCCGCACTCATGAGCAGAGGGTCCAGGTTGATCAGGCCACAGAGTATATTCCTATGCCCCTAGTGGCTCCGGTTCAGCATGAGATCAGTGTAGCTGCTTCTGAGGCAGAGCAACTCAGACTTGAGAGGTACAAGAAGTACCACCCACCTACGTTCAGCGGACTAGCTTCAAATGATGCTCTAGGGTTTCTTGAGGAGTGTCATGGTATTCTCCACACTATGGGCATTGTTGAGACGAGTGGGGTTTCTTTCACCGCTTTCCAGCTGAGGGGAGCGGCATATCAGTGGGGGCGTGCCTATGAGTTGAGTAGTCCAAACGAGGTAGCCTCACTCACTTGGACTCAGTTTTCAGAGATGTTCTTGCATGAGTATGTTCCCAGAGCCACAGGGATGCTTGCCGCGTAGAGTTTGAGCAGCTGCGTCAGGGTGCTATGACTGTGTCGAAGTATGCAGTCAGTTTCAGTGAGTTAGCTCGCCATGCACCGGCTCTGATTGCTACACTCAGAGAGAGGGTTCGTCTCTTCATAGAGGACTCCACCCCAGTATTCGGACCAGTATGGCCAGGGAGTTAATTATGGACATCACTTATCAGCAGGTAGTGAGCATTGCCAGGAGAGTGGAGGGCATGTTCGCCCGGGACAGAGAGGAGAGAGAGGCCAAGAGGTCTCGAGAGACTGGTCATTATTCAGGAGCTCGTGCGCCAACAGCACGCTATGGTAAGGGTTTTGTGAGTCGCCCTGTTCATTCAGCTCTTCCAACAGCCAGCGGTGTTCCATCTCCTCCTAGACCTCAGGAGCCCTATTATGCACCGCCAGTATCCAGTATGCTTCCTACTCAAGGTGCTATTACCGGCCAGTCCAGCAGGCTAAGTCCGAGTCAGTCTCATCCACTGCATCCTCCGAGGGGTTCTTTTGATTGTGGTGACACTTGTCACATGGTTATAGATTGCCACAGAGCCATGAGGGCTGCACTTCTATAGACTTATCAGCCTCCACGTGCTCCACCGGGTCCTCCGGCCATTCTTCCAGCCCCAGCTGCCACCCCACCTCCTCAGCCAACTCAAGGTGGAGGTAGGGGAGGTCGAGGTTGCCCTAGAGTGGGAGGTTAGGCCAGGTACTATGCCCTTCCAGCCCGTTCAGAGGTCGTTGCTTCAGATTCAGTCATCACAGGTATTGTCCCTGTCTGTCATAGAGATGCATCAGTATTATTTGACCCAGGATCTACGTATTCATATGTGTCTTCTTATCTTGATCCACATTTGGGGATATCTCTGGATTCTTTGAGTTCCTCTATTTATGTATCTACTCCTGTGGGAGATTCTCTTGTTGTGGACCGCGTGTATCGGTCGTGTTTGATTGCTCTTAGTGGTTTTGAGACCAGAGCCGATTTATTATTGCTCAACATGGTGGAATTTGATATTATTTTGGGCATGGACTGATTGTCTCCCCATTATGCTATTCTTGATTGTCATGCTAAAACTGTGATATTGGCTATGCTAGGTTTACCGCGATTAGAGTGGAAAGGTACCTTAGAGTATACTCCCAGCAGAGTTATTTCCTTTCTTAAAGCTCAACGAATGGTTGAGAAGGGGTATGATGTGTATCTAGATTATGTGAGAGATATCAGTATTAATACCCCTATAGTTGAGTCAGTTTCGGTAGTGAGGGACTTTTCAGATGTGTTTCCAGCTGAATTTTTGGGCATGCCTCCCGATAGAGATATTGATTTGTTGCCAGGCACTCAGCTCATCTCTATTCCTCCATATCGTATGGCTCCTCCTGAAGTGAAGGAGTTGAAAGAGCAGTTACAAGAATTGCTTGCTAAAGGCTTCATTCGGCCCAGTGTGTCACCTTGGGGTGCTCCTGTCTTATTTGTGAAGAAGAAGGATGGTTCTATACGGATGTGTATTGATTACAGCCAGTTGAACAAAGTCACAGTGAAGAACAGGTATCTATTTCCTCGTATTGATGACTTATTTGATCAGTTACAGGATGTCAGAGTGTTTTCCAAGATTGACTTATGTTCAGGTTATCATCAGTTGAAGATTCAGGAGTCAGATATCCCGAAGACTGCTTTCAAGACCAGATATGGTCACTATGAGTTTCTTGTCATGTCATTTGGGCTGACCAATGCCCCAGCAGCCTTTATGTTTATGATGCACAGTGTGTTCCGGCCTTATCTTGATTCTTTTGTCATTGTGTTTATTGACGACATCCTGGTATATTCCTGGTCTCGGGAAGATCATGAGCAGCACCTGAGGACCGTGCTTCCAACTTTGAGGGAGAAGAAATTGTATGCAAAATTTTCTAAGTGTGGATTCTGGCTTAATTTACTAGCATTCTTGGGCCACATAGTGTCTTGTGATGCGATCAAGGTAGTTCCGAATAAGGTGGAGGCAGTGCAGAGTTGGTCCAGACCGTCATCAGCTACGGAGATCCGCAGTTTCCTTTATTTGTAGGGGTATTACCGTCGCTTTGTGGGGGGGTTTTCATCCATTGCAGCACCTATAACCAGGCTGACCCAGAAGGGTGCTCCGTTCAGTTGGACTGAAGAGTGTGAGGAGAGCTTTCAGAAGCTTAAGACAGCTTTGACTACATCCCCAGTATTAGTATTGCCTACAGGTTCGGGGCCCTACATTGTCTATTGTGAGGCCTCGAGGATTGGCCTTGGAGCGGTATTGATGTAGGACGGTAGGGTGATCGCCTACGCATCTAGACAGTTGAAGGTGCATGAGAAGAATTATCCGGTTCATGATCTCAAGTTAGCGGCTATTGTTCACGCCCTGAAGATCTGGCATCAATATTTGTACGGTGTTCCTTGTGAGATTTACACTGATCACCGGAGTTTGCAGCACTTGTGCAGGCAGATGGACCTTAATTTGCGTCAGCGGAGGTGGTTGGAGCTACTTAAAGACTATGATATCACAATATTATACCACTCGGGGAAGGCCAATGTAGTGGTCGATGCCTTGAGTCGACGGGCAGAGAGTTTGGGGAGTTTGGCATATCTTCCGGTAGCTCAGAGGCCCTTACCTTGGATGTTCAGGCCTTAGCCAGTCAGCTCGTTAGATTAGATATTTCAGAGCCTGGTCGGGTATTAGCTTGTGTGGTTGCTCGGTCTTCTCTTTATGACCATATCAGGGAGCGCCAGTGTGATGATCCTCATCTTCTAATTCTTCAGGACAGGGTTCGACGAGGTTATGCCAGAGATGTGACTATTGGTGATAACAGTGTGATGAGGATGCAGGGCCGGATCTGTGTGCCCAATGTAGATAGTCTTCGGGAGTTGATTCTCGAGGAGGCCCACAGCTCGCGGTACTCCATTCATCTCGGTGCCACGAAGATGTACCAGAATTTGAGACAGCACTACTGGTGGAGGAGGATGAAGAAGGATATAGTTGGGTTTGTGGCCCTCAACTGTCAGCAGGTCAAATATGAGCACCAGAGGCCGGGTGGATTACTTCAGAGGTTAGAGATCCCAGAGCGGAAGTGGGAGCGGATCACCATGGACTTTGTAGTTGGACTTCCACGGACTTTGAGGAGGTTTGATGTTATTTTGGTGATCGTGGATCGGCTGACTAAGTCAGCTCATTTTATTCCAGTGTTGACCACTTATTCTTCTGAGAGGTTGGCTGAGATTTAAATCAGAGAGATTATCCTCCTTCATGGTATTCTAGTATCCATCATTTCGGATAGAGGTACACAGTTCACATCATGGTTTTGGAGAGCCGTATAGCAGGAGTTGGGTACTAGGGTGGAGTTGAGTACAACCTTTCACCCTCAAACGGACGTGCAGTCCGAGCGCACGATTCAGATTCTTGAGGATATGCTCCGTGTCTGTGTGATAGAGTTCGGAGGGTCATGGGACCAATACTTTCCACTTGCAGAGTTCGCTTACAACAATAGTTACCAGTCCAGCATTCAGATGGCACCGTATGAGGCTTTGTATGGTAGGCGGTGCCGGTTCCCAGTGGGATGGTTTGAGCCGTGAGAGGCTCGATTGTTGAGTACATATTTGGTCCAGGATGCCCTGGACAAGGTGAAGGTGATTCAGGAGAGACTTCGCATAGCCCAGTCCAGGCAGAAGAGTTATGCGGACCAGAAGGTTCGTGGCTTGGCATTTATGGTTGGTGAGCGGGTCTTGCTTCGGGTATCGCCTATGAAGGGCGTCATAAGGTTCAGGAAGAAGGGAAAGCTGAGACCGAGGTACATTAGTCCTTTTGAGATATTGCGGCGAGTTAGGGAGGTTGCTTATGAGCTAGCCTTGCCTCCCATCCTTGGAGGAGTTTACCCGGTATTCTACATGTCTATGCTCCGAAAGTATCACGGTGATCCAACTCATGTATTCGATTTCAGCTCAGTCCAGTTTGACAAAGATCTATCTTATGTTGAGGAACTAGTAGCCATTGTGGACAGGCAGGTCAGAAAACTCAGGTCAAAGAATATTGCTTCAGTAAAGGTCCAGTGGAGGGGCCAGCCGGTCGAGGAGGCAACTTGGGAGACCGAGCAGGATGTGCGCAGCCAGTACCCTCATCTTTTCACAGTTTTAGGTATGTCTTTATACTCGTTCGAGGACAAATGTTGTTTTAAGAGGGGGAGGATGTAACGACCCGGCCGGTCGTTTTGAGAATTAGAGCCCCAATCCCCTAATAACTGCTTTCTCCATATCTATTTGTGCTATTGTGACTTGTCGGGATGATTGGTTTTGAGTTTCGGAGTGTTTTGAGACACTTAGTCCGTAAATGAGAGCTTAAACCTTATGATTTGGACTGTAGTCGGAACTATGTGAAGACGACTCTGGAATGGAATTTCGTCGATTCCTTTAGATCCATTAGGTGATTTTGGGTTTAGGGGCGTGTCCGGATTGTGTTTTGGACATACGTAGCTCATTTAGGTTTGAAATGGGGGAAGTCGAATTTTTGGAGTTTTGGGCCGGTAGTGGAATTTTTGATATCAGGGTCGTTTTCCAATTCTAGAAGTTGCAGTAGGTCTGTAATGTTGATTATAACTTGTGCGCAAAATTTGAGGTCAAACGGACGTGATTTGATAGGTTTCGGCATCGGTTGTAGAATTTTGAAGTTTCAAGTTCTTTAAGTTTGAATTGGAGGGTGATTGGTGAGTTTAGCATTGTTTGATGTGATTTGAGAGCTCGACTAAGTTCGTATTGTGTTTTAGGATTGGTTGGTAGGTTTGGTCGAGGTCCCGGGGGCCTCGGGTGAGTTTCCGACGCCCAACGGATCGATTTTTGGACTTAGGAGGTTGCTGAAGTTTTCAGGTGTCTGAGTTCTGGTTTCCTTAAACACGATCGCGTGGGGTGATCCGCATTCATGTAGGCTTAGCTAGGCAGAGGATTGAATTGTTCTTTGCGTTCGCAGACATGGGCATGCGAATGCGTAGTGATGTGAGGTGGTGCTTCGCGAATGCAGACACAAGGTCGCGATCGCGTAGGGTTAAGTGTACCAAAGCTGGACCACGGGCTTTGCTCATCGCGAACGCGTGCGGATGTTCGCGATCGCGTGAGTAGGGGAGCCAGAGCATCGCGTTCGCGTGGTGTTTTACGCGATCGCGTAGAGTAATTTCTGGGGCAGCAAAGTTGTTCTCCGCGATTGCGAGGCTATTTCCGCGATCGCGATTAAGCAATCGCTGGGGCAGTGTTAAAGTTTCCTAAAATGGGGGTTTTGCCATTTTACCAAAAACTTGAGATAGGTAGCTCGGATTTGGACGAGACTTTGAGGGATTTTCAGAGATATTGATTGGGTAACGATTCTTAACTCCTTTATAGTTATATCCCACTAATATATCATTAATTTCCTTTTTAATTTTGGATTTTTTGGGTTGAAATTGGAAAACAATTGGAAGAACTTCTTCAACAAAGATTTCGAGTTTTGAAGGGGATTTGTGGTCGGATTTGAGCAAATTTTATATAGTTAGACTCGTAAGCGAATGGGTGTTCGTATTTTGTGATTTTTATCCGATTCCGAGATGTGGGTCCCACAAGTGATTTTTGAGTTAATTTCGGAATTTTAGTTAAAATGTTGATTTCGTTAATTAGAAGAGTCTATTATTGTTGTATTTATGATATGTAATTGCTTTTGGCTAGAGTTGGGCTATTCGGAGCCGGATATTCGTGGGAAAGGCATTGTGACCGATTGATTGAGCTTGATTCGAGGTAAGTGGCTTGCCTAACCTTGCATTGGAAACTTTTCCCTTAAGATGTTTGAAATTAATTGGTGTGTGGGCGTCGTATACGTGAGGTGACGAGTACGTACACGGGCTATTATTGCAAAAATCCCATTTTTCCTTTCTAAATCATAAACTGTTTTCTTTATTAAATTGCACTAATATGTTTAATTGTTTAGCTTAGATTAGAAGAGCATGCTTACGTGTTTTAACTGCCTATTTGACATTTAGTGCGCCATGCTTAGTTAAGTCCCTATTTTCCTTATATGTGTTATGTATAAACTGTATAACTCGATGCCATACCTACCATTTCATCTTGCGTTGCATATTTAAATTGGGACTACAGACGTATTTCGGGAGATCCCACTATCTTGCATATATAATTTTGGACTACGGACGTATTCCGGGAGATCCCCCACCACTGCATATTTACTTTGGGACTACGGACGTATTCTGGGAGATCCCCTTATACTGCATATTCATTTGGAACTACGGGACGGTATCCCGGGAGATTTCCCAATATGTTTACCTTATTTTGAGTCGAGGGCTCCCTTAACTATTAAATTTTTCGAGAATTTCTTTAACTATTTTACCGTAAATTTTACTTATATCTTTTACTGTCTAATTTATTATATTTACTCTGGTAGGGCCTTGACCTGACCTCGTCACTACTCGACCGAGGTTAGGCTTGGCACTTACTGGGTACCATTGTGGTGTACTCATGCCCTTTCCTGAACATGTTTTCGTATATAGTTCCATGAGCGAGCTATCAGCCATGGGGTTAGTGCGTGCTGCTAATTCTAGGAGACTTCAAGGTACTTCTGCTTGCGTCCGCAGATCTTAGGAGTCCCCTTCTACTCCCTCGCCTAGAGATTTTCTTTATTATCTTCAGACTTTTGTATAGAGCTACATAGATTATAGCAGCTTGTGACCTAGTGATATTCCGAGTCTTGAAAAATTATTTTGTATATGTCGAGTGGTACTACTTTTGGCTATTCACAATATGCTGTTTATCTTTAAAATGTTGTGTTTTCTTTATATTTTATTTTTGTAATATTAGGCTTCCCTAGTCGTAAAGACTATATGCTATCATGACACCTTACGGATGGTTAATTTTGGTCGTGACAGTTTCATTAGATCCTGATAGTGATTTTGGACTTGGGCGTATGCCCGGATTTGCATTTTGAGGCTTCTATAAGATTTTGGCCATAATTGGCGAAAGATGGCAATTCAAAGGTTTGGAAGGTTTATAAGTTTGACCGGGAGTTGACTCTGATGATATCGGGTTCGGATTGTTGTTCTGAGAATTGGAATAGGTTCATTATGTCATTTGGAATTTGTGTGCAAAATTTGAGGTCCTGCAAAGTTGATTTGATATGATTCGACACGGTTTTTGGAAGTTTAAAGTTCAAAAGTTTATTATGTTCGATTCGAAGTGCAATTCGTGGTTTTGATGATATTATGTGGGATTTAAGGCCTCAATCAGGTCCATATTATATTTTGGGACTTATTGGTATGTTCGAATGGGGTCACATTGGGCTCGGGTGAGTTTTAGATAAGTTTGGGTTGTATTGCGCTTGTTTTTTTATTTTGACATTGTTTCTTCAAGAATAAATGGTACTACATTAAGAGCATGAGCTCCAAATTCTCTTTTGATTGAAATATTAGATCCGCATCATAATTACGGAGCCATAGCACAAAGAACCGTCGAACTTGGACATCGTATGAGGGAGTTATGCTCATTTTAGTGTCGAAGAAGAAAGCTAGTATCGGTGCTTCGCAGATGCGAAGTTGGGTCCGCGGGTGCAAACAATGGTCTGCAAAAATGGAAATGGAAGCGGGGAAACCGCAGGTGCAACTTTTTGGGCGCAAAAGCTAAAATTCCTGTGTATAAAAAAATCATACTGCGATCTTTTGGTATTTTGATTTCGGATCTAATATCTTGAGTTCTAAAGCTCTGATTAAGGTTATGTTTGCAGCGTTCTTCTCGTCTTTTCATGGGGGTCAGTATCTAACCTCAATTTTCTTTTGTATTTTAACATTATTACAGTAATTTATTTGTGAATTAATCCATGTTTTGAGAGGAGAATTGAGAGTTTTTATCAAAACAAATTCTAAAGTGAATAATTGAGTTTTGAATATCGATTCAGAGTCAGAATTGGATGAAATTACTATGGCTGGACTCGTATTCAAATGGGTTATCGGAATTTTTGAGTTTTGTCAGATTCTGAGGTACAGGACCAGGTTGAATTTTGATTGGTTTTGAGTATTTGATTAAAGATTCGACCTTTTTTGTTATGGTTTGTTTCTTATGGCGTTATTTGATATTTTGAGTTGCTTTTGGTTAGTTTTGAGCCGTTCGGAGGTTGATTCGTGCGGGATGGCATTTCTAGAGTATTTATTTGCTTTCTCGGTATTTGATTTGTCTTGTTCGAGATAAGTAACATATCTAAACTTGGATTTGATGGTATTTAACTATGGGAACTATGTTATATGAGATGTATTGAGGTGACACACATGCTAGGTGAGAGGCGTGTTGGCGTGCACCGGAGTAATCATGATTCGAGTTGTCTTTTAGACTATTATCGGACTTGTTTTGCTATCATACTGCTATGCCCTGCAGTATTACGTCGATGTTACACTCCGCAGTATTATATTACGGCGATGTTATACCCTGTAGTATTGTACGTTGAATTTGTCATAAGATAATTGACATCAGTTCAAGGACAAGATTATTTGGAGATTATAAGTACTATGCTATTTCAAACAAGTGACGAGTAAATTCGTGAAGGTGAGAGAGTAAGCAAATTGAAGAAAATGAATTTCGTCGAAGTTTGATATTTTGAGATAAAATACGGTCCAAGCTACAATACCTTGTATTTATGGATTAGTGCCATACTAGGTACTACATGACCATGATAGTATGATTTATAAGGTGTATTAAAAATGAGTAGTATTTTAAGTAGTTTGAGATAATTCTTAATTACGTTGGTATTTGGTTAATTATTGGTTTAATAGGGGATTAACCATATAATTAAGGATTTGTGAATAATTGTAGGTGGGGACAAAGCCTCCCCCGCGTAGCAGCAAGCCACCCCAAGCTTTGTGACTCTTAAGACTCATGGATTATGTTGCAAAGATTAAGGATTAAAGGTATGTGGTTAAGCCTCCACATAAAGTGGGGCCCACATCCATACATAAAACAGCTCAAATTTAAGAATCATGAATAAGCTACGTAAGTCACATAAGTCATTCTAACATGCATCTGCATATATCACATAAGCAACGTAAGACCTTCAATAATTCAAAGCAACGTGAGATTTTGCAATTATAAGGGAGTACGTAAAAGATTGTATGGCCTTGTCGGCCTATGTTCAGTGTACGAGTGGTTATTTTGGTCTTATAGGGCCGTATGTCTTATGTATAAGTTGTGTATTATACTTATCTCATGACAACCTCTCTGGCTCAGTTATCTATGATAGTATGATATGAAAAGATACATTATGTTGGTACTCGATTGAGTAAGGTATCGGGTGCCCATCGCGGCTCATCGGTTTGGGTAGTGACAAAAGTGGTATCAGAGCAGTTCTGTCCTAGGGAGTTTACAAGCCGTGTCTAGTAGAGTCTTGTTTATGGGTGTGTTATGCACCACACTTATAAACAGGAGGCTACAGGGTATTTAGGACTGTCACTCTTTCTTCTTACTCTAGATCGTGTGATAGAGCTCAGTTGTAAGAACTCAATTTCCTAAACTCTATCTTATTCATAATACGGCAATGCCTACATCTAGAAAGACGGTTGGTAAGAGATATAGTTGTGGAAGAGTTGAGTAAGAGGAAATCAATTTTTCATGATGCTTATGATGAGTAAATATGAGGTCTTCAGCAGATCATGTGTGTACTAATACGTGTAAGCCTCTTGATAAGGAGCCTTAAGGGAAGAATATCTATTAACCCCTATGGTGAAAGGCAATGAGAGATTCAGAAGATAGATACAAGTTCGAACAAATAAAAGTAGCAAGGTGAAGAAGGGTACGAGGTGCCCAGTTAATGAAGATTATTAGTATTTACAATTCAGGCAGAGAAATATAAGTATTTTGAGTTATCTTCAACAATAGCAGAGGTATGTACAATTGGCCACACCCATATCATTTATGCCCTTTGGGGACTAACATAAGTAGTATAAGAGGAGGCAGGATATCAGGATCTAGGTGGGGCTAGGGTAACCCAAAATGATGGATGGATTGTTAGCGTTAGTTGACATTTCCGAAGGGATATTGCAAATGTGCTAATAGATCTCATTGTGAGACACCCAGAGGGTGCACTCTAAACTAGTACAACTATATATGAATACTACAAAGATAGGCACTGGAAGCCTTGAAGCTTAGTGTAGCTACCGTCCCTAGTGGAAAAAGAATGTTAGGCAACCTGAAGAGCCAGTAGATGGAGCAAGGGGAGCTAAAAGCAAAAGAATGTCTTGTTCAAGTTTTCAAAATAAAGTGATAGACATAAATGTTAGCGAGAATAAGAAGAGAGTTAATGAAGCATTATGAGTAACATGTGATACATGGATGACAACGGTAGATCAAAAGGAGGACAGTATTACCTAGTCTATAGTCAAGTGAAGGAAAGGACGAGAGGTGACATACCTTGAGTCAACGAAAGAGTATAGGCCATAAAGTCATAACCTCATTTCGAGAAATAAGTTCATGAATCTAACGTGATTACCAAAAGGAAAAATTAGACCTCAGAGTAATAAGAAATCAGCATGGACTGATGAACAAGATAAACTAAACATGAACTAGGGACTGAGTAATAGCCGGGATCATGAGAATTTCAGAGATTGCGTCCCGGCGATAATAGAATGGACAACAGAAGAATACCCTTTAAAGGTCATTCAGGAAAATGCTTCCCTAAGCTTAAGGGATTGTATGTGCCAGTTACACTATGTGTCACCCTCGCGAGTGAGAAATTTCGTTATCCTTGATACAGAAGGATTACCACGAGGCAAGTAAGAATCATCGATGAGGTGAAAAGATGCCAAAGATGAAAATGTAAAATACCTATACGTAGATCATCGTAGCACTAAATTTTAGTGCTCCCCTAAAAGGGGGAAAATGGTGTGATGTGGCATTAAGTTAGAATTAAGTGTTTCTAGTAACTATGGAATGGTAAAGGAAGAATGCGATCAAAAATGAAAAAGGGATGAGATTTCACTTATTCAAATCCTACAGATATGCTATGATTCCAGAACATTATTCAAACACGACGTCAAGGAGAGGAAGTAAGGGTTCCTACCCCAGATGTTATTGATAAATAAGGAACCGATGCGAGACGTAAGTTTAGGCAAAGGAAATAACCCAATAAAGATTACACAGAATATTGTTATGAGAATGGGCAACCGAGTAATTAGTAGTTGATTCAGGAAGAGCCTAGTTATGGCTAGACAAGAGGATACAGAAAATCAACAAATCGTGCAAGATAAACATAGTGAATCCTGTCTCGTAGATATGACATTATAATACTTGGGATATATTCAGATAGGAGTTGGAGTAGTTAAAGGCACCGTATGAGTGTTACGAAAATAAAAGAGAGTACAACTAGGAAGACAGTCAAAATTTCAGTTCATGAGAAACCCTACAATAACAAGGGCGTGGAAATAAGTAATTACGGATAATTATAGGCGAGGAATTTCTGTCGTGCATATGATGTAATAAGCTCGTAGATTTACAAGAGTCAGAAGGTCTTCCCTAAGTACTACAATGAAAGACTAGCTGAGAGAATAAGAAAAAGGGCTTCAACCTAAGCACAGTGACCTAAAACGGAAATGGTCTTATAATAATAGTCTCATTACAACATTGTATGCACTCCATAAGAAAATGGCATCTACCGTGGCTAATGAATGGGAAGTAAAATCAAAAGTAATATTCGAGATATTGTAAAATGGGATAAATACAGTTCTTTTGATAAAATCATGTTTAATTGAATTCAGTGGTAAAATATGATGTCGTAAAATAGGATAAATACAGTTCTTTTGATAAAATCATGTTTAATTGATTTTAGTGGTAAGATCTGGACTTAGACCATTATACTTGAAAAGAACGCCTATTTTCTCGTAACTATGAACGAATTGAGCTTAATATCTTTTGCGTTATTGCTTTTATTGTCCTTATTATGATATTATGAGTTATTATTGGCTATTGGTGTTGGACACTAATCATCTTTCGAGCTCGTCACTGCATTCAACATGAGGTTAGGTTTGTTACTTATTGAGTACATAGGGTCGGTTATACTCATACTGCACTTCTGCACCTTGCGTGTAGATCTTGGAGATGATATTGATGCGTATGGAGGGAGCTGGCATTAAAGATGTACATGTTCCCCGGATATAGCTGCCACTTGTTCTTGGTAACTTTAGATTTGCAAATCTATTTATGTATATTTCAAACAGATGATGTATTTATTTCATACAAGCTTTATAAATTTCAAGTCTTAGAAGCTCATGATTTGTACTACCAATACTTGGGATTTTGTATAGAGGTTCAATTATTTTACTCATTGGCTCTTATAATCCTCATTTGAGTTTTGTTGAATGTTATTTGGCTTACCTAGCGAGTTGGGTTAGGTGCCATCATGACTGGATGGATTATGGATCGTGACAAGTTGGTATCAGAGCGCAAGGTTTATAGTTCTACGAGTCACGAGGAAGTGTCTAGTAGAGTCTTGCGTATCAGTATGGTAACGTCCATACCAATCTTCAAGAGGCTATAGGGAATCTTGGATAAACTTCCCATCTTTCTTTCCTTATCGTGTGACTTTGATTCAGCTTGAAGGGTATCTCTTTGAATTTCTTTCACTCACTCGTAAGTTATGTGAGTGCTCGGCATAAGTTGTGCATCGATGAATTGTGATTCCATGGATGAGGTATGAGATGTGTTTTCTGTGTTTTGGTGATGGGCCAGTTTGGAAGACTTAAGGCCAGGTTTGGACCGCAGCTTGGGCTCAGTAGTTTCAGCTGTATAAGCATGTGCTTTTGGACTTATATGTCCGGTAGTGTCCGCAGGAGTGGGATTTATGGCTTGCTGAGTGGTTGGATGGCTATATGAGAGTATGATGTGAGTGCAGGATGTTTTCAATGTCACGCCCCGACTTAGGGGAGTGCGACCGAATCTCAACCGGGATACAATGGTTAAGCAAGCCTGCTACATTCCTTTTACTCATCCTTGCCCATTATCAATATAAGAATCAGTACAAGTCATAGACATGAGAAGAGTCATGTGTTCCACATTCTTTTTTCATCACTCAAAGGATATTCATTTATGATTTCTAAATTATTACAAGTTTATAGATTTGATGAAAAACATGTTTGTCAAATACCAACACTTGTAGTTTAATTCCCAATATCAAATACCACCCACAACCTGTTTATGGAGCCTCTATGTACAACAGAAGAGTAGTATGAAAATGCCGGTGACAAGGCCACGGCTATACATCAAAATGCAGGAAACAATGTCAAGTGACATAAGGCCCGGACCAGAGCAGGGCTCACCAAACCTGCTGAATAGAGGGTAACTGCTGACAAGGATCAAAATCACCCGCTCATGAACCACCTGCATCCATTGAAGATGTTGCGCCTCCGGCAAAAGAGACATTAGTACATATGGAATAGTACTAGTACATAAATCTAAATGCCTTCTTTCGAAAAAGAATGCCAATATAAGAAAAGGGAAAATAATGGAAAAAGCAAGCAATAATCAATGTTAACCAAATGCCAAGTTTAAAATATAACAACTTTCAAAATACGGAAATAATATATATTTTTAGTTGGGAGATCATTAGCACTGATATACCATTGTGTTTTTAGCACGGAGTCCGATCACGGCCCGATCGGCTAGGCCATCTCACCCAAAGACATCCAATCACAATCACAATCACAATCTCAATCACAATCTCAATCACAATCTGAATTACAATCTCAATCACAATCTCACCAACATGTGTGGGGCATGGCGTCCCATCACGACCCGATCGGCTAGACCGTCTCACCACAATGCTGTGTGGATCGACATCAACCTTCGCTAGCAATCATCTCATCCCAATTAAGGGGAATAATTTCAATCACATCAATCTCATCCGAAATAAGGGGAATAATCACAATCCACTCCTACACCGGCACGTGTAGTTTCAGGTGTGGAACGTTACAACCCAACCTTCCTCGGTTCACTAATGATACTCCCAAAATAATTTTGTTTTGGCACACAAGGGAAACGAAAGTACAAATATATTCACCTCATAACCTTCCACACTTTATATAGCTTCATTAGTACTTTCAACCATTCACAACATCATTATTTCATTGGCTCTATTGGCCATACGTATGATTCTTCTTTTATGGCACGATGGACATATTTCATATTTCACATTTTCATTTCTTGATTTTCCATGATCATCATCCCAAATATCAACTTATAGAATGTTTCAGAAATCATAACTTTAAGTTCATCAGCAGTGGAGGCGTTAAACACAATAGATCCTTTTCCAAAGTATGGAGCACAATGACTTGTAATCACAACACAAGTTAAAAATCATAAACGAGTAATACACTGTATCTTTTTGTAGTACTTCTTCGAAAAAGACAATACACAATTTCAACTCTTGAGTAAGTAAGAACTCAAATCACATTGGAAATATTTATAAAGGAGAGCATTGTGATTTATGATTTAAACACGACTTCAAATCAATTTCACTAGTTACAACAACCATGCCCACGTTTTACATCTCACTCTCATTTCTTTCACTTTCAAGCATATTTATAGATCATCATCAATAAGAGCATTTGGAATCAAGTCCTTAAGCATAAATATGAAAAATAAGGGTCTTAGGTGCATTGAGTTTTCTTTCACAATTGGGCATAACAACTTGCAATTTAAACATGATTTGAAATCATACTATGTCGACATATTGGTCACACTAGGATACATTCCTGACGGAGAACACAGGATGATAGGAGAATTTGGTGCACATTTTTAGAATATACCTTTCAACACAAGCTTATTCGGAATAGTCAAATATATAAGGAATAACTCGGAACATGGAAATTAAGAACTTGGGCCAACCATACTTGAAACTTACGGGAACATCGTGAAATTCGATTCCAAGAGAGAAGTTTAGCCAACATACCTTGTTTGAGCTTTCCTTAAGTTACTAAAACGTCCCAATACTCTTAGCAAATTCAATCTATAGGAAGATAGGAAATATCGAATATTAATTGGATGGATTCTCATGATATATCTCTCTTAGGAATTCTGTCAAAAACCTAATATGCAATTCCTTCCTTCCTCAACCAATTTCAACAATAAACTACCCAAAATAGTTCATTAACCCCACATACAACAATCTATTGTCACATGCATGGCCTATTTTCACCCCCCCTACAATATACTTAGACCCTAAAATAACTTGCATGGGTGATGTAGGACAAGAACTTACCAACATAGATGGTGGTCTAGTGAGTGGCTTCCTTGATTCTTGAAGATTGGTGCAAGAATGGGTGATTAGAATGCTAGGCCTTCTCCTTGTCTCTATAAGATACTCTCTCTTTTCTCTAAATTCACCAGACATTCGTTTCAAAATGATCCCTAAAGGCTATTTATCAAAATGGTGTCGGGTTATAAGAATAGGAAAATGGACCCTCCGAACTCAAGTTTGCGGTCGCAGAATGGACCGTAGAACAGATATGCAGCCCACAAAATAGACTGCGAAAGTGATGCCAAAAACTGGAATGGTCTGGACCGATCTGCGATCCGCAGACAACTTATGCGACAGCATAATGGACCGCAAAATTACTCCCCAAAAATATTTCACACAAGATCTGCGACGGATGTGCGGACAGCGAAAAGACTATGGGATCGCATAATGGACCGCAAAATCACCTTCAAAATTCAACAAATTCTCTACTCAACTCCGCGATGGGTATGTACCCCGTGGAGTGGTTCTGCGGTCACGAACTTGACCGCAGAACTGCCTTCTCTGCCAAACAATTTTCACCATTAGCCTTCGAACACATTAGCCTACCTCGGCACCACAAAAATTTAAATTACTTGGCAATATTTTATGGGGCCTTACATTCAGATGGCTTGGATGTGACGAGAAGAGTTTTTTGGGATGTGAAACGGACTATTGAGTGCTTGATTTCTGTCTTGATGTGTCGTACAGTCTCGAGTTATGAGCGTGTTGAGGGATCTTTCAGGTTGTTCATTTGTGGGATGAAGTAGATTCTTATGTCTTGTTGATGAGTTCAGACTCGAGAAGATTTAGTGATCATATAGTGGTTGTGGCAATGAAAGGGCATACAGAGGTGCCAGTTTGAGGCAAAGCAGGTGGGTTATCTCCTACAAGATGCTCTGGGGTTGTGTGATTCTATGATGATTATGTGGAGAGTTTCTTCCTATTGTTGGGTTACAAGTGTTGCAATTTGAGTTGGATCGCTTGGGAAAGTTGGCTTGACTGCCACGAGGATGATGTAATCTTAGTAGATGATTTGAGGTATTTTACGATTTGTGTTACATGAGCTTATGAAGTGTTGACAGCCAATTTTGACCCTCTTTTAAAAATAATTTATTTGTACTTAATAATTTACAATGAATGTTTGGAAAGTACTTTCTATCAATAAATATTTATTTTACTAAATTAACTAAGCATTAGTTTTGAAATTAATAACCTAGCATTATCGTTATTACAAATATACTTATTATTCTAATATTATTAAACAACTTTTAAAATACATCACATAGGCTTTATAATTAATTTAGCGGGCTACTCCTTCATTCCTAATTAAACAATATATTTTATAAATAATTAATTACAATAATTAGTGGAATACTTGATATTTATAATTTTAATATATTTTATATAAAATAATTAAGTTTATTTAATTTAATTTCAAAAGGGATTAAAAGAGCTAAAATCTATAATTGCAATTCTATAATTAAACACAAGATGGCCATCTTTTAAATTCATTTTGGCCCAAATGACAAGCCCAATCCGGAAAACTACCCAGTCCAAATAACCACACTCCCTTCCAAGTTGGTAATCCATGACCTCCCCTCCGAACCAATGAAATCATGCCATGTCACTTGCCTCCCTCACTCACAAAGAAAGCACAACAGATCTGGACCATTGATCTATTTCATCAACGATCCACCTTTAATCTCCCTTTTTCTTTTATTCTTTAACCTTTCAATATTTAATCTCGATCGTCTAATCAGAGAGATCTAACGATCGCCTATTTTAGTATTTTTATCATTTTATAAAATCTTTATCACCCTAAAAGGCAGGGTCGTTGATCAAATGATCCAATGGCCCGGATCCAATCTCGCATTTTTAACCCCAACGAAACCCCGAACCCTAAATAATTTCATGAGAGATTGGTCGCCTTCTCTTCCCCTTTCTCCTATGTTCTCTCTTACCTGTTACTACATGAATATTCAAAAGATTTATCCTAATGATTCTTTACTTAGAGGTCAAACGCAGTGACTTCTGGGTTTTAGGGTTTGTCCGGTGGTTCTCAGCCATCAACGGTTATTTCCTCCTCTCGGGTAAATTACTTCACCATTTTTTCACTCTGTTCATCTCTGGTTTCACTCAATCATGCTCACATCATCAACTCTCCTTTGTCTTCCAGTATCTAATTTGAATCCGTTGAACCTAGGGTGTTGAATGCCACTATAAATAGAACCCTTCAATGCTCTCACCTAACAAGAAAAATGAGAACTAAGAAACCCTAATACGAGTATCAAAACTATTAAGATTTCAAAAGCTTAGGCTCTCTCTCTCTCTCTCTCTCTCTCTCTCTCTCTCTCTTTCTGATTAATTATGTTTCCTTTGTTTTTGAGTTCTCACTGCTCAAACCTTGAAGCTTTGATCCTTACACGACTGAGTTGAACCTTTGTTTGGTTTGATGCACCAAATGAGGTCAGTATACCTCTACCCATTCTCTTTTAATTATCTTGTTAGAAGTTATGAATGCATTGTTGTATTTCTATTAACTACTTTCATTTATAATGTTTGTCACTAGTTTATGACTGTTCGTTCTAGCTCATAATGATTTGTTACTAATTTATGGCTGACTGTTGTGCTCTTATGAATCTCGAGTAAATTTGATTGAGTTATTATATGACTTTGATTACTGCTATCCTGAATCAAATAGCTTGTATAATTAAAGTTCCTTAATATGTCTTTATAGCTTCATATACTCGTTATGATTTAAGATTTCTCCAATGTTCTGTTATGATCTTCATGCCTGCCACACTAGCCATGTTTAGTGTAGTCTATTATTATGTTCTTGAATTTTTTATTTGATGATTTTAATTAAGATGGATATGAAATGTTCAAGGTTTAATCCTTCATTACTTGGTTGAAGTATGTTGAGTTTAATTGTTTAAGGTGTTTTCTTTCCTCACATGAGCTTTTGTTAATTTGAAGCCACCTCTGAGTCATTAATGTGAAAGTCTTGTGTTTATACTAACTGATAATCATATATGTGAGCTTTGTTATATGAGAACAATTTGATTAAAGTTATTAGGTTAACTCTATTATAAACCCCAATAATTATTCTTGTATGTATTCTGTCATGACCAAGTTATCTATTCTGAACTAGGCTAATATCATATCGGCTACAGCTGAGTATCAGTTATTATGTTAGTACGTTGGATAGGACTCCCTCATGTCCAAACATTCATATTCAATCTGTACATCTTAGTTAAACCTACTTAGCATGAATTTTCTCTTGTCTTGAACATCATTCATCACTCATATTGGTTATTTTAATCTAATGGAGTATAATTCCATTTTGGATAAAGATCGGATTGCTATTATGGTGCTGGCATATTAGTTATGATCATTGAGTCTACTCTTAGCTCTTCATATATCTCTATGATTCTATTAATTGTTTGATTAAACTGATAACTGATATGTAAGCACACATTGATGTTAGTTGGATCTTCACATTGCATGATTATGAGGTTATCTCATATTGAGACTAAGTTTTCCCTTTATACCTGAAGTATAATCCTAAATACATTCAGCATGCTCCCTTTATTTAAAAATATCTTTATCTTGTCTTGAACCTCACACATGATGGCGTTAATGGTAACTTTTCCATGACCTAATCTCTGCTCAGTCTCTTTTGTGTGTGCTTGTGGCCTTATGTTATCCAACATCTCTGCCTGATTGGCTATATGTGTGCCTACCTTGTTTTGAAATCTCCATTGCATTCTCTTAAACATATAGGTCTCAACTCTAAAATAACTTCTGCCACTACTGCTTGAACATGACTGCTTCCTTTCATTTTAATAGGACTGATTTGAAGTTAAGACTTTCAAAAGATATAGATGTGTAACTTGATTAATTGAAACCTTGTTAAACACTCTTAAGGATTCTGGTTATATTAGTGAACTTGTTTATATCCTCAAAATTTCTAATTATAATTTGTGATCTTGTCAATCTTAGTTGTGATATGAATACATGTGTTCTGATTGTGGTCATTGTCCTTGACTTCTACCAATACTCCTTGAGTGCTCTTTTCAAATTGTTAATCTGTGCACACTTAAGGGTCAAGGATTAATCAACTTATGATTAATATAATTGAGTGTTGTTAAGACAAACATACTTATGAGTTATTACACACTAGAACCGTATTCTTTATACCGTTAGGATGTGTGGTATCAGGTGTATGATCCTTTAACAATAGCATGATAAGTATATTTGAAACTCATTTTTCTTTGGGAACTATCTAATGTGTTAATCATCAGCTTAGTTCTGAATATGGTGGTAACGGCATATATATATATATATAGACTGCCCCATGCCTCTATGGTATTTTTCTTGGTCTTCATAAGAAGGGTATGTACTTCTGTGGTATGGTATTGCTATGGTGGTTGGTTTAAACCTATAGGAAAGAGTGCGTCATTAATGGTTACGGGTATTTGGGAGTAGAGTTTAACTTTCTGTTGGGCTGCTCTCCTTGGCACAAGCATTGCCCTGGGACTTAAGACCCTTAGGAACTTTGAAGTTTTAGGGGATTCAAATGAGGCTTTGACCTTGAGTGGAACTCTACCCTTAGCCTCTAACCCATTGATATTCATTGCTCCCTTTGGGTTTAGTATTTAATGACAACGAAAGGTTTTCCATGTAAATTAGCTAACCATATGTGACCCCACACCAATATAACCTTTAATGATGCTTAAGTACTGTTAGTTTATTATATTTTTGTTCAAGTCATTTACTTGCATATTACATACATGACTGCAAAATGTAAAAAGTTATATCGAATGATCTTCTTTATTTTAATATGTATTATAATTGGGCATGCCGAGTTCCTAAAGGCTGCAGGCCCAAGTGCTTCTCCTGCACGTTTGGGAGGTCTGAAGTCCGATGATGTCCGCTTCCTGCTATTTGCTAGGCCTGTCTCCTTAAGGCCCAAACCCCCTAAAGTCATTTTTTTCCCTTCGCTCCTTTATCTACTGCTTTTGTTATTCTACTACTGCACTATGTTGTTTGTCACGCCCCGAACCTAGGAGCGAGACAAGCACCCGGTGCCTCACCGAACCTGGCGTACCAAATTGCGACTAAGGGACTCTGAACACATAATGTCATACTTTGGCCATGGGGCCACCTTGCAAGACAATTTGCGAAGCAAAATATAAAACTGAATGGAAACTAGCGCTAACGAAATATCAATATAAAGCTAGGCTGACAAGGCCGTCATAGCTACTACAGCTGACAAACCACCAATTTATACAAACCCAACATACTGCACTAACCAACAGGATATGTCTACAAGCCTCTACTGATAGATGTACTGTGATCGGAACAGGGCCCCGACCTACCCATAACATATATACAGATATACATAAGATGTACACAAAACTCTAGACCTGGCAACTCCGAAAGACGTGGAGCTTACCGATCAGGCGAAACTCGGGAAACACCTACTGAGGAGGTCTACCCGTCTGTCTGTCTGAACCTTCACGTATGAAATGCAGCGTCCCCGGAAAAGGGACGTCAGTACGAAATAATGTACCGAGTATGTAAGGCAATAACATAACTGATAATCGAAACTGAACTGATAATATAATAACTGGAAGTAACTGGGAGTCAAAGATGATCTGGAGATATACTTACCTGCTGATACTGACTCAACTCCTTCAATATAGTAAGTAAAATAATTGTATGGCCTTATAAGGCTCGGTATATATAACTGCTCTGCCATAGTAGGCTCGCTCATAGGCGCTCGGCCATACTAGGCTATGTATCTCGACCATGCTGGGCTCGCTCATAGGCGCTCGGCCACAGTAGGCTCGGTATATAACTTTCCATCTGATCAGAGGTTGCCCAATAGGGGCCTGCCCATCGATTATAGCTTGATGGTAATGAAAATACTGTAATACTGTATATATAGGCTTGTTGCTCTCTTGACTGGAAGAAGACAATACTAAATTGAATATAGAATCTCGATAAGGAATAATATTGTAACTTATGAGACTAGAATAGTGTGAATAAATTCATGAATATGAACTTCTCTTTTTGTCTCATTATTAACACATGTAGCTACGAGATCATGCCAAAATGAAGGAAGGCTTAGCCTTAACATACCTTATCACAATCTTTCCAATCACCAAGTTGAACTCACCTCTTCACACCTTAATCTACAATAATGATAATAATACTATCGTTAAGTTACGAAAGGTACAACTATCGCACAACGAACGACAAACCTATTTTGTATTAAAACGGGCAGCATCTCCCCTATAATATGCCCTTCCTCCAAATTCAAGATAACACCAAAAATACAAGAACAGAACAATAACAACATATATACATCATTTTCCAGCCCTATATACACCATCAAATACTACAAAATAGCCCAACACACCCCAATCTCTTCGTACACAAAACGACTACCGTAGTAGTGTCAAACGACCCGAAATTGTTATGACGAACGACCAGCCAACCACCCTACATTTATATGGTATTTATAAACCCCCTTCATCCTCCAAAACTCCACAAAATAGTAATAAAACACGCAGCCCAACAGCAACACAAAACAGTCCGCTACAAGTGAATAACTCGAACTCACGGCTTCCGATCACCGTCCCGTGAGTTCTTACAAGTATAGAAAGACTTACCATGAATTTACAGCAGAAAGAATGGATGAAAGAGAGCAGTAAACTCACCTTATTTGTTGGATAACTCAGCTCCTATCTTGGTTCTTCAAACTCTAAGTTTTACCTCCAATTGGAACTTGAAAGGGAGAGAAAATCAATTAGGGTTTGTGGGAACTTTTTTGGGAGGATTCTTTGCAGAGCTTATGTCTGGTTATTATGCTCCATTTTAAGTCTAATATATGAAGAAAATAGGCCCTTAAAAGTCCTCTTTGGACGACCCGAAATGGCCCATTTTTGGGCTTTCATTTAAGCAAGTAGGTGACACACCTACTTGTCACCTAGCAGCTTGCGCAGTGTTGCAAAACTGCCCATATCTCTCTACTCTGATGTCGTATTGACAAACGGTTAAATGCGTTGGAAAATAGACTCATAGATCTTTAATTTTATGGGTGGAACACCCCTTAAACCTAAGTATATTGGGAGAAAATAGCAGTTACATTTGACCTAAAGTTTCAGTAAAACTTATGAATGTAACTTGTGATGACTTTCATCGACTTTTGTTCCACAACTCTCTTGACTTCAAAACATAACAAACGGATGTCATACGACTAATATAAATCATAACATAATCTCCTTAGCATGTTAATCACCCTAGTCTCACCCCAAAGGTACATGTTATAACATTCCCAACTTGTCGACTTTCGACGAAACATTGTTTTATTCAATTGCTTTAGCTTATGAACTGTCCAACCCTCTTTGTACTTGTTGTTCATGATCTTCAATATTTGTAACCTCATAGGTAACATTATTAACTTACTTTATATACTTTTAAATATTATATCATTTTTTGTCCTACATTAGTTTCCTTACGACGCATTTTTACGTACGAAAATATAGGGTGTAACATCACTCCCCCCTTGGGAACATTCGTCCTCGAATGTTTAATCTTGGAGACTTTGGAAACTTTTTCCAGAGTATCCTTCGTACACTAGGTTAAAACCAACCTGCACGTAGCCAGAAACATACTATGCATGCCACACATGGCCAATCTTTATAAATAGCAGCAATTTGCCTCACCGACCGTAAATCATAAATATTGAAAGTGAAAAATAAAAGCTTACCTGATGACCTGCTAGCCTACATAGAGCTATGTTGTAGCGTCCCATCTCCAACCATATCTTCAGTTTGAAATAGGTGGGGGTATTTAGACTTCATTTCTTCCTCCGATTCCCACGTCATCTCTTCTACATTTTTGCTCCTCCATAAAACCTTTACGGAAGCTACCTCCTTATTTCGTAGATTGCGGATTTGTCAGTCTAGGATGGCAACTGGAATTTCCTCGTATGACAAGTCCTCTGTAATCTGTACATCATCTGTGGGCACCACTCGGGTAGGATCGCCAATGCACTTCCGTAGCATAGATACGTGAAAAACCGGATGGACAGACTCCAATTCTGAGGGCAACTCTAACTCATAAGCTACTTGGCCCACTCTCCGAATGATCCTATAAGGCCCAATATACTGTGGGCTAAGCTTTCCTTTCTTGCCAAACCTCATCACGCCCTTCATAGGTGATACCTTTAAGAATACCCAGTCATTAATTCTAAACTCTAAGTCTCGTCGCCGCACGTCAGAAGATGACTTTTGACGACTCTGAGCTGTCAACAGTCGCTCCCGGATATCCTTTACTTTCTCTATGGCCTGCTGAACCAGGTCTGGCCCATGTAACCCAGATTCTCCAACATCAAACCACCCTATAGGAGATCTGCACTTACGCCGATACAAAGCCTCGTACGGAGCCATCTGGATACTGGAGTGGTAACTGTTATTATATGCAAACTCGATAAGAGGTAGATGTTCATCCCAACTTCTTTTAAAATCCAACACACATACTCGTAACATATCCTCGAGCGTCTGAATTGTGCGCTCGGCTTGTCCATCAGTCTGTGGATGAAAAGTTGTGCTGAGATTCACCTGAGTCCCTAGACCTCTCTGAAATGACCTCCAAAAATGTGCTGTAAACTGAGCCCCACGGTCAGATATAATAGAAACTGGTACTCCGTGTAGCCGCACTATCTCCTTAATATATAACTTTTCATAATCTTCTGTTGTATATGTAGATCTGACCGGTAGGAAGTGAGCTGATTTCGTGAGCCTATCGACTATCACCCATATGGAATCAAACTTACGATTAGAACGAGGTAAACCCGTGATAAAGTCCATGTTTATCGCCTCCCATTTCCATGTCGGGATCTCTATAGTCTGCATTAGCCCTCCAGGCTTCTGGTGCTCTATCTTCACTTGCTGGCAACTAGTACATTGGACGACAAACTCAGCAATGTTTTTCTTCATATCATTCCACCAGTACACATCCTTAATGTCATGATATATCTTCGTCGATCCAGGATGGATGGAATACCATGAATAATGTTCCTCTGACATAATCTTGTCTCGTAGCCCTGCTACATCTGGAACACACAAACGACCCCTGTATCTGAGAACCCCATCTCCCTTGAGCTCTAATAATGGCTTCTTCTGCTGCGGAACTCGCTCTCTCAACTCGACCAACTCTGGGTCCTCGTACTGCCTTTCCTTGACTTCAGCTATGAGGGATGATTTTGCAGTGTTTTGGATTACAACTCCACTATCCTCAGAATCTACTAACCGAACCCCCAACGAAGCCAATTGATGAATCTCTCTAGCTAATTGTCTTTTCTCGGGCTCTACATATGCTAAGCTACCCATAGATCGGCGACTTAAGGCATCTGCTACAACATTAGCTTTCCCTGGATGGTAGAGAATGTTAACATCGTAATCTTTCAATAACTCAAGCCATCGCCTCTATCGCAAATTCAACTCTTTCTGCTTGAAAATATATTGTAGGCTTTTATGATCAGTAAATACATCAACATGAACACCATATAAATAATGCCACCATATCTTAAGTGCATGGACAACCACAGCTAACTCGAGGTCGTGGGTCGGATAATTCCTCTCGTGCTTCCTCAACTACCTTGAAGCATACGCAATTACCTTTCCATGTTGCATCAGGACACATCCTAACCCGACACCTGATGCATCACAATACACGGCATAACCCTCTAGACCCTCTGGAAGTGTTAGAACTGGAGCTGAGGTCAACCTGTTCTTAAGCTCTTGGAAACTCCGCTCACAAGCCTCTGTCCATTGAAACTTAGTTTCTTTCTGTGTCAACTTCGTCAATGGTGCCGAAAGGGAAGAAAAACCCTCTACGAACCTCCGATAGTATCCTGCTAAGCCTAGAAAGCTACGAACCTCTGTCGGAGTGGTAGGTCTAGGCCAAGATTTCATGTCCTCAATCTTCTGAGTGTCCACCTTTATCCCTTCATCTGATACAATATGCCCCAAAAATGCTACAGACTTCAACCAGAACTCACATTTAGAAAACTTAGCATACAACTTACGATCACGGAGGGTTTGGAGTACCGCTCGCAGGTGGTCCGCATGCTCATCCTCTGAACGGGAATAAACCAGAATATCATCAATAAATACTATCACGAACAGATCTAAAAATGGTCGGAATAGGCTATTCATCAAGTCCATAAATACAGCGGGTGCATTAGTCAACCCGAAGGACATGACAAGGAACTCAAAGTGGCCATATCGGGTCCTGAAGGCTGTCTTCGGAATATCTTTTTCCCGAACTCTGACTTGGTGGTACCCCGACCTCAAATCTATCTTTGAAAAGCATCTAGCCCCCTGCAACTGATCAAACAAGTCATCGATCCTTGGAAGTGGATACTTATTCTTAATAGTTACCTTGTTCAGCTGCCTATAATCGATACACATCCTCAGCGAGCCGTCTTTCTTCCGCACAAATAGTACTGGTGCACCCCAAGGTGAGGTACTGGTCCTAATGTAACCTTTCTCCAGTAAATCTTTTAACTGCTCCTTCAACTCTTTCAATTCGGCAGGTGCCATTCTATACGGAGGGACGGATATTGGTTGAGTTCCTGGAAGCAAATCGATGCTAAAATCAATCTCTCGCTCTGGAGGAATACCTGGAAGCTCATCTGGAAACACATCTGCATACTCTTTGACTATGGGAATAGACTGAAGTGTAGGTATCTCAGCATCTGCATCTCTAACTCGCACAATATGATAAATGCACCCTTTTGCGATCATTTTCCTCGCCTTCAGATAGGAAATAAACCTACCTCTGGGTGTTGGTGTATTACCTACCCATTCAAGGACTGGCTCACCCGGAAAATGAAATTTGGCTGCCTTTGCTCGGCAATCAACTGTGGCATAGCAAGCTGCCAACCAGTCCATGCCCATGATAGCATCAAAATCCATCATCTCTAGCTCAACTAGGTCAACTGAGGTCTGACGACTACAAATTGTCACCGTACAACCTCGGTAAACCCGTCTAGCAATAATCGATTCTCCGACCGGTGTAGATACCGCAAAAGGATCACTTAGTATTTCAGGCACTATACCAAACTTCCTCGCGACAAATGGGGTAATATACGATAAAGTAGATCCTGGGTCTATCAAAGCATAAGCATCGTGAGAGCAAATGGTTAATAAACCTGTCACAACGTCTGGTGAAGACTCCTGGTCCTGTCGACCAACTAAAGCATAGATACGGTTCTGATTACCACCTGAATTGGAACCTCTACCTCTACCTCGACCTCTACCAGCTGAAGACTGAGACTCGCGCCTTGAAGGATGCACGGACATAGATGATCCTGTTGCTGAACTCGCTGGTTGTGCCATTCCCCCCGAATCTCTATTTGGGCAATCTCGCATCATATGCCCCGGACGCCCACATATATAACAATCATCAGAACCTGCTCGGCATTAGCCCAAGTGTCCTCTACCATAGATGTCACACCGTGGAGGAAATGACCATGTCTGTGCAGATCCTCGCTGTCACTGCAAACCCGATACCCGTGAGCTCTCACCTGGTCCTGACTGAGTATAGCGGTCATACCTGTAACCCTGTAACCGAGGTGGCGGAGGCCTAGGTGGCCGTCCGAAGTACTGGGTCCTATAACTACCCTGAGATTGCTCCTGAGACCTGGGAAATCTCATCCTCTTACGTTGCCCTTGCTCAGCCCTCTCTGTACCCTGCTGCCGACGCCTACCCCTTTCTATATTCTGGGCGAATGCCTGAATCCGGGAGATATCCATACTATCCTGCAATGCAGCGGTGGCACATGCCTTGGTTAACTCTGGGGCTAACCCTGCTATAAACCTGTGAATCCTGTCCCGCATAGTAGAAACTATGGATGGTGCATATCTCGCCAATGAGTCAAAACGGAGATTATAATCTCGAACACTCATATTACCCTGCTTGAGGGCTAGAAACTGATCGACTCGAGCCTGTCGGATCTCCCGCTGTAAGTACTGGTCAAGGAAAGCATCTGAAAAATTCTCCCAAATAGCTGGAGGTGTATCACGTCCCCTGGACCTCTCCCATCCCTCATACCAAAGGATGGCTATATCTCGGAGTCGAAAAGCTGCTAGCTCAACTGCCTCTTTCTCCGTGGCATGCATAACACAAAAGATCCTGTGAAGCTGATCTATGAAATCTTGCGGGTCCTCCCTCTGATCTGTCCCCGTGAACTATGGGGGACTCAAAGCAATAAACTCTCGGACCCTTGAACTCCCAGACCCCTCAGAAGTTCCTGCACTAGCTGATGCCCTAGCATATTGCTGGGTAGCTACCAACTGTGTCAACAAATGCACCGCACTCCTTAAGTCCTGATCTGATGGAAGTGGAGGGGGAAATGGATGTGCGGTTTCCCTAGGAATCTCCATAGTTGGTGGAGGAGCCGGTAATGGCTGAGTAGGGGTCTACCCTTGAGCCTCAGACTGGGCCCCATCTACTGGGGGTACCCTGCTGGTCCCCTCACCTACTACTGTATCTCTCCTCTGGCTAGCCGTAGTCTTCCTAGTCACCGTCATCTGTGCATGCAAACACCAACACATAAGTTTAATTCAAATTTCCTATAACTCAGTTCTATAGCACGATTTAGATTTCAAAGAAGTGTAACCAACTCCTAAATGCCCTTTAGTTCCTTGCTTATATAATATGGTGCACAACACATCTATAAACAAGACCCTACTAGACACAGCTTGTAGACTCCCTAGGACAGAACTGCTCTGATACCAAGTTTGTCACGCCCCGAACCTAGGAGCGAGACAAGCACCCGGTGCCTCACCGAACCTGGCGTACCAAATTGCGACTAAGGGACTCTGAACACATAATGTCATACTTTGGCCATGGGGCCACCTTGCAAGACAATTTGCGAAGCAAAATATAAAACTGAATGGAAACTAGCGCTAACGAAATATCAATATAAAGCTAGGCTGACAAGGCCGTCATAGCTACTACCAAATTATACATACCAGGCCTACAAACCCAACATACTGCACTAACCAACAGGATATGTCTACAAGCCTCTACTGATAGATGTACTGTGATCGGAACAGGGCCCCGACCTACCCATAACATATATACAGATATACATAAGATGTACACAAAACTCTAGACCTGGCAACTCCGAAAGACGTGGAGCTTACCGATCAGGCGGAACTCGGGAAACACCTACTGAGGAGGTCTACCCGTCTGTCTGTCTAAACCTGCACGCATGAAATGCAGCCTCCCCGGAAAAGGGACGTCAGTACGAAATAATGTACCGAGTATGTAAGGCAATAACATAACTGATAATCGAAACTGAACTGATAATATAATAACTGGAAGTAACTGGGAGTCAAAGATGATCTGGAGATATACTTACCTGCTGATACTGACTCAACTCCTTCAATATAGTAAGTAAAATAATTGTATGGCCTTATAAGGCTCGGTATATATAACTGCTCTGCCATAGTAGGCTCGCTCATAGGCGCTCGGCCATACTAGGCTATGTATCTCGACCATGCTGGGCTCGCTCATAGGCGCTCGGCCACAGTAGGCTCGGTATATAACTTTCCATCTGATCAGAGGTTGCCCAATAGAGGCCTGCCCATCGATTATAGCTCGATGGTAATGAAAATACTGTAATACTGTATATATAGGCTTGTTGCTCTCTTGACTGGAAGAAGACAATACTAAATTGAATATAGAATCTCGATAAGGAATAATATTGTAACTTATGAGACTAGAATAGTGTGAATAAATTCATGAATATGAACTTCTCTTTTTGTCTCATTATTAACACATGTAGCTACGAGATCATGCCAAAATGAAGGAAGGATTAGCCTTAACATACCTTATCACAATCTTTCCAATCACCAAGTTGAACTCACCTTTTCACACCTTAATCTACAAGAATGATAATAATACTATCGTTAAGTTACGAAAGGTACAACTATCGCACAACGAACGACAAACCTATTTTGTATTAAAACGGGCAGCATCTCCCCTATAATATGCCCTTCCTCCAAATTCAAGATAACACCAACAATACAAGAACAGAACAATAACAACATATATACATCATTTTCCAGCCCTATATACACCATCAAATACTACAAAACAGCCCAACACACCCCAATCTCTTCGTACACAAAACGACTACCGTAGTAGTGTCAAACGACCCGAAATTGTTATGACGAACGACCAGCCAACCACCCTACATTTATATGGTGTTTATAAACCCCCTTACTCCTCCAAAACTCCACAAAATAGTAATAAAACACGCAGCCCAACAGCAACACAAAACAGTCCGCTACAAGTGAATAACTCGAACTCACGGCTTCCGATCACCGTCCCGTGAGTTCTTACAAGTATAGAAAGACTTACCATGAATTTACAGCAGAAAAAATGGATGAAAGAGAGCAGTAAACTCACCTTATTTGTTGGATAACTCAGCTCCTATCTTGGTTCTTCAAACTCTAAGTTTTACCTCCAATTGGAACTTGAAAGGGAGAGAAAATCAATTAGGGTTTGTGGGAACTTTTTGGGAGGATTCTTTGCAGAGCTTATGTCTGGTTATTATGCTCTATTTTAAGTCTAATATATGAAGAAAATAGGCCCTTAAAAGTCCTCTTTGGACGACCCGAAATGGCCCATTTTTGGGCTTTCATTTAAGCAAGTAGGTGACACACCTACTTGTCACCTAGCAGCTTGCGCAGTGTTGCAAAACTGCCCATATCTCTCTACTCTGATGTCGTATTGACAAACGGTTAAATGCGTTGGAAAATAGACTCATAGATCTTTAATTTTATGGGTGGAACACCCCATAAACTCTAAGTATATTGGGAGAAAATCGCAGTTACATTTGACCCAAAGTTTCAGTAAAACTTATGAATGTAACTTGTGATGACTTTCATCGACTTTTGTTCCACAACTCTCTTGACTTCAAAACATAACAAACGGATGTCATACGACTAATATAAATCATAACATAATCTCCTTAGCATGTTAATCACCCTAGTCTCACCCCAAAGGTACATGTTATAACATTTCCAACTTGTCGACTTTCGACGAAACATTGTTTTATTCAATTGCTTTAGCTTCTGAACTGTCCAACCCTCTTTGTACTTGTTGTTCATGATCTTCAATATTTGTAACCTCATAGGTAACATTATTAACTTACTTTATATACTTCTAAATATTATATCATTTTTGGTCCTACATTAGTTTCCTTACGACGCATTTTTACGTACGAAAATATAGGGTGTAACATCGTTACTCTTTACTGTATTTCCTATTATTTTATCTCACATGTATATAACAATTATATATTGGAATGAATGCTTTATTTTATCTTTTAACTCACATAAAAATAACTTAGGCAAGTCTTAAAGAACTTAGGATTAAAAGAGGTATTGGTTAGCAATTAATTCTACATCCGCTAGTCATAAACTATTATTAATTTATTATGCTTTCCTAACTCTTTCCCTAAATATTTTGAAGCCCAAAGGCATAACAAAGGTAGCAGTCCCTCTTTCGATAAGAAAAACCAGAACTGAGTTGCATGCTTAAATTTTCTTTCTAAAAGGGAATCAACAATTTCGAAAAGATTAAAGTGTTGTTGTCCCAAAAACAAAGGCTTTCAAATAGATTTCTATTTAAAACCAACATACATCTTAGGATCATTTTCATAACACTTTCTGTCATGACCCAAAACCCGCTACAGGCCGTGGGTGCCCAACATCATCGGCAGGCAAGCCAACAGTGAACTATCACATCGATTGTTCATTTTATTACTTTCGATATCATAAATTTTATTAATGAACGAAATTTACACTTTTAAATCCATGGGAACGTACATAATTAGCAGTTTATAAAAGAAATGAAAGGCGATAATAAGATATAATAATCCGTAAGCATCAACTAGCATGTCCCAAAACCCGGTGTCATAAGGATGAGCATTTACTAAGGAGTACAATAATGAAACAAACTCTGTCTGAAATGTAAATAAGACAAGATCAAATAAATAGTACAATGGAGACTTTGTGGGATGTGATACGTGGCCTGCAAATTTGCATCTCGCCATAAAGTCTCCTCATAAGCTGCGCTTATGCGCCAAGATGGCCACCAAATAAACCTGTCATATCCTGCACATTTAGTGCAGAAGTGCAGTATGAGTACGTAAATCAACGCGTACCCAGTAAGTATCTAGCCTAACCCTGGAGAAGTAGTGACAAGGGGTCGACATCGACACTTACTAAAGGTCCACTAAAATAATATAATGATTCATAACAGATATGAAGTGCACAACAATAGTGAGGTGTAAAACTGTAAGTTACATAATCTTCCAAAAAATTTCTTTTGAAGTTATAGATTTCAAATATTACATGATAGAGTCGTGAGTCTACCCGGACATAAACATGCTTTAGCTACGTACGGACTCTCGTCACCTTGTGCGCACGTAGCACCCATAACTAGTAGCATATAACAATTACATCACCTACGGGGTAGTTTTCCCCTCACAATGTTAGACATGAGACTTACCTCACTCCGAAGTTCCATAATCGGCTCCAATACCTCTCTAACACCTCGACTCAAAGCAAACAATCCGAAACAAGTCAAATAACGTGCAAATCAATCAAAATTTACTACAATGAGTATACTTTAACAATTTACAAAAATTCTCAACTTTGCCCGAAAAGTCAACAAAGTCAAACCCTTGGGCCCACATGCCCGGATTCCGAAAGTTTTCGAAGATAAACAGTACCCATAGCACCACAAACTCAAATATATAATTTATTCCCAACTTCATGTCCAATTTCGTGGTCGAAATCCAAAATTACCAAACTCTAGGTATTCTTCAAAATCTCATTATTTCTACTAATTTCCATGTTTAAATCTTTGTAGAACCAACGTAGTTAGCTAACAATATGCCGGAATTACTTACCTTGCAATAGATGATGAAAATTTCCCCTTGAAGCTCTCCAAAAATCGCCCAAACCAAGAGAGAAAATGAGTGAAATGAGCAAAATCCCGACTTAAAACAATCTGCCCAAGCCCAGTCCTTCATCGCAATATAGTGCCCAAGGCCGCGTTCGCGAAGGCCTGAGAATACAAAGCATCGCGCTGGCGTTCAAGCTTACGCATTCGCGATGGCCAATTGCCCCCATCCTGGAACTCCTCCTTCACATTCGCGGTTTTCCTTCCGCGTTCATGAGGGGAATAATTCCAACCCAACTCATCGCGTTCGCGACTACCTTGTCGCGTTCGCATAGGGTAGGATCCCCCCTGACCCTCAGCTTTTCTTCATCTTCACATGGCTTTGCTCGCGTTCGCCTAACAATAAAAGGCAGCCACCAATTTTTTCCTTCTTCGCGAATGCATGTATCCCTTCGCGTTCGCAAAGAACAAAACCAGAACCAGCAACAGCATCAGTAAAACAGGGAGAAATGACTCGAAACCATCCTGAAACACATTTGGGGCCCCCGGAACCCCATCCAATCATACAAACAAGTCCCAAAACATAATACAACCCTGCTAGAGGCCCCAAATCACACCAAACAACATCAAAACTACGAATCGACGATCGAAAAGTTTATTTAAACTTTCAAACTTCGATGAACCTCAGACGGATGCCAAACGATTTATACATACATTCCGGAATGACGCCAAACTTTACGTATAAGTCATAAATAGCAATACGAACCTATTCCAAGGCTCGTAACCTCAAACGGACGTCGATAACATCAAAATCCACTTCAAACCAAACTTATGAAATTCTAAAACTTTCAAAATGCCAACTTTCCATAACGAGCGTTGAAATGCTCCCGGACCACCCGATACTCAATCCGAATATATTCCCTAGTATGAAATCATCGTACGAACCTATTGGAACTCTCAAATCCCGATTCCGAGTTCGTTTAATCAATAGTCAAACCTTTGTCAACTCTTCCAACTTAAAGCTCCCGAATTGAGAATTTTCCATCCGAATCAACTACGAACTTCCTGAAATTCTATTCCGACTATCCGTACAAGTCATAATACATGAAGTGAAACTACCCAAGGCCTCAAACCATCGAACGATGCACTAGGGATCAAAACGACCAGTCGGGACGTTACATTCTCCACCACATAAACATACGTTTGTCCTCGAACGTGCCAAGAACTGCTCCAGAATTGTCCAAAATCACTGTCTAACACCTCGTGCACCTGCTTGTGCTACCACAACCCATGCGATCATATTTGCTCGAGCCGTACTGAAAATCCTCCCTTTTTACTTAGCCCACAAGCCTTAGAACCAAATTTCAACATCCGAAATTCTCCACGAGACCCGATTCTGACATACGAACACCGCATCAATCACCACACATTGTACCAAAACATGATCATGCTCCTTCGCTGAAATCACGCCGTGCACCACATAAGTCGTTTGACCATAATAGCATCCTCCTACCACAATAGTTGGAATTTCACGAAATTGATGCTCGCAATACACCTCATAACGCATATAAGATCTGCTCCAACTCTCGCAATACTTCCACGATGAAAGAGATGCATAGAAACTCATTACCACTTGATCAAAAAATCATGGAGTCCCTCATCCAGACAAGAACCATTACCTCTTTCTGAACTGAATAACAATATTTTCTCTTTAATATAACCTACCTAAAGCCGATCGCACTGATCTCAGGCCCAATAACCTCGTCTCTCCCAGTACAAGCTTCTCGGATAATAAGCCACCTCAAACACCATCTAACAGCTCATACGGCGCCATCAAAGCACCAACAAGCTAAACTCGAATGTGACCCATAAGGTAGAACGAACTTTGGCAAAGAACCATCCAACTCGCGTAACGAATAAAATGGCCAAACCGATGATATGGATCTATCTCAGAGATGAGAAAAAAGGCACACAAAATAAGTATAAGGAACCGTACTTAACATCTCACTGTTGGGGCATGCAACCCAATCCAAATTTGACACTGTTGCGGTGTGCAACCCGATCCACACAACATACCTGTGGCGAAGTGCCACCCGATCCAAACAACGTATCTGTGGCGGTGCGCCACTCGATCCACACCACAATCAATAAGGAAACACCCATCAAACCAAAATGCTTATATTTACGAAATGCCCCAATATCGACCATAAGCACGCCAAATGCATTATATAACTCTAGCGAGACGTATAGCACCACACGCTACAAAACCCCATGCACGGCTAAGGTGCAATAAATAATCCTGCATCTCGAGAGCCATCTTGCTCATATTACACCATAAACTACATGTGATCACGACACATGTGCGAATAATCAAGCTGCCTCACAACGTACCTAGCACAATGGAGTATTACATGGAATAACTGATGACAGAAATAACATCCAACGCCCGAGACTCCTCCGTAAGCAACGCTATGACGAATGAACACATCCGACCTGACATAGAGCACAAATCCATATTATACCCACCAACAGACCTCAAGCTAATTGCAATCATCCCATACTGGAGAAACAACCTTCCAAGGATCCATAATGGCCCTATTCATGACATACACGAGCAACCATCCAATCCGGAACAAAATCCCACGGTCCACAACCAACTGAATAGAGCGCCTTTCAGGCATAAACTCCCACATTAGCGTTAGTACCAGAATATCCATACTTGGTGTCAATCCGTAATAATCAAGTGACTAACATGTCACACTTATACAATTTTCCCATGGGATACGCCCCCACGACCTTCCGTACCAGGTCGCAATGTCTACACCTCCTCACCACCAGCGTACTAATTCTGTAAAGCCAATCAAGAGTCCGCAATTCAATACACAATGCCACTCACACATGACATTGTTCTTAGGTGACACTAAAGAAGATCCCAGCTTACTCTGAACATCTGAATTCTTCCATGGTCATATGAGCTCGTGATATCCTTATCGACACCGAGCCACAACCTTGATCCCCAACTTCCAATTCCTATGCCGCTCACTGCACCTATTATGTCGTTACACGAGAGTACAAGAATTCATCATAACCCCTGAACTTCTAGTTGAATAAACAATTCATTGTCTAGAAACCTTTCACTTAACTCATTTCAGAAGAACCATTGCAACATGAAACAGAATTCCCATAACCGCAGAAAATAAAAACCTCAAATTGTGGTCTAAACCACCATAACTCTTCCGGGATCTATTTACATATAACAAGGTCATTTGAATTAAATACGCCATCCCAAATCAATCAAATTATGGTGGTTGTCAAGCCCGTACATGCAGCCACAAACCACTTGTATAACTTAAAATGCTGAAGGAACTGATCATTGCCACAATCATGCTGATTCAAACCATTATTAATCGACCCAACTTCTGCCAACTTACTCTTGACTTGTCCTGGAAATGATAATATCTCCATTCAAAATGCAACGAACCCAACATTACTCATATCAAGCGACCCAATTCATGAGATCACATCATCTCAATTCCCAAGAACCATCTCATACCCTCCTCATGCGCACAATGGCATCTCTAACTGGTACACCCATTCTGAAAGATCCCTACGAATCCGAAGTTGTTTCCTTCCATATTTCTAACATCGCATCATAGACCCCCGGTGTTATCGTAGTAACACTCCAAGTCCCTTTCATAATCCACCGCAAAAACTCAACCCTTAATCGCACAACGGACCAAAATCCTTAGACACTGCACTTTAGTTATTGAACCCACTAGAACCATTATTGAGAGTCTCCTACTCTGACCTGGTTCCGAATATAACTAACTCCAATGCTCTGTTAGCACATGCACACTCTCTTAAAGAAGCAATATTTTCCTTGCACATCATATCCACACGAAGCATAACTCGGAGTCTTCCCAAAACCTGAACATGAATTGATAAGGCGAAATATAACACACATTCACCAAGTTCTTTGATCGAATTACCCCGGATGTTTTCTTTTATTTTAGTCATGAATAATCCACCAAGGCACTGATAACCAGAAACCGTACAAGCACACACCCACGTGATCCAATCATAGATGGTGGGCTCCCCCACTTAGGTTTAAGCCGCAATCATATAAATCTAAAACCCACAAAGATTCCTCCTTCTCAATTACCATGATCTCGCACTGCTACCCCGCCAAATTTCTAAAAATATCTTGTTAAATGTTTCATGAACTTCCCGAATTGTCAGCCACATTCGCATATTTGACCTTCTTAAGCAGAACCATTCGTAGAAACTTTATCAAAATCACGCTACCGCTAACTTGCTTGCAGGAGATAGCCCATTTGTTGAATTCCATACCAACATCTTCCAACAACGAAGCACTGGGCAAAACTACCACAAAATCAGTAAACCCTCCGGAACCCATACTCGTCCACTAGCTGTAAAAGTCTGTTCATTCTCCATTGACATCAACTAAAAGTCCGACAATACGTCCCAAACTCGAAGTCACATTGCATCAAAAAATGATAATCAAATTTTCACACCCCTCTTCCTTTCCAGAAAACTCCTCTCTACCATATTCAACCTTCCTCAGTACAGTAGCCACCATCCCAAATAAAATTTGTAGACCTAGTCACTGTCCACCATGATTCCCAAATCGCTCTAAACTTTTCTCAAGGCATGTAGCTATCCTACCACAGAATCCATATGCTACTCTTCCACTCCCACTTCTACTTGACCTGCTAGCAATGCAATCACCGCAAAGACACCTCCCACCATGTCTTTTCTTATCCTTCACTGCCCAAATTCTGTCTCAAATCAAAATCCATCTCTATAACACCTGAACTAATAGACTGGTACCATCTCTAAGCCTCCTCAAAGATCATCTTTCTCGAACCATCAGCATTAGAAATACCGATTTGATTCAGAAATCGCTACACACCGCCATCTCTAACAACTAATCCTCAGGCACCACTTCACAACACCCTACCCCGAAGGAAAATCAAAGAAGACAATAACACCGATGAACCTTACTGCATTCAAACAAGGACAAAGACACCACATCACAAATGAGAATTCCACCACGCTCGAAGATATCAAGTCTCGTCACTCCATCAACCAAAGCCTGAACATCCTTAGTCTGATTGCCTTTCCTCGCTGGAATTAAATGTCGAACCTCTAAACCATGAACCGAGAAGTCCTCATTTAGAGTCATTCACTGACGTGACCCATAAATGAGCAATCTACCATTCCCAACAACATAGCATGATAACAATGCACGAACACCATAACAATCTGTGCACAACCTCAAAACCACATATGATATTGATACAGGGCTGAAACGACAGAACCCCCTTCCACAAGACGATGATAGTAACTTGCTCGAATAAGCATGGAGAAATATCCTGCACCACATCTGCATTACCACTATGACTCCTTGATGCACAATTGATAACAAGTGATCCACGTCGCATAAGATTGAGTAGGAAGAAAATTAAGGCATAAGCTTCAATGGAATCAAATCGCACGATGAGGAATTAAGAAGGGAAGTGCTCCTAACAGCCTTGTAGCCTCTCGAAGATAAGTACAGACGTCTCTGTACCGATCCACGAGAGTCTACTAGACTTGCTCATGACTCGTGGTACCAAAGTGAACCTAGAGCTCTGATACCAAGTTGTCACAACCCAAAACCCACTACAGGTTGTGATGGCACCCAACGTCGTTGTTAGGCAAGCCAATGGTCCTTCATCGCGTTCGCGTGACCAAACCAAGAGAGAAAATGAGTGAAATGAGCAAAATATTGACTAAAAACAATCTTCCCATGCCCCATCCTTCATAGCGTTCGCGTGCCCAAGGCCGCGTTTATGAAGGCCTGACAATACACACCATCGCATTCGCGTTCAGCTCACACGTTCGCGATGGACAACTCACCGCGTTCGTGACTACTTTCGCGTTCGCGTGGCTTTGCTCGCGTTCTCGTTACACAAAAAGGCAGCCACCAATTTTTTCCTTCTTCACGAACGCGTGAATCCCTTCATGTTCGTGAAAAACAAAACCAAAACCAGCAACAGGAATAGCAAAACAGGGAGAAATGACCCAAAACCATCCCGAAACACACTCGGGGGCCCCCGGGACCCCATCCAATCATACCAACAAGTCCCAAAACATAACACGAATCTGCTCGAGGCCTCAAATCACACCAAACAACATCAAAACTACGAATTGACAATCTATACCTTTCTTTAAACTTTCAAACTTCGACAAACGCATCTGATTCATACATACACATTCTGAAATGACGCCAAACTTTACGTACAAGTCATAAATCACGATGTGAACCTAATCCAAGGCTCAGAACCTCAAACGGATGTAGATAACATCAAAATCTACTTCAAACCAAACTTATGAAATTTAAAAACTTTCAAAATGCCATTTTTCCATAATGAGCGCCGAAATGCTCCCAGACCACCCGATACTCAACTCGAACATACGTCCAAGTTCAAAATCATCGTACTAACCTATTGGAACCCTCAAATCCCGATTCCAAGGCCGTTTAATCAAAAGTCAATCCTTAGTCAACTCTTCCAACTTAAAGCTTCCGAATTGAGATTTTTCCATCCGAATCAACTCCGAACTTCCCGAAATTCAATTCTGACTATGCGTACAAGTCATAATACATGAAGTAAAACTACCCAAGGCCTCAAACCGCCGAACGACGCGCTAGGGCTCAAAATGATTGATCGGGTCATTACACTTACACCACATTAGAATAATATGAACTTCTATGCTTTAGGAAACAAAGTGCATTAACTTAGTTTTTTTTTAACACTTTCATAGCAAATTTGAATACAAGTTAAGGCATAGTACAAATAATTAGTCCTAAATCTAGTCTAAGACCTATGGAGCTACCTCGGGTAGATTTTAATGGGTGCCTAACACCTTCCCCTTAGAAGAATAAGAACCCTTACCCATAATCTCGCCGGCTAGCAGACTTATAAAGAATATGACTTTTAGTAATTAAATAGGTACCTTAGTATATCTTTAAATATTAGGTGGTGACGCTCTTTCATCAACAATAGAGAAACCACAAGTTGAATCTTATTTTGACTAGTGCAAAATAAGGTGCAACAACATGACGACTCTGCTGGGGACTCACACTTAGGTTCCGTCCTTAGTAGACTTAGAGTGAATTTGGCACTTAGATTCGTTTGTACATTGCTTTGACTTTAGTTAAATTTGCAGTTATATGCTTACGTGCTCTATTTTCTCTTTATGCCTATTATCATGTTTATTATTGCTACACCCTTATCTGTTACCGCTTTACATATATTGTCATCATATTTCTTCCTATCAAAACTTGGTCGTACACTATCACACACAATGGCACGCAAGGGTTGTCTTTTACACCCCTCTAAACATTCTTTTCAAAACTCTTTAGTTTTAGAGAATGGCTTTGTTATGTTAACTAACAGAACTTCTCGTAGTCTTCACTCCAATTCAAAAGTAGGAAACACCCTCGCAAAATAGGTCATATTTCATAAACCTTAGGTGAGTCGGTCCTTGTCATCGATACACAATTAGGAAAACAACCCTAATGTCAATGGATCATGCACCCCACGACATGACTTCTGTGGAAAGATGAACAAAACTGATGAAACATTTAAAGATCTGAAGCAAACACTTACCAAAACCTTTCTTTAGCCACATCAGAAAATGAAAATCAACCAAAACATCCCTGAGATTAACATGTTGATTGGAGCGCCACATAAATTGAAGCTATGGTGGAAGAATATCTGCCAGGAACACAAAGATTGGATTCGGACACACCTGGGGGCACTGGCCGCTTTGCTAAACATCCGAGAAGACATGGTGCTCACTCGCCTGCTGATAGAGTTCTGCGATCCAGCTAAGGTGGTGTTCAAGTTTGCTGACTGTGAGTTACTACCGACATTGGAAGAAGTTACTAATTTCATGGAGCTGTTATTCATAGGAATGAAGCCAATAGTACCAGTCACTATGCCCGGTTGCAGGTTCTTGGATGCTTTGGGTCTGGCTAACAGCAAAACTCTTAGAAATATCGAGGACGGATGGGCGAGCCTAGATCAGTTGTTCGATAGATTTTAACATCGCGAAAGCTATGAATGGTGTTCGGGAGAATTTCAGTGTGATCAAGCAACGTGGGAAAGTCTCAGGCCTATCACTTTCTCATTGGCACTATTAGGATTTTTGGTCTTCCCGCAGAGAAGAGGTCGAATCAACATCAACTTATTACATGTGGTTCTGGAGACCTTCTATGGCAACCTTCAGGCTATTGTGGTGCTGATGGTGCTAGCTGAGATTCTAATAGTTTTGTCTACATGTGCACGGGGGTATGATTTCTTTAAGGGTTGTAAGTTGCTACTTCATATCCAGGCCGCAGAACATTTCTTCCAACGAGAGGCCACCACTGACTACTTTGTGGGCATCAGCAATATGATCTGCAACCACAATAAGAGTATGAGACGTTGGGTCTCCCCACATGGACAAGAAGAGTGGGGGGAATGTTGACTAATCTAATTGGAGAATGGGTCAACTGGAAGCTGTCATAGTTAGGTGGGAGGGCAATCTTAAAGAATCCTCAAAATACTTCATTGATATGATCGGACTTGAGGGCATCCAACCATACTCACCCTTGCGGGTTCTTAGACAGTCCAGGATAATCAAGGATGTGCCTTTTTGGACGAGTACATTGCTATATGAGGATGAGTACAATAGACAGATTCCAATCCCTATGGTAAGAAGGATCCAAGAAGAGTGGATCACAATATCGATGGGTCAAAACTCGTGGTGCACTCCGAAGTATTATGTCTGGATCAACGAGGAAGACGAGTTATCCCAACCAAGCAGAGAGGGTATAGCCTGGCTAGAGGACGTAGTGCCTGCTTTCCAAATCTACCATGAAATCCTGCCACATTACCTTGTAACTACCTCAATACACCGTTAAGTGGTTCCAAGAACCATCGATCACATGTTGCCACCGGCTGAAGACGATGCCCGGGTAGTGGAATGCATCCAAATAGAATCTGAGACACTCAGAGGGAGATCTAGGAGAGGAGTCTGAGTTCAAAAATAATGGAGAGGGGTTTGAAGAAGAACTGAAGGAAGATCCAGAGGAAGAGCAAGAAGAAAAATAGGAGACGGAGAATGATTCCGGGGATAGTTACTAGAAGTTGGTTGATTTCTATTTCTTTCCCACTCTGTACCCTTATCCCTAGTTTTTTTTATTTTCCTAAAGGGCGAGTTGTGTAAGCCCATGCAGTTTTATGAATATCAGAAGCAGTGATGTAACCTTTGTTCCCACTTATCTCAGTTCAAACATTATCAATGAAAACAAACTCGCTTCGGATCTAAATGTGTTAAGTCTAATTGTTTTTCAAACATCTACGATTTAGGCCTACCTCTAGCAATGAGAGGTCCCACAAATTCTACGAAAACGTGCTATCCTGAATACATGAATTAATTCCTCTTTGTGATTTTACGCTTGTATAAATGAAGAAACTGACTTCTGCTTCTGCTTCTGCTTCTTTTTCTTTCTTTTGTTTCTTACTTTATTATTACTACCCAAAAGAAATTTGGTTTGTGTCGACCCGAAACTGGCGTAACCACCGTACAATCTAAGATCAAAGGGAAAGATCTCAGCTACAGAAAATCAGACTGAACATGCTCTGGTCATAGCCAACAGCCCGGGTCACTCGGGAGAGAAGGATGATACAAGGAATGTTTAACACATGGTCAGGATGAACCAAGAGATGGAGTCTCTAAGGGAGGAAGTACAGTATGTAAAGGAACTAGCACATCTGGTTGTGACAATGCTCCCTAAACCACCTCGCTTTCCCTCTTTAGATTGAATCCCCGGCCACTTTCCTTCCACATCACACCAAAACAACAACACCCTAAATTCAGTCCCCACCACTCAAGTCATACCTCTAGTAACCCCTGCAAACCTACCAAATCCCCCTATTCACACTCCCTACGTACCACAGTACGTTCAAACACCACTCATCTTGCATATGCAATTTCTGAACCTACCTTTACAACGCATGTCACGGTCAGGGTGCCTTATGAGATTGAGCAATATACTGAGATGGAGAGGGAAGCTAGGCGTAAGGGAGAGGAGTCAGTGTCTGAGCAACTGCAAATCTTGAGAAAATAAATGAAGAACCTCCAAGTCGCTCGGGGAAGTGAAAATATGGACTATGAGGATCTGTGTATTCATCCGAATGTGAATTTGGGATAGGTGATCCCCATACATATTTGAGGGCATATTGTAAAACATTAGTCGGAGTGGGAAGGAACGAGAAGCTGAGAATGAAGTTGTTCATAAGGAGCCTGACGGGAGAAGCACTTACCTGGTACACTCGGCAAGATCCGTGAAACTGGAGAACATGGAAAGATACGGGGGAAGATTTTATGAATCAATTTCGATTCAACACAGAGATCACTCCCGATAGGTTTGCACTGGTAAACTTGTAGAAAAAGACATCCTAGTCATTCCAAGAATATGCACGTCGGTGGCGGTCAGAAGCCGCTAGGGAACAACCTCCGTTGGATGACAATGAATTAACCAAATATTTCATCAGGGCCTAGGAAGAGATATACTTTATAAAACTGATAGGAATGATGGGACAGAAATTCCCCGAGCTGGTCAAGATGGGAGATTTCTTATGAGAAGGTATAAAATCTGGTAAAGTACAATCCATGGTTGCACTGCAAGCGGCCAGCAAGGCAATCCAATTAGGGTCAATCGGTAGTGGAAAGAATAAGTCTCAGCAATCGTCTCTTACTATCAACCCAACCCACATCATGGAAACACTTCCTATTCCCCAAACAACAATTCACCACCACCCGCTTACGCTACATTCTATAACTCTCAGCCATACTACCACCCCCAACCTCAATACAACCCTCCTCGAGCCCACAAAATCCCAAACCCACAACGGCCATATGCTCTTGTCCAAACCACTACCTACTAAAACCGACCCACTTATACACCACGCCCTCATCCCAATTTTGAAGAAAGTGGTCCTAGAAATTATACCCCGATTATTGATCCTTTGGCCTACTTGTTCAAGAGATTAAGAAGGGTATGATTGATACATCCATTGGAAGGAAGGGTTCCTGAGTATCCCTCTAAGTTTTTTGATGCAACTGAAAGGTGTGTGTACCATTCAAACGTTCCCGGGCATGATAGTGAAGATTATTTTAAGCTGAAAAATGTAATTGAAACACTAATCAAGAGCGAAGCCATTTAGTGCACTCTGGCTCCGCCCAATGTGAATCGCAATCCATTACCAAATCACCGAAACCAGGGGTTCAACATGATCACATTGAACGAAGAATGTGATTTGAAAGGAACGATTGTTACAATAGGAAATGTAGAGGCTACAAGAATCCCACCTCAAATTACTCCAATAATCATATTGTAAGTGAGACCCATGGTGAGTACTCAGACTTATCAGCGGCAACATTCCATTGCTACAGGGGAAGAAAAAAGTCGGGAATACAAAACGGTCTCACTGGCGTACTAGCAAAAGGGGAAGGCCAAGATGACAGACTCTACAGTAGCCCACGGTTTGACTAGGCCAGGAAGATGCTATGCTCTTGAAGATGCAAATCGAGGGAATTTGGGAAGAGAGAAGATTCAAAAAAGGAACACAACCGACCCAGAAGTCGCGAATTCTGGAAGAGAATGTCGACCAAAGAGTACTCCGTGGAGGAGCAGTTGAAGAAAACTCCGGCGTAAATATCAATCATGGACTTGCTAATGAGTTCCGACGTTCATAAGGATGCCTTGATGAAAGTACTAAGTGCGGTTAGTATGCCAAGCAACACCACCAGTGAGGCACTGGCCGCAACAATTGGGAAAATGGTCGAAGCAAATATGATCACTTTCAGAAGAGACGAACTTCCTATCAAAGGCGTAAGTCACAAAAAAGCTCTTCATATCACAGTCAAATATGGGGACAAGGTGGTGTCCGAGTGGTGGTCGATGGAGGGTAAGGAGTCAATATTTTTTTGCTCTCTACTTTGCGGGAGTTGGGAATCCATTTGATGGAAGTCAAGGGAAGCCATGTAAAGGCAAGGGCTTTTGATGGTTCGCAGAAGGATATCATCGGAGAAATTTATTTGGCTTTGCAGATCTGGCCGGTTGAATTTCCCATATTGTTTCAAATAATGGACATTTCTTCTTCATACAACTTGCTGCTAGGAAGGCCTTGGATACACATGGTAGGGGCAGTCCCATCCACCCTACACCAATGCATAAAATTTGAGTTGGCATGTCAGGAGATCGTGGACCATGGCGAATCGGGCCAATCAGCTTATTTGGAGCATGTTGTCCCATTCATTGAAGGGCTAGACTGAGTTGCTTTTCATGCAGTAGAAATCATGCTGGCCACCGAAAAGGAAGAGACTAAACAAAACTTGGGAATGCAGTCGCCGTATAGATCCAAGATAGTTATGAGAGAGATGATGAAATATGGATACAGACCATGAACTGGGTCAGGATCCAGATCATATGGGATCACAGAGCCAATTGAACCTAATGGTAAGAAAGGAAGGGCCAACATAGAATATCAGCCTTCGGTGGGGAAAGCTCATACCGAAAGCGCCGGGAAAAAGGTTTTTGTGCCAGTGCATGTTTCGGGTACGGGCCAGAGTTCAACACCAGAAGATGATATCATTGATGGAATGTGAATGTTGTTCGTGAATATGATTGAAGAATACTGTGAAGGGACTAACATCAAGACACCGACCATCAGGGATGCCGATCGAGGGGAAGAGCTAAGGAATTGGACTGCCAGTCCATCTTTGGTTCGACGTGGGTCTTGGTAGTGTGGAACTGCAAACGTTTTCTTTTTGAAAATCGCACGGTCAATTGAGGCCTACACCGTGTCTGTACCTTTTTACTCATTTACCTATTTTGAACGCTTAGACGTTCCCCTTTTGATGTAATAAAAAGAATCATTTTCTTAAATATTACAACTTTACTTACCACTTCATTTACACTTAATTTTTCTTTTCAATAATCAAAATGATAAAAACTCGCATTCTGCGATTGTGACATGTAATGAAACAGTCAAGCAAAACGATCTAGATTACGAGGAGTATGACGGGAGTATGATGCTAGACAATCTCCCACAAGAGATCGAACAACTGAAGAGTCATAAAATGCCTAACCTCGAAGAAACGGAAGTGGTCAACCTCGGAAGTGAAGAAGACATGAAAGAAACCAGAATCAGCATTCATCTGGAAGCCAAGTAGAAGGAAAAACTGGTTGAGCTCCTTCGATAATACATCGATGTGTTTGCATGGTCATATGAAGATATTCCAGGATTAAGTACTAACATTGACTAGCATCGACAGCCCACCGATCCTACCAGACCGCCGGTCAAGCAAGAACCCATAAAAATTCAAGCCTGATTTGAGTCTAAGGATAAAAGAGGAAGTGACCAAGCAGATAGAGGCGAATGTGGTAAGGGTCACCAATTATCCCAGCTGGTTGGAAAATATCGTCCCAGTACCCAAGAAAGACGGGAAGATCAAGATATGCGTGGATTACTGAGATCTTAACAAATCTAGTCCAAACGATGACTTCCATTTACCAAATATCCACATCCCCATCGCTAACTGCGCGAATAATGAACTGCAATCGTTCGTGGATTGTTTCGTTGGACACCACCAGATCTTGATGCACGAGGATGATGAAGAAAAGACAGCCTTCACCACACCTTGGGGAGTTTGCTGCTATAGAGTCATGCCATTCGACCTCAAGAATATCGGTGCCACCTACATGAGGGCCATGACATCCCTTTTTCACGACATGATTCATAAAGAGATTGAAGTATATGTTGATAACATCATCATCGAGTCTCGTAAGAGTTTAGAGCATTTGGAATTTGAGGAAATTTTTCTAATGCCTTCAAAGGTATAGTTTGAAATTAAATCTGGCAAAATGCGCGTTCGGAGTCCTTGTTGGAAAACTGTTGGGCTTCATCGTAAGCACAAAAGGGATAGAATTGGACCCATCAAAAATCAACGCCATTCAGGAATTTCTATCGCCCAAAAGTAAGAAGGATGTGATGAGCTTCCTAGGTAGACTGAATTACATCAACCATTTCATAGCCCAGTCTACGGTAATCTGTGAACCCATCTTCAAGTTGCTAAAAAAGGATGCTTCCACAAAATGGACAGAAGAGTAGCCTTTGACAGAATCAAAGAGTATCCGTCAAATCCACCAGTGCTAGTTCCCCCGGAGCCCGGGAAGCCATTATTGCTATATTTGTCAGTCCTGGATAATGACTTCAGATGTGTGCTGGGACAGCATGACAAAACTGGGAGAAAAGAGCATGCCATCTACTACTTAAGAAAGAATTTCACGCCATGCAAGACAAAATACACTTTGATAGAACGCACTTGTTGTGCTATAACTTGGATCACCCAGAAACTAAGGCATTACATGTCAGCATGCACTACGTATCTGTTATCTCGGCTCGATCCTCTCAAGTACATCTTCCAGAAGCCGATGCTTACTGGAAAGCTAGCTAAAAGGCAAATTCTCCTCAACAAATTTGAAATTGCATACATAACTCGAAAGGATATCAAGGGGCAAACTTTAGCCGACCAAGTCGTAGAGAATCTAGTGGACGGGGATTACGAGCCACTCACTATGTATTTTCCCGACAAAGAGGTATTATTTGCTAGAGAAGATATTGCAGAGTCATACCCTGGATGGAGGATGTTTTTCGATGGAGCAACAGAATTCAAAGGAGTCAGAATTGGGGCAGTCCTAATTTCGGAATCCGGAAAGAACTATCCAGCATCGGCAAATATAAGATTTCCTTGTACTAATAATATAGCTGAAGACGAAGTGTGGATAATTGGGATCAGAATGGCAGTCGACATGAACGTCAAAGAACTTTTTGTCATAGAGGATTCTGGTCTATTGATAAACCAAGTCCAAGGGGAATGGTCAACCAAAAAAATCAAGATCCTTCCATACATGCACTGCGTAAAAGAGCTATGCAAGAAGTTCACGAAGATTGAGTTCAAACACGTCCCCAGGATTCAGAACGAGTTCGATGATGCCCTTGCAACTCTATCATCCATGATTCAACATCTAGACAAGATCTACATTGACCCTATCGAGGTAGAGATCAGCGGTCAACATGCCTATTACCTCCATTTAGATGAAGAACCAGATGGTAAACCATGGTATCACGACATCAGAAGATTCCTAGCATCCAGAGACTACCTAGAGGAAGCTACTAATAGTCAGAAGCGAGCCCTGAGGAGGTTGGCGAATCACTTTTTCCTTAACGGCGAAGTCCTGTACAGGAGGACCCCAGCCTTGGATTTTTAGAGATATGTAGATACCGCCGAGGTGACCATGTTATTGGAAGAAATACAGGCAGGAATGTGCGCACCCCACATGAACGAGTTCAGATTAGCCACGAAGATCTTAAGAGCCGGATACTTTTGAATGACTATGGAAAGTGACAGTATCTGCTACGTGTAGAAGTGTCACCAGTGCCAGATGCATGGGGATTTCATCCAGGTTTAATGTGATGGGTTTACCCTGGTCGTTCGCCGCTTGGGGCATGGACGTGATCGAATGTATAGAACTCGTTGTCTCAAATAGGCACCGCTTCATCTTGGTAGCCATCGACTACTTCACTAAATGGGTCAAATCATCTACGTAAAAGGTCATCACAATAATGGTAGTGGCATATTTCGTCCGAAAGAACATCGTCTGCAGATTTGGGATACCCGAGTCGATCATCACTGACAATGCCGCTAACCTCAATAGCGACTTCGTGAGAGATATCTGTGAGAAGTTCAGAATTGTCCACCACAGCTCCACAGCCTACAAACCACAAATTAATGGGGCAGTCGAGGTAGCCAACAAGAATATCAAGAGGATTCTGCAAAAGATAGTGGACAATCACACGCAATGGCACGAGAGACTATCCTTCGCCTTACTCAGTTGTCGGACCACTATGAGAACATCCACTGGGGTAACTCCGTACATGTTAGTATACGGCACTGAAGTTGTGATATTCGCAGAGGTCGAGATACCATATTTAAAGGTCATTCAAGAGGCTGGAGTTGGACGATGCAGAATGGATATGGGTAAGACAAGAGCAACTCATGCGTATTGACGAGAAGAGAATGGATGCAGTATGCCATGGTCAGCTATATCGGAACATGATAGTTAGTGCATTTAACAAAAGGGTGAAGCCTCGCCAATTCAAACCGGGGCATGTTGGTCCTGAAGAAAGTCTTTCCTACCAAGAGGAAGCCAAACGAAAGTTTGTACCAAATTGGAAAGGTCCTTACGCGGTTCATCGAGTGTTGTCGGGCGAAGCTCAAATCTTGCCAGAAATGGATGGAAGAATCAACACGAAGCCCATCAACTCAGATGAAATTAAGAGATATTATGTTTGAAGACAAATGGAGTTAGGTTCTTTCTCCAACAAAACTACGTTCAACCTGATTTCCCACAGATGGACACGTAGGAAACCCACGTAGGGTTCGGTTTCTCTCCCTCCTTTCTTTTGTAATAGAAAATCCAAATATCATTTTTTATGCTGATTTGGAACTATGCCGACTTGATTTCCTTAGAAAAGGAATACGTAGGCAATTCCCATTGGATTCCGTCATCTTTTTGTAATTGAACTACGTTCTGGCCTGATTCCATTTGGATACGTAGGCAGTCTAAGTCATACTCGGCCATTTCATTATTAATATCATCATTTTGCATCTATTGTAATTGAACTACGTCTTGACCTGATTCCATTTGTATACGTAGGCTACCAGAGTTAGGCTCAGTCATCTTCATAATTTTTATAATCATCCACGAACTACGTTCAGACCTAATTCCGTTTTGGATACGTAGGCAACCTGAAAGTGTTCGATTATAACATTAGGAAAAACCTTTGTGATGCATTAGTTCTAAATAAGGTGTTGTCACAATGGTATTGAGCCGCGTTGTCAAGAATCATGGAGGATCAACATCAATGTGATAGAGTTTTCAAGAAGAGACACTAGCGTGTGGAGAATGTTTCGTAGCATGTCATAATCCGGAATGACAACACTTACTTTGAAACAGAATTTTCCAAATGTTTTCTAAAATACATTAATTAGTTCCACCTACCGAACTTCAAGGCGTAACTATATCAAATGCTGGGGAAAACCAACACTAGGGTCGACACAAACCAACCTCCCCGCTCCTACTGAGAATTTTTCTTTGAGTACAGGGTCAAGCGGAAGCAAGGAAATGTTGGGACCACATTGGGGCAAACAACTGATCCACCATTTTCCCAGGATTATCATCCTTTCTCCTTTACTTAAATTTTCTCCGGTACAATCAAACCTAATTTTTGAATCATTTGCAGGTACCTCGGAGTCCGACCGCTGATACGGAAAAGGCACATTGTATATAGCAAATTGCCTGCTCCAACAATCAGAGCACTTTGTACAAACGAATTGCTGGCTTCACCAGTTGAATTCATGTATATAGCAAACCGCCTTCTTAACCAATTGGAGTACCTTGTACAAAATAATCCATCGACTTCACCAATTAAAGTCCTACATATAGTAAATTGCCAACTTAATCGATCGGAGTGCCCTGTACAAATCAAACGTCAGCTTCGCCAATCGAAGCCTTGTATATAGCAAACTGTTCATTCCGCCAACGGAAAAAACCGTACCCCCTCTCTGTCTCAATGGAGGCCAGAATAGACAGTCTTAAATCTCGTCACTGACGTTCTGCCAATCGATGGCTGCAACATAGCTTCGCAGTCAAGAGTATCTCTTGTGCATGCTTTTCTTTCCTTTGTAGGATGTCGTGACGGCACCTAGTCTCTAAGACTATGAATTAATAGAAGAAGTCAACCATCAACGGAGAATATGAGATAAAAATCTTATACACAGTTACAATTCCCAAAATTGTTAGTACAAGTCATAAGCTCTATTGAGTTTGCTAAAAAAATCCTTAAGTATAACTGTTCGGAATGGAAATCAAATAGTACAAAAACAAAATCGGAAGGTGACTCTGAGGCCTGTGAACATGACGGTAGGTTTACCTTGAGTCTCCACATCTCGACCAGCCAGCTAATAATCAACAACAACCATGGTACCTGGATCTACACAAAAATGTGCAGAAGCGTAGTATAAGTACACCACAGCGATACCCAGTAAGTATCAAGACTAACCTTAGTGGAGTAGTAACGAAGGTCAGTCAAGACACCTACTGGACTAAACAATTTGAACAAGTATATATATGAACTAACATAGAACAATATTAATATAAAGCTAGATAGGATAAGGAATACAAAACAATACTTGCAATGATACACTAGTAACAACAATAGGCAACAAGAAGCAGTCAGGTAATAATGCTATAGAGTTACTGATCACAGTCCAAGTCCGGGGAAAAACCAAATAAAGGGAAAACTAGCAACAACTCAATAAGTACAACCGCTTTCACACCAGATCTGTTCAAGCATTTTTACGAGGTACCGAACCTCATAATCACAGCTCACGGGTCCCAATTCTTGAACCCTAATCACTTGGCATCTTGTGCCCACATTTCAATTCATAACCGCACTGACGACTCACGTGCCAAGGGAAAACAACTCTCACACAAAAGGAAAGTAGACAAGGATACACGTAATGGTCAATAACGTCAAGATTCATCTTCTTAAACTGATATGGGTGATTAATCTACATGTATGCTTGTGCAAGTGTTCTACCGTGATCCAAGTCAACAAATAAGAACAAAGGCCATGAATGGCACATAAGAAATGATCACCACGAAATATACAGTGCAAATAAGACAGCAACGAAGTTTGAAGTAGCGACCAGCACAACAAGATTAGATACATAGAACCGAGCAAATAATGCAACACGGAGGGGATCAATTAATAATATGCTAAGGAAAACAACAATCAAAGACAAGCGCACAGAAAAGGGGAAATGACAAAATAGACCTTCCGAGGTACCACCTCGTAGTCTCAAATCGTAAAATGAATCACAACAGCGCGGCAGAAACCTCGTGCAACAATAACGACCGCACAGCAGAAACCTCGTGCAACAAAAACGACTGCACGGTAGAAACCTCATGCCACAATAACATCCGCACGGCAGAAACCTCGTGCCACAATAACAATCCACACGGCAAAAACCTCGTGCCACAATAACAATCTGCACGGCAGAAACCTCGTGCCACAATGACATCCACACGGCAGAAATATCATGCCACAAAAACATTCGCACGGCAGAAACCTCGTGTCACAATAATATCCGCATGGCAGAAACCTCGTACCACAAAAACAATCCGCATGGTAGAAACCTAGTGCAAACACAACACTGAATACAACAGAAACAACAACAATAACACAAGAATACGGCAAGTAAATCAACTCAGGAATTCCAGAACACAAAGAGATGGAAGAACGAACTCACAAGGAAAGGCACAAGAGGAAATAATGGTACAACATAGCAATAACTCAACAAGGAAGAGATACTGTGTGGCAAAGATTCCACATAAGTACAATTCAATGATAATAGGGATAACATGAATCAATGGATCCAATTAAGGGTAAGTCAACAATGATAAGGGATAACAAATCTTCAATTAGGGTTGAGCAATTACGGAAGAGATTTAACAAACTCAATTAAGGATAAGCAAATCATAGGAAAGATAATAATAACTTCAATCAAGGATAAGCAATTACAGAAAGGATAGCATAGCAATAAAAGAAGCAACAACTTTAGTTAAGGCACATAAGAGTTTAATCGGCAATAAGGGTAAAACATGGAGCAATTAATTCCAATTATGACACGTAAGGTGAATTTAGAAAATGGACAATTTAACATAACCAAAAGGACTTCATTTCTAATGAACATAATAACATAAGAGTCCTAAACAGTCAAATTTCCATAAATAAGCCTGATCACGTACTCGTCACCTCACGTACACGGGTTTCACATGACACAATTAGCACCGAAGACTCAAATCCTAAGGGGTAGTTCCCCCACACAAAACTAGGCAAGATACTTACCTCAAAGAAGATAGATTCTTACTTTAAATGAACTTCTCGAGTGAAATAACCTCCGAACGGCTCAAATCTAGCAAAAATAACTTCAAATCATAAATAAAACTCATCAGAAACAATTCTGGATGATAAAGCTTCAATCTCTAACAAAAACTAAAAAGTCAACCCAAAAGTCAACCCCAAGGTCCGCACCTCGAAACCCAATAAAATTTAAAAAACCCGAACACTCATTCAATTATGAGTCCAACCATACTAATTTTATCCAATTCTGACTACTAATCAATATTCAAAACCCAATTATTCTCTTTAGAAATGTTTTTGATAGAAACCCCCAATTCTCCAATCAAAATATGGATTAATTCAAATATGAACTTCTGTAATCACACTAAAATATCAAAATTATAGTTAGATACTGACCCCCATAAAAAAATGATAAGAACGCCGCAAATATTACCTCAATCGGAGCTCTAGAACTCAAGATATGCTCAAAATACTAAAATAACGCAGACTGATTTTTTTATACTCAGGGATTTTCGCTTTTGCGACAAAAACTTCCGCACCTGCCCATTTCCAGCTGTCATTTCCGCTTTTGCAGACCATTTTTGGCACCTGCGGGGTCACAGATGCGGACCCATCGGAGCATCTGCGAAGAACCAGCATCGGCTCTCTTCTCCGACACTAAAATAAGCATAACTTCCTCATACGATGTCCAAATTCGACGATTCTTTTTGCTATGGCTTTGTAATTATGATACGGATCTAATGCTTCAATTAAAACAGAAATTGAAGCTCATTTGATTAATGTGGTACCATTTATGCTTGAATAAACGACATCGAAACATTAAAAAACGAGTGCAATATAACCCAAACCTATCTGAAACTCACCCAAGCCCCTCGGGACCCCGTCCGAACATACCAATAAGTCCCAAAATATAACGTAGACCTTCTCAAGGCCTCAAATCACATCAAAAAACATCAAAACTGCGAATCACACCTCAAATTGAACTTAATGGACTTATGAACTTTCAACTTCTACAACTCGCGCCGAAACATATAAAATCAACCCGGAATAACGTCAAATTTTGCGTACAAGTCTCAAATGACATAATAGAGCTAATACAACTGTCGGAATCGCAATCCGAGCCCCATATCACCAAAATCAACTCCCAGTCAAACCTCTTAACCTTCCAAAACTTCAACTTTCCAACTTTTGCCAAAATGCTTCAAATTATCCTACGGCCCTCCAAATCCAAATCCGGACGCATGCCTAAGTCCAAAATCACCATACAAAGCTATTGGAATCATCAAAACTCCATTTCGGAGTGGTCTATACAAAGTCAAACTCCGGTCAACTCTTACCGTTTAAGCTTCTAAAACAAGAATCCTTCTTCCAAATTCATCCTGAATCATCCAAAATCCGAACTCGGCCACACACGCTAGTCATAATACATAATACGAAGGTTCTCGAGACTTTAAGCCGCTAAACGGGACGCTAATCCTCAAAACGATCGGTCGGGTCATTACATTTTCCCCCTCTTAAACAAATATTTGTCCTCGAACGTGCCAAGAATCATTCTAAAGTCATCAATCACTGAGTTAACTTACCATACATACACCCGCGGGTGACCTCACGTCACCCTAAATCCACGCAAGCCCGACAACACCACCTCAACTGAAGATTTTGCCTTCCACCAATACCAATAGGCCCTAGAACCAAATTTCTCACCATCAGATCGTTTCCAAAAGACCCGATTCCTATATCAACACATGGTAAAAGCCTCATCCAGCTGCAATAACCTATGTCTACACTCACCAGATACAAACACATGACGTAACACACTACACATATGTCCATAACAAAATCTCTGATCACAATAGTCGTCCATACTCAAACCAAGCACCGACAATTAACCTCATATCAGCTAGAACCTTTTTCCAAACCTCCACAACACCCAGAACGATGCAAGAAACACGAAGAGGCCATGACTATTCACTCAAATCAACAAGTCACACCCAATACCTCTTGGGCACACACCTCGCAAGCTAAACCCAATAAGCACAACACGAATATGACTGAATATACGAGGGAACACAAGAAAGAACTATCAAATAAACCCGACAGGAACAACTCCTTGTCAGTAGCATACCACAAATTAAATCCACAAGGGAGAATCAAAGTATATGAACAAATCACAAGGATCTCATCCTAATATAACTTCATTGCGGCACACAGCCCGGCCCAAACACAACAAACCTCATAGAAACGCAAGGATCCCATCCTCAGCTCTGAATCATAAGTAGATTACACATCATACTAACTGAAACCTTCCACTAATTCAATATCCGCTACCAAGGTCACAAACACATGTTGAATTCCCACACCGGTAGAGCATCTAATTCACAAATCATAACCACCCACCCAGAAATCACATCAAACCCTACCGTAATGGCTAACAGAAAGTCATTCCTAGTCTCATAGTTCTCAATAATGAATAAAACAAAATGATAGATAGGGGCTACCACTACAGAATCTCCCAATAGGGGAAAACACATAAGAAGAGTACAAATTCACGAAACTCACCCATATATGAAGCAACATAGGAGGACTCACCCCGATAAGTAGAACCAAAACAAAATACGAATGATGCTCCTCTATAATAGATCGAAACCATACATGTATGACATCATCTGATGCAACAGCCTCAGCCATACCGTAGAAAGCACATCAACGAGTCGGGTCTCCCCCTCTTAGGCACCCTCTACCCGCCTGACCTGCACCCCAAGCTGGCGGTGCAGGGATATCAGCAATTGGAGCAGAACTCGTAGCCTGAATACCCCGTTGTGACATGCTTGTGCGGAGTCCGGGACAATCTCTCGCATTTGGCTAATATATCCACACTCAAAGCAATTTTTCCGCTAGCGTGACTGTGGAAACTGTCTGGAACGGGCACTCTAAGACCCATGGATATCTGAAACACCACGCAAAGCCTGAAGTGCAAACTGAACTGACTGGCCCATAAAATCCCTACCATGGCGTACCTTGCCTCCAAAATAGGTACTAGTAGATCCTCTCGGTCTGCGAGGCCTCCTAGACTCCCTGTCCTCTCTCTCCTGAACCCGCATGTCCTCTCCCTCCTGGTCCCGCATGCCCTCTAGTTGGCGAGTGATCTCGACCACCTATTGAAATGGAACATCCGACCATAACTCCCAAGCCATGCTGAACCGAATATCATGACCGAGCCCCTCAATGAACCTATGGACTCGCTCTCTAACTGTAGAAACCAAAGCAGATGCATGCCTGAACAAATCGTTGAATATATCGGCATACTCTAACACTGACATAATGCCCTGGCGCAGCTTCTCAAACTCCACACGTCATGCATCCCAAAAGGTCTGGGTAATAAACTCTCTCAAGAACATTCCTGAAATCTGAATCCATGAAAGTGAAGCTGCATCGGTCGCCACCACTGGTATGCCGCTCCCTTAAGCTGGACCATAGTAAGAGCAATCCCACTCGTCTCCACAATACCCATAGTGCGGAGAATATTATAGCACTGCCTAGGAACCCATGCGTACCCTCTGAAGCCAAACCGCTAAAAGTATGAGGGTAATACTTATTAAACCCCGCAAGTCTAAGTTGTTCTCCCTCAGATGTTGCTGCCCTAACCACAGGCTGAACTAGAATAATGGGTTGTGTCGTCATGACACCTAAAACCTTACCAATATGTACTCGCTGCTCTGGAGTACGGGCGACGGGAGTCTGAGCTTCTCCCCCGATCTGTCAAGTGGCTGGTGTAACCGAAATCAACTCCGCCTGAGCCAATGTGCCAAACATGCTCAGGAACTGTGCTAAAGTCTCCTGGAGTCCTGGGGTAACAACAGGCACCTCCGGTACCTGTCCCCCAACAGGAGCTATTGGCGGCTGCTCTGACAGGTGCTCTAGCTGTAGCAAGTGCTCCTCCTCGGCCCCTGCCTATGCTTTTGCAACGGCCTCTAGTAATACCGGTTCTGGGGGCAGCGTCATCAGTAACTGCAACTCATGTCATCATCATTTGTGAGAGAATAGAATGACAAAGGATTAAACTATGAGGTCAATAAACTCGCATTATAGGAATGAAAGAAGTGAAACTGTCCTAATAGTTCTGTAGCCTCTAAAAGATAAGTATAGACATCTTCATACCGATCCGCAAGACTCTACTAAACTCGCTTATGACTTGTAGCACCTATAAACCTAGAGCTCTGATACCAACTTGTCATGACCCAAATTTCCCTCAGTAGGATGTCGTGACGGTACCTAGTCTCTAAGACTAGGTAAGCCTAACACTAACTGAATTAATAGAAAAAGTCAATCATCAATGTAGAATATGAGATAAAAATCATATACACAATTATAATTCCCAAAATCGGTAGTACAAGTCATAAGCTCTACTGAGTTTGCTAAGAAAATCCTTAAGTACAATTGTTCGGTATGGAAATCAAACAGTAGAAAAACAAAATAAGAAGGTGACTCTGAGGCTTGCGAATGCGATGGTGGGTTTACCTTGAGTCTCCAAAGCTCGACCAGTCAGCTAATAATCAACAACAATCGTGGCACCTGGATCTACACAAAAATGTGCATAAGCATAGTATAAGTACCCCACAGCGGTACCTAGTAAGTATCAAGACTAACCTCGATGGAGTAGTGACGATGGACAGTCAAGACACCTACTGGACTAAACAACATGAACAAGTATGTAGATGAACTAATAGAGAACAATATTAATATAAAGCTAGACAGGATAAGGAATACAAAACAATACTTGCAATGATACACTAGTAACAACAATAGGCAATAAGAAGCAGTCAGGTAATAATGCTATAGAGTAACTGATCACAATCTAAGTCTGGGGAAAAACCAAATAAAGGGAAAACCAGCAATAACTCAATATGTACAACCGCTTTCACACCATATCTATTCAAGCATTTTCACGAGGTACCGAACCTCATAATCACAGCTCACAGGTCCCAATTCTTGAACCCTAATCACTTGGCATCTTGTGCACACATTTCAACTCATAACCGCACGGACGACTCACATGCCAAGGGAAAACAACTCTCGCACAGAAGGCAAGTAGACAAGGATACACGTAATGGTCAATAACGTCAGGATTCATCTTCTTAAACTGATATGGGAGACTAATCTACGTGTATGCTTGTGCAAGTGTTCTACCGTGATCCAAGTCAACAAATAAGAACAAAGGCCATGAATGGCACATAAGAAATGATCACCACAAAATATATAGTGCAAATAAGACAGTAACGAAGTTTGAAGTAGCGACTAGCATAACAAGATTAGCTACATAGAATCGAGCAAATAATGCAACACGGAGGGGATCAATTCATAGTATGCTAAGGAAAACAACAATCAAAGACAAGCGCACAGAAAAGGGGAAATGACAGCAAAGCCCTCCCGAGGTACCGCCTCGTAGTGTCAAATTGTAAAATGAATCACAACGGCACGGCAGAAACCTCGTGCAACAATAACGACTGCACGGTAGAAACCTCTGATATCAATAATGACCGCACGACAGAAACCTCGTGCCATAAAAACATTTGAACGGCAGAAACCTCGTGCCACCATAACAATCGCACGGCAGAAACCTCGTGCCATAATAATATCTGCATGACAGAAACCTCGTGCCACAAAAACAATACGCACGGCAGAAACCTAGTGCAAACACAACACTGAATACAACCGCAACAACGACAATAACACAAGAATACGGTAAGTAATTCAACTTAGGAACTCCAGAACACAAAGAGATGGAAGAATGAACTCACAAGGAAAGGCAAAACAGGAAATAATGGTACAACATAGCAATAACTCAACAAGGAAGAGATACTGTGTAGCAAAGATTCCACATAAGTACAATTCAATGATAAGAGCGATAACGTGAATCAATGGTCCAATTAAGGGTAAGTCAACAATGATAAGGGATAACAAATCTTCAATTAGGGTTGAGCAATTACGAAAGAGATTTAACAAACTCAATTAAGGATAAGCAGATCATGGGAAAGATAATAATAACTTCAATTAAGGATAAGCAATTACGGAAAGGATAGCATACCAATAAAAGAAGCAACAACTTCAGTTATGGCACATAAGAGTTTAATCAGCAATAAGGGTAAAACATGGAGCAATAATTCCAATTAAGACACGTAAGATGAATTTAGTAAATGGGGAATTTAACATAACCAAAACGACTTCATATCTAATGAACATAAGAACCTAAGAGCCCTAAACGGTCAAATTTCCACAAATAAGACTGATCATTTACTCGTCACCTCACGTACACGGACATCACATGACACAATTAGCACCAAAGACTCAAATCCTAAGAGGTAATTTCCTCGCACAAAGTTAGGCAAGATACTTACCTCAAAAAAGATAGACTGTTACTCTAAAATAAACTTCTCGAGTGAAATAACCTCCAGACTGTTCAAATCTCACCAAAATAACTTCAAATCATAAATAAAACTCATAAAAACAGTTATGGATGATAAAGCTTCAATCTTTAACAAAAACTAAAAAGTCAACCCCCAGGTCCGCACCTCGAAACCCAATAAGTTTTTGATATTCATCTAGTTCCGACTCTGAATCGATATTCAAAACTGAACTATTCTCTTTAGAATAGTTTTTGATAAAAACCATCAATTCTCCAAACAAAATATGGATTAATTCAAAAATGAACTTCTGTAATCACATTAAAATACAAAATTTATAGTTAAATACTGATCCCCATGAAAAGACGAGAAGAACTCCGCAAAAATCACCTCAATCGGAGCTCTAGAACTCAAAATATGCTCAAAATACTAAAATAACGCAGTCTGATTTTTTTATACTCGGTGATTTTCGCTTTTGCGACAAAAACATCCGCACCTGCGCATTTCCAGCTGTCATTTCCGCTTTTGCAGACCATTTTTCGCTCCTGCAGGGTCGCAGATGCGGACCCATCTTCGCATCTACGAAGCACCGGCACCAGCTCTCTTCTCCGACACTAAAATGAGCATAATTTCCTCATACGATGTCCAAATTCGACGATTCTTTTTGCTATGGCTTTATAATTATGATACGGATCTAATGCTTCAATTAAAATAGAAATTGAAGCTCATTTGATTAATGTGGTTCCATTTATGCTTGAATAAACGACGTCGAAACATAAAAAAGGAGTGCAATACAACCCAAACCTATCTGAAACTCACCCGAGCCCCTCGGGACCCCGTCCGAACATACCATTAAGTCCCAAAATATAACGTGGACCTTATCAAGGCCTCAAATCACATCAAACAACATCAAAACTACGAATCATACCTCAAATCGAACTTATAAACTTTCAACTTCTACAACTCGCGTCGAAACACATAAAATCAACCCGGAATGACGTCAAATTTTGCATGCAAGTCTCAAATGACATAACGGATCTAAAACAACTCTCAAAATAGCAATTCAAGCCCCATATCAACAAAGTCAACTCCCAGTCAAACCTCTTAACCTTCCAAAACTTCAACTTTCCAATTTTTACCAAAATGCTTCAAATTATCCTACAGCCCTCCAAATCCAAATCCGGACGCACGACTAAGTCCAAAATCACCATACGAAGCTATTGGAATCATCAAAACTCCATTTCGGAGTGGTCTACACAAAGTCAAACTCTGGTCAACTTTTACCGTTTAAGCTTCTAAAACAAGAATCCTTCTTCCAAATTGATCCTGAATCATCCGAAATCCGAACTCGGCCACACACGCTAGTCATAATACATAATACGAAGGTTTTCGAGACTTTAAGTCGCCTAACGGGATGCTAATTCTCAAAATGACCGGTCGGGTCGTTATATTCTCCCCCTCTTAAACAAACGTTTGTCCTCGAACGTGCCAAGAATCGTTCTGAAGTTATCAATCACTGAGTAAACTAACCATACATACACCCGCGGGTGACCCCATGTCACCCTAAATCCACATAAGCCCGAAACACCACCTCAACTGAAGATTTTGCCTTCCACCAATACCAATAGGCCTTAGAACCAAATTTCTCACCATCAGATTGTTTCCAAAATGTTACAAATCGCATTATTACGTCAATGTTACGCTCCGCAGTAATTTATTACGATGATGTTATGCTCCGCAGTTATTTATTATGACGATGTTACGCTCCGCAGTAATTTATTACGACGATGTTACGCTCCGCAGTAATTTATCACGATGATGTTACGCTCCGCAGTAATTTGTTACGATGATGTTACATCTTGTAGTTTTGTACGTTAAAGTTTCGTCTTCAGTTAATCGACGTAGATTCGGGGATGAGATTATCTTGAGGTTAACGTATTTATGCTATTTATAACAAGCGGTAAGTAAGTTCCATAAAAGATAAAGGGTACACGAATTAAAGAAAATGAGTTTCGTTGAAGGTTGCCGATTTGGGATGAAATACGGTCCGAGCTATAATACCTGATACTTATGGACTAGTACCATACAAGGTACCATATGACCGTGATAGTATGATGTATAAAGTATATTAAAAATGAGTAGAATTTTAAGTAATTTAAGACAATTCTTAATTATGCGGGTAATTGGCTAATTACCAGGTAACGGGACATTACCAAATTACCTAATAAGTGGATAAAGATTAATAATTCACACCCCCACCCCCACGTGGCAGCAAGCCACTACTATGACCTATGACTCTTAGTCATATTGGCTTAGTGGCCATCTAAATTTATAAGGCACTTACGTGTAAGTAAGTGTAAAACATTATAAGCTTGGTGTCATAACATTACAAAGTTTGGTTTTCTTCCTAAATTCATATGCAAGACACTTTCAAACCAGAATTGGTTTCATAGACATTACGATTCAAACTCCATCCAGTAAGCTTGCAACAAAACTCTTGCAGCCAAAACAATTCCAACGAGAATTGTTAGAATCGTAGCAACGTAAAATTTTGCAGTTCTAAAGAAGTACGGTGCAATCTTTTCCAAAGATATTATACAGATTTTTCCCTATTCCAGGTATGTTAAGGCAATCCTTTCTTTCTTTTGGCATGATCAATACGATACAAACAAAACGAGTAAACGCACAATTTTCATAAATGACTCTATTCATAGAAGCATTAGGGGTGTCTATATTATTGATTCCCCAAGTGAATTATTATTATATCTTATGTCCATGGGTCTCAAAAAAATATGTATTTGATAAAGTTTATCCGACAGGCATATTATTTTTATGACATTCCGAGAAATCTTATTAACGTATTTCATATGCATTTTATGCATTTATACATGCACATTGACCCATGACTAGATGGCGTTATATACGCATATATATATATACATACATTTATATACACGTATATATGTATATTATATGTATATGGGATATGGAAAAAGGTTACGGCGTTATATACGCACCACCACCTGATCAGCTGGTATACGTTGATGATTTACCCACAGTGGCCGAAATGATATGATGGGATGTCCTCAGAGGCTTGATGATGTTATGAACACATATACCTATGCAGGGTATGACATTTATACGCATATGCATGACATTATAAAAATGAAATGATTCACAGAGCTATGCAAACGTACATGTCGAGTCTTTTACTCCATGTTTCTCTCATGTCTATTATTTACTGGTTTTCATTCCTTACATACTCAGTACATTATTTGTATTGACGTCCCTTTTGCCTGGGGACGCTGCGTTTCATGCCCGCAGGTCTCGATAGACAGGTCGAGAATCCTCCAAGTAGGCGATCAGCTCAGCGGAAGATGTTGGTGCACTCCATTTGGTCCGGAGTTGCTTGTTTGGTCAGTATGACTTAGATGTGTGTTGTTTGGTATGGCGGGGCTATGTCCCGAACTTTATGAAAATTATGTATTCTTAGAGGCTTGTAGATAGATGTCATGTATATGAAAGGTTGTATGGCCTTGTTGGCCTATGTTCAGTGTACGAGTGATCGTTTTGGGTTTTATAGGCCAGTATGTCATATGTATAAGTTTATTCCCTCATGCTTTACCCCGGTTCATTTACCTATGATGGAATGATACGAAAGATATGTTATGTAGGTACAGGGTGCCCATCGGTTTGGGTGGTGACAAAAGTGGTATCAGAGCAGTTCTGTCCTAGAGAGTCTATAAGTTGTGTCTAGTAGAGTCTTGTTTATGGGTGTGTCGTGCACCACACTTATAAGCAAGAGACTACAGGGCATTTAGGACTATCACTCTTTCTTCTTACTCTAGATCGTGTGGTAGAGCTCAGTTGTAAGAACTCAATTTCCTAAACTTTATCTTATTCGTGATACGACGATGCCTATATCTACAAGGATGGTTGGTAAGAGATTAAATGTGGCTATGGAAGAGTTGAGTCAGAGGAACTCGATTTTGTTTTATAATGCTTATGATGAGTAAATGTAAGGTCTTCAGCAGAACATGTGGGTACTAAGACCTGTAAGCTTCTTGATAAAGAGCCTTAAGGCAAGAAGATCTATCCATCCATATGGTGAAAAGCAATGAGAGATTCAGAAGGTAGATACAAGTTTCAGCAAGTAAAAGAAGCAAGATGAAAAAGGGTACGAGCTACCCAGCTAATGAAGATTATCGCAGAGGAATATGAGCCTTTTGATTTACCTTCAACAATAACAGAGGTATGTACAATTGGCCCCACCCATCTCATTTATGCCATATGGGGGCTAATAAAAGTAGTATAAGAGAAGGACAGATATCAGGATCCGGCTGGGGTTAGAGTGACCCAAAATGGTGGATGGATTATTTGTGTTAGTTAACATTTCCAAGGGGATAGCAAATATGCTAATAAATCTCCTTGTGAGACACCTATATGGTGAACTCTAAAATAGTACAGCTAGATATGAGTACTACAAAGATAGGCACTGGAAGCCTTGAAGGGGTAAATATTACCTTAGTGTGGCTCCCGTCCCTAGTAGAACGGGAATGTTAGGCAACCCGAAAAGCCAGGGGATGGAGCAAGGGGAGCTAAAAGCAAAAGAATGTCTCGTTGGAGTTTTCAGAATAAAGTGATAACATAAATGTTAGCAGGGAAATAAAAAAAGAGTTAATGAAGCATTATGAGTAAGATGTGATACATGGATGACAACGGTAGATCAAAAAAAATAACAGTATTACAGAGTCTATAGACAAGGGAAGGAAAATATGGGAGGTGACAAGACTTGAGGCTACAAAAGAATATATATATATATACAAAGAGTATAGGCCATAAAGTTATACCCTCATTTCGAGAAATAAGTTCGTAACTCTAACGTGATTACCAGAAGGAAAAGTTAGACCCCAGAGTAATAGAAATCAGTATGGATTGGTGCACAAGATAAACTAAACATGAATTAATGACTGGGTGATTTGATAATGGTCGGAATCATGAGAATTTCAGATTGCATTTCGGCGATAATAAAATGGACGACAGAAGAATACCCTTTAAAGGTCATTTAGGAAGACGCTTCCCTAAAGTAAGCAAGGTGAGTAAAGTTAAGCTTAAGGGACTGTATGTGCCAGTTACACTAAGTGTCACCCTCGCGAGTGAGGAATTTCGTTATCCTTGGTATAGAAGGATTACCGTGAGGCGATTAAGGATCATCGATGATGTGAAAAGATGCCAAAGATGAGAGGGTAAAACATCTATACATAGATCATCGTAGCACTAAATCTTAGTGCTCCCCTAAAGGGGGGAATATGGTGTGATGTGGCATTAAGTCAGAATTAAGTGGTTCTCATAACTATGGAATGGTAAAGGAAGAATGCGATAAAAATGAGAAAGGGATGAGATTGCACTTATTCAAATCCTACAGATATGCTACGATTCCAGAGCATTCTGCGAACACGGCGTCAAGGAGAGGAAGTAAGGGTTCCTGCACAAGATGTTATTGATAGATAAGGAGCCAGTGCGAGACGTAAGTTAAGACAAAGGAAATAACCCAAGAAAGATTACTCAGAATATTGATATGAGAATGGGACAACGAGTAGTTAGTAGTTGATTCAAGAAGAGCCTAGTTATGGCTAGATAAGAGGATAAAGACAAATCAACAAATCAATGCAAGCTAAACATAGGGAACCCCAACATTGGGAATTCAGCCTCGCAGTTATGACATTGTAATACTTGAGATATATTCATATAGGAGTTGGGGAAGTTAAAAAGGTACCATATGAGTATTACGGAAATAAAAGAGAATTCCATTGGGAAGACAGTCGAAATATCATTTCAGAAGCAACCCTACAAGCACAAGGGCGTGGAGGTAAGTAACTACGGATAATTATAGGCGAGGAAGGACATCAAAAATTCCGTCGAGTATACGATGTAATAAGCTCACAGCTTTACAAGAGTCAGAGGGTCCTCCCTAAGTACTACAATGAAATACTAGCCGAGGAAATAAGGAAGAAGACTTCAACCTAAGAATAGTAACTTGAAGAAGAAATGGTCTTGTAACAACAGTCTCATAACAACATTGTATGCACTCCATAAGGAAGTGGCACCTACTGTGGCTAATGAACGGGGAGTAAAATCAGAAGTGATATTCAAGATTATATGAGTTGTATGGAGTTCCAAAATGCATGGGCACCAAGATAATCTAAGTATGCACGCAAAAGGGGGACAGAAAGACCAGGAAAAGAAATTGCTTACGTTTGAAGAAAGCTGAGATGGAACAAAAAGAATTATTCGATTCATGATCCAGAGTTAGTTACGTTCTGAACGCACTTAAAAGTTTGGAGTTTTATACATACAGCATATACAGCCGTAAAAGATTCCGTTATAAGTTTTAAAAAAAAAAATGAGCCCAGGTCATAGACAAAGGATTGAATTGTTAGAAGATTGTATCATGGATATTCCATAGCATCCATGAAGGGCTAAAGTAATAACTAATACCATGAGCCGCAGATCAGAAGATAGCTTAAGCCTACATACAGGCTGATCGGAAGGAGGAGGAAACTAAAGAGTTACTTCAACGAAGTAAACTAGGAGTTTGAAAAATTGGACCCAGAAAATTATAGAAATCGTGGTTGAGAATATTGCAGAATTACTCTTAATATCATAGGTACAAGACAGATAGTACAACAACCATATTCTATAACGGCTCCACGATAAAGTCAGTTAGAAGAGTACCAGCCTCATAAGAAGTCAATATGAAGCTCCCATCGGAGTGTGTATGCACTAGAGGTGCAAGTATTATAATAGAGCTTCAAGTCGCGGACGTGAATTATACCTATGTGGAGGGAGGTCATGAAAGAGATAAAAGATTCGATGCTAGATTTTAAGGTAAGTAAGGTAAAGGTTAACAACGTACAAGATACTTAAAATCAGAAGGTTGAGAATAGTCCATGCTTCGTATAGAAGTCTAGAAGCACTAGGATTCAATATCCAAGAATGATAGCAGCATCGTCGGTAGCATATCTTCCAGCCTATGGTCTAGGTATCGAAATGCCTGACTAAGAGAGTAAAGAAGAGTTAGAGGCAATGTGATGTCTCGCTTGATGTTCCAAAATGACATAAGGAAATCTATGATGCAAGCAAGTTGAAAGGTTGCAAGTAATATAAATAGATATGTGTAGGTCGCAAGCTATTGTATGGTGAAACGGTATGGTTTTAGAAGACAGGAGTAAGGATAAGAACGGGCGAGTGAGAAGGTAACGAAAATGGATATGTCCTCAGAATTAAGCCCATGAAAACAAGAAAAGCAGATGGTTTCTCTAAGTTATACAAAGCTCACTATAGCATGAATGAACTCAAAGGAGTCTAAGACTAATAGCATTTAGAAGAGATGGAATGTTGCCCTGGTAATAGAATGAGGGTGTAATTGTGATAGATAAAGGATGATTTTGGGCCAATGATTGAGTAATGATCTGACGAAGAAAATAAAGGGATCTCATGAATTGGACAGATTAAAATACCCACGCAAGGTGAAACACATTAGGATGCTGTGAGATACGGTTATGAAAGCATGGTATCACCTCATGTTGATCAGTCTAATCATTTCAGATGTTCCCCGATGAAAAGTGAACCCTAGCGGCAGTGTTACATAAAAGGTTAAGTTATCAGGGGTAGATTATAGATAAATATTGGGGTGAATCAACAATGGATGGATAAAAGTTATAAAGTATGAGATGATATTAAGCCGTCATTCTTAAGATGAACAGTAATATGGAAGCATTAAAGAACATAGATTTATACATATAGGATAAGTAATGAAAGTAGCTTGGAGTTTGGTAGCAGACCTCAGTAACGATAAAACGAAGTAAAAGTTATAGTATAATATGACCTACCTTGATGCAATAAAGTCATACGGATGGATAACCAGATCTATGAAATAAGATATAACAATAATCGTAAGTTAGACAAAGTACCGAGCGAAGAACTTTAGTATACCTATAGATGTCCAGAGGGACATCTTGTCAAGCTCTGTATATATTTACAAAGTGAGGCCTAGAGATTGGCTAAAAGCTGGAGGAAAAGGGAGAGAAGAGTCGCATAGGCACACGTACAAGGACAAAGTCATACAGGCTGCATGATGGAAGGTAGCAACAGTTACGAGATTGGAAGGATTCCGACCACAAGTCATGGTACGAGAAAGAGGCCTAGAGGGGGAATGCCTTGGCATTTGGATTTATTCACAGAACAATTGCCTAGATGACAAGGAAAGAATACTAAAGTATTCGGAAGACATAGGTTATGAAAATGATAAGTGCATCAGTCAACATTCGAGGACGAATGTTCCAAAGGGGGGAATGATGTTACGCCTCGCATTATTACGTCAATGTTACGCTCCGCAGTAATTTATTACGACGATGTTATGCTCTGCAATAATTTATTACGACGATATTACGCTCCGCAGTAATTTATTACGATGATGTTACGTTCCATAGTAATTTGTTACGATGATGTTACATCTTGTAGTATTGTACGTTGAATTTGTCATAAGATAATTGACATCAGTTCAAGGACAAGATTATTTGGAGATTATAAGCATTATACTATTTCAAACAAACGATTAGTAAGTGCTATGAAGGATAAAGGGTACACGAAATAAAGAAAATGAGTTTCATTGAACGTTGCCGATTGGGATGAAATACGGTCCGAGCTATAATACCCGATACTTATGGACTAGTACCATACAAGGTACCATATGACCGTGATAGTATGATGTATAAAGTATATTAAAAATGAGTAGAATTTTAAGTAATTTAAGACAATTCTTAATTATGTGGGTAATTGGTTAATTACCAGGTAACGGGACATTACCAAATTACCTAATAAGTGGATAAAGATTAATAATTCACACCCCCACCCCCACGTGGCAGCAAGCCACTACTATGACCTATGACTCTTAGTCATATTGGCTTAGTGGCCATCTAAATTTATAAGGCACTTACATGTAAGTAAGTGTAAAACATTATAAGCTTGGTGTCATAACATTACAAAGTTTGGTTTTCTTCCTAAATTCATATGCAAGACACTTTCAAATCAGAATTGGTTTCATAGACATTACGATTCAAACTCCATCCAGTAAGCTTTCAACAAAACTCTTGCAACCAAAACAATTCCAACGAGAATTGTTAGAATCGTAGCAACGTAAAATTTTGCAGTTCTAAAGAAGTACGGTGCAATCTTTTCCAAAGATATTATACGGATTTTTCCCTATTCCAGGTATGTTAAGGCAATCCTTTCTTTCATTTGGTATGATCAATATGATACAAACAAAATGAGTAAACACACAATTTTCATAAATGACTCTATTCATAGAAGTATTAGGGGTGTCTATATTATTGATTCCCCAAGTGAATTATTATTATATCTTATGTTCATGGGTCTTAGAAAAATACGTATTTGATAAAGTTTATCCGACAGGCATATTATTTTTATGACATTCCGAGAAATCTTATTAACGTGTTTCATATGCATTTCATGCATTTATACATGCACATTGACCCATAACCAGATGACGTTATATACGCGTATATATGTATATTATATGTATATGAGATATGGAAAATGTATATGGGATATGGGAAAAGGTTACGGTGTTATATACGCACCACCACCTGATCAGCTGGTATACGTTGATGATTTGCCCACAGTGGCCGAAATGATATGATGGGATGCCCTCAGAGGCTTGATGATGTTATGAACGCATATACCTATGCATGGTATGACATTTATACGCATATGCATGACATTATAAAAATGAAATGATTCACAGAGCTATGCAAACGTACATGTCGAGTCTTTTACTCCATGTTTCTCTCATGTCTATTATTTACTGATTTGGTTAGTATGATTTAGACGTGTATTTGTACTGACATCCCTTTTGCCTGGGGACGCTGTGTTTCATGCCCGCAGGTCTCGATAGACAGGTCGAGAATCCTCCAAGTAGGCGATCAGCTCAGCAGAAGATGTTGGTGCACTCCATTTGCTCCGGAGTTGCTTGTTTGGTCAGTATGACTTAGATGTTTGTTGTTTGGTATGGCGGGGATATGTCTCGACCTTTATGAAAATTATGTATTCTTAGAGGCTTGTAGACAGATGTCATGTATATGAAAGGTTGTATGGCCTTGTCGGCCTATGTTCAGTGTATGAGTGATCGTTTTGGGTCTTATAGGCCAATATGTCATATGTATAAGTTTATTCCCTCATGCTTTACCCCGGTTCATTTACCTATGATGGAATGATACGAAAGATACGTTATGTAGGTACTCGGTTGAGTAAGGTACATGGTGTCCATCGCTGCCCATCGGTTTGGGTCATGACAATAAAACCTTATTCCTATATCAACACACGGTATCAGCCTTATCCAGCTGCAATAACCTATGTATACACTCACCAGATACAAACACACGATGTAACACACTACACATATGTCCATAACAAAATCTCTGATCACAATAGTCGTCCATACTCAAACCAAGCACCGACAATTAACTCCATATCAGCTTGAACCTTGTTCCAAACCTCCACAACACCGACAACGATGCAAGAAACAAGAAGATGCCATGACTATTCACTCAAATCAACAAGTCACACCCAACACCACTTGGGCACACACCTCGAAAGCTAAAACCCAATAAGCACAACACGAATATGACTGAATATACGAGGGAACACAAGAAAGAACTATCAAACAAAACCGATAGGCACAACTCCTTGTCACTAGCATACCATAAATTAATTCCACAAGGGAGAATCAAAGTATATGAACAAATTACAAGGATCTCATCCTAATATAACTTCGCGGCACACAGCCCGGTCCAAACATAACAAACCTCATAGAAACACGATGATCCCATCCTCATCTCTTAATCACAAGTAGATTACACATCATACTAACTGAAACATTCCACTAATTCAATTTCCGCTAGTAAGATCACAACACATGTTGAACTCCCACACCGGTAGAGCATCTAATTCACAAATCGTCACCACCCACCCAAAAATCACATCAAACCCTACCGTAATGGCTAACAGAAAGTCATTCCTAGTCTCATAGCTCTCAATAATGAATAAAACAAAAACGATAGACACGGGCTACCACTATAGAATCTCCCAACATAGGTAAACACATAAGAATATAAATTCACAAAACTCACCCATATATGAAGCAACATAGGAGGATTCACCCCGATAAGCAGAACCGAAATAAAATACGAATGATGCTCCTCTATAATAGATCAAAACCATACTTGTACGACATCATCTGGTGCAGCAGCCTCAGCCCTACCGTAGAAAGCACATCAACGAGTCGGGCCTCCCCCTCTTGGGCGCCCTCTACCCGCCTGACCTGCACCCCAACCTAGCGGTGCAGGGATATCAGCAATTGGAGTAGAACTCATTGCCTGAATACCCTGCTGTGACACATATGTTCGGAGTCCGGGACAATCTCTCACCATGTGGCTAATATCTCCACACTCAAAGCAACTTCTCCGCTGGCGTGGCTGTGGAAACTGTATGGCACGGGCACTCTAAGACCCATGGATATCTGAAACACCGCGCGAAGCCTAAAGTTCTAACTGAACTGACTGACTCACACAATCTCTACCATGGCGTACCCTACCTCCAAAATAGGGACTAATAGATCCTCTCGGTCTGCGAGGCCTCTTAGCCTCCCTATCCTCTCTCTCCTAACCCCGCATGTCCTCTCCTTCCTGGTCTTGCATGCCCTCTAGTTAGCGAGTGATCTCGACCACCTGCTGAAATGGAACATCCAACTACAACTCCCGAGTCATGCTGAACCGGATATCATGACCAAGCCCTTCAATGAACCTATGAACCCGCTCTCTAACTGTAGAAACCAAAGTAGGTGCATGCCTGAAAGAATCGCTGAATATAACGGCATACTCTAACACTGACATAGTGCCCTGGTGTAGCTGATCAAGCTCCACGCGCCATGCATCCCGAAAGGTCTGGTTAACAAACTCTCTCAAGAACATTCCTGAAATTTGAACCCATGAAAGTGAAGCTGCATCGGTTGCCACCACTGGTATGCCGCTCCCTTAAGTTGGACCATAGTAAGAGCAATCACACTCGTCTCCACAATACCCATAGTGTGGAGAATATGGTAGCACTCCCTAGGAACCCATGCGCACCCTCTAAAGCCAAACCGTTAAAAGTATGAGGGTAATACTTCTTGAACCCTGCAAGTCTAAGCTGCTCTCCATCAGATGTTGCCGCCCTAACCATGGGCTGAACTAGAACAATGGGTTGTGTCGTCATGACACCTAAAACTTGACCAATGTGGACTTGCTGCTCTGGAGTATGGGCGACGGGAGTCTGATATTCTCCCCCGATCTGTGAAGTAGTTGGTGCAACCAAAATCAACTCCGCCTAAGCCAATGTACTAAACATGCTCAGGAACTGTGCTAAAGTCTCCTGGAGTCCTAGGGTAACAACATGCACCTTCGGTACCTGTGTAAGGCCCCGTTAAAATTTCCTAATGATTTAATATTTTACAGTGCAACAACGGTATTCGGGAATAACATATTCGAGTATCAAAGGAGACCTATGGGGTGGAATAGCATTATTTTGACGTCAAAAGTCTGTCAATGATGATATTTCTTCGCATATATGTGTATAAAATTTAGCAAACCAGCTCCAAATTCCGTTTTTATTGAAGCATTAGATTCGTATTGAAATTACGGAGCCATGTCAAAAAGAATCATCGAATTCAGACATCGTATGAGAGAGTTATGCCCATTTCTAGGCGAAATAGAAAAGATTTCCCATTGCTAGCGCCCAGGGTAGCATGGGGCGCTAGCCCTGGCATTGGGATTTTTGAGGTTCTGGAAATTGGGCCATAGGTAGCACCCCACGCTGCATGTGACTCCCAAAAAGCTATATACTCATTCGGGGTTCATTTCTCCCCATTTTTCTTGACCGAACTTTGGGGTTTTCCTCCACTCTCTCAAGACCTCCAACTCCCCCCATCTTCAAGGTGAGTAATCCCTGCTAATTTGGTTCTTCATTCCATCAATCCACCCTAAATCTAACCCAATCCTCCATAAAATACATAGATCTTCAAGAAATATATTCAAGAAATCAAAGGAGGGTTTTGCAAGATTTCTTCCAAAAGGTAATACTACACCCTTAGACTTACATGTATGGATATATTATGAGAATATGAGTATGAATTAAGTATTGGAACTTATGGTATGGTGATTGAAAGCCATAATTTCCCAATTTAAATACATAACCATTGTAGAGATTGAAAGGTGATTATTTGATGGATTTTGTTAGTTGAGGGTGGATGGATGGTCATGTATGTGATGTTTGGAGTTATGGATTGTTCAAGAATGATGGTAGGATAAATTATTGGTAAATGGTAGTAATTGGATGAACTAATTTTATGGGTAAGAGATGTAGAGATTCATGCCTACTAGGTGTTTGATAAAATGCATAAATGACCTAAACTATGGAATTTGTTACTAATATTGGTTCCATTGGATGTTGTCATTGTAGATTAAAGTTGATTAGTATAGTAGATAGTTGTAGTATCATTAAGAGAAGGATTGAGGTATGTATGGCTAAACCCCCTTCTTCTTAGAATCGAATTCCATGGTGTTCATGTAATTGAAGTAAGACCTTGATCATTATTGAATTGGCTAATCCTAATGTGGTTGTGTCGAAGGATATATGTTCAATATTTATTCTAAATGCTTTTATCATGTCATCTTGCCATTTGAGATTATGCTCAAAATGTGGAATATGTGTTAGAAATGTTATGACTTCATGTCAAGATCGAAATAAAGGTTGTTATACCAAATTGTATGAAAAGCCTCTATGTTCCTAAGATTCCCAAATTATTGTGTTATGTGAACTTACTATCTTGAATGGGAAGCCTTATTGTTGTTAATAATGATTATGATAATGATATTTGAATGTGTAAAAGGGGACTAAAATTATGAAATACGGTCAAGTGCCAAGAATGATTTTGTAATCGTGATTACTAGTGCCAATGAATCGAAAGAATATGAAAGAAATATGATGTGAGATAATTGAAATTGTGGTTATGGTTGATGTCTCAAGTGAGATGGCCTAGCCGATCAGGCCGTGATCGGACGCCATGCCGCACACATGGTGGTAATTGTGCTGGAAATAATAATTGAAATTGTGGATATGGGTGATGTCTCAAATGAGATGACCTAGCCGATCGGGTCGAGATCGGACTCCGTGTAAGAACACGGTGGTATTGTGGATTGTGGCATATGGCACTAAAGATTACCCAACCTAATATGATGGAAATTAACTTGAGAACTTATGTGATCCTTACTTGATGTTTTAATATTGTTTTAAAGCTCTTATTGAACTCGTGACTGTTTCCTCCTTGTATTATTGTCCATTCTATTGAGATGGTGTTTTAGCTTTAGATACTAGTACTATTCGACGGTACTAATGTCCCATTTGCCGAGGGCGCTGCATCTTTAAATGGATGCAGGTGGTTACATAGCAGACAGTGTTGATCGCAGTTAGTGTAACATCATCATCTTCTCAGCATATGGGGTCATGTATTGTACCTTTTGTTTATATTGTGGTCACTTTTGAGGTATAGCTGGGGCCTTGTTGTCGGCACCATCTTTACTCTCTTTTGTATCTTTAGAGTCTCCGTAGATACTATGTGGGTTGTATATGGGTGCTGGGGAAGTCAAACTCGTGTGTTGTGCTCGAATTACTATTTCCACTTCAGATTATAAAATATGTGTTTGGAATTGAGACTTTAAAATGAAGTAACCGGTGGTAAGAAATTGGTATTGCAGACATGATCACTTTATTGGTTGATTAACAAAAACATATATATTTTATTTATTCATGAATGAGTTTGGGGAGAAGGAAATCTAACAGGCTTGCTCGGCCGGGTTCACTCGGCTGAGCGTCGGTCGCGCTCCTTGGTTTTGGGGCGTGACAAACTTGGTATCAGAGCCTAAGGTTTTAAAGTGTCCTAGGATGTCTCGGAGCCATGTCTAGTAGAGTCCTTATTATCGGTATGTTGTCGACCACATCTATAATTAGGATGCTACATGGGCATTTAGGAATAATACCCTTCTTTCATGTTCTTGATCGTGCGATAAAGTTAGTTGTAAGATTGTTCCTCCTTTATCTCATGCATTGAGGTTCAAGGTAAGTTTAAATGCTCTTTTGGTTTATTCCAAGTAATGTTGTCATGTGACATGACGAATGGGTAAAGGCCTGAATATTAAACAGATGGCACATGTATCATGTTGAATGAATAGTATGACATATGAGACAAGTATATCGTACCATGAGCATCCTTTATATGAGAAGAGTGCTAGAAGTGATTACCCACCTCGAAAGAGGCAGTGACGTGATAAATGTGACATAAGCTTAACTAGTACATGTGGATAGTGTGGGAACCATGTGTATGATTCAAAGATGTAAATTTGTTACATAGGCACGTGATATATGAAAGGCATGGCCTGGAGAGTAATGATAAATGTGTAGGTCTCTCACGGGAGACAAGAAGTTATGAAATGAGAGTTAAGTGAACCCACAATGAGAAGACCCTAGCACTATGAATGTTATGAAAATCCCAGGAATGTGCGAAGTGGTGTTACACTCCAAGAAGGATATTGACACGAGGGATTTGGATCCCAAACCTATGTGGTTGAATAAGAGTAGAGAGTATGGAAGAGCATATAGGGAGACCACGTGTTGGGACTTGTTGGGACTTAAATCTCCCTAATAGTCAATCATATACAAGAGGACTAGAGATGTGAAACATGTGTCCCTCAAATTGCTAAATTCAAGACTTTTGTCAAAATGTGAAACATTCACCCCAAGTGGGGAGGGAAGGGCCATGGTAAGGCTACTTAAGTGCAATAAAACGAGAGTAGGGTCATGTAGCTATGATGTTTGGATATTTTGTTGAAGACAGGTGTAGTCTAGAAAAAAGATAATGGGTAACGTGATTCTCTGAAAGAATATGCTAATGATAGACCACTAGTACCCCAAAAAGATGGAAGGTTAAGGAAGGTAAATTCTCCATACATGGAAATGTGAATGACAGGGTCAACGATCCTAGAAACTAAGAGTATGTTTATAAAGGGATTTTATACTTGTTAGAGGGTCAGGAACAATGGAACCCAAGGAAGTACTACAGATCAAATGTGAAAGGCTTGCGAGTTCTTAGAATGAGTTAATCACGGATTTGCGATTTAGCTAAAGTTCCAAGGCTTTAAGAAATACGGAGCGAGTCGGAGAGATAAATATGATGTGATAATAACCCAAGAGTGCATCTGGACTTGATGGAGAGTCTCTTAAGAATCTTACAAGCAAGGAGGTGTTAAGTGATACATGAATGAACACACTTTCCCACGAATATCCCAACAAGTGTCGAGAGGCGAGCAGGATGAATTCCTAACTAAGGGAAAAGACCACGTAGAGTATGGAAGAGCATATAGCTATTCACTAACTAGGAAGAATGAGGCAAGAAGAATTGGAAGAAAATCTATAAATTGAGATGGTCATGGTTATCACAAAATAGTTAGTATTAGAATAGTGGACTCGCCTAGAGCACAAGTGTTAATAGAAGATATAAAGGATCAACTGTAATGCAGCCGACTTGAGTGACGTCAAATATCAACTAAAATATTTAGAGGGAGTTCATGTCTACATATTACTTTGGAAAGTGAAACTGCTGGTGATGAAGTGGTGGTGTGATAAACTCAACAAACCAGGCACAATGATACTACGAGTTCATGGAAGGCAGACAATTGTGTGGCACAATAAGGCTGTCAACTATGAATTAAGGGCAAAATGGGATAGGAACGAATGCTCCAGTCACAAAGGAAATATAGTACCAACATATTGTCTAGACCAAAGGGGAAATATTTGAAACAGATTAAGAGAGGATGAACACTTGTTACGAACCAAACATGTTTAACATGATAACTCTTAGGTTGTAATACCAGGAAACACTATTGGTGACTACAATAGGGGGAATAAGGTGAGTTACTCATCGAGGATGGAATCAGGTGGACTAAGTCCTACACTTATAAGAAAAACAAGAAGTCGTCGTTGAAGAATTTAGAAGGATCTCAAGTTTCAGAAAAGGCCTTGTTCGGGCCAATGACTTTTGTTGAAGTGAATATATATGAAGGGTGTTGATATGTGTTTTAGGAAGTGTTTAGCAGTAAAGAGGAATCGTGAGAATGTTCACCAGGGAAGTAGAGTGGTTTCTTAAAATCCTATAAGACTTATAATGAGTAAAGAGGATGGCTAAGAAAGGTCTGAGTACGATGTTACTTCACATATTGAGGCAATGCCATGCAGGTTGATGTTATCAGGGTGTGCGCACAAGCTAGTAGATGTTATTCATTTGAAATAGATGGTCCCATAAGAAAACTGACCTAGTAATGTCTTTTGTAAAGAAATTTGGAGAAAAAAACAAGTTGCAAGTACTAATAAGATTGTAACTATATCAAGAAAATTTTTGTAGAACTCAAATCCTAGGAGGTTATATGTAAGAGAAATGTGATATAGATGTTCCACTAATGATGAAATATGGCAAGATAATCATTTATGCCTCTAGGAAACTTAAGAATCATCAGAAAAACAATCCAACACATGAGTTAGGACTTGCGGTTGTGATTTTTACATTAAAGGTTTGGCGTCGCTAATTGTATAGGGTCCAAGTGGACATATTCACGGACCAAAAGATCCTTCGATATATTTGCAAATAGAAGAAATTGAATATAAGGTAGAGAAGATGGCTTGAGTTACGAAAGGATTACGACATCAATATTCTATATCATCCGGGGAAGCCAATGTTATGGCAGATACTCTTAACCGAAAATCTATGGGTAGTTTGGCTCACTTGGAGGCATATCAAAGGCCGTTGGCCAAGGAAGTTCATCGATTGTCTAGTTTGGGAGTTCGTATTGCGGACTCTAATGAAGGAGGGGTAATTGTACAAAATAGGGTTAAATCATCGCATGTTGTGGAAGTCAAAGAGAAGCAATACAATGATCCATTTTTGGTGCAATTGAAGGAGGGGATTCAAAAATATAAAACTATAGCTTTTCTCTTGGCATGGATGATGGTACACTAAGGTACTAAGGGAGACTATGTGTTCCAAACGTGGATGGTCTCCGTGAAAGAATTATGACTGAAGCTCACATATCTAGGTATTCCGTGCACCCAGGTTCTATGAAAATATATCATGATCTTAAGGAAGTCTACTGGTGGAATGATATAAAGAGGAAAGTAGCGGACTTTGTGGCAAGACGTCCAAATTGTCAGCAAGTGAAAGTCAAACACCAAAGGCCCGGTGGTTTGGCACAAAACATAGAAATTCTAATGTGGAAGTGGGAAATGATTAATATGGACTTCATGATAGGATTACCTCGTACTCCTTGTAAGTTTGATTCAATTTGGGTGATTGTGGATCGTCTCATGAAATCAGCACACTTCTTGCCGGTTAAGGCTACCGATACAACGGAAAAATATGCTCAGTTGTATATCAAAGAAATAGTTAGGCTGCATAGTACTCCAGTTTCCATCATTTCTGATCGTGGAGCACAATTTATTGCTAATTTTTGGAAGAAATGTCAGCAAGGTTTGGCTACTCATGTGAATCTTAGTACAGTCTTTCACCCGCAGGTAGAGCGGACTATTCAGACGCTTGAGGATATATTGCGTGCTTGCGTTCTAGACTTCAAAGGTAGCTGGGATGATCATTTACCACTCATAGAATTTTCCTACAACAATAGTTATCATACTAGCATTAAGATGGCACCGTTCGAGGCTTTATATGGAAGGAGATATAGATCTCCCATTGGGTGGTTCGAAAATGGGGAAGCAGAGTTGATAGGGCCACACCTTGTACATCATACTATGGAAGAAGTTAAAATCATTAGGGAGTGGTTGAAGACTACTCAGAGTTGTCATAAGTCCTATTCAGATTTTCATCGTAGGGATTTAGAGTTCAAAGAAGATGATTGGGTATTCTTGAAGGTTTCCCCCATGAAAGGTGTAATGCGATTTGGTAAGAAAGGGAAACTGAGTCCGAGGTATGTCGGACCGTACAAAATCATTCAGAGGATTGGTGAGGTGGTGTACAAGCTTGAGCAACCACCTGAGATGTCGTTAGTGCACCCGGTATTTCATGTGTCTATGTTAAAGAAAATTGTTGGAGACCCGACACTCATTGTTCTAGTAGAGATTATTGAGGTTAATGAGGAATTGACTTCTAAAGAGATTTCAATTTCTATTATTGATCGGCAAGTCCAAAATTTGATAAATAAAGATATTGCCTTCGTGAAAGTGTTATGGCGAAACAAGCAGGCTGAAGAAGCCACATAGGAGGCCGAGGAAGAAATCAAGAAAAAGTACCCTTATTTGTTTGAATAGCTATGTAATCGTTCTATGAAATTGTTCCCTGTGAATTACATATCATTTGTACAGCTTATGCTAAGGGTGTTCCTTTTCTGGTAATATATTTTTCTTATGAAGCCACGATTAGTGTTGTTTTCATGTTATATTGCGTCATCGGATTATGTATATGTTTTAGGATTGGTTTCTGAGATTCTCTGATAGGTGGATAGGCTTAGTCATAGGGGAAACTCTGGCGAAAGTTTTGGAGTTAGTAAAATTGGGAACTATTGGAGTGTGGATGAGGATTTAAGTCACATTGGGTGTCTATGGCGAATTCTAACCCTCATTCGAGGATGGATTATCTTAAGCGGGGGAGAATGTAAGGCCCAGTTAAAATTTCCTAATGATTTAATATTTTAAAGTGCAACAACGGTATTCGGGAATAACGTATTCGAGTATCAAAGGAGACCTATGGGGTGGAACCGCATTATTTTGACGTCAAAAGTGTTTCAACGACGTCATTTCTTAGCGTATATATGGTATAACATTTAGAATACTAGCTCCAAAATCAGTTTTTATTGAAGTATTAGATCCATATTGAAATTACGGAGCCATGGCAAAAAGAATCGTCGAATTCGGACATCGTATGAGAGAGTTATGCCCATTTTCGGGCAAAATAGAAAAGATTTCTCATCGCCAGCGCCCAGTGTAGCGTGGGGTGCTAGCCCTGGCGCTGGGATTTTTGAGGTTCTGGAAATTGGGCCATAGGTAGCGCCCCACGCTGCATGTGACGCCCGAAACGCTATATACTCATTCGGGGTTCATTTTACCCCATTTTTCTTGACCGAACTTTGGGGTTTTCCTCCACTCTCTCAAGACCTCCAACTCCCCCCATCTTCAAGGTGAGTAATCCCTACTAATTTGGTGTTTTATTCCATCAATTCTACCCTAAAACTAACCCAATCCTCCATAAAATACATAGATCTTCAAGAAATTTCTTCAAGAACTCAAAGGAGGGTTTTGCAAGATTTCTTCCAAAAGGTAATCCTACACCCTTAGACTTACATGTATGGATATATTATGAGAATATGAGTATGAATTAAGTATTAGAACTTATGGTATGGTGATTGAAAGACATAAGTTCCCAATTTAAATACATAACAATTGTAGAGATTGAAGGGTGATTATTTGATGGAATTTTGTTAGTTGAGGGTGGATGGATGGTCATGTATGTAATGTTTGGAGTTATGGATTATTCAAGAATGATGGTGGGATAAATTATTGGTAAATGGAAGTAATTGGATGAACTAATTTTATGGGTAAGAGATGTAGAGATTCATGCCTGCTAGGTGTTTGATAAAATGCATAAATGGCCTAAACTATGGAATTTGTTACTACCTCGGCCTCTGCCTCGACCTCTAGCACGACCTCGACCTCGACCTCTAACCCTGGCCATAGTTGTCACCGGGGGTTCTGGTCCCTGTCCATCGGTAGAGGTATTACGTGTTCTCACCATTTGCGAGAGAATAAGAGTAGAATGGTTCAATCATCGATGATAGAATAAATTCGCACGACAGAATAAGAAAAAAAATGATATTGTTCCTAAACTTCATAGCCTCTGAGAGATAAGTACAGATGTCTCCGTACCGATCCTTCAGACTCTACTAAGTTTGCTCGTGACTCGTGAGACCCATGTAACCTAGTGCTCTGATACCAACTGTCACGATCCAAAATTCCCACCTTTGGACCGGGATGGCGCCTAATATTTCACTTGCTAGGCAAGCCTACGTTAGAATAATATTAACCAATTTTTAAACACTCTATACATTATTAAAAATCAAGGAAACAAAAGCGGAAGCAAAGTATGAAATATAGTGAAATAATCCATAAATGCAACGGTGTCTAAATACCATCCCGAAATTGATGTCACAAGTGCACGAGCTTCTAGAATAAATACAAATAAAGGTTTGAATAAAATAAAGTTGTCTAGAACTAAACACACAACTAAAGTAAAATAGACTGGGACTTTAGAACTGCGGACGCCATGCAGTTATACCTCAAGTCTCCTCTGGTAGCTGAAATCCGAGCAAGTCTATGGTACGCCGCTGGGACCAACTCCGAAATCTGCACAAGAAGTGCAGAGTGTAGTATCAGTACAACCGACCCCATGTTCTGGTAAGTGCCGAGCCTAACATCGACGAAGTAGTGACGAGGTTAAGGCGGGTCACTTACATTACCTGTACGCAATATTAGTAACAACAACAAATAGTAGAAATAAATCAGGTAACTCATTTATAATAATTTAAGCCAACTCAGCAGTCATAACCAATTATCATTTCCATCAATTCTGCTGCAGCATGCAACCCGCTCTCACAATATATTCACATTCAATTCTGTTGCAGCGTGCAACGCGCTCTCACAATATATTCACATTCAATTCTGTTGCGGCGTGCAACCCGCTCCTCTAATATATTCATTTTAATCAAGTCTGTTGCGGCGTGCAACCCGATCTCCCAATACATAAATATGTATGTCGACTTTTAAATAAGTTTGTTGCGGCGTGCAACCCGATCCTCCAATATGGACTTTTAATAAGTCTGTTGCGGCGTGCAACGTGCAGCCCGATCCTCCAATATGGACTTTTAATAAGTCTGTTGCGGCGTGCGACCCGATCCTCCAACATTTTCACTTACCAATTCTTATAGAAGAAATTTCCCCAATAAATGCAACAAATAATATAAAATGATAAGACAACAAGCATACAATAATTGTGATTTAATTATGAAACAAACAAAGGCAATTACCAAATTATTATGGAAATCAAAGAGAAAATATGCAGTTTAATATTTAATATGCTAAATGTCAAAATAACAATTAAGGCACACAATTCAAATAGCATGTAATAATTAATGCAGGAATTCAAGAATCAATATTTGAAAAAGAATAGGAGAAAAATAATTATTATAATAATTAATTCATGATTTAAACAATTTTTGATTTTTCAAGTAAGCAGGCAAACAATTAATTTGACAACGTATAGACACTCGTCACCTCGCCTATACGTCGTTCACATGCATTTCACATAACAAATAATTTAAGGGTTCTATTTCCTCAAGTCAAGGTTAACCACGACACTTACCTCGCTTTGAAAATTCCAATCAATTACTCGACGACAACTTTTCCTTTTAAATTTGTCTCCAAAAGCTTCAAATCTATTCACAAACAATTCGATATACTCAATACGAATCATAGGAATTAATTCCATATGAATTTATAAATTTTCCGGATAAAAATCCGAAATTTATTAAAATATTCGGTAGTGGGACCCACGTCTCAAATCCCGAAAAAACTTATGAAATCCGAACACCCATTTCAAGACAAGTCCAACCATACAAAAATTATCCAATTCCGGTGTCAAATGGACCTTCAAATCTTAAATTTTCATTTTTGGAAGATTTTATAAAAATCTAATTTTTCTTCCATAAATTCACAGATTCATGATATAAATGAGTATGAAATCATGAAATATAATCAATATAGGATAAGGAATACTTACTCCAATGTTTTCCCGTGAAAATTGCCCAAAAATCGCCTTACCCGAGCTCAAAAATGAAAAAGGGTTGAAAATGGGACGAATCCCATTTTCTACTTAAGTTCTGTTTCTCGGACTTTTACCCTTCGCGAACGCGGTCAGTGCCTCGCGTTCGCGAAGCACAAATTTGTGTTGTCCCATTTTACACTTCGTGAATGCGAGGGCTACTTCACGAACGTGAAGCTTGCCTAGCTTGGCCCTCGCGAACGCGAAGGCAATAATCCTAGCCAACCTCTTTCCCTTCGTGAACGCGAGGCTTCGGTCGCAAACGCGAAGCTTTGAACCTCAGGCCTTCGCGAACGCGGTCACTCTGTCGCGAACGCAAAGCACAAAACGTGCCAGCCCCAATTTGCTCTTCGCGTTCGCGAGAGTACCTTCGTGAACGCGAAGAAGAACACACCAGAAGCTTGAAGTCTACAGAAAACCAGACTTTCTAAGTCCAAAAATGATCCGTTAATCACCCGTAGGTCTAGGCCAATTCTGAACAGCCTCAATCTTCTTAGGATCCACCTTTATGCCTTCTGCCGATACAACATGCCCCAAAAAGGCAACTGAGTCTAACCAAAACTCACATTTTGAAAACTTGGCATATAACTGATTATTCTTCAAGGTGTGAAGCACACTTCGAAGATGCTGCTCAGCTCCTCTCGACTGCTGGAGTAAATCAAGATATCATCAATGATTACAACCATAAAAGAATCCAAATAAGGCTTGAACACCCGATTCATCAAGTCCATAAATGCTGCTGGGGCATTTGTCAACCCAAATGACATCACTAGGAATTCGTAATGCCCATACCGAGTTCGAAAAGCTATTTTAGGGACATCAGATGTCCTAATCTTCAACTGATGGTAACCAGACCTCAAATCGATCTTCGAAAATACCTTGGCACCCTGAAGTTGATCAAATAAGTCATCAATTCTTGGCAGTGGATATTTGTTTTTGATAGTGGCTTTGTTCAACTGCCGATAATCTATACACATCCGCATAGAGCCATCTTTCTTCTTTACAAATAATACGGGTGCACCCTAGGGCGAGACACTAGGTCTAATGAATCCATGATCAAGCAAGTCTTGTAACTGCTCTTTCAGTTCTTTCAACTTCGATGGGGCCATATGGTATGGTGGAATAGAAATGGGCTGAGTGCTCAGAGCCAAATCAATACAGAAGTTAATATCTCTGTCGGGTGGCGTCCTCGGCAAATTTGCAGGAAATACTTCTAGAAATTCACGAACAACTGGTACTGAGTCCATAGAAGAAGCATCCACACTGGGATCGCGAATATAAGCCAAACAGGCTAGACACCCTTTCTCTACCATATGCCGAGCTTTCATATAAGAAATAACCCTGCTGGCAGAATGGCCATGAGTTCCTTTCCACTCTAACCGAGGTAACCTCGTCATAGCTAGGGTCACTGTCTTGGCATGACAATCCAATATAGCATGATAAGGGGACAGTCAATCCATACCCAAGATCACATCAAAATCTACCATATCAAGAAGTAGAAGATCCACATTAGTCTCAAGATTACCAATAGTAACCACACACGAATGATAGACATGATCTACTACAACAAAGTCTCCCACCGGTGTAGATACACACAGAGAAGCACTCAGAGAATCACAAGGCACAACCAAATATGAAGCAAAATAGGAGGACACATAGGAATATGTAGATACTGGATTAAATAGAACTGAAGCATCTCTATGGCAAACAGAAATAATACATAAGATCACAGCATCAGATGACTCGGCCTCAGGCCTAGCTGGAAAAGAATAAAATCGGGGTTGGGCCCCACCACTCTGAACTGCATCTCTGGGACGGCCTCTAACTGGCTGGCCTCTACCTCTAACGGTCTGACCTCTACCTTTAATGGCCTGACCTCCACCTCTAGCTGCCTAACCCCTACCTCTAGCTGGCTGAGCAGGCGGTGAACCAACCGGTGCCGGTATAATAGCACGAGAATCTTACCGAGATCTGTTACTCGCCAATCTATGGCAATACCTCCTGATGTGACCAATATTTCCACACTCATAACACCCATCCTGATGCCGTGGCTGCTGAAGCTGAAGCTGACCCAAATGGGCTGGATAACCGCTTTAGTAACTCTGGAGTGGTGATGCACTGATATGAGCTGAATGTGCACTGAATACTGGCTGCCCAGAGTAAGGCATAATAGGACCGTGACTCCCTGAAGCACCGGGAGATACATGAAGTGCTGAATGAAACGGTCTGGGAGGATGACCCCTACCAAAATTACCCCTGCCTCCAGACGAGGCACCACTGAAACCACCAAACTGACGAGGCCTCTTATCGGACCTCTGCCCTTTCTCCTGTGCAAGAACCATCTCGATCCTCCTTGCGACATTAGCAACCACTTGAAAAGAAATCTCACTTCCGGTCTCCTTGGCCATCTGAAGTCTGATAGGGTGAGTGAGTCCCTCAATAAACCTCCTCACTCTCTTTCCATCCGTAGGTTGTAAAATGAGAGCATGATGGGCCAAATCCACAAAACGGGACTCATACTGAGTAACAGTCATACCGCCCCGCTGTAGACACTCAAATTGCTTGCGGAATTCCTCTCTCAGTATGATAGGGAGGAACTTTTCCAAAAATAGCTGAGAGAACTGCTCCCATGTAAGTGCAGGCGATTCGACTGGTCGGGTCAATGTATAATCTCTTCACCACCTCTTGGCGGAACCCGTCATCTAAAATACAGCAAAATCAACCCCATTGGTCTCAACTATACCCATGTTCCGCAGCACCTCATGGCAACGTTCAAGATAATCCTGTGGGTCCTCAGAAGGTGTACCACTGAAGTGGACTGGAAAGAGCTTGGTAAACTTATCCAGTCTCAATAAGGCCTTAAAAGACATGGCGGGCCTATCACCGATCTGTGCCGTAACAACTGGCTGAACTACCCCAACTGGCGGGGTTGCTGGAGCCTGATTCTGGGAGCCATCTGCTCCGGAGCGGGAGTAGTGGGAGTTTGTGCTCCTCCCCCAGCATGTGAGACTGCTGGTGCCACTGGAAATGTACCATTCTGGGCCACGCCCTCCATAAGACTTACCAAACGGACTAGAGCGCCCTAGAGCACTGGAGTGGCTATGAATCCTTCCGGGACCTGAACTGGTCCAACTGGTACATTCTGAACTTGAACCTCCTCCTGAAGGTCCACCTGAGGTTCTTCAACAGGTGTAGCTGCTCGAGCTCCGGACTGAGCTCTACCTCGGCCTCTGCCTTGGCCTCTAGCACGACCTCGGTCTCGACCTCTACCCCTGGCCATAGTTGTCACCGGGGGTTCTGGTCCCTGTCCATCGGTAGAGGTATTACGTGTTCTCACCATCTGCGAGAGAATAAGAGTAGAATGGTTCAATCATCAATGATAGAATAAAATCGCACGACAGAATAAGAAAGAAATGATATTGTTCCTAAACTTCATAGCCTCTGAGAGATAAGTACAGACGTCTCCGTACCGATCCTTCAAACTCTACTAAGCTTGCTCGTGACTCGTGAGACCCATGTAACCTAGTGCTCTGATACCAACTGTCACGACCCGAAATTCCCACCTTTGGACCGTGATGGCGCCTAACATTTCACTTGCTAGGCAAGCTAACGGTAGAATAATACTAACCAATTTTTAAACAATCTTTACATTATTAAAAATCAAGGAAACAAAAGCGGAAGCAAAGTTTGAAATATAGTGAAATAATCCATAAATGCAACGGTGTCTAAATACCATCCCAGAATTGGTGTCACAAGTGCACGAGCTTCTAGAATAAATACAAATAAAGGTTTGAATAAAATAAAGTTGTCTAGAAATAAACACACAGCTAAAGTAAAATAGACTGGGACTTCATAACTACGGACGCCATGCAGTTATACCTCAAGTCTCCTCTGGTAGCTGAAATCCGAGCAAGTCTATGGTACGTCGCTGGGACCAACTCCGAAATCTGCACAAGAAGTGCAGAGTGTAGTATCAGTACAACCGACCCCGTGTACTGGTAAGTGCTGAGCCTAACATCGACGAAGTAATGACGAGGCTAAGGCGGGTCACTTACATTACCTGTACGCAATATTAGTAACAACAACAAATAGTAGAAATAAATTAGGTAACTCATTTATAATAATTAAAGCCAACTCAGCAGTCATAACCAATTATCATTTCCATCAATTCTGTTGCAGCGTGCAACCCGCTCTCACAATATATTCACATTCAATTCTGTTGCGGCTTGCAACCCGCTCCTCCAATATATTCATTTTAAACAAGTCTGTTGCGGCGTGTAACCCGATCCCCCAATATATAAATATGTATGTCGACTTTTAAATAAGTTTGTTGCGGCGTGCAACCCGATCCTCCAATATGGACTTTTAATAAGTTTATTGCGGCGTGCAACGTGCAACCCGATCCTCCAATATGGATTTTTAATAAGTCTATTGCGGCGTGCAACCCGATCCTCCAACATTTTCACTTACCAATTCTTATAGAAGAAATTTCCCCAATAAATGCAACAAATAATATAAAATGATAAGACAACAAGCATACAATAATTGTGATTTAATTATGAAACAAACAAAGGCAATTAGCAAATTATTATGGAAATCAGAGAGAAAATATGCAGTTTAATATTTAATATGCTAAATGTCAAAATAACAATTAAGGCACATAATTCAAATAGCATGTAACAATTAATGCAGGAATTCAAGAATCAATATTTGAAAAAGAATAGGAGAGAAATAATTAATTCATGATTTAAACAATTTATGATTTTTCAAGTAAGCAGGCAAACAATTAATTTGACAATGTATAGAGACTCGTCACCTCGCCTATATCTCGGTCACATACATTTCACATAACAAATAATTTAAGGATTATATTCCCTCAAGTCAAGGTTAACCACGACACTTACCTCGCTTTGCAAATTCCAATCAATTACTCGACCGCAACCTTTCCTTTTAAATTTGTCTCCAAAAGCTTCAAATCTATTCACAAACAATTCGATATACTCAATATGAATCATAGGAATTAATTCCATATGAATTTACAAATGTTTCGGATAAAAATCCGAAATTTATTAAAATATTCGGCAGTGGGACCCACATCTCAAATCCCGGAAAAATTTACAAAATCCGAACACCCATTTCGAGACGAGTCCAACCATACAAAAATTATCCAATTCTGATGTCAAATGGACCTTCAAATCTTAAATTTTTATTTTTGGAAGATTTTATAAAAATTTGATTTTTCTTCCTTAAATTCACGGATTCATGATATAAATGAGTATGAAATCATGAAATATAATCAATATAGGATAAGGAACACTTACTCCAATGTTTTCCCGTGAAAATCGCGCAAAGGTCGCCTTACCCGAGCTCAAAAATGAAAAAGGGTTGAAAATGGGACGAATCCCATTTTCCAGAACTTAAGTTCTGTTTCTTGAACTTTTACCCTTCGCGAACGCGGTCAGTGCCTCGTGTTCGCGAAGCACAAATTTGTGTTGTCCCATACTACACTTCGCGAATGCGAAGCTTGCCTAGCTTGGCCTTCGCGAACGTGAGATGCCCTTCGCAAACGCGAAGGCAATAATCCAGGCCGGCCTCTTTCCCTTTGTGAACACGAGGCTTCGGTCGCGAAAGCGAAGCTTTGAACCTCAGGCCTTCGCGAACGCGGTCACTCTGTTGTGTTGGCGAGAGTACCTTCGCGAATGCGAAGAAGAACACACCAGAAGCCTGAAGTCTGCAGAAAACCAGATTTCCTAAGTTCGAAAATGATCCGTTAACCACCCGAAACCAACCCGAGCACTCGGGGCTCCAAACCAAACATGCACCCAAGTCCTAAAACATCATACGAACTTGCTCGCACGATCAAATTGCCAAAATAACACCAAGAACTATGAATCGGACACCATATCAAAGGAAATTTCCAAGAAAACTTTAAAACTTATATTTTTACAACCAGACGTCCGAATCACGTCAAATCAACTCTGATTCTCACCAAATTCGGCAGACAAGTCATAAATATTATAGTGGACCTACACTGAGCTCCGAAACCAAAATACGGACCTGGGGTCAATAAATCCAATAACAGTAATTTCTTAAAAATCATTAAGCTTTCAAGCTTTTATTTTTTCTTCAAAATTCCATATCTCGAGCTAAGGACCTCGGAATTCGATTCCGGGCATACGCCTAAGTTCCAAATCACGATACGGACCTATCGAAATTGTCAAAATACTGATCTGGGTCCGTTTGCTCAAAATGTTGACTAAAGTCAACTCAGTCGAGTTTCTAAAGCTCTATTTTACATTTTAATCCATTTTTCACATAAAAACGTTCCGGAAAATTTTACGGACTGCGCACGCAAGTAAAGGAATGATAAATGGTGCTTTTTGAGGTTTTAAAACACAGAATTACTTATTAAATTTAAAGATGACATTTTAGATCATCACAAATGATTATGATAATGATATTTGAATGTGGAAAAGTGGACTGAAATTATGAAATACGGCCAAGTGCCAAGAATGATTTTGTAATCGTGATTACTAGTGCCAACGAATCGAAAGAATATGAAAGAACTATGAAGTGAGATAATTGAAATTGTGGTTATAGTTGATGTCTCAAGTGAGATGGCCTAGCCGATCGGGCCGTGATCGGACGTCATGCCGCACATATGGTGGTAACTGTGCTGGAAATGATAATTGAAATTGTGGATATGGGTGATGTCTCAAATGAGATGACCTAGCCAATCGGGTCGAGATCGGACTCCGTGTAAGAACACGGTGGTATTGTGGATTGTGGCATATGGCACTAAAGATTACCTAACCTAATAAGATGGAAATTAACTTAAGAACTTATGTGATCCTTACTTGATGTTTTAGTATTGTTTTAAAGCTCTTATTGAACTCATGACTGTTTCCTCCTTGTATTATTGTCCATTCTATTGAGATGGTGTTTTAGCTTTACATACTAGTACCATTTGACGGTACTAACGTCCCTTTTTGCAGGGGGCGCTATATCTTTAAATGGATGCAAGTGGTTACATAGCAGACAGTGTTGATCGCAGTTAGTGTTACATCATCATCTTCTCAGCAGACTCGGTGAGCCCCATTTCATTTCGGGGTCATGTATTGTACCTTTTGTTTATATTGTGGTCACTTTTGAGGTATAGCCGGGTCCTTGTTACCGGCACCATCTTTACTCTCTTTTGTATCTTTTTAGGCTCCGTAGACACTATGTGGTTTGTATGTGGGTGCTGGGGAAGTCAAACTCGTGTGTTGTGCTTGAATTACTATTTCCACTTCAAATTATGAAATATGTGTTTGGAATTGAGACTTTAAAATGAAGTAACCGGTTGTAAGAAATTGGTATTGCAAACATGATCACTTTATTGATTGATTAACAAAAACATATATATTTTATTTATTCATGAATGAGTTTGGGAGAAGGAAATCTAACAGGCTTGCTCGGCCGGGTTCACTCGGCTGAGCGCCGGTCGCGCCCCTCGATTTTGGGGCGTGACAACCTGTCCCCCAACAGGAGCTACTGGCGGTTCCTCAACGGCTGCTCTGACAGGTGCTCTAGTTGTAGCACGTGCTCCTCCTCGGCCTCTGCCTCTGCCTCTGCCCCGGCCTCTAGTAATACCGGTTCTGGGGGCAGCGTCATCAGTAACTGCAACTCATGTCATCACCATCTATGAGAGAATAGAATGACAAAGGCTTAAACTATGAGGTCAATAAACTCGCACGATAGGAATGAAAGAAGTGAAACTGTCCTAATAGTTTTGTAGCCTCTAAAAGATAAGTATAGATGTCTCTGTACCGATCCACAAGACTCTACTAAACTCGCTTATGACTCGTAGCACCTATGAACCTAGAGTTTTGATACCAACTTGTCACGACCCCAATTTTCCTCTGTAGGATGTCGTGATGGCACCTAGTCTCTAAGACTAGGTAAGCCTAACACTTACTGAATTAATAGAAGAAATCAACCATCAATGGAGAATATGAGATAAAATTCCTATACACAATTACAATTCCCAAAATCGGTAGTACAAGTCATAAGCTCTACTGAGTTTGCTAAGAAAATCCTTAAGTACAACTGTTCGGAATGGAAATCAAACAGTACAAAAACAAAATCTAAAGGTGACTCTGAGGCATGCGAACGCGACGGCAGGTTTACCATTTAGCTAATAATCAACAACAATCGTGGCATCTAGATCTACACAAAAATATGCACAAACATAGTATAAGTACCCCACAGCGATACCCAATAAGTATCAAAACTAACCTCGGTGGAGTAGTAACGATGGACAGTCAAGACAACTACTGGACTAAACAACTTGAACAAGTATGTAGATGAACTAACAGAGAACAATATTAATATAAAGCTAGACAGGATAAGGAATACAAAACAATACTTGCAATGATACAATAGTAAAAACAATAGGCAACAAGAAGTTGTCAGGTAATAATGTTATAGAGTAATTGATCACAATCTAAGTCTGGGGAAAACCAAATAAAGGAAAAACCAGCAACAACTCAATAAGTACAACCGTTTTCACACCAGATCTGTTCAAGCATTTTCACGAGGTACCGAACCTCATAATCACAGCTCACGGGTCCTAATTCTTGAACCCTAATCACTTGGCATTTTGTGTCCACATTTCAATTCATAACCGCACGGACGACTCACATGCCAAGGGAAAACAACTCTCACAGAGAAGGCAAGTAGACAAGGATACACGTAATGGTCAATAATGTCAGGATTCATCTTCTTAAACCGATATGGGTGATTAATCTATGTGTATGCGTGTGCAAGTGTTCTACAGCGATCCAAGTCAACAAATAAGAACAAAGGCCATGAATGGCACATAAGAAATGATCACCGCAAAATATACAGTGCAAATAAGACAGTAACAAAGTTTGAAGTAGCGACTAGCACAACAAGATTAGCTACATATAACCGAGCAAATAATGCAACACGGAGGGGATCAATTAATAGTATGCTAAGGAAAACATCAATCAAAGACAAGCGCACAGAAAGGGGGAAATGACAATAGAGCCCTCTAGAGGTACCATCTCGTAGTCTCAAATCGTAAAATGAATGACAAAGACACGGCAGAAACCTCATGCAATAATAAAGACCACACGGCAGAAAACTCTTGTAACAATAACGACCGCACGACAGAAACCTCGTGCCACAAGAACATCTGCATGGCATAAACTTCGTGCCACCATAACAACCGCACGGCAGAAACCTCGTGCCATAATAATATCTGCACGACAGAAATCTCATGCCACTAAAACAATCTGCCCGGCAGAATCCTAGTGCAAACATAACCCTGAATACAACAACAACAACAACAACAACAATGACAACGACAATAACACAAGAATACGGTAAGTAAATCAGCTCAGGAACTCCAGAACACAAAGAGACGGAAGAACAAACTTACAAGGAAAGGCACAACAGGAAATAATGGTACAACATAGCAATAACTCAACAAGGAAGAGATACTGCGTGGCAAAGATTCCATATAAGTACAATTCAACGATAAGAGGGATAACGTGAACCAATGGTCCAATTAAGGGTAAGTCAACAATGATAAGGGATAACAAATCTTCAATTAGGGTTGAGAAATTACGGAAGAGATTTAACAAACTCAATTAAGGATGAGCAGATCATGGGAAAGATAATAATAACTTCAATCAAGGATAAGCAATTACGGAAAGGATAGCATAGCAATAAAAGAAGCAACAACTTCAATTAAGGCACATAAGAGTTTAATCAGCAATAAGGGTAAAACATGGAGCAATTAATTCTATTTAAGACACGTAAGGTGAATTTAGTAAAAGGGGAATTTAACATAACCAAAACGACTTCATATCTAATGAACATAAGAACCTAAGAGCCTTAAACGGTCAAATTTCCACAAATAAGCCCGATCACGTACTCGTCACCTTGCGTACACGGGCTTCACATGACACAATTAGCACCGAAGACTCAAATCCTAAGGGGTAGTTTCCCCACACAAAGTTAGGCAAGATACTTACCTCAAAGAAGATAGATTGCTACTCTAAAATGAATTTCTCGAATGAAATAACCTCCGGACGGCTCAAATCTAGCCAAAATAACTTCAAATCATAAATAAAACTCATAAGAAATAATTCCGGATGATAAAGCTTCAATCTTTAACAAAAATAAAAAAGTCAACCCCCGGGTCCGCACCTCAAAATCCGATAAAATTTATAAAACCCGAACACCCATTCAATTACGAGTCCAACCATACTAATTTCATCCAGTTCCGACTCTAAATCGAGGTTCAAAACCTAATTATTCTCTTTAGAAAAGTTTTTGATAAAAACCCTCAATTCTCCAATCAAAATATGGATTAATTCAAAATTGAACTTCTATAATCACATTGAAATACAAAAATTATAGTTATATAACTAACCCCCATGAAAAGACGTGAAGAACGCCTTGAAAATCATCTCAATCGGAGCTCTAGAACTCAAAATACTAAAATAACGCGGTCTGATTTTTTTTATACTCAATGATTTTCGCTTTTGCGACAAAAACATCCGCACATGCGCATTTCCAGCTATCATTTTCACTTTTGCGGACCATTTTTCGCACCTGTGGGGTCGCAGATGCGGACCCAACTTCGCATATGCGAAGCACCGGCACCAGCTCTCTTCTCCGATTCTAAAATAAGCATAACTTCCTCATACGATATCCAAATTCGACGATTATTTTTGTTATGGCTTTGTAATTACGATACGGATCTAATGCTTCAATCAAAACATAAATTGGATCTCATTTTCTTAATGTGGTACCATTTATGATTGAAAAAACAATGTCGAAACATAAAAAATGAGTGCAATACAACCCAAACATATCTGAAACTCACCTGAGCCCCTCGGGGCCCCGTCTGAACATACCAATAAGTCCCAAAATATAACGCGGACCTTATCAAGGCCTCAAATCACAACAAACAAAATCAAAACTATGAATCACACCTCAAATCGAACTTAATGAACTTATGAACTTTCAACTTCTACAACTCGTGCCGAAACATATCAAATCAACCCGGAATGACGTTAAATTTTGCATGCAAGTCTCAAATGACATAAGGAAGCTAATACAACTCTCGGAATAGCAATCTGAGCCCCATAACAACAAAGTCAACTCCCAGTCAAACCTCTTAACCTTCCAAAACTTTAACTTTCCAATTTTCGCCAAAATGCTTCAAATTATCCTACGGCCCTCCAAATCCAAATATGGACGCACGCCTAAGTCCAAAATCACCATACGAAGCTATTGGAGTCATCAAAACTCCATTTCGGAGTGGTCTACACAAAGTCAAACTATGTTCAACTCTTACCATTTAAGCTTCTAAAATAAGAATCCTTCTTCCAAATTGATCCCGAATCCTCCGAAATCCGATCTCGGCCACATACGCTAGTCATAATACATAATACGAAGGTTCTCGAGACTTTAAGCCTCCAAACAGGACGCTAATTCTCAAAACGACTGGTCGGATCGTTACAAAATTTCATGGATTAAGTAGCAAACAAGGTGATGAAACACAAAGAAAAAAACTATGCAAGATCCAACAACCTAAGCAAAAATGGACCTTTTTCAATGGGTATGGATTGAAGACATATACTCCATGTATTCCAGTTTATGTGAACCTATTTTCTTTTTGGTCTGTTCCAAAAGAATGACCCCTTTCTAAATTTGAAAACAGTTTAGCTTAAACTTCCAATTCCACCCTTAATGAAAAGCTTTTATAACCACACAAATACTCTGAACTTCTTTTTGATTTGTTTAGGACCACAAATTTCAAAAGTTTTTATTTTTTCTTAAACTCCGTTTTCAGTCTAACATGTTCACTTAAATTGGAACCGAGGGAGTAGAAGTTTCAATATACAAAATTTGAGGAATACTGGAGGTGATTTCGACTAGTTTTGAGTCAAAATTCGTAGTTGAAATTGAGTTTAAAATTTCTTCTGCGACACACGTATCAAACATGTATCTCACACACAAGTATATGTGAATATACATGTGATACATATTTGATACACATATGATGCATATATGATAGACAAATGATACACAGTGTGATACACTACTAAATATCCGCTAAAAACCGACCAAATATTTCCGACGAACGTTGGTCGGTCAAAAAAAGGGACCAAAAACCGTCCAGCTTGGACGGAAACTGGAAAAAAAATTATATTTTTTTTAAACTAAATACCTAAATACCGACCAACGTTGGTCGGTAAATTGGTCAATAGCTGGTCAGACAAGAAAATTTTGGATTACCGACCAACGTTAGTCGGTAATCTGGATCCAATTTTTTAAATTTTAATAATTATTTTATTATTTAAAATATTTTATAATATTTAAGAATTTATATTTAAAATTACCAACCAACGTTGGTCGGTTAATGCAGGGGAAGCATTTACCGACCAACTTTGATCGGTAATTGTTATTTTCTGCAAAATAACCGACCAAAGTTGGTCGGTTATTACGTCAACATTGGTCAAACTTTTTAATTACTTTTATATTTACTATCTAAATAATATAAATGTAATTCGTTAACACTTTTGTAATACAAATAATGAATACACTAACATATACTATATATAACATGTTATATATGCAGTTAAAGTAGTACAACGAAGCGTGTTATATATATATATATACACACACACAAACACACTTCACTGTAATACTTTAACTATATATATAGCTTGTTATAGTATATGTTAGTGTGTATATATATATATATATATATATAGGTATAGCCGTATATATATAAGAACACGAAGCGCTAGGACCACAGGGTCGGGTTCTTTTAGGGATAGACTTGGGAAGATACTAATTAGTATATATACTGTATCATCAAATATATGTATTTGTAAATTGATTCATCGACTTTTAACTTACTTAGATGTATCGATGAATATTAATCGATGATTCATCAAAACGTCTCGACATATATATCGATTAATCTATGTCATGCATTATTAATGATGAACGAATGAAAAAAGAAGTTATTAGCATCAATTACAATATAGTGTATGTGTGTGTGTTTGAGAAATTACTCACATACTTAATTATAACTTAGAAAATTTACTTAGATAGATGCTATTATAATTTATTAAAAGTAAATAGTTAATATAATTATTTATAAAGATTATGCTTATAGTTTATAATTATGTATAATAGTTGTATAGTTAAATAAAATAAATGCTTATAGTTTATAATTTTTTTTATAGTTTATAATATTTTAAGGAAAAAAAACACACACAAAAAAAATTAATTTTTTTTTTTAAAAACCGACCAAACAGTCAACACTTAATGTACCGACCAAAATTACCCACCAACTTTGGTCGGTAATTCTGAAATCAGAATTGAAAAACGGGGGAACCCCCATTTCTCTCTTATCTTCCCCTCTCCTTCTCTATATCCCTCACTCAATACCTTCCCCTCTCATTCTCTATTTCCCTCACATAAATCTCATTCCCCACCCCGCGTCGCCACTGCCCAGCCCCCGCCGTCGCCACTCCCACTGCCGCCCATCTCCTTCTCCATCTCCTAAAACTTCTAGGTTTGAATTACAACCCATTTATTTATTATTTCTAGGTTTTGTTAATTAGTTGTGAATTAGTTTCAATTGATTAGTGTTTCAATTATTTGAACATTGCATTTTATTGAGGATTAGGGTTTAGGTCTTGTTTTAATTAGTTTTGTTAATTAGTTTTATTAACTAATTAGTTTTGTTAATTAGTTTTATTAACTAATTAGTTTTGTTAATTAGTTTTATTAACTAATTAGTTTTGTTAATTAGTCAATTAGTTATGAATTAGTTTTAATTGATGAGTGTTTCAATTTTGAGTTTGTATTGTCTTGAATAGTTTAGTTAGAATTGAATTATTAACTTTGTATTGTCTTGAATAGTTTAGTTAGAATCTAGGGTTTACGATTTGTTCTTATGAATCGAACTTTTAGGGTATGAGTTAAATTTCTTTAGTTTAGTTAGTTTATGTTTAAACTCGTAGGATATGAATTGAAATTTTAGTTTTTAGGATTTGTTCTTGTGAATTGAACTTTTAAAATATGAATTGGACCTTTTGGATATGAATTGAACTTTTAGGATATAAATTGGTGTAATTAGGAAAAAATAATTATCTTGAATTAACTAAAAAGATATAATTAATTTATAATTGTAGAATAAATTAATTTGTTATTGTGAATCGAACTTTTAGGGTATGGGTTGAATTTCTTTAGTTTAGTTAGTTTATGTTTAAACTCGTAGGATATGAATTAAAATTTTAGTTTTTAGGATTTGTTCTTGTGAATTGAACTTTTAGGATATGAATTGGACCTTTTGGATATGAATTGAACTTTTAGGATATAAATTGGCGTAATTAGGAAAAAATAATTATCTTGAATTAACTAAAAAAGATATAATTAATTTATAATTGTAGAATAAATTAATTTGTTCTTGTGAATCGAACTTTTAGGGTATGGGTTGAATTTCTTTAGTTTAGTTAGTTTATGTTTAAACTCGTAGGATATGAATTGAAATTTTAGTTTTTAGGATTTGTTCTTGTGAATTGAACTTTTAGGATATGAATTGGACCTTTTGGATATGAATTGAACTTTTAGGATATAAATTGGTGTAATTAGGAAAAAATAATTATCTTGAATTAACTAAAAAAGATATAATTAATTTATAATTGTAGAATAAATTAATTTGTTCTTGTTTTATTTGTATAGATGGAACATCGTACTTGGATGTACAATAGGAATTATCCTAATCGGCGGGGATTGCGGGAGGATTTTATAGAAGGGGTTGATGACTTTATTAGACATGCAATGTCACTTCCACCATACCAAAGTGAAGGAGTAATTAGGTGCCCTTATGTCAGGTGCGATTGTATGAAGTTTAAAAAATCGGAGGAAGTTAAGCTTCATCTTTATAGGAAGGGGTTTATAGAGAATTACTTTGTGTGGACTAATCATGGAGAGATCGATGGTAGCCGTGGCATATTTCATAACATGGTTGTTGGTGAAAGTAGTAGGTCGGTGGAGAATACAAATCTTGATTCTAGAATTCAGGATATGGTTGCGGATGCTTTTGGGATGCACTTCGGGGGTGAGCCCAATGAAAATGTTGAACAAACTCCTAATGATGACGCAAAACGTTTTTATGAACAGTTAGAGGAAGCTAGTTGTCCACTACGTGAAGGAAGTCTGCACTCTGAGCTGTCTGTTGCAGTTAGATTACTAAGTATCAAATCTGATTGGAATATTTCTCAAGCAGCCATGGACTCTTTCATTGACCTTATGAGTGAACTAGTTGACCCTAATATCAACTTACCTGGTGATTTCTATAAGGCAAAGAGATTGGTTTCTAAGTTAGGACTTTCGTCAATGAGAATTGATTATTGTGAAGATGGTTGCATGTTATATTATAAAGATGATGTAACTTTAGACAGTTGTAAATTTTGCGAAAAGCCTCGTTTCAAGAGGCTTTCCAGCGAGAATATGGTCGATGTCAAGGCGATGCATTATTTACCTCTTATACCTAGGTTAAAGAGGTTATATGCGTCGATGAGTTCTGCTCCTCATATGAGATGGCACTTTGAAAATAGATGACCACCTGGTGTTATGTGTCATCCTTCAGATGGAGAAGCTTGGAAGCACTTTGATAGGACATATCCAGATTTTGCTAGTGAACCAAGGAACATTCGGTTAGGTCTATGTGTGGATGGCTTCACGCCTTTTTCTATATCTGCGACACCATATTCATGTTGGTCTGTCTTTCTTACACCTTATAATCTACCACCTGAGTTGTGTATGACTAGTTTATATATATTCTTAAATTGTATTATCCCCGGTCCACGTAATCCGAAAAGTTTGATTGATGTATATTTGCAACCTTTGATTGATGAGCTAAAACAATTGTGGTATGATGGTGTTGAAACATATCACATATCAACCAAGCAGAATTTCAATTTGCGTGCTAATTTAATATGGACTATTAACAATTTTCCTGCGTATGGAATGTTGTCTGGGTGGATGACTGCTGGGAAGCTAGCTTGTCCTTACTACATGGAAAATAGTAAAGCGTTCACTTTGAAACATGGCCGAAAGCAATCATGGTTTGATTGTCACCGTCAATTCTTGCCTGATTATCATGAGTTTAGAAGGATGAAAAATGCATTCAAAAAGAATAAAGTGGAATATGATTCTCCACCTCCGATACTTTCAGGTGAGGAAATTTGGGAGAGGGTCTAGAACTTTAGTAAAGTTACTGAGGCTCCACCTTATAGATTTTCCGGATATGGTGTTAATCATAATTGGACGAAACAGAGTATATTTTGGGAGTTGCCTTATTGGAAAGATAATCTTCTCTGACACAACCTTGATGTCATGCATATTGAGAAGAATTATTTTGACAATCTGTTCAACACAGTGATGGATGTTAAAGGTAAGACAAAAGATAATCCGAAGGCTAGAATGGACTTACAAGAATATTGCAGGCGGCCTGAATTATACTTGCAGACAACAAACAATGGTAAGGTGTTCAAGCCCAAAGCAAGTTACACATTCACTTTGGAGGAAAGACGACAAATTTGTGATTGGGTTACGAAATTGAAGATGTCTGAGGGTTATGCGTCGAATCTTGGAAAAAAGTAGATATGGAGGTAGGGAAGTTGAGCCATTTGAAAAGTCATGACTGCCATGTTTTCATGGAGACCTTAGTGCCTATTGCATTTTGTGGTTTGCCTGAAAGAATCTGGAAACCCATCACAAAGATTAGTTTGTTTTTCAAAGACTTGTGTTCTACCACATTAAGGGAAGAAAACCTGCTTCAGATGGATCAGAACATTCGTGTAATTTCTAGTAAGATGGAAAAAATATTCCCATGTGGTTTCTTTGATGTGATGGAACACCTTCCAATACACCTTGTACACGAGGCACGACTTGGAGGGCTTGTTCAATGCAGATGGATGTATCCCTTTGAGAGGTAATATTATAAGTTTGATGTAATATTCTATTTTATTTGAATGTTCTTGGCTAACATGACATTATGTAGGACAATTGGCAAATGCAAACAATTTGTTAAGCAGAGGAATAGGACTGAAGGATCTATATGCGAAGCCTTATCTTGCAAAGGAAACTGCACATTTTTGTTCTTATTATTTTGAGAGTAACGTGCCATGTTCTAGGAATAGACCCAATAGACACACGGTCGAATGTGTGAATGATCCATTATATCTACCAATATGCATATTCAATCAACCAGGCCGATGTTCTAAGGATGTTAGAAAGAGAAGTTTGAGTGATATGGAGTGCAAGTCAGCTACGCTTCATGTGTTGCTAAATTGTCCCGAAGTTGTACCATTTCTCAAGTAAGTATTGATTTATTAGTTATCAAAATGTAAAATTTACTGTGACTACATATTGATGCAGCTACTAAAAATATTTGATGTGTCACAGTCACTTCTTGGGTCAATTTGGCCATGATGCTGTATATACGAGATTTGATGTTGTATATATATATATATGTGTGTGTGTATATATATATATATATACACGTAGTGAATGTATAAAAATTGATTCATAAGTTGTGCTAACTTATGAATTTTTTTAACACTATGTAGGTAAATAATCCAAATAATAGTGTAAATCAATTTTTGAAAGATATATCTTGGGGACCTGGGCTTCAGGTCACAACAATGTCTAAGTACGTAGTGAATGGTTATAAGTTTCATACAGAAGATTGCTCTAAAAATAAAAATAGCAACAATAGCGGGGTGTGTGTTCAAGGTGGTAATGGCAACTAAGTTGGAGATATTGATTATTATGGTGTGGTCAAAGAAATATTACAACTAGAATATACAGGTTGGCCATATAAGAAATTGATACTCTTTAGATGCAAGTGATTTGACCCAAATCCAACAAGAGGTACAAGAGTACACTACCAATACAACATAATTGAGGTTAATCATACGAAGGAGTATGATCGTTATGATCCTTTCATAATTGCACATAACGTTAGGCAAGTGTATTATGCTCCTTATCCATTGCTGCGGAAAAAGTCCGATTGGTGGTGGGTAATAAAAACTAAGCCTGTAGGTAGGGTGGAAGTCGAGAATGTGTTAGATGTTGCACATCAAAACGATATCTCCAGTGTTCACCAAATAGTGGACGATCTGTTAGAAAATGATTTGGAACATCCTGAACGCATATTGGAAGAAGTTGATATAAATGAAGTAACAATTATAGAAAATGAGGATGAAGAATCAACTGATAAAGCTCAAACAAGTGAAGACGAAGAATTCTCGAACGAGGAACAATACGTCGATGAGGATTAAAAAGTTAGTTTTTTAAAGCACTCTCGTTTTATAGCTAGTTTCTTATATGTTTCAATCTAAATGTGTATTATATTATGCAGATGGCAGGCAAGGGTCAAGGTAACAATGACCCTACTAGTTCTCGGGGTCGAGAAAAGGGTAGGAAGGGAAAGAGGAGGGTAGAAAATAATAGTCCCTCTTGTCCACCCTTTTCAGAGATGCCTATGTCTTATCCTCCACCACACGGCTATACTGAGCTGCCACAGCATCACGAGCCGTACACCTTCATTCAGACACCAGGTCTTCCATCACAGGGCCATAGGACTATACGTCTGACATACAGTCCAGCTGCCTCACTGCCATCTGCATCGCAGCCATCTACATCACAGCCACATGAATCACATCCCTACATATCACAGCCATATGGATCGCATCCATCCATGTCACAGCCACTCGAATCACAGCCACTCGGGTCACAGCCATCAGTATCACATCCACTTGGGTCGCATCCAGCTATGTCGCAGTCACAGGGATCGCAACCATCTTCATCATCAACTCCATTTATTGCAGGCCTTCGCCTGTGAGGCAGTAGCTCTAACCCGCCTACACCGTCTTCACATGCCTCTGATATACATGCTTCATATGGTGATGACGAGGTAGTGCATTATGATCAATATGGCAGGATCATCATAGTCCCTGAGGGTGATGGGTAAGTGTTATTCATTATTTTTACGTCTATTGATTTGTAACATTTTTACTAAGATATTAATGTGTTTTATTGTTAAATTGCAGGTTCAGGACGGGTAATAAGACTACGAAGATAATCACCAATGCCATCAGAAAGCTTTATGATGGCCCTTATGCGACTTGGACTGATTGCCCATTCTCGCTGAAGGAGCAAATTTTCAATCAATTTAAGGTATAAATATTCTTTTAAACAGTTTAATAATTTATATTTATGATGTTTCCATCTAATATTTAACTTTTGAAATACATAGCAAGTGTGTATGGGAAGACAGTTATAGCGCGGAAGTGGTAGCAAATTTTTATCATAAAGCTCGCAAGAGATTGACGGATGCTTTCTCGGATGTTAGAAAGAAGAACAAGAGGCCTGGCTTACCGCAGAGTTCTTAGAGAGGAGCAAAAAAGAAAAGAAAGCTCGCTCATCCGAGAAGGGAGACTCCTTGCACACTGGAGGTGCGATCAGCCTAGGGACAATAAAAAGAAGATTGGTATGTAATTGCTTAAATTATTTTACTTTTCTAAGTATATCTATTATGTTTATTAACTAAATTAATTTATTTTTCAGGAAAAGAAATATGGGCATCCAATGAGTCATGATGAGTTATTCAAGGAGACGCATATTGTGAAGAAGAAGAAAGAGGGGGATCAAGATAGGTGGGTCGAAGACCAGGCCTCGACTGCATATGTAAGCTTTCAATTTTCTTTTAGTATTATAATTTACTTTTATAAAAATTTTGAAATACTGATTTAATTTAAAATAATATAGGGTCGCTACCAAAGTAATGTGGAGGAATTCATCCGTAGTCATCCAGCTGGTGAATCGGGTGAGCCAACCCAACCTTCGAACGAGGATGCTAAATGAATATGGTTGGAGTCTGTTGGCGGTCCAAAATGGGGGAAGGTATACAGGTTTCCTACTAAAAACTTTCATCGCTATAAGTGTGGAATGCGAGGAATAGGGACTTCCTCGCAAGGCGAGCAACTTAATAGGGAAAGCCTCTCTGATATGCGGGAGACAGTGACAAAGCTCACATCCGAGCTAGAAGCGGCAAAGGAAAGAGAAAGGCTTAGAGATGCTCAATTCCTTGGCATGCAAGCTCAGATCAGAACTCTCCTATCTAGTGGAGCTTTTCCGTTGCCCCGATCTCGTGAGTCATCTCCATAGGGTCGACCTCCACGTGATCGTTCCTCCCGTCCTGTTCGTGATCGTTCCTCCCGTCCTTCCCATGATCGTTCTTCCCGTCCTCCACAAGACCGTTCTCTATATCGTCTTGTAAATGAAAGTTCATCAGACGGTGATGATGATGTTGTAGAAAATACCCCTTGACTTTTATATACTTCGAACTAGACAAATAGAACCAGTTTTGAACTAGTTGTAATTAGTTTTAACTTGCTTTTGGATTTTTACGTTCAATTGAACTTTAATTTGTTAGTTTTAAAGTATTTATTGAATGTTTTGGTTGTTGTTGTGTTGTTGTTGTTGTTGTTGTTGTTGTTGTTGTTAGGTGTATTGGTATGCTAGCAGGTGGTGTAGCTGCCAAAACAGGTATTTTATGCCAAAATTAAACCTAGAAAAACCGACCAAAGTTGGTCGATTTTTAATAATAATAAAAAAAATTAATCCAAAATACCGACCAAAGTTGGTCGGTTAATGAACATTGAATTCCCAGAATTCAACATTACCGGCCAACTTTGGTCGGTATTTTGCCTGCACTGTTAAGGTTACTGACCATAGTTAGTCGGTAATGTATAATTTTAATTATTTAAAAAATATATTTTTTTTTTCAATTACCGACCAAAGTTGGTCGGTTTTTTTAAATTTTAATAATTAATAAAAAATATAATTAGTTAAATCGACCAACTTTGGTCGGTAAAATTAAATTAATAAAATATGTTTCCGACCAAAGTTGGTCGGTAAGTACTTAAACTTGTCAGATGGTCGTTTTAAACTACCGACCAAACCAACTTTGGTCGGTAAGCCATTCCGACCATCAAAACACCGTCCACACCCTAATGATCGCGTTTTGGTCGGTTTTTTTTGGTCGGTTTTTAGCGAATTTCTAGTAGTGATATACATATCATCTTTTTCCATGTTCATCTTCTACTTCGAATTTTCAATTCAAACTACCTCAAAACTCTATCAAATCATCCCAAACATAGACAAACTCCTTAAGATGTGCCAATCTATTCCGACAATACCCACTCAAGAGAAAGTAAAAATTTGACCTTTTTTTTTTTTGCTATAAGTAGCTATTTGGCTAATATTGTTAGCAATTGACTAATATTGGTAATATTTTATGAAACTATTTTTTATACTAATTTGCTTATTGGCACTTAATCGGTAGTTTCTCAAATAAGCCCTAAACGAATGAAACCCTCATTTCACCCTCACCCTTTTCAACTTCTTCCTCCCGTCAAACGTTCACTCCAAAAGCTTCAACCCAGCACAAAATGAGCAATAGAAAATTTGTGCAACTTATGATATTCATCATATACAATATTCCTTCCATTCCAATGGGACATTGTAACATACATAGTCATAAAAATCAGAGTCGTAATTTTATTTTATTTAGGTAGAAGTGGGTAATGGGAATAAAGAGAAATTCAGAATAATTGGAATACTACGCAATTGTAAGATCATTTAATTCTTCGTTGACAAGAATAAGAAGTTTTCTTCTTTCATTTGCAGTTGCGCACCTGCAATAAATCCACTGTGAACATCTACATGAATGCATTTAATTATGTTTTAAAATAAGGGTGTGTTTGGTACGAAAAAACTATTTTTCGAAAAATATTTTTTATTTTTCTCATATTTGGTTGGCTTTAATGTTTTGGAAAATATTTTTCTCATGAACTCATTTTCCTCCAATTGGAGGAAAATATTTTCCCTATCAAGAGAAGGAAAAATATTTTTCAAAACTCTTTTATAGCCTTCCCCACCCGATTTCTCATCCCCACCAACTCACCCACACCTACCCCTACCCCCACCACACATAGACCCCACCCCCACCCCCACCTCCACCCTTGCCCCAACCCTTACCCCCGCCCCCAACCCCTACCCTAAATAGAAATATTATTAATAATACTTTCTTTTCATGTTATAGATAGAGTACTTTTTTATTATTTCAACAAATGAGTGTTTTCTTTCATTTTAACAAAAAAAGTATTTTCTTTTCATGACGTAAAAAAAAATATTTCCTTTCCTTTCAACAAAATGATGTAGTAAAAAGTATTTTCTTTCATTTCAACAAAAAAGGTTTTTCTTCATGATGTAGAAAAAGTGTTTTCTTTCATTTTAACAAAAAAAAAATTCTTTTTATGATGTAGAAAAAAAAAAATTCTTTCATTTCAACAAAATGAGCATTTTCTTTTTATGATGTAGAAAAAGTATTTTCTTTCATTTCAACAAAATAAGTATATTTTCATATTGTAGAAAGAGTACTTTTCTTTTTATTAAAAAAAAGTATTTTCTTTTTAGTTATGGAGCACAAATTTCAACGTCATTTTTGCGTAAAAAATTAATGTAACACATTAGTTATTTTGGATTTGTGTGAATTTTTAGAAGAATAATTAAATTATTGAAGAAAATAGAGTCCTGAAAACGTTGGGTATTTGGAGGGGAGGGGGAGAGGAGAGCACAGGAAACACATGGACTTGGGGGAAAGGGGTAAGGAGAGTAGTATAAAAAATTATTTTTCTAAAAAATATTTTCTACTCTCTAACCAAATACTAAAAAATATTTTTCGGAAATTTTTTTTCACTCACCAACCAAACAAAGGAAAATAAGTTATAAAATCACTCATTTTCCATGATGGAAAATATTTTCCATGGAAAACATTTTCCTTCATGCCAAACACACCCTAAGTTCAGTTTTGTTTGCGGTGTGCTTACAATTACTCTGAATTTTAGGCCGTGAGGGTGAAATGAGAGTTTCATTTGTTTAGGGGTTATCAGTAAAGACTTTTTAAAATGTTATTGGTAATATTAAAATATGTGCGTAATGAGTAATATAAAATTAAGAAAATACAAGCTCAAATTGATGAACAATTAGTCTATTTTGACGAAAACACCAAATTATGCCTAGATAGCAAATGATCAAATTTAACACTTATTAAAAATATTGTTCGTTGTTACTTGTGAAAAGATTAATATTTCGTGGTTTGAATCTAATATAAAAGAAAAATCTATAGAATAATGTAATATCACTAAATTATTGAACGATTTATGATGTAATAATTGTGTCTAGGGGTGTACAAATTGAATCGGAAAACCGTACCAAATCGAAAAGTCAAACCAAATCGATTAAAAAATCAGACTAGATTTGGTTTGATTTTGTTTGGTATTGAGTAAAAAAAATCGAACCAAACCGACATATAAATATATAATTTTTATATATATTTTTAATATTTTATATTGAATTTTCTTTAAAAATGTCTAGAAATATTTGGGATTCTTTTACGTGATATAATATTTAATAGAATATGAAGTGCTTCATATTTATTAGCTTTAAATATATAATGGGTTGTATGATCACTTTCTTATCAAGTGTTACTGAAATGCGTCAATTTTTTTATTCTTCCATATTCATATGTCAAGATCTATTAAATTTTTATATCTTTTTCGAATTTGAAGTGATTATTATTATTTAGGTATCGTATTGATTTTTATGTTTAAATACTAAATTTGATTAACCTTGAAAGTGTACATCAACAAAAAAATTATTGTCAGACGACTAAAAAGATAACTATCATGTGTTACTAAGTAAATTCTCCCATAAGAATTTTTTAATAGATAATATGTTTGTCAATTTTTTAAATTTTTACTAAACATATATTTACTTATAAAAATTTTAACAAAATAAGATTGAAATAATATTTATGTAACAAAAATATGAAAACCCCGACAAAATCGAACCAATCCAAACCGATATAATTGGTTTGATTTGGTTTTGATAAAAAACCGAATCAACCCGATCCATGTATATTCCTAATTGTGGCACACATTTAATTTAGACCGGATAATAGATGAGCTCAAATTTTGTGACGATAACTAATGTTCTTCACCTAACGATGACTTACAATTATTCATTAGAGATCTTACGGCTTGTTTGGATGGTTGTTATCTATTGTATTGTATCGTATTATTACTTTAAATACGATGTTTGTTTTGATTATTACTTAAATTTTATTATATCGTATCGTTAAATCCATCGTTACGTAACGATGAAATGTGTCACTTTATGTAACGACCGATTCAGTGTGGTCGTATCGTTACCTTATCTTTTTCTTTCATCTCTCCCTTCATTATTATTAAATAGTTTTATTTTATCGTTTACCCTACCTTGTTATCTACTATATTGTATCGTATTATTACTTTAAATATGATGTTTGTTTTTATTGTTACTTAAATTTTATTATATCGTATCGCTAAATCCATCGTTACGTAACGAAGAAATGTGCCACTTTATGTAACGACCGATTCAGTGTGGTCGTGTCGTTACCTTATCTTTTTCTCTCATCTCTCTTTTCATTATTATTAAATAGTTTTATTTTATCGTTTACCCTACCTTTTTATATAATAATTCTATCCCGTATCATATTTTTTCTTTATAATATTGCAAGTTTATTCTTCATATTCCTGGTGCGTGATATCATGAAACGACAACAAACGATATAATCTATCCAACTATTATATTCATCAAACGATACAATATAATATAATACAATACAATACGATACATTATAAAACGATATGTAACAACCGTCCAAACAAACTGTTACTCAATAGGTATTGCAGTATCTAAAATTAGCTGTTACTCAATAGGTATTGCAGTATCTAAAATTACTCTCACTAATATCTGAATTAATTATATTAAATAAAATTTATAGAAATTACGTATATAGTATACTGACAGATTATTTCAAATATTTTAAAATAAGTATGTTTTTTTTTTACCTTTAATAAATTTAAACTTTTGTAATTGTCAACGCAATTTATTTTCTCCATCTAACAGGATTGTTGGAGAGGCTTTTTATTTAAATTCTTGAATTGTTAATTATGTGAAAAAGGGGTAAAGTTTGTAAAAGAAGAAGGGAAAATACAAAAGTATCCCTAACCTATGACCGAAGTTTCAACTACACATCTTTATTTTTTCGGGGGTCCTATTACCCCTGAACTATTTTAAAATGGAATAAGTATACCATTAGGTGCTGAGCGGGCATAGAGAGTGTGCTCACTCTCTTGGAGGCATGTGAAAAGCAAAGCATGAGTAATGTCTGATTAATATTGCCACGTGTTATATTTTAATTGGACAAGCATTTATAATTAATTAACATTATAACTTAAAATGATATATCTTTTTAGTATTTTTTTTTTAATAGAGTCAATATTTATTTATTTTTCCTTTCTTTCATTGGAATACAAAAATATCCTCAGGCGAAAGCTTACCGACAACTACCGGAAATACCATTAACACAAACATCATCCTTAACACAACTATCCTCTCCATGCTTCCAACACCTCCTTCACAATCCACTATGGCCAATTTATCACAAAAGTCCATTGAAACACCTTAACACTTGACTTTAGTTTTTACTGATTTTGATCAGATGCAAAACATATTTGGTTGATTTTGAAGAAAAGAGTTTTCATTGTCCACCCCAATCAGATCTCCATTAGTCGATTCACGCGGCGGCTGGCCTTCCCTCTTTCTCCATCGTCGAATTTGCCGCTATGTTAGTGCGCCAGCGATTTGGACGATGCAAAAACACCCGTAAAGAAGAAAGATAAAATAAACTAAAGCAAGAAAAAAACAAAGAAGAAGAGAATATGGAAAACTAAAAACAAAAAAGGCGAGGAACTGGCATTTGATTTCGTTGGACAAACGACTCCAAGAACGAAATGAAGAAGAAAGGAAGGTGGAAAAGAAAGAAAATGAAAAAGAATAAAAGAAAAGAATAAGAAAATTTAAAAATTGGAATTTACACTTGGCAGGCGCGTGTGTTTTCACAACTTTGATACGAACCTGATTTTGATCTTTTAAGGAGAAATTTATTCCATTTTAAAATAGTTCAGGGGGTAATAGGACCCAAAAAAGAAAAAGTGTCTAGTTGGAACTTCGATCATAAATTAGGGGGTACTTATGCATTTTCCTAAAGAACAACAAAAAAAGAACATGCAGTATGGTTAAAATAAAAAACACAAAATAAAGAAGACAAACCCTTCAAGCAAGTGTAAATGCTTCCAAATTATGAGCACAAACAAGATCATTAGTTGATTTCAAGAAATGTGAATTCTTGTAATATAATGCCAACTCTACTCCAATATGCGAGTAACTTCACGATAGTTCATCACGAATCTTCATTACCATAGACGGCTGATGCTCGTTCAATACCTTTTCCTTGGACTTTGGAATAACGTCATAAACATTCATCACTCACAAGACGTTCACCCCCAACTTTTAAAGTCTTCCTTTAAACCTAACTTGGAAGAAGAAAGAATCAAACAATAAAGATTGAAATGACTATGAGTTAACTAAGCAAATTTACACCTACAATAACTACAGGTATATGAAGCAATTTTCTCAGTTTACATTAACCTGTTTCAATCTAAAAGTAATCGTTTAATGAAAGATTTTTTTTTCTTCAAGGACAAAAAAAGTCAACTAACTTTGAGGGATAGTTTAGTAATTCAATGATGATTTTAAGTTGGGCGAGGGGAGCTAGGTCAGGTTATGGGTGGGTTTTAATGGATTTATGTAATTTAAATTGGGGTGAGTCTATTTAATCTAAATTAAGAGCAATTTTGGATTAAAGTGTAATTGTAGAATTTCAAGTACACAGATTTTTGATATAAAGGGTAGGTTTAAATAATTTCCTATACTAAAAGGGGTATATTCGGCGCTTTTCCGAAGGAAAAAGAAATGAAAACTAAAAACAAAAAGTAAGTTAATTTCTCTTATGATACTTTCATATGGACACGGGAAGAGCCCTTTCCCTTCCTAGCCTTGGCTCTCACTTTCAAATTCCCGACCTCTTTCTAGCGCCGAAATTACCAGCACGCAGAGCAAGGACAGCATTGGCCGCTCGGCCACTGACCCAAATGGAAATCGGCGGATTAGACTCAGATGGCCGTGAATTTAGAAACGCGGACGAGATGTGGAGAGAAGAAGTAGGAGATGGTGACCACCAAAAGAAGTCTCAATGGTATAACAAAGGCATCAATTACTGGGAAGTAAGTTCCCTTTTTTTGCTTTATGTTATTTATACGCGTTCTGTTGTTGGTTTTTGTCTGTATGGAGATTTGTTCAATGAAATGAGATGAGAACCATGAGGTGTGAGGTTCATCCAAGCGAGATAAAACACGCTAGGTGATTTCTCCCTGTCTGTCTAAGTGTTTGTGAGTTACCCGGCTTGCCTGGTGGGAGTAGCAGGTACCTGATGGAATAGTTGAGTTACACACCGACACTAGCATCATAAAAAAATATAAAGAACTATAGGGCATAGAACACAAAATATTAAATATTGGAATGAGAAGGGTCCAACTGGAACTAAATGGATATTGAGGATTAATGCAGCTAAACCTGACTAGCTTGTAATTTCTATGTGTTTACTTGATTTATCTCTGTTGGTATGTGAAGGGTGTGGAAGCCACAGTGGATGGTGTGCTAGGCGGATATGGGCATGTGAATGAGGCTGATATAAAGGCAAGTGAGGAATTTCTCAACACCATTTTGGCAGAAAGGTTCCTTGATGCTGGAAGAGGCCGCCATCTTGTAACTCTGGGTAGTCCATCCATTCTCTTTTATTCTTGGATCTTTTTCTGAAACAATGGAACATATTGGTAACTCAGTATTACATGTTAGCATACAAGATTAAATGTATTTCTTAAAAAAAGCTCCCCAAATTATTTGGATTTTTAGTAAAATATTTTCTAGGAATATGGTTTTTAGTGTTTATGCAACACATGATATGTGGGTTTAGCGCAGTGTTTTTAAGAGCGAGAAGCGCAAAAAAGCGACAGGGGCTTGCCTCGCTTCAAAAGCAAAGCGCAAAGCGAAGCGCACGCTTCATTGAAGTGAAGCGCAATTTTTAAAAAAACATAATGTAAACCTTGCAAAGACACAATATAAATAATCAAAAAATTCAATTTAAAAACTTTGGGATATTTTTAAATCCCTATTAATATAAGAAAATACATAATCAAATAAACTGAAAATACCTATAAAATTAATCAAATAAACTGAAAATATAACATATATATAATAATTAATTTTATAAACTGAAATACACATTAAAAAATTCAAATAAACTGAAAATAAAACATATCATATCATATATATATATATAATAATTAATTTTATAAACTGAAAATGCATATAAAATTAATGAAAATAACTGAAAAATAACATATATATAATAATTAATTTTATAAACTGAAAATACATATAATATTAATCAATGTAAACCTTGCAAAGACACAATATAAATAATCAAAATACATATATATAATAATTAATTTTATAAACTGAAATACACATTAAAAAAATCAAATAAACTGAAAATATAACATATATATATATAGACATTTTTAAATCCCTATTAATATAAGAAAATACATAATCAAATAAACTGAAATACATATAAAATTAATCAAATAAACTGAAAATATAACATATATATAATAATTATTTTTATAAACTGAAATACACCTTAAACAAATCAAATAAACTGAAAATATAACATATATATAATAATTAATTTTACAAACTAAAATACATATTAAAATTAATAAATAAGAAGAATAGGGGGGGGGGGGAGAACCAACGCCTGCCCTAGCGCAGACACTGGACGAGAAAAACTAAAAAAGAGAAGAGAAAAGGAGAAAAGAAGAAGAAGAAGAAGAAGAACCCTAGCGCAGATACTGGACGAGAAAAACTAAAAAAGAGAAGAAGAAGAAGAAGAAGAAGAAGAAGAAGAAGAAAGAAGAATAAAAGAAGAAAAATTACCCGGAGGCTGGAACCCTAGTTGGCTGCTGCTGCTGCTAACGTTCAATTTTTGGCAAGACAAAGAAAGGTCTTTTCACTTTGGGTCTGTTTTGTATAACAAAAACAAAGACCCAAACTTTTTTTTTTTTCAAAATGACCCCTTTGGGCAGAAGCGCTCGCTTCTGCGCTTTTCGCTTCTGGGTCGCTTCTCGCTTTCTTGGTTGAAGCGATCGCTTCTGCTGGTCGTGTCGCCTCGGTAAGGAAAAAGCGACAGCTTCTCGCTTCGCTTCGCTTCTCGCTTAAAGCGACGAAGCGCTCGCTTTTCAAAACACTGGTTTAGCGCAAGTCATGGGTTCAAACTTTTATGCAGATAGAAGTCTGGTATTTAAGTGGAGAAGGGTAGAAGGCCGACCCTATTATCCGCCGAGTTCCACCCGTGCGCTATTGTCCTATTCAATCTTACTCGTTTTAATCAACATTTGGATGTTGTCGTCAACATTTAATATCTAGAAATATCATCAAATATTGCTCTCATACTCTTTATACACCTTCTACAATGACCACACATGAGGTACTTTTGTATCCAATATAACATTTAAAAATGATTCAAAAAATTATTTCATAAGGGATAAATCATAGATTGTTTTTCATGGAAGACATTTTCCTCCACCCTAAATGCCACCCAAGACTAGAACTTTATACCATTGCTATCTTTACACTATTTGCTACAGGGATAAGGTGAAGCTGCCTCTTTGAGTTAAAATGTTTTGACAAATTTCTTACTCCCTTTGTTTCATTTTATATGAAGCTCTTAACTTTTTAGACCGTTTAAAAAATAATAACACCTTTCTTTATTTGATTAGTGACATGTTCTTATAGTAAATTGCCATGGTATGTTTATGACTACAAGTTCTAAGGGTACTTTTGATATGTGCCAATTTTTTTTTTTTTAAACTCCGAGTCCAAGTAAACATTGCAATATAATAATGAAATGGAGGAGTATTAGACAAATTTATTTACTAGAGGCAACTCTTAAACTAACGGGTTACTTGGGTGGATGACCCCTTTTAAGTCTTCAATTGAGTAAATACTTTTCAAATAGGTGATGATGTTATGAAGGATAGGGCAGCCCACTTTGTTGAAATTGCCATGGTGGTTGATGAGTTGGATATTACAGGTGGCACAAGGAAAAGCTCGAAGCTGCGTACAACTAATAGAATGTTAAGGGATTATTCGTGGGACCTTCCCTGAGAATTCTGTTAGAGGTCAGAGTGTGTGTGAGAGTTTTAAAGTTTGTGTGATAGGACCATTATGGATTATGCTAATTGCGAACCTCCTTCCTCCCTTATCTGCCTCTTCTCTATCTTTCTTCTTCTCTGCCTATTCTCCTCTTCTTCTTCTTCCTCCTCTCTACTCTTGACTGTTCTTCGGGTTCTATTTCTAAGTTTAACTTCGTTTATTGTATTTTCATTCCCTAAGATTACTGTAATTGTTCCGTAAATTTGATCAATAAAAGTCTGTATTGTTGGTGGGTTGATTGTGAATTAGTAGCAACTGCTAACATTGTTACTTTCATTGATTTAGCCTCACAATGGTTGACACTCGTTTACAGAAGTTAGATGACTCCATGAAGGAGGTTAGGGAAACTCAGCTCGAATTCAAGCACGAGATTCGTGAAGTTACTGCTTCGATGGCCAATCTTGATGCTAAGGTCGATGGCCATCAATGGAAAATTCAGGAGATCATCACTCATATCACTGCCTTGGGTAATCAGATCACTTCTTTCTTTGCTGAATCTAGTCGTTCTTGTCCTATTCAGGTTGATGTGACCCCACTGTGGCGGCGGTCGACCACCCAACTCTGCGCCATAAACCGGCACAGGTGAAATTTGGTCGTTTTTCGGGGGACAATCCAGAGGCTTGGGTCTTTCAAGCTAATCGCTATTTCGATTTCTACGGTATTGAAGCTGACCATCGACTCACCATTGCTTCATTTTATCTGGACGGTGAAGCTATTGCGTGGTATTGCTGCCTTTTTCGTAATAAGTAGTTAAGTGACTGGTCGGCTTTCTCTGAAAAATTAATGTCCCACTGCAAAAAGAGGTACCTATAGGAGCCGGAAGGACATTTGGCCAAACTCCAACAAGTGATGACGGTGGCCGCTTATCGGGCGAGTTTGAGGCAATAGTTACTGAAACTGTAGCCCTTCCAGATGCTATGATTTTAAATGGGTTCACTTCGGGCCTTAAACCTGAGATAAAGGATGATGTGCTAATTGCAAAGCCCAAAATATTAGATGAGGCAGTCCACTTTGCCCAATTGTATGAACATATGCTGCAGCGTGACCATGGGCCTTCTCGATCCAGTTGGCCCAGATCACAACCCCTTTTGCCTACTCCCACATCCGCATTACCCACTTCGTCTTCCCCCTTTTCACCCGTCTCTAGTCCTGCTTTAGCCATGCCTAAATTGCTTATCAACCGACTCTCTACATTAGAGCTTCGTGAACGCCGCGAGAAGGGCTTGTGTTTTTCCCGTGACAAAATGTTTACCAATTACCCCCGGCCACAAATGCAAACCTTTCTCTCATCTTTTATTGATATCCAATGAGCATTTGGAGACATCAGGCGTTTTCGACCCAACTATTTCTGATGAGGCTCTGGCCGAGCATCTTCAAGCCTTAGAAATGGAAGCTCGCTCCACCATTTCCTTTCACGCCCTTACTGGTGCTTATTCCGTGGCCACCTTATGCTTCTGGGGCCATATTCAAGGATCTCCTGTCCAGGTTCTCTTGGATGGGGTTAGTACCCATAACTTTGTGTAATTCAGTAACTTCAAAAGATTTTACCATTGTCTGCATCAAAATGAATTACCCATCAGCATTCTTATCAATAATGCTATCAAATCATATTTTGATCAATTTACAAAATGCTGATAAATTTTCTTTTTCATATCAACTAATCGAAGAGTTCAGATTTGCACATAAGCACCAGTAGCATCTCAGATGATTCAAAGAAGTGAATATTTCATTTGAGGTTTTGAAATCTTGTGAGAGCAAGTATTGGTTGCAGATAGATTTAGATTAATTTAAGGGACAGTTGTGGTACTTGAAAATAATCTGACTTGTAAGCTATGTTGCTCGGACTCTCCGAAAATGTTACCGGGTGCGTGTCGGATCCTCCAAAAATAGTGTATTTTTGGAGGATCCGACACGGGTGCGGCATCATTTTGGAGAGTCCGCGCAACATAGATATAGTCCTACTAGAGTTTAATAATATTCCTTTCTTTATCATTGGCTGATTAGATGCTTCTCGATGGATTTTCTGACATCTTTCAAAATCTATGTTCACTCCCACAGGATCACTCTATCCATTTGTTACCAAACTCCGGGCCTATTACTGTCAAACCTTACACGTACCCGTATTTTCAGAAGCATGAAATAGAGCGCTTAGTGGATGCGATGTTGAAGGATGGTATAATTCATCCTAGTACCAGTCCATATTCTTCACCTGTCTTGTTGTTTCGCAAAAAGGATGGCACTTGGGCATTTTTGTGTGGATTATCGGGCTCTCAATGCCATTACAGTCCGAGATCGTTTTCCCATTCCTACTATCGATGAATTATTTGATGAACTTCATGGCTCGCAGTTATTCTCTTAGTTGGACTATTTGGCAGGTTACCACCAAATCCGTATGAAGGCTACCGATGCAGAAAAGATAGCCTTCCGCACACATGATGGTCACTATGAATTTTTGGTAATGCCCTTTGGTCTGTCGAATGCCCTTTCAACCTTACATGCCTTAATGAATAAAGTATTCTGGCCTTATCTTCGCAAGTTCGTTTTGGTGTTTTTGATGATATCCTGGTATATAGTCCGTCATTGGAGCGTCATTTGGAGCATCTTTCTCTGGTGATGCAGCTGCTTCCTCACCACCAGTTGGTGGCTAAACTAATTAAGTGTATCTTTGGCCAGTCTCATGTCGACTACTTGGGCCATGTTTTATCTCCACAAGGACTCTGTGGATCCAGACAAGGTACTTGCAATTCAGCGATGGCTGCCGCCTCGGAATGTGAAGGAACTCCGGAACTTCCTTGGATTAGCTGGCTACTATAGGTGTTTTATTCGCCACTATGCTCAAGTGTCTAGCCCCCTGACATATTTGTTGCGAAAGGACTTCTTTGCTTGGACCTCTGATGTCCAAGCTGCTTTTGATAAATTGAAGGAACTATTGAGTTCCACACCTGTTCTTGTGTTACGTGATTTTTCCCTACCATTCCAGGTTGAAACAGACGCTTCGGGTACTGGTATTGGGGCTGTTTTAACATAGGCCGGCCACCCCATTACTTTCTATAGCCACAAACTTTGTCCTCGTATGCAAAAGGCCTCAGCTTACCACCGTGAGATGTATGCTATCACTCAAGCAGTCAGCAAATTGCGCCAGGATTTGTTAGGACATAGTTTTACCATTTTGACGGATCAGCAGTCTCTCGAGAACTTAACTGAGCAGGTCATTCAAACTCCGGAGCAACAACACTGTCTGTGTAAACCTGTGGGGTATGATTTCACTATTCTCTACCGTCCAGGCCGTCAAAATTTAGCAGCAGATGTTCTGTCTCGCACCCCTATGGCTTCCTTTTTAGCTTTATCCACTAGGACGTTTGATTTCATCACTACACTACAAGAGGCTAATCTGTCCCATGCGGTATTATTAGATTGGCAAGCAGCACTGCAGCAAGATTTAGCTACTGTTGCAGAGTTTTCCTTTCGTGACGGTTTACTGTTCCACAAGAATAGACTGGTGATACCATATGATTCTCCACTTCGTCTGCACTTGGTCCAAGAGTTCCATTCATCGTTATTGGATGGTCATGCTGGGGAGGCAAGAACATTTCATAGGTTGTCTTCTAATTTCTTTTGGAAAGGAATGAAAAAAGATGTCAAGACTTACGTTGCCTCTTGCCAAATTTGTCAACAGATGAAGGACTCGTCTCAATTACCTGGGGGCTTGTTGCAGCCCCTTCCAATCCCGGATATGTTATTCGAAGAAGTAGCCATGAACTTCATTACTTGCTTGCCTTCTTCGGAAGGCAAGGCGACCATCATGACGGTAATTGGCCGCTTGACCAAATATGGACACTTTGTGGCCTTACCCTCTAGTTTTTCAACACAACCAGTGGCTACTGCTTTTGTCAGCCGCGTCTTGAAGCTACATGGTACTCCTAGAGTGATTATCTCTATCTTGATCCAAGGTTCCTACATTCCTTTTGGAAAGAGATTCACAGACTTCAGGGTACCACTCTTGCTACCAGTACGCTTATCACCCTCAAACCGACGGCCAGTCAGAAGCTTTGAATAAATGCGTCAAAATGTACCTTCGTTGCTTTGTTGCGGATACACCCCATGATTGGATTTCCATGTTACCATGGGCAGAATTTTGGTACAACACCTCCTATCAATCAGCTGGTATGACTCCTTTCCAAGCTCTATATGGTAGATAACCTCCTGCTATGGTTCGATATGTCTTGGGTGGCAGCTCAGATGATTTGGTGGAGAAATATATGACCCGCAGAGATGAGGTCTTGGGCATTTTGAAACTTAACTTATAGAAGGCACAAACGAGGATGAAAGAGGTAGTGGATTGCAAGAGGCGAGATGATCACTTTTTCGAGGGTGATTGGGTATTTGTTAAGTTGAAACCTTATAGACAATACTCAGTTCGTCAACAACCTCATCACAAATTGGGTCATTGATTCTTTGGCCCCTTCCAAGTACTAAAGCGAGTTGATCAGGTCGCTTATAAATTGGACCTCCCTGCCAGTGCACACATTTACCCTGTTTTCCACATATCCATGCTTAAGCGATGTATTGGCAAGCTGGAGAACTAGATTGCTCCTCTTCAATTGCTTAATACCTCAACGAACCTTGAGGACAAGGTTCCTTTTGCCGAAGGGGGTAATGTTATGAAGGATAGGGCAGCCCAGTCTATCGAAATTGCCACGGTGGTTGATGAGTTGGATATTTCAGGTGGCACAAGGAAAAGCTCGAGGCTGCGTACAACTAACAGAATGTTAAGGGATTATTCGTGGGACCCTCCCTGAGAATTCTGTTAGAGGTCAGAGTGTGCGTGAGAGTTTTAAAGTTTGTGTGATGGGACCATTATGGATTATGCTGATTGTGAACCTCCTTCCTCCCTTATCTGCTTCTTCTCTGTCTTTCTTCTTCTCTGCCTTTGTGTGATGGGACCATTATGGATTATGCTGATTGTGAACCTCCTTCCTCCCTTATCTGCTTCTTCTCTCTCTTTCTTCTTCTCCTCCTTCTTCTCTACTCTGATTGTTCTTCTGGTTCTACTTTCTAAGTTGTAACTCCGTTTATTGTATTTTCATTCCCTAAGATTACTGTAATTGTTCAGTGAATTTGATCAATAGAAGTCGTATTGTTGTTGGGTTGATTATGAGCTAGTAGCAGCTGCTAACAGATGACCCTTTTATTACATTAAAGAATTAAGAGGATATCGATTTTTCTTCTGTTGCTATTTCATTTAAATTGATCTGTCATGGTTAATCAACCTCCTTCTTTAGTCGATTATCCCCTATTGTCTATATTCAACCCTCTTTATTGGTCATTTAGTTTATCAACCTCCTTCTTGGTTGATTATCAACCTATTGTCGATAATCGACCCTCCTTTTGGTATCACCTCCGTGGTTAATCATTAACCTATAGTCAATAAAATGACCTCCTTAGTGGTCGATCATCAACCTTCTTGGTCGTCTATCAACTCGTTGTCGCTACTCAACCTCCTTCTTGGTCGGTTGCCACCTCCTTCTTGGTGTAAAACATCATCTGTCTGAATGGCTAAGTAGCAGGGACATCAACCTATGGTCGATAATTGACCTCCTTCTTGGTCGATTAAGGGCATTCCCTTAATTTTAAACTTCCGCGAAGAGAAAGAAAAAAGAAAATGAATGTCTTTTAATTAATTCAAGACTTACAGAGGGCGCATACACCAAATCTTCTCTAACTTGTGCAGCCTGGCTACACCTTAATACACAGTTTCCGAAGAACTTGAGCATTACTATTTTTCCTGAATGACTTACCCAAAAGCAATGACCTCCCAAATGCTGATTTTAAGTGCAGTGTATCATTTTTGACTTGTGATTGAACTTTAAATACCTATTGGAACTCTTTGTTTGCTTCAAGTTGCAGAATTGACAGCAATTGTGTACCATATTGTCTAGTTTCTTGGTTTATAACGCGTGGACAGTTTGCTCCAATTGGTGCAGATTGTGGATCTGGCATTGGAAGGGTTACCAAGAATCTTCTTATACGATATTTCAATGAGGTATATACTTTCAATTTGAATAAAGTATATCTGATTTATCATCAAATAAGATATTCAAACAATTTGATCTTTTTGACAAGACATTCTGTTTAATCCCTCTAAAATGGCTATCTAGGCTAAAAACAGCAGACAACCAGATTGGACTTTGGCTTGAATGATAGATTTCAGGGTACTTATATATTCCTAAGAAGATAGTAAAGAATCCTTGATTAAGCAGAAAACTAGAAGTGGGGGAGGAGGACTCCATGATTCCCCTCAAGAGGTCCTAACGATTATCCTTGAGGCGAGTTTCTATAATGATTACTGCATTTGATATCTATGGAAATTTGGGGGTTGGGGGGGGGGAGATCCATGTATCACCTGTCAGTCACTACTAAATGAGTAAATGGATTGAATTAGTTGGTTGATATGAAAAAATTGCCTTTAGTTCAGCTTAAAGTTTTAAAACATGAACCAAGACAAATTATATTTCAAATAATCTTTTTTCCTTTTTCGGTATATGTCTATTGTATCTTACTTTTTGTGAATGCAATTGTTTGGACTTAGAATTCAGTTGTGCATATTATATAGGCATTGTCCCATTACCTAATATCTACATTTGCCATTGTAAAGATAAGAGAAAACATGTTAGTGACTTGGTTAAGTAACAATATGTTGGCAAATAATTTTGAGTCATCTAAGCTGGGTAGCTATGTAGTCGAATTCACCACTATGATTCTGAGGGCGTGATTCCTCAACTATAGATTCATTGGAGTTCTTCACAGGCTGTCCTAGTTTTGAGAGTGTTACAACTATTGTTACCTTTCTCAAACAAAGAAGAACATGTTATGATTATTGGCATAGAAATAAATAGAGTTTTGATTAAATAATCTAGCTAGAATAGGCCTGTATGTAAAGAAAGCAATGTACTGGGAGCTGGAGGAAACTTGTGAATAAGCTAAATATATTCGATAAAGGAAAGGAAATACTAATTTGTTTGGAACTGAGGCGTAGTTGTTGTTGTTGTAAAGGAAAGGAATTGACAAGAGGTAAGGATAGATTTGATGTTGGTTGTTAGGTTGAGATGATGTATCTATGTACAAGAAGTAAAGATAGATTTGATGTTGTGTTGATAGGTTGAGATGATGTGTATATGCACAAATGTATGTCTATTTGTAGCTACTATGTTTTGGGTCTCAGCCTCTTTCTTTGTTGTACTCCGGATTCTTGTGAAATTTTAGCGCATCATGAATAATGTGCAAGTGGCTATTGGCTTGATCAACTGTTCATTCTATGTCTATGAGCGATGCTGCCTAATTGTCTGTGTCATATGTTCAGTCAGCAATAATCTATCCCATTTTTGTGGAGAGCAGTTATTGATTGTAGAATCGATCATTGATTAAAAGTAGTTTTATTAGTAATTTCAATTCTTCCCGTGCCCGGAGGTGGTTGTTCTATTTTGATCCATAATTGTACAACCACTCACAATCCAAGTTGTTGAGTCTTCGCCTAACCTGTACTCCATGAAAGCTCATTTGTCAACCATTCGGCTAGGCAGCTAAGGTCAACCTCTTGATCATCCAACTTTGCGATGGCAAGGCTGGCTGCACATTTTGATTTTTTGGAATTTTGGCATTAACACTTTGTCCCCGTAACCGTTTGAGAATTTAAAAAGTTGAAGAGTTCTGCCGTGTTTAACACCTAAATTTGGATATCATTGGCAATTACCAAAGGTTATGACTGGTCTTTTCGGAGTCTTCTCTTCCTAGGAATATTTGCTCCAGTGATTACCTTTTGAAACTCTCTATAAACTTTTGCAATTGTTATGACATATTCTCACCCCTTTATGTACTCTTTGCTTCATTGTTTTCCCCTTCTAACTAACCTTCGATCACCCTCATCAATGCCTTTAATTATCTTCCCTTTCTATCTAACTTTCAAATCATCCACTTCAATGGCTACCAGATAATCTCCTTTCTAAACCTTTCAAGAACCTGTAGCCTCCAACGCTTTAGTTCCTTTTCCGCAAACAGAAAAGCTTATATGTTGGGTCCCCTCATAGTAGATGATTTTGAGAAGGGATCTTCAGACAGACCATCTCTATGTCCTGTTTGCCCTATAACATCTCACGATCTCAATGGTTCACCATAAATAACTTCCCTATACATCTCAATGATTCTGTACTTTTGCAAGAATTCTAGTGACCGTGGGGATTGGCTTATTCATGGTGAGAAGGCCAAGGCAATGATTGAAAGAAACAAGAAATTTACGACATGGTACAATTCTCCCGTTATGACATCCTTATGGATATGAAACCAATCTTGTGTTTTTTTTGGATTTTTGTCTTTATTTCAATCAGCAACTTACTGCTTGTTTTGGAGTGATGGGACCTACTATAGAGAATGTGATAGCCATTATTTGGCTCTCAGCAGATGGAGATGAGGCTCTAGCTTTATGCGATTAAGTCTGAGGATATTAGTTTCCAACAACATCAACAACTAAGCCTTAGTCCCAGACAAGTTGGGTTCGCCTATATGAATCCTCACTGGTTATATTATTGCATATAAATTATCTCAGGCCAATAATATACAATATAAAATAATAATTAGAATAAAACTAAAAAGTACTAGAACCTTGATATAAGAAATAGTAAAAAGTACTAGAAGTTCTTTATATTTTCTACTGATGTATAAATCTCTGAAAGACTACACCTCCTATAAAAGCATAAGACGTAAAGTAAAAGTGCTAACATGACTAAAACATATTCTCAATTAGTAGGTCTCTCTTATATAGATCTTTTTCTTCCACTTTGTTGTATCCTTCGCTATTTTTGCATGGATCTCAAAAGATTGTAAGTCTTTCGAGATAACTTCCTTCCAAGTGATTTTAGGTTAACCTTGTCCTTTTTAACACCTTTACCCACCATGGTGTCACATCTATGCACTGGTGCATCTGGCGGTCAACGCAAGACATGACCAAACCATCTTAAGTGACATTGTCTCATTTCGATCATTTCTAATCTTGTCAAATCTTGTATGACTGCACATCATCTTGACATCCGCATCTCTTCGACACTCATCTTGTGGATATGCAACACCTTAGTGGCCCAACATTCACTCACATATAACATTGCTGATCTTATAATTACTCTATAAAACTTACCTCTGACTTTCACAGGCATCCTTTTATTACATAATATCCCAGTAACACTTCTCCATTTTAGCAATTCGATTTTGATTATGTGTAACATCTTCATCTATCATTGCATTCTAAGGATATTAGTTGCCAAATTTCTAAATCGGCCTCCTCTCATTACTTGTTCTCGAATAACAAGCAAGACATTTTGGACATGCTCAGTGGCGGTGAGCATTAGACCTTCCTCTTCCACAGGATCTGAAGTACTATGTTTGTATGAATTCCGTGGCTGTCATACTTGACTACAAGACTCTTTTACCCTTGCCCTTTTGCTTCTTTCCTTGCATTGTTCTAAAACAATTAGTAGACTCTTTGATGGCTCTAGCTCTGGATTACACATGTATTTTTCTCAAGTTCGATTCTTTAACCTTGCATGAGGAGCGAGATGAAAGCTACCCACTTATAGGATGCGTCGAGGTACCTAATTGCGAATCATTGGCTCAGTAAGCTGCCTCCTTGCTTCTTGATGGTAGAAAAAAGAGTCTAGGTGATTTCTTTTTCCGGAAAGGAAATACGATCATGTTTAGTAGAGGACATGCGCAATTGCTTCCCAAGAGAAAGGCTCGCAAAAATTGTTATCAGTATACGAGCACGTTGATGGTTAGGGATCCCCTTTTGGGGTGTGAAATTGACGTCTCGACGAAATATAATTTTCATCGAACATGTATTCGTCAATGTTAATACCAATTTGGCCCGATTCAAAGTGTGTTGAGAAGCTATTCTTTGCAGAGTGGCTTAATAGGCTAAATACTATGGCTGATGTAGACATAATGGCAATGTTCAGCTTTAAGAGAGTGAGTTCCTTTCAAGATCTGGCATTTCCTACCATGTTGGTGAGGCAGTAAGTATAAGCTTTGCTAGTCAAAGCCATATTCCCTGTCTGCACTGGCTCAACTCATATATGGACATATCAAATTGAAGAACCATGGGTTTTAAAGAAGCAAACAGTGTTATCAAAGGCGAAAAGCGCAAAAAAGCTCTAAGGTCCGTTGGGACTTTAAGCGCAAAGCGCAAATAAAGCGTGGGCTTTAATGAAAAAAGGCGCAACTGGAGAAAAAGTAAAAATATGTATATGTAGTCCAAGACTAATAATTATAAGCATGAAAAACAAATATATGGACAAAGAAATTGGGAAAAAATTATGATAAAGTGAAATATTAATTGTTTAATGTCGTCTTTTCATGATTGCACTCATTGGCAAGGAATAGTATGCCTTAGAGCCTTGATGCGATACTAAAGCGCCCACAAGGCGAGGCGAATCGCTCAACATGTTTTCAGGGCTTAAGCGAGCCTTTAACAACACTGGAAGCAAATGCATTGGTTGCCACCCCTTTTAGACCCAAGGCTTCTTTTCTTCTGCCAAAATAAGATTCTTTGTCTTTCTCATGCATTCCGGTACTTACCCATCTTGTTGACCCCATATATTTAGCGTCTCGCAGCAAGAACATCCTCTCCATCATTTGTTATTGATGTTGACAATTTTGAAAATTTTAAGCATCTCTTTGGTGGAGTTTTGGCAGGATCATTATGTAGGCATACTAGACAGTCACACTGCTGCTGCTTGAATTATTACTTTTGCCCCTCCTGCATTGGGGAATTTAAAACGACCTCTACCCGAAGTTGATTTGGCTGCAACAGCTAGGTGATTGGACCATCCGACTATTTGTTGTTAAACAGAATCATTGCCATGTCACTCACTTGTTACACCCTGTTCTTGAGGCTTGCTCCCTGCTAAAAGATCTTCCTCTCCGTCAAAGAAATCGGGAGTTCTAATTTCAGGCGCAAGTTTCTTCTCTCCTGCTCTTAAGGCCCAATTTCCCACTACCGTCCAATGAGTTGATGGAAAATTATCCCCTTCTACTGGTCCTCTTGTCCCTGTTAGCTCTCCTTCTAGTGTTATTAAAAGTCATCTCTTCATCGTTTGAAGTGCAAAGTGAGGGGTTATCGTTTCATGGGCGAACTTTATTGAAGAGAGCACTTCAAACAATGACGCACAAAGTGATCCCAACAAGAAACAGTCAGCTCTTCGAATCTCAACTTTGAAGAGTTGGATTAATATTGACATTTTTGTATATTTGGGTACTGAGATTATTTATTTAAACTGCAATTTGATCATTATAGTACTTAATTCATATGTGTAACATCGTGAATTGTGCATTTCACTTCAAAGAAGCATGCGCTGCACATCTCGCTTTTCGCTTCAAGCCCCATGGATCTTGTCGCTTTCTTGCGCTTTTCACTGTTAATAAAACTGTTCCTTCTCTATCTGCTTGAGTTAGTGAACTGGTATATGCATGGCCCTATTCCATGAACAAAGTGCTGTGGACGCTATGAAGTCTGTTTTAATCAGGATTACATCTTGCATCTTCCACACTGCATTTACAATTGAAATGGTCATATAGAGTATAGCTTCTGATATTCTCAGTGATAGCCTTTTAACTATAAGCCTATAAGGCCAACAAAGAGCATGAACAACTCAGCAAGTTTGAGTCGAAACGGTAGGCAGACCGTCAGAGCAAGATGCCACTGTATTCTTGTTCCGTGAGTAGTTTTATTGGTGCTAACTGTTAAAAACATACTTGAAACCTTGATGGCTGAAGAGTCAGTTGATGATGCATAATCTAGGACTGTTCTGAAGTTAGGTTACAGGAAAGCTTAACAATTAGCAGAGAGGAAAGGTTTTGCTTGTAGTTGTAGATGGACAAATGAACATACCCTGTTTTATTATTGCTTTCTATTAACTGTTGACAATATTCCGGTTTCATTATTCATGCTACACGGAAAAAAGAAATGAAGGACCAAAAAGTAACCATCATCCTTGGATGCTTGTGATTGTTACGAAGTTACCTAATTCCTTTTTGTTATTTTTGTTTCTTGCGAAATAATACATTATGAAACTAGGCTGCGAATTGTGTGTTAACTTATAATGGATTTGCACATCGCATTTCAAATTGGGGGACTTATCAGACACTGGGTTGCTCAAGGTGGGCATCCTTCTCCTCTTTTTGTTTTATTGGACTTCTTTTGGAGAAGAAGTTTGGTAAATGCAATAATTACTGTGGGATGCAGTGTACATTTGCAATAAGTCTTGATTGATGTTTTTAGTTTAAGCTCTTCACACTTGATTGCTTTGTCCTGGTCCCAAGGATGATTCTGTAATATTTAGTTTCCTAGCATGTAGTCTTTTCTTGAATACAGGGGCACTTTTCCACACCCACCCTATAGTCACATGGCATATATATGCAACATATATTCTGCCCACCATTTTACACCATAATTTACTGCTGCCATCTCGTCTAAATGGCTGTGGTTTCTTCACAAACATGGTAAATGGCTTCACCTACTTAAGAAACTTTTATTCCTCAGATTTACCTGCAGTTAATATTCCTTTGACAAAAATTTGACATGTTCGTTTTTTCATCAGGTCGACCTTCTAGAGCCTGTATCACATTTTTTGGAATCAGCCCGGGTAAATTTGGCTCCTGAAAATTTAATGGTGTCAGAGTTGCACAGAGCTGCCAATTTTTATTGTGTTCCACTCCAGGTACAAGTTGCTGCCTTTTCACTAAAAAAGTTATTCCCTTTTTGCTATTATCTGCTTATAGAACTCATTTATGAAAGCATAATAATTGATATTTGATATTTGACTAACATTAATTATTGCATTAAAGTTAGGTAGATTTATATTGTCAAGTCAATAACTTGGTGATGATAAAAGTGCAAAACATAGGAGTATAAATAAACCAAAATATTATTAAAATAATACCGGTTCCACTAAAAAATAAGGAATTTCTAAAAACAAGAGATGAATAAAACAAGTATCCGTTGTAGGCATATAATACATAAATAAAAGTGTCCCCTCTAACATATTAAGATTTTAGATGTGGTGGTTACACAATTAAACATGGTGCTAGAGTCAGTAAAGGTCCTAGGTTCGAACTTACAGCTACCTGTCGACAAAAATATTTCCACGTGCATCTCATTAAGAATAATCAGACCTCCACATGATGCGGAATGTTGTAGGCATATACAACGAATATCTCCTCTTTAACAATTAAATTTTTAAAGAAGTGGTCACACAATTTAACATTTTGGATTTATACAAAAAAAGTTGGAATGTGAAAGAACCATTTACTGTTTGCTCGGTTCCTAATTCATTCGGTAGATTCTCGTGGATCTGCCTGCTGAATTTTATATCATGATCTCTGAATAGCAACAATCCTACTATTCTCCTACGATTTTAGTCTGCAAAGATATCACCAAGCTGCAACCTCATCAGAATCAGGTGATAAAAGAAATTCTATCCCGTAATTATTTCTTTATCCGAGCCTCCTAGGTACAACTAGTGCTTGTGGAGAGAACGATATTTTGACGTTTCTGCTGGATTGTTGAATTTGAGATTTCAGTAATGGCATGGCTGGTGTTGTTTTCACTTATATGAGTACGTTTCAAACATTGAAGTATCATCAACATTATCATGGTCCAAACAACAAAATAAATATGGTAGTACAAGATTTAGTACATTGCTTTTAGGATTTCCAGCTTTCATCAGATAACATTATCAATAATGTCTTGGTGGCCTCATCTGGACAGGAAAGTTAGGGGCCATATAAAGGCAAGTTTAGGATTCAATTGTAGAGGGCACCTTTTCGGTTAAAGTCTATGGGGACAAAACCGTGTCGTTCCAAAGACTTGCAAGAGTTAACAATACCTTGGCAGTTGGACCGAGGTCGTTACAAGTGGTGTTAGAGCTAGTAACCCCCTTAGTATGATGGTCAGAAAAACCTCAGCGAGGAGCCGAGTCTATAAGGGAGGGGGAGTCGGTGTAACAGCCCATGAGCCATTGGCGGTTGAAACTGAAAGAAGGTTCATGGTGAAGCTTGACAAATTTCATATCAGGATGGGAAGCGAAAGCTAGGGGCCATATGAGGGTGAGTTCATGATTCAACTGTTGAGCCGCATTTAGCCAGATGGACAAAATAGTGAGGCCTCAAAGTTGGGCCTGAAGGGACAGTACCTTGGCAGTTGGGCTTGAGCCTTTACACTCATCTTAATCCAAGAGTGTACTAGTGCGTTAATAACTATTTCGACATTCAGAATTTGCCTTTCTTCAGTGAATGCAATTGGGGAGGTTAAGACCATCACATCCCATAATTTGGTAAATCTGATAAAGAACACCTTAGCAACAGTGCAAACTCATATAGATGCTTCTTGCTACCGTCATAGGTTCAAAATTCTTAATGCTTGTAACTCATCCTTCCTTGATATGATTGTTTGAAGGAAGCATTGGCCCTCTTTTAAACTTTTCCAGTGGCTTGAAAAGAACGGACGGTCTCCATAGCATTTCGTTTGACCGAGCTTTGACACCTCTGGTAGATAGCTCAAAGTGAAACCATTAGGACCAATATCCACATCATAGAGCCTTATCTTGCTTAAAAGTTTAAGCAAAACACAGCCCTTATGGATCATGCAATCACTGACCCGTCTAACCTCCGCGTTTGTGGGAAGTAGGACATATATCTAATTTAAGTTTTTTTTTTTCACTCACCTCTTCAGTCATCAAATTGGAAACATGTTGCTTTCTACATTTATCTTTTCTTTTCCCTAGGTGATGCATAGGCAGCAAGTGATTTACTTTAACAATGCAGCTGTTTGTTTCTCCATGTAATCAGTCTCAAAATCAGGTGAAAAGAAGGAAGAATTAGTGGTAGGAGGTCCTATGATCAATCAGTATCTCTTGAGACATGGTCATTTCAAGTAATGAAGTCCTTATTGCGGTAGCTATCCCTTAGCATTTGATACTATGATTTCTGGAAGCAGAGAACAGAGAACAGAGACAATAGTATGCTATTCAGATTAAAAAATTTAAAAAAAAGAAGACAATATGCTGTGTTGTAACTTCTGCTGAGAACAAAATTGATTCCCCATTTTGCGGTGTGAAGAAAGAAAATAGATATTTTCCTTTTTAAACTGTTTCTTCTGTTTTGTTCTCCAAAGAACCATTTGCTGCTAGACAGAGATTTCAGGGAATTACATTTTTAAAGAGATTCCTTTAGGCTTTTTCCATACATATCTCAAAATTCAGTTATTTCTAGTCATAGCGTGTCATCATGATGCATTCAAAACTTATTGCTGATCCATTGAGCTTAAGAACGAATCTCACTAGCACACCATATCAACCTCTGGTCATATCTCTTTCTCTTATCTTCGAATGATTTCATTCGAAACAGTATGTATATTGAGTGAAACATTTTTCACGGTAAATAAATATGCAGCGCGTGCGCACACACACACACACACACAAATGTATATGCATATAAATTTGAAACTTAAACTGAAACATTAGCTTATTGCAATTCATAGTATCTGTCACATGCTTATGGTTTGGGTGTTTTAAAGGTAAGTCTAGTGTGTTTATCTGACTCGTGCTTGCACTTTGTTTCCACATATTTGAATTAGAAAGATTACCGTGGTTTTGGTTAGTGTCTTACTTCACTTTTAGGCTGTTGCTTACTCATTGTTTTCCCTTTTCTTTTTTCTTCAAGGAATTTACCCCTGATGCTGAAAGATATGATGTTATTTGGGTTCAGTGGTGTATTGGGCATCTTGCAGATGATGACTTCATTTCATTCTTCAAGAGAGCAAAGGTGAAGTGATCTTCTAAAATGAAGTTCTATTAGGGCTCGATTGTAATAAGTAGCTATTGCACTATTCATTATGTTCATGATCCAGTACAATGTGAATATTTTGCAAGCTACATTAGCTTATGAAACATGGGCAGTAGTGCCAAAAAGCAACAAGGTCTACACGGCGAAGCAAAAACCTGAAGCGAAACACAAGCTCCTTTTGAATTGAAAATAACAATTTAGAGAAAATTTAAAAAATACAGAACATATTTAAATCTATTACTATAAAATAATCATATTACAATTAAAATAACTAATCTCAGCATCCAATATAAATAAATCCAACTCTTTAAAGTTGAGATTGAAAGAACATAGCTCTTCTTGTTTGGATCATTTTGCGCGTATTTTTGAAGCATGCACTTCTATGAAGCGCATGGCTTCACCCATGAAGTGATTCGCACATTGCTTTAACTGACAAAGCAATTGCTTTTAATAACACTAAAACATCATAGTTTTATTCTTTATAAAAATCTATTTTCCTGATCAAGAAAATCTTTTTAAAACTGTGATTGATTAAGCTTGCAACAACTTTTTATCCCGAGCCAACAGGCTATGCCATGTAGTAGATTTAGTTTCTGCTATAGCTTTGTTTCTGCAGGTTACTGCAACTTCCACTGTAGGCAACCGATAACCATGTATTCTACCATTTCTGAAACTAAAAGCTAGGATTCATTTTATGCTAGAGTGTCAGGGAGAATGCTTCCAAGTACTTGTTTTTCCACCCCGTAGCATAGCAAGTGATCCGTGGTCAGACAGGACCTTAGTACTTTCTTTGCTGCTATTCTCAACAATATGAACTTTTGGATTACTTAGCTCTCCATCCTTATATCCAGTGCGATTGAGAGAATGTGACTGGGCTTTTTTAGCTGCTAGGATTTTCACATCCACCACAATCTCGATATCCTCTTCATTCAACAATTTGTCAACAACCTTCTCAACAATATATCCTACTTGATTGCAGTCCCTATCGCTATCAGTAGAATGCCAGCTTGTGAACAATCTATACTTACTTCCGTGGCATGACCTTTTTTTTTTTTTGAAAAGGTAAAGCAGCAGAAGTATTGTGCTGTGGTTACATCCCAGCAAAAAAGACAAGAAAGAAAGTAAAACCATTTCTGGCTATGTAGTGAATGTAGAAAGTCTAACAGGGTTTCAAATTCATTTATAATTTCCAATGTATAACAAAGGAAATCACAAAAAATATATTCTGATTTAATTTTCAGAGTAGAGCTAACCTTCAAAGCATGTTCTGTTTCTTTCTTTCCATTGGCTCCACCATTGTATCTTTGCTGTTTTAGACATGCCCTTCCTGCTCCGATATTTTAGCCAAACTGTGGCAGACATGGCATAGCCCATTGCAGCCCTGATGTGTTTCAAAACATCTGCCAAACTTGTGCTGCCATTGTGCATGTTTTTCAGCCTTATAGTTAGAGATTTTGCATCTTCTTCTTTGTTTTCCTTACGCCTGGGATGTATACCCATAGCCGGGTCATGAAACATATTCTTGTGCATTTTATAAGCTTTTGTTGTTTTACTTGTTTAGAAAAATAGGTAAATTCTAATGAGATTTAGTTGTTTAGCTGACTGGGGTATGTAGTTGGAATATGAGACCTGAATCATTCTGTTATCAGATCTCTTTAAGTTATGCACGGGGATAGAGAACAAAGTACTTCTGCTCTCTGTGTTGCAAAGGCCATAGATCTCTCTTATGACTGGCATAATTGACCTGCATCAAGATCGAGATGAAAAAAAAACACGATTCTTTTGATATAACTTACACTTTTGATTAAGGAAAGCTCGTGCTCCTCCCTCTACCTCTTTTTTAAGTAAAATCTATTTGTTATCTAATATGAAAGAGCTGCTTGATCATATCGGATACCTGATAACTCATTGCCCATAAGTTTGTCCACTATAATGGTCTCGGCGAACATCATCTTAAAGATGCTTATCTCAGGTACTAGTACTTATTCCTTTATAACGCCCAAAATGTGTAATCCGAAAGAGTTACCTTATCAAAAAAAGTGTAATGCTAAAGAGTTATACTTGTTATATTTTTTTATCTTTATCTGTTTTCTGTTTTGGTTGCTTTTATCAAGGATTGACAGCTGTGTGTGGGACATGGATTTTCTGAACTTTAGTTTTGTAATAGAATACCTGACATGTTTACTTGTTCTCAATTAAACCACATCTGATTTTTTCTTTTCTCCGATAAAGCAGTTAAACAGTTTGTTTTTATTCTATTTTTCATCTAGGTCGGCTTGAAACCTGGTGGACTTTTTGTTCTAAAAGAGAACATTGCAAAAACAGGTATCATCTCTTTGACTTCTTTGTTATGTGGAAATTAGTATCACCTACTTCCTTCTCGTGTTATGTTATTTCATCAAGTTGGGCACGATTTTTGGTTCTGTTGCACTTTTTATAAAAGTATAAAACTTGAAAGGGAACTCTTATGTTTTTAAAATGATAAGTGTAAAACAACGATAAGACTCTTGGGGTTTTAACCAACAAGCGAAAGAGACACTCGTTAAAAGTAAAGCACACAAGTAGAAAAACTCTCTTAACATATAGAAATAGAGTAATTATATCATAACATTTGCTATTAGCATTACTAATCAAAAAATCCAAAATAGTGATAATATCAATCCTGACAACTACAATTAGCAATTTGATTTAAAAAATTCCATGAAGATTAACTTCAATCCCAATACTTACCCTTTCAAAAAAACAAAAGACCACTTTAACCCCAATTTTAATTAATTGGCTATAAAAGATCAATCTTTTGAGATCATATTTAACTGCTATAGTAACAATACTAAATATCATGTGCCAAAATCTTCACCCACCTTGATAGCACAACTCATATTGAGGAAATCCCAGTGAGCCCTAATGTGTTTCCATAAACAGAGACCAAGAAGGAAGGAGTTGGTTTGGTCATCCAAGGATTGAGAAGCCCGTACTTGGTGCTGATTACACCTCTCCTTACTGCGGTTTTTACTTCTTGATTGAACCTCCGGATCCATTTGCTCAACAAGATGGTGTTATGAGTCTTCAAATCTCCGAGTCCCAAACCTTCTAGTTTCTTGATTTTCGTGTCAGTCTTCCAATTGCCCAAATTTTAAGACTTCTCCTTATTCCCTTGCCATGGAAGTCTGCACGGATTTTCTCCGAATTCTTAGCTAGCGTTTGGCCATAGATTCCCAAATTTGTTTTAAAAAATATGATTTGGGTGAAGTTTGGTTTGAAGATGAAAATCTGTTTGGACGTCATTTTCCCAAACATATTTCACTTTTTTTTATGAAAAAACATGAAACGTGACTTGTACCCATAAGTTCTAAAAACTATCAAAAATACCCAACAATACCAAACAAACAAACTTGCTAATCATGTATATGCAGACCTTCATCAATGCCATTCATTATCATTATCACAAACCATAGTCTTGAACATAGATAAGTTTGGCACAAAATCATTATTTTTATAATGAACTACATAATACACTATCCTAAAACCATAACCTGATATTTTAATATCAACTGCTAATAACACAATCACTAGCTACAACAATTCGTTAAATTGTAATAATATTACAAGATTTACCAGTCCAAAAAAAATGATAGTAACTATCTAGTTGATTAGTTGGGTCATAATAGATGGAGCGTTTTTTTATAAAATACAAAAGTTTGGGGTAATTTTTAAAATTGTTAAAAAATTCAAAGATAATATTTTTGGCCAAAAACAGGTGTAGAGCTAGATTTGGGATTTGGAAAATTTGTTTTCAAAATCTGCCAAAATATGGATAAAATCTATAAACAAACAGGTTTTGCCAAAAACATTTTGACAAAAACTTGGTAAAATCTATGGCCAAACGGGGGCTTAGACGCCTGTACGAGCATGGGGAAAAGAGCTATGATGTATGTGGGTAAAGAATCCAACATACTGTTGATGATAACCAATCTATCTCCCAATGAAAGATATGGTCGAATCCAACATACTGTTGATGAGAACCAATCTACCTCCCAATGAAATATACGGTCTTGTCCAATTTGACAACTTTTTGCATTTCTCCAAAATATCATCCCAGATTTGATTTCCCACCTAGTGAAGCCCCAAATAGTTCGTAGGGAGTGAACCAATGTTGCAGCCCATAATATCTGCCAGCAAATGCATATTGGTGACAGGATGCATATGACTCTTTAATAAGTTAATGTGAAACCCTGAAACAACCTCAAAATTCACAAGACTCAGTCTCAGATAAAGGACTTGATCTACCTCTGCGTCACATGAGATTAAAGTGTCGTCTACTTAGAGAATATGGGAGGTGCAGAGTACGTGTAGCCCTCTATACCCTACTGAAAATCCCGTAATCCAACTATTTTGCACTGCTGAGTATTGAAACCTTCCATCACAAGTATAAAGAGAAACCCAGAAAGGGTGATAGAGAATCACCTTGTCTCAGGGCCATTTTTGTGGGAAATAATCTGTGAGGACCATGAGGAAAATTATTGATAATCACAGATAATCTGACTATGGAAATGCACCAACAAATCCATTTGATACATTTATTGCCGAAACCCATGTCCTTTAGCAATTTAAGAAAAGAAGCATATTGTTTAAGATTCCATGTTTTAAAATACATCTTGTCTGCAGGTATATCAGTTCCTTTACAAAAATAGAGAATTGGTCGTAAATGTATTATAGTTTAAAACAGCAATTGCAGGGAAATTGATCCTACAGTGAAAGGACGTAAGGTGATTGTTCAGAATATCCCTGCTTTCCGTAATGTCTGGTCCATATTATTGTTTGGTTGGGCATCATACAGTTTCCATTTGTTTACTGTGCTGAGCTTTAGTTTTTGTTTCTTGATTTGATGAATTTCTAGTTAGAGCTGAGTAGGTTCTTGACTCCAGTTTTCTGATGTTATGGGACGTATATATAATGATTGAGTTGTAATGATATGCAAATTAACTGAAGTATGTAACCTATTTTAAGGATTTGTCTTGGACAAAGAAGATAAGAGCATCACAAGATCAGATTCATACTTTAAGGAGCTGTTCAATCAATGTGGACTATACATCTACAAGATGAAGGTAAAGATGAAGCCTTTACTTCTAGTTCATGTGCCATAAGGGAAGTCTTGAGAAAAAAGGGAAAGTTTATGTGTCCTATTTTCCATGTCATTGGAATTTTTTATTACTTAGCTTGTACAGTGCTTAGGTTGTAACTTTTAGGAAAAGAATGTTTTCTTCTAATGGTTTCGGTGCATCATTTTGTCCCTCTTTCTATAAGACGGAGGTGACAAACACAGCATTACTTCCATCTCATGTGCCATATGAAAATCATGATTTTCTTCCATGGTCACTAACTTTGTTACTTGGTTTTAGTAGTGCATAACATTTTAACTGTCACAAGATGATAAATTTCTTCAGATGGGAGCATAATTTTGTTTCATCTCTGCTGATTCCCATTAGCAGCAAACATTTTCATTTTCTCTGCGCTTTTAGCAAGTATTGCATTCCCCTTTAACCCTTTTTCTTGTGAAGCTGATCTGTTTCCATGATAGAAGCATGGCGATATTTTAGATTTATTTCTTATTTATGACCAACTTGATGTCTTCGATAAAGAAGAGGGCAGGCCCTCTCTGATATCACAATTGCATTAGACTATGATCCAAAGAAGACTAAACAAAAGGGCAGCTCGGTGCACTAAGCTCCCGCTATGCGCGGGGTCCAAGGAAGGGCCGGACCACAAGGGTCTATTGTATGCAGCCTTACCCTGCATTTATGCAAGAGGCTGTTTCTACGACTCGAACCCGTGATGTCCTGGTCACATGGCAACAACTTTACCAGTTACGCCGAGGCTCCCCTCCATCCAAAGAAGGCTATGAAACGATAAATACTAAAAGAACATCCTACTAATAACAATTAGTGGAGTTCAGAAGCTTAAAAGAATGTTATCAAAGATTTTAGTGACACTACTTTTAGTAACTAACATGCTGAACTACAAACAACAACAACAAACCCAGTATGTTCCCAACATGAGGAGGAGATGAGGAGAGAGGGAGATAAAGGATAAGTAGTGCCAAATAATAGCAATAAGGAATACAATACCTGAGGCGAAAAAAACCACAACTAAGAAACTCCCTACTAACCTTCTACCCTGATCTTCGACCTCCACCCCCTCCTATCAAAGGTCATGTCCTCAGTGAGCTGAAGCAGCGCCATGTCGTGCCTAATCACCTCTCCCAAGTACTTCTTAGGCCTACCTCAACCTCGCCATGGCCAACCTCTCACACCTCCTAACAGGAGCATCAATGCTTCTCCTCTTAACATGTCCGAACCATCTCAGCCTCGACTCCCGCGTCTTGTCCTCCACGGAGGCTACTCCCACTCTGTCCCGGATAGCTTCATTCTTAATCTTATCTCTCATGGTACACCCACACATCTATCTCAACATACTCATCTCTGCTACTTTCATCTTCTGCACGTGGGAATTCTTGACTGGCCAACACTCAGCCCCATACAGCATAATCGGTCGAACCACCACTCTATAAAACTTACCCTTAAGTCTTGGCGACACATTCTTATCACATAAAACACCGGAAGCGAGCCTCCATTTCATCCATCCCGCTCCGATGCGATGTGCGACATCTTCGTCAATCTCCCCGTTACCTTGGATAATAGACCCAAGATACTTAAAACTAGCTCTCTTGGGGATAACTTGAGCATCAAGCGTTACCTCTACATTCGTTTCATGGGTCCCGTCACTGAATTTGCACTCCAAGTATTCTATTTTGGTTCCGCTCAACTTGAAACCTTTAGACTCCAAGGTCTGTCTCCAAACCTCCAACCTCGCGTTAACTCCGCTTCACGTCTCGTCAATCAACACTATATCATCGGCAAATAGCATGCACCAAGACACCTTCCCTTGGATGTGTCATGACAGTACATCCATCGCCAAGGCAAATAAAAACGAGCTAAGAGCCGATCCCTAGTACAGCCCCATCACAGCAGGGCTCCCACAATTCTCACCCGAGTCTTAGCACCATCATACATATCCTTAATCACCCTAATGTACGCTACCGGAACACCGCTAGCCTCCAAACAACCTCCACATAACCTCACTCGGAACTTTATCGTACGCTTACTTAAGGTCAATGAACATCATATGCAAGTCCTTCTTCCTCTCCCTATACCGCTCCACTAATCTCCTTACCAGATGAATTGCTTCCGTAGTCGAACGCCCTGGCATGAATCCAAATTGATTCTCGGAAATAGACACGCACCTCCTCACCCTGGCCTCCACCATTCTCTCCCAAACCTTCATAGTGTGTGACTCAACAGCTTGATACCCCTGTAATTGTTGCAATTTTGGATATCACCCTTGTTCTTGTACAACAGAACCATCATACTCCACCTCCATTCATCGGACGTCTTCTTCGTTCTTAAATAACATTAAACAACCCAGTGAGCCACTCCAAGCCTGCTCGCCCCGCGCTCTTCCAGAATTCCACCGGGATTTCGTCTGGCCCGTCGCTCTGCCCCTGCACATCTTACGCATCGCCCCTTCCACCTCCTCTACTTTAATCCTCCTACAGTTTCCAAAATCCCGCCGACTCTCGGAGTGCTCTAACTCACCCAGCACAATGCTTCTATCCCTCTCCTCATTCAACGTAAGTATGTCTGCCATCTTCTTCTAATAAGTGCCTCGTCCATCAATACTTTGCCATCCTCGTCCTCGATGTGCTTGACTTGGTCAGAACATGTTGAACTACTGTTAATTATTATTTGGAAATCGTAAATGACCTTATGGAGTCGGGAAATGTGAAAGAATGATATTCAGAATTTGTGTGTCTATCTTTTTGTGTCTAAAATTCTAACTGGTATTATCATTTGGAACTCCTACATGGCCTTTCTCTCCCCCCTTGGCTTTGTAGCTTGATAATCAAGCTTCTGCTTTAGTTGGTGTTTTTTTCCATAATAAAATTGATGGGCGCTCATTTCCCCCCTGTTGTAATCTTTGTGGTAGTACCTTGTGGTTCTGAATTTGCTTATAATTTTTCTTACCCCGCATCAGCTTTGGAGAACGAAATATGAACGTGATTCCTAAATCTTTTCTCTCGAGTATCCTCATCTAGATACAATAATAATATTAGCTAAATTGTAGTTGGAAGTGTGTAACGCTACTTCTAATATGTCTCGTCTCCCTGAAAGGTACAATTCATTTTTGCTCTAACGATAGACTTTACTTTGTCAGGATCAAAAAGGATTTCCAGATGAATTATTTGCTGTGAAGATGTATGCATTGACTACTGAGATGCCAAGGCAAGGTAATAAACCTAGACCTAAACGGACAACTAATAGACCTGCTATCATCAGATGATGAATATCACATTGGTGTGTAAATCATTGTTTGGTTTTACTAACTTTGGATGAAGTAATTCATAGGTTATTTGTTTTTAGGTCGCATGTATGCGAAGTCTGTCAATGTTAGGTTATTGCTTTTGGATATAAGTTATATACATTGATAGTGAAGAGATTTGTTGTGCACTTTAGCTTATTATAGGTTACTTCTTATGTTGAATTATTTATGCAACCACTTTTGTATCAATGTATTCTTCTGTTCTTGTATGGTTAAAAGACCCAAAGAAAAAAGAAACGGGTTTGCTTTTCTTTTATGCAATTCAAGTTGAAGGATGAAAAAATAATTAACCTGAAATTTGACCAAGGTACAGGCACTTAAAATCCAACAGCTAATAATGTGTATACAAAAGAAAGTGTTTATTACTATTTTGCCTTAAACATCTTGAAGACCTTGTTTCCCAATTTATGATGTGATAACTGGCTGAAGCGTCTTGTACAATTAGATTATAAAATACTTCGAATATTTATTAATACAACTAATCGCAGAGAAGGATTTACTTATTATTAGTGCAAATGATTTTTTGAAATAATGTTCAACTTTTTAGGGAACAAGATCTAATCTCGTCAAGTGGGCTTATTTTATTATCTGAAGTTAGAGTTATAAGTTCTAATTCGAAGCTTTCTTTGAAATTACATTTTTTTTTATCGTACCCATTTTCTGGAAAAGTAAGCAAGTGGTTTTGAAATAAAGGAAAAAAGAAATGAATTTTAAGAATGCGACAAGTTTACTAAATCGAACGGTTTCTTTTTAAATTTGAATCGTCCACCTTTGTTGATTTTAGTTACCTGTTAAAAAAAAAAATTAGTAATCGTCAATTAATTTAAGAGAGTTGAAATGATTTTTGTTAATGGAAGGACAAAAAATTGGGAACTTTACTTGCAACCTTTTCCCATCCATATTAACGAATCCCATTATGGTTCTTTAATTTAGCTCTATATCTGAAATTTAATATTTATATTACTGAAATTCGTTCAACTCACCGAAAGTTGAGTAATGAGAATATCAAGGGGGATTTGCATCTATACCCAGTTTTTGGCTCACATTTTAACCTATACATATATATATATATATATATATATATATATATTACTCCTTTTAACAAAATATGTCACGACTCAAAATCCCTCCGAAGGAGTCGTGATGGCACCTAGTCTCTAAAACTAGGTAAGCCTAACATTAACTGAAATAACGACAATGTTTACTAACATCGAACAATTTCGAAATAAAAATCTCTATACAATTTACAATCCAAAACCGGTAGTACAAGTCATAAGCCTTTCTAGGAGAAATTTTACATAATGAATACATCACTGTTCCGGAACAAAAGGAAACAATGGAAATAAATACAATAGAAGGTGACTTCGGTGCCTGCGAACGCCCAACAGGTGTACCTTGAAGTCTCCAGCCTCACCAAGTGTAAGTTTCAAAACCAACTCATCCGAGGTACCTAGTTCTGCACAAAACAAATGTGCAGAAGCGTAGCATGAGTACAGCACGGTGGTACCCAGTAAGTGTCAAGCCTAACCTCGGTAAAGTAGTGACGAGCCTAGGTCAAGACACGTACCAAACATATAAACCTGTGTAGGATATAACATAAAGCTAACAAGGAAGGAATATCAAGCAATACCAATAGCAAAATGTATTATGTTTTGATGTATAGCCAGAGCCTTGTTACCGGCACCATCATTGTACTCTTTTATATATATTAGAGGCTCCGAAGACAGTGTGGGTTATGTATTAGTGTGAGAAAGTTAAACTAAACATGTTGTAATTATATCTCCTACTTCCACTGTAAAAAAATGGTTGTGAAATGTATTGTTTTGGAAGCTTATTAATGAAGTTTATATCCTATTTATTTATGGGTGAGTTGGGTAGAAATAAATCCAGCAGGCTTTCTCAGCTGGGTTATCTCGGTTGAGCGCCGATCGCGCTCCCCGAGTTCGGGGCGTGACAGTAAGACCCCGAACCCATAGGCAATACCAACATTGGGGCTGTAGTCAAAGCAGTCTTGAGCTTTTGAAAGTTCTCATCACACTCCTTGGTCCATCTGAGTGGAGAACCCTTTTGGGTCAATCCGTTCATAGGAGCAACAATAGAAGAGAAACCCTCTATGAAATGACGGTAATACCCTGCCAAACCAAGAAAACTCCGAATATTAATGGCTGAAGACGGTCTGGGCCAACTCTGTACTGCTTCAATCTTCTTCGGATCTACTTTGATCCCCTCACTCGACACCACATGACCCAAAAATGCCACAGAATCAAGCCAGAATTCATACTTTGAAAATTTTGCATACAACTTCTTTTCTCTCAAGGTCTGGAGCACAATCCTCAAATGTTGCTCATAATCCTCCCGGCTCTGGGAGTACACCAAGATGTCGTCAATAAACACAATGAGGAATGAGTCAAGATAGGGCTAGAATACATTGTTCATCAAGTGCATGAATGTTGCCGGGGCGTTGGTCAGCCCAAATGACATCACAAGGAACTCGTAATGACCATACCGAGTCCTGAAGGCAGTATTTGGAATATATGTATCCCGAATCTTTAACTGGTGATAACTTAATCGCAAATCAATCTATGAGAACACTCTGGCACCCTATAGCTGATCAAATAGGTCATCAATGCGTGGCAATGGATACCTATTTTTCACTGTAACCTTGTTCAACTGGCAATAATCAATACACGTGCGCATAGAAACCATCCTTCTTCTTTACAAACAAGACTGTAGCACCCCAATGTGACACACTGGGCCAAATAAAACCCTTATCAAGAAACTCTTGCAACTGCTCCTTTAAATCCTTCAAACTCTGTTGGGTCCATATGATATGGTGGAATAGAAATGGGCTGAGTGCCCAGCAATAAGTCAATACCAAAATCAATATCCCTATCGGGCGACATGCCTAATAGATCTGCTGGAAATACATCTGGATAGTCTCTCACTATCGAAACTGACTTAAAGGTAGGAGTATCGACATTGACATTCCTCACAAATGCTAGATATGCATCACACCCCTTCCCAACAATCCGTTGTGCCTTAAGGAAAGACATCACCCTGCTGGGAACATAATCTAAAGTACCTCTCCACTCCAACCGCGGTAAACCTGGCATAGCCAACGTCACCGTCTTGGCATGACAATCAAGAATAGCATGATAGGGAGACAACCAGTCCATGCCCAAAATAACATCAAAATCAATCATACTGAGCAACAATAAATCAACTCTGGTCTCAAAACCACCAAGAATAACTAAACACGACTGATACACATGGTCAACAATAATGGAATCTCCCGTAGGTGTGGACACATAGATAGGAGAATTCAAAGAATCATGGGATATACCCAAATATGGAGCAAAGTAAGATGATACATACGAATAAGTGGAGCCTGGATCAAATAAGACTGATGCATCTCTATGATAAACTAGAACAATACTTCTGATAATTGAATCTGATGCAACTGCCTCCGTCCTACTTGGAAGAGCATAACATCTGGTATGGCCTCCCCCTCTAGGGTAACCCCTACTCGCCTGACCTCCACCCCTAGCTGGTTGAGCAGGTGGAGTGGCAACTGGTGCGGTAACCATAGCCTAAGAAGTCTGGGGACCCTATGGAATATGTGGATCCTGAGTAGTCTGTGGAGGTGCGCCCCTTTTGAGTCTAGGGCAGTCCCTCACCATATGACGAGTATCGCCACACTCAAAACAAGCTCTCGGAGGACGTGGCTACTAAAACTGACTTGGGCTTGGTCGGTTGGTCTGACTGCTGAAAGCACCCCGTACAGGAGGTGCACTAGACAGTGGAGGTTTATAATGGGCAACCTCAGACCAGGCAGTAGCCGGAATACCATTGGAAGCTAGAAGTGCTGAGTAAACTGGATGGCTCACATAACCTCTATTATAAAGGGTTGCAACTGGAGAACGGGCACCACTGTATGTGCCAGAATCTTGAGGCCTCTTGGCCTCCCTTTTCTCTCACTCCCTGCCCTTCATACCCTTCAATTTCCGAGAGATCTCTACCACCTGCTGGTATGAGGTATCAGTATCCAACTCTCGAGCCATGCTGAATCTAATACCATAGTTGACCCCTTTGATAAATCGACAGACTCGCTCTCTGACTGTGGAAACTAAGGCAGGCGCATGTCTGGACAACTCGTTGAACCTGACAACATACTCTAATATGGTCATATCACCCTGGCGCAACTTCTCAAACTCCACGGGCCAGGCATCCCGAAGGCTCTGGGAACAAACTCTATCAGGAACATATGTAAAAACTGAGCCCAAGTAAGTAAAGCTGCCTCGTCTGGGCTACCCAACTCGTACACTCACCACCACTTATATGCCGCTCCCTTTAGCTGGAACGTAGTAAAAGCAACCCCAATCATCTCCATAATACCCAGAGTGTGGAGTATATGGTGGCACTCCTCAAGAAAACCATGTGCATCCTCTGAAGCTAAGCCGCTGAAAGTAGGAGGGTGGTACTTCTTGTACCTCTCGAGCCTGAGCTGCTCCTCCTCAGATGATGCTGCCCTAACCTCAGGATGAACTGGGACAACCGGATGCACTGGTATGACCTCTGGGACCTGGTCAACATAGACCCGCTGCTCTAGGGTACGGGCTGTGGGAGTCTGTGCTCCTCCCCCAACCTGAGATGTGGCCGGTGCAAGTGGGATCAATCGTGCCTGAGCTAGAGTACCAAATATGCTCAAGAACTAGGAGAGAGACTCCTGAAGTGCAGGGGTAGTAACACGCATCTCAGGTGCCTGACCTACAACTGGATCTACTGGAGGCTCCTCTGTCGTAGCACGGGCAGGTGCTCTGGCTGCACCACGTGCCCGTCCTCAGCCTCTGCCCTGGCCAAGGCCTCTCGTGGCTTTAGCAGGGGGCGCGGGTGTCTGATTGTCAACCCCAAAATCCTGTGATATCAAGTCACAAACTCTACAAGGGTGACTCTGAGGCCTGCGGACTCCGACAGGTATACCTTGAAGTCTCCAAATCTGAACTCGACTCACTGGTGTCATAACTGGTAAGAGGAACCAAGATCTGCACAAAAACATATGCAGAAGCGTAGTATCAGTACACCACAACAGTACCTAGTAAGTGCCAAGCCTAACCTCGGTAGAGTAGTGACGAGGTCAGGTCAAGGCCCTACTAGAATAAATAAGAAACTGAACAAGAATATAACAATGTAATAATGATAAACAATGGAAATGAAACAATGACGAAATATACCAAGAATAGCTACACTGAACTAAGGCAAATAAGGCATCACGGAAGAGACAAGGAATGATATGCCAAGGAAACAAAGCAACCAAAACACAAGTGATGTAATAGAAATGTATCAACAAGAATCACTACCGAGGTACTGCCTCGTAGTCTTATATCACAAAATAATTCACAATCTTTCCCTATATCACCGCGGCAGCCTTACATTTAGTATGGAAAATCATTTTTTCCCGAAATAGCTTCCCGCGTTTTAGCCCACCGTATCACATCGCGTGGCTTCAAGTAGTTTCCCTACTGGCAACACGCATATCAAGACCACCTTATCTCACTGCATGCGTTTCAACCCCAAATCCTTATACCACTGCATGCGTATCAATATCACAATGTATCACAAATGGCACCTCAAGTGCCCAATACCATAACTTTCCAAGGAAGTCAACAATAATAGTATTTCCACAATAAACAACCCATGGCTCCACCATAATATACACAAGAGTCTCAACAATAACAACCGAAAGTGAATAACTCAACAAGAATGGTATTTCACAACATTACAACTTTGCCTCAATGTGAATCACGACATTTATAACTCAATACCAATTTCAACAATAACATATTCCAAGAAAAACCAGCTTCACGTAAGGAACTCAGCGGTTAAATAATGAATAAGGAATAGAGTAAGAAATAACTTCAACTAAACATGTAAAGGCAATTAACAAGTAAGGGATAAGACAAGTAAAGCATGTGATGGTAGACTTATGATGATGAATATAACATATCATGGTAACTCAATTAAAGGCATGAAAGTAATCTACATCGCTAGTACCGGTCAATTACCATATTTAGCCTGTGACACCATCGTCACCTTGCGTACACAGCTTCCACATATCATAATTAACACAAACAACACCAATCCTAAGGGGTAATTCCCCGACACAAAGTTAGGCAAGACATTTACCTCAAAAAACGCTAACTGATGAGTGGAGATTTTGACTACTTAGTAGCAACCATTTGCTTTCGTTTTGGTCCAAAAGCGTTTAATTGTGTTCCCAAAAACTGATAAAATATGCTTAATTGATGTAATGGTAGAAAATGAGCTTCAAAGATGAAATCCAACTCAAGAAGCAGTAATCTGAACCTAGGACAAAAATAGGTACAAAAGCTCTAAAGTGCGGACCGCATATTATCATCTGCGGCCGTAGATTGTGCAGAAGAACTTATCAGAGATCTGTGAGAAGTGCAGTCCGCACATGAAATGTACGGCTGCAGAAGCAAGAAAAGATCGAAAGTTCAGAGAACATGCATATCAAGTTCAACGGAAGTGCGGACCGGACAATTATTGTGCGGCCACAAAAGATCAGTTATGCGGCCGCAGTTGCATTTGTGCGGTCCACAAAAGAGCCATGTGTGGTCGCACTAAAAAATATGTGGACCGCAGAAAGAGAGAGATGCGGTCGCGGTTCAGAATTGTGCTGCCGCAAAAGTCCAATCCTGTCAAGCTGAAGCAAAGTGCGCACCGCACATAGAATTATGCGGCCGCAGAACCTCTGAAAGGGAAATTTTGTCCGAAAATTTCAACACTGTATAAATAGAAGAGTTTTACTTTTTTAGGTTAACTTTTGGAACTTTGACATTAGTAGCTATTCACTTGGCCCTTTTTAGTAGTTTTTGCTATTTTTAGATTTTTGAATATTACTTTTATCATCTTAATCACTAATATAGGTTTCATTATCACTTCTTCTTATTTCTCTTCCAATTTAAGCATGAGTAGCTAGATTTTCACTAGGGTTGTGACCCAACCCTAGTGTGTAAACTTAATGGGTGTTTGATTTATTGCTTGTTTATGGTTGGGTGTTGATCATCTAGCCCAGTTCTTGCTTTAATTTGAATAATTAATGGTTGCAAATATTATTTCATGCCTATTTGACTTGGTCTCTACTTGAGAAAGAGAGATTTAGTCTAGAAAAACTTAGCTAGCAAGAAATTGGGTCAATCGAGAGATTGATAAGCCCAATTAAAGAGTTGAACCTAGAGATAGTAAAACCCGACTTGGGCTTATTATCAGTTGCTCTGTTCAATACCCATTTGGACTTGAGAAAGCCAAATTGGGCAAAATCACTCTCTGATTGAGAGGTATTGAGTGGGTACTTGGGTGTTGATAGATATAATACACCCCGACCAATAAAATAATCTTTAAAGTTTACAACCCATTAGGCGAACACCTATCCACGAATTAAGATATGTACTACTAGCACCCATTCACATAGCTCCCAGTGGAATTCGACACCGACTCTGTTGGGTATTATTATTGCATCGACCATTTTCATATCCTCAAATAGAGGAGTGAAATTGGATGAGATCAATTTTTGGAGTCGTTGTCGGGGAGCTAAAAATGGTGTTAGCTATATATTTAGGTGTATTTTTGGAATATCTTCTTTTCCTTCCTTATTACTAACGTGTGAGTATTGTAAGTGCAATCATGGCAAACAACGAGCTCGGAAACATAGCGGTGAGGGATGTGGACGTTGATGATTATGCAATGGATGAGGTCCCTCTTGAACCTCAAGCCAATTGACGAGGCTGGCCGCCTCAAGATAATGTGCCCGTTCCATCCCCACCTACACCACGAGCAGCTCCACACTGGGTGTTTTCGAATGAAGGGCATGCAAGTGCTATAGTCCCACCCTGTATTAGGGCGGGAAACTTTCAAATAACCAATGTGATGCTCACTTTGCTCGAGAAACGAGGGTTCTTTACCGGTGCACCGGATCAAAATGCATATAAATATTTGAAGGGGTTCGTTGATACGTGTTGGGGGAGAAAACAAATAAATGTCTCCAAGGACACTTTGAGGCTAAGGCTTTATCCCTTATCTCTACATGGGAAAGCCTTAGATTGGTTGGAACGTTTGCCAAATCCTTCCATTCATACTTGGGATGAACTAGCGGAGAAATTTATTTCAAAGTACTTATCTCCCGGGCACATGGCGATTCTTCGGGATGAAATTGTAGCATTCAAGAAAGAGCCTAATGAACCACTACATGAGATATGGGAAAGATATAGGACAATGGTGAAAGAATGCCCCAACAATGATATGACGGAGAACATGACTCAACAAACTTTCTATCGGGGGATCAATACCACCAACCAATGTGTAGTGAATCAACTTGCAGGTGGGAACTTCATGACTACACCTTATGCTGAGGCGTGTGATATTTTGGATGAAATGACGGATACTTCATCGGCGTGGCAATCTAGAGCCAATGTCCCACAAGGTGATCCAAATATGATTCTTATTCATAAAGAGTTACATGACCATGGTCAAGCAATAGCCGAGTTGACAACCACCATGAACCAATTGGCAAAGGCTCAACTTCAACAAGTGCAAAACCCTAGGAAAGTCAATTCTATGGAGGGAGTCAATATGATAGTAAACAAGAGAAGAACAAGAAGTACACAAGTGCAACAAAGAGTGGACAATTTTGTGCAAGATGATAGTGGATTTGATTAAGGAGATTCTTACAATGATCAAAATGAAGAGGTCCAATATGTGAACAACTTTCAAAGGCAAATATACAACTACCAAGGCCCTAGTCAACAACAATGGAGACCTTCGAATAATCAAGGCAATTGGAATTCTAGCAATCAAGGTAATTGGAATAGTGGAAACAATCAAGGAAATTGGAGTGGAAGCAATAACCAAGGGAATTGGCAAAACAATAATAATCAAGGAAATTGGGGAGGCAACAACCAAGTCGGGTGGAACAACAACCAAGGAAATCGGGGGTAGGGTTTTCAAAGGCCCCCGATGTACCAACAACCGAGCAACCCACCTCCTTATCCTTCTCATGGTCCTAGTTCCTCCAACAATGAAATGGGTCATATTGAGAATATGTTCAAGCAAATGATGGAGAAGAATGCCGATTCCGATGTCCAACTTGCTTCACACAACACATCAATCTGTAACTTAAAAATGCAAATGGGCAAATCTCTCAAGCTTTAAATTCTAGTCCTAAAGGAGCACTACCAAGTGATACTGTAGTGAACCCGAAGGGTGGGAACACTACGGGGCATGCCATGGCCGTTACTACAAGAAGTGAAAAAGGTGGGAATACACCTACCTCAATCTAGGGTCAACTTGTGGATGATGAGCAAGTGGTAGAAAAGAGGAGATCCCGAAAAATATGGTGCAAGCAAATGATGAAGTGTGGATTGATATTGATGACACAGTGGAAGAGACTCAAGAGGATGTGAACCCGTCTAGGGATCATGTGATTGACATACTGGAAATGGTAGTGAAAACATCAAAGGTACCATTGCCTAAGACACCTCCTCCCTATCCTCAAAGGCTTGCCAAGAAAAATGGCGAGAATCAATTCAAGAAGTTTATTGATATGATTAAGAGTCTCTCTATAAATCAGCCATTAGTTGAAGATTTGGAGCAAATGCCCAGATATGCTAAGTTTATGAAAGACTTGGTGACAAAGAAGAGATCGATGAATTTTGAGACTAACAAAGTCACTCACCAAGTGAGTGAAATTGTGCATTCGATGGCTCTAAAGTTGTAAGATCCTGGTGCTTTCACAATTCCTTGTACCATTGGAAATGCCGAATTCGCAAAAGCTCTCTGTGACCTTGGGGCGAGTATCAACTTGATGCCCTATTCGATTTTCAAAATATTGGGAATTGGGAAACCAAGACCCACATCTATGAGATTACAAATGGCCGACCGTACAATAAAGAGACCGTTGGGGGTGATTGAGGATGTATTGGTTCGGGTTGACAAGTTCATTCTCCCGGCGGATTTATTAATTCTTGATTGTGAAGTGGACTTTGAAGTGCCTATTATTCTTGGTAGACCTTTCCTTGCTACGGGAAAGTCTCTTGTTGATGTGGAAGCCGATGAACTCACTTTACGGGTGGGTGATGAAAAGGTGGTGTTCCACGTGTGCAAATCTATGAGGCAATCGAATAGCAAGGAAGTGTGTTCGTTCGGGGACTTAGAGACCGATGTAATTATTGATGATACGAGTGCCACGATTAATGTGGGTAGTATGTTGGAGGCCGTTTTGCTTAATTTTGATGATGATGAAATGGATGGCTTCATGGAATGTGTAAAGTCTTTGCAAAGGATGGGGATGGGGTCATACAATTATGCACCTTAGAAATGTTCCTTGGATCTCGAAAATAGGAAAACCCCTCCTACAAAGCCTTCAATTGAAGAGCCTCCTATCTTACAGTTGAAGCCATTGCCTCTACATCGCAGGTATGAATTTCTTGGCCCTTGCTCTACTTTACTGGTTATTCTTACCTCTTTTTTGACTAACGTGCAGGTTGACTCTACATTGACGGTGCTCCAAAAGAGGAAGAAAGCTATTGGGTGGACTTTAGCGGATATTCGGGGAATAAGCCCAGCATTTTGCATGCACAAGATTAACTTAGAGGAGGATGTCAAACCCTCCATTGAACATCAAAGGAGACTTAATGAAGCCATGCAAGACGTGGTCAAAAAGGAGATCATTAAGTGGTTAGATGTCGGGGTTTCTACCCCATTTTTTACAGTTCGTGGACTTCTCCAGTGCAATGTGTTCAGAAGAAGGGGGCATAACTGTGGTCACCAATGATAAGAACGAGTTGATTCCAACAAGAACGGTGACCGGGTGGAGAGTGTGTATGGATTATCGGAAGCTAAACAAATTCACAAGGAAAGATCATTTCCCACTACCCTTTCTTGACCAAATGCTTGATAGGCTGGCCGGACGGGCGTTCTATTGCTTTCTAGATGGATATTCGGAATACAATCAAATCCTTATTGCCCTGGAAGATAAAGAAAAAACAACCTTCACTTGTCCCTATGGCACTTTCGCTTTCAAGCGGATGCCATTTGGCTTATGCAATTCACCGGCAACGTTTCAACGGTGTATGATGGCGATCTTTATGGATATGGTAAAGGACTACCTTGAAGTCTTCATGGATGATTTTTCGGTAGTCGGGGATTCCTTTGATGATTGCTTGGAAAATTTGGATAAGGTTTTGGCAAGGTATGAAGAAACGAACTTGGTGTTGAATTGGGAGAAATGCCATTTCATGGTCGAGGAGGGTATTTTCCTTGGCCATAAAATTTCAAAAAAGGGAATAGAGGTCGACAAGGTGAAAATAGAGGTGATTTCTAAACTTTCACCTCCAACATCCGTGAAGGGCATGAGAAGTTTCTTGGGTCACGTGGGGTTCTACCGGCATTTCATAAAGGATTTTCCCAATATGGTGAACCCCTTGTGCAAGCTTTTGGAGAAAGAAGTTAAATTTCACTTCGATGATGATTGCATGAGAGCATTTGAATTGCCCAAGTTCAAGTTGACAACTACTCCCATTATCACCACCCCGAATTGGATCATTCCTTTTTAGCTCATGTGTGATGCTAGTGATGTGGCGGTTGGAGCAATTTTGGGGCAACGTATCAACAAGATCTCTCATCCGGTCTACTATGCTAGTAAGACCATGAATGATGCCTTAGTGAATAACACTGTGACCGAAAAAGAGCTCCTTGCCATTGTGTTTGGTATTGGGAAGTTTCGCCCGTACTTGATGGGTGAAAAGGTGATTATCCACACGGATCATGCGGCACTTCGTTACCTTATGAGCAATAAATATTCCAATGCCCGGTTTATGAGATGGGTGCTTTTGTTTCAAGAGTTTTACATAAACATCCAAGACCAAAAAGGAAGTGAAAACCAAATGGCGGACCACTTGTCTCGTTTGGAGGAGGAGGGGAGGCCGCATGATGGCTTTGAAATCAATGACTCCTTCCCTGATGAGTAACTCTTAGCCATCTCAAGGAAAGAGGTGCCATGGTTCGCGGATCTGGCAAGTTTTCTTGTAAGTGGTATCAACCCGGATGAGTTATCTTCAAACTAAAGGAAGAAGCTCAAACGGTATTGTCAAGACTATTATTGGGATGAACCATATCTTTTCCAGATTTGTACAGATGGAGTGATTAGAAGATGTGTACCGGAGGAGGAACAAGTTAAAATTCTTGGGGCTTGTCATTCTTCATCGTATGGTGGTCATCATGGTGGAGCAAGAATGGCGGCCAAAGTGCTAAGTTGCGGTTTCTATTGGCCCACTCTTTACAAGGAGGCAAGTGATCTAATCAAGCATTGTGATGAATGTAAAAGGGCCGGTGGAATCTCAAAGAAAAATGAAATGCCCCTCACTACCATTTTGGAGATTGATATTTTCAATGTGTGGGGTATTGACTTCATGGGACCTTTTGTGAGTTCTTGTGGAAACACCTACATCTTGGTCGTAGTTGATTATGTGTCTAAATGGGTTAAGGTCGTTGCTCTACCCAACAATGAAGCAAGAAGTGTGGTGGCATTTTTGAAGAAGAACATCTTCACAAGATTTGGTACTCCGCGGGATATCATAAGAGATGGGGTGTCGCATTTTTGCAATAAAGCTTTTGACACCTTGCTTAGCAAGTATGGTGTCACTCATAAAGTTATGACTCCCTATCACCCTCAAGCTAGCGGTCAAGTGGAAGTCTCCAACCGGGAGATAAAGAGTATTTTGTCCAAAATAGTGAATGCTAACGACGGATTTGTCAAAGAAGCTTGATGATGCACTATAGGCTTATCGAACTGCTTTCAAAACGCATATCGGGATGTATCCATACCGGTTGGTGTTTGGAAAAGCTTTTCATCTTCCGGTGGAACTCGAGCACAAGGTCATTTCGGCTTTAAAGAAGTTAAATCTTGATTGGGATGCAGCTGCTAACTTGTGGGTTGCACATTTGAATGAATTAGATGAATTCTGGTACCATGCATATGCAAGTTTGTCCATGTACAAATAAAGAATGAAGTACCTTCATGACAAATACATCCGAAACAAGGATTTCAAGGTGGGAAATCTTGTTTTGTTGTTCAACTCACGATTGAAGATGTTTCCCGGAAAGCTGAAATCCAAATGGAGTGGTCCCTTTGAAATTGTGGGTGTGACACCTTTTGGTGCATTGGACTTGAAGAACAAAAGTGATGAGGTATTCCGAGTCAATGGTCACCGGGTGAAGCATTATCTAGAAAAAGTTGGTGATGGCCACGTTGTGGCGGTAATTCATTTCAAATGATAGTAATCAGGGTCGTGTCGCGACGTTAAATCAGGCGCTTTCTTAGGAGGCAACCCATGTTTATTTTTCTTTAGATAGATATTAATTTGTGCTAACTGGTTTTGAACTGTGTTCCAAGAACTGTGCTCAAACAAATTGGCTAAGTATGGAAAAGGTGTGGACCGCACATGTATTGTGCGGACTGCACAATTTTGAATGCTATAGCAGAAGTCAACTGCGGCCGCACAATTCATGTGCGGATCGCACAATTTGAGATGTGAAAATACAAACTCCCTAAAGTTTGTTTGTCAGAGAAATGGCCAAAGTGCTGCCGCACAAGGAAATCTTCAGACTGCATCAACATCTACGGTCGCACAACTAATTATGCGGACCGCAGATCAACGAAGGGAACTTGAACAACAGAGTGTGGACCGCAGAAGGAATTATGCGGCCACACTCGTCTCTTGATCCTTTAGCCAAAACCGGTTAGTATAAATAGTAGCCCTAATGCTACTGTTAAAACTTTCCAATCTCTGAGAAATTAGAACAAAGGCTAAAATTGTGCACACAACTGATTCAATCATTTGGCACTTAATTGAGCATCTATGATCACTCCTTAACACCACTTCATCACTGGTATGCTCAAATCATTTCTAGGATTCTTTAATTTTAGTAGTTTAGTTTACAATTTGTTAGTTATTTTAGACCATTTGTCAATTTCATATCTATGTGGGGTATGAATTGTGTTGGGTAAACTCCGAGTTGCTATTTGGGGAATGGGTATTTGGTTTTTCATGTTTAAATGCGACTACACTGTCCAATTTGTGCATAAAATCAAAACCCTAAGAACTCTGCCCGATTAAGTTTTGAAATATGCGGCCGCACAAGGAATTGTGCAGTCCGCAGAAGAGTAGATTAGGGATTTGGTGAAGCAAGTTTGTGCGGACCACACTTGAAATTGTGGGGTCCACAGAAATTCAATTGCGGCCGTAGAAAAGTGTGTGCGGCCGCAGATCAAGGCATTATCTGTCTTCAGAGAGTTGCCATTTTCAGGTACCATTGTATGGCCGTACTCAGAAAAGTGCGTACCGCACTTCAACTCTGCGGTCGAATTTAAAATTTTGCGGATCGCAGTTTCTTTGTTGCGGTCGCACTTCAAAATTATGTGGTCCGCACAACCAGAGCTGTGGCTGTACTTGCAATTGTGCGGACCGCACCTTCCCACCCTGCAACATGTTTTGTTCTGTGACTTTCTGTTTATCTACAATTGAATTAGAATTGATTCCTGTTGTTGTTTATTGCAGAAAATGGTTATATCCCGTGGTCGTGGTGATACATCAAATGGGAAGGGTGAACCTTCCAGAGGCAGAGGCAAAAGCAATTTACCCCTCGCCCTCCAAAGAGTAATCGGTAAGAAAGCCACAGCAAACCGACGAAGACAACCAGAACCCTCCGAATCAAGTTCATATGCCCCGTCTAGGGAAGCATCAGAGGGCAACTCAGTGCAAGAGCAGCCTGTTGTGCAATCACAGCCACAGACGCTTCAGGACAGATACCAACTGAGAAACGAGCTTACCTCTTCTGAGAGCACTTCTGAGGGTTCGAAAGGTAACAGTCAGGCTTCGGAACTTTCATCCACACATGCCCCTAATGCACCTGCTACCACAGTGGATGTTGATGATCTCCTGGATGATCGTCGAGGGGGTGATACCATAGTAGCCGGCCTTGAGAGGTCTAAGAAGAAAGAAATTTGGGAAGATAGGATCGTCAGTCTTGAAGCCTTCTCTAGTTTCAGAGAGTGGTGGCCGTCGAGATTGCTCACTCTTGAGCATCAGTTCTTGTTGAAAGACCTTGATTAATACAACCCGGTAGTGTCGAGGCAGTTTCGGGAGCGGAAGGGTGGACATGGTTCACTAAGAGTGTGATAGATGCCAAAGGTTGAGGCATGTCAGCTGCACTGGTATTGTTTGATGGGTGGTGGAAACCCAAAGAAAAAGGGTCAGCCAACTACTACCGTAGGCTAGTCAGATGAGCCTTCGATGGTAGCTGCAAAGTTAGTAGACATGCCTTCTACTTCAGCAGTGCCTTCTACCAGTGCAGCTGACATGCCTCCACCTCCTTCTTCAGAGCCTTCAGCATCAGTTCCCTCCACCTCGACTTTAAGGTCGATGCCTATGCCCACTCATTCACTATCTGCGCTGCGAGTCTCCCAGACACTGGCGAGCCTCAACAACTGGGTACAGATAGCTACTGCAAAGCTGTCTAACTTATCCAGTGTTGTTGTAGCACAGTCATCCACCCCGGCACCCCTAATCCCTCCGACAGTCGAGGACACATTGAAGAAGATCTTAGAAAACCAAACCACCATCATGAACACCTTGGTAGTACATGGATCAGTGATTGAGGATCTGGGGAAGCAAGTAAAGAAAATGAGGAAATCCTAGGCGACCAAGAAATCAGTTGACAGGTTGAGGATAGAGGTGACCAAGATAGTAGTAGCTGGTGAGCTTCCATTCGATTTGCTCATAGGGTCATACCCACCAGCATCAGTAGCTCTAGTAGCACCAGTGACACCAGCTGGCTAGTCTGAGCAGCCAGACCTGGTTGCCGACACTGCTGAGGCGGTGCACCAGATGTTCACCCACTCAGTTTCTCCCAGAGCCGAGGATAATGAGAGCCAGTTAGAGGAGACTGAGGGCGGTGATGCTGCTATGGACATAACCACATAGGGAATCCTCTTCACTCCTACCCTTATTTATTCTTATTTTGTTAAGCATTGGGGACAATGCTTACTTTTATTCGGGGGGTGGAGTTTATTTGATATTTGGATGATTTGACATTTGGTTTGTAATAACTGATAACATTTTCCTCTTTCTCTCTCTATTGATGTATATATTTTCTCTTTTCCTCCCTCATTATATATATTCATTATACTTGCAGTAGCTTGCTTTGTAGCTTCTTCATTTTATTTTCTTATTAGTCAATGTTTAATTCAATAGCTTCTTGTTTAATTTAATAGCTTCTTTTTAATCTGGTAGATTCTTTTTATGTTTGAGTAGACAATAAGCCTTTGGTTTTTTTAGTGCCACGGTTCTTTCCAAAGGTAGTTTTTGTGTGAACCGGATGACTCTTCCCAGCGATCGATGGTGTGACAACCTTCTTACGGGATTGAGTCCATTTTTGGTGTTTAGGTAAGAATAGTTGTAATAAGGAATAAAAAAGACCTAATTGAGTCAAGATCGAAGAGTCAAATATACTTCACTTGGTACCAACACACTTAACTACGTGCTTATGATTAGAAACAAGTTATTTTTGGAAAGAAATAACTCTAGTTAGTGACCTTGTGACTCTTGTGTTGACTTAGGCAACCATTGAGTGGTTTAGTCGAGCCATAGTGATTTTCAAATCTTGATTATGGTCATTGTGGGCCCTCGACTCTATCCCTTTTAACAATCCAGCTGCGTGAGAGGTGAGATATTTTTGTTGCAAGTCCAAGTACGCGTGCAAATGGTCTAGAACTTGCCCCGAATGTGTTTCTAGGCGAAATTTTAAGTTTTGCTTGGCTTGATAAGTGATTGTAGGCTCTCCTTGACCCGCTTGAAATTTTCCATGGCCCACCAATGTTGTTGTCCCTATTCAACCCATTTGAGCCTAAAACCTTTCTCATTTGATCACCATGTTACAAGCCTTAACCAGTTTTGTCGTGACCCTCTCTTGGCACTCGAGCTTTCCTTGACACTCTTGTGAAACAATTAGCTAAAAACGTAAGTTTGGGGGAGAGACGAAGAGTTTGAAAAAGGTATCAAGGCACAAAAAGAGAAAATAAATGAAGAGAAGTAAAGGCAAGCAAAAGAAAGAAGAACAAAAAGAAAATTGCAAAAAGAAAGTGAGAAAAATGCAAAATGAAAGTGAATAAGTTGAAGAGTTGAAGGAGTTTCAAAGAATAGTAGTGATACAAAGCATGGAGAAAGCAAAGAAGTAGAAAATGAATATCATAACCAAGAAAGAGTGAAGTTAAGTCTCTCTAATCCCCCTATGGAAAAGAAAATGCCTCAAAAAGTTGGCAAAACATGAGTCGATAAGAGAAAATGGAGTGCTTAAGAAAAGATGAACTCGTTCTATCATAGCATATCCAATATTAGTCCAAAAGCCTTCATTGCATTTCGAAAAAGCCCTACGTGATTTCAAGCTGAGTGAGCTTACATTAGTGGTGATTTATATGAGGGGAAAACCTATGGTACTTAAAGCCGTACTTGTGACATTCTTTTGAGAGAGATGAGCGAACCTTTCACAAATCTTTGAATTGAGTACTACACTCTTAAGTGAGATAAGCAAACGGAGAGTAGAAGAGGAGGAACTTGGGATCCACAATGACCTACATGAAAAAGTGAGCTTCCTTGATGAATTAAGTCAACTCTTGATGCTCAAGTGTCACATTAGAACTATTTGTGCTTAAAAGTTCAACCCATTGCCTTGTTAATAATTCATAAGTGTGTGGGTAATTGTTTGTCCCAATTGATGTGTGATTGATGCATTTTTTTGATTAGCTGGAATAGCTCTTAACTTGTGGAGGTGGGAATTACCTTATTTGCTTGAGGACAAGCAAAAGCTTAAGTTTGGGGGAGTTTATGAGTGGAGATTTTGACTACTTATTAGCACCTTTTTGCTTTCGTTTTAGTCCAAAAGTATTTAATTGTGTTCCCAAAAACTGATAAAATATGCTTAATTGCAGGAATGGTGGAAAATGAGCCTCAAAGATGAAATCCAACTCAAGAGGTAGTAATCTGAACCAAGGACAAAAACAGGCACAGAAGCTCTAAAGTGTGGACCGCAGATTATCATCTACGGCCACAGATTATGTAGAAGAACTTATCAGAGATCTGTGAGAAGGGCGGTCCGCACACGAAATGTGCAGCCGCAGAAGCAAGACAAGACCGAAAGTTTAGAGAACATGCATATCAAGTTCAACGGAAGTGCATACCGCACAATTATTGTACGGCCACAGTTGCATTTGTGCGGTCCGCAAAAGAGCCATGTGCGATCGCACTAAAAACTGTGTGGACCGCATAAAGAGAGAGATGCTACCACAGTTCAGAATTGTGTGGCCGCAAGAGTCCAAAGTTGTCAAGCTGAAGCAAAGTGCGGACCGCACATGGAATTGTACGGCTGTAGAACCTCCGAAGGGGCAATTTTGTCCGAAAATTTCAGCACTGTATAAATAGAAGAGTTATACTTTTTTAGGTTAACTTTTGAAACTTTTGACATCACCAGCCGTCCACTTTGCCCCTTTTAGTAGTTTTTTCTATTTTGAGCTTTTTGAATATTACTTTTATCATCTTAATCATTAATATGGGTTTCATTATCGCTTCTTCTTCTTCTTTCCCTTCCAAATTAAGCATGAGTAGCTAGATTTTCACTAGGGTTGTCACCCAACCCTAGTGTGTAAACTTAATGGGTGTTTGATTTATTTTTTGTTTATGGTTGGGTGTTGATTATCTAGCCTAGTTCTTGCTTTAATTTGAAGAATTAATGGTTGCAAATATTATTTCATGCCTATTTGACTTGGTCTCTACTTGAGAAAGAGAGATTTAGTCTAGAAAAACTTGGCTAGTAAGAAATTGGGTCAATCGAGAGATTGATAAGCCCAATTAAAGGGTTGAACCTTGAGATAGTAAAACCCGACTTGAGCTTATTATCAACTGCTTTGTTCAATATCCATTTGGACTTGAGAAAGCCAAATTGGGCAAAATCACTTTCTGACCGAGAGGTATTGAGTGGGTACTTGGGTGTTGATAGCTATAATACACCCCGACCAATAAAACAAGCTTTAAAGTTTACAACCCATTAGGCGAACACCTAGGTGAAGGTCATAGACCTAGGCCTTTTTATTAATTGAAAAACAACCAAAAACAATTTCCTAGTTTTGTTCTTTAAAATCACACTCATAGTTTAAGTTAGATTTTCAAACAAAACCCAATATTATGGAAGTGCAAATTAAGATATACTAATCCACGCATTAAGATATATACTACTAGCACCTATTCGCATAGCTCCCAGTGGAATTCGACCCTGACTCTGTTGAGTATTATTATTGCATCGACCATTTTCATATCCTCAAATAGAGGAGTGAAATTGGATGAGATCACTAACGCAATCCGCTAGTAAGACTTTCCCTCGATTATCTAACTCTGAATGGCTCAAATCTAGCCAAAACGATTTCATACCATAAATATAAATTATAGGAAGCTATTCCAAACAATAACGTTGCAATCTTTAAAGAGAAACAAAAAGTCAACTCCAAAAGTGAATCCTGAACCCGCATCTCGGAACCCGGCCAAAATTATATAGTCGGAGCACCCATTCGATAAAGAGTCCAACCATACAAGAATTACTCATATCCGACTTCAAATCACCTTCCAAATCCACAAAATTTAGTCTATGAAGTTTCACAAAATTTTCCCTCAATTTTCATCGCAAATCTCTAATTAAATGATAAAAATAATAATAGATTTATGTAATATAGTAAAATCGGGGTTAGAATCACTTACCACAATGATTTCCTTGAAAATCCCTAGAAATATCGCCATAAACCGAGCTCTTTAGGTCCAAAAGATGAAAATGAAAATAAAACCTTGAAGACCCATTTTTCTTCCCAGCAATTTCGCTTCTGCGGGCACAGGGTCGCACCTGCGATGCTGCACCTGCGGAAAATATATTGCAAGTGCGGTTCCACCTAAGGCTCAGAGAATTCCGCTTCTACAAACCAAATCACGCACTTGCACGTCTGCTGCTGCGGAACCTGGGCGCATCTGCGCTCTCACGCTTGCGGAAGGGCCTCCGCTTCTGCGACCCCAGGCCTGGCTAGCCTTCTCTTCTGTGATTTCTCACTTGCACCGGTGAGTTTGCATCTACGGCCATTCCCACCGCAGGTGTGATGACACCAGAATGGCTGAAGCTTCAGCAAAAATGATTAAGTCCAAATTGGTTACAGATTCAATCTGAATCACACTCGGGGCCCCCGTGACCCCATCCGAATATACCAACAAGTTCCAAAACACATAACGGACCTACTCGAAGCCAAAAATCATACCAAACATCATCGATTCAATGAATCGCAACCCAATTCAATCCTATTGAAACTATAAACATCCGACTTCCAAAACTAATGTCGAACCATACCAAAATAACTCTGATTGACCTAAAATTTTGCACACAAGTCATAAATAACATGATGGACCTATTTCAGCTTTTGAAATAAGAATCCGGACCTGATACCAATAAAGTCAACTCCCGGTCAAACTTCTCAACCTTCCAAACCTTCAAGTTTCTAACTTTCGCCAATTCAAACCGAAATGACCTACGGACCTCCAAATCAACATCCGGACACACACCTAAGTCCAAAATACCATACGGAGGTATTAGAATCATCAAAACTCCATTTCAGAGTCGTCTACACAAAAGTCAAACTACGGTTAATTCTTTCAACTTAAGCCTCTAACTTAGGGACTATGTGTCCCATTTCACTGTGAAACTCACCCGAACCAAAACCAAATACCTCTAGCAAGTCACATAATCATAATATGACATAGAGGAGGCAATAAATAGGGTATTAGGGCTAAAATACTCAAAATGACTAGTCGGGTTATTATAGACGGATGGAGATATAACAGATGAGAGACAGCCATCAATAACCTCTTAAACCTACTACTATAATTTGGTTAGAATGTAGAACTAGAATACAATTAATTGTGTGATGATGATTTGTAAAAGTTACCTCCCAATATTATTTCAATAATATATTGTATATATATACTCATATGATATTTGTTTCGTCATCAGTCTCATATCTCAAATCATTTGGAATTTACTAGAGCTTCTAGATTCTCCAAAAATAACAATACAATAATCTGTTGTTGTACTTTAAAAGAGTCTTTTATAGATACAAACCTATTTTTTTGCAAAATAGGCTCTCACTAACTTAGCTGACGAGTTTTTAAAATTCAAAACTTAACGTTCAGCCATGTGGCATGCGCCACTTTTTAAACTGATCTCTAATGAAATACTAAGTCCAAAAGACCTAGAAATACTTGTTATGGTCGTGAACAAACTCCTCTTAATGGTAGCTTGCTTGCCGTGCATTGAAAGATCTTTACTAAGCTGAGCAGGTGCTTCCTATTTCTCTTACATCTTTTACATCCACAGTTAACCTCAAACATATTTAATCTCTTGTGTAAATCATTCAAAACCTTGAGATTAGCTTCCATCACTAGTCACCTATTGATCTTGATTTGAAGTCCTTGAAGATTCCCTTGGATTTATTTGAACGGTGATATAGTCAAAGGTCTTCTGGGCGTTCCAATAAAAGCTTCCTCTTGAGTTCTGATGTGGTGTGTTCATATTCGTGCTGCTAGAAAATGTCTCATACTTGCCCTAGTCATTAACAGAGCTCTAGGATGAAATGTATGGACTCCACGTGCCCGAGTTCTTCAGGAAAAAGCTCCAGATTTACTTATCTATCTTTTATTATGGTTTAAAATTATTCTTAAGTTGGAGTTCTGATAATGATCTGTTATCTTCTATAACCATGAAGTTACAACTAAGAGACAATAGCTTGGAGAGATGCTAAGACATAGAGAAAGATAGTAAGTGATTCTGTGAAAATAAATGCATGCTGGTATTGATAGAATTGTAAAATGTACTTAATTAAGTAACTCACTAATAAAATTATCTCACTACAGACTTAACCCAAATAAGGTAACCCTAGTTTGCTAAGCTTAACCACTTTCAACACTCTCTCAAGTTTATAGTTTGAATAAGTTCTTCACTCCAAGCCTGCTCAGTAAGAAGTCATGTTGAGCCTTCCCTAAACTCTTTGTGTGGAGATCTGCCAATTGCTCCTTGGTTTATACATATTTAGTCTTTAATACTCCTTGTATAATTCTTTCTCTTACAAAATAACAATCAATGTATATGTGTTTAGTCATCTCGTAGAAGATTGAATTTGATGTTATTTGAATTGAAACTTTGTTGTCACACATTAGCTACTAGTAGTTCCAAGCACACTCAATCTCCTTGAACCAACATACTAACAAGGTTATTTTGAACATTACATGAGGCCATACTTTTGAACTCTACTTTAGTTGATCTTCTAGATACAGTTTCTTTTATCTTTGACCTCCACGATATTAATGCATCACTAAATTTAACCATGTACCCTGCCATAGACCTTTTGGTTTGCAGGAAAGTCCCTCAATTAGAGTTACAATAGGCATACAATCAGAGTTACAATAGGCATACAACTAATTGGTGTTTTGTACTGGCATTAGGAGTCCTAAGCTCGAAGCCCCTTTTATGTGCTTCACAACTCTAATTGTTACTTCCATGCGAAAGATCTTTGGAAAATGCAAGAATTGACTTAGGACTTGGCATGCGAAGGCTAAATCCGGTCTAGTTATATAGTTAGATACAACAATTTGCCTAGTAGACTCTAATAACCACCCGGATCCTTGAGTAGTTCATCTAAAGCCTCCATATCACCTTTTATGTATTTGTCATTTTGTTCGGAAGTTAGCTTCTAATTCAACTCTCAAGTAGAGTACCAGCTACTTTAGCTCCCCCTAGCCCTAACTCAAAGATGAGTTCCAAGGTATACTTTCTTTGACACATTACAATGCCTTCCTTGGACCTTGAAAACTCAATAACCAAAAAACCATTAATTCACCTAGATCTTTAATTTTGAATTGGTTATGTAACCCTTCTCTTATCTGATAGAGCAACAACTAACTATTTTCTGTGATTAGTAGGTCATTGGCATATACCAGCACAATAACTAGACCATTGCATGCCTTCTTTGTAAGAAGAGAATATTCAAATGACTCTATTGGGACTTCATATATAGTAGGGACTAAATTAACTTCTTGTTCCACTGTCTTGGAGCATGTTTGCAATTATACAAGGATTTATGAAGTCTGCAAACCTTTAAAGACTCCCCCTGTCTGGCAAACCCTTCAGGCACTTGCATGTACACCTCCGCCAATAACTCCACCATTCAAAAATTCATTGTGAACATTCACTTGATAGATCATTCACTGCTTGGCTATAACTAGAGCAACCACTGACCTAATTGTCACCATTTTGGAGGTGAGAAGGTCTCAGTGAAGTCTAGACCCTCTTTTTTATTGTAATCCTTAGCTACCTATCTAACTTTATATCTTTCTATCTCCCATAATGCTTTATATTTTATTTTGAAGATCCACTTACATACAAAAGGAACTTTCCCAGCAACTAAGTCAACAATACTCCAAGTGTGGTTATCTTCCAATGCATCAACCTTAAACTTCATAGCTTCTATCCATTTTGGATATGTGGAAGCTTCTTTGAAGAACTTGAGCTCTGTTAGAGATGAACACGCTGACAAAGCATGCAAGTAAGATGGTTTTCCCTTGACATTAGTAACATAGAATAACATAGGACAAGAGTAAGAATGACTAGGGGCCTTGGTCACATAGTCCTGCAACCACACTGGGGGCATCTAGGTCTAGATGATCTTATAAGCTCCAGAGCAGGGACTACAATTAGAGAGTACAACTATGGTATAGAACAGTCACCTTTAGAACTTTCTGTAGACTGGGAGAGGGTGTCCCCTGGATAGAAATAGCATGTGTCTCAGGCTCAACTGGATGAGTTGTAAAAGGACTAGGAGACCCTGGAACACTATTGAGCTCATTTCTCTAATTCAAAGTAGTAGGGGACATCAAATATAACACTAGAAATATAGGAGTGTATGTTGCTTTCATGTGTTTAAAGGGAATAGATTCTCCTGAAATACAATATTTTTCCTCACAAAAAATGATTGGAAGTGCAGATCATACAATTTGTATCCATTTTGAGTGGATAAATAGCTCAGGAAGACAGCATGCATGGCTCTTTAGGAAAATATTTCCAACACTTTAGGATTGGCTACATAACATAGACATCCAAATACCATGAGGTGAGATAACAAGAGAGCATGGAAATAAAGCATCTCAAAAGGAGACCATCACCAATTACTCTTGAGGGTAGCATGTAGATCGAGTAAACAGCTGGAGCACACTCTCCCCAGAATCTCAATGGAATTGCAGCTTGAAATCTGAGGGATCTGGCCATCTTTAGAATGGTCTTTTGTCTCCTCTCAATGACCCTATTGTGTTTTGTAGTGTAAACCCATGTACTTTGATGGATAATACCTACCTAGACATCAAATTTCTAAACTCATGACTAACAATTCACTACAATTATCAATTCTAAGTGTCTTACTAAAGTAGAGAACGTATTTTTATTCTAATCAGAAAATCTTTTAGAACTACTATTGTGTCTGTGTAACGACCTGACTGGTCGTTTTGAGCGATTGCATATGGTTCAGCAGTTTGAGGTCACACGTAGCTTCACACAGTGTATTATGACTTGCGTGCATCATCGGTTCGGGATTTTGAGAAGTTCGAAAAGGAGTTTTATGAGTGACTCTCATTTGAGAAGCTCGAATTTTAAAGAATTGACCAAGCTTCGACTTTTGAGTATTCAACCTCGGATTAGAGTTTTGATGGTTCTGATAGGATCGGGTGGTGATTTTGGACTTAGGCGTGCGTCCGGATTTGGATTTGGAGGTTCGTAGGGTAATTTGAAGCATTTTGGCGAAAATTAGAAAGTTGAAGTTTTGGAAGATTGAGAGTTGACTTTAGTGATATCGGGGTCGGAATGCAATTCTGAGAGTTGTAACATCTCTGTTATGTCATTTGGGACTTGCCTGCAAAATTTGGTGTCATTTGGAGTTGATTTGATGTGGTTCGGACGCTTTGTTGCGATTCTAGAAGTTTTTGAAATTCATGGTGATTTTCATGTGTCTTGGCATTCGATTCGTGGTTCTAGAGGTTATTTTGGTGTTTTGATCGCGCGAGTGAGTTTGTGCTATGCTTTCAGACTTGTGTAGATGTTTGGTATAGATCCTCGAGGGCTCAGATGAGTTTCGTACGCATTTAGGAGTATTAGAAGAAGGTTCAGATGTGCAGGTGTCTCTGTTCTCGCATTTGCGAGGTTTTCATCGCATTTGCGATGTCCGCATTTGCGATATAATTCTCGCTTTTGCGATGATGGTCTGGGTCAAGGGAGTTTGCAATTGCGAACTATTTCATCGTATTAGCGATTAGGCAGCTTCGCATTTGCGACACAAACTGTCGCTTTTTGCGAAAACTCTGAGCTCACATTTGCGAGCCTTGTGTCGCATTTGCGACCTTCGCAGAGCTGGTCAGCCTTCGCTTTTGTCACATTTTCGAGCATCGCAATTGCGATCCGGATGTCGCAAATGCGACATCTGAGGCTGATATTAAGACTTCCATTCCGAGTTTTAGCTTCATTTTTGTCATATTTTGAACCCTAGGTCCGAGAGTGGGCGATTTTGAGAGAGGAATTTCATCTACAATCATTGGGTAAGTACCCCTAATCAATTTTTAATTATATTTTGTGAATACGCATTAGATTTAACATCAAATTCATGAGAATCTAAAGGAAAATTGTAAAATCTTTCAAAAATGAAAAATGATGATTTGAAAGACGAATTAGTATCGGAACTTGATAATTTTGGTATGGTTGAACTCGTATCGGAATGGGTGTTAGGGTTTTGTAAATATTATCGGGTTCCGAGGTGCGGGCTCGGGGAGTTGACTTTTGTTGACTTTTTACAAATTGTATAAGGATCATAGTTTTGTTAATTGAAATTGTTTTCTCTTGCATTGTTTGATGTATTTAGGTCGTCTTTGGCTAGATTGAGCCGAGCGGTGGTGAATTGGTAAAGGAAAAGATAAATTGAGTATTGAGTTGGCCGAATTGAGGTAAGTTTCTTGTTTAACTTTGTGGGGGGTCTTAGGAATTGAGTCGATTGTGCTATCTTGTTATGTGGAAGTCGTGTACGCAAGGTGACGAGTGGGTACACAGTCTATATGTGGCATTGACTGGTTTAGATTGTCTAGTCTCTTCCCATTCATTTGATTAATTTGTCATAACATGTGGTATCTCGTTGTTAGGCTACTCTGACATGCTCTATTTAACGTTGTTAGCACTTATTGTACCTCTTACTTGTTGTTTGGCCCTTATATGCCTTAGCTGAATTTATTGCCTTCCTTATTGCCTTGTTACCTCTTAATTGTTGAGTTCTTCTATGACTATGTGCATATCTGCTACATGTCTAAATAATGTTGTGATTTCCTGCTAGTTTTCATATGCCTTACTTGTCTTGTCATTTTGTAAAGGTTGTTGTATTCCTTTGATTTTATGTGGTTCCCTTGTTGTCGTGTACTCATACCCTTGATTGTAGAAATTCTGGTAAATTTAGTTATTGAATTGCTGTTGTTGATTTAAATTAGTGTACGGGGGATCGGATTGCACGCCGCAACAGGTGAAATAAGGGAGGTGATGGAAAAATAGAGGATATTTATATTATGATATTGTTATTGTACGGTGGGATCGGGCTGCACACCGCAACAGGTGAAATAAGGGTGTATTATTATGATGTAATAAGGGTGAATTATGATATTGATATTATATGGTGGGATCGGGTTACGCGCCGCAACATATTTTGTTTATTGTTATGATATTGATATTGATATTGTTCGGTGGGATCGAGTTGCACACCGCAACAGGTGAAACAAGGGTGAATTGATATGGTGGAATAAGGGTGAATTATGATATTGATATTATATGGTGGGATCGGGTTGCAGGCCACAACATATTTGTGTATGTTGTATCCCATGTTTTATTGTATTGGCTTCAGTTCCTTCGTACGAGATTCTGAGATTGTAAAACTTCTCCTAGAAAGGCTTATGACTTGTACTATCGGTTTTGGGATTGTAAATTTGTATAAAGATTTCTATTTCGAAATTGTTCGATGTTGTTTAAATATAATTGTTATTTCAATTAACGTTAGGCTTACCTAGTTATAGAGACTAGGTATCATCATGACTCCTTCGGAGGGATTTTAGGTCGTGACAAGTTGGTATCAGAGTTCTAGGTTCATAGGTGCTACGAGTCATAAGCAGGTTTAGTAGAGTCTTGCAGATCGGTACGGAGACGTCTGTACTTATTTTAGAGAGGCTACGGGAACTATTAGGAAATTCCACTTCTTTCATTCCTTATCGTGCGATATTGATTCAGCTCGAAACATATACCTTACGTTCCTTTGCATTCCCTCGTGTATGGTATTGCGCTCTTGGTATCAGTTATGCGCCAGCGGTTCGTGATGCTGCAGATGGACTACGAGGGAGCCAGGGATGCTCAAACATTGTCTCAATTATTCAGCTCGAAGCATATACCTTACGTTCCTTTGCATTCCATCGGTTCGGTTCGCTTGGCTAGATTGAGCCGAGCGATGGTGAATTGGTAAAGGAAAAGCTAAATTGAGTATTGAGTTGGCCGAATTGAGGTAAGTGTCTTGTCTAACTTTGTGGGGGGGAACCTACCCCTTAGGAATTGAGTCGATTGTGCTATCTTGTTATGTGAAAGTCGTGTACGCAAGGTGACGAGTGGGTACACAGTCTATATGTGGCATTGACCGGTTTAGATTGCCTAGTCTCTTCCCATACCTTTGATTAATTTGTCATAACATGTGGTATCTTGTTGTTAGTGTCACGACCCAAACCGATGGTCCACGACAACCCGGTACCTTACTTAACCGAGTACCAACGTAACGTATCTTTCTTATTACATCATCATATACACGTGACATACGGGCCTAATAGGCTAACATCTTCATTTATAAACTAAAAACATAGGCCGACAAGGCCGTACAATCTTTCACGTACACGACATATGTCTACAAGCCTCTAAGAGTACATAAATGTCATAAAGGTTGGGACAGAGCCCCGCCATACTAATCAGTACATGTTCTAATCATATTGACCACATAAGCAACTCCGGAACAAATGGAGAGCACCAACATCTTCCGCTGAGCTGATCGCCTACTTCAAGGACTCTCGACCTGTCTATCGAAACTTGCGGGCATGAAATGCAGTGTTCCCATGCAAAAGGGACGTCAGTACAAATAATGTACCGAGTATGTAAGGAATGACATTCAGTAAATAATAGACATGAGAGAAACATGGAGTAAAAGACTCGACATGTACATCTGCATACCTCTGTGAATCATTTTATTTTTATAATGTCATGCATATGCGTATAAATGTCATATTATGCATTGGTATATGCGTTCATAACATCATCAAGCCTCTGGGGGCATCCCATCATATCATTTCGGCCACTGTGGGCAAATCATCAACGTATACCAGCTGATCAGGTGGTGGTGCGTATATAACGCCGTAACCTTTTTCCATATCCCATATACATATATATATATATATATATACATATATACGCGTATATAACGCCATCTGGTCATGGGTCAATGTACATGTATAAATGCATGAAATGCATAAGAAATACGTTAATAAGATTTTCCCGGAATGTCATAAAAATAATATGCATGTCGGATAAATTTTATCAAATACGTATTTTTCTGAAACCCATGAACAGAAGATATAAAAAAAATTCACGTGGGGAATTAAGAATATAGACACCCCTAATATTTCTATGAATAGAGTCATTTATGGAAGTTGTGCATTTGCTCATTTCGTTCGTGTCGTATAGATCATGCCAAAAGAAAGAAGGGATAGACTTAATATACCTGGAGTAGGGAAAAATTCGTATAATATTCTTGAGAAGGATTGCACCGTACTCCGTTGGAATTGCAAAACCCTGTTGCTATAACATTACGTAGTATAACTTCGTTGCAAATCTCTTAGAATTGCAATCCGTATTGAAGCTTCCATCTGTTGCCTTCTAATACATATATGAATTACTCACGTTACTATTACATAAGTTCTTATATGAACTTGCTGAAGCATCCTTCATCACCTTGTAGAGATACAAAGTGAGTTTAAAAAAGTTTTTAAGCCTTTAGGTGTGGGCCCCACATGGCATGATGATTTGGCCGCTAAATTCTCTTAAAAAGTTCCACCTTGCTATGTGATTCAAGAGTCATTTAAGAGACCAAATCTTGCTGCCACATTTTTGGCTTAGTCTTTGTCCAAAGACTTTAATTAATCCTCCACTAATTATTAATTAACTTGTTAATTTCCCCATTATTCAATAATTATCCAATTATCCAAATAATTAGGAATTATCTCAAATTACTTAAAATACTACTCACTTTTAACACACTTTGCACACCTTACTATCATAGTCATGTGGTACCTTGTATGACACTAGTTCATAAATACTGACTATTTTAGCTCAAACTGTAATTTTATCCAAAAATGCCAAACTTTGACGAAAATTCATTTTCTTCGATTCGCTTAGCCTCTCACCTTCACGAATTTACTTATCATTTGTTTGAAGTAGCATAATGCTTATAATCTCCAAATAATCTCATTCCCGAACTTACGTCGATTAGCTTATGACGAAACTTTAACGTACAAAAATGTGAGATGCGACATCTCATTTCTTAGCTTATATCAATTTACTTATGGCGTACTTCCACGTATGAAAACATGGGATGTAACATCATTCCCCCCTTTTGGAACATTCGTCCTCAAATGTCAACTGATGCACTTATCATTTCCATAACCTATGTCTTCTGAATACTTTAGTACTCTCCTTGCAATCTAAGCAACTGTTCTGTGAATAATCCCAAAGGCCAGGGCATTCCCCTCTTTAGACCTCTTTCTCATACCACGACTTGTGGTCGGATTGTTGCTACCTTCTATCATGCAGCTTGTACGATTCTGACCTTGTAAGTGCGCCTATGTGACTCTTCTCTCCTTTTCCCTCTGGCTTTTAGCCAATCTCTAGGCCTCACTTTGTAAACATATACAGAATTATGACAAGTTTTCCCTCTGGGAGTCTATGGGTATACTGAAGTTCTTTACTCGGTACTTTGTTGAACTTACGAATATTGCTATATCTTATTTCATAGACCCGGTTATCCATTCGTATGACTTTACTGCATCTAGGTAGGTCATACTATACCATAACTCTTACTTCGATTTATCATTACTGAGGTTTGTTACTGAACTTCAGGTTACTTTTTCGCTGCTTATCTTATATGCATAAATCTAAGTCCTTTAATGCTTCTTCACTATTGTTCATCTTAATATAGACGGCCTAATCTCATCTCATACTTCATAACTTTTATCCATCCATTGTTGATTCACCTCAATATTGATCTATAATCTACCACTGATAACTTGACCTTCTATGTAATACTGCCGCTAGGGCTCACATCTCATCGGGGAATATTTGAAATGATTAGACTGATCCACCTGGGGCGATACCATGCTTTCATAACCGTATTTCATAGCATCCCGATGTGATTCACCTTATGTGGGTATTTTAATCCTGTACAATTCATGAAATCAGATCATTACTCAATCGAAGGCTCAAACGGCATCGTTTATCTATCACAATTATACCCTCATTCTACTACCAGGGCAGTATTCCATCTCTTCTAGATGCTATTATTCTTGACTCCTTTGAGTTCATTCAGGCTATACTGAGCTTTCCATAACTTAGAGAAATCATCAGCTCTCTTGTTTTCATGGGCTTAATCCTGAGGACTTATCCATTCTCGTCACCTTCTCCCTCTTCCTTTCTTATCCTTACTCATGTCTTCCTGAAACCTTGTCTCTTTACCATACTTTAGCTTGCAACCTACACATATCTATTTATACTACTCGCAACCTTCCTTCAACTTGCTTGCATCATAAGTTTCCTTATGTCATCCTGGAATATCAAGCGAGACATCACATCGTCTCTAACTCTTCTTTACTCTCTTAATTAGACTTCTCGATACTTAGAAACCATAGGTTGGAAGATATGCCACTAACGACGCCGCTACCATTCCTGGATACTAAATCCCAGCACTTCTAACCTTCTATCTGTAGTATGGATTATTCACAACCTTCTGCATTTGAGTATCTCGTACATTGTTTACCTTTACCTTACTTACCTTAAAAACTCGTATCACGTCTTCTATCTCTTTCATAACCTCGCTTTAACACATGTATAATTCAGGTACAGTACCCCGCCATACTAATGAGTACATGTTCTAATCATACTGACCACATAAGCAACTATATAACAAATGGAGTGCACCAACATCTTGCGTTGATCTAATCGCCTACTTGAAGAACTCTCGACCTGTCTATCGAGACTTGCGGGCATGAAACGCAGGGTCCCCAGGCAAAAGGGACGTCAGTACAAAAAATGTACTGAGCATGTAAGGAATGACATTCAGTAAATAATAGACATGAGAGAAACATGGAGTAAAAGACTCGACATGTACGTCTGCATAGCTCTGTGAATTATTTCATTTTTATAATGTCATGCATATGCATATAAATGTCATACCATGCATTGGTATATGCATTCACAACATCATCAAGCCTCTGAGGGCATACCATCATATCATTTCGGCCACTGTGGGTAAATCATCAACGTATACCAGCTGATCAGGTGGTAGTGCGTATATAACGCTGTAACCTTTTCCCATATCCCATATACATATATACGCGTATATAACGCCATCTGGTCATGGGTCAATATACATGTATAAATGCATGAAATTCATAAGAAATACGTTAATAATATTTTCTCGGAATGTCATAAAAATAATATACATGTCGGATAAATTTTATCAAATACATATTTTTCTGAGACCCATGAACAGAAGATATAATAATAATTCACGTGGGGAATCAAGAATATAGACACCCTTAATATTTTTATGAATAGAGTTATTTATGGAAGTTGTGCATTTGCTCATTTCGTTCGTGTCATATAGATCATGCCAAAAGAAAGAAGGGATAGCCTTAACATACACGGAGTAGAGAAAAATCTGTATAATATTCTTGAGAAGGATTGCACCGTACTCCCTTGGAATTGCAAAATCTCGTTGCTATAACATTACGTAGTATAACTTCGTTGAAAAATCCCGTTGCTATAACATTACGTAGTATAACTTCGTTGCAAATCTCTTAGAATTGCAATCCGTATTGAAGCTTCCATTCGTTGCCTTCTAATACATATATGAATTACTCACGTTACTATTACATAAGTTCTTATATGAACTTGCTGAAGCATCCTTCATCACCTTGTAGAGATACAAAGTGAGTTTAAAAAGGTTTTTAAGCCTTTAGGTGTGGGCCCCACATGGCATGATGATTTGGCCACTAAATTCTCTTAAAAAGTGCCACCTTGCTATGTGATTCAAGAGTCATTTAAGAGACCAAATCTTGCTGCCACGTTTTTGGCTTAGTCTTTGTCCAAAGACTTTAATTAATCCTTCACTAATTATTAATTAACTTGTCAATTTTCCCATTATCCAATAATTACCCAATTATCCACATAATTAGGAATTATCTCAAATTACTTAAAATACTACTCACTTTTAACACACTTTGCACACCTTACCATCATGGTCATGTGGTACCTTGTATACTTGGTTATTTTGCATTGCCATTCGTGTTCCCCTTAGCATTATTATTGTTTGTAATTTGATTTCCTTCTGCTATTGGTATTACTCAGATGTTCCTTCCTTGTTAGCTTTATGTCATATCCTGCATATGTTTATATTTTCGGTAGGTGTCTTGATTTGGCCTCGTCACTACTCTACCGAGGTTAGGCTTGATACTTACTGGGTGCCACCATGGTGTACTCATGCTACACTTCTGCACATTTTTTTTTTGTGCAGAACCAGGTACTTCGGATCGAGTTGGTGTGGAGACTCATTCTTGGTGTGGCTGGAGACTTCAAGGTACACCTGTCGGGCGTTCGCAGGCTCTGAAGTCACCCTCTAATGTATTTATTTCCATTGTTTCTCCTATTCCGAAACAGTGATGTATTCATTATGTAAAACTTCTCCTAGAAAGGCTTATGACTTGTACTACCGATTTTGAAATTGAAAATTTGTATAAAGATTTCTATTTCGAAATTGTTCGATGTTGTTTAAATATTGTTATTATTTCAGTTAACGTTAGGCTTACCTAGTTTTAGAGACTAAGTGCTATCACGACTCCTTCAGAGGGATTTTGGGTCATGACAGTCTGACTTCGAAGTGATCAAGAAAATCCAAGTATATCTAGTATAGTCATCTATAAGTGTAACAAAAAAAACTTTTACCGTCATAGATTGGTACACTATAGGGTCCATCACAATGTACCAACTCAAGGGCAAACTGTGAAATACTGGTGCTCAATTGAAATGGTTACTTTGTTTGCTTAGCCAAAGGGCAAACTGTACAATGAGAGTGATCACTAACTTTCAGCTTACTAAGTGATTCATGTGTCCTAGTTACATGAATAAGAGCATGACCTAACTTCATATGCCAGAGTTAACTGGAATTAGAACAACTACTAGTTATATAACAATACTTATTTACTAGTTGAACTACATTATCATTGAGTGAGCTTAATTATGTAGTAATGAACCCTTATGTACTGAGCTTCCTTGCAGTATATAGAGTCTCAGCTCCTCCTTAACAACCCCCTTTACATGACTGTCACGACCCCAAATTCCCATCTTAGGATGTCATGATGGAACCTAGTCTCTAATACAAGGTAAGCCTAACAACAAGATAATAAAGAAGAAATGTAACAACTAAACAACAAGATATAAACTGATAAGTCTCATAAGGATCTCAATATTGAATCACAATATAATATTTTCCAAAACCCGATGAGACTGAGTCATAAGCTCGACAGAAAATTACTAAAATCTCAATATACATCACTATCTAAGTAAAGGATAAATAGTAATAGGAGATAGCAGAAGGTAACTCTGAGACCTGTGGACATCGAGCATGTATACCTTCAAGTCTCCAAAAATAGTTGAATGATCACTAGCGTCTGGCACAGGCGGATGTACCTGGATCTGCACAAAAATACGCAGAAGCATAGTATGAGTACACCACAAGGATACCCAGTAAGTATCAAGTCTAACCTCGGTAGAGTAGTGACGAGACCAGGTCAAGACACCTACTAGGACAAGATAAATGGAACAAGATATAATAAAGACTAAGTAACTGAAAGCAGAGAAATGAATAATAACAAAGCAGTTTAATAACGTGAGTTAATGACAGAATATAAGGCAAAAAGGCAACAAGAAGGGAACACATAATGAGAACCACAAGTAATCAAATACGGATAAGGACAGGTAAGACAAGAAAGAAAACAACAAGAATTGTTCAACCAATAAACATTTTCCACATGGAATGTACAATAAGAATCACAACTGAGGTACCGCCCCGTATTCACATTTCACAATTTTAATCATAATCATTCCTTATATTACCGCGTGAGCCTTACATTTAGTTTTGAAAATTATTTTTTCCGAAATAGCTACACGTGTATTAGCCCACTTTATCTTACCACGTGGTTTCAAGTAATTCCCTTACTAGCAACATGCGTATCAAGCCCACCTTATCTCATCGCATGTGTATCAACCCCATCCGTATACTACCGCATGCGTATCAATATCACAACACAATAAAAACTCGCACCACAAGTGCCCACATGCAACAACTTGCCAAAATCAACAATACCAATGTTTCCATAATAATTAGCCCACAGCTCAATTACAATGTGTACAAGAATCTCAATAATGACAAAATTTATGAGAAATGCTCAACAAGAAAAGATATCTCAAAAATCAATAACTTCAACCTCAATGTGATAATAGCTTTCACAACTTCAACGTCAATAATCCAACAAGAAGATAATTCCCACGAAATAACAACTTTAAGTAAGAGTAGTGCAACAATAAAGAGGTAACAAGACAATAAGGGAGGTACCAACTTCAACTAAAGCATATGAGAGCAAATATAACAAGTAAGAGATGGAACAAGTGCTAACAACGTCAAAGAAAACATGTAAAAGTAGGTTAACACTTGTAAGAGTAGATTAACAATGAAGGATATAACATGTTATGACAATTCAATTAGAGTCATGGGAAGATTCTAAATAACCTAAACCGGTCAAATACCACATATAGTCCGTATACACACTCGTCACCTCACATACACATCTTTCACATAGTACAAATAGCACAATCAAATCAAATCCTAAGGGGTAGTTTTCCCATACAAAGTTAAGCAAGATACTTATCTCAACTAGGCCAAATCAACCCTTGAAAATAGCTTTTCCCCCAAAGTTCGCCTCCATACGAGTCAAATCTAACCAAATATGACTTAATATTATCAAATAATGCAAGAAAAACAATTACAATAGATAAAGCTATGATCTTTACACTTTTTCCAAAAAGTCAACAAAAGTCAACCCCGAGCTCGTCCGGTCAAAACCCGGGTCCAAGGGTAGATTCTGACTATCCATAACCCCACGAGTCCATATATATGATTAGTTTTCAAATTCGAGTCCATATCGATTCTCAAAACTCAGATCTTCACCTCTTTGATTCTCATACATTTGATGTTAAATCTAAGATATAGTCATAAAATATGGTTGGAAATTGATTGGAATCACTTACCCAAAGTTTGTAGATGAAATCCCCTCTCCAAATTGCCTCCTACCGAGTCAAGGGTTCTAAAATATGAGAAATGAGACTAAGTCCCGACTTTTCAGCCTTTATGTTCAGTTGCAGTGTCGCAATTGAGACATTGGGTTCACAATTGCGAAGAATGCCTCGCAAATGTGGCACTGCCAGTCTACATGGGAAGTCGCAAATGCAACATGGGCTTCGCAATTGCGAAGCCTGCTTCCCTCACAAAAACGACAAAAATGTCACAAATGTGAAACTACCCCAACCCAGGTCAACTTCGCAATTGCGGCCCAGGCATCGCAATTGCGATACCTGAGACCCCCTGCTAAGGTCGCAATTGCGATGCTGGTGTTTTCAACTGGGACACCAGAGGCATCAATATACCAGCAGTTTAGATTCAGTTCAAAACCATTCTGCGACACGCCTGATACTCATCCGAGCCCTCGGGGCACCAAACCAAACATCCACACACATCTAAAAATATCATACAAACTCGCTCGCGTGATCAAAACACAAAAATAATACCTAGAACTACGAATCAGACATCGAAACACAATAATGTCAAAGAAAAATTCAAGAACTCCTAGAATTGCAACCATGCATCTGAATCCTATCAAATCAACTCCAAATGACACCAAATTTTGCAGACAAGTTCTAAATAGCATAACGGACCTATTCCAAGTCCCAAAATCAAATTACGAGCCCAACAGACAAAAGTCAACATGCAGTCAAACTTCTAAACCTTAAATTGCTAGTTTTTGGCAAAATAACACAAATCAACCTACGAACCTCCGAATTAGATTTCGGGCATACGCCCAAGGCCAAAATCACGATACGAACCTATCAAAGTCATCAAAACACCATTATGGGATTGTTTTTACAAAAGTCAAACATTGGTTAACATTTCTAACTTAGCTTCTAAGTCAAGAACCTAAGGGTCCAAATCAACCCAAAATCTTTCCACAATGAAACTAACCAACCCTGCAAGTCATAAAATCACAAATGCACATGCGTGAAGCATAGAAAGGTAAAATGGTATGCAAATACATAAAACAACAGATCAGGTCGTTACAATGACCATTATAGAGATCCTGAAAGATACAAAAATCAGGAAAAATGCCACTAAGCAGTGCAACTCCTTAGTAAGTTTAGCTACTGACAATAAATTGTGTTTAAAAATCAGGTATGTATAGTACATCTTTGATACACTGATTGTTACGTTCAGATAATTTTGTGTGATTAATACTACATTCCCTGTAGGTAAGTAAACCTTGCTTCTTTCTTAATCTGGATATAACTGACAAATATTTAACAATTGTAGGGTACATGTTATGTGATTAAAAGCTCCAGTGTCTATTATCTAATTATAATTAAAATATTTGGATAACAATGCTATCAAAATACATGCCATTACAGCTCTTCTAGATGATCCTTCATCATTGCCTTTGTTGAGCAGTTGAATAATATACTGGTATTGTACTTGAGTAAAGAAAGGATCATGTTGCTGAGCAGATTGCTACGGCATATGTTGAGGCACAACTGGTGGCATCTACTGAGGTCCCACTGGTGGTCCTCCTCTTTTATGCTATTGAAATCCATAGTACGTCTCATGCCCATTACCAGTGAATTTGCAACCATCAACTAAAGTAGAGCCTAATGTTGTACTGACATAGTTTGTATACAAGCCAAGATTGCCTCCCTTTTTCTTTGACTTAAAGTCTAGGGGATATCCAATTAACCTGCAACGGTTCTCCTTTGTATGTTCTTTGTAGTAACAATACTCATACTGAATTAATTTCTTCTAAGACCTTAAATTTCCCCTGGATCTACTAAACCTCTATTACTATACAATAGAATTCATTCAACAACTTCTGTAACTTGAACTACCTGTGTAAGGTTTGAAAGGCTCCTTTGACTCTCAAGGTCTATGAGCAGAGAGTAAGCATTATTAATATTAGGAACTCGAGACATCATTATGATCTAACTTCTTACTTGAGAATAAAAGTCATTTAGGCCCATATAAAACTGCAGAAGTCTATGATATTCAAAGTGAGATGCATACTTCTTGGATTCTGGGCAAGGACACCCAGGGTAGGGCATGAGTACATTAAACTCATCCGAGAGATGTTTAAGTTTGGAAAAATAATCAGCCACAATCATAGTACCCTGAGTCACAGTATGAATCTCTTTATGAAGATGAAGTAACCTAGATCCATTCACCATGTCGAACCTTTTCTTCAAATCCTCTCAGACTTTGTGAGCATTAGATGTATACACAGCATTACTCAAAATGTGTGGTCACACAATATTCTGATCCAAGACATAACCACAACATTCATCTTCTCCCATTGATCATGCAGTTCAAGCTCAAACTTAAATTTAGGATATCAATCATCAACAAATCTAAACTTACTCTTACCTAGTAGATTAATTCTCATAGAACGAGTCTATGCATTTGAATTATTGCGTATTGGTGCACGGATTACATGGTTTGTGGCTCTGGGTTGAATTGGTGTGGATGTCTATAGGGCGACTGTATTTGATAAGATGAGGACGTCGGACCTAGAATGGGTGCTACGGATTTGATTGTGGTATATTTGGAAAGATAATGTCACTGATCGACTTAGAAATTGACTATAGTTCTTGTCGAAGGAGGGGGAGCTCCATGACTTGTTGATCTGATAAGTGGTTACGGGTTTTTATGTGTTTCTTTCATCATCGGCAGTGTACGAAGGTTTTAGAATAAGATGTTGTTCGATATGATGTTTATTACCGGTATTGGGTTATTTTGAGCAGCTACTGTGATCGGAAGTTATTGCTATGAGTATTGGAGTTATGTGATATATCATTTGATTGTGTCTTGGGTTATGGTTATAGCTTGATGCAGCTTATTCAGGCTTATACAGTGTGTAGATGCAAGATTCAGGTCTTATAGGAAATTCTGGATGTTGAAAATTGGATTCTAAGGTTTATGGGCTAATGTTGAATTAAGGATCTTCAGCTAGGTTGTGTCATCAGGCTTATATGGATTAGGGTAACGTGGGATCACCCCCGGGTATGTGTGTGGTAAGGTTACACAGTGATTTGACGGCTTAGGAACAACTCTTGGCACGTTTGAGGACGAACGTATGTTTAAGTGGGGGAGAATGTAACGACCCGACCGGTCATTTTGTGCATTTGCATTATGTTCAGCTATTTGAAGTCTTGATCAGTATCGTATGATGTATTATAACTTGTGTGAATCGTCGGTTTCTTGGTTTTTAGGTGATTCAGAAGTGATTTGGAAGAATGGATTTCATGATTGAAGCTTTAAGTTGGAAGAGTTGACCAAGTTTGACTTTTTAGTATTTTACCTCAGTTTGGAGTTTTGATGGTTTCGTTAAGTCCGGATGGTGATTTTGAACTCAAGCGTATTCCCGGATTTGTATTTGGATATTTCTAGAAAGTTTCGGCGCGACTTGTCGAAAGTTGGAAACTTGAAGGTTTGGAAAGTTCATAAATCTAACCGAGAGTTGACTTTGAGAATATCGGATTCGGATTGTGGTTCCAAGAATTGGAATATCTTCGTTATGTTATTTGGGACTAGTGTGCAAAATTTGAGTTCATTCCGAGTTGATTTGATATGTTTCGGCACGCGTTTTGGAAGTTGAAAGTTTAAAAGTTCATTAAGTTTGATTTGAGGTGCGATTCATCGTTTCGATGTTGTTATGCATGATTTGAGGCCTCAAGTAGGTCTGTGTTATGATATGGGACTTCTTGGTATATTCAGAAGGAGTCCCGAGAGGCTCGGGAGAGTTTCGGTCATGGTCCAGATCATTTTGGAAATTTTGGTTAAGGCTGGTTTGTGCCGGTTCTGGTGTTTCTGCATCTGTGGAAGGATGGACGCAGATGCGAACAATTGGTTGCAGAAGCGGGAGAAGACTGGGCTTGGAGTCTCCGTAGATGCAGAATTTAAGTCGCATCTGCGACTTCGCAGAAGTGAGGGTCATGGTTTCAAAAATGAGGTATTGCGCAGGAGCGAAAAGGAGCTCGCACATGCGATGGCGCAGAAGCAGAAATTGTTCCATAGGTGTGAGGGGTCCCTGGTTAGTCATGATCGCATAAGTGGGTTTATGGTCGCAAAAGCGATGCCGCAGAAGCGGCTCATTTGTTCGCAAAAGCGAAAATGGCTAGGCAGAAGCTTTAAATCGAGTGTTTGGTCATTTTATTCATATTTGGAGCTATAGACCTCGGATTGAGACGATATTTGGAGCAATATTCACCATATAGATTGAGTAAGTGTTCTCTACTCATTTTTAATTATATTTCATGAATCTATATTCGTTTTTGGTATTTGATTGAGGATTTCAAGAGAGAAAATTGGGGGTTATTGTCTAAAGTTTCATAGAGTGAATTTTCGAGTTTTGAACATCTATTTGGAGTCGGATTTGAGTGAAACTAGTATGGTTGGACTCGTAATTGAATGGGTTATCGTATTTGTAAGTTTCATCGGGTTCCGAGGTACGGTCCTGGGTTTGACGTTTTGGTTGACTTTGAGCTTTTGATTAAAGATTCGACCTTTATCATTTGGAATTGTTTCCTTAGGATTTATTTGGTGTATTTGTGTTTCTTTTGGCTATTTTCGAGCCGTTCGAAGGTTGGTATGCACGGGATGGCATTTTTGGAGTATCGTTTGGCTCGCTCGGTATTGGATTTAGCTTGTTCGAGGTAAGTAACACTTCTAAACTTGGTGTTGAGGGTATGAACCCCTGAATATATGTGATATGTGTTTGGTGTTGAGGTGACGCACATGCTAGGTGACGGGCGTGTGGACGTGTACCGTGTGAGTTGTGACTTGGTTATTTCTATGGTACTTTATAGTCACCTAATCTTATTTGTATCTATGAAATCTCTACGTGCTAGAGTAATTGAGCGGTGATCCATGTTAGAAATCATGTCTAGGCTATATGCTTATCATGTTGGGATCCACTGAGGTCATATCTGCTATTGAGTTATTTGCTTACATTGCAATTACATGCTCAGTCTTACGCATTCATTTGCATATCATATCTCAGTATCTGTTACCATTTATTGATACATCACATAATCATTTTGGGGTTGATTTTCATGACATTGTGAGTACGAGAGACTGAAAAGATTGATGACTGAGTGAGGCCGAGGGCCTGTTTGTGAGGATATTTATGGGATCGGGCACACGTCGCAATAGGTATTATTGATATATGTGGATCGGGTTGCACGCCGCAATAAGCCTTATAGATTTGTGTGTGATCGGGTTGCACGCTGCAACAAGCCTTATGGCTATATATATGTGGATCGGGTTGCACGCCAAAGCAGGTTATATTAGCGCTTGGGCTGGATCTTCCCCTCCGGAGTCTGCACACCCACAGTGAGCGTAGTTGCTATTGATTTTTGGGCTGAATGTGCCCTGGGCTGGATCTGTCCTATACAGTACTGAGTGACTGAGTATGAGGATTTATTTATGTTTGGCCTGGATCTGCCATGTACCGTACTGAGTGACTGAGTGTGCTGAGTATTGAGCATGATGAGTGAGAATGCGAGACAGTTAGATTGAGTACTTTGAGAGTATGAGTACAAGAGTTCACCACTAAGATGCATTGCATTTGACATGCATACTTGAGATATAGGCATAGAGATGCATTTCCTCATGCTACTTGGTTTTGGTGACATTCATGATTTCACTTGCATATTGACATGTAGGCATAGAGATGTACTTTCCTTATGCTATCTAAAAATGAAACATCTTATTTATTTTTAAAAGGTTTTTGGGAAAAATCACAGTTTGAGACTTACTCATATTTTTGGTGATTTGGTGAAAAGAATTGAGTTTTACTAACATCTTTGAAAAACATGCCTATTTTTCCGTAAATGTGAACGAGTTGAGCATCATACCTTTGAGTTATTTCGTGTACATTTTTATTATGTTGCTATGAACTTTTGATGGTTATTGGAGTTGGACACTGACCCTTGTCCCAGTTCGTCACTACTTTCAACATAAGATTATGTTTGTTACTTATTGAGTACATGGGGTCGGTTGTACTCATATTACACTTTTGCACCTTGCGTGCATATGTTGAATGTCGAGGTTGTTGTGTATGGCAGGAGCTGAATTTGAAGATGTACCTGCCTTCCGTTCATAGCTGCCTCTTGATCTTGGTAGCTTTAGAATTTTAAATCTGTTTATGTATATTTCAAACAGATGATGTATTTATTTCATACCAGCTTTGTAAACTCTAAATCTTAGAAGTTCATGATTTGTACTACCAGTCCTTGAGAATTTTTTGTATAATAGTTCAGTTGTATTATCATTTCTTCCCTTAATGAAACTCATTCGAATTGGTTTGTTGTTAACTGACTTACCTAGCGGGGTGGGTTATGTGCCATCTGTAAGGCCCCGTAAAATTTTGCCAAGGGATTCAAGTTTTGTGGTGTCGAGCGGTACTGACTTTTTGGGTTATAGAATGCACTAAAGACGTTGGTGGAATTTTTGGCAGAAAAAGGCAATTCTGCGATCAAGATCGCGACCGCAGAACCACTCTGCGGGCCGTATATCCATCGCGGAGTTGGGCATAAAGTTTGTTGAAATTTGAAGGACGTTTTGCGGTCATTTATGCGATCGCACATCCATTTCACGGTCCGCATTTTCCGTCACAGATTTGACATGAAGAATTTTTTTGGGCGATTCTGCGATACATTCTACGGACGCATAAGTGGTCCGTAGACCGCAGACCTGTCGCAGACCGATCCAGACCAGCCCAGTTCTTGGCATCGTTTTTGCGACCCATTTTGCGGGCCGCATATTTGTTATGCGGTCCATTATGCGACCGCTGACTTGAGTTCGGAGGGTCCATTTTCCTATTTTTATAACCCGACCCTATTTTGATAAATAACCTTAGGGGCTCATTTCTAAGTGGATGTCTGATGATTTTAGAGAGAGGTAAGAGTATTTTAGAGAGAGAAGGAGGAGACCTAGCATTCTAATCATCCATTATTGTGCAAATCTTCAAGAATCATTGAAGCCACTCACTAACCCATCATCTATCCGGGTAAGTCCTACTCCTAGGCTTTCATGCAAGAGGTTATGAGTTAAATTATATTGTGGGTTTGGAAATATGCCATGCATATGACAATAGGTTGTAGTATGTGGGGTTAATGAACCATTTTGGTTAGTTTCTTGCTGAAATTGGTTGAGGGAGGAAAGGATTACCATTGAAGAGCTTTGTAGTCTATTTTGCATACTAGGTGTTTGACAAAATTCCTAAGAGAGTTACACTATGGGAATCCTTCTAATTATTATCTGATTTTCGCTATCTTCTTATAGATTGTTATTGCTAGAAGTGTTGGGGCGTATTAGTAACCTAAGGAAAGCACAGACAAGGTATGTTGGCTAAACTTCTCTCTTGGAATCGAATTCTATGATGTTCCCGTAAGTTTCAAGTATGGTTGGCCCAAGTTCCTGATTTCCATGTTCCGAGTTATCCAGTACAAATGTTACTATTCCAAATAAACTTGTGTTGAAAGATATGTACTAGAAATGTGTACCAAATGCTCTTATCGTATTGTGCTCTCCTTCGGGAATGTATTCAAATGCGACCAATGTGTCAGAATATTATGATTTCAATCATGTTTTTAATTGCAAGTTGTTATGCCCAGTTATGAAAGAAAACCCAATGCGCCTAAGACCCCTATTGTTCATACTCATGGTTAAGGTCTTGATCCTAAATGTTCTTACTGTTGATGATCTATAAATATGCTTGAAAGTGAAAGAACTAAAGTGAGATATAAAATGTGGCCATGGTTGTTATAGCATTTGATTTGAAGTCGTATTTAAATCGTAAATCATCATGCCCTCCTTTATAAATATTTCCAATGTGATTTGAGTTCTTACGTACTCAAGAGTTGAAATTGTGTATGGCCTTTGGGAAGAAGTATTTTAAAAAGATACAGTGTGTTACTCGCTTATGATTTTTAACTTGTATTGTGATTACAAGTCATTGTGCTTCATACTTTGAAAAGGAATCCAATGTTTTTAAAGCCTTCATTACTAATGAACTTGAAGTTGTGATTTTCGGGATATTCTATATATTGATGTTTATGTTGATGATCCTTGAAAGTAAAGAAATGGAAGTGGGAAATGTGAAATACGGCCACCGTGCCATGAGAGAAGAATCATGTGTATGGCCAATAGAGCCAAGGAAATAAAGATGTTGTGAATGTGGTTGAAAGTATTAATAAAACTATATATGGTGTGAAAGGTGAGGAAGTGAATGTATTTGTATTTCTGTTTCCTTTGTGTGCATAACAAAACGTTTTTGGGAGTATCATTAGCAAACTGAGGAAGGGTGGGTCGTAAGGCCCATACCCCGAAACTACACGTGCCACTGTAGGAGCGGATTGTGACTATTCCCCTTATTTGGGATGAGATTGAAATATTGATGTGACTGTGATTATTCCCGTTAATTAGGATGAGATTGTTGATAGCCTTGGATTTAATGTCGACTCATACGACATATGTAGGGAGACGACCTAGCCGATCGGGTGGTGATCAGATGCCATGTTGCGCGCATGGTGGTTCCTACTCTTGGTAACACCTTTTTTTGCATCACATGTCAAACTACATTGTTCATGGGGAGATGGCCTAGCCGATCGGGCGTGATCGGACTCCGTGCAAAAAATACGATGGTATATCGGTGCTAATGATCTTCCAACCAAAAATAATATTATTTTCATAATTTGAAAAATAAATTGTTATGTTTTAACTCGGCATTTGGATATCATTGATCATTACTTGTTGCTTCCATGGTTTTCCCCTTTGTTAAATTGGCATTCTATTTCAAAAGAGGACATTTAGCTTTACATACTAGTACTATTCCATATGTACTAACGTCCCTTTTGTCGGGGGCGCTGCATCTTCAATGGATGCAGGTGGTTCGTCAGCGGGCGGTTTTGATACTTGTTAGCAATTACTCTCTATTCAGCTGGTTTTGGTGAACCTTACTCTGTTTCGGGCCTTATGTCACTTGACATTGTTTCTTGTGTTTTGAGGTATAGTCGGGGCCTTGTCGCAGACACTTTCATTCTACTCTTCTGTTGTACTTAGAGGCTCCGTAGACAGGTTGTGTGTGGTGTTTGATGTTGAAAATTAAGCTAGAAGTGTTGGTATTTGGCAAACATATTTTTCATCATATCTATAAACTTGTAATATTTTGGAAAATCATAAATGAATATCCTTTGAGTAATGGAAAAAGAATGTGGAACGCTTGACTCTTCTCACGTATATCTCTTATTATTGATTTTATATTATTCATGGGTAAGGTTGGATAGAAGGCATCAAGTAGGCTTGTTTGACCGGGGTATCTCGGTTGAGCGTCGGTAGCGCTGCCTGAGGTCGGGGCGTGACACCATCATGGCTAGTTGGATTTTTGGGTCGTGATAATAGTTTTGTTGTTAAATCTATGCTAGATAAATTTAAGAAATATTTCTATCCAGTTCCCCCTATTTACCTAATTGGTGTTATTTTAAACCCTTATATCAAAATGGCCACTTGTCGCTAATTAATCATTGTTTTATATGTTTATATGGATATTGGACCAACTGAAACCCCTGATGTTGAAACTTGTATTTCTGATCTACACAAACATTTACAAACTTTATATAATTATTATGCAAACATTGTTGATGCTTCTGCTGTTATAGATGCAAATATTCCTTCAAGTTCAGTTTTAATATCTGCATCTGGTGCTTTGGAGGATAATGATGGTGTTGAAGATTATTTGATTTAGTCTACACTAGGAGAGCATCAACAAACCAATAGCAGAAATATTGATGAACTCCAATTCTACTTGCAAAAGTCACCAGAGACCCGCATAAAGAATTTTTTACCGTTGGGTTAGTGGAGGAGCAACTCAAATCAATTTCTTGTTCTTTCGGCCATGGCTCGAGACGTGCTAAATGTGCCGATTTGGACAGCCGCATCAGAGAGCGCATTTAGCCAAGCAAGGCAGCAACTAGGAGATACACGTCATTCATTGGGTAGCAACGCTTTGGAAGTTCTAGTATGCTTCAGAGATTGGATAAGATCATAACGACGAAATTAAGGGCGTGAAGAAGTAGATGAAATGGAGGACCAAGAAATTGGAGATATAATCATTTATAGTTCTGATTCAAGCAATGCCGGAAACCAAGAACCTGATGTTGACATGGATGAACTTACAAAAATGATACAAAGCATGTGATGTACTCTTTCTTATTTTTTATAATTGTTGTAAACTTTTAATTTGCAAGTTCAAAAATTTTAAAAAAATCAAAATAGAACTTGCAAATTAATTTGAAGTATTATTTATTATTCAATGAAAATATAAAACGAAAGCCTTCGGAGTTTGATCCTTATATATTGGTCTTATTAAATAATATTTTGTAGCCACTTACTTTCAATTTTAAAATTCAAATTTCAAATTTAAACTTTCAACTTTAAAGTTTTAAAGTTTAATTCTAAGCCTTAAAATACTTATTTTCTTAATTAAAAGTTTGCAAACACTTAAGTATCAATAACATTGAATAAAAAAAAAATAATATACTAAAAAAAAAGTAGCGCGGCCCGGTCCGGACCCGCTAAGCCCGAACCCGAACGAGCCCTAATTAACCCGAAATTTCCCAACCCGTTACCAGCCCGGTTAGTCAGACCACTATCTAGCTCGGACCACTAACCGGACGAGCTATTTTTTCGTGTCCAGTCCGGACCAGCCCGTCCGGTTAACACCTTTAATTTAACTTCATAATTTCCTACTTCAACTTTTAATTTAATACTCCCTCCGTTCACTTTTACTTATCATGTTTCGCTTTTCGAGAGTCAAACTACATAAATTTTAACCAACGTTCTAACATGTATATTTTTACCATATTCAAATGAGACGAGTTACAAATTATAGTACTTTTCATATAGTTTCCGAATATCTAAGTTTTAATTTTAAAATATTAAGAAAATGTAATCCAATTTAACTTCAAAGATTGATCAAATTGACTCTCGAAAAATAAAACGTGATAAGTAAAAACGAACACGGAGTACTAGACTGAAAGTTTAACTAGGACAAAATTGCTCAATTTTGAGTAATGCAAAAGTAGTTTTGAAATTTCCCAACTAGAGTAGGAGAAGTTCTTTTCAATCAATTGAATCCCAAAAAATTGTATTAGGATCTCCACACTTATCTATATTATATTAAAAGCACGATGGCCCTTAGCGAAATGTCGTTCGTCTTCTTTACCCTTTATTTTAAAGTAGAGTTCATATTGTACAAAATAGTCATTTGATTATTTCTTTAAATATTTAAGAATAGTCATTTAATTAACTCCCTACTATTTAGGAATAGTCATTAATTATTTTTCTAAAATTTAAAATTTTGATTTTACTTTTTCCCTTTAGTTCTAGAATTTCAAACTAGGAAAGTCTCGTAGGAGTTTTTTTGGGTCATATGGTAGGACTACTAATCTGTCACCTTCTACTCCAATATAGTTAGGAGTATTAAATTTATCCTTTTATGTTTACGAAGAGTATTAAATTTTATACCATGAACAATTTACAGTAGGAAAGTTTCTATTTAAACTTTCCTTCTTTGACATATATATTAATTACTAATATATTGGATTTTAGAATTAATATATTGGACTTTTTGTTATTTGAACTATGTAACATGATTATTATTCTTTTTATGTTACTAAACTTCCTAAATCTTATTAGGTAAAAAAACAAAAGGGCATCTTTGAAAAACTCATGAGGCATCATGCTACAATAATGTGAATTTACGTGGATTTCATATTTAAAAACTCTTTAGTAAAAATGTCGTTCGTTCTATTTTTTAAAAATAGATTTTATATTAGACAAAATTATTATTTGATTTACTTTTCTAATATTTAGAACATGAAATAAATTAGAAATTTTACTCATTAAATCTTTTTCTTGTTTGAACCAAGTAGAAATCCTTATATTTAGAACTTTAAACAAAACAATTATACCTTCTATAAATAGTAAACTTAAATTATGACTAAATATACAAAACATTTATGCCGTGAGTTGTCTCTAATTGCACAATTTTTAATCTCAAAATAGATCGTTTCATTGTGCTAAATTTTAGGTGAACAATAATATTAAATTAAAAAGGCATTAAATATATTAGAGAAAGAGGGAAAATTTTACTTTGTTCTTTATCCCGATTCAACAATTCCCCTTTTAAATTCTATGAGTAGTCATGTGAGATTGCACTGGCTATTCATTTTATTCTTTGATTATTATTTTGCTTAAATATAAATATTAATATAGATTTAAAAATATAATTAAAAAAATAGTTACAAAGTTATTTAATAATAAAGAGAGAGAGAGAGAGAGAATAATTGGAATAATTTAATAACACAAACGCTTCGGCAAACATAAAGTGCAAAATTTTAATATTTTACCGCTTGAAAACAAAATTTGTTGTGGATAAAAGTATAATTAATATTAAATATCTAAATTTTGATTTGAGCTAATATTAAGAATTTGCATCCTCAAAAAATAAGTATTTTTTAATGCTGAGAATAAATGATTAAGTGTTTGGATTAACTAATTAAAAAAAAATATTTGAATGAATTAATTAGCAAAATAATCCAATTTCATTTTTTTTCCAAATTCGTCTTATAAGTAAAATAATTTTTCAAGTTGACACAAATATTAAAATACATAAATATGTTTTCATAAAATACTATCAGCGATGAAAGAAACCAAAAGATAGAGCAAAATCCGCTATAATATAATACTAAAAACTAAATTAGCTAAAATGTAAACTTAAATAAATAAGAATGAAATAATAGAAAATAAAATATATCATAAAGAGATGTCACGTGAGATACAACTTAACATACTTATATTTAATATTATAAATATATGTATAATTACAAATATTGTACATATAATTTAACTAATTCATCATCTTGCATATTCAGAAGATATTGAATTCAGTTATTGCAAAAATGTAACAATATTATTTTCATCATTTAAACAAACGTTACATTTATTTTAATATCAATATATATATATATATATATATATATATATATATATATATATATATATATATATATAATTGACACAATACACCCGTGTGCAATGCATGTAAACTTAAAGCTATTTAGTAAAAGAGGGAAAGCTATATATTTTCTCTCTTTTTCTTTCCTCATTTTCCTTCCCCGGCTAGAAAAACGGAGAGGACGAAAACCCCCTTATACATAGATCTTTGTTTTCTCCTAACCCCGCAACCAGACAGCAGAAAACTGGTAAAATTTGAAAAACCCCGGAGGATCATAAACCCCGAATTCCAATCAAAATCAGTAATCTAGTTATCTCTCTCTCTCTCTCTCATATACAAAAGTATCCATTTGAATATACAATTTCAGAGTAACTAATGGACGAAGGAGAAGGGGGTTTAAGCTTTGATTTCGAGGGCGGCTTAGACACTGGGCCGACACACCCAACTGCTTCCGTACCAGTAATGACACAATCTTCCGATCACAACACTGCCGCGGCCGCCGCCCCAAATGCTAACATTAACCAGCCGCCTACTGTCTCGGCCCATGTAGGCGGGGATGTAGGGTTTGTTGGCAATCGTCGGAGTTTCAGGCAGACTGTTTGCCGCCACTGGCTGCGGTCACTGTGTATGAAGGGTGAAGCCTGCGGCTTCCTTCATCAGTATGATAAATCTCGAATGCCAATCTGTCGGTTTTTTAGACTGTATGGGGAGTGCCGTGAACAGGACTGTGTTTATAAGCACACAATTGAGGATATCAAGGAATGCAACATGTATGACCTTTTTTCTTTAACTGATATTTTAACTTTCTGGTTATGCTCATCTATCTTTAATAACGCAACCAACCAAAACAATCTATATTTAGTGTAAACTGGTAATTGAGGAAAACAAATACTCCTATATGTTGCAATTGGCTGTGAGGTTTCCTACTAGAATAATGCTATAATCTCCGTCCAAACTTTAGCCTCTATGAGGCCCAGGGCTTTAGTCTCAGCCTTGCATGTCGTAGAGGTTAAAGTTTTTTTTATCTTAATAACTGAGAAATCCCCGAGGGCCAATGACACACGGTTCGAAACTCCGTGGATAATGGACTTTCCCATCTATCCTTCTCCACTTAAATACCAGATTTTGTCTGCAGCAGGGTTTGAACTCGTGACACAGGTGCTTTAGATGTTTATGATAATGACTCATGTTAATTTGCTTGCTTTTAATACGTGTATACGATCGAAATCGGACTCGACTATTGCACAACAGATCGGGCTCAGAACGCGAAGGGTTGAAGATCGACCCCGAATCTCATCGAACCAGAACACGAGGTCAGAATGTCCGTCCTCCGGAACATTGATCCCGTGATCCCGGAATCAACTTTGACCCCGAATAAGCTCGAGGAAATAGTGTCGATATAAAATAACAGAAGACTGGAATAACGGAAGGCTGAAATATCCGTAGCCGATCGGATATTTCGACGGGAATCTCGGCACGTATCAATAAAGAACCGGCAAATCAGCAAACTAGGAGATTTTTACCATTTATAGAATTGTACCTAAAATAGGACTCCCCTACTATATAAAGGGGGGTCTGATTACTTGTAAAACACATTATAACACGCATCCAAAGCAGTATATTAATATTCTCTTCAAGTTCTTATTATTCTCTTGTTGTTCTGTTATCAATAAAAGCATTTTTGGCTCGAGGGTGGCTAACTTTCAAAGGCTAAGACTGTTCAACTTAAGCGGTTTGCATTCACTTTTCCATTACTTATTTCAATTGCAATCTAATTTGTCATTTAGTATCAAATTAAATCACGTATCCTTAAAACCACTTATAAATTTAATTGTTATCCAATTTTGAGGGTAAACAGTTTGGCGCCCACTGTAGGGCTAAGGATAATAGTGGTTGTTTGGTACAAATCTCCATAACACACACTACTTTACACTTGCTCTTTGAAGTGTCTTTGATTCCAGGCTAAAACACAAAATGTCAAACTCTCAATCAGCACCCCTACATGTTGACAACGAGTCTGGTCATCAAGGTGAAAATAACAATATAGCACCCGGTAACGAGGTACCGCCTGCTGATCCCGTTGGAATTCCGATCGTAGATCCAATTGATGCTAATTCACATGTGGCTATCGACACGAACTTGCCTACCGACCCCGAAAATAACGTCCTTGGTGGAGCCCGATCGGCAACTCAAAACACACAAAACATTGAAGGGGACGGGATCAGTCTACGGGTGATCTTCGAAATGTTGCAGGCTCAACAGGCGGCGATAGCCCAGTTGCAGAACCAAAGCCGTGCACCGAGCAGGGTTGAGCCCGATCCTCCCCGTGAAGTCACCCGCAGGGATGAACCGGTCATAGAAAGGTCAAATGAACATGAATCGGGGCTAACCCCGAGATCATAAAGATGCTCGAGGAGCTGACAAAACAGATAGAATCAGGGGAGAAGAAAATCGAAGCTAACGACAAAAAGGTGGAAACCTACAATTCCAGGGTAGACCAAATCCCAGGAGCGCCTCCGATATTGAAAGGCCTGGATTCCAGGAAGTTCGTGCAAAAACCTTTTCCCCCGAGCGCGACTCCGAAACCGATCCCCAAGAAATTCTGTATGCCCGAAATACCTAAGTATAACGGAACAACCGACCCAAACGAGCATGTAACCTCTTATACATGTGCCATCAAAGGGAACGACTTGGAGGACGATGAGATCGAGTCTGTTCTGCTGAAAAAATTTGGGGAGACCCTGCCTGTCAAAGGGAGCTATGATATGGTATCACAACTTACCTCCTAATTCTATTGACTCATTTGTCATGCTTGCAGATTCTTTCGTGAAAGCACATGCTGGTGCCATCAAGGTCGAGACCAGGAAATCAGACCTTTTCAAAGTAAAACAGAAGGATAACGAGATGCTCAGAGAGCTCGTGTCCCGTTTTCAAATGGAACGAATGGATCTGCCACCGGTCGCGCTGATGATTGGGTTGTTCAAGCTTTCACTCAGGGACTCAATGTTCGAAGCTCGGTGGCTTCACAACAACTGAAGCAGAACCTGATAGAATACCCGGTCATTACCTGGGCCGACGTGCATAACATGTATCAATCGAAAATTAGAGTCGAAGATGATCAACTCGAGGCCCCTTCGGGGTCTGTTTATCCTGTCAGAACCCTTGACAGAATCAAGAGAGATATCGATCGTGAACCGAGATTAAACAGGGATCGGTATCAGCCATATAATGGAAATCGGAGAAGCAGTGGGTCCGGGCGGAACCCCATGAGAAACGAAAGGAGAAATGATCGAGGTCGGAGCAACCGGGGACTCATGACCAAAAACAGTTTCGACAGGTCCATCGGGCCTAAAGAAGCGCCGAGGCCATCGGAATACAACTTTAATATATGCTGCCGCCATTGTATAAGCTATCGGGCGCATCAAAGATACCAAATGGCATCGACCTCTACAATCCGATCCAACCCAAAGGGGTCCTAACCAGATGTGCAAATATCATGGCACTCACGATCACAGAACGGAAGATTGTCGACAACTGAGAGAAGAAGTATCCCGACTATTCAACAATTGGGACCTTCGAGAATTCTTGAGCGACCGAGCCAAGAATCATTTCAGGAACAGGGATTCTAACAAACAGACAGAACAACAAGAACCTCAACACGTCATTAATATGATCATCAGTGGGGTTGATATCCCACAGGGGCCGATGTTGAAATGCACCAAAGTATCCATCACTAGGGAGAAACGAACTCGAGATTACATACCGGAGGGAACTTTATCTTTCAACGACCAGGATGCGGAAAGGATCGTGCAGCCCCACAATGATGCTGGTAATATCTGTACTCGTAAATAAAATTCGAGTTAAACGTGTGTTAATCGATCCAGGTAGCTCGGCCAACATCATTCGATCGAAAGTCGTGGAGCAGCTCGGTCTACAAGACCAAATCGTGCCTGCGGTCCGAGTTCTAAACGGATTCAACATGGCATGTGAAACCACCAAGGGTGAGATAATGTTACCGGTAAACACCACTGGGACCATACAGGAAGCTAAGTTTTATGTAATCGAAGGAGACATAAGGTACAATGCTTTGTTCGCAAGGCCATGGATCCACAACATGAGGGTAGTACCCTCAACCCTGCACCAAGTGTTAAAATTCCCACCACCAGATGGAATTAAAACGATATACGGAGAACAGCCAGCCGCGAAGGAGATGTTTGCGGTTGAAGAGGCGATTCTGATATCCGCACTCACAACGCCAAAGGGGTCGAGTTCGATCACAAAGCCAGAAACCAAATAGCAATTACCAACACTGGCTCCGATCCAACCGGGAGAATAGGGGACTGATAAAGACGATGATTACGGAGTACCCAGGTCTTTTATAGCCCCCGATGATTCCGACGCCACCAATCGACGGTCGAGGAGCGGGAACGGGTCACATTGGTCGAGCATCTACCCGATCGACAGGTACACCTGGGCACGGGGCTAAACCCCAAGCTCAGGAAAAAACTCATTCAGTTTCTTATGGCTAACGTAGATTGTTTCGCTTGATCCTACCTTGATATGACAGGGATCCCACCGGAGATAACCACTCACAAGCTAAGCCTGGACCCGAAGTTCCATCCGGTCAAGCAAAAGAGGAGACCCCAGTCCGAGGTCAAACATGCTTTCATCAAGGACGAGGTATCTAAACTCCTTATAATAGGGTCCATTCGGGAGGTTAAATACCCGGATTGGTTAGTAAATGTGATAGTAGTCCCTAAGAAAGGGAACAAATTAAGAATGTGTGTAGACTATAAGGATTTAATTAAAGCATGCCCCAAGGATTCTTTTCCTTTGCCCAACATCGATCGAATGATCGATGCCACGACCGGCCACGAGATCCTCGGTTTTCTCGATGCCTACTCCGAGTACAACCAAATACGGATGGACCCGAGTGATCAGGAGAAAACCTCCTTCATCACAAAATACGGCACATACTGCTACAACGTGATGCCATTCGGTTTAAAGAATGTCGGTGCCACTTACCAACGCCTAGTAAATAGGATGTTCGAGGAATAAATAGGAAAATCAATGGAGGTTTACATTGACGACATGTTGGTTAAGTCCTTGCGAGCAGAGGACCATTTAAAACATTTGCAGGAAACCTTCAGCATATTGAAGAAATACAATATGAAGCTGAACCCGGAGAAATGCGCGTTTGGAGTTGGATCAGGTAAATTCCTCGGGTTCGTGGTATCCAACCGAGGAATCGAGATCAACCCAGACAAAATCAAAGCCATTGATGACATCACGGTTGTAGACAACGTGAAGGTCGTTCAAAGGTTAACTGGGCGCATAACTGCCCTGGGGCGATTCATTTCAAGGTCGTCCGACAAGAGCCACCGATTCTTCGCACTATTGAAGAAGAAGAATAACTTCTCATGGACCCCGGAATGCCAACGAGCTTTGGAGGAACTCAAACGGTACTTATCGAGCCCGCCGCTACTTTACACGCCGAAGGCAGACGAACAAATGTACTTGTACTTGGCGGTTTCGGAGATAGCGGTAAGTGGAGTCCTAGTCTGGGGAGATCAAGGTACGCAATTTCCAATTTACTATGTTAGCAGGACCTTAGGTGAGGCCGAAACTAGGTACCTTCACCTAGAAAAACTGGCGCTCGCTTTGCTAAGCGCCTCTAGGAAGCTAAAACCATACTTTCAGTGTCACCCCATATGTGTCGTAACTACTTACCCGTTGAGGAGCGTTATGCATAAGTCCGAGCTCTCGGGCCGGTTGGCCAAATGGGCCGTGGAAATAAGCGGGTACGATATTGAATATCGACCTCGAACCGCCATTCAGTCTCAAATCTTGGCAGACTTTGTGGTTGACTTTATGCCGACCTTAATATTCGAGGTCGAAAGAGAATTATTCATTAACTCAGGGACTTCCTCGGGAATCTGGACCCTCTTTACGGATGGCGCCTCAAACGCGAAAGGGTCCGGACTTGACATCGTATTGAAGCCACCAACATGCAATATAATTAGATAATCTATTAAGACTGTGAAATTGACTAACAACGAGGCCAAATATGTGGCCATGATTGCAGGCCTTGAACTAGCCAAAAGCTTGGGGGCAGAAGTGATCGAAGCTAAGTGCGATTCCCTTCTTGTTGTAAACCAAGTTAATGGAGCATTCGAGGTCAGAGAAGAACGAATGCAAAGATACTTAGACAAGTTGCAGGTAACATTACATCGGTTCAAAGAATGGACTTTGCAACACGTACCTCAGGATCAAAACAGTGAGGCCGATTCCCTCGCTAACTTAGGGTCATCGGTCGAAGATAACGAGTTCAATTCAGGGGCAGTCGTACAGCTTATGAGATCGGTGGTGGAAGAAGGCCATGCCGAGATCAACTCGACGAGCCTAACTTGCGACTGGAGGAATAAATATGTAGAATATTTTAGGACCGGAAAACTGCCCTCGGATCCAAAAGAATCGAGGGCCATGCGTACAAAGGCAGCCCGATTTAGCCTGTCAGAAGACGAAATCCTGTTCAGAAGAACATTTGATGGCCCACTTGCAATATGTCTAGGGCCAAGGGATACCAAGTACGTTTTGAAGGAAATCCACGAAGGTACTTGTGGAAATCATTCGGGCGCCGAATCGTTGGTTCGAAAAATAATCATAGCCGATTATTACTGGATCGACATGGAAAAAATCGCAAAGGAGTTCGTTCGAAAATGTGATGGATGCCAAAGACACGCCAAAGACACGCCAAAGATTTTGAGATGGGACGAGGTACCGCCTGCTGATCCCGTTGGAATTCCGATCGTAGATCCAATTGATGCTAATTCACATGTGGCTAAACACTTAAAAAATTCTCCACGTGGGTAGCAATCACTTCCTCGGGCGTGGTGACCACCACGTGCTTATTAACCCAGTTGCAATCCTCCTTGACCTTGGAAAGGAAACTATCGGTGACCGAGCATATATATCTCGAGACCGGTTCACACCGACCCGGTACCGAGGAGGTTTTCTCGACCTTGAAATCAGCACTAGTTGGGCACCCCGTAGGAACAAACATCTTCGGGGGAGGTTCCGGTGCCGGTTCCGGTTCCTCAGTAGCAGCAGACAAAACGTTTTCCTCTACAGCCGGTCACGAAGCAGAGGAGTTTCTTTTTGGGGAAAGGACTTTGAAGTCTTCGCCATTTCCTTGACAGATGAAGGAAAGAGAGGAAGTTTAAAGATTAAGTTTGATGGTTGGGGAACAAAGCTGAAGTTCTTGTGAAAGGATTTCAGAATAGCCAGAAATTTAATACTGGGAAGTGTTGAAATTTCTAAAAAACAAGAGTACAGAAGATTTGGATGTAAAAGTTTGAATGAATGAAGAAGGGGGTATTTATAGTTTCCAAACGACGGTTCAAAGCCACAAGTGGCCGACCAGCAACTGACGAACATTTAATGCCATGAAGACGTGACTAACGAGACGTTTCGTTCATTTTGTCGTTTCTGACGCGGAGTACCGAGGAGAGATATCGGAAGCTCATATTGTTTCTCGTCGTTTATTCTCCGAAAAACGTGGGGACTATCTGTATACGGTCGAAATCGGGCTGGACTATTGCATAACAGATCGGGCTCAGAACGCAAAGGATTGAAGATCGACCCTGAATCTTATCGAACCAGAACACGAGGTCAGAATGTCCGTCCTCAGGAACATTGAGCCCGTGATCCCGGAATCAACCCTGACCCCGAATAAGCTCGAGGAAACATTGACGGTTTAAAACACGAGGGTCCAAATCAGGGTCTCCATCTCGCCTTATTTATTAACTAAGTTCGGGAAAATCAAAATTTGCATAAGTTATAGGTACATCACACTAGATAGATATCATATTCATGGAATACGATTCACTTTCAAGATGCCTTGGTGGTGAAATGGTAGACACGCGAGACTATTTAAGTTCTTTTCTTTCTAAGAGGTGGAATAGAATAACCCGGTTGACCGGAATAACGGAAGGCCGAAATATCCGTAGCCGATCGGATATTTCGGCGGGAATCTCGGCACGTGTCAGTAAAGACCCGGCAAATCAACAAACCAGGATATTTTTACCTTTTATAGAATTGTATCTAAGGTAGGACTCCACCTACTATATAAAGGGGAGTCTGATTACTTATAAAACACTTTGTAACACGCATCCCAAAGCAGTATATTACTATTCTCTTCAAGTTCTTATTATTCTCTTGTTGTTCTGTTATCAATAAAAGTATTTTTGGGCTCGAGGGTGGCTAACCTTCAAAGGCTAAGACTGTTCAACTTAAGCGGTTTGCATTCACTTTTCCATTACTTATTTCAATTGCAATCTTATTTGTCGTTTAGTATCAAATTAAATCACGTATCCTTAAAACCACTTATAAATTTAATTGTTATCCGATTTTGAGGGTAAACATATATTAATAAGCAAAAAATGACAGTAGCGAGAATCTCAGAGAAATGCCATATGGTTAGGTAATGACATCTATTGCTGGTTATGATGGTTTTTATAATACAGGTACAAATTGGGGTTTTGTCCAAATGGTCCTGATTGTCGATATAGACATGCAAAGTTGCCTGGACCTCCACCACCAGTGGAAGAAGTTCTTCAGAAAATTCAGCATCTGGCGTCCAACAACTATGGTTACTCAAACAGGTTTTACCAAAACCGGAATGCTAATTATTCAACACAGGCTGAGAAATCTCAAGCTTCACAAGGACAGAATGGAATGGGTCTTGCTGTGAAATCTACAGCAGCTGAGACACCCATTATACAACAGATCCAGCCTCATCAACAACAAGTTTTACAGACTCAACAACAGGGTGGCCCAACTCAAACACAAATTCATCCCAATGGCCAGCAAAATCAAGCAGATAGAACTGCAGTAGTCCTGCCTCAAGGAACCTCTAGGTGTGTAGAGTTTCAAGGTCTTTAATTAGGTTATGTAATCAGTTCATGTACGTATATTATTTACAATAATTTAACAGTCCCCTATGTCAGCTGTAATGAGTTCGTCCAGAGCCTTGGGGTCGTAACTAGTTCAACTAGTTTCGTGATTGTTGTTTTCTATATCCACTTGTATACTGGTTTTCCCTTTGTTTTATTTTCTGCTCTACTTAGGCATAGTTTGCATGTCTGAGGAATTGATATTGAATATTGTGATCTTAGTTCATCAGAGTTCTGCAATAAAAGATACATACTTTTACGGATAATTTGAGTGCCCTGATGCATACGTAAATTTAGAGATCACTCTCCTCCAAAAGAGGACAGGGGAATCGGATTAGAAGATATGTAGCTACTTTGCTTTCTTCATTCCATTTTTCTTAGTTTTCCCAATGGTTTGTGTATCTATTAGCTGCTAGAAGTTTAGGCCTAATGATTGCTTACAACTAATGAAGCTAAAACAACTCTCTTTGAAAGAAAAGAGCTCATTTTTTTCTCACTAGCATTTCATTAGCTGTTGTGGTCGCTGCGTTTTGCTCTTCTAGCTAGTCTAACTTTGTCAGAGTGATCTAAATATCAAATACTAGGTTAAGACTAAAGGCATTGGATAATTTTTCGTCAAGGGAGGGGTGGGTGAGGTGATGCACCCATTGTAACTTCCTCCCTGCTTGTGAAAGTGAAGCGGTACTATATCTTGATTCTGAGATGTCCTTTGAATTGTTTTCTCATTTTTCGGCGTTCCTTTTGAAAAGTAAGATTTTGCTGTGGCGCCTGTCAGACAACAATTAGACCATCTTAGACCTAGGGAGCTCTAAGTGTGGTCCTCTTCCTCTCCATAACTCTAGGGCAAAGGAGCCTATGGCTCCATGTTGCAGACAAGCATGCTCTATGTACTAATCATGGTTCAGCGACCCGAGGTGGTTACTTTTCTCCTTAGACTTTAAGGAAATGGTGTCTCAGGCTTACTAAATAGATCCTATCATATTGAGTTATTCCTGTTGAGATAAGCGCATTCTTTTCATCAACATGCAAACTAGAATCTGTTTCTAGTCTCAAGTATTGCAGCTATGTTTCTGGTGCAACTTGGGAAATGTATAGCTTTTGTCGAATTGTTTTTTGTGTCTTTGAGGTATACAATCTAATAAAAATTTCTTTGCTTGATGGATTAGCAGTCAGCACTATCCTGGTGTTGTTTCTTGCAATAGAATGTTATTTACTTGTCAGAAAATGTGATGATTAACCTGTATAGTCTAGAAATGCATAATATGCATCTCCAACTGCTTTCCATGATCAAGGTCTTGACCCTTAAACCTGGTTTGCAAATTTTGAAGTATGTACTATGGTTAAGCTTTTGAGAGACTATCTGTGTTTGCCTTCATGATTCCATTCCCCTTCTTCCTCTCTAAAGCAGATTCATGTACCAGTGTGGCTTATTGAGATCTTTGAAATTTATGTAATGTCTTTGGATGAGTGTTAGTAGCTTGGTGAGCCACTTTAATACCTATTTTTCTCTATTTTGGATTTTGATTTCTGGTATTTTAGTGTGACTGCAGGACTATGCCTGGGCAGTCTCTTGCAAAAGTTAGGGTGTTTTTTGATATTTAGACTGCCCAGGTGGCTAGGGTTTTTAAGAAGCTACTGATGTTTCGATTTCAGAGTCTTGGCCTGCCTATATTCTTATTTTATTTATCTTACCTCCTTTGATAATTGTCTACATGCCATACAATTATGGAATTGTGCTTTTGGTCGATTTTCTTTTTGGAAGAACAAGGGGATATTAACTTTCAACTTGTTGTCCTGCTCCATCCACAATTGCATACTAGTCATTTGGTAAAGATTGGGTCATAGATGGGACAAAAACATTAACTTTTTGAGGATAAAATTCTGGATAGAAATGAAATCTGACAAGTCCTGCATTCAGGGTGCTTATTTTTTTTTTGATAAGGTAAATTGTATTAATCAAAAGGGAGAAAAAACTCCCGCATACAAGAAGTATACAAAAAGTAGAGAATTTACATTAGAATATGATTCCCTACAAATGACGCCCAATCTTCTACACTAGTAGGGGCTACATGTGTGCACCAAAAAGCGATCAGAGATAAAAGACTATTCTTAAGATGTGAAAACGAAGACTCAATCCCCTCAAAAACTCTCCTATTTCTCTCTCCCCAGACTAACCACATGAGAGCTAACGGGGCAAACTTCCACGCTTTTTGCTTGCTTCTTCTACGGAAACCGGCCCAGCTATATAGCATTTCCTTTACAGTGTTTGGCATCACCCATTGAACACCAAAAAGATTCAGGATTGCCCTCCATAGACCCTAGGACACAGGGCAATGCAGCATAAGATGATCAACTTCTTCCCCTGAGCTTTTACACATGTAGCACCAACTAACATGTGTAATTCCTCTCTTTCGCAGATTTTCAGATGTCAAGATCACTCCCCTCGCTGCTAGCCACGCGAAGAAGCACACCTTCGTCGGCGCCTTAGGAATCCAGATCGATGTGTATGGGAAAGTAGCCTCCTGTCTCACCAACATACTCTGGTAGAAGGACTTTACGGTGAACAAGCCGTCATCACGCAACCCCCATCTCCAAGAGTCATAAGATGGATGGGGCATATCTTGCCCGTATAGCAGTGCCAATAAGTTTTGGAGCTCCGCAATCTCCCAATCTTGCATATTCCTTCTAAAAGAGAGGTCCCATACTATCCTCCCTTCATGCTCCTTGCGTATTTGTTGGACCATCAATTCTTTCTGGTTTGAAGCTCTGTAGACGTGTGGGAAAGAGACCCTCAGAGTAGCCTCTCCACACCACTTGTGATTCCAAAAGCTGATTCTCCTTCCATCTCCCACCTTGTAAGTGATGCTGCCATTGAAGGCTTCCCAGTTCTTCATGATGTTCCTCCACATGCCACACCCGAACGGTGTTGTGATTGCCTTGGTCCTCCAACCCCCTCCCGTGGAATCATACTTTTCTGCTATGACCTCCCTCCATAGAGCATGCTCTTCTACCCCGAATCTCCACAGCCACTTCCCCAGCAAAGCTCTGTTGAATACCCTGAGATCTTTTACTCCAAGTCCACCCCACTTCTTTGGGGAAGTGACTGTCTGCCAATTCACTAGATGAAACTTTCTAGTTCCATCTGCCGCGTCCCAGAGAAAATTCCTTTGAAGTCGCTCCAGTTTTTCTGTGATGCTCACAGGTGCTTGCAACAGGGATAAGTAATAGGTAGGGATACTTGACAAAGTGCTTTTAATAAGCACTTCCTTACCGCCTTTTGACAAATACCGTTTCTGCCAGCCTGCTAATCGTTTTTCAACCCTTTCAATGACTGGGTTCCAAACAGTAGTATCCTTTTTCAAAGCACCCAACGGTAGACCCAGGTAAGTAGTGGGGAGAGAGCCCATCTTGCATCCGAGAACATGCGACAAAGCATCAATGTTAGCAACCTCACCCACCGGGAAAATCTCACACTTGCCGAGGTTGATTTTGAGTCCTGATATTATCTGAAACCACTGCAGTACTTGCTTCAGGCAGGTCAACTGATCCATATCGGCGTCACAGAAAACTAGGGTGTCATCCGCAAAAAGCAAATGAGAGACCCTTCGGGCACTGAGCACCCCGATCGGAGCTGAGAAACCTCTCAAGTAGCCTCCACTCGCCGCACGATCCATCATTTTACTCAGAGCATCCATCACTAAAATGAATAGCATGGGGGATAGGGGGTCACCTTGCCTGAGCCCCCTGGAGCTGCCAAAGAAACCACACGGGCTACCATTAACCAGGACAGAGAATCTGACTGTTGAAATGCAAAACTTGATCCATCCTCTCCATCTTTCCCCAAACCCCATCCGTTTCATAATGAAGTCCAGGAACTCCCAATTGACATGATCGAAAGCCTTCTCAAGGTCCAACTTGCACAGTAATCCGGATTCTCTATTTTTCCTTCTGGAATCTACAAGTTCGTTTGCCACAAGAGCAGCATCTAGAATCTGCCTACCTTCCACAAACGCATTCTGGGAGGACGAAACGGAAAAGTCAAGAACCTTCTTTAGTCTGTTGGAAAGCACTTTAGAAATAATCTTGTAAATGCTCCCCACTAGACTGATGGGCCTATAGTCTCTGATACATGATGCGCCTTCTTTCTTAGGCACAATGGTAATAAAAGAAGCATTGATGCTTCTCTCGAAAGCACCATTCACGTGGAAGTACTCAATGGTTTCCATCAACTCCCCCTTAACAGTGTCCCAACAGAGCTGGAAGAAAGCCAAGGAGAAACCATCAGGCCCAGGGGCCTTATCACCAGCACAACTCGATACAGCATCGTGCACCTCCTCCTCCTCGAAAGCTCTTTCTAGCCACTCATTGTCTCCCTCCCCTATGTGGTTGAACTCTATTCCCCCCAAAGTAGGCCTCCAGGTAACTTCCTCTTTGTATAAGTTCTCATAAAACCCCACTATCGCCCTTTTTACCTCTTCCTCTCCCTCAATCCTTACCCCATCTACAACTAAGGACTCTATGAAGTTTCTCCTTCGATTTGCAATCGCAACCCTGTGGAAAAACTTAGTATTCGAATCCCCCTCCTTTAACCAGAGCGCCCTTGATTTTTGTCGCCAACTAGTCTCCTGAGCTATTGCTAGCTCGACTATTTCACTTTTAACCTCCCTCCTTCTTTCAGGGTGCTTATATGCTCACTTGATTTGTCTTTTCTGATTCGAGAATATTGCGGGCATCATCTCGTGTATTGGTTTCAAGATATTGTACTCCCTTTTGTATTTACATGGGAGTCTTAGACTATAGATTTAGTGAGGCATTTTGGTTATTGTTGAGAGGACAAGCTATATGTGAACCAAAAGCTTAGCTCTCTAGTGCCTCCATGAATGAAATAACAATAAACCAATTTAAACCAAAAGGAAAGTAATAAAATTCACGTGGCTTCGCCATCGTGGACAGGTGAGATCTTAAAAGATAGCAGTTATATATAATGACCAATGCACCAAAAGGAACTAAAAATTCTCCAAATAGCTTTACCCTCTTTAGTACCTCTAAAGACCCATGCAACAAACTATATCATACAAAGTTAATGGAAGAACTCAGTGGTCTAATATATAGTCAGAGTTAATACATACCCCTAAATAATAAGCTGATATGTGTTTGGTATGATGAAATTCATTTTTCAAGATAATGTTCTGCGCGAGGAAGTTATTTTTTGGTGTTTAGTTACTAGAAAAATGTTTTTAATGAAAAACATTTCAATCAAAGAGGGAAAATGATTCTCACACTGATGAGGGAAGTTATTTCCCTGCAATTATTTTAAATTATTATTACTTGTCATAACACCTAGAAATTATTATTATTCTTTAATACTAAAAAATTTCATCAAATACTCTCTGATTTGGCTATAATTATTTTTAATCTTTTGATATATGTTTTTTCTGTAATATATTTTCCTTACCAACCAAACACAGGAAACATTTTCTATAAAAATATTTTCCATGAAATATAACTTCGTACCAATCTTACAGAAACATGATTTATTATTTTCAGTCTAAGTTGTGGATGACCTCTCAGGTTAGGCAATAAGGTAATTTGTTTTTTGGAAGTTATACTCTTGTGGCGGAATCATCTTCATTTGGTGAAAGTATAGTGAGATATCTTTTGTTGATGTTGAACCTCTTGTTAAAGACCATTTTGTGAATTTGGATATGCTATAGCTTGAAGATAGACTTTACTGCGTTGACTGCAGAACTGCATGTTGGAACTTTGTCTTTCTTTTTTTTCTTTTTTGATTGTTGCATATTGACTTTCAAGTGATCCTTTCACTGGCTTTCCAGTTCGATGTTGAGTTTTTGCTTGTATTATTTGGTTATTGCAACTTGGATTGTGACCCTTTGGACGATGAAGTGCACATATGTTGCTAGGTTTTCATAGCTACTGATATTAGTTAAGCAGTTTTACATTACTTGGACATAGGTGCTTGTTGGGTTTGTCAAGGTGTTTACTTTTATGATATGGGGTGTCAATACAATTTTGGATACAGGTGTGAGAATACATCTAATTAGGTTGATGTATCGGGATACTTGATTATCTAACACCGTCTTGATGTAATGAATGAATTTTCTCTAGACCAGTGTTGTGAAGAGCGTGAAGCGAGGAAAAGCGACAAGCCCCTTTTCGCTTAAAGCGAGAAGCGAAGCGCTCGCTTTTTTTATGTGAAGCGGAATTTTAAAAAAGAATATTGAAATAAATACTGCATAGACAATGGAGAAGAAAAGGAGAATGAGAATAAAATAAATACTGCATAGACAACTAAGACGGTTGCTTTTAACAACACTGCTCTAGACTTACCGAAAAAGAAAGATTTTAATATTTTAGATTTGAGGGAATGTAACATCTCCGGGGGGGGGGGGGATGAAAGATTCCAGGGTATCAAAACCCTATTAAGGAAATGGTTCTAGAGATTTTGGATTAAGGAGCACGAGCTAAAGAGGGAAGTAATAGAGGATAAGTATGGAATTGTGAAGCGGAGTAGAGGACTAATAATATCACACTTCTATTCGGATGCAGACTTTGGAGGGATATTATGAAAGGATGGAAAGATTTCATTGGTAACAAAACCTTCAAGTTTTGGATGAAGTAGAATTAGCTTTTGGAGTCACAAGTTCATGGAAGAGACGTTGAGAAGGACATTCTTGAACATCTATAATATCTCGAGAGTCGAGTCAGAGAGAGATGGCAGTATGATGGTTTTGGAGGTTACAATAGGGGGGAGCTCCTTGGGGCATAATGGTTAGAAGGAATCTTCTGGATTGGGAAGTAGTTAAATTCCAAGGTCTGGTTGAAAGGCTTTACAAGCAAAATAAATCACGCACTAGTCAGGACTCATGGAGGTGGATGTTGGGAAGAGATGAATTGTTGTCAGTACAATCATATTATCATAACTCTTGGTGAGGTTGGAATCAGATCTTTCACACTTACCGGCTTGGATTCATATGGCACCAAAAGTGTGTGCTTTTTTACTTGGCTAGCAATGAAGGAAGTAATCCTGAAAACTGAAATTTGAGAAAAAGGCGGATTACAAATGTCAGCTGGTCATATATGTGCAAATGGTCTGGTGAAGATGCGGACTATTTCCTCTGTTATTGTCAGGTGGCTACTTGCTCGTGCTGTGAGATTTTGAGATGGGACGGACTGCAATGGCGATGCCGGGCACAACGAAGGAGGCTTTCTCCAGTTTGACATGTTGAAGAAAGAAAAGTGAAAAGCATGGAATATTGAGCATTACACTCACGTAGGCCCTCTTGAACATGAGAGCTTTTGAAGGGAGAGAGAATCATATGATGTTGTAGCTTCTCTTTTTGCTACTGAATGGGAGATCTTACCATTGTAACTTAAAAAGATTTTTCTTGTGATTGTTTTATCGGTTCATATCGAGCAGTCCAAAAACTTTTTCTTCATGGAAGTACAACTTCTTTGCTACTACGAGTATAGCAAAAAGCAAATACCAGAAGTATCTAAATCAATTTGACTAGATATGATAGTACGATACATATTTGCTACCAGCACCCCTGTTTTGTTGTAATGAAACAGCTATAGCAAGAAAAAGGAAGAGCCCTGTTGATAGTTTAATTGACTAGTTTCACAAGTATGAGTTAGCAGTGGGATGCAACTTCATTATTCTTTTTTTTTTTTTTTTTTTTTTTGGTTAAGCAACTTCATTATTCTCTCATAGTGGTCTGTCACATATTTCCCGCAATGTCATATAAAGTATGAGTAAGCTATATGGATGAAAAACTGTCCAGGACTAAACACTACAGGTTTGCTGGTCAGAACTGGTATTCTGTCTTGTTTAGTGACACAAGGTCGTGATTCATTTTGTGATGCTGTTTTACTTGCAATATCTTCATTTGTTACTGGTGATGAATTTCCTTTAATTTTTGAACTTCTGATTTTGATCCTGGCATAGCAGTGACTTCCATTTTTTAATTCATTGATCTTTGTTCGTATAATACTACTGTCCCTCTTCTCTATCCATTCTTCTCCTTGTTGGGCTAATGAAAAAAGAAGGGACAGCTGCATTCCATATCTCTGTTTTTGCTAGCGTACTTATCCAGTGTCATTGCATGGAATTAGGTACTTTATAGTTAAAAGCTGCAACCGTGAGAATCTTGAATTGTCGGTACAACAAGGAGTTTGGGCAACTCAAAGAAGCAATGAGGCTAAACTAAATGAAGCTTTTGACTCTGTGGAAAATGTCATTCTGATATTTTCAGTTAATCGGACTAGACATTTTCAGGTAAGCTATTCTCTAATCTTTATGTGCTACAGATATAAAGTTTGTCCATTACCAAATAGCGGAGGAATTTGTTAAGTATTACTAGTATACAATTATTGTAAGAGTGTATAATTTGATTTTGACTTGTCATGAAAGGAATGTGCGAGTGTAAGGCTAGTTGATGGTTGTAAACAAAGCTTCCTTTGGCGCATGAGTTTTCACAGTGTGAAATTTGTTTGCTATTTCTTAGGGTTGTGCAAAGATGACATCTAGAATTGGTGGCGCTGCTAAAGGAGGAAATTGGAAGCATGAACATGGAACTGCCCATTATGGACGTAATTTTTCAGTAAAATGGTTAAAGGTCATTCAGATTTCCTTTCTGCCCCCCTCCCCCCCCTCCCTCCCACCTCTAATCTTGATTTCTCTGTTGTTTGCTTATGAACCTTTTTCATTTGGTTGGCCTTAAATGTGTATCTGCTTATATAATACCTTACTAACTTCTATTTAGGGGATGGGAGCAAACGCATCGTGGCATGAAATCAACTTGCCTTTTCTTTTTGGGATATTAATATTGCTTTTCTTGTCTCTTGGAAGTGGGAGAAACACAACAGTGATAAAAATTATCAGCCAGTCTAAAAAGGATTATCATGTGCGGGCATGTGTCTAGAAGATATGGAGCATTATTTTTGTGTTTTTAATTTTTTTATATTTATCTGGGAACTTAAATTGGTAATACTAGTAAGGGTATATTTGAATTTACGCTCAGTTATGATGGCAGGTGAGCATTCTATAGTTTTGGGTTCCAATATGGAGGTTAGTGCGAGTATTAAAACCTAAACAGGTGAAAGTACAATTCTCTCTTCACCAAAAGTGTCACACTAGAGAAATCCTATTGCTTTTAGCGCCCTTTCTATTTAGCTTTTGGACTATGATAATTTTTCTAACATGTACTTGATATAACTGACTGGCTGGGGTTTTGTTTTCTTTTTGTTGTATATTTCTTCTTTTTACCTTAACGATAAAAAATGAAAATCTCTTCTTTTAACCTCTCTTTTTGCATAATTGCTTGCACATCTGGACTAACTGTAAGGTTTAAAATGCAGCTGTGTGAATTGTCCTTCCAGAAAACTCACCACTTGAGGAATCCATACAATGAGAACTTACCAGTGAAGGTATAAGCCTAAGCCTTTAGCTGTTGATTCTTTGACCAATTTCAACTAGTTTAATTTCCAGTGTAACTGCTCTAAGAATGTTGATGTCCAATGATTGATTTAGACTGGGATTGACATATCTAATAGGCAAGAAATTGTGTTTGTATTGAAGATTGCTGTAATTTTCCAAAAGTCTTTCCTCATGGATGTGTAATACACATCCCCAACGGGCCTGGCCAACCATTGACTAGTTGAATTTCCCACCCCTCTATGGCTCTATCCCCATAAGTCTTTCGTTTTAACAAAAAACAACCTTGGTTTTTGCATTTTATGATCTTCCTTGTACTAAGATTTTAATTGGTTATTGATGCTTACGATATCCGAAATAGAAGCTCTTTAGTTGGTCTGTTTTGTTTTATTTGGATGCTAGAATTGGTCTGCATGCTGTTGTTCCTTTCAGTCACCTTTTTAATGTTGTATTTTGCTCCTGTTGTTGCAGATAAGCAGAGATTGTCAAGAATTAGAACCCTCTGTTGGTGAGCAGTTGGCTTCTTTGCTTTATCTTGAACCAGATAGCGAACTTATGGTACTTCTTTTACTTCTTTTGAATGTTGTCTTCAATAGAGTTTTCTTTTTCTAGATGGTAATGCTTCCGTTCCTGGAGCTTTCGGGGCACTTCAGCATGTCACTTGTCTCGGTATAATATGTATAAGACCAAATTGATAATATGTTCTTGGAAAGACTGCATTAGCTATGAATATTGACAATATGCATAAAACCACTGCTGATATATACAATGAAACACTTTGTTACTGCTTTCATGGCTATCTCCGTGAAAGCACTGTTTCTGCAGGTGCATGGTATAGTTTCTGCTTTTGGTATCAAAAAGAATTTCTGGTTTTGGTTGCAGGAGTTTCTGATTCCATAGTTTGTGCAAGTTATTTGCTTGTGCATTGAATTAGTCAATGCTGATTGACAATATTGAACCTTGATACTATATACAAATATTTTTAATTTCCCTGTGATAGTTATTATGCAAGTGACTTTAATGGGTGTTTAAATTATTTCTCTGGTGGGTTGTCAGTCCTGTTTGGCTATCTGCTTATTTTAGTTAAAATTCTTAAATTGTCCCATGTAGGAGTTCAGTAGTGTCATGAGTGGCTTTGATTGGACAGTCGCTAGCTTTAACGTCTTGAAGTTTTTAGCATTATTAATTTGGATGACAAACGAGAATACTTTGTGCCGTTTGTGAATATGGTTTGCTGCCTGATCTTAGTCAGATGTTCCTGACATTATAATGCTATTTATTGTAGCAAGTCTGATTTACTTTTTTGTTTGGTTGCAAAAATGACAGAATGTCTGAGGTTGGCTTCAATTGAACTAATTATTCCTGAAACTCAGTCAATTCCTTTTGTAAGACAATTAAAGAATCTATGCCATTTTCCGTCTCTAGGTTTAAAAAGATGATTGTATCAACTAGTGATTTGACCTATAATATCATATTTTAGGAAAAGTTGTTGAAGTATGAATGCCCAAGTACCAAAAAGAATTTCCACACACTTGGGCCAAGAAAAAAGGGCCAGTCTCACGCGTGTTGCAGACCTAATATGAATAAATAACGTGCTCCCTCTCTAATAGCTTAAACTCTCAATGTGGTTGTCACACAATTCAAAACTTACCTATTTTCTGCAAGTCATCCTTGGTAAGTGCTCTTCCCATGTTGCTCTCTGAACAAACTTTGCTATCTTTGGTGGAGTTTTTATTTTCACATTGCTTTTAGTGGAAAAGGTTCTGCTTTGGCCCGTTAATAATCAAAATGTCACATCAAGAGCACAACACGTGATGTGTGGATTAGGTGCACGACATAAGTTCGAACCTTGCCGTAGACAAAAGCCTGGTATCTAAGTGGAGAAGCATAGATGTAGAAGAGCGGAGCCATTATCTATCGACTAGTATTTAAGTGGAAAAGGTTAGGACCGTACTAGTACTGGAAATCTCTTTGTTCTATTGTCTGACTACCAAGGCTCTCCACTGTCCTCACATGGCTGTCCAAGATTTTGTTGGTGATCTGATTCTCTAGTTTCTTCAGTTCTCCCCTAATTTTCCACAAAGCGCCAATCTCTATTGGGACTGGGTTAATTTCATTTAAATCATGACATAGCTTGGTTTGGACATGTTACACACGGTTGTCTATTTTTATTTTGCTTGATTTGATAATGACTCGATTTTATCCAATCATGCTTCAAGTTCAACCCCCAGTGTTTCTGAGTCCTCAAACTCAAATTTGGCTTCAATCATTCCCTTTGGTTGTAATGTGCTGATTGTCATTAAGCATCTAATGCTTGAAGTATCCACGATGAAAAAGCACATGGTGGCTATAGGAACATTAGAAACTATGTCCTATTGCAGTTGGAATTCGGGTAGACTGTATTTTAATGGGATAATAACTGTATTTCAGGCAATCTCACTTGCAGCAGAATCCAAGCGACAGGAAGAAAAGGCGAAGGGAGTGAACCCTGACAATGGGAATGATAATCCAGATATTGTACCATTTGAAGACAATGAAGAAGAGGAAGATGAAGAAAGTGAGGACGAGGATGAAAGCTTTGATCAAGGTTTCGGACCAGCTGCTCTTGGCAGAGGAAGGGGGAGGGGAATTGTGTGGCCTCCAATAATGCCTTTAGGACATGGGCCCAGACCTCTTCCTGGGATGCGGGGCTTCCCTCCGGGCATGATGGGTGATGGATTTTCTTATGGAGCTATGACACCTGATGGTTTCCCAATGCCTGATCATTTTGGAATGGGTCCCAGACCTTTCGGTCCATACGGCCCGCGATTTTCAAATGATATGATGTTTCATGGCCGCCCTCCAGCTGGTGGATTTGGGATGATGATGGGTCCCGGAAGGCCCCCTTTCATGGGCGGGATGGGTCCCGGAGCGACAGGCCCACCCAGAGCTGGTCGAGCAGTTGGTATGCATCCATCATTTGTTCCACCCTCATCTCAGCCTTCTCAAAATCCTTATAGGCCTAAAAGAGAACAGAGAGCTCCAGTTCATGACAGGAATGATAGATTCAGCTCCGGTTCAGATCAAGGTAAGGGTCAGGAGATGGCGGGCTCAGTTGGCGGACCAGATGGAGTAAATTATCCCCAAAGAGGGAAACCCGAACAAGATGCCCAGTTTGGTGCTGGAAACAGCTTCAAAAATGATGAAAGTGAAAGTGAGGATGAAGCACCAAGAAGATCAAGACATGGGGATGGAAAGAAGAAAAGGCGGGATACTGATGATGATGCTGCAACTGCTTCAGAAAAATAGGTGTCATTCTAAACTAAATATAGAAGTCATCTTGTCTTTGCAGCTGTTTGTAACACATGCTTCCACAGGGGCAAATGTGACTAGTTTTAAATTATAAACCCATCTGCCAACTGTTTTTGCAGATTAAGAAAGAGAAGTCATCGTACATTCCGGCTGGGAGACATACTAAATGTCGCCCTCCTGCCAGAATATTCGGCCTGACTGAGAAATTAACAGAACTTTTAGTTAGCCCAGAACTGTTGAAGTCATTTGGTCGAGATTTTTTGAGTTATATTATATGTCCTTTGGTGTGTAAAACAATTACATATACAAGCTTAGATTAGATACAATTTGAGGAACATTCCTGTTGGCATAGTCCTGACATACTGAAGCATGAAAGTTGGTTGAAGGTCGTGTCATGAAACATTAGAAGTTGATGGACTTGATTTGTGTCTATAAATTAGTTTTGTTGCTGATCTTTGGAAAACAAGTTTAGCAGGTTTGTACTCAGCCCCCTTCCTTTTAGATTACAATCTATTTTGAAGGTGAAAATGGTTGCTCAGGTTTGCCATTTGACTATATTGCAGTGCATAACCTTCATGTAGTTGATGGATATACTCTGGTCATCTTTCATATTTTCTTAATTCATCACTCTTTAAACAATAAAATTTTCTAGAGAGTTTTGCTAAGTCCTATAAAAGTACGTATATTATTGCATTCTACTTCTACTAGTGACTTTTACATGACATTTAAAAACAATACCGAAAATTAACTGAACCGTATCGATACCGAAGAGAAATCGACATGATTGGACGGTTTTGAAAAGTCTAATTTTAGTTATACATAATAGAATAATTAAAAAATTGGTATGGTATAAATTTTATAAAATAACCGGCTGAACCAAACCATTCACGCCCCTAAATACTAGGATTATGTATATTCGTTTGAGACAAAAGTGCTTTGAAGGACCGGATCTATTGTCATTACCAGTATTGCACGAATTTGGGTTTCATTTTCTTATTTTGTAGTAGCTTTACAAATTGTAGAAAGTCTTCGAGATATAGTTCAACATAAACTTGGGATACTTATATTTTACATGCAGGAGATTAAGGTTGAACAATAGAATGTCTTCCAGCATATTTGAATTCCCTGTACACGTGAAGAGGTTTGAATTTGGGGAGGAAGAAGAGGGAGAGAATGGAAAAGATTGGAGTCTAATACATTACTTTTTTATATGAATGGTTAATATGTATATGAAATTTAATTAAGTGATAACCTCTCTAAGAGAGGTAAATAAGTTTATAATATAGTATTGATAGCTAAAAGTTTCCTCAATGAAATTATTATAGATAAAATATGTTTGATATTTAATTAGTCGTCATTTGGTATATAGAAGTATTTATAATATGTAGTTAAGCAGACGCCTCCTCTTCTTTCTTCTGACCTATGCGCTCCTTTCTTCCTCCTCTTCTTATCTATCAAATTAATTTTTCAACCACTACTTTAATATATTCACTAATAAAATGTGAAGTCAAATTAACAACTTAACCTACATTTGATCAAATACTGTCATAAAATAACAAAACAGAGTATTGTTATTGTTCTCTATTTGAATTCAGAAACCCTGTCAACAGAAGGTAAAACGTAGGCTTCTGCAAATTTTACAATCCTTTATTTTGCAAGCTCGAGATGCAAATCCAAATGCATCGAGAGCGCAACAGATACTCTCTAGTTCATCTTGTTATGTGTTTATCTCATACTGAATATATAGAAGTTCCAAATCTAGTATGAAGAACATGAAGAATTCCCCACGAGGTAAAGCCCGATGTGATGCCAAACAAGTTCTTAATTACACTAAAAAGTTAATTTGTCCTGAAGTTTGTACTACAAACTGAAGAACTTGAGACTAATTTGTCTGAAGTTTGCACTATGAAGTGAGGGGAAACTGAAGTTTGCCTTTTGCACTATGAACTGAAGTTTCTGAAGTTTGCACTACAAATTGAAGAACTTCAGACTAATTTGTCTGAAATTTGCACTATGAAGTGAGGGGAAACTGAAGTTTGCCCTTGCACTATGAACTGAAGTTCCTGAAGTTTGCACTATGAAGTGAGGGGAAAATGAAGTTTTTCCTTTGCACTATGAACTGAAGTTCCTGAAGTTTGCACTACAAATTGAAGAACTTCATACTAATTTGTCTGAAGTTTGCACTATGAAGTGAGGAAAAACTGAAGTTTGCCCTTGCACTATGAACTGAAGTTCCTAAAGTTTGCATTACAAATTGAAGAACTTCAGACTAATTTGTCTGAAGTTTGCACTATGAAGTGAGGGGAAACTGAAGTTTTCCCTTGCACTATGAACTAAAGTTTGCGTGATTGCTTTTGCAAGTCAGGCCAAACTTCAGGCAAAAATATCTGAAGTTTTGCTTTGATAAGGCTACACTTCAGGCAAAAAATTCTGAAGTTCAAACTTCAGACATAAATTTTTACTACTTCAGGCCCGTATGCCTGAAGTTACCCGAAAAGTGGGTACGCTTGCAATTCTTTTTGCAAAGTGGGTATAGGTTAAAATGTGAGCCAAAAACTGGGTATAGATGCAAATCCCCCTTGATATTCTCATTACTCAACTTTCGGTGAGTTGAACGAATTTCAGTAATATAAATATTAAATTTCAGATATAGAGCTAAATTAAAGAACCATAATGGGATTCGTTAATATGGATGAGAAAAGGTTGCAAGTAAAGTTACCAATTTTTTGTCCTTCCATTAACAAAAATCATTTCAACTCTCTTAAATTAATTGACGATTACTAATCTTTTTTTTAACAGGTAACTAAAATCAACAAAGGTGGACGATTCAAATTTAAAAAGAAACCGTTCAATTTAGTAAAACTTGTCGCATTCTTAAAATTCATTTCTTTTTTCCTTTATTTCAAAACCACTTGCTTACTTTTCCAGAAAATGGGTACGATAGAAAAAATGTAATTTCAAAGAAAACTTCGAATTAGAACTTATAACTCTAACTTCAGATAATAAAATAAGCCGGCCACTTGACGAGATTAGATCTTGTTCCCAAAAAAATTGAACATTATTTCAAAAAATCATTTGCACTAATAATAAGTAAATCCTTCTCTGCGATTAGTTGTATTAATAAACTAGTTTATGGGCACGCGCGTTGCGCGTGTGTCATATATTAATTAGTATAATATTCTTTTTTAAAACCACATTAATATTATTTAAAAATATATTTGAGTTATAAAATAAAATTAAAGGAAAAAAACTCAGGTTCATGAAAATAATAAAATTTTATATAGTTAACTTGGTGAAGAAGACATCATAATACTCCACAGAAAGATGCCAAATTGAATTACTTCAAATATTATTGAAGTTCACTAAATAACTATATCCTACCCGTTTGTTAGGCGACATAGATGCATGAGTTTAACCGCGCGAAAAACATATTTAATTCAAAAACAATCTTTTTATAAATTTAATCAACATAAAAGAGAGAAAATTTTAATGTACATACATAAAAAAAACTAAATTGTATATATATATATATTGATTAATCACAAACTTAAATATTTTTATTAGAGTTAGACGTTAGATGGACATCATTTTTCATAATATGATTTCTTTATGAAATGTTGGGGAAAAAAAGGAATTCATAAGAAAAAAAATTCACTTTCATAAATATGTGTGTTTGTGTATGCGCACCTTATTCCCTTTCACTTCTTTATTTGATTCTTTCATGAAATAGTTAAAAAAAAATCTTCTATTCAAATAAGAACTTGAAATGAAATGCAAGGCAACTAAAAACATAAAGAAAGAAGAGAATAAATAACATCTAAAAAAGTTGTGGTGTCTGTCCATTGAACTGTATTTCCAATATCTGAATTTTTCCTATTCTTTTTCCTTTTCCAATATTTTTCTTTCATTGTTCTTCTTTTCTTTTCCTACTATTTTTAAAATTCCCTCTCAATGAAAGTCCATCTAAAATCTGTTACAAAATCCATTTAAAGGAATAGTAATTTCTTTGGGAACTAAAGAGACAACTTGTGGATCTTCTAGCATATATCACATCAATGAAAAGAATAGGGAAAAAGTAAAAAGGGAAAGAATGGCCAAAAAATGAGAGAAAGAATAATTGTCGGTTTAATCGTTGTTTACAAATTTACCCTTATGCTTCAATAGTTTTTCTAAAATAAAAGTTGTTGTGCAACAATCACCTGAATACATTTACATATGCACCAGCGGTAAAGCCCGTGAATGAAACTGTACCTGTCTTGTTTCTTACCAAACGCCTTTTAGTGGCCATTGATTCTAAGATAAGCAATAACATGTTGAGAAGCCGGCCACTTCCCTTCTGTAACGACCCGATCGGTCGTTTTGAGCCCTAGCACGTAACTCAGCAGTTTGGGGTCATGAATAGCTTCACTTCAGGTATTAGGACTTGTACGCGTGGTCGGATTTAATTTCAGGAAGTTCGGAGTTAATTTGGAAAGAAAATTCTAATTTCGGAAGCTTTGAGTTGGAGAAATTGACTAAAGTGTGATTTTTGAGTAGACGACCTTGAAATCGGGTTTTGAAGGTTCTAACAGGTTCGTATGATGATTTTGGACTTAGGCGTATGTCCGGATCGGGTTTTGGATAACCCAGGAGCGTTTTAGCGCTTATTGTGGAAGGTTGGCATTTTGGAAGAATTTCATAAATTTAAGTTGAAGTGCATTTCAATGCTATAGATGTCTGTTTGGGATTCCGAGTCTGGGAATATCTCCGTATAGTGATTCTGGTATTGGGAGCGCGTCCAGATGTGGATTTGGAGGTTTGTAGGTCATTGTGGGCTCATTTGGCGAAAGTTAGAAAATTTGAAGGCTTTTGAGAAGTTTGACCGGGAGTGGAATTTTTGATATCGGGGTCGGATTTCAATTCCGGAAGTTGGAATAGGTCCGTAATGTTGAATGTGACTTGTGTGCAAAATTTAAGGTCAATCGGACGTGATTTGATGGGTTTCGGCATCGAATGTATAAGTTTGAAGTTCTAAGGTCCATTAAGCTTGGATTGGGGTTCGATTCATGATTTCGATATTGTTTGATATGATTTGAGGCCTCGAGCAGGTCCGTGCTATGTTGTGGGACTAGTTTGTGTGATTGGACGAGGTCCCGGAGGCCTCGAGTGTGTTTCAGGATGATTTAGGATTATTTCGGGTTATTTCGGATTGCTGTTGCTTGTATCTGGTTTCCTTCATCGCGAACGCGAAGAAGAAAAGCAGAGTGGGGGCGTGGAGTAGTTTGACCTTCGCGTACGGGGAGCTTTAGCGGCGAACGCGAAGCAGTGGTGTCTGCAGCCTTCGTGAACGCGAAGCTTCGATCGCGAACGCGAAGAAGGGCCTGGTCTGGGCAGATTGTTTTAAAGACGGGATTTGGCCATTTTTCCTTCATTTTTCATGCTACACTTGCTGCACGTTTTTGTGCAGGTGCATATATGTCTAGTGGCCTTATGGGTGCAGAGGCGCGGTTATGGCGGGGACTTAAGTGAGTTGCATTCTATACTACGATCCGCAGCCGGGAGAGTCTCCTTCAGAGTACTTATATTTTTCCTGTCCAATTTATATCCCGGACAACTGTTGTATTTTATTTTATATTTCTAGTAAATGCTCATGCACTTGTGACACCGAGTTTTGGGATGATTATGGATTATTATGTATTGTAATTATTAAAAATATTATTATTTATTTTGTAAATCTCATCTTTCACCATTTAATTGAAGGGAATATGATTTTAAAAAATATTAAAATGAGAATCAAGTTAGTATTTATTTTTTGGCTTGTCTGACAGCAGTGTACAGTGCTATCACGACCTTTAATAAATTTTGGATTGTGACACCTTCTCTCAAAATTTCACTGTAGCTCTTATATTTCCCAGCTCAAGAGTCAAGAGTACTTCAACGAGCCTAGCTCCTTTGTATGTAAAGACATGCCAGTTCCATATGGTATATTTCCACCTACATATGTCACGCACAAAAATAAATTCAAATCAAAGCACAAACTCTATTAATTTTTGAATAATCTGTACAATTATACAATTATCCATCCAGAAAAGTACCAAAACTCTGTTCTATTAATGTTACAACTACAAAAGTCATGTCCCTTCGAGGACATCCAAACATAAAAAAGAATTTAAAAATTCATTAACAATCGTTTCTTGCCTGAGATAATCCAGTAGCGACATTTTAATGTATGCGAACACTCAATTAATCATTAGCTATTGTTGAAGGAAGTGGGTAAATTCTGAGAAAATTATTTTTATTTCCATCTCTTCTTGCAATTTAGTGATCCCACTTCAACCTTACTCCTTCGGGTATTGATATTGATATTGTAAGCATATCAATACCCCCTCAACATATTTTGTTTATTGTTATGATATTGATATTGATATTGTACGGTGGGATCGGGTTGCACGCCGCAACAGGTAATATAAGGATGAATTATTATGGTGAAATAAGGATGAATTATGAAGTTGATCTTATATGGTGGAATCGGGTTGCGCGCCGCAACATATTTTGTATTTTGTATTCCTTGTTTTATCGTATTGGCTTCAGTTCCTTCGTACGAGACTCTGAGAATTCGTAATTCCGGTTGTCACTGTTTTTCTGAGGGTTGAATTATTGTCATTGACTTATTGCCTTGCCGTCATTTCCTAAGCTCTTTTCCTAATACTATCATTCTGGTGAATTGATTTTCAAGGTGAATTTACTACGTTGAGTCAGTAGCTCCCACTCTGCTGAGTTGTTAGTAATATAGTGATTTAAAATAAAAGAATTAATATCATGCTACTTTGTGTGACTTTTGAGTTAGAACTCGCCGTATATTTCAGTATTTACTATTTCTAATAATTGTTATATTTTATTTCAATTGATTTTTCAACTTAATCTCCTTAATCTGTCTGAGGTTTTTATTTTACTTAAAAAGGAATTGTTATTATGTTTTAATTTAATAAATTTATATTAAATGCAATAGCTTATTCAATGTTATATTTTATTTGAAAATGTTATTTTTTTCACTCAAATGATTTATAAAATAAACTCATCTTTCTCGTTAATTTTCTACTTGGTCTAGAAACTGTAAATTTACTTTATGATATATAAATGGAATCTCGTGAACATCTTAATTAGCATTTGACACGGATATTATGTACCGAGTAGCACGTGAATTTTGCCGTGCAAAGTGAGATAGAAAGATGTGGGTATAAGGTGTTGTGTGTGTTAAAGGTTTGGAAGATGTGATTTATGGTATGAGATTACGAGAATTGGGATTATTGAAATCGTGTATTAGAAACTATTTGATTGGTTGAGTTGACATCGTTTTCCCTACTTGAGCACATTTACACTTATATGTATCCCAACTATGTTGTTGTTTAATTACTTGGCTATTTCTTGTTGCTAGTCGTGTTTTCCTTGTCGCTACTACTGTTTGTAATCGTTTAGAGATTCTTGAAAGGATTGGTGAGGTGGCCTACAAGCTGGCATTGCCACCTAGTCTAGCTGCAGTTCATCCAGTATTCCATGTTTTTATGCTCCGTAAGTATCACGATGATCCGTCTCATTATTTTGGATTTCAGTTCAGTCCAGTTGGATAAGGATTTGTCTCATGGTGAGAAGCCGGTGGCCATTTTGGACAGGCAGGTCCAAAAATTGAGGTCGAAGAGAATTGCTTTAGTAAAGGTTCAGTGGAGGGGTCAACCAGTCGAGGAGGTGACTTGGGAGACCAAGAATGATATGCGTAGCCGTTGTCCTCATCTTTTCACCACTTCAGGTATGTCTCTATACTCGTTCGACGACGAACGTTTGTTTTAAAAGGGGAGGATGTAACAACCAGGCCGGTCGTTTTGAGTATTTTAGCCCCGATCCTTTATTTATTGCTTCATCTCTGTCGTATTATGGTTATATGACTTGTCGGGGGTGTTTTATTTTGGTTCGGGTGAGTTTCAGAGTGAAAGGGGACACAGTCCCTAAGTTGGAGGCTTAAGTTGAAAGAGTTGACCGTAGTTTGACTTTTGAGTAGACGACTCATTTTGACAGTTCCAATATCTCCGTATGATGATTTTGAACTTAGGAGCATGTTCGGATGTTGATTTGGAGGTTCGTAGGTCGTTACGGGTTGAATTGGAAAAAGTTAGAAAGTTGAAGGTTTTGAAGGTTGAGAAGTTTGACTGGGAGTTAACTTTATTTATATCGGGGTCGGATTTCAATTCCGAAAGTTGTAATAGGTCCCTCATGTCATTTATGACTTGTGTGCAAAATTTGAGGTCAATCGGAGTTGTTTTGGTATGGTTCAACATTAGTTTCGGAAGTCAGATGTTCATAGTTTCAATAGGCTTGAATTGGGTTGCGATTCGTTGATCGATGTTGTTTGGTGTGATTTTTAGCCTCGAGTAGGTCCTTTATGTGTTTTGGAAGTTGTTGATATATTCAGACGGGGTCACGAGGGCCCCGAGTGTGATTCAGATTGAATCCGAAACCAATTTGGACTTAATCATTTTTGCTGAAGCTTCAGCCATTCTGGTGTCATCACCCATGCGGTGGGAATGGCCGCAGGCGCGGACTCACTAGTGCGAGTGAGGAAGCACAAAAGTGGAGAAGGCTAGCCAGGCCTGGGGTCGCAAAAGCGAAGGCCCTTCCACAGGTGCGAGAGCGCAGATGCGCCCAGGTTCAGCAAGAGCGAACGCGCATGTGCGCGATTTGGTCCACAGAAGCGAAATTCTCAGAGCATTAGTTGGAACCACACCTGCGATGGATTTTCCGCAGGTGTTGTCTTCGAGGGTTTATTTTCATTTTCATCTTTTGGACCTAGAGAGCTCAGTTTGTGGCAATGTTTCGAGGAATTTTCAAGGAAATCATTGGGGTAAGTGATTGTAACCCGGATTTGACTATATTACTTGAATCCATTATTATTTTCATCATTTAATTAGTGATTTGAGATGTAAATTTGGGGAAATATTTGTGAAACTTCTCAGACTATATTTTGGGGATTTGAAGTTGAATTTGAGTAATTCTTGTATGGTTGGACTCGTTATCGAATGGGTGTTCGAATTTTATAATTTTTGTCGGGTTCCGAGACGCGGGCCCGGAATTGACTTTTTGAGTAGACCTTTTTGTTTCTCTTTAAATATTGCAACTTTATTGTTCAGAATAGCTTCTTATAATTTATATTTATGGTATGTAGTTGTTTTGGCTAGATTCGAGCTGTTCAGAGTTGGATAATCGAGGGAAAGGTTTACTAGTGGATTGAGTTAGCGTGTTTTGAGGTAAGCGTCTTACCTAACTTTGTGTGGGGAATTACCCCTTAGGGTTGGTGTTGTTTGTGTTAATTGTGATATGTGGAAGCAGTGTACGCAAGGTGACGATGGTGTCACGGGCTAAATATGGTAATTGACCGGTTCTAGCTATGTAGATTTCTTTCATGCCTTTAATTGAGTTACCATGATATGTTATATTCATCACCATTAGTCTACCTTCATATGCTTTACTTGTCTTATCTCTTACTTGTTAATTGCCTTTACATGTTTAGCTAAAGTTATTGCTTTCTCTATTCATTATTCATTATTTAACCGTTGAGTTCCTTACGTGAAGCTGTTATTTCTTGGAATATCTTATTGTTGAAATCGGTATTGAGTTATAAAGGCTGTGATTCACATTGAGGCAAAGTTGTAAAGTTGTGAAATACCATTCTTGTTGAGTTATTCACTTTCGGTGGTTATTATTGAGACTCTTGTGTATATTGTGGTTGAGCCATGGGTTGTTTATTATGGAAACACTATTATTGTTGACTTCCTTGGCAAATTGTGATATTGAGCACTTGAGGTGCACTTTGTGATACGTTGTGATATTGATACACATGCGGTGGTATATATATTTGGGGTTGAAACACATGCAATGAGATAAGGTAGGCTTGATATGCGTATTGCTAGTAGAGAAACTACTTGAAGCCACACAATGTTATAGGGTGGGATAAAATACGGGAAGCTATTTTGGAAAAAAAAATAATTTTTAAAACTAAATATAAGGCTCCCGCGATGATATAATGAAAAATTATGAATTGTTTTGTGATATGAGACTATGAGACGGTACCTCAGTAGTGATTCTTGTTGATACTTTTCTATTACATTACTTGTGTTTTAGTTACTTTGTTTCCTTGGCATATCATTCCTTATTTTTTTTCCGTGATACCTTATTTACCTTAGTTTAGTGTAGCTATTCTTGGTATATTTCTCCATTGTTTTATTTCAATTGTTTATCATTATTACACTGTTATATACCTTTTTAGTTTCTTATTTATTCCAGTAGGGCCTTGACCTGACCTTGTCACTACTCTACCGAGGTTAGGCTTAACACTTACTGGGTACCGTTGTGGTGTACTCATGCTACGCTTCTGCGCATGTTTTTGTGCAGATCCAGGTACTTCTTACCATTCCAGGCACCAGTGAGTCGATTTCAGATTTGGATATTTCAAGGTATACCCGTCGGCGCCCGCAGGCCTCTGAGTCACCTTCTATCTAGTTTTATTCCATTTTCTTTCTTATAGATACTGTTGTATAGGGATGTTTAGTATACCCTTGTAGAGCTTGTGACTTGATATCACCGAATTTTGAGAAGTTTGTTTCTGTTGCATTGCGAAGTTCTTTTATAATAATTGCTGAGTTATTTGAGAGTTTTATCATTATATTCTGCATGTATGTTAGGTTTACCTAGTCTTAGAGACTATGTGCCATCACGACATCCTACAGAGGAAAAATTGGGTTGTGACACCGCTGGAGATCTTCCTAGTTAGTTAAAGTGAAAGCATATTATCGGGAATCTTATGAATAAAATTTAATTTGTGATAAAGCTAATCTCCCTTAATATCTTAAAACAGTTAAAAAAGGGAAATTCTAATCATGCATGCTATAGTAAAAACAACACAATAATTTTCTTACCTTCATGCTTGATCAACTGAATTACAAACTTACAAATATATAATAAAGATTTACCACCAAAAGATGCATTTTTCACAAACTATTCAAAAGTGAGTACTCACAAAAGAGATTTCGTTAGACATAACAATATGAAATGATTAGAATTGTGATAGCTTATCAAAATTCCTTTTAGTTTCTGAAGGCACAATATTTTCTAATTTCGCCCGTTTTCCCAGTAAGGACATAATTTTTTCCATCTTTAATTTATGATTGATTCTCCAAAATCCTTGAAGAAAGTGGATCCATGGATATTTACTTAGGACAAGATATAAACTTTTGTTTGATTATCTGTGAGAAGAGCAGTATCAGCTGTGAACAACCCTCTTCTTTTGCTAACCACACTGTAATAGTTAGGTGTCAAAACTCTTAAAGTTTTCGGGGTCCATTTCAATAATATGGTCACATCCCCTTGCTTACACTTGATCTTCAAATCACTTATGTAGTTTTAATATATGTTTGAGTCCATATCAGCTTTACCAGTAAAATTGTACAAACGATTTGAGAAGGAAAATCAATAGTGTGTCCTCCTATGAATAAATAGGGAGAAAACAATAAATATGATAGATTTTGGGATTCCTGAATTAACTTGTTACACTATGCAAACCATATTTTTTATCTGATAAAACAACAAGGTCTTTTTACAGTTAGGCCCAAGGAGACAAATGTTGTTTTCAAAGTAGTGAAGTTATCAAAAGGAGTTGGTAGATTTTTTGAGGCCTCTCAGAGAATTGAGACTCCCACATCTCTTTCAAGGGAATTGCCCAAGTTGGTCCGTTAGTCTCAAATAAAGAACGAATGATATATATAACATGCAAGAATGTTATTGACATGCTAATTAATAAAAGCATTGCCCTAATCAACTAGATTATATTTGTTACCAGTTTAACAACATAACAAGCTGCTGAGTCCAAACTATAAGAACAAGAGACAATGCCAGGACACTCTATCTAGCATCATCAATTACTTGGAACCCTCTCAAGCTTTGATTTGAAATTGCATCTTTATCTGCTTTATTACCTTTTGTTGAATTAAGCAGCACTTAACCATCATATCCCCTGCATGCAACATAAAGAGGAAAAAAAATCATATATTCAGAGATAATAAATATATTACTCCCTCCATTTTAATTTTACGTTATTTAGTTTGACTCGATACAAAGTTAAAAAGGAAGACTTTTGAAACTTGTAATCATAAAAGTTTTTTCGTGGCTTTTAATTTATGTGGGTATAAGAATTTCTCATTAAGGGTAAAGTGAGTAAAATGAAAAATTTAAAGTTAAATTAGTTTCAAACATAAAAATATTTCATTTTTTTTTGAACGAGCTAATAAGGAAAGTGTATCACATAAATTAAAACAAATGGAGTAACTTATAAAATATTAAATAGAGCGTGGTGCTTAATTACCCTAACAAAACAATCATGAAAGTGCATTCTCAACAAAGGAGCAGCCATGGTAGGAGCAAGAAAACCATACTGAGTTGTTGTTTCTTTCACAATTGCCTCCACATTTGGACATGTTTTCTTGTAGAAACCTACTTTTACACCTTGAAAATTAGCAACCTCCAAGATAAAAATTTGAAGAATTAGAAACGAAAAAAACTTTAATGTAATTGTCATTACTTTTTTGGACATATAGGATGGAAAAAATCTCACTGACTTGCTTTATTTAAGTGATGATTGGAGGGCACAAATGCATGCCCTTTAAATATGAAACACAGATGGTGATTTATCAATCCCTTGATTTGTATAAGTTGAATTTAATATTATCAAAATGGACTCACCAAAAAACAAAAATAATAAGAAGACAAAAAGGAAAAAGACAAAGAATTCAGTGCTTTAATAATTTGTCATGCTACTGTGGCACAATTGAATTAATTTTTGTTTTTGGAAAAAGAAAATTCAGTAGACTATAATCAATCTTATCAAATGCCAAACATGCAGGAATTAATACTTTTAGTACGCAAGACAGATTGATATTTGGCTATAATTTTTATATTTTATGGTATTATTTGTCTTATATTTTGATATAATAATAATTTATGTGACATTTGAACTTAACTGAGTTGATTTATATATAAAGTGAAGAAAAAGTTGTAGAAAGTCGTACTTAGAAGAGACAAAATAGAACATGAAAGAAAGACACTGTAAGACAGCGAAAGAATAGCACCTGAAGTAGTGGAAGGCCATGAAAAACCTCAACCTTGGACAACACAAGTCCAAACCCAACGCTCCATTAATGCCGCCTCTAATAGCGCGAGGCAAAGAAATATTAGCGCCTCTAATGGCGCCTCACGCTGATGGGAGCTTGTCCGAGCCAATTTTGCTCCCCTCTCAGTGTTGGACTTAGTTACTTCGGTCTAGACTCTACCTTACCCTATAAATACCCCCTAAACTCGTCTTGTACGGGATTGGATATTTTTTGGAGGCAACGAAGTCTACGGAATACCTTTGGATCATGGAATCATTGTGTTCTTCTCTTTCACTAGTATTTGTAGTTTTATGCAGTCATACACCATTTGATTGTTCATATGACTATGAGTGGCTAAATTTCCCGTTTTCCCACCAAGAAGAAGCCAAAGAAAAGTTCGCACCAAACTGGCAAGGTCCTTACGTGGTTCACCGAGCACTGTGGGGTGGAGTTCTAATCTTGGCAGAAATGGATGGAAGAATCAACACGAAGCCCATCAACTCGGACGTAATCAAGAGATACTATGTTTAAATACAAATAGAGTTAGGTTTTGATGTAGTAGAACTACATTCAACATCACTTCCCACAGAGGTATACGTAGGAAACCCACGTAGGGTTCGGTTTCTCTCCCCTTTTCTCTTGTAATAGAAAAACCAAATGTCATTTTGTATGTTGCTCTGGAACTATGCTGGCTTGATTTCCTCAAAAAGGAATACGTAGACAATCCTCATCGGATTCAGTCGTCTTTTGTAATTGAACTACGTTTTGGCGTGATTCCATTTGGATACGTAAGCAGTCTGAGTCAGACTCGGCCATTTTCATTCTTAATCTCATCATTCGCATCTGTTATAATTGAACTACGCTTTGACCTGATTGCATTTGGATACGTAGGCTGCCTAAGTCAGGCTCGATGATCACCTTCATCATATTTTATCATAATCCACGAACTACGTTCAGACCTGATTCCGTTTTGGATACGTAGGCAACCTGAAAGGGTTCGGTCATAACCTTAGGAAAAGCCTTATAATGCATAAGTTCGAATTAGGATGCAGACGCAACAGCAAGCAGCCGCATTGTCAGAAGCACACGGAAGATCGACATCAACAAGACTATGTTCTCAAGAGAATACGCTCGCGTGTGGATAATTTTTCGTAACATGTCATAATCCGGAACGATGGCATTTGCCTTAAAAACAAAGTATTTTCAAAATGTTTTCTAAACATAATCCGGAACGATGGCATTTGTTCCATCTACCGAACTTCGCGGTGCAATCATGTCAAAGGAAGAGGCAAACCAATATTGCGGTCGACACAAACCAACTTCCCCACCCCTACTAAGAATTTTTCTTTGAGTGCAGGGTCACTAGGGAATAAGGAAGCACTAAGACCACACTGGGGAAAATGACGGATCCGCCACTTGCCTAATATTATCTCTCTTCATCCTTTACTTAAATTTTTCGGATACAGCTAAAGCTAACCTTTGAACCCTTTGCAGGTATCTCGGAATCAGATAGCTGACATAGAAAAACCTGTACATAGCAAATCGCATGCTCAAACAATTGGAGCACCTTATACAAAACAGATCGTTGGCTTCACCAATTGAAGTCTTGTACATAGAAAACCGCCTGCTCAAACAATCAGATCACCTTGTACAAAATGGATCGTTGGCTTCACCAATTGAAGTCCTGTATATAGCAAATCTCCTGCTTAACTAATCGGAGCACCCTGTACAAATGAGCCGTCGACTTCATCAATTGAAGTCCTGTATATAGAAAACCGTCAGCTCAATCGACCAGAGCGCCATGTACAAATCTAACGTTGGCTTCGCCAACCGGAGCCTTGTATATAGCAAACTGCAAAATTCACCAACTGAGCAATTCGCATCGCCACTCCGTCGCAATGGATGCCAAAATAGAAAGTTGCAAACCTCGTCACCGATGTTCTGCCAATCGATGGCCGCAACTTAGCTTTGCAATCAAGAGTATCTCTTAGGCATGCTTTTATTTCATTTGCTATTGCTTTGAATATTTTGACGTTTTGCTCATGCAGCTTCAGGCATGATTACGGTTTTAGTCAATCACTCCCAAGCGAAGATTACTTTACATTTCAGTGCAAAGCTCTCCCAACAAGCGGAGACGCACTCTACAAATTAAGCTCTGCCAACAAGCAGAGACATTTCTCAGTGCAAAGCTCTCCCAACAAGCGGAGACGCACTCTGCAAGTCAAGCTCTCCCAATAAGTGGAGATAATTTTCAAATGCTCCAACAGCTACGGAACGGTACACATCCCGGCTAACAAATTGAGTCAAGATCAAGTATCTCATCATCCTAATCCCAAATAACGACTCTTCGGCAGTCAGGCATCATCATCCCTACATCATTCACATCGCATCTTAGTATATTCTGCAGTGCAATATATTGGTATCCGTGTATTTCATTTGTTTTGCAGGAACAAACATTGCACCGTGAAACTTTTCTAAGCAGCAGACCAAACTATAACGCTTTGAGGGACAACAAACCCATTAGCGGGCCAAGTATCCAAGTTCAAGCACAGAACGACCAGTGAAACTCAAAATTTTCAAATTCTTCAAATCAAGCCGCAAAATTCAAGCTATCATGAGCCCCAATCCTACGTCTCACTGTATTGTCATAATACGATACTGGGGCAATTCCTGCGAATATCGCTTCCTCAAAATCATCATTCCAGAACTACATGAGGCCTGATCCTCGTTAAGCCTGAGGTATGTAAGCAATTCAAGGCCAGAATTCGGCCCTAATCTCTCCAACTTCCTTAAGTCAATCAACTCATAATCTTTATGCCACTCCTGCAATGCATGCCTAAAGTCAAGACAAAATTGGCTTTGGTTCAATTTCTTTGCTCGAAAACTCTTTCATCATCTCCGGTCAAAGAGGGGCAGCTGTTGACAACCAATTTTGACCCTCCTTTTTAAATTAATATATTTATACTTAATAATTTACAATGAATATTTTAAAAGTATTTTCTAGTAATAAAACTTATTTTTACAAATTAATTAAGAATTAGTTTTAAATTTAATCATGTAGTATTAATATAATGTAATTACAAATATACTTACTATTTTAAGATTACTTATATAACTTTTAAATACATCACATAGGACTATATAGTTAATTTAATGAATTACTCTTTAATTTCTAGTTAATTAGACTACTATGTTAATAATTCGAAATTAGTGTTACAATTAAGAAAATGAAGTATTTTTTACAAATAATTAATTGCAATAATTAGTAGTATATTTGATAATTATAATTTTACCATATTTTATTGAAAATTGTTAAGTTTATTTAAATTAATTTCAAAAAGCGTATTAAAAGGCAAAAGGCTACAATTGTAATTCTTAATTAAAAGCAAAGTGGCTATTCTTTACATTAATTTTAGCCCAATTACCAAGCCCAAATGGATCTGACCCAATCCAAACACCCCATCTTTTTCCACTTTGGCAATCCTTGCCATCACCTTTGCACCAATCACCACTTGCCATGTCACCCGTCTCCAGCACACACAAAACAAACACAATTCATCTCGGTCATCCATCTCTTAAATCAACGGCCCATGTTTTAACTCTGTTTTCTCTTTAATTCTTAAGCATCCAGAGATTTATTTTCAACCGTCTGATCCAAGTAATCCAACGGCCACCGATTTTTTCCATTTAAATCATTTCTAAATTCCTAATTATCAAACTGATCGGAGTCGTTGATCAATAGATCCAAAGGCTCCCGTTTCATCTCCCAACTTAAACTTAGAGACGACCCCTAAACTTACCCAAACCCTAATCACTTCTCACCTCCCCTGTCGCCTCTCTTTCCCTCTCCTCTCTCCTTTATCTAACCCCTTCAAACCCATCAGTCATGAAACCTTGCACGAATCAGTGCAAGGTCACAAAACTTTTACCAAATCGTCCTTCCCTACATCTCCATCCCCTGAATCCCGTTGATTTTTCCTTTTTTGCTCTTCAAATCTGAGAGATCAGATGCGGCCAGTAAAGTCGAAACCCTATTTCTTCTTCGTTCTTTCAAATCCAACTTACAGATTTGTCTCCTTTGTCCCTGGGTGATCAAGCCAGTGATTTCAGTTTCCATTTTCATTGATTAAATTCGAAACCCCTAATTTGAAACCCTAGACCTAAATGATAAAATCATTCATCTAGTTTCTTCACTCGTTCTTCCAAATCAGAGCATGCTTGAGCTCCTCTTGATGATTATTCTTAACCAGAGGTCAAATGCAATGACCTCTGGCCTTTACCCGATGGTTTCATCACTTGTAACTGATGTCGTGCACTAAGGAAAAAGCTTCATTCATTTTCCTCTCCGATTCACTCTGATTTCACTTTGTCTCTTTAGATTTTACCCAATCCTGCTATCATCATTAATCTTTCGTCACTTTTCACTATCATTTTGAATATGCTAAAACCCTAATAGCCTTAATGGAACTATAAATAGGGCATTTAATAATCTCATCCACCACCACCTAACACTGAAGAAAAAACATACCAAGAACACCTGTAAAAGGCAGAAAATCAATATAGTAGTTTTAGAATTTCTTCGGTTAAGGCTAAGCTCTTATTCGAATTCTGATTTTGCTCTGAGGTGCTCATTTGGTTGAAGTATTTGAGTTCTTGGATCCTAATGGTTAAACGAGTCATATTTCGTCTGCTGCCCTAAGAAAGGTCAGTGCACTTTCACCCTCTTCTCTTCTAATTATTTTACTTGAATACTATGTACATGATGTTGTTTTTCCATTAACTATATTAGCTTATAATATTTGTCACTAGCATAAAAAATGTTATCCCCAGTTCATGTTAGAATGTTGTTGATCTGTAGTCATTCATCATGTTTTCTGCATCTCAAATTGATATCGACTAACATGTTATAGGACTTTAATGACTCTCATTTCTGAATCCTAATAGTCTACATGATTAAGTTCCCTTAATGTGCTTCAAATGACTTCTCATGTCTACTTAGATTTCATAGTTTTTCATTGATGAGTCTGTTGTGATCTCTACCTCTACAAATTATTTTCTTGCATCTTCGTTTGCCTTGTGGTCGAGATTATTATTTGATGATCCTAGCTAGGATGAACCTGAAAGTTGATAAGTTTATATCCTTCACCATTTAACGAAAGTATGAAAAGTTATGTGTTTAAGTGCTTTGCTTCTATATACCTATGTCTAGTAATTCTGAGAATAGCTTCTGAGTTGTCGTTGTGACAATCTTGTATTTATATCTAACTGCTGGTTGTATCTATATGAAACAGTGTTGTTAGGGTAAACTCTTATGAACTTCAGTGACCCTTTTGCCTATATTCTGTTGTTATCAAGTTGTCTTTCATAGAACAAACATAGTTATGACTATTTTCAAGCTTGACATCACTATCTCATGTTTAGATAAAGCCTTCAGTTACATGTTTGAGTCAAACCTGTTTGGTATAATCTTTCCTTTGTCTATAATTCCCCTCTCTTTATGACATTGCTGACTTGATTCTATAACATATAAAACTTACCTTGTCTGTATAAGATCACCACCCCATTTGAAGTTGTCTATAACATATAAAATTGATTAAATATCTCATGTATCCCTGCTTGTCTGCATGAATTCATGATTCCATACTTTTATTTTGAAGTTGTACTCAGTCCTCTCTCTCCTGCTAAACTGAAACTGAATCTGATTTTTATAATCTTATGAGAAGTTCTTTATTGATGTTGCCTGGACATAAAGATTTGCTTGAGATTAATATTATTATGAGAATGATCTGGTTAAGCATCTTTAGGAACTCCATTTTTGAATTTATAACCTATAGCCATACACATTTTGACCTTGTTGATTTAGGATCATATATGTGGCTATTGTTGTTTTACCGATATGTCTGTCCCCAATAATTAATTCTAAGAGTCCTGATATCTTTGATAATACCTATAGTGTTTGATAATTATGACCATCTATCTGAATCCTTGTAGACTTTTAAGTAATATTGTCAATATGTTAGTTGCAAAGACTAAGTTAACTAATCTATTGATATAGACATTTGTGTTGCTGCATATCTGAACTCTGTATTCTTTACCTTTCCTTTGAATGTGTTTTCCCAGTGTTTAGACCTTTAACAGTATATTATAATATTTCTGTTTCTCTCACGTATGTGTTCGAAGTCTGACCTTCAGATTTACTTAATATGCGGATTATTCATTTGATATCAGAAATGTAGTTGTAGAATGAAGTTGTTCTTGTATCCTTATATTACTCTGATAGGAGGGAAAGTATACTTTTTGTGGTAGGGAATTTTATAGTATTTAATTTACATTAAAAGGGCCTCATTGACACTTAAACCCATAGGAAAAATGAGTCGTTAGTGGTTAGGGGTATTTGGGAGTGGAGTTTAACTTTAGGTTGGGATGCTCTCCCCGACACAGGCATTGACCTGGGCCTTGAGACCCTTAGGAACTTTGAAGTGTCAGGGGATTCAAAGGGAGCATCGACCTTGAGTAGAACTCTCTCCTTAGCCCTTAATTCATTGACACTTGTTGTTCTTTAGGGGTTTAGTGTTTAATGACAATAAAAGGTTTTCAATATAAATTATTTGCCATGTATAACCACCACATTAGTATAAGTTTCCTATAGTATTTGAGTATTAGTATTCTGTTATATTTTTCTCCAATCATTTGTCTATATGCTTCATACATGGTTGAATATGCATAATCCATATCTAATGACCTTCTCCTTTTTTAGACATGTACAGTTATTTGGGCTTGCCGAGTTCCTAAGGAACTCAGGCCCAAGCCCAGTACTGTTGCATTATTGGGAGTCCGCAGTCAGCTGTTGTCGTCCTTTCATTGTTGGGCCTGCCTCTTTGAGGCCCAATTACCATAGTCCAATCCTTGCCCTCTAAATTCCCTTTACTATTGTTTATTGCTTCGTTAATTCAGTTTACTACTTTGCTAGTTTAGTCTACTGTTTGTTGCATTTTGTTACATCTTTTGTTGTTATTCTATCATGTATTTAACACGATTACATGCTTTACTCTATACATTAAGTCACATAAAACATAGGCAATCCCTAAACAATATAGGATTTTAAAAAATTAGTTAGTAATTAATTCCCATTTCACTAATTACATTTGTTTATATCATCCTATGTTTTCGCTCACCTATTTTTCTTAACAAGATTTTGAAGCCTCAGAAGTTAGCAAAAACAGCAGCCCCCATTTTCAAAAGAAAAATCAGATCTGAATCGCAAGGTTAGCCTTCTAAAAGAAAGCCGACTCAAAAACCAAAGTGTTGCTACCCAGCAAAGATTTCAAAACGATTCCTCAAGTCTAATATTTAAGATTTCAGAAACCAAGGTATATCTTAGACTCACCCTTTCACAAACATCTCTTAGAGTTACATAAACACCCATTCTATAAAGCCAAGTGTTTAATAACCCTTTTCACATGCTTTATAAATATCAACCACTCATATACATATTTCAAAAACTCTTTCAATTATATCCACTAACATATATTTTTAGACTCCTTATAAATTCACACCCCTTTTAAAGTCTCACATCTCTTTTATTAACATCATATACTCTCACTTATATATACGGTAAGTCATATCTTTAGAACGCTAATTAAGGCATAGTATAAATAATTGATTCCAAATCTAGTCTAAGTCCCATGGAGCTACCTCAGGTAGATTTTAAGGGGTGCCTAACCCCTTCCCTTAGAAGAACAAGAACACTTACCTATAATCTCACTGGTTAGCAGACTAATAAAGAATATGACTTAGTAATTAAATAGGTACCCTGGTATACCCTTAAATATTAGGTGGCGACTCTCTTTTATCAACAATAGAGAAATCACAAGTTGAATCTTGTTTTGACTAGTGCAAAATAGGGTGCAACAATCCTATTTTTGGATAACTTCATATACATACACTTTTCTCATCTTCTTTACTTCTTTTTTTTCTTTTTCTTAGCTCTTAGAGTTTCTTCTTCTTCTTAGTTGTAAAATCGGTTTGTTAAATTTGTTGTTATTTTAATAATTTGATGATTGAGATTTATTTTTTATTATATTTGAAAGTTTTATTTCAAATTTGAGCTCATTTGGGGTAGATTTGAGCATTGAATCATGTATTGGATTGTTGAAATTCGAAGAACAAGTTTATGTTTCAGAACTTAAGATTCGAAATCTGAAGTTGTATTTATTAAATTGAATTACTTAAGATTCAAATTTCTAAAGTGTTATGTGAAAGATAAAAGAACTTCAGATTTGATTTCTGAAGTTGCATTGAAGAGAACTACTTCAGATATGAATTTTTGAAGTTGCATTTGAAAGATAGAAGAACTTCAGATTTTTTTTCTGAAGTTGAATTGAATAGATTGAACTATCAGATCCGAGCGAGAACACTTTGCAAGATTTTGTGCAATGCAAGTATAACTTTAATGGTTCCCCAAAAGTGGGTATATAAGAAATGGCTTCTTCTCAATGGCCTTCTAAGTCCATTAGCATCATCCATTAGTTATCCACAACTTCTCTTCGCCCCAAGCCCCCTTTCGTCTCTCTCCGAACTCTTTTTCATTTTTGGCATGGTATGACAATATACCCATATAATTAGCAAAAAAAAAAAAGCCCTGCTTATAAATATTGGCATCAGGTAGCCAATAAAGGTATATCACAACAAAAACGTGTATATCACACTTTATTTTTACTTCTTTGTGTATATCAAAATGTATATTAAAATTTTATTTTCATTCTTGGTTTATCTAAAATATAAAATTATAAATATAGTTATTTAAAATTTATTGTTGTCTCTATATCAATGTATATCACAATAAAAATAATTATATTATTTATATATCGCAATGTATAACACATCGAATATGTGTATACCAAAATGGATATCACAAGTTTATTTTCCTTCTTTGTGTATATCAAGAATTTATTTTCCTACTTTATATATCAAAATGTATATCAAAAAATTATTTACTGTCACAACTAGCTCTAAACATGTTATATCAAAATTTATTTTCCTTCTTTGATCAAGAACAAAAAAAATAAAAAAAATTCCCCAAACCCCACTAGTGGGATTTTATTGGGTATGATGATTTGATCAAGAACAAAATTGAAGTAAGTTTATTCAAAATGAATTTCGCCCTCTTAAAATCAAATTGGACAATTTAACCTTATAGTGCCAAATCTAATAATGTATATCACGATATATAATATAATATACACATAGATATACATGGTGATATACATAGATGTGTACCATCTCTCACACATATATGTTTTTCCCACAATTAAAAAAAGAGGGGAAAAAATTAGAATCTGCCTCTTGAAAAGAAAGAGAAGAAGAGGGAATGTCTCGGAGTAGAGCCTATTTCCTTCTGTAATTCATGTCATATTTTCATCTGTAATTCATGTCATAATAGTAGTATTAAGGTCATTGACTGAAAATCCCAATGAAGTAGTCTTGCTGTATTTTTTGAACTAGAGGCTAAAAAATTTCTCTTCCGTGGTTGTGTATACAGTCAGACATCTCTATAAAAGCATCCCTATATAACAACACTTCTCTATAAAAGCCAAACTTTTTCGGAACCAATTTTTATGTTATGTTTGTTGTGTATACCGTCAGACATCTCTATAACAGCATCCCTATATAACAACACTTCTCTATAAAAGCCAAACTTTTTCGGAACCAATTTTTATGTTATGTTATAATATATGTTCTCTATAACAACACTTCACTATAATATCCAAAAATATTCAGAACAAACGAGGTTGTTAAAGAGAGGTTTGAAGTTTTTGGTTTTACTTGATCCAGACTACAATGGTGCAGTACAACTTTAAATGGCATATTGCCACTCGAAGCCCCAATTCTATATATATATGTGAAAAAGAACATTTGACACAACTCTTTTGAGAACTTGAACAGGCAAGAGCTGTTGCGCAGTAACAGCGAGACTTTTAAAGAAACTGATTACTTCAACCAAACAGCCACACCAGTTCACATGCTCAAGCAGTGTTAGGACCTCATTAACCTTATGTTGAAGCTAACCAAAAAGCATCTCTTCAGCCGCATCATAAGCTTTTAGTCAAAGGAAACTGACTCAAGTTCCTTAGTATCGCAATGCAGAAACAAAACTAGAGTTTGTACACAGTACAAAGGCTACGATTACTGAATGAATCAAGATCTAAGTTGCTCGGACAAGGGTGCGGATCATTCCGGCTAAAAATAATTCAAAAATATGAAAATATGAGAAATTTTGTGGAATACGTATAGCTTGTAAGGTATGAATTTCTTTTTTATTCTCAAGTTGTAGATAAGTAGATTGATTTATTAGATAAGGTATTTTCTTCAAACTTACCCTAGTTTTGGTTCTGATTTCGGAAATCAAATTGTATCTCGTCTCGAAATTTTTCGTCCATCGTGGTCAAAGTACCCAAAATTGTTTGACCAGATCCGGTACGGATCCCATACCCACACTCATACTAGCGTCGTGTCGACACCAGTGCGGCACCTAAACTGCTGTGTCGGAGCAACGTAGACCAAGATACATGCGAGCCAACCTTTCAGCTTGATTTGTCTTTAGAGCCTTGTGAATATTTCCTGCTGAGCAATCACCATTAATGATGGTATTTTTAAGCACTTGTTTGTAACAAATCTCTTGTTTGACATATCTTTCAACACACTTAGCTTCATAATATTTCTCACGTTCAGCAAACAATCGATAAGCATGTATACGTGACAATGTTTGGCTTTATACCATCTAATATTATTGCTTCCTTCAAAAGGAATTCATCTTCCAGATTCCCCATTTTGCAAATCCCATGAATGAGGCTATTATAAGAGGCAACATTTGGCACGACAATCAAGTTTTCCATCTCTCGAAACAACCCCTTCGCCTCGTCCACCCTTCCTCCTTTACAGAAAGCATGTTCAGTGTGAAGACAGTACACCTATGGTTTAACACCATATCTCAAATCTCCGGAAACCTTATAAAACATCCAAATATCATTCTCTTGCGCTAGAAAACTCAACGGAAGGTTGCAAGTTTTCAATGAGGGAAACTAACCCATACATGTCAACGACTCCGGACACCAAACATCTACGTGCTTCATCCTTAACTCAGCCACAAAATTATTCACGAGCCATTTAATAAAATCTTCCCCACCCAAATAGGTATTCCCAGCAGTGGCTTTCACCTCAGAAATCCTTTGATAAATAGTCAAGATAGACACATCACAAATATCGCTTTCTAAATAAAGAACAAGAACATTCTGCTCACCTTTAATTGAACCTTCCATGTTCAAACCATAGGAACATCTCTCTGTTGTCCACTTTGCAAGAACAGGTGCATACAATTCTCTTAAAATATTAAACAACTGTTGTTGATCCAACTTAAGAGAAGTAACATTATTCGCAGAATAGTCTGGAAGCCATTGGTCCATCGGTAGCATTAAACACTTCACTGTCACGCTCCCTGTGCACCTTGCAGTTGCAAAGGACCCTTCTTAATTCCCAAAAGCATCAATGATCTTGGTTCATCAAATAAGAACCAACCGACATGTCCATCAGTTCCACAATCAGGTTTACAAGAATAAGGATAATCTTCAGAGCGAGCATGAAATTTGCACGGTGGCTGAATAGATCCAGCAGTGGCCAACAGATGATTGGTCCCTGCTCATTGTCCCACACTGCCAGGTAACAACCCAACGAGCCCGCTCCACCATCTGAAGAACAAAAGAAGAGTGTTTACAATCACTTTCTTTGTATCTCCAATGAGCCACGAAACCGTATTTAGCTTGCAAGTGCATCTCCTTTTTGCAAATCTGAACTTTATCCATATTAAGCTTCTTCTTTAGCACCTTGCAGTAAATGTTGTATAAACTCTTATAACGTCCTGAAAGAACATGATAATTGGAGGATGTATTTGGCACCACATAGGCTTGATAACCATGAAAAATCAGAAATGACTCCTCAGGAATAAAAGGACTAATCGACAGATATGGGATAGTCTAAAATATTGTAAAACCCATGGGATTTATTGGCAACATGAAACAAGGAACCATTTACCTGTCCCGTATCCACCCACTTTCATTTGTGTAAGCCAAAAGCATGTAAAAGCGAATAGCTCTACTAGGACCACGAAATTTTGCAAACCTTTCCTTGTTCGACATTGCATCGACACCTGGCGGGCAAACTTCATGGAAAGCAGTTGATCAAAATCAGGAACCCACCAATTGCAACCACCAGCCCCCAAATTTGCAGCAACAAAGTTCTGAAAATTGGAAGACTCCATTGCCACCAGGCAGATCAAGTAACTGGGAGAAATAGAGACAACTCCTTACAATGAACAGCTTAATCCACTGGGTGTCAGTCTGGTAAGAACTTTCATAACACTTGGCTTTCATCTGAGATAGCCTTTGTCGCAGAGTACCACCTTGTGGATTCTGGATTTCAAAAAAACAAGCTCCTCAGCCGAAGTGTCGCCACCAACAATAGCCACTGGTGAAGGCATTGTTGTGCAATGGCGAAGCGACTCGATCGCAGTACTCTAGGCGCTGTCAAAGAATATCTTGTCCACAGGGCTTGAATATCCTTCAACCAATCCAGAGTCGAGCTCTCCGATACACTCCTTCACATCACTGGCAGTTGTATCGTCCACTATGGCTTCCTGCATCACTGTTAGTGGCTAGCCTGCACGGCTGGACATGCAGGAAAGATAGAGCTGGTGTCGCACAGTTGCTTAGACATAATCGGGTAATCTTCTTGCATCTTCAGTAGCAAGCCAAGATTGCTGGAGATTCGAGTGTTTACCATTGATTGTATTGATAACTCAAAGAAAATTACAAAGGAAACTGATAAAAAGTACAATAAGGAAAGCAGAATGGAGATGAGAAGACTTAGAAGAACAGGGATGAGAAATCAAAACTTGCTCAACAAACTTCTTGCCTACTCCACTATAATGGCACTGTGTTATTAACTAACCCCACCCTCTACAATCTTTTGACAGAGCTAAGCCCTTAACCTGGATCCCAAGTATAATATGTGAGCCCTTATGATGGTTTCTTAATTCTTTTGCTTCTTCTCAATGGCCTTCTAAGCGCACCAGCATCATACTGTCCTATTTTCCAGCTTCCATGCGCCCTTTTGCAGGATACTAAGTTAATATTGACGGCACATCATGGACTGGGTGGCCTTTCTTGTTTCTTTCCATTATCCTTCGAGCAAGAGAAACTTGCTTCCCAACGGCAAATATGAATGCCTTTCCTTTTCCACCAGCACCCCTGGCAGTTCTTCCAACACGACGTACATATTCGCTAGGGTCTCGAGGATAATCAAAGAGGACCACATGGTCTACACCTTCAAAGTCAATACCTCGGGATGCTCTGCAACATTGTTTAGAAGACATCAATTCAGATCTCTTGTCCCTTTTTCTTGTTGATTAGTGAGGAAAATAACTGAAGCACGTCATCTAACTGACATATGAATAACTATATGAAAAAATCTAAAAAGGAGTTTGCTACAGAATACCTGTCGGTGCACACCAAGAACAAAGAAATGTTCTCCATCTTTGAGCGGCGAAACTCCTCCATGTTTGCAAGTCTCCTTCCTTGGTCCAGTGCAGCATGGAAGGGTAAAATTTTTATGGAGAATCCTTTCCTGTCAAAGCGCTTTAATGCATTCTCAACTTTTCTGCAGCTATCAATCTGCATATGCATGCAGGAATGAGAACTGTCATATATGCAAACCAAGAGCAATAAATATACTTGCAGAAGAAAGTAAATCTTATTCACCTTGTTACAGAAGACAATTGTTTTTGGAACTGGGCTATCCTCCACCAGATGAAGTAGGGCATTCTTTTTATTGAGAAAAGCTGTGTCCGGACTTTTTTCAGCTGTTTCATCTCCACTGCAATCTACAAGGAACTGGTAGTGCGAAAAACAGAGCATCAGTGCCATAGTTATGGAGACATGACACGACTCTTCTTATAATATAAAAAAAGACATGAAATGACTCTATGCCCAGATTGGTGTGTTTATGTGTATCCATGGAAGACGCCTCTCACCTTTTGAATAGAAGGTAGTGAGGCTATTTCAGTATAACGAAGCAAGAGTTGAGGCTCTATGATGCAAGAAGGACAAGACACAAAATAAAGACTTAACGTAGTCTGTTAGATGAGTCTAACTGCAAAAATGTCTACCAAATAGCTAGAAGGACTGACTGGATGGCAGATCCATTAGAGTGCCCCTGATTGGAAGGAAGGAAATATATTTGTAAATCTTGTCCAGCTACAGAGGAATGAGAGTGGAGACTACATGTAACCATCAAACTAGAACTTCACCTCAAACAATGACCTTAGGAAGGAGTCTTGTACATTCATGCTATCACATAATATGTCATTAAGCATGGGAGTTGTATAGTTGAAACAGATCAAATTAACTTGTATATTGTGCTTGTCAAATGGTAAATAATGCTTTAGCATAAAATAGACAGAAAAGAAAATCCCCCACATTGTCATGTACTTTAGGATGTTGGTAGCATAAGGTAGACTATATGCTACCTCTCTTCAAGAAAAGCTACTGATTTTCCAACGTGTATCTATCAGCTAAGTTACTCGGACGCGGGTGCGGATCTAGAGGTCGGATCCTTCAAGATGTAAATTCTAAGATTCGGGGATACGGATCTTAGTATGGATACGGGTGCGGCGATCCGGCTAAAAATAATTCAAGAAAATAAAAATATAAAAATATCTCTAAATTATGAGAAATATTTGAGGAATACTTACATATAGCTTGTAAAGTGTGGATTTCTTTTTTTAGTCTCAAGTTGTAGATAAGTAAAGGATTGATTTCCTAGATACGGTAAGCTATTTTCTTCCCCAGTTTTAGTTTTGATTTCGAGAATCAAATTGTATCTTGTCTCGAATTTTTCCGTCAGTCGTGGTCAAAGTACCCAAAATTATTTGACCAGATCCGGTACGGATCCCATAGCCGCACCCATACTAGTGTCATGTCGACACGGGTGCGGCACCTAAACCGCCGTATCGGAGCAACTAGATTTAGAGTACCAGCATAGGTTTCTTATTTCCATTTGAACTTTTTTGTAATTATCACATACAGAAATTTCTTTTTATTTTTTTGACAATTGAGAAATCACTGAGGGCTAGTGACACATGGTTCGAAACTCGGTGGATAATGGGTCCACCCCTCTACCCTTTTCCACTTAAGTACCATGCTTTAGTCTGCAGCACGGTTTGAACTTGTAATGTGCATCTTATCACACAACACGACACATCTAGTGTTGCGTTTTTACCACTAGACCAAAGCCTTAGGAGCCACATCTAAACATTTCTATCTAAACAGTTTCATTTTCTACTGATACACTCTCATATTGATATTCTTTTCCTCCTAGTACGGAAAATATTTATGAAAATTTCAATATTACGAGGATATGGACCGAGAAACAATAGCTCCATAGAACACAGGTTGCAATTATTAAATTGTTACCATAGAGTGAACAAAGAAAATGATATAGTTTTAATTGCGGAAAAACTATCAGAAGGTAAAGCAAAGACAAAGATAAGAATATAAGTAGGAGAGATGATAAATCTAACATATCAAAAGCAACGGGTATTAGAATTTAGAACTGCCTAAAATTTCTGAAGCTCGGTCACTCAACTCTTATGCGAATCCAGCTAGGAGAGAGAAGTTTTGGTACTAGATATCTATACGGATTTCCCTAGAACGAAGGGATGTTGTCCTCAACAAAGGAACTCAAGCATCCAAGATCAAGTGAAAAATAAATCAAGACTCGAAGAGCATCTGAGCTGAAGATTATTTAGTTCGTAGTGTGGAATCTAAATTCATTGTTCGTGAGAACCATCCAAGTGTTTGTGGCGAATAAGTCATACACAAATTCAAGACGACGATTCGAGATCAAACTTTTCAAGCCCTTGAATCGCAATCAAAGTCGAACTCAATATATCTAATATTCTTCTTGAGAAGAATCAGAAGAGACTATAGAGAATAGAGATTGCAACCTTCATTGCATCTTGAAATCGAATATTATAATTTGCAGCGTTTTTCTTGCCTTGATTATTTTCAGGCACGAAACTTGTGTTTACATATATTTTGGATTACCACAAACTATTTCAAGACCTCAACATATCCACACAATCAGAATAATGAAAGTCAAAGAGCAAAGAATTCTTTATCATCCAGGACAATGAAGACAATCATTAGAAGAACCGCATAATAACCAAAGAATCATCCAATGTCACTCCTGTTTAATTTATCTCTTTTTCCTTTTTTGCCTTTTGTATCGGCATAGGGTGCTGCAATGCAAACCACCTAAACTTTTATTCCAAGTAGCTACTTCCATTTGTTCATCGATGGGACCTCTGAGATTCAATCATAAGCCAATTTCTCATAACACAACCCCCACCCCACTTTCCCCATTCCATAAAATAATAAAGTAAAGAAGGCTATTTTGGTCAAATTTTCTCCCGATCGGATAGGGAAAATAAAAATGGATGGTTCTTTCATCCCACTGATAAAAGTCTAACTAGAAAAAGAATCTATTACTTTGAGAAGACAATCGTTGGTTTATCCTAAATTGTTCTTGATGACGAAATATTGATAAAATAATTGATCACATCAAAAATCTTGTCTCTTTTCCATAAACAGTAATAACAGGGCTAGTTCTCTCTGCTAGCATATGAGGTTAATCACTTACACTGAGATCAAGATCTCACTTCATAAAGGCAAGAGGAAACCCTGGAAGTAAGTGTATTGTAAATAATGTACTTTGACCAAGGCAATCTAAGCAGAAATTACAATTAGATATATCCTATAGCTTTAACAATAACATATGTTTCAACTTTTCCTAGGAATCCCGGGGATTTAATTCTAGCCGGAAACATCAACCTTTTTAAGGTTGCTCTTATTAGCAAGCGTATGCAAAATATTAGGGAACAAATTTGACAAGAAAATAAGGCAACAATTTTCCACTAGGTAAATTTGTACTGGTTTTCAAGAACGAAATAAGAAATACCTCTTCCAAGCCGGGGCTTGTACGGTGCATACCAGGACCACTTACTAGTTCACAATCAGGAAAACTTTCTACCAGCTTGTTGTATATGTCCATGGGCAAAGTTGCAGTCACAAATAGATATTGTGTGGTGATTGGTGAAGAGTTAATCAAACATTGAAACGCAGTCTCAAAATCCTCATCACTAAAAAGGATGTCAACCTCATCCAGCACAGCACTGAACAAAGATAAACATGAAGTGTTAAAACTGTATAAGCAACTGATATATAATATTCTAAGTTTCTCGTAAAGTATCTCAATCCAGAAAAAAGACATGTAACCTAAGTATGTTTTCCAGCAGTTAATGAAGCTAAATGAACCACGAGACCAGGATTCAAATCTGTAACGACCCAACCGGTCATTTTGAGTTTTTGCCTCCAGACCCTTGATTTGGAGCTTTCCGTTCCTTTTATGTTTTACGACTTGTGGGTATGGGTGGTTTGGACCCCGAAATGCTCGGGAAAGACTTGGAACATTATCTTGCTATCCGAAAGGTCAAAAAGCTTAAGAAGTAATTTTACCCCTCACTTCTAGTAATATCATTTTGGTTCATGTTTTGAAGTTCCCAATAAGTTTTTATGATGTATTCGGACTTGTATCGATGTAGGAGGCTGGGATCTGGTTCTACAGCAACGCATCGACTCCCCTGACCATAATCCAGGAGGCGTTACAGCAGGCTTCAGTAGCAGGCCCCACTGAAACAAAGTTCAGTGTGGGCGGAGGCATTGGCTAGACATCTTCGAATACATTCCAGGTTCTATCTTCCTTTGTCTTTATATATTTTGATTTATTCAGTATATTTTTGTCCTTATATATTTTGATTTTATTCTGTATCTTTCTTTCTCTTTATATATTTTAATTTATTTTGTATCGTTCTTTGTCTTTGTCGTTTACAACGCATTCACTTGCATCAATTACTTGCTTCTCTGTAGTTGCTTTCTACTAGTGCCTTAAGTTGCTGACTATATTCTTTTAGTTACCTTGTTGTGTGTTGTAGTAGTACTAGCTTAGTATCTGTGAGAATGCACGAGAGAAAAATCTATTATTGATATTCTGTTTAATTATGATTATTGAATGCACGGAAGGATGAAGATTGGGAGACACAAGTCACGCTATTACCTGTTTGAACAATACCTATGTATTCGTTTTGGTTTATCACATGTTATTCTTTTTCTTACTTTATCTAGTAGCGCATAGCATAACTTGTTGAATGAGCTGGCAGATTGATCATAATCTGCTCCTTGAATGAGCTGGCAGATTTGATTGTAATCTGCTTCTGTAAATATGGTACAGTAGATAGAATTTATTCTAGGAAACTAGTTTAGATGTAATCCCTTGATTGAAGGATCTCCTAAGAATTAGGGATTGAATAGCCTGCTTTGATTGTACCTGTTCTCCTATAAATACTGTACAATTCTATGAATAAAGTATGCCTTTTCTGTGTCTAAAGTTTCATAACTATTGATGTGAAAGACTGCATTCTTACTTAGCATCTCCATTGCAGTATGAAACTTCCAGAATAGATATCGAATTAACTGAAGGATAATATACTACTACTACAAAAGATACAACACTCGGATATACTAGCCATTGGTGAATGGTGATTCTACGGTTTTTTGTGATTTAAGACTACTACTTTCAATCCAAAGTTCATCAGACCTTGCCTAACAAACAAGAGAGTAAATATATCCACAATGCCAATGCACCCCCGTAAAAGTGAGAGAACTGGACAGATGTAGTAAAGACCTTAAAATGCAAGAAACTGAAAAACAGTTTTAACTACTAAAAGAAATGTAATACTACTTGAGGCTAGTTTAACAGTTTTAACTATTCAAGGAAAATGTTAATACCACTTGAGATTAGTTAACTGCAAGTAGCCCTCTTTGATAAGAAACATAAACCGACCAGGAGTTGCTATAAGAATGTCTAACTCCTGTCTTAGGTTCTCCAATTGAGTTCTCTGGCGAAAACCACCAGTAACAACCATAGAATGGAAAGGAACACCAGATTTCGAAAATGAGCGGCAGGTACTTAAGACCTGCAAGAGAGATTCAATGAAACCAAAAAATGTCAAACTACAGACAGAAGATCCTTTCATCGCACAAAAAATAAGTAAGAGCCAAGCCAAACAGAGTACTAGCTGGTTGAGACAAAACATCTTCTGAAATTGCTAGCTTCACATTTTGGGAAAAGAGGAACTCTGATGTCAAAATCATAAAACAAAATTCAAATGTAAAATTCTACATTGATATCGAGAGGAGAAAATAATTGGGGTGATAAACCATGGTGAGTATTATAACTTTTGCAATTCTTGATAATCTCATGTGCTTTCTCTTCAAAGCATAGACTTACAATCAAACACATACTCTAGATGTACAAACAACTCTGTCAAGTACTGTTATTTTAACCCAGTAAGTGGGGCTGAAAGAGTTAAAATTTACCTATTAAAAAGAATGAGAAGGAAGAAAAAGGTGAATCAATGCCAGTGGTGAAAGAATCAAGGCTTAATCATTAGAATGGTCTATCTGAAACTAAGGAATAAAGTTCAGTACCTGTGTAAGTTTTTCACCAATAGCTTTCATACATTTCGAGATTCAGGTGCTAACCAGAAACAATAAACCGATGCATTATTTTTTTGATAAAGTAAAAAAATTTACTACTCTTTAGAAATGGGAATTGAGAGGAGCGTCCGGTTCAAGTGAATTGACAAAAAAACCAAGTCATTTTAGTTTATTCCCTAAAATACTCTATCAAGCTCAATATTTTTGCCTGGCATTCACAGGGTTATGTTTGCCTTTTCAGTCTTTCAGCCGCAACTTTGTCCAAACATGGGCCCATCAGATTTCCATTCCACACGTATCTCAAGAGTACAATAGAATGTGGGTCCCATCAGAAATTTTCATCAATGGCAGATGTACATAGGGAAATAAAATAAGTAATGTAGTATACTACAACTAACACGTCAAATTGTAGAAATTATAATAAAATAAGAAAAAAATAATAATATACTATAGTTAATTAGCTTTACATAATAATTTAACCAACAAAAAATGTTAAAGTGAGTTAATGAATCTAATTTGAAACAAGAAGGTAACATACTGCAGTTAAACAAAATGTTAAAGTGAGTTAATGAATTTAAAGTAAAATATAAAGGTAAGATACTGCAGTTAAACCAACTTTAAGTAATGGATGTAATGTAGAACAAAAATATAGAACAAAATTTGTTTGATGTAGAATAAATATGCCAGATCCAACAATTTAAATATACTATATAGTGATATTTGAAATCAAATGGTTAGGTCCAAAGTAGAATTAATTCTTAATAAATAAACATGTATGTGAAATTTCAATCTTAAAATCGATTTGTATTGTATTATATAAACATAAATGCTCTTTATAAAATAATTGGAGTAATACACTTGAACAAAAGTATATTTATAATTACATGTTGGGATCATGCTTGATATATAAAAATAAAAACAAATATAATATTAAATGTTATAAGCAAGCAGAATACAAATTATTTAATTCAGCTATTCTCATTTAGAAAAAACTTTGCTCCGACTTAATTTAAAATATTAATAGTACATTTATATATTTTTTGCATAACAAGAAAAGAGTAATATGATTAGGAAATGACACAAACTCAAATTAGAACTCACGATATTACTGTTCAAACTATAATAACTTTACCACTTGAATCTTCATGATTATTTTAATTGTCAAGTAAACATTTCAAGGTGCAATTGCTCAAACGACTGTCTTTAATTCAAGCACTTAATAAGGAAAGTCTATAAAAAGAAAGAGTAGAGAATTGGCATCTCCTTTAGAAATATTTTTTTCTATATTTCCAGGTCCACTTCTATTGTAACACATATTTTTTCTTAGGGTAAGAAGACATCTCATCTTATTTATTACTATTAACAAATGAACTATCAACGAAGAAAAATGTAAGCTTTTTGGTTATCCACAAGGTAACGATGTTTAAATAAATTAGGGACCTTTTTTCTTAAATATACGCGCTAAGAAACTACCAAAATGTGTTGCTTATGAATTTTGTGCTACCAATAAGCCTACTTATTATTTTGCTAAAGGAAAAGATTCAAATTAGAATATGAAGAAATAACAACACACAAAAACAAAGAAAAAGTAAGTTGATGAAATATTGGTCACCTGTTATTTCTTCTTCGCTAATGTTTAATCCCAACAAATAAGTTTAAAATCATATGGTTAACTCGGAAACGCAATAGTTTTTATTGAATAAAGATGCAAATGAAATATCGATCTTTAAATATATTATTTAAATTAACTGAAAGATCTTTGTGAAACAATTGGAGTAATACAATTAAATCTGCGGCATGATACAATTGTGGATATTTAGAGCCTTGGTATCCTCAGCTATGATTTCTATATGGAGTGCCTCCATTTGAAGCAGAGGAACAATCAATCAACTATAGAAGATACACATTTTCTACTCAACAAGTAGAAACTGTAAAATGTTGCTTTTATGAGGATGTAAAACTAAAAGCAAAAGAGATAAAGGTCACATTTGATAGTACCAGAAAATCAGATAGATTTAGGTGAATGCTCCAGCTCTACAACATTTTGCTCTTCGTTGGTTTGCCTTTGATGTGTGCAAAGTTAATCCATTTAATATTGTCATTACACCTTTATTTACAATGATATAATTTTTATATCTCACTTTAATACTTGCAAACAATGACAAAGAATTTGAAAATTTATAAGTTATCCTAACCAGTAAAATTTCACAGAATGTTATGGCAAAAATAAAAAAAATAACATAATATATAATAAAATAATATGGCTTTATTAACGTCGGGCCCGGGACCTCTCCACTAGTATCATTAATAAAGAGCATAAATGCCCATATACAAGAAGTATAGCAAAAACTAGAGAATCTCACAACATAATATGATTCTCTACAAAAGCCACCCAATCTTCTATGCTTAAAGGAATCTCATGGGTACACCAAAACATAATAATAAGAGAAAAGAGGTTATTCTTCAAATGAACAAAGCCCTTCTCTACCCCATCAAAAGCGCTCCTATTTCTCTCTCTCCAAATGATCCACACGAGTGCTAGTGAAGCGACATCCCATGCCCTGCGCCTTCTTCTCCCCCCCTCTAAATTTTTAGCTGAACATTACTTCTTTACCCGTGCCAGGCATCAACCACTGAACTCCAAACCAACTCAACACTTCTCCCCACAAGCGAGATGCAACATGACAATGTAAGAGAAGGTGATCTACATCCTCTCCCTAGAAATTACACATGAAACACGAACTGACACATGCAACTCTCCTATTCCTCATGTTCTCAGCCATTAGAATCACCCCCCTCGTAGCTAGCCTTGCAAAAAAAAAAACCTTTCTCGGTACTCTAGGGATCCACACCGAACAATAAGGAAAAGTTGCTTCCTCTCTACCTAGAAGTACACCGTAGTAGGACTTTAACAGAAAGAACACCCCTATTCCCTCCCCCATCTCCAACCATCATGGCTAATCTGTGAAGTATTCTGCTTATAGAGCAACTCCATCAATCCCTGTAATTCTACGAACCCCTAGTCTTGCAAGTTTCTCCTAGACCTCAAACCCCCAATGCGTTTCTCCCCTTTGTATCCTCTTTATGATTTGAATTGACATCTTCCGTTGGCATGATATCTTGTACATGTTAGGAAAAGTGATACTCAAAGTGTTACCTCCACACCATTTATGTCCCCAAAAGCTTACTCTACTGCCATAACCCACCCTAAAAGATACATTCCCAAAACATTTTGTATTCGAGTCTCCTTCTTCCAACACTGTCTCATATTCACACCTAACAACACCACCATTAAGCCTTATCATCACAGAATCTGGAAAAGGAGTCACGTAAATTTCCATAGCCAATGAATCTGAATTGCTGCCCCCTAAATTCACACCTAGTTGAGATTCTTCATCAAGATTGTGTACCTGTGGGACAATAGTAGCATCTCCGGCCAAAGAATTCTCATTCTTAGGAGGAAAAAGTTAACCTGCTACCTTATTCTGGGGCATCCGAGACCCACCAAAAGGATCTGGGGTATTTTCCGACACCGGCGAACTCGCCAAACACTTCCTGGCGCCAACAGCCCCTTGATAACTCTGTGAACTTCCCGATTCTGAACACAAAGGACCTACTGCCCTTTCCGGAGAATTCCAACCCCCACCAAATAAGTTAGAGACAGATTCTGATGCCGGCGATCACGCCAGAGTCTTCCTGGCACCATCACCCACCCTAAAAGATACATTCCCAAAAAAATTGTATTTGAGTCTCCTTCCAACATTGTCTCATATTCACACCTAACAACAGCACCATCAAGACCTATCACCGCAGAATATGGAAAATGAGTCACATAAATTTCCATAGCCAACGAATCTAAATTGCTACCCCTTAATCTCACATCTAGTTGAGATTCTTCATGAAGATTTTGTACCTGCAAGATAATAGTAGCATCTCCCACCGGAAGGATTTGGGGTATTTTCCGACGCCTGCGAACTCGCCGCACACTTCCTGGCGCTAGCATTCACTTGATAACTCTTTGAACTTCCAGATTTTGAACACAAAGAACCTACAGCCCATTCTTGAGAATTTCGACCCCCACCTTAAAAGTTTGAGACAGATTCTAGTGTCGGCGATCACGCCGGAGTCTTCCTAGCACCAAGAACCTCTTGTGACACCTATGATTTTCCATTGTTTGCGCCCAAAGAGGAACCCACAGCCATGTTCTGGAAGTTTCGACCCACACTGCCCCAATTTCCTTTCAAGAGAAAGTCTTTGGCGTTGATATTCTAGCCAACTCCAATGCCGGAAAACCTGGGACCTCTCATTAGGCCTTTCTGCTTCTCATCCTCCTTCCTATTGAGCATAATCTCTTTAGAGAGAGGCTTGCGATCAATTTACGAGGCTTTGGGGAGATCCAAAGTGGGAAGACACCATTCTGCAGTACCGAGACTCGCAAATCTCTCTAGGCCTCCACATGGGGTCTATAAACCTGGTACAAACCGGTCTGACCAGTCATTTCTTTTCGTTTGACTAGTCCAAATCTTTTAGTAAACCGGTTCAAGTTTGGCCTCCATATTGACTCATTAATCCCGACCTGACAATGTAAGAGAAGGTGATCTACATCTTCTCCCGAGCACTTACACGTGTAGCTCCCCCCTTCCTCAGGTTCTCAGCCGTTAGAATCACCCCCCTGCTAGCCATGCATAAAAAAAAAAAACACCTTTCTCGGTACTCTAGGGATCCACACCAAACAATAAGGAAAAGTTGCTTCCTCTCTAGCCCGAAGCACACCATAGTAGGACTAAACAGAAAAATCACCCTTATTCCCTTCCCCATCTCCAACCATCATGACTAATCTGTGAAGTATTGTAACGACCGGCCGGTCGTTTTGAGTACTAGAACCCCGTTCCTCTATTTAATGCTTCTTGTATGTTTGTTTGTTCTTTTGTGACTTGTGGAGATAGTTGATTTCGTTCCGGAATGGCCTGGGTGTGAATTGGAATACTTAGTTCCAATTTTGGAAGCTTAAGTTGTAAGAGTTGACCAAGGTTTGACTTTTGAATAAACGACCTCGGATTTGTGATTTGATGATTCCAATAATTTCATATGGTGATTTTGGACTTGACCGTATGTTCAGATTTGGATGTTCCTAGAAGGTTTTGGCTCTATTTGCCGAAAGTTGGCAATTTGAAGAATTGGAGAGTTTGTAAGTTTGACTGATAGTTGAATTTGATGTTATCGAAATCTGATTTGTGTTTCGTGGCTTTGCATAGGTTTATTTAATTGATTGGAACTTGTGCATGAAGTTTGGTTGTAATCTGAAATGTTTAGGCATGATTCGAACGTCTTTGGCGAAATTGGAATGTTTGAAAAGATAAAGAAGGAATTTTTATCTTCGATTCTTGATTTTGTTGTTGTTTTTGGGACCCGTTTGGCCATGAGTTTTGCCAAAATAAATTTGGGATTTATTTGGCAAACACATGTTTGGCCATAGATTTTGCCCACATTTTGGCAAGATCCCAAATCCCAAATCTCAAATCCCAAAATTACCTCAATTGCTGATTTTGGGCCAAAACATGACCATTACATTTTTTAAATTTTTTAAATATTACCCCAAACTTTTATAGTTTGTAAAAGAGCCCACATTTAAATAATCACCTCAATTTCTGCTCTTGTTCCTGCTTCTTTCTTTGTATCTGCTCTCGAAAGAAACTGAGATTGATATCTACTCTGAGGAAGCTGTGACTACCCACTTGCAATTTGTCTTGCAAAAACATGGTTTAGCTAACGAAAAATTTTCACCAGCAGTGCCTTTCTTGCTTAACCCCAGCTTTCGCAAGATATTCGTTCATATGACCAAAAAAAATCAAGTTGAATAACGACTTAAAGAAAAATTGAGCTAACTGTTATTTTCATTTTGTTATGTTGTACTCTAATGTATGAAACGCTGATGCTAATTATTTTAGTTGTACGTTGTGGTGTAGGCATGATTGTAATATGAGTAATGACTTCCTATGTGTAATATGAGTAATGACTTCCTATGTGTAATCTGAGTAATGAAGGCTATGTATATACAAGATAGCAAGTTTGTTTGTTTGGTACTATTGGGTATTTGTGATAGTTTTTTGAACTTGTGGATATAAGTTATGTTTCATGTTTTTTCAAATAAAAAGTGAAATATGTTTTGAAAAATCTTGTCCAAACACATTTTCATCTTCAAATCAAGCTTCACCCAAATCAGAATTTTCAAAACAAATTTGGGAATCTATGGCCAAACACTAGCTTGATGTTTTGAGCCTTGGGATAAGTTTGGATAAGGTGATAGGACTTATTGGTATTGATTGGATGAGGGCTCGGTGTGTTTCGGGATTGTTTCATATCATTTTGATGTTGTTTGGATGTTGCTGGCGTCTAATGCACCGCACTTGCTATGGAAGGTGCACAGGTGCGATGGTCACACTTGCGGTGCATTGTGCGCATATGCGCATGTTGGCCATGCGGGGATGTCGCAAAAGCGAGGTGCTTATCGCACCTGCGGAGTCGCGCGTGCGGAAGAGAGGTCGCAGGTGTGCATGTTGGTTAGGCTAGAGGTGGCCGCACTTGCAGGTTTCTTGTCGCGCCTATGATGGCGCAGATGCGCGTGACCTTGAGCAAAAGCGGAGAAGGAGCCTGGGCAGCTCGCAAATGCGAGCGTCTGGTCGCGGAAGCGATCTTCGCAGATGTGATATCTGTGACCGCAGATGCAAATTGCCTGGCAGCATGTTATATTTCAAAGTTTAGCTCATTTTCCATAATTTTGAGTTTTGGAGCTCGGAAAGAGGCGATTTTTGAGAAAATTTCCACTACTACTTTGAGGGTAAGTAATACCTGCCTAGATTTGATTATATATCTTCATTTCCCATGGATTTTAACCCCTAAAATCAAAGATTTAAAGTGTAGAAATTGAGATTTTTGGTATGAACTTAAGAGGGTGTATTTTGGGGATTTGGACCCGAATTTGGAATCTAGTTATATATTTGGACTCGTGGGTTATGGGTAGTCAGGATCTACCCCTAGACTCGGGTTTGACCATGTGGGCCGGAATGACTTTTGTTGACTTTTTGAAATTTGATTAAATATTGAAGCTTTTACATTTGGCATTGATTTTTTATAGCATTATTTGACTCGTTTGAGTAATATTTGACTAGATTCGAGTCGTTTGGAGGTGGATTTGAAGGGAAAGGCTAGTTTGGAAGGTTGAAGGTGTTAACCAGTGTTTTAAAAAGCGTTTTCAGGACGAGCCTCGGGGCGAGGTGCACCAAAAATGCCCTGAGGCGAAAGTCTCAAGAGGCATACGCCCAGCAATTTGGGGCGTACGCTCGGGCGTTCCGGGCGTTTGAGGCGTGTTTTTGTAGTGAGGCGTAAGCCCCAGAGACTTTCAAATTAAAACAAAATTTGTTGCATAAGTCCTTCATATAATACCTAAATTCTCAAAAATCAGTTTGTAAGTACTCAAAAAATTTAAAAAGAAACTGAAATGTACTAAATTTAAAAGTCAAGACCTTTTTTATTGATTGAAGCCCTAATTTATGGTTTTTCCCAATTATTTATCTTGTCCGCTAGTCTGCTAATAGCCCCAAAAAGCAACGAATATTCAATTTTTTTTTTACAAATACAAAGAGAACTCCATTCTCCTTCATAGTTCAAAGTTCAAATTGCACGTTGGTCATCCTTTTTGTTCCTCCATGTAGAAAACTTTATTCTTTTCGATTCAAGTTACTTGTGCTTGTAAGTAGCATATAATAGATTGTTTTGACTAGTTTTTTGTGGGGACTTGACTAATTTTTTGTGGGAATGGATCATATATATATATATATATTTCACATATTTATAGTTTTCTTCAATTTTTATGCAATTTTACCTGTTTATAAATATTTACTGTAATTATATTATTTTTTAAAATATTAAATATTAAAAATTAAATACCCACGGGGCTTACGCCTCGCTGAGGCATATGTAAAACGTCTCGCCTTACGCCACGCCTTTTAAAACACTGGTGTTACCGGGAAGAGGTAAGTCTCTTGTTTGTCCTTATAAGAGGAAATTGTCCCTATAGGTGATCTATTTGCTATTTGTTGCATGATTTAGGTGTCACTTATATGAGAAGTGACGAGCGCATATGTGTAGCTAGGCTATGACCTTACTCGAACAGAGTTAGGCTTATGATATGCCTTATTCGGACCTTATGAATTGTTTACTCATGTTTTTTTGATTCTATGACTACGTGATGAATCTTAATCATGATTAGATGTCATGCTAGAGTTATAATTTGTTGATTTGGATATGATAGGCTTCTTTCATCGTGGACAGGAGTTAGGCTTATGATATGCCTTATTCGGACCTTATGAATTGTTTACTCATGTTTTTTTGATTCTATGACTACGTGATGAATCTTAATCATGATTAGATGTCATGCTAGAGTTATAATTTGTTGATTTGGATATGATAGGCTTCTTTCATCGTGGACAGAGTTAGGCTTATGATATGCCTTATTCGGACCTTATGAATTGTTTACTCATGTTTTTTTGATTCTATGACTACGTGATGAATCTTAATCATGATTAGATGTCATGCTACAGTTATAATTTGTTGATTTGGATATGATAGGCTTCTTTCATCGTGTTGGGCTTTCTATTTACCCGTAGTCAAACAATTGCCTTACTTGGTTTATGATTTTTAGGCTTTTGGCTTCTTTGCTCTTGTTAATGCCACGATCAGACTTAAAATGTTAAATAAGTACATTGAGCCGTTATGAAAGTTGAAATACATGATTAGCCATAGCCATCTCTTATTCATGTAAAATAATTCATTCGCATTTTTACTATTATGTCCTGGTGCGTCCTTATCGTATTATTTCATTTGCATATTCTTGAGTTGACGAAATTGGATATTGAGAAAAGTTGAGAATTTTGGCACCAAGGACAATGTGAGCGGATATTGATTATTGATATTATTGTAATAGGATCGGGTTGCACGTCGCAGCGATATTATTGTGTAAATCGGGTAGCACGCCGCAACGGTAATATAATTGGATCGGGTTGCACGCCACAACAGCACTTGAATTTGGATCAGTCCCTCCTGAGTCAGGTGATTACCCATGTTATTTTGGGCCCTATGAGCGCAGGCACCTTGATTGATGCTAGTTGGGATACTTGGCCATCGTTGGATATATGGTATTCGTGGTGAGATATTGGTATTAGATCATGAGCATGCATTGATAGCCTAGACTCATGCAATGGCTCTTATTTATATATGAGTGCTGACTGACCCATATCACGATTATGAAAAGGATTGAGATAACTAATATTTTATTTTATCTCTTGTTTGATAAGCATATCAAAATTCCAGGTTACTATGTTTCTACTAGTGAGCCTAATTGATGATATCATGCTTTATTTCATGATCTAATTATGTTTTCATATGCTCATTGAGATGTTAATATGTATTAATGTCAACCCCCCGTCACTACTTCTTCGAGGCTAGACTTGATACTTACTGAGTACCGTAGTTTTGTACTCATACTACACTTCTGCATATTTTATGCAGGTTCTAAGGCTGGTATCAGCGGTAGCCATTGAGCTAAGTAGGAGTATTTTGTTGGAGACTTCATGGTGAGCTGCTTTACAGCACATGGAATCCCCTTTCCCTACTCTTTTATATTTGTCTATGTATTTTCATTTTTCGGACAAACGTTATTCAGTTGAGACTACATACTCTTGTTAGATGCTCATGACGATGTTGTGACACTAGTTCTGGGGAGGGTTTGCGAGATAGTTGTGATAGTGTTTAGACCCTGTCTGGGATTCATGTATTTTTTATATTGATATTTAAGACTTATTCTTCCTTATTATTTGTATCATGACGTTGTTATTCAGTTGAGACTACATACTCTTGTTAGATGCTCATGACGATGTTGTGACACTAGTTCTGGGGAGGGTTTGTGAGATAGTTGTGATAGTGTTTAGACCCTGTCTGGGATTCATGTATTTTTTATATTGATATTTAAGACTTATTCTTCCTTGTTATTTGTATCATGACGTTGTTATTCAGTTGAGACTACATACTCTTGTTAGATGCTCATGACGATGTTGTGACACTAGTTCTGGGGAGGGTTTGTGAGATAGTTGTGATAGTGTTTAGACCCTGTCTGGGATTCATGTATTTTTTATATTGATATTTAAGACTTATTCTTCCTTGTTATTTGTATCATGAATCAGTTAAAGGCTTAATATTAAATCATATTTTTGCTGAGTGTTTGCTTGTCTAGCAAGCAGGTTAGGCACCATAGCTACTTTTGGAGGGATTTTTGGTCGTGACAAGTTTGTATCAAAGCTTTAGGTTCTAAGGGTCTCACAAATCACGAGCAAGCCTAATAGAGTCTTGTGGATCGGCACAGAGATGCAAGTATCTATCTGCGAGAGGCTATAGGGCTTAGGAAACTTTCCCTTTCTTGACTCCTCATCGTGCGTTGATTATTGTTTGGATCTAAATCTTTCTCTTCTACTCTCTCACCGATGGTGAGAACGCGCGCTTCAGCAGCAGCGGGTGATGGAGAAGCAGCACCACCAGCTGTAGTCGGGAGAGGCAGGCCCCGAGGTAGGGTCAAGGCTCCCGCCAGGGATTGCACAGTCACAACTAGAGTTGGAGCATTCACCGGAGCTTATGGCCATGTCAGGGCAGTTGCAGCGAACCCACCTGCGAATCAGGTGGATGATCAGATTATAATTGAGCATGTTGAGCCTCTAGTACCTACTCAGCATCCAGATGATTTTGTTGTTGCACCAGTAGTTCTGGAGGCTCTGGCCAAGACAATCAGCTTTATTGATGCATTGACCCAGGCTAGAGTGGTTCCAATGGCCCCAGCCACATCTCAAGCATGAGGGGGAGCTCAGACCCCAGTCAATCGTACTCTGGAGCGGACATCGGCGAGGTTTCAGAGGTCGGTAGTATTGCCAGTTGGTGGTGAGCAACCTATTGTAGCAGCTAAACTTGAGATTATGCCAGCCATGTCTACTGAGGAGCAGAAAAGGCTAGAGAAGTTTCAGAGGTTACATCCATCTCACTTTGATGGCGACGCTTCAGAGGATGCCCGGGATTTTCTAGATCGATCTTATTAGATGCTTCGCAATTTGAGTTTGGTAGAGTCCAATGGGTGTACTTCACTACATTTCAGCTGAGAGGGGCTGCTAGGAGGTGGTGGCAGACTTATGGGTTGGGCAAAACAACAGGTTCATCTCCTCTTACTTGGACCCAGTTCTCACAATTGTTTCTTAAGAGGTACATCCCATGCACCAGGAGGGACGAGTTGAGAGGTAAGTTTGAGCATCTTCAGCAGGATCAAATGACTGTGACCGAGTATAAGGAGAGATTCACAGAGTTGTCTCGTCATGCTGCTATCTTGATCTCCACCGAGGCAAAGAGGGTGAGATGATTTATTGAGGATTTGAATTATGGCATCAGGATTGCTATGGCTCGAGAGTCAGGGATTCGGACTACTTTTCACCAGGACGTGGAGATAGCTCGACGTATTCGTAGCCATGGAAGAGAGGCTATGGTGAGAGATAAGAGACATCGTCGTTCTGGTAGCTTCAGTGGTATCTCATCTGGAGGTAGGGGTCAGTTTGGTAGAGGCCATCATAGCAGGCCGACTCATTCTGCACAGCATATAGCCCTTGGAGTAGTGGCTCGATCATCTTTTAGCACTCCAGTTCCATCATCTTTCAGTGCTCTCCCGGTGAGTTCGTACCGTGCTCTGTCTGTTTAGGGTTCTTCCAGTGGGTATTCAGACCATCAAGAGCAAGTTCAGATTCAGCAGCCTCGATCAGCTAGAGGTTGTTATGAGTATTGAGAGATTGTCCACATGAGAAGGCAGTGACCCAGGCTTGTTATGGGTGTAGCTCCACAGAGTTCTCAGACAGGGATTCCCGCGCCAGTTGCTCCAGCCCCTACCTAGTCAGCTAGGGGAGGACTTGCAGCTCGAATTCACCCTAGATGAGGGGGCCAGGTAGGTGGAAATTAGATCTATAGTGGTCATGCTCATTGCTATGCTTTTCCGGGTAGACCCGAGGCAGTGGCCTCAGATGTTGTGATCAAAGGTATGGTTTCGGTTTGTCATAGAGATGCTTCTATATTATTCGATCTGGGGCCTACCTATTCATATGTGTCACCGCATTTTGCTCCTTATTTGGATATGTCGTGATTTTTTTGATATTCTTGTTCATGTATAGGTGATTCTATTGTGATGGATCACGTATACCGATCTTGTGTGGTTACTATTGGGGTTATAAGACTAGGGTTGATCTTCTATTGCTGAACTTGATAGATTTTGATATGGTTTTAGGTATGGATTGGCTATCTCCGTATCATGCTATTCTTGATTGTCACGCTAAGACCATGACGTTGGCTATGCCGGGGTTGCCAAGGTTGGAATGGAGGGATTCTCTTGGACATACTCCTAGTAAGGTAATTTCATTCCTGAAGGCTCGGCGGATGGTTGAGAAGGGGTATTTGGCGTACCTGGTCTTTGTTAGAAATACTAGTGTTGAGACTCCCACTGTCGATTCAGTCCCTGTGGTAAGGGAGTTTCCGGATGTGTTCCTTGCAGACCTACCGGTATGCCGCCCGATGGGGATATTGATTTTAGTATTGATTTGGTGTTGGGCACTCAACCTACATCTATTCCACCGTACCGTATGGCTCCAGATGAGTTGAAGGAACAGTTGCACGAGTTGTTGGATAAGGGATTCATCAGGCCAACGGTGTTGTTTGTGAAGAAGGATGGTTCCATGAGGATGTGTATTGATTATAGGTAATTGAACAAGGTCACTATCAAGAACAAGTATTTATTGTCTCGTATTGATGATTTGTTTGATCACCTTCAGGGTGTCAGGGTGTTCTCAAAGATTGATTTGAGATCGGGTTATCACCAGTTGAAGATTAGGGCTTCAAACATCCTTAAGACGGCCTTCAAGATTTGTTATGGACATTATGAGTTTTTGGTGATGTCCTTTGGTTTGACTGACGCCCCAGCAGCATTAATGCATTTGATAAATAGTGTGTTCCAGCCATATTTGGGCTCTTTTGTCATTGTGTTCATTTATGATATCTTGGTGTATTCGCATAGTAGAGATGAGCATGAGCAACATTTGAGGATTGTGCTTCAGATTCTAAGGGAAAAGAAATTATAAGCTAAGTTTTCCAAGTGTGAGTTTTGGTTAGATTATGTGGCATACTTGGGCCACGTGGTGTCTAGTGAGGGTACCAAGGTGGATCCAAAGAAAATTGAGGCGGTTCAGGGTTGGCCTAGAGCTTCTGCAGCAACAGAGATTAGGAGTTTCTTGGGTTTGGCAGGCTACTATCGTCGTTTTGTGGAGGGATTTTCATCTACTGCAACCCCATTGGCCAAGTTGACTCAGAAAGATGTTCCTTTTAGATGGTCTGATGAGTGTGAGGAGAGCTTTCAGAAGTTCAAGACTGCTTTGACTACAACTCCAGTATTGGTGTTGCCCACAGGTTCAAGGTCACACAGTGTATTGTGATGCTTCATGCGTCAGTCTTGGCGCGGTGTTGATGCAGGATGGTAGGGTGATATGCTTATGCGTCACGGCAGCTAAAGCCCAATGAGAAGAATTATTCGATTCATTTGGAGTTGGCTGCTATTGTGCATAATTGGTGTTGGTATGATTAGATGGGGGCCCAGGTGTGTTTCGGGATGGTTTCGGATCATTTTGGTGTTGTTTGGAAGTTGCTAGTGTCTGATGCACCGCACCTGTGATGGAAGGTGCGCAAGTGTGATGGTCACACCTGCGGTGCATTGTGCGCAGATGCGCATGTTGGCCAGGCTGGGTATGCCGCAGAAGTGAGGTGCTTGTAGCACCTGCGGAGTCGCGCCTAGGGAAGAGAGGTCGCAGGTGCGCATGTTGGTCAGGCCAGAGGTGGCCGCACCTGCGGGTTTCTGTTGTAGGCGCAGATGCGTGTGACCTGGCGCAAAAGCGGAGAAGGAGCCTGGGCAACTCGCAAATGCCAGCGTGTGGTCGCGGAAGCTGTCTCGCAGATGCAATATTTTGGGCCGCAAATGCAAATTGCCTGGCAGCATGTTATATTTCGAGGTTTAGCTTTTTTTTCATTATTTTGAGTTTTGGAGCTCGGAAAGAGGCGATTGTTTAGGAGAGTTTCACTACTACTTTGAGGGTAAGTAATTCCTACCCAGATTTGATTGCATATTTTGGTTCCCCATGGATTTTAACCCCTGTAAACAAGGATTTAAAATGTAGAAATTAGGGTTTTTTATATGAACTTAAGAGGATGTATTTTGGGGATTTGTGGGTCTTGGACTCGGATTTGGAATTTACTACTCTTAGACTCGGGTTTTGACCATGTGGGTCCAGGTTAACTTTTGTTGACTTTTTGGAATTTGATTAAAGATTAAAGCTTTAATGTTTGGGATTGAATATTAATAGCATTATTTGACTCGTTTGAGTAATATTTGACTAGATTCGAGTCGTTTGGAGGTGGATTTGAAGGGAAAATATATTTTGGAAGATTGAAGGTGTTACCGGGAAGAGGTATCTCTTGTCCATCCTTGTAAGAGGGAATTGTCCTCATAGGTGATCTATTTGCTATTTGTTGCATGATTTAGGTCCCACTTATATGCGAGGTGATGAGCGTATATTGGTAGCTAGGTTATGACCTTAGCCGGACAGAGTTAGGCTTATTATATGCCTTATTCGGACCTTCTGAATTGTTTAATAATGTTTTTTTGATTCTATGACTACGTGATGAATCTTAATCATGATTAGAAGCTATGCTAGAGTTATAACTTGTTGATTTGGATATGATGGGCTACTTTCATCGTGTGGGCTTTCTATTTAGCGTTAGTCAAACAATTGCCTTACTTGATTGGCTTTTGGCTTCTTGCTCGTTGATACCACGATCAGACTTAAAATGTTAAATAAGTACATTGAACTGTTATGAAAGTTGAAGTAGCCTCAACTCATGTAGTGGCTCTTATTTATCAATGAATGTTGACCGACTCATATCATGATTATGAAAAGGATTAAGTAACTGATAATGTATTCTCTCTTGTTTAAAAAGCATGTTTAGATTCCAGGTTGTCATGTTTCTACTGTGAGCTTAATTGATTGTATCATGCTTTATTTCATGTTCTAATTATGTTTTCATATGCTCATTGAGCTATTAGTAAGTGTCAGTGTCGATCGTCACTACTTCTTCGAGGCTAGACTTGATACTTATTGAGTATCGTGGTTTTGTACTCATACTACACTTCTGCACATTTTGTGTGGGTTCTGAGGTTGGTATCAGCAGTACCTAGTGGTGGCAAAATGGATAAAAAAACATTTATTCATCCATTTTATCCACTAAAAAAATGGGTTGGATAATGAATTTTTTAAAAATGGGACAAATATGGATAAGATCCATATTATCACTTAAAAAATAAATAACCAATGGATTTAACTTTTACATTTGCAAAGTCTCAGATTGGGGGTTCTCAAGTTTGGGATACTAGGAATTCTCCCAAAAGTGATCATATTTAAGAAGCCATGGATAATATCGATATCTATATTATCCGCCAGTTAAACCATTTTCTATCCGTATTAAATTTTATCCATTTTTTGCATTACCCGTTTACGACCCGCCCACATCCAACCCGACCCGCCCGCTTGCCACCCTAGCGGTACCCATTGTGCTGAGTAGGAGTATTTTGTTGGAGACTTCGTGGTGAGCTGTTTTACTTGATTCGATCTGCAGCATATGGAGTCCCCCTTCCCTGCTCTTTTATATCTGTCTGTATTTTCATTTTCTGAACAGACGTTATTGTTCAGTTGAGACTATATACTCTTGTTAGATGTTTGTGATGATTTTGTGACACCAGTTCTTGGAACTTGTGAGACAATTGTGGCCGCGTTTAGACCCTGCCTAGGATTCAGGTATTTTTTATATTGATATCTGAACTTATTCCGCCTTATTATTTATATCATGAAAATCATATTGTTGTTGTTGAGTGTTGACTTGCCTAGCAAGCAGGTTAAGCGTCATCACGACCTTTGGAGGGATTTTGGGCCATGACAAGTATTCTGCTTGTTGAGCAACTCCATCCATCCCTGGAATTCAATGAACCCCTAGTCTTGCAAGTTCCTCCTAAACTTCAAATCCAATGCATTTCTCCACCTTGTATCCTCCGTATGCTTTGATTCGACATCTTCTTTTGGCATGAAATCTTGTACATGTTAGGAAAAGTGATACTCAAAGTGTTACCTCCACACCATTTACGTCCCCAAAAGCTTACTCTACTACCATCACCCAACCGATTCATTATTAAAAAACCATAATGGCTAATTGATTTTTTCCCTTAGAGATGGTAGAAGAGCAGTAAATGTTTTTCATTGAAGACGTGCCATGAAAATTATGAGAATATGGCATGGGGCTTTGGCTAGAAAATTAGTGTAAAATATATTCTAACGCACTTCTCACACCAATTTAGGCGAACGCAGCCATAAATTTATGAGCTGGTAATCGACTAATACTTCTCTTTCTCTCTCTCTCTCTCTCTCTCTCTCTCTCTCTCTCTCTCTCTCTCTCTCTCTCTCATTTTTTTCTTCCTTTTCCTATGCGTGGTTGCCGAACGGTTGGGGGAATAAATGGCAAATGTTCCTTTAATGGAAGAGGAAATTTGACAGACCTGAGAAGCCAATTCAGCTGTTGGTGCCAGTACTACAACCCGAGGACTTTGAGATGATGGTTTGCTAAGTCCTTCAAGTTCTTCTTGCCTAAGACGTTGAATAAGTGGTAGTAGATATGCCAAAGTCTTTCCAGAACCACTTTGATCAGATATTATGCAGCTCTTTCCAGCAATGATGGGTCCAAATGTCATAGCCTGCAAGTACTCTATAATTACTGCTTGTAAGAAGCATAAATAGAGATTTCTCAAAATAATACATGGGGACTAGGGATAGCCATCTAAAGACAGATAAGAAATTGCCGGCACGAAAAAATATTAAAGCAGGCATTGCTGGGCCGTATTTTGAGGGAAATGAAGCGTCACAGGAATCATAATACAAAATCAAGAATAGCTTGAAAACATCCAGAAGAAATATTTTAAAAGCAGGCTATTCATTGGACACGACTAGCCAATTGAAGCAGAGGTAAAGATACCAAGACAGATATATTGATGATGCAATTCAAACTACCATATCCATGAGACTGTTGGCATGTTAGCCGCTATTATGCATCAGAATTGCAGCAAAGCAATGAGGTAACCTGGAGTATTGACCATTCCATGCTCAAAATAAAGTAAATTATCTACCTGAATATGTGAAGGGCGCACAAAGTGCTGATTCCTTAAGGATTCTATCATATAGTCACTGCATCCCAACTCTTGAAAGGATTTTCTACTAAAGAAATTATTTTCATCATCCAAGTTTCGCCGTTCTCTGAAAATTTCTTCCCTCTTAAGTCTGTAATCAATTGATCCCCCACCCCATCCACGTAAGGGAGAAGCCGAAGCTTTTGATCCAGGATGAACTAATCTTGCAGATTCTGCATGAGAATCACTGCTATAGCCTTCGAAATGTTTGCTAACATTTTCGATAGCTATATCTCTATCTTCATCTTCCACTCTGATTAATTTTTGGAAATTCTTTCTGTCTTCTAGCTGCTGAATTTTGGCACGACCTCTAGGAAGACTAAGCGTTTGTTGCTCTTTTAACTGATCAGGTTCATTATATGAACTGCATGATGATCGGGAAGAGGCATCTGTAATATTGTGTTTGTCGTGATCAATAACATCGCGTTCTTTGTTTTTTGTGTAGCTTTTTCTTACTAGATCTCTCATTCTTCGAAATTTCAGTCTGCCGAAATTCCCTGTCAATCCCCTAGTCGAAGCTGCAGAGCCGTAAGAAAGAACTTCAAAATTAGAGGAAAAGCATAGGAAAGAATTTCCATACAACACATTTGCAGATTTATAAGAGGGATATCTGATTAGAAACATAAAGTAATACACATCCTGAACGTTATGGCAGTTTTAATCCCTCAAAGCTCATGTTATAATCAGCAGATGAATGTAAACCATCTGATAATTTGGCTTGGCAAGTACCTAATAAAATATGGCACATATGTTTTCTTCTCAATTGATAAATAAAAGACTGCATAAGTTGCAATCTTAAGCACAGTGAACTCAGTACTTCACTCTACAGGGGGGTAGATAATCATAGTAAGCAAAGGAAGATTGTTGCATATACTCTGTAAATAGCGCTACACGTTCCTTTCCTCTATACTGTATCGCTCATTTTGGAAATTAAAAACCTAATACACCAAAAGAAAGTGTAAGCTTCAGATCCAACATCATACCCACACAAAATTGCCCATTGGTAAAAATCAGACTGAAACAAACAATATCGTCTTTTACTTTTTTCCCTTGCTCTATCAATACTAGATTGCTAATCTTGGCTAGTACATAAAACATTTCACCAACAAAAACCAATCCTGATATCCAATTAGCATCAATATTCACCAAAATTCCTCCATATATTTTATTTTTGACAAAAAAATTCCTTTCTTCTTTCACGTTGAACAGCCCATTTTGGATAGTACAAAAGCTAACACACCTGAAAACATGCTTCAATTAACATTTAACACAGTATACAAAATTCTGCATTAGTAATAAACTAAGACATCTAAAACAATTTTAAACAAAAAGGCCAAAATGTTACTTAGTGTGACCATATTTCCTTTTTTAGTTTGTTATGGAAAAAAAAATTGAAAACAATTTAACTTAAACTTTTTATTTTAAGCCAAGTTATGGCATGTTTAAAATCACAAAGCTTCATTTTACCTTCATTACTGCTACTCTGAGTTGGAGGAGGGTGGTTGTTGTCAGGAGAAGTAGAAGCTAGAGGTTTCCAAGAGAGAACTTCCTTGGAAGGGATAGAAGAGTCGTCATCTTCAGTACCTCCCCATACTATGAATTTATCTCCACTCTCTTTATCTATGAGCTGGTAAGCCCCTGGTGTGTCCATTGGCATACGACTGTAAGCAGCTTTAGTTGAAACCACCACCCTTTTGCAACTACTACCAACATTTCTGTGCAGCAGAAGAAGATTAACAGGATTCCCGCATACGTTTTGGAATTTGAAACGTGCGGGCGCCGCCACCGCCACTGCCGGTGCTGGTGCTCTCGGTGCAGAAAGCATTGTGGTTTAAGGTATTGCTGAATTTGGATAGGATCAATTTGGGAATTGACAATGCAAAACTTAAAAACTTTCCGGCGCAATGTACAAATGCTGTTGCACATGGCACAATACGCTTTATGATGATATAGGTGACAAGAATGGATGAATATTTTTGTGAATAATGCCAACTTGATATTTTGCAAATCAATTCTTAAAAGTATGTGTTGATCATGTACAAATTAAATAATTTTTAAATTGTCAAATACATAAACAGCCCTAAAGTTATCATATTTTTTTCACTTAAATATCTCAACTAAGATCTTACTTATTAGACATAAAATATAAGTAAAGCCTATGATATTTTGACGTTATTAAAGGAACACATGTGATTACTCCCATTCTACGTTCTTCTTTTTCTTTTTTTTTCCTCTCTTAATTCTTCGGATTATCAACCATCTAGCTGTAGAAACAAAACTATTGCTTTCTCGGCACCTGTTTAGAGCCAAACTGAAAACTTTAGTACTTAATTGTGAATAATGAAATTTTATGTTTTTCTCATTAGTTTTTTTAGAGTAAAAATTGAAAATTATCCGAAATTTGTTGTGAATAATGGAGACAAGACTAGTGAGAATATGTTCTATTGCAAAGAAACTCGAGTGGAGAAATGGAGTAGTTGTTTCTACCTATTAGAGTATCTCGAGACTAAAATACGAGAAGATGGCATTATGAACGTGAAAAAAATGGAGTAATTGTTTCCATATTTTTAGTCATTTTAATCACTTTATTGACCTCAACAGTAGATAGTCACCCGATCTCTACCATATTCGTCGTCTGCACTCTCCATTCACTTTTAAAAAAAAATCTTTTCATTAAATTGATGGTCGTCATCTCCCATAATACTCTCATGGAAAAAACCCTAAGCATAACACAAAAAGCACCAATAATGTAACGACCCGATCGGTCGTTTTGAGATCTAGCGCGTCGTTCGACGGTTTGAGACCTTGAGTAGCTTCACTTCAGGTATTATGACTTGTACGTTTGGTCGGAATTGAATTTCGGGATTGATTTGGAAAGAAAAATTTAATTTCGGAAGCTTTAAGTTGGAAGAATTGACTAAGATTTGACTTTTGAGTAAACGACCTCGAAAACGGGATTCGAAGGTTCCAATAGGTTCGTATGATAATTTCGGACTTGGGCGTATGTTTGGGTTGAGTATCAGGTGGTTCGGGAGCATTTTGGCGCCTATTATGGAAGGCTGCTTTTTTAAAAGTTTAAAAAAAATTTAAGTTTGACTTGAAGTGGATTTTAATGTTATCGATGTCCGTTTGGGATTCCGAGCCTTAGAATAGCTTCGCCATGTCATTTATGACTTGTGTGCAAAATTTGAGGTCAATCGGACTTGATTTGATACGTTTCAGCACAAGATATAGATTTTGGAAATTTGAAAATTTATAAGTTTGATTCGAGGCGCGATTCATGATTTTGATGCTGTTTGACGTAATTTAAAGGCTCGACTAGGTTCATAAGATGTTTTAGGAATGGTTGGTATATTTGGTCGAGGTCCCGGGGGCCTCGGGTGGATTCCGGATAGCTAGCGGTTTGATTTTGGCCTTATGAAAATGTTGGTGGTAGCATATGTGGTGTACCCGCACCTGTGAGGTTTTGGTCATAGGTGCGGAGCCGCAGAAGTGACCAAGAGGGTCGCAGAAGCAGTTCTGGGCGAGTAGGGCAGCGGCGCAGGTGCGAAGCCATTTCCGCATCGGTGATGGCACAGATGCGGCGTCCTTGAGCGCAGAAGCGGAACAGCTGGGGAAGGCTGGAACCGTATATGCGGTTGATTCCCGTAGAAGCGAGAACGCGCCTGCGGATGATGCATCGCAGAAGCGCTGGAGGGGCCGCAGATGCGGAGGTTGAAGGGCCTGAAGGGAGCCGTAGAAGCGGACTCGGACCCGCGGAAGTGGAGTTGCAGAAGCGGAGCCGCAGAAGCGGCTAATGTTTCCGCAGATGCGAAAGTCGTCTGGGCAGTGAAGTTTTTATAAAAACGGGATTTGGCCCATTTTCTTTCATTTTCACTTGGTTGGGGCGATTTTGGAGAGCTTCAAGGGGAGGATTTTCATCAAGCATCACAAGGTAAGTGATTTCCACCTATTATAAGTCAAATACATGATTTATATATGGATTTAAACATGAAAATTAGTAGAAATTTGGGATTTTGGTAGAAAACTTAGAAATTGGTATTTTTGAATTTTGACCACGAAACTGGACATGGAATTTGGAATAAGTTATATATTTTAGCTCGTAGTGTTATGGGTAAAGTTATCTTCGAAATTTTTGAAATCTGGGTACGTGGGCCCGAGGGTTGATTTTATCGATTTTTTCGAACGGAGTTGGGAATTGTTTAAAATGATTAATTATGGATATTAGAATATATTTTGATTGGTTTGCGCATTTGTTTGAATAGTTTTGGATCGACGAGCATCGGTTTGAGGTGTTAGAGAGGCTTTGGAACCGGTTATGAAACTTCGAAGCGAGGTAAGTCTCTTGTCTAACTCTGTTAGGGGGGAAACTACCCCTAGGTGATGTATTTTCTATGTGTTACTTGTTATGGGGGCTACGTGCGCACTAGGTGACGAGAGCCCGTGCGTAGCTAGATTCATGTTATGTCCGGGTAGACTTAGGTTTCTGCCATGCTATGACTGTACTATTTGAGTTGTCTCTTACCTATTAAATTCCTTCATATTACGTTGAGACTTGAGACTAGACTTGTGTAGAGTGATAGATTTGCTATTGTAGAGATTCGACGGGCTTCATAATTGTACTCCTCTTACGAATTTCTCCCACGTTATGCGTTCTCACCGAAAGGTTTCCCTTAAAAATTTATAACTCACACGTCTATTCGTGAGTGGGGTCAAGGACCCGTCAAAGCTTCTTATTCTAACACGATCGGGCCATTCGCCTTGGTAGGATAGATACATCTATGGTTCGTATCGTTCGAACCTCAGCAGTGCACACACTAATGGGATCGGGCCGTACGCCACGACAGAATGTATGTACCACGCTCTCATGGGAGCGGGTCGTTCGCCTCAGCAACAAAATAGATGTATCTATGGTTTGGTAATGTTATGATGGATCGGGCCGTACGCCTCGGTATTTCTATGAAATACTCTTATGAAATAGTGCGCAATAATGGGCAAGAAGCCAACATATTTGTGAGCTTCCCCTGATTGAGCTATGACGACCTATCTGGTAAGGTTCATATTATATATACTCCGATTGAGGAGGTAACTACTAGCTGAGAGCTTGAGATATCTTTGAGAAGAGAGTTGCATCACGTATTTACACTTGTTATTTTCGTTTACTTACTCTGATTCACATTTGTTTACTCCTATTGTATCTGTCTTATTGGACCTCTAGTAAGTGTCGATGTTGACCCTTCGTCACTACTTCTCTGGGGTTAGGCTGGATACTTACTGGGTACGCGGTGATTTACATACTCATGCTATACTTGCTGCACTTTTTGTGCAGGTACTTACATGTTTGATGGTCTTTTGGGCGCAACAACGCGGCTATTGTGGGGAATTCATCGTGAGTTGTATTCCATGTTACGCTCCGCAACCTACAGAGTCTCCATCAGAGTTATTTATATTTTTTCTGTCTAATTTTGTATTCTAGACAGATGTTGTATTTTATTATATTTCCTAGTTGATGCTCATGTACTTGTGACACTGGGTTTTGGGGGTTCCTACTGTTGTTTATCATTGCAGATCACGTAGTTATTAACATTTTCCCATGTATATTCTATTTTATACTATTTAAGTAATGGAAATTATGATTTCAAAATAATAAAATGAGTAATTAAATCAAACGGTGGTGTTAGGCGCCATCATGACCTATAGTGGATTTTGGATCGTGACAAATAAACTGCACATAAATCATCTGTCTAATCCCATCACGGCCTCATCTCTCAATTCCATTAAATGTCAGCTTCAGACATAAGAGCTCCCAATAGCAGAGTCATCACACTTTTGGCTCCATTATTTGGAGTTGGATCGAGGCACAAAAAAAAGAGAAGAAGATCCTTGACGGTTTGCCGACCAAAAAGATGGTAGAGATGTGGTGGCGGTAGAGAGGAGATAAAGGTAAGAAGAACAAGAAGAAACTCCCATGCTATACTTTTAGAGCCCATTTGGACATAAGAAATTTTTTCCTTTTTTTCAAAAAAATTTCACTTTTTTTTCGAAATCAGCGTTTGTTCATAAAATTTCTAATTTTCACTTGAAGATGCATTTTGGAATTTTTCAAAATTTTGAAAAACTTCAAAAAAACTAATTTTCAAAATTTTCACTCAGATTACTCACAAAACTTCAAAAACAACCCAAAATTATATTCATGTCTAAACACAACTCTAATTTTCAAATACCATTTTCACTTGAAAAACTTTTTTATTTTATTTTGGAATTTTACAATTTTTATGTCCAAACGCTCATTTAGTGAAAATCACTCTTTGTGCCACATCAGCATGAGGCTTTCAAGAATCACATTTTAGACATATATTAAAATCACTACTTCAGTATCAATTTCATCTGCTTAGTTGGGACAGCATGTGGTATCTCTTCAAATTTGTATTGGTGAAAAATAAACTCACCATGTGGACCAATATTATGATGATAGGTGGCATGGGAATCGAAGCAATAAAGAAGAAATAATGTGCAGAGAAGATATGAGTCATACCCACAGGATCATCTACTAAGATATCGTGTTTGTTAGCTGAAAAAGAGAAAACATGTGTGGGGCTGATAATTAAGGACATTGGAAGCCACAGAGATGGAAAGATAGGAGGGGGGGGGGGGTTGTCAAAATTTTTCTAAATTGAATAATTGTATTTTGAACATCAATTCGGACTCGAATTTGAGTAAAATTAGTAAGGTTGGACTCGTATTCGAATGAGTTATCGGAATTAGTGAGTTTCTCGGGTTTCGGAGTGCGGGCTCGGGTTGACTTTTTGGTTGACTTTGTGTATTTGATTAAAAATTCGACCTTTATCGCATGGGTTTGTTTCCTATGATATTATTTAATATTTTTGAGTTGTTTTTGGCTAGTTTGGAGCCGTTCAGAGGTTTATTTACCCGGGATGGCATTTCTAGAGTATTGTTTGGCTTGCTCGGTATTTAGTTTGTCTTGTTCGAGGTAAGTAACATATCTAAACTTGGAATTAAGGGTATTTATCCTTGAAAACTATGATATTTGAGATGTGTTGGGGGTGGCAAACGTGCTAGGTGACGGGCGTGTGTGCGTGCACCGGGGTATTCATGATCCGAGTAGTCCTTAGACTATTATATGCCTTATTTTGCTATCATGCTTCGTTGATATCATATTTTCTTCATTCGTATGACTACGTGGGTTATTATTCATGCTAGAAATCATGTCTAGGCTATCTGCTTAATTGTTTGAGACGTGATAGGGTTATCTTTGCCATGTTGAGCTATTTGCCTTAGCCGTAGTCATATTGTTCAGTCCTGATAGTTACATTCGCATGTTATATCTCTGTCTCTGTGCACTTTCGATATGTCGTCTCACATGTTATTGGTGTCATTGTATGTGACACGAGTTTGAGCTGTATTTGGGGCATATTATGATATTTCGTGTTATATAATTGTATTATGTTTTCTGTGAGATATCGCCATATGGAGACTTGAGCGGATTGATGAATGGTGGGCCGTAGAGCCATGTTGTGAGTTATGTTGGATCGGGTTGCACATTGGGCTAAGTGTTACTGATTTTGAGGCTGTGCGTGCACCAGGCCCCACGATTGGGTTATGTGATTATGATTAGCGCTTGGACAGGATCAGCCCCTTCGGAGTTTGACATGGCAGCAGTGGGCGCAAGCACATTGTTATATATACGTGCTTTGGTGAGGGGCACTTATGCTAGGCACCCGTAAAGTGCTAAGTGTTACTATATGTGATGGTGAGGGCCTTGTGACAGGCACCGTGAGCGTGCTAAGTGTGGTTGTTCTTGATGGTTTCACTGTGATGATATTGAGCTGACGTGTATATTTGACATGTAGGTATAGAGATATATTTTCCTCATGCTAGACGGTAATATGACATTTGATGACTTGGCTTGTATATTTGACATGTAGGCATGGAGATGTATTTTTCTTATACTAGACGGTATATGACATTTGATGACTTGACATGTACATTGACATGTATGCATAGAGATGTACTTTCCTCATGCTAGTTGATAAATAAAAAAGTCTTATATGATATTGGAAAAATACAGTTCTTTTGATAAACTCATATAAATTGATTTTTGGTTACTCAGCACAGCTACTGTTGAAGGGCGTGTCATTCAGTTAGAGTTGATCTTATTCGTGTATGATATGTTCCATGTGTTACTTTTCTATGTTACGATGGGTTGTGAGACTGTTGATTACTTACACACATGATGCAGTTCTATTTGGGCCTTGTGGCAGAATTCAAGCGAGATGGCTCTTGGGGTGTTGAATGGTTGATTGCGCATTGGTTATGGTCTTTCTCTTTGTTGTATATTATGCTATCCATTTCTTAATAGTTATGATCACACACTTCCCGTGTTTGTTATTGATATGTTCATGGTTGTTGATTGCGAGCATTATGGCTTGAGTATTCCATGTGGACCGGTGTTTGGATTGGGTCACGCATCGCAGCGGAGTTATGTTGGGATATGATCCTTGTGCTATTCCTTGTGTTTGTTTTCTCCTCTATGATATGGGTTCATAACTTTGCGCCTTGTGGTGGTATCAATTGAGCTCGCGGAACGGTTCTCTCATTGATTTTCTTTCCATTATTGGGAGCATTCGAGTTGTTACTTGTTTGGTTTGCATGGTATGTGGATCTAGGTAGTATTGGTGTGGCATGTCAGTCGAGCAGTTTGTACTGGATGAGATGGGATTTTGGACCTAGAATGAGTGCTATCGGATTTGATTAAGGTATGTCTAGGTGAATTACATCATTAGTCAGCTCAGAGTTTGGCAATGGTTCCTATCGCACAAGAAAGCTCCACGACTTGTTGATCTGATGAGTGGTTATGCGTATCTGCGTGTTTCTTTCTTCATTGGTAGTGTACGAAGGTTTAGAATAAGGTTTCAGTTGATATGAGGTTTGTTACTGGTACCTGGTTTGTCATTGAGTAACTATTGCGGTCGAAAGCTATTGCTATGAGTATTTGAGTTATGTGGTATATCACGTGATTATGTCTTGGAATGTGGCTATGGATTGATACAACTTGTTCAGACTTATACAATGTATAGAAGCGAGATTCATGTCTTATGATGGATTCCGGATGTTGGAGGATTGATTCTGAGGTTCATGGACATAAGTTGAGGAGAGAATCTTTGATTGAGTTGTGTTTTCAGACTTTCATAGTTGGGGGTGATGTGGGATCACCCACGGGCATGTTAATGGTGAGTTGATTCAGTGATTTGATGGTTGTGTTACGATTCTTGGCACGTTCGAGGATGAACACATGTTTAAGTGGGGGGAGAATGTAATGACCCGACCAGTCATTTTGAGCATTGGCATTACGTTTGGTGATTTGAGGTCTTGAGTAGCTTCATATGATGTATTACGGCTTGTGTGTATGGTCGGTTTTGGTCTTCGAGTTATTCAAAATTGATTTGGGAGAATAATTCTTAAATAGGAAGCTTTAAGTCGGAAGAGTTGACCAAGTTTGACTTTTGTGCATTTGACCTCAGATCAGAGTTTTTATTGTCCTGTTAGGTTCGGATGGTGATTTTGGACTTAGGCGTATGCCCGGATTTGTATTTGGATGTTTCTAGAAAGTTTTGGCACTATTTGGTGAAAGTTGGCAATTTGAAGGTTTGGAATGTTCATAAGTTTGATCGGGAGTTGACTTTGATGATATCTGGTTTGGATTTTTGTTTTGGAAGTTGGAATAGGTTTTTATGTCATTTGGAACTTGTGTGCAAAATTTGAGGTCATTCCGAGTTGATTTGATATGGTTCGACGCGAGTTTTGGAAGTTAAAAGTTCAAAAGTTCATTAAGTTTGAATTGAGGTGCGATTCAAGGTTTTGATGTTGTTATGTGTAATTTGAGGCCTCGAGTAGGTCTGTGTTATATTTTGGGACTTGTTGGAATGTTCGAATAGGGTCCCGAGGGGCTCAGGTGAGTTTTGGTCCATTTTGGGCCATGTTAGTTACTGTTGGTTTCTGATGCTTCATTTATTCTTCGCGATTACGAGGATGAAGCCGCGATCACGTAGTGTTAGGAGTTGGTCTTCTTCGTGTTCGCATCTGGGACTACGCATTCGCGTAGCGTTGAGTTAGGCTGGGCAATCATGATAGGTTCTTTTTCAAGTTCACGCAGGTTTGTCCGTGTTCGCAAAGGTCTGGCAGGTTTGTTCATCGCGTTTGCGAGGGAAGTGTCGCGAATGCGTACTGTAAATTGTGGCAGTGTGATTTTATGCATCGTAATCACGAGATAGGAACCGTGATGGCGTAGGGTACCACTGGGCAGTGCATATAAGTACTCTATTTCAGACCTTGAGCTCATTTTATCACATTTTGAGTTATAGAACTCAGATTTGGGCGATTTTGGAGGAGATTTTCACCACGTGGATTTTGGGTAAGTATTTTTGACTCGGTATTGATTATATTACGTGATTTTATCTTCGATTTTGACATTTGATTGATGATTCTAAAAGAGAAATTGGGGGGGGGGGGGTTGTCAAAACATTCCTAAAGTAAATAGTTGGATTTTGAACATCGATTCAGAGTCGGATTTGAGTGAAATTAGTATGGTTGGACTCATATTCGAATGGGTTATTGGAATTCGCAAGTTTTTTCGGGTTTCGGGGTGCGGCCCGGGTTGACCTTTTGGTTGACTTTGTGTATTTGATTAAAGATTCGACCTTTATGGCTTGGATTTGTTTCCTATTGCATTATTTGATGTTTTTGAGTTGCTTTTGGCTAATTTCAAGTCGTTCGGAGGTTGATTTGCACGGGATGGCATTTCTAGAGTATTGTTTGGCTTGCTCTATATTTGATTTGGCTTGTTCGAGGTAAGTAACATATCTAAACTTGGAATTGAGGGTATTTATTCCTTATAACTAGGATATTTGAGATGTGTTGTGGGTGGCGCACGTGCTAGGTGACGGGTGTGTGTGTGCACACCGGGGTATTCATGATCTGAGTAGTCCTTAGACTATTATATGCCATGTTTTGCTATCATGCTTCGTTGATATCATGTTTTCTTCATTCGTATGACTACGTGGGTTATTATTCATGCTAGAAATCATGTCTAAGCTATTTGATTAATTGTTTGAGACGTGATAGGGCTATCTTTTCCATGTTGAGCTATTCGCCTTACCGTAGTAATAATGTTCAGTCATGATAGTTACATCCGCATGTTATATCTCTGTCTCTGTGCAATTTCGATATGCCGTCTCACATTTTATTGATGTCCTTGTACATGACATGAGTTTGAGCTGTATTTGGGGCATATTGTGATATTCCGTATTATATAATTGGATTATGTTTTCAGTGAGATGTTGGCATATGAAGACTTGAGCGGATTGATGACTGATGTGGGTCGTAGAGACATGTTGGATTGGGTTGCACACCATAACAGTTATGTTGATATTGAGGTGGCGCGTAAGCCAGGCCCCACATTTGGCGAAGTGTTACTTATTTTGAGGCTACGCGCACCAGGACCAACGATTGGTCTATGTGATTATGATTAGCACTTGGGCAGGATCCGCCCCTTCAGAGTCTGACATGCCAGCAGTAGGCGCATGCACAATGTTATATATACGTGCTTTGGTGAGGGGTATTTTATGCTAGGCACCCGTATAGGGCTAAGTGTTATGTGTGATGGTGAGGGCGTTGTGCCAGGCATCGTGAGCGTGCTAAGTATGGTTGTTCTTGATGGTTCACCGTGATGATATTGAGCTGACGTGTATATTTGACATATAGGCATAAATATGTATTTTCCTCATGCTAGACAGTAATAGGACATTTGATGACTTGATTTGTATATTTGACATGTAGGCATGAAGATGTATTTTTCTTATGCTAAACGATTTATGGCATTTGATGACTTGACATGTATATTGACATGTAGGTATAGAGATGTACTTTTCTCATGCTAGTTGGTAAATGAAAAGTCTTATCTGCTATTGGAAAAACACAGTTCTTTTGATAAACTCAGGTAAATTAATTTTTAGTGGTAAGATTTGGACTTGGACTGTTGTACTAGAAAAACATGCCTGCTTTCCCATAACTGTGAACGAGCTGAGCATAATATCTCTTAAGTTATATACTTTACTATCTTCATTGTATTGTTATGAATTGTTATTGTCTATTGGTGTTGGACTCTAATCATCTTCCGAGCTCGTCACTACTTTCAACCTGAGGTTAGGTTTGTTACTTATTGAGTAAATGGGGTTAGTTGTAATCATACTACACTTCTGCACCTTGCGTGCAGATCTTGGAGTTGATACTGCTTTGTATGGCGGGAGCTGGCTGACGAGCGCAAAACACACACATAAATATGCTTGCTAGTCGAATATAGTATAATATAATATCGTATCCACATGGATTGGAGTTAAACATTATTATCGTAGTTTATATCTAGATTGCTAGATGATCAACAATTTAAAGTTTTGTGATTAATACTAAAATTAACTAAAAATCTAGAGCTAATTGACTAATGACAATCGACGCAAGTAATGAGCAAAGAAGATTGTCAATGGGAGAAAACATGGTTTTGATGGGATAGGTGCAAGATAATTGTTTGGGATCTAACTCTAGATAATTCACTTCTAATGTTCAAGTGAGTCTCTCAAATTCACTCAATTATTAGTTCAACCGTTTAGTAAAAACTTCTCTCTCGATTAAGTCTCAACCTCACAAGATGAACTAAGTTAAGCTCGGTGAAGATATGCAAGAATTCGTAGTAGATTGGTCTTTAGGAGAACCTCTCTCGATTATCTTCCTAACTAGGTTTAATCAACAATTCTACTAGCCTCTTTCGATTACTAAGAAGAATTAATGAACTCAACCAACAAAATAGAATGCAAATATATCACAAGTTATGCCTCTCTCGATTACATGAACAAGTGACTATAGATGCAACGATTAAAACATCCAAAACGATTCAATACATAAAATTAGAGTTATAATCCACAAACAAATATCAATACACCAAATCCATAAAACCCTAAAGAGAACTACTCCATAGATATGGAGCAATTCATCACAAATATGTTTAAGTTAAAGGAAAACATAAAACGATCCAAACAAGTATCTTGAGTGAGCATTGAATGATGAAATCCTCGTGCTTTTGCTTATCCACCTCCTCCTTAGCTTCCTTAGGTCTAAGATGTGTCAAAAGTCCCAAAAATAATATTTTTACATGTACTTATACCAAGTAAGGTCGGCCCCAGACGAAACCACCTTCTCCTAGCCGAAATAGGATTATGACTCTGTCAAAAATTGCACAGGGGCACCGCATGGGGCGACGCGCCAGGTAGGGTGTTTGTGGGGTTTATTAGGGAGCTTGTAATTCACATCCAGGCAGCAAAACACACTGCTACGGCACACCACGCGCCGCCCCACGCACCACAGCAGTGCAAATTTCTCAGAGACTCGCTTTTTGCTTGCTTTTTGATATCCGGATGTTGTTCTCGACCCCCGAACATGATCCCGACTTAATCTTTTGGGCTTTTACTCAGATTTCAAAGCTCCAAATAGCTCAAATTAACTTCATAACATCTACATCACTCGGAATCACTCCTACAAGGCATAAAACACGAAATAAGTACAAAACACTAGCAATTAAAGCACAAACATAATTAAAGTGCAATAAATTAGTGTGCAATAAGCGACTAAAATACGTAATTATAGCCTACCGTCACTGGCATTGAAGATGTACCTACCTTCCGATATAGCTTTCACTTATCCTTGGTAGTTTTAGATTTTAATCATATTTTTGTATATTCCAAACAGATATATTATTTCATACCAGCTTTATAAATCTAGTCTTAGTGGCTCGTGATTTGTACTACCAATTCTTGGGTTAATGTAAAGAAGTTTAGTTATTTCACTTAATGAGTTCTTATTTATCTTCATTGGAATTGTGTAATTGTTGTTTGGCTTACCTAACGAGTTAGGTTAGGTGTCATCAAGACTAGTGAATTTTGGGTCGTGACATTATATTTCCTTATTCTCTCAGTCTTATTTTCCATTATCGTTATTCTTTTATATTAGGAAAAGTGAAGTAAAATTGTTTATTAGAAACCCGAATTATTCTTTTATTTGCTTTAATAGCAAAAATTATTTTTTTGGTTATACAAATTGGTACGTTGCTGGGAAATCCAATAATCTTTTCACTTTTCATTTAAATACTTTGCCTTTAGCAACAAATTATGTCTAAAACTGATCAAATTACTCAACAAGGGGATGGATTAGGAGGGTTTGCGCTGGGCAATTCACCCACACATTCTCCACGACGTTCACGAGAAAACTCACCAATCAGATCTGCTAACCATAATGCTAGGTAGCAAATGAAAAACAATCAAGTTTACAAGATGACTTGAAATAATGTATTGCAAATCGGTGACACTTAACATGCTTTGACAGGTGGATTACCAAGTGTTTTTCAGGCTCCGCCACCAGTTAATAGAACTCTGGAAAATCCCAATTCGGGGCTTGAAAACTCTGGAAGCAGAGAAATTTCAAATAGTTCTGGAGCAGGTGGTTTAGGTACGCCAAATAATTCTAATTTACAAAATCTTGTTCTAACCTTGGAGAAACAACTCAAGGAACAAAATAAGTGGATAGAGCAAATACCGGGAGTACCACCCGTAATCAAAGGAGTGAATATAGACAAATATTCACAACAGCCATGGAAACCAATTGCATCACCATTAACGCTACCAAAAAAGTTTAAGATGCCCTATATTCCTAGGTACGATGAGACTTTCGACCCATGAGATTGTGTTACCGCATTTACCACAAGGGTCAAAGGCAATGACTTGACCAAACCAGAAATCGAATCAGTGTTCGTGAAATTTTTTGGTGAAACCCTTACAAAGGGTGCACTAACGTGGTATTCTCTTTTACCTAAACATTCAATTGACTCCTTGCTGAGATAGCAGATTCATTTATTAAAGAACATTCGGGATCTCAAAAAGTAAAAAAAATAATAGAAGATATCTTCAAGGTAAAACAAGAAGTACATAATTGCTTAGAGAATTCGTGGATCGCTTACAGCGAGAAAGGATATTGTTACCTCGCGTACCTGATGATTTGGCAGCAATAGCATTTGCGAGCAACCTAAATGAGAGAAGCTCAAAAGCCACAAGATGATTGAAGGAGAGTCTGCGAGAGTTCCCACTGACTACTTGGAAACTTCAAATAGAAGAAGATATGGTATCCCAACCAAAGGCGGAGGATATGTTCGAATCTAGCCAATCAAAATCAGAACAAAGGACCGAAAAATATAGGTACGAGCCTTACATGGGACTAACAAGGCGAGATCTTATGCCAAAATTTGGAACAGACACGGTTTGATCAAAGATCACGGCAGAAAGAAGCATGTTCCTCTTCTTGATTCGGAAAGGAACAAGATATGACAAGGAACAACAACCAAAATTCTTGATAAAAAATAGGTGATTACAACTTCAGTATGAGTACTTCCGAATTAGTAGCAGTGTTAAGTGGTATGGGCGATAAGGTACGATGACCCAAAGAAATGAGGTCAGATCCTAGCAAAAGAAGCCAGGAATTTTGGTGTGAATTTCATAATGATCATAGGCACAGAACATTGAATAGTAGGCTCCTACAAGTAGAAGTTGACGATCTGTTGAAGAAAGGTTATCTCATTGATCTGTTTAGTAAGAAAGTTAAGCAATATTATATGAAAACCCCAAGAGCCACCGAAGCCCCCATCACCAAAGAGGACAGCGAAAGTAATAGCGGGGGTGAGGAGGTTAATACAGTATCATATACAGCAGCAAAAAGAACAACTAAAATATTAGTGACTCGTGGGAAGTGAATTCAACAAGTCTTAGAAGGAGAGGGCATAACATTCGGCGATGATGATGCAAATGGCTTGTCCATCCCTCACAATGATGCACTAGTAATTTTTTTACTTATTCATGATACTAATGTCAAACGGGTTTTGATTGATCCAGGTAGCTCAATGAATATTATATTACTACAAGTGGTCAACAAAATAAAAGCAATTAATCATGTAATACCCAAGGCTCAGTCCTAGGTTCGACAATTCAAGTGTCATAACAAAGGGAGAAATCACGTTCTCCACATTTGCCGAATGAGTAGTGAAAGTTACAAAATTCCAAGTGGTGGATGAAGGCATGGATTACAACATGATTTTAGGGAGGCCATAGATTCATGATATGGATGTAGTAACAACTCTGCATTAGGTTATCAATTTCCGTCACTATGGGAATTTGTCAGATCAGGAGAGATCAACGAGCAACACGAGAAACCAATACAGTGACTGTAACAAGTGGAACAACCAAAGATGGAGAGGAAAAATAACAATTACAGTGTCCAAATGAGGAAAATATGCTCTCTACCTCAATGTTAGATAGGGGAGACAAAACATACATGGATCTAAGGCTTGATGTGATCCAGGAACCAGAAGAAAATGAAGATATCAAAACAACTACCGAAGAGCTCGAAGTTGTAATCTTATTCACTCACCGACCTGAGAGAAAACTTTATATTGGGATAAACTTAAGTCCGGAGTTGAAAAGTAAGTTAATTGAATTTGTACGTACTAATGCTGATTGTTTTTCCTGGTCACACTTACATATGACAGGAATTCCACTGGAGGTAATGACGCATAAACTAAATGAAGATCCATTACACCCACCGATGAAACAAAAGAAGAGAAAGCAAGGAGCTTTAAAAATCAGGTAATTCAGGAAGAGGTAAGTAAACTCTTGAAAATTGGTTCAATTTGTGAGGTAAAATACCCTGACTGGTTAGCAAATACTGTTATAGTACCTATGAAATTTTTTAAATGGAGAGTATGTGTAGAATATATTGATCTAAATAAGGCATGTCCCAAAGATTCAGTTTCTTTACGACATATAGATCAACTAAGTGATTCTACTGCTGGACATGAGCTTTTAAGTTTTTAGATACTTATTCTAGATATAATCAGATTAAAATAGATCCCAAGGACGAGGAAAAAACTTCTTTTATTACAGACTGAGGGACTTATTGTTATAAAGTCATGCCTTACGGTCTAAAGAATTATGGAGCTACGTATTAACGATTGGTGACTAAAATATTTCAAGAATATGTGGGGAAAATTCTGGATGTCTACATTAATGACATGTTGATGAAATCAGCTAAACGGGAGATCATCTCAAGCATTTGAATGAAACCTTTGCAATTATTTGCAAGTATAATATGAAGCTGAACCCGAAAAATGCGCATTTGGAGTGGCATCAGGTAAGTTTTCGGGTTCCTTTTCTAATAGGGGGATTGAGGTAAATCTAGCTCAAATTAAAGCAATCGAAGAAATACATGATGTGCTCACAAGTAAAAAAGAAGTATAGAGACTAATCGGGAGAATAACAGTTTTGGAGAGATTTATATCGAAATCTTCAGAAAAGTGCTTCAAAACTTTCTCATTGTTAAAAAAGCAAAATAAGTTTGAATGGACAGATGACTGCCAACAAGCATTGAGAGATTTGAATGGGTACCTTTCAAAACCTCTTTTGCTATCAGAGCCAAGGGATGAAGAAAGATTACTTGTTTACTTAGCTGTATCTGAAGTTGTAGTAAGCCCAATATTATTACGAGAAGAAAAAGGTACGCATTCTCATATCTATTATGTTAGTAAGGTGTTACTAGAAAATAAAATAATATATCCACATTTAGAAAAATTAGCCCTGGCATTAATAATGGCATCAAGAAAATTATGACCTTATTTTCTATGTCATCCTATATCTGTAGGAACTAATTTTTCATTACGGAACATTTTGCATAAACATGAATTATCAGGAAGTTTAGCCAAGTGAGCATTAGAACTAGGGTTGTGCATGGATCATATCAGATCGGATTTAGTACATTTCGGATTGAAATTTTGGATTTCGGACTCTACAAAATGCAATCCGAATCCGATCTGAATTAATATCGGATTGGATTTTAAAGTTTGGATCAGATAAATCTTTTAGATTTTCGGATCGGATTATACGTATTATTATGGTTATTGCTAATCTAATCGGCTAATGCATCTGCCTTATCTGCGTCTTCTATGTTCTGTGCTAATACAAACATCTCTTTGCTTTTCATCCCTTTTATAAGCATTGCATCTCTAAGAAAATATTTCTCTGGAGGTTCGAGTTGTTATGCCTCTAAGTTGCAAAACTCATACTTATATTTTCTTTGTAGAAGAGGCAATACAACATGAAAAATTTATGTTTCCGCAATTATGAGGGTACTATGGTTCCAATGTAGCTAAATCCAGCAATTGTAAAGGTAATAACTTGGAGGAAGATATAAAAGGAAGTATTGGCTATCCAAAATTTATGTTTAGTATTTATACATGCCCTAATAATTTTGGATTTCGGATCGGATAGGGTTAAAATTATACCAATCCGAATCCGATCCGGATATCCAAAATTTTAATAAACATAATCCAAAATTCGATCCAAATATCCGAAATACGAAATTGAGCGGATCGGGTTGGATTTCGGATATCTGATCCAAATGCACAACCCTAATTAGAACTTAGTGAATACAATATTGTTTATCGGCCACGAACTGTCATAAAGTCACATGTACTAGTAGTTTTTGTAGCATTAGTTCAAGTATACTTCCTGAAGCTAAAAATAAGGTACGGTCATCAACCGAATCTAATATGGGGACTTGGACTCTATACAACGATGGATCCTCAAATATAAAGGGAGTAGGTTTGGGTATTGTGTTAATATCACCTTTAGGGGAAACTATTAGACAAGCGATAAAATGTTACCCAATAACTAATAATGAAGTCGAGGCTAAGGCAATGGTTGCAGGCCTAGAGATTTCAAAAGAGATGGAAATTGACCAAATTGAAATAAAAAACGATTCTTAGCTAGTGGTCAATTCTGTTAAGCTATCAGTGAATGTTAGGCTTACCTAGTCTTAGAGACTAGGTGTCATCACGACATCCTAAGGTAATAATTTGAGGTCGTTACATTAAGGTGGATCCAAAGAACATTGAGACAGTTCAGAGCTGGCCCCAGCCTTTTATAACCATGGAGATCAGAAATTTTCTGGGATTGGCGGATTAATATTGTTGCGTCATGGAGGGTTTCTCATCTATTGTAGCTCCATTGAATAAGTTCACTCATAAAGGTGCTCCATTCAGGTGGTCTAACAAGTGTGAGGAGAGCTTTCAGAAGCTCAAGACTGCTTTGACTACAACTCTAGTTTTAGTTTTGCCTTCAGGATCAGGGTCATATACAGTTTATTGTGATTTTTTACGTACTAGTCTGGATGTGTGTTGATGCAAGACGATAGGGTGATTGCCTATGCTTCGCATCAGTTGAAGCTCCACAAGAAAACTATTCGGTGCATGATTTGGAGCTAGCAACACACTCTCAAGATTTGGAGGTATTACTTATATGGCATGTTTTTGAGGTGTATATGATCATCAAAGTCTTCAGCCTATGTTTAGATAGAAAGATTTGCATTTGAGGTAGCAGAGGCGGTTGGAGATGTTGAAGGATTATGATATCACTATTCTCTATCATCTAGGAAGGCCAATGTGGTTGCAGATGCCTTGAGTAGGAAGGCAGAGAGCATGTGAAGTTTAGCATTCATTCTAGTTGTGGAGAGACTTTTAGCTATGGATGTTCTGGAGTTGACCAACAGATTGGTGAGATTGGATATTTCAGAGCCGAGTAGAGTCCTTGCTTGTGTTGTATCAAGGTCGTTCTTCTTTAAGCGCATCAAGTCTTGCTAGTATGATTGTAACGACCCAACTTGTTGTTTTGAGTTCTAGTATTACATTTTGTGACTCAAATGATATATTTTGACTTGTGTGCAAGGTTGGTTTTTATTTTTCGAGTGGTTGGGGATTGAAGAGGAAGAGTAATTCTCAATTTGGAAGCTTTAAGTTATAAGAGTTGACCAAGGTTTGAATTTTGAGTAACGACCTCAGATTCATGTTTTGATGGTTTTAACAGGTTTGTATGGTAATTTTGGACTTGGATTTGAGTTCAAATTTGAATTTGGATGTTCCTAGAAGGATTCGACTCTATTTGTCGAAGGTAGACAATTTGAAGGTTGGGAAAGTTCATAAGTTTGAACGGGAGTTGACTTTGAGACTACCGAGTTCAGATTGCTATTCCGGGAGTTAGAATAGGTTTGTTATGTCATTTGAGATTTGTGTGCAAAATTTGGGGCTATTCTGAGTTGGTTATACATAGTTCGGCATGAGTTTTAAAAAGTTAGAAGTTTGATTAGCTCATTAAGCTTGAATTGAGACATGATTTGTGGTTTTGATGTCATTTTGTGTGATTTGAGGCCTCTCATAGGTCAATGTAATATTTTGGGACTGGTTGATATGTTTGTACGGGGTCCCAAGGGGCTCGGGTGTATTTTGGATGAGTTTCAAATTATTTGATTTTGTTTGGCAGTTCTGTTACTGGTGTTTTGCACATGCGGAGGATTTGTCACAGGTGCGATGTCGCTTCTACGGGATTTAGTTCGCTTATGCGAAGCGGAGGTGGTCCAAGATATTGTTGATTCTATGCATGAGGGGCACATGTGCGAGGCTCCACCTGCGGTATTCTATTCGCAGATGCGAGTTGGGACCTGAGATGAGAGCTCGCTTTTGCGGAGCTTGTGGCGCAGATGTGTAGGCACTTCTGCGAGAGTATATGCATACCTTTGGATCCGAAGATGTGATGCTTGGTCCAAAGATGCGTGATTGGTCAAATTCAACTGGGTTAACAGGTGCGAGTGGGGACTCCCAAATGTGAGATCGCATGTGCGGCCTTTTTGTCCGGAGATGCAGAATCACTGCCAACTTATTGTATTTCGATGGTTGGCTCATATTTCATTATTTTGGGTGTTGGACCTCGGTAGAAAGAAATCTTTGGAGGATATTTTCACTACTATTTTGTGGGTAAGTAAATTCTACTTGGATTTGATTATATACATTGATTTCCCATGAATTTACACATTTTAATCACGAAATTTTGAAGGAAAAATTAGGATTTTTGCCTACACTTTAAGAGAGGGTATTTGGGGATTTGAGTACCGATTTGGATATGGTTTTGGAATCTAATCATATATTTAGACTCGTCAGGTTATAGGCCATTGAATTTCGGTATTGGTTTTGGGTCTCGGGCACGAGAGCTCGGGGTTTACTTTTGGGAAATTCTTCAAAGATCAAGGATTTATTGATTGGGACTACTTCCTTTGGCATTGGTTGGCTTCCTTGATTGATGTTTGGCTAAATTTGAGCCGGTTGGAGTTGATTTCTCAAGGAAATGCTATTTTGGAGCTTTGGACTAGCCTGGATGAGATAAATGTCTTCCCTAACTTTGGTTGAGGGAATTTTTCCTAATGTTCATATTATTTGCTACATGCAGGGGTGATTTAAATCTGAGGCAACGAGCATATATACATATTCCATGAGTATTCATTCTCGGGTGGATTCTAGATTACTCTATGCCTTGTCTGGTTGTGTGTTCTACGTGATTCTATGAGTTATTCAATTAATTGACTACGTGGACACAATAAAACATATTAGAACTAATGTAAAGGCTATTGGTTCTTTATTTTTTTACATGATGAACTAATATTAAGAATGATGTTATACTTGTCTCAGACGTAGTTACATGTATGTTATGAACACATACTGGTACTCGGTGTTCTTGTGTTGTGCCTTGATCTGAATGTGTGCTCTCTGTGATACATGTGCCATTCTTTGTGTGACTATGTTGGTTATCCTTTCATGCTACATATCACATTTTAGGATCATTACTTCCTATTTGGCCAAGATGGGCACCTGTGGAATCATTGCTAAATTGGCTTAGTCGTAGTCATGTTTTATATGTTAAACCCCATCCGCATTTTATTGTTATAATGTCCTTGTGCACTTTATTGATGATTTATGAGGATATTACTCTTGATGATAATTTGATAAGTTGCATTTTTGTGATTATGGCACATGTGGACATGTTGGACGGATTGATTGGAGTGATGGCACAAGGTTTTAGCCGTGAAATTGTAGTTGATATTGTTATATTGTCAGGTGCGGAGTGATAAGGGTGGATATTACTATTGTGTCAGGGCGGAGCGATATGAGTGGATATTGCTATTGTGTCAGGGCAGAGCGATAAGGGTGGATATTGCTATTGTGTTAGGGCGGAGCCATAGGTGGACGCTGTTATTGTGTAAAAGCAAAGCGATAAGGGTGGATATTGCTATTGTGTCAGGGCAGAGCGATAAGAGTGGATTTTGCTATTGTGTCATGTGCGGAGTGATAAGGTGGATATTGTTATTGTGGCAAAAATGTGGGCACGAGGTGTCATATGTTTGTGTTTCTATTTGTTGACTTGTTGTGAAAGCTGGGTGTTATCTTGATTATGCAAGTGAATTCTTTATGATTTGTCATGTATTTTACATGTTTATACGTTGCGTCAAACATGCTAATCTACGCCTCTGTTGTTATTTGACGATTTGGTTGTCATGATAGAATTACCTATATTGAGTTGATATCTCAAGTATTGTTGAGTTGTTGGTAGCATAACAAGTTAATGTAAAAAGGACGTGTCATCATGCATTGATGTATTAGATTCTTGTAAGGTTATCCTAAACATGTTATTTGGCAATTAATACGGAATTGGATCATGTTGGGCACATACTTACAGCCATGTATGAGTATTTGAGCACATACAATATTTGGTGCATGTCTCTTTTTTAGCGGGGTTGGTGCAAGTTGTATTTTCTTGATCTGTTTAATTGGACGAGTTTATTTATTTCCCCCACCCAGTTGAGCATATTTACTATTTATATCCTTGATTTTGTAACTCTCTTTTTCTGTATTATTTCTCTGTATTGTACATGTTATTGAGCTGCACAAGTTATGCAAAGTGAGTATCTTTTGACCTAAAAATATTGTCACTACTTCTCTGAGGTTAATCAAGGTACTTACTGAGTACATATGGTCGGTTGTACTCATACTACATTTTTGCACCTTGCGTGCAGATTCTGGAGCTGAGTAGTTGTGGAAGTCGGGGCCTTGCATTGAAGATGTACCCGTGTTCCCGAGTCGATTACCTCTTGTTCATGGTAGTTTAGAACTTCATTTCCGTTTATGTAAACTTTGAGTAGATATTGTATTTATTCTTTTATCACCTTGTAATCTAAATCATAGCGGCTCATGATACTACTAGTCCTTGGGATAGTTGTATTGAATTCCTTTGCAGTCTTTAATGTTAATACTAATGATTTCTCATTATAGTTGTAATTTATATCGTTTGTCTTACCTAGCGGGTTGGGTTAGATGCCATCACGACTTGGTTGGATTTTGGATTGTGACAATGATGATCCCCACTTGCTTGTCCTTAAGGACACAGTGCAACAAAGTGATGTTAAGGAGATGACTATTGGTGATGATGGTGTGTGGCGACTTCAGCGTCGAGTTTATATGCCTAATGTCAATGGCTTGAGAGAGATAATTCTTGAGGAGGCTCATAGTTTGCGGTATTCCATTCATCCATGTGCTACGAAGATGTATCGTGACTTGAAGCAACATTATTAGTGGAAGAGGATGATGAAGGACGTTGTTGGGCATGTTTCTAGGTGTTTGAATTGCCAACATGTCAAGTATGAGCATCCAAAATCGGGTAATTTGCTTTAGAAGATTGATATACCGGAGTGTCATTTTTCGATTGGTTGGTTTGAGCCCAGTGAGGCTTTGTTACCAGGCACAGACTTGGTTCTTGGTGTTTGGAGAAGGTGAAGTTGATTCAGGAGAGGCTTCGCGCACGTAGTCCAGGCAGAAGAGTTACACGGATTAGAAGGTCATGATGTAGCTTACATGAATTGTGAGAAGGTCCTTCTTACAGTTTCGCCCATGAAGGATATGATGAGGTTTGGGAAGAAGGGTAAGTTGAGCACGAGGTTTAATGTTGCTTTTGAGGTGTTAGAGAGAGTTGGCAAGGTTGCCGATAGACTTGCTTTGCCTCCTATTCTTCTAGGAGTTCATCCAGTATTTCACATTTCTATGCTTCAAAAGTATCATGAAGAATAGTCCTATGTTTAGGACTTCAACACAGTGTTGTTGGATGGGAATCTGGCTTATGAGGAGGAGCCGATGGCCATTTTTGGATTGGCAGGTCCGAAAGCTCAGGTGTAATAATTCTGCATCGGTAAAGGATCAGTGGAGAGGTTAACTAGTCGAGGAGGTGATTTAGGAGACCGAGCATGATATGTAGAGCATGTATCCCCACCTTTTTGACACTTCAGATATGAATCTAAACTCATTCGAGTACGAACGTTTATTTAAGAGGGGGAGAATGTAACCATCAGGCAGACTGTTTTGTGTATTTGAGCACCGTTTTCCCATTTGACGACTCTTGTATGCTTAGTTATTGTTTTATGACTTTCGAGCATGGGTAGTTTGGTTTCGGGAAGGTTTTGGAGTGAAGTGGAACACTTAGTTCCATTGTTGGAAGCTTAAGTTGTAAAGGTTGATCAAGGTTTGACTTTTGTGTAACCAGCCTCAAATTCGTGTTTTGACGGTTACAATAGGTTCTCATGGTGATTTTGGACTTATGCGCATGCCCAGATTCGTATTTGGAGGTTCCTAGAGGAATTTGGCCCTATTTGTCTAGAGTTGGAAATTTGAAGGTTTAGAAATTTCATATATTTGACCATGAGTTGACTTTGAGGCTACCCGGTTTGGATTGTTTTTTCAAGACTTAGAACAGGTCCATTTTGTCATTTGGAACTTGTGTGCAAAGTTTTGTCTCATTCCGAGTTGGTTTGGTATAAAACAGACGTTTGGTTGTTAATATTTGAAGTTCTTGAACTTGGAGACTTGCATGATATGTTTTAGGGTTTGATTCTTGGTGATGGATGTTATTTTGAAATTTTGAGCTTATTAGTCAATTTGTATGAGGTTTATATACTAGTATGGATATTTTGTGTGGCGTCTAAGGGGCTCGGGTGAGTTTTGAAATGGTTTTGCGAAGGTTCAAATTTTGCTGGTATTGTAGACCTCGCAATTGTGAATGTCTGCTCGCAATTGCGAAGACCGCAATTGTGATGTCTTGTTAACATTTGCGATGGGTGCCTGAGAAGGCCAACTTCGCATTTTTGAAGCTGGTATCGCAATTTCGATGTTCGCAACTGCGAAGGGCAGTTCGTAATTGCAATACTTGGTCGCATTTGCGAGCTTCCTGGTCGTAGTTGCGTTGACTGAAGCTAAGGGAGACCGTTCTCTTTTGTGAGCCAATACTCGCATTTGCGAGGCTCGCAATTGCGAATCCATGGTCGCATTTGTTATTTCTACAACTGACTATATTGGGGGAACTTCAGGATTTATACCCATTATTGTCACGCCCCAAACCTGGGGAGGCGAGACCGGCATCCGGTGCCTTACTGGACCGAGCGTACCAACTTGAGACTGAGGGACTCTGAATATACAATGTGATGCTTTGGCAGGCAAGGCCACAAGGCAGGACAATTTGTGAAGCAGAATTAAAAACTGAGTAGAGATTAACTCCAACTAAATATTTGTATAAAGCTGGGCCAGCAAGGCTGTCATAACTACTACATCTGACAAACCAAAAGAATATACATACAGGCCTACAAGGCCAACATACTGCACTGACTGTCAGGATATGTCTATAAGCCTCTACTGATGGCTGTACTGTGGTCGAAACAGGGCCCCGACATACCCATATAATCTCTATATATATGTACAATGTGTACTCAAAACCCTAGCCCCGACAACTTTTATTGATGTGGAGCTTATAGATCAGACTGATCTCGGACAACACCTTCTAAGAAGATCTACCAGTCTATCTATCTAAACCTGCAGGCATGAAATGGAGCGTCCCCATCAAAGGGGATGTCAGTACGAAATAATGTACCGAGTATGTAAGGTAATAAAATAACTGAAAGCTGAAATTGACTGATAATATAATAACTGAAAGTAACTGGGAGTCAAAGACGATATGAAGATATGCTTACTTGTTGATACTGAATCAACTCCCTCAATATAGTAAGTAAAATAGCTATTTTGTTCGAGAAAAATGAGTTAAAACAAGTTAGAACTGACTTAAATACGAGCTGGACTTTTCCACTGCCTCAAGTGGGTCCCAAAGGGGCTGCCTTGCAATCTCACGGAAACTCGAATATCTTTTCGCTCCGATGTTGTATGGAAAAACGGTCTAATGCATTGGAAACTAGACTCTTAGAATTAAATTTCATGGGTGGATGACTTTGTTATTCTTATTATATTAAGAGAAAAGCTCTACTACATTTGATCCAATTTTCAATGCATTTATAAACGTAACTTGCGATGACCTTTGCCAACTTTTGTTTTACAACTTTCTTGAATTCAAGGATTGTCATACGACTATTATATTATTCAAATAACTTAAACTTATAGTTCTCGCTTTACTTTTCTTAAACTTAGTTATTAGCTTGGTACTTGTAACATTGATATTCAAACCTTCTATCGAACCTTATATAGAGATATACATATATTTCTGATCCGCTTGAGAGGTGAGTGACTTATGATCATCTTCAACTTCTCAACCTCGTATTCTAGTCTCCTGATGTATCCCAATCTCATAAAAATTTATACTTGACTTGTCATCTTAATTCACTCACATTCTTGGTCTTTTAAATTATGGTACTTCTATAAAAGCTAGCACATTTCTATTTTTAGCATTGCTTATCCTAACAGACACTTTTGGATTGAACGATCGATCTGGAGAGTCATTCATCCATGTTATATTTTATAGGCCATGATCATCTTTGAAGTACCGACCACATGATGTCACTCTTGTCAGACCATTTGTTCTTATTTCTGTAGTATTCTAGATTACTACGGTGTTCATTACTTGAATGGTAAAAATGATGTTCCCTCACCCTGGTAATGTCTCGGAGTCCCGCAACAGTGGGGGCACATATTTAGCCTATCATCTCCACTCCATCTTTTGTTTTCTCTAAGGCTAGTACTCTTCTAACTGGCTTTATTTAGAATATGGCCGCCATACTATTTCTCTTATGCCTTTGCTATTAAGAGTGATTCTGCAATGTTCTAAGTCACGATTTCTATAATGATCTGTGTCTAATAATTGGACTCCTGATTTACTTAGCTATTATAACTCTCGAGCTTCCTCTACTCTCTCGGCCTTTAGGTAGTCTTAAGTTGTCTTCAAATCTGCGGATCAGGGTATTAGTTATTACTTTAGCCTTTCGTGGACGCTATGGAACATCCATGTTAAAATATTCTAACAATTCAAGCCTTTGTCTATGACGTGGACTCAATTATTTCTTTTAACTTATACCGGAGTCTCCTATAACTGTAAGAATGTCAACGTATATGTTGCATGGATAATACTCTGAAATCTTAAGTGTGGTCATAACAAACTAAGTCTGGGTCATAGATCAAATAATTCCTTTCGTGCCTTCTCAGCTGTCTTTAAACGTAAGCAATTACTTTTCCCGATCGTTTTTCCACTTGTTTCATGGATACTTGGCTTATCTTAGTGCCCATGCATATTGGAATTTCGTGCAACTCATATGATCTTGAATATTACTTTTGATTTTACTTCCCGTTCACTAGTCACGATAGGTGTCGCTTTCTTATGTAGTGCATACAATGTTGTAGTGAGACTGTTGTTACAATATAACTTCTTATTTAGGTTACTATTCTTAGGTTGAAGCCTTCTCCCTTATTTCCTCAGCTAGTCTTTCATTGTAGTTCTTAGGGGAGACCCTATGACTCTTATAAAGATGCGAGCTTATTACATTGTATACTCGACGGAATTTTTGATGTTCTTACTCGCCTATAATTATCCTTAGTTACTTACATCTGTGCCCTTGTGCTCGTAGGGTTACTTCTGAACTGAAATTTTTATTGTCTCCTAGTGGCACTCTCTTTTATTTCCGTAACACTTATACGATACCTTTAACTACCGTAACTCCTCTCTAAATATTTCTCTACGATCCTATATCTGCTAGACTGAATTCCCTATGCCATGTTCACTACGTTTATCTTGCAAGATCTGCTGATTTATCTGTGACCTCTATTCTAGCCATAAGTAGGCTCTTCCTGAATCAACTACTAACTACTCATTGGTCCATTCTCATATCTATATTCCACGTAATCTCTCTTAGGTTATGTCCTTTGTCTTAACTTAACTCTTACACTGGCTCCTTATGTATCAAGTGTCCATTCACACTTATTTGTCCATAACATCTTGGACGGGAACCCTTACTCCTTCTCCCCAGCGTCATGCTTGCATAATGTTCTGGAGTCATAACATATTTGTAGGATCTGAATAAATGCAATCTCATCCTTTTTGCCTTTTTACCGCATTCTTCCATTACCATTCTATAGTTACCTGAACCACTTAAATCCGACTTAATAGAATATCACATCATCTTCCCCCTTTAGGGGAGTACTAACATTTAATGCTATGAATATTTACCTATATATGTTTTACCTCTCCATCTTCGGCATCTTTTCACATCTTCAATGACCCTTACTCGCCTTGCAGTAATCCTTCTGTACCAGGGATAACTGAATTTATTACACACGAGGGTGACACCTAGTGTAACTGGCACACTTAGTCCCTTAAGCTTAACTCCGCTCACAGTGCTTGCTTTAGGGAAGCGTCGTCCTGAATGACCTTTAAAGGTTATTCTTTTGTTGTCCATTCTATTATTACCAGAACATGATCTCTGAAATTATCACGATGTCGACTATTATCAAATCCCCCAGTCCCTAATTCACGTTCGGTTTTATCTTTACTAGCCCATACTAATTTCTATTACTCCCGGGGGTCTAACTTAGCCTTCTGGTAGTCACATTGGAGTCACCAACTCAATTCTCAAAATGAGGATATAACTTTATAGCTTATACTATTTTAATGTCTCAAGGCCTGTTTCCTCTTGTCTTTTCCGTCACTTGACTATAGATTCTGTCATCCTGTCATATTTTGATTTACCGTTATCACACATTTATTACATCTTACTTATAATGCTTCATTTACTCTCTTCTTATTATCCATCTAATATTTCTGTCTATCACTTTATTCTAAAAATTTCAACAAAACATTCTTTCGCTTTTAGATCCCCTTTCTCTATATCACTGGCTCTTCGGGTGCCTAACATTCTCTTTTTACTAGGGGCGGGAATCATACTAAGATAAATATTTATCCCTTTTAGGATTCTAGTGCTTATCTTCTGAAATTTCTGAATATTCTATTATTCATATCTGATTGTACTATTCTAGAGTGCACCACCTGAGTGTCTCACAAGGAGAACTATTACCATGTTTGCAATATTCTTCAGAAATATCAGCTAACGCTAACAATTCATCTACCATTTTGGGTTACTCTAACCCAGATAGATCCTGCTATCCTATCCCTCCCTTAAACTATATCTATTATCTTCCATTTGGCATGACTGGGATGGGTGTGGCCAATTGTACATACCTTACTATTGAAGGTAACTGAGAATGCCTATATTTCTCTACTTGAATTGTAAATACTAATAATCTTCACTAACTAGGTACCTCGTACCCTTCTTCACCTTGCTTTTGTTACGTGTTGAAACTTATACTCTTACCCCTGATACTCTCATGGCCACCTATTCGGAGGGTGTGTTAGATATTCTCATCTTAGGGTCTTAAGTAGGAAATTTGCACATATGATATGCACGATCTAATAGGGCCTCAAACTAGGCCACGTCGTCAAGAACTCTCTCTCTCTCTCTCTACTGGTGCCCTTACATGCTATTGTATTAGCCCTTTGGCTAGCTGTAATTTTCCAATTGCAAGCATCTCTGTATCATTAGCAAATATAAGTCCTGGCTCAAACTCTTATGACTCAGCTCTATAGAACGATTTTGATTTGAAAGAAGGATAACAAACTCCTAAATTCCTTGTAGCTTCATGTTTATATAATGTGGTGCACAACACATCTATAAACTAGACTCTACTAGACATGGCTTGCAGACTCCCTAGGACAAACCTGCTCTGATACCATGTTTGTCATGCCCCAAACCTGGGGAGGCGAGGCCGACACTCGGTGCCTCATTTGACTGAGCGTACCAACCTAAGACTGAGGGTCTCTGAACATACAACGTGATACTTTGGCTGGTAAGGCCACAACGCAGGACAATTTGTGAAACAAAATATAAAAATAAGTGGTGATTAGCTTCGACTGAACATCTGTATAAAGTTGGGCCAGCAAGGCTGTCATAACTACTACATCTGACAAACCAATGAATATACATACAAGGCCTACTAGCCCAACATACTGCACTAACTAATAGGATATGTCTACAAGCCTCTATTGATGGTTGTACTGTGATTGGAAAAGGGCCCCGACCTACCCATAATATATATATACATATATACACAAGATGTATATAAAACTCCAGACCCGACAACTTCGAAGGATGTGGAGCTTACCGATCAAGCTGAACGCGGACCTTACCGATCAAGCTGAACTCTAATAACACCTACTGAGGAGATCTACTCGTATGTCTATCTGAACATGCATGCATAAAATACATCGTCCTCGCATGTGTTGAGTTTCATGTTCACAAGCATTTAGGACTATTGGGCTCTCAACATATGATGGATGTACGACCCCGTATGTGAAAAATGCGATTTGCATGTTGTTTTGTATCTTAGTCCTTCAGTTGCCTTCTTCTTAGCTTCCATCTGCATTTCACTTGCAGCCGGTATCTTCAAGATATGATTTGTATGTTATCGAATCTAGGACACTTCATGACTTTTTGCTTGTATTTGACATTTAGCCTTAAAATCCATACAACATGATAATAAATATAAGAAACAACACAAATAGTCTTAAACAATAGTACATGTTTATGTAAATGATATCAAATCGTAATTTCATGGCACATCAATGTGCGAGGTGCTTTTGGGTACACATACTTGGTTTGGTAGGTTTGCTTATCCGCTACGTGAACAGTTGGAGCAGGATATGCAAATGCTTAAAGACTTGTTTGAAGGAAGACCACATAATTGGGGAGTTACTGGAGTGGTCAAATGATTTTCTACAAATTTGACATAATTGGGCAATTGCTTGTATGGTGCACAAACCATGCCATTTGAATATTGGTGTGGAATTTTATGGTGGTTGTTGGTTGAGTAGCTAGTACTCGATAAGACTATAATGACCCAACTGGCCATTTTGAGTTATAAGATCCTATTCCTCTATGTGAGACTTCTGTAGGTTCATTTGGTGTTTTATGACTTGCAAGTATAGGTGGTTCAGGTCCCGAGAGGTTTGGGAGTGATTTGGAATACGTAGTTCCCAACTAAAGGCTTTAAGTTAAGAGAGTTGACCAAGTCAACATGTTGGCTTAACGAGATGCAATTGGTGCTTGGAAAGTTTTGATAGGTCCGTATGATGATTTTGGACTTGTATGTATGTTTGATTTAGCACCCGAGGGGCTCAGGGTTGGATCTTTATGAACTTAAGAGAATTCATAATTTGGTTTGATCATTGATTCGTAGTTGTGATGTTTCCGTACGTGTTTTGAGCCTTTGGACGAGTTCGTATAAGGTATATGGACTTGTTGAGATATTTGGAAGGGTACCGAGGAGCTCAGATTAGTTTCAGATTGTTTTAGAGCATTTTGAACCAAGTTGTAGCAAACAAATTTTCTAGTATCGGATAATGAATCGCGATCGCGAGGCTTGGTACCACAATAGCATGGAGGAGGTAGGGCTGGGGCTTTGCACTTTGCGTTCACAAGTGATCAGCAGTGTTTGCGATAAGACTAACCAGCTAACCTTCACAGTTGCGTGGTCTTTGATTGCGGTCGCGGGTGGTCTTCCTGGTTTCTCTTCATGGGCCCTAGGGCATGATCACGATGCGCATATTTGGCCCAGGGGTATTTTATGTCTAGATTTTGGGATTTTTGCTCATTTCACCATTTTGATTTTTGAAGAACGGGATTAGGTGATTTTGGAGAGAGATTTCATCCAAATCTTGAGGGTAAGTAACTTTAACTTGAATTGATCATAGATCTTTAACACCCATTGAATATTACATATAAGACATGAATTTAAAGAGTAGAAATTGGGGTTTTTCTTTAAAACTTAAGGAAGTGTATTTTGTGGTTTTAAGCCTCAATTTGGATTCAGATTTGGAAATGAGTTACATATTTAGTCTCGTGAGGTTATGGGTCATCGGAATTTTGTCATGGTTTCGGGTTTGAACCAAGTGGGCCCGGGTTGACTTTTTGTTAACTTTTGAGATTTTGTTAAAGATCGAAGCTTTATCATTTGGAATTTATTTTGGTAGCTTCACTTGAACTCGTGAGTATTCTTTCTCTATATTTCGGACGTTTAGAGACCGGGAACAAAGGAAAAGGCATTTTGGAAGGTTGAAGCCTACTTCGGAGAAGGTAAATATCCTGACTAACCTCTATTTGAGAGAATGTTTCTTAAAGTAGACTAATATGCTAAATACTACATGTTTGGGGGTCATATATGCGAGGTAAGGAACGTATATGCGGGTACCGAGGTAATACCATGTAATGGGTTAATTTTGGGTTTCTTTATGTCTTGTATGTGACATGTTATTCTTGTTTTATGCTTATTTGTTTGTATAACTATTTGAGCAACAATATTTATGCTCGAGATCATGTCTAGGCTTTTGATTGCTTATTTGGAAAGGATGTGCTATTTCGTATATTGGATTACATGTTATAGTTGTAGTCATACTTATATACATGCATACACCCCTGCGTGTTTATCTCTTTGTCTATATGCATCTTGTATGCTTATCTCTTATTCATATGCATACATCCCTGCATATGATTCTCTAATATGGATTGAGGCTGGCACAATGGGACATTCTGTGTGGCTATTTTGATTATGGCACAATGGAACATTCTTCTTGGATTGATGATTGATTTCTAAGATATTGATATTAATATGGCGTATGGATCTGGTTCCATCCCTTCGAAGTCACATGATTTGCCATGCTACATTGAGGTGTGTGTGTGTAGTGATATTGGACACCAGAGAGGTGTTAGTTGACGTAAAGTGAGAGTCTTTATCATGTACAGATATTGTAGACTAAAGTAAAAGCATTCATATCAATCCTAGCTATTGCATATTACCTTTGTATGCAGATTCGATGCCTTGCCTATACCTTTCACCATTTTATCTGAATTGTCATCTTCTTGATTTAGACCTTATTATGTATATATGTTGTTTCTCTATTTCTTGTACATGCTTATGGATTGAACACATTATAGAAAGCGAGTATATTTTTGTCAAAACCTCGTCACTACTTCATTGGGAAACTACTGGGTTTGTTGTTGTTGTTGTTGTTGTTGTTGTTGTTGTTGTCTGAGTCATGCTCTCAAAGAACCCTATAATACGAACCAAAGTCTCCTGAAGCACAAGGGTAGTAATAAAATCCATATGAACCTATGCTAGACCTAGCTTCTCACCTTGAACTGGAGCATGCTCCACTTTTGGAGATGCAGGTGGCTAAACTAAAGTAGCTCTATCACGACCACGAGAAATTGTGAGTGCTCTACCTCTAATGTGAGCAATTTTACGAGCCATCTCCTGAGCTCCATCCCGTCCTCTACCCCAACCTCTACCTCGAGTAGCGGCTGCAACCCTTGGCACTGGTTCTTGCTTACTAGTTTCTAGCATATGTGTCCCACCATTTGAGAGATAATTTGTAATGACTCGACTGTTCGTTTGAGCATTGGCATTCCGTTAGGTGGTTTGAAACTTTGAGTGGCTCCATTTGATGTATTTCGACTTACATGCATGGTTGGTTTTGATTTTTTGGGAAGTTCGGGAGTGACTCGGAAGAGTAATTCTCTATTCAAAAGCTTTAAGTTGAATAGTTGATCAAGATTTAACTTTTTATGTAAACAATCTCAGATTCATATTTTTATGATTTTAATAGGTTCGTATGGCAATTTTTGACTTAGGCGTATGTTTAGATTACGATTTGGAGGTTCTTAGGTTGATTTGACTCTATTTTGGCAAAAGTTGGAAATTAAAGGTATAGAAGTTCATAGGTTTGACCGGGAGTTGACTTTGATGATATCATGTTCAAATTGATTTTTTGGAAGTTGGAATATTTTTGCTTTTTCATTTGGAACTTATGTACAAAGTTTGGTTTCATTCAAAGTTGATTTGGTAGGTTTCGGACGAGTTCGGCGAAGTTTGAAGGTTTGAAAGTTAAGAGAATGATCTTGATCTTCAATTCTTGGTTTTGATGTAATTTACGATGTTTCAAGCTTTTCGATAAGTTTGGATAATACATTTTGACTTGTTGGAATATTTGGATGGAGTCCCGGGGGCCTCGGGTGTGAGTTGGGGCGGTTTCAGACCATTTTGGAGGTTTTGGGCAGTGCTGGTTTCTGGTGCATCTGATGTGTTACGCGATCACAGGTGTAGCTACACGATCACGTAGAAAGTTGTTGGGCATCTGGAAAATTGTGCATCGCGTTCACGATGAGGTCTTGCATTCGCGTAAGGTGGTGGAGCTGGCTAACGTTTTCACACTCGTCACTTCATGATTGCGGAATGTTGCTGGAGACAATTTGCTCGTTGGCTTCCGCATTCGCGAGAGGGGCTCGTGTTTGCGCTTCTGTGGGTTGCTGGCTTTCGTGATCACGAGGCTTAGATGCGATTGCATGGTGTGCATTCTTCTCGGCAGTGTCACTTTGTTCTTCGTGATCGGGAAGGTTATTTCGCTATCGCGATGTGTATAACTAGGCGATGCATATAAGTTGTCATTTTCGGACTTTGAGCTCATTTTATCACATTTTGAGATTGGGAGCTCGGATTTGGGCGATTGTTGAGGGGATTTTCACCACTTGGATTAGGGTAATTATTCTCTACTCGGATTTGAGTATTATTCATGATTGAATCCTTGGTTTTGCATGTGCTGGTGGAGCGCGGGTTGTTCAGTGCGTATTGGCTGCACATTAGGGATTAGAGCAAGGTGAATGACTTTCGAGAAGTTTCCAATAGGCTCAAGACCCATATGTGGTTTTTAAGGATTTTTAGATTTATGTATGGTTAGTACTTGGGGCTTGCATTGGATGGTGTCGAGACTTGCGATATTCTATATCATTATTGATTCTACAATGAGGTATTAGAAAGGTGAAATAAACAACTTTAGATTCATTAAAGGGTTATGTAGTGCCGACATTTTCATGTTGAGGTACTCTTGTTTTTAGCAATCTACGTGACTTGATTGATTTAAAGGGATTCAGTCTAATGATTTGATTATGTGCAAATGGGTTCCGACGAGTTGAGATGGTTTGGCCACGACTTGCGGTTGATGTACTCTACAGGCACAGGGAGTTTGTTACATGTTGTGATTTTGTTCTGCCGGATTGAGTTAGTGGAAGGTTTTCGGTTGATGGGATGTCTATTCTACATGTGTTTTAGAGTTTATTATTTTGTATCTTCACAAGTTAGCATTGATAGTTGTGGTGCGCCGTGTGGGATTCAGATTTCATGGGCAAGGTTGCGGTTCGATTTGTAAAGGAAGGTCAAGAGTTCTAGACGACATGGAAGAATTCAGATGTTTTGAAGATGTTAGTACCACATGGTGTCGCCTGAGAAGAGTGTGCGTGTTAGGAGACACATTGTATTTTTGATTTGCGGGTGCTTGACTAATATTACGGTAATCGCTTAGATGGTGACTGCTGATGTTCAGGTTTTTTCTATGTGGAACAGAATATTTATGTGAGTATTTTCTGTGAGATGATTGTTTATGATTGATGTGTCAGTTATGGAGTTGTGAAGTTAGGATCAGATATGGATATTCCGGTATTCTTGAGGTTTAGAGATTGGATGATCTCAGAGGCAGACTATTCTTTGGTTGGGGACCGTGGAGGTATGTTTAGAGTTAGACGGAAGATGTCATGTGTTATGGATAGGTTACTATGGATCTTTGGAAGATTACTTACCTATTTTGGGATGATCGAAACTTGATTTGGGGGACATGGGTAGGCCTAATGAGAATGTGTATTCTACATCGGATGCTTGCTTACTCTTGTGCGGCATTTACTATGGGTATGTCATCGGGCGGAACATATGTTATTTTTGCCCTGGTTTGTTTCATATGTTGCTCTTTTATGCTACGACGAATAATGAGACTACTTGGCTTTTCACGTGCCTGATGTGATTCCGTTTAGGCCTTGTGGCAAGATTCGAGTGAGATGGCTCTTGGGGTGTTGAATTGTTTATTGCACCTTGGTTATGGTTTTCCTATCTGGGGTATATTGTTCTATCTGTTTCTCTATAGTTATGGTCATGTATTTCACAAGTTTGTTGTTGGTACACATGTGGTTGTTGATTGTGAGCATTATGGCTCGATGAGTATTTTATGTGGATCGGGTCACGCACTACAACAAAGTTATGTTGGGATATGATCTTTGTGCTTGCTCTGTGTGTTTTGCTTCTCCCTTGTGAGATGGGTTCATAGCATTGTGCTTTGTTGTAACACCCCGGAAAATTTTGAAGTACTTAAGCGCTAGTAAGAAAGTTGATGTGTGATAATTATATTATTTTGTGACGAGGACTATTAATATAATGGATATCAATTGGATATGATAATAAGTGTACGGGGTATATTATAAGTGATGTCTGGTCTAAGGAGAGCCCTAAGTCCAAGTCAAGTTGGAAATTACATGATAGGCTAAAAGATCCAAATGAGTACGCACAAGACCAAACTTTGGACGATCATATATACATGTATATAAGGAGTTATGCGATGGATGACGTATAAAATTAAAGATCTTTGAGACTAGTTTCTAACACTTCAAACCGTTTGTCATTTGGACATTTCTACAAGAAGTTATGGTCAAATTACCAATGTTAGATTACCTAGTTAATTTGGCAGACAGCGAAGCAAAGTCGCTTCGCCAGACCAGATGCGGATCTTGTCTTACCTTGCATGCAGTGGACAGTGAAGTGAGGCACACTTCGCTAGAATAGACGTGCCCCAGCTCCAGCTCTTTTTAAGCCAATTCGGGGTTCATTTCCCCTATTTCGTTTGGACGCATTTTGGAGCTCTTCTCCACTCTTTCAAGACCAACAACTCCTCCCATCTTCAAGGTAAGCAATCCCCATTATCTTGGTGTGAAATTCCATCATTTATACACTAGTATTGATGAGCTCTACACACAAAATACATAGATCTTCAAGAAATTTCTTCAAGAACTCAAAGGAGGGTTTTGCAAGATTTCTTCCAAAAGGTAATCCTACACCCTTAAACTTACATGTATGGATATATTATGGGAATATGAGTATGAATTAAGCATAGGAACTCATGGTATGGTTATTGGAAGCCATAAGTTCCCAATTTAAATACATAACCATTGTAGAGATTGAAAGGTGATTATTTGATGAACATTTGTTGGTTGGGTGTGCATGGATGGTCATGTATGTGATGTTGGAAGTTATGAATTGTCTAACAATGATGGTGGGATAAATTGTTGGTAAATAGTAGTAGATAGATGAGCTAATTCAATGGTTAAGAGGTGTAGAGATTCATGGCTACAAGGTGTTTGATAAAATACCTAAATGACCTAAATTATGAAATTTGTTACTAATATGGGTCCCATTGGATGCTGTTATTGTAGATTGAAGTGGCTTACTGTAGTAGATTGTTGTAGTATCATTAAGGGACGAATTTGAGGTATGTTGGCTAAACTTTCTCTCTTAGAATCGAATTTCATAAGGTTCCCGTAAGTTTCAAAGTATGGGTTGCGTATTAAAATGTTATGGCTTTGAGTCGTGTTTGAAATGAAAGCTAGTATGCAAAATTGTGTGAGAAAAACTCGATATGTTTAAGGCTCTAAATTGCTCATATGTGTACCTAAAGTCTTGATTGAAAATGTCTTGTTGTTGATAATCTATAAAGATGCTTGAAAATGAAATAAGTGACTTGGGGATATAGAGTGTGGCCAACGTGCCAAGAATTTAAGTTATAATTATGGCTAGTGGTGCCGATGAAATGAGAGGGTGTGATAAAGATTATGAAATGAGCCTCGATTCAACTGTTAAAAAAATTATTCGAAAATAGAATTGCCTAAAAGCTTTTGTACTCAATTCATGCCCATAAATAGATATTTTAACTAATGCATTGCTTTATAAATATATCCAGTGTGGCTCGAGTTCTCACATACTCGGGCGTTGAAATTGTATATTGTCATTTCTGGGAAGGAGGATTGCAAGAATAAATGGTGTATTGATTGTTTATGATTTTGATGTGTGTTTCTATTGCTGGTTGGTATGCCCCATTCTTTGGGAAGAAACCAATTGTGTTTAAAGTTCCCATTAAAAATGTATTTGAAGTATATGATTTCTGAAATATTCTATATGTTGATATTTGATGGTGATCTTTGAAATTGAAAGAGGTGAAAGCGTGGAATATGAAATACAGCCATCGTGCCAGGAATAAAGAATCTTGTGAATGGCCAAATGAGCCAAGGAAATATTGTCGTTATGAATGACTGGAAATATTAATGATAATTTATACAACGCGAAAGATGTTGAGGTGAGTACAATTGTATTTATGTTACCTCTGTGTGAAAATCAAATCACAAATGTTTTTGGGAGCATCATTAGCAAGACCGAGGAAGGGTGGGTCATAAGGCCCACACCTGAAACTACACGTGCCGGTGTAGGGGTGGATTGTGGTTATGAATTGTGATTATTCCCCTTATTTGGGATGAAATTGAAATATTGGTGAAATTGTGATTATTCCCCCTTAATTGGGATGAAACTGGTAATAATTGTGAATTGGAAAAGTCAACCCACACGACATATGTGGGAAGGCGGCCTAGCTGATCGGGTGGAGATCGGACGCTATGTTGCGCACATGGTGGTACTACTCTTGGTAACAACTTTCTTTCGTATCACATGTCAAACCACATTGTTCGTGGGGAGATGGCCTAGCCGATCGGGCGCGATCGGACTCTGTGCTAACAAAGACAGTGGTATATCAGTGCTAATGATCTCCCAACCAAAATTGTATATAAAGTTTGTATTTTGAAAATTATTATGTTTTAACTGGACATTTGGATATTGTTGATTATGACTTGCTGTGTCTATGTGTTGCATTTTCTTATATGGGCATTCTATTTTGAAAGAGGACTTTTAGATATACATACTAGTGCTATTCGACAGTACTAACGTCCTTTTTGCCGGGGGCACTACATGTTTAATAGATGCAGGTGGTGCTACTGCAGGCGGCATTGATCAGTGATAGCGGTACACTCTCTTCAGCTGACTTGGTGAGCCCCACTTCATTTCGGGACCATGTATCTTTTGTTTCTCATGTACTTTGTAGTTGAGGTATAGCAGGGGACTTATTGCCGGCTTTTCCATATTTCTCTTCTGTTGTACTTAGAAGCTCCGTAGACAGGTTGTGAGTGATATTTGATGTGGGAAATTGAATTAGAAATGTTGGTATTTTGAAATCATGTTTTTCATTGATTCTATAAACTCGTAATATTTTGGAAATGTTGAATGGAGCTGCTAATGGGAGTGAAAAGGAAGTTGTTAATAAAATCTTTTTAGTGTTTGATTATTGGAATACATATCATCTTTATTCATGGATAAGTTTGGGTAGAAGGAAATCAAACAGGCTTGCTCGACCGGGTTCACTCGGTTGAGCGCCGGTCGCGCTCCCCGAGTTTGGGGCATGACATTTGTGGTAGTATTTTTTGAACTTGTTAGGTGGTTATCTTATTTGGCTCTCCTTCTATCTCTGGTTATATTTGAGTTATTACTTGTTGGAGGCACGAATTGCGTCGTGTGTGACTAGGTAGAATTTAGTGTGGCTTGCCATTCGAATAGCTTGTATTGGATGAGATAAGATCATTGGACATGGAATTAGTGCAATCGGACTTGGATAAGGTATGTTTGGATTAGAATGTCATTTATCAGCTTAGAATTTAGCAATGGTTCTTGTCGAGCGAGAGAACTCCATGACTTGTTGATTGGGTGTGTTGTTATGAGTTTATGCTTGTTTCTTACATCATTAGTAGTGTTGTGAAGGTTTGGAACAAAGTTTTATTTGATATGGGTTACATTACTGGTACCGGGTTTAGTAATAAGCATCTATATGGTCAAAAGATATTACTATGAGTACATAAACTATGTGGTATATCGTGTGATTATATCTTGGAATATGGTCATGGCTTGATGCGGCTTGGTTAGACTTATACAGTGAACAGATGCGAGAATTGGGTCTTATAAGGAATTTCAGATGTTGGAGATTGGGTTCTAAGGTTTATGGACTAAGGTTGAAGAAACAATCTTCAGTTAGGTTGTGTTGACAGGCTTATATGTATTGAGGTGGCATGGGATCACCCATGGGTATGTGTATGGTGAGTTTGTAGGGTGATTTGATGGCTTTGGGATGACTCTTGGCACGTTTGAGGACGAACGTATATTTAAGTTGGGAAGAATGTAACGACCCAATCGGTCATTTTGAGAATTGGCATTCTGTTATGTGGTTTGAAACTTCGAGTGGCTTCATTTGATGTATTTTGACTTGCGTTTATGGTTGGTTTTAATTTTTTGGGAAGTTCGGGAGTGATTCGCAAGAGTACTTCTCTATCTGGATGCTTTACGTTGAAGAGTTGACCAAGGTTTGACTTCTTATATGAACAGTCTCACATTTATGTTTTGATGATTCCAATATGAACTTCTTATATGAACGTATATTCCAATGTTTTGACCAAGCTTTACGTTGGCGATTTTGGACTTAGGAGTATGTTCGGATTGCGATTTGGAGGTTCATGGGTTGATTTGGCTCTATTTGGTAAACGTTAGCAATTTGAAGGTTTAGAAGTTCATAGGTTTAATCACGAGTTGACTTTTATGATATCGGGTTCAGATTGTTGTTTCAGAAGTTGGAATATTTTTTTTTTGTCATTTGAAACTTGTGTGCAATGTTTGGTTTCATTCCGAGTTGATTTAGTAGGATTCAGACACGTTCAGTGAAGTTTGATGTTTGAAAGTTAAGAGAATGATCTTGATCTTTGATGCTTGGTTTTGATGTTATTTACGCTGTTTTGAGTTTTGGATAAGTTTGGATAATGTATTTTGACTTGTTGGTATGTTTGGACAGGGTCCCGAGGGCCTCAGGTGTGATTCGGGGAGGTTTCAGACCATTTTGAAGGTGTTGTGCAGTGTTGGTTTCTGGTGCATATGATATGTTACGCGATCACGGGTGAAGCTACGCGATCGCGTAGAAGATTGTTGGGCACCTAGCAAATTTAGCATCGCATTCACGATGAGGTCCCGCATTCGCGTAAGGTGGTGGAGCTGGTTAACGCGTTCGCACTCGTCACTTCGCAATCAGAGAGTGTTACTGGAGGCAGTTGGCTCGTTGGCTTCTGCATTTGCGCGAGGGGCTCGCGTTCGTGCTTCTGTGGGCGAGATTTTAGGTAGTGTCACTTTGTTCTTTTGCATCCAATGTTGGCTTTTGCGATCGTGGGGATCAGACACGATCGCATGGTGAATTATTCTTGGGAGTGTCACTTTGTTCTTTGCGATCGCAAAGGTTATTCCGCGATCACGATATATATAACTCGGCAGTGTCATTTTCGAACTTTGAGCTTATTTTATCACATTTTGAGATTGGGAGCTCGGATTTGGGTGATATTTTAGGGGATTTTCACCACTTGGATTGGGGTAAGTATTCTCGACTCGGATTTGAGTATTATTCATGATTCCATCCTTGATTTTAGCATTTGATTGATGAATCTAAGTGAAGAAAAATTGGGGGTTTTGGCAAAACTTGTCTAAAGTGTAAAATGGAGATTTGAATCCCGACTTGGAGTCGATTTTAGATAAAACTTATATATTTGGACTCGTATTCGGATGTGTGTTCAAGATTTGTCAGTTTTGTCGGGTTTCGGGATGCGGACCTATGTTGACTATTTGGTTGACTTTGAGTATTTGATTAAAGATTCGACATTTATCGTTTGGGTTTGATTCCAATGGCATTATTTGATGTTGTTGAATTGTTTTTGGCTAGATTCAAGTTTTTTAGAGATCGATTGGTGCGGAATGGCATTTTTTGAGTATTATTTTTGCTTGTTTGAGGTAAGTGTCTTTCCTAGATTTGGTTGAGGGAATTTTTCCTACTAATTAATATTGTTTGCTACATGCGGGGGTGATGTATATATGAGGTGATGAGCGTATATACATATGTCATGGGTATTTATGCTCGGGGTAGATTCTAGCTTACTCTATATCTTATTTGGTTGTGTGTTTTACCTGATTCCATGTATTATTTAATTAATCGACTACAAGAGTACAATAAACCATGCTAGAGGAATGTTGAAGCTATTGGTATCTTATGTTGAACATAATGAGCAAATGTGGAGACTTAGGCTATATTTGCCTCGGAGATAGATGCACGTAGGTTGTGAACACACATCCGAACTTGTTTTTGTAATGTGACTTGATTGGGACGTGTGCACTCTGTGATACGTATGTGATCCTTTGTACGACTACTTGAACGTGGTTGCTATAATTGATTTAGCCATAGTCATGCTTTATCCACACTTTTATTGTTATTGTGTCCTTTTGCACTTTATTGATGGATTATGAGGATATGCCTCTTGATGATAAATTATTATCTTGCATTATTGTGATATTTGTGGCACATGTGGACATATTGTGTGAGTTGATTGCTGTTGTGTGGAGAATAAGGGTGGAGATATGCGCATGTGACGACATAATGGAGGCATTTCATTGTGATGCACATGCGGCGAGATAAGGGTGGCTTATGCACATGCGGTGAGATAAGGGTGGTTTATGCGCATGCAATGACATACGGGAGGCATTTCATTGTGATGCACATGCGGCAAAATAAGAGTGGCATTGTGGGGATGTTATGTGATGGCCTGGGGGCGATTTTCATTATGTATGTTTATGTGGTCCTTGAATATGCGTGTGATTTCCTTATGCGTGTCATGCATTTTTACATGTTCTGTTATGTTGCATTTAATTTGCTAAGCTATGCCTCTGTTATTACTTGATGATTTGGTGACCACGATGGATTTAACTATGTGGAGTTGATATCTCATATTTTGTTGAGTTGCTGGGGTAGCATATCGGATTGACGAGATGAGGAAGTTGCCATCATGCATTAAAATATTTGATTCTTGAAAAGTTCCCTTGAACGTGTTGTTTGGCAATTGATATGGAATCGATTTATAATATGGTATGAGGTCTTTGCCGTGCGAGTGCGATTGATAATGTGGGCTCGAAGTGCCATATATGTGTGATTCTATTTGATGACTTGTTGTTGAAGGTGAGCCTTTTTTTGGGTCAAAATTAAAAGTTTTATTTCAACCAAGTATAATTATATACATCCACTAGTTACATTTGACTCTATAACTAGTCCTCCATACTCTCACTACCTATTTGTGAAGGTATAAGTTTCTCTTTCTAGTAACTCAACTACCTCTACACAGGGTAACTATTCAAGGACTCTAAAACTATCTTCCATTTGCTGAAGTGTTTCCCTCGTGTGTGTAACTGTATGGTTATCTCTTTTAGTATCTGGTGACTTTCTTTCTTTACAGCTTGGAATCTCCTTGCATTTATTTCACTCCACACATGGTAAATAGTAGCAGCACATAGGAACTCCATTATTTCTGCTCGTGGTCTGCTGTTCCTCATTTTTCTGCTTATCCATTCAATCTCTTCCTCCCAGTTGCTAATTCTCCTATTCTCCCCTAGCCACCTGAGTAATGCATTCAAATTTGGGATGAGTAAGAGCACTGGAAGAACAGATGCTGCAGGTTTTCCTCAGCTCCAGTATTACATAAGACACAATCAGTTTGGACGTGTATGCCCCATTTTTGCAATCGATCCACAAAGGAATTGACCTAGTAGTGCCAGCCAAAGGATGAACTTGTGTTTTGGTATAGTAGTTGGTCCCAACACTAGCCCTTTCCATTGAACTTTTTGAAACTGAGGAAGAAAGAATAAGTAAGCTTTTTTACTGCTGAACTTATCTTTATCACAACAACTCTGTAATGTCACATTGTAGTCCATGTTTAGAAACCATTTCTTTGCATCCAATATTTTCCTTAGCAGCCAGTAGGCCTGTGTAAGTGTATTTAGTTGCTGCACTTCTTTCCCTTTGATATAGAAGGTATGGATCCATTTTATCCAGAGTGCATCTTTCTTGGTTGTTACAAGCCATAGTAATTTATTGATAACTGCTTTATTCCATGTATGGAACTCAATGAAGTTCAGACCACCTGGTGAATGTGGTTTACATAATGTCTCCCATGCAACCAAAGCTCTCCTTGAGCTCTCATGGATGCCTGTCCATAGGAATATTCTGCAAACTCTAGTTATGAGTTGAATGACCTTCTTAGGAATTATAAACACCTGAGCCCAGTAGGTTTGCATCTCAAATAGCACACTTTTAATAAGCTGCACCCTTCCACTATATGATAAGAACTTAGTGGACCAACATCATATTCTTGCAACCATTTTTTCAACCAGTGGTAAGCATTGTTGAACTGTGATCTTCTTTGAGGAAAGAGGAACCCCTAGATACTTTAATGGGATCTCTCCCTCTGAGAATTGCATTTCATTCAATAATTGTTCCTTAAGTTGTTGACTGATCCCTGCCACATACAGTGAACTCTTTTCCAAATTTGACTTGAGACCAGATACTGCAGAGAAGTGGTGGAACTGCTGAAGCATCAACTTTACAGAAATTGGATCAGCTCTACAACACATAATTAAGTCATCAACAAATCATATATGGACAATCTCCAGCTTGCTGCATCTTGGGTGATAGTTGAAATCTGGATTGTGTCTCAGTTTCTTGAGAGATCTATTCAAGTACTCCATCACAAGAACAAACAAGTATGGAGACATTGGGTCTCCCTATCTTAGACCTCTCTTAGCTTGAAATCTAGGTGTAAGTCCACCATTGAATAGCAAAGAATAGCTCACTGTTCCGACACACTCCATAATACAAACTTCCCATTGAAGGTTTACAAACTTCACTGTGCTGACACACTCCACCTTTGAAGGTGAGACTTTACTTGCATTGAATTGTGATCACTTGTTATGATGAGATATAGTTATTGCTTTTATGCTATTCTTCCTATTGCCAGTCTTTGATATATTCCAGTGGTTATTTGATTAGTGAGTATCTTTCGACTTAATAACCTCGTCACTACTGCTCTGAGGTTAGTCAAGATACTTATTAAGTACATGGGGTTGGTTGTACTCATACTACACTTCTGCACCTTGCCTACAAATTTTGGAGCTGAGTAGCTGTGAAGACGGAACTTTGCATTGGACAACGTACCAGATTCAGGCTACCCTTTTGCTCGTGGTAGCTTAGGATTTTATTTTTGTTTATGTAACTTGAAAATATATGTTGTATTTATTCATCTCACCAGCTTTGTAAATCTAAAGCATAGTGGCTCATGACTTGTACTACCAGTCCTTAGGGTAGTTGTATTAAATTCTTTTGCAGTATTATTTATGATATTGATGATTTCTCATTATACTAGTAACTTATACAGTTTGGCTTACCTAGCGGGTTAGGTTAGGTGTCATCACGATATTGGTGGGATTTTGGGCCGTGACATAACGAAAAATAAAGATTCGAACTTCAAGATGAACAAAAGATACACGATGAAGAGAGAAAGAAAGGCAAGTTTCCTAATTGTCATATAGCCTCTCGAAGACAAGTATAAACGTCTCCATGTCGATGAGCAAGACTCTACTAGACATTGCTCATGACTCACAAGACACATGAAACCTAGGCCCTGATACTACTTTGTCACGACCCAAAATTTCACCAAGGTCGTGATGGAACTTAAATTGATCCGTTAGGTGAACCAACAAACATAAACCACAATTCGAACATTGTAAAGCAATAATTAAGTCTAAACAAAGATAAGAAAATAAAGCATATGGCGTGCTTATGGTTAAAGCATATGGAGATACTCCCACAACCTTCTGCACCAGGTAGAAAAATATGAACATTAATGGCCACCGACCATGCTATTTCTATAGTGCTAGTAAACAATCCACAAATCAATACCCAATGCTTCTTCCACAAAACAGACCATCCTCACGCCGAAAATAATGCCAACATACTCTGAACATCTAAAATATTCCCTCGCTCCTCTGAGCTCGTGACATCCCTGTCAAAAGTGAACAACAACCTTGATCCTTCAATTCAAATTCCACACCGCTCATTGCACCTATCATGCTAACACGCGAGAGTGCAAAATCCCATCATAAATACTGAACCACTGGGGGAATAAACACTTCATCGGCTAGAACCTTTTGCTTAACTCATTTTAGGAGAAGGAATCATAGCACACAACCAATTTCCCATAACCGTAGAAGACACCAACCTCACATCGTGGTCGAAACCTTTATAGCCTTTTCGAGACCCATTTGCACATACCCAAACCATTAGGATTAAATTCCTCCAAATCAACCAAATTACGGAGACTGCCAAGCCTGCTAGTATAGCCATGAAACACCCGTATAGCCTTATCGTACTAAAGTAATTGATCATTTCCTTTACTATGCCTTTCCAAACCCCTGCTAAACTAATTCAACTCCTCATTTCTCTCTTAACTTACCTTCGGAATGAGTACCTCTCTTTTTCAGCACACGATGGGCCTCAGTCGACACTCCCCCCAAGTGACCCCAAGTTGCAAGACCACATTGCCTCAATACCCATATGTAACTTTATACTCACCTCAAGCACTCATTAGTATCTCCAACTGATACCCCCGTTCTGAAAGATCTTTTGCGAATATGAAGTTGTTTCTTCCATCTCTCTAACACCGCACCACATACATGGTGGCATTCATAGAAATGCTCCAAGTCTCTTTCACACTCCGCTGCAAAACTAAATCCTTAGCCACACAATGAATTCGAAAATCTTCAGGCACCACACTTTAATTCTTGAACCCACTAGAACCGTTGTTGAGAGTCGCTCGCTGTAAACTTGTCACGATTATATAACCAAACAACTAGTGCTCTATTAGCACTCAAATACTCCAAAGAAGCAACCGAATGAATCATTTTCCTTGTACATCACCTCCACAAAGAAATACCTAATATGAGTTATTCCACAACCTTCACACATCAATAAGGTGAACTATAACACATCCATCAAATTCCTTTCTCGAATTACCCGTGATGTTCTCTTCCTCGGTCATAACTAATCCGCCAATGTATCACTAACCAGAAACTGTAAGGGAACATAACTATGTGACCCAATCATCGATGGTAGGTTTCCCCACTTGGCTTTAAGCCGCCATCGCAAAATCCAAGGTCCTACAATGACTTCTCCTACTAGCTACCATGATCTCATACTGTTACTCAGCCAAATTTCTCATAAGTTCTTGTTGCACTAATCATAACACATCCCGAATCATCAGCCACAATGGCACACTTGACCTCCTGACAGTCGTACCATCTTCTTCAAGCAATCCAAGCTCACATCGTAGTATATGCATCCCATTGGATAGAAGGCAGAACTCTTTATAGGAACTTCATCATAAGTCATGCAACCCCTAACCTTCTCATAGGAGATATCTCACATGTGTAACCTCATACCGACATCCTCCAACGGCATAGCCATATCCATTACGAAATCAGTTAATTCTCCTAGGTCTGCACTCATACATCATCTGTAAGAATCAAATTAACATCAACTGAAGGTCCAACAATACGTTTACAACTCGAAGCTATATTGCATCCCCAAATGATAATTAAGCATTCACATTCCTCTGCATCCCAAGCAACTCTTTTCGTCACATTCAAGCATCCTAAGTACAGAAACTACCACCCCAAACGAAATACACAGACTTGGTCATTTGTCCACCATGGCCCAAATCGCTCTAGGCTTTCTCAGAGCATGTGGCTATCCTACCACAAAATTCATATGATACGCTACCACTACCACTACAGTTTAAACCATCTTCCTAAGCAAACTACTCGATCTCTGTTGCTCGTACTTGATATGCCAGCAATCCAACCACCTCGAGACATATCTTACTATGTCTCTTCTCATCATCCGCTGCTAGTCATGCCGCTCCAAATCACGATCCATCTCCATAGCACCTGAATAAGTAGATTTCCATCAATTTTAAGCCTCCCTAAGAGCGTCTTCCTCGAGCCATCAACACTAGAAACACTGATTCTACCCTGAAGCCTCCATACACCGCTATCTATGATAACCTCTTCTTAGGTACCAATTCACAGCACCTTGCCCCGAAGGCAAACCAATAAAGACTATCATACCGATGAGCCTTAATGCGTTCAAACAAGAACTACGACACCATATCACAAACAAGAATTCCACCATGTTCAAAATATCCAATCTCGCTACTCTATCAACCAAAGCCTGAATATCCATAGTCCAATTGCCTCTCCTTCGCTGGAAATAAATGCCGAATCTCTAAACCATGAACTGAATAATCTTCCTCTCCAGTCATTCACTGTCGCGATACATAAGTAAGCACCCTACCATTTAAACCAGTAATACGCGATAATAATGCATGAACATTACAATACACTGTGCATGGCCTCGAAACCATAGGAAACATTAACACTAGGCTGAAATGGCAGAACACCCTTCCATAAGGCGACGATAATAGTCTACCCACATACGCAGGGAAAAATATCCTGCACCACATATGTAGCAACTTCACGACTCGTTGGTGCCCAATTGATATCGAATGCTCGACATCACGTATGAATGAGTAAAAGGAACTGAAGGCATAAGACTCAACTAAATCAAATCGCACGATAAGGAATCAAGAAAGGGAAGTTTTCCTAACAGTCTTGTAGCCTCTCGAAGATAAGTACAAACGTCTTCGTACAAGACTTTACTAAACTTGCTCATGACTTGTGAGACCTAAGTGAACCTAGCGCTCTGTTACCAAACTGTCACGACCCAAATCCCACTACAGGCCGTGATGACTCCTAACACTATCGTTAGGCAAGCCAACCATGAAATCAATACTAATAGATAATCTGCATGCATCTCGAAATAAATAACTGAAGTTGTTCATTTTCATAAGAAAGTGCTGATGTTATTAATTTAATTGTTTGAACGTGGTCAAAATATAAACCAAGAACATAACCTAAATTCCCAAAATCCGGTGTCACAAGTGCATGAGCATATACTAGGAAGTACAATACTAATACAACATCTGTCGGGAATGTACAATAGAAAGGATAAAATAAATGAATTTGATGGAGACTTTGTGTGCTGCGGATTGTAACCTGGAAAGCAGATCACCATAAAGTCCCCTCAGCAGCTGCGCATATGCACCAAGATGACCACCAAATGAACCTGCCTCAGTGCCTGCACAATTAGTGCAGAAGTGTAGCATGAGTACGTAAATCAACGCGTACCTAGTAAGTATCTAGCCTAATCCCGAAGAAGTAGTGATGAGGGGTCGACATCGACACTTACTAGTGGTCCAATAAATCAGGTATAATGAAAGTTAACATATATGAGGCATAACAAGTAAAAACAATGAGGAATATATAAGTGCATAATATGATCCTCAACAGAAGAACAAACATGAGGTCCTCAATAGCTGGACAATACCTCGAATAGAATACATAATGGTCAATACTAGATAAAATGTCACATCTCAAGTTAGAAAACTCACGGGTACACTGTCTTCTTATCAAATAACACTCACGGTTCTGCCGAGGCGAATGACCCGATTCCATAAGAGTAAATGCATAATTTCCTATCGTGGCGCACAGTCTGATCCCCTAATAGTACCCTTGAGGTCGTTCAGCCCGATCCCATAATTGTGTACATTGTCGAGGGTCGACCGGAACAAACCATAGATGCATCTCATAATACTATCGAGGTCGTACGTTCCGATCTATAATAGTACTGCTGAGACGTTCAGCCCGATCCTATAAGAATAGTGAAACTTGACGGATCACTGGCCCCACTCATGAATATATGTGTGAGTTATGCAGTTTAAGAGACTCTTCAAACAATTTCGTACAATGTGAGAAATTCGTAGAAGAAAAGTATAATTTCTACTATTAATCAAGTAATTCTCCAAGTATCTAAAATAACAAGTCCGATACTCTACGCGTCTAGTCTCAGGCAACAATGTAATAAAGCATTTAAATAGGCAAGAATAACCCAAATATTACAATTAAAGCATGGCGTGCGTCTAAGTCTAGGTGGACCTAATTAGGATTTCTAGCATACACACGGACACGCATCACCTCATACGTGCGTAGCTCTCAAAACATGTAGCACATAACAATTATAACATATATGGGGTAATTCCCCCTCACAAGGTTAGACAAGAGACTTACCTCGCTCCGAAATCCGATAACCAGCTCCAATGCCTCTCTAACACCTCAAACCCAAAGCCAAACGATCCAAAACTATTCAAAGAACGTGCAAACCAATCAAAACATACTCAAGAACCCATAATGTTTCATTTAGAAACAATTCTCAACGCCATACAAAAAGTCAATAAAGTCAACCCCAGGCCCGCGCGCCTTAATTTTAAAAAATTTCAAAAATAAATGTTACCCATAAATTATATAGTCTATATTCAGAAAATTATCCAATTTCATCCATGAATTGATCCTCAAATCAATAATTTACCATTTCTCAACTTTGGGGTTCTAAACCCTAATTTCTGCAATCCAAACAAGGATAAAAATGATAACCAACAGAAATAATAATGCACAAACATCAAAATAAAGGTGATATATTTACTCGCTTGTTGAGACGAGAACTACGCCGCAAAAATCACCTCAAACGGAGCTATAGACCTCAAGATATGCTCAAAATACTAAAATGCTCGGTTTGCTAATTTAAAATACTGCCCAGGTAATTTTTATTCACTGCCTTTACGGGAGACTTTTGCATTCGCAAAGAGCAATTTTTCGCATTGAACATTCAACCCAGAATTCCTTCTTCGTGTTCGCTAGACTGTTCTCGCGCTTGCGAAGAGCAAAAGCTCGCACCAGAAACCAACAATCTTTTCCGACATGGAAATGGGCATAACTCTCTCGTACGGCCTCAAAATTCGACCATTCTTGTTGCTATGATTCTGTAATTACGATACGGATCTAATGGTTCAATCAAATCACAAGTAAAAGGTCATTTTCTCAATATGGTACCCTTTATGCCAAAAGAAACGACGTCGAAAAATCAAATAAGAGCGCGACACAATCCAAACCCATCCGAAACTCATCAGAATCTAACCAAAACTTGCGGACAAGTCCAAAATCATCATATAAACCTGTTAAAAGTTTTAAATCATGAATCCGAGCTTGTTAAGTCCACTATTTGACCGTGGTCAACTTATTGTCTTATACTTAACTAGTATGTAACTTAAATGTCCGAATCACTCTTAAACATTCCTGAATGACGCCAAATTTTACATATAAGTTATAAATCACAATACAAACCTATTCCATATCCCAAACAGACATCGATAATAACAAAGTTCACTTCAAATCAAACTTAGAAAATTCTAAATCTTTAAAATGTCAATTTTCCACAATAAGCGCCGAAACTCTCCCGGCCCACCCGAAACTCAATTCAAACATACACCCAGGTACGTAATCACCTTACGAACCTATAGGAACTTTCAAATCCCTATTTTGAGTCCATTTACTCAAAAGTCAAACCTCAATCAACTCTTCTAACTTCAGGCTTCCGAATTGAAAATTGTTCTTCCAAATCTACTCCAAACTTCTAAAAATCAAAACCGAGTATGCGCGCAAGTCATAATACATAAAGTGAAGCTACTCAGGGTCTTAAATTGCTGAATGACGTACTAGAGCTCAAAATGGTCGGTTGGATCGTTACACCTTACCTAAGCTTCTATGAGTTGTAACTCGATTGTAAAGACTAGAACTTGCGAGTTTCGAAAGAGTAGTATACTAGCTAGTTGTGAACTTATTTTTAAATTGAGTTCATGGCTGGTTTATGTGAGAAGAGGCTTAATTATTCGTTGTTGGTCGTGTTGCTCGCTTTGAAAGAAAAAACAAGTCAGAAATGTATTTTAGTAATCTGAAAAATCAATTTGAGTTGCTGAACTTGTGGGACTATTATGGGGTCATTTTAATGTTGTATTGTGGCTGAAAATTAGTAGGTATGATTGAATATGTGGCGGTTAATGTTGTTGATAAATTCTAAAAGGTAGAAGAGGTTTTAAACTATAGTGGTTTAGTTACAAACCGAGCTTGACGCTCGTTGTACTATTGTTTGAATTGTTGGAATTGTTCTTACATTGTTGAGGGGCTAAATGGATAGGATTAGTTGTTGATATTGTTGATGTTATTGTTTGTTGATGTTTTGAATTCGAGGAAGTGAGGAAATATAAGACAAGTGCTTCCTAATTCTCCTTAAAAGAGCTACTAGCTTAGAAATCTGTTTTAAGTTCTTCCATGGTATTAACCATAATTCTAATACCTTGATGTATATTGAAGTACTACGGGCAGTGTATATTGAGTCATTACCAACAAAGATATGTTAAGACTAATCCTTCCTTCTTTTTGCATGATCCGGGTAACAAAACTTAAACGTAAGTTATTCCATAAATGGTTCTACTCTTTGTAGTTAAGGATGTATACATTATTCATTCCTGTAAAATATAATTCAAAGCATGTCCAAGTATATTCCTAAGTCCCTATTGAGGCATACGATAAAGAAGTCCTAATGATCGTAAAAGGCTCTTTATGTATTTACCACCGAGCTATGACCGGTTGGGCAGTTACACAATTACCACCGAGCTACGGCCGGTCAGGCAGTCATGCATTTATCACCGAGCTACGGCCGGTTGAGAAGTTATGCATTAACCACCGAGCTACGTTTGGTTGGGCAGTCATGCATTTACCACCGCGCTACGACCAGTCGGACAGTTACCACTGATAAGTTGTGCAGTCATGTTACGATATGGATAATAGTCCCCAAAAGAGGCATTAAATATACAAGTATAACTAGTATTCATATCATGGCCCGCAGTGGCACTTCAGAGGTTCAAGTTGATTCTTATATCTTTCTCATTGATGTTAGATTATTGTTATGTTTCAGTTCGTGTTGACGTTCGTTTTTGTTGTGGACGCTGCTTTCATGCCTGCAGGTGTAGGTAATCAGTTTGACGAGACCTCATAGTAGACGAGGTTAGCATTCAACGAAGGTTCGTTAAGACTCCACTTCCTTCGGAGTGTAGCCGAGTCTATAAGTCATCGTGTCAGAGTTTTTCTACGGACTTATGGGTAGGCTAGGGCCCTATCCCGACCATCTTTCGATGTCAAATTTTCTTTGAGGCTTTGTAGACACAGGTTTGTTATGTACTATATGTCAGAGGCCTTGACGTCCCGTGTGTATTCATGTTTTGAGTATGATTGTTCGTCGTACAACATTTGCCCACTTACAATTATACATTACGAGTTGTTGTCATGTTGGCCCATGATAGTTACAGAAAGAATGAGTTCAGCCAAGTCGGCTTATCTATGTTCTAGTTTTCGTCGAACGATCATGAGTTATAGAATGGTTTGCTCGAGCATGTACGGCATCGGGTGCCAACCATGCTTCCCCAGGTTGGGGCGTGACAAAGTGGTATCCGAGCAGGTCGTATCTTAGAGAGTCTACAAATCCATGTCTAGTAGATTCTCATTTATGGGTGTGTTGCGCGCCACACTTATAATTGAGAGGATATAGGGCATTTAGGAAATGTTACCCTTCGTTCACTTTATTATCGTGCCATACTGCTGATTCATAAGAAGTTAGTATGAAGCTTCCGCCAGATTATGTATGCACCACAGGTGCAAGTATTATAGTAGAGCTATAAGGCATGGATGTAAATTCCACCTATGTGGAAGGGAAGTTATGAAAGCGACATAAGATATGATGCGAGATTTAAAGGTAAGTAAGGTAAAAGTGAAGAAGGTACGAGATACTCAAGTACAAAAGGTTCTCAATAGTCCAGACTTTAGATAGAAGGCTAGAAGCACCGTGATTCAGTATCCATAAATGATAGTGGTGCCATTAATAGTACATCTTCCAGCCTATGGTTTCTAGGTAGCGAGAGGTCTAGTTACGAGAACAAAGAAGAATTAGAGGAAACGTGATGTCTCGCTTGAGGTTCCAGAATAACATAAGGAAATCTATGGTGCTAGCAAGTTAAATGAGGTTGCGAGTAGTATGCATAGATGCCTATAGGTTGCAAGCTAAAGTATGATAGAGCGACAAGGTTTTAGGTAGACATGAGTAAGGATAAGAAAAAGTGAGTGAGAAGGTGACGAGAATAGGTAAGACATCAGGATTAAGCCCATCAAAATAAGAGAGTTGATGGTTTTTGTAGGTTCTAGAAAGCTCAGTATAGATTGAATGAACTTGGAGGAGTCTAAGACTAGGAGCATTTAGAAAAGATGAATAATTGCCCTAGTAGTAGAATAAGAGTGTAAGTGTGATAAGCAATAAGAGGATAATGTTTAGGAATATAGCCTTCGATTGAAGTAATGATTCGATGAGAAGGGATTTTATGAATTGCACGAGATTAGAATACTTCCCATAAGATGAATCACGTTGAGATGCTATGAAATACGGTTATTGAAGTACAGTATCATCCCTAAGGTGGATCAAGCAAATAACTACAGATGTTAGCCAACGAGATGTGACCCTAAAGAAAATGTATTATGTAAGAAGTATCAAGTTATCACTGGTGGATTATAGATCAGCATTAAGGTGAATCAACAATCGATGTATAAAAGTTCTGAGGCTATGAAACAGAATATAGCAATAGTCGTAAGTTCGACGAAATACCAAACAAAGAATTTCAATACACCTACCGATGCCCAGAGGAACAACTTGTCATAGTTCTGTATATGTTCGCAAAATGAGGCCAAGAGATTGGCTAAAAGCTAGAGAAAACGAGAGATAAGAATCGTGTAGGCGTGCGTACAAGGACATGGTCGTACATGCTTGTCACGCCCCGACCTCGGGGAGCGTGACCAGCGCTCAACCAAGATAACCCAGTCAAGCAAGACTGCTAGATACTTTCTACCCGACCTTGCCCATGAATAGCGTGGAGATGTACTCCATTAATTAAACATTGAAAGGATTTCATAAACAACACTAATTTCATTATCATTAGCAACTTCATTTATAATTTTCAAAATATTACAAGCTTATAGATATAATGAAAAATATGTTTTCCAAATACCAACTCTTCTAGTTCAATTCCCAATGTCAAACACCACCCATAACCTGTCTACGGAGCCTCTAAGTAAAACATAAGAGTAGTATGGAAGTGTCGGCAACAAGGCTCCGGTTATACCTCAAAACATAACGTACAACATCAAATGACATCAAGCCCGGCATAGAGTAGGGCTCACCAAAACCTGCTAAAAAAGGGAGCAACTGCTAACGAGGACCAAAGCTACCCGCTGATGAACCACCTGTATCCATTAAAGATGTATCGCCACCGGCAAAAGGGAAGTTAGTACATATGGAATAGTACTAGTATGTAAAGATAAATATCTTCTTTCAAAATAGAATGTCAATATAAGAAAGAAAAGCCATTGAAACAACAAACAACGATCAATAATATCCAAATGCCAAGTTAAAACATATCACTTTTCAAAATACGAAGATAATACTGTGAAGATGATAATCAAAATACGAAGATAATATTATTTTTGGTTGGGAGATCCTTAGCACCGATATACCACCGTGAATTTTGCACGGAGTCCGATCACGGCCCGATCGGCTAGGTTGTCTCATCCGAAGACATCAACCACAATCTCTACACAAAGAGACATGTCGCCTCACCCCAATGTATGCGGGTGAATGTGTAATCACAATCACAATCTCTACATAAAGTGGCCCTGCCGCCTCACCCCAATGTATGCGGGTGGAGGTGTAATCACAAACACAATATCAATCATTATTACTACCATGTGTGCGGCATGGTGTCCGATCACGACTCGATCGGCTAGGCCATCTCACCACAATGCCGTGTGGATCGACATAATCCTTTTGCTAGCAATCATCTCATCCCAATTTAGGGGAATATTCTCATCACATCAATCTCATCCCAAATAAGGGGAATAATCACAATGCACTCCTACACCAGCACGTGTAGTTTTGGGGTTAGATATTTTCAACCTACCCTTCCTCGGTGACTAACGATACTCCAAAAAAATATTTTTGATTTTTCATACAAAGGAAACAGAAATACAAATTCATACACCTGATAATCTTTCACACCATTTATAGCCTCATTGGTACTTTTAACTACTTACAACATCATTATTTTATTGGCTCTCTTGGCCACACATATGATTCTTCTTTCATTGCACAATGGCTGTATTTTATATTCTACACTTTCATTTCCTTACTTTTAAGGATCATGATCATAAACATCAACATATAGAATATTTCGAAAGTTACAACTTTAAGTTCATTAGTAATGAAGACTTTAAACACAATAGATTTCTTTCCAAGAAATGGAGTAAAATGATTTGTAATCGAAGCGCAAGTTAAAATCATAAACAAGTAACACACAATTTATTCTTGAAATACTTTTCCACGAAAGGGCAATACACAATTTCAACTCATGAATATGTAAGAACTCAAAACACATTGGAAATACTTACAAAGCATAACATTGTTATTAGTTAAAACAACCATATTTGGGCATCACTTGAGTACATAAGCTTTTAGGCAAATCTATTTTCGAAGTAATTTTGGAACAGTTAAATCAAGGCTCATTTCATAACCTTTCTCACATCATCTCATTTTATTGGCACCACTAGCCACAAGTATAACTTTCATTCTTGGCACGGTGACCACACTTTATATATCCAACTCACTTCATTCACTTTCAAGCATCTTTATAGGTTATCAACAACAAGACATTTCAAATCAAGACTTTAGGTACACATATGAGCAATTAAGAGTCTTAAGCACATCGAGTTTTTCTCACACAATTTGGCATCATAACTTCCATTTAAAACACGACTCAAAGCCATAACATTTTAATACACATATCATTCTTGAACACATTCCCGAAGGATAACATAATGTGATAGGAGCATTCAGAACACGTTTTGAATACATAACTTCCGACACTTGATTTACTCGGGATAATCGAATTTATTAGAAACAACTCGGAACATGGGAATTAGGAACTTGAACCAACCATACTTGAAACTTACGAGAACATCATGGAATTCAATTCTAAGAGAGTAGTTTAGCCAACATACCTCACTTTGAGCTTTCATTAAATTACTACAATGTTCCGAAAATCCTAGAAACTTCAATCTATTTAGAAACATAACAAAATTGAATCATAATTAGAAAGATATTCATGGTTTCAGTTCATTTGAGCATTTTATCAAACCCTAGGTGTGCAAATTTGACTACAAGGTTCTTCTACAAGACTTCCTTCACTCCACAACCCATTCAATACCAAAGGTTTACTCATATTAGCTCAATTCCCCCCCCCCCCCACCATCCTCATAGATACATGTACATATAAATAGCAACTCTCATACCCAAGAACCACTCCCCCAATTACCTATCTTCTACCCCAAACTCAAAATTGAAGACTAGAGTTTGAACCTTACCTCTTGGGTGAAGATCTTGTGATATTTACTTGTTGGATTTCAAAGCTTGGACAAGATCTTGATGAATAAACCACTTGAGCTTCCTCCTCTCTCGCTCTAGAACACTCTCACTTCTCTCTAAAAATATCAGATTTTTGCCTTCAAAACAAGCCCGAAAGGCTATTTATCAAAATAGAGTCGGGTTATAAAATCAGAAAATGGACTCTCCAAAATCAACTCTGCGGTCGCAGAGTGGACCGTAGAATAGCTATGCAGCCCGCAAAATGGACCGCAGAAATGGTCCCAACAACTGGGCTGTTCTGGTTGGGTTTGTGGCAGGTCTGCGGTCGCATAATGCGCCGCAGAATCTCCCTCTGAAAATTTTCGCACTTGATCTGCGATGGATTGTACGGTCCACAAAACGAATATGTGGTCGCAGAATGGACCGCACATTGATCTTCAAAATTCAACAATTTTCAACTCAAATCCGCGATGCTTATGCGGCCCGTGAAATAATTCTGCGGTCGCGAAATTGACCGCAGAATCACCTTCTCCGGCCAAAATGTTTTATCAACAATTTAGTGCATTCTTTAACCCAAAAAGTCCGTGCCGCGGTGAGTTTGCGAGCCGCGACGATTAATTTATTACCTCTAAACACTTTAGCCAAACTCGGCACTACAAAACCTTAAATTACTTAGCAAAATTCTACGTGGCCTTACAAGGCTGCATGACAGAAGGTAGCAACAGTTACGAGATTTGAAGAATTACGATCACAAGTCGTGGTGTGAGAAAGAGGCCTAAAAGGGGGAAATGCTCTGGCCTTTGGATTAATTCACAGAACAGTTGCCTAGATGGCAAGGACAATATTAAAGTATTCCTAAGAGTTGTAGGTTATGAGACTGATAAGAGCATCAACCAATATTCGAGGACGAATGTTCCAAAGGGGGAATAATGTTACACCACATGTTTTCGTACGTAAAAGTATGTCGTAAGTCAATTGATGTAAGATCGGAAATGAGATCCTCTTTGAAAGTATATAAAGTAAGTTAATAATTTTACCTTGGAGGTTACAAATATTTAAGATCATGATCAGCAAGTACCAGAGGGTTGGAAGGTTTAGAAGCTAAATGAATCGAAGAAAATAAATTTCATTGAAAGTCGGCAAGTTAGGAATGTTATAACCCGTACTTTGGGTGAGACTAGGGTGATTAACATGATAAGAAGGTGATGTTATGAGATATTTTAGTCGTATGATAGTCGTGTGTTAAGTTTTGAAGTCAAGAGAGTTATGAAACAAAAGTAGACGAAAGTCATCACAAGTTACATTCATAAATTTTACTGAAATTTGGGTCTAATATCAATAAGTTTTTATCCCAATACACTTGGCATTACGGGGAGACCTACCCACCACATTGGAGGCCTATGAGTCTAGTTTCCAACGCATTAAAGCGTTTGTCAATACGACATCGGAGTAGAGAGATATTTACGTTTTTGCGAGACTGTGCAGACTGGTATGTGACAAGTAGGTGCATCACCTACTTGCTTAAATGAAGGGACCAAATAAATCCCAAAAAGAGGCGGATTGAGGGCGTCCAAGGGGCCCTTTATATGAGATGATTCTCTCACATTTTAAACATAATCTCCTGATCAAAACCTAGGGTAAAACTCCTGCTACACCTCCCCCAAAAATCCCAAACAGACCCTAGGTGATTTCGGGCGATACGAAGTGATTCTAGTGCAGAAAAACCCAGACAACTTGCTAGTTTCCCTTTCTCCTTCTTGTAGGCTGCATTGGGGGACTGATTTTGGATGAAAAAGGACTAGGTTTCGTGGGTTCTACTCAGTCCAAGTTAAGTTTATACTTCTCTTTCCCTTACCTAAGTTTCTACGAGTTGTAACTCAATCGTAAAGACTAGAACTTGCGAGTTTCGAAAGAGTAGTATGCTGTTTGTTGTTGCGTCACTGTTGGTTGGTTGTGAACTTATTTTTAAGTTGAGTTCATGGCTGGTTTATGTGAGAAGAGGCTTAATTATGTACTATTGGTTGCGTTGCTCGATTTGAAAGAAAAGACAAGTTGGAAACGTGTTTTAGTAATCTGAAAAATTAATTTTGAGTTGTTGAACTTGTGGGAACATTATAGGGTCGTTTTAATGTTGTATTGTGGCTAAATATTAGTAGGGATGATTGAATATGCGGCGGTTAATGTGGTTGATAAATTCTGGTAGGGAGAAGAGGTTTTAAACTATAGTGGTTTAGTCACAATCGAGCTTGCCGTTCGTTAACTATTGTTTGAAGTTAGAATTGTTCTTACGTTGTTGAGGGGCAGAATAGATAGGATTAGTTGTTGATATTGTTGTTTGTTATTGTTTTGAATTCGAGGAAATATACGGGAGTGCTACCCAATTCTCCTTAAAAGATCTACCAGCTTAGAAATGTGTTTTAAGCTCTTCTATGGTATTAACCATAGTTCTAAAACCTTGATGTAGGTTGAAGTACTACGGGTAGTGTATGTTGAGTCATTACCAACAAAGGTATGTTAAGGCTAATCCTTCCTTCTTTTGGTATGATCCAGGTAATAAAACATAAATGTAAAGTTATTCCATAAATAGTTCTACTTTTAGTAGTTAAGGATGTCTATGTTATTCATTCCTGTGAATGTAATTCAAAGCATGTCCAAGTATGTTCCTAAGTCCCTATTGAGGCATACGATAAAAATGTCCTAATGATCATAAAAGGCTCTTCATGCATTTACCACCGAGATACGGCTGATTGGGCAGTTACGCATTTACCACCGAGTTACTGCCGGTCGGACAGTCATGCATTTACTACCGAGCTACGGCCGGTTGGGCAGTTACGCATTAACCATAGAGCTACGGTCGGTCGGGCAGTTACCACATATCAGTTAGGCAGTCATGTTACGATATGGATATTAGTCCCAAAGAGAGGCATTAAATATTAGTATGAATATCATGGCTCGCTGTGGCACTTTAGAGGTTAAGGTTGATTCTTATATCTCTCATTGATGTTGGCTTATTGTTATGTTCCAGTTCCGCCTTACATACTCAGTACACTATTCGTACTAACGTCCTTTTTGTTATAGACGTTGCTTCCATGCCTGCAAGTGTAGGTAATCAGTTTGACGAGCCCTCATAATAGACGAGGTTAGCATCAGCGAAGGATCACTAAGACTCCACTTCATTTGGAGTGCAACTGAGTCTATAAGTCATCGTGTCAGAGTTTTGTTACGGACTTATGGATAGGTTGGGGCCCTGTTCCGACCATCTTTCGATGTCAAATACTCTTTGAGGCTTTGTATACACCAGTTCATTATGTACAGTATGTCAGAGGCCTTGGCGTCCCATGTGTATTCATATTTTGAGTACGATGGTTCGTTGTACAATGTTTGCCCACTTATAATAATACATTACGAGTTGTGGCCTTGTTGGCCCATGATAGTTACAGAAAGAATGAGTTCATCCAAGTCGGTCTATGTATGTTCTAGTTTTCATTGAACGATCATGAGTTACAGAGTGGTTCACTCGGGCCAGTACGACACCGAGTGTCAGCCACGCCTCCCCAGGTTGGGGCATGACAAAATATTACGCTTACCTCATTTTTTTTTAATGTAACAATTCTATTAACCTAATTATCATTAATGTAAAGACTTATGATGTGACTAGATTAACCTTTCTCATATGTTCTTTGTTAATTATTTAATTTGTAAACACATTTTAAAATTCATTTCACCATGTTTCCCGTCACCCTCACCCATTCCACCATTACCGCTCACAAATTTCTCTTCATCGCCTACTCAATGATCACCACTTTTCCCATCTCCCATCATTTGTTCAACTTCCATTGCCGACGGCCCACCACTATCCCAAAAGACATTCTAAAAAAAAGTCTAATCTGAACTCGACAACTGCCATGACTCCGACATCTCTATTACGAACTTTAGCTCATCGTGAATAGGGGTGTACGTAGGAATTTTTATAAGCGGTGTCGGAATTTATAAAAGAACTGGAATATAATTTTATTTATCATACTTCTAGACAAGAAATAGTATTAGTTTATCGATTTTGTTGAGTCTTAAGTTAGAAAATGTCCTGAGTTCAATTCTACTTCATCACAATTTTTAACCACAAAGACTCTCTAAAAAATTTGCAAAAGAAAAATGCGCTAGTTGAGGCTTGAAACTTTGACCTCTTAGAGCAAAATCAAGCACATAACCAATACACCAAGACACAATTTATATCAAGTAGTGTCATTTTTTCCTACTTATCCGTTTTCTTATAATATTAATACATATATTCAATAAAATTTTCCGACGAAGCGGACATCGCGACACCGCTTCATTAATCGTGCATCCGCCCCTGATCGCGAATAAGAATTCCTTTCCATTATCTAAAAAAATTGAATTAAATCTATATAGCCTTTTGAATACGTCTCCAAGGGTACCGGAGGCACCACCACATAATTTGCCGCAATCCCTTTAACATTTGAAACCCCAGTTGACCCTTTAGGGGTCATTTGGTATGAGGTATAAGTACAAATAGTGCTGGAATAATTTAATTCCACCTTAATACTTTGTTTGGTTAGCAAACCTGGGATAAGTTATCCCGGGATTAAAATTAATACCGGGATAACTTATACCTTGTAGGGGGTGGGGTAGTTAGTGTCGGGATAATTTATACCTTCTTCTTAGAAATTATGCAAATGTCATTTTTAATACAACATACCAAAAGTGGATAAAAAACAATCCCAGCATAACTAATCTCAGCATAATTTATCCCATCATAACTTATCCCAACATAACCTATATTCAAACCAAACGACCCCTTATATGTACTACCGATCACTACACTTTATCACTCAATATTATTGTACGAAAACTGAGATTCTATACTCCCTACTTTTTCTCCATTAGCTTTCTATTGAAATATCAACAAAATTGTGAGAGACAACTGACAATCTAATATGAACTTCTTAAAGAAGTCTTTACAATACCAGTACACGTAAGGCGCATAAAAGTACCAAGTCCGGAATTTTGCATCTAAACCCCTTATCTGCCAAGTAGAAACTCCTAACTGAAACATGAGCACCTCCCTGTCATCAAGCCTTTTAGTTTTATATTTTAATATAACAATTCCAACGTGTGCACACCTTGACGATTCCGTACCTGCTATCTCCCACCAACACAAGTACCGAGTAATTTTGCCACAAAGCTTAGGTACACGAGAAAAAATTACCTAGTGTGTTTGGTCTATGCTGGAATTTAAGCACCATTCATCCATAATTTTCACCCACTTCATTGAGGTTACGCCACACTCTTAGGTGCAGCCATCAGACCTTTTATTAAACCCAGAATCTCATTACGCATCGTAGAAACAGCACTTGGACTGACCTGTTCCAAATGGGAGAACCACAGAGTATCTGCATCTTGGGTTCCACTGCTAGCATACCATTGACAGATGACTCGTGCAATCGCTAAGACATACACGCCACAATCATAACCATTCACTTGCTTTGGCGTGCCTGGACATTCTTTGTAAATGGCGCTGGACGCTGTATAAGGAAGAGTAACCTTGTATACTTGTTTGGCGTGATACTCATTCATGAACCCGTAGCTGCTGTCATGATGTACAAATACATTGGAGTTTCTCTCAAAAGCCAGTACGCTCCAATGAATCCCACCTTCAGCCATGCACACATCAGAATTATCGTTGATAGGTAAGAGAATCAACTTCCTTCTAGAAAGATGAAGTGGCTCCATGAAATCCTTCAGGCTTGCAGGATCAGGACACTCCTTAATCCAGAAAGCAATAGAAGGTGGTACCAGCAATATGTCGTCAGATGGAAAGCTTGAGCTGAGATAGCTAAAATAGAACTCAATGATGCGGTCATTGAGATAATTAGGACCATTAAGAATATCCAAATCTGATCGCCTGAGAACAACATCGTTGTAGCCGAGAATCTTCTCATCTGCTTTGGATTTAGCCATGGTGCCAATGCCAACTCTATACATAGTACTCAAGAATTACATACAATAAGAAGAGATTGGAAGGAAAAAAAAAAGTGAAATAAATTGTCATTCTGATCAATCAGATTAGAATTTTCTTAGTACGACATCAATAGAACTGCTTATGATTAAAAAATAAAAATCATCACACCACCAATATTTTGACTGAAATACCAAGTAAAAGGAAACATAGAATGTCCATAAACATTTAGGAGAAGAGATTCTAAATCTCCAACCAAATCAAACTTCAACCATACAAAACCTCCTCCAAATCCTTTGACTCGTTATTGTCTTTGTTATTGTCATTAAACAACTAATTTGTTAAATTCCGCACTACCCCAACTTTCAAACCTTAAATGTAACCCTTCAAAAGCTATTTAGTTTCCTTCTTCCAAATGATGGATCCGAGTCGGACCATTCTGATTTCTATTGACACCCTACGTGGCGTCTGTGTCCCAACCTAGTTGTTAATATGGATGATATTATTATGACTAAAGATTCCCAGGAAGTGATTGAGGTACTAATGCCGCACCACTTTACTACTAACTTTCATACCACAAAGACTTTGGACAACTTAAGAACTTGTTTGGTATAGAAAGTGCTTAGTTCGGCAATTGGATATCTTGAACGAAACCGATATGTCTGTCTACCAATTGAATCACCTCATACCTTTAAAATCAGGTTACTAGCTGGGGTTTTAACAAATCTAGGCGGCTACAGGAGATTAATCGTTCAAGTTGTATTGTCTTACCATCACATGTTCTGATGTTTCTTTTACAATGTGCAGAATCTGGGATGCAGTAGTACTCATCCTTCAATCTATCAAGAGTAACCTTGTGCAGAGACATCTATACGAAAAACCTAGAAATATTGAAGTTTCTTAATTGTACACGACCTAATAATCTTATATGAGGATCCCTTCTACCATATCACTAACCACCAATCAATCCATAAGTAGTTAGCTCTCTTATTTCTTCATTTTTCACATCCACAAAGCTAATAGATATAATTAACATTATTTTACAATAAGATTTGTAGTCCATTTCATTTGGTGTTTGGTTAATGCATTACACAATTTATCCAAATCAACAACATGATTCAACAAACACCAATGCAGACCCAACATTGATTGATAGCTCTAAAAAGAAAACGTAATTGCTCAAGTCATGTCGTTTTCTCAATTCATGGTTTCTCTTTCAAAAAATCATCAAATGGAAAACCTTATTTATTTTTTAAAGATGAAATTGTACAACCAAAGCTTTGCAATTAGAGGAAGAAGAAAAATGATTTTTAGTTCTCATAAGTCAGCAACAACCTTACTTTATATTGGGTACAAGTACAGCTGAACCCAATATTGCGACATGAAAATTTTAAGCAAATATTTATATTATAAACCCATAATTTCAAAAATCCAACGTTTAAATCATGAGTCCGCCTCCATATGGATTAATGCAAATGAATCTAATCACACACCAACAATGATAATAGGAAATAACACCAATTAACTAGTAGAATAAAATATCAAAATTCACAAAAAAATAACCCACTGACTTAAACCTCGAATGGAGCTTGGCCGAATCCTTCAAATCTTCTTGAATGTCACAATTATGAATCTTTAATTAATGGGTATAAAATGGAGTAGTACTGGTGAGGTGAAGGAAGAATAAAGAAGAAAAAAGTGTAGGACTAACAAAGGCAAGAGGATTAGTATTTTTATTTTTAGTTTTTCTTTTGGAGCCCCTTATTTGAGATTTTGGCCAAACTTATCGCCTTATCTTTAGGGTATATTTAATTTTGTCCTTCCAATATAACTTTAAGCACATTTTGTCCTCTAATTTACAAATCCTGAGCACATAGGATATAGCTAGCATGAAACACCCACAACACTGTTATGACTAACGTTAAACTCACTGAAGTGCACATGAACACTGTTTAGCATCGCTCTTATAACCTTCCCTCTGTAATATTCGAATGATCTCCTCTTTTTTTCCTTCTTATATTCCAATAATTTTAGTATTTAACCAATACAAAGTTAGGTGGAGAAATACATTAGTACCCCTACTCACGCGCAGCTCCTTTGGAAAGAAGGTATGGCTAGATGCACCACACATAATTATCAACACATGCAACTCTTTTGATTAGTTTATACGGAAAATGGTCAAATATATCCCTCTAATATTGAAAATTGTTTAAACTTACCCTAAGGCTGGCAAGTGGGCCGGTCCAGGCCCGGGATCGCGGGCCAAACGGCTAAACGGGCCAGGGCCGTTTGGTCCGGTTTTAGCGGACTTGGTCCGGTCTCGTGGGCCGGTCCTATGATTTGGGCCCGCCAGACCCGGTCCCTTAGCGGGCCTAGCGGGCCCAACGGCTATTTTTACCAACGACTATTTTGTTTTTAAAAAAAAATAGTCGTTGGGCTGTCAAAAATAGCCGTTGGCTATTTATGAAATAGCCATTTAACCCCCCAACTTTGTTTTAATCCCAAACTTTTTATTGCCATGATTTTTAATGCTATAATAAAAATATAACGCATTGATTTGAATATCTCTTTATAATATTTTTGTCTTTTTATATATCTTAAGCTATACATATAGTATAATATAGTATAGTATAGTATAGTATAGTATAGTATAGTATAGTATAGTATAGTATAGTATAGTATAATATAGTATATATATGTATATATGTATATGCATATCGAATAGGTTGATTTGGAGGTCCGTAGGTTGATTTAATGCATTTTGGTGAAAGTTGAAAAGTTGAGGGTTTGAAACGTTGAGAGGTTTGACCGGGAGTTGAATTTATTGATATCGGGTTCAGATTGCAATTCTGGGAGTTGGAATAGTTCAGTTATGTCATTTGGGACTTGCATGCAAAGTTTGACGTCATTCCGGGTTGATTTGATATAATTCGGTGCGAGTTGTAGAAGTTGGAAGTTCATAAGTTTGATTTAAGATGCGATTTATAGTTTTGATATTATTTGATGTGATTTGAGGCCTCAAGCATGTACGCGTTATGTTATGAGACTTGTTGGTATGTTCAGACGGGGTCCCGTGGGCTTCGGGGTAGTTTTGGACCATTTGTAGGCCATTTTTAGTTACTGGTTTTTGGCTACAGGAGTGTGCATCGCATCGCGGATTTTGGGTCGCATTCACAAAGAGCAAAATGGGAAAAAAGACCTGTGAATCGCATTCGCGGAGGAAGCTTCGTGTTCGCGAAGAAGAAAGTCCATTGTCACTGAACCGACTTTGAAAGCTTATATCTTGCAATCTATAAGGAATTTGGAGATGATCCAAAAATATAAATTGTAGCCCTTTTGTGTCTAGTTTTTAGAAAATTAAACTGTTTGTCATTTGTAGTTTTGAACTAAAAGTTATAGTAGATATACTACAGACTATCTGAGAAGAGTTTGGGAAGGGCAATGAAAATTTGTTCATCACGATCATTTCCCACAGACCGCGAAGGGTAAAATGTGTGCTGGAAATTTTTTGAATCGCGATCACGAAGGGTACCTGGGGAACAATGTTTAAAGTACTCTATTTCGAAGGTTTTGGTCATTTTATCATATTTTGAGCTATGGAGCTCGGATTTGGGCGATTTTGAAGGTGATTTTCACACTTTGGATTGTGGTAAGTTTTATTTACCCGGATTTTATTATATTTCATGATTCCATCATTATTTTTATCATTAAATTAGTGATTTGAGTTGGAGAAAATGACAATTTTTGTAAAAACTTTCAAAAATGTAAAATGAAGATTTGAAGGACGATTTGGTGTTAGAAATTAGATAATTTTGGTATGGTTGGACTCGTATCAGAATAGATATTCGGATTTTGTGAGTTTTGTCGGGTTCCGAGGTGCGGGCCTGGGGTTGACTTTTTGTCTAGACTTTTTAGTTTTCATTAAAGATCGAAGCTTTATTATCCCAAATTATTTTCTATGGTTTTAATTTATAAGTTATTTTGGCTTGACTTGAGAAGTTCGAAGATTATTTTATACAAGAAGGTCATTTTAGAGTGTTGATGTTGCCTCTTTGATGTAAGTATCTTGCCTAACTTTATGTGGGGGAACTAACTCTTAGGATTTGAGTCGTTTGTACTAATTTGTGTCATGTTAAAGCCGTATACGCGAGGTGGCGAGTACGTACTCAGATATGTGTGAAAATTGACCAGTTTAGACTCTTAGGCTTCTTTCATGTATTTATTTGGGATTGTTAGCACATGTTATATCTTTTAATTGTCTTGTTTACTTTGCATGCTTTATTTAAAGTTGTTGTTACATGTCACATCCTTTACTTGTCAAAATTACTCTTATATGCTTTATGTGAAGTTGTTACCTCTTTTATCATTATGCGACGTCTTTTATTGTTGAGTTACTCTTAATTGAAATTGTTGCTACATGGCATCCTTTTTGTTGCTGGTTTATTTTCATTCATTTTGATCATAGTTTCTAGTTCGTGCCATCTCTTTCATTGTTAGTCTATTTCATACGCTAGAATTCGAAGTTTAACATTTCATGAAAATACCTTCATTATCGAGCTTATCCTTAAGAAATTAATTGAAGTTGAAGTTATTGAAAATCATTAATCTATTTTAATTGAAGTCGTGTTTAAAAGGGAGTATTGTTCATAGTTGAGTTACTTTCTCGTTCATTTTATTGTTATTGAGATTCTATATACATTGTGTTTGAGTCGCGGGCTATTTGTTGTGGAAATATTGATATTGTTGGTTCTTTTGGAAAGGTTGTGGCCTATGGGCACTTGTGGTACGAGTTGATATGTCGTGTTGGTGTGATGTAGCACATGTGAATTGTTGTGTGGATTAGTTTTTGTTATACGGAGTATAAGGGTGACATTTCACCATTATTGTTATGCGAGGTATATGTCACGCCCCAACCTCAGTGAGCGCGACCGGTGCTCATTCGAGTGAACCCGGTCGAGCAAGCTTGTTAGATACTTTCTACCCAACTCACCCATGGTCAAGAGAAGACATGATTTCATTAAATAGACAATAGGAAGATCATATATACGATACTAAATCGTCTCATTGGTTACATCATTTTAAAGTCCAAAAATGCACACATTCTTATGATTCGAGTAAAACAAGAGATCAAAACACAACATAATCTGTTTGAATTTTTTAGCACCCATGTACAACCTACATAGTATCTACGGAGACTCTAAAAGATACAAAAGGGTGTTATGATAGTGCCGACAATAAGGCCCCGGCTATACCTCGAGACGTGATAATAATATGAACAAAAGATACAATACGTGACCCCGGAATGAAGTGGGGCTCACCAAGTCTGTTGGGAATAGGATGTACCACTATCGTTGATCAACACTGCCTACTATAGAACCAGCTGCATCCATTTGAAGATGCAGCGCCCCCGGCAAAAGGGACATTAGTACTGTCGAATAGTACTAGTATGTAAAACTAAACACCATCTCAATAGAATGAATAATAATACAAGGGGGAACAGTCAAGAATTCAATAAGAGATTCAAATAATACTAAAACATCAAGTTAAGGATCACATGAGTTTTCAAGTCAATTTCCATGTTATTAGGTTGGATGATCTTTAAAGTCGATATACCATAATTCACAATACCTCAGTATTCTTACATGGAGTCCGATCTCGACCCGATCGGCTAGGTCGTCTAATTTGAGACATCAAATATAACCATAATTTTATTATAATTTCCAGCACAGTTACCGCCATGTGTGCGGCATGGCATCCGATCACGGCCCGATTGTCTAGGCCATCTCACCCGAGACATTACCTTTTTCAATCAATCATTTCACTTCATACTTCTTTCACATCTTTTCAATTCATTGGCATGAGTGGCCTCAATTAGAAAGTCATTCTTGGCACTTGGCCGTATTTCATAATTCCAGTTTCCCCTTTTCACATTCAAACATCATTATCATTATCAACAACAATAAGGTTTCCCATTCAATACATTAAATTCACACATGAGCAATTTTCAATGAGCTACTCGATATCTTTGATATTACTTGTTGACTTGGGCTGTAATAGTACACTCGCACAAGCATACACCGTATCATGCTACTTATACTAGTTCGAGAGTATGAAACTTAACATTTATTGATCATGCACGTGTGTTCTTGTATTATCTGCTTTCATGTTGATATTGAGCATGTGACCATGCCGAACGGATTGTGATATTGAGCCTGTGACTATGCCAGGTGGATTGTGATGGTGAGGTTGTGACCATGCCGGGCGGATTGTGATTGTGATCCTGTGATCATACCGGGCGGATTGGGATATTGGCATGTGAGTTATGTGTGCGGTTGTAATTAGACATGTGGGCACAAGGTGTCATGAGCATATGATTGTGGTTTGATACTAGTGACTTGTGATTATGAGATGAGGTATCTCGGAGTAATTCGTTGTGAGACTTGTGTTAGAACGACTTGATTAGTTGGTTGTCATTTGTTTCCCTTATATGTTTCCGCCGGTACTTTAACGGTGTTCTTATTACTTTACTGTTTATATCACATGTTGATTCTTGTTGCCATTTACTGATTCCTGCTTTCATTATTAGCTTTATACTCTTATACTACACATGTTATTTGACTAGTAATTGTCTTGACTTATTCCTCGTCACTACTCTAGTGAGGTTAGTCTTGATACTTACTGGGTATTGACTGTGGTGTACTCATACTACACTTTTGCATATATTTGTGGAGATCCAGGTATTGGAGATAGCAGACTCATGCAGAGTAAGCTTATTGATAGCGAGGATTCAAGGTAGAGCTGCTTGGTTGTCGCAGTCCCTTAGAGTCCTTTTCTTTCATTGTACTGTCAGCTTGTTATTTGAACAATATTGTAGTTCGATCTTTGAGATCTTTCGACCTATTCAGCTAGAGTTTGTGACTCTGTATTACCTAGTCTTGGGAGGTTATTATGATTATTGTCGCATATGCTTATTTCACTTTTGTTTTGGTATTCATATTAAACTCTATTTAAAATTATCATTGTTAAACTAGTTTAATTATTGTAAGTAATATGCTTATCTAGTCTTAGAGACTAGGTGTCATCACGATGCGTATGGTGAGATTTTGGGTCGTAACAACTATCAATTACAAATATTAAGTATCCCAAAATAAGTACATCTACCAATTACACCACTACCCATCCAATTTCTATTTTAGCTTAGATTCTAAATAGTCCATCAACTCAATATGTATAATCACATAAATATCTATAGTATGTTTTAGATACAAATTTTAAATGTTTTTCTTCTTTTACTTATTTTTCAATCAAACACCATCACATACAACTTTATTTTGTGATGTGAGTTTGCTGATTTATGACAACCAGATCGTATGTTTATGGTGACATATCACCAAAAATAAAATAAAGATAGGATGTTTATAGTTGTTGTTAACAAGAGCCTATATGTTGGTTATGTTTTCTATCAGTTATTGATAACACACTTTTCTTTCGGAGAAGACTCACTTTCAATGGATCTCGTATTAATTTCAATGCGAAGCCTCTCTACAAAATTTTTTACTTGTTTACCCGTAAAATGACAGTTAAATTTATACGTAGTTTCTAGACAAGAGAACTAATTTGATCCTGAAATAAATAAAATAATCGAAGAATTATGCAATACTTAGCCTTATAATGTAGACGAAACAACAAAATTGATAGTTCCGAGAACAAGGTTTCCGGGCACAACAATAGTGAAATCAAAAAGTGAGAAAGTAAGATTATATTAAGCTTTGTATAGAATGTAGTGCAAGTTTGCCAGAAAATTCATGTCCTTTACAATGATAATTGAGCTCACTATTTATAACTATGTCTAGGGAATAAGGTCCTAGGATCGTGCCCTTCTTTAATGTCAATTATAAGGGTCATTGATGAAGGCGTAACGGTGAACATAAATGCCAAATTCTTTGTAACGAACCATCACTCTTAATGCCACATAATATTCTTCATTAAATTTACCGGGCGTAGAGCATTTATCACACCTTTATGAATGTTATTCTTTCTGGTGACAAGCAAAATAGCTGCGTGCAGTCTCTGGCCATCCCCATCTTGGGTTCCACATGTCCTTCTTTTTGGACGACCATGTGTCATAACATATTTTACCCTATACAAATAGTCCTTCTGCTTTTCGGTGACATAATTTTGTGTTACCGGGAAGATGGTAGAAATACTCTTTTTGCGAGAATTATTATAATTTCCTCTAAAGGCTTCTGACGGTTGATTAGACGTATGTCTCTCCGCATTTAATGCCCCGAATACGCGTCATCCCATGATTCAGCACAACTTTTGCCGATTATCGAGGTGATTAATTATGGCCATAAATTTAACCGCCAAAATGTTTGGTTATACGCATCAACCTTCTCCCATACACTTCATAATTTTCCAAGATTCTGATTTACACCTTAGTTCTCTATCTTTTCTCTAACTTTCTTCAAACAAAAACCTTCTCCTTCTTCCATACAATGGCTTCTTCCTCAAAACGCACCAGTTCTTCAAAAAACAAGAACAAAGCTGAGGACACTGTTCCTGCAACGGTGGGCTCTATCATCTCTAGAAGTCTTATTACCACAAAAGACTTCGAAGAGAAATTCCCTACTGCTACTCCTCGTACATGGGCCGTCAGTAGGTACTCTTCTTCCATCTGTCCTTCCAGCATTCTTGTTATGAAGGAAGACTGCCGTTGCCAATAGTTGGATATTATTGCTCCTGATCTATTGAAGCGAGTGACCCTTCCCAAGGAGGGTCTTAAATATTTTTACACATAACCCTTTACTTTGGGTGCATTTTCTTTGAGTGGAGAGCTTGATTCCGTGATTGCGGAGTTTTGCCTCCGCTGCCAAATATGTTTGGCACAAGTAAGTCCTTCTGTGTGGAGGACAGTTTCTTTCCTTGGGCGTTTGTTCCAGGAGACTGGAGAAGAGCTAAACTTAGCTCATATGATGAATCTCTATTCTCCGAAGATCTTTCGCGGGGGAATGGTAAACCTCTGCAAGCGTGGCCACCATGCTCTGTTATCTAGCATGGATGGAGACAACGACCGTGGGCGGATGGAACCTTTCATTGCAGTTGCCACCAGTGATATTATTCTGGCAATGGCTTTATCCTTTCCGGATGCTTGGAACCGCACTCGTACGATATCTGTTTAATATTTCCTTTTACTAAGTATTCTTCTATAGCCGCATCGATCCTTCATCCTTCATATGTTTTATCAACTCGATGGATTCCGCCTATGGTTGTAAACTTGGGCCAGTAGGTCCAAAATATCTTGGATGTTACCACGCCCGAGACTCGTACGTGGAAAGAGCTGTCCATCAAATACGGGTGGAAGGCAAAAAATATGGTAATCCAGACTAACCTTGCTTCAACTTTTTATGTGAGGAAATTTATTGATCCCTTCTATCTTTTTCTTCAAATCAGGTTACCTACGGGTTCTGTTGCTATCCCTGAGGGGGACATTTTGGCTGATCCTACTGATGCAACGAGGATGCTTCAGGAAGCGCTTACTCGAACATGTGTCTTCGGGCACAAATGTTTTACCACGGAGTCCCAGGCCGGAGAACAAGCAACCAAAAAGAAGGCGTTCTTCTATGGCCGAGCAAAAGAATAAGAGAGCGAAGACCATTGACCTTGAGTCGTCTCCAGAAGTTCTAATCACTACCCCTCTTCCCGATCCGGTCATAGACACCATAATGATCGACGATGATGGAGAAGATAATGATGATGCAACTTCTCTACACAGAAGCTGACGTTCATCATCAACTCAACAGAATGCTCAATCTATTGAGTTAGTTACACCAACCGAGGACGACACCTCGATGCTTTGGGGAGAATTTGATTTAGTGGAAAATGCTAACTCCCGTTATCGGGCCCCAATTGATATGCCCGGTATTGCAGGTCTGAGTACCGGGTCCCTACCGTCTTTGGTTGGCGAGCACCCAACAACCAACGCTTCACTCGATGCAGCTGCTTTACACCCTTCAACTCTATCAGCTTTATCCCCGTCTTCACCAGAACCAGCAACTGCTATATCACTTCCATCTTCATCCACTCTGCCACCAGCAATTGCTGTATCATTTCCACCGGCCACATCTGATCATGAAGAAGGCGTTCCTCTTCCCCAGTCCCCAGTTCATAGAAATTTGGGGAAAAATTATGTTGCCCCTTCTGAAGATCCCCATAGGAGGAGGAATGTTACTCTTTCAGTCTCTACCGGATGCAACCTGCTATCCCGACCGGTGGAGCATGCTAATTATTTGAAGCCTTTGGCTTCAGAGACAGATTTGGGAAAAGATTCAGGCACTCTCGGGGGAGTGTTTGTTGAACAACGCCATGTACAATGCCGTAACGGTACGTTCCTTTCTTCCTTTGTTATTTCTCCTACTTTTGTATGAATATATTCTGAGTTTTACCTTTCTTGTTTTGTAGTCCGACTTTCTTGCCTCCGAGGGTTAGATATGACGAAGGAAAGGCCAAATGGGCTGAAGTCCATGATGTTGTTCTTTCTGCAACGGAACGCGAGGCTGCCACCGCTGAAAGAATGGATAACTTAGAGGCAGCCTTGAACTCCATAATTGAAGAGCTTGCTACTGTGGGGGCGAAACATGCCCAGCTGGAAGAGAAGTACAGGAAAACTATCGAGCATAATAGGATCTTTAGTTCGACTGTCCGTGACCTTGATGTTAGCCTCAGATATGTTTGGCCCACCCGGGAAATCCTTTATGCCGAGGTAACACAACTCAAAGAAGAACTTAAGCACCGAGCGACTTCCCTCATTGCTGAGAAAACTTATGCTATGTATAGCCTGGGGAGAAAAACCTTTGAAGAGGCCAAATCAAGTATCATTGATTTCGATGCCAAAATTGCTAAGCGTCATGAGCTTGAGTTAGCTGCTAAAAATGGACTCCCAGCATAGTGTGATGCTCTTGGTCCTTTTGGTTCCAGTTCTGAGTTCTTAGGAACTGAAGAGGAATCGGAGGGCGATGATGCTGAAGGCCAAACTGGGGAAAATGTCGAGCCATCGGTAGATCCATCTACTCTTCCCAGGGGCGCGAACACTTCTCTTCCTCCTGGTTCCAGAGATGTTGTAGTTTAACTTTTCTTCTCTTCCCAATTTTTGTACCTGTGTTGTTTTTATAAATAAAGACATCTTTTTGCTTAAGTATTGTTTGAATATTATTTTTGTTTGAATATCCATGCAAGTATTTAACCTTTGCAATTGCTTAAGAACTTTGTAGACGTTTTTCTATTTGAGTTTTATTATGTGCAACTTTGGATGTATTTTTCTCGAAAGCCTTTTTGGTTATGGGAGATCACTTCCAAATGCACGCCTCAAAAGAGCTATGACACGGTTGTTTGCAATAATAAAACCCAACAAAAAGTCAGGATCGAATCCTCAGGGAGCTAAGATGGGAGCTAGGAGTATATATTCAGAATAAGCAAGTGAAGTATCTAGATTGCACTTCCACAAATAGGTTTTTGTTTCTATATCTAAAATTAAGCTAGTGATTGCAAGTTTAAATACATAAGACTAGAGATAATTGTTTTTGGGAGTTTTTCCAAATGTATAAAAGGTCTAGGGCTGTGACCATGACCTAGGTGTTTACCTAATGGGATAAAAACTTTTATGCTCGTTTTGTTATTTGGGGTGGTATTATAGCTCTCAACTCTACGTTACCCACTCAATACCTCTCGGTCAGAGAGTGATTTTGCCCAATTTAGCTTTCTCAAGACCAAATGGGTATCAACAAAACAATTGATAAGAGCTCAAGTCGGGTTGTTACTATCTCTAGGTTGAACCTATTAATTGGGTTAATCTATCTCTCAATTGACCCGATTCCTTGTTAGCTAACTTATCTTAGACTAGGTCCCTCTTTCTCAAGAAAAGACTAAGTCAAATAGGCATGAATTAATATTTTCAACCATCAATTCTACAATTGAAGAATGAACTAAGCTAAATAATAAACACCCAATCATAGACAAACATAAAATTAATCACCCATAAGGTTTACACACTAGGGTTAGGTCACAACCCTAGTAAAAATGTAGCTACTCATAGTGGGTGTTGAAGAAAACAAAGAAGAAAAGATAATAAAACTCATATTGGAAGATTAAAATAGAGAAATCTAATGTTAAATCACCAAAATAAGCTAAAGTTTCCTAAAACAACAAAGAGAAACGACTACAATATTTCAGAGATTCAAAACTTGACCTAATTTCGTGAAACACGTCTATTTATACAAAGATGGAAATCTCGGACAAAAATTCCCCTCGGGAGGTTGTGCGGCCGCACAATTCCATGTGCGGTTCGCAGATTTCTTCATCTGTTAGGAACTGGAGGTCTGCGGTCGCACATTTCTGAACTGCGGCCGCTAGGCAACTCTTCTACGGTCCGCAAAATTTGGACTGTGGCCGCACAATTCTTGTGCAGTCCGTAAGTCATAGAGGCTCTGGACTTGGTATTTTTGCACACTCTCTAATCTTCGACTCTTAGCCCATCTTTGTGGACGCACAATTCATGTGCGGTCCGTAATCTGCGCAAATGTCTGCTAGAGTTTCCTTCTTTGTTTATCCAGGTTTTCGAGACAATCATCAAAAGAATTCCCGACCACTGAGAAGTCATCCATTAAATCTTCAAGGTAATTCTCCACCATGTCCGTGAAAATAACCATCATACACCTTTGAAAAGTCGCTGGTGCATTGAACAAACCAAATGGCATCCGCTTGAAGGCAAAAGTGCCATAGGGACATGTAAAGGTTGTCTTATCTTGATCCTTCGGAGCAATAAGAATTTGGTTATAGCCCTAATACCCATCAAGAAAGTAATAGGAAGGGAAGTGGAAAATGATCTTTCCTTGTGACTTTGTTAAGCCTATAATAGTCCATACACACTCTCCAACCGGTCACCGTTATTGTAGGAATCAACTCATTCTTGTCATTGGTGACTCACCGTCATTCCCCCTTCTTTGGGACACATTGAACCAGAGAAGTCCACGAACTATCGGAGATGGGATAAACAACCCCGGCATCTAACCACTTGATAATCTCCTTCTAGACAACCTCTTGCATAGCCTCATTGAGTTTCCTTTGATGTTCAATAGATGGTTTGGCACCTTCTTCAAAGTTAATCTTGTGCATGCAAAATACGGGTTTTATCCCCCAAATATCCGCTAGAGTCCACCTATTAGCCTTCTTTCTCTTTTGTAGCACTGCCAATGTAGAATCTACCTGCACGTTAGTCAAACAAGCGGAAAGAATAACCAGTATAGTAGAAGAAGAGCCAAGAAATTCATACCAAAGATGTGGAGGCAATGACTTCAACTCCAAGATAAGAGGCTCTTCAATTGAATGATTTGTAGGAGGAATTGTCCTATTTTCAAGATCCAAGGACAATTTTCGGGGTTCATAGGTGTACGACTCCATTCCTTGCAAAGAGTTCACAAATTACACGAAGCCATCCATCTCGTCATCATCAAAGTTGAGCAAGACGAACTCCAACAAATCACCAACATTTATCACAGAACTTGTTTCATCCACAATCACATCGGTCACCAAGTCCACGAAAGAGCACACCTCATTGCTATTAGGTTGCCTCATGGACTTACACACATGGAAAACCACCTTTTCATCACCAACCCGGAAAGTATATTCTCCGGCTTCAACATCACAAAGAGCCTTCCCCGTAGCAAGGAAAGGTCTTCCAAGAATAATCGATACCTCATAGTCAACTTCACAATCTAGAATGACAAAATCTGCTGGAAAAATGAATTTATCAACACGAACCAAAACATCCTCAATCACTCCCAAAGGTCTCTTTATAGTACGATCGACCATTTGCAATATCATAGAGGTGGACAGTGGTTGCCTAATTCCCAATGTCTTGAAAATCGAATAGGGAATCAAATTGATACTTGCCCCAAGATCAAAAAGAGCTTTAGCAACTCGACACTTACAATTGTACAAGGAATCATGAAAGCACCTGGATCCTCCAACTTGGGATCCATTGAATGCACAATTGCACTCACTTGATGAGTGACTTTGATAGTTTCAAAATTCATCTACCGCTTCTTTGTCACAAGATCCTTCATGAACTTTGCATAACCGGGCAATTTTTCCAAGGCTTCAACTAATGGCACATTGATTGAGAGACTCTTCATCATTTGAATAAACTTTTTGAATTGGTTTTCACCATTTTTCTTTGCAAGTCTTTGAGGGTATGGAGGTGGGGGCTTAGGCAATGGTGCCTTAGCCTTTTGCACTACCAGTTCCGGTATGTCAATAATGTGATCCCTAGACGGGTTCACCTCCCCTTGAGTCTCTTCCACACTCTCATCAATATCAATCCGAACTTCATCATTAGCTTGTTCTCCATTGTTTGAGATCTCTTCTTCTTGCACCACTTGCTCTTCATCTACAAGTTGCCTTTGGCTTGAGGTAGATGCATTCCCACCTTTTTCACTTTTTGCAGTAACGGCCATGGCATGCCTCGTGTTGTTACCACCCTTTGGGTTCACCACCGTATTACTTGGTAGTGCCCCCTTAGAATGAGTATTTAGAGCTTGAGAGATTTTCCCCATTTGAACTCCTAAGTTGCGGATGGAAGTATTGTGGGAGGTATGTTGGGCATCCGAATCGGCATTCTTTTCCATCATTTGCTTGAACATATTCTCAATATGCCACATTTAATTATTCGAAGAACTTGGACCATGTGAAGGATAAGGAGCCGGGTTTCTTGGTTGTTGAAACATCGGGGGCCTTTGAAAACCTGACCCCCGGTTGCCTTGATTGTTACCTCCCCAATTTCCTTGATTATTGCTCCTCCAATTTCCTTGATTGTTGTTGTTATGACAATTCCCTTGATTGTTTCCACCACTCCAATTACCTTGGTTATTGCCACCATTCCAATTACCTTGATTTCTTGAGTTCCAATTACTTTGATTATTTTGAGGTTGCCATTGTTGTTGATTTGGGCCTTGAAAGTTATTTTTTTGCCCTTGAAAGTTGTTCACATATTGCACCTCCTCTTCTTGTCCATTATAAGAGTCATCTTGATCAAACCCATTATTCTCTTGCACATAATTCTCCACTCGATTTTGCACTTGCGGACCCTTGGTCCTTCTTTTGTTCACAATCATGTTTACTCCCTCCATTGCATTGACTTGCTTAGGACTTTGCACTTGTTGAAGTTGAGCATTTTTTAATTGATTCATGATGGTGGTTAATTTAGAAATGGCCTACCCATGGTCATGCAACTTTTTATGGAGGTGAATCACGTTCGAATCACTTTGTGGAAGATTAGCCCGGGATTGCCATGCCGATGATGTGTCTGCCATTTCATCCAAAATCTCGCAAGCCTCCGCATAAGGCGTTGTCATAAAATTTTCACCGCCAAGTTGATTCACTACACATTGGTTGGTCGTATTAATCCCACGATATAAATTTTGTTGAATCATATTCTCTGTCATATCGTTGTTGGTACATTATTTGACCATTGTTCTATACCGCTCCCATATCTCGTGTAGCGGTTCATTGGGATCTTGCTTGAATGATATAATCTAATCTCTAAGTGTAGCCATATGCCCGGTTGAGAAGAACTTAACAATAAATTTCTCCGTCAACGCATCCTAAGTACGAATAGAATGGTTCGGCAATCGTTCCAACCAATCTAAGGCTTTCCCCCGTAGAGAGAAGGGAAAAAGCCTTAGACCTCAAAGCATCCTTAGAGACATTTGTTTCTTTGCTCTCCCAACAAGTGTCCACAAACCCCATCAATTGTTTGTATGCATTTTGACTTCTTTCTCCAGTGAAAAAACCTCGTTGTTCTAGCAATGTGAGCATCACATTGGTGATTTGAAAGTTTCCCGTCCTAATATGGGGAGGGACTATTGCACTTGCGTACCCTTCATTGGGCAACACCCGGTGTGAGCCGCTCGTGGTGGAGATGGGTGTGGAATTGGGACATTGTCATGAGGCGCCCGACCTCTTCTATTAGCTTGAGGTTCAAGAGGAACCTCTTCAACTTGGTCATCCTCAACGTCTACATCCCCCAAAGGCATGTTTCCGGGTTCATTGCTGTTTGCCGCCATAATTGAACCTATAATTGATTCGTACAAATTCGTAACACGGAAAGATAAGAAGATAATCCACACACAAACCCAAATATATAGCTAACACCGTTTTTAACTCTCCGGTAACGGCACCAAAAATTGATCACAACACTACGTTACCCACTCAATACCTCTTGTCCAAAGAGTGGTTTTGCCCAATTTGGCTTTCTCAAGACCAAATGGGTATCAACCAAAATAGTTGATAAGAGCTGAAGTTGTTAGCTAAGTTATCCTAGACTAGGTCCCTCTTTCTCAAGAAGAGACTAAGTCAAATAGGCATGAATCAATGTTTGCAACCATCAATTCTATAATTGAAGCATGAACGAAGCTAAATAACATACACCAAATCATAGACATGCATAACATTAATCATCCATAAGGTTTACACACTAGAGTTGGAACACAACCTTAGTAAAAATCTAGTAACTCATAGTGGGTGTTGAAGAAAACAAAGAAGAAAAGATAATAAAACTCATATTGAAAGATTAAAATAGAGAAATCTAATGTTAAATCACCAAAATAAGCTAAAGTTTCCTAAAACATCAAAGAGAAACTACTACAATACTTCAGAGATTCAAAACTTGACCTAATTTTGTGAAACACGTCTATTTATACAAAGCTGGAAATCTCGAAAAAAATGCCCCTCGGGAGGTTTTGCGGCCACACAATTCAATGTGCAGTCTGCAAATTTCTTCATCTGTTAAGAACTAAGGTCTGCGGCCGCACATTTCTGAACTATGGACGTGAGGAAACTCTTCTACGGTCACGAGGTGTAGTCCACGGCTTTAGCCTTAAGCTAGGTTGGGCTGTGGTTATTGTATATTCCATCTCTCGAGCCCCGAAGAAAACAAATTGCTTTAGCGCGAGCAGCAAGGAAAGGGATGGGCATAACAGAAGGGAGATATACCTCCTATAAGCATTACTCTCTTTTGAGGTAACTTGCTTACAGTGATATGAATGTTGACTCATCTGGCTAACATTGAACTTGGTAAAATGAAATCTCTCAGATATTAGGTTTGAGTCCTTGGACGAGATAAAAGTTATATGGCTATATAAAAAAGGCGGGTGGGGCTTTAGGCGGCTTTTTTTTGAATATTAGAATTCTCACTGCTTAACTTTCAATTCGCCTCTGACCATCAAATGAAATGTGAATAATCCTTCCTCCTCTTTTTGAAAAAAGGGGGGCTTCCAGTTCTGTCGGTGCTTGAAACAATTTTGTCTTCTCCATATTACTATATCTCTAGAGTTAATAATTTTATATGAGGAACTACTGAACTCAATCACTTTCTGCCGTTACTCTTCAGTTTTTTATTGAGTTCTATCCTACAGAGGTACTCAAATTGGATCAGTGATCGATTTCTAGGTTTCGTCGTAAACCTAATTGGTTATTTCCAATTACGAAAATCAATAGTTCAAACCGCACTCAAAGGTAGGGAATTTCCCATATTTATAGGAACTTTTGTACCAGAAATAATGGTATCTCCAATTATAGCCCCTCTGGGATATAAAATATATCTCTTCTCACCATCCCCATAGTGTATGAGACAAATGTATGCATTTCGATTAAGGTCGTATTCTATGGTTACGATTCTACCATATATGTCTTTTTCATTCCGTCGAAAATTGATTTTACGGTATAGACGCTTATGACCTCCCTCTCTATGCCTTGTGGCAATGATTCTTCTCGCATTACGACCTTTACCACAATGATGCTATCCATAAATCAAATTATTTTGTGGATTGTTCTTTTCCTATCTATGAAGTAGGATGAGTGTCCTACCTAATTCAATGTTATGTAACCAAGTTAGTATCCTAGCGGAGCTCTTAGTACTTTGACCTTTAAGTATTAGAAAAAAGCCTTTTATAGGATAAACTCCTAAATTTCCTACTTGAAGAGTAAAATCTTTCTCAAATTCTAGAGAGATCTCCTTATTCGAACATTAGGAAAAAAGCTTATCCGCGGCCTGACCATCTTTCGTTTGCGGTTGAAAAGTTTTTTGCGCGAAAGCCGTTGCTTGTTCCATAATTTGCTGGGATGGGAAGTATAGATAGAAAGACAGAAAAGGGGGCGTCGGCTCTGAAATGATGGAAGATTGAATACCTCAGGAAAGCCTGGCCAGAGCCACACATGCAAGTTTCCCACAACAGTAAAAGTATGATTGATTCCGTCGATCGAACGAAAACAACTTCTTTTTTCCCGGGTTCTCTCGGGACCGGGAGAACTCTCAGTTAAGTACGGCATTCAGTGAGAAGTAAGACAAGTTCTATTAGATCATCTAACTTATCTTAGACTCGTCAGTCTATGATACATTGAGTTGAGAGTCAAAGGATAAAGGAGTTTAAAACCTTATAACTAAAAAAGATTCGAGTGAAAGCCAGCTGCATAAAGTCCATCAATAGTACTTTAGCTTTTTGAATCAATCTTCTTTTGATTTTATTCTCGGCTGGTTGATATTACAATACGTCAGTTAGTTAAGATTTTATCCCCCTGGAAGACTAAAAGAATTTAGATTTCCTGAAAAAATTAAATTTACGGAAGCATCTATCTCTATCACGCACTTCAATCCGCACATAAGGAGAAATGGGCGGATGCTTTAACATAGGCGGATGTGAAACATAGAAAGAATAGATTCAGGTGCTCCTCAGTCAAGAGATTCTTCTCCCTAAGCAGCATTCTTGTAAGCTTGCCATAAAGAAGCTAGCCAGAAAGCAGGTCAGGGAGGCAAGCGATAGTACAAGTAGGCTAACACGCGGGCGAGGTTGAAGGGGTCTTGCGCAACCTTCGGATTATCGCAAACGCAACCTTTGACCCCTTCATCGACAACCTCTCATTTGTTTGACTTTGGGATTGGTAGTCCCATCTGCTCTGACGTCAGAATGATCATTATAATACGATGATAGCACCTGATTAGTGAGTTACTGCCACCGTTTACCAGGGCTTCCATTCAAAGCTTATAACACTTCTCTTTCCTACCTTCCAGCACCGGGTAGGTGTCAGACTCTATACATCGTATTACTACTTAGTACAGTCTTGTGTTTTTAATAAACAGTCGCTACCCCCTGGTATGTGCCCCGAGTCCTAAAGTTAATTCGGAACATGTTTGAGAGCTTCGATCGAAAACCTTTCCTATCTAGTGTCAGCTGTTTCAGTTCTGCTTCCAACTACCTATGCGAGAAAGCTTGGACGTATAGCAAGATTAAATAAGAGGTATTGTAGCGTTTTGGGGGTTTGGCTGGGCAAACCTTTCGTCATTTTCATAACTACTATTATCTGTAAATAGGCCTACACCGAACGACGGCCAACCAGGGCCTCCACTGCTACCCCCAGGTTTCCTTCAGACCCTGACATCCCCTTCCCGATGCATGAAGATATGAAGTGACAACCCTTTGAAGTTCATCCATAAAGAGGTATCCAAGCGATACTCCTGGCATGGCCAGCTCCCATAGTGTGACGGGTGGTATGTACAAGGCCCGAGAACGAATTCACCGCCGTACGATGCCTTTTTGGAATAGAATGCTTTTTTGACAGAGCTTCAAGCAAGAAGGAGGAAGGCACACAAAAGATCCTTTTTTGGCTATTTCTTTAGCCCTATGTCTCTTATCCCTAGGAGGTCTTCTTCCACTAGCAGGTTTTTTCAGAAAACTCTATTTATTCTGGTGTGGATGGAAGGCAAGCCTATATTTCTTGGTTTTAATAGGACTCATTACAAGCGTTTTTTCTATCTACTATTATTTAAAAATAATAAATTTATTAATGACTGGACGAAACAAACATAAGGGAAGGGGGAAAGAATAAGTTTCTATTCAGCCTCCTCCAACTCCAGGCTTCTTTTCTTCTAGGAATCCTAACTTGGTATGCAAGCTCAAGAAAGCGATTTATGTTATGGCCTCCGGCAAGCTAAAGCAGGCACCAAGAGCTTGGTTTGAAAGGTGACAACAATATATATAAGAGCCAAAATAGAAGTAGAGGAAGGACCCGATTTTCAAATAAGTAAATCGAATCATTCAATGCTTATAAGGAGGTTGACATCAAGTGTTGTCCTTCTTCTGCTTTATGTGGATTCGAGTAGTTTTTTCTTCGGAAAATTGCCAGAGGCCTATACATTTTTGAATCCAATCGTAGATATTATGCCAGTCATATTGTGGTTGTTTCGGTACTTTTGTCAATCTTGCACCTATATTGAGTAATGCCTGAGTCGCAGCATCATGTTCTGACCATCAAATGAAATATCTATTGCCAATACTAAGTAGCAGTCAAATATTTGTATCCATTTTTCATGATATTATGCATGGATCAGGTATATCATAGCAAATTCTTCAGAAAAAATTATGTTTTCCATAATGGAATCTGATAGTGAGATCTCGAGTAAGTGTTTAAATAATCTTCTTCTGTCAGAAGAAATGATTCATCGAAATAATAAGTCACCATTGATATCGACACATCTGAGATCTCCAAATGCGCGGGCGTTCCTCTATTCAATCTTTTCCTTTTTCATGTTGCTAGATATCTCATTCGTACACATCTTCTCTTTATTTCCCGGGCCTCTAGTGAGTTACAGACAGAGTTTGAAAATGTCAAATCATTAATTATTCCATCATCTATGATTGAGTTGCGAAAACTTCTGGATAGGTATCCTACATCTGAACTGAATTCTTTCTGGTTAAAGAATCTCTTTCTACTTGATCTGGAACAAACATCTTAAATAAAAATACTTAATAGCATGAAGATACATTTATACAAAACTTCTACCTCGAGCACACGCAATGGAACCGTAGAAAGTCAAGTGAAATCCAATACACGCCAGTACCGGAAGTGATAATAAAAGTGGGAATGCGTAGGTAGGCTGCCACGCGGAGTGAAGGTAACTAGCCAATTCCCCAAGCAAATAGGCCTACACCTAAGGACGGCCGATCGGGGCCTCCTACTTGGTTCTGTCGTTTACCTTATGCCTATCTATTCCTTTAATCATCAGGTGCTAAAGCATGGGTGTTTTGTATCCATTGAGCAAAAACAATTTCGCTGCTAGGGTGAGCTAACTCTAAAAAATATTTCCACAGTTCGGACTGAGACATGGCCCAGAATCCTACGGGAGGCAGCATTGGGGAATTTTCTGCAATGGGCAGAATTTGGACTGCAGTCATAAGGCATCCTTTTGCGGCCGAACAATTCTTATGCGGTCTGCAATTCACAGAGGCTCTAGACTTGGTCTTTTTGAACACTCTTTGATCTCCGACTCTTAGCTCATCTTTGCGGCCCTACAATTCATGTACAGTCCGCAATCTGTGTAAATGTCTGCTAGAGTTTCCTTCTTTGTTTGCGGCCTTATATGGAAATCTGTGGTCCGCAATATCTTTTGCGTACAACACAATTATGCTCCTCTGCCTTTCATTTCCTTGTGCCTTGGACTACTCCTTTTTAAGTCGGATTTCATCTCGGGAGACCAACTTCCATCAATCGTGCAATTTTGCATAATTTCATTAGTTTCAGGAACCCAATTCGATGCTTTTAGACTAAAACAAAAGCTAAAAGGCTCTAATAAGTAGTCAAAATCCCCACTTATCACCGGGCATCACCCCTTTTACGTGAGGGTTTCTATAAGTATTTGCGCAAGTTTACCTTTTGCGTCCTTTCGTGTACATCTTCGGGTGTACTTTTCCCTAAAGGCATTTTGATTCTGGTATAAATCCTTCCGAATCTAACCCTTTAACGTGAGGGTTTGCATAAGTATTTGCACAAGTTTACTTTTTGCGTCCTTTCGTGTACGTGTTCGGGTGTATTTTTTCCTGAAGGAATTTTGATTCCGGGCATAAATTATTCCGAAACCAACCCTTTATCGTGAGGGTTTTCATAAGAGAGGGCCCTCTTAAGCTTATGGTTCTCTTGAAGAGGACGTCTCCTGTTCATTACGGCACTAGCATTTGAAGTACTTGTTTAACTTTCAAATAATAAAGTTAGTTGATCATTCAGACAAGAAACAAGATAAAAACAAAAGGATTTCATTTTATTTAATTCTTCTATATTCAAAAGTACACAAGCATTTGCCATGTTAAAAAGAAATTACCATTACTTATGGCTATCTTGTACAACTTGTTTTTACGGGGCTGGCCGTCTAGTCCCCGATCCCGATGATGCAATTATTCTTCCAGTTTTTTGTTTCCCGATCAACGTGGCATTCAGTGTTGTCGTATCCTCATATCATCCCCCCACATGTTCGAATGCGAAGAATTAGAATTGGAACACTGGAAGTCTTATACCTTCAAAGATTCCACCAATGAATTGCTAGATAATCCTTAACTTGGTAACACACTTTACTTCCCCTCAGAAATCTATGTTATCGAGCAAAAGACTATCTAAAAACCCTCTAGTGGTTTGTGCTCATGAACGATCGGGTAACCTTTGCTCAATAGCAAACTTAAGTGGGAATTTGCTATAGAGCAAAAGATTATTTAATCGTCCCCGAGTGGAAACTTGCTTGTTTGCCTTGCTATTAAAGGTCTTATTGTTGAGGTCTTCGTAGTATGCTTTCTGTCACTGCCTCATTAAAAAACTTGCCAGAAAAACCCAATTGGAATAAAAACTAAACAAAGGAAAAAACAGTGCAGCACATACTTTTTGATCGGATAATGTTCATTAGCAATAATATCTTTTGAGGTGCGCCACGTTCCAATTATTGGGAAGGTTTTCTCCACTCTGGTTCTCCAACTCATATGAACCTCTTCCGGTGACAGCTAAAATCCGGTAGGGGTCTTCCCATGTTGGACCTAGCTTCCCCACATTGAGCTCCCGAGTATTTTAAGTTACGTTCCTCGGAACCAAATCTCCCATTTTGAAATAACGTAGGTTGTCTCTTGTATTATAATACCGTTCCGTTCTCTGCTTTTGAGCTGCCATTCTTACATGAGCCAAGTCCATGCGTTCCTCGAACAGCTCCAAGTTGATTAACATTGCTTCATTGTTCGATTCTTCATCTCTTGGAAATATCTCAAGGTGGGTTCACCTACTTCTATCAGGATTAGAGCTTCTGCATCGTACACAAGGAAAAAGGAGTTTCTCCTGTGCTCGACTTAGGCCCATAGAACTCTGGGTAATTCTTTGAACCAATTGTCTTTTGCCACTTCCAATCTTTTCTTGAGGTTTTGAATAATCACTTTATTTGTTGACTCCGCATGACCATTTGCGCTTAGATGATAGGGTGAAGATGTGATCCTCTTTATTTTCAAATCTTCGAGGAACTTTGTAACCTTTTCACCGATAAACTGTGGTCCATTATCGCATGCTATCGCTTTTGGTATTCCCAACCTGCAAATTATATTTTCACACAAGAAATCGACCACTTTGCGTTCTCCAATCTTCTGATAAGGACCTACTTCCACCCACTTGGAAAAATAGTCAGTCAAAATTAAAAGATATCTTACCTTTTCAGGAGTCGGTGGAAGTGGTCCGACGATGTACATCTGCCATTTCATGAACGGCCATGGGGACAGAACCAAATGTAAGGGTTTTGTCGGTTGGTGCACTAGGGGTGCGTAGCATTGGCACTTATCACATTTTCGTACGAAGTCTTTCGCGTCCTGTTCTATGTGGGCCCAATAATATCCTTCCCGTACCAACTTCAGCACCAAGGAATCTGAGCCCGAGTGGTTGCCGTATATCCCTTTGTGGACCTCTCTCATGAAATAGTTAGCTTCGAATGCCCCTAAGCACCAGGCCAACGGGCCTTGGAAAGCTTTTCTATATAATTGGCCTCTCTTGAATCTTTATCGTGTCGCTTTGGTGAGTAACGCCCAAGATGCTTTGGGGTCTTCGGGAAAGTTCTCGCGCTCAAGGTAGTTTATGATTTCATTTCTCCAGTCCCAGACCAAATTAGTCGAATTTACCTCATAATAACCATCCACATCCAGGACTGAGTTCATCAGTTGTACTACCATTCTAGACTCTGATCCTTTTATTTCCTTCGATGATCCTAAGTTCGCAAATGCATCCGCTTCTGCGTTATCCTCTCTTGGGATATGAGTAATTGACCACTCCCGGAATCGTGCCAATAGATCCTGGACCTTTATCACGTATTGTTGCATGTGTTCTTCTTTGGTGCCATAGATCCCGTAGACCTGATTTACCACCAGTTGTGAGTCACATTTTATTTTGATGACCTCAGAGTCAAGTCCTCGGGCCAATTAGAGCCCTGTAATCAAAGCTTCATACTCTGCTTCATTGTTAATTAATGGGACATTTCTAATGGCTTGCCTTAGGGTTTCCTCTGAGGGCGTGATAAAGACTATTCCGAGCCCAGACCCTTTTACGCTGGAAGCTCCGTTTTTAAATAAGGTCCAAACCCCTGATGTTGATTCCGACACCATTACTTCCTCCTTGGTTGCCAGAGGCAATAATCCCGGATTGATATCGTCCACGAAGTAGGCCAGGACGTGTGACTTAATTGTAGTCCTTGGTTTATATTCTCTATTGAATTCACTCATTTTGATAGCCTATTTGGCCAATCTTCCCGATAGCCCAGGTTTATGGAGAATGTTCCGCAAAGGGAAAGTAGTCACCACGGCTATCGAGTGGTATTAGAAGTAGGGCCTCAGCTTCCGAGCGGCAACTACGAGAGCTAAGGCCAGTTTCTCCAAATGTTGGTAGCAAGTTTCAGCTCCCGTTAAAATTTTGCTAACATAATAAATGGGAGATTGCGTACCTTCGTACTCTCGAACTAAAACCGCACTTAACGCAACATTCGAGACCGCGAGGTGTACTAGAAACGTTTCACCTTCTTCTGGTTTTGAGAGCAATTGAGGGCTTGATAAGTACTTCTTCAAATCCCTCAAAGCCCGCTGGCATTCTGGCGTCCATTCGAAATTATTTTTCTTTTTGAGTAGCACAAAGAAGCGATGACATTTTTCTGACGACCAGGAAATGAACCTGTTCAAAACTGCCAACCTCCCCGGTGACCCTTTGGACTTTTTTTAGTTTGACAATTGGTCCGGGAGGTCTTCTATGGCCTTGATTTTATCTAGGTTTACCTCAATTCCCCTTTGTGAGACTAGAAACCCCAGAAACTTACCAGAGCTAACCTCGAATGCGCATTTCTCGGGATTAAGTTTTATATTATGCTTCCTCAGGATGTCGAAAGTTTCTTGCAGATGTTTAAGGTGGTCAGCATTCAAAGACTTAACGATCATATTGTCTAGATAAACTTCCATAGTTTTTCTTATTTGATTTTCAAACATCTTGTTCACGAGCCGTTCATAAGTGGCTCCGACTTTTTTCAACTCGAAGGGCATCATATTGTAACAATATGTATCAAAATTCGTTATAAATGAAGTCTTTTCCTGATTTTCCAGGTTCATCTTGATTTGGTTGTACCCGGAATAAGCATTGAGGAAACTCATTAACTCGTGCCCGACCGTGGCATCAATCATTTGATCAATATTTGGTAGTGGGAACGAGTCTTTCGGGCATGCCTTATTAAGATCTTTATATTCTACACACATGCGAAATTTATTTTTCTTCTTAGGAACTACTACTACATTTTCTAGCTAGTCCGGATACCTCTCGGATCGAACCGATATTGAGTAAACGGGTTACCTATTCTTTGACGAATTTATTCCTCGCTTCGGCAATAAAGCGTTTCTTCTGTCTTATCGAAGGTATGTTGGGAGCCAATCTTAACTTATCTACGGCTACCTCCGTAGGGATGCTTGTAATATCCTCATGCAACCATGCAAAATAATCGACATTAGATTTAAGAAATTTAATAAAATCAGATCTGAGCTCCGGGTGCAGTCCTGTCCCCAAGTGGAATTTCCTTTCTAGGAATTCTTATAATAATGCAACTTGCTCCAGTTCTTCCGCTGTGGATTTCGTTGCATCCGTCTCTTCTGGAACTTAGAAATATCTCGGCACCTGATAATGTTTCGACTCCCCTATCCCTGGGCTAACTTTTTCTAGTTCGGGAGTAGGTGCCGACTCCTGTAATTGCTATGTCATGTGTTCCTTTCCTTTGCTACTGGAGATCAAAATTGCATTCATCTCCCTTACTGCTGGTTGATCACCCCTTATCTTCTTGATTCCTTCAGGCATCAGAAACTTCAGTAATTGGTGATATGTTGAGGTTACAACTTTCATCCCGTGTAATCATGGCCTTTACAGATGATATTGTATCCCATATAACAATCTACCACTTCGTAAAGAGTTTTTTTCATTACTCCTTCAGAGTTCGTGAGCAATAAAATCTTTCCCCGGGTCGTCATGCTCACGAGGTTGAATCCTGCGAGGAGCTTTGTGGCCGGAATAATGCTTTCGGTGAGTTTAGCATGATCCAATACTCTTCATTGTATGATATTAGCCGAATATCCTGGATCTACTAGAACACGTTTAATCTTAAAATCTAACATATTTAAGGAAATTACTAGTGCATCATTGTGTGGTAGCAACAAGCAATCCGTCTGCATCCTCCTCCATAAAAGTGATATCGTCTTCCCGGAGCCTTTTACTATGAGTTATTGATAATTTCGTCCTCTTTTCCGCCAAAAAGGTGAACCCGTTAATATCATTCCCTCCGAAGATCATATTGATCATTTGGCATGGGGGTTCCTCTCCTTCTTTCGAGGGTTCCGCATTGTCTTCGTTACGACCATAATTGTTCTTAGCTCGGTCACTTAAGAACTCCCTCAGGTGACCATTCTTCAATAATTTTGCCACTTCTTCCCGAAGGTGTCGGCAATCCCTTGTCCGGTGGCTATTCGTCCCATGGTATTCACACCATAGGTTGGGATCCCTCTGACTGGGATCAGATCTCATTGGTCTTGGGAACCATGCCTCTTTGATGTTTCTCATGCCTGACATCAATTCCACTACACTGGCGTTGAAGTTGTATTCCGATAACTTGGGGTAAGAGGGATCCCGTGACCCCGACGTTTCTTTATCCTGCAGTGATCTATTGTTCCGCCCACGATCAGTCCTTCTGTTAACGGTGAACTTGTCTGCTGCCTCGAAGCCTCTGCCACGGCCTTCAGTCCGCTCGTAGGGAAAAAACCAGCCCCTCGAAGTCTGTCTGTCCGTGTCCTAGTCATCTTTTGATTTTTCTCTTTTCTTCTCCTGTCCTTTGGTCGACGATAGAAAACCAACATGATCATCTTCGATCCTTATTTTTGATTCGTACCGGTTATGAATATCTTCCCAATTAGTTGCTTGAAACTCAAGCAGGCTTTCCTTCAACTTCCGGAAAGTGTCTGAACTTCTCGAATTCAATCCCTTGCTGAATGCTTCAGCTGCCCATTCATCCGGGACAGCCAGGAGCGACATTCTTTCCTTCTGGAATCAGGTAACAAACTCTCGTAATAACTCGGACTCTCATTGTGCAATCCTGAATATATCGGCCTTTCGGGCCTGTATTTTTCTGGCCCCGGCATAAGCCTTGATGAAAGAGTCCGCGATCATTTCAAAGGAATCTATGGAATGCTCGGGTAACAGTGAATACCACGTCAAGGCTCCCCTCGTGAGAGTTTCTCCAAATTTCTTTAACAGCACAGATTCAATTTCGTGAGGAGCTAAATCATTTCCCTTTACCTCCATTGTATAGGTGGTAATATGCGCCTGAGGATCTGAAATTCTGTCATACTTTGGCACTTCAGGCATTTTGAACCGCTTCGGGATTAATTGTCACCCCCCAAAATCGGAGAGCGCGACCGACGCTTAACCTAGTGAACCCGGCCGAGCAAGCCTGTTAGATTTTCTTCTACCCAAATTCATCCATGAATAAAGATAATACATATTTTCATTAATTAGACAATAAGGTGATCATGTCTACAATATCAATTAATTACCATTAGTTACTTCATTTAATAAGTCTCAAAACACACACACACATACACACACCCCTTCATGGTTCAAAGTGGAACAAGTGATTTAATCACAACACAACTTGTTTATCATTCCCAATACCCATATACAACCCACACTAATTCTACAGAGCCTCTAAAGATACAAAAGAGCACAATGATAGTGCCGGCAACAAGGCTTCGGCTATACCTCAAAACACGCTAACACATATGAAACAAAAGATGCACAACCCTGAAATGAGATGGGGCTCACCAAGTCACCTGGGAAGAACGAGCACCGCTATCACTGGTCAATATCCTCCGTTGTGGAACCACCTGCATCCATTAAAGATGCAGCGCCCCCAGCAAAAGGGACGTTAGTACATGTCAAATAGTACTAGTATGAAAACCAAACACCAAGTTAAGAACTCGTAAATACAATATAAATATGATGAATCAGGGCGACAATAGGATAGCATAGATATCCGTTTAAGCCAAAGCAAGCTTATCAAGAGTTGTCGATAACATTTATAAAATTTAAGATGAGATACTCTGTAACCATTTTTACACAAAGTGGCCACGCCGCCTCACCCCAATGTATGCAGGTGGAGGTGTAAGCACAATACTAAAACTCTACTCAAGCGGCCTTGCCGCCTCACCCCAATGCATGTGGGTGGAGGTATAACCACAATACCAAATAAAACTACACAAAGCGTCCATGCCGCCTCACCCCAATATATGCGGGTGGAAATGCATCAATGATACCAATACCTACACAAAGCGGCCATACCGCCTCACCCCAATATATGTATATATGGGTGGTGGTGTAACAACAATACCACAATCATACACAAAGCGGCCTTGCCGCCTCACCCCAATGTATGCGGGTGGAGGTGTAATCCTAATCACAATCCCTACACAATTTAGCATAATAGTTTTCACATAATTCACGACTTGGAATTATAACATGTAGATACACAATCTATAGTTTGGAATGAATTTACAATTTATAATAAAACATGATAAGAGCATTTGAAACACGAATTGAACATATATCTTTGTCACAAAACTTATTCGAAATACTCGATTCATAATAAACATCTTGGAACTTACAAGGGTAATGGGGGTTCCAATTCTTAAAGAAGAGTTTAGTCAACATACCTCAATGGAGCTTCCTTAAACTCTAAAATATTTCGAAATTCTTAGCAACTTTAATCTATTTTAGAAATATAATAAATTAAACCAAAATTAGGAGGATGATCATGGTTCTAGCTCATTTGAGCATCTTATCAAATACTAGGTGTGCATTAAGGTTTCAAGGTCCTCCTACTGTGGTTTCCATTATCCCAAACCCATTATCTACCATTCTTAGCTCAACAATATTCTTACACCCTTTGATAACACATGCGTGCAAGATGGACAACTCCCACGCCCAAAAATTATCTTACTAATTACCCAATTCTAGATAAAATTCGAGATTGAGGGTTAGGGTGCAGAATCTTACCTTTAGGATGAAGACCTTGTGGGTTTTCCTTGTTAATCTTCAAATATTTGAGCAAGAATTGAAGAACAATTGTTTAAGAACTCTCTCCCACTCTAGGGCAGTCTCTAACCCTCAAAATATCAGGTTTTGCCCAAATGATGGTACAAATCGTCTATTTAACGAAGTTGGGCCGGGTTATAAAAACCCAAAATTAAAGCTCCGGAACAGGATATGTGGTCGCATATGCGACCACATAATGGATATGCAGTCCGCATATCGGCCGCACAATTGGTGCCCAAAACTGATGCCGCCTTCCTGGGTTTACGGTAGTTATGCGGCCTGCAGACCTGTTCTGCGGTCGCATAATGCACCGCAGAACTGGTCTGCGGTCGCATAATGCACCGCAAAACAGGTCTGCCAAGTTTCCCCACCTCTACTTCACTCTGCGGCCATTATGCGGTCCGCAAAGTGATTTTGCGACTACATAGTGGGCCGCAGAAATGACCTTTTGCGGCAAAAATATTTTACAACCCTCAAACACGTAAACCTAAATCGGCACCCCGAAAGCTTAATTCCTTTACAAAATTTTACAGGGCCTTACATTAATTCTGGTGCCGCACTTGGCTTATATGGAAATTGTGTATATTTCTTTGAGTCTGGGCCCTTCAGTACCGGTTGCGCATCCGAGATCTGGTCCATGCGGGCATTTACTTCCCTCATAAACCATAAAAGTTCATTCTTGAAAGGATCGTTCTCGTTATTGGGACCAGATCCGCTCCCCCCAGCCCCGTCGGAGCCGACTTCACCCCTAGGAGTGTTGTTGTCAACCCTCTGTGTTTTTTGATTTGCGGGAACTCCGTCATAACCTTATCTTGTTGCGTGAGATGACCTAGAATGATTGCATATTGCTCTTGCAAGACCCTTACCGCATCAATGACATGCTCATCATCAGCATCATCGGGAGTTGTCTCTCGAACCTGTCGAGAATACTGTCTGTCATGCACCAGAGTGGCTCCATTCCCCTCATTGTGGGTGTCAATGATTGAGTCCTCGAAATGAGACTGATCTCTTCGAATCTCTGGGCTGTGCGTGTTTTTAACAGTGTTATCTACCATTTTTTATGATTCTTTTTAAGACAAAATAATCAAAACACGTTAGTAAAAAAAGGCAAGGATCAATTTAATTTCACGAATGTATTGGCCCCATGGTGGGCGCTAAACTGTTTACTCGTAAAATGGTACAATAGAATTTATACGTGGTTTCTAGACAAGTGAACTAATTTGATCCTGAAATAATAAAATAATTAAAGAATTATGCAATACTTAGCCTTAAAATGTAGACGAAACAACAGAAGTGATAGTTCCGAGAACAAAGTTTCCGGGCACAACAATAGTGAAATCAAAAAGCGAGAAAGTAAGATCATATTAAGCTTTGTATAGAATGTAGTGTAAGTTTGCCAGAAAATTTCTATCACTTACAATGATAACTGAGCTCACTATTTATAGCTATGTCTAGGGAACGAGGTCCTAGGATCGTGTCCTTCTTTAATGTCAATTATGCGGGTCATTGATGAAGGCGTAACGGTGAACATAAATGCCAAATTCCCTGTAACGGACCATTGCTCTTAATGCCACGAAATATTCTTCATTAAAGTTTACCGGGTGCAGAGCATTTATCACACCTTTATGAGCGTTATTCTTTCCGGTGACAAGCGAAATAGTTGCGTTCGGTCTTTGGCCATCCCTGTCTTGGGTTCCATGTGTCCTTCTTTTTGGACGGCCACGTGTCATAGCATATTTTACCCTATACAATATTCCTTCCATTATTCTATTGACATTCTTTCCTTTTTGTCCAGCCCAAAATTTTTGATATCTTTTTGTATTTTAAAGTTTTTTAATTAAGAAGTTTTCACTTTGCCCTTAATAACAAGTTTTTGTAGGAATTGCCATATTGAACACCACAAGTTGTGAAAATACTTTTAATGTTACAAAGATTTAGTTAAAAGTCATGCTCTCTCTATTAACTTTTGGGCCCAATGACCGTCATATAAAATGAAATGTAGGAAGTAACATTTAGATGCCACTGGAGGCAGTACTCAGTGGAAGACGATGGAAGATCTGAAATTATCTTTGTCTATCAATTGAGCTTCTAAGATTTGGTCAAATACTGTTAACAATAGGCTTAGTTCGATTTATTTGAATCTTCTGACACTTTGTATTCATACAATAAATTATCCTGTATAGGAAATCAAGATACTATTATGTAATAAGTTATCATCGTAAATTAAGATACAAAAAGAACAAATTTTGCTCGATTAAATTCATTCTTGATTTACTGATGTTACCAAATCGCCAAGAATTTTAGGTTAAACAAAAGTCAACACTATTATTATGCATAAGCTTTGTCAGGTAAAAAACTGCAGAAATTTCATTGTCCTTTGTATTTTTAATATCTTTGAACCAAATGTGCTCAAGTTACTCGGTTAACTCATGTACCAAAATTAATTAATTATACAATAAACTGTTTAAAACATTCTACCATAAAAAGTAGTTGTTTAACCAAAAAATAATTTTTGTAGTCAAAATTAATATAAGAATATATTAGCTTTCTAATAACCAAGTTTACTTTTATTTTTCTAAATATAAAAGATAAAAAATAATTAAAATTTAATATTCGATAAACAAGGAAAAAGAAATCATATTGATGAATGTTTGTTTCCTTTCAGGAATTGCGAGTAACAATCTTCAATCATGCAGAGGAATAAAAGCAAAAGAGTGATTGCATATATTATCAAATTTTCTGACGATCGTACAGAGTAAGGTAAATGGTGTTTATATAAGGATACAATATGTAACTGTTTCCCGTTACTCAATTCCTATCCGTTACTAACTTTAACTACATTAAATACCCGTTACTCAATTTATTCGTAACAGTTATGGTAATAGCAAACAATCGCGCATAATCAGGGATGATGCTGATTTCCTTTCCATATTCATAATTGTCCATGAATCTTCCTCTTTTATAGTCTTCATGCATCCCGTGCCAATCTCTTCTTTTCCAGTTGTCAGATACGGTATCTTCTGTAATCAATCCCATGAGTATTTTGACCGTGCCTCATCACTCTTCTTTATTGATCTCATTCAAATGCCACTTGTCACCATACCGTTAATTCACATGTCATATCTATTTTCTACCAATACAGATAGTCTCTCCACTTTTTGAATATTCTCAACTGAATATTCGGGAAGTGGTAAGTTTATTTATGACGGGAATGTCTTGCCGCGCCTTCCCAACATCATTATATTTTCTTCAAAAGCGAAGAGACGTACGTCTTTTCCATTTAATGATCGAGACAAGTCTCCTGATATGATTGGTTATGTAGCTTATAGCGTCTTTTTAGGATTTTCTGTGGCTGCGTCAGTTTGAAGTGATGATTCCATGATGATGGTTCATAATGACGGTTCTTTCTTATAAATACTATAGCTTATACCATCCAAAAACTTCTTCTACTTTCCTGCATTCCCTTCCAAACTTCTTTTGTGATTTCTCCTTTTCCTTCGTGCTCTTACCATTAAAAATGGCCTCCCATTATTCAAACCCTTCTTCATCATCGGACCCATATAAAACGATTATTGTTGATGAACTACCTCCTTCTACAGCTCCAGTTAGGAGTAGAAGAGGTGTCAGACTTTGTAGTTTAGGCTCCATATCAATCTGTAGTTCTGCTCCTTCCTAGAAGATTTCTTCTAGATTTTCTTTCTCTAAAGCTAAAGATTCATCAACTCCTAGATCTTCTTACAAAGGTAAAGACCAGAACGAACCACTGCAAGAGCCTGTTGTTTCTGAAATTGTTCCTCGGGAATTCTCTTTCACATCGGACTATGAGGCATGGATAAAACAAGTTTCTTCTATAGCAGCACTTAATCCTGCCAATCATTACCATTCTTTAATCACTCCTGGCCTTCTCCTTTAGTAAATCGTGAATGCCATTGGAAATTTAATTTCCCTGTTGTAGCTCCTAGTACCGATGAACGAATAACCTCTTATCATGAAGGCTATTCGTTTATTTACACCTATTCTTTTACTCTAGGATTCAACTCACCTAGTGATCATGGATGATATACTTGGTTTGTGGTTGTTCCCACTCGTGATTTGGTGGGTGATGAAAACATGCATTTACCTGAGAAGTGAAACTTTGCACGTGAGTATTTTGCTTTTCACTTTGTTCTTTTTATCCTTAAAATTTTGATTTCCTCATTCGTTTTTTCTTACTTTTCAACAATCATGAAAGTTTTTGGTGAACTTTCCGACTTTCGTGATTGGGTAGAAAAAATACTGACTGCTACCCCTACGGACTAGAGATCTTTAAAATTGTTTTCCCAAAAGTTTGGATGGAAAGTGAAAATCCATGGTAGTTTATTTTACTTTACCATGAGTTTTCCCCTTTTTATGATTTTTCCTACTCTGACTTTTTTTGTTATTCTCAGGATTTGCTATTTGTGCATTCGTCCCGCCTCTGTTCCTGCTGCTAGACTTACTGTTAGCGTTGCCCAGGAACATATTTTAGGTGTGTCTTCTTCAAAGAGGAAGAACAATGAAACCCGCACCTATGACGAAGAGGAAGAAGAGGAAAATAATGGCTCTCTAGTAAGGAAGTCTCGAGTTAGGAGGCGCATAGTTTTAGAAGACAAAGCCACGGTTCCCCAGTATCAACCTTCAGGCCCCGTGCCTTTTAAACTTGTTGACGAACTTGAGAATGTCCCTTTGGATATATCATAAGATGAAGATGTTGGTCATACTTTTAACCCTCCCTGAAGTCCTACTAAAAGTCTTTTCTCTCAAGGATTTGAGAGTGAAGAAGGATTCAGCCCTATTTCTGAAGAACCACCCCTCGTTGCTCTTCCAATGACCCCTGTTTCTCCTGCTGTCATCCCTTCCACCACTTCTGCTACCCCACCTACTGCTACTTCTGTTGTCGTACCTGTTGCCACTTCTGCTGCCATTCCTCGCGAAGAGTTTGACCCTTCTAATAGATGAAGAGACATGAAGCAAGTCTTAAATGAAGTCCCCGATGGTGGAAATTGTTTATAGAAGTCGAGCCGAGCTGCGGTTTTGTTGAAACTGCTGATCGGCCCTGTAAAGAGGGAAAAACTTGAGTCTCAAAGCTCCATCACCTTAATGAATGATGTTATTCATTCTTCCCTTAAGGTTTATCCCTCTTCTCTTACTTCTCTTTCTTCATTTTTCTTTAAGTTGGTATTACTTCCATCTTGCCTTTTTTGCAGATCAATTGAACAAGTACAAAGTTGATGAGGAGAATAGGTTGGATTGAGCAGCATGTTGTTGAGTTTCGTACAGAAGCTAGCAATTGGAAGGAGCAATTTGAGAGCCTTCAACTAGAAAAATATGTTCTTGTTGAGGAGAAAGGATCCTTGGAGCAATAGCTAAATATTACCACTGCTGAACTGGTAGTTTTAAAAGCTTCTTCCAATCAAGTTGAAAAGGAGAAACATAGATTGGAATCCTGTAACGACCCGACCGATCATTTTAAGTGTTGTAGCCCCATTTTCCTATTTACTGCTTATTCTGTGCTCAATTATTATTATGTGACTTGTCGAGATAGTTGGTTTGGTCCCGGAGATGTTTCGAAATAAATTGGGATACTTAGTCCCAAGGTTGGATGCTTAAGTTGAAAGAGTTGACCGGATGTTAATTTATGTGTAAATGACTCCAGAATGGAGTTTTGATAGTTCTAATATCTCCATATGGTAATTTGGACTTAGGAGTGTGTTCGGATATTGATTTAGGAGTCTGTAGAGGATTTTGGCTTAAATTGACGAAAGTTAGAAAATTAGAAGCTTGGAGAGTTGAGAAGTTTGACCAAGAGTTGACTTTGAGGTTACCGGACTCGGATTTTGGTTTCAAAAATTGGAATAGTTTTTTTTGTGTCATTTATGACTTGTGTGCTAAATTTAAGGTCAATCAGAATTAATTTGATAGATTTCAGGATCGACTATAGAAGTTAGAAGTTTATAAGTTCATTAGGCTTGAAATCGATGTGTGATTCATTATTTTAGCGTTGTTTGATGTGATTGGACACTTTGAGCGAGTTTGTATGATGTCTTAGTACTTGTTGGTATGTTTAGTTGAGGTCCCGGGGGCCTCGAGTGTGATTCGGATCATGTTCGGTGCATTTCGAAACTTTGAGGACTGCTGATTTCGTTGTTGCTGGTTTCCTTATACACGATCGCGGGTGGGGGTTCGCGACCGCGCAGAGTTGTTTGTCACTGATGGAATATTGGTCTATGCGATCGCGAGATGAGGTCTGCGATCGCATAGCTTTGGTAGTTAATGAATCGCGAACGCGTAGGATGAGTAGCTTCCATGAAGACGAAAAGAGAAGGATGGTGGTTCACGTGAATTGTTAATTGCGACCGCGTGAAGAGGTTCACGATCGCGTAGGTATGGGAGCTAAGTATCGCGTTCGCGCATGGGATTCCACATTCGCGTAGAGTAAATTGGGCAGCCTGTGAATTTGTGCTTCACGATCGCGAAGCATTTCCCTCGATCACGAAGAAGGTGTAAACCTGAAACCAATAATTATTTGTAAATAAATAGCAAAAATCCTATGTTATGAAAATAATGCACTTAATTCTCATCAACAGTCCAAGGACAATGTTAGGTTATCAGTTCCAGTGCAAGAATTTGAGAATATTACTAAAAGACCCCTTCATAGCTCATCTCATGGTATATTGTGTTGTTTAATTGATTACAAAGCATAACAACTGGGTGATATTTTGCATGATTGCATCACTTATTAAAAACAGATAAAACCATCAGAAGAAACCATTTCATAATAGATATGTTTGTACTTGGCGAATTAATTACTAGAGAGAAACTTCAGAAGTAATTGGACATTATACTTAGAATAATGTCTAATATTTTCAGCAAGTATTTCTAAATCATTAGTCATGTCATCATCAAGAAGGATCAGTCCAAATACTTTTTATTTCTTAAACTTTTTTCTTGCAAAATTAAGAAACGATACAAAATAAGATTATGAGGGAAATCCTTCCTGCTAGCTGATTTTGTCAAGTTATCTCCACAGGAAATCCAATGGAAAGATTGAAAGAGTCCAAAGAAAATAAAGGAAAGAAAATAGTAGATAGAGGCATTAGCTTTTTTAAAATCACCAATCTAGTACTTTGTGTTAAAGCAGATGTGCAAGTATATACCAGTTCCCCAGACGATTTATCTTTGCTGATGGAAATACATGCTTCAGTGCTGCCGGAACATTACCAGAAAAGGCTGGAAAAACTGAAAGATGCACAGCTTAATTTGGTTCACCAAGGCAACAAAACACAGAAGTCAAGCCCACATTATATATTTAATCCTCAACATTCTAGAGATCTTTTAATTTGTTTTAAACATTCACGAAAGTTTTGGAAATTAAACAAGAAACATGTTACTATGATTATATTTTAATGTCTAAAGAATTCCACAGGAAGCAAAACATTATTTTGTGAAAGCTAAACTTTTTTATATGAGGAAAGCAGCCTTTTAGTTTACTCTCATCCTCATTTTTTCATTTTTTTTGGAAAAAACTATGTCGGCACTTCATCAAAATTATATAGAATTTAAAGGAATGATTCAACTTCTGACTCCTTTCTACCCAAGAAACAAACCTTTCTCAGTTAGGAAAAGAAGGAAACTTAAGAAAGCTTTAAAATACGCTTATATAGCTGTACCTGGCGTCATCCCAAGTTCAAACATTCTGGCAAGAATTTTCTTCTGCAGAATGAGTTGCTGATCTAGCCACCTTTGCGGCAGTGGCCCACCCCATCTATGATAGATGCATTATGTTAGAAAATTAAAGAGAATAGAAATATAATAGAAATAAGAACATGTTAGCCAAATTGCTTATGGGAAAAGTAACTATTGAGCCATGAAATGAAGTTAAATTCCATAAGATTACATTTTACATTGAATAGCAATGCTAAATAAGTTCATGATACAACAAAAAGTAGCTCCTGAATGATCTAATCATTGGAAAATAACACCATCAATTTCATGTGACTTATTATAGGCAGTACACATCTTCAAATTTCTAAGAGAGAACTATATCGCAAAAAACCTGAACTATTTGATTGCAATGCATGATGCAAAAAGAACTCAATTCTTCAAATGAAGCACCCTTTCCCCAATTTTCATTAAAAATTACTATAATGACACTCGATTAGATAGGTGAAAAAATGAAATACCCAAAAAGAGTTTAACACATTTATACTGACCAGTTTGGATTTTCTGTGGCTGCGTCAGTTCGAAGTGATGATTCCATGATGATGGTTCATAATGACGGTTCTTTCTTATAAATACTACAGCTTATACCATCCAAAAACTTCTTCTACTTTCATGCATTCCCTTCCAAACTTCTTTTGTGATTTCTCATTTTCCTTCGTGCTCTTACCATTAAAAATGGCCTCCCGTTCTTCAAACTCTTCTTCATCATCGGACCCATATAAAACGATTATTGTTGATGAACTACCTCCTTCTACAACTCCAGTTAGGAGTAGAAGAGGTGGCAGACTTTGTAGTTTAGGCTCCATATCAATCTGTAGTTCTGCTCCTTCCCAGAAGATTTCTTCTAGATTTTCTTTCTCTAAAGCTAAAGATTCATCAACTCCTAGATCTTCTTACAAAGGTAAAGACTAGAACGAACCACTACAAGAGCCTATTGTTTCTGAAATTGTTCCTCGAGAATTATCTTTCACATCGGACTATGAGGTATGGATAAAACAAGTTTCTTCTATAGCAGCACTTAATCCTGCCAATCATTACCATTCTTTAATCACTCCTGGCCTTCTCCTTTAGTAAATCGTGAATGCCATTGGAAATCTAATTTCACTGTTGTAGCTCCTAGTACCGATGAACGAATAACATCTTATCATGAAGGCTATTCATTTATTTACACCTATTCTTTTACTCTAGGATTCAACTCACCTAGTGATCATGGATGGTATACTCGGTTTGTGGTTGTTCCCACTCGTGATTTGGTGGGTGATGAAAATATGCATTTCCCTGAGAAGTGAAACTTTGCACGTGAGTATTTTGCTTTTCACTTTCTTCTTTTTATCCTTAAAATTTTGATTTCCTCATTCGTTTTTTCTTACTTTTTAGCAATCATGAAAGTTTTTGGTGAACTTCCCGACTTTCGTGATTGGGTAGAAAAAATACTGACTGCTGCCCCTATGGACCAGAGATCTTTAAAATTATTTTCCCAAAAGTTTGGATGGAAAGTGAAAATCCATGGTAGTTTATTTTACTTTACCATGAGTTTTCCCCTTTTTATGATTTTTCCTACTCTGACTTTTTTTGTTATTCTCAGGATTTGCTATTTGTGGAATTCATCCCGCCTCTATTCCTGCTGCTAGACTTACTGTTAGCGTTGCCCAGGAACATATTTTAAGTGTGTCTTCTTCAAAGAGGAAGAACAATGAAACCCGCACCTCTGACGAAGAAGAAGAAGAAGAGGAAAATGACGACTCTCTAGTAAGGAAGCCGCGAGTTAGGAGGCGCGTGGCTTTAGATGACAAAGCCACGGTTCCCCAGTATCAACCTTCAGGCACCGTGCCTTTTAAACTTGTTGACGAACTTGAGAATGTTTCTTTGGATATCTCAGAAGATGAAGATGTTGGCTATACTTTTAACCCTCCCTCAAGTCCTACTAAAAGTCTTTTCGCTCAAGGATTTGAGAGCGAAGAAGGATTCAGCCCTATTTCTGAAGAACCACCCCTCATTGCTCTTCCAATGACCCCTGTTTCTCCTGCTGTCATCCCTTCCACCAGTTCTGCTACCCCACCTACTGCTACTTCTGTTGTCGTACCTGTTGCCACTTCTGCTGCCATTCCTCGCGAAGAGGCTGACCCTTCTAATAGATGAAGAGACATGAAGCAAGTCTTAATCGAAGTCCCCGATGGTGGAAATTGTTTAAAGAAGTCGAGCCGAGCTGCGGTTTAATTGAAACTGCTGATCCGCCCTGTAAAGAAGGAAAAACTTGAGTCTCATAGCTCCATCACCTTAATGAATGATGTTATTCATTCTTCCCTTAAGGTATATCCCTCTTCTCTTACTTCTCTTTCTTTATTTTTCTTTAAGTTGGTATTACTTCCATCTTGCCTTTTTGGCAGATCAATTGAACAAGTACAAAGTTGATGAGGAGAATAGGTTGGATTGAGCAGCATGTTGCTGAGTTTCGTACAGAAGCTGGCAATTGGAAGGAGCAATTTGAGAGCCTTCAACTAGAAAAATATATGCTTGTTGAGGAGAAAGGATCCTTGGAGCAATAGCTAAGTATTACCACTACTGAACTGGTAGTTTTAAAAGCTTCTTCCAATCAAGTTGAAAAGGAGAAAGATAGATTGGAATCCTATAATGACCCGACCGATCATTTTGAGTGTTGTAGCCCCATTTTCCTATTTACTGCTTATTCTATGTTCAATTATTATTATGTGACTTGTCGAGATAGTTGGTTTGGTCCCGGAGATGTTTCGAAATAAATTGGGATACTTAGTCCCAAGGTTGGATGCTTAAGTTGAAAGAGTTGACCGGATGTTGACCTATGTGTAAATGACTTCAGAATGGAGTTTTGATAGTTCTAATATCTCCATATGGTAATTTGGACTTAGGAGTGTGTTCGAATATTGATTTAGGGGTCTGTAGAGGAGTTTGGCTTAAATTGACGAAAGTTTGAAAATTAGAAGCTTGGAGAGTTGAGAAGTTTGACCAAGAGTTGACTTTGAGGTCACCGGACTCGGATTTTGGTTTCAAAAATTGGAATAGGTTCGTTGTGTCATTTATGACTTGTGTGCTAAATTTAAGGTCAATCGGAATTAATTTGATAGATTTCAGGATCGACTATAGAAGTTAGAAGTTCATAAGTTCATTAGGCTTGAAATTGATGTGTGATTCATTATTTTAGCGTTTTTTTGATGTGATTGGACACTTTGAGCGATTTTGTATGATGTCTTAGTACTTCTTGGTATGTTTAGTTGAGGTCCCGGGTGATAAGTTCATTAGGCTTGAAATTGATGTGTGATTCATAAGTTCGTTGTTGCTGGTTTCCTTATACACGATCGCGGGTGGGGGTTCGTGACCGCGCAGAGTTCTTTGTCACTGATGGAATATTGGTCTATGCGATCGCGAGATGAGGTCTGTGATCGCGTAGCTTTGGTAGTTAATGAATCGCGAACGCGTAGGATGAGTCGCTTCCATGAAGACGAAAAGAGAAGGATGGTGGTTCACGCGAATTGTTAATTGCGACCGCGTGAAGAGGTTCGCGATCACGTAGGTCTGGGAGGTCTAAGTATCGCGTTCGCGCATGGGATTCCACATTCGCGTAGAGTAAATTGGGCAGCCTTTGAATTTGTGCTTCGCGATCACGAAGCATTTCCCTCGATCGCGAAGAAGGAACACCTGGGCAGAATATAAGTTCCAAAAACGATGGTTTGAGTTATATTTCACAATTTGATTTTGGGAGCTCGTATTAAGGCGATTCTTGGAGAGATTTTCAAGGGAGTGATTGGGGTAAGCGATTCTACCTCGGATTTGGTTAAATTGCATGAATATATCATTGTTTTTATCATTTAATTAGTGTTTTGGGTTGAAACATGGGAAAATATTATAGAAACTTCATAGGCTTTAATTTGAGGATTTGAAGGTTGAGTTGTGATCGGATTCAAGTAATTTTGATATGGTTGGACTCGTGGTTGAATGAGTGTTCAAATTTTGTTAATTTTGTCAGATTCGGAGACGTGGACTCGGAGTTGACTTTTTGACTTTTGTTAAAAAACTTAGTTTTTTCATATGGAATTGATTCCTATAGCTTGAGTTGATTGTATCGAGTTGTTTGTGGCTAGATTCGAGGCGTTTAGAGGCCGATTCGTGAGGCAAGGGCTTATTGGAGTAGAGAATTGCACGGTATAAGGTAAGTCACACTTCTAAAAATTAGAAGTTTGAGACGGGCGTGTGGGCGTGCACCGTACAATTTATGATCTGGTCGATTCTGTGGTACTTTATAGTCATCAAACCTTGTTGCTATGCATATGATCTCTATGTGTTAGAGTAATTGAGCTGAAAATTCATGTTAGAAATCTTGTTAGGCTATATGCTTATCTGGTTGAGACCTACTGGGGTCATTTTTGCTGTTGAATTATTTGCTTAGATGGCAATTTTGTACTTAGTCACATCCATCATTTGCATACCATATCTCAGTCTCTATTACTATTTATTGTTGTGTTATATATCATTGTTTGGGCTAATTGGCATGAGATTTGTGAGCCCGAGAGTCTGGAGAGATTGATGACTGAGTTGGGGCCTCAGAGCCGTGTTGTGAGTGAGATTTGTGGATCGGGCTACACACCACAACATGCCTTATGGATTATATAAGGATCGGGCTGCATGCTGTTGTAGGCCTTTTAGGATTTATTATTATGGGATCGTGCTGCACGCCGCAGCAGGCCACATTGGCTTATTATTAGCTCTTGGGCAGGATCCGTCCCTCCGGAGTCTAACATACCAGCAGTGAGAGCAGGCACCATATAGTGCTGAGTGACTGAGTGTGATGAGAGAGAATTGGGACAGTTAGATTGAGTACTCTGAGAGTGTGAGTACGTGAGGTTTTCGTTGTGTTGCATCACATTTGACATGTACATCGACATGTAGATATAGAGATGTAGCATTTCTCATATCAATCATACTTGGTATATTTTATTCGTATTGAGCTTAACTGTTAAATTTAAAAGCATGTCTACAATTCTTGTACTAAGTACCAATAGATTATGAGTTTCTTCATGATATTATTGTCATATTTCTTGTCATTTCTGTACTGTTAAACTCTGTATTTGGACTGTATTGGTTGAGCTCGTCACTTCTTTCAACCCAAAAGCCAGTCTTGTTACTTATTGAGTACATTGGTCGGTTGTACTTATACTACACTTTGCACTTCGTGTGCAGATCCAGGTACTTCCAGGCAAGGAGGTTGCTAGTGTTGAAGCTTATTCAGTTCGGAAACTATCGAGGTAGCTGCTTTAGCGCTCGCAGACCTTGACTCTCTTCCTTTTTCTTTTAGTTTTATTCATACTATTATACTTTCCTAGGCAGTGATTCAGCAGTCAGACCATGTTATTGTATAGATACTCATGTACTCAGTGACAGCCAGATTTTGGAAAATTCTTTATTGAGTTGCGGTGTTTTCATCCAGTTATTATGAGATTCTATTTACTTTAACCTATTTCAGTATGCTTTACATTAAAGATGCCTGTATTTGTGAGTTGTTGGCTTGCCTAGTATCACGATAGGCGCCATCACTGCATATGTGATTTTGGGTCGTGACAAATCCTCTTTTGTTGAACAATATTTAAGGGTCACCGAGGAAATTAGGATCTTGAAAGAACTTCTAAATCAGAAGGAAGTGTATACAGGTGATCTGGTTCAGACATTGACTCAAGCTCAAGAGGATCTTCATGCTTTTTCTGACAGAGTTAGGTTCCTCGAGGCTACTCTTGAACCTTTAAAGGTTTTGTATGAGGCTTCCGAAGCTGTAAAAGAGGACTTGAAGGCTGAAATAGTGCAACTGGAGAAAGACTACGAGGCTCTTGAAGACAAACTAACACTTGATGTTAGTTGGGCTTTTTTGAACACACATCTTGAAACTTTGTCCGAGGCTAGCCAGGAAGGCTTTGACCTCGAAGCTGAGATTGCCAAGGCTAAAGATGCCCTCGAGAGTACTCAGCAACATCAAAGTTTCTCAACACTCGAGGATGAAAATTCTAAGGGTGATTTGAGCAAGGACGGTTACGAAGATGACCAAGATGATGCTGAGCCTTTGTCTTCTCCTCAAGTTGATCCTTTTAAACCTGCTGATGATGCTCCTTAGCTTTACTCCTTTCTGTGACTTTCACTTTGGAATTTTCTTTTATTTGATGTATATGGATATTTTGTTTTTTGAAGTTGGTTTTGGGAAACGTTTCCTACCCTGTTTTTGAATACCAACATTAATGCTAATATTACTTCATTGCATATCTTATGTATGCTTTTTTCTCTTAAGGATTTGAGCCTTTTCTCGCATTTAAAGTTGATAAATGCTTTATTATGCCATGGCTAAATATGCGCGGACTTTTTTCTTATAAAAGAGGGGCCTTTTATATTAACAACACGGATGTATATGACGTCTCATCTTCATATTGATGCAATAATATGAAATATGAAGTAATTTGAAGAAGTTTTATTTGAACTTTCAAATAAATATTTATGTACAATATTTTCATAATTGCTTTCTTTATAACAGGTTTACAAGTACGGGTTTGACTATCATGTGACTAAATTTGTGGCCTTAACCTAATAGCTCTTAGGAGTTTTCTGTTGAATCTTCAATTCTTTACTTCCCATTCCTTCGAGATTGAGAATATTTCTTCTGATTTGAAATTTGTTTCAAGAGGTTTTTCCTTTGGCTAAGCTATGTTTTTGTGATGTACATCTTATTCCATTATGTACTTCTTCCATATGCATAGTCCCCCATTGTTTAAGCTTTGAAGCATGAAAACTTGAAATCTGGATAAACTCCTTCCTTTAGTCCTTTCCCTGAAAAACGAAATACATACGGGACTCGGAGGTAACTGTGATGACCCAAAATGTCATCTTTAATTTAAATATTATTTATGTGTTCTTAAACCTCAAATAGCACCATTCAGTTTTTCTCGACTTGCGGGCGCAGTCCGCATAATTGTTCGGAAAGTTTTTATGTGAAAAAAAATGGATTAAAATGTGAAATAGAGCTTTAAAACTCAACTGAGTTGACTTCGGACAAAATTTTGAGCAAACGGATCTGGATCAGTATTTTTACAGTTCAAGTAGGTTAGTATCATGATTTGAGACTTGGGCGTAGCCCGGAATCGAATTCAGAGGTCCCTAGCTCAAATTAACGCTATTTAACAAAAACTAGAAATCTAAAGGATAAAGGTTTCCAAAGTTTAACCACGGATTTGACTTTATTGATATCGGACCCGGATTGAGATTCCAAAAACTGGAATAGCTCTATTATGTCATTTATGACTTGTGTGCCAAATCTGAAGTCATTCCGAATTCGTTTAATATGTTTTGCCACGAGTTTTGCAAATTGAAGAGTTTGAAACTCAAAAGTCCGAATCGAGGTGTGAATTGTAATTTCGACATTATTTGACGTGATTTGAGACCCCGAGTAAGTTCGTATTATGTTATGGGACTTTTTAGAATATTTGAACGAGGTCCCGAGAGGCTCGGGTGAGTTTCTGACGTGTTTCAGATCATTTTGGTAAAAACTTGCAGGTCTGGTTCTGGTGTTTCGTACCTGCGCAATTTTGGCCGCAGGTGCGTGATCGCTTCTGTGGACACAGTGTTGCTTCTGCGACTTTGAGGCCAGGGGAGAAGCTTCTCTTCTGCAAAGCTTGGGACGCAGGTGCGATGCCCGCTTCTGCGGTGCCATGATCACAAATGAGATCATTCGTGCTTCTGCACAATCGCTTCTGCGACGTGAAGGTCCGGAGATGTGGTCCTCTGCTTGGCTGCCCTGCTCTGCAAATGCGAGATTTGTCTCGCAAATGCAATTCCACAGATGTGGAAATTTGTCCGCATTTGCAAAAATGCCAGACAAAATACATAAAACTTGGATGTTAGCCATATTTACTCATTTTTGAGTTTTGGGTCTCTGATTTGGGTGATTTCAAAGGGGGTTTTTCATGACTTCGACTTGGGTAAGTGTTATATATCCAAAAGTGATTATATTTCATAAGTTCATGCTTATATTCATCATATATTTCGGATTTGGATGGAAGAAAATTGGAATTTTTATAAAATCTTTCAAAAATATAAAATGAAGATTTGTAGGTCAACCCGATGTCGGAATTCAATAATTTTTGTATGGTTGAACTCGTATCAGAACAAGTGTTCGAATTTTGTGAGTGTTTCCAGGATTCGAGACTTGGGTCCCACCGTCAATTTTTAAAATGAATTTCAGATTTTAATCCGGAAAATTAGCAATTTCATATGGAATTAATTCCTATGATTCATGTTGAGTATATTGAATTGTTTATGACTAGATTTGAAGCTTTCGGACACAAATTTGCGAGGTAAAGGTTTATTGGAATCTTGAAATTGGTTGCGAAGCGAGGTAAGTATCGTTGTTAACCTTGACTTGAGAGAATAGAACCCTTGAATTATTTGTTATGTGAAATTCATGTGAACGACGTATAGGCGAGGTGAGGAGTGTCTATACGTCGTCAAATTAATTGTTTTCATACTTAATTAAAAATCATAAATTGTTTTAAATCATGAATTAATTATTATATTAATTATTTCTCTCATATTCCTTGCTCAATTTTATGCCTTGAATCCATGCAATAATTTCTAAATGGTTATTTGATTTATGTGACTTGATTGCTACTTGACATTTAGCATACTAATTATTAAAATACCTATTTCCTCCATAATTTCCACAATAATTTGCTACTTGTCATTACTTATTTCTAAATAAATCATAATTATTGTATGCTAGTTTACTTATAATTTCATATTAATTATTATATTTATTGGAGTAATTTCTTTTATAAGAATTGATAAATTATATTATTGCAGGAGCGAGTTGCACGCCGCAACAAAAATAAAAATAAATATATTGGAAGAGCGGGTTGCATGCCACAACAGAATTGATTGAAATGAATATATTAGAGGAGCGGGTTGCACGCCGCAAAAGAATTGATGGAAAAGATATATTGAGGATCGAGTTGCACTCCACAACAGGATTGACTGAAAATGAATATATTGTGGGATCGGGTTGCACACCGCAACGGAAATTGATTAAAATAATTCTTGGATTTAGCTATTCGCAGGAGACATGAGGTATAGCTGCATGGCGTTCGCAGTTCTGAAGTCCCCTTCCACTTTATCGTAGCTGCATATTTCTTTCAGACAACTTCATTTTCATTCAGACCTTTATTTGTATTATTCTAGTAGCTCGTGCACTTGTGACACCAGTTCTGGGATGGTATTTCGACATCGCTATTATTATTATGGATTATTCACTTATTTCAGACTTTATTTCCGCATTTGTTTCTTTTTTATTAATTAGTTTAAAATTGTTAAAATGGCTAATATTATTCTAACATTGGCTTGCCTAGCAAGTAAAATGTTAAGCACCATCACGGTCCCAAAGGTAGAAATTTCGGGTCGTGACAGTTGGTATCAGAGCACTAGGTTACTTAGGTCTCACGAGTTACGAGCAAGCTTAGTAGAGTCTGAAGGATTTGTACGAGGACGTTTGTACTTATCTTATAGAGGCTAAGGAGTTTAGGAACATTTTCACTTCTATTCTACTCTGTCGTATGATTTTATTCTACTCTTATTCTCTCGCAGATGGTGAGAACACGTAATACATCTACCGATGGACAGGGACCGGAGCCCCTGGTGGCAACTATGACCAGGGGTAGAGGTAGAGGCCGAGGTCATTCCAGAGGCCGAGGTAGAGGCAGAGGTAGAGCTCAGTCTAGAGCTCGAGTAGCAGCACCTTCTGTAGAACCTCAGGTGGATTTGGGAGCAAAGGTTCCAACTCAGACTATACATGTTGGACCAATTCAGGTCCCGGGAGGATTCATAGCTACTCTAGTGCTTTTGGATGCTCTAGTCCGTTTGGTTAGCCTTGTGGAGGGCGTGGCCCAAAATGGTACATTTCTAGTGGTACCAGCCGTCTCACATGCTGGGGGAGGAGCACAAACTCCCACTACTCCCGCTCCGAAGCAGATGGCTCCCAGTATCAAGCTCCAGTAGCCCATCCAATTGGGGTAGTTCAACCAGTTGTTGCAGCACATGCCGGTGATAGGCCTTCTTTGTCTTCTGAGGCTTTGTTGAGGTTGGACAAGTTTATCAAGCTATTTCCCATCCATTTCAGTGGTGCACCTTTTGAGGACCCACATGATTTTCTTGACCACTGCTACGAAGTATTGCAGAACATGGGTATAGTAGAAAGCAATGGGGTTGATTTTGCTATGTTTGAGATGAATGGATCCTCCAAGAGGTGGTGGAAAGATTATGTATTTACTAGACCAGTTGGTTTGCCTGCACTTACCTAGGAGCAGTTCTTGCAGCTATTTCTGGAGAAGTTCCTTCCTATCACAGTGAGGGAGAATTACCACAAGAAGTTTGAGCGTCTCCAGTAGGGCAGTATGTCAGTCACTCAGTATGAGACCCGTTTTGTGGATCTAGCCCGTCATACTCTTCTTCTGCTTTCTACCAAGATAGAGAGAGAGGTTGAGGAGGTTCATTGATGGACTCGTTCAACCTATCACGCTATAGATGGCCAAGGAGACCGGGAGTGAGATTTCTTTTCAGACGGCTGCTAATGTCGCCAGGCGGATCGAGATGGTTCTTTCACAGGAGAGAGGGCCAGTATTATATAATAGGCCCCATCATTCCGATAATTTTAGAGGCACCTCGTCTGGAGGCAGGAGTACTTATGGTAGGGGTTATCCTCCTAAGACATTTTATTCAGTACTTCAGGCATCTCACGGTGCTTCAGGGAGTCATGGTCCTATTATGCCTTACTCTGGGTAGCCGATATTTAGTGCACATCCAGCTCATATCAGTGCACCACCACTCCAGAGTCACTATGGCGGCTATTCGACTCGTTCGGGTCAGCTTCAGCAGCCATGACAGTAGGATAGATGTTATGAGTATGGGAATATTGGTCACATCAGGAGGTATTGCCATAGGTTGTTGAGCAACAGATCTCAATAGAATACTCGTGCCATCATACCGGCGTCGGCTGCTCCACCGCCCGCCCGACCAGCTAGGGGCAAGGGTAAGACTATTAGAGGTGAAGGCTAGCTATGGCCTATCCTAGAGATATAGTTCAGACTGGTGGACCCCAGCCCCAATTTTATGCTTTTACAGCTAGACATGAGGCTGAGTCATCCGATGTCGTGATCACATGTATTGTTCCAGTTTTTCCATAGAGATGCTTCAGTTTTATTTGATCCAGGATCTACTTACTCCTATATGTCCTCCTACTTTGCTTCAAATATGGTTGTGCCTCGTGATTTCCTGAGTGCTTCTGTGTGTGTGTCTACACCTGTGGGAGATTCTATCGATGTAGATCATGTCTATCGTTCGTGTGTTGTTACTATTAGGAGTCTTGAGACTAGCGTGGATTTTCTACTTCTTGATATGGTAAATTTTGATGTTATCTTGGGAATGGATTGGTTATCATCTTATCATGTTGTATTGGACTGTCACAGTGAGATGTTGACCTTAGCCATGCCAGGGTTACCTCGAATAAAGTGGAAAGGGACTCTTGGCCATTCCACCAGCAATGTTATCTCTTACGTGAAAGTTTGGCGTATGGTCGAGAAGAGGTGTCTATCTTATTTGGCTTATATTCACGATCCGAGTGCGGATGTTACTTTTATGGATTCAGTCCTAGTTGTTCGTAAGTTTCCAGATGTATTTCCTGCAAATTTACACGGGATGCCACCCGACAGGGATATTGACTTCTGTATTGATTTGGCTATGGGCACTCAACCCATTTCTATTCCACCATACCGTATGGCCCTGCCAGAGTTGAAAGAATTGAAGGTGCAGTTACAAGACTTGCTTGACCAGGGATTCATTAGACCTAACGTCTCGCCCTGGGGTGCACCCATGTTATTTGTAAAGAAGAAAGATGCAATGCGAATGTGTATAGATTATCAGCAGTTGGACTTATTGCCAAGGTATCCATTGCATAGATTATCAAGAACAAGTATCCATTGCCAAGAATTGGACTTATTGATCAGCTTCAAGGTGCCAAGGTATTTTTGAAGATTGACTTGAGGTCTGGCTATCATCAGTTGAATATTAGGGCATCTGATGTCCCTAAGATAACTTTTCGCACTCGGTTTGGGCATTATGAATTTCTAGTGATGTCATGTGGGCTGACAAATGCTCCAACAACATTTATGGATTTGATGAACTAGGTATTCAATCCGTAATTTGATTCTTTTGTGGTTGTATTCATTGATGATATCTTTATTTACTCCAGCAATCGAGAGAAGCATGAGCAACATCTTCGGACTGTGCTTCACACTTTGAAGAATAATCATTTATATGCCAAATTTTTAAAATGCGAATTTTGGTTAGACTCAGTTGCCTTTTTGGAGCATGTTGTATCGGAAAAAGGCATAAAAGTGGATCCTAAGATGGTTGAGGATGTTCAGAATTGGCCTAGACCTACTTCAGTTATAAAGATACAGAGTTTTCTGGGTTTGACAGGTTATTATCGCCGGTTTGTGGAAGGGTTTTCATCTATAGCATCTCCATTGACCAAGAAGGGTGCTCCATTCAGATTGTTAGACGAGTATGAGTTGAGCTTTCAGAAGCTCAAGACTGCATTGTCTACGGCGCCAGTGTTAGTATTACCCACAGGTTTAGGATCGTACGCGGTGTATTGTGATTCATCTCATATTGGACTTGGTGCAGTATTAATGCAAGATAGTAAACTGATTGCATATGCGTCACGGTAATTGAAGGTTCATGAAAAGAATTACCATGTTCATGACTTAGAATTGGCAGCCATTGTTTATGCGCTGATGATTTGGAGGCATTACCTTTACGGTGTCTCGTGTGAGGTATTCACTGATCATCGTAGTTTACATTATCTGTTTAAACAAAAAGATCTCAATTTGAGGCAGAGAAGATGGTTGGAGCTGTTGAAAGACTATGATATCACCATTTTGTATCACCCCGGAAAGGCCAATATGGTGGCCGATGCTTTGAGTAGAAAGGTTGTGAGTATGGACAGCCTTGCGTATATTCCAGTTGGTGAGAGTTCGTTAGTTGCATATGTTCAAACTTTGGCCAATCAATTCATAAGGTTAGATGTTTCAGAGTCCAGTCGGATTCTAGCTTGCACAGTTGCTCGGTCTTCCTTGTATGAGCATATCAGAGAGCGACAGTACGATGATCCTCATTTGCTTGTGCTTAAGAAAACGGTGCGGTACGGTGGTGCCAAACGAGTTACTGTAGGGGAAGATGGAGTTATACGGATGCAAGGTCGTATTTGTGTTCCTAATGTGGATGAACTTCGTGAATTAATTCCTGAGGAGGCCCATAGTTCCCGGTATTCTATTCACCCGGCTGCCGCCAAAATGTATCAATATTTGCGGCAACATTATTGGTGGAGGAGAATGAAGAAGGAAATAGTTGCATATGTAGTTCGGTGTTTAAATTGTCAGCAAGTCAAGTACGAGCATCAAAGACCTGGTGGTTTGCTTCAGATTTTAGAAATTTCTGAGTGGAAGTAGGAGCCTATCATTATGGATTTTATTGTTGGGCTCCCACGGACTCAGAGAAAGTTTGACGCAGTATGGGTCATTTTGGATAGGTTGACCAAGTCAGCACATTTCATTCTAGTACCAGTTACCTATTCTTTAGAGCGGTTAGCGGAGATTTACATCCGCGAGATTGTTCGCCTTCACGGCGTGCCCGTGTCTATCATTTTTGATCGAGGTACGTAGTTCACCTCGGACTTCTGGTGAGCTGTACAATGTGAGTTAGGAACGTGGGTTGAGTTAGATAGACGGACAGTCAGAGTGCACTATGAAGATATTGGAAGATATGCTTCGCGCTTGTGTTATAGACTTTAGAGGTTCTTGGGATCAGTTCTTGCCACTTGGAGAGTTTGACTATAATAACAACTGCTAGTCAAGCATTTAGATGGCTCCATATGAAGCATTATATGGGAGGCGATGTCGTTTGCCAGTTGGCTGGTTTGAACTGGGAGAGGCTCGGTTGTTAGGTACCGATTTGGTGTAGGATACCTTGGATAAGGTCAAGATTATTCAGGATCGACTTCTCACAGCTCATTCTAGGAAAAAGATTTATGCCGACCGTAAAGTTTGTGATATTTCATTCATGGTTGGAAAAAGAGTATTGCTCTGGGTTTCACCTATGAAAGGTGTAATGAGATTCGAAAAGAAGGGCAAGTTGAGCCCAATGTATATTGGACCCTTTGAAAATCTTGAAAGGGTGGGTGAAGTAGCCTACAGGCTTGCACTACCACCTAGTTTATCATCAGTTCATCCGTTGTTCCATGAGTCTATGCTCCAAAAATATCATGGTGATCCGTCCCATGTATTAGGTATAAGAATGAGGAGGAGTCGGTAGCTATTCTAGCCCGGCAGGTCCGATAGTTGAGGTCTAAGAATTATCCTTCAGTTCGGGTACAATGGAGAGGTCAGTCGATTGAGTCAGCTACCTGGGAGTTCGAGTCGTACATGCGGAGTAGATACCCACATCTTTTCACCAACTCAAGTATTTTTCTAATTCTGTTCGAGGACGGACATTTGTTTTAGAGGTGGAGAATGTGATGACCCAACATGTCATATTTAATTTATACATTATTTCTATGTTCTTAAACCTCAAAGAGCAGCATTCATCTTTCCTCGACTTGCGTGCGCAGTCCATATAATTTCCGAAAAGTTTTTATGTGAAAACAGGGATTAAAATGTGCAATAGAGCTTTAAAACTCAGCTGAGTTGACTTCGGATAACATTTTGAGCAAACAGACATGTATCAGTATTTTCACAGTTCCAGTAGGTTTGTATTGTGATTTGGGACTTGGGCGTATGCCCGGAATCGAATTCGGAGGTACCTAGCTCAAATTATCGCTATTTAACGGAAACTCGAAATCTAAAGGCTTAAAGTTTCCAAAGTTTGACCACGTATTTGACTTTATTGATATCAGACTCAGATTGAGATTCCGAAAACTAGAATAGCTCAGTTATATAATTTATGACTTGTGTGCCAAATTTGAAGTCATTCCGGATTCGTTTAATATGTTTTGGCACGAGTTTTGCAAATTGAAGAGTTTGAAACTCAAAAGTCTGAATCGAGGTGTGAATTATAATTTCGACATTATTTGACGTGATTTGAGACTCCGAGTAAGTCCGTATTATGTTATGGGACTTTTTGGAATATTTGAACGAGGTCCCGAGAGGCTCGAGTGAGTTTCGGATATATTTCAGACCATTTTGGTAAACACTTGCAGGTCTAGTTCCGGTAATTCGCACCTGCGCAATTTTGGCTACAGGTGCGTGATCGCTTCTGCGGAGGCAGTGTCGCTTCTGTGACTTTGAGTCCAGGGGAGAATCTTCGCTTCTGCGAAGCTTGAGACGCAGGTGCAATGCCCGCTTCTGCGGTGCCAAGATCGCAGATGTGATCATTCGCGCTTCTGCGGTTCCCTTTGCACATCTGCATAGTCGCTTCTACGATGTGAAGGTTCGTAGATGTGGTCCTCTGCTTGGCTGCCTTGCTCCGCAAATGCAAGCTTTGTCTCATAAATGCGATTCCGCATACGCGGAAATTTGGCCGCATTTGCGAAAATGCTGGACAGAACACATAAAACTTGGATGTTAGCCATTTTTACTCATTTTTGAGTTTTGGGTCTCGGATTTGGGTGATTTCAAAGGGAGTTTTCCATGACTTCGACTTGGGGATGTGTTCTATACCCAAAAGTGATTATATTTCATAAATCCATGTTTATATTCATCGTTTATTTCGGATTTGGATGAAAGAAAATTGGAATTTTTATAAAATCTTTCAAAAATGTAAAATGAAGATTTGAAGGTCAACCCGATGTTAGAATTCGATAATTTTTGTATGGTTGAACTCGTATCAGAACAAGTATTCGGATTTTGTGAGTGTTTCCAAGATTCGAGACTTGGGTCCCACTGTCAATTTTGAAAATGAATTTCGGATTTTAATCCGAAAAATTAGTAATTTCATATGGAATTAATTCTACGATTCGTGTTAAGTATATTGAATTGTTTGTGACTAGATTTTTAACTTTCGGACACGAATTCACGAGGCAAAGGTTTATTGGAGTCTTGAAATTGGTTGCGAAGCGAGGTAAGTGTCGTGGTTAACTTTGACTTGAGGGAATAGAACCCTTGAATTATTTATTATGTGAAATTCATATGAACAACATATAGGCGAAGTGACGAGTGTCTATACGTCGTCAAATTAATTGTTTGTATAATTATTTAAAAAACATAAATCCTTTTAATTCATGAATTAATTATTATATTAATTGTTTCTCTCATATTCCCTGCTCAATATTATGCCTTGAATCCATGCTATAATTGCTACATGCTTATTTGATTTATGTGACTTAATTGCTACTTGAAATTTAGCATACTAATTATTAAAATGCCTATTTCCTCCTTAATTTTCACAATTAATTTCTACTTGTCATCACTTATTTCTAAATAAATCATAATTATTGTATGCTTGTTGTCTTATAATTGCATATTAATTTTTGCATTTATTGGAGTAATTTCTTTTATAAGAACTGGTAAATTATATTTTTGGAGGAGGGGGTTGTACGCCGCAACAGAAATAAAAATGAATATATTGGAGGAGTGAGTTGCACGTCGCAACAGAATTGATTGAAAAGATATATTGAGGATCGAGTTGCACGTCGCAACAGAATTGATTGAAAAGATATATTGAGGATCGAGTTGCACGCCGCAACAGGATTAAATGAAAATGAATATATTGTGGGATCGGGTTGCACGCTGCAACGGAAACTGATTGACATAAAAATTGGTTATGACTGCCGAGTTGGCTTCAGCTGTTGAAATGAGTTACCAATTTTATTTCTAGTATTGTTGTTATTATTATTAGTATTGCGTACAGTTTAATGTAAGTGACCTGCCTTAGCTTCGTCACTACTTCGTCGAGGTTAGGCTCGACACTTACTGGGTACATGGGGTCGGTTGTACTCGTACTACACTCTGCACTTCTTGTGCAGATACCGAAGTTGGTCCCAACGGCGTACAGTATATTTTCTCGGATTCAGCTATCCACAGGAGAGTTGAGGTATAGCTGCATGGCGTTCGCAGTTCTGAAGTCCCCTTCCACTTTATCGTAGTTGTGTATTTCTTTCAGACAGCTTCATTTTCATTCAGATCTTTATTTGTATTATTTCAGTAGCTCGTGCACTTGTGAAACAAGTTCTGGGATGGTATTTAGATATCGCTATATTTATGGATTATTCATTTATTTCAGAATTTATTTTTGCATTTGTTTCTTTGTTATTAATTAATTTAAAATTATTTTAAAATGGCTAATATTATTCTAACGCTGGCTTGCCTAGCAAGTGAAATGTTAAGCGTCATCACAGTCCCGAAGGTGAGAATTTCGGGTCGTGACAATAACTTTTCAGATGATGACTGCTTAACTCTTTTCCATTAGAATTATTGCAACCTAGACCGGGAATAATTCAATATTCCCCATGTCTTTCGGGTCTAATGTCATCATTTGGTATGGACTAGTTTTTTCCCTATCATCTAAAATGATTAGTAAAATTTAAATGAACAAAGTAAAAATGAACTTTTAGGATATCTGACCGTGGGTACTCGCTCAAAAGTAATATTTGTTCAAGTGAATTGTATTCCAATTGGATGGTAACGTCTTGCCGTCCATAGTCTCCAATTCATGTGCTCCTTTTCCTGTAATGCCTTTAACTCGATATGGACCTTCCCAATTTGGACTCAGTTTCCCTGCATTTGCCGCCTGTGTTGATCGAAATACCTTTTAAGGACAAAATCCCCAAACTTGAAATATTGTAGGTTTTCCTTTCTATTGTAATGTGGTTCAATCCTCTGCTTTTGTGCTGCCATATGTACCAAAGTCGCTTCCCTTCTCTTCTCTGTCAAATTTAAATTTGCGCGGAGTTCTTCCTCATTTGAAGATTCATTTGCATATACGTACCTTGTGATTGATTCTCCTATTTCCACTGGAATTAAGGCCTCAATACCATAAACAAGTGAGAATGATGTTTCTCCCGTGCTTATTTTCGACGTTGTCCTATAATCCCATAACATCCCGGGTAACACTTCAGGGCACCTGCCTTTTGATTTTTCTACGAGTTTTTTTATATTGTTAACAATGATTTTATTCTTCGACTTTTCTTGCCCATTAGCTACGGGATGATAGGGTGCTGAAGTAATTCGTTTAATTTTCCAACTTTTGAAAAAGTTAGTAACCTTCGTACCCACGAAATGCGGCCCATTATCACAGACGATTTCCTTTGGGACTCCAAATTGACATATTATATTTCTCCAAATAAAGTCGATAACTTCCTTTCATGTACCTTTTTGAAGGCAATTGCTTCTACCCACTTCGAAAAATAATCAGTTAAAAGTAGAAGAAACCGTATCTTTCCTGGTGCTTGAGGCAAGGGACCTATGATATCCATCCCCCACTTCATTAACAGCCATGGTGCTATGACTGAATGAAGTAATTCCGCATGTTGATGCATATTGTTTGCATACCTCTAACATTTATCGCACCTTGTTACAAAATATTCTGCTTTATCTTTTATTTTTGGCCAATAATATCCTACTCTTATTAGCGTTTTACCGACGATCTTCCTCCTGCATGAACACCGTAATGCCCCTTATGTACTTCTCGCATTACATATTCAGTTTGTGATGGACCAAGGCACCTAGCTAAGGATCCCCCGAATATTTTGCGATACAAATTACCTTCTATTAGGCAATATTGAGCAGCTTTCATGCCTGGCAATTGAGATTTCTTCTTATCCCATGTAAAATTCCATACTGCAGATAATTCATAATTTTTTTTCTCCAATTCCAAGTTAAATTATTAAAATTTACCTTATTCTTGGCTTGATCAAGGGATGAATGAAACAAGTGCACCACAATTACATTTTCTGTATTTGACATATCAGCCACAGACCCCAAATTTGCTAAATCATCAGCTTCTACGTTTTCTTCCCTGGGTATTTGGATAGCTTTCCACGTTTGGAATTGTCTCAATAATTCTCGTACCTTTTCCAAATATTATTTCATTCACGTCTCCCTAGCCACGTAATTCCCTTGCATATGATTTACCACCAGCTGCCAATTACTCTTTATTTAAATTTGTTCAATCCGAAATTCTCTTGTGAGTTCCAAGCCTGCAATTACAACCTCATACTCTGCCTCATTATTAGTAACTGGATAGCATTTTATTGCATGCCTTATAATTTCTCTCGAAGGTGAAGTTAAAACAATATCCAAACCTGCTCCAATATTTGAAGACCCATCAGTACGTAAGATTCAAGTCCCCAGATTAGACCCAGTAAAGACTCGTACCTCTTTTTCAGCTTCAAGAAATAGGTTCGAGCTTAAATCTACTACAAAATGTGTCAATACCTGGGATTTTATGGCAGTTCTAGGCTGATAAATAATATCATATTCGCTAAGCTCTATGGCCCACTTAGCTAATCTCCCTGATAACTCTTGCTTATGCAGTATATTGCTTAAAATGAAGGCAATTACAACATAAATAAGATGATATTCCAAATAGGGTCGTAATTTTCTTGATGCCATTACCAATGTTAATGTAAGTTTCTTTAAATTAGGATAACGTATCTCAGCATCTAGAAAAGATTTGCTAACATAATAAATTGGAGAATGCTTACCTTTATCTTCACTCACCAATAACGCGCTTACTGCCAACTCTGATACAACTATGTAGACGAGTAACCTTTCTCTGTCCCTTGATTTCGATAACAGGGGCGGTTTTGATTAATACGACTTCAAATCTTCAAAGCCTGTTGACATTCGTCAATCCAATCAAATTGGTTTTGTTTTTTCAAAATTAAAAAGAATTTAGAGCATTTTTCTGAATATTTGGATATAAATCTTCCTAGAGCTGCTACTCTACTTGTTAACCTTTATGCTTCATTTTTGCTTGTGAGCACATCGGGTATTTCTTCAATCGCTTTGCTTTGAGCAGGATTCACTTCTATCTCCCTGTTAGAAATAAGAAACCCTAAAAATTTACTTGAGGTGACACGAAAGGCACATTTCTCCGGGTTTAACTTCATGTTATAATTGCGGAGTATTTCAAAGGTTTAATTTAAATGCTAAAAATGATCTTTTGCTCGTGTTATACTTGCTGAGTATTTTAAAGGTTTCATTTAAATTCTAAAAATGATCTTCTGCTGGTGTTGAGTTTACTAGCATATCGTCAATGTAGACTTCCATGGTTTTCCCCAAGTGTTCTTGAAACATTTTGGTCACCAACCTTTGGTATGTTGCTCCAGCGTTCTTCAAACAAACGACATAACCTTATAGCAGTAAGTCCCCCTGTCTGTAATAAAAGAAGTTTTTTCCTCATCTATAGGATCCATTTTTATTTGGTTCTAACCAGAATATGCATCTAAAAACTAAAAAGTTCGTGACCCGCAGTGGAATCAATTAGTTGATCTATATGCAGTAAAGGAAATGAATCTTTAGGGCAAGTTTTATTTAGATCAGTGTAATCCACGCACATTCACCACTTCCTATTCATTTTTGGGACTACAACTGTATTAGCTAACCAGTCAGGGTACTTTAACTCACGAATTGAGCCAATTTTCAGAAGCTTTTCTACCTCGTCTTGGATTACCTGATTTTTAAATACTCACTGCTTTCATTTCTTTTGCTTGACAGTGGGGGTGTAATGGATATTCATTCAACTTATGAGTCATCATCTCCTGTGGTATACTTGTCATGTCTGAATGCGACCAAGCAAAGCAATCAGCATTAGTGCATAGGAATTCAATTAACTTACTTTTCATCTCCAAGCTCAGGTTCGTTCCAATGTAAAATTTTCTATCAGGCCAGTAATCAAACAATATAACAGCTTCGAGCTCATCCGTGGTTGTTTTGATATTTTCGTTCTACTCTGGCTCTTCGATAACATCGGGCCTTGAATCTATATCGACTTTATTTTTTGGATTTTAGTCGAGGTAGAAAGTAAATTCTCCTGAACTAAATTCTGTAACTGCTATTTCTGGTCCCCATCCTTGAGTGTTCCACTGTCTATTAAAACCGTATTGATTTCTCGCGCCGCCTATTGATCTCCACTAATTTGTCGAATCCCCCATTGCGATGGAAATTTGATTACCTAATGCAATATTGAGGGAACTGCATCATCTCATGAATCCATGCCTTCCTAAAATTATATTATAAGCCATGTTTGCATCCTCCACTTAAAATTTACCTCGATCTTGAATCAAATCATGGTTGTTGTTGTTTTGATCTGGAATTTTGTCCCACGAGTCCCATGTAAAGCTCTTCATGTTCTTTACAGATCTCCTTTCCATTTTTGAGCGTCTAGACCCGAACCTTTCCTTTACCTTTGGCTGAGATACCGTATCTTCTTCTATTCGTAACTTTGTACTGTACCTATTGTATACGTCATTCCAAGTGTTCACAGAGAACTCCCATATTCAATCTTCTCGTGGCTTGTGAACTTTTCTCATTCAAATTATTCGCGAATACCATAGCTGCCTAGTTATCAGGTACACGTGGTAGAATCATCCTCTCCCGCTGGAATTTGTCCACGAATTCCCTTAGCAACTCCGTGCTTTCCTGTTTCACTTTGAAGATATCTTCCATTCTCTTTTCCATTTATTGAGCTCCGAAATGTGCTTTTATAAATGAATCTACAAGCTCAGCAAAAGAGTCAATAGAATTTTCAGGTAAGAGTGAATACAACGTTAATGTTCCTTTTGTGAGGGTTTCGCCAAATGTTTTCACCAAAAATGATTCAATTTCCTACTTGGTTAAATTATTTCCTTTAACTCCTGTGTTAAATGCGTTAACATGGTCCCGGGGGTCAGTAGTTCCATCATATTTAGGAATATCGGGCATTTTAAATTTTTTGGAATTGGCAAAAGTGCTTCACTCGACTTCCAAGGTTGTTATAAATATTTGTCAATATCAACTCCATTGATCACGGGTGGTACTCCTGGTATCTGTTCTATTCATTCATTTTGTTCCTTGAGTTGTTTTTGCAAGGTTAGTACCAATCTTTTCAAATTAGAATTATTTGGTATTCCTGACCCTCCAGTTCCAGAATCGTTTGGCATTTTCCCACTCCTGAGTTTTCTAGCCCTGAACGAGGATTTTTCAGAGTTGTATTTGCTAGTGGAGGATCCTGCACAACATTGGGAAATCCGCTTGCAAAAGCACGCAAGGCTTCTCCAACTTGTTGAGCAATCAACTGCCTCAAGTTGTCCTACTCGTTCGTTTGATCATCAACTTGTTATCCAGCGTTACGTATAGCAGTCCATTCAGGTGAATTGTCTTTTGAGCGTTGTGGAGTCCCTGTGGGTATATGGTGTGGTGGAGTCCCACCTTGTTGCATTCCTTGATCTCCCTCACCCACTTGAATAATTTTGTTAGTAGTAGACATATTTCGTTGCTAAAAAATATGAAAAGTGAACAGATTACTAGATTTTCAGTAACGAAACCAATTTGTTTAACCAAAAAATAGTTTTTGTGGTCAAAGTTAATATAAGAATAAATTGAATTTTTAATAACCAAGTTTACTTCACTTTTTCAAATATAAAAGAATAAAAAATAATTGAAATTCAATATTCGATAAACAATGGAAAAGAAATCTTATTGATGAATGTTGTTTCCTTTCAAGAATTGCGAGTAAGAATACTAATTGCATATACTATCAAATTTTCTGATGATCGTACAGAGTAAGGTAAAGGGCGTTTATTTAAGGATACAATATGTAACTGTTTTTCCTTATTTAATTCCTGCATGTTACTAACATTAACTGCATTAATTACCCGTTACTCAATTTATTCGTAACGGTTATGGTAATAATAAACAATTGCACATAATCAGGGATGATGGTGATTCCCTTTCCATATTCGTAACTGCCCATGAATCTTCCTCTTTTATAGTATTCATGCATCTTGTGACTATCTCTTCTTTCCAGTTGTCAAATACGGTATCTCCTGTAATCAATCATGTGGGTATTTTGACCGCGCCTCATCACTCTTCTTTATTGATTTCATTCAAATGCCACCTGTCTCCATATCGTTAATCCACATATCATATCCATTTTTCCACTAATACAGTAGTCCCTCTGTCCTAACCTTAAGCACATTCTCTGAAGGTCGATGTCGATGATTTATCTAATCTCTTTACTCTTCTACATTCTGATTTATTTTCATTCCCCATCTAGTAGTTGTTGAAAGGAGAAGCCCCAAGTTTGAGTTAATAGCAAATGTAAAACTAAATAACTCCTAACCTTTCTTTCTAGTGTCCCAACTGCTGGAGTAATTCTACAAAAGATTTGCATATATTGCTGCAATCTGAAAGACATCCTTTTTGAGCTAACTTCTTGGACTTCATAGTTTTTTAAAGTCAAAATAAGAAAGAAAAGATAGGAGCGGGTAGGATGGGCTTACCAGGCTATGGAACAACAGACGATCGATAACAAGAAAGAAAATGGAAGAGGAAAGATAAGTGACAGAGATGTTCAAGTGTCGCACCGAGATGATTGCTCATTATTTATAGGCACTACTAAAAAATTTGGGAAAATCGACCGTCAAAACCGACCGATGTTGGTCGGTAATTGGCAAAAATCGACCGAAAACCGACCGATTCGTGGCAGTCGGTAGAGATAATCGACCGACTGTGGTCGGTATTTTACGACCGCTTTAGGTCGGTCAATTAAATTCCAAAAAAGAAAAAATTGCCAAAAAAAGATCGAGGTCGGTCGATATTTTAATTATGTAATTAAAAAATGACCATCTGGGTATCGAACCGGGGTCTGTACTGTGACAAAATATTATTCTACTACTAGACCATTGGTGTATTTTATTTTAAGACTGTCTTTTATTTCATTTATATTCTTTAATTGTATTTTCGCCCGAAAATAACCGACCGATATCAGTCGGTTTTATTAAAAAATAAAATTATCGACCGAATTCCGTCGGGCTTTCTAAAATGACCGGCCAATCGGTCGGTTTTTTAATATTTATTTTAAATGAAAAACCGATCAAAAGTTGGTCGGTTTCTTGAAAAACAATATCGCGGGATGCAAAAATAGTGCCAAAGAAAACTGACCAAAGTTGGTCGGTTTCATAAAATAAAATATTTTGAAAACCGACTGACTCGACCGCGATCGGTTTTCACCGAATTTCTAATAGTGGGGTAGAGAAACAAGAGAAATAATTAACTATTTTTCAGCTCAAGAAAGAGGAAAGTAGAATAGCATGTAGCAATATATAGCAGCCTAAAATTTTAGAGTGCTCTTAAATATTTATGGAAACACAATATATAAGGGTACGTGATGCACGCTAAGAAATGCATTGGCTATTTGGCTTCGACTATAAAAAGATCCACAGTTCCAACAGCAATACTTCCGGCTGGCTGAAATTGCATTTTTATTGGTCTGCTAGTTGCTTTAACTTGAAATCTTGAACCACAGTCTACGTCTTGGAGTTTCTTCAGTGATTGGGTTATAGCCTCCCTCACTTTCCTTGCCAAATAGTACAACCGGCCTTCCTCACTTTCGCAGTTCCCAGGCTTGTTCTTCAACAGTGATAAAACTGATGAAAGGAATGATGATGATCAATTAATATGATACCACTTAAATGAGTGAGGAATGCATTTGCCCTATAATTAATAGACAAAAACTTTTCATGATTTTGTATGTACATGGACCCATGTTGACTAAACATTCCTCACATCCTGTATGTGGCATTCGCAAAAGTATTTTATTCAGAAGTAATTTTTCCTTGGGAAATGGTAGCATAATACTGATTTGGAATTCCCTTGTATTGTAGTGGTTTCTGCACTAACTATTTTCTTATTTGGTACCTTCAGTTAACCGACCTTATCCCCCATAATAGTGATGAAAATAAGGCATTTGTGAGACATGTTTCAAATTGATGCATTTTTATTCATCATAGATTCCTTCACAAAGCATTTCTTACACTTGAGGCTGAGGGTTCCAAGGACAATAATGATGTTTGTAGCTTCAATGATGTTTTGACAAGAATGGGTTGCTCTAGTGGTAAGCACCCTTCACTTCCAACCAAGAGGTTGTGAGTTCGAGTCACCCCAAGAGCAAGGTGGAGAGTTTTTGGAGGGAGGGAGCCGAGGGTCTATCGGAAACAGCCTCTCTACCTCAGGGTAGAGGTAAAGTCTGCATACACATTACTCTCCCCATACCCCACACGTGGGATTATACTGGGTTATTGTTGTTGTTGTTGTTGTAGCTTCAATGAGGTTGAAGAGGCGAAGTCAGTTATTAGATTGATCCCTATTTGGAGTACGTGTTTGGAGTTACTATGGACAGATCTATTGGTTTAAACTTTAAGATACCACCTGTTTCTCTTTACAGTGTTTCATATCCATCTCTACAGTACCCCTCATTACTATGTATGATTGTATTTTGGTTACTTTAGCAAGATCTATAAATTATGAAACTTTCGAGCATCACAATGCTTCAAAGTATTGGACTGGGAATTTTCGTACCTATACTTCCCATAGTAACTGCAGCAATAGTTCATCTACAAACCGCTCTGGTCTTTGGAGTATGGACTGGTCGGTAATCCGATGGCAACTCCTATGCGCATTTGGTGGTTAGTACCTCAGTATCTATTCCTTGGCATATCTGAGGTATTCACTTTGGTTGGCATATCTGAGGTATTTACTTTGGTTGGCATATCTGAGGTTTTCTTATTTCTGTTATTGCAAAAGCCTCTGCTACAAATGGTCAGGATAGTTGGTTTTCAGACAACTTGAATCGTGCACATCTTGATTACTTTTATTGTACTTTGCAAGATCTTATATCTACAAAAACGGAAATGCTAGCTATCTGAAAGATATACTGTGGGATAACTTTTTTCACGGAGAATTTAAAGTGAAAATGTCATGCTGACTTGGTTGTGTTTCTTGTTGTCGGCCTAATGATTCTTTAGTACAGTCCACTGCATCTAGGAATTACACTAGGAGGCCACAAACAGTTTCTATGGAGTGATAGAGTCCAATAACTTTTTTTCTTTTCAAAACCGAGAATACCATGTAGCTGGCCTAACTCCAATGTGCTTACAGGTCTGGAACTCGAAGTGCTATGAGCTCGTCTCTCTATCTTGCTCCCAATTAAATACCAATTTTCAATTATTTATAGGGTCTAAACTCATGACATATATTTGAGCTTCATTTTACAAATTGTGTCCGTACCATTGAATCAAATCCTTGGAGGCAGGGTTGAGTCCAACTTTTGATGGTGTTTATCTAATTTTCTTTGGGTAGGAAGGTGTGTGTGGGGGTGGGGGTGAGGGGGGGTGTGTGATTTGGTGGTGAGCCGGGGAAGCGAAAAGATGGAATGCGAAGCGATCTCATCTACCTACACTTTAATGAACAGAGTTATCAGGACCATGTACCAGTGGAATAATCAAAGACAGGCACAAGCTAGCTTGATCACTACAATTGTAAAAATGGTGAGAAGGGAGGAAATTTGTTTGTTAAGATATATTAACTCTGCCCTTATGATCCAAAAATAAATTTATAATAATAGATTTGTAAGGAAAAAAAAAATTAATTCTAGTATAGTTTTAACCTATCAATATTTAGACAAAATCTTATGCGTACTCTTCAGGGAATAACCTTTGTAAAATTAAAATAGCTTCCATATGATATGTACATACCGATTAACCCGAAGTTGTTATGTAAATATATATTTCGTCAAATTAAAATCGTGAAAGTTTCGCTGAAAAAATAGTTTAAGTATGAGATTTTTCAAGGGAGGGATAAGGTCTGCTTATACACTACCCTCACAGATTCCACGGCGTGGGATAATATTGGATATTTATCCCACTGGATATGTTGTTGTCGTTATTTTTCAAGGGATTGAAGTCATCTCCGGGTGCAAACTTGGAATCCACTTTGCACATGTAAATGAAAATTGTAAGTCATTAAGCATCTTTGGCCAAATATTGCTATAACAATTTAGTTGGCCTTATTTTTCTACCAGCATATTAAATTGAGATATTTACAGAAACATACCGAATATAAAATGTTTACTTAGACATACACTACCATTTACTATTTTTAGTCAATAAATTTATTAATTATATATATATCATTTAAAAGACCTAGGAAAAGAAAATTTTCCGTGAAAAGAAATTAAATTAACTTACTTGTTGCCCATTTAATTACCTAATACGTAATCTATATATATATTAAAGCAAGAAAGTTACCATATATAATTGACATTATGGTTAAGCCAAGTGGCAAGCTAATAAATGTCAATAGTATATGGTAACTTTATTCTATATTTGACTATTTTAGTTAAATACAAATATAATATTATATATATATATATATATATAAAAACTGAATTTGAATTAAAAGATAATTTTGAATTTATAGATCCTCTCTGAAACAGTGATCGGAAATTCAAATCTATATCTATATATATATTAAAGGAATAAAGTTACCATATATAATTGGCATTATGGTTAAGCCAAGTGGCAAGCTAATAAATGTCAATAGTATATGGTAACTTTATTCCATATTTGACTATGTTAGTCAAATACAAATATATATATATATAACTTTATTCTATATTTGACTATTATATATATCTAAAATTTGAATTAAAAGATAATTTTGAATTTATAGATAAAGTTTTAAAATTCGAATTTAAATTAAAAATAAAAGTTATCTTTTTTATCATGTTATCATAGTTAATTCGGTTAATGATCATATGCAATCATGTTAGGATATATAATTGGCATTATGGTTAAGCCAAGTGGCAAGCTAATAAATGTCAATAGTATATGGTAACTTTATTCTATATTTGACTATGTTAGTCGAATATATATATATATATATAACTGAATTTGAATTAAAAGATAATTTTAAATTTATAGATAAAGTTTTAAAATTCAAATTTAAATTAAAAATAAAAATTTATCTTTTTTTTAATCATGTTATCATACTTAATTCGGTTAATGATCATATGCAATCATGTTAGAAACTTTTGTTATCTTTTCTAATTATTTAAATACTACTTCGCCTCTGGCAAAAAAAAAAAAAAAACACGACTCCATATAATTATAAAACTCTTTCACATTTAAAACCATATAATTATAGTTCTTTAAAATACTGTAGCTAGATTTGAATAAAGCGAATTTCTTTTAAAATAAATATAATATATAGGGTACACGTCTATATGTTTATCTAAATAACAAAAAAGAGTTTAAAAATCGAATAAAAATTTACTTACATATATAATGAAGTAAACATACATGCTGGAGAAAGAGACATCACACAAATCAGTCAATATTTTAAAAAAAGTTGTTTTTTACTTTTATTTTTGAAGAATATTTGTTTGAAGAGTCAATTTGTATAAATTAACATCAAACAAATAACCAAACTTTGGCTATACAATTGTTATCATTAATTTCAATTTAGCACATTCTAGGAATTGAAGGGTATAAGCTGAAACCCCTTCATTTAGCTGCAGTCAAGCCAATATTGCAAGGATATAATATTTTTTTCGTTGAACAATATTAGTTTTGAATTATTAGATTATGTGAAAGTTTTTTTTCTCGAACTCAACAAGAGAGATATTGGTTTCTAATTGATAGTTTCTATAGCGATTTTCAAGTGTAACATAGAGTATATTTTAAAAAAAAAATGGCATGACATGATTTTTTTTAAATGTAAACAAATTATTTCGAAAAAACTCTTTACTTTTTTCTACTATTAACCTTGGTGAAGTAGTAACAAGGTTTTTAGGTCATAAGAAACTTACTACTGTGTTTCTATGTAGATAATAAGCAGAAAAAACAAGGCGAGATATATATCGAATAATAGTAAGAGCATCAACTAAAGAGCTACGAAAAGTTCACAAACATGGCAAACAAGTCATAACCTCATAACCAATGTTACGAAAGAAACAATAATCATGAAGTACGTGCAAGGAGTATAGCCAACCATCACTAACAATCAGTGTTGTGGCGTGCAACCCGATCCCACTATCCATAAACAATATTGCAGCGTGAAACATAATTCAAATATTAATAAATATTGTTGTGGCGTGCAACCTGATCCCATGTCAATAAACATTGTTGCAGCGTGCAACCCGATCCCATATCTATTATCAATACCATTGCGGCATTCAGCCCGATCCCACATATAATATCATAAGTTCATATTTAATGATTCTACAACAACTAAGCATGAGAAAAGTTCACAACGTAACACTAAAAAAATGAGCACGCGGTATTCAACTAGTTTAAACAACTCAAGCAGAGTAAGATGGACAGCCTAGTATCAAAAGCTAGTCTACCGTATAAAATGACAAGGCCTTCATAAGGCACAACACACAAAAAATCTAAAGGTCACACTAACCGATTAAGAAAAGAAGAGCAAGACATGAAAATTGAAAAATGCTTGGCAAGTAAAAACATGGTTCAAATGAAGGAATTCAATATGTGAAATCATATATCAAGTGGTGGCATGTAGCAAGTAAGAGCATATAATGAGTGCAGGCATGTGGTAAGTAAAAGCTTATAGTAAGTGAAAGCATATAGTAAGTGAAAATGTGTAGTAAGTGAAGAGATGCAGCAAGTTAAGGCATCTAATAAGTAAATCACGTGGAAATTAGGAGCATGTGACATGTAAAGGCTAGCAACAGGTAAAAGCAAGACCTAAGTAAGGGCAGGTAACGGTAATGACTCAAGTAAAAGCATTGATGTAACGGTAACAAACAAGGTCGGAACATAGATAAGATAGTAACAGACCAAATAATTAACAAAGAGGTATACTCCGTAAAGAACATCAACGTGAAAGTAACACACAAAGAAGAAAATATAAATGAAAACCAAGGTAGAGAGCATGTATATGACTAACAAACGAGTAGTCTTACAGAAATCCAAGTTCCTCTCTTTTCGCACGGTAACAACCAACAAGCCAATCTCATTTCAAACTGCATGGTAATACTCTTCGTGCAAACATCATATCAACCGCAAAAAAATACCCATCGTGCCAAACATCGCCCTAACATCCCCATCATCATCTCTCATTACGGATAAGGAAGCTCAAGTAACATAACAACATGACATATAGATAAGGGTTCATGATACTACTATCAAGTTAAGTATGTAAATCAATTTCAAGAACAACGCGTTAAGATCCTTTTAAGATGTCATATATTCTAACATTATTTCTAACATAGATAATTGAGCTTATTAGTCATAGAATTTCACGAAACATAAGTCAAGGGATCACCAAGTTCAACAAAGTACTAAGAAGCATATAATTTTCCCTTCTCGAGCATGGAACCCTGGCACATGCATATACACTCGTCACCTCGTATATGCATTACCCCCGCATATAGCAAACAATATCATTTAGTAGGAAACATTCTCCAATAAAGTTAGGCAAGATACTTACTTCAAGTAAGCTAAACCAATACTCTAAGAAGCCTTTCCCGCACAAATCAACCTCCGGACGGCTCGAATCTAGCCAAAATTACTTAATAGCATAAATAAAAGCCATAGGGAACGATTCCGAATAATAAAGCTTCAATCTTCTACTAAAATCAAAAAGTCAACCCCGGACCCGCACCTTGAAACCCGACAAAACTCATAAATTCCGAACACCTATTTCAATACGAGTCCAAATATATGTGTTTCATCCAAATCCGATCTCAAATCGACCCTCAAATCATCAATTTATGTTTTATAATTTTGTTTTACTAAAATTCCCAATTTCTACAATTTGATTCATCAAACAATCGCTAAATTCAAGGTTAGAATCATGAAATATAAACAAATTCGAGTTAAAAATACTTACCCCAATTAATGTTGTGAAAATCTCCTCCCAAATCCGAGCTCCAAAACCTTGTGAGAAAAAGTGACTAAATTCCGCAACAAGTAAAAATAATACAGCAGTTGTTCCAGCTCTAATAAGATCTTAGATGACTCCGAAACTCACATTTGATAAGAACAACATAATTTTTGTGAGATTACACCCTATATAGCCTTTTGAATCACCTAATTTGACCTTAAAATGAGGGATATATGATGTTTTGAAGTATTAAAGAAAGTCTGAAAATTTTAGGGACATAAATGGCATTGTTTTTAAGCAAATATACCACTCGGATTGATGCCTTGTGGTGAATATATAAATAATAATCCAAAATAGGAATCCAATTTGTACATAAAAATTAATTAAGCACAATCAAAGATATTAAAAAAAAAAGCAATATTCTAGCTATTACAAAAGTTGTAATTGGACATATTCCAGCCAAAGGCGTAGTATGTATAACTTGTTGCTGCTTTCTTGTGAAGAAGCAGTTGCGATGATTATTGTGAAATTTGCTCAATCCGGAGCCTTCTTTTTGAAATTCTAATCCTTAAATTAGGAATTTGAGACTTGTCGAGGTTTAGTAGTTTCCTCCCTTCACTAGTCATCTCTATTAACGAGTGAAATATAGTTGATCCCGCAAAATTGAAAGCACTTTTAGCTATATAATCTGCCACTGTATTGCCTTCTCTATAGACATGTTGAAATATCACATTAAAGTGTTTCCTCAATCCCCCTAATCTTCTGCACTTCTGCCCCTATACACCAAGGTGTCAACCATTTCCCTTCGATGACTTTTTTCAAAACCAAAGAATCTGTCTCCAATATTAGTGGATGAAGTTCAGCATTTACATAATTATTCACACCAGAAAAATCAGCAAAAAATAAATTCTTCGTTTTAGCACCCAAAACTCTTTCGAAACATCCCGGACACAAGCCATATATGCATTTCAATCATAAAATACGCTACAAACCTACTCGCGCACTCAAACACAGAAAAGAGGTCATTTTGACCCAATATTGACTATGATCAAACTCCAAATCCTTAACTTAACTAGTCCCTCAACCAATAATTCAAAACATACCTGAGCCCCTCGGGACCCAATCCAATTATACCAACAAGTACAAATCCATTATCCAAACTTATCCAAAGCCTCAAAACACCCACGGGAACATCAGAATAATGAATCGAGACTCAAATCGAATAGAATTTCTCTTAGGTTGTTAAATCTCCATTCCTTCAAAAGAGTGTCTGAATCAAACTTACACACTTCGAATTACTTTCAAACTTTGCACACAAGTTCAATTCAAATATATAGTCATATCCAAAGTATTGGAATACCAATTGGTGTCCAATAACATCAAAGTCAACTCTTGGTCAAACTTATTAACTCTTAAGTTGTTTAAATTACCAACTTTCGAGAAATATAGTCGAGTTCTTCTAGGAACCTCCAAAAGCAAATACGAACATACGTACAAGTCCAAAATCATCATACGAACCTATCGTAACAATCAAAATCTGATTCCGAGCCCGTTTACCCAAAATTCAAACCTTGGTCAACTCTTCCAACTTAAAGCTTCCAAATCGAGACTCATTCTTTCAAATCAACTCCGAACCACTCGAAAAATAAACCCACATGCATGCAAGTCATAAGACACAATATGAAGCTACGCAAAGTCTCAAACCACCAAACAGAATGATAAATCCTAAAACGATCGGTTGAGTCGTTACATTCTCCCCAACTTAAACGTACCTTCGTCCTCGAACGTGCCAAGAGTCATTCCAAAGCCATCAAATCACTTTATAAACTCACGATACACATACACATGGTTAATCCCATGTCGCCTCAATCCATAAAAGCCTATTGACACAATCTCGACTGAAGATTCTTCCTTTAACCTTAACTAATAAGCCTTAGAACCAAATTTTAACATCGAGGACTCCTTCTAAGATCTGATTCTTTCATACACACACTATATCGATCTCAACCAGCTGCAACAAATTATAAGTATTTTCACAAGGAATAACCACACAATATAGCTCATCGCACATATGCCCATAGCAATATCTCTAACCACAATAGCTGCCCATTGCCAAACCCGGTAACAAATATCATATCAAATAAAACCTTGTTCCAAACCTTAGTACTCTGCTGATGATAAAAGAAACTTGTAGAAACTCATAACCACTAACCCAATCAACAAGTCGTGGAGTTCTGTCGTCCGACAAGGACCATTGCAAAACTTTGAGCGGAAATATAGTATTATTATTCCAAACATTCCTTACCACAATACGATAGTGAAAATCATAAGTCCAAAAACCTCGTCTCACCCAATACAAGCACCCCAACCGACAACTCATGCCAAAATCCACGTGGAACCTCACACAACACGGTTCGTACACAAAACAAGCAACAACTCAGATATATCCAAATACGAGGACTATCCAACAAGTACAATTGACATAACAACAAAAGTATAATTTCATGAACTCATCCCACAAACGGAAAACAAAACACACTAAATAAACACAAGGAAAGGTATCCTACATAACTCCGCTGTGACGCGCATCTTGATCACAAACATATCAATCCACATAAGGATACCCATTGAGCGATAATCCTCGTGCTCACTAAGCACATGTGTGTCAACATCAAACATGATAGAGTGCACAAGTATAACCGTGAGAAGGTGAGTAGGTATAATACAATACAGAAAAAAGGGCGAGCACAACTAGGGTGCAATAAGCAAATCAATAACATAAGAGCCATCCCGCTCATATATCTCCACAAAGCCTAAACGGGATTACAACATGCATGCAATAATCAAGTAGCCTCACAACCCGTCATAGTATAAGAGAGAAGCACATAACATAGAACAGGGCACAAATAACATCCATTATGCCCGATGATATACCTATGGTAACAATTGCGTAACAGTAAGCAAACCCGATATGAAATACAATACCTAATCTCATTAGGCCTACAAATACCCCCAAACTAATTTCGATCATCCCCAAACAGGTAAGAAACCTTCCTAAAGTCCATAGCAATCTATCCATAACACATACCATCAACTATTCAATTCTTATCATATCTTCACAGTTCGTAATCAAGGAATAGTTTACCTACGCGAACATTTAGTCTCTAAACTTGTAAAATACCGGAATCTCCATATCCTATCCCAACTCCACTACTCAAATGACTAATACATCACTTATACACAACCATCTTACGAAAAATACTCACATAGGTCTTCTGCACCACATAGTAAAAACTGACCTCAGTAGCCCAAAACCAGGAGATCACCGTATAACTAGTCAAGCATCCGCAAGTCAAAACACAATACTCCTCCTAAATTATATACTCTACTCAGGCGACATCAAATAGTTCTAGCATTCTCTTGAACACCTTAAATCATCCATACCTTAAAGAACTCATGATCTTTCCATCGAAACTAAACCGCAACCTTGCCAATACAAATCTCAATCCCTCATGACTCACTGCAACTATCAATGCCAACTGGTGGAAATACAAAAATCTCATAATCAACTCTGGACCACTAGTAGGATAAACACCCCATGGACCAGAAACTTCCTACTTAACATAATCTGAGAGAACATCACATCTCCATCAGACCTCCTATACTCGTAGAAGACATCAACCCCTAACCGTGACCATAACCATCGTGAATTATTCGAAACTCATTAACATAAAATCAAATCATTAGGACTGACTTCCTCTAACTCAACCGAATTACGCAAACAACAAAGCCCAAAAATAACTCAACCCGAAATGTTCGCTCTGAAGGGAACTTCTGCGATGTCGAAGCTGTTTCTTGCACCCCTCTTATGCTACCATGTAGAGTCAATATTGATATAAAAGTACCGCAAATCCAGACACTATCCACTATCGATCTCAAGCCTTAGCCATACACAAATTCAAAAATCTTTAACTGCCACATATGAATCTAGAACTCATCAAAACCTCCTCAAAGGTCATTCACCTTTCTCAAATCTCCATTTGACCACCAATACGCACTGAACAACCCGCGCTTCACCAGCTCAAGAATATCCAAAAAAGAAACCAAGCGATTTCTTTTCCTTGCACACTACATCCACAACATGCATCGAACTTGAATCATCCCAAGACCTATATATACCTGTAAGGTGTAGTACATCATACATCCATCGATCCCTTGCTCAAAATCATCCTCGATGAAACCTTTCTTATATCATAGCTAACCCAAAAGCTTATCCTATTCCAAGAACTAATATAATGCATGACCATGCAATCTGATCATCGATATCTGACTTCCCCACTTAGATCGAAGCCATAGAACACATCGTCGGTAACCCACAATACCCTTCCTTCATAGCTGCCCCGGTCGCACTATTAGTCAGCTAAATACATCATAAACCGTAACACTAGTCATAAAACACTCCAAGGACTCCGCCAAGTTCATACTCGTCCTTGTGACAGTACGACAAGATTCCTTAAATACTCCTAACTGACAAGATATGCATTCCACCGAATAGAAGCCTCATACGAAACACACAACCTCAAATGTGTACGCAAGAGATAACCCATCGATTAGACTGAAATCAACACCTTCCCATAAGCCCACTATTATCACGACAATTAGGCAAGCAAACACACCGAGACGGTGATCAAGCATCCACTACCCTTCGCAGCCTACTCGCAACATAACAAGCTTGTTGCAAGCTTCAAGCTAAAACAAGATAACACGGGAAGGAATCAAAGAAGGGAAGTTTGCTAGATGCCTTGTAGCCTCTCGAAGATAAGTATGGACGTCATCATACCGATCCTCAAGACTCTAATAGACACTTGCTCATGACTCATAGAACCTATGAACCTAGTGCTCTGATACCAACTTATCACGACCCAAAAACCACCTAGTCGTGATAGCACATAACCCTAATGCAAGGTAAGCCAATCATAGAACAAGGTAACTCGAATGATAGCTTATTAATAACAAAAAATAAAATGACTAAATTCTATACAACCTCCCAAGGACTGGTAGTACAAGTCATGGACCACTATGATTTAGATTTATAAAATTGAATGAATAATAAGTACAATATCTGTTTGAAATTTACATAAACGAGGTTTATGTCCTAAACTACCATGAACAAAAGGTTGTTTGAATCTAGAACGATGGATCCTCAATTATAGCCTTCATCATCCACAGCAGCTCAACTTCAAGATCTGCACACAAGGTACAGAAGTGTAGTATGAGTACAACCGACCCCATGTACTCAATAAGTATCCTGACTAAACTAGATAAAGTAGTAACGAGGTTCTTAGGTAAAAAAGATACTCACTTAATACGTACATGTGCAAATAATAATCAGGCAAAACAAGGTAAGAGATATATCAAATAATAGTAAGAGCATCAACTGAAAAGATATGGAGCAATATCTCAGACATGGCAAACAAGTCATAAACTCATAACCATTTTTACGAAAGAAATAGTAATCATGAAGTACATGAAAGTATTATAGCAAACCATCACTAACAATTACTGTTGCGACGTGCAACCCAATCCCACTATAAATAAACACTGTTGCGACATACAACCCGATCACACATATAACATCTTAAGAACATACGTAACGATTCTACAACAACCAAGCACGGGAAAAGTTCGCAACGTAACACAAAGAAAATGAGCACGCGGTATTCAATTAGATAAAACAACTTAAACAGAGTAAGATGGGCAGTCTAGTATAAAAAGTTAGTCTACCGTATAAAATGACAAGGCCTTCACAAGGCATAACATACAACCAATCTAAAAGTCACCCAATCTGATTAAGCAAAGAAGAGCAAGACATGAAACGAGTAAAGATGCTTGGAAAGTAAGAACAAGTTTAAAATAGAGGCATTCAATATGTGAAATCATGTAGCAAGTAGAGGCATGTAGCAAGTAAGAGCATATAATGAGTGCATGCATGTGGAAGTAAAAGCTTATAGTAAGTGAAAACATGTAGTAAGTGAAGACATGCAACAAGTTAAGGCATCTAATAAGTAAATCATGTGGCAATTAGGAGCACGTGACATGTAAAGGCTAGAAATAGGTTAAAAAAAGACCTAAGTAAGGGCAGGTAGCTGTAATGACTCAAGTAAAAGCGTTGATTCAACGGTAACAAACAAAGTAGGAGCATATATTTGATAGTAAGTGACCAAATAAGAAACATAGAGGTACGCTCCATAAAGAATATCAGCGTGAAAGTAACATATAAAGCATAATATATAAATTGAAACCAAGGTAGAGAGCATGTATGTGACTACCGAATGAGTAATCTTAAAAGAAATCTAACTTCCTCTCTTTTCGCACGGTAACAACCAACAAGCCAATCTCATTTCAAACTACACGATAATACTCTTCGTGCCAATATCATATCATCCGCACGGAAATACCCATCGTGCCAAACATTGTCCTAAGGCCCCAATCATCATCTCTTATTACGGATAAGGAAGCTCTAGTAACATAACAACAACATATATAGATACCAGTTCATGATACTACTATCAAGTTATGTATGTAAACCAATTTTAAGAACAACGCGTTAAGACCCTTTTAAGATGTCATATATTCTAATGTGATTTTTAACATAGATAATTGATCTTATTAGTCATAGAATTTCATGAAACATACGCCAAGGGACACCAAGTTCAACAATGTACCAAGAAGCATATAATTTCTCCCTCCTGAGCATGGAAACCCTGGCACATGCATATACGTTCATCACCTCGTATATGCATCACCCCCGTATGTAGAAAATAATATCATTTAGTAGGAAAAATTCCCCAACAAAGCTCACTTACCTCATGTAAGCTAAATAAACACTCCAAGAAGCCCTTCCTGCACAAATCAACCTCCAAACAGCTCGAATTTAGCCAAAATAACTTAATATCATAAATAAAAGCCATAGGCAACGATTCTGAATAATAAAGTTTCGATCTTTAACTAAAATCAAAAAGTCAATACCGGGCTCGCACCTCGAAACCCGACAAAACTCACAAATTTAGAACAACCATTCCAAGAGTCCAAATATATGTGTTTCATTCAAATCCGATCTCAAATCGATGCTCAAATCATCAATTTATTTTTTAGAAATATTGTTACTAACATTCTCAATTTCTTCAATTGATTTATCAAACAGTCGCTAAATTCAAGGTTGACATCTTGAAATATAAACAACTCCGAGTCAAAAATATTTACCCAAATCCAAATTGTGAAAATATCCTACAAAATTGCCCAAATCCAAGCTCCAAAACCTTGTGAGAAAAAGTGACTAAATTTCGGAACAAGTAAACAAAATACAGTAGCTATTCCAGCTTAAATCAGATCCTAGATGACTCCATAACTCACATTTGATAAGTCCAACATATACCTTGGGAGATTACACCCAAGATAGCCTTTTTAATCACCCAATTTGGCCTTAAAATGAGGGAGATATGATATTTTCAATTTTTAAAGGAAGTCTGAAAATTTCAGGGACATAAATGACATTTTCATAATTATTCACACCAGAAAAATGAGCAAACAAATCTTCGTATTAGCACCCAAAACTCATTCATAACCTCCGGGACACAAACCATATATGCATTTCAATCATAAACACGTGAAGAACCTACTCGCGCACTCAAAAACACCGAAAAGAGGTCATCTTGATCCGATATTGACCATGGTCAAACTCCAAATGCTTAACTTAACGAGTCCCTCAACCAATGACTCAAAACACACCCGAGCCCCTAGGGACCACATCCAATCATACCAACAAGTAAAAATCTATTATCCAAACTTATCCAAAGCCTCAAAACACCCACGGGAACATAACAACAAAGAATCAAGGCTCAAATCTATCACGCCCCGACCTCGGGGAGCGCGACCGACGCTCAACCGAGATAATCTGGTCAAGCAAGCCTACTAGATGATTTTTGACCTAACTTGCCCATGCATAAAGTGAAGACATATTTCATTAATTGGACCATGAGAAGGTCATGTGAGCAACACCAATTCATTACCATTAGTTACATCATTTATAAATCTCCAAAATATTACATTACACATTCATAATTTAGAAGAGGAATATGTGATACAAATACAACATTCTAGTTTGACTTTTCCAACACCAATATACAACCCACACTATGTCTATGGAGCCTCTAATAGATACAAAAGAGTAATATGATACTGCCGGCAACAAGGCTCGGCTATACCTCAAAACACTATACATAGAGGACAAAAGATACAAGACCCCGAGAAGAAGTGGGCCTCACAAGTCAGCTGATGAGAGGGTGTACTGCTATCACTGATCAACGCCGCCTGCTGTGGAACCATCTACATCCATTAAAGATGCAGCGCCCCCGACAAAAGCGACGTTAGTACATATAGAACAGTTTTAGTATGTAAGACTAAATACCCTCTCAATACAACGAGTAACAATATAATGATAAAACATTATAGCATCAAAATGAAAGCCTCAAATAATACCAACGCATCAAGTTAGGAGTAAGATAAGTTTTCAAGTAGATTTCAATATTTTAGGTTGGGAGATCTTTAATACCGATATACCACCATGACTTTAGAAAGGAATCTGATCACGGCCCGATCGGCTAGGCCATCTCATCCATAGACATCCAATCACAATCACAATCACCACCATGTGCGGGGCATGGCATATGATCTTGACCTGATCGGCTATGCCGTCTCACCACAATGCCGTGTGGATCTACATCACCCTTCTCTATCAATCATCTCATCCCAATTAAGGGGTATAAACTCAACACATCAATCTCATCCCATTTAAGGGGAATATTCTCAACACATCATTTCGTGGATTTATCTCTCAATCACTCCTACACCGACACGTGTAGTTTCGGGGTTAGGTTATTTCAACCTACCCTTCCTCGGTGACTAACGATACTCCCAAAATATTTATTATAAAAAGAATTTTCAGCTCAATTCCTAACCTTTTTCATATCTGTTCATTTTATTGGCAATAGTGTCCACAAATGTAATATCATTCTTGGCACGTTGGCCGTATTTCATATTTCATGCTCACCCCTTTCACTTTCAAGCATCATCATGGATTATCAACAACAAGGCATCTCTAACCACTACTTTTAGTACACATATGAGCAAATAAGAGTCTTAGGCACATTGAGTTTTCTTCCACAATTTGGCATAATAACTTGCAATTGAAACATGATTGAATTCATAATATTTTGATACACAACCCATACTTTGAACACATGCCCAAAGGATAACATAATATGACAAGAGTATTCGGAACACATTTTGAACATATATCTTTCGACATAAAATTTATTTGGAATAGTGAAATTTATAGTGAATAACTCGGAACATGAGAAATAAGAACTTGGTCCATCATATTTGACACTTATGAAAACATCGTGGGATTCAATTCTAAGAGAGAAGTTTAGCCAACATACCTCGCTTTGAGATTTTCTTAAATTACTACAACATTCCGAAAATCCTAGCAACTTTAATCTATTTAGAAACATAACAAAATTGAACCATAATTAGGAAGATATTCGAGGGTCCAGCTCATTTAAGCATTTCATCAAACACTAGATGTGCGTTATGATTTCAAGGTTCTCCTATGGTGGATTCCTTCATCCCTCAACCCATTGTTTACCCATTTGAGTTCAACAACCTTCCCACAAACCTTATTGGTACATGCATGTATAAATAACACTCTCCTACCCAAGAATCTCACTCTTCATAACCCATCTTCTAACCCAAACTCGAAATGGAAAGCTAGGGCTAGAACCTTACCTCTTGGATGAAGACCTTGTGAATTTTCCTTATTGAATTTCAAAGTTTGGGCAAGGATTGATGAATAAAACACTTGGGGTTTCCTCATCTCTCTCTAGAACACTCCCATCTTTCTAAAATGGCAGTTTAGACTAGCCAAAATAACCCCAAGGTAATTTTTATAAAAAGGGGTTCGGGTTATAAAATAAAAAAATAGACCCTCCGAATTCAACTATGTGGTCGCAGAGTGCATCGCAGATTAGGTCTGCGGCCCACAAAGTGGACCGCAAAATGGTCCTCCAAAATTTGGGTGGCCTGGTCTAGTCTGCGATAGATTTGCGGTCCGCAAATTAGTTATGCGGTCGCATAATGTGCCGCAGAATCTTCCCCCGAAGTTTTCTCATGTTGGTTCTGTGATGGATGTGTGGCACGCAAAATGGTTATGTGTCCGCATAATGGTCTTCAAAATTGGCTCAAGTCCTGTTGCACTATGCGGTCGATCTGCAGTCCGCATAGTGATTTCGTGGCCGCATTGTGGACAACAAAAATGCTATATTCTGCAAAATTCTTCCTTTAACTCCCCGATGCACTATACAACCCTAAAAGTCCGTACCGCGTCAAACACATTAACCTACCTCGTCACCACGAAACCCTAGGTTTTAGTAAAATTTTACGGGGCCTTACAAAATCGAATAGAATTTCTCTTAGGTTGTTAAATCTTCATTCCTTCAAAAGAGTGTATGAATCACACTTACACACTTTGGATTACTTCAAAACTTTGCACACAAGTTCAATTCAACTATATAGACCTATCCAAAGTCTTGGAACACCAATTGGTGTCCAATAATATCAAAGTCAATTCTTGGTCAAACTTATGAAATCTTAAGTTCTTCAACTTGCCAACTTTTGAGAAATAGAGTCGAGTTCTTCTATGAACCTCCAAAACCAAATACGAACCTACATACGCATCCAAAATCATTATACGACCCTATCAGAACAATTAAAACCCAATTTCGAGTCCGTTTACCCAAAAGTCAAACCTTGGTTAACTCTTCCAACTTAAAGCTTCCAAATCGAGAGCCATTCTTCCAAATTAATCCTGAACCATTAAAAACAAAAATTGACCATACATGCAAGTTATAATACGTAATATGAAGCTACTCAAAGTCTCAAACCACCGAAAGGAATGCTAAAGTTCAAAATGACCAGTCGGGTTGTACGATCCTTTGACCGAAATGGTCAGACTTGCTTAGTCAAAACACTGTTTTGATTACCGACCACCATTGGTCGATTACTTCATCCCACTTTATAAAATTTTAATAATTGTATTATTATTAAAATGTAATTATAAACTATATAGTTAAAGTTACTGATTGTTGTCCGTCGGTTTACACAGGAGGATATGTTAGCGACTAACTTTGGTCGGTTAGTGTAATTTATGAAAATTTACCGACCACTGTCAGTCGTTTCTTAGGTCAAACATGGTCAAACTTTTAAATTACATTAAAATCTACAATATACTTAATATAATATAATCCATGTAACACTTTATTTTGTAATACAAATAATGAATGCACTAACATATATATACTACAATAAGCTATATATAGTTAAAGTAGTTGTCGCAACCCAAAATACATCTAGTCATGATGGCACTTGACCCAACCTGTTAGGTAAGGCAAATAACAATCAGCACAACTCAAATAAGAATAATAAGAGTCAATGAGTAAAATAACTGAACTTCTGTACAAGTCATGATCCATTAAGACTTAGGTTTACAAAGCTGGTAAGAAATTAATGTAACATCTGTTTGGAATATACATAAAAAGAATACGAATCTAAAACTACCAAAAACAAGAGGTAGCTATATCGAGAAGGCAGGTATATCTTCAATTCCAGCTCCCGTCATCCCCAGCATCTCAGCTTCAAGATCTGCACGCAAGGTGCAAAAGGGTAACATGAGTACAACCGACCCCATGTACTCAGCAAGTACCATAACTAACCTCGGCGAGATAATAGAAGCAAGAATTATAAATGATACTCGCCAATCACCTGTAAAATTCATATCTTCCAACATGTACAACATAGTAATATGATCAAATCATGAAATCACTGATAAAACCACCTTGGTGCTCTAAATTTTCTTTACGTATTCTGTTCAGTCAACAATCCAGCATATAGGGAAGATATGCAAATAAATCAGGTAAGCAGTTAAGGAAATTATAAGTAAAGATGAAATACAATAACCAAATATCAATCCGTTGCAGTGCGCAACCCGATCCAAATAGAAATCACATCACGGCTCTCAGGCCCACATCAAAATCTCAATAACCGATCCAAGCCAATAACAAGCTCTCCCAGAGCTCACATCAACTAGAAACCTGTCGGTTTCTCATGATCCGCGCGTACACCATCAATAAGGCACATGGTAGGGTGACCCCATGGGGATGGATCCATATCCACACGCTGCGCAGACAATTTACGTGCTACCCGGACAACTCACATGTTAATAATATCAACCGCACAGACAACTCATGTGCTAATAATGTCAATATCTAGATTCGCACGAAAAACTCACGTGCCAGTAATATCAACCGCACGGACAACTCACATGATGCAGGGTCAACTCACGTGCCAATATCACAATCTGCCCGGTGTGGTCACAGACTCAATATCACTATTCGCTCAGTGTAGTCACAGGCACAATATCATAATCTGTCCGGCATGGTCACATGCACAATATCACAATCCGCTCGGCATGGTCATAGGAAAAATATCACAATCTGCACAGTGTGATCATGAGCTACCAGTCCAATCCATATCACACACAAAGCAGATATGCAAGAATACAAGTACATGATCAAAGAATATATCACAAAATAGTAACTATCAGGTTTAATCAGTGACATGCTGAGGTGTATACATATGCAAGTATGATATCATAGCTCAAATCAGGTAAAAATATATCACAAAATAGTAACTATCAGGTTTAATCAGGAGAATAACCTCTATGTAACGTCAAACATGGCCTAAATAGCTCACAATGGGGTACAAGTATAAGAAACATCACAGCATGAAGCTTGGTAATCAATTCAAGGCATATCATAGCCTAAGCACTGTCAATACCTGGTGCATGCACATGGGCTCAACCCCGCACATGTGCGCTACCTATAGCACGCGGCTATCATGAATGGTCCAGGAAACTAGTGCCTCAACCAAGTTTAGGTAAGATACTTACCTCAAGCTAGCCAAATCAATTTTCTAGAAATGCCATACCACACGAATCGACCTTTGAGTGGCTTGAAACTAGCCAAAAGTAACTCAAAAATATCAAATAATGCCATAGGAAAGAAACCCAAACGAAAAAAGGTCAAATCTTTAATCAAATACTCTACGTCAACCAAAACGTCAATCCCGGGCTCCCACCCCGAAACTCAAAAAAAATCACAAATTCCAATAACCCATTCGAATACGGGTCCATCCATATGGATTTCACTCAAATCCGACCCCGAATCTATGTTTAAAATTCAATTATTCACTTTAGGAAAGTTTTGACAAACCCCCCAATTTCTCTTTTAAATTCATTAATCAAATACCAAAATCGAAGATGGAATAATGTAATATAATCAAATCCGAGTAAAAAATACTTACCCCAATACAAATCGTGAAAATACCCTCCACAATCGCCCAAATCCGAGCTCTAGAACTCCAAATGTGAAAAAATTACCAGAACATTTGAAATAGAGTAGTTTATAATCACTGCTTCAGGGATACCCTTAGCGATCGCGGAAATACCTTCGCGATCGCGAAGCACAAACGCCGCTGCCAAAACAATGCCCTATGCATTTGTGACTCTGACCATGCGAACGCGATACCCACAGACACCAACACTACACGAACGCGCCCCTAGACACGCGTATGCGAAGAAGAGTTCTCCAGCTCCCAGCTTACCAGCGCGAACACGATCTCACAATGCGAATGCGAAGATAGAGTCCCACAGTATTCGTGAACGCGATTCAACACACGCAAGCACGAAGAGATGAAATAGACTAGCCAAAAATTCTTCTACATGATATCCAGCCTAGCTCAGTGATGGCAATGCTTTGCAGAAACACTAACAATCAGCAACTCCCAAAACACAGGAATGGCCCAGAACTCACCCGAGCCCCTCGTCACCCCGTTCGAACATACCAACAAGTCCCAAAACACAACACGAACCTATTCGAGGCCTCAAATCACAAAAAATAACATCCAAAACATGAATCGCACCTCAATCCAAGACTAATGAACTATTCCAAATTTCTAAAATCCAAACTTACACCGGACACGTCTAAACAACTCGGGATCACCTCAAATTTTGCACACAAGTTCCAAATGACATAACAAACCTATTCCAATTCCTGGAGTAACAATCTAAACCCGATAACATCGAAGCTAACTCCCGGTCAAACCTATGAACTATCCAAATCTTCAAAGTGCCAACTTTCGCCAAATAGTGCCAAAGCCTTCTATAAACATTCAAATGCAAATCCGATCATACACCCAAGTCCAAAATCATCATCCGGACCTAATGGAACTATCAAAACTCCAATCTGAGGTCAAATACATAAAAGTCAAACTTGGTCAACTTTTCCAACTTAAAGCTTCCTAATTGAGAAACATACTTCTAAATCAATCCCGAACCACTCGAAAACCAAAACCGATAATACATGCAATTCATAATACACACTATGAAGCTACTCATGACCTCAAACCACCAAATTGAATGCAAATTCTCAAAATGATTGATCGGGTCATTACATTCTCCCCCACTTAAACATATGTTCGTCCTGGAACGTGCCAAGAGTCATTCTAAAGCCATCAAATCACCGTATAACCTCTCCATACACATACTAGTGGGTGATCCAATGACACCCCAATATAAATAAGCCTGAAAACAAAACTTAACTGAATATGTTTACTTAAACCTTAGTCCACAAGCCATAGAATCAAATCTCCAACATCCAAAATCCATTACAAGACCCGATTCTCGCATCTGAACACTGAGTGAGTCTTAACTAGCTGCATCAAGCCATAACCGCAACCCAAGATATGATAAGATGATATACCGCATAACGCAGATTCTCATAGCAATAATTTTTGTCCATAATAGCTGCCCAATCACAAACTCGATACCGGTAACAAATCTCATATCAACTAAAACCTTGTTCGGAACCTTCGTACACTGCCAATGATGAAATAAACGTGCAGATACTCATAACCACTCATCAAATAAACATGTCGTGGAGTTCGCTTACCCAATAAGAACCATTGCCAAATTATAAGCTGACTTCTGACATTATTCTTCCAAACATACCCTATCCAAATCCGATAGTACTAATTCCAGGTCCAAAATCCCATCTCATCTAGTAAAAGTTGCTTGACTGACATGGTACACTAAAACTACTGAGAGCCATATACCATGCAATTCATGCACCAAACAGGCACCAACTCGAATGTAATCAATAGTGAGAGAAGAACCAAATGAGAGAACCGTTCCGCAAGCTCAACTGATACCACCACGAAGCACAATGCTATGAACCCATCATACAAAGGAGAAACAATACACATGAAATAAGCACATAGGATCATATCCCAATCATGACTCTACTGTAATGAGTGACCAAATCCAAATACTGGTCCACATGGAATACCTCGAGACATGACACTCACTATCAACAACCATATGCATATCAACAGCAAACACGAGAAGTGATTGATCATTACCATAGAGAAACGGATAGCACAATATACCACAAATAGGAAGACCATAACCAAGGCATAATCAACCATTCAACACCCCAAGGGAAATCTTGCTCGAATTTGTCATGCCCCTAAACTTGGGGAGCGCGATAGGTGCTCAATCGAGTGAACCGGGCCGAGCAAGCCTGTTATATACTTTCTATCCAACTCACCCATGATCAAGAGAAGGCATGATTTCATAAGTTAGACAGTAGGAAGATTATATATATAATACTAAATCATTTCATTAGTTACATCATTTTTATGTTTCTAAAATACACACATTCTTATGATTCGAGTGGAACAAGAGATCAAAATACAACATAATCTGTTTGACTTTTCTAGCACCCATGTACAACCCATATAGTATCTACGGAGCCTCTAAGAGATACAAAAGAGAGTTATGATAGTGCCGGCAACAAGGCCCCAGCTATATTTCAAAACGTGGTAATAATATGAACAAAATATACAATACATGACCCCGGGATGAAGCGGGGCTCACCAAGTATGTTGGGAAGAGGATGTACCACTATCGCTGATCAACAATGCCTGCTATGGAACCGCTTACATCCATTTAAAGATGCAGCGCCCTCAGCAAAAGGGACGTTAGTACTGTCGAATAGTACTAGTATGTAAAACTAAACACCGTGTTCTTACACGGAGTATGATCATTAATACAGGGGGAAACAATCATGAGTTCAATAAGAGTTTCAAACAATAATAAAACATCAAATAAGGATCACATAAGTTCTCAAGTCAATTTCCATGTTATTAGGTTGGGTGATCATTAGTACCGATATGCCATAATTTGCAATACCACCGTGTTCTTACACGGAGTCCGATCACGACCCGAACAGCAAGGTCGTCTCATTTGAGACATCAACCATAACCACAATTTCATCATAATTTCCAGCACACTCACCACCATGTGTGCGGCATGGCGTCCGATCAGGGCCCAATCGGCTAGGCCGTCTCACCCGAGACATTAACTTTTTCAGTCAATCAACTAAAATTTCATTATAATTTCCAGCACGGTCACCACCACGTGTGCGACATGGCGTCCGATCACGGACCGATCGACTAGGCCGTTTCACCCGAGACATTACCTTTTTCACTTAATCATCGCACATCATACTTCTTTCACATCCTTTCAATTCATTGGCACTAGTGGCCACAATTATAAAGTCATTCTTGGCACTTGGCCATATTTCATAATTCCAGTTTCCCCTTTCCACATTCAAACATCATTATCATTATAAACATCAATAAGTCTTCCCATTCAATACATTAAATTCACATATGAGAAATTTGGGAATCTTAGGCACATAGAGGATTTTCATATAATTTGGCAAAACAACCTTTATTACGATCTAGACTTGAAGTCTTAACATTTCTAACACAGATTCCACATTTTGAACACATCCTCAAATGGCACGATGACATGATGAAGCATTTAGAATAAATATTGAACATACATCCTTTAGCACAAACACATTAGGAATAGCCAATTCTATAATGATCAATTTGGGACTTACACCAATTACATGAACACTGTGGGATTCAATTCTAAGAAGAAGGGGGTTTACCCAACATACCTCAATTGAGCTTCCTTTAAACTTTAAAACGTTCCGGAATTCTTAGCACTTCGATCTATTTTAGAAATATAACAAGTTGGACCAAATTAGTAAGATGGTCATGATTCTAGCTCATTTGAGCACATTATCAAATACTAGGTGTGCATAAATGTTTAAAAGGTCCTTTTGTGAATGATCCCATCATTCCCCAACCCATTCTCTACCATTTTTAGCTCTTAACCTTCCCACATTCTTTGAAAACACATGCATGCAAGATGAACAACCCCCACACCCAATAATTGTCTTTCTAATTATCCCCTTTTTAGAAGATTTTCAAAATTAAGAGCTCGGGCATAGATTCTTACCTCTAAGATGAGCACTTTCTTGATAATCTTCAAAGATTGAGCAAGAATTGCTGAAAATTAGGTTAAAGGTTACTTCCCCACTCTAAGAACTCTTTCTCACTCTAAAAATAACAGAAATATGCTGAAAAATGGACTATGGCGTATGTTTTAATGAAATAGGGTTGAGTTTAAAAACCCCAAAAATGAAGATCCGGAATAGGGCATGCAGTAGCATATACGACCGCAGAATGGATATGCGTTCCGCATATCGGCCACATAATTTGGTGCCAAAATATGGAAAATATCTGCCTGGGTCTGCGGTAGTTATGCGGCTCACAGACCTCTTCTACAGTGGCATAATGCGCGCAGAACCTCCCTCTGCAAAACTCCCAAGGCTGATTGTGCGACAAAAGTGCGGCCCTTGAAATGGTTGTGAGGTCGCATAACTGGCCATAAAATTGACATAAAAAATTGCCCAAGTAGCTGCTTCACTCTGCAGCCATTCTGCAGCCCGCAGAGTGATTATGCGGCCGCATAATGGGCCGCAAAAATGTCTATTTCTGGAAATTATTTTCCTTCAACTCCCCAACGCACTGTTCAATCCAAAAAGTCCGAAGAATTTCTACTATATTAACCTCTTTGCCTACCCCGGCATCACGGAACCCCAGTTTTTAGGAAACTTTTCACTGGGCCTTAAAGAATTCTGCCATAAGGCCTAAACAGGACCACATTGTCACGACCCAAACCGATGGGCCACGACGGGCACTCGGTGCCTTACTCAAGCGAGTACCAACGTAACGTATATTTCTTATTATACCATCATGGGTAAATAGGTCAGAAGGACAGCCATGATATAACCAGTATAGAACATAAGGGAATACTTGACATAGGATGACCCAACATGGAATACAAGCTTATACATGTAACATACGGGCCTATAAGGCTGAGATGATCATTTGTACACTCAAAGCATAGGCCGACAAGGCCATACAATCATCCATATACATGACATCTATCTACAAGTCTCTAAGAGTACATAAACTTCATAAAGTTTGGGATATGGCCCCACCATACCAATCAATACAGGTCCAAAGCATACTACAAAATAGGGAGTGCACCAATACCTTCCGCTGAACTGATAGTCTACTAGGAGGACTGTCAACCTGTGTATCGGGATCTGCGGGCATGAAATGCAGCTTCTCTAGGAAAAAAGGACATCAGTACGAATAATGTATCGAGTATATAAGGCATGAAAAGTAGTATATAAAAGATGTGAAAGAAACATGGAGTAAAGGACTCAACCTGTATGTCTGAACAACTATGTGAATCATAAAACATTTATAATGTTATGAATATGCATATAAATGTCATACCACACATAGGTATATGCGTACATAACATCATCAAGCCTTTGATGGCATCCCATCATATCATCTCGGCCTCAGTGGGCGAAATCATCAAAGTATACTAGCTAATCAGATGGTGGTGCGTATATAAAGCCATAACCTTTCCACATACCCCATTTACATATAATATACGTGTATATAATGCCATCTGGTCATCGAATTAAGTCAATAAGATCTCTCGGAATATAATAAAACCAATATGCCATCAGTTAATATCATGAAATAAACTTTATCAACTTACGTATTTTCTTAGACACATGAACAGAAGATATAATAATAGGACACATGGGAAATCAAGATCATAGGCACCCCTAGTACTTCTATGAATAGAGCCATTTGTGAAAGTTGTGCCTTTGCTCATTTTATTTGTATCATATGGACCATGCCAAAAGGAAAGAAGGGATAGCCTTAACATACCTTATCACAATCTATCCAATAAAAACGTTGAACTCATCGCATCGCACCTTAATCTACAAAAACAATAATAATACTATCATTACGTTACATAAGGTTCAACTATCGCACAACGGACGACAAACATATTTTATAATAAAACGCGCAGCATCACCCCTATAATCTTTACTTCCCCCAATTTGAAATAACACCAACAAAAACAAGAACAACATGTATACATCATTTTCCAACCTTATATCCATCACAATATACCACAAAATTGCCCACACATCCTAATCACTTCATATACAAAATGACAACCATAGTAGTGTCAAACAACCTGAAAATGTAACGACGAACGACCAACCCACCATTCTGCCATTATGTGGTGTTTCTCCATATATGTTCTCCTCCAAAACTCCATAAAACAACAGCAAAATAGAAAAACCAAAAGCAACCCGAAACAACCCACAAAACAATCCACTACAAGTTGAATAACTCGAACTCACGGCTTCCGATCACCGTCCTGTGAGTTCTTACAATTATTGAACTAAATTATCTACTTTTACAGTAGAAAAAATGGATGAAAGAGGGCAGTATAATTGCCTTATTTGGCAAATATCTCAGCTCCTATCTTGGTTCTTCAACCCTTAGGTTTTCCTCCAACTAAAACTTGAAAAGAAGAGAAAATCATTTAGGGTTTTGTGTTGAATTTTTGGGAGAAATTCGCTGGGGTGTATGTCTGATTTTTTTGATCTATTATAAGTGTAATATCTGAAAGAAAAAAGCCCTTAAAATGTCTCTTTGGCCGACTAAAACTTTTTGGACATATTTCATCCTTTCATTTAAGCAAGTAGGTAACACACCTACTTGTCACCTATGCAGTCTGCGAAGTCTCACGAAAATGCCAATATCTCTCTGCTCGATGTCGTATCGACAAACAGTTTAATGAGTTAGAAATGAAATTCGTAGATCTTCAATTTTGCAGGTGGATCATCCTGTGATTCAAAGTACATTGGGAGAAAAGCTCAGATACATTTGACTTAAGTTTAAGCACATTTATGAATGTAACTGGTGATGACCTTTGCCAACTTTTGTTCCACAACTCGCTTGGCTTCAAACATAACAAACAGATATCATACAACAAAAATAACTCATAAAATAAATTCCTTATAATTTTAAGAAACCCAGCCTCAATCTAAAAGTACGTGTTATAGCATTCTCAACTTGTCGACTTTCGACGAAACTTATTTTCTTCAATTCGTTTAGCTTCTATGCCTTCTAACCCTCTTGGTACTTGCAGCTCATGATCGTAAATATTTGTACCCTCCAAGGTAACATGATAACTTACTTTATGTACTTTCAAAGATGATCTCATTTCTAAGCTTACATCAATTGACTTACAACGTATTTTTATGTATGAAACAAGGGGTGTAACATCATTCCCCCCTTTGGAACATTTATCCTCGAATGTTGACTAATGCACTTATCAGTCTTATAACATATAGCTCTTACGAATTCTTTAATACTTTCCTTTCCATCTAAGCAATTGTTCTGTGAATAAATCTAAAGGCAAGGGCATTCTCCCCTTTAGGCCTCTTTCTCACAACATAACCTTTGTGTCGGAATTCTTCCAATCTCGTAACTATTTCTACGTTCTGTCATGTAGCCTTTACGACTATGTCCATGTATGTGTGCCTATGCGACTCTTCTCTCCTTTTTTTCTCCAGATTGTTGCTAATCTCTAGGCCTCACTTTGTAAACATATACAGAACTATGACAAGTTGTCCCTTTGGGCATCTATAGGAATACTGAAGTTCTTCGCTCAGTACTTTGTCGAGCTTACGACTATTTCTATATCTTGTTTCATAGCCTCAATTATCTATGCTTATGGCTTTAGTACATATAGGTATGTTATAAGATACCATAACTCTTACTTCGATTATTATTACCGGTGTCTGCTACCCAATTCCAGGTTACTCTCTCACTACTTATCCTATATGTATAATTCTAAGTCCTTTAATGCTTCCTTATTATTGTTCATCTTAAGAATGACGGCCTAATATCATCTCATACTTTGGAACTTTTATCTGCCTATTGTTGATTCACCTTAATTTTGATCTATAAGCTACCACTGATAACTTGAAACCTCTTACGTAATACATTGTCCTTAGGGATCACGTCTCATTTGGGAACATCTGAAGTGATTTACCTGATCCACCTTAAGGACGATACTATACTTCAATAATTGTATTTCATAGCATCTGAATGTGATTCATCTTATGGGATGTATTCTAATCCCTTGCAATTCATGAAATATTTTCTCGTTAAATAATTACTTCAATCGAAGACTATATTCCTAAACATCATCCTCTTATCACTTATCACACTCACACCCCTATTCTACTACCAGGACATCAGTCCATCTCTTCTAAATGCTCCTAGTCTTTAACTCCTCTGAGTTTATTCAAGATATACTGAGCTTTCTATAACTTACGATAACCATCTGCTCTCTCATTTTGATGGGCTTAATTCCAAAGCCTAATTACCTATTCTTGTCACCTTCTCACTCACCTTTTCTTATCCTTACCCCTATCTACCTAAAACCTTGTCACTCTACCATACTTTAGCTTGCGACCTAGACATATCTATTTATACTACTCGCAACCTTCCTTTAACTTGCTAGCACCACATATTTCCTTTTGTTCCTTCTGAGTTGTCTTTAAACATAAGCAATTATTTTCTTGGTCATTCTGCCACATGCTGCATGAATACTTGGCGTATCTTAGAGCCCATGAATATTAGAATTCCCTGTAACCCATATGTTCTCAAATAGAATTCCCTGCCACATGTGGATTATGTGATTAGGTTAGGTGATCAAATAAAAAAATGGAAATATAGAAGTCCAAGAGTCTTATCATAACACATGAGAATTGGTACAAATCCTTAATGATTTCAAAGATACTACATTGGTCTATGTTAAATTACTAAGTGTAAATAACAATTATATAAATAAAGGGGGTTCTAAGTTTTTTAGCCTAAAGGATCACCCCGTGCAACATAAATAATACTTCGCAACTCCCTTAAGGTAGGAGTTGCTCATATTATTTAGCAGACACAAACTATCATCTCCTGCTACCCAATTACTATGTTGAAGTTGTTACTTAAAGGCGCTCTAGTTCAATTCTAAATTGTATCCTATGTGTGCACTACTCGTCCCATACCTACGGTCCAGGAGGCTTTGGGCCTTCTATTTTGGTGGTTCTAGACTTCACCTAGGTTGCTCAAAATGATAAAAATAATCGCATATTCAAAACAAATAGGACTATGCATAAAGACAATTAAAGGACAAAGTTAGCCTCCACACATAGGCAACAAATGCACGCAACAGAATAAGCAGTACATATTTTAGGGAATTAAGACGCATTAAAGTCGTTAAGTCCTATATGCATGATCTCTATATGATTCTAGTATTATACAAGGACTGCTATGGTTTCTGGACTAATGAATTTGCAAATGTTATAAAACCTATAGACATGATCTCTAAAATACTTATGCAATGAGGCATTAAAATTGTTTGAAGGCTTAGAGTTAATGACGTTTGATATATAGACTTGATTTCTAGACGAGGGATAATATCCTATAGGCAGGATTGGCAATTGAACTTGATTTTATAATACTTAATTCCTATAGGCATATCATCTAGGAGGGGCAGTGCAATGAAAATAACAAAAGTAGTCGATTAATCAATCAGTTAGGACCCTATAGTCATGATATCTAGTTGAGCGTTACAAGGGTGTGTATTATTGCATCCTATAAGCATGTTGTCTAATAACTAAACAAGTAGTTATTGGCGTTTGGTTCCTATAGACATATTGTCTAATAGTGCACATGAATAGACATGGAAACAAGTACAACATTTACTCAAACAAACATGCTTTGAAAAGTGTACAAGTATTAGACATGTTAAGTGAAATGTATGATTTCCTATAGGCATGGTTTCAATGTGTGTACAGAAATAAAGCATGTCGAACAAGTTAGCAAACAAAGCAGGTAAATCCTATAGGCATGCTCTCTACCCATTTATGCGAGCAATAGAATATACATGTTTCCCCCAATTTCATTAATACCCAGTTGTTTGTTTTCAAATTATTACACGCCTAGATTAAAATAATTAAAAGCTCAATAGAATGATCACAAGCCCAACTAGGAGTATTACAGGGCCAACGTAAATACAGAATACCCAGTGGCTGCTTGTGGGCCTTCAACTAAGCCTGGAACCTTAGGTGATTAATAGACCCACACTTCAGGTAGTGATTAATATGCTTCAGTTCTGAGTATCCACTAGCCCAACAGCAAGGCCCAAACCATAAAACCGCTACCTTGCTATCCCACAAAATACATAAATGGCCATAACAACACAAGTGACAAGATAAGAACTAAGCCAACTAAACAAACTTTAAGACTTAGGGACTTTATCCCTTAACACTATAGCTGGCAGAGAGTAGAGGTTCCTAGACCAAGACACACAAATGAGGCTATACAAAATCCCTTACAGGCACATATGGTCTATACAGAAACAAGCTCTCAATGACAGGTTTAAACATCATAGGACATCAAAAGCAAAAATTCAAGGTAGGCATGATTCCAAACTAGTCTCAGTAGTACTCTAGACATATGCGTCTTGACATGGAGTCTAAGGGCCATAATCAAAACAAACAAAGGGGAAACAGTCTCACAAGAAAAACTTTGACAGGAGAGCTCAATGATCACAACTAACTTGTAGAACTTAACATGTGAAATGTTCGGGCAAATAACACAAAGGTTCTAAATCCAACATATAAGCATTCATGACTAATGAGAATAATCAAATCTTCAGATTAGTAAGGCAAATATACTTCACATGAAGAGGGTAGGACTTATTCTAGTTGACATAGGGAGAATAGGCTAGACATATATTGGAATTCACCCGAGGAGTCTTAAGCAGTCAGTGAGCACACAACATCAAATCAAAGAAACAAGTCTGCCTCGGAATTGTAACAATATTGGCATATAGAATCCATATAATCACAGGGTGACTTCGGAGACGTAGCAGGTTGTACATGAAAGTATAAGCAAACACACATTCAAATAAATTCTAGGCATGCATTAGTTCCCTAAGAAAATCTAAGTCATGGATTCATGATAAGCAACAGACCTTAAGTAACCAGTTATACTTAAACATGAAGATGAGCAATCAATTAGGTTGGACACTTATAATGTGCATGTATTAAGGCTAATAATGGCAAAATACCATATTAAGCTAAGTATTTAGACAGTATTGTCAAATGATTTGCAGAGAAACATCAAGTTATGTATAAAGTATTCAGCAGGAAGAGAGTAATTCTTAGCAAGGACATAGTTTCCTAAGGGTTTTAGTGTAAGAAATCAAAACACGGTGCAACAAGCATCAATCGGGTTTTAATTACGAATCAGGCAGGCATCATGAATCAACTTAGCTAGCCACGTATGAGTTAAAATCAAGACTTGAATAGAATTAAAGCTAGTGGAACTATAGAGTAGAACTAAAATAAGCAGAATTGTATATGGAGTGGCATAATATAGAAATTAACTCGGGGAAATCCAAGTAGCACTAGTGCACATCTCGTAAACACAAACTGAAAGAAGTAGAATTGCAATAGTATAAGGTAATAACCAGTTGCAAACAAAGTGAACAAAGAATGAGTAACTCAAAATATCAGAAATAATGGCGATTGTGGGAGGATAATAAAACTCCAAATCTCTAGTGCTTCAGACTTCACAAGAGCCTCGAAGTGGGATCCGAGCAGTGCTTGCATCAGAGGAGGCTAATGAACGGATTTTGGTGGCCTTGGCTTTCAGCCGGTCAAAATAAAAAGTCTCAAAATAGTATAGAATGAGTGAGAGTGAGAGAATAGTAATGGTAACAATAGTTAAGTAATAATCGTTAAGTTCTGAAATGGGAACGGGGAAGGGAGGTTTATATAGTAGCAAGCTTAGACGAACAAACAAGGAAATATAATCAATCAACAAAAAAAGGAAAGAATATATTCCATGCATGCTCAAAAGAACAGAGAATGTAAACAACTCTGAACCCTAGTTGGAGTCGGATTAAGGGCAAATCGTTCACAACCCCCAATCACGACAGAATCACCTAGGACATACCATATACAAGAGAAATTTTCTCTTCTTAAGTGTTTAGAACTACAATCACACCCATAACCATAGAATCAAAGCTAGATTTGGAAAGTTACCATAAATGAGTGATAGTAGCAGAAAAGGTAAGTAGACTCCGCGTATGAACGCGTACAAGTAAGGAATGTCACGCCCCAAACTTGGGGAACACGACCATCGCTCAACTGAGAGAACCCGACCAAGCAAGCCTATTAGACTTCCTTCTACCCAAACTCATCCATGAATAAAGAGGAGATGTACTCCATTAATCAATCACTGAAAAGATTTTATTAACAACTTCCTTTTCATTCACGTTAGCAGCTTCATTCATAATTTCCAAAATATTACGAGTTTATAGAATTAATGAAAAACATAATTTCCAAGTACCAACATTTCTAGTTCAATTTCCAACATCAACCATAACCCACAACCTGTCTACGGAGCCTCTAAGTATAATAGAAGAGTAATATGAAAATGCCGGCAACAAGGCCCTGACTATACTTCAAAACACAGTACATGAGAAACAAAAGATACATGATTCCGAAATGAAGTGGGGCTCACCAAATCATCTGAAAAGAGTGTACTGCTATCACTGATCAATGCCGCCTGCTGAAGAACCACCTGCATCCATTAAAGATGCTGCACCCCCGGCAAAAGAGACGTTAGTACTGTCGAATAGCACTAGTATGTATAGCTAAAAATCCTCTTTCAAAATAGAATGCCCATATAAAAAAAGGCAACACATAGAAAAAGCAAGTCACAATCAACAATATCCAAATGTCCAGTTAAAACATAATAATTTTCAAAATATGAACTTCATATATAATATTTGGTAAGGAGATCATTAGCACCGATATACCACCTTCTTTGTTAGCACGGAGACCGATTACGCCCGATCGTCTAGGACATATCCCCACGAACAATGTGGTTTGACATGTGATGTGTAAGAAAGTTGTTACCAAGAGTAGTACCACCATATACGTAATATGGCGTCTGATCTCCACCCGATCATCTAGGCCTCCTTCCCACATATGCCGTGTGGGTTGACTTTTCCAATCCACAAAGTTCCAGTTTCATCCCAATTAAGGGAAATAATATCACGATTTACAAAGGTTCCAATTTCATCCCAAATAAGGGGAATAATCCCAATCCACCCCTACACCGACACGTGTAGTTTCAGGTATGGGCCTTATGACCCACCCTTCCTCGATATTGCTAATGATACTCCCAAAAATAGTTTTGATTTGATTTGCAAACAGAAATATCATAAATACAATTGTACTCACCTCAACATCTTTCACATTGTATGAATTCTCATTAGTATTTCAAGTCATTCACAACGACAATATTTCAATGGCTCATTAGGCCATTCACAAGATTCTTTATTCATGGCACGATGGCCTTATTTTATATTCCACACTTTCACCTCTTTCAATTTTGAAGATCACCATCAAGTATCAACATATAAGATATTTCAGAAATCATATACTTCAAATCCATTTGAAATGGAAACTTCAAACATAAATGGTTTCTTCCTAAAGAATGAGGCATACCAACCAACAATAGAAACGCACATCAAAAATCATAAACAGTCAATACACAATTTATTCTTGCAATACTCTTCCCCAGAAATGACAATGTACAATTTTAACATATGAGTATATAGAACTCGAATCACACTCACACTGGATATATTTATAAATTAAAGCATTAGTTAAAGCATCCACTAATGGGCATGAATTTAGTACAAAAGCTTTTAGAAAATTCTATCTTCGAAGTCATTTTTAAACAATTGAGTCGAGGCTCATTTCACATTCTTTATCGCATCTTCTCAAATCATTTGCACTACTAGACATAATTATAACTTAAATTCTTGGCACGTTGGCCACACTCTATATCCCCAATTAACTTATTTCACTTCCAACCATCTTTATAGATTATAAACAATAAGACATTTCCAAATCAAGACTTTAGGTATACATATGAGCAATTAAGAGTCTTAAGAATATTGAGATTTTCTCACACAATTTGGCATACTATCTTTCATTGAAACACGACTCAAAGCCATAACCTTTTTAATATGCAACCCATACTTTGAAACTTACGGAAACATTATGGAATTCAATTCCAAGAGAGAAAGTTTAGCCAATATACCTTAATCGAGCTTCCTTAACTCTACATTGATTCGGAATTCTTAGCAACCCTGATCTATTTTGAGACATAACAAAATCGAACCATAATTAGGAAGATATTCATGGTCTCAACTCATTTGAGCATTTTATCAGACACTAGGTGTGCAAATTTAACCACAAGGTTCTTCTACAAGATTTCCTTCACTCCACAACCCAATCCTTACTTATTTCAGCTCAACAATCTTCCCACAATTCTTATTGGTACATACATGTATAAATAATAATCTCATACCCATGAATCATACTCCTAATCAACCATCTTCTACCCAAATTCGAAATTGAAAAGTAAGGTATGGAACCTTACCTCTTAGATGAAGAACTTGTGGGTTTCCCTTGTTAATCTTCCAAGATTTGAGCAAGACATGATGAATAATTAGCCTAGGGTTTCCTCTCTCTCTAAACCACTCTTCTTCCTTCTCTCTAAAACATCAGAATGTTGCTCAAAAATGACCCTTTGCATGTATTTAACGAAGTAGGGTTGGGTTGTAAGAACCCAAAAAATGGAGCTCCGAAACAGGTTCTGCGGTCGCTTATGCGACCGCATAATGGATATGCGGAACGCATAATGGATATGCGGACCGCATATCGGTCGCATAATTACAGACCAAAACGATCAAAAATCTATGCGTGTAGGCAGTCACTATGTTGTCCGCATAACTGTTATACTATCGCATAATGCACAGCATAACAGTTATGCGGTCGCATAGCCGACCGCATAATTGCTTCCAGACTAGCCCTTCTCCTGCTCACTTCTGCGGCCATTATGTGGCCTGCAGAGTGATTATGCGGTCGCATAATGGACCGCATAAATGCGCTTTACCACCAAAAATTTCCTTTATTTTCCGGTGCATTGTTCAACCCAAAAATTCCGAACCGCGGCGACTTTCGCCGCGAAGATTTTATACCATCCTCAAACACGTAAGCCTACTCTGGCACCACGAAACCTTGAATTCACTTGCAAAATTTACGGGGCTTTACATTGAAATACTTCAAAATTTTCTGGGATATTACATTCTCCCCCTCTTAGGATCATTCGTCCTTGAGTGAGGGTCAAAATCCGTCATTATCATTCAATGTGGTTCAACTGTTGGTTCACACACACCAGTAGTTTCAAAATTTGGCTAACTCCCTAAATTTCCAAAACTTTTGCCAGTGTCTCCCCTGTAACAGAACCTATCCACCTGCCAGAGTAAGACAAAAACAATTCCTAACAACACATCCACAACTTGACAAAATATCACCATGTATAACAACGTCACTAATCTCATCATTACAGGCATTATACTAAAGAGTGGTATCTGGACATGATCTGCACATATTTAAATCATAACACACAGAAGTATCTTTCAAATCTCAATCATTTAACTATACACTCTAGTGGGTACATTTTATTTCCTTAACACTTTTGCCCCTCCATGTGGTCTCCTCGACTTACAGACTTCGCCATAACACATTAACGAAGACAATCTCAACTCCCGGACTTTTCTAACAAGGATAGCAAATAGTTGCTCCTCTCAATCCCATTATCCCCTATCTTCACCTTATTAGACATAGACACATGAAACATCGGGTATACGGAGAAAAATAATAGGGAAACATCATACTCATAGTTTAGCCTATTTGCTTTCAAAATTTCACAAGGCCTAATGTGACTTCACATACTTTACCTTTATTAACAATTCACATAGCATCCTCATGCAGAAAATATTAAGAATAACCCATTCACTTTCTTCAACTCTAAATCTCCACGCCGAACATCCAAATTAAACCTTTGGAAACCTCCAACAATTTCTCTAAGATTTGCTAGCTTGATTATTACCATAAAATTTCCTATCCCATATATTTGATCACGGGATGATGCTTCTTGTTTAACATGCCTGAACCTATAATACTGGATAGATTTGCTACAAAAAGGAACAATGAGGTTCGAGATTTTGCTAGAAATATTTAATAATCCATCAACATTTTGAGCACGACATTTCAGGAGCTTATATCCTAAGAGACATGAAGGTCACTACCAATAGCGCTGACATGGTGATTCGTTGTGGTGACATCATCGATTCAACAAACGATTTATAGAGTTGCCTAGTAGGCATTGATAACGTAGGGAAAATGTTCATGATTCTGAGATTTAAAAGAAGTGAGTCATGAAAAGGACATCAACAATTGTTTCATTCCATTCGTGCCTTATTTGGCAATAGTAAGCCTCAAAGAGAGCTAACACTTATGTGACACCAGTCACCTCTTGGTATGTAGGGAAAGTCAATTTAACTTGAAATGAGAATATTCTAGCACCCTGAATATGATATGGGTTTCAAGATACACAAAGTTGCATTACACTCATAACAGTAACTAGCACAAGGAATCTATGCCACAAGCTTACGAGGATGGAAGGAAGTTGAACACTTGTGAGATTATTATCATTCCCATAGCTTAACCTTTGCCAATATTTGATCCTATGTGAGAGGACTAGAGATACGACGAGTTTGTCTTTCAATTCAATATGCTCATCATAAGGCTGCTTAACTTTCAATCTCACACAAGTGGAATCATGTAGCTAGGACATCTTAATGTTGGGATGAACTCATGTATTAGTTAGAGAGAATGAACACTTTGCCATGAGCTAGACATGTTTATGCCATAACAACTCTCAAGTTGCCATATCAGGCCAATTCACGGGCAACCACAATACTCGGAACAAGGTGAGTTACTCACTGAGGCATGATCTAGGTGGACATGAAAGTCATACTGAGATGGGTAAATAACAAGACCTCCCTGTGACGAATTTGTGATAAATCTCAAGTTGCTCAGAAACTTTATGCAGATAAGTGGCCCCTTTCAATTGACATGTATGCACATGATAGGTGCTAAGGTATACTCTCATGTTACTAGACAATGAAAAGGATTCATGATACTATTCACAAAGGAGTAGAATAACTGTTCCAACCATAGAAGTCACATATACCAGAGAGGAAAACAGTGACTCAAGAAGGATCTCATCAGTAAGCTGCTTTCCATTGGATATGATACCACATAGGTAAATATTATGGTGATGTATGTATAGGCACAAATGAGCAGATGTTATCCATTTGAATCAAAAGATTCTGTATGAAATTCATCAGGTATTGTCCCTTGTTGAGAATTTAGGGAAGCAGTGGGAAATATTAACCTAGGGTTATAACGCAATTCAAGGAACGCATTATAGAACTCTATTTCTCAAGTGGTTGTAAATATAAGGAATTGTGATAAAGAGGCTTCACGAATACTGTGTCTCGTTCTAAGAGTATATACATAGAACGACTCATAAAGTTGTTACGGTTCTATCCCAACTTCCATAGTAACATAAGAAGTGACATATGACAAAGTGGAACCGGGATCAATAAGAGCATACACATCATGAGATCGGACAGTCAATAGACCTGTAACCACATCTGGAGAAGCCTCAAACTTTTGACGTCTCCTCATGGCATAAAACCTGCTGGGCCCTCCCAAGCTCTGAATACCATGCCCAGCAGGCGTTATAGTGCATATAGCTAGGGGAGGCATTGTGGATGTAGTAGCTATAGATTTGGTTGGCTGTGCCATACCCTTGCCCATGCTCTGGCGAGACAAATAACAATCTCTTTGAAAGTGGCCCGTCATACCACACTTATAGCATACCTTTGTCCCATAGTGACACACTCCCGGATGACATCTCCCACACTTCACACAACGGGGATGAGGTCCGCTGAACTGACTTGTCTCACTGACCTGATATTTACCCTTTTTGCATACATCATAAGCATACCCCTTATCCTTCCTCCAAGCTTCCAATGTGGGATTAACAATTCCAGCACCGGATTGCTGTGTGGGCCTTTGGAATTTCCCAAAGATACCACCTCTAATGCGTTGTTGAGCATACTCACAACACGACGCCAAATGTTCCTTCCCACATGACGGACATATCTTGATGGGTGTACCCAACCTAGGGCATTTGTTCTTCTGGTGCCCCCTCTTTCCACAGCCATAACATATTTCAAGGGTCATCCAACATGTTCCCAAGTGTCTCTTCTTGCAAATCACACAATCTGGTTCATTAGCACCAACAACCCTATTTCGTTTCTTAGATTCTCTCACCACATAATCTGGTGGTACGGTGATAGTGGTAGGAATAAGGACACTTCCCTTAGCAACAAGTTCTTCCAACCCCTCTATGGCTCGACGCATTCTCCCAACGAACTCTTGTGTAATCTCCCCCAGATTCAATGGTCAACAACACACCGGTAAGAACGACTCTACGAGACATGGCTTCGAGACATCCTAGGACACTTTAAAACCTTAGGCTCTAATACCAAGTTTGTCATGCCCCAAACTCGGGGAGCGCGACCGGCGATCAACCGAGAGAACCCGGCCGAGCAAGCCTATTAGACTTTCTTCTACCCAAATTCATCCATGAATAAGGATGAGATGTACTCCATTAATCAATCACTGAAAAGATTTTATTAACAACTTCCTTTTCATTCCCATTAGAAGCTTCATTCATAATTTCCAAAACATTATGAGTTTATAGAATTAATGAAAAATATAATCTCCAAGTACCAACATTTCTAGTTCAATTACCAACATCAACCATAACCCACAACCTGTCTACGGAGCCTCTAAGTACAATAAAAGAGTAATATGAAAATACCAGCAACAAGGCCCCGACTATACCTTAAAACACAGTACATGAGAAACAAAAGATACATGAGCTCCAAATGAAGTGGGGCTCACCAAATCAGCTGAAAAGAGTGTATTGCTATCACTGATCAGTGGCGCTTGCTGAAGAACCACCTACATCCATTGAAGATGCAGCGCCCCCGACAAAAGGGACATTAGTACTATCGAATAGCACTAGTATGTATAGCTAAAAATACTCTTTCAAAATAGAATGCCCATATAAGAAAAGGCAACACATAGAAACAACAAGTCACAATCAACAATATCCAAACGTCAAGTTAAAACATAATAATTTTCAAAATATGAACTTCATATATAATATTTGGTAAGGAGATCATTAGCACCGATATACCACCTTCTTTGTTAGCACGGATTCCGATCATGCCTGATCGTCTAGGACATATCCCCACGAACAATGTGGTTAGATATGTGATGCGAAAGAAAGTTGTTACCAAGAGTAGTACCACCATATGCGCAATATGGCGTCTGATCTCCACCCGATCAGCTAGGCTGCCTTCCTACATATGCCGTGTGGGTTGACTTTTCCAATCCACAAAGGTTCCAGTTTCATCCCAATTAAGGGGAATAATATCACAATTTCCAAAAGTTCCAATTTCATCCCAAATAAGGGGAATAATCCCAATCCACCCCTACACCGGCACGTGTAGTTTCAGGTGTGGGCCTTATGACCCACCCTTCCTCGGTATTGCTAATGATGCTCCCAAAAATAGTTTTGATTTGATTTGCAAACAGAAATATCATAAGTACAATTGTACTCACCTCAACATCTTTCACATAGTATGAATTCTCATTAGTATTTCCAGTCATTCACAACGACAATATTTCCTTGGCTCATTAGGCCATTCACAAGATTCTTTATTCCTGGCACGATGGCCGTATTTCATATTCCACACTTTCACCTCTTTCAATTTCAAAGATCACCATCAAGTATCAACATATAGGATATTTTAGAAATCATATACTTCAAATCCATTTGAAATGGAAACTTCAAACACAAATGGTTTCTTCCTAAAGAATGAGGCATACCAACCAACAATAGAAACACACATGAAAAATCATAAACAGTCAATACACCATTTACTCTTGCAATACTCTTCCACAGAAATGACAATGTACAATTTCAACACATGAGTATATAGTACTCGAATCACACTGGATATATTTATAAATCAAAGCATTAGTTAAAGAAGCCACTAATGGGCATGAATTTAGTACAAAACCTTTTAGACAATTCTATCTTCGAAGTCATTTTTAAACAATTGAGTTGAGGCTCATTTCACATTCTTTATCGCATCTTCTCAAATCATTTTCACTACTAGACACAATCATAACTTAAATTCTTGACACGTTGGCCGCACTCTATATCCCCTATTAACGTATTTCACTTCCAACCATCTTTATAGATTATCAACAATCAGACATTTCCAAATCAAGACTTTCGGTACACATATGAGAAATTAAGAGTCTTAAAAATATTTAGATTTTCTCATACAATTTGGCATACTATATTTCATTGAAACACGACTCAAAGCCATAACCTATTTAATATGCAACCCATACTTTGAAACTTACGGAAACATTATGGAATTCAATTCCAAGAGAGAAAGTTTAGCCAACATAACTTAATCGAGCTTCCTTAACTCTAGAATTGTCCGGAATTCTTAGCAACCCCGATCTATTTTGAGACATAACAAAATCGAACCATAATTAGGTAGATATTCACGGTCTCAGCTCATTTGAGCATTTTATCAGACACTAGGTGTGCAAATTTAACCACAAGGTTCTTCTACAAGATATCCTTCACTCCACAACCCAACCCTTACTTATTTCAGTTCAACAATCTTTCCACAATTCTTATTGGTACATGCATGTATAAAGAATAATCTCATACACATGAATTTTACTCCTAATCAACCATCTTCTACCCAAATTCGAAATTGAAAACTAGGGTATGGAACCTTACCTCTTAGATGAAGAACTTGTTGATTTTCCTTGTTAATCTTCCAAGATTTGAGCAAGACTTGATAAATAATTAGCCTAGGGTTTCCTATCTCTCTAAAACACTCTCCATTCTCTCTAAAACATTAGAATTTTGCTCAAAAATGACCCTTTGCGTGTATTTAACGAAGTAGGGTCGGGTTGTAAGAACCCAAAAAAATGGAGTTCCGGAACAGGTTCTGCGGTCGCATATGCGACTGCATAATGGATATGCGGACCGCATATCGGTCACATAATTACAGACCAAAAAGATAAAAGATCTGTCCGTGTATGCGGTCACTATGCGGTCGGCATAACTGTTATGCGATCGCATAATGCACTGCATAATAGTTATGCGGTCGCATAGCCGACCACATAATTTCCCCCAGACTGGCCCTTCTCCTGCTCACTTCTGCGGCCATTATACGGCCCGCAGTATGATTATGCGGTTGCATAATGGACCGCATAAACGCGCTTTTCTGCCAAAAATTTTCCTTTACTTTCCAGTGCATTTTTCAATCCAAAAATTCCGAACCGCGGTGAGCTTGCTCTCCGCGAAGATTTTATACCACCCTCAAACACGTAAGTCTACTCTGGCACCACGAAACCTTGAATTCACTTGCGAAATTTACGGGGCTTTACACTAAAATACTTCAAAATCTTTCGAGGTGCTACAAGGAATAAAAGAGAATCCCCATGGTCGGTTAGGGTTAGTATGAGAGTGGAGAGATGAGAGAATACAGAGGCGGTTGGGCGGGGAAATGGGTCTCTAGGGTTTGGGCGAGGGGTTACAAGGAGATTTGGGGATTTATTATGGGCCATTGATCATTGAAGATCATCGGCCAGGATCAAATAAGAAATGGGGCGGGTTAAGTGCAACGGGTTGCGACCGGATTTTAAAGGGGTCATTTGGTTGGGCTGCCGAAGAGCAGAGTGGAGTGGGCCAAAGGTTTTTGGCCTGATTTGGTCCGAAATTAGCCTTGTATTGGGCTGGAGTTTAAATACAAGAAACTAAGGAAAACTAATTTAATAAAATAGCTAAATAAATATAAAAATATTTTTTATGCAACGTAATATGTTAAAATAATAGATGAAAGTTATAAGAATATAAAAAAATTATTTTGACTTTGAAAAAGAATAACAAAATTAATTAATTGTAAAGTATAGGCTATTATTGCAAAAAATGTGTAAATAGCTAAAAAATGCAAAATGTAATTATATGAAATGATAAATAATAAATTTGGATGATTAAATCATCCCAAAATAATTTGAAGGGATAGTTAATAAATATTTAAATAAATAATTGTGAGAAAATCAATTTTAAGCTTTAAATATTTTAGAAAATTATGGAAAATTCTTATATGAATCTTGTAAATTAGGTAATAATGCAAGAAATGATATTTTGAAAGTATACATGACATTTATAAAAACACGAGGGAAAAATTGGGTATCAACAGTTGCCCCTCTTTACCCGGGAGTGATGAAAGAGTTGCCGGGTAAAAAACATGATGACCAATTTTGTTCGAAGTAAGTGAGGAATGATGTGTTTTGAAAAAATGGGGGTTGAACCCTAGTTCTTGAGTTGCCTACATATCCCCGGTGTTACAGGAATCAGGTCGTGTGTAGTTCTGGATCCAACGACGAACGAAGCCGATGGAATTGTTATAAGAATTGTCGTATGTTTCGAAAAGGATCTTTTGTATGTGATATTGTCATGATCAACAGATGATTTCAGGTGGAGCAATGAATGTGAATTTGATTGTTGCATATGTATAAGGCAGGTATTTGAACGGTTATAGAACAAGGGTTAATAAATTGCTGATTATCGGTTTACGTTTGAGGTGATCGAAGGATGTGAACATTGTGAACGGAAACCAGAGCGAGAATTGCTCCTGTTTGTAGAACGGTTACCTCCCGAGTTACCTGCAAAACATAAAATACGATGCGCGCGAATATATGGGGTTATTGCAAAAATTTAAACATGATGCAAATTCATTTCGGACCATGACAATTGTCTTTGGACGATGAAGATGATGTCCTTAGACTATGACATTCTGGGTCATGAAGCGTATGATATGGGATTCGCAGGCCATGAAATGGTGTCCTCGGTCCATGATGATGGTTCCTCTGGACTATGTCGCCTTTAAATAATGATATAAAGTTTCGAGATATCCTCTGGCCATGGAATGATGTCTTCGGGTTATACGGATGATGCCCTTAGACTATGGTGCCTTCGGATAACGTGGCAATATTTCAGCCAATGAAATGCAAAGATGTGGTGATATCGATCCTTTGATAGATGAAACAGGTAATGCTTAGTCATATGTGAGAACAAGACGAGACAAAGCTTAGTCTTGTATGAAATGAGGGCAATGCTTAGCCCGATGCAAAGAGTGGAGACAATGCTTAGTCTCATGCAAGGAAAGGTAGTGCTTAACCTTATGCAGTATGGAGGCAGTGCTTAGCCTCATGCGGAGAATGGAGACAATGCTTAGTCTCATGCAAGAAAGGCGGTGCTTAGCCTTATGCAACAACGGAGGCAACACTTAGACTCATGCAAGGAATGGAGAAAGTGCTTGGTCATATGCAGGAAAGGCAGTACTTAGTATTATACAATAATGGAGGCAGTGCTTAGCCTTATGCCATGGTGAGGCCAATTTTATCCCTATGCAAGGAGTAGAGACAATGTTTAGTCTCATGCAATAATGGAGGCAATGCTTAGCCTCATGCAAGATATGGAGACAGTGTTTAGCCCTATGCAAGGAGTAGAGACAGTGTTTAGTCTCATGCAATAATGGAGGCAGTGCTAAGCCTCAAACAAAAAATGGAAACAATGCTTAGTCTCATGCAAGAAAGGCAGTGTTTAGCCTTATGCAGTGATGAGGGCAGTTCTTAGCCCTATGCAAGGATGAGAAATGATTAAATGCGAGAGGGCAAAGTATTTCATAGTTTGATGCGTTTGCGTTTGGCGACTTCTGTTGGTATGAAGATAGTGATCTTGTTTCGTGCATACATTTGCGGACGTTCTTGTTATATTCATTGTGCTTGTATCCAAACAAAAATTATTAGTTTGGAGGGGAAAGATTGGTTCGTGCTCTTGATTCCTTACTTTGCCTTTGTTCCTGTCTTGAGGTCCCATTTGAGTTTCCCAGGTAACGTGTGGCTACTATAGAATGAAAAACATGCATTTGTGATAAATTGTTTATGTATAAAATTTTAGTTGTTTGAAATATGTGATGATGCATGAAAGCAAATCCTTTGAGACATTGCAACCTTTTTGACTCGGAATTTTGAGGATCCTCTTCAAAATTCTGCCCCAGTTTAAATGCATTCTTCTGGCGACACATTCCTTGGCAATTCTAAACATGATGAGACTGGTCAAACTCGAGATCTTGCCCAAGTTTATGACTATAAGGGGAATATAAAATATTATTATGATGTGACCGAACCCACAGGGCTGCCTACATATCCCCTCTTAAACGAGAATCAGGTCAAGCGTAGTTCAGGTTACATCAAATAGAAAGTGCAAACATGGTCTTAAACATAGTATCTCTTGATTGCGTCCGAATTGATAGGTTTTGGCCAAATCTCTACATCTATTTCTGCAAGTATAAGTGCTCCCTCTGTTAGTACTCGGTGAACCATGTAAGGGCCTTTCCAGTTGGGAGAGAATTTCCCTTTTGCTTCATCCTGATGTGGGGAGATTCGTTTCAGTACCAATTTCCCCAGTGTGAATGGCCTAGACCTAACCTTTGTATTGAAAGCTCTTGTTATTCTGTTCTGGTAGAATTGACCGTGACACAATACGTTCTTTGTTTTCCATCAATGAGAGATAGTTGTTCATATCGGTTCAGTACCCATTCTGCGTCGTTGAACTCAGCCTCTTGTATGATCCTTAAGGAGGGAATTTCTACTTTAGCCGGGATATGTCTTTGGTACCATAGACTAGTAGGTAGGGGGTTTGTAACGACCCGACCAGTCATTTTGTATATTTATGCTCCTTTTAACTATTTGAAGTCTTGAATAGCTTCATATGATGTATTATGATGCGTGTGAATTGTCGGTTTTGTTTTTCAGGTGTCTCGGGATTAGTTCAGAAGAATGAATTTCATGTTGGAAGCTTAAGTTAAAATAGTTGACCAGATGTTGATTATGTGTAAACAACCTCAGAATAGAGTTTTGATGATTTCAATGGATCTGTATGGTGATTTTGACTTGGGAGCGTGTCCAGAAAATTATTTGGAAGTCCGTAATTAAATTAGGCTTGAAATGGCTAAAATAGAAATTTAATTTTGGTAGTTTTACTAGGGAGTTGACTTTTGATATTGGGGCCGGAATCAAATTCTGGAAATTGGAATAGCTTCGTTATGTCATTTATGACTTGTGTGCAAAATTAAGGTCAATCGGACTTGATTTGATAGGTTTCGGCATCGAATGTAAAAGTTGAAATTTTGTAGTTTTATTAAGCTTGAATTGGGGTATGATTTGTGGTTTTAGCGTTGTTTGATATGATTTAGAGGTTCGACTAAGTTCATATGATGTTTTAGGACTTGTTGGTGTATTTGGTTGGGGTCCTAAGGGCCTCGGGTGAGTTTCGGATGATTAACAGATCAAATTTGGACTTAAGGAATTGCTAGATTTTTTCTGTTGCTGGTGTCTTTGTACTTGCGCATGAGGGAACGCAGGTGCGGCTCGCAGAAGCGTGAAAACTGGTTGCAGAAGCGACCTGTGAAAGGCTGGCTGGGAGGCATTACAAAAGCGGCCCTAATCACGCAGAAGCGCGGCCGCAGATGCGGTTTGGACGTCGCAAAAGCGATCACTGCTAGCCAAGGCTGACTCATAGATGCGAGCTTCTTCCGCAGAAGTGTAGGCCGCAGATGCGACTGCAAATGCGGAAGACGCTGGGCAGAAGCTCTAAGTTCGGGGTTTTCGTTATTTTTAGTCATTTTCGGATTATGGAGCTCGGTTTAGGCGATCTTGGAGAGGAAACGTTTCCACACAACTTGGGGTAAGTGTTCTTGACTCCCTTTTTATTATATTCCATGAATTAATCTTCATTTTTGGCGTTAGATTGTTGATTTTTCAAGAGAAATCAGGGGAATTTTCTACAATTTCATAAAATAAATTTCCGAGATTTGAACAATGATTTAGAATCGGGTTTGAGTGAAATTAGTATGGTTGAACTCATAATTGAATGAGTTGTTGGATTTTATGAGTTTCGTCATATTTCGAGACGTGTGCCCCACTATCGATTTTCGAGCGTAGTTGGGAATTTTTTGTAAATTGTTAAATTGTAAACATTGGAGTAAATTGTGATTAATCTGTTCATTGTTTGAATAGATATGAATCGTTTGGCTTGAATTAAGGAGATATGAAGCGTTTAGAAGTTGATACGCGCATAATGGAATTTCTGGAGCATTGTTTAGCTTGCTCGGCATTGGATTCGGCTTGTTTGAGGTAAGTAACTCTTCTAATCTTGGAGCCGAGGGTATGAACCCTGATTATACGTGTTATGTGTTTGGTGTTGAGGTGACACACATGCTAGGTGACGAGAGTGTGGGCGTGCACCGTGTGAACTGTGACTTTATTATTCCTGTGGTACTGTGTAGTTACCTAAACTTATTTGTAATCATGAAATCTCTACGTACTAGAGTTATCGAGTTATGATTCATGTTAGAAACATCTCTAGGCTACATGATTATTCTGTTGGGACCCATTGACGTCATTACTACTATTGAGTTAGTTTCTTACATTTAAATTTCATACTCACTCATGTTCATTCATGTCATATCATATCTCAGTCTCTGTTGCTACATATTGACACATCATATCATCAATTTTGGGCTAGTTTCTTGACTTTGTGAGCCCGAGAGACTGGAAAGATTGATGGCTGAGTGAGCCCGAGGGCCTGATTGTGAGGATATTGATACTATGGCACGTGAGTTGTCCGTGAAATATGTGAATTGTGCATGCGGATCCAGATATTGATACTATAGTACGTGAGTTATCCGTGTGGTTTATAGCGCTTGGGCTGAAGGAGCTCCTCCGGAGTCTGCACACCCACCCCCACTAAGCGCGGTTGATTTATATTGAGTGATGGATCTTCCCTGGACATGGATCTTGTCTGAAGCATTTATACCTGGGGATGGATCTTCCCCACAGGCTGGATTGGCCCTACTCAGTACTGCGTGACTGAGGGTCAGTTGATGTATATATTCCGGGATGGATTTTCCCTGGGCCGGATTGGCCATATACAATACTGAGTGATTGAGCATGATGAGTGGAAAGTGTGAGACACTGAAATTGAGTACTCTGAGAGTGTGAGTACATGAGTTCATCTCTGAGATACGTGCATTGACATGCACAGATGACATACAGGCATACAGATGTATTTTTCTCATGTTTTACTATATCACATCATTCATGACTTCTCACACATATTACACTGGCTATCTTAAAAGAAAATAAAACATCTTATTTATTATTGGAAGGAGTTTTGGGAAAATTATTGTTTTCAAACTTACTCATATTTTTGGCAACTTCGGTAAACGACTTGGGCTTTCACTGATACACTTGAAAGGCAAAACTATTTTCAGAAATCATGTTTTAGTTGAGCATTTTATCTCTAAGTTACTTCTTCTATTACTTGCTTTATGTTGTTATGGACTGTTGTTGGCTATTGGTGTTTGGCCCGACCTTTGTTCCAGATTGTCACTACTTTCAACCTAAGGTTAGGTTTGTTACTTATTGACTACATGGGGTCGATTGTACTTATACTCCACTTCTGCACCTTGCGTGCAGATGTTGGTTGTTGATGTTGTTGTGATCGACGAGAGCTGGAATTGAAGACGTACCTATGTTCCGGTCGTAGCTGCCTCTTGTTCATGGTAGCCTTAGATTTATAAAAATCTGTTTATGTACATTTTGAACAGATGATGTATTTATTTCATACCAGCTTTGTAAATTCTAATCTTAGAAGCTCATGATTTGTACTATCGGTTCTTGGGGAAATGCATCAGTTTCATATATTTTCTTTTAATTAATTGCCTTATTAATTTAATTGGAATTGGTTTGTTGTTAATTGGCTTACCTAGCAGGTTAGGTTAGGTGCCATCAGGACTAGATGGATTTTGGGTCGTGACAAAGTGGTATCAGAGCCCTAGGTTCATAGGTTCTACAAGTCATGAGCAAGTGTCTAGTAGAGTCTTGCGGATCGGTATGATGACGTCCATACTTATCTTCGAGAGGCTGCAGGGCATTTAGGATAATTTCCCATCTTTCTTTCCTCATCGTGCGGAATTGTTTCTGCTTGAAACATAACTTTTTGAATTCCTTCCACGCATTCATGTGCGCATGTGAGCGCTCGGTATCAGATGTGCATTATCGGCTTGTGATTCCATGAATGAGGTTTGTGATGTGTATTCTGTGTTTTGGTACTGGGCCAGTCTGGAGGACTTGAGGCTAGGTTTCAACCACAGCTTGGGCTCGGTAGCTTCAGTTGTGCGGACTTGTACATTTGGACTTATGCATCTGGTAGTGTCCCTATGAGTGGAATTAGTGGCTCGATGAGGGGTGGAATGACTATATGATAAGTTTGATGTGACTGCAAAATGTGTTCAGGTGGTTTGAGTGTGACGAGAAGAGTTTTTCGAGGTATAAGAAGGGCCATTGGGTGCTTGACTTCCGTCTTGATTTTATGCATAGTCTCGAGTATGGAATGAGTGAGTTGAAGGATCTTTCATGTTGTTAAATTGTGGGGCAAATTAAATTCTCATGTCGTGTTAATGAGTTTGGAATCAAAAAGATTAAGTGATGGCGTAGTAGTTGTGGCTGTGAAAGGTTATGGAGAGATGTCAGTTTGAAGCTAAGTAGGTGAGTTATCACATGCAGGGTAAACTACGGATGTGCGTTCATTATGATGTTGTGTGGAGGCTTTATTTTCTACCAGCGGAGTGTATGTGTTGAGATTTGAGTTTGAATCTGGGTGAGAAAGTTGACTTGAGTGTCAAGAGAATAAATGCGATCTTAGCGGATGATTGAGGTATTTTATGGTTGGTGTTGCCTGAGTTTGAGAAGAATTTTCGTTGAACTGACTACAGTATTATGGCAGTAATAAAGTATGATTATTGTGAGCTATCAAGTGTTTTAATCCATGGCTTTGAGCCAAGTGGGGGAGCCTGCTATTGACAATTTAATTTCATTGTTATATGTTAAATTTTTAGTTTTGGCCTGAGACATATTTGTGGTTTAGTTATAACTTGCAGAGGTTGAGATTAAGGATGATTCGAGTAAGAAAATTCCTGGATACCGGTTACATTGCACTTTATTAAAAATATGAAAATCATAGAATGATTATGTTGTTATTTTGAAGGATGTAGTATGCATGAAGTATGAATTTGATTGGTGGTGTTATGGCATGGTTACTTATTTGGGTGTTGTTGTGCTAATGGGGCATGTGTCTTTCGGTCCGTTTGGGCGGTGCAATTTAGATTAGTGCAAAGTGGGTGAATCTCGATAAGGTTCTAATGGGTTCGAGATTTATATATAGCAATTGAGAATTTTTCTGGACTTGTGTATGGATAAAATCTGAGATTTGCATATGATGGTGCTTGGACTTGCGGTAATTCTATATGAATATAGATTCTACATTCTAGTATAAGAAAGGTAAAAGAACAATTTTAAATACATATAAGGTATTCTTAGAGTGGGCGTTTCGGTTGTGGTACTTACGGGGGTGCTTAAGAAGAATATAGTGGTTTATGGGTCTTTGGGCGGTGCCGTTTTATGTTAGGATGTCTCATAGTTAATTTTGGGTATGTATGATGTGGTGAGGCTCTACAGATATTTTGGTGGCAATATTCTTGGGTTTCGGTGACCTGCATGGTTTGGTCAAGTTAGAGGGATTTAGTTATAATAGCTTGATTATGTGCAAATGGATTTCAAAGTGATCTTGATGGATTCTACCATGGTTTGAACCAGATACTTTCTATCGGTATGGGGAACGTGTTGTGTATTATGATTTCCTCCTGGATAAGAGCAAATAGAAGGTTTCTAACTAATCGGGTATATAATTTGCTGGTGACTCAGAGTTGATAATGGGATTCTTGTGCTTGTCACATGACCACATAATAGATGTGGTGTGTTGTGTGAGATTAAGATTTACATGTGCAAGGTGGCAGTTCAGTCTTTAAGGAAAGGTCCCGAATTTTGGACAACATGGTCAATTTTAGATATTTAGATAAATGTTATAACTGCTCGATAATTATTGAGAAGGGTGCACATTTCAGAAGGCACATTGTGTTTTGACTTACGTATGTTCATTAGTATTGCGGTACTCACCTGGTTTATAGACTGCTACTATTCAAATTATTTCTATGTGGCATGGAAGAATTATGAAAGTATTCCTCATGGGATGATCGTGCATGAAAGATGTGTAGTCATTCGAGTTCTGGAGTTGGGATCAGTTACGGTGATTCAAGTGTTCTATGAATTTGGAGATTGGGAGTTCTCAAAAGCATATTGTTTCAGGGTTGCGTCCTGTTTGAGGTGAGCATTATATAATCTCAGTGGAAGCACTAGTTGCGTTAATTATTTGTGAGAGCTACACTCTACGAGTGCGGACATATGTGAGGTTTGAGCCCATGTGCGGCATCGGGGCAAATATTCATACTCAGAAGAATGCTTAGGCTATAATATGGCTAAAGTTGACTGTTAAGCATAAAGTTATGACGTTTCTCGTATTTGTACCTTTGTTGAGAACTATGTGGGCTATACTTGATGTTACAAAGAGGCTAATCTCCTGAGTAAACTTGGTAGTTGCTATTTTTGTGTTAACTTGTCGATTTGAGTTGTGATAGCACACTTTGCGCATGCCTACTCTATGGCATGTTATTTATACCAGTCCAGGATTATAAGAGTCTTATTTTATTTATCATATACATGGGTACTTATTTGACTGCTCCTGTATGATATGCTTGGACCGGAGGCTTGTGACCATGTCATGCAGTTGATGTTAATGTGAGCTCTAGGAGAGCTGGTTACCGTTATTAGATTCGTGTGTCTTGGTTCTACTATATATGATGAGCTTATAGCATTGCAGTTGTGGTGGTGCTTGTTGAACTTGCAATACAGTTCTATTCTTTGAGACATTTTCCATTTTTGGATACACGGATTACGCAATTGTAGCTTGAGTTAGATTAGCGTGGCATGTCTGTGGGATAGTTGTGTTAAATAATATAAGGTCATTGGACCTAGAATGGATACTATCGGGTTTGATTACAGCGTGTTGGAAGAATAATTTAGAATTCGACTTAAACAATTGGATATGGTACTTGTTGAGTGAGGGAACGTGACCTGTTGATCTGGTGAGTGGTTGTGAGTTCCTGTATGTTTCTTTCATTATTGGCAGTGTACAAAGGTTTTAGAACGAGGTTCGGTGAAATGTGGGATTTAATACTAATACTTGGTTTTGGAATAGTTATTGTAATCGGGAATGGTGCTACGAGCATGCGATTTGTATAGTATGATATGTGATTATATCGGTGGTTCTGGCTATGACTTGATACAGTTTGTTCGGATTTATACAGTGTGTAGATATGAGGTTCGGGTCTTGAAAAGAATTCTAGATGTTGGAAATTTGGGTTCTAAGTTTTACGGACTAAGGTTAAAGTAACGATCTTCAACTACATGGTAGTGTCAGGCCTATATGGAATAGGGTGGCATGGGATCACCCACGGGTATGTGCGTGGGAAGGTGGAACAGTGATTTAAATGCTTAGGAACAACTCTTGGCACGTTCAAGGACGAATGCATGTTTAAGTGGGGGAAAATGTAACGACCCGACCGATCGTTTTGAGTATTTACGCTCCTTTCAACTATTTGAGTATTTATGTTCGAGGATGAATTGTCGGTTTTGATTTTCAGTTGTCTCGAGATTAGTTCTGAAGAATGAATTTCATGTTGGAAGCTTAAGTTGAAATAGTTGGACGGATGTTGACTATGTGTAAACGACCTCAGAGTAGAGTTTTGATGATTCCAATGACTCTGTATGGTGATTTTACTTTAGGAGCATATCCGGAAAAGTATTTGGAAGTCCGTAATTAAATTGGGCTTGAAATGGCTAAAATAAAAATTTAATTTTGGTAGTTTGACCGGGGTGTTGACTTTTTGATATCGGGGTCGGAATCAAATTCTGGAAATTGGAATAGCTTTGTTATGTCATTTATGACTTGTGTGCAAAATTTGAGGTCAATCGGACTTGATTTGATAGGTTTCAGCATCGAATGTAGAAGTTGAAATTTTTTAGTTTCATTAAGCTTGAATTGGGGTATGATTCGTGGTTTTAGCATTGCTTGATATGATTTAGAGTTTTGACTAAGTTCGTATGATGTTTTAGGACTTGTTGGTGTATTTGGTTGAGGTCCCGGGGGTCTTGGGTGAGTTTCAGATGATTAATGGATCAAATTCGGACTTAAGCAATTGCTAGAATTTTTCTGTTGCTAGTTTCTTCGCCCCTGCACATGAGGGACCGCAAGTGCGGCTCGCAGAAGCGTGAAAACTGATCGCAGAAGCGACCTGGGGAAGGCTGGCTGGGAGGCATTGAAGAAGCACGACCGCAAATGCGGTTTGGACGTCGTGGAAGCAACCACTGTTGGCCAAGGCTGACTCAAAGATGCGATCTTCTTCCACAGAAGCGGAGGCCGCAGATGCGACTATGCAACCGCAAATGCGGAAGACGCTGGGGAGAAGCTTTAAGTTCAGGGTTTCGGTATTTTTAGCCATTTTCGGATTTTGAAGCTCGGTTTTTTTTTTAGCAAATATACTACTAGGTTATTACCCTAGTAGCTATTATATATAAAAAAATCCCCAACTGGGTAAAAATTACAAAATGTTTAAATAATCTACCAATAAAGCAAAGTAGAAGTAACGTAATAACGATGGAAACTACAAGGCTAGTAATTTGAAGCATCCAAGTGTTGCTGACGATTGTGAATGTACACACCAGTTGCCAACAATTTGTTGTAGTACCTACAAAGCTCTCACCATGCGCCATTTGTTGCAATCCAAGGAGTAGGTATGTTTAAATCCAGTAGTTGTCTAGCAAAGCATTTTGGACATTGTGTTCTTGGGGCTGAAAATTCCAGCATCATTGTTGATACATTGAGCATGATTTTGAGATGAATACTTATTAGAGATAGAGCTGTCCACTTGATACATGAAGACAATATAGTGTCTTTTCATCTCCAGATTGAGCATGCATGCACACTAATACCACTGGATAATGATATGACACTATACTGTCAATACCAAAAAAATTGATAGAAGCAGCAGTTTTCCTTGTATTTCATGTGAGTAGGCATCCTCAGTTTGATATACCAGTACATATAAATAATACACAAAGTGGTTGTTCATGTGCAACCATATAGTGTGTATAAAAGCAATCACATTTAGTATAATCTGTATCTATGAGATGGCTGCTTGACTCCATGGTTTTGTATGGTGTTACACCACCCCCAGACTGAGCATGATAACATGCTAATACCACTAAGAGATAGTCTAACATCACACAAGTAATACACAGTAGTCAAGCTCAGGCCATGTGATAACTGTCTGTATATGTGCATCTGATTGATGTCCAAGTCAAATTGCTTGTGATGTATAGTAGGATAACTTCCATCTTTCTACTCCTAACTTGTATTGATATCTGTGTTGTTTCTGTGTATGTACAACAAATTTTGACCACTTCAGTCGGATTGAAAATGATCTGTGTAGCATGATTGTGCTGTCATCTGTGTTGCTGATATTTGATTGTTGTAATGTGTTGATAGACTCCCATAATGAGCATTGCAATATGCTAAAACCTCTGGGAGTTGATGCTAGCATCAATAGGCATTAAAAGTTTTCAGAGGAGCAGCAACCATATGTTATGTTGAACTAGTATTCTACTGATTATATGTACTGTCAACACCCCTCTGTATACTTGCCAAAGCAGTCTTATCCTATCTATGAACTCATTACTCAGGTATCTACACCCTTCAGGCATTGTGTATGTAGGCCCCAGTAGAGTGAGAGAAGACAGCTATAACCAAACAAATATGGAACAGTTTTCTGAACTTGTCATCCTCTGGGAAGTAACAAACATTTTAACTCATTCCCACATAGCAAAAGGCAGTGGCAACTTCAACTAGCAGCCAGATATTGAAGACCAATAAATTTTATGATTGTGCTCTGTGCAAAAGCAGTGCAGGTTGAGCCTCTATTATTTGCCTCAATTTTCTGATCCTGTTATTGATACTTGTCATTCTCTGTGAAGCAGCAAACATTTTAAATCATTCCTACACAGCACAAGGCAGTGGCAACTTCAACTAGCAGCCAGAAATTGAAGACCAATCAATTTTGTGATTGTTCTCTGTGCAAAAGCAGTGCAGGTTGAGCCTCTATTCTTTGCCTCAGTTTTCTGATCTTATTATTGATACTTGCAACATGAAACAACCAAGTTAGGGTGTAAAATTGTGCTCCCAAGATTTGTGTGTGCTGATAACTTTGATGATGCCGAGGGATGTTGTTGGTGCTGGATTGTGACTCTCTTGTTGGTTATATTCAAGTCATTCCCACATAGCACTAAGTATTGGCAACTCCAACTTGCATAGTAATACTGGTTCTGCTGAAGGCAAATCAGTTCTTGATTGTCTTCTGTGCAGAAGCAGTGCTAGTTGATCATTATGTTATAGCCAGGCATATTACAGTAACCACTACTCAGGTATCTACACCCTTCAAGCATTGTCTATGTAAGCCCAGTAGAGTGAGAGAAGACATCTATAACTGTTACAACCCAAATTCGCATATCATAGATCACGCCGTAAGTTAGTCGACGTAAATCCAAGAAGAGATTATCTTTGAGACGATAATAAGTTAATCCTATTGGTCTTAAACGATACAAGGGTGTATAAGAGTGGTTAACAAGTATTTGACGTTAAACGAATCGAGGATGTTGTAACCTGTATTTTCGGGTAATACTAGAGGTGATTAATTGTCCCAAGAGGTCTTGTTTTAATGTATTTGAATCATATAATATCCGCATCATAAGTCTTGAAGTCAAGCGAGTTATGAAACAAAAGTCGATAAAAGTTGTCGCAACTTAGGTTTATAATTTTACTTAAACATTAGGTCAAATGTTACTACATTTTTCTCCCAATGTACTTGGAATTATGGGGTGATCTACCTATCAAATTGAAGATCTATGAGTCTAGTTTCCAACGCATTAAACCGTTCGTCGATACGATCTCGGAATAGAGAGATATTCGCGTTTTCGCGAGAGTGCGCCAAGCTGCTCTCTATGGGGCCCACAAAGGCGGTTTAAGACATTTGGACATATATAAGATAACTCAACCCCGTTTTAAGTCATTATTTTTCAGTATATTCAGACCTTATAACCCTAAAAACACTCCCTCAAGGTTCTCTCATGATCCAAGACCCAAACAAAGGGCAAACAACACAAATCAAATGTCGGGAATCCCGTGGTGCTAGTAAGTTTCTTGTTCTTCTTGTTGTTGCTGATTTTTGTGTTGTTCCAGCTCGTGTGGGAGGTTGTTTTAAGTGCTTTATGTTCTGTAAATACACCTTCAAGTTATTAATATCAACCCTAGGTGATTTCAAGTCTTCTAAAGTAATTCTAGTGCCGAAAAACCCGAATTAATTGCTAGTTTCGCTTCCTTGTTCTTGTGGCAGAATTGAAGGGATATTTCGTGGAAAATTAAGGTAAAATTGGAGTTGTTCTTTCTGTTTAAAGGTAAGGAGCCTCTTACTCTATATATATTTAAGATTATCCAAGTTGTGGCTAAGTCGTTGATGCTAGAACTTGTGAAATATATATCGAAAGGATTGGTAGTAATGTTGTTAGTTGGTGGACTGTTTTGGAGGCTCAATATGATTATTAATGATGTTGTTTGGGCTGTTTGGTGGTTGTATTGACTTGTGTGAAGTCATATAAATAGGGGAGGTGCTGTCCGTTTCATCGTAAAATAGGTTGCGGTCGATACATAATAGTTACGACGCTTAAACGATAATGATAGTGTCATTTATCTTATTGTAGACTAAGGAGTCGTGACATTTGCATAGCTTGAGGTTGGGCAGTATATACAAGGTATGTGAGGCTATCCCCTTCATTCTTTTGCACGACTCCAATTGTACATAATGTAATGAACGAGCTCCCAAAGATACTCTACTCTTAGAAGCTAGCAGTACTTACATTGCTGCCCTTCTTATGAAACGATTAATATTGATGTTACTTCTCTTATTCTTATATTATCAATGTTGTTGGTAGCTCCTTATTCTTATAAGATTCTTGATGAAAGGTTAATCCTAATAACATGTACGAAGGATACCGACCTTACGTCACTCCAAAAGGTTCAAAATGTGATTCCAATGAGTCCAGCATGCATCATATATATGTATCTATTTTACTCTACCGAGCCACGCTATAGTTGGCCGGGTATGGCACCTATTGTGCAACCACTGATCAGTTGGGTTTTACCGAGCTCCACGTGGCCGGGTACGATTCTACCGAGCCCTATGATGGCCGGGTACGTTTTACCGAGCCTATTACGGCCGGGTATGATATGATGATGATGATGCCCACAAAGGCATATGTTTTAAAAGTTTATGTATATATATATGTATGTATCATGTATTTCATGTCAGTAGCCCTCAGAGGTACCCAGATGTCACAGGTTGTATATTCCCTATCCCTGTTTACATTACTGTTCTTACTTATGCTTTCCTGCCTTACATACTCAGTACTTTATTCGTACTGACGTCCCTTTTATTTGTGGACGCTGCATGTCGTGCTGCAGGTCCTGATAGACAGGTAGACACAGCTCCCCCACCACAGTAGGCTGTCCAGTTCAGCGGTTATTGGCGAGATCCCTTCTTCGGACTTGCCGTGGTCTTGGTATGCATTTTTGTTATAGACACTATGGGTATGTCGGGGCCCTGTTCCGGCAATGTTGTAGCACTTATGTTCTTTTAGAGGCTCATAGACAGGTGTCGACTCATGTATGGTTTGGAATGCCTTGTCGGCTGATTTTTGTTGTATAGTCTTTCATGGCACCATGGTAGCTCGTACCTTATATATAGTTTCTTGACAGTCTTGTCGTCCCCTGTTACGTATGTTCATGACATTATCTTTCATTGTTGGATGTTCATGATCCATGTCTACCATTTATATTGGTCTTGTCGGCCCTTAAAGATAATAAGGAAGGTTAGATAAAATGTATGTTGGTTCTCGGCAAGTATGGCCCGGGTGCTAGTCATGACCCTCCAGTTGGGTCGTGACAAACTTGGTATCAGAGCAAGTCTGTCCTAGGGGTTGTCTATGAGCCGTGTCTTGTAGAGTTTTGATTATGGATGTGTAGCGCGCCACATTTATAATCAGGAGGCTACGTGACATCTAGGGTTGTTACCTTCTTCCTGAATCTAGATCGTGCGTAGAGTTGAGTGGTAAGTGTTCATATCTAATATTCACCTTGCTTTCTTTCAGCGATGCCTTCGACTAGGAAGCAAGCGATTAGTAAACGGGTTGATACAGCTATGGGAGAGGGTAACATTCAGGTGCCTCCAGCCAGAGCAGGCCAAAGTGAGGCTCAGAGTGAGATGTCGTCTCATACCTCTCAGTCTCCTCCAAAGGATATTAGTAGGCACCCAGTACATCCAGTTCCTCTGTCTGGCACTACAGACCACGATATGCGCAGTGCGGTGCAGTTTTTGACTAGCTTGGTAGCTGCTCAGGCTCAGAGGCAGAATACCGGTGCTGCTGATAAACCGGTTAGTGCGAGAGTTTGTGATTTTATTAATCTAGACCCTCTAGTGTTTACCGGATCAGACCCCAAGAAGGACCCGCAAACATTTATTGATCAGGTTCATTGTACATTGCGGGTTATGCATGCTAGTGATATGGAGGCATTAGAGTTGACTTCTTATCGGTTACGGGATTTAGCAGTTTTCTGGTATGATAGTTGGGAGAGATCTAGGGGTCTGAACGCTTCTCCAGCCGTGTGGAAGGAATTTTTTGAGGCCTTTCTTCGTCACTATTTGTCAGTTGAGATACGACGAGCTAGAGCTGATAAGTTCTTGAACCTTCGATAGGGTAATATGAGTGTACGAGAGTATAGTATACAGTTTGATTCTTTAGGAAGGTATACTCCCCATATGGTGGCCGAGATGATTGATAGGGTGCACCTGTTCGTGAACGGGTTGGGACCACATCTGATAAATGAGTGCACAACAGCCTCCTTGGTAGAGGGCATGGATATTTCCCGTATTCAGGCTTATGCCCAGACCCTTTAGGATCATAAGTTATATGCTAAGCTCTCTAAATGTGAATTCTTGCTGAACTCAGTAGCATTCCTTGGCCATGTGATATCTGAAGAGGGTATTAGTGTCGACACTCAGAAGATCGATACAATGAAGAATTGGCTGAGACCTACAACACCGTCAGAAGTCCGCAGCTTCCTGGGGCTAGCGGGATATTATAGGCGGTTTGTAGAAGGGTTTTCCTCTATATCAGCACCATTGACTAAGTTAACACAGAAAGCTACCAAGTTCCTAGTGGTCTGATGCTTGTGAACATAGTTTTCAGGAGCTAAAGAATCGATTGACATCCACGCCAGTGCTCACTCTCCCAGAAGGAACACAAGGTTATGTGGTATATTGTGATGCCTCAGGTATAGGTTTGGGGTGCGTATTGATGCAATGTGGGAAGGTGATTGCTTATGCATCACGACAATTGAAGAAGCATGAAAAGAATTACCCGACTCATGATTTGGAATTGGCTGCAGTAATATATGCTTTAAAGATATGGCGGCACTACTTATACGGCGTCTATGTTGACATCTACACAGATCATAAAAGTTTACAATACATCTTCAAGCAGAAGGAGTTGAATTTGAGGCAGTGTAGGTGGCTTGAATTACTGAAAGACTATGATGTCGAGATATTGTACCATCCCGGTAAAGCTAATGTTGTGGCAGATGCTCTCAGCCGTAAGTCAATGGGAAGCTTAATACATATTGAGGCAGGTAGACAAGGGTTGACCAAAGAGCTTCACCAGCTGGCCAATATGAGAATCAGATTGTTGGACTCTGATGACGGAGGTGTTACTGTACAGAATACAGCAGAATCATCGTTGGTAGCCGAGGTAAAAGCACGGCAATATGAAGATCCTACCTTAGTAAGATTGAGAGAGGGAATTCAGCAGTGTAAGATTACAGCTTTCAAGATCGGAGGAGATGGGACACTGAGATACCAGGGCCGATTATGTGTGCCTAGTGTGGCAGGGTTGCGAGAGAAGATTATGATTGAGATTCATCAGTCCCGATATTCTATCCATCCTGGCTCGACAAAGATGTATCATGACGTTAAGGAGCAGTGTTGGTGGGACAACATGAAGAAGTCTATTGCAGAATTTGTAGCCCAGTGTCCTAATTGTCAACAAGTAAAGATCGAGCATCAGAAACCCAGTGGATTGATTCAGAATATAGAGATTCTGACCTGGAAATGGGAGGTGATTAATATGGACTTCATTATTGTATTACCTCGCTCTTATCATAAGTTTGACTCCATTTGGGTGATAGTTGATCGACTTACAAAATCTGCCCATTTTCTACCAGTTAAGACAACTTACACGGCTGAAGATTATGCGAAGTTGTATATCAAGGAGATTGTTAGGCTTCATGGTGTGCCGGTATCTATTATATCAGACCGAGGAGCTCAATTTACGGCTAACTTTTGGAGGTCTTTTCAGAAGGGTTTAGGCACACAAGTAAATCTCAGCACTGCATTCCATCCGCAGACTGACGGACAGGCTGAACGTACCATTCAGACGCTTGAAGATATGCTACGAGCATGTGTTCTAGATTTCAAGGGGAATTGGGATGACCATCTGGCACTCATTGAATTTGCCTACAATAATAGCTACCATTCCAGTATTAAAATGGCCCCGTATGAGGCACTGTACGGGAGGAGATGTAGATCACCAGTTGGATGGTTCGAAGTCGGTGAGACAGAATTATATGGGCCAGATTTGATTCACCAAGCCATTGAGAAGGTGAAAGTGATACAAGAGCGACTGAGGACGGCACAAAGCAGGCAAAAGTCTTATTCCGATGTCCGACGTCGTGATCTGGAATTTGAGGTTGGTGATTGGGTTTTCCTGAAGATCTCGCCGATGAAGGGTGTTATGCGTTTTGGGAGGAAAGGTAAGTTGAGTCCGCGGTATATTGGGCCGTACAAAATTCTTCAACGAATTGGACAGGTTGCTTATAAGTTAGAATTGCCATCCGAATTGGAATTTGTCCACCCGGTATTCCATGTATCTATGTTGAGGAAATGCATTGGAGACCCTTCTCGGGTCGTCCCTATCAAAGATGTACAAGTTACAGAGGATCTATCATATGATGAAGTGCCAGTGGCTATATTAGATCGACAAGTCCGCAAGCTGAGAACAAAGGATGTAGCTTCCGTCAAAGTATTATGGAGGAACAAGAATATAGAAGAAATGACATGGGAATCAGAAAAGGAGATGAAGTCTAAATATCCTTACCTATTCCAGAGTGAAGATAACGAGGATGCCGGGGGAAAGAAGGACGCATTATAAGGTGAAACGGCTCTATGAGGTAAGCAATAGCTTGTGAATACTCTTTTTTTAATACAAAATGGTGATATGCAGATAACGTACATATCCATAATGCTTTGTATAGTCTTGTATGGCCATAGGTTGGGTTTAACTGCTTGCAAGTTTGGCTAGTGTCCATTTTATAAGGGAAACTCAGCCGAAAATCTCCGTCGGAATCCACGATGAGTTAGACACCCCATAAACCCTTACATTCGAGGACGAATGTTCCTAAGGGGGAGAGGATGTTACAACCCAAATTCGCATATCATAGATCACGCCGTAAGTTAGTCGACGTAAATCCAAGAAGAGATTATCTTTGAGACGATAATAAGTTAATCCTATTGGTCTTAAACGATACAAGGGTGTATAAGAGTGGTTAACAAGTATTTGACGTTAAACGAATCGAGGATGTTGTAACCTGTATTTTCGGGTAATACTAGAGGTGATTAATTGTCCCAAGAGGTCTTGTTTTAATGTATTTGAATCATATAATATCCGCATCATAAGTCTTGAAGTCAAGCGAGTTATGAAACAAAAGTCGATAAAAGTTGTCGCAACTTAGGTTTATAATTTTACTTAAACATTAGGTCAAATGTTACTACATTTTTCTCCCAATGTACTTGGAATTATGGGGTGATCTACCTATCAAATTGAAGATCTATGAGTCTAGTTTCCAACGCATTAAACCGTTCGTCGATACGATCTCGGAATAGAGAGATATTCGCGTTTTCGCGAGAGTGCGCCAAGCTGCTCTCTATGGGGCCCACAAAGGCGGTTTAAGACATTTGGACATATATAAGATAACTCAACCCCGTTTTAAGTCATTATTTTTCAGTATATTCAGACCTTATAACCCTAAAAACACTCCCTCAAGGTTCTCTCATGATCCAAGACCCAAACAAAGGGCAAACAACACAAATCAAATGTCGGGAATCCCGTGGTGCTAGTAAGTTTCTTGTTCTTCTTGTTGTTGCTGATTTTTGTGTTGTTCCAGCTCGTGTGGGAGGTTGTTTTAAGTGCTTTATGTTCTGTAAATACACCTTCAAGTTATTAATATCAACCCTAGGTGATTTCAAGTCTTCTAAAGTAATTCTAGTGCCGAAAAACCCGAATTAATTGCTAGTTTCGCTTCCTTGTTCTTGTGGCAGAATTGAAGGGATATTTCGTGGAAAATTAAGGTAAAATTGGAGTTGTTCTTTCTGTTTAAAGGTAAGGAGCCTCTTACTCTATATATATTTAAGATTATCCAAGTTGTGGCTAAGTCGTTGATGCTAGAACTTGTGAAATATATATCGAAAGGATTGGTAGTAATGTTGTTAGTTGGTGGACTGTTTTGGAGGCTCAATATGATTATTAATGATGTTGTTTGGGCTGTTTGGTGGTTGTATTGACTTGTGTGAAGTCATATAAATAGGGGAGGTGCTGTCCGTTTCATCGTAAAATAGGTTGCGGTCGATACATAATAGTTACGACGCTTAAACGATAATGATAGTGTCATTTATCTTATTGTAGACTAAGGAGTCGTGACATTTGCATAGCTTGAGGTTGGGCAGTATATACAAGGTATGTGAGGCTATCCCCTTCATTCTTTTGCACGACTCCAATTGTACATAATGTAATGAACGAGCTCCCAAAGATACTCTACTCTTAGAAGCTAGCAGTACTTACATTGCTGCCCTTCTTATGAAACGATTAATATTGATGTTACTTCTCTTATTCTTATATTATCAATGTTGTTGGTAGCTCCTTATTCTTATAAGATTCTTGATGAAAGGTTAATCCTAATAACATGTACGAAGGATACCGACCTTACGTCACTCCAAAAGGTTCAAAATGTGATTCCAATGAGTCCAGCATGCATCATATATATGTATCTATTTTACTCTACCGAGCCACGCTATAGTTGGCCGGGTATGGCACCTATTGTGCAACCACTGATCAGTTGGGTTTTACCGAGCTCCACGTGGCCGGGTACGATTCTACCGAGCCCTATGATGGCCGGGTACGTTTTACCGAGCCTATTACGGCCGGGTATGATATGATGATGATGATGCCCACAAAGGCATATGTTTTAAAAGTTTATGTATATATATATGTATGTATCATGTATTTCATGTCAGTAGCCCTCAGAGGTACCCAGATGTCACAGGTTGTATATTCCCTATCCCTGTTTACATTACTGTTCTTACTTATGCTTTCCTGCCTTACATACTCAGTACTTTATTCGTACTGACGTCCCTTTTATTTGTGGACGCTGCATGTCGTGCTGCAGGTCCTGATAGACAGGTAGACACAGCTCCCCCACCACAGTAGGCTGTCCAGTTCAGCGGTTATTGGCGAGATCCCTTCTTCGGACTTGCCGTGGTCTTGGTATGCATTTTTGTTATAGACACTATGGGTATGTCGGGGCCCTGTTCCGGCAATGTTGTAGCACTTATGTTCTTTTAGAGGCTCATAGACAGGTGTCGACTCATGTATGGTTTGGAATGCCTTGTCGGCTGATTTTTGTTGTATAGTCTTTCATGGCACCATGGTAGCTCGTACCTTATATATAGTTTCTTGACAGTCTTGTCGTCCCCTGTTACGTATGTTCATGACATTATCTTTCATTGTTGGATGTTCATGATCCATGTCTACCATTTATATTGGTCTTGTCGGCCCTTAAAGATAATAAGGAAGGTTAGATAAAATGTATGTTGGTGCTCGGCAAGTATGGCCCGGGTGCTAGTCATGACCCTCCAGTTGGGTCGTGACAATAACTAAATAAATATGGCACAGTTTTCTGAACTTGTCATCCTCTGGGAGGTAGCAAACATTTTAAATCATTCCCACATAGCACAAGGCAGTGGCAACTTTAATTAGCAGCCAGACATTGAAGACCAATCAATTTTGTGATTGTTCTCTGTGCAAAAATAGTGCAGGTTGAGCCTCTATTCTTTGCCTCAATTTTCTGATCCTATTATTGATACCTGCAACATGAAACACCAAGTTAGGGTATAAAATTGTGCTCCCAGGATTTGTATGTGTTGATAACTTTGATGATGCTGAGGGAAGTTGTTGGTGCTTGATTGTGACTCTCTTGTTGGTTATCTTCAAGTCATTCCCACATAGCACTAAGTATTGGCAACTCCAACTGGCATAGTAATATTGGTTCTGCTGAAGGAAAATCAGTTCTTGATTGTCTTCTGTGCAGAAGCAGTGCTGGTTGAGCATTATGCTGTAGCCAGGCATATTACATTCACCACTACTCAGATTTCTACACCCTTCAAGCATTGTGTATGTAAGCCCAGTAGAGTGAGATAAAACAGTTATAACCAAGCAAATATGGCATCCTTTGGTATCTGTATGAGACTAGTCTTTGTCTCAGTTTTCTGATCTTGTTATCCTGCAAAACGTAGCAAACAGGTTTATGAAATGTGTCTGTGCTCCCAGATTATTGCAACTACACCCTTCAGTTGGTATGTATTCGACCTGTAGGTTCAACATTTGTTTTAACCTCATGCCAACATATTGTTGAGAGCAAAATGGTCGCAACAGAAACCTATTTAAAACCCTAGAAAGTGCAGAAACAATTTGACCATGCTATTGCCTCAGTTAGCTTACACTATTCAAGCACCTAGACTCTTCAACTGGTGTATAGCCCAGTAGAGTAAGAGAGACAAAAACAATAATCAAACTATGACTTTGTAGAGGCAGTGCATGTCTTTGGTATCTGCAGCCAAACATTTACAGGAGGTTGCAACAGATCCCCTATAGTCTGGTGTTGTGCTATTCTAGCTATAATTATAACCAACCAAGTATGTACACCATACAAGTGAGAACAATTGCATGATTAGGAATGCTAGTTGGTGGAGTTTTACTAGCCTACTTTTCTTTGAGATATTGAGACACCATAATTTCTAAGAAAAAAGGAAAGGTTTTATATGTTGATCTCCTTAATCAGGTTCTCTTCTCTTCATAATCCTAATCCGAAGTTTAGGAATTTGTGATTTGTCCATGTTGATCAGTTTTTTACCTGAACTTGGCAACTCATTAAATGACTGAAATGTGCGTGTACCTGCAAAAGTGAAAGATAGGTTAGCAAAAACGTTAGCAACAATGTTCCGGCCCTTAGTATATGCTGAAAGACAACATTGTAGTTGTTCTTTATATGCTTGATCTTCCTTACTTCAGCACCTATACACCAAGGAGTTGCCCATTCGCCATCAATTATCTTCCTTATTACTAAGGAATCCGTCTCCATAATCAGTGGATGTAGCTGCCTTTCCACACAGTATGTCAACCCCTCCACAATTGCCTTTGCTTCTGCCACTAAGTTAGTTGTCTCTCCTATCTCGTGTGCTTTTGCAAACACCAAATCGCCAGCATGATCTCGAACACAAAACCCATATGATCTTGGACCACGATTGCCTCTTGATGCACCATCAATATTGCATTTGAACCACCCTTCATAAGGAAGCTGCCATGTAACTGTCTTAGTCCCCACATATAGCTTGTAGCCTTCAAAGAAGCTGATCATATCTGACCATAGAGGAGGAATTCTGGACAGCCATGGGTACCTCATCCTAGCTAGATAATGTAAATTCTTATTCACTGCATGAATCACCATATTGCAAGAAATTGCACCACCATACTTCATCGTATTTATCTTCTTCAAAAGTTCCCATATGATTACAGCTGGAGCTGCCTGATATAATGGCGTTAGTTTAGGACATCACTTTGCATTCCACCATGTTCTTATTACTTGACGTACCTGTACCAGGTTGACCACTAAACCTGCTGCTTGAAGGAAGTTTCTCCATACTCTAGTTGCAGTTTCACTAGTTAGGAACAAGTGTTGAAAAGTCTCTTCTTGTGGTTGTGAACAACACCAACACTTAGATACTACCAAATACCCACTTCTTCTCCACAAATCGTCAGTAGGAATCTTCCCATTCCACAATCTCCATAAGAAGAATGAGATTTTAAAAGGTAGACCTTTAGTCCATATCTTATTGTAGTCAGGATTTACATGATCTCTATGCCTCAAAATATTCCAAGCACTACTAACAGAGAAATTTCCTGAGGGTGAAGGCATCCATCTAGGAACATCCCAGGAATCGTCAGTAGTGCCAAATATGACTTCTTGCCTAATATGTTAAGCAATGTCCGCAGGGAAAGATTGCGCTAGAAGTTGCTCATCCCATGTATCATCCACTCTCAATTCAGCTACTTCCTGCATATCTTCATTGATTGTATAGTCATTTGGAACAATATGGTACAGAGCTCCTAGACCAGTCCAATTCTCATGCCAAACATTAGTAGAACCCCTATTCATTTCCCATAGTATTTCGTACACCACCTCTTCCCTAGCCTCTAATATTTTCCTCCATACATGATATCCTTGTCTATTTATTAATCCAAATAATTTAATGGATCGGTCCATTTAGGCATCCCAAAGCCCTTGAATCTAGTGTCTTCAAATAATATATTTAGTGTCTAAATCTAGTGTTTCTATCTCCTTCTGCAAACCAGGACATTCCTGCTTTTTGTTTCCAAAATTTTTCCTCTATGCTCAGGTATCTCTTTAATTCAGATTGTGCCTTCAGAAGTAAAATTCTATTCTCAACTGTGGGTTCTTGTTCAAACAACATTTCCTTTATTCTGATCACATCTTCCCTTAAAGCTAGTTTCTTGAAGATGTCCCCGTAAGTGAGCCTACTCCATTTTGAAAGAGCAATCTTAACTCTTTTTAATTTCTGTTTGAACATCCAGAAGGGGTCACCTGTGACATCAGCCTGCCAATTCTGTCGAACCACCTCCTTAAAAGAGGTATATTTTGTCCATAAATTTAGAAATTTGAATGGTTTAGTAAATGTGGTAGTCACGTCACCACATGTCATAAACAGAGGTGCATGATCCGAGCCTATTCTAATAAGATGTTCGACCTCTGTAGTTGTGAATAGTGATTGGAACGGGGAATTGATAAAGATTCTATCCAGTCTTTTAAATATGCATTCTGCATTTGGCCTCCCATTCCACCATGTGAAGGGACTTCCTTTGTACCCAGTGTCAAAGAGTTCACATGAGTTTACACAGAAGGCAAAGTCCTCATATTCTTGAGGGTAGACTAGAAGCCCTCCAATTTTCTCTTCTTCACTCAAAAGCAGATTAAAATCCCCTTCAACTAACCATGGTAGTTTCATATCACTTGCAAGGTAGTATAAATTGTCCCATAATTCTAGTCTGTCCAGTGCTGAGCACTTTGCATAGACGAAAGTCATCATGATATATTTATCAATATCTTGATAATAGACTCTGATAGTAAGTTGTTGTTCTGTGTCAATTACCAATTCCCACTGCTCGACTGAATCCAGAAAATGCCATATCTTGCCATTGACATTTGAAATGGAACCATCCATGCCAAGTCTCCTCCTGTAGTTTTGAATAAATCTTTGATTTTGAAAAGGTTACATAAGTGTTATAACAAAAAAACCATGTTCCCTTTGCATGTTGATAACTCTCTGAGAGGCATGTTGTGTTTTAACAGACCTAATATTCCATATGAGTGTTTTAATCATCATCTAGTCGTGGAGGCTGCCGCTTTGGGCAGTATTCTTATAGGTGGTAGTTGTTCCTTTAATTGGTTTTGCCTCTTTCCTTTCTTCCCCTGTTTAGTAGACAACCTAGGTGACAAATCTCCTTCTCTTCCAATAGCCTTAAAGTTCCCAACAATAGATTCATTGTTACCTTCATCTTCTAGTTGCTCTCTATCAACCAAGGCAGTATAAAATTCCATTTGGTTGTTGGTTGTGTGTAATAATGTCATGCATTACATGATTTGGGGATTTCAATGGTACAATTACTTGGATCTGTATTAGAGATCATGTATCTGATGAACAAGCGATAGACAGTGTATTAATTGCAGTTGACTCATTTGGTACAATAATTGTACTATTCTGTTCATATACAATGATAACATCCTTCCCAACAACATCTTGGGGTTCTGGAGAATCATCACTGACTCTGTCATGTGATGTGGTTGCCACTATTGGTCCTTAAATATTGGCTAGTAGTTTTCCAGTTGTGTTGCTGCTCAATGCATTGTTGGGTAACGTATTATGAAACTGTTCTGGGATTGGCTTTTCCTTAGGATCATTAACTCTGCATATTGTTTGTTTCCGTGATCCATAATTCTTCAGTTCAGTCCCTAGTTGTACATAACCTGTTGTATTGCCATTAGGCACAAGGGATTCCATACATGTTTGTGCGGGCATATCCTGGCATGAATGGTTGAGTGTAACATTAAGGATTTCCTTATGCAGTCCAAAACTCCTTTGAACCCATTCAAAAGTATTTTCCTTTGTTACATCTGGTGCTACGCCAACAATTGTAGCAGTATTGTTTATGCCGATTCTTGGGTCTTTTGGATTGTCACTGGATTTGTCAGTAGTCCTTATATGTTGGATCTCTTGAATTATATTTGTTTCCACTGTTTGATGCTTGTGCTATTTGTCGTTTATCTGGTCCTTGCCATTGTTATCTCCATCAGTTGCAGCATCAATACCAGTATACCTGGCACTTGGTTCTGCCATATTCTCCAGAGCACTTGCTCTTACAATTTGAGAATTGGTCTGTGAGCCATGGTTCTGAACTTTTGTGGTTATCTGTTTTGCATTCATTTGTTCATAAGACTGTTTGTGTTTCTCTTGCTTGTTTTTTTGGTTGATACCCTTGAAATTATTCTTCTTCTAAGATTTCCATTGATCCTTGGGGTGGTTTGCATTTATTGGTTGATGTGCTGTAGGTTTGATTTTGCCCAATTGTTCTTCATTTTGGTCTTGTACCACTACTCTTTGGTTGTAGTTTTGTTCTTTGTGTTGCCCTGGTATGTTCTGCCCCTTTTGATATTGTATTCTATTTGCTCCTTCAGTATTGTTTGGTATCTGTTTGTTTTTATTTTGTGGGGTTTCAGTGGCTACTTTTTTCTAGTCTTCTTCTTCTTCTCTTTCTTGAATAGGGAATGATTAGTCTTCATGTCCTAAGTGCTTGCAGTGTGAGCAATATGTTGGGAGATCCTCATATACCACTTCTAGCCACTGTCCATCCCCATTGACATCCTGATCTTCATCAAAACCTAGCCAAACATGATGAGGCTTGAGTTGAGTCAAGCCAACCTGCATTTTGACTTTAGCTACACTTCCTCTTTTTTTCTGCATAGAGGCTAGGTCGAGATGAAAGACCTTCCTAATAGGAGACAACAGTACAGATAGGACCTCCATGTAGTAAAAATGCCATGGTAATTTAGGAATGACTATCCAAACAGGAACAATTGGGTTATCCTCATTTGGGTTAAAGTTTGGAGTCAAAGCTTGTAGTTCCATTCTTTGACCTTGTATGTACATGAAAGTTTTTGTCCAGATAGTTGTGTGATCGTACTAATTGTCTAAATCAATGTAAACTGTACGCGCATTGAAATAACCTATTTTAACTCATCCTCTTAGTTCTGTTTGTGCTATGAAAATTCTCCTGATCACCTCCATTCGAGGCATCGTGTTATGGAATTTCCCTACAATTGTAAATTGGCATCTGGATGCAAGTATAATCATGTAGTCCTTCCTAGTAAATATGACAGTCGGTTGGCCCTGTTTGGTAGTTATTTTTGGGGGTGTGAAGTCTATTGGGATTATTTCTGCTGCTTGCCTTGCTCTTTATTTTGTAGCAAGTTAATGAGTTATGGTAGGAGGTGACGGGGCATGATAAGTAGTTGGTTTAGGTGGCTGGGCAGTAGCTTCTATTTGGTTTAGTTTGGTTGCTGATTTTGTTGAGTAAAACTGGATACTTTGGTGGACATTTGCAGGTCGTTGTACGGAGTGTGTGTGTTTTGCTATATAAAAACTGGTTAATATGTTTGGATGTGTATTTTCAGTAGATGTACTGATTGTTTGATTATAGTGTTTGGTATGCTGTGTAATTTCTTTTGGTGTTAGCATCTGAGTATTAGTGTGATGGTGCTTAGTCTTAGTATTATTTTTATTTTGAAAAACAGGTGGTTTGTCAAAGTTGGTGGAGATCTTAGGGAAATTTGTTGGCATTGATATTTGAGTGAATTGGGGATTAGTTTGAGTATTGAAATTTCTAGTTAAGTCAGTATTTGCTATATTAGACATATGTGCTGCCGAGACATTACCTGAAGATGCCAAGTTTGCTGTTGTAGTGATTGGTTGCCCTTGAGTAGTAGGAGTGGTTGCGATTTCCTTTTCCTTATCAATAGAGATTATCTCGACAGGTGAAGCACAGGGAATTCCATGGGCAGTCAATGGATGTTTCAACTTTTTCGCCAGTGGTCGAGTATCAATGATACCAACTGGAGTTTGATCCTGGACATTCTGGCGATCTTCAGCAGCACGTGGATAATTGTTTTTTTCCAGTTGAGTTTCCACAAGGGCTAGGACATTAGAAGAACCAGGGACTCCATGGGTGTCATGTGGCGTTGTAGGTGACTGCCTTTTATCGCCCTCATTTGTTGTGTTTTCTTTCAAATTCTCCTGACGACTAATCTCAACATGACTTTGTGAAGCAGAATCATTCATATCTTCATCAACATTAACATTAAAACTGACCCTGGCATTTCATCAAGCAGATGGCGTGTGTGTGTCTGTGTCTGTGTGTTCTGTATTCTGCCAGGTTGATTCAGGTTGTTCATCGTGGTTGCTATTTGAAGAGTTGGGATCAGTATCCAGATCAATTGGAGTATAGTGGAATTAGTTTTGAACATTTTGGGTATCTGTCACCCTATGCGCAATCAACATCTGAGTGTTGTCGTTGTACATCTGTTTAGTGTCGTTGGTTCGTTTATTGATGTTGTCTGAAACTATGTGTATCGATTGTAATTGAGGTGTTGAGTAATCTCCATGGTTTTGAATCGGCTGATTTGGTTCAGAAACAGTACCGTACGTTATAGCTATCTCCAGTTGTTTTTTGGCATATTTATCGATCCGTCATTGTTGACAATTGCAGCAGATGGGGAAGAAGCAATAAGAGCGACCATGTGGGGTTTGTGCGCAGAGTTGTTATGCGATTGTTGGAGCTGGTCCGGTGGCTTTTCACCACCGGACGATGGCGCAACGACCATTTTGTGCGAAGTGTTGCTGTTGCTGTAGGTCTCCTCTTTAGAGAGAACTAGGGTTCAGAATATTTGGTGGGTAAACAGATTGATGTATATTTTCAACCTTTTTGGGTGATCTTGGAGAAGAATTTTTTCACTCAACTTGGGGTAAGTGTTCTTGACTCCCAATTGATTATATTCCATGAATTAATCTTCGTTTTTAGCGTTAGATTATTGATGTTTCAAGAGAAATCGAGGAAAGTTTCTACAATTTCAGAAAATGAATTTTCGAGATTTGAACATCGATTCGGAGTCAGATTTGAGTGAAATTAGTATGGTTGAACTCATAATTGAATGAGTTGTCGGATTTTGTGAGTTTTGTCAGATTTCGAGACGTGGGCCCCACTGTTGATTTTTCGAGTGTAGTTGGGAGTTTTTGTAAATTGTTAAGTTGTAAACATTGGAGTATATTGTGATTAATTTGCGCATTGTTTGAATAGATACATATCGTTTGTCTTGAATTAAGGATATAGGAAGCGTTCGGAAGTTGATACGCGCAAAATGGAATTTCTAGAGCATTGTTTAACTTGCTCGGCATTGTATTCGGCTTGTTCGAGGTAAGTAACTCTTCTAATCTTGGAGCTAAGGGTATGAACCCTGATTATACGTGTTGTGTGTTTGGTGTTGAGGTGACACACATGCTAGGTGACGGGCGTGTGGGCGTGCCCCGAGTGAACTGTGTCTCTTTTATTCTTGTGGTACTGTGTAGTTACCTGAACTTATCTGTAATCATGAAATCTCTACGTACTAGAGTTATTGAGTTGTGATTCATGTTAGAAACCATGTTTAGGCTGCATGCTTATTCGGTTGGGACCTATTGAGGTCGTTACTACTGTTGAGTTATTTGCTTACATGGAAATTTCATACTCAGTCATGTTCATTAATTTCATATCATATCTCAGTCTCTGTTGCTACATAGTGACACATTATATCATCATTTTTGGGCTAGTTTCCTGACATTGTGAGCCCGAGAGACTGGAGAGATTGATGACTGAGTGAGGCCGAGGGCCTGATTGTGAGGATATTGATACTATGGCACGTGAGTTGTCCATGCAGCATGTGAGTTGTCCGTGCAGATCCAAATATTGATACTATAGCACGTGAGTTGTCCGTGCGGTTTATAGCGCTTGGGCTGAAGGATCCCCTCCGAAGTCTGCACACACACACCCAGTGAGCGCGGTTGCTTTATATTGAGGGATGGATCTTCCCCTCGACATGGATCTTGTCCGAAGCATTTATACATGGGGACAGATCTTTCCTAGGGGCTGGATTGGCCCTACTCATAACTGAGTGACTGATGGTCAGTTGAGATATATATTGCGGGATGGATTTTCCCTGGGCCGGATTGGCCATATGCAACACTGAGTGATTGAACATGATGAGTGAAAAGTGTGAGACAATGAAATTGAGTACTCTGAGAGTGTGAGTACATGAGTTCATCTATGAGGGTATTCATATTACAAATCTTACTAGAACTGCTCATTTTTTATCAGAAGCTTGTGATTTAGTTTTTGATGCAGCAAGTAGGGGAAAACAATTATTAATTGTTGGTACCAAAAATAAAGCAGTTGATTCAGTAGAGTGTGCTGCATTAAGGGCCCGGACCAGCCAAAACCTCAAGCAAGGGATTTGAAGAACTTTATCAATGAGCTGGGACTAATAGCAATATTTCCTTTGGGACCACATTATACATGGTAAAATAAAGGGGATCCTTGTGATTTTACATCTGAGAAGCTAGTATCAATAGACATTGAAGAAGGGATGGTTCCTGATACGGTTCATTGACTTGGACACATGACATACATGCATAGAGATGTAGTTTCCTCATGTTGTATGGTATAACATCATTCATGACTTTTCACACATATTACACTGGCTATCTGGAAAGAAAATGAAACATCTTATTTATTATTGGAAGGAGTTTTGGGAAAATTACTATTTTCAAACTTACTCATATTTTTGGCAACTTCGGTAAACGACTTGGGTTTTCACTGATAGACTTGAAAGGCAGAACTATTTTCAGAAATCACGTTTTAGTTGAGCATTTTATCTCTGAGTTACTTCTTTTATTACTTGCTTTTTGTTGTTATGGACTGTTGTTGCCTATTGGTGTTTGGCCCAACCTTTGTTCCAGCTCGTCACTACTTTTAACTTAAGGATAGGTTTGTTATTTATTGAGTACATGGGGTCGGTTATACTCATACTACACTTCTGCACCTTGTGTGCAGATGTTGGTTGCTGATGTTTCTTTGATCGACAGGAGCTGGAATTGAAGACGTACCCGCGCTCCGGTTGTAGCTGCCTCTTGTTCATGGTAGCCTTAGATTTATAAAAATCTATTTATGTACATTTTGAACAGATGATGTATTTATTTCATATCAGCTTTGTAAATTCTAATATTAGAAGCTCATGATTTGTACTACCAGTTCTTGGGTAAATGTATCAGTTTCATATATTTTCTTTTAATTAATTGCCTTATTAATTTCATTGGAATTGGTTTGTTGTTAATTGGCCTAGTGGGTTGGGTTAGGTTCCATCATGGCTAGATGGATTTTGGGTCGTGACAGGGTTTCCCCAATGGACGTGCGAACAGTGGTGCGATACCCGAGCAATTATATCCTGCCATTGTTTGTAGTTGTCCACCATTTTCCTTAATATTTTCTTGATGTTCTTGTTGGCGGCCTCTACAGCTCCATTCACTTGCGGCCTTTATGCTATAGAGTTTCGATGCTTGATCTTGAATGTTTCACACATAGCTTTCATCAAGTCACTGTTGAGATTAGCGGCATTATCAGTAATGATTGACTCGGGTACTCCAAATTGACAGACAATGCGATCCCAGACAAAATCCGCTATGACCTTCTTAGTCACAGCCTTATAGGACGTGGCTTTAACCCATTTTGTGAAGTACTCTATGGCCACCAAAATGAACTTGTGTCCATTTGAAACATAGGGTTCAATTGGTCCGCTGACATCCATGCCTCAAGCAGAGAAAGGCCAGGGCGAACTCGTTGCATTGAGTTCGCTGGGTGGCACTCGTATCATATCAGCATGTATCTGGCATTGGTGGCACTTTTGAACATAATTGATGCAGTCTGTCTCCATAGTCATCCATAGTCTTGATACATGCTAAACATAGTCTCTCAAGACTACTTTTTGAAGCCATAATCTTGATATATGCGGAACATATTTAGTGCAGTATGTCTCTATATTCATCCACAGTTTATCTCATGTTCTATAAATGGGCAGCATCCTTATACTTAAAAATCATCAAGATTAAGAGTAGTCTTGAGAGAGAGACCCAAGAGTGGGAAAAAGAGAAAAACGTGTAAGAGTGCATGTTTAAATTAGGAAAGAGTTCCTAAGTGTATTTTCAAGAGTGAAAACACCTAAGGCTAAGAGTATTCTTTGAGAGAAAACCTGAAGGTCAAGAGTGATCTTCTTTTGTACGTGGTTGTACTTTGAGTTTGAGTTTCTTTGTATGCTCGAGTTAAATACAAAGTTGGGAAGAGATTCCTGTAAATTGTTTCTTGTGTTCTTGTTAATTTACCGTTGCCTTACTTTAAATTTGTTGCCTAAACCAGTTCAATAAGGCTTACTATGTTGAAGCTGCTCGAAAATATTCTAAGTCCAAAGTTGTTGTAATTTTGGCCAGAGTGTTGGATATGCTGAAGTCAAGTGAGGGACTTGGCTGCCGCACAGGCAGGTTTCAACGAACAGAAACCACGCCCGTGACAAAAGACAAGGTGGCTAATATGTCTGCAAATTCATTATGAATCCTTGGAACATGCTTGAATTCTATCTTCGTGAACCTCTTGATAAGCTCTTGTACACAATGCAAGTATGGGAATATTTTGGTATTCTTAGTAGGCCATTCTCATAGAACCTAGTGCACCAACAGATCAGAATCTTCGATTACCAGCAACTTCTGAATGTTCATGTCGACGGCCAACTTGAGTCTCAAGATACATGCCTCGTATTTTGCCATATTATTGGTGCACGGGAACCTGAGTTTTTTAGGATACCGGGTAATGTTGACCGGTTTCTGACACTAAGATAGCTCTGATGCCCACTCCCTTGAAGTTTGCTTCTCCGTCGAATAATATCCTCCAACTGTCTTATGCTTTGGTAATATTGTTTCCTACAAATGATACCTCTTCGTCGGGAAAATACATCTTCAGTGGTTTGTATTCTCCGTCTACGGGATTTTCTGCCAAGTGATCAGTCAATGCTTGCCCCTTCTGAGTTACATACTCGATGTCGAACTTACTCAGCAATATCTGCCACTTTGCTAACTTACCCGTAGGCATGGGTTTCTGAAATATGTATTTTAGCGGATCCATCCTTGATATGAAATATGTAGTGTATGCACAAAAATAATGTCTCAACTTCTGGGCTATCCATGTCAAAGCACAGCAGATGCGTTCTAACAAAGAGTATCGGGCTTCATAAGGCATGAACGTCTTGCCCAGATAATATATCGCCTGCTCCTTCCTTCTAGTTTCATCATGTTGTCCTAGAACGCAACTAAAGGCCCCATCCAACACAGATAGATAAAGCAGAAGAGGTCTTCCTGGTTCTGGTGGGACCAACATGAGCGGTTTAGATAAACACTCCTTTATTTTGTCGAAGGCTTTCTGGCATTCTTCAGTCCAGCTTGTTCCAGCATATTTCCTCAGTATTTTGAAGATTGGATCATATATCACCGTTGATTGTTCTATAAAACGGCTGATATAATTGAGGCGCCCTAGAAAACTCATCATATCTTTCTTATTCTTTGACGGTGGCATGCCCTGGGTAGTTTTGATTTTTGATGGGTCTAGCTCAATACCTCGGCAACTGATGATGAAACCTAACAATTTTCTAACAGGGACTTTGAAGGCACATTTTGCAAGGTTCAACTTCAAGTTGTATTTTCAAATCCAATCGAATTTTTTTTTCAGGTCTGCTATGTGATTTGAACTCCTTTCAGATTTGATGATAACATCATCCACGTACACCTCTATTTCCTTGTGTATCATGTCATGGAAGATAGTCGTCATGTCCCTCATGTAGGTGGCCCCAACATTCTTCAAACCAAACGACATCATTTTGTAATAATATATTCCTCATGGTGTGATAAAGGCGGTCTTTTCGGCATCCTCTTCATCATCCAAATATGATGGTATCCTGCGAAGAAATCCACAAAAGATTGGAGTTCATGCTTGGTGCAGTTGTCAATCAATATGTGTATGTTAGGCAGCCAGAAATCATTGTTAGGGCTTGCTCTATTCAGATCTCGGTAATCGACACATACTCTAACTTTCCCATATTTCTTTGGAACCGACACAGTGTTGGCTAACCGAGTCGGGTTATTCGACCACTCGGAGAACCTTGGCTTTGATTTTCTTGGTGACCTCCTCCTTTATCTTCAAACTCATATATGGCTTGAACTTTCTGAGCTTTTGCTTTACCGGTTGACACATGGGATTGGTGGGTAGCTTGTGAGCTGCTATGGATGTGCTTAGCCCAGTCATATCATCGTAGGACTGATGACGTCCAAATCCACTACTAAAAAGTAAATGGACACTGTCATATGCAATATAATTTACCCAACTATGAGTCGGGGTCGAATCCCACAAAGAACAATATGTAGGCGATTAGGCGCGTAAGAGAATTATCACTTAGTATGCTAAGCCAAACACTTAGAAAAGTTTTGAGAAAATATTTATAATTAATTGCCAAAATGTAAACTAACCTAGATATCAAGTAAAATGATCAATGGCTACAAGCATGGATATACGGGGAATTACACTCAAGTAAAGATCCAATGTATCTCACGATTTTACAAATATGAGCGAGTTTATGTTAATTAGCCTAGGATAATAATTCTATATTAGCTTCTTCCGAAGACTAATAAGTTTTTCTAATTGAATTATCCCTAAAACAATTAAGAGATTAAGCACACCCGAATATGTCTACACGTAGTTCAATCCTATCCCTAGGTAGAATCTATAAAGTGAGGGTTAAATCCTAAAGTTCTTGTTAATTAATCTTTTCCAACCCCAAATTATCTTTTCCGAAATTAATTTGAAGTAAATGGGCGAGTCCTAGGGTTAAGTAACCCCTTTGGAAACATTAAAGAACAAGAATAATTAAATAAACAATAACTCACTTCATAATAAATAAAAATCGTTCCATACATAAGCACAACAAGATATTTAATCCACACTTTAAATATGAATATTCCCATAAACAAGATTCAAGTGTTGGAAAAAATACTACATACTTAAATATACAATACAAAGCAAGGAAATGAAGAAATGAACATAAATGTGTAAGAAATTCTCAACCAAAAGCTTCAAATATTCAAGACCCAAGTGTGTGTGCAAGAACCCTAGCTCCAAAACTTATCTTCTCTAGTCAAGGAGACTGAAAATTAAGCCTAAGATCTGCCAAAGATCTGTTTCCAATAAGCTAGGTTGTGTATTAAAGGGTTTGGGATAGTAAAAATGTGAAATGCCAAGTCTGAAGCCGGTTGACTGCACTACGGAAGAATGATCATAGGTGCGGTTCCGCTTATGCAGATACTAGCTCGCAAAAGCGACATTTGGTGGAAAATATTTACTCCGTAGTAGCGGACTTCACACGCAGAAGCGCAATCGCAAATGCAGACATAAGGCGCAAAAGCGCTATCGCATAAGCGGTTCTCCAGTCGCAGGTGTGATATCTGCCTCGCATGCCTTCTTATGCAGATGTGAATCTTTTCTCGCAGATGCGAGACCGCACATGCGCACCTTTTCTCGCAGATGCGAGACCACTGGAAATATTTGCACTACTTTGATGTTTTTTTGCACAAATCCACTTCATTTAATCTCAATTCTCTTCAAGACTTCATTTAACTGAAAATCTAGCAATACACACCATAAAAAACTTCATATTATAATCAAAGGACACAAAATCTAAAGAAAAAGGACTAAAATAAATAGTAAAATCACCACTCGCCAACACCCCCAACTTAAAGTTTTTGCTTGTCCTCAAGCAAATCAAAACCAAAATTTCAATGAGGTTCTACCATTTAAAGCACAAGTAGCATCGCTATCATTTACAAATCACATTCTCCAATTAAGCACCATACTTATGGTTTTGGTTGGTACTAATAATTAGGTTCAAGGATGTGAATCTCAACCAAATGATTCCCTCATTTAAAAACATCTTCAAGAATTCAATGGAGTTTCAAAATAATCAAGTGACAACAACCAAGCCTCAAGAAGTGACTCAAAAGCACTAGTCTACTACATATGCTCAATTTACACAATTCGGAATATATCAATGTCACTAATCCATCATAATCCATGTGCCATCACAAGAAAGAAAGTCCCAAAATCACCATATTTACAATAACAACGCAAGGGACAAATGAATAAAGACACTCACACTCAACAAAGAATTTCAAGTTTTACAAAATATCATGCCATAAGCTTGCCCTTATTTTAATTCGCCGCTTTTTCAAGAACATTCAGTTGGAGATCTCATAAGGTCTTTTTAAGCTTGTAATGTAGGTTTACGGAGGGTTAGGATAAGCATTTGGGATACAAGTGACTACACCTTCCTTGAACACTACTCACATTTGTCTTTATTTTTGCACTTTGCTTTTTTTTATACCACATAGCCCTTATCTAATTTTCTCAATACTCCATATTTTTTTAATACAACTATTTTCCTTTGGAGCCTGAGTATCTTCATATAAACAACTTTGAGGTATATGTTTCTACACACAATATACATCTTTACCATTTCCCAGTTAACACCCCAACTTAGACTTTTAGCCTCATTCTCAACATTCAAGGAGGGGCGGGTTCAAAAGAGGGAATTATTTCACAAAAGGGTAAGGTTTGTAATGAGGTAGCCAAAGAAAAGGTTAAAGGCTCAAATTGGGTAAACTAGTGATAAGATTTATGCAATGGTAGGCTCGAAAGGTTAAAGAGGCTTTTCAAAGATCACAAAGAATGCCTAAGGTCATCCCTCCAACCAAACATAATTAACATTAGCATTGAAAGACCAACCGGGTAAGTTCTAGATGATAAAAATAAATACAAAAATTATTTTTAACAAAAACTAACACACATGGCACATGAACTAATCAATACGGATCAATTTTACTTCTTATTAAGAGCAATTAGAGCAATATCATGCCAACTAGTGGGCAAAGAGTGACCAAATAAGCCAAAAGGTTATCACAAAAATTATTCTTCCCCATGCAACTTACTTTTTCAATTTACAACCAAAATTCTGAGTGGTATTCTTAATTCACACTTCACATACAAGAGACTAATTTTATTAGTACCAAACAATCCAAAAGTCTCCACATAACAAAACAAAACTAATTCCCTTAAGAAAGTCGTAATGTCATCCATCATATGGAAAAGTTACCTGGTTCAACACAAAAATATTTCTCGATAAAGAACCGTAGCATAAAGAAAACCCAAGGAAATTTATTGAAAAGTATATTACTACTAAAGAGATAAAAATAATATAAACTAAAAACTACTAAATAAAATAAAATAAACACTAAAAACTACTAAAGAAAATAAAATAACATAAGCAACTAATACTAAAGGAACAAAAATAACATAAACTAAAAACTACTAAAGAAAATAAATAAATAAATAAATAAAAATAAAATAGAATAACAAAAGTGACTAATCCGTAATTATATCCCATCACAACTACGCCTGGCAAAGGCACATGATAAACAATAGTAAAATAAGCCCGGCAAGGGCACACAATATCCATACCAAAGAATAAGCCCGACAAGGGCACACGTTAAGCATCAATGTACAAATAAAGTATACTCCCTAAAGCCACCCCCAACTAAAAACACTGTAGTGTCCTCACTGCACAATATCAAAATAAAATGAGAGAAAGTTGAGGGTCTCCCTGAGGTGTGCATCAGACTAGCAGACTGCGGGAAAAAGGCTCATCACTGCCGTGCATAGCTCTCGGCCTCACCATCATCGATATCATTAGTATCAGCATCAGCAGCATTCGATAAGAAGGAATACTCCTCACTATCATCTTTGTCCTTGACCGGTATCTTCTTGTTCGGCTGCCCCCGTTTGAAGATGGCCTTGATGACTCTCCACATCTTTATCATAAACTTGCCCTTATTATTATTTCTCACTTTCTCCTTTTTAAAGTCCGTCTGAAGATTGTCACGCCCTGAACCTGGGAGGCGAGACCGGCACCCGATGCCTCACCTATCCTTGCATACCAACTTGCGACTAAGGGACTCTGAACATATAATATCATACTTTGTCCATTGGCCACATTTCAAGACAATTGCGAAAGCTGACTAAACATCAATATAAAGTTGGGCTGACAAGGCCGTCATAACTACTACGGCTGGCAAACCAACAAATTATACATAAAAGGCATACAAGCCCAACATATTGCACTAACATACACGATATGTCTACAAGCCTCTACTGATGGATATACTGTGATCGGAACAGGGCCCCGACCTACGCATAACATACATACATATATACACAAGATGTACATAAATCTCTAGACCCGGCAACTTCGAAGGGCATGGAGCTTACCGATCAAGATGAACTCGGGCAACACCTAATGAGGAGGTCTACCCGTCTGTCTGTCTAAACCTGCACGCATGAAATGAAGCGCCCCCAGAAAAGGGACGTCAGTACGAAATAATGTACCGAGTAGGTAAGGCAATATACTGAAAGCTTAAACTGAATTGATAATATAATAATTGAAAGTAACTGGGAGTCAAAGATAATCTGAAGATATGGTCACCTGCTGATACTAACTCAACTCTCTCAATATAGTAAGTGAAATAGTTGTCCGGCCTTACAAGGCTCGGTATATATAACTACTCTGCCATAGTAGGCTCGTTCATAGGCGCTCGGCCATATTAGGCTTCGTATCTTGGCCAACTAGGCTCGCTCATAAGCGCTCGACCACAGTAGCCTCGGTATATAACTTACCATTTGATCAGAGGTTTCCCAATAGGGGCATGCCCATCGATTATAGCTCGATGGTAATAAAAATACTGTAATACTATATATATATAGGCTCTCTGCTCTCTTGACTGGAAGAAGACAATACTCAATTAAATATGAAGTCCCGATAAGGAGAATACTGTAATTTATGAGACTAGGATAATGTATATAAATTCGGGAATATGAACTTATATTTATGCCTCGTTATCAAACACATGTAATTATGAGATCATGTCAAAATGAAGGAAGGGCTTACCCTTAACATACCTGAGACGATTCTCTTGACAATCCCTCAAACAAACGTCAATTGCTACAACACGTAACGGTGGATCGAAGTAGGGAAAAATCCGTATGATGTTCTTGATAAAGATTATACTGTGCTCTCTTAGAATTGCAAATCTCGTTGCGATTACACCGAATAGATTTGTTGCAAATCTCTTAGAGTTGCGAATCCGAATTGAAGCTTAATCCGTCTCTTGCCATACTTAGAACCATACTTAATAAGGTAAATTTCTTAAAATTGTTGGATTTTTGTGGGCCCTACTTGACAGGGATGTCTTGACCAAATAATGTCCAAATTATGACACCTAGCTACATAATTTAAGAGTCATTTGATTGACTACATTTTTCTGCCACGTTTTTGGCTTTAAGATTATCCAATAACTTAATTAACTTTGTTAATCCCCCACTAATCTAATAATTAACCAATTACCCACATAATTACGAATTATCCAAAATTACTTAGAATACTACTCACTTTTAACATACTTCATGCACCTTACTATCATGGTCATGTGGTACCTTGTATGACACTAGTCCATAAATACCGGGTATTTATAGCCCGGACCATATTTTATCTCAAAATGCCAAACATCGACGAAATTCATTTTCATCGATTTGTTTACCCTCTCACCTTCACGAATTTGATTATCACTTGCTTGAAATAGTATAATACTTATAATCTCAAAATAATCTCATTCCCGAGCTTACATCGATTAACTTACGACGAAACTTTAACGTACGAAAATACGGGATGTAACATATCATTTTTCGAGCTTCCATCAATTTATTTATGGCGTACTTTCACACACGAAAATATGGGGTGTAACATCATTCCCCCCTTTGGAACATTCGTCCTCGAATGTTGACTGATGCACTTATTATTTTCGTAACTTATGTCTACTGAATACTTTAGTACTCTTCTTGCCATCTAGGTGGTCGGAATCCTCCCAATCTCGTTACTATTGCTACCTTCTATCATGCAGTATGTACGTCTTTGTCCTTGTATGTGTGCCTACATGACTCTTCTCTCGCCTTCCCTCCAGATTTTAGCCAATGTCTAGGCCTCACTTTGTAAACATATACAGAGCTTGATAAAATATCCCTCTAGGCATCAATAGGTATACTGAAGTTCTTCGCTCGGTACTTTGTTGAACTTATGAATATTACTATACCTTATTTCATAGATCCGTTTATCCATCCGTATGACTTTACTGCATCTAGGTAGGTCATACTATACCATGACCCTTACTTCGATTTATCGTTGCTAAGGTCTGCCACCAATCTCTAGGTTACTCTCTCGCTGCTTATCATGTATGTATAAATCTATGTCCTTTAATGCTTCCTCGTTACTGTTTATCTTAAAAATGACAGCCGGATCTCCTCTCATGTTGTCGAACTTTTATACATCTGTTGTTGATTCACCTTAATGTTGATCTATAATCTACCACTGATAACTTGACCTCTTATGTAACACTGCCGCTAGGGATCATGTCTTATCGGGGAACATCTGAAATGATTAGACTGATCCACCTGGGGCAATACCATGCTTCCATAACCGTATTTCATAGCATCCCAATATGATTCACCTTAGGTGGGTATTTTAATCCTGTACCCTTTTTTAAAAATCATTTCTCAATCGAAGGCCCAAACATCATCCTTTATTTATCACAATTACACCCTCATTCTATTACCAGGGCAGCATTCCATCTCTTCTAGATGCTACTAGTCTTAGATTTCTTTGAGTTCATTTAGGCTATACTGAGCTTTGTATAACTTAGAGAAACCATTAGCCCTTTTGTTTTCCTGGGCATAATTCTAAGGACTTACAATACTTTAGCTTGAGGCCTATACATGTCTATTTATACTACTCGCAACCTCCCTTTAACTTGCTTACACCATAGATTTGCTTATGTTATTCTAGAACATCAAGTGAGACATCACATTGTCTCTAACTCTTCTTTACTCTCTTGGCTAGATCTCTCGGTACCTACAAACCATAGGTTGGAAGATATGCCACTGACGTTGCCACTATCATTCCTGGATACTGAATCTCAGCGCCTCTAGCCTTTTGTCACAAGTACGGACTATTCACAACCTTCTGTATTTGAGTATCTCATACGTTGTTCACCTTTACCTTACTTACCTTAAAATCTCACATCACATCTTCTATCTCTTTCATGACCTCTCTTCCACATAGGTATAATTCACATCCACAACATGAACTTCTATTATAAAACTTGCACCTCTTTACATGATTCGGTGAGAGCTTCATACTGACTTCGTATGAGGCTGGTACACTTCTAACTGGCTTTATCATAGAGCCGTTATATAATATGGTTGTTGTACTATCTCTCTTGTACCTCTAATATTAAGAGTGATTCTGCAATGTTCTTAATAACGAGGTCTATAATTTTCTAGGTCCAATAATCAGACTCTTGATTTACTTAGTTGATGCGACTCTTTAGTTTCCTCTTCCTTCTGATCAGCCTTCATATAGGCTTAAGCTATTTTCCAATCTGCGGCTCATGGTATTTGTTATTGCTTTAGCCTTTCATGGACGCTATGGAATATCCATGATACAATCTTCTAATAATTCAATCCTTTGTTTATGATCTGGACTCAGTTCTTTCTTTTAACTTATACCAATTTTTTCTACGGCTGTACGATTGTCAACATATATGTTGCACGGTTAATACTCCGAAATCTTAAGTTCGTTCATAATATAACTAACTCTAGATTATTGATCGAATAATTCTATTCGTTCCTTCTCAGCTTTCTTTAAACGTAAGTTATTACTTTTCCTGGTCTTTCTGCCACATTGTTGCGTGAATACTTAGCTTATCTTAGTGCCCACGCATATTGGAATTCCATACAACTCATATGATCTTGACTATCACTTATGATTTTACTCCCCGTTCATTAATCATGGTAGGTGCCACTTTCTTATGGAGTGCATACAATGTTGTTGTGAGACTGTTGTTACACGACCATTTCCTATTTAGGTCATTGTGCTTAGGTTGAGCCTTTTTCCTTATTTCCTCAACTAATCTTTCGCTGTAGTACTTAGGGAGGGCCCTCTGTCTCTTGTAAAGCTGCGAGCTTATTACATCGCATACATGATAGAATTTGTGATGTTCTTTCTTACTTGTAATTATCCTTACTTACTTACCTTCATGCCCTTGTGCTCGTAGGGTTTCTTCTGAGCTGATATTTTGATTTTCTTCCCAGTGGCACTCTCTTTTATCTCCGTAACCCTCATACGGTACCGTTACTACCCCAACTTCTATCTTAATATTTCTCAAGGATCATGATGTCATAACTGCGAGGTTGAATTCACTATATTGGGTTTTACTATGTTTATCTTGCATGATCTGTTGATTCGTCTGTAACCTCCTGTCTAGCCATAACTAGGCTCTTCCTGAATCAACTACTAACTATTCATTGGCCCATTCTCATATTAATATTCCGCGTAATCTTTCTTGGGTCATTTACTTTGTCTTAACCTACGTCCCACACCGGCTCCTTATCTATGAATAACATCTCGGGAAGGAACACTTACTTCCTCTCCTTGACATCGTGTTTGTATAATGTTCTGGAATCGTAGCATATCTGTAGGACTTGAGTAAGTGCAATCTCATCGCTTTTTTATTTTTATCGTATTCTTTCTTTACCATTCCATAGTTACTAGAACCACTTAATTCTGACTTAATACCACATCACTCCATATTCCCCCCTGTAGGGGAGTACTAAGAATTGGAGCTACAACGATCTACCTATAGATGTTTTGCCTCTTTATTTTTGGCATCTTTTCACATCATCGATGACCCTTACTCACCTTGCGGTAATCCTTCTGTACCAAGGATAGTAAAATTCCTTACCTGCGAGGGTGACACTTAGTGTAACTGGCACACACAATCCCTTAAGCTTAACTTTGCTCACATTGCTTGCTTTAGGGAAGCGTTTTCCTGAATGACCATTCTCTGAATTTCTCATGAATCTTCTTTTGTTGTCCATTCAATTATCGCCGGAATGAAATCTGAAATTCTCATGATGCCGACCATTGTTAAATAACTCAGTCCCTAATTAATGTTTAGTTTATCTTGTTCATCAGTTCATACTAATTTCTATTACTCTAGGGTCTAACTTTTCCTTCTAGTAATCATGTTAGAGTCACAAACTAGTTTCTCGAAAAGAGGATATGAATTTATGGTCCATACTCTTTTGTTTTCACAAGGCTTGTCGTCTCTCGTCTTTTCCTTTACTTGACTATAGACTTTGTAATACTGTCATTTCATTTTTTTTTCTATCGTTGTCATCCATGTATCACATCTTACTCATAATGCTTTCTTATCTCTCTTCTTATTTCTCTGCTAATATTTCTGCCTATCATCAGTTCATTCTTTTGCTTTTAGCTCCTCTTGCTTCATTCATTGGCTCTTCGAGTTGCCTAGAATTCTCTCTCTACTAGGGACAGGAGCCATACTAAGGTAATATTTATTCCTTCCAGGATTCCAATGCCTGTCTTTGAGCATTCCAGTATTCATATCTAGCTATACTATTCTGGAGTGCACCATCTGGGTGTCTCACAAGGAGATCCATTAGCATATTTTCGATATACCTCGAAAATATCAACAAACGCAGACAATCCATCCATCATTTTGGGTTACTCTAACCCCAGTCGGATCCTGATATCCGTCCGTCTCTTAAACTATATCTGTTAGCTCCCATAAGGCATAACAGAGATGGGTATGGCCGATTGTACATACCTCTATTACCGTTGAAGGTAACTTAAAATGCTTATATTTCTTTGCCTGAGTTGCAAATACTGATAATCTTCATTAACTGGGTGCGTCGTACCCTTTTTCACCTTGCTTCTTTTACTTGTTGAAACTTGTATCTAGCTTCTAAATCTCTTATTCCTTTTTACCGTAAGAGTGGATAGATATTCTTGCCTTAGGGATCCTTATCAAGAAAGTTACACGTCTTAGTATCCACATATTCTGCTGCAAACCTTACATTTACTCATGATAAGCATGATGAAAAATCGAGTTCCTCTGACTCAATTCTTCCACAGCCATATTCAATCCCTTAGAAACCGTCTCTCTAGATGTCGGTATCATTGTATTACGAATATAATAGAATTTAGGAATCTGAATTCCTACAAGTGAGTTCTACCACACGATCTAGAGTAAGAAAAAAGAGTGACAATCCTAAATGCCCTGTAGCCTCCTATTTATAAGTGTGGTGCACGACACACCCATAAACAAGACTCTACTAGACATGGCTTGTAAAATCCCTAGGATAGAACTGCTCTGATACCGCTTTTGTCACGCCCCGAACCTGGGAGGCGAGACCGGCACCCGATGCCTCACCTATACTTGCATACCAACTTGCGACTAAGGGACTCTGAACATATAATGTCATACTTTGTCCACGGGCCACGTTTCAAGACAATTGCTAATGCTGACTAAACATCAATATAAAGTTGGGCTGACATGGCCGTCATGACTACTATGGCTGGCAAACCAACAAATTATACATAAAAGGCCTACAAGCCCAACATATTGCACTAACTGACATGATATGTCTACAAGCCTCTACTGATGGATATATTGTGATCGGAACAGGGCCCCAACGTACTCATAACATATATACATATATACACAAGATGTACATAAATCTCTAGACCCGGCAACTTTGAAGGGCATGGAGCTTACCGATCAAGATGAACTCGGGCAACACCTAATGAGGAGGTCTACCTGTCTGTCTGTCTAAACCTGCACGCATGAAATGCAGTGCCCCCAGAAAAGGGACGTCAGTACGAAATAATGTACCGAGTAGGTAAGGCAATATACTGAAAGGTGAAACTGAATTGATAATATAATAACTGAAAGTAACTGGGAGTCAAAGATAATCTGAAGATATGGTCACCTGCTGATACTGGCTCAACTCTATAAATATAGTAAGTGAAATAGCTGTCCGGCCTTATAAGGCTAAGTATATATAACTGCTCTGCCGTAGTAGGCTCGTTCATAAGCGTTCGGCCATACTAGGCTCTGTATCTTGGCCAACTGGGCTCGCTCATAAGCGCTAGACCACAGTAGCCTCGGTATATAACTTACCATTTGATTAGAGGTTTCCCAATAGGGGCCTGCCCATCGATTATAGCTCGATGGTAATGAAAATACTGTAATACTGTATATATCGGCTCTCTGCTCTCTTGACTGGAAGAAGACAATACTCAATTAAATATGAAGTCCTAATAAGGAGAATACTGTAATTTATGAGACTAGGATAATGTATATAAATTCGGGATTATGTACTTCTATTTATGCCTCGTTATCAAACACATGTAATTACGTGATCATGCCAAAATAAAGGAAGGGCTTACCCTTAACATACCTGAGATGATTCTCTTGACAATCCCTCAAGCACACGTCAATTAAGACAACACGTAACGGTGGATCGAAGTAGGGAAAAATCTGTATGATATTCTTGATAAAGATTGTACCGTGCTATCTTAGAATTGCAAATCTCGTTGCGATTACACCGAATAGCTTTGTTGCAAATCTCTTAGAGTTGCGAATCCGAATTGAAGCTTAATCCATCAATTTTAACACACTTCATGCACCTTACTATCATGGTCATGTGGTACCTTGTATGGCACTAGTCCATAAATATCGAGTATTTATAGCCCGGACCGTATTTTATCTCAAAATGCCAAACATCGGCGAAATTCATTTTCATCGATTTGCTTACCCTCTCACCTTCATGAATTTTCTTATCACTTGCTTGAAATAACATAATACTTATAATTGCAAAATAATCTCATTCCCGAGCTTACGTCGGTTATCTTACGACGAAAATTTAACGTATGAAAATGCGGGATGTAACATCTCATTTTCGGAGCTTCCATTAATTTATTTATGGCGTACTTTCACGCACGAAAGCATGGGGTGTAACCAAGATCTACATGTGCCTTCGACATGTTTCCATAGGCTGCCTCGAGTCTTCTAACAGAAGCTGCCTACTTTTTATGAGACTCTGCCTATTTTTTCTGTGAATCTAGGTAGGTCTTCATTTATTCCCTGGTAAAATATTCAGGCATAGGCTCAAAGTGTGAGGGGCCACTAGGGAGTTGTGACACTAGGTCACGAATAGAGGAAAGCTAGGAATTTAGCATCCTAAATGGTCCCTCGGCATGGGTAGCTTGTCAGTAGGACCCCTCACCTACAGTAATCTCCATTTTCTTCTTCTTGCTCTTTAACACACTGCCTTCTCCTATCACTCTCAATAGGTGAAAGGGTTTTTCTGCCGGTATCAAATGATCTCCATCCCATTTCTCAACCTGTGCATGCCGGCACAACTCTGTAATTAATGATGGAAATATCAATATCGAGCCACCTTGAAGCATATACTTCTTCATCTACCGAACGATGTAGTGACCGACATTCACAGGAATGCCATCAAGAATGCAAGCAATTATTAGGGCCATGGTATATGTGACATCAGACATGTTCCCACAAGGAGACACTCTGTTCGCAATGATATACAATCATATTTTTTCTTCGGCTGTGAAATCACCACATTTGATGCCCTTTTTCTTTTTATCCCAAGTCACTCTTTGACCTGTAGGACAAAGCCTTGAGACTAGCCAATCACCATTGTCGCATGTGTCTCTTTTTTGTATTGGCTCGAGCGAATGATTTGGGAGCCCGTAGACATCATTTATATCTTCAACTACAAATTTCACAATCTTTCCCCTTATTGTAAGTTCATGGTTTTGGAAATGTCTATGCCTTAACTTGGCGTAAAGTTCCCTAACCCATTCCTCATTGGCATTACATGGAGTAGGGATGAAGCAGGTCCAGCCACTTGAAACTAGCCGTCCATGAAAATTAGGAACAAACTCGGCCAATTTGTCATCGGCAATTCCTTTCTCAAGTTTGATCTCCGTCATGAGGAGATTATCATAATACAGGCTTTGACAATCGGCCGACAAGAATCTGTTGGTATCATAGTTCAAATCATCAGCTACTTCTTCAATTTCATGATCAAGCGCCGCATTTTCGTTCATGTTCGGGTCCATTTTAAGCTTAAAGTACCTTAATAAATCAAAACAAGGTTAGTCGGGCATTAGATGTATCTTAACCAATTAAAAGCACATAAACTAGGCCAAAGAACCTAGCCAAACGAGCTCCGAAATCTCCAGTTGCAAAGCTACTAGAATTGCAAATTTCTACCAGTCATCGCACCAATGGAAGGTTTGTTGCAGGTACAGGCGCACGTCTGCGAAATGTGTTTCGCTTTTGCAAACTTCCACTTCTTAACATAAATCGGACCTGCGGAATAGGCATCGCAGGAGCGAGGCCACATGTGCGACCCTTTTTGCGCATCTTTGGTGTTCACCAGAGGGTTCAAAAGCCCAGCAACTGTCGACTCTTTTCAACTTCAAACATGATATTGGCATATAATTTATACTCAAGAATTTTAAATTAGTGCAATACAAGAACAGACGACATGACTCCACATGATTTCAAGGCTAATGGCAAGATTATTTTACTTGGACATTTTGTCGAACATATGACAAGCACAGAGTGTATTGACTTTTCTTAAAACAATTTGGGTAATTAAGACTTCCAAAATTTCTTTTCAGTGCACCAAGAAAACACACTACACTCAACCAATTTCCTAACCCCTAATATTAACACTAATTAGAGGGAAATGGGAATTAGGGGATACGGCCATGGAAACTCATAAATGAAGGAGAAGAAGAATAAAGGAGAAGTAGAGTGGAGGTAAAGATTTACCTTAGTTGTCTTGTGTGAGAGCAATAGATTGAACGAGAATTAGTTGCCTTGTGTGAGAGATGAGAGGTAGTTTTGAGTTTGGGGGAAAAAGAGTTAAGAGTGTTACCTGATGAAATGAGGGCTTGGTTCATTAACTTTCCCAAGCACCGCATTTACCATCGTGGCACGATGTGAATCAACTTTCCCACTTTTCTCGCCACTTGGACGATATGAATTGGGCACCTAAATTGGAATCAAACTTGTTACCACGAGCAACGGGAGGTGGTAAGTAGATGATCAAGCCAAACGTTAATTTCTTCATTTTGCATTTATTGGCTTTCTTTTGAGGAGTGTCATTTTGCGTTCTTGAATATTCAAATTGCAAGATGTATGGCTCTTGTCTTTCTTCTTTACACTCCCACATGGATTCACATGGTTCAATTCCCATATCACCATACAAGTCCAAAGTTGAAAAGTGCTTGTAATGAGAAATCAAAGTCCCAACTTGCAACGTTTTTCCGATTTTTTCATCCTCTTTTCCCCCGAACTAGAGTCATTTTCAACCATCTTTTCCAATTTTTTAGTTGACTCTAATTCGATTTTTTTCTTAGCATCACCAACAAGTATGAAGTCGGTTGGCGGATGTTCAATTCTTGACTCCTCAAAATAAAGCTCACTTTCTTCCTCGAAGTTAGACTCTTCTTGACCTCTTTCCATACTCTCAATTTGGTGGGCATAGTGAGCCTTAATCAATGATTTCATTTGATCTTCCAAAGTGTGGATAGTATCATAATTTCGATGTAGTGCTTGTTTTAAGTCCTCGAGTGCCAAGTTTTGCTTCTCCTCATTTTCAAGAATGGCCTCCAACATGAGCATCATCCTCTTATTTTGAGCACTTGAGAGTTCTTCTTGGTTTTGATCACTTGCCAAAGAAGGATTTTCGGCTTCAACCTCTAAGGAAGGTTCTTGGCTATCATTCACTTCCGGGGCTTTTTGGACCTCTAAAGCTTCAAGCATTTCTCTCATTTATGTGTTCAACTGTTCAAGCGCCAGATCATTTTGGACACTATTCTTCAAAAGCTCCTTCAAGGCATTTTTCTCTTTATTTCCTCCTTCAAGTAGGCATTCTATGATGAGCTTGAATTCTCCATTTTGATCATGCTCAATTTCTTCGACTTCCATATCCCTATAATTTTCATCACAAAAAGTAGAATCATCATAGCGGGGGATCGGGGAAGGGAAGGACAAATAAGCACAATTATCCCAATGGCCATTTTGACTACCAAACTTATCACACATAATACACTCATGGGTTTGATATTGTGTGCACAATCCGCCCCCAGGAGAATTTAAATAACTTTGCCACAAGTGAGGTCCTTCACAATAAGGACAAGGGTCATCAAAGTATGAACAACTACGATCCGACCAATTTTTATTATGTGATGCCAGTTTTTCAAAACTAAGAAAATAAACAAGAAACAATCAAGAAAACAATTAAAAAGATAAACAAAGATAAGAAAATAATGACACAAATATTCACAAGTTTGGACCAAAGCACGTACGCTTACTTCTCAAACAACCTAAATACGCCAAATTGTTCGCTGACAACGGCGCCAATTTAAATGGACACGGTCGCATGCAATATATTTTACCTAACTATGAGTCAGGGTCGAATCCCACAGAGAACAATATGTAGGCGATTAGGCGCGTAAGAGAATTATCACTTATTATGCTAAGCCAAACACTTAGAAAAGTTTTGAGAAAATATTTATAATTAATTGTGAAAATGTAAACTAACCTAGATAGCAAGTAAAATGATCAATGACTACAAGCATGGATACATGGGGAATTACACTCAAGTAAAGATCCAATGTTTCTCACGATTTTACAAATATGAGCGAGTTTATGTTAATTAGCCTAGGGTAATAATTCTATATTAGCTTCTTCCGAAGACTAACAAGACTTCCTAATTGAATTATCCCTAAAACAATTAAGATATTAAGCACACCTGAATATGGCTACAAGTAGTTCAATCCTATCCCTAGGTAGAATCTATAAAGTGAGGGTTAAAGCCTCAAGTTCTTGTTAATTAATCTTTTCTAACCCCAAATTATCTTTTCCAAAATTAATTCGAAGTAAATGGGGCGAGTCCTAGGGTTAGGTAACCGCTTTGGAAACATTAAAGAACAATAATAATTAAAGAAATAATAACTCACTTCATATTAAATAAAAATTGTTCAATGCATAAGCACAACAAGATATTTAATCCACACTTTAAATATGAATATTCCCATAAACAAGATTCAAGTGCTGGAAAAAAATACTACACACTTAGATATATAATACAAAGCAAGGAAATGAAGAAATGAACATAAATGGGTAAGAAATTCTCAACCAAAAGCTTAAAATCTTCAAGACCCAAGTGTGTGTGCAAGAACCCTAGCTCCAAAACTTGTATTCTCTTGTCAGGGAGACTGAAAATAAAGCCAAAGATCTGCCAAAGAGCTGTTTCCAATAAGCTAGGTTGTGTATTAAAGGATTTGGGATAGTTAAAATGTGAAATGCCATGCCTGTCCAGGTCTGAAGCCCGTTGGCCACACCTACGGAAGAATCATCGCATGTGCGGTTCCGCCTATGCGGATACCAGCTTGCGGAACTGACATTTGGTGGAAAATATTTACTCCGCAGAAGTGCAATTGCAGATGCGAACATAAGGCGCATAAGCGCTATCGCAGAAGCGGTTCTCTAGTCACAAGTGCGATTTCTACCTCGCATGCCTTCTTTCACAGATGCGAATCTTTTCTCGCATACGCGAGACCGCACATGCGTACCTTTTCTCGTAGATGCGAGACCACTGGAAATATTTGCAGTTCTTTGATTTTTTTTGCACAAATCCAATTCAATGACCGGCGTGATACCTATTTGGCTCAATAGTTTCTCCTTCCCCAATGATCTTTTGGTTCCATATGTGTTGCGCTTCGAACTTGAACGGGATGACATCTCCATTGAAATCTGCCTTGTATTGGACCATGTTGGAAACCCAAGGTATGACCTGTTTTCTTCCTGCTTATCTTATTACCCTTATAAGAGCGTAAGGGTAGATACCTCGTAGACCGATCAGCACCAAGTGATTAGTCCCCTTCAATCTGATGATGAACTCACTACTAGGAAACCATTGAAACATCCAATGCACCTGCTCGTCTGTCAGATTGTTGAAGAAACGCACATAACCTACAACATTTCTAGGCTTTACAAAGTTGTTCGGAATAAATGCCATTTTCTTTGGGAGATGGTTGGCTATGTAGTCATTCAGTGGCCTTCACAGAAGTTGTTGACAGTACTCACCCCTCTGAAAGTGTTCCAGTAACCAGACTTGTAGCAATAGAAACCCTTAAAGTGTCTGAACCCGTGTTTGCACCGATATAGGGCACAATACATCTCAGCTAAGATCATTGGGATGATAGTATAAGTTTGTCCTTCGATGCCATCCATTAAGATCCTGGCGACCATGGCTAAGAGAGTATGAATCCTTCCTCCTTACATTGGAAAGATCTACAACACCAAGAAGCAGACAATAAAAACATAAATCCGGTGATGCACCCATCCCAAGGAAGTAATGGCTAGTTCATCATGATGAAGACGATATGGTTTTCCATGCCCATAACGCTAGTAAAGAAACTCAAAAGGGATGTATTATTTCTTTAGACAGAGCAGTTCTTCATTCTTTTTAAAACCCAACATTTTCAGAGAACCGCAGGGAAAACGATTTTCTTGCACTAGGAATCCCGGACTATCCCATGGTAATTTGGCAAATCCCCTATTTCTTCCAGGAGAGGAGTCATTTGCCAAATCGAAAAACATCTCTTTTGTCATCCCAGAACATGGTAGCAGCCTCGATCAGTTCCCTATTTGGTCGAATGTTCAACAAAGATGGCAGGTCACCATGTAATATCCTCACATGATTTTTGTCACAAGGTGCAAGGTCTTTCCACCAGTCAAGTAGCAAAGGCGGGATATTCTTGACCATACCGAACCTGGGGATTTCGTGCTTTATTTTTTACAAACAAATAAAGGTTATCCCTCTCCCCCTCCAGACTATTTATGCATTAATGATCAACATGTTGACACATTTTCTCTAAGCAATGCACATAACATGATAGTGTCCTTTGGGATTATGGAAATCCGATCGGACTTTGGAGAAGGTTTTATCTAAGCGGGTTGTCACGTCAATGACGTCTAATCTGTGCTAGGTTTAGCATGATGCATGTATATTTCAAATTAGAGTGGGGTTTCTAGAAGGGTTTAGACTGGTACTCTCAAGTGGACAACTTGAGAGGGAAGAGCACGGGACCGTCGACTGCACCACTGATCGACTACTTTACCTCAAATAAGCCTTTTCGATTTAAAAGGGTGATTTTAGGAAAGCGCGGACACTCATCAAGCGCCGCATTGATAATTGGCACGGGTGGAGTAAGATGCGGAGCATGCTTTATGCAGAAATAATAACACATTTCCAAGTATTCGCATGATAAAAGTACGTAAAAGTAGTAAATAACATAGTAAAGGTGAACATGAAAAGAGGAGAAAAGAAAAGAAAGACAAAAGAGAGAAGGCGATTTATCTCATGAAAATGTGCAAGAGCGTAATGAAGCAGGTAGAGAAATAGGGATGGGAGATTCATAATATAGCAGTCGTAGAAAATATGAAGGAGATGGATAGAGGTCATAGATGTCATAGCAAATAAAGGAGAATAAGGGAAGGCATGTGCATGTCAAAGCAATTTAAAACAAATAAAGGTGAATAGGGGGGGGTATGCATGTCATAGCAATTTAAAACAAATAAAGGTGAATAAGGGAAGGGATGTACATGTCATTGTAGTTTAAAACAAATATAGGAAAATAATCCACATAAGTCAAGTTTTCCCCAGCAGAGTTGACATGTTGTCGCGCCCCGTTTTCTCACGAAAGCGGGCTTTGACGTGTAAAAACTCTTTTAAAGGAGGCATTAAAAGATAAGAGTTGTAATCTAACGATGTTAAGGTGTGTTAGGGAACCTATTTGAGAATAATGTTGTGTTAACTAGTCCATGTCACCAAGGATCAGGTAAGGGCTCAAATTACCTCAAATAGAAGGTGTTAGGCACTCTTCGAGGTCCATAATTGTGGGTCCCAGACGAATTTTAAACTATGTGGATTATGTGATAAGGCTAGGTGATCAAATAAGCAAAGGGAAATATAGAAGTCAGAGAGTCTTATCATAACACATGAGAATTGGTACAAATACTTAATGATTACAAGGATACAACTACATTGGTTTATGTTAAATGACTAAGTGTAAATAACAAGTATATAAAGAAAGGGGGGTCTTATGATTTTTAGCCTAAAGGATCACCCTGTGCAATATAAATAATACTTCACAACTCCCTTAAGGTAGGGGGTGCTCATATTATTCAGGGGGCACAGACTATCATCTCCTGCTACCCAATTACCACGTTGAAGTTGTTACTTAAAGGCGCTCTAGTTCAGTTACAAATCGTATCATGTGCGTGCACTACTCGTCCCATACCTATGGTCCAAGAGGCTTTGGACCTACTATTTGGGTGGTTCTATACTTCACCTAGATTGCTCAAAATGATAAAACTAATCGCACATTCAAAATAAATAGGACTGCACATAAAGACAATTAAAGGCCCAAGTTAGCCTCCACACATAGGCAACAAATGCACGCGACAGAATAAGTAGTACATATTTTAGGAAATTAAGATGCATTAAAGTCGTTAAGTCTTATAGGCATGATCTCTATATGATTCTAGAATTTTACAGGCAGTGTTGCGGTTTCTGGACTAACGAATTTGCAGATGTTATAAAACCTATAGACATGAGCTCTAAACCATTTACGAAATGAGGCAGTAAAACTGTTTGAAGGCTTAGAGTTAACGATGTTTGATTTATAGACATGCTTTCTATATGAGGGATAATATCCTATAGGCAGGATTGACAATTGATCTTGATTTTATAATACTTTATTCCTATAGGCATATCATCTAGGTGGGGTAGTGCAATGAAAATAACAGAAGTAGTCGATTAATCAATCAGTTAAGACCCTATAGTCATGATATCTAGATGAGCATTACAAGGGTGTGTATTATTGCATCCTATAGGCATGTTGTCTAATAACTAAACAAGTAGTTATTGGCGTTTGGTTCCTATAGACATGTTGTCTAATAGTGCACAATAATAGACATGGAAACAAGTACAACATTTACTTAAACCAACATGCTTTGAATAGTGTACAGGTATTAGACAGGTTAAGTGAAGTGTGTGATTTCATATAGGAATGGTTTCTAAGTGTGTATAGAAATAAAGCATGTCGAACAAGGTAGCAAACAAAGCAGGAATCCCATAGGCCTGCTCTCTACCCGTTTATGTAAGCATTAGAATATACCCGCTTCCCCAAATTTCATTTACACTCCAGTTATTTGTTTACAAATTATTACAAGCCTAGATTAAAATAATTAAAAGCTAAATAGAATGATCACAAGCCCAACTAGGAGCACTATAGGCCCAATGTAAATACAGAATACCTAGTAGCGACTTCATGGCCTTCAACTAAGCCTGGAACCTTAGGTGATAAACAGATCCACACTCTAGGTGGTGATTAATATGCTTCAGTTCTGAGTTTCCAACTAGCCCAACAACAAGGCCCAAACCATAAGTCTGTTGCCTTAATTTCCGATGGAATACTTAAATGGCCATACCAACACAAGTGACAAGCTAAGTACTAAGCCAGCTAAACAAACTTTAAGACTTAGAGACTTTATCCCTTAACACTATAGCTGACAGAGAGTAGAGGTTCCCAGACCAAGACACACAAATAAGGCTACACAAAATCCCTTACAGGCACATATTGTGTAGACATAAACAAGCTCTGAATGACAGGTTTAAAAATCATATGAAAACACAAGCATAAATCAAGTTAGGCATGATTCCAAACTAGTCTCATTAGGACTCTAGACATATGAGTCTTGACATGGAGTCTAAGATCCATAATCAGAACAAACAAAGGGGAAACGGTCGCACAAGAAAACATTTGACATGAGAGCCTAATGATCACAACTAACTTGTAGAACTTAACATGTAAAATGTTCGGGCAAATAACACAAAGGTTCTAAATCCAACAGGTAAGCATTCATAACAAATGAGAATAAACTAATCTTCAGATTAGTAAGGAAAATATACTTCACATGAAGAGGGCTAGGACTTATTCTAGTTGACATAGGGAGAATAGGCTAGAAATATATTGGAATTAACCTTAGGAGTCTTAAGCAATCAGTGAGCGGACAACATCAAAGCAAAGAAACAAGTCTGCCTGGGAATTGTAATGATATTGGCATATAGAATCCATATAATCAAAGGGTGACTTCAGGGAAGTAGCAGGTTGTACATGAATGTCTTAGCAAACACATATTCAATAAATTCTGGGCATGCATTAGTTCCCTAAGAGAATCTAAGTCATGGATTCATGATAAGCAATAGATCTTAAGTAACAAGTTATACTTAAACATGATGATGAGCAATCAATTAGGTTGGACACTTGTAATGTGCATGTATTAAGGCTAATAATGGCAAAATAACATATTAGGATAAACACTTAGACAGTATTGTCACATGATTTGCATAGAAACAACAAGTTATGTATAAAGGATTCAACAGGAATAGAGTAATTTTGAGTAAGGACATAGTTTCCTAAGGGTTTTAATGCAAGAAATTAAAACACGGTGCAACAAGCATCAATCAGGTTTTAATTACGAATCAGGCAGGCATCATGAATCAACTTAGCTAGCCATATATGAGTTAAAATCAAGACTTGAATAGAATTAAAGCTAGTGGGGCTATAGAGTAGTACTAAAACAAGCAGAATTGTATACGAAGTGGCATAATATCAAAATTAACTCAGGGAAATCCAAGTAGCACTAATGCACATAACGTAAACACAAACAGAAAAAAGTAGAATTGCGAGAGTATAAGGTACTAACCAATTACAAACAAAGTGAACAAAGAATGAGTAACTCAAAATCTCAGAAATAATGGCAATTGTAGGAGGATAATGAAACCCCAAATCTCAGGGCTTCAGAGTTCACAAGAGCCTTTAAGTGGGCTCCGAGCAGTGCTTGCACTGGAGGAGGCTAATGAACGGATTCTGGTGGCCTTGGCTTTCAGCCGGCCAAAATTAAAAGTCTTAGAATAGTATAGATAGAATAGTATAAAATGAGAGAGAGTGAGAGAATGTAGTGGTAACAGTAGTTAAGTAATAAACGTTAAGTTCTGAAAGGGGAACAGGGAAGGGGGTTTATATAGTAGCAAGCTTGGACGGACAAACAAGGAAATATAATCAATCAACACAAAAAGGAAAGAATATATTCCATTTATGCTCAAAATAACAGAGAAAGTATGAAACTCTGAACCCTAGTTGGAGTCGTATTTAGGGCAAATCGTTCACAAGCCCAATCACGGCAGAATCACCGGGGACATACCATATACATGAGAAATTTTCTCTTTTAAGTATATAGAACCACAATCGCACCCAGTACCATAGAATCAAAGCCAGATTTGTGAGAATCGAACTTTCCATAAGTATAATGGTAACGAAAGTTACCATAAATGAGTGATAGTAGCAGAAAAGGTAAGTAGAATCTGCGTATGAACGCGTACAAGTAAGGAATAAGAGAGAATCTCCATGGTCGGCTAGTGTTAGTATTAGAATGGAGAGATGAGATAATACAGAGGTGGCTGGGCATGGAAATGGGTCTCTAGGGTTTGGGCGAGGGGTTATAAGGAGAGATGGCGATTTATTATGGGCCGTTGATCATTGAAGATCATCGGCCAGAATCGAATAAGAAATGGGGCGTCTTAAGTTCAACGGGTTGCGACCGAATTTTAAAGCGGTCGTTTGTTTGGGCTGCTGAAGAGCGAAGTGGAGTGGGCCAAAGGTTTTGGGCCTGATTTGGTCTGGTATTAGCCTTGTATTGGGCTGGATTTTAAATACAAGAAATTAAGGAAAACCAATTTAATAAAATAGCTAAGTAAATATAAAAATATTATTTATGCAACTTAATATGCTAAAATAATAAATGAAAGTTATAAAAATATAAAAAATAATTTTGACTTTGAAAAAAAAATGACAAAATGCAATTAATTGTAAAGTATTGGTTATTATTGCAAAAAAATGTGTAAATATCTCAAACATGCAAAATGTAATTATATGAAATGACGTAAAATGTTATAAAATATGCATATGGGTATAAATAATAAATTTGGATGATTAAATCATCCCAAAATAATTTGAAGGGATATTTAATAAATAATTAAATAATTAAATGCGAGAAAATCAATTTAAGCTTTAAAAATTATAAACTATTATAGAAAATTCTTATATGAATCTTGTAAATTAGGTAATAATGTAAGAAATGATATGTTGAAAGTATATATGATATTTATAAAAATATGAGGGAAAAATTGGGTATCAAGGGTATCAACGGTAGTGAGATTGTTGTTACAAGATCATTTCTTCTTTAGGTCACTATGCTTAGGTTGAAGCCTTCTTCCTTATTTACTGAGCTAATCTTTCATGGTAGTACTTAGGGGACACCCTCTAACTCCTGTAAAGCGGCGAGCTTGTTACATAGTATACGCGAAGGATTTTTTTTATGTTCTTACTCTCCCATAATTATCCTTAGTTGATTACCTCCGCACTCTTGTGCTCGTAGGGTTTCTTCTGAACTGAAATTTTACCTATCTCCCCAGTGACACTCTTTTTTTTTTTCGTAACACCTATATAGTACCTTTAATTACCCCAACTTCTAACTGAGTATTTCTCAAGGATAATGATGTCATATCCGCGAGACTAAATTCTCTATGTTGGGGTTTATTACGTTTAACTTGCACGATCTGTTGATTTATCTGTATCCTCTTGTCTAGCCATAACTATATTTTGTTTAATCTCTCTTAGGTTATTTCCTTTGTCTTAACTTATATCTCGCAGTAGCTCCTTATGTGTCAAGTGTTCATCCGCACTTATTTATTAATAACATCCTGGAGGGAACCCTTATTGCCTCTCAACGACGTTGTACTTGCATAATGTTCTAGAGTCGTAACATATCTGTAGGATCTTAATAAATGCAATCTCATTCCTTTTACCTTTTTACCACATTCTTCCTTTACTATTCCATAGTTACCTAAACCATATAACTCCTACCTAATACCATATCACACCATTTTCCCCCCTATCTTCATCTTTGACGTCTTTTCACATCCGTAATGACTCTTACTCCCCTTGTCGTAACCCTTATGTACCAAGGATAACTGAATTTCTTATGCATGAGGGTGACACCTAGTGTAACATGCACACTTAGTCCCGTAAGCTTAACTCTGCTCATAGGGATTCCTTAAGGAAAGTGTCTTCCTCAATGACCTTTAAAGGTTATTCTTCCGTTGTCCATTCTATCATTGTCGGAACGCGAACTCTTAAATTCTCACGATGTCGACTATTATCAAATCCTTCAGTCCCTAAATCATGTTCGATTTTGTTTTCTTGTTGTCACGCCCCGAACCTAGGAGCGAGACAAGCACCCGGTACCTCACCTAACCTGGCGTACCAAATTGCGACTAAGGGACTCCGAACACATAATGTCATACTTTGGCCATGGGGCCACCTTGCAAGATAATTTGCGAAGCAAAATATAAAACTGAATGGAAACTAGCGCTAACTAAACATCAATATAAAGCTAGGCCGACAAGGCCGTCATAGCTACTACAGCTGACAAACCATCAAATATACATACCAGGCCTACAAACCCAACATACTGCACTAACTAACAGGATATGCCTACAAGCCTCTACTGATAGATGTACTGTGATCGGAACAGGGCCCCGACCTACCCATAACATATATACAGATATACATAAGATGTACACAAAACTCTAGACCTGGCAACTCCGAAAGACGTGGAGCTTACCGATCAGGCGGAACTCGGGAAACACCTACTGAGGAGGTCTACCCGTCTGTCTGAACCTGCACGCATGAAATGCAGCGCCCCCAAAAAAGGGACGTCAGTACGAAATAATGTACCGAGTATGTAAGGCAATAAAATAACTGAAATCTGAAACTGAACTGATAATATGATAACTGAAATTAACTGGGAGTCAAAGATGATCTGGAGATATACTTACCTGCTGATACTGACTCAACTCCTTCAATATAGTAAGTAAAATAATTGTACGGCCTTATAAGGCTCGGTATATATAACTGCTCTGCCATAGTAGGCTCGCTCATAGGCGCTCGGCCATACTAGGCTATGTATCTCGACCATGCTGGGCTCGCTCATAGGCGCTCGGCCACAGTAGGCTCGGTATATAACTTTCCATCTGATCAGAGGTTGCCCAATAGGGGCCTGCCCACCGATTATAGCTCGATGGTGGTGAAAATAGTGTAATACTGTATATATATATAGACCCTCTTCTCTCTTGACTGAATAAAGACAAAACTAAACTGAATATGAAGTCCCGATAAGGAATAATATTGTAACTTATGAGACTAGAATAATGTGAATAAATTCATGAATACGAACTTCTCTTTATGTCTCATTATTAACACATGTAGCTACCAGATCATGCCAAAATGAAGGAAGGCTTAGCCTTAACATACCTTATCACAATCTTTCCAATCACCAAGTTGAACTCACCTCTTCGCACCCTAATCTACAAGAATGATAATAATACTATCGTTAAGTTACGAAAGGTACAACTATCGCACAACGAACGACAAACCTATTTTGTATTAAAACGGGCAGCATCTCCCCTATAATATGCCCTTCCTCCAAATTCAAGATAACACCAACAATACAAGAACAGAACAATAACAATATATATACATCATTTTCCAGCCCTATATACACCATCAAATACTACAAAACAGCCCAACAGACCCCAATCTCTTCGTACACAAAACGACCACCGTAGTAGTGTCAAACGACCCGAAAATATTATGACGAAATGTACACTACATACACTTTCATAGTTTGAAGTGGAACGTGTGATACAAATACAACATTACTAGTTTGACTTCCCCAACACGAGGGTCTATATATATATACAGTATGACAATACTTTCACCACCATCGAGCTATAATTGATGGGCAGGCCCCTATTGGGCAACCTCTGATCAGATGGTAAGTTATATACCGAGCCTACTGTGGTCGAGCGCCTATGAGCAAGCCCAGAATGGCTGAGATACAGAGCCTAGTATGGCCGAGCGCCTATGAGCAAGCTTACTACGGCAGAGCAGTTACGCGTTCCGATCCTTATACGTCCGGACAACTATTTTACTTACTATATTGAGAGAGTTGAGTCAGTATTAGCATGTAAGTATATATCTAGATCATCTTTGACTCGTAGTTACTTTCAATTATAATATTATCAGTTTAGTTTCAGCTTTCAGTTATTCTATTACCTTATTCCATTCCTGGGGATGCTGCATTTCATGCATGCAGGTTCGGATAGACAGTCTGGTAGACCTCCTCCATAGGTGCTGTTAGTGATCATCTTGATCGGTATGTTCCACTTCCTTCGGAGTTGCCGGATCTTGGGTTTTGAGTACATATTGTGTATATATGTATATATATTATGGGTAGGTCGGGGCCATGTTCCGACCACAGTACATCCATCAGTAGAGGCTTGTACACATATACTGTCAATTAGTGTAGTATGTTGGGCTTGTAGGCCTTTTATGTATATTTTCCTAGTTTGCTAGTTGTAGTAGTTCTGACAGCCTTGTCGGTCCAGCTTTATATTGATGTTTAGTGAGAGCTAATTTCCGTTCAGTTTTATATTTTGTTTCGCAAATTGTCTTGCAATGTGGCACCATGGCCAAAGTATGACATTGTATGTTCAGGGTCCCTGAGTCGTAAGTTGGTATGCTAGGTTAAGTAAGGTAGCGGGTGCTGGTCTCGCCCCACCCCCCATCCCCCCACCCCACCCCTAGGTTCGGGGCGTGACACTAACTTTCGCCAATTTAAGCTGAAACTACCTATGAACCTCCAAATTAACAATCGGACACGCTCCTATGTCCAAAATCACTATACAAAGCTATTTACACTGCCAAAACTCCATTTCGGAGTCATCTACACCAAAGTCAAACTACGGTCAACTCTTTGAACTTAAGCCTCCGACTTAGGGACTATGTGTCCTATTTGACACCGAAACTCACCCGAAACCAAAACCATACACCCCCGGCAAGTCACGTAACCATAATACAACATAGAGGAGGAAATGAATAGGGGATCGGGACTAAAATACTCAAAATGACCAGACGGGTCGTTACACTTATTGCCTCGTTACATCTTTAATTGTTGAATTATTTGTAATTGAAGTTATTATTTCGTGAAATATCTTATTGTGAATTATTGGTGTTGAAGTTGAGAAAGTCATTCTCACATTGAGGTGAAGTTATTAATTGTTGAGATATCTTTCTTGTTGAGTAATCCACTTTTATTTTTTTATTGTTGAGATTCTTGTGCACATTGTGGTTGAGCCATGGGCTATTTGTTGTGGAAACATTGATATTGTTGATTCTTTTGGAAAGTTGTGGCATATGGTCACTTGTGGTGCGAGTTGTGATTATGTTGTGATATTGATACGCATGCGGTGGTATAAGGCTAGGGGTTGATACGCATGCGGTGAGATAAGGTGGTCTTGATAAGCGTGTTTCTAGTAGGGGAACTACTTGAAGCCACGCGGTATGATAAGGTAGGCTAAAATATGGGTAGCTATTTTGGGAAAAATAATTTACAAAACTAAATGTAAGGCTCCGGTGGTGATATAAGGAAAGGTTGTAATTGAAATTGTGAAACGTGATTACGAGGTGGTACCTCGGTTGTGATTCTTGTTGTGCACTTCATTTTGAAAAGAGTTATTGGTTGAACCGTGCTTGTTGCTTTTATGTTTCCTTGTTATACCAGTGTTTGTCCGTATTTAAATATTTGAGGTTCTCATTATTTTCTTCTTTCTTGTTATCTTGCTTAAAATTTTGTCATTATCTTACATTATTTAATTATTTTGTTATCATTCATTTCTCTATTTTCCAATACTTCTCGTTATTATATTTTTTTTCTATTTATCATGTCCTAGTAGGTGTCTTGACCTGGCCTCATCACATCTCTATCGAGGTTAGACCTGATATTTATTGGGTACCGTTATAGTGTACTTATACTACGCTTCTGCACATCTTTTGTGTGGATCCAGGTATGTCTCCACGTGCTATACGTTAGTGATTGACTTGTTAGCTGCCTTCCGAAGCTTCAAGGTATACCTGCTCGGTGTCTGTAGACCTCGGAGCCACCTTCCATTATCTTTTCATTTCGTTGTTTTCTTATTCAGACAGTGTTGTAGTAAACATTCTAGATTGTTCTGCAGAGCTTATGACTCAGTTCCACCTGTTTTGGGAATACGTTGTTGAGGTCCTATTTTGGAGTTTATATGAGTTATTTTATTTTATTTTAGTATCTCAGTTGGTTATTCCTGTTATGTTATTATTAAATGTTAGGCTAACCTAGTCTTAGAGACTAGGTGCCATCACGACATCCTAAGGTAGAAAATTGGGGTCGTGACACCTACACCCAAATGTGAAAGGCTCCGAATCTCATCATCACAACCACTTCTGTTCAAATCGCCATTAAAACATGGCATGTATTCCAAATTCTTGAGGATCTCCGGCCTCAACATGACGATCGACGACCCAAAGGTCAAACGGAGGGACCTCTGGGTAATAGCTTTGTCCTGAGGTCACTGACTTCAAGGCTATTTGATCCCATCACTCCTAAGGGTAAAATATCCACTCTTTTTCTTTTCCACTCTTTGATTTCATCATCGCTTGATTCCATCATGTGATCTTTCATCGGTGTTCATAATTGTTCCATGTCCTCTATCAATTTTGAATCTTTAGACTCAAAACTCTAAGGCCAATCTGTGGCTATAAATAACGATCTTTAATCCCCTTACCAACACAAAACTACCATCAACCCCTATTAAATGCACTACGCTTAATTTTCTTTAAGTATTTAGTAGGTTTGACTAAACTTCTTTTCCTTTTTGTTTCTGTTCAAGTTTATTTGTTGGGAGTTGGTTATGAGTATTGGTTCTTAAATGGCTAAGAGTAACTACCTGGTTTTCTGCCTCTAAAAAGGTCAGTAAATCCCTGATTCTATCTCAATAAGTCATATTGGCTTATAGCTCTTCTCATGCTAGTTCTTCTTAATTATTAGATGTTTCTCTGTTAACAGTGTGCCTACTCTCTTTCTCATGTTATTTTGTTAGTCGGCATATGTCTCTTAGTTATGTTTGCTGCTTATGTTGATTTCTGCTTAACTAATTGATATCCCTTGTTAATAGCTTGTGTTTGTCTCTTATTTTGTTTTGTTTAGTCAACTCTTCTAATTTAAAGATTCCAAATCGAGAGTCTTTCTTCCAAATCAATTTCGAACCATTTGAAAATCAAAACCGACCATACACACAAGTCAAAATATATCATATGAAGCTACTCAAATTCTCAAATTAGTGAATGAAACGCTAAAACTCAAAACGATTGGTCAGGTCGTTATAGTTATGGTTCAATTATGAAAAGGGATGGCATGAGTTCCAGACAACATGGTAGATTTTAGATATAAGAGTATGCTAGCACTATGGTGTATCACATAGGAAGGTGTGTTTTATGGATGATGCATTGTGTATTGATTTGTGGATGTTTGACTAGTACTACAAAAATTGCATGGTCGGTACCCATTGATGTTCAAGTTTTGCTACTTGGTACATAAGGTTATGGGAGTATCTCCCATGGGGTGATTATGTATGTGTGATGTGTCAATAATTTAAGCGAGAGAGTTAGAAATTAGGTATGGAGATTCTGGTACTCTCGTAGTTTGGAGATTTTATTTCTGAGAGGCGGATTATCCCTCTGGTTACAGACTGTGGAAATGTGTTCAGGATTTGATAGTTGATTGTATGTGTCATGGATAGGGTCACTGTGGATTTTTGGAAGGATATTGACCTATTTTGGAATAATCTGAATCGGTTTGGAGGCACATTGGTAGGCCTAATGAGAATATGTATTCGACACTAGATTAGATTCGCTTATTCGACATAGCATTTTCTATGGGTGTGTCATCACGCAGAATGTATATTAGTCATGCCTTGTTCTGTATCATGTGTTATGTTCTTGTGCCATGATGGAATGTGAGATTACTTGATTATTCACATGCATGTTGTGGTCCTATTTAGGCGTTGTGAAAGTATATGAGCGAGAATGCTCTTGTGATGTTAATTTGTTTAGTGCACCTTAGTCGTTCTTAGACTTTTCCGTAGTGCATTATGCTACTAATCTCCCCATAGTTATGGTTATGCACTTTGCGTTCTTGTTATTTACACATATGTGTTTAATGAGTATGAGCATTATGGCTCTATGGGTATTTATAACGACCCGATCAATCATTTTGAGTATTTTATCCATGTTTCCCCTATTTGATGACTTGCATATGTGTATTTTTGGTTCTGTGACTTACCGGGGTAGTTGGTTTGGTTTCGTAGAGGTTTTGGAGTGAATTGGGACACTTAATCGCAAGGTTGGAAGTTTTAGTTGTAAGAGTTGATCGGAGTTTAACTTTTGTGTAGACAACTCCTAAATGGTGTTTTGATGATTCCAATAGCTTCTTATGGTGATTTTTGACTTAGGCTTATGTCAGGATTTGGATTTGGAAGTTCCTAGGTCGATTTGTCTTGAATTGGCAAAAGTTGGAAAGTTGAAGATTTGGAAGGTTGATAAGTTTGACCCTGAGTTGACTTTGATGATATCATATTCAGATGTTTTTAACCAAGCATGTTGGTCCGGAGGATTTTTGTTCCAAGAGTTGGAATAGGTCTGTTATGTCATTTGGGACTTTTATGAAAAATTTGAGGTCATTCTGAGTTGTTTAGACTTGTTCGACGTAAGTTTTGAATTCGGAAATATGGTTTAGTTCCTTAGGCTTGAATTGAGGTGTGATTCATGATTTTGATGTTGTTTGGTGTGATTTAAGGTATCGAGTAAGTCCGTGTTATGTTTTGGGATTGGTTGGTTTGATTGGACGGGGAGTCTACGCAATCGCGCAAGGGTGGCCGCACTCGCATAAGGCTGGTCTGGAGAGGGGTCGCGTTCGCGAGAATGGCTTCGTGTTCGCGTAGGGCATTTTTGGCTGGTGAGTTTTTGTTCTCCGCGATCGCGATGGATGTCCCACGATCGCGATGCATATGTCTGGGCTGAATATGTAAGTACTCTATTTCGAGAGTTTTGGTTATTTTATCACATTTTGAGATAGAAAGCTCAGATTTGGGCGATCTTGGAGGGGAATTTCACGATTTGGATTGGGGTAAGTGTATTTGACTCGGATTTGTTCATTATCCATGATTTCGTCCTTGTTTTTTAATATTTAAGTGACGAATCTAGGTGTAGAAATTTGGGATTTTAGTAAAAACTTTTCTAAAATATAATTTGAGGATTTGAACCCTTATTCGAAGTCGGAATTAGATGAAATTAGTATGGCTGGACTCGTATTCGAATGGGCGTTCGGAATTTGTGAGCTTTGTTGGGTTAGGGGTGCGGGCCCAGGTTGACTTTGTGGGTTGACTTTTTTATTTTGATATAGATTGAAGCTTTTTTGCTTGGGGTTGTTTCCTACGATATTATTTGATGATATTAAGTTGTTTGTGACTAGATTCGAGTCATTCAGAGGTCAACTTGCACAGGAAGGGCTTTTTGGAGTATTGATTTTTGCATTTTGAGGTAAGTAACATATAAACTTGAATTTGAGGGTAATTATCCCTAAGATTTATATATTGGGGATATTGTTTGGGTGACACACGTGCTAGGTGATGGCGTGTGTGCGTGCACCAGAGTATTCATGATCCGGGTGGATGACTACTATGAGACTTGTTTTACTATCATACCTCGTTATATCCATTTTTCCTCTACTTGTGTGATTATTTGAGCTATGATTTTGTTTGAAATCATGTAGGTTTATGTGCTTATTTGTTTGTGACATGATAGTGTTATTCTTGTTATTTTTGTGATGAATGCCTTAATTGTAAAAATACTCTCAATCATGATGCTATATCCGCGTAAAATATCTCTGTCTCAGTGCTATTTTGATTTTTCACATGTTATTGATGCCTCATATGTGTAACAATGATGAATTGAGTGTTATGAGATGTGGTTAATTGAGACTTGAGCGATTGATGTTTGAGCTTGGGCCGTAGAGCCGATTTGGTATTGATTTTGAGGTGACGCATACGCGAGACCCATATTGGGCTAAGTAGTGCTGATTAGAGGTGTCGCGTGCACCAGGCCCCATGATTGGGATATGTGATATTGATTAGTGCTTGAACCAGGATCCGCCCCTCTAGAGCCTGATATTACAATGAGCGCAGGCACAGTGATATATATGTGCTTTGGTGAGGAGCATTTATGCTAGGAACCCGTACAGTGCTGAGTGTGGTTGTGTGTGATGGTGAGGGTCATTGTGACAGGCACCATTATCATGTTGAGTATGGTTATACTTGATGTTCTCATTGTGGTGACATTGACTTGATATGCATATTTTACATGTAGGCTTAGAGATGAATTCTTCCTCATGCTAGGTTGTAAATGAAATATCTTATATGCGTTGTCCTTCGACTGTTATATTAGGGAAGCATACCTAAATTTTCCGTAATTGTGAACGAGTTGAACATAATATCTTTAAATTATTTACTCTCACTATTTTCACTATACTGTGAGTTCCTATTTAATATTGATGTTGGACACTGTCCTTTCTTCCAAGCTCATCACTAGTTTCAGCCCAAGGTTAGGTTTGTTACTTATTGAGTACATGGAATCAGTTATACTCATACTACACTTTGCACTTCGTGTGCAGATCTAGGTACTTTCGGGCTTGGTGATTGCTAGAGTTTACACTAGTATCAGCTTGAGGAGACTACGAGGTAGCTGTTATGTCATTCGCAAACCTTGGAGTTCTCTTTTATTTATTTTCTGTTATTACTATTCTATTGTTCAGATAATTGTATTGAGGATTTGGACTTGTATAGTGATATTAAATAGTGCCCATGTACTCGTTGACACCAAATCTTTGGGATGGTTATAGTTGTGTTACCCTTGTTTTCTCAGATGTTTCATGACAATTCTATTATTGAGATTTATAATTTTTTGTTTATTGAGTTCAGTGTTACTGTGAAACTGTTGGCTTGCCTAGCAAATAATGTTATGCGCCTTTATGGCTCCGGTAGAAGTTTGGGTCGTGACAAGTTGGTATTTGAGCACTAGGTTGCCTAGGTCTCATGAGTCATGATCAAGTTTAGTAGAGTCTTGTGGATCAGTACAGAGACATTTGTACTTATCTTCGAGAGGCTATCGAACTATTAGGAAACTTTACTTTTTTGCATTCTTGTCGTGAGGATTTGTTAATTACAAAGTCTGAACTTTTACTCTACTATTCTCTCATAGACAGTGAGGACATGTTTAGCTGATCAGGATCAACATCCACCAGTCAGGGTCGCGAGAGGCCGAGGTGGGTCTCGCGCTACGGCTAGAGGAATATCTATGGAGCCACCAATTACTCTAGTGGAGGAGCAGGTTCCGAATACTATTGAGTCGGTAGGACCAGCTCAGACACCAGCGGTGCCTATTGTTATACCTGATCTTTAGGAAACTTTGGCTTGGATCTTGAGTGTGTACACGAGCTTGGCCCAGGCTGGTATGATACCAGTTGCACCAGCTACCTCGCACGCTAGGGGAGGAGCCAAAACTCCCGCCGCCCGTACACCGGAGCAGCTAGATCAGGGTTATCAGACACTAGGGGTGTTACCAGTTCAACCAGTTATTGCTGCTCGGGCTGAGGTTGGTCCACCTATGTTCGATGAGACTCAAGTTTTTCTGGATCGGTCCATCGAATTCTTCGCACAGCGGGTATTGTGGATACCAGTGGAGTTGCATTTACTACTTGTCAGTTAATAGAGCAGTTTACAGATGGTGGAAGCCTTATGAGTCAGGCAGGCTAGCTGACGCAGCACTACTTACATGGCATGAGTTCTCAGTTCTCTTCTTAGAGAAGTTTTTTCCACTCGCAGAGAGGTGTTGCGTAGGGAGTTTGAGCAACTATGCCAGGGAGATATGACTGTGACCCAATACGAGATGATATTCACGGATTTGGCACGTCATGTAGTATTGGTTCCCACTGAGAGAGAGAGAGGATCAAGAGGCTCATTGATGGCCTCAATGATGGTCTACGTTATAGTTTGGCTTGAGAGGCCGAGATGGATAATAAGTTTGACCATGTGGTTGAGATTGCTAAGCGGTTTGAGTATATTTGTACACTTGAGAAAAAATCTATTTCGACCGTATACAGATAGTCCCCTCGTTTCTCGGAAAGAATGTGGCGAGAAACGATATATTTTTTTTTATTTTTTTTTTAACAACTCGATCGGATTATATCCTGTCGTTTCGATCAGGTTCGACCATGATGCATCTGGTAGCTGTCCCGTCGGTTTAGTCTTTCAAGGCATTTAATGCATGTCAGGCGGTGGTCGGCCACTGCTGATACTGAACCGCCATCGCTTGAACCTATAAATAACCCATTCTTTTATCTTTTACCACTTTTACATCTATCTTCTAAATTTCCCAAGTTCTTCTTCGTGTTCTCCAACTTACCAGTAAATCTGTGATTTCTTTCCGCAAAAAACCCTTCTTCAATTCTGCCAAATATTTATCACTTTCTTCTATTCCTCACCTTTGAATTCGAAAATGGCGAAAACATCGCAAACCATTCCTCAGAAAGAGAAGGCTTCATCTTCACAGTGTGCCGCCGACGAGACACCGGCAGAACCACGGCTTGAGGAGTGTGTTCCCGGGGCGTGTGTCCTTTCTTCAGATTTTAAGGTTGATAAAGGTTCATCGGTCCCTGAGCGGTGTGAGCCGGTATCGAGGTACATGTGTTCGATAACCGAGAAGCACCTCGATCAGCTAAAGAAGGATTGCAATTGGGGTGAAAAAGAAATAATAATTCCTACCCCTGACGAAGATATCACTTCTTATGTGAAAGGGTTTTTGAATGTGTTTACTTACCCTTTTACTTTGGGTCCCCTCGGTTCCGTCATTATTGACTTCTGTCGACAATATCAGGTAACCCTAGGCCAGGTCCATCCTTCTTTGTGGCGGATCGTTATCCTGATCCGATATTTTGTGAGCAAAATCGAGGGGATGCCGTTCACCCTCGATCATCTTATCCGATTGTACCGTCCTCGACTTTTTCCAGGAGGGTTAATAAAACTCCAGCGTCGGGCTACCAAGGCTCTGTTCTCGAGTATTGACGATGACAGGGACCGGGGTTGGATGGGCAGGTTCGTTCGAGTAAGGACTTCGGACCTGATTCTGACTGAAAAGATGCCCTTTCCCGATGAGTGGAATATGAAACGTAAGTGTGATCTTGCTGTTGCTTCTATTTTGTTCTTTCATTATTCTCTTATCGACACTCCTCGAACCTGATTCTTTCATTTTTATTTTTTTTGTGATGTAGCGGTTCCCTTGATACCCGGAGCAGTTTTCGATCTCAAGAACTGGGTACGAGCCCTTGTTTCGACCTCCACATACGCCGAGCGCTCATAGCGTGATTTGTCAAAGGGTAGGTGGGAGGCCAAAAATCACGGTAAGCTCATTTCTCAAAATCTGATGATCCGAACGAGGCGGTTTTCAAAATATTTTTTATAAGGTTTCCCATATGCAGGTTTGGGTAAAGACACGGTCTTGAGGCCCTTGTCCAATGAGGAGGAAATTTCGGCCTATGTCCCAAAGCCGGTGAAGGAAAATAAAAGGAAGAGAGCCTGGGTTCCCGAATATCCAAAACCGAAGAAGAGGACGGCTCGTAAGCCGAACAAGAATGTCATTCCTTTGACCGTGGAATCCCTTATGCGTCTAAGGGATGAAGATGGGGAAGAAGAAGAAGAGAACGATGAGTCCGCGCTGGCGGTCCAAAAGAATAGAACCACCGATGCCTCATCGTCGGCTGGATCGATGATGCTCTATGAGGCTCCGCCTCGAACTAAAGATATAAGATATACCGGAGAAAGATTCGGGTAGAGTCCCCGAACTATCGGATATCGAAGACGCATCTCATCGGAGTCAATCGGCAGGGGATAAGATCGAAGAGCCCCTCGAACCCCTTCGAACCGAGGGGAACGCTCCAAGCGAGTCATTTAGGGCAGCAGCGATCGAAGATTCGCCTACCTTTCCCGCTTTTTTCGCAGGGGTGATTCGGGAAGCTCAAGCTCTGGGAGCCCTCGATCTAGACAGGCCTCACGATGAAGAAGATCCCTTTCGTGACCTGTTTACCGGCATTGAGGACGTTGCCGGTGCCGGTGATGAATCAGATCTTTTTCACGAATTGCGGCAGGCTTTGAATCAGGTGAGCTTTTAAAATTATTTTGTCGGTACTATCTTTATGTTCGTTTTTCGTTAACTTCGCTTCTTGTTTCTATAGGCAGCGGCAGTTCATCGAGAACAATGTTCTCAGTCCCATAATGAGCTGCATCGATACGCGGCCGACCTACAACGGGCTAATGACGAGAGGAACTCCCTTAGACTTTCTTTAGGGCAGAGAGGAGGAAATAAAAGACCTCCGAGCTGAGTTGTCCAAGGCTTATCGAGATCAGACCGATTTGTCTGAGCAGGTAATGATGCTTTTGAAAGCATATGGGCTTGATACCGGAACGATAGCTAACATTTCGGTCTCACAGCTGCAGCAAAAAATCGAGATGATCGGGAAGCTTCGTGAGGAGGTCGACGTGATAAGAACGGAGTCCTTGCGGTGGAAAGAAGGTATGGACCGCTTTGCTGCAGAAAAAGAGACTGCTCGAGCCCAGTTATCATCGTCCGAAACCCAACTTCAGAAAATGAAGGAAAAAGGCCTGGTTCAAGCAAGAAGAATTGAGGAGCTTGAGGCTCGGTTGGCCTCTGTACTTGCCAAGGCCGAATTCGATGCCGAAAAGGCAAAGGCCGATGCGGATGCGCTCGTGGCCGTCTATCGGGCCGATGCTGAAGCTGCCCAAGTCCAGGCAAGAGAGGCAGCCGAGTCCGCCAATATTCGAGCGCATTGGGTCGCCGAACTTGCTAAGTGCCGATCCAGAAGGGAAACTCTCGAGGAGATTCATGCTCGTGGCTTCGATCTTGCTGAAGAGATAAAAAGGTCCAAAGAACTCGAAGCCGATGCTGAAGCTCTGGTTTCTGATGGCGATGACGATGACGATGGGAGAAAGAGCGCCGAAAACGGGGGGGAGCCTGATAAAGAACAGACCGCTCCTGGTCGAGAAGTTTAGTTCTTAGTTTTTACGTTGTAATCACCCATGCAGATAAATTTGTATATATATACATATCTCCCTTTTTGCCGACTTGCTTCTGTTTTTGTTTCCCGTCTTGCGAGGACTTTATTCACCTCTTATGAATATTTTCACAATGATTTAAACAACTTAATCAAATTTGGACTTCGTAGCCTCTGTAACCGAGCGAGCGCTTACTCAAACTTGGGGCAATGTAGCCCTTTAGGCTTATTAGTTGTCAATGATTCGATCTTGAAGAAATATAGCCCGTAGGCGTAATGGTCGAGTGAGTGTTTGCTCGAACTCGAAATAAAAATAGTGAGTGTTAGCTCGAACTCGAAATAAAAGTAGCTCGTAGGCTTAGTCGAGTGAATGATTCGAACTCGAAGAAATATAGCCCGTAGGCGTAATGGTCGAGTGAGTGCTTGCTCGAACTCGAAATAAAAATAGCTCGTAGGCTTAGTAGTCGAGTGAATGATTCGAATTCAAAGTGATGTAGCCCATAGGCATAATGGTCGAGTGAGTGCTTGCTCGATCTCGAAATAAAAGTGGCCCGTAGGCTTAGTAGTCGAGTGAATGTTTTGTACTCGAAGTAATGTAGCCCGTAGGCGTAATGGTTGAGTGAGTGTTTGCTCGAACTCGAAATAAAAATAGCTCGTAGGCTTAGTCAAGTGAATGATTCGAACTCGAAGTAATGTAGCCCGTAGGCGTAATGGTCGAGTGAGTGTTAGCTCAAACTCGAAGTAATGTAGCCCGTAGGCGTAATGGTCGAGTGAGTGTTTGCTCAAACTCGAAATAAAAATAGCGCGTACGCTTAGTCGAGTGAATGATTTGAACTCGAAGTAGTGTAGCCCGTAGGCGTAATGGTCGAGTGAGTGTTTGCTTGAACTCGAAATAAAAATAGCATGTAGGCTTAGTCGAGTGAATGATTCGAACTCGAAGTAATGTAGCCCATAGGCGTAATGGTCGAGTGAGTGTTAGCTCGAACTCGAAATAATGTAGCCCGTAGGCTTAGTCGAGTAAATGATTCAAACTCGAAGTAGTGTAGCCCGTAGGCGTAATGGTCGAGTGAGTGTTTGCTCAAACTCGAAATAAAAATAGCCCGTAGGCTTAGTCGGGTGAATGATTTGAACTCGAAGTAGTGTAGCCCGTAGGCGTAATGGTCGAGTGAGTGTTTGCTCGAACTCGAAAATAAAAATAGCCCGTAGGCTTAATCGTCGAGTTTATCTTAATTCTGATTGCATAATAAATCTCAAAATAGAGGAATTTTCCTGGGATATAAGATGCCGATAAAGAAGAGAACTTTCTTCGCACGTTATTACACGCCTGGGTTCGGGCCAATCTATATGAGCATGGTTCGCTTCGACCATTTGGCTCTTACAATTTTTCCTATTGGAATCCTGTTGTTGTGAAATAACTTTCTTGCGAACCTCGGATATTGTTGTAAATGCTGCACGATCAATGGTTGCCTCATTAAAAACCTTGCCGAAAAACCCATTTGGGATAAAACCGGTCTAAGGGAAAAAGAGTGCAACGCGTGCTTTCAAGCGAGAGATTCGTCTTAGCCCTTGTTCGGACTTCTGCAGGGGTTGGTTTTGAGATATAAACGAATATGGAAAGGTTGTACCTTAGCAGTAGTACCGTTTTAGATGTGATACACTCCAGTTGCTTGATAGCTGTTTGCCGTTTATAATGTCGAGCCTGTACGATCCCTTTCTGATGTTCTCGAGCACCTGATATGGTCATTCCCAATTCGGTCCTAGTTTCCCTTCGTTCGAATTTCGGGTATTGATGGTAATCTTTCTCAACACTAAGTCCCCAGGCTTGAAATGGCGGAGCTTGGTTCTTCGATTATAATATCTTTCGATTCGCTGCTTTTGGGCGGCCAATTGAACGAGAGCAGTTTCTCGTCTTTCGTCCGATAGTTCAAGGCTTGTATTCATAACCTCGTTATTTGATTCTTCCATTGCGAATCAAAATCTGGCACTGGGTTCACCAACTTCGGCTGGTATCAATGCTTCGGACCCATATACTAAGGAGAATGGGGTCGCCCCCGTACTGGATTTTGACGTTGTCCGATATGCCCAAAGGACTTCGGGCAGGATTTCTCTCCATCTCCCTTTAGCGTCGTTCAACCTCTTCTTTGAGCTTTGAATGACAGTTTTGTTTGTTGATTCGGCCTGCCCATTCCTACTGGGGTGGTATGGCGTCGATAATATCCTTCTTATCTTGTGGTCTTCGAGGAATCTTGTTGCTTTGCTGTCAACGAATTGTTTTCCATTGTCACATACTATTTCGGCAGGAATCCTGAATCGGCATATGATATGATCCCAAATAAAGTCTATAACTTCTTTCTCTCTTATTTTCTTGAATGCCTGCGGTTCAACCCATTTAGAAAAATAGTCAGTCATAAATAAAATGAATTTGGCTTTACCTGGGGTCGATGGCAGAGGGCCGACGATATCCATTCCCCATTTTATGAATGGCCATGGGGATAGGACCGTGTGGAGTTGTTCTCCGGGTTGGTGGACCATCGGTGCGAACCTTTGACATTTGTCACATTTACGAACAAATGTCTTCGCATCTTTGCCCATATCAATCCAATAATACCCTACTCTGATTATTTTTTGAACTAACGTATCGGCTCCAGAGTGATTCCCGCAAGTACCCTCGTGCACTTCCCGTAGGATATAATCGGTATCTCCCGGACCCAAGCATACTGCCAACGGTCCATCGAACATTCTTCGGTACAGCATTCCGTCCGAAGCCAAAGTGAATCGAGCAGCTTTAGTCCGTAGGGTTCTGGAATCCTTAGGGTCCGATGGGAGTTTTCCGCTCTTCAAGTATTCAATATACTTGTTTCTCCAATCCCAGGTTAAGCTTGCAAAATTTATTTCGGCGTGACCTTCTTCGATTACCGATCTCGAAAGTTGAACAACATTCCCCGAATCATCTACCTTGACCGACAACCCCAAATTCGCAAGCGCATCGACCTCATTATTCTGTTCCCGTGGTACATGTCGTAAAGTCCATTGTTTGAAATGGTGCAAAGTGACAAGCAGTTTATCTAAATACCGTTGCATTCTACCTTCTCGAACTTCGAAGGTTTTGTTTACTTGACGCACCACCAGCAATGAGTCGCAATTGGCTTCAATGACTTCTGTTCCCAAGTTTCTAGCTAGCTCGAGACCTGCAATCATGGCTTCATACTCGGCCTCGTTATTAGTCAACCTGATAGTTTTAATAGATTGCCTAATAGTGCTACCCGTGGGTGGTTTCAAAACTATGCCCAGCCCGGACCCTTTTACATTCGAAGCCCCGTCCGTAAAAAGGATCCATACCCCCGATGATGTACCTGATTTCAACAGTTCTTTTTCGACTTCGGGTACGAGGGCTGGTGTGAAATCGGCCACGAAGTCTACTAAAATTTGAGACTTGATGGCCGTGCGGGGTTGATATTCGATATCGTACCCACTGAGTTCGACGGCCCATTTGGCCAATCGGCCTGATAACTCGGGTTTGTGCAAAATATTACGAAGCGGGTAAGTGGACAATACACATATGGGATAACATTGAAAGTACGACCTTAACTTTCTTGAGGCACTTATCAGTGCAAGTGCCGATTTTTCCAGGAGCGGATATCTAGTTTTCGCTTCTCCTAAGGTTCGACTCGTATAATAAACGGGGAATTGCGTACCTTGCTCTTCTCGAACTAGGACACCGCTTACGGCGACTTTCGATACTACCAAGTACAAACAAAGTTTTTCGGCTGTTTTTGGAGTGCGAAGTAGTGGTGGGCTTGATAGATATCGCTTTAGTTCCTCTAATGCTTGTTGGCACTCCGGGGTCCAAGAAAAATCGTTCTTCTTTTTGAGTAGAGAGAAAAATTTGTGACTTCGGTCATATGATCTTGAGATGAACCGGCTTAAGGCTGCAATCCGACTTGTTAGCCTTTGTATGGCCTTCACGCTGTCCACAACGACGATGTCTTCGATGGCCTTGATTTTATCGGGGTTAATCTCTATTCCCCAATGTGATACCATGAAGCCGAGGAACTTGCCCGAACTGACCCCGAAAGCACATTTCTCGGGGTTGAGCTTCATGTTGTATTTCCTTAAAATCTCGAACGTTTCCTGCAAATGGGTCAAATGGTCCTCTGCGCGCAGGGACTTAACTAACATGTCATCAATATAAACTTCCATTGATTTTCCTATTTGGTCTTCGAACATTTTATTTACTAGGCGTTGGTAAGTAGCCCCTGCGTGTTTCAGCCCGAAAGGCATCACATCATAACAATACGTTCCATATTTGGTGACAAATGAAGTCTTTTCCTGGTCCTCCGGGTTCATCTGGATTTGATTATACCCGGTATAGGCATCGAGAAAAGTGAGGATCTCGTGGCCGGCCGTGGCATCGATCATGCGATCGGTGTTAGGCAGCGGAAAGGAATCTTTGGGGCATGCTTTGTTCAAATCCTTATAGTCCACACACATTCTAAGTTTGTTCCCTTTTTTAGGGACTACAATTACGTTGGCTAGCCATTCGGGATATTTCACCTCCCGAAGATGATGTTGGCCGAGCTACCTGGATCGATTAACACATGCTTAATTTTAGTTTTATTCATGAGTACGTATATTACCAGTGCGTCGTTATGAGGTTGGATGACCCCCTCTGCATCTTCATCATCAAAGGACAAAGTCGCCATGGGCGCGTAATCTTGAGTCCGAGATCGCTTTTCCCTCACCATCGATGTTTTAGTGCGTTTAAGTACTGGTCCCTGAGGGGTATCGATGCTGCCGATGATCATGTGGATGACGTGCTGCGGTTCTTCTTGCTCGTTTTGCTTGCTGAAATCCCTGCTTTTAAAATGGTTCTTCGCCCTATCACTCAGAAATTCCCGAAGGTGCCCTTTGTTAAACAAGCGAGCTATTTCCTCTCTTAGTTACTTGCAATCTTCCGTTATGTGGCCATGAGTACCATGATATTCGCACGTTTGATTGGGATTTCTTCGGGCAGGATCGGTCTGTATAGGTCGAGGCCATTTAGTGTCTTTGATGCGTCCGATGGCTGACACGAGAGCGGATGCACCAACGCTGAAGTTATATTCCGATAATCGAGGTGCTTCTATAGGATCGGCATATTTATCGAAGTCGTTCTTACTCATAAGCCCCCGAGAATTTTGTCCTCGATCAATCCTTCGACTGTTACGAACTGCAGTTGAACCATCTGCGACGTACGGTCGATATCGGTCTCTGTTCGACCTTTGTTCTTTGTCGATCTCCTTTTGGTTTTTAGTAACTGTCCTGTTCTGATGAACGGGTCCGTACGGAGCTCCCAACTGATCATCCTCGACCCTAATTTTCGATTGATATCGGTTGTGTACATCTGCCCAAGTTATCGCTGGATACTCGATCTAATATTGTTTCAGCCGATGTGATGCTGTCGAACTTAGCTCGTTCAACCCCTGGATGAAAGCTTGTACGGCCCAATCGTCCGTGACCGGGGGTAATTCCATGCGTTCCATTTGAAATCAAGATACGAATTCCCTCAGCATTTCATTCTGCCTTTGCTTTACTTTGAAGAGGTCTGATTTCCTTGTTGCAACCATTATGGCACCAGCATGTGCCTTTACGAACGAATCTGCTAACATGGCAAAAGAATCGATGGAATTCGGCGGTAAATTGTGGTACCAGATCATCGCTCCCTTCGAGAGGGTCTCCCCGAACTTTTTCAACAACATGGATTTGATCTCATCGTCCTCCAAATCGTTGCCTTTTATAGCACATGTGTAAGAGGTGACATGTTCGTTAGGATCGGTCGTACCGTTATATTTGGGAATTTCGGGCATACGGAAGGTTTTGGGGTTTGGCTTCGGTGCCTCACTCGACCTTGGCATTGGTGGAGCCCCCGGAATTTGATCATTGGTGGAGCCCCCTTTATCATTGGTGGAGCCCCCGGGATTTGATCGACCTTGGCATTGTACGTTTCCACCCTCTTGTCGTTGGCTTCGACTCGTTTTGTGAGTTCCTCAAGCAATTTCGTAATTCCGGGAATAGTCCCCGATTCTTGCTCATTAGATTTCACTATGGCAGGCTCTATTCTGGGGGTGACTTCTCGAAGTGGATTGGAATTCGGCCTGCTTTGTGCGCGAGTTTGGCTCTGTAGCTGAGCTATCGCTATTTGTTGGTCTTGTATCTCGAAGATCATACGTATGCTGGCCCCGATTTCCCCCGCGTTTTGGGTGTCTCGGGCTACGGATCGAGTACCGCCCTGAATGCTTCTTTCAAGTTTGGAACGCTGGTTCGCCTCCAGAGCTATTTGTGAATTGACATCCAATGGTATTCCCGCTCGAATTTCGGGTACTTCGATTGGAGCCTCGGGTGCCAAGCTATCGTTAATTGGCCTTCCGGCCCCGGGTGCCAAGTTGCTGGTTTCATCTTGAAGGCCGGCTTCGTAATCGATCGGTGAAGCCATTGGATTGGTGGTTATTCGTAGCTGATCCGAAATTCAAGATGTTTTCGGAAATAAGTGCAAAGCACAATGGCGTGTTTTTTCAGATTTGTATCAAATGACCACTGTTATCCTCGGCCCCACGGTGGGCGCCAAACTGTTTACCCGAAAAATGGATAGAGTTGAATTTATACGCAGTTCCGAGGATATATGGCGTAACTTAACACAAAATGCAAGGATAAATAAAAATGTAAAAATAGATTGCGGAGAATGCAAAATAGATAAGGTTATCAGAAACAATGAATCTTAGGATTCAACAAATAGAATCAATCTAAGAAATCTGAAAGAAACAATTCTTTACTGTAGAAGAATATAGCACTTTTATTACAATGTAAACCTGAGAAAAAACGTGTTCTACAGAAATGGTAACCAAGCCCTTTTATAGTGGAGGGATTTGGCTCTAAGCATAATAAAATAAACATTCAGTGGGAGACCCATGATAAGTTAGCTTTTTCATAATTTCTGCCAAGATTCTCTCTAGTGGGATTGCAACGACTTTTGTCTGCGAGCTCGATCTTGCTTAGAACCCTCGATTTTGGTTTGAGCTTGATTTCGGCTCGAACTCGTGACCTTGGTTCGAGCCCGATCCTGGCTCGAGCCCTTGAATTGATTCGAGGTCGATATTGGTTGGTCTCTGGATTATCAGAACGATAGATCTACTATGCATCATGGTTTCGATTTTGATTCGAGATCGATAATGATATCGAACTCGACACGGATCGGCCTCCCGGGTTCGAGGTTAGTTCGTTCCACCTTCGGGATCTTACTTCAATAAATCATCATTCGAACTCGATCGGACGTGCTAAGGCCGAAATCTATTTCGACCGTATACAATTCTTTTCAGTCAGCTTAATCATTGCATTCTGTAGAAAAGATATCTAGCTTTACATAACGTTCAACATATACGGCTCTCCCACAAATCAAGGGAAAATGTTATTTACTAGAAAGTTCTATATGTTCTGAATTCGCAGTACAAACATCCATCAGCCGTAATCAAACCTATGCCTATCAAACGGGTCGGGTTGACTCGTTTCTGGCCCGGCCCGGACCGGTTGAAACCCGGACCGGTAGTTAGGGGGCCGGGTGGGCTGGGTCTGGAGGGGTTAGGGGGTTGCTCCGTTTATAAAATAAAATCCTGTTAACCGGACCGGTCAAACTCGGTCAACGAAAATTACTGTTGAACCGGTTAACCGGCCCGGACCGGTTCAACGGCTATAATTCTATTTTTTTTTTAAAAAAATTGAAATGACCGTTGGCAACGGTCAGCTTCAATTTGGTCGTTGCCCAACGGTTGGATTGCAAAAATAGCCCTTTTGGGCAATTTTATTAAAAAAATAACACTTCTAGTAATTACTAATTTAGCCCTTTGAAAAATTATAAATACCACCAATACACCCCCTCCCCCTCTTCTTCATTTCTTCACTCATCTCTCATTTCTCAAACTCATATTCTCAATTATCATTCTCTCATTCTTCACCTAAAGTTCAATCAATTATTTGGCTCTCATTTTTTTTGGAATCTAATTTATCGTATTATTTATTATTTGAAGTTTGAACAATTGAAATTCAAACTTTGAAGTTTGAACAATTGATGTTTTTTCGTGGTAACATTGGAGTTGCAAAATCATCAAGTGCAGAATTCGGTGTACTCCCTCTAACTCTTTCTCTTGTTTACTATTTTATTTGCATATTTAATTTTTGCTAGTAGTTAAATTTTCACAATATGTTTAATGTTGCAAAAAGAATTGTAATAAGGTTGCTAATCGGGGTAATCGGGGAAATAGAAAAGGAGGTATTACTTCAATATCTGGTAGTAATTTAAATGAATCTACAAACGTTTCTGAAACATTATCTAATAATAATATAGATTATGAATAATTAAAGGAAGATTTCGGTATAGAAGATAATGAATTAGAAATTGAAGATGAGACACCACTTACACCTAGTAGTGTTGGAGTTGGTAGCATGGGTGGTGGTCGTGGTGCTAGTAGTAGACTACCTGTGGCCCCAACTACTAATCGGAGAAAACGAAGTAAGGTTTGGAATTTTTTTTGACCAAATAGATAATATTGATAGAGTTAGATGCAGACTTTGTAAAGATGATTTTAAACATAAAATTGGGGGACAATTAGGAGGGACTGGGACACTTAGTAGACATATGAGAATTGAGCATCCTATAGAATGGGGCTCTGAGTTAGATCAAAATCAAGGAACTTTAAACCCTAGTACTGGAGGACTTATGAAATATGATAAAATGAAGGATCGTAAGGAGTTAGCAAAAATGATTGCTTTGGGTTGTCTACCTTTTTCTTTTGCTTCTTCATCATATCTTATTATGTATATTCAAAGGATTTATAATTCTTTATTTAAAGGTATCCCTAAAAGTACTTGTAGATCTGATATCGTTATACTTCATGGACAATATCAAACATACAAACGTTATTTGTTTGACCACCTTCCTTGCAGAGTTTCTCAAACTTCTAATATTGGTCATGCTGTTAATGGTAATGATTATTTGACAATTACATGTCATTGGATAGATGATAATTATTGTATGCAAAAATGTATTATCGCTTTTAAATATAATGAAGATCAGAGTCATACTGCTATGTTTATAAGTACTACAATTTGCGAAGTTGTTAAATTTTATAATCTTAAGAAAAAAGTATTGTGTGTGTCTTTTGATAATGCTTCTAACAATAATGCCGCAATTTCAATATTAAGACTGTATTTGCAACCACCACTTGACGAAATTTTTCATGTTAGGTGTGCATGTCATGTTTATAATTTAATTGTTAAAAGTGACCTTGATTTATTTTCAACTGAGATTACTCATGTTAGAAGAGCAGTTGGTGTTATTCAAGAAAATAATAGACAATCTAGAATTACAGAATTTAAGAATAAGTGTACCGAGCATAACCTTAACCCCAGATTCATGCCACACGAAATTGTTACTAGATGGAATTATACATACTTATTTTTAAAATGTTGCTACAAATATAGATTGTCAATAACTGAAGTTGCTAATGCACATTGTACTAATCCAAACCGTATGTTAACAACTATTACTTGGGAGGCCATTAATGATGTTGTTAATTTTTTGCATAAATTTTATACAGCTACTGTTGAGTTTTCCGGAGCATATTACCCTACTGTTACTATGGCTTTAGTACATATAGCTGAAATTTCTTTTCTACTCTCTGAATTTAAGAAGAAAGAAAAATATAAGGATGCTGTTGAAAAAATGCAAGCAAAATTCAAAAAATATTTCTTTCCAATTCCTCTGATTTACTTAATTGGTGCTGTTTTAAATCCTTCTATTAAGATGTCTGATTGTCACCAATTAATCAATGCTTTATATACTTATATGGAGATTGGATCAACTGAAACCCCAAATATATATTGTTGTATGACCAAGCTAAATGATTATTTACAACAATTATATAATTATTATGCAAATATAGTTGATGATGATGCTCTTAATGTAGGCAATATTAATCCCACTATGCATTGTACCGCTTCTACTACTATGGATGATGATGATGAAGGCCTTGATGGTTTTAATATTTGGTCTACATTTCCTACCACTCAAACCAGTAGCAGGAACATTAATGAACTTCAATTCTACTGGCAAAAGCAAAAAGAGCCTCGCACAAAGAAATTTTCACCGTTGGGATGGTGGCATGAGAATGAAAAGCAATTTCCTGTTCTTTCCGCTATGGCTCGGGACATGCTGAATGTGCCAATTTCAACTGTTGCATCAGAGAGTGCATTTAGTCAAGCAAGACAACTTGGAGACACCCGTCACTCATTGGAAAGCAATGCTTTGAAAGTTTTAGTATGTTTCAGAGATTGGATTAGATATGAACGAAGAAATCAGGAGCTTGAAGATGTTGATAGACCAGAAGATGAGGAACTTGGAGATATATTAACAAATGGTAACCCATCTGAATTTAACACTCCAGAAGATGGTCAAGAAGTTCATATTGATTATGAAGAACTTACTAAGGCAATGCAAAACCTTTGAATTTACTCTTTTTTCGTTAATTTACTACTTGTTAAATATAAACTTCAATTTGTAAGTTTGAAATAAAAAAAGCACTTGCAAATTATAAGTGCAATTTTTTTAACATCTTCATTGTATTCTATTATCTTAAATTCTTAATAAAATATTCAAAATTTCAAATATAAAGATTTTAAAGCCTTTGCATCCTTTTATTCAAACACTCTTTTTATAAGATTATTTTTTTTGTTTTATATTTTTACTTTATATTAATATAAATTACGATAGTTATACAAAATACAAAAAAAACAAAAAAAAAACACTAACCGGCCCGGCCCGGCCCCTTGGACCTGTAACCCTTCCGGTTCATTTTTTACCCGAATGAATCCGGACCCGTTAAGCCGGTATTGAACAACCCATAACCGGCCCGGATTCGAAACCGGCCGGTCACCTTTTTTCCCAACCCGTCCCGGCCCGGCCCACCCGTTAAACACCCTTAATCAAACCATAAGCAACCAAATAGTCTACAGGAATGGCATTTTAGACCCAAGAAAAAAGGGTCACCCAAGACCAAAAATGTAGAGGTGAAAGGCTATTTTAACAAAATGAAACAATCTAACTTGGAAAACAAATGCAGCAATTCTGAATGAATGACCAAACCTCACAGTTATTTTCGGTAGAAGGCGAACATATACAACTATGGTAAAGCAGTAAAGCTCCATGAAGTGAAGTCCTCACACCATCATTTGCAGGAATACAGTATGTCTCTCACTACTATCTCCTGTCAATGTTAAGGCACCCATCTGCATTCATACGAACCGTAATTCTTCAACCACTTGCTAGTTCTCTGTTTAAGTAATCAACAAACATCCTTTTTGCACTATCAGCATCTGAAGGAGGGGGTGGCCCGCTCAAGCTTGTCTGTCCAGCAAGCTTGATGAAAGTTCTTCGTAGCCTACGCAGCTCTGGCAAGCTAACAGATCTCGAGATATCTACAGTAGGTAATCCTGGACCAAGAGATACACCATTGAGAGGACCCCCAAGAGCATGGGACTGAGCTTCCACAATAGCATTTGTAACTTCTTGTGTCGCCCTGTCCATCTCATATAAAGAATTTGCCTCAGAACCACGTGCACTTTGTGTTGCAATGGTTGGCTGTAGAATCTTAACATCCCTTGTCTTAGAGTCCACTTTTTTTGTTAGATAGCTAACAGCATCAACTATAGCTGTAGACAATTTATCAATTCCATCTTTAGCTGGCCATAACTCAAATAATGGAGAATCCCATCTATTTTTGCTATCTGGTCTTTCAAATCTTCTTACAAGATCCTCAAATATATTATCATCATAAGATGGTTCTCCTCTCTCATGACGTTCTCCGTTCCATATTCTACAAGATTCCTCATCAACATCACAATGGAGGACACAATATCTAATCCCCGCTGCTCTAGCCAAACACCACAATTCATATCTATATCCCTTGATGCTATTCAGAGAATCCACTATAACTATACTGTCCTTAGACAAAGATCTATCAACGTCAGACCTTAATACGCCTCTTAAGTTCTTTTCCTCGGTCATGTTCACATAACTTTGGTTGCGACTAAGATGAAACGAAGTCTCATCAATAGTTCTCACTGACGGCTTTGATTCTGTTTCTTTAAGCGCTTCAGCTAAACAAGCTGCAGCTGTTGATTTCCCGCTACATGGTTGACCACAAATAACAACCAATGCCATCTACGCCAACAAAAAAGAGCAAGATATTTAACTTACCAAAGCAGCTTCAGCATAAAACAACACTGGAAACTTTTATTTGCAAATTGCAACATTAAGGCAGAGAAATGATAACAAAATTTCGGGAAAGAACCTGTCTTGGGATAATTGACATCAACTCAAAATAATGAGAATGTGAATATTTATACAGAAAGTATGCCATAAAGATTATAAGCATAGGAAAGACATGTATGAATGGATCAGCAAATGATTTAATGAGCTTAGTACTAAAATTAATAGTCAGGAACACAATGCTATATAGTCTAGTGATAAGAGCGCAACTTCTAATGTGTGGGTAAGCTTCACAGGGTCGAACACTGCTGCAGACAAAAGCTTTGGTATTTAAGTGGAGAAGAGTGGAATTATCGACCGAGTTTCCGATCCTGCTACAGATAATCTAAAACTCATAACAATAAAGATGGAAGTCTTCTCGCCCATCAAACCTCTACAATAATTATCAAGTTTGCCTTAATCGCTGTATGAATTCTCAATATCTATACCGCACTACTCGGACACAATTCATTCCAAATAGCAAATAAATTAGGCTCTCTAGAACTCTAACATCATTGGACTAAGCTTTAATCGCGAATAACTGATCCATCGAACCACTATAAATCATTAAAAAAAAAAAAGGAAAAGGAAAATCAGAATATTTACCTTATGGGTGTTGTCCAAAAGCTTGTGACAGTGGAGAAGAAAAGTTGGTTAAGTTGAAGAAGAGAAAGTAGAGAATGGGAGAGAGATAGAACTAGGGTTTATGGTGTTGCTTGCCGATGTTCCAACAATGTCTTTGGAAGGCCTTCGCCCTTCTAACGGGTATAGATTTAGGAAAACCCGACCCGAACTCCACTGTTTCAGTGTCGATGGGAGCTCAGCAAGGTTCTTACACTTTTTTGTATTTATTTATAAACTAGTTAGGTAGCCCCGTGTCACAAAGTCAAACATATCTCTTTGTAAATTTGATTGAGTTCATAAATAAAGTAACTATTATCTCTTTAAATTTAATTGAGTTCATGAACAAAGTAACTATTAAAAATAATATTTTTTATCAGTGAATATATTTGGAAGTAATTATAATTCATAATTAGAGACTTTGGTCTCAAATAAAATAGATAATATTAGCCCAAGAAAAGTGCCATATTACCTCTTCTATGATCAGAAATACTATAATACATTTAAAGTCATACCAGTAATAGCTCTATTACTTGAAAAATTCATTCACCTCGTACCCTTTAAATCAAAATAGAGTATATATATTTTTGGTAACTGGTAAAATATGTTTAAAATGGTCTATTCTTTGCAATCTACAAAACAAAAAAAAATAACTATAATAAGCAGAAATAACAATTAATTTTAAAAAACAATTAGTGAGAGATTAGAATTTAAAAGTGTCACGATCCAAAATTCCATTGAAGCCATGATGGCGTCTAACACTATTTTCGGGGCAAGTCAACAATAAATATGTGAAAATAAACCTCAACATGATAAGAAATAGTCCTAAAAATAGCGGAATAACATAAATAAATGAAGTCATGATGACAATACAACTTAATTCACCCCAAAATATGGTGTTATTGAGGGCATAAGCTCTATAGAATACTAAATACAAAGCTGAACAAAATACAATATTGTCCGAATGACCAAAATAGTAGTACAATAGATAAAAGAGGGAATTTCAAGGCTTGTGAACGAAACAACAGCAAAATCTCGAAATCACCTAGCAATTCGGATAAACACCTCACTAGCCACCACCACTATTAGCAACACCTGGATCTGCACAAGAAGTGTAGAGTGTAGTATGAGTACAAGCGATCTCAACATATCGAAAAATCTCAGTAAAATACCACATGCTTTTTAAAATCAGGATTTGAATCAAAATATTTCGTTTAACCGAGTTCCAGTAAAAATCATTTAAAGATATTTTTCAACAGTTTTCAGACAAAGGAAAAATGCAAAGGTGAGCAAAAATGATGAAATCATAAACTGCCTCTCGGGCAAAACATCACTCATAAACAGCCCCACGGGCAAACCTCACAGTCACTCGTGCCACTCGGGCATACCTCACAATCACTCTTGCCACTCGGGCATACCTCACAATTACTCATGCCTCCCAGTCACTCAGCACTCGGCACTCGCACTCAGTAGGTACCTGCGCTCACTTAGGGTGTGTATAAACTCTGAAGGGGCTCCTTCAGCCCAAGCGTCTACACGGACAACTCACGTGCAATACGGACAACTCACGTGCCATAATAATAAAGTATGTTGTAGGCGGGCAGCCCCGATCCATACTCATCCTCACAAATCAGGCCCTCAGCCTCACTCAGTCATAAACCTCTCTAGCCAATCGGGCATTTAAGTAAAATAGGGCATTCGGCCCAAAACATTTATATGCATCAAAATAGAGTCATAAAACTGAGTTATGCGGTAAATAAGTATAAACATGACTGAGTATAGATTTTCAATCAAAACCAATGAGAGGATGGTAAGAAACAGCCCCTAAGGGTCCAAATAGTATTGGCGCAAGCCCAAACATGACATTCAACCCATATTTACAGAAATTCTTTCTAAAACATATAAGTATCATATGGTTTCAACAAAGTATGCAACTTTACAGTTGCTACGGGACGGACCAAGTCACAAATCTCCAACAGTGCATGCCCACACGCCCGTCACCTAGCATGTGCGTCACTAAAAATAGTAGAATGATACAAAATTCGGGGTTTCATACCCTCAGGACTAGATTTACAATCGTTACTTACCTCAAACCAATCAAATCTCTACCCTGCAATGCTCTTGCCTCTGGACTCGGCCTCTAAATGCGCCAAATCTATTCACAATCCATACAATACCATCAATATACGCTAATGGAATAAATTCCACAAGAAAAGCTTAAAAATTAGACCAAAACCTGAAATTGGTTCAAACCCGCCCCCCGGGCCCGCATCTCGAAATCCGACAAAATTTACAAAACTAGAAAGCTCATTCACTCACGAGTCTAACCATACCAAATTCATCAAAATCCGACATCGTTTGGTCCTTCAAATCCTTAAATTACTTTCCAAATATTCCAAGCCCTAACCCCTCATTTTCACTAATTACCATGATTAAACAACGAAAAATCACCATATATACAAGTATTAGGGCTCATGTAACTTACCTCAACGAAACCCCCTTGATTCCCTCTTCAAACTCTCCCAAAAGCTCCAAAAATTAAATAGAAATGGTGAAGAATGCACCAAAATTCGCTAAGGGTTCTATTTATGGTTTCTGCCCAGGTTTTTCGCACATGCGGCCATTTACTCGCACCCGCGCGACCGCACCTGAGGTCCAAGGAGCCGCACCTGCGCAACTCACTTAATCCCCCAGCTTCCGCACCTGCGGAATCGCATCTGCGGTCCCTCGTGCGCATCTGCAAAACCAGCCCAAAATTCTCATCTTCCCATCTGCGCTCAAGGCCTCGCACATGCGGGCTCGCAGATGCGGCCAATTCTTCGCACCTGCGTTCCCAGCCTTGGCCCAGCGTTTCCCACACATGCGCACTCCCCACTCGCACCTGCGAGGCTTTCTTCCGTAGGTGCGAAAATAGCAGTAGCAGCAGCTCCAACTGCAAATTCCAACTTCGACAAATCCGTTAACCACCCGGAATCACCCCGAGGGCCTCGGGACCTCAACCAAAAATACCAACAAGTCATATATCAACATACAAACTTAGTCGAACCTTCGAATCACTCAAAACAATATCCAATCATCAAATTACCCTCGGATTCAAGCCTAAGAACTTCTAAATTTCCAAATTCGGCAACCGATGCCGAAACTAACCAAACCACGTACGTATTTTGCGCACACATCACAAATGACACCGCGAACCTACTCTAACTTCCGGAATTCCATTCCGACCCCGATATCAAATTTTCCACTTACGACCGAAATCGCCAAATTTCCAATTTCGCCAATTCAAGCCTAATTCTACCACGGACCTCCAAATCACATTACGGACGCACTCCTAAGACCAAAATCACCTAACAGAGTTAACAGAATCATCAGAATTCAAATTCGAGATCGTTTACACATAGGTAAACATCATGACTTTTTCAACTTAAGTTTCTACTTAAGAGACTAAATGTCTTAATTCACTCTGAAACCACTCCGGTCCCGAACCAACAAACCCGACATAACATAATATAACTGAATAACACAAAATGAAGTATAAATGGGGAAAACGAGGCTATAACTCTCGAAACGACCGGCCAGGTCGTTACATCCTCCCCCTCTTAAACATTCGTTCGTCCTCGAACGGGTCTAGAAACATACCTGGAGTCTCGAATAGGCGTGGATATCTGCTCCACATCTCCTGCCCGATCTCCCAGGTGGCCTCCTCCACATGCTGACCTCTCCATTGCACCTTCACTGAAGCTATATCCTTTGACCTCAACCTTCGAACTTGCCGATCCAAAATAACCACCGGCTCCAAATCATAAGTCATATCACCCTCCAACTGGACCGTGCTGAAATCCAAAACATAGGACGGATCTCCAATATACTTCCGGAGCATGGAAACATGAAACACTGGATGCACACTCGACAAGATAGGTGGCAAGGAAAGCTTATAAGCCACCTCCCCTATTCTCTTAAGCACCTCAAAATGCCCAATGAACCGGGGGCTCAACTTGACCCTCTTCCCAAATCTCATAACACCCTTCATGGGTGATACCTTCAGCAAACCTTCTCCCCAACCATAAAAGATACATTACGGACCTTCCTATCCGCGTAGCTCTTCTGCCTAGATTGCGTCGTGCGAAGCCGTTCCTGAATCAATTTCACCTTATCTAATGCGTCCTGGACCAAGTCTGTACTTAAGAGCCTAGTCTCACCCGGCTCAAACCATCTAACCGGAGATCTATACCTCCTCCCATATAAAGCCTCATTCGGAGCCATCTGAATACTTAACTGATAACTGTTATTATATGCAAACTCCGCGAGTGGCAGAAACTAGTCCCATGAACCCCCAAAGTCAATTACACAAGCACGCAACATGTCCTTCAATATCTGAATAGTGCGCTCGGACTGCCCCGTCTGTCTGAGGGTGAAAAGTTGTTCTCAACTCAACCTCAGTACCCAACTCTCGCTGCACGGCCCTCCAAAACTGCGATGTGAACTGAGTACCCCTATCTGAAATGATGGAAACTAGGACACCATGCAGGCGAACGATCTCCCGGATGTAAATCTCAGCCAACCACTCTGAAGAGTAAGTAGTACCAACTGGAATGAAGTACGCGGACTTGGTCAGCCGATCCACAATAACCCAAATAGCGTCGAACTTCCTCGAAGTCCGGTGGGAGTCCAACTACAAAGTCCATGGTGATCTGCTCCCACTTCCACTCTAGGATCTCTAACCTCTGAAGCAAGCCACCCGGTCTCTGATGCTCATAGTTAACCTGTTGACAGTTGAGACACCGAGCCACAAACCCAACTATATCCTTCTTCATCCGCCTCCACCAATAGTGCTGCCTCAAATCTTAGTACATTTTCGCGACACCAGTATGGATGGAATACCGCGAGTTGTGGGCCTCCTCAAGAATCAACTCTCGAAGCCCATCTACATTAGGCACACATATCCGGCCCTGCATTCTTAGCATGCCGTCATCACCAATAGTCACATACCTAGCATCACCTCTCCGAACCCTATCCTGAAGAACGAGCAAGTGGGGGTCATCATACTGACGCTCCCTGATACGGTCATAAAGAGAAGACTTGGAGACCACACAAGCCAATACCCGTCTAGGCTCCGAAATATCAAATCTGACAAGCTGGCCCGCTAAGGTCTGAACATCTAATGCCAAAGGTCTCTCTGGTGCTGGAAGATATGCTAAACACACCAAACTCTCTGCCCGGCGACTCAAAGCATCGGTCACCACATTGGCCTTTCCCGGATGGTACAAAATAGTGATATTATAGTCCTTAAGAAGCTCCAACCATCTCCGCTGACACAAATTAAGATCCTTCTGCTTTAACAGATACTGTAGACTCTGGTGATCTGTATAGATCTCACAATGAACCCCATACAAATAATGATGCCAAATCTTCAAGGCGTGACCAATGGCTGCTAACTCAAGATCATGGAAATGATAGTTCTTCTCATGGGTCTTCAACTGGCGTGAGGCATAGGCAATCACCCTACCCTCCTGCATCAAAAAACAACCAATGCCTATCCTCGAGGCATCACAATACACTGTGTAGGAACCTGAAGCTGATGGTAGAACTAACACTGGAGCTGTGGTCAAAGCAGTCTTGAGCTTCTGAAAGCTCTCCTCACACTCATCCGACCACCTGAATGGAGCACCCTTTTGGGTCAATTTGGTCAAGGGCGATGCAATAGATGAAAATCCCTCCACAAAACAACGGTAGTAACCCGCCAAACCAAGAAAGCTCATAATCTCCGTGACTGAGGACGGTCTAGGCCAACTCTGCACCGCCTTTATCTTCTTTGGATCCATCTGAATACCCTCGCTGGACACCACATGTCCCAAGAATGCTACTGAACTGAGCCAAAACTCACACTTGGATAACTTTGCATAAAGCTTCTCCTCCCTTAATCGCTGTAATACAATCCTCAAATGATGAGCGTGCTCCTCCTAGCTACGAGTGTACACCAGGATTTCATCAATGAATACAACGAAGAATGAGTCCAAATAGGGCTAGAATACACTGTTCATCAAATGCATGAACGTTGATGGGGCATTGGTCAGCCCAAAAGACATCACCAAGAACTCATAATGGCCATATCGGGTCCTGAAAGCTGTCTTAAGAATATCTGAATCCCGAATCTTCAGCTGATGATAACCGGACCTCAGATCAATCTTAGAGAACACCCTCGCTCCCTGAAGCTAGTCGAATAAATCATCAATACGAGGCAAAGGATACTTGTTCTTGACCGTGACCTTGTTCAACTGCCTGTAATCAATACAGATTCTCATGGAACCATCCTTCTTCTTCACAAATAGAACCGGTGCACCCCAAGTTGACACACTAGGCCGAATAAACCCCTTATCAAGGAGTTCCTAAAGCTGTTCTTTCAATTCCTTCAACTCCGCCGGTGCCATACGATACGGTGGAATAGAAATGGGTTGAGTGCCCAGTACCAAATCAATACCAAAGTCAATATCCCTGTCAGGCGGCATGCTCGGCAGGTCTACAAGAAACACATCCGAAAAATCACGTACCACCGGAACAGAATCAATGACAGGAGTCTCTGCACTAACATACCTCACAAAAGCCAAATAATATAGGCAACCCTTCTCAACCATACGCTGAGCCTTCAAATATGAAATCACCCTACTTGGTACATAATCTACAAAACCGCTCCACTCAACCCTCGGAATTCCTGGCATAGTCAACATCACCGTCTTAGCGTGACAATCTAGAACATCATGACATGGAGATAACCAATCCATACCCAATATCACATCAAAGTCAACCATACTGAGCAACAATAGATCCACTCGGGTCTCCAGACCCCCAATAGTCACCACACATGACCGATATACGCGGTCCACAATAATAGTATCACCCACAGGAGTAGATACATGTACAAACGAAACTAAGGACTCACGGGGCATATCCAAAAAATGGGCGAAATACAAGGAAACATATGAATACGTGGAACCAGGGTCAAATAATACTAAGGCATCTCGGTGACAAACTGAGACAATACATGTAATCACAACATCTGAAGCAATAGTGTCTGGTCTGGCAGGGAGAGCATAGAAACGGGCCTGACCAGCCCCTGATCTGCCTCCCCCTCTAGGGCAACCCCTAACTGACTGACCTCTACCCCGAGCTGACTGGGCGGGTGGTGAGGTAACTGGAGCTATTGTCGGAGGCTGAATCCTCTGCTGATATAGACCTCTATGACGATGAGGACACTGCCTCCACATATGCCCAAGCTCCCCACAGTCAAAACAACTCCCTGGTGCTGGCGACGGAAACTGAAGGGAACCTCTAGCATAGGGATGACTGGTAGAAGAACCTGGCATAGAAGAGCCCTGAACAGGTGGAGCACGGGACGAACTCTGAACTGGAAGGGCACTAAGTGATGAGTGGCCCTGATGAGAACTGTGAGAACCATGGCCAGATGATGCACCCCGATGAAATGGCCGAGCTGACTGAGCCTGCCTGAAATGACGACCTCTACCGTGCTGGAACTGACCCCCAAAAGGAGCACCACTGAATCCACCCTGACCACGAGGCCTCTTGGCCTCCCTCTCAACCCTCTCCTAACTGCGAACCATCTCAATCTGCCGAGCAATGTCGACAACCTCATCAAAGGTAGCACCCGAAACCCGCTCCCTGGTCATGAGAAACTGTAGCTGATAAGTGAGGCCATCAATAAACCTCATGATCCTCTCTCTGTCTGTGGGAACCAACTAGATAACATGACGGGCCAACTCAGAGAATCTCATCTCATACTGTGTCACAGACATATCACCCTGGCGAAGCGGCTCAAACTGTCTGCGCAGCTCCTCTCTGTGGGATCGAGGCACGAACTTCTCCAAAAAGACCACGGAGAACTGCTGCTAAGTAAGGGGTGCTGCGCCAACAGGCCTACGCCTCTCGTAAGTCTCCCATCATCTGAGTGCAGCCCCAGAAAACTGAAAGGTAGTGAATGAGACCCCACAAGTCTCTAGAATACCAGCAGTATGGAGTATCCTCTAACACCTGTCCAAAAAGTCCTGAGCATCCTCTCTCTCTGTGCCACTGAAAGGTGGTGGCTGAAGTCTCCCAAATCTCTCCAACCTACACTGATCATCCTCAGGCATAGAAGGAATCACATAATCCTGAGCAACAGCAACCGGCTGGGCTGGTGGTGCCTCCGATGTCTGAAGTCCCTGAATAACCTTCTCGGGTGTGCGAGCAACGGGAGTCTGAGTGCCTCCTCTGGCCTGAGAAGTGGCTGCGGCCGTCGAAATAGAGACCGCCTGAGCAAGGCCAATACACAATGTCAAAATCTGAGCTAGGGCCTCCTGAAGGCCTGGAATCATAATAGGCACAGGTGGTGCCTGAGTTGGTGCATCAACAACTGGAACCTGGTCCTGATCTGGGACAACCGGTGGATCTGCAGGTACTGCCCTTGCTGCTGTACGGGCTGCACCTCTGCCCCTACCACGGCCTCTACCGTAGCCTCGGCCTCTCGTTGCCCTGGTTGGTGGTACTGGTGGCTGGCCCTCCTGATCGGTAGTACGAGTCCTCACCATCTGTGAGAGAATGAAACAACAGATGTTTAGTTACTAGAATCAACAGATTCACATGACAAGAATTCAAGAATGTGGAGTTTCCTAAAGGTTCTGCAGCTCTTGAAGATAAGTATTGACGTCTCCGTACTGATCCGCAAGACTCTACTAAACCCGCTCATGACTCGTGAGACCTATGTAACCTAGGCTCTGATACCAATCTGTCACGACCCAAAACTAACCCCTGTCATGATGGCGCCTATCGTGGAACTAGGCAAGCCGACTCATTTCCAAAACAAATCGATATTTTCATTTTAAAGATAATTTCAAGGTTATTTAACATAAAAACCTTCGTAAATGAGTTCCAATCAAAATAAAAGTGCGAAAGGAAAAGCCCGACATCGGGGTGTCACTAGTCATGAGCATCTACTACAATCTGTCTAACAATATCAAGGCTAACTCAGCCTGGAAAATAGCTAAATACAACTAGAGGAAGATAAGAGGGAGAAGAGCAGGGGATGCAATCGCCAAATAGCTACCTTGCATATCCAAGAAATATCTGCAACCAGAACACTCAATAACCGCTACCGTGACCACCTGAATCTGTACACAAGGTGCAGGGAGTAACATGAGTATGCCGACTCAGTAAGTAACAAGAGTAAATAAAGACTGAGCAGTAATGACGAGCAATAAAGCATATAACATACATATCGGGAAATCTCAGTAAAATACCATATGCTTTTAAAAATCAGGATTTGAATCAAAATATATCGTTTAACCCAGTTCCAGTAAAAATCATTTAAAGAAATTTTTCAACAGTTTTCAGACAGAGAAAAATGCAAAGGTGAGAAAAAATGATGAAATCATAAACAGTCCCTCGGGCAAAACATCACTCATAAACAGCCCCTCGGGCAAACCTCACAGTCACTCATGCCACTCGGGCATACCTCACAATCACTCTTGCCACTCGGGCATACCGCACAATCACTCATGCCTCCCAGTCACTCAGCACTCGGCACTCGCACTCAGTAGGTACCTGCGCTCATTTGGGGTGTGTATAGACTCCGGAGGGGCTCCTTCAGCCCAAGCGTCTGCACGGATAACTCACGTACTGCACGGACAACTCACGTGCCATAATAATAAAGTATGTTTCAGGCAGGCAGCCCCGATCCACACTCATCCTCACAAATCAGGCCCTCAGTCTCACTCAGTCATAAATCTCTCAAGCCACTCGGGCATTTCAGTAAAACAGGGCATTCGGCCCAAAACATTTATATGCATCAAAATAGAGTCATAAAACTGAGTTATGCGGTAAACAAGTATAAACATGACTGAATATAGATTTTCAATCGAAAACGATGAGAGGATGGTAAGAAACAGCCCCTAAGGGTCCAAACAGCATTGGCGCAAGGCCCAAACATGACATTCAGTCCAATTTACAGAAATTCTTTCTAAAACATATAAGTATCATATGGTTTCAACAAAGTATGCAACTTTACAGTTGCTACGGGATGGACCAAGTCACAAATCACCAACAGTGCACGCCCACACGCCCGTCACCTAGCATGTGCGTCACTAAAAATAGTAGAATGATACAAAATCCGGGGTTTCATACCCTTAGGACTAGATTTACAATCGTTACTTACCTCAAATCGGTCAAACCTCTACCCCTCAATGCTCTTGCCTCTGGACTCGGCCTCTAAATGCTCCAAATCTATTCACAATTAGTACAATACCATCAATATACGCTTATGGAATGAATTCCACAAAAAAAGCTTAAAAATTAGACCAAAATCCGAAATTGGCTCAAACTCGGCCCCCGGGCCCACATCTCGAAATCCAACAAAATTTAAAAAACTAAAAAGCTCATTCACTCACGAGTCTAACCATACCAAATTCATCAAAATCCGACATTGTTTGGTCCTTCAAATCTTTAAATTACTTTCCAAAAATTCCAAGCCCTAACCCCTCATTTTCACTAATTGCCATGATTAAACAACGACAAATCACCATATATACAAGTATTAGGGCTCAAGTAAGTTACCTCAACGAAACCCCCTTGATTCCCTCTTCAAATCTCTCCCAAAAACTCCAAAAATGGAATAAAAATTGTGAAGAATGCACCAAAATCGCGAAGGGTTCTATTTATGGTTTCTGCCCAGGTTTTTCGCACCTGCGGTCCAAGGAGCGGCACCTGCGCAACTCACTTAATCCCCCAGCTTCCGCACCTGCGGACACTTTTCTCGCACTTGCAAACTCGCATCTGCGGTCCATGGTGCGCATCTGTGAAACCAACCCAAAATTCTCATCTCCGCCTATGCGCTCAAGGCCTCGCACCTGCGGGCTCGCAGATGCGGCCAATTCTTCGCACCTGCGTTCCCAGCCTTGGCCCAACGTTTCCCATACCTGCGCACTCCCCACGTGCACCAGGGGCCTCGCACCTACGAGGCTTTCTTCCCCAGGTGCGAAAATAGCTGTAGCAGCAGCTCTAGCTACAAATTCCAATTTCGACAAATCCGTTAACCACCCGGAATCACCCCGAGGCCCTCGGGACCTCAACCAAAAATACCAACAAGTCATATATTAACATACAAACTTAGTTGAACCTTTGAATCACTCAAAACAATATCCAATCATCAAATTACCCTCAGATTCAAGTGTAAGAACTTCTAAATTTTCAAATTCGGCAACCGATGCCGAAACCAACCAAACCATGTCCGAATGACCTCAAATTTTGCGCACACATCACAAATGACACTAAGAACCTACTCCAACTTCCGGAATTCCATTCCGACCCCGATATAAAAATTTTCACTGCCAACCGAAATCGCCAAATTTTCAATTTCGCCAATTCAAGCCTAATTCTACCACGGACCTCCAAATCACATTACATACGCACTCCTAAGTCCAAAATCACCTAACGGAGCTAACGGAACTTTCAGAATTCAAATCCGAGATCGTTTTCACATAGGTCAACATCCGGTTGACTTTTCCAACTTAAGTTTCTACTTAAGAGACTAAATGTCTCAATTCACTCTGAAACCACTCCGGTCCCGAACCAACTAACCCGACATAACATAATATAGCTGAATAACACAAAAAGAAATAGAAATGGGGAAAATGAGGCTATAACTCTCGAAACAACCGACCGGGTTGTTACACCTCATCACACACTTCATGGGCAAAACAGTGAGTATAACCTTCTCAACCACCATATATGTAACATCACGAGCCGTCCTATGAGCATAACTCTTCTACCTGGACTGTTCTGTACGAAGCAGCTCCTGGATCAACCCACCTTCTCGAAGTCATCACAAACCAAATAAGTGCCCAACAACCTAGCCTCCCTAGGCTCAAACCAACCAACCGGAGAATGACATCGACTCCTATATAAGGCATCATAAGGAGATATCTCTATACTTGACTGATAGCTGTTGTTTTAGGCTAACTCTGCCAATGGAAGAAACTGATCCCATGAACCTTCGAAATTAATGAAATTGGCACGTAACATGTCCTTTATAATTTGAATAGTGCGCTCGGACTGCCGTCCATCTAGGGATGAAATGTTGTACTCAGCTTGACCTATGTGCCCAACTCTCACTAAATGGCTCTCTAAAAATGCAATGTGAACTGAGTGTCTCGATCCGAGATAATGGACACGGTCCCACCATGAAGATGAACAATCTCACGAATGTAAATCCAAGCCAACTGCTCGAAAGTATAGGTTGTCATGACTGGAATGAAGTGTGCAGACTTGGTCAATCTGTCCACAATAACCCACACTGCATCAAATCTTCTCAAGGTCCGTGGAAGTCCAATTACAAAATCCATAGTGATGCACTCCCACTTCCACTTTGGAATATCAAGCCTATGAAGCAAACCACCCGGTTTTTGATGGTCGTACTTCACCCGTTGATAGTTCAAACACCGAGCAACATAAGCAACAATATCCTTCTTCATTCCCCGCCACCAATAGCGCTGCCTCAAATCCTGGTACTTCTTCTTTGAACAATAGATGTCTTTCACATCCAGCTATAACAATGAATAATTTTTTAATTTCTAAATGGCGGTTCCAAAAATATGCACTTCGACATCAAAAAAGCATATTCGTAAAAATATTTGGAAAAGGAAGGGATATTCGATAACATTAAAGGCTTTTTCGTTACCGAAATCTCTTTCTACCGGGAATTTAAAAAGTTTTTTTGTATGCCAAACAAAAATAAATAAGTAATAAAATGTTCAAATAATTTGAATCAACTTGAAAAAAGATTTAAATTATTCTTAAATTATTCAATTATTATCTAATTGAATAATTTAACGATTTTTCTTTCATATTTGATATTTATTAGCTCATCAATCAATACGTAATGGAACTCGCTTCGCTTTTCTGATTGATAGATAAAATAATAGAATTAGAAAATTCTCTATTTACTGAATAATAACTTTTTTGTTGACAAAAGAATAAACATCATTTCTATTCCAAGATGGAGAGTTTCATTTTCCCCATCGACCTATTTGCAGAATTCCATTAAGAAAAATTCTATATTTCCATTCTATTTACATATTTATAGAAGAACGTATATAAAAATCTTTAGTGAAATTAGTGAAAGTTAAGAACTCATTGAAACTAATTGATTCTATTTTAAAACCCTTTTGTTTTGTCTAACTTTCTAACTCTTTATTTTTTCTGAATTATTATATAGATCCCCATGTATATCTTGCCCTTAACTCAATAGAGAAAATTGCTTAATGAAATTCTGTATGACTGGTTGTCAATTTTGAGTGATGCAAAATAGGTTCTTTTCTTTCCATTTTGTCTTCAAAATCCATTTTTTGTTTTAGATTTCTGAAATAAAATAAATAGGAAATAACTGATTAAATAATGAAAATAATTGTTTTTTAACTATATTCCTTAATTGAGTATAGAACGGTTTAGTTACAAGAGTTCAATTCGAGGAAAGCATAAAATATAGGAAAGTCCCAGGTTAAATAAAAAAAACTAAGATTCTAAACTAAAATCTAAAATAATGAACCTTCAACTTCAAATTTCTATTGAACAACTTTTTATTGTTATCGATCCATTTGAATCATTACTAAACTAAAATAGCTTCCTCAATCTCGACGATTGCTTATTCATAGGCTATTATGAGTTCAATACAGGCCGCTATGGTGAAATTGGTAGACACGCTGCCCTTAGGAACCAGTGCTAATGCATCTCGGTTCAAGTCCAATGGCGGCATACCGTCTTCTAAAAAGGATAAATAGATCTTATAATGAATTTAATTCTCGATTTCCTTTTTAGAATTATGTAATTAAGGGATTCTTTTTTTTAAAGATTTTTATGATATTTTCAACTTTAGAACATATATTAACTCACATTTCCTTTTTGATCGTTTCAATTGTAATTACAATTCATTTGATAAACCTTTTAGTCGATGAAATCGTAAAACTGTACGATTCATCAGAAAAGGGCATAATAGTTACTTTTTTCTATATAACAAGATTATTAGTTACTCGTTGGATTTCTTCTGGACATTTCCCACTAAGCAATTTATATGAATCATTAATTTTTCTTTCATGGAGTTTTTCCCTTATTCATATAATTCCGTATTTCAAAACAAATATTTTAATTTTAAGTAAAATAACTGGTCATAGTGCTATTTTTACCCAAGGCTTTACTACGTCATGTATTTTAACTAAAATACACTAATATGTAATTTTAGTACACGCTCTTCAATCCGAGTGGTTAATGATGCACGTAAGTATGATGATATTGGGCTATGCAGCTCTTTTATGTGGATCATTATTAATGAGTAGCACTTCTAGTGATTACATTTCGAAAAAACAGACAGCTTTTTTATAAGAGCAATGGTTTTTTAAACGAGTCATTTTTCTTGGGTGAAAATGTTTTACAAAAAAGTTCTTTTTTTTCTGCTAAAAATTATTACAGGTCCCAATTGATTCAACAATTGGATTATTAGAGTTATCGGGTTATTAGTTTAGGATTTATATTTTTAACCATAGGAATCCTTTCGAGAGCGGTATGGGCTAATGAAGCATAAGGGTCGTATTGGATCACCCGGATGAATGGAATACCGCGAACTATAGGCCTCCTCATGTATTAACTCTCGCAACCCATCCACATGTGGAACACATATCTGACCCTGTAGCCTCAATACCCCATTATCACCAATAGTTACCTCCTTAGCATCACCGTGCTGCACCATGTATTTTAGGACAAGAAAGTTGGGATCATTATACTGACGCGTCTTGATGCGCTCAAATAAAGACGACCATGATACAACACAAGCAAGAACCCTGCTAGGCTCCGAAGTATCTAGCCTTACAAATCGATTGGCCAAAGTCTGAACATCCAATGCTAACAGTCTCTCCCCAGTTGGAATATAAGCAAGACTCCCCATGCTCTCAGCCTTCCTACTCAAAGCATCGGCCACCATATTTGCCTTTCCCGGATGATAAAGAATGGTAATATCATAGTTCTTTAGTAGCTCTAACCACCTTCGTTGCCTCAAGTTTAGATCATTTTTCTTGAATAAGTGTTGGATACTCATGTGATCCGTGAACACCTCACAAGACACGCTATAAAGATAATGCCTCCAAATCTTAAGCATGTGAACAAGGGCTGCCAACTCCAAATCATGTACAGGGTAGTTCTTCTCATGGGGATTCAACTGAGCATAAGCTATAAATCTACCCTCTTGCATCAACACACATCCAATACCAATCCATGAAGCATCACAATATAGTGTATAAGAACCCGATCCTAAAGGTAAAACTAGAAATGGAGCTGTAGTCAAGGCAGTCTTAAGCTTATGAAAGCTCTCCTCACACTCATCAGACCACCTGAATGGGGAACCCTTCTGCGTCAATCTAGTCAATGGGGATACTATAGACGAAAACCCTTCACAAAACGGCAATGATACCCAGCCAACCCAAGGAAACTCCAGATCTCGGTAGCAGAAGACGATCTCGGCCAACTATGAACTACCTCAATCTTCTTCGGGTCCACCTTAATCCCCTCACTGGACACCACGTGGCCCAAGAATGCCATCGAGTCTAACCAAAACTCGTACTTGGAGAATTTAGCATATAACTTCTTCTCCCTCAAAGTCCGGAGCACGATCCTCAAATGCTGCTCATGATCCTCCTGGCTGCGAAAATACACCAAAATATCATCAATGAAAACTATGACGAAGGAAACAAGATAAGACTGAAATACGTTGTTCATCAAGTGCATAAATGTTGATGGGGAAGTGGTCAGCCAAAAAGACATCACCAGAAACGCATAGTGACCATAGCGGGTCCTGAAAGCCGTCTTCGAAATATCAAAAGCCTGGATCTTCAACTGATGGTACCTCGATCTCAAATCAATTTTCGAGAATACTCTAGCACCCTGAAGCTGATAAAATAAATCATCAGTATGTGATTCAAATGCCTGTAGTCAATGCACATCCTGATCGAACCATCTTTCTTCATCACAAATAGAACTAGTGTAACCCAAGGTGACACACTAGGCCTAATGAAACCCGTATCAAGTAACTACTGTAACTATTCCTTCTACTTCTTTAACTCTACTGGTGCCATACGATACGGTGGAATAGAGATGAGATGAGTGCTCGACACCAAGTCAATACCACAATCAATATCCCTATTGGGAGGCATTCCCGACAGGTCTGCATGAAACACATCCAGGAACTCCCTTACTACTGGAACTGATGCAATAGTAGGAGTATCAACATTAACATCCCTCACAAAGGACAAATATGCCAAACACACCTTCTCAAACATTTGTTGATCTTTCAAATATGAAATCACTCTACTAGGAATATGATCTAGGAAGCCTCTCCACTCCAACCTCAGAAACCCCGACATAACCAACATCACTGTCTTAGCGTGACAATCTAAAATAGCGTGATATGGTGGCAACCAATCCATGATCAAAATCATATCAAAATCTACCATGCTGAGCAATAAAAGATCAATTCTAGTCTCATAACCCCTAATGGTAACCATACACGACCGATATACATAGTCCACCATAATAGAATCACCTACCGATACAGATACATGAATATGCATATCTAAAGAATCACGAGGCATATCCAAATAATGAGCAAAGTATGATGACACATATGAATAAGTGGAACGAATGTCAAATAATACTGAAGCATCCCTGAGGCACACTGAAACAATACATGTGATCACGGCATCAGAAGTAACTGCCTCTGGCCTGGAAGGAAATTCATTGCAACGGGTCTGACCACTGCCTAACTGACTACCCCTTCTAGGGTGATCTCGACCCATATGACCTCCACCGCAAGCTAGCTAAACGGGTGGTGTAGAAACTGGTGTAGGAGTCATAGCCTAACATCCCTGCTGCACCAAACCTCTGTGATATCGGGGGCAAAACTTCCTCACATGCCCAAACTCCCCACACTCATAGCAACCTCAGTCTGATCGAGTTCGAATGATGATTTATCGAAGTAAGATCCCGAAGGTGGAACGAACTAACCTCGAACCCGGGAGGCCGATCCGTGTCGAGTTCGATATCATTATCGAGCTCGAATCAAAATCGAACAATGATGCAGAGTAGATCTATCGTTCTGATAATCCAGAGACCAACCAACATCGACCTCGAATCAATTCAAGGGCTCGAGCCAGGATCAGGCTCGAACCAAGGTCACGAGTTCGAGCCGAAATCAAGCTCAAACCAAAATCGAGGGTTCTAAACAAGATCGAGCTCGCAGACAAAAGCCGTTGCAATCCCACTAGAGAGAATCTTGGCAGAAATTATGAAAAAGCTGACTTATTATGGGTCTCCCACTGAATGTTTATTTTATTATGCTTAGAGCCAAATCCCTCCACTATAAAAGAGCTTGGTTACCATTTCTGTAGAAGAAGTTTTTTCTCAGGCTTACATTGTAATAAAAGTGCTATATTCTTCTACAGTAAAGAATCGTTTCTTTCAGATTTCTTAGATTTATTCTATTTGTTGAATTCTAAGATTCATTGTTCCTGATAACCTTATCTATTTTGCATTCTCCGCAATCTATATTTATATTTTTATTTATCCTTGCATTTTGTGTTAGGTTACGCTATATATCCTCGGAACTGCGTATAAATTCAACTCTATCCATTTTTTGGGTATACAAGAATATGACAATTAAAATAATAATGAGAAAAAACATAACCTTCAAACCAAGCTAGCGACTGGTACAGTTGGTTGCTGAGGACTTCTGTTTACAAAGCATTTCCACAAGCTTTGGACCCATGAAACTGAGCAAGAATAATGGTGAACCCATATGATTAAAATACACTCACATTTCTCATTTCGTGCTTGAAACTTCAGTATTATGGATTTTCTATTTGTAAGAACTATAATAATCACAATTTCTTTTATCAAAACCCCTTCATTATAGCTTTACTCTTTCAAGATTTGTCTTGGTTGGTGAACTTGCTACTACACCACTTAGTACTTTGACACTTAGTTAGCGTTTTGGACATAGATTTGGTTGAAACTTGAAATAAGGAGTTTTTGAGATTGTATTGAAAAATAATTTTTGAAGTTGAAGTTGAAGTTGTATTTGGACATGCATTTTATTTGAAAAAAAAAATGAAGTTTTGTGAGTGAAAAAAAAAGTTTCACCCAAAAACTGTCATAAACTAGATTTTGGGAACTTGAAAAAAAAAATCAATATTTTTTCAAAAATTGATCATATTCGACGAACAAACAATGTTTTCAAAAATATATTTTTGAAAACAAGTTGCCAAAATCTATGGCCAAACGGGAGGTTAGTCTTGAACTCGAGGACTAGTCTTCCGCAGTGAATACCAAGCTCAATCTACGATTTGGCTCAAGAAATTGAAATGGGTCTTCTTAGCTCTCTTTACAACGACCATTTTCAGTAAAAGCTCTCTTTCTGTCATCCCAGATGGTTTTTACGTTGTTGGAAATGAAACCGTTTGGAATAATTCGGATAAGTCACCTTGTGGGTGGACCTGCATTTCTTGGCATCCCAATGACCAAAGAGTTGAAGCTATCAGCTTACCCTATATGCAACTTGGAGAAATTATATCTTCCAGCATCGGTAAACTCACCAGATTGCAGAAATTGGCACTTGATGAAAACAGTCTGCATGCCCTAATGAGATTGGCAGTTGTGCTGTAATCAGAGCCATATACCTCAGGGCAAACTATCTTCAAGCAATGCTGGCCATATTAGACATCCACTTAGGGTGCTCTACCTTCTTCTCTTGGTCGTCTCAGACACCTTCCCCTTCTCTACTTGTCGACCAATTTCTTCTCGGGTGAGATTCCAGATGTTGGAGTTCTGAGTACCTATTGGAACAAGTCATTGGCAATTTAGATCTCTGTGGCCAACAAGTCCTCAAGCCTTGCAGAACATCAATTGGATTCCCCGTAGTACTGCCTCATGCTAAAAGTGATGAGGCTGCAAGCGATCCTCTCACTTATCACTTATATTAGAGAACCAGTTGTTGGTGCAATATCTAAATTGGATGATGTTGTTGGGGCAGGAGGGTTCGGTATGAGTATCGGATGGATGGTTAGTAACATTTGCTGTTAAATGAATTGACCAGACTCGTGAAAGCTCGGAAATCTTGGGTAGCATCAAACACATTAATTTTTGTCAACCTTCGACGCTTCCTACTCTCATCTGTGATTATTTGGCCATGCGAAGCTTGGTCGATTTCTTGCATGAAAGTGTGGATGATCGGTTGGTGAACTGGAATGCATGTTTGAAAATAGCTCTTCCTTCTGCCAGAGGGTCGGCCTACCTACACCATGACTGCTGTTCTAAAATACTTCATCTAGATATCCTTATCATAAGAAAAATAATCTAGCTATTAAATCAAGTCACATACTCCTCGATGAGAATCTAGAGCCTCGTGTTTCAGACTTTGGCCTTGCCAAGCTTTTGGTGGATGAGGAAGCTCATGTCACAAGTGTGGTTGCACTTACTTTTGGTTATTTATGGAATAGTTTTCTGGGGCGTAATATTTGGAAACACATTGCAGCTTGATGATGAAATGTGTAGTCTGCCATTGCAGATACTGTATGCTCCTTACTTTTGGAGCCCCCCCAGCTTTTCTTACTAATGATCTGTGTGCCTTTTTTCCTGTAGATATCTTCGGATTCTTGCAGTCAGTTGAACGATGATAAGTCCTAACCCATGGCATTTTTTATGAAATAAGTATTAATCTATTTATCAAAAAAAGAAGAAGGTAGTAATCTCATCAGGTTTGGATTGAAGTTCCAAAGTTTTATTACCTTGTAGGCTTGTACACTCAAAAGTCTGCATATGCTTTCAGTTCTCTTTCCCAAAATCATTGCTTCACGAGATAGTAGGTGTGCTCACTCATTTGAATTTATTTTGTGTTTACCATATTTTTACAATCTTTTGTAAACTAAGGGTCAAAACCTTTGGTATTGCGACTTCACTCGCCTTTTTAAAAAACAAATAAAAATCTCCTAGTTTTGGCGTGGGACCCCAGAGCAGCAGCATGTATATATTAGTTAGAACCCAAAAAGCAAATACATGGAGGGGACACAATATAATGCCTAACCTTCTCAATAGTTAATTGATGATTGGACATACCCAATGTTGTAAAAAAGAAATGGAAGTGATATTGGTGTGTCACACAGTGATGGTACTAATTTAGTGGGAGGACTCCTCTTGCTTGTTATATCTAATTAAGTTTTATACAGTGATGGTACTAAATTTTTTTCCAGAATCATTAAAGATACTTGCACAAATGCATATAGGTTCAGCAGACTTGAATTTCCAGAAAGTATGTAATTTTCCGTCTTGAAGAAATCTACTAAAACGCGATTAAGATCATTTGCAAGTAAATGCATTCTCCACAAATTACTGGGACAATAATATGAATAATTGCCATTTAATTCAGAATAAGTTTCTGTACAAAGGACGAGTCGCATCTGTTTGAATCAAGAGAAATGGACACTTTAGGAATAGGGGTGGGGAAGGGGGAGACACGCAACTGTAAAACATGAAAAATAGCATTCAGAGGCAATTATCAATTATCGGATTTAGTAGGAGCATTTTTGCTTGTAGGCAATGTCCCATTTCCATCTTCAAGATTCTTCCACTCTTTGCTCTTTTCAGACTCCTTTGCTGTGTCATAGGAAGCATGGAGTCCAAAAAAGATGTAATACACCAAAAGAAAACCAGTCCATGCAGCAAACCTAATGAATGAATCCTTGTCAATTGACCCTAGAAGGAATATGTTAATAGCAATTGAGGCTGAAGGTAGCCATGGAACCAAAGGTACACCCCAAAGCTTTGGATCATGTGCTTGAGGAACGAAAAGCCAAATCCCCAGAGTTGCCAAGAACCATATGGGTACAGTAATACAGTAGACAATCCATCCCGTCTCACTTAGTCCCCAATAAGCAGCTGTTGCGGTTGATGAAGCGAGGATGACCAGTAGACAAGCAATGAGCTTGTTACGGTTTGCATTTGTGGTCACTCCACTCACATAGTAACGACGAACAAGCAGAGCAAGTGCCACAAGCATGAAGATGAAGAGGGTGGAAATTGAGAGAAGATTAGATAAAATGTCAAGTTTTGTAAACAAGGCAATGATAGCAGTTGCAGCCGTCATAACTGCTGTCGCATTAACTGGTGTTCCAGTCTTGCCATCTACATATGAAAACCATGGTGGCATCATATGAGTTCTGGCAATGTGAGTTAAGTAACGAGCTTGACCAACAGCACTAACTAACAACACTGATGTCATTCCTTTCAACGCCCCTGCAGCCACTATGTATTGCGCCCAACTCCACCCCACATTTTTAAATGCCACAGAAAATGGAGCATGAGGATCAATGTTTTGATATGGCTGCATAAGGCACAGAGTAATGGCCAATAAGCAGTACAAAGTTGTGGTGATCACCATAGAACCAACTAAGCCAATGGGGATGTCTCTGCCGGGATCCTTAGTTTCCTCAGCCATGGTAGAAACTGCATCAAAACCAACATAAGCAAAGAATAGAACTGCAGAGGCTTTGAAGATACCGCGTGCACCGAATGGCGTAAAGGGTGTATAGTTCTTGGTATCTGACTTGATAAGGCCACAGATGATGATGAAAAAGATCACGATGATGTGAATGATTGAGGCGACATAATTGATACGAGAAGAACCCTTTGTGCTGAGAATTGCAATGAAACAGATGATAATGCAAACCCCAACAGCAAGAGGATCAAGTTGGTTGTAGCCCTCTGCTAAAGTGTTCACCTTGATAAGTAATTTGTCAGGCTGGTAGTTTAGTAAAGTTGCAAAGTAGGAAGTCCAAGAACGAGCAACTGCAGCACCACCTATGACATATTCTAGGAGTATATTACCAGCAGCAATGAAGGCCACAAAGTCACCAAGCTCCACCCTCAAGTAAGCAAATGAACCACCTGCGAAACTCATTTGTTGACACTTCAATTTTTGAAACCAAGAAAAAGAAAGAGATGAACTTCTATACACTATGGTGAAAGTAATTTTTACCATATCAGGTCAAACATAATTACAAGTAATCGATCATAATTAGTGAAACTAGAAAATTTATATATTAAAATAAATAAAAGAATTATGTAGTAATAACTAAATACCATCAATGTCTTATCATTATATGGTATGCACAATAAAGTCAATATAGAGCAAAAGAACTATGAAATGGTCATGTACGCATCGCATTGGCATAATTAGGACACTAAATTTTCTGTGAATGATATGACACATTCATTGAATAATAACTTCATAGTTATTACTATACTTTAATACCTAATCCCATAAACAATTCAGATACAAGTTCCAGTCTTTGTGTCTGGTCTTTCTATAGCAAATGTATTTAGCAATCAACATCAATGAAAAACCGAAAAGGGACAAAATTATCAATAAAAAAGCTCGGTCGTTTTCAACAAAAAATAAATGTGGCATAGTGGCATACTAAAATGAGAATTGATTTACTATTCTCTTATATTTATTCTTTTGGTTAATGGCTATAACTAAACATAGAATCAGTAACTCTCCCAGATAAAAGCTTTTGTAAGTTAGGAAACATTGGAATTCTTAAACTCCATACCCTTACAAGATGCGACTCTTTCTTTCATGGAAACTTTTTGAAGTGCAATTATTAACGTTTTTGAATATTTGGCCTAAGACATTACTTATTTACGCACAAATCAATAAATTGTATTTGCACATCTGGCTTCAAGACATCAAAACCCTATAAGTTGGTGCCTTAAATATGTAATAAATGGAATTTTAGTAGAATCATAATCAATAGAGTAAAATCTAATTTACCCCCTTAACCTTTAAGGCTTGGGAAACTATGCCCTCTTCACATTTTAAACAACCCCCTTGTACTCAAAAATCAGTTGGAAAAAAAGCTATTATCATCAATAAAAATAAAAATTCAGAATAAACCCTCTTTTTGGAGGGAATATTTTTGGCGCTAGAATAAGTTTGGCGCTATTTTCTGGTAATCAGCATAAATCACAGTTTTTGCTTATAACATTTAAGTAAAAGCTCATAAATTTGAGAAAAACCTAGAGTCATCTGACACGCCATATCAATGGTTTTGTGCTTGTGCACAAGTTCCAAAGTCTATATATTTACAATATATTCTTATTATAACGTTATTTGTAGATTTATGTTTCAAAAGGACAATTTACAAATACTAAAATACTACAATATGGATGGAGTCCATCGGCCTTATCAATTGAGAAACCATGGGTACCGCTCGGCAGTAGTGGGGGTATTCTAATCTTTTTCAAAATCAACTTCTTGCTCAATATCTAGTGAGCGGATATTACCCATCTATTTCACTTAAGAATATTTTCATTATGTGTATTGATTTACAAGTGGGGTAAAGTTTTATATGTCCATTCCAGTATCTTTCTCTTCGTCAATTTTCATCGAATGAATCCATATCCCTTCAATCCAACAGCAAGGAATTCCATCTGAGAGCTTCACTTCTAGGCTTTTTCTTTTGTCTATATCTTTCAGTATGTTCATTATTTATTATGTGCTGCTTTATAGAATGGTCTAAAGCCATGTAGGGGCAGACGCATTCTACCAACGACGATATATGATTAAAGTATTGTGAAATTTCCTGTGAGGTGCCATTTTGTTCTTTTTGGAACTTATGGGAACAAAGGCGAGTACTCTTGCTACAGGGACAATAGCTCTAAGGAAGAGCTGAGATGTCCTTGAAATTTACTTCATCTTTTGAGTACAAGGGGTATCGTTCCCAAGCCTTAAAGGTAAAGGGGTAAACTGAATTTTACTCTAATCAATAGTAATAGCAATCATTCCTTATTAAATTACTTTCTATGACAGAATTATATATGTAAAATTCCAGAAATAGAAAAGAAATTAACTCGTATAGGTGCATAAGAGTTAAAATAAAAAATAAAAATAAATTGGTGATGATTTACCTGCAACAGGAATCTCAACAGCAAACTCAGTATAGCAGAAAACAGAGAGCAAAGCAGAGACACCAGAAACCACATATGAGAGAACAACAGCAGGGCCTGCATCTTGACTTGCTTCGAGACCAGTTAGCACAAAAATCCCAGCACCAACCACTGCACCCATTCCAAACCATATCAAGTCCCACCACGAAAGTGTCTTCTTCATCTCATGTTGGCTCCTCGACTTTGCCTCCACCTCCGCTTCGTCTTTGGACCGTGTCAGCACCCTGTCCATCAATCTATTCGGGGTTTGCTTCAGCGCCTTCACGTAGTTCCCCCAGCTCTTGAATGACTCCTCTGGAAGGAAGTCTTCTTTTGTGCATGAACATATTCTTCTTCTTAATTCTGATTCTCTTCCCATTTTCTTCTGCATATTTCAATCATTTATTAGTATGCATGATTTTCTAATGCTATTTACAATAAGAAACTGATATTATCATCAGTGTCAGATCTCAATGTGTCTAGCATGAACCTTATATATGACTATGAGAAAAAAATTAAAATAGGTAAACATAAGAAACCACAGACTCTAAATTCCACTTATGAGAAACAATGGCTAGTATTTTGTTTGCTCAGAAAAATAGGTAAAACATGTATGTATTATTTTACATGATAATTTGTATGTGACGTTTTCGCACGAGATGGCTATTTTAGGGACACCATTTATATGAAAAAGGCGTCAAAGCGAAGTTGATGATACTTTAAAAATCCAATAAAATAACTCAGATCAGTAGAAGATGAAATAACAAGACGATCATGTTAATTTCTTCCCCACCAAACGTCACACCTCAAACTTCTTCAGTTAATAGTAGAGATCAAAAGTCGAAACAAAAGCCTGAACAATTAAATTATATGAAACAACAAAAGAATGAAGAAAAAGATACCTGGTGAGAAAAGCTTGATAGAAGATAAACAGTATAAAGTGTAGTAGTATATTTATAGAAGATGAGTGATTCTTGTGAATTCTTTGATTGGCTGAAAAAGATGCTAACAGCTAGGCGCTAGCAATAACATCGGACTGAATCTTGTTCATGAAAAGTTCTATATTAAGAGATTCAGATTCTAGTAATATAAAATTGTGTGAGAAAGGGCCCGCTGGAGAGAAATTTTGCAATTTTAATCCCTATTTTTTTGACTAATTATGATTTTGGTCATGTGCTGTTACATTGTGCAAATTTCCTGATATATTAGGGAAAATAATATATGTATTATTTTTGGTATTACTAACCCTTTGTTTGGTAATACTTTTCAACTTATGTATAACTAATACTTTTATTAGTTATACACCATATTAAGTAGTATAATTTTTATATATAGCAAATCATGACATTATTAATACTATGATTTTTAATATATGGATAAACATGTATAAAAACAAAACTACCTTTTTAAAATATTTAATACACCAAACCAAACTGTCGATAAGAAATAATTCCAGCATAACTAATTCCAACATAACTAAACTATCATAACTAATTCCAGCATAACTAATTCCAACATAACTAAACCATCATTAGTAATACACCTATTCAATACTATTTTTATACACCCTACCAAACGACCCTAAAAGGATAAAATGCTACTTATCAAGAAGTTTTCATCACTTTACATATATCAACTTCAATTGTTTTGACCTCCTGCTTAATTAAGTTATCTCAAGTCTCAACTTCCAAATTAGTTGCACCTTCAAGAGGTTTATTGGGAATTTGAATGTTGAGTGTTAAAATGTAAGGTATGCTTTCAGAGGTTAAAAAAGGACAATATTAAAAGAAATGGACAGTCTATAAATTCTGTTATTTTACTTTCATAGTGTTGGCTTGCCGAATGAATTAAATTTGCCATGCCGTATAAAATGAAGGGTAAATAAGCTAAACTTACAGCAAATGGAGTAGCCTCTGAATTAAGTTAGTGAGAAAGAAAATGGAATTTCCCTTTATAAAGTATTGCAAGTAATTAATCGATGATTAAGTCAATTGACTTAAATAAACGGCTAATAAAGACAGCAATTTGACAGTGAAGGCTCATAAAAAAGACCATGAAAATAAGGAATAATCTCCAAGAGAAGTACAAATAGAAATATATCGATGTATAGCCCCACATTACTAGCAAAAATACAATTGTAGGCCTTCTGGATATTTGCCAGCTTGCATGCGATAGATGAATTTAAAATTTACTCCTATAGATTGAATTTAGGACTACTTGCATTTTGTTGTATTAAATAACGTTGTAAAAATTAATTACCAGTTATTCTGTACTTTCTAATTTCTATGGACTAACATTTTGCTTTACTTTTAAAATTTAAAATAATAAGATCTTTACAATTGTTTGGGTGTATGAACAAGTTGTTCAACAAAAGGAAATAATGTCATTTTGAACTTAATTAAGTAAACATCATAAAACGATTGTTCTTGAAAATATGGAATACTCTCAAACAGGAGCAGATATAGAAATATATCAATGTAAAGTCCTAAACGGATTAAGATTTTTATGCTATTGGTGTAACTTACCTGTTATTGCAGGCTAGTTATTATAATTATTAGTTTACCAATTTATGTTTGTTATAAAAATTTACTTGTAATTACTTTAGAAGTAAATACTTTACAACAATCATAAGATAAATAGGAACACCATGAAATTCAGGAGAAAGATGCGAAGTAAAGGGAGACAATATTAGTAAATATTAGTATCACCACAACAGTTATAAGAAAAATAGGAACACCATGAAATCTAGAAGAAAGATGTAAAGCAAAAGCGATAGCTAGTAAATAGGACCTCCACTGAAAAGCGAAATAGTAAGCCACAACATTCCCACTAGTTATCTTAGACAAAAATCCTATATGGCTAGTCCCACCATGTTACGAAGTAAGGCACGACTCAACTACCTCCTGACCTACAACCCTAATACTCAACCTCCACATCTTCCTATCAAGTGTCATGTCCTCGGAAATCTGGAGCCTCGCCATATCCTGCCTGATCACTTCTCCCCAATACTTCTTATGCCGCCCTCTACCTCTACTCGTGCCCTCCGTAACCAGCTGCTCACACCTCTGTACCAGAGCATCTGGGCTTCTCCTCTGAACATGTTCGAAATATCTAAGCCTCGCTTCCCGCATCTTGTCATCAATGGGAGTCACATGCACCTTCTCCCGAATATCATCACTCCTAATCTTATCTATCATAGTGTGCCCGCACATCCACCGCAACATCCTCATTTTTGCTACTTTCATCTTCTGGATATGTGAGTTCTTAATGGGCCAACACTCAGCCCCATACAACATGGCCGGTCTAACCACCGCTTTATAAAACTTACCTTTGAGTATCAGTGGCACTCTCTTGTCACACAAGACTCCAGATGCTAACCCCTGGGTTGTTGTGATACTAATATTGTCTCCCTTTTTGCCCTTTTGTCTTTTTTTTAGCCGAGGGTCTTTCAGAAACAACCTCTCTACTCCTTCGGGGTAGGGGCAAGGTGAGCGTACACACTGCCCTCCCCAGACCCCATTAGTCGAATTTTACTGGGTTGTTGTTGTTGTACTTTAGAAGTGATATAATTGTCTATACCATATGAAAATCACGAAATCTTTAATTAGCGAAATATTATTCGTCGTTTTTACCCTTTATAAATTGACTTCGCATGAGGCAAATAGTCAATTAATTATTTTTCTAAAATTTAATTAAAAAATTACATATTATATCTTTCCTTATATAAACTTCTATATAGGACTTACGCATGCACATGAAGAATCAAGAGAAGAATTGCTAAAAAGACCTTTTGAAAACTTGATTGAAGGAAATGACCTCCATTTTTCTCACTTATTTTTGGGGCCAAAAATTGCTAAGACGTGGTTTAATGGCTTAAAGGGAGGTAGGGGCGAATTTAACATTATCAAAATTTTGGGGTTAACTATTTTAGTTAGAAAAACTAAATTCTCTCTCTCTCTCTCTCTCTGCTCTAGTCGCCATAGACCTACTCCACCAAGTCGGTTTTCGGCGATAACTAACCCAAAAGAGGCGACGACAGATCTCTTGTCTATAACAACCCCTTTAGCTGTGTATTTCTTCAGAAATTGTCGACTTTGGGTAAGTCCTAAATTCTTTTTTTTTATTTTAATAAATTAGATATTTTGGGGTAGATGAATATATCTTTTTAAAGTAAAGTGCATGTGTATTTGATGTTTGTATTTGATTTGTATTAAATCATATGTTTATGTTATTCATTGTTCAACTAGCTTTGGGCTTTATCATTTCGATTGTCGTCGGTATCGCGACCTAATGTATACTAATAAACTTATGGTCGATTATTATCAGATTCCAGTTGTTCATCAGAATTAGATTTTTTTATAATTTATAAAATTTCAAGTATATGTTTCAAGTTATTAACTGTGACATTGCTTATTTGCATCTAGTATAAACATGGGGAATAAAAGTTCTCTTACTAAGTTGGCTTATGAACCGAAAAAGATTGCAAATACAGAGCCTTCAAAGCCTGTCACTAGGAAAGCAAAAGTTGCATCGCCTTCAAAGCCTGCCACCAAGAAACGAAAAATGCTCCAAAGATTGGTAATAAGTAACGAAATACAGGTAGTTCTGAAGCTTCCACCAGTAAAGTAAATGTTGGGGCTTCTAAGCGTGACAAGAAGAAAGGAAAAACAGAGGCATCAAAACCTGTCAACAGGAAAAGAACAAGATCAAGTTCAAGAGTAGTTGACGAGACTTTCCCTGCCACTAAAAAACCTGTAGCAAGGTGTTTGACGTTAGAGAGTGATGATTTGCAGGAGAAAGATGATGTGGACATGAACACAACACAAATCCAAAGGAAACCTGTTGCCCAAAAATTAGTTGATAAAGAAAAATGTGACGATGTAGATGAATGTTATGGTAATGAGGACCATAAAAATGGTGAAGTTGTAAGAGGAGGATGATGAAATAGAGGAGTTGATGAGGATGATAGAGCTGTTGAAGAAGATGGAGATGATATAGATGCTAAACATGATGAAAATGGTCAAGAGGAGTTGGAAAGTGAAATCCGTGGAGGAGGTGAAGATGATCAGGATCGTCCATCAGTTCCGGAACGTGATGACCCGATAGGTCATCTTATATTTTAAAACCTAATTCTGTGATCTGAAGCCTTAAAAATTATATTTTAGACTTTTTCGATTTGCGTGCACAGCCCGGGTGTCTTCCCGAAAAGCTTTTACGTTAAAAACTAAGAAAAATAAGAATTTTTGCCTTAGAAATTTATTTAAGTTGACTTCGGTCAACGTTTTAAGAAAACGGACCCGGATCCGTATTTTGACGGTCCCGGTAGGTCCGTATCATAATTTGGGACCTGGGCATATGCCCTGAATCGAATTCGGAGATCCCTAACCCGAGTTATTGACTTTTGTTTAAAAATTAAAGTTTGAAAGATTTTTGATATTTAAGAATCGACTGATGTTTGGATTTATTGATACCGAATCCGTATTTTGGTTAGAGCCCGATATAAGTCCATTATAATATTTATGACGTGTCTGTCAAATTTGGTGAGAAACAGAGTTGATTTGACGTGATTCGGACGTTCGGTTATGAAAATAGAAGTTTAAAGTCTTCTTAATTGTTTTTTTGATTTGGTGTTCAATTTGTAGTTTTAGGTATTATTTTGGCGATTGGATCATGCGAGCAAGTTCGTATGATATTTTAGGACTTGTGTGCATGTTTGGTTTGGAGCCCCGAGGGCTCGAGTGAGTTTCGGATAGACTACAAAGTGTTTTGAACTTAGAAAATATAGCAGCTGCTGCAACTGATCTGCAGACTTCGCATTTGCGAGGTCTGGCTCGCAAATGCAAGCCTCACATTTGCGAAGAGACCATCACATTTACGAGAAGTGGGCTGGGGGGAAGACCTTCGCATTTGCAAAGTTTTGATTGCATTTGCGATCCTGGTAGTCCGCATTTTCGAACACTGGTTTGCATTTGCGAAGGCAACAGACATAACCATTCTTCGCATTTGCGTTCACTGGGTCGCATTTGCGATCAAGCCTGAGTTCGCATTTGTGAACTATTCTTCGCATTAGCAAAGAATGCAGAGGTGTGATGTTTCTCGCATTTGCGATGAAATCTTTTCATTTGCGGGGCCAGGTCGTAAATGTGACATCTGCAGCTGAACAAATATGACTTAGATAGGATTTTTGGTTTATTTCTCAAATTTTCAAAACCTAAAACATTAGAGGCGATTTTTCCAAGACTTATTCTTCCCCAAATCATTGGTAAGTGATTCTAACCTATTTTCTTTCAATATTTCACTACTTTTCCTAAGATTTCAACCAAAAATCTAAGGTTTTCATGGTGGAATTGGGGGTTTTGGGGTAGAAACTAGGGATTTGGTAAATTGGAGATTTAGACCTCAAATTGAGGTTGGATTCCAAAATATATTACACAACTGGGCTCGGGGGTAAATGGGTATTCGGGTTTTGGTCCGAATTTCAGGTTTGGACCAAGCGGGCTCGAGAGTTGACTTTTGTTGACGTTTTCAATAATGGTCTAAATTGAATTCTTTACAATCGTGGGTAATTCCTAAAATTCCTAAGGCTTAATTTGTATTGATTGGTTGGTAAATTACTAGATTCTATTGGTTCAGAGGCTTGTTTGAAAAGAAAAGTCGTCGTTGAGCTTTGAGTTTGGTCTTCAGAGCGAGGTAAGTGTCGTGGTTAACCTTGACTTGAGAGAATGTGACTTGTTATCGATTTGATACATGTTTAGATGTTGGGTACAATGTATATGTGAGGTAACGAGTACTTATGCGTTGTTGTCGGGTTAAAGCATGTAGGTGGGACTTGGTTTCTTGTAATTATTGCCTTCTTTGATCATGTTATCCCTGTTAGACTAGTATTGTTAAATTGATCATCCTTACCATATTTACAGATCTTTGGTGATAATTGAGTATTGATTTCAAAGTTGAGGTTGGTATTGTGGAACCAAATGTTGAATTATGGCTTGTTCTTGTTATTCTACCTCTCTGTTCTTATTTGATAATTACTTTACGGTAAGGGAGAGTGTTAATGCACGAAGGGTGATACCGTGCCGTTTCTATTGATTTATATGGTGAGAATGAGAGTAAAAGCACGAAGGGTGATGCCGTGAAATATGGTGAGAGTAAAAGCACGAAGGGTGATGCAGTTCCATGTTATGAGAGCTAATGCACGAAGGGTGATACCGTGCCGTTTCTGTTGGTTTATATAGTGAGATTGAGAGTAAAAGCACGAAGGGTGATGCCGTGCATTTTCTTTTGCTGTGTTTACTTACTCTTATTGGTTCAAGGTATAATGGTTGCTCAAGTTTTCATTACTGATGTGATTCTCTATCTTGTATTCTCGTCAGTATGTTTCCCCTCCCTATATTACTTGTCTAGCTTTTACTTGCCGTTATTTTTTTTACATATACTGTTAAATTGCACATGTTTGTTATGTAGGTGTCTTGTCATAGCCTCGTCACTACTTCATCGAGGTTAGACTCGACACTTACCAGTACATGGGGTCGGTTGTACTGATACTGCACTATGCACTTATGCAGATTTTGGTACCGACCCTAGCTGATAGTGAGGCTTAGCAGCTTGGATTTGCTGTCAGGAGACCCAAGGTAGATCTGTTGGCGTCCGCAGACCCTGGAGTCTCTTCCAAGTTTTATCATTTACTGTTTCCTTACTTCAAAATAGTGTATTTTTCCTTTTCAGACTTTTTTGTAGTAAATCATAGTAGCACGTGAGTTGTGACTCCAGATCCGGGTGGTAGTAATTAATGAAGTTTTTATATAATTCCGCACTCGTTGTATTTTTGCTGTTATTCTCTAACATTGTCTTGGCTAGCAAGTGGAATTTTAGGCAACATCACGATCCCGGCGGTGGGAATTCCGGGTCATGACAAGTTAGTATCAGAGCATTAGGTTGCCTAGGTCTCACAATTCACGAGTAGGCTTAGTAGAGTTTGGAGGATCTGTACGGAGACGTCTGTACTTATCACCCAGAGGCTATGAAGTTTAGGAACAAATTTCACTTATATTATTCTCTATCGTGCGATTGTTTTCTCACAATACTAATTGAACTCTTCCATTCTTATTCTCTCGTAGATGGCGAGAACACGCACCACATCTTCAGCCGAGCAGCAGCCAGAGCCTCCAGTGGAAGCTCCTACGAGGGGCAGAGGTCGAGGCCGAGGCAGGGGCAGGGGCAGGGGCAGGGCTTAGCCCAGAGCCCGAGCAGCAGCACCACTAATTGAGCCTCAGGTAGAGTTTGACAAGGAGGTTCCAGTCCAGACTATTCCAATCGGGCCAGCTCACGTTCCTGAGGGGTTCATTGCCACCCCAGTGCTTCAGGATGCTTTGGTCCATTTGGTGGGCCTTATGGAGAGTGTGGCTTAGACTGGCGCATTCCCCATGGCACCAGCCATCTCTCAGGCTGGAGGAGGAGCACAGACTCCTACTATTCATACTCCGGAGTAGATGGCTCCCCAGTATTAGACTCCAGCAGCTCATCGAGTCGGAGTAGTTCAGCCGGTTATTGCAGCACAGGCTGGTGATGGGTCGGCTATGTCTTCTGAGACTTTATGGAGATTGGACAGGTTTACCAAGCTCTTCCTAGTTCACTTTAGTGGTGCTTCTTCAGAGGATCCCCAGGAGACCAATGGGGTCAATTTTGCTGTATTTCAGATGACTGGTTCCGCTAAGAAATGGTGGAGGGATTATTTGTTGACCAGACCAGCTGGGTCGCCTGTTCTTACATGGGACCAGTTCTCTCAGCTCTTCCTAGAGAAGTTTCTTCCTATCACATTGAGAGAGGAGAATCGTTGTCAGTTCGAGCGTCTCCAGTAGGGCAGTATGACTATTACTCAGTACGAGACCCATTTTGTGGATTTGGCCCGTCATGCTCTTCTTCTGCTTCCTACCGAGAGAGAGAGAGAGGGTGAGGAGGTTTATTGACGGACTTGCTTAGCCTATCAGATTGCAGATGGCTAAGGAGACTGGGAGTGAGATTTCTTTTCAGGCGGCTGCCAATGTCGCCAAGCGAGTCGAGATGGTTCTTGCACAGGGAGGTCAAGGGTCTGACAAGAGGCCTCTTCATTCCGGTGGGTTTAGCGGTGCCTTATCTGGAGGTAGGGGTACTTTTGGTAGAGGCCATCCTCCCAGGCCATTTCATTTAGTGCTCCAGGCATCCCAAAGTGCTTCAAGGAGTTGTGGTCCTTATATGCCTTATTCTGATCAGCTAGCCTACAGTGCACCACCAGCTCCTATTAGTGCACCTCCGCTCCAGAGTTTTCAGGGTGGTTACTCAGGTCGGCAGGGTCAGTTTCACAGCCAGCTGTCACAGAAGCCGAAGTCTTGTTATACTTTTGGTGATCTGAGGCACATTGCTAGATTTTGCCATCGTGTGTCGTGCAGTTCACAACATCAAGGTTCTCGTGCCATGGTCCCGGCATCGGGTGCTGCACCGCCCGCTCAGCTAGCTAGAGGTAGGGGTCAGGCAGCCAGAGGCAGTGGTCAAGCCATTAGAAGTGGATGTTAGGCCGCTAGAGGTGGAGGCCAACTATCTAAGACCCGACCTAGAGATGTAGTTCACAGTGGTGGGGCTCAGCCCTGATGCTATGCTTTTCCATCCAGGCCTGAGACTGAGTCATCTGATACTATTTTCATAGGTACTATTTCAGTTTGTAGTAGAGATGCTTCAGTTCTATTTGATCCGGGTTCTACTTACTCCTATGTGTCATCTTATTTTGCTTCATATTTGGTTGTGCCCCGTGATCCTTTAAGTGCTCTTGTGTATGTGTCCACACCTGTGGGGGATGCCATTGTTGTAGATCGTGTTTATCATTCATGTGTGGTCACCATTGGGATTCTTGAGACTCGTGTAGATCTTCTACTTCTCGATATGATCGATTTTGATCTCATTTTGGGTATGGATTGGCTATCACCTTATCATGCTATATTGGATTGTCACGCCAAGACGGTGACCTTAGCCTTGCCGGGGTTGCCTTGATTAGAGTGGAGAGGGACTCTTGACCATTCTACCAGCAGGGTTATCTCTTATATAAAGGCTTGGCATATGGTCGAGAAGGGGTGTCTAACATTTTTGGCTTATGTCCGCGATTCCAGTGCGGAGGTTCCTTCCATGGATTCAAGCCAGTTGTTTGTGAGTTTCCAGAGGTTTTTCCTGTAGACCTTCCGGGGATGCCACCCGACAGGGATGTTGATTTCTGTATTGACTTGGCTCCGGGCACCCAGCCCATTTCCATTCTGCCATACCGTATGGCCCTGCCAGAGTTGAAAGAATTGAAGGAACAATTGCAAGATTTTCTTGATACGGGCTTCATTAGACCTAGTGTCTCGCCTTGGGGTGCACCTGTGTTGTTTGTGAAAAATAAAGATGTATCGATGAGGAAGTGTATAGATTATCGGCAGTTTAACAAAGTCACCATCAATAACAAGTATCCATTGCCGAGGATTGATGAATTATTTGATCAGCTTCAGGGTACCAAGATGTTTTCGAAGATTGATTTGAGATCTGGATAGCATCAGTTGAGGATTAGGGCATTCGATGTCCCTAAGACAACTTTTCGGACTTGTTACGAGCATTATGAGTTTCTAGTGATGTCCTTTTGGTTGACAAATGCCCTAGCAGCATTCATGGATTTGATGAACCAAGTGTTCAAGCCTCATTTGGACTCCTTTGTGATTGTGTTTATTGACGATATCTTGATCTACTTCTGCAGTCGAGAGGAGCATGAACAACATCTCAGGATTGTACTTCATACTTTGAGAGCCAACCAGTGGTATGCTAAATTTTCAAAGTGCGAGTTTTGGTTGGATTCAATCACTTTCTTAGGGCGCGTTGTATCAGCAGAGGGCATTTAGGTTGATCCTAAGAAGATTAAGGTAGTTCAGAACTGGCCTAGACCCACTTCAGCTATAAAGATCAGGAGTTTCTTGGGTTTGGCGGGCTATTACTGTCGATTTGTGGAGGGGTTTTCATCTATAGCATCCCCGTTGACTAGGTTGACCCAGAAGGGTGCCCCGTACAAATGCTCAGACGAGTATGAGGCAAGTTTTCAGAATCTCAAGACTGCTTTTCATACAACGTCGGTATTGGTGTTACCCACAGGTTCAAGATCTTATATAGTATATTGTGATGCGTCCCGTGTAGGTCTTGGTGCAGTATTGATGCAGGAGGGAAGAGTGATTGCATATGCGTCACGACAGTTGAAGGTTCAAGAGAAGAATTACCATGTCCATAGCTTAGAGCTGGCAGCCATTGTTCATGCGCTGAAGATTTGGAGGCACTACCTTTAGGGAGTATAATGTGAGGTTTTCACGGATCATCAGAGCCTTCAGTATTTGTTCAAGCAAAAGGATCTCAATTTGAGGCAGAGGAGGTGGTTAGAGCTATTGAAAGAATATGATATAACCATCTTGTATCATCCCGAGAAGGCCAATATGGTGGCCGACGCCCTGAGTGGAAAGGCAGCGAGCATGGGTAGCCTTGCGTTCATTCTAGTCGGTGAGAGGCCGCTTGAATCAAATGTTCATACTTTAGCCAACCAGTTTGTGAGGTTGGATATTTCAAAGCCCAACCGTGTTCTAGCTTGTACAGTCACTCAGTCTTCTTTGTTTGAGCGCATCAGAGATTGGCAGTATGATGACCCTAATTTGTTGGTCCTTAGGGACACGGTGCGACATGGTGGTGCCAAGTAGGTTACTATTGGAGATGACGGAGTTTTGAGGATGCAGGGTCGTATTTGTGTGCCTAATGTGGATGGACTTCGTGAGTTGATTCTTGAGGAGGCCTACAGTTCCCGATATTCTATTCATCCGGGTGCCACCAAGATGTATCAGGACTTGCGACAATATTATTGGTGGAGGAGGATGAAGAAGGATATAGTTGCTTATGTAGCACGATGTCTAAATTGTTAGTAAGTAAAGTATGAGCATCATAGACCTGGTGGTTTGCTTCAGAAGATAGAGATTCCTGAGTGGAAGTGGGAGCGTATCACTATGGATTTCATTGTTGGACTCCCACAGACTCAGAGGAAGTTTGATGCAGTTTGGGTCATTGTGGACAGGCTGACCAAGTCAACGCATTTCATTCCTATGGCAGTTACCTATTCTTCAGACGGTTGGCAGAGGTTTATATCCGCGAGATCGTCCGTCTTCACAGTGTGCCCGTGTCTATCATTTCTGATCAAGGTACGCAGTTCACCTCTCACTTCTGGAGGGCAGTACATCGTGAATTAGGTACGCAGGTTGAGTTGAGCATATCATTTCATCCTTAGACATACGGATAGTCCAAGCGCACTATTCAGATATTGGAGGATATGCTCCGTGCTTGTGTTATAGACTTAGGAGGTTCGTGGGATCAGTTCTTACCGCTTGCGGAGTTTGCCTACAACAACATCTACCACTCGAGCATTCATATGGCTCCCTATGAGGCATTATATGGTAGACAGTGTCCATCGCCGGTTGGATGGTTTGAGCCGGGGGAGGCTCGGTTATTGGGTACAGATTTGGTGCAGGATTCCTTGGATAAGGTCAAGATTATTCAGAATAGATTTCGCATAGCTCAGTCCAGGCAGAAGCGTTATGCCGACCGTAGAGTTCGTGATGTTGCATTCATGGTCGGGGAGAGAGTGTTGCTCCGGGTATCACCATGAAGGGTGTAATGAGGTTCGGAAAGAAGGGCAAGTTGAGCCCTAGGTATATCGGGCCCTTTGAGATTCTGGAGAGAGTGAGAGAGGTGGCTTACAGGCTTGTGTTGCCACCGGGGTTATCAGCAGTTCATCCGGTGTTCCATGTGTCCACGCTTCGGAAGTATCACAATGACCCATCCAATGTGTTAGATTTCAGCTCTGTCCAGTTGGACAAGGATTTGACTTATGAGGAGGAGCCGGTGGCTATTCTAGCCTAGCAAGTTTGTCAGTTGAGGTCGAAGAGTTATTCTTCAGTCCGAATGTAGTGGAGAGGTCAGCCCGTCGAGGCAGATACTTAGGAGTCCGAGTCGGACATGCGGATTAGATATCCCCACCTTTTCACCAGTTCAGGTACTTTTCTATGTCCGTTCGAAGATGAACGGTTGCTTTAGAGGTGGAGAATGTGATGATCCGATAGGTCATCTTATATTTTAAAACCTAATTTTGTGATCCGAATCCTTAAAAATTATGTTTTAGCCTTCCTCAATTTGCATGCACAGCCCGGGCGTTTTCCCAAAAAGTTTTTTTTGTTAAAAATTGAGAAAAATAAGAATTTTTGCCTTAAAAATTCATTTAAGTTGACCTCGTTCAACGTTTTAAGCAAACAGACCTAAATCTGTATTTTAACAATCGGGGTGGATCCGTATCGTAATTTGGGACCTGTGCATATGTCCGGAATCGAATTCGGAGGTCCCTAGCACGTGTTATTGATTTTTGTTGAAAATGTAAAGTTTGTAAGATTTTTGATATTTAAGAATCGACTAAAGTTTGGATTTATTGATATCGGGTCCGTATTTTAGTTCCGGAGCACGGTACAGGTCCACTATAATATTTATGACATGTCTGTCGAATTTGGTGAGAACCAGAGTTGATTTGACGTGATTCAGAAGTTCGGTTGTGAAAATAAAAGTTTTAAAGTCTTCTTGAAAATTTCATTTGATTTGGTGTTTAATTCGTAGTTGTAGGTGTTACTTTGGTGATTGGTTCGCGCGAGCATGTTCGTATAATGGTTTAGGACATGTGTGCATGTTTGGTTTGGAGCCCCGAGGGCTCGGGTGAGTTTTGGATAGGCTACAAAGTGTTTTGAACTTAGAAAACATAGAAACTGTTGCAATTGATCTGCAGACTTCGCATATGCGAGGTCTGGCTCGCAAATGGGAGCCTCGCATTTGCGAAGAGACCATCACATTTGCGAGCAGTGGGCTAGGGGGAAGACATTCGCATTTGCGAAGTTTTGATCGCATTTGCGATCCTGGCAGTCCGCATTTGCGAACACTACTTTGCATTTGCGAAGGCAGCAGACATAGCCATTCTTTGTATTTACGATCAAGCCTGAGTTCGCATTTGCCAACTATTCTTCACATTTGCGAAGAATGCAGAGGTGTGATGTTTCTCGCATTTGCGAAGCCCAGGTAAAAAATGCGACATCTGCAGCTGAACAAATATAACATAGACGGGAATTTTTTGTTCATTTCTCAAATTTTCAAAACCTAAAACATTATATGCGATTTTTCCAAGACTTCTTCTTCCCCAAATCGTTGGTAAGTGATTCTAACTTATTCCTTTAAATCTTTCACAACTTTTCCTAAGATTTCAACCTAAAATCTAAGGTTTTCATGGTAGAATTGGGGGTTTTTGGGTAGCAACTAGGGATTTGGTAAATTGGCGATTTAGACCTCAAATTGAAGTTGGATTCCAAACAAATTACACAACCGGGCTCAAGGGTGAATGTGTAATCGAGTTTTGGTCCGAATTTCGGGATTGGACCAAGCGGGCCCGGGAGTTGACTTTTGTTGACTTTTTCAATAATGGTCTAAATTGAATTCTTTAAAATCGTGGGTAATTTCTAAGGCTTAATTTGAATCGTTTGATTGGTAAATTACTAGATTCTATTGGTTCAGAGGCTTGTTTGAAAAGAAAAGCCGTGGTTGAGCTTTGAGTTTGGTCTTCAGAGCGAGGTAAGTGTCGTGGTTAACCTTGACTTGAGAGAATATGACCTGTTATTAATTTGCTACATGTTTAGATGTTGGGTACAATGTATATGTGAGGTGATGAGTACTTAAGCGTTGTTGTCGGGTTAAAGCATGCGGGTGGGAGTTGGTTTCTTGTAATTATTGCCTTCTTTGATCATGTTATCCCCGTTAGACTTGTATTATTAAATTGATCGTCATTACCATTTTTACGGATCTTTGGTGATAATTGAGTATTGATTTCAAAGTTGAGGTTGGTATTGTGGAACCAAATGTTTAAGTAAGGTTTGTTCTTGTTATTCTATCCCCCTGTTGTTATTTGATCATTGCTTTATGGTAAGGGAGAGTGTTAATGCACGAAGGGTGATGCCATGCCATTTCTATTGATTTATATGGTGAGAATGAGAGTAAACTCACGTAGGGTGATGTCGTTCCATATGGTGAGAGTAAAATCACGAAGGGTGATGCCGTGCCATGTTATGAAAGCTAATGCACGAAGGGTGATGTCGTGCCGTTTCTATTGGATTATATAGTGAGGTTGAGAGTAAAAGCACGAAGGGTGATGCCGTGCATTTTCTTTTGCTGTGTTTACTTACTCTTATTGGTTCAATGTATAATGGTTGCTCAAGTTTTCATTACTGATGTGATTCTCTATCTTGTATTCCCGTCAGTATGCTTCCCCTCCCTATATTACTTGTCTAGCTTTTACTTGCCGTTATATTTTTTACATATACTGTTAAATTGCACATGTTTGTTACGTATGTGTCTTGTCATAGCCTCGTCACTATTTCGTCGAGGTTAGGCTCGAAACTTACCAGTACATGGGGTCGGTTGTACTGATATTGCACTCTACACTTCTTGTGCAGATTTTGGTACCGGCCCTAGCTGATCGTGAGGCTTAGCAACTTGGATTTGCTGTCAGGAGACCCAACGTAGATTTGTTGGCGTCCGCAGACCCTGGAGTCTCTTCCTAGTTTTATCATTTACTGTTTCTTTACTTCAAAACAATGTATTTTCCCTTTTCAGACTCTGTTTGTAGTAAATCATAGTAGCTCGTGAGTTGTGACTCCAGATCCAGGTGGTAGTAATTAATGTAGATTTTATATCATTCCGCACTCGCTGTATTTCAATTTTTTCTTATTTGCTATTATTTACAGAATTGAATAAAGATTGTCTTAATAATTCTCTAACGTTGGCTTGCCTACCAAGTGGAATGTTAGGCGCCATCACGATCCCAACGGTGGGAATTCTGGGTCATGACACGAAATTTGTAAGGGCGATAGATACATCTAAATACAGTTGTAGGACAATTTTGAGCAAGTATAGAAGTTTTCTAGCCAAGATCAGTGTGCGGTTGAGGATCAACTAATTTTATGAGTTTAAACAATCGTTAAGAAGCATCAAAATTCTGGACAAGTTTGAGAGTAGTTGTTTTGGACAGTTTTCTAAACTTTCAGACCACTAGACATAGTTCAATAGACAACTTGTCCATTCCTTGCTTATTCATCGAATTAAGTGTGCAAAAAATCATGAGATATAGTCTTCAGTTGGAGACAAGCCTGTTCGTTTTGGCTTGAAGGATTTGCTTTAATGACGGGCCTACACTGCAGGGCCATGCCCACTTAAGAAGAAAAGGAAACATTGTTGGAGGATGGCAAAAGATTTCTTTGATAAACTGAGCGTAAATTGCAAGAAGGGCGTGAAAGCAGACATGATTTTGATGATGTTAAAGAGCAAGAAATTTAGCACCGAAAAGAGGTTAAATTTTTCCTTAGTGTGGTTTGTCCATTCAATATTGTTTACAAGGGATCAAATAGTATGCGTCGATACGAAGTGGATATGTATGGATGGTAATTTGGATTTTTTCTAGAAATATCCATGGGGAAAGGAGTCTTTTGAGCTTTCAATTGAATACTTAAAGGACATGTTTCCTGTCTACAAATCATATGTGGTTAAGAACAATAAAAGCAAATTCTTTGGCAAGAAGTCTAAATTAGCTAGTTATGTCCTCTATGATTTTCCATGGGCATTCATGGTAAGTGGTCAAAAATATTCTTCATTGAGTAGTGATGATTTCTTGCTATGCAATAAAATTATATTTTATGCGTACGAAGCAATTCTTTTATTTGGTTGTAACGCCGAGAAATCAAGGGTTGTGCTGCCGCTGCCGCTGCCAAGGATGTTAATATGGCATAGCAAGAAAGTGACCTCTGACTCTAATTGGGATCCATTTAAGCAGCGAGTGGATGATCTTGGCATGGTAAGATATGGAGTTCAATAATACTCTACCAGTTTCTTAGACTCTACTACAGTAGGAGATTATTATAGACCTCACGTCGATTATGTAGTGTTATTTTCTAATTATCAGCTAACTATGTTATATTTTAGGAGGTGCATCCTTACCTTATTCCTACCCTACGCGAGCTAGAGATAGACTATATAAAGACTCTGCTGCCATATGATGATGAGGTAGAGGATTCTGCAATCAACCAGTTGGCAATTGATTTGGAATGGGTGACTGCCATTAAAAAAGCACCTTATGGAGTGAGCTTAAAGCATAACGAGGAAGGTGAATTTGGTAATAATCCCTAGGCTGAGAGTCTTCCTGGTTCATCGTATATTGGTGTTGATTTTGATAAAAATATTGGTAGAGGAGGACAATGCATGCTATGCGGTGCTAAGCCAAGTGAGATAGATGTGCACCAAGAATTAAATGAAATGAAGGCTAAACTTGATAAGGTCCTTTAAATCATTGGGGATAAGCAATTTTAGAAGCCCAACTCTTCATATGTGGCTGGATCTCCTTGACTATGGTTTTGGAGAGTGAAAATTGGAGATTTGAACCCCGATTCAGAGTCAGATTTGGATGAAACTTTGGATTCGTGTTGGTTGGGTGACCAAGATTTATGACTTTTATTGGGTTCTGGGGTGCGGGCTCGGGTTGAAATTTTGGTTGACTTTTTGTAATTTGATAAAATTGCAGCTTTATTTTCTATAGTCGTATTTAATGTTATTGAGTTATTTTTTTACTAGATTCGAGCCGTTTGGAGGTCGATTCGTGTGGAAAGGCTTTTTGGAGTTTTAGTTCCCGTGCTTTGAGATAAGTAACTTGTCTAAACATGGTTTGAGGGTAATGTTCCCGTTGGTTATAATATTTATGATTATGCCTTTGTTGAGACAATTTATTCCTGTTATTTAAGTTTGTTCCTGCTTATTTTTTATTGGCGTACCTAGTAAGCAGTGTTAGGCGTTGTCATTGCTTTGTTGAGATTTGGGGTCGTGCCAAGTTAGTATCAGAGCACTAGGTTGCTTAGGTCTCACAAATCACGAGCAAGTCTAGTAGAGTCTTGCAGATTGGTATAGAAACATCTATACTTATCTTTGAGAGACTATAGGGATGTTAGGAAAACCTCTCTTTATTTCATTCTCTATCATGTGGATTCATTTGCCTCTAAGTATGAATCCTTGATTTTCAATTCTCTCACAGATGGTGAGGACACGATCGCTGGGTGCAGTCGAGCAAACGCTGGTACCCTAGACTAAAGTCTAGTGTCACGACCCGGAATCCCAACCTCGGGGTCGCGATAGCGCCTGACATTTCACTTGCTAGGCAAGCCAACATTAGCTAACTACTTAACCAGTTTTAACAATTAAAAACAAAACATGAATAATATGAAATTATAATAGTCCAAAATAAATATGATGGATACCATGTAGCATAGTCCAAACATATCCCAGAAATCTTGAGTCACGAATACATGAGCATCTAGAGTACTACAAACAAAGTCTGAACAAAATACAACTGTTTGAAACAAGATAAACAGTAAAGACATAATTGAAGGGGAGTTCAGGGACTACGAACGCCAACACCACTACCTCAAGTCTCCTGCTGATAGCTGGTCCAGCCAAGATCTTCTCTATATGTCGGTGGGACCAACACCAGTATCTACACAAGAAATGCAAGAGTGTAGCATGAGTGCAATCGACCCCATGAACTCTGTAAATGCCGAGCCTAACTTCGACGAAGTAGTGACGAGACTATGGCAAGTCACTCACAAATAACCTGTACGAAACAACAATAATGTAAGCAGGAATAGAAATAAAACAGTAAACTCAAATAACCGGACCCGTAGGTCAACTACTAGAGGGCCCCAGAATAACATAATCTCAAATCTCTTATCACAATACCGAGAACAATCTCTACATCCACAAACAACTACAACACATCAAATCCGTTACGACGCGCAATTCGGTCCCACCATATCATCATCTATTCATATCTTATTCCGTCCTTATCTCTCCATGTCATATCATTTCCTATTTTATTGCGGCTTGCAACCCAATCCCACAATATCAATTCATTAATACAAACAACTCAATACCAATATTTACGAAATATCAACACAAAAGAGGATGAAACGTACTAAACATTTAAAAATCCACTAATATAACAGAGAATATCCAACATCTCGAAATCCCAAACCTTGTCGATTCATCAATACAAGAATAGCTAAATGACTTACGTAGGCGAAATAACATAATAGAGTGCATCGAGTAATATAAGAAAAATAAAAGTAGGTAAAACATGTAACAATAAGAATGTACAATTAAGGCAAGTAGTAACAAGTAGCAGGTAAGTAGATTATTGAGTGAGAAATGAGCAGATCAAACAAGTAACAATTAAATAACAAATTAACATGTAGAGCATATATGTCAAGGAGGAACATGCAATAATTAAAGCATATAACAAGAGACAACATGGAATAACGAAGACATGGAAATAAATAACCCAACCTTACATGCTAGATCCCCCGACGACGCATATACACTCGTCACCTCGCATATACGCCGTTTTCCCACATAATTCACATAAACAATAGTTCAACAAGGCCTACTTCCCTCAAGTCAAAATTAGACACAATACTTACCTCTTTCCGCAATCAAATCAATACTCAACCACATCCTTTCTTTTAGAATTAGCCTTCGAGCAAGTCAAATTAACCAAATATAGTTCAAATAATTCAAAATAGGCTTTAGAACCTACACACGAGAGAAAAAGATTCGATATTTAATGAAATTAGAAAAAGTCAACAAAAGTCAACCCAAGGCCCTCTTAGTCAAAATCCGAAATTCGGACCAAAACCCGATTACCCATTCACCTCCGAGCCATTATGTGGCTTTTTTTGATATCCGACCTCAATTTGAGGTTTAAATCTCAATTTTCTAAAATTCCTAATTTCTACCCAAAATCCTAATTTCTACCATGAAATTCATAGATTAAAGTGGTCCTTATGCTTTCTTGAGTCGAGGGTTTATTGGAAACAACCTTTCTATCCTCACAAGGTAGGGGTAAGGTTTGCGTACACACTACCCTCCCCATACCCCTCTGCGTGGGATAATACTGGATATGTTGTTGTTGTTGTAAATTCATAGATTAAAGGCTAAAATCAATGGGTGATTATGGAAATACATCAAAACTAGTGAAAAATTACTAACCAATGAAGTGGGGATGAAATTAGCTTCAAAATTCTCTCTAGCCCAAGCACTATCTCTCAAAAATGGTGTTTTGCAAAAGAATCCCGATTTTTAGCTTTTATATAACTGGGCGTCAGGTCACTTGATGCGTTCGCAAAGAGTAGTGGTGTCACGCCACAAACTCGGTGAGCGCGACCAGCGCTCAACCGAGAGAATCCGGCCGAGCAAGCATGTTAGATACCTTCTACCCAAACTCATCTATGAATAAAGAGGAGATGTACTCCATTAATCAAACACTGAAAATATTTTATTAACAACTTCCTTTTCATTCTCATTAGTAGCTTCATTCATAATTTCAAAATATTATGAGTTTATAGAATTAATGAAAAAAAATATGATTTCCAAATACCAACATTTCTAGTTCAATTCCCAACATCAACCACAACCCACAACCTGTCTACGGAGCCTCTAAGTACAATAGAAGCATAATAGGGAAATACCGACAACAAGACCCCGACTATACCTCAAAACACAGTAAATGAGAAACAAAAGATACATGACCCCGAAATGAATGGGGCTCACCAAGTCAGCTGAAGAAAGTATACCGCTATCACAGATCAATGCCGCCTGCTGTGGATCCACCTGCATCCATTAAAGATGCAGTGCCCCCGGCAAAAGGGACGTTAGTACTGTCGAATAGTACTAGTATGTAAAGCTAAAAGTCCTCTTTCAAAATAGAATGACTATATAAGAAAAGACAACACATAGGAACAACAAGTCACAATCAACAATATCCAAATGCCCAGTTAAAACATAATGATTTTCAAAATACGAACTTCATAAATAATTTTGGTTGGGAGATCATAAGCACCGATATACCACCGTCTTTGTTAGCACGAAGTCCGATCACGTCCGATCGACTAGGCCATATCTCCACGAACAATGTGGTTTGATGAGTGATGCGAAAGAAAGTTGTTACCAAGAGTAGTACCACCATGTGTGCAACATGTCATCCGATCTCCACCAGATCAGCTAGGCCGCCTTCCCACATATACCATGTGGGTTGACTTTTCCAATCCACAATTATTACCAATTTCATCCCAATTAAGAAGAATAATATCACAATTTTACTAATATTTCAATTTTATCCCAAATAAGGGGAATAATCACAATCCACCCCTACACCGGCATGTATAGTTTCAGGTGTGGGCCTTATGACCCACCCTTCCTCGATTTTGCTAATGATGCTCCCAAAAATATTTTTGATTTGATTTGCACACAAAGGTAACATAAATACAATTGTACTCACCTCAACATCTTTCACATTGTATAAATTCTTATGAGTATTTCCAGTCACTCATAACAACAATAATTTCTTGGCTCATTTGGCCATTCACAAGATTCTTTATTCCTGGCACGGTGGCCGTATTTCATATTCCACACTTTCACCTCTTTCAATTTCAATCGTCACCATCAAATATCAACATATAGAATATTTCAGCAATCATATAACTCAAATTTATTAGTAATGGAAACTTTAAACACAAAAGGTTTCTTCCCAAATAATGGGGCATACCGACCAGCAATGCAAGCACACATCAAACCATAAGCAATTAATACACCATTTATTCTTGCAATAATCTTTCCCAAAAATGACAATATACAGTTTCAACACCTGAGTATGTAAGAGTTTGAATAACTTATTGAGTACAAAAGCTTTTAGGCAGTTCTATTTTTGAAATCATTTTTAAACAATCGAGTCAAAGCTCATTTCATATTCTTTATCGCATCCTCTCAAATCATTTGCACTACTAGCCACAATCATAACTTAAATTCTTGGCACGTTGGCCACACACTATAGCCCCAATTCAATTATTTCATTTCCAACCATCTTCATAGATTATCAACAATAAGACATTTCCAATCAAGACTATAGGTACACATATGAGCAATTAAGAGTCTTAAGAATATTGAGATTTTTTCACACTATTTGGCATACTAGCTTTCATTTGAAATACGATTCAAAGCCATAACATTTTAATATGCAAACAATACTTTGAAACTCACGGAAACATTATGGAATTCGATTCTAATAGAGAAAGTTTAGCCAATATACCTCAATTGAGCTTCCTTACACTTTAAAATATTCAGAAAATCTTAGCAACTTCAATCTATTTTGAAAATGTAACAAATTGAATCAAAATTAGGAGGATGATCATGGTTCTAGCTCATTTGAGCATTTTATCAAACACTAGGTGTGCATTAAAGTTCTTAAGTCCCTTTTGTGAAAGATTCCATCATTCCCCAAACCATTCTCTACCAGTTTTAGCTCACAACCTTCCCACATTATTTGATAATACATGCATGCAAGATAACAACTCCCATACCCAAGAATTGTCTTGTTAATTACCCATTCTTAAATAAATTTCAAAATTAAGGGCTAGGGTGTAGAATCTTACCTCTAGGATGAATACCTAGTGAGTTTTCCTTATTAATCTTCCAATATTTGAGCAAGACTTGATGAATAATTAGCCTAGGGTTTCCTATCTCTCTAAAACACTCTCACTTCTCTCTAAAACATCAGATTTTTGGCTCAAAATGGTACAAATAGTCTATTTAACGAAATAGGGTCGGATTATAAAAATTCAAAAATAAAACTTCGGAATAGGGTATGCAGTCACATATGCGACCGCATATTGCTTATGTGGTCCATAGAATAGGCCGCATAATTTCCCTCCAGAACTGAGCAAATTTGACTCGGTTTGCGGTCATTATGTGGCTCGCAGACCTGTTCTGCGGTCGCATAATGCGCCGCAGAACCTCTCTCCAAAACATCTTAAAGCTGGATATGCGATCAGAGTTCGGCCCGCGAAATGGTTTTGCGGTCGCATAATGGGCCGCAAAAATGAAATAAAAAATGGCCCAAAAGACTGTCTCACTCTGCGACCATTATGTATTCCGCAGAGTGATTCTGTGGCCGCATAGTGGGCCGCAGAAGTGCATTTCTTCTGCCCAAAAATAATTTTTACTTTCCAGTGCATTGTTCAACCCATAAAGTCCGAGCCGCAGCACGAAAGCTCGCCGCGAAGAATTTCTAAAATCCTTAAACACGTGTACCTACTCCGACACCACAAAACCTTGAATTCATTTGTGAAATTTATGAGACTTTACACTTAAATACTTCGAATATTTCCGGGGTGTTACAAGTGGCCCTTTGTCCTTCGCGTTCATGAGGCTATCTTCACGTTCGCAAAGGCTTCTCCCCAGCCAAGCCTTCGAGTTCGTGACCCATGGTTCGCGTTTGTGAAGAAGAGCCAACAACCCTCCCCCATATTACCCCAAAGCATCGTGTTCGCAAGACGCCTGTCGCGTTCGCGAAGGGTACGCCCCCATTGCTTTGCGTTCGCGACCCAGCCCTCGCGTTCCCGATGAACAAACAGCCCCCAGCCCCAAACTTCCCCTTCTCATTCGTGAGAGATACTTCGTGATCGCAAAGCATGAGACACTAGCAGCAGAAAATGAGCAATCTCCTAAGTCCAGAAATGGTCCAAATCCTATTCAAAACTCACATGAGCCCTCGGGGCTCTAAATCAATCATCCACACAAGTTTAAAAATATCATACAAACTCGCTCGTGTGATCAAAATACCAAAATAACATCTAGAACCACGAGTCGGACATCAAAACACCTGAAATTCAAAAGAAAACTCAAGAACCTCTAGAATCACAAATAAGCGTCTGAATCCAATCAAACCAACTCCGAATTGCACCAAATTTTGCAGAAAAGTTTCAAATAGCAAAACAGACCTATTTCAAGTCCCAAAACCAAAATCTTAACCCAATAGCCATAAAGGCAACCTACGGTCAAACCTAAGAAATTTTCAAACATTCAAATTGCTAACTTTCGGCCAAATAAGTCAAATCAACCTAGGGACCACCGAATTCAATTCTAGGCATATGACCAAGTCCAAAATCACAATACGAAGCTACTAGAATCATCAAAATACCGATCCGGGGTTGTTTACCCAAAATATTGATCGTAATAAACTCAAGTTGTTTTTAAAGCCAAAAATTATATTTTCTTCAAATTTTACATAAAAACTTTCCGGAAAAAGACACAGACCACAGACACAAATCAAGAATCACCAAATGAAGCTAGTAGAGGTCCTGGAATGCGAAAATAAGGGCTAGTACTCAAAATGACCTATCGGATCATCATATTCTCTACCTCTAAAAGAAACGTTCGTCCTCGAACGTACATAGAAAAGTACATAGACTGGTAAAAAGGTGTGGGTATATACTCTGCATATAGGAATCAGACTCCCACATAGCTGCCTCGATCAGGTGACCTCTCCATTGCACTTTCACAGAAGGAAAACTCTTAGATCTCAACTTTCGAACCTGCCGGGCTAGAATAGCCATCAGATCCTCCTCATAGGCCAAAATTTCATCAAGTTGAACCGTGCTAAAGTCTAGAATATGCGAGTTATCCTCATGGTACTTTCGAAGTATGGAAACATGGAATATTGGATGTACTCCTGATAGGCTGGGAGGAAATGCAAGCCTGTAGATAACCTCGCCAATTCTCTTTAAGATCTCAAATAGCCCAATAAACCTCGGGCTCAACTTGCCCTTCTTCCCAAACCGCATCACGCATTTCATAGGCGACACTCGGAGAAGAACCTCCTCATCCACCATATAAGCTAGATTCCGAACCTTCCAGTCCGTATTAATCTTGTGTCAGGACTGAGCTGTACGAAGTCGTTCCTGAATCACCTTAACCTTTTCCGTAGCATCACAGACCAATTAGTGCCCAACAATCTAGCCTCTCCGGGCTAAAACCAACCAGCCGGCGAACGACATTGCTTCCCATTTAAGGCCTCATATGGCGCCCTCTGAATACTCGACCGGTTACTGTTGTTGTAGGCGAACTCTGCTAGAGGTAAGAACTGGTCCTATGAACCTCCAAAATCCATAACACATGCACGTAACATGTCCTCCAAGATCTAAATTGTGTGCTCAGACTACCCGTCCATCTGAGGATAAAATGTTGTGCTCAACTCAACCCGCGTGCCTAACTCATGCTACACGGCTCCCCAAAAATGCGATGTGAACTGCGTGCCTCGATCAAAAATGATGGAAATGGGCACGCCATGAAGGCGTATAATTTCCTGAATGTAAATCTGAGCCAACCTCTATGAAGAATATGAAGTCGCCACCGGAATGAAGTGTGCACACTTAGTCAACCGGTCCATAATAACCCAACTGCATCATATTTCTTTAAGGTTAATGGCAAGACTACCACTAAATCCATAGTGATCCTCTCCCACTTCCACTCTGGTATCTCCAATCTCTAAGTCAATCCACCCGGTTTTTTATGTTCATACTTCACCTATTGACAATTCAAATACCGAGACACATAAGCAACAATGTCTTTCTTCATTCTTCGCCACCAATAGTGTTGTTTCAAGTCATGGTACAACTTTGTGACACCTGGGTGAATAGAATACTGCAAATTTGTGAGCCTCCTCAAGGATCAGCTCTCTCAACCCATTAACATTTCCAAAAATCCGGCATGATGCCACATAACACCATCATCCTCGATTAGAACCTCCTTAGCACCACCCCGTTGCACCGTATCCTTCAATACCAATAAGTGAGGATCATCAAACTGGCGAGCCTTGATACACTCCAATAACAAATACTGTTCCATAACACAAGCAAGAACCCTACTGGGCTCCAAAACATCCAATCTCACAAATCGGTTAGCTAAAAGCCTGAACATCCATGGCTAGTGGCCTCTCTATTACAAGTAAATATGCCAAGCTATCCATGCTCTCTACTGTCCTACTCAATGCATTGGCCACTATGTTGGCCTTCGACAGAGGATATACTATGGTAATATCATAGTCTTTCAGCAACTCTAGCCATCTCCACTGCCGCAGATTAAGGTCTTTCTGCTTGAACATGTGCTGGAGACTGCGATGGTCGGTATAGACCTCACAATGAACGTCGTACAAATAGTGCCTCCATATCTTCAGCGCGTGTACAATGGCTACCAACTCTAAATCATGAACATGGTAATTCTTCTCATGAACCTTCAACTACCGAGATGCGTAAGCAATCACCCTACCATCCTCCATCAAGACCACGTCAAGCCCAATACGCGATGCATCACAATACATGGTTTAAGATCCCAAACCTGTAGGCAACAACAACATTGGGGTTGTACTCAATATAGTCTTGAGCTTCTGAAAGCTCAACTCACACTTGTCAGACATCTGAAAAGAGCACCCTTTTGGGTGAACTTGGTCAATGGGGCTGAGATGCATGAGAACCCATCCACGAACCGGCGATAGTAACCCGCCAAACCCAGGAAGCTCTAAATATATGTAGCTGAAGTAGGTCTAGGCTAGTTCTGAACTGCCTTAATCTTCTTAGGATCCACTTTAATGCCCTCTAAAGATATAACATGGCCCTAAAAGGAAATTGAGTCCAACCATAACTTAAACTTTGAAAACTTAGCATATAATTGACTATCCCTCAAAGTATGAAGTACGATCCGCAGATGCTGCTCATGCTCATCTCAACTGTAGGAGTAGAGAAAAATATCATCAATGAAGACGATCACAAAAGAATACAGATAGGGCTTGAACACCCTATTTATCAAATCCAAAAATGTTGTTGGGGCATTGGTCAAGCCAAATGACATCACAAAGAACTTATAGTGATCATACCGAGTCTGAAAAGCTGTCTTAGGGACATCCGATGCCCTAATTTTCATGTGATGGTAGCCAGATCTCAAGTCAAGCTTGGAAAACACCTTGGCACCCTGAAGCTAGTCAAATAGATCATTGATTCTTGGCAAAGAATATTTGTTCATGATAGTGACCTTGTTCAACTGCCGATAATCTATAAACATCCTCATCGTTCCATCCCTCTTCTTAACGAGCAACACCGGTGAACCCCAAGGAGAGCAACTCGGTCTAATGAATTCCTTATCAAGTAGACCCTGCAACTGCTCCTTCAATTCTCTCAACTCAACTAGGGCCATACGGTATGGTGGAATGGAAATGGGATGAGTGCCCGGAGCAAAGTCAGTGCAGAAGTCGATATCTCTATCGGGTGGCATCTTTGACAAATCTATAGGAAACACCTCTGGAAACTCGCGCACAACTTGTACTGAATAAGTGGAAGGAACCTCCGCACTAGGATCGCAGATATATGCCAAATATGCCTAACACCCTTTATCGACCACACGCCGAGCCTTCACATAAGAAATAACCTTACTAGTAGAATGGCCAGGAGTTCCCCTCCACTCTAATCGAGGCAACCCCGAAATGGATAATTTCACAGTCTTGGCGTAACAGTCCAAAATATTGTGATAAGGTGACAACCAATTCATGCCCAAGATAACATCAAAGTCCACTATGTCAAGAACTGAAAGGTCTACCTTAGTCTCAAAGCTCCTGATAGAAACCACACATGAGTGATAAACACGATCTACCACAATAAAATCTCCCATAGGCGTGGACACATAAACAAAAGCACTCAAGGAATTATGAGGCATACTCAGATATGAAGCAAAATAGAATGACACATATGAATAAGTAGACCTTGGTTCAAATAAAACTGAGGCATCTCTATGGCAAACCAGAACAATACCAGTGATGACAACATCGGATGACTTTGTCTTAGGTCTAGCTGAGTATGCATAAAAATGGGGCTGAGCCCCACTGCTATGGCCTTCACCTCACGGACGGCCTCTAACTAGCTGTCCTCCACCTCTAACGGCCTGACCACTGCCTATGGCTTCCTGACCCCCACCTCTAGCTGGCTGTGTGGGCGGTGGAGAAACTTGTACCGGAATCATGACATTAGTACCCTGTTATGGTCTGCTGCTCATCAATCTAGGACAGTGCCTCCTGATGTGACCCGTACATCCATACTCAAAGCACTCTAATAGATGTTGTGGCTTCTAAAGCTAAGACTGACCCTAATAGCCGGGATAACCACTGTGATAGCTCTGTAGCGGTGGTGCACTGATAGGAGCTGAAGGTGCACCAAATGCTGGTTGCTCAGGATGAGACCCATAAGAACCACGACTGCCCAGAGCACTGTGGGCTACCTGAAGCGCTGACTGAATCTGCATGTGAGGATGGCCTCTACCAAATGAACCTCTGACTCCAAACGAGGCCTCTTCTCAGACCCCGTTTCTCTACCCTGTCTATGAATCATCTCGATCCATCTAGCAATCTCTATGGCCCTATATAAAGAAATATCATACCTCATCTCCTTGGCTATCTACAACATAATACAAAAAGTAAGTCCATAAATGAATCTCCTCCCCCTCTCTATCAATAGGAATCAAGATAGATGCATGGAGGGCTAGGTCTACAAATATGGTCTCGTACTGGGTAACAGTCATGCCACCATTCTGAAGGCGCTCAAACTGCATGCGGTACTCCTCTCTCAGAGTAAAAGTAATGAACTTCTCCAAAGTGACGGTGAACCTGCTACTCTGCCTCGCTCATAGTCCTGTTACCACATCTTGGCAGAACTAGTCATCTGAAACACTGCAGAGTCGGCTCTATTGGACTCCATAATACCCATATTGCACAACATTTCATGGCAACGGTCAAAATAATCCTATGGGTCCTCAGAAGGTGTACCACCAAAATGAGTAGAAAAGATCTTGGTGAACTTATCCAACCTCATCAATCCCTCAGAAGAAATCGCGAGCCTCTCCCCGGGCTGTGTAGCAATAACGGGCTGAACTACTCCAATTGTTGGAATCATAGGTGTCTGATATATGGGAGCCATCTTCTCCGGAGTATGAGTGGAGGGAGTCGGAGCACAGTCCCCAGCCTGAGAGACAACCGGTGCCTTAGGAAATACTTCATCCTGGGCCATACTCTCCATGAGTCCAACCAGGTGGACTAGAGCGTCCTGAAGTACGGAAGTAGCAATGAATCCCTCTAGGACCTGAGCGGGTCCGACTGGTGCGGTCTGAACAGGGATCTCCTCCTCATTCTTGATCTGACGCTCTACAATGGGTGCTGTTATACGTGCTCTAGGCTGAGCTCTGCCTCTACCCCAGCCCCTACCCCTGGTAGTGGATGCAACATGGGGCTTTGGCTCTTTTCTGGCTGTAGATGCCATGCGTGTTCTCACCATATGCGAGATAACAAGAATAGAATGGTTCAAACTTAAGTAATAGAATAAAGTCGCATAATAAAAGAAAGAATACGTGAAAGTTTCCTAAAGTCCTATAGCCTCTAGAAGATAAGTACAGACATATTTATACCAATCCTCCAAACTCTATTAAGCTTTATCATGACTCGTGAGACCTAGGTAACCTAGTGCTCTGATACAAACTCGTCACGGCCCGAAATCCCAACCTAGGGGCCGTGATGGCGCCTAACATTTCATTTGCTAGGCAAGCCAATGTTAGTTAATTACTTAACCAGTTTTAACAATTAAAATGAAAACATTAATCATAAGAAAGTGTAATAGTTTGAAATAGATATGATGGATATCATGTAGCGTAGTCTAAACATATCCTATAAATCTGGAGTCACGAATACATGAGCATCTAGAGTACTACAAACAAAGTCTGAACAAAATAAAGCTGTTTGAAATAAGGTAAACAGCAAAGACAGAATGGAAGGGATTTTCTGGGACTACGAACACCAACACCACTACCTCAAGTCTCCTTCTGATAGCCGGTCCAACCAAGATCTTCTCTACACGCCGCTGGGACCAATACCGGTATCTTCACAAGAAGTGCAAAAGGGTAGCATGAGTACAACCGACCCCATAAACTCTATAAATGCCAAGCCTAACCTCGACGAAGTAGTGACGAGGCTATGGCAAGTCAGTCACAAATAACCTGTACGAAACAACAATAATGTAAGCAGGAATAGAAATAAAACAGTAAACTCAAATAACCAGACCCGTAGGTCAACTACCAGAAGGCCCCAGAATAACCAAATCTCAGATCTCTTATCACAATACCGAGAACAATATCTACAACTATAAACAACTACAACACATTAAATCTGTTACGGCGTGCAATCCGATCCTACCATATCATCATCAATTCATATCATATTCCATCCTTATCTCTCCATATCATATCATTTCCTGTTCCGTTGCGGTGTGCAACCCAATCCCACAATATCAATTCATTAACACAAACAACTCAATACCAAAAATTATGAAATATCAGCACAAAAAAAGGATGAAACATACTGAACATTTAAGAAACCACTAATATAACAAAGAATATCCAACACCTCGAAATTCAAAACCTTATCGATTCATCAATACAAGAATAGCTAAACGACTCACGTAGGTGAAATAGCATAATAGAGTGCATCGAGTAATATAAGGACAATAAAAGCAGGTAAAACATATGACAATGAGAATATACAATTAAAGCCAGTAGTAACTAGTAGCAAGTAAGCAGATTATTGAGTGAGAAATAAGCAGATCAAGCAAGTAACAATTAAGTAATAAATTAATAAGTAAAGCATAGATGTCAAGTAGGTACATACAACACTTAAAGAATATAACAAGAGGTAACATGGAATAACGAAGACATAAAAATAAATAACCCAATCCCACATGCTAGCTCCCCCGACAACGCATATACACTCGTCACCTCGCATATACGCAGTTTCCCCACATAATTCACATAAACAATAGTTCAAGAAGTCCTAATTCCTTCAAGTCAAGTTTAGACACAACACTTACCTCTTTCTGCAATCAAATCAATACCCAACCACGATCTTTCCTTTAGAATTAGACTTTGAACCAGTCAAATCTAGCCAAATATAGTTCAAATATTTCATATAGGCTTTAGAAAGTACCCACGAGTGAAAAAGATTCGATCTTTAATGAAATTGAAAAAAGTCAACAAAAGTCAACCCCAGACTTGCTTAGTCAAAACATGAGATTCGAACTAATTCTCAATTATCCATTCACCCCGAGGCCGATTGTATGGTTTGTTTTGAAATCCGACCTCAATTTGAGGTCTAAATCCCAATTTTGCAAAATCCCTAATTTCTACCATAAAATTAATAGATTAAAACCTAAAATGAATGGGTGATTACGGAGATACATCAAAACTAGTCAAAAATCACTGACCAATGAAGTGGAGATGAAATTCTCTTCAAAATCCTCTCTAGGCTGAGCTCTATCTCTCAAAAATGGTGTTTTACAAAAGAAATCCGACTTTCAGCTTTTATATAGCTGGGCGTCAGGTGTTCTTTGCATTTTCGAAGCACCTGACATGTTCGCGAAGAGCAGTGGCCCTTTGGCCTTTGGATTCACGAGGCTATATTCGCGTTTGTGACGCATGGTTCGCATTCGCGAAAAAGAGCCAACAACCCTCCCCTAGATCACCCCAAAGCATCGCGTTTGCAAAATGCCTGTCGCGTTCGGGAAGAGTAATCCCCCCATTGCTTTGCGTTCACGACCCGGACCTCACGTTCATGATGAAAAAACAGCCCCCAGCCCCAAACTTCTACTTTGCGATCGCGAAGCACTGGACATAAGTAGCAGGAAACCAGCAATCTCCTAAGTCCAAAAATGGTCTAAAGCCTATCCGAAGCTCACCCGAGCCCTTGGGGCTCCAAACTAATCTTCACACAAGTCTAAAAATATCATACGTACTCTCTCGTGTAATCAAAATACCAAAATAACATCTAGATCCACGAATCGGACATCAAAACGCATGAAATTCAAAAGAAAACTCAAGAAACTCTAGAATCACAACCAAGCATCTGAATCCTATCAAACCAACTCCGAATTGTACGAAATTTTGCAAAAAAGTTTTCAATATCAAAATGGACCTATTCCAAGTACCAAAACCAATATTCAAACTCGAGATCCATAAAGTCAACCTACGGTCAAGCCTAAGAAATTTCCAAACATTCAAATTGCTAACTTTCGGCAAAACATGTCAAATCAACTTAGGAACCTCCGAATTTACTTCTGGGCATATGCCCAAGTCAAAAATCACAATACCAAGCTACCAGAATTGTCAAAACACCAATTCAAAGTTGCTAACCCAAAATGTTAATCGTAGTGATTCTCAAGTTATTTTTAAGGCCAAAAATTACATTTTCAAATTTTTACGTAAAAACTTTCAAATTACCTATGTGATGCTCACTTTGCTCGAGCAACGAGGTTATTTCATGGGGCGTGTCACGACCCAAAATCCATCTAGTCATGATGGCACCTAACCCAACCCACTAAGTAAGACAAGAAACAAGTCAACATAACTCAAATGAGAATAATAAGAGTAAAAGATAAAATAACTGAAATTCTATACAACTCCCAAGGACTGGTAGTACAAATCATGATCTTTTAAGATTTAGAATTTACAAAGCTGGTACGAAATAAATACATCATCTGTTCGGAATATACATAAACATATTTATAAATCTAAAGCTACCAAGGACAAGTGGCAGCTATAACCGGAGCACAGGTACATCTTCAACGCCAACTCCCTCCGTACACAGCAACATCAACTCCAAGATCTGCACACAAGTTGAAGAAGTGTAGTATGAGTAATACCGACGCCATGTACTCATCTGTTCGGAACTATAAATGATACTTGTTGATCACCTGTGCAGTTCATAAATTCAACAAGTATAGAACATATATATGATAAAATCAGGTAAATCACAGGTAAAAACCACCTTGGTGCTCATAATTCTTTGTTTTAATATATTCAACTCCGTCAGCAATCCAGCATATAAGGAAGATATGTAAGTAAATCAGGTAAACAGTCAAGAAAATTGCAAGTAAAGATGAAATGCAATAACCAAATATCCGTCCGTTATGGCACGCAACCCGATCAATATAACAATAAGCCAATAAGGCCTATTGCGGTGAGCAACCCAATCCAAATAACAATAACCAGCTCTCTAAAAGCTCATATCAACCAGAAACCCATCGGTTTCTCAGAATCCACATATACACCATCAAGAGAGAAATATGAGAGGGTGAACCTAGGGGGATGGATCCATATCCACATGCAAGCACGACTAATTCAATGTTCTATCAGCCCGACGTGGTCACAAACTCAATATCATAATCAGTCCGGCGTGGTCACATACTCAAAATAACGGATCCAACCGGCGTGGCCACAAGCTATATCACAATCCTCCTGGCATTGTCATAGATATAACAACACAATCTGTCTGGCATGGTCACATGCATAACAATAAAATCCACCGACATGGTCACAGGCACAATAACACAATTCGCCCGGCGTGGTCACAAGCATTACACATAATCTGCCCGGTATGGTTATATGCACAACAACACAATTTTCCTGGGCTGGTCACAGGCAATTCGCCCGGCGTGGTCACATGTACAACTACAATCTGGCCGGCGTGGTCACAAGCAGAACAATACAATCTACCCCGCGTGGTCACATGCATAACAATACAATCCGCCCGGCATGGTCACATGCATAATAATATAATCCGCCCGGCGTGTTCAAAGGCATCCAATCCAAATCATATCGCACAGAAGCAAATATACCAGAATACATGTATATATGATGAATGAATATCAATTTTCATGCTCCTGGACTGGTATAGTGACATGCTAAAGTGTAGGCATGTGCAAAGTGTACTATCATAGCTCAAATCGACAATTTCATCACAGGAATATCAATTATCAAGTTTATTCAGGGAATTAGCCTCTATGTAATCCTCAAACACAGATCAAATAGTTCACAACAATGTTACAAGTATAGGAAACATCAAGCTTAAAGCTTAACATCAATTCTAGGCATATCATAGCCTAAGCACTACCGTGAACATGGATAAATACCCCGATGCATGCACATGGGCTCAAACCCCACACATTCGCGCACCTATAGCCCCCAACTATCACAAATAATTCACGCAACTAGTGCCTCAACCAAGTTTAGATAAGATACTTACCTCAAACATGACAAAAAAAATACCGATCAAGCCAAACAACACTCTAGAAATGCCATATCATGCGAATCAACCTCCGAGCGGCTCGGCACTAGCCAAAAGCAACTCAAATGCATCAAATAATGCCAAAGAAAACAAACCCAAACGATAAAGGTTGAATCTTTACTCAATTACTCAAAGTCAACCAAAAGGTCAAATCTGGGCCTGCACCTCGGAACCCAACCTAACTTACAAATTCTTAAAAACCATTCGAATACGAGTCCAACCATACTAATTTCACTCAAATACGACTCCGAATCAATGTTCAAAACTCAAAAATTCTCTTTAGGAAAGTTTAGACAAAGCTCCCAATTTCTCTTTTAGATTCACATTTAAATACCAAAATCAAAGATGGAATCATGTAAATTAATTTAAATTAAGTCAAAAATACTTATCACAATCCAAATCTCTTTTCATATCGACCTCTAAATCCATAAATTTTATCCCCTTAAGTTCTTAGGATAAAACCCACAAATCTCCAATCAAAACATGGATTAATTCATAAATAAACTATTATGATAATATTAAAATACAACATTTGTGGTTGGATACTGACCTCCATGAAAAATCGAGAAGAACGCCGCAAAAATCACCTTAAACAGACCTCTAGAACTCAAGATATACTCAAAATACTAAATAAACGCAGTCTGATTTTTTAATACACAGGGAATTTCGCTTCGGCGCCCAAATATCGGCACCTGCGGTCTGCCCGCTGTATTTTCCACATTTGCGGATCATTTTTCGCACCTGTGACGTCGCAGATGTGGACCCAACTTCGCATCTGTGAAGCACCAACAACAACTTTCTTCTCTGATACTAAAATGCGTATAACTCCCTCATACAATGTCCGAATTCGATGATTCTTTTTGCTATGGCTCCGTAATTACGATATGGATCCAATTCTTCAATCAAAACCGAATTTATATGTCATTCTTTTTAATGTGGTACCATTTATGTTGAAGAAGCGACGTCAAAAGATTAAAAACGTGCGCAACACAAATCAACTCGGAATGACCTCAAATTTTGCACACAAGTCCCAAAACATAATACAGATCTGTTTGAGGCCTCAAATCCCACATATCAATATCAAAACTACGAATCGCACCTCAAATCAAACTTAAAGAACTTTCAACTTGCAAAACTCGTGCCGAACCTTATCAAATCAACTCGGAATGACCTCAAAGTTTGCACACAAGTCCCAAATGACATAACGAAGGTATTATAATTCCCCAAACTACAATGTGAAGCCGATATCATCATAGTCAACTCCCAGTCAAACCTATTAACTTTTCAAACCTTTAAATTGCTAACTTTTACCAAATAGTGCCGAAACCTTCTAGGAACATCCAAATGCAAATTCGGGCATACGCCCAAGTCCAAAATCACTATACGGACCTAACAGAACAATCAAAATTCCGATCCGAGGTCAAATACACAAAAGTCAAATTTGGCCAACTCTTCAACTTAAAGCTTCCTAGTTGAGAATCATTCTTCCAAATCAATCCTGAATCACCTGAAAACCAAAACAGACAATTTACACAAGTCACAATACATCATATGAAGCTACTCAATACTTCAAACAGCTGAAAAGAATGCAAGTGCTCAAAACGACCGGTTGGGTCGTTACATTCTCCCCTACTTAAACATACGTTCTTCCTCGAACGTGCCAAGAGTCATTCCAAAGCCATCAAATCAATGTGTAAACTCATCATGCATATGCCTGTGGGTGATCCTATGTCACCTCAATCCATATAAGCCTGACAACACAACCTAACTGATGGTCCTTTCTTCAACCTTAGCCCATAAACCTTTGAATCAAATCCCCAATCTCCAGAATCCATTACAAGACCCGATTCTCACATATATACATTGAATAAGTCTGAACAAGACAAATCGAGCCATAAACACAACCAAAAAAGGTAATCACATGATATACCATATTGCTAAGATACTCAAAACAATAACTCCCAACCCCAATAGCTTCTCAATGACGAATCTGGTACCGATAACAAACCACATATCAAATATAACCTTGTTCTAACCCCTAGTACACTCCTGGACTAGTATAATGACATGCTAAAGTGTAGGCATGTGCAAAGTGTACTATTATAGCTTAAAACGATAGTTTCATCACAAAAATATCAATTATCAAGTTCATTTTGGGAATTAGCCTCTTTGTTATCCTCAAACATGGATCAAATAGTTCACAACAAGGTTACAAGTATAAGAAACATCAAGCTTAAAGCTTAACAATCAATTCTAGGCATATCATAGCCTAAACACTACTCCGAACATGGATAAATACCCCGGTGCTCGCACATGGGCTCAAATCCCACACATATGCACACCCATAGCCCGTAGCTATCACAAATAATTCAGGCAACTAGTGCCTCAACCAAGTTTAGATAAGATACTTACCTCAGACCTGCCAAAACAAATACCGATCAAGCCAAAACATACTCTAGAAAATGCCATCACGTGCGAATCAACCTCCGAACGACTCGACACTAGCCAAAGTCAACTCAAATACATCAAATAATGCTAAAGGAAATAAACCCAAACGATAAAGGTCGAATCTTTACTCAATTACTCAAAGTCAACCAAAAACTCAAACTTGGGCCTGCACCTCGAAACCTGACCAAACTGAGAAATTTCAAAAACTCATTCGAATACGTGTCCAACCATACTAATTTTACTCAGATCCGACTCTGAATGGATGTTCAAAACTCAAAAATTCACTTTAGGAAATTTTAGACAAAACCTCCAATTTCTCTTTTAGATTCACCATCTAAATACCAAAATAAAATATGGAATCATGTAAAATAATAAAAACCAAGTCAAAAATACTTATCTCATTCCAAATCCAACTTCAAATCGACCTCTAAATCCATAGATTTCATTGCCTTATGTTTTTGGGATAAAACCCACAAATCTCCAATCAAAATATAGATTAATTCATAAATGAACTAGTATAAGAACATTAAAATACAAAATTTGAGGTTGGATACTGTCCGCCATGAAAAATCGAGAAGAACGCCGTAAATATTACCTCAAATGGAGCTCTTAAACTCACGATATGCTCAAAATACTAAATAAACGCAGTCTGATTTTCTAATACACATGGAATTTCGCTTCTGCGCCCAAATATCCACACCTGCAATCTACCAGCTGTAATTTCTGCATTTGTAGATCATTTTTCGCATATGCGCATCTACGAAGCACCAGTACCAATTTTCTTCTCCAATACTAAAATTGGCACAACTCCTTCATACGATGTTCGATTTCGATGATTCTTTTTGCTATGGCTCCGTAATTATGATACAGATCTAATGCTTCAATAAAAATAGATTTCAGAGATCATTTGCTTAATTTAGTACCATTTAGTCTTGAAGAAGTAAAGTTAAAACATCAAAAATGAGCGCAACTGTAACACCCCGGAAAAATATTTTGAAGTACTTAATCGCTATTAAGAAAGTTGATGCTTGCTAATTATATTATGTTGTATGCAGACGAGGACTATTAATATGATGAATATCAATTATATATGATAATTAGTGTACAAGGTATATTATAAGTGGTGTGGGGTCTAAGGAGTGCCCTAAGTCCAAGTCAAGTTGGAAATTTCATGATAGATTAAAGTTTCAAATGGGTATGCATAAGACCAAATATTGGACGATCATATATACATGTATATAAGGAGTTATGTTATGTATACCTATCAAATTAAAGATCTTTGAGTCTAGTTTCTAACACTTCAAACCGTTTGTCATTTGGACACCCTTACAAGAAGTTATGACCAAATTACTAAAGGTTCGAAGAATGTGATTCTGCGGTCAGATGTGCGACCACATAATCATTATGCGATCGCAAAAGTGGTTATGCAACCACAAAATGGTCACAAACCTGGCCAGTGTAGCATCAGTCCTGGGCACCGATAATGCGGTCCATTGTGCGACCCGCATACCCATTGTGCGACCGCATACCTGAGTTCGGAGGGTCCATTTTCCTATTTTCATAAGCCAACCCTATTTTGATAAATAGGCTTTGGGGATTATTTTGGGATAATTATCTGATTATTTTATAGAGAAGTGAGAGTGTTCTAGAGAGAGGAAGAAGCTCAAGTGCTTTGTTCATCAATATCTTGTCCAAGCTTTGAAATCCAATAAGGAAATCTCACAAGTTCTTCATCTAAGATATTGAGATTGCTAGAATTTCCAGAACATTGTAGTAATTTAAGGAAAGCTCAAAGTGAGGTATGTTGGCTAAAATACTCTCTTAGAATTGAATTCCATGATATTCCCGTAAGTTTCAATAATGGTTGTCTCAAGTTCCTTATTCTATGTTCCGATATGTTCCCAATAAATTCGATTGCCCCGAATAAGCAAAGTGTCGAGAATTATGTATACAAAATGTGTTATGAATGTTCCTATCACATTATGTTATCCTTTGGAAATGTGATCAAGAATGATATGTGTATTAAAATGCCATGTCTTTGAGTCATGTTTCAAATGAAGGCTATGATGCCAAATTGTGTGAGAAAATCTCAATATGCTTAAGATTCTTAATTGCTCATATGTGTACCTAAAGTATTGATTGGAAATGTCTTATTGTTGATAATTTATAAAGATGGTTGGAAGTGAAATAAGTGAATTGGTGATATAGAGTGTGGCCAACGTGCCAAGAATTTAAGTTATAATTGTGGCTTGTGGTGCCAATGAAATCAGAGGATGTGACAAAGATTACGAAATAAGCCTCGACACAACTGTTTAAAAAATGATTTAGAAAATAGAATTGCCTAAAAGCTTTTGTACTCAATTCATGCCCATAAGTGGCTATTTTAACTAATGCTTTTCTTTATAAATATATCCAGTATGGCTCGCGTTCTCACATACTCAGGCGTTAAAATTGTATATTGTCATTTCTGGGAAAGAGTATTGCAAAAATAAATGGTGTATTAATTGTGTATGATTTTGATGTGTATTTCTATTGTTTGTCGGTATGCCCCTTCTTCGGGAAGAAATCTTTTGTGTTTAAAGTTTCCATTGCTAATGAATTTGAGGTTTATGATTCCTGAAATATTCTATATGTTGATATTTGATGGTGATCTTTGAAATTGAAAGAGGTGAAAGCATGGAATATGAAATACGACCACCGTGCTAGGAATAAAGAATCTTGTGAATGGTCAAATGACCCAAGGGAATATTGTTGTTGTGAGTGACTGGAAATACAAATGAGAATTATACAAAGTGAAAGATGTTGAGGTGGGTGAAATTGTATTTATGTTACCTTTGTGTGCAAATCAAATAAAAAAAATGTTTTGGAAGCATCATTAGCAAAACCGAGTAAGGTTGGGTCATAAGGACTACACCTGAAATTACACGTGCCGGTGTAGAGGTGGATTGTGATTATTCCCCTTATTTGGGATAAAATTGGTGGGCTGATATTATTCCCCTTAATTGGGATGAAACTGGTAATAACTGTGAATTGGAAAAGTCAACCCACACGACATATGTGGGAAGGCGGCCTAGCTGATCGTGTGGAGATCAGACGCCATGTTGCGCATATGGTGGTACTACTCTTGGTAACGACATTCTTTTGCATCACACGTCAAACCACATTGTTCGTGGGGAGATGGCCTAGCTGATCGGGAGTGATCGGACTCCGTGCTAACAAAGACGGTGGTATATCGGTGCTAATGATCTCCCAACCAAAATTGTATATGAAGTTCATATTTTAAAAATTATTATGTTTTAACTTGCCTTTTGGATATTGTTGATTGTGGCTTGGTGTTTCTATGGTTTTCCTTTTCTTATATGGACATTCTATTTTAAAAGAGGACAGTTAGCTTTACATACTAGTACTATTCCATATGTACTAATATCCCTTTTGCTGGGGGCGCTGCATCTTCAATGGATGCATGTGGTTCATCAGGGGGCAACTTTGGTCCTCGTTAACAACTACTCCCTATTCAGTATGTTTTGGTGAGCCCTACTCTATTCTGGGCCTAATATCAATAGATGTTGTACTTTGCGTTTTGAGGTATTGTCGGGGCCTTGTTGCCGACATTTCCAGCAGAAACTCAAAAAACGATCTAACACTCTTAAAGGTCACCTTAAAAGGCCCCATTAAAAAAGATTGAAGCCAAAGCAAAGATAATACAATAATAAGCTTCCTTAAAAATCTTTTTACAAGTTCAATTTTGTCTATGGACATAATTACTATCTTAACTTCTTTCAAATTTTCCTCATTCTTCCTAATAATACAGTTTGATAACTTCATAATCCTCAATGCCACTAGTCTCGTATAGATAGAGTATAGGACTTACTCAAAAAGAGAGGAGAAAAAGCATACATTTTCACCAAGTCGTAGCTTAACTAGCTATATCAAAACCTTTTCGTCTACATCAAAACTATTTACTCCACCTTTCCTTTATGCTTTCTAACAGTCAAAAACTATAATCATAAACCAAAATTTGTAATACGTCCCTCTAATATGTCTCAATCAAATCTAAGAACATACATACTTGTAAGATAACAGGGAGCAAACAAATAGCTTTATATCATCTAGGGCGAGATGAAAGAAGTTTTAGACAAAAGTTCCAATGGCACCACTTCATATTGCCACTAACATGTCTCTTATTTTGTCTTCATGCCATCTATTTAATGAATGTAAGAGTCATAATATTTCTAAGGCAAAAGCTGCCACGTGAGATAATGTAACTTTATCCAAAGATGTTTTTTATTATCTCCCACTAAAATTCATTAATTACCCAATTATCCACCTAATTAAGAATTATCTCAAATTACTTAAAATACTACTCATTTTTAACACACTTTATGTACCCTACTATCATGGTCATGTGGTACCATATAAAATAAATACATACACTATTATTTCATTAAAAAATCCATGTAAAAAAAATGCACATATTTTCTCAACTTCTAATTTTCCTAATCTCATATAAAGAGTACAAATTTTCGTACGCTTAATTCTTAAAATGGTCAAAAGATAACCTTCTTTTCTTTTGAGAAAATAATTTCTATCTTTACAATAAAGAAAATCTCATAAACTTACTTATATTATGTGAATAATTTATCATATACGAAAATAGTAATAATGGTAACTATCCAAAATTATACCTATAAAACTTTTACTAAAATACTTCACTTAAAAGAAAGTACCACACTAACATAATATCTAACGGTATCAAGATTGTAAACTTAGAGGGTCTCATAATAATAATAATAATGTCTTAAGCCCTCTATAACCTCCTAATAGACATAATCCGTTCGAACTCATGTGGATTTACTATGGCACATCCTAATGCTAAGGTACGGGATGTAAGATCTTTCCCCCTTTAGAAACATTCGTCCTTGAATGTTAAATCTTTGAGATTTTCAAAACTTTCACTAGGGTCTCCTCTATATATTAAACTAAAACCCAAACCTCTATCTGAGCTCTGGACTATTCACAACCATTTGCACTTGAATATCCCGTATCTTCTTCACCTTTATCTTACTTACCTTTCAATCTCGCATCGTATATTCTGTTTCTTTTATAACCTCCCTTCCACATAAGTAGAAATTACTTCTACGCCTTAAAGCTCAATTGTGATAGCACCTCTAGTGCATACAAAATTCGGTTGAAACTTTATATTGACTTCTTACGACTTAGCTCTATGGAACGATCTGGAAACAAAAGAAGGGTAACATTTCCTAAATGCCCTATAGCCTCTCATTTACAAATGTGGTGCGCAAAATATCCATAAGTGAGACTCTACTAGGCACGACTTTATAGACTCCCTAAGACACGACCGCTCTGATACCACTTTGTCATGCCCCAAACCTGGGGAGGCATGGCTGGCACCCGGTACCGTGCTGGCTCTAGCGAACCACTCTATAACTCATGATCATTCGACCAAAACTAGAACATACATAGGTCGAGTTGGCTGAACTCATTCTTTTTGTAACTATCATGGGCCAACATGGCCACAACCCATAATGTACAAGTGTAAGTGGGAAAACACTGTATCACTGAATTATTTTTCTTAAAACATGAATACATATGGGACGTCAAGGCCTCTGACATACTATTCAAAATGAACCTCTGTGTACAAAGCCTCTAAGATTATTTGACATCAAATGGGACAGGGTACCGGCCTACCCATAAGTCTGTGGCAAAACTCTGACACGATGAATCATAGACTCGGCTGCACTCTGAATGAGATGGAGTCTTACCGATCCTTCACTAAACGCCAATCTCGTCTACTATGAGGGCTCGTCAAATTGATTATCTATACCTGGAGGCATGAATGCAGCGTCCCCAACAAAAGGACATCAATACAAATAATGTACTGAGTATGTAAGGCAAAACAGATCATAACAGTAAGTCAACATTAAATAAAGACATATAAGAATCAAACTGAATCTCTGAAGTGCCACCGTATATGCATACTTATTATACTTACATATATACAATGCTTCTCTTTGAGACTATTATCCATATCGTATGATGCATGACTGCCCAACTGATCAGTGGTAACTGCCCGACCGGTCGTAGCGCGGTGGTAAATTCATGACTGCCCGACCGACCATAGCTCGGTGGTAAATGAATATGTATGTCTGCCCAAACGGTGGTAAATAATGATACATAACTGCCCAACCGGTAGTAAAAATTGATACATTGTTTTCGTGGGTTAAAGTTTCATCGTAAGTTAATCGACATAAGTTCGGGGATGAGATTTTCTTGAGATTATAAGCATTATGCTATTTCAAACACATGGTGAGTAAATTCGTGAAGGAGAGAAGGTTAGAAAATACAAGAAAATGAGTTTCATTAAAGGTTGTCGATTTGGGATAAAATACGGGCCGAGCGATAATACCCGATATTTATGGACTAGTACCATACAAGGTACCATATGGCTATGACAGTAAGGTGTATAAAGTGTATTAAAAGTAAGTAGTATTTTATGTTATTTGAGATAATTCTTAATTATGTTGATAATCGGATAATTATTGATTTTAGTGGGAGATTAATAATTAGTGAATACTTAATTAGGATCTTGGATTGGATAAGCCTAAGAGGCAAAAACGTGGCAGCAAGTAAGGATTAAATAATGACTAAGGAAGTCTTGAAAGCCATTGGATAAGATTATTAAGCCAAGAACGTGGCAGTAAGGAGTTAAGTCATTGTGACTCATTGGACTTGACAAATAGGTGGACGTGGATGCTTGACAACATAATGGATCTAAAGTATAACACACGTGTTAACAAGAGTTACACGTAATCATGGCACTTGGAAACAAGTAAAACTATCTTATTTTCTATACTACTACCAGAATATTAGTATAATTCATTCAATTATCAATAACCTTACATCATACAAAGCAAAAGAACATTAACCGCCTTTGAAAACGTTCTAGCTCTATGCTCTAAAGCCTCTAAATAACTTTTGTTACAACGCTTTACCAAAATAGCCGGCATGCTATGTGATTTTGAATGAGGCGTGGAAGAGATTGTTCATGAATACAAGTAGAAAGTTGGCCTTAAAGGTATGTTAAGGCTATCCCTTCTTTCTTTTTGTCATGACCCAAATGATACTGAAAGAAACGAGCAAACACACAGTTTTCATAAATGACTCTATTCATAGAAATATTAGGTGTGTCTATATTCTTGATTCCCCATGTGAATTATTTTTATATCTTCTGTTAATGGGTCTCAGAAAAATGCGTATTTGATTAAATTTATCCGACATGCATATTATTTTTATGACATTTCGAGAAAATCTTATTAACGTATTTCTTAAGGCATATTATTTTTATGACATTCCGAGAAAATATTATTAATGTATTTCTTATGAATTTCATGCATTTATACATATACATTGACCCATGACCAGATGGCGTTATATACGTGTATATTATATGTATATGGGATATGGAAAAAGGTTATGGCGTTATATACGCACCACCACCTGATCAGCTGGTATACGTTGATGATTTGCCCACAGTGGCCGAGATGATATGATGGGATGCCCTCAGAGGCTTGATGATGTTATGAACACATATACCTATGCATGGTATGACATTTATACGCATATGCATGGCATTATAAAGATGAAATGATTCACAGAGCTATGCAGCCGTACATGTCGAGTCTTTTACTGACGTCCCTTTTGCCTAGGGACGCCGCGTTTCATGCCCGCAGGTCTCGATAGATAGGTCGAGAGTCCTCCAAGTAGGTGATCATCTCAGCAGAAGATATTGGTGCACTCTATTTGATCCGGAGTTGCTTGTTTGGTCAGTATGATTTAGATGTGTATTCTTTGGTGTGGCAGGGCTCCGTCCCGACCTTTATAACATTTATGTACTCTTATAGGCTTGTAGACATATGTCGTGTACGTGAAATATTGTACGACCTTGTCGGCCTATGTTTTTAGTTTATAAATGATCATGTTGGCCTATTAGGCCCGTATGTCATGTGTATATGATGATGTAATAAGAAAGATACATTACGTTGGTACTCGATTGAGTAAGGTACCGGGTGCCCGTCGCGGCCCATCGGTTTGGGTCGTGACAATACCCATTGTGCGGTCCATTATGCGATCGCATACCTGAGTTTGGAGGGTCCATTCTTCTTATTTTCATAACCCAACTTCATTTTGATAAATAGGCTTTGGGGCTTATTTTGGGACAATTATCTGATGATTTTAGAGAGAAGTAAGAGTGTTCTAGAGAGAGGAAGAAGCTCAAGTGCTTTGTTCATCAATATCTTGTCTGAGCTTTGAAATCCAACAAGGAAATCTCTCAAGTTCTTCATCTAAGAGATTGGAATTTCTAGAATTTTTGGAACGTTGTAGTTATTTAAAGAAATCTCAAAGCGAAGTATGTTGGCTAAACTACTCTCTTAGAATTGAATTCCATGATGTTCCTGTATGTTTCAAGTATGTTTATCTCAAGTTCCTAATTCTATGTTCCGAGATGTTCCCAATAAATTCGATTGTCCCGAATAAGCAAAGTGTCGAGAATTATATATTCAAAACGTGTTACGAATGTTCCTATCACATTATGTTATCCTTTGGGAATGTGTTCAATAATTCTATGTGTATTAAAATGCTATGTCTCTGAGTCATGTTTCAAATGAAGGCTATGATGCCAAATTGTGTGAGAAAATCTCAATATGCTTAAGACTCTTAATTGTTCATATGTGTATCTAAAGTCTTGATTGAAAATGTCTTAGTGTTGATAATCTATAAAGATGGTTGGAAGTGAAATAAGTGAATTGGGGATATAGAGTGTGTCCAACGTGCCAAGAATTTAAGTTATAATTGTGGCTAGTGGTGCCAATGAAATTAGAGGGTGTGATAAAGATTATAAAATGAGTCCCGACTTAACTATTTAAAAAATGATTTCGAAAATAGAATTTACTAAAATCCTTTTTACTCAATTCATGCCCATAAGTGACTATTTTAACTAATGCTTTGCTTTATAAATATATCAAGTATGGCTCGAGTTCTCACATACTCAGGCGTTGAAATTGTATATTGTCATTTCTGGGAAAGAGTATTGCAAAAATAAATGGTGTATTAATTGTGTATGATTGTGATGTGTATTTCTATTGTTTGTCGGACTCCGTTCTAACAAAGATGGTGGTATATCGGTGCTAATGATCTCCCAACCAAAATTGTATATGAAGTTCGTATTTTGAAAATTATTATGTTTTAACTGGACATTTGAATATTGTTGATTGTGGCTTTCTGTTTCTATGGTTTTCCTTTTCTTATATGGACATTCTATTTTGAAAGAGTACAGTTAGCTTTACATACTAGTACTATTCCATATGTACTAACGCCCCTTTTGCCGAGGGCGCTACATCTTCAATAGATGCATGTGGTTCATCAGCGGGCAACTTTAGTCCTTGTTAGCAGCTACTCCCTATTCAGCAGGTTTTGTTGAGCCCTACTCTATTCCGGGCCTAATATCATTTGATGTTGTACTTTGTGTTTTCAGGTATAGCCGGGGCCTTATTGCCGGCATTTCCATATTACTCTTCTGTTAAACTAGAAATGTTGGTATTTGGCAAACATGTTGTTTTTTCATTATATCTATAAACTTGTAATATTTTGAAAATTATTAATGAAGCTGCTAATGGAATCGAAATGGGAGTTGTTAATGAAATCTTTCCAATGTTTGATTAATGGAGTACATATCCTCTTTATTCATGGATGAGTTTGGATAGAAGGAAATCTAATAGGCTTGCTCGAGCGAGTTCATTGGGTTGAGCGCCGGTTGCGCTCCCCAAGTTTGGGGCGTGACAGCAAAACAACCCAAACCAATCCGAAGCTCACCCGAGCCCCTTGGGACCCCGTCCGAACATACCAATAGGTCCCAAAACATAATACGGATCTTTTTTAGGTCTCAAATGCCACATAAGAACCTCAAAACCATGAATCACACCTCAAATCAAACTTAATGAACTTTCAACTTCCAAAACTTGTGTCGAACCTTATTAAATCAACTCGGAATGACTTCAAATTTTGCACAAGCCCCAAATGACATAACAAAACTATTCCAATTCCCGGAACCACAATCCGAACCCGATATCATCATAGTCAACTCCCGGTCAAACTTATGAGCTTTCCAAACTTTGGAATTGCCAACTTTTGACAAATAATGCTGAAACCTTTTAGGAACATCGAAATGCAAATCCAGGCATACTTCCAAGTCCAAAATCACTATCCGGACCTAACGGAACCATCAAAACTTCAATCCGAGGTAAAATACACAAAAGTCAAACTTGGTCTGCTCTTCCAACTTAAAGCTTCCTAGTTGAGAATCATTCTTCCAAATCAATCCCGAATAACCTGTAAACCAAAATGACGATTCACACAAGTCACAATATATATAATATGAAGCTACTCAAGACTTGAAAAAGCTAAACGTAATGCAAGTGCTCCAAATGACCAGTTGGGTCGTTATAGGGCGCAGAGTCAAAATGCTTACAAGCATTTGAAAGATTTTGTGGCTAGGTGTTGGGGGAGAAACCAAACAAATATTTTGAAAGATGCTTTGATGTTAAGGTTTTTTCCTTATCACTAAGGGGTAGGGCTTTGGATTGGTTAAAGTTCTTGCCTAATCATTCAATCCATACTTGGGATGAACTGACAGCGAAGTTTATTTCAAAGTTTTTCACTCCCGGGCACATGGCTACTCTATGGGATGAAATATTGGCTTTCAAGCAAGAGCCTAATGAGCTTTTGCATGAAATTTGAGAGAGATATTGAATAATGGTGAAGGAGTGCCCGAACAATGATGTGACCGACAACATGATCCAACAAACATTTTGCCGTGATATTAATACTACGAACCAATGTGTGGTCAATCAATTGGCCGAGGGTAATTTTATTACAACACCTTATAGGGAAGGATGTGAAATTCTTGATGAAATGGCGGAAACCTCTTCGGCTTGGCAATCCCGAGCTAATATTCCCCAAGGTGATCCTAACATGATTCATTTTCATAAAGAGTTGCAAGACCCTGGACAAGCTATTGCCGAATTGACCACAACCATGACTCAACTTGCTAAGGCATAATTTCTTCAAACCCAAGCTCCTAAGCAGGTTCATTCTATGGAAGTGGTGAATGTTTTGGTCAACAAGAAGAGGACCAAAACTTCACAATTTCAATCCCTAGTGGAGAATTATGCACAAGATGATGGTAGTTTTAAGCAAGATGATTGTTATCAAGAGCAAGAAGAAGCGGTACAATTTGTTAACAATTACCAAGGGCAATGGAGAAACTTCTAAGGCTCCAAGAAAATTCAATGGCGTTATTAAAATAACCAAGGCAATTGGGGTTCTAACAATCAAGGGAATTGGCATAACAATAATAATAACCAAGGGAATTGGGGAGGCAACAATCAAGGAAATTGTGGAAACAATAACAATTATGGATATCGAGGATCGAGTTTTCAAAGGCCTCCAATGTACCAACAACCAAATAATCCACCTCCTTATCCTTCCCATGGTTCAAGTTCTTCAAACAATGAAATGAGCCATATTAAGAACATGTTCAAGCAAATGATGGAGAAAAATGCGGATTTGGATGCCCAACTTGCCTCACATACAACATCAATTCGTAATCGTGAAGTTCAAATGGGGAAAATCTCTCAAGCTCAAAATACTCGTCCTAAAGGTGCATTACTAAGTGACATGGCAGTGAACCTAAAGTGTGGTAAACAATATGGGGCATGCCATGGCGGTTATCACAAGAAGCGGAAGAGGCGGGAATGCACCCACCTCAAATGAAAGGCAATGTGTGGATGATGACCAAGTAATTCTAGAGGAGGAGATCCTACATAATAATGTTCAAGCACATGATGAATTCCGGATTGATATTGATGTTAGTGTAAAGGAGACCCAAGAAGAGGTGAACCCGTCTAGGAAACACATTATTGACATACCGAAACTGGTAGTGCAAAAGGCTAAGGCACCCTTGCCAAATCCCCCACCTCCTTAATCTCAAAGGCTTTCTATGAAAATGGTGAAAATCAATTCAAGAAGTTTATTCAAATGATAAAAGGTCTCTCTATTAATGTGCCATTGGTAGAAGCTTTGGAACAAATGCCTAATTATGCTACGTTTATGAAAGATCTTGTGACCAAGATGAGATTTATGAATTCTGAAACTATCAAAGTTACTCATAAAGTGAGTGAAATTGTTCATTCCATGGCTCATAAGTTGGAGGATCCCGGTGCTTTCACGATTCCTTGTACTATTGGAAGTGCTGATTTTTATAAAGCTCTTTGTGATCTTGGGGCGAGTATCAATTTGATGCTCTACTCGTTGTTAAAAACTTTAGGGATTGGGAAACCAAGACCCACATCTATGAGGTTATAAATGGCCAATCGTACCATGAAGAGGCCATTGGGAGTGATTGAGGATGTATTGGTCCGAGTTGATAAGTTTATTCTTCCGGTGGAATTTATGATTATAGATTGTGAAATTGATTATGAAGTGTCTTTCATTATTGGGATGCCTTTCCTTGCTACGGGTAAGGCCCTTTGTGATGTGGAAGTCGGAGAACTCACTTTCTGGGTTGGTGATGAACAAGTGGTATTCCATGTGTGCAATTTCTATGCGTCAACCAAATAGCAATAAAGTGTGTTCTTTTGTGGAATTTGTGACCGATGTCATTACTGATGACACAAGTGCAACAATTAATGTTGATAATATGTTGGAAGCCGTCTTGATCAATTTTTATGATGATGAGATGGATGGTTTTGTGGAACGTATGAATTCTTTGCAAGGAATGGGGTCTTACAACTATGCACCCCGGAAGTTATCTTTGGATCTTGATAATAAGAAGATTCCTACTACAAAACCTTCTACTGAAGAGCTACCTACTTTGGAGCTAAAACATTTCCACCCCACATTCGGTATGAATTTCTTGGCCCTTGTTCTACTTTATCGGTTATTCTTTCCTCTCATTTGACTAACGTGCAGGTTGATTCCACATTGGCGGTGTTGCAAAAGATGAAGAAAGATATTGGGTGGACTTTGGCGGATATTCGGGGTCTAAGCCCCATATTTTTCATGCACAAGATCAAGTTGGAGGATGGTGCCAAACCATCCATTAAGCATCAAAGAAGACTCAATGAAGCTATGCAAGAGGTGGTCAAAAAGGAGATTATCAAATTGTGTGATGCCGGGGTTGTCTACCCCATTTTTGATAGTTTATGGACCTCTCCGGTTCAATGTGTCCCAAAGAAGGGGGGAGGGGCATTATGGTTGTTACCAATGATAATAATGAGTTGATTCCTACAAGAACGGTCACCCGTTGGAGAGTTTGTATGGATTATCGTAAGCTCAAGAAAGTCACAAGGAAGGATCACTTTCCTCTTCCTTTCATGGATCAAATGCTTGATAGATTGGATGGACGTGCTTTCTATTATTTTCTTGATGGGTACTCGGGCTACAACCAAATTATTATTGCTTTGGAATATCAAGAGAAAACAACCTTCACATGTCCATATAGTACTTTTGCTTTCAAAAAGATGCCTTTTGGTTTGTTGTACGCTGCATTGGCGACATTTCAATGGTATATGATGGATATTTTTATGGACATGGTAGAAGACTACCTTGAGGTCTTCATGGATGGATTTTCGGTGGTTGGAGATTCTTTTTATGATTGTCTTGCTAATTTGGATAAAGTGTTGGCTAGATGTGAGGAAACAAATTTGGTACTCAATTAGGAAAAATATCATTTCATGGTTGAGGAATGCATTATCCTTGGCCATAAGATTTAAAAGAATGGTATTGAAATGGACAAGTCAAAGATTGAAGTTACTTATAAGCTTCCATCCCCCACCTCGGTGAAGGGTGTGCGGAGTTTCTTGGGCCATGCGGGGTTCTACCGTTGATTTATCAAAGATTTCTCTAAAGTGGTGAACGAACACATTGTACGAGCTCCTTGAGAAGGATGCCAAGTTTCATTTCAATGATGATTGTATAAGTGATTTTGAACAATTGAAGCTGAAGTTGACAACTACTCCTATCATTACCTCTCAAAATCGGAGTTTTCCATTCGAGCTCATATGTGATGCAAGTGATGTAGCGGTTGGGGCTATTTTGGGGAAACGTAGCAACAACGTTTTTCATCCGGTTAATATGCTAGTAAGACCATGAATAGTGCCCAAGTCAATTATACCGTTGCAGAGAAAGAGCTCATTGCCATTGTGTTTGCTATTGAGAAGTTCTGCTCGTACTTGATGGGTGCCAAAGTTATTATCCACATGGTATAAGGCCCCGTAAAATTATGCCAAGGAATTTAAGGTTGTATGCTGCCGGGGTAGGTTAACGAGTTGGAAGGTTGTAGCTAATTGCTTGCCGCGGTACGAACCTTTTGGATTGTAGAATGCATTGAAGAGTTGGTAGAAACATTTGTAGAATGGGGCAATTCTGCGGTCAAATTTGTGATCGCAGATCCATTCCGTGGGACACATAGCCATCGCAGAGTTGGGCAAAAAAATAGTTGAATTTTGAAGGTCATTTTGCGGTCCATTATGCGATCACATTTCCGTTTCGCTATCTGCACATCCATCACAGATTCAACATGAAAAATTCCGAAGGGAGACTTTTGCGATGCGTTGTGCGAGACGCATACCTGTTATGCAGACTTGCTCAGCCCAGCACATTTTTGCGATCCATTTTGCGAGCCGCATACCTGTTATGCGGTCCACTCTGCTACTGCAGAGTTGAGTTCGAAGGGTCCATTTTCTATTTTTAAAACCCGGTCCCATTTTTGATTAAAAGCCTTTGGGGCTAGTTTTGAAAGCAAAAATCTCATGTTTTAGAGAAAAGAGAGTATCTTAGAGAGAGAGAGATAGAGATAGAGAGAGAGAGAGAGAGAGAGAGAGAGAGAGGGACAAGACCTAGCAATTATAATCATCCATTCTTTCCCCAATCTTCAAGAATCATGGAAGCCAATCATTAGACCATCATCAATCCAGGTAAGTCTTTCTCCTAAGATTTCATGCAAGATGTTCTGGGTCTAAGTATGTTGTAGGGTTGGAGATAGGCCATGAATGTGCCAATATGAGGTAGTATGTGGGGGTTGTTGAACTATTTTGGGTAGTTTCTTGTTGAAATTTGTTGAGGGAGGAAGGGATTACCATTTTAGAGCTTTGTAGTCAGTTTTTCATAATAGATGTTTGACAAATTTCCCCAGAGACTTATATCATGAGAATCCTTCTAATTAGTATTCAATTTTTCCTATATTCCTATAGATTGAAATTGCTAGAAGTATTGGGACGTTGTAGTAATCTAAGGAAAGCTCAAGCAATGTATGTTGCCTAAACTCTATTTTTAGAATTGGAATCCATGAGTTCCTCGGAAGTTCTAAATATGGTTTGTTCAAACTCTCATCCCAACCGTTCCAAATTGATTCCGAAAATAGATTTTCCTAAAATCTTATGTACGCAAGTCATGTTCAAACTTCCCTTATCATATTATGTTCCCCTCAGTGGGAAAATCTTCAAATATGGTCGTTTTAACTAATGCCTATGATTTAACCACATGTTTCAATCGTAAATCACCATGCTATGCTTTGTAAGAATTTACAATGTGTTTTGAGTTCTTACATACTCATGAGTTAAAATTGTGTATTGCCTTTTGGGGAAAAGTATTTCAAGAATAAATGGGGTATCACTCGTTTATGATTTTAACTTGTGCTTCGATTGGCAATCATTTTGCTTCATTTCTTTGGAAAGAAATCCATTGTGTTTAAAGCCTTCATTACTAATGAGCTTAAAGTTATGATTTTCGAAATATTACATATGTTGATTTTTATCATAATGATCTTTGAAAGTAAGGAAATGAAAGTGTGGACTATGAAATACGGCCAACATGCCATGAATGAAGAACTCTATGTATGACCAAGATAGCCGAAAAAATAATGATGTTGTGAGTGGTTGAAAGTAATAATGAAGCTATATATGGTGTGAAAGGTTATGAGATGAATGAATTTGTATTTTTATTTCCTTTGTGTGCAAAACAAAATATTTTTGGGAGTATAATTAGCGATCTGAGGAAGGCCGGGTTGTAACGGCCCACACCCAAAACTACATGTGCCGGTGTAGGAGTTGATTGAGATGCTCCCCCTAATCGGGATGAGATTGATGTGTTGAGATTATTTCCCTTGATTGGGATGCGATTATTGCTAGAATTGGATTGGATGTCGACTCACACGACATATGTGGGGAGATGACCTAGCCGATCGGGTGGTGATCGGATGCCATGCCGCGCTCATGGTGGTTCCTCCTTGTTGGTATCGCCTTTTATTCGCATCACCATGTCAATTCTCATTGATTCCTAGAGAGTTGGCTTAGTCGATCGAGTTTGTGATCAGACTCCATGCCATGTGTATGGTGTGATGATTAGAGGCTAATGATCTCCCAACCAACCAAAAATGTTACTTTCTTATTTTGAAAATTGTTATGTTTTAACTTGGCATTTGGATATCATTGATTGTTACTTGCTGCTTTCATGATTATCCCCTTTTTATATTGGCATTATATTTCATGAGAGGATATTTACATCTACATACTAGTACTATTCCATATGCACTAACGTCCTTTTTACCGAGAGCACTACATCTTTAATAGATGCAGGTGGTTTGTCAGCGGACAACTTTGATCCTCGTTAGCAGTTACCGTCTACTCAATAGACTTGGTGAGCCCTATTCTACTTCAGGTCCTTATGACATTTGATTTTGCACATTGTGTTTTGAGGTATAACCGGGGCCTTGTCGCCGGCACTTCCATACTACTATTTATTTATACTTAGAGGCTCTGTAGATATGTTGTGGGTGGTGTTCGATGTTGGTTAATGAACTAGAAGTGTTAGTATTTTTCAAACATGTTTTACCTCGTAACTATGAACTTGTAATATTTTGGAAATTGTAAATTAATTTCCTTTGAGTAATTGAAAAAAATGTGGAACACTTTACCCTTCTCACGTCTATTTTTGATTAATGATTCTTACATTGTTCATGGGTAAGGTTAGGGTAGAAAGCATCAAGTAGGCTTTCTTAACTGGGATGTCTCGGTCGAGCGCCGGTCGCGCTTCCTAAGGTCGAGACGTGACAAGCTTGGTATTAGAGCTTAAAGTTGTAAGGTGTCCTAGGATGTCTCGGAGCCGTGTCTAGTAGAGTCCTTCTTGTCAGTGGGTTGTCGACCACATCTATAATTAAGAAGCTACTTGGACATTTAGTAATGGCACCATTCTTTGATACTCTAGATCATGTGATAGAGCTCAAGATTGGAAGCTAATTTACTCATCATGTCTCCTTTTCCAAATGAGTTGTCCACGAGTTCAAAGCAGCAAGGAGGGAGTGACCCCGCCATTGAATATGGTGGAGACTGCACAAGAGTTTGTTGGGAGAATGGGCAGAGCCATCGAAGGATTGGAAGAACTAGCTGCTAGGGGAAATGCCCTTGTTCCCCCTAATATCACCACACAACCGGATCATGTGGCGCAAGCACCTAAGAAACGGAAGAGGGTTATTTGTACTAATAAGCTGGAGTGTTCGATTTGTAAGAAGCACCACTTGGGGATATGTTGGATGACTGTTGAAATTTGTTATGGTTATGGAAAGAGGGGGTACAATAAGAACAAATGCCCTAGGTTGGGTACACCTAGCCAGGTCTGGCCGATGTGCAGGAGGGAACATTTGGCGTCATGTCACGAGTATGCTCAGGAGCGTGTTAGGGGTTGCAGGCTTGGGCAATTTCAAAGGCCCGCACAACAAGCCGGTACATAGATGTTTACTCCCACCATGGGTGCCTAGAAGAAGGATATGGGTGATGCTTATGATGTATGCAAAAAGGGTACAAATCAGGTCAGTGGGATGAATCAGCTTAGCGGACCTTATCCTCGTTGCGAGAGGTGTAGGAGGTGTCATTCGAGGGTATGCCACTATGGTACCAATATATGTAATGGATGTGGAGTCGAGGGGCATCAGTTAAGGCACTACTCCAGCAACCTAAAGTTATCAAATAAGTCACTCCTTGCTACATCATTCTGAACACCACATAAATTTCCTTCTTGTATATGTACATCTGCATTGAAGAGCCAACATAAATATGGTCTTAACAAGACACTGAATCACACAAAATTGCATGTACCTACATTTCGAACAAGATGCATTATTCGTGAAGCCTCTTTACCGCAATTCTCTTACTTACGACCTTTTGAGGAATTGAGTTCTATAATGATTTCGTTGAATTGAGCTATAACCCTAGGTTAATACTTCCCACTTGCTTCCCTAAATTCTCAACAAAGGATTATACCCGATGAATTTCTTATAGAGCCTTCTGATTCAAATGGATAACATCTGCTCATTGTGCACGCACCATCATAATATTTACCTAGATGGCATTGAATCTAATGTAAAGCATACTAGCGTTGAGATCTTTCTTGAGCCACACTCTCTCTCCCTCTCCTGTATATGTGGATCATAGGATTTAAAAAATCACTTTACTCTCTTTGTGAACATTATCATGAATCCTTTTCACTATTTGGTAACACAAGAGCATATCCCAACACCTATCATATGTGTACATTTCAATCGAAAGAGAAGACTCACTTTTCCTTGTAAGGTTCCTCTAAAATTTGAGATTCTCACAAATTCATCATAGGAAGATATTTTGTTTTCCCATCTCAGTATAACTTTCAGTCCACTTATATCATTCCTCAGTAAGTGACTCACCTCGTTTCTAGTATTGTAGCTGCCCATGATGTGGCTGGGTACTGCAACTTGCGAGTTACTATAGCAGAAACATGTCTAGCTCATAAAAAGTGTCTAGTCTCTCTTTACACCTCTACAACATGTTCTGACTGTGTTACTTAGTTAGTAAACTCATTGCGCTAGTCTCCGGACACTTGTTGGGATAACCATGAGAGAGCGCTCCATGAGTCGCTTTAACACTTTATTTCTCATATGATCCTTAATAGGCTCTCCCTCAATTCCAAATACACCTTTGGGGTTATCATGGCATCATGTCTATTTCCCATGTTTTTCCCATCCTTCATTAGCATCTAGGTACTTTCCAAGTCACAAAACCCGTGGGGAACTCATTATGAACAATCGCAAACCTTCCCTGCTTACTCTATAGTGCCTCCCCGGGTTCCGTTATCTTTAACACTCGACTTCTGGAATCATTTACTATGCTATTGTCATGTGCGGAGATTTTACTATCCTTAACATTCCACATCCCCGGGTAGATAGGGGTTTACTATTTGCCTTTCTCCCCGGAGCATCATATTAACCATTAGAACCTCTCCAACCCATGCATGATTCCACCCCAATGTTAAGACATCCTAGATACATGGTTTCACTCATGTATGGTTGAAGTTAAGTAGACTTACCGTGACCTTTCCCTCCCCACTTCAGGTGGATCTTTTAGATTTTTGCACATATCATGAACATATTGATTTGAAGGACAAGTCTATCATATCTCTAGTCCTCTCACATACGATCAACTATCGGGAAGGGTTAAATTGCCGGAGTAATAACCTCACAAGTGCTCAACCTCTTTTTCAACCTTGTGCTTGTGGCATAGATTCCTTGTGTCAGATACTGCTAAGAGCGTAATACAACTTCATGTATTTTTGAAACCTCTATAACATTCATGATGCAAGAATCTTCTCATTTTTAGTTAAACTAATTTTCCCTACACTCAAAGAAATAGCTGGTGTCACGTACTTCGCTATTTCTCCTTAAGGCTTACTAGTGCGGAACAAGACATATATGGAATAAAACAATTACTATTATCCTTCTCATAACTCATCGTCTTCTAGGAATAACTGATACTAATGTCTTCATCATTCCGATCATGTCTCCCGTATATCACATGTCTAAGATGACTCACTTCTTTTACAAATCAAGATCGTGTATATAGTTCTCACATTATCAATGTGTACTAGTTAACTGTAGGTCTTGTTTGTCAAATCAATGGTTTCATCACAATGATTAACCATGTCAGCGCTATTAGTAGTAACCTTCATATCTCTTGGGATATAACCTCCTGAAATGCCCCTGCTCAGCACATTCATGGATTCTTGAACAATTCCATCTCAATCTCGAACTTCGTTGTTCCTATTAGGAGTACATCTATAGAGAGTTGTAGGTTCAAACATGTCAAAGAAGAAGTATCATTCCATGATCAAGAATATTGGGTAGGAAACTCTATGGTCATATTCATTCAAACACATCGTAGAATAAGGAGGGGAAGGAGGTTGAAGGTCGCCAAAAAATTAATTCAGGTGTTCGACGTAGAGATTTGGACTTTGAAGAAAGTGAATGAGCCTTGTCAAGATTTCCTCCATGAATACATTATGTGAATTATTATGAAGGTAAAGTAGGTGCAGCACACATTGGGCCCTATGAAATCTTGAAGGAAATAGGCCGAACTATGCGTATGATGTCCACTATCGTTGTCCTCCATGCACCCGGTGCTTCATGTGTGTGCATCAAAGAAGGTAGTTGGAAATCCTTTGCATATCGTTCTGGTGGAGGCTATTGAAGGTGAAGTTAAGGGAGAATTGGCTTATGAGAGGTACCTAATTATCATCCTTGTTAGACAAGCCCGGAAGTTGGGATTGCCTCCATTAAAGTTCTATAGCAAAATTTGTGAGTTGAGGAGGTCACCTCGAAGACCGAGGGTGTTGTGGAAAGAAAATATTCTCAGTTGTTTCTATAGCTAAATGGTTGTGGTTCGAAAGGTACTTTCTAGATGTTATGATTTAAATACGTACAGTCCACGTCTAGATACCACTTTCAATAATGTAATGTATGTAATGTGGAGATTGACGTCATTGATATATATTGTGATACTTTATTGGGTTGTGGATGTGTTGTTAGGAGTGGTTTTGGTGATTCTCTGACAGATGGATAGGCCCAATTACAGGGGAAACACTGCCAAAATATTTGAAACATTTGGGAGATAATCGAAATTTAGGGGCTTGAGATGTGTGAAAGAAACGATGAGTTATGTTGGGTGTTTTGAGCGGACTCTACTCCTCATTCGAGGATGAATGATCCTAAGAGGGGGAGAATGTAAGGCCCTGTAAACTTTTGCCAAGGAATTTAAGGTTGTATGGTGTCGGGGTAGGCTAACGAGTAGTAAGGTTGTAGGTAATTTTCTAGGCGAGCAAGCTCCCTGCTATACAGACTTTTTGGATTGTAGATTGCATTGAAGAGTTGGTGGAAATTTTTGTAGAAGGAGGCAATTCAACTGTCAATTTTGCGACCGCAGATCCATTCCGCGGGACGCATAGCCATCCCAGAGCTGAGCAGAAAAATAGTTGAATTTTGAAGGCCGTTTTGCGGTCCATTATGCGATCGCATTTCCATTCAGCTGTCCGCACATCCATCGTAGATTCATCATGAAAAATTCTGAAGGGAGACTTTTGCAGTGCGTTATGCGACCACATAACTGTTCTGCGAGCCACAAAATGGTCATAGACTTGATCAGGCCAGCCCAGCTTTTGGGACCGTTTTTGCTGTCAATTTTGCGGGCCGCATACATGTTCTGCAGTCCACTCTGCGACCGCAGAGTTGAGTTTGGAGGGTCCATTATCTATTTTTACAACCCTACCCCATTTTTATTAAATGCCTTTTGGGCTCGTTTTGAAAGAAAAAAATTGATGCTTAGAGAGGAAAGAGTATCTTAGAGAGAGAGAAAGAGAGAGAGAGAGAGAGAGAGAGAGGGATAAGACCTAGAAATTCTAATCATCCATTCTTGCCCCAATCTTCAATAATCAAGGAAGCCACTCATTATACCATCATCTATCAAGATAAGTCATTCTCCTAAGCTTTCATGCAAGATGTTCTGGGGCTATGTATGTTGTGGGGTTGGAGATAAGCCATGCATGTGCCAATAGGAGGTAGTATGTGGGGTTGTTGGACTATTTTGGGTAGTTTCTTATTGAAATTGGTTGAGGGATGAAGGGATTACCATTATAGAGCTATGTAGTCGGTTTTGCATAATAGGTGTTTGACAAAATTCCCAAGAGACTTATATCATGAGAATCCTTCTAATTAATGTTTGATTTTCCCTATCTTCCTATAGATTGACATTGCTAAAAGTATAGGGATGTTGTAGTAATCTAAGGAAATCTCAAGCGAGGTATGTTGGCTAAACTCCCTTTCTAGAATTGGAATCCATGAGTTCCTCGGAAGTTCTAAATATGGTTTGTTCAATCTCTCGTCCCAATCGTTCCAAATTGATTCCGAAAATAGATTTGCCTAAAAGCTTATGTACTCAAGTCATGTTTAAACTTCCCTTATCATATTATGTTCCCCTTAGTGGGAAAATGTTCAAATATAGTTATTTTAATTAATGCCTATCATTTGAACCCATGTTTCAATCGTAAATCACCATGCTATGCTTTGTAAGTATTTCCAATGTGTTTCGAGTTCTTATATACTCATGAGTTAAAATTGTGTATTGACTTTTTGGGCAAAAGTATTTCAATAATAAATGGTGTGTTGCTCGTTTATGATTTTAACTTGTGCTTCGATTGCCAATCATTTTGCTCCATTTCTTTGGAAAGAAATCCATTGTGTTTAAAGCCTTCATTACTAATGAGCTTAAAGTTATGATTTTCGAAACATTCTATATGTTGATGTTTATCATAATGATCCTTGAAAGTGAAGAAATGAAAGTGTGTACTATAAAATATGGCCAACGTGCCATGAATGAAGAACTCTATGTACGACCAAGAGAGCCAATGAAATAACGATGTTGTAAGTGGTTGAAAGTAATAATGAAGCTATATATGGTGTGTAAGGTTATGAGATTAATACATTTGTATTTCTATTTCCTTTGTGTGCAAAACAAAATATTTTTGGGAGTATCATTAGCGAGCTGAGGAAGGGTGGGTTGTAACGGCCCACACTCGAAACTACACGTACAGGTGTAAGAGTTAATTGAGATGTTCCCCTTAATCGAGATAAGATTGATGTGGTGAGATTATTCCCTTTGATTGGGATGAGATTAAATCTGGAATTGTATTGGATGTTGACTCACACGGCATATGTGGGGAGGTGACCTAGCCTATCGAGTTTGTGATCGGACTCCATGCCTCGTGTATGGTGTGCTGATCGGAGGCGAATGATCTCCCAACCAATGAAAAATGTTATCTTCTTATTTTGAAAATTGTTATGTTTTAACTTGGCATTTGGATATCATATGTTGTTACTTGCTGCTTTCATCCCCTTTTTATATTGGCATTCTATTTCATGAGAGCATATTTAGTTCTACATACTAGTACTATTCCATATGTATTAACGTCCCTTTTGCCGGGGGGCGCTGCATCTTTAATTGATGCAGGTGGTTCATCAGCGGACAACATTGATCCTCGTTAGCAGTTACCTTTTACTCATCAGACTTGGTGAGACCTATTCTACTTAACAACCTTATGACATTTGATTTTTCATATTGTGTTTTGAGGTATAGCCGGGGCCTTGTCGCCGGCACTTCCATACTACTCTTTTTATACTTAGATGCTCCGTAGACATGTTGTGGGTGGTGTTTGATGTTGGGTAATGAACTAGAAGTGTTGGTATTTGTCAAACATGTTTTCCCTCCAAACTATGAACTTGTAATATTTTGGAAATCATAAATGAAGCTCCTTTGAGTAATGGAAAAAGAATGTGGAACACTTTATCCTTCTCACGTCTATGTCTTGATTAATGATTCTTACATTGTTCATGGGTAAGGTTGGGGTAGAAGGCATCAAGTAGGCTTGCTTGACTAGGATGTCTCAGTCGACTGCCGGTCACGCTCTCTAAAGTCGGGGCGTGACACACGGATCATGCGGTATTTTATTATCTTATAAATAAAAAGGAATCTAAAGCTCGTTTGATGAGATGGGTACTTTTGTTGCAAGAGTTTGACATTGATATCCAAGATAAGAATGGAAGTGAAAATCAAGCGGCAGACCACTTGTCTTGTTTGTGGGAGGCCACATGATGGCCTTGAAATCAATGACTTTTTACCCCATGAGTAACTTTTGGCACTTTCAATGAAAGAGGTACCATCGTTCGTGGATTTTACCAATTTCTTGTGAGTGGTATCATTCCGGATTAGTTCTCTTCAAACCAAAGGAAGAATCTCAAGAGGGATTGTCAAGAATACTATTGGGATGAACCATACCTTTTCCAGATTTGCACGGATGGGGTGATTCGGAGGTATGTGCCGGAGGAAGAGCAAGGGGAGATTCTTGGGTCTTGTCATTCTTCGCCATATAATGGTCATGTTGGTGGAGCGAGAAAGGAAGCTAAAGTCCTAAGTTGTGGTTTCTATTGGCCTACTCTTTACAAAGATGCAAATGAGTTGGTAAAAAGATGTGATGAATGTCAATGTGCCGGTGAAATTTCAAAGAAACATGAGATGCCCCTTACAACTATTTTGGAGATTGATATTTTTGATGTTTTGTATTTACTTTATGGGCCCTTTTGTGAGTTCTTGTGGAACCACCTACATTTTGATCGCGGTGGATTTTGTGTCTAAATGGGTTGAGGCCAATGTTTTACCTAATAATGAGGCTAGAAGTTTAGTTGCTCTCTTGAAGAAGAATATATTTACAAGATTTGGTACTCCGCGAGCAATCATAAGTGATGGAGGGTCACATTTTTTAAACAAGGATTTCAACACTTTACTTGGAAAGTATGGTGTTACTCATAACGTGACAACTCCCTATCGCCCTCAATCTAGTGGTCAAGTGGAAGTCTCCAACCGGAAGATAAAAAGTATTTTGTCCAAGACAGTGAATGCAAATCGCACGGATTGGTCTAATAGGATTGATGATTCTCTATAGGAATAGAGCTAAGCCATTGTAAGTAAGAGGATGGTACTTCTTCAACCTCTCAAATCTAAGTTGCTCCTCCTCAGACGCCACTTCCCTAAGCTCAGGTTGAACAGGAATAACAGGTTGTGCTGGGATAACCTTTGGGACCTGATCAACATGAACCCGCTTCTCTGGAGTTCGGGCCGTGGGAGTCTGAGATCCTCTCCCAGCCTGAGATGTAGCCAGTGCAAGTGGAATCAACCCTGCCTGAGCTAAAGTACCGAACATGCTCAAGAATTGTACGAGGGTCTCTTGAAGGGTAGGGGTGGCAACAAGCGCCTCGGGTGCCTGCCCCCAACTGGACCTACTAGTGGCTCTTCTATCGTAGCTCGAGCAGGTACTCTAGCTGAACCACGTGCACCTCCTCGACCTCTTCCCCGGCCCTAGCCCCGGCCTCTTGTGGCTCTAGTAGGGGGAGAGGATGTCTGATTGTTGGATCTAGCAGTGCGTGTCCTCACCATCTATGAGAGAATAGAAAGTCAAAATAGAATGGATTAAAAAACACCTATCAGAATGTGCCCATACCGGTTGTTGTTCTGGAAAGCTTGTCATCTTCCGGTGGAACTAGAGCACACGACAATGTAGGCCTTGAAGAAATTGAATCTTGATTAGGATATAGCCGCTAACTTGTGGGTTACACGCTTGAATGAATTGGATGAGTTCCGGTACTATGCATATTAGAGTTCATCCTTATACAAAGAAAAGATGAAATTTCTTCATGAAAAGTATATTTGGAACAAGGAGTTTAAGGCCGGTGATCTAGTGTTGTTCAACTCAAGGTTGAGGATGTTTCACGGGAAGCTCAAGTCAAAGTGGAGTGGTCCTTTTGAAATTGATGGTGTGACACCTTTCGGTGCCTTGAACCTGAAGAATAAGAACAATGAAATATTTTGAGTCAGTGGTCACCGGGTGAAGCACTACTTGGGAAAAGTTGGATAGCCCCATGTGTGGCGGTTATTTACTTTGCTTGAGGATGCTATGACATTGCATTGTGCCGTGATGTTAAATAAGGCGCTTCTTGGGAGGCAACCCAAGTTCTTTTCCTTTTTTATCTTTTACTTAAATGTTATTTGTTGTTTTTAACTTGATTTGAAGTGTGCTGCAGGGATTAGTGTTATATGTGAAATGATAGCTGAGGTTTTATCATCCAGGCTAGAAATACGGACCACACTTTTTCTTTGTGTGGTCGCAGAAAAGAAATACTGACTACAAAAGCTCTTGTGTGGCCACAGATTTCCTCTGCGGACCACACTTGCAAGAGTCAATCTTAGGTGCTAAATGGAAGGTCCTCTCAACCTTTCTCCCAATAGTAAGTTTGCGGACCTTCACAAATTATGTGGTCGCAAAAGCAAACTATCAGAGAGGTGGTTGTACTACATTGTCAGGAGTGCGGCCACACTTTAAAAAGTGCGGACCACATAACTAAGTTCTTCATTGATGGCTAGGTATCAGTGTACGGGCCACACTTGGATTTGTGCAGCCGCACTCGCCTCTCTAACCCTCAATCTTCTCGGAGTATGAATAGAACAGTAGCCCTCCTACACTTTTCATTCTCTTCACTCTCATACTGATTACTCTAAGAAGTTGCCCGTTTACTTGCAATTTTGATCATAAACAACCCTTCAATCACTTGAATTTTTGTACACTGGCACTATATGGTATGCATCACTTTAATCTCGTTGATGTTATTTTTGAATTTATTTTGACTTTTTAACATCTTTTAGGCCATCTGTTATTGCGTTCCTTCAATGTATCCATGTGGGGTAGTTTAATACTGGGAAATTGATAAAGCTTGCTTAGATTGGGTTGGGTTGATTTCTTATCATGTCTATACCATATTGTCCAGTAGGACTGAACATACTTTTTGCATAATATAGGTTAATAGACTTGTCACCATTACTGTTCTTGATTGTGCAGACCGCACTTGAAATTGTGCAGTCCACAAACTGTTGTTTTGTGTAACTTAGTTTGCTTGATTTTGTGCAGCCGCACTTTAATAGTGCGGACCGAGGATTTTGTTATGCGGCTGCAGAATAGGTCCGCACTGATAATCAGAGACCTACTCTCTGAGCATCTCAAGTAGAGACCGCAAACCATTTTGTGTGGACCACAGATAATTTCTGCGGCCCCAAAAGGCGGTGGCACTGTCTATTAGAGAAGATGAACCTGAGAACTGAGAAAAACTGCACTGATGTGCGGCCCGCATGTGGAATTGTGTGGCCCACGTGTGGAATTTTGCGGTCCGCACTTCCACTTTGCAGACCGCACTTCAAAATATGCGGACCGCACTTGACCCTACTCTACTGCATGCAGTAATCCTGAAACCTCACTGCTTCTATGATGTCCTCACATGCTTATATGATTCTTAACTGTTTTTAACATTAGTATCAACTAACAAGTCTCTTTGTGCAAATACAAACAATTGTGCGATCAAGCCGAGGTGAATCTTCAAAATGAAGAGGTGAATCTTTAAGGGGCAGGGGCAGGGGCAGAGGTGCCATGCACCCAAGTGTCCAACGATCAATTACAAAGAAGACAACTGCAGTCTGGGGGAGAGGTAGAAGCCTCTCAGAGTCGAGTTCTTATGCCCCGTCTAGGGAGGCCTCAGAGGGGAATTCTGTGTCTTTTCTAGAAGAGCACAACAAAGAACAATCTATGCCACAACGGCAGTCTGAGCCTTTAGATGTGCCTTCTACATCTCACAGTACCTCCCAGGTTTCAGAGAGTGACAGTCATGAGTCCAGCGCAACTACTCCAGCCTCTGATTCTGTTGATGCCACAGATGATTGGAGAGGGGGAGAAAGTGCACAAGCAAGCACAACTAAGACAAAGAAGAAGGTTTTCTAGGAAGACAGATTCTTGAGTTTTCAAACATATTCAAACTTTCGAATGTGGTGGAATGAGAGATCTCGGACTCACGAGTGGCAATTCCTCCTCAAAGAGTTAGACAAATACAACCCCACAGTCTTAGAGCAGTTTACCAAAAGAAAGGGATGGATGCAGTTTTCTGAGAAGCTGGTGGATGTGAAGGAGAATCTTGTCCGAAAATTCTATTCCAACATAACGCATATTCTCAAAGGGACAAAGATCACCAAGGTGCGCAGCCTGAAAGTAAAATTTGATCAACACACTCTGAATGCGTACTTGAGGTTTTATGATGTGGATCCAAAGGAGTATTTTGAAAAGGTGGCTCTGAAGGAGAAGTCTAGACCGTGGCTTGCTGAGATTCTTGCACTTGCACCTATTCCCCCTTGGATAGGTGCCGAGGTGCGAGTCCTCCGGAATACTTTAAGCTTTGAGACAAAAGGGTGGCAGACCTTTGTGTGCATCAGACTTGACCTATTTTTGAATGAGAACAACTTGCCCCTTCCACGTGCTATATTGGTAGCCTCTATCATGGCCAGGTACCCGATCAATGTGGGTGACCTGATGTCGGCTAAGATCTCACTTGTGGCACAGTAGGGTAACAAATCTTACCCCTACCCCAACAATATCACTGAGTATCTGACTGATGCCAAGGTGGAGTCCAGGCCGTTTGACACCAAGGTCAAGACGGCAGGACCATTTGAGTGGTACAAGCTGCAAGATCTGAGGAGCCCAAAGAAAAGCATTCACAATTCTACTACTGCTGGCCAGCCTGATGAGCTAGTAGTGGTAGCTCCTGGTCCGTCTGATATTCCATCTAGTTTGGCTGAGCTTTCTACTAGTGCTGCAACTACCATTCCTAAGCCACCATCTTTAGCCCCTACTACGGGGCCTACTCCATCTCCGAGGCCAGTGCCTATGCTATAGGCATGTTGTCTGCCTTGCGGGTCTCTCAGACACTTGCGAGCCTCAACAACTGGATGCATGCAACTACTTCAAAGCTGTGATCTCCAGTACAGTTACAGGGCAATCATCTTCACAAGCAGCATTGGATCCCTCTTACATATATAAGAAGCTCACCACAATCTTGGACAACCGGAAGGTGATTATAGATACACTAGTACATCATGAGGCAGTGATAGAGTGGTTGACCAAGCAGGTAAGGAAGATGATAAAGACACAAGCCAACAATAAGTCAGTTGATGCACTTCGAGCTGAGGTGACCCGGATAGCTGAGGATGCTAATTTACCCTTTGACATGCTACTAGACTCCGCCAGCCTCACCCAGCTCCGTCTTCTCATGAGGATCCCGCGGCTCAGTTTGAGAAGTTGTGCCTTGCATCTGACACTACCTAGGCGGCACGTGATATGTTCAGCTCTCAGGCCGCTTCCACACTTGATGATGACTTCAATTAGCTGAGCCAACTGGAATTGATTTTGTTCGTGACACTTTGATGATTGAGGACACTTAGGAAGTTTCTTCACCCTCCCTGCTCTTTGATCTTACTTTTCTAAGAATTAGGGACAATTGCTTCTTTTTATTCGGGGGGGGGGGAGGGGTGGAGCACATTTGAAGATGATTTGATACATTTTGACAACATTGGGATGTAATAATTGGATCTTTAGTAGTTGTTACATTTATTAGCAGTGTTTGTTGGTTATCTTTAATTGTGTTTGTTTTAGTAGCTTTTATGTTTTTCTTATTGGTGTTGATAATAAACCTTTGATTTTCTTAATGCCACGGTTCTTTCCAAATTGGTCTTTTGTGTGAACCGGCTGACTCTTCCCGGGGATGGATAGTGTGACAAATTTCTTAAGGGAATGACCCAATTTCATGTTTAGGTAATAGTAGTAGTAAGTAGTAATGAATAAAAGCCCTAACTGAGTCATTCTCGAAAAAGAGTTATTTATGCTTCATGTGGCACCAACATACGTAACTGCATGCTTATGGTTTGAAACAAGGTTTTTGGAAGAAATTGTCATGACCCAAAATCCACTATAGGTCGTGATGGCGCCCAACGTCGCTGTTAGGCAAGCCAACGCTGAACTACCAACTAAATTATTCATTTTATTAATTTTGAAATCATGAATTCTATTAGGTAAAGAAATTAATGCAGAGACATAAAATTTAAATAAAATATAAAGTAAAAGTGTGCCAATGTTAAGAAAAACCATAAACAAATTTTAGAACATCCCCAAATCCCGGTGTCATAAGTGCATAAGCGTATGCTAAAGAATGTAATAATAATACAACATCTATATGGAATATAAAATAGACAGGATAAAGTAAATAAATAAAATAGAGACTCTAAGGGATGCGGTGTGTAGCATAGAAAGCAACTCACCATAAAGTCCCTTAAGCAGTTGCGCCTACGCGTTAGGATGACCACCAAATGAACCTGTCAGATTCTGCTCGTGTAGTGCAGAAGTATAAGCATGAGTACGTAAATCAACGCGTACCCAGTAAGTATCTAGCCTAAACCCAGAGAAGTAGTGATGAGGGGTCAACATCAACACTTACTAGTGGTCCAATAAATAAAATGCAGGAATCATAAGCAGACATGAAATACAACAAGATCAGTAGGGCAAGGAACAGTAGATAACAAAATCCTTTAGCAAAATATCATCAGTTTAAAATCACAGGTGTCGCATGCTATCTCCACAAATAAGAACCATCAATTAAATATCCTATCTCAGGTCATAGAAGAATATAATGAAATTTCCAAGTTCAATCAAGAGGGTAATCTCGTGGCTATTCAGACTTCGAATGATTTTACGCGCAAATTATGCCGAGGTCGTTTGGCCCGATCTATATAGTCGTGTACATACACTGCCGAGGTCATACGACTCGATCCATTGATGCATCTCCTACATAAATATATTATCGAGACGTTCAGCCTGATCCCGAGGAAGAGAATAAACTTATCGAATTACGGGCTACGCGTTTTCAATATAACTCAAGGTAAGGAGATTCTATCTAACATGATCTCTAATCACATTTCATTTGTAAGTCTTAGGTAATTAAACTAACAAGTTGAATTCAGATAATACAAATATTGCATGATAAAATCCTAAGTCCACCCGGACATAAACATGATATTAGCTATACGGACTCTCGTCACCTTGTGCGTACGTGACCCCCACAACAAGTAGCACATAACAAATACACACTTACGGGGTAGTTTCCCCCTCACAATGTTTAGACAGGAGACTTACCTCGCTCCGTAGCTCCATAACGGGCTCCAAAACCCCTCTAACACCTCATCCAATACCCATCGATCGGAAACTAGTCAAACAACGTGATCAATCAAAATATACTCCAATGCTTATAATTTAATAATTTATAAAAATCTCCATCTCCACTCGAAAAGTCAACCCTCAGGCCCACGTGTTTGGATTCCAAAACATTTTGAAGATAAACATTACATATAATGCTACGAACTTAAATATATAATTTATTCCCAATTCCATATCCAATTTCGTGGTCAAACTCCAAAAATACCAATTCTAGGTCTTCAACCCAAAAATCTCACATTTTCCACTTATCTTCTTGAATTTAAAAGCCTAAACTCGTATATCACAATGCGTAGAAATCACTTACCCCATGATTGGTGTTGAAAATGGCACCCAGAAATTGCTCCAAAGTCGTCTCCCATGGAAGAAATGTAGTGAAAATGAGCCAAACCCTCTATTTAAAACAACACTACCCAGCCCGACCTTCTTCACGAAGGCGGCAAGTCCCTCGCATTCGTGAAGAGCTACGAGCTTCTTCTCCCCTAATTCCTCTATGAGAACGTGAGAAAGGGCCCGCGAATGCGAAGCTTTACCAACCTGCCCATTGCAAACGCGGCTGCACATTCGTGAACGCAAAGACCAAATCCCAAACCAGGCCAGCTTCTTCATCGTGAACGCGATCGTGTAGACGCGAACGCGAAGCCTTGCTGTCCATACCTTCACGAAAGAGAGACAATTGTGCGAATGCGAAGCACAAAATTCCAGCAGCCAAAATCCTTCTTCACGGACGCGTGAGACCCTTCGCGTTCGCGAAGAACAAAACCAAACACTAGCACCGACAATTGCGAAACAAGGAAAAATTATCCGAAACCACTCCGCATCACACCCGAGGCCCCCGTCCAATCTCACCAACAGGTCCCAATACCTTATCCAAACTTATCCAAATGCTCGAAATACCATAAATAACATCAAAATCACGAACCGACGACCAAGATTCTTCTTTCAACTTTCAAACATTCAAACTTCGACGAACGCATCCGAATAATATCTAATCAATCCGGAATGCCGCCAAACTTCATGTACAAGTCATGAATCACGATACGAACCTATTCCAAGCTCGGAATTCAAAATGGACATTAATAAAGCCAAAGTCCACTTCATATCAAACTTAGGAATTTCTAAAACCGTCAAATGCCAACTTTCCACAACAAGCGCCGAAATGCTCCCGTGCCACTCGATACTTAACCGAATATACGCCCAAGTCCAAAATTATCATATGAACCTATTAGAACCTTCAAATCCTGATTCCGAGGTCGTTTACTCAAAAGTCAAACCCTGGCCAACTCTTCCAACTTAAAGCTTTTGAATTGAGAATTTTCCTTCCGAATCAACTCCGAACTTTCCGAAATTATATTCTGACCACACGTACAAGTCATAATACATGAAGTGAAGCTACTTGAAGACTTACATTGCCGAACGACACGCTATAGCTCAAAACGACCAGTCAGGTCGTTACATTCTCCCCCACTTAAACATATGTTCGTCCTCAAACGTGCCAAAAATCGCTTCGATATTGTCCAAAACCACTGTTCAACACCTCGTGCACCTACCTATGCCACCACAACCCATATGAGCGTATTAGCTCGAGCCAGACTGAAGATCCTCCTTTTACCTTAGCCCACAAACCTTAGAACCAAATTCTAACATCCGTAATTCTCCACGAGACATGATTCAATCATAAGAACACCGTAAACACCATATTAAACTGAACTCGTTGTACCAAATATGATCATGCATGCTGAAATCACACAATGCACCGCATAATTCGTAAGCCCATAACAACATCCTCCAACCGTAAAAGCTGCAAATTGACTAACCTAATGCCTGTAGTATACCTCATAACGCGCATAAGCCCGGATCCAACCCTCACGATACCGCAACGATGAAAACGACATGTAGAAGCTCATAACCACCTGCCTAATCAATAAATCATGGAATCTCTCTACTTGACAAGAACCATTACCACATTTTGATCTGAATAGTTATTTTTTCTCTTTAATATACCTTAGATAAATCCGATCGTATTGATTCCAGGTCCAATAACCCCATCTCACCCAGTGCAGGTTGCTCGGGCAATAAGCTACCTGAAACACCGTCTAAAATCTCATATGATGACATCAATGCGCCGAGGATCTATAACTCGAATATGACCCATAAGGTAGAACGAACTCTGCCAAATAACTACCCAGCCCTTATAAAGAATAAAACGGCCAAACATATGCTATGAACCTATCTTAGAGATGAGAAACAAGGTGCACAAAATAAGTATAAGGATCCGTACTCAACATCGCACTGTGGCGGCATGCAACTCGATCCACATATGATACCGTTGCAGCTTGCAACCTGATCCAAACATGATACTCGTGGCGGCGTGCAACCTGATCCACACATAATAACCTATAAGGAAATACCTACCGAGCCAGAATGCTCATACCCACGAAATGCCTGAATATCGATCACAAGCACGCCAAGTGCATAAAATAAACCCTGGGGAGACATAGAGCCATGCGCTACAAAATGCCAAGTACGACTAAGGTACCATAATGACCAGCATCTTGAGAGCCATATTGCTCATATAACACCACAAGCTACACGGGATCAAAACACATGTGCAAGTAATTTAAGCTATCTCACAACCCATATGGAATATTAGAGTATTACATAGAATAGCTGATGACAGGAATAACATCCAACGTCCGAAGACCCTCCATAAGCAATGCTATGCTGAATGAACACATTCGACCTGATGTAGAGCACCCATTCACATTAGACCTTCCAACGGACCTCAAGTCGATTCCGATCATCCCGAACTAGGCCAATAACCTTTCAAGGATCCAATCTGGAACAAACTCCCACAGTCCAAAACCAAATGAGTAAAGTGCCTCTTAGGCATAAACTTTCCCATTAGCGATAATACCGGAATCTCCATACCTAATTTCAATCTCTAATAATAAAATGACTAACACGTCACACTTATATCTTCCCGTGGGATATACTCCCACAACCTTCCGCACCAGGTAGCAAATCTAAACATTAATGGCCATCGACCATGTTATTTCTATAGTACTAGTCAAGCATCCGCATTTTAATACCCAACACTTCTACCACAAAACAGACCATCCTCAGGCTACTCGCAAATAGTGCAAGCATACTCTGAACATTTGAAATCCTCCCCCGCTCCTCCGAGCTCATGATATTCTTATCAACACGGAGCAACAACCTTGATCCTCATCTTCCAATATTTACACGAGAGTACATGAATTTCATCATGACCCCTAAACCACCAATAAAATACACACTTCATCGGCTAGAATCCTTTCACCCAACTTATTTCAGAAGAACAATTGCAACACATAACTAAATTCCCATAATCACAGAAAATGCCTAACCTCGAGTCGAAGTCTAAACCGCCATAATTCTTCCGGGATCCATTTACACATAACAAGGCCATCAGAATCAAATACCTCCAAATTAACCAAATTACGGTGGATGTCAACTCCGCACGTACAACCACGAATCACCTGTATAGCTTAATACTAGCTTAATACACTGAAGGAACTGATCATTTCCATAACCATGCTGATTCAAGCCATTACTAGATGACTCGACTTCTTCAAATTTACTCTTGACTTACCTTGAAATAATAGTTCTATTCGAAAACATAACGAACTCAAACAAAACTCATCCCGAGTGACCCCAAATCACGAGACAACATTGCCTCAACACCCATCAACCATCTCACACCCTCAACTGATGCACCCCATTCTGAAAGCTCTTATACGAATTCAAAGACTTTTCCTTTCATCTCTCTAACATCTCATCGCAGACCCCCGGTGCTAACAAAGAAACATTCCAAGTCCCTTTCATAATCTACTACAAAAATTCAATCCTTAACCACACAACGGGCCAAAACTCCTTACACATTGTACTTAATTCTTGAACACACTAGAATCATTTTTGAGAGTCACCCACTTTGACCTGGTCCCGAATATAACCAAACTCTAGTGCTCTGCTAGCACATGACCACTCCCAAATAAGCAATCGGATGAATTCTTTTCCTTATACATCAAATCCACAATAAGCATAAACTCTGAGTGATCCCAACATCTGCACACGAACTGATAAGGTGAAATGTAGCACATGTACATCAAATGCCTGCCCAAAATACCCTTGATGTTCTCATTTCTTGGTCATAACTAATCTATCAATGTACCAATAACCCGATAGTGCCAAGGCACACAACCACATGACCCAATCATAGACGGTGGACTCCCTCGCATAGCTTTAAGCTGCAATCACATAAATACAAAACCCGCAATAACTCCTCCTCCTCAGTTACAATGATCTCGCACAATTACCAAATAAATTTCTCACGATCTCTCGTTAAACTTTTCATAAAACATTCCGAATTATCAGCCACAACCGCACATTTGACCTTCTGACTGTCGTACCATCTTCTTCAAGCAATTTAAGCTCACATCGCAGTACACTTGTCCCGCTAGGTAATAAGTAGAACTCTTCGTAGGAACTTCATCAACAATCACGCAACCGCTAGCCTACCCACAAGAGATAGCCCACCTGTGTAATTCCATATCCACATCATCCAATGACATTGCCCTAGTTAAAACTACCACAAAATTAGTAACCCTCTTGAGCCCATGCTCATGCACCAGTTGTAAGAGTCCATTCATTCCCCATTAGCATCAACTGAAGGTCTAACTATACGTTCCAAACCTCGAAGTCATGTTGCATGCAATCAAGCTTTCACACCCCTCTACATCCCAAGAAAACTCCTTTCCGCCATATTCAAACTCACTCAATACTATAGCCACCACCCCAAATGGAATTCATAGACTTAGTCATTGTCCACCATCATCCCCAAATCGCTCTAAACTTTCTCAAAGCATGTGGCTATCCTACCATGGAATCCATATGCTACCCTGCCATTCCCACCATGTCCTTCCTTCTCCTTCGCTACCAAAATACTGCATCAAATCATAATCCATCTTTGTAACACTCGAACGGATAAATTGCCACCAACTCTGAGTCTCCATAAAGTTCATCTTTCTCGAGCCATCAATATTAGAAACACGAATTCGACTCTGAAGCCACCATACACTGCCATCTCTGATAACCGCTGCTTAGGCACCATTCCATAATACCGTGCCCGAAGGCAATCAAAGGAGACCATAACACTGATGAGACTTAATGAGTTCCAACAAGGATGATAACACCACATCACAATTGAGAATTCCACCATGTTCAAAAATATCAAGTTTCGCTACTCCGTCAACTAAGGACGAACCTCTAAACCATGAACCGAGTAATCCTCTTTTCAAGCCATCCACTGCCACGATACATATATAAGCACCCTACCATTCATAGCAACATTGTGTGATAACAGTGCATGAACCTCATAATACATTATGCATGGCCTTAAAATTGTAGGCAACACTAACACTGGGATGAAACGACACAACGCCCTTCCACAAGACGACTATAATAGCCCGCTCGAATATGTAAGGAGAAATATCCTGCACCACATCTGCAGTACTACTACAACTCCTCGATGCCTAATTGATAACAAGCACTTGACATCGTATAAGAATGAGTAGGAAGGAAATGAAGGCATAATCTTCAATGGAATCAAATCACACGACAAGGAATAAATAAAAGGGAAGTGCTCCAAACAACCATGTAGCCTCTCGAAGATAAGTACATACGTCACTGTACTGATCCGCCAGATGCTACTAGACTTACTCATGACTCGTGAGACCCAAATGAACCTAGATCTTTGATATGAATATCTCACGACCCAAAACTCACTATAGGTCGTGATGGTGCCCAACGTTGCCGTTAGGCAAGCTAACAGTGAACTACCAACTAAATTATTCATTTTATTAATTTTGAAATCATGAATTCTATTAGATAAATAAATTAATGCATTAAAAATTAGACATACAATTTAAATAAAATATAAAGTAAAAGCGTGCCAATGGTAAGAAAAACCATAAACAAATTCTAGAGCATCCCCAAATCCCGGTGTCACAAGTGCAGGAGCGTCTGCTAAATAGTGCAATAATAATACAACATCTGCCTAGAATATACAATAGACAGGATAAAGTAAATAAATTAGATGGAGACTTTGAGGATTGCGGTGCGTATCATAGAAAGAAGCTCACCATAAAGTCCCCGCAGCAGTTGCGCCTATGCGCTAGGATGACCACCAAATGAACCTATCAGATCCTGCACATGTAGTGTAAAAGTGTAGCATGAGTACATAAATCAATGCGTACCAAGTAAGTATCTAGCCTAACCCGGGAGAAGTAGTGATGAGGGGTCGACATCGACACTAACTACTGGTCCAATAAAGAAAATGTAGGAATCATAAGCAGCAATGAAATACAACAAGATCAATAGGGTAAGGAACAATAGATAACTAAATTCGTTAGCAAAATATCATCAGTTTAAAAATCCCACATGCCACATGCTATCTCAACAAATAAGAACAATCAATTAAATATTTGATCTCAGGTCATAGAAGAATATCATGATATTTCCAAGTTCAATCAAGAGGGTAATCTCGTGGGTATTTGGACTCCGAACGATTTTATGCGTGAATTATGCCGAGGTCATTCAGCCTGATCCATATAATCATCTACATACACTGCCGAGGACGTATGGACCAATCCATGGATGTATCTCATATATACATATAGTGCCGAGGCATTCAGCCCGATCCCTAGGAAGAGAAGAAACTTATCAAATTACGGGCTATATGTTTGCAATATAAAAACGGGAACGTAACCTCAACGGACAGTTTGCATTGAGGGATAAGCAGCCCTGGTAGTTTGGTTGATTCAGTTGCTCCCCACTTAGGGGCGGAGGTCAGTTCATGAGGGGCCAGTCTAGCAGGCTCATGCATTCAGCACCACCGCCCGCTCGGAGTGCTCTAACATGACCCTACTTCAGTGCTATTCCATAGAGTACTTACCGTCCTCCAGCTATTCAGGGTTCCTTCGGTGGGTATTCAAGCCATTAGGGTTAGACTTCGGGTCCGTAGTTCACCACTCCGAGTGGCTGTTTTGAGTGTGGGGAGTTGGGCCACATGAAGAGGTTTTGTTCTAGACTCCGGGGCAAGACATTGCAGCAGGACCATCGGCCCATGATTACTGCACCATCTACCACACCGCCTGCCCGCCTGGCCAGAGGCGGAGAGAAGGTGGGTAGGGGTCACCCTAGAGGTGGAGACCAGTCTGGTGGCGCTCTAGCTAGATCCTATGCTTTCCCAGCCAGGCCAGAGGTAGTCACCTCTGATGGAGTGATCACAAGTACTATTTTGTTTGTCGTAGGGATGCTTCGATATTATTTGATCTAGGGTCTACTCATTCCTATATTTCTTCTCTATTTTCTCCTTACCTAGATGTATCTCGCAAGTCCTTGGGTGTTCTTGTATATGGAGTCTGAAACTAAAGTGTTGCAATATTGAACCCAAAATACCAAAATAGGTTTAAAAAAAAGAACTGAGAACATTTTTATATACATCGCATGAAATCCATGTGCTATACGTTAACGACAAGTTTTTCCGTTAAGGTATAGCGCATGTAATTCATGCGCTATGCCTATTATTTATCTGACCCACAATAATTGGTAGGTATAGCACATGTAATACATGCACTATATGTATAGTGCATATAAGACATGCACTATACCCACCAATTATTGTCCCCTTGCACTGAATATTTGCTTACTTAAGGACCAGCATTGCTTCTTCAAAAATTCATTCTTTGGCATCCTTTGTATTTTGCTTACTCATTCTGAAATATTTGCTTACTCAATTGTTTTTGCATTTTGCTAGAATGTCTGAAGAGCGAAAATTAGGGTTGCATTATATTGGAGGTGAGGTTGTGGTGGAGAATAACTCAGTACACTATAGTTATTCTCCACAGAGTATTGTTAAGTTTCCACTCACATTGTAGTACGATAGACTGGTATCTTTTATTTGAAAAATATTGAGTGTGAGCAAACGCTCGGTTAATATAAAAGTAACCAGAAGATATACTTATTCGCTTACCTTGTAAGGGATTACTTGTTATGCCTAGTTTAGCATCGAAGAAGACGAAACTCTAAAAGATTTTTTGAGGACTCTAGATGGACACCGGGATCTTCTTGTGATAAAAATGCTTGAAATGTACGTCAAGTCTGAAGACGTCAACAATATTGAGGTTACGCAAAATATGGATAACCCTCAATCATCTTGTGGTGTTTTTGGAGCAGTTTTATCCGAAGCAGGTTCTGTATGAAAGAGTATGGCCAGATCTAAATTTATCTCCATAGGCGAATGAGGATCGAGGATATAATTTCTCCACAAGTTTATATAATTCACACGCCGAGTGGTAAATTTCAATTTTCCTTGTTGCAGTATAATTATTTTTTTTATGTATCATATTAATACTAACACTTATATATTCCAAAGGGGGTACCGGCCAGATAGGAATTTTACAACTTATGAACCAACCAACAATTAGAATATACCTAATTTTGGAGGTTTGGATCATACTGGTCCATCCGTGAGTCATCAACAACTCGATAATGTGCATCATGGACTATCTACAAATTATAACTTGTAAGTTAAGAGATAAAGTTAATATATTATGTTGGAATGACTTTGAGAAACTCACTATTTTGTTAGCTGTGGAGTGAAAACAAGAAATGTGATGGTCCTATCCTTACTTAGTTGCGCGAAGACGATATATTTAATTAGGATCTGGCAGATGCACATAGTGAGGAAGATGAAAGTTATTTTGACAACAATACTGATGAGTCTGGAGATGATACACCCTTCCCTGATGAGAGCGATGATGATGAAGAACCACACTTTGCCTATGAGAATGAGCAACTCGATTTGACGAGGGAGTATGATGCCACAAATGAGCATGCTCCATATATGCAAACTCCACCTACCGTAAGACCCACAATGTACGAGTCCCATGTGCCATTTCATTCAAGGGAGATTCCCTACCTTGATCACTTACCCAGTATGCCGGATGTGGATGCCCTCATAAGGGAACTTGATGACATTCGTACATCAATGTGGGATGAATCTAGACCAATGGAGCTCTGTAAGAATATGCTTTTTGCTGATAAAATGGACCTAGCAGGGTGGTGCGAATTTACAACATAAAAAATTGTCGTGAGATTGAGGTTAATGAGTCATCTAAGCAAATAAAGGTTATTTGTCATAGATGAGATCAACGTTGTAAGTGGATGTTGCGTGCGAGAAAGTTAAAAACTAATATGTGGATGGTGGGGAAATACATTGACAAGCATACTTGTGATATGGACACATTCAATTGGAGTCATTTTAACTTGAATGTTGACTTGATTTTCCTTGTCTTTATTCCACGCATTGAATCGTCCATAAGGTACAAGGTGAAAGAGTGTATAACATCAGTTGCGCAGGTATATGGGTGTACCATTACCAAAAGAAAGGCATTTCTCGGATGTAAACGTGTGTTTGAGATTATTTATGGTATTTAGGATAAGTCATTTTCCACTCTACCTAGGTACATGGATGCTTGGCAACACTTTAACCCCGGGACTGTTGTTGAATGGAAGCTTGAGCGGAGTCTGGGAATACCAGAATACATATTCAGATATGTGTTTTGGGTATGTAAACCAGCCATTGATGGTTTTATGCATTGTCATCCGGTAATCTCCATACACAGCATTCATGTATATGGAAAGTATGATGTAAAGAGGTTGATTTCCATTGCAATAGATGCTAATGCAAGCATATTTCCCCTCGCATTTGCTATTTGTGCCAATGAAAGTCAAGAGACTTGGACATGGTTTTTAAACCACTTGAAGGAGCACGTTATGAGACCACGTTCAGGTATTTGTCCAATATTTGATCGGCATGGTGAGATTTTATGTTCTGTGCAGACTTTGGATGCATGGAAGGAGTTGTATGGCTACCACCGTTACTATGTTAGGCACTTGAAGGTCAACTTCCAGCGGGCTCATCCGAACAAGAGCTTACATGATTTAATGTGTTAGGCACTTGAAGGCCAGTTTCCAGCGGGCTCTTCCGAATAGGAGCTTACATGATTTAATATGGATAGCTGCAACAGACCATCAAAAGTGTAAATTTAGGATGCAAATGGACTTGATCATTCAGGAAGACAAAGGAGCTTATCGTTGGTTGATGCAACATGAGCTTGATAAGTGGACTTTTCATAAGGATGGTGGCAGAAGATGGGAAATTTTGACTACAAATGTGTTAGAGTCTTTCAACAGGCTGTTGAAGTTTGCCCGTGGATTTCCTATCACTGTTGTGGTGCGGATGTTATTCAAGCATATCACGGAGAGGTTTGTTGAAAGATCCCGCAGTGCATCATCCTTATTGGAAAAGGGTATTCAATTTATACCACAACTGATGAAACGATTTGAGACACATAGGAAGCGAGAATAGTGGCATACATATTTGCAATATGGCAATGATCGATATATTTTTGAAGTTCACACCGGTTTGCATCAAAAATGCGGTAATAATATCCACACCATCAATGAATCCAGGCGATTATGTTCATGTAGGAAATGGTCGATTTATCACTTGCCATGCTCACATGCCATATTTATAGCGACGAGGTATGCTGATAAAGAATATAGTGTAGCTGCATATGTAAACACCTATAGCGGCCACTTCCAACCAGTGGGTTCTAAGCACTATTGGCCGCCGGAACCATTTAAAATAGTGTGTAACAAGGATTTTGTGCATCGCCGGCAAGTGCATTAAAGATTGCGAATACGGAACCAAATGGATGTTAGTGATACCGTTTATGCACTTAAATGTGGTATATGATCCCAAAGAGGACACGATCTCCGTAAATGTCCTACAACTGGTTTGGGAAGCGGTGGCAATTCAGCTCCCGGTGGCAGTTCATCCAATGTTGGCAATTTTCAAGCATAAAATTAGTTATTTTGTAGCAGTATATTTTGTTGTATTATGCATCTCTAATGGTGTTGCTTGCAATATTTATGAAATAAAATTATGCTTCCAATAGTCTTAAGTCTAATTGACAATTAGCGTTGACAATTCAATACAATGCTTAAAAATAACTTGAAGAAATAAATAACTATTTTCATTTGCCATTATCGTCATTGTCGGGCACTATTTCATCGCCATTGTCTTCATATTCTTTGTCAACATCTTATACGCATATGTCCGGACTGAGGACATCATAATCTAGGCCCCAGTTAACACAAACTTCTCATATTTTATGGCTATCTTCACTAAGACCACTTGCTTGATTTCTACGATAATAAGGGACTCTTACGTCCAACGTCTGTTGTAGAAATTTTGGTAACACAGGATAACAAGGTCTCTATGCAATTTTTCATTCTCTAATAAATTCCAATGTTAATCCTCCGTTCCTTGCAGGTAGTTAAGATCATCCAGTGCATGATGAACGGCTAGTGCCTTTTCCATCTCTAAAATCTCCTTCATCAAATGTCGAATTACTTCTGGTTCATCTCTGTGTGTGTTTATTTGGAAAGTTGCAGACAATGCCTGTGGTAAAACTAGACCATGCCAATGGCATAGTACTTCATAATCACACCTTTTTTAGTATAGGGGAACCCGTTGTAGTTTTTCACACCAAATTCGCGTACCTTCAAGCTTTGTAGAATGCGATTCCCCCTCAATAATCTACCCTGCAACTTTGAGATCAATATGTATATTCATAGGCCTATTTTCCAAGGGAGTAAAATACCATACCACCTATCATCCACCAAATCAGCATAGCAACCTAGCATGTGCTTTCTAAGGTAGGGATCGATTTTTTTATGACGTGTTCCATGTGGATCTTTTGAACTACCTTCACCCTTTTGCCTCTTCTTAATCAACTTATTAAATGTAAGTGGTATTTTTGAAATGGTTGTTGAAATGAATAACTGAAAAATTGGTTCAACTTAAAAACAACTAAATAGGAGGTAGTTCAACATGACACATGTGCAATATGCGATATGTCGACCTGAAACATAGAGCATAAACAATATGCGTTATGTATCTTGTTATGTAGACCTAAAAAGCCTGCATGAACTTGTACTATAAAGAAACCTGTGTACGTGAAACATAGCACATAAACAATATGCATTGTGTCTTTTCTTGTCTACCTGAAAAAGATTGCACGAACTTGTACCGTAAATAATCCTTTGTACGTGAAACATAGAGCATCAACAATATGCATTATGTGTCTTGTCTTGTCAACCTGAAAAAGCCTGCACACACTTGTGCCGTAAAGAATCCTTTGTACGTGAAACATAGCTCATCAACAATATGCGTTATGTGTCTTGTCTTATTGACCTAAAAAAGCCTGCACGCACTTGTACCATAAAGAATCATTTGTACATTAAACATAGCGCATAAACAATATGTGTTATGCAACCTAAATCACTCATTCTAACCTACAAAACCCCGCATATTTTACAATTTTATTTGCGGCTCATCACTGCTTAATGAAACAAAGAATATAGTTTTCCATAAATATTCAAGTTCAACCAATACGATATGTCTGGAAGCAATGACGTACCTAGGTGTTACTGTGGCAAACATGCAATTTTGAATCCATGTTGGTCAACTTGCAATCTAGGGCACAAATGTTGGATGTGTAAACAAGTTGTGAGTTATTAATATTGAAATTTATGTTGGTTAATAGACTATTTATAACATGTTCATTAATATTCGTTTGTTAACATCACCATTTGTAGGATAAAAATCAATGTGGTTTTGAAGAATGGTATAATGAACCCATTAACCAGGAATACTACAAATCATGTTTGCTTAACTTTTGAAATCATACCGACGAGTACAAAATACAGATCTGGAAACTCGAAGAATAACTTGCAGCAACGAAGAAGCAACTGAAAGAGGCAGAAGAAGAAAATAATTGGTTGCAAGAAATTTTTTAGCGGTTGAAGCAGAGAATAATGGGCGATAGTGACTAAACAAACACATGATTATTTTAAGTATAGTTATTATTTTTATGTTGTAGGTTTCATGTTTTATGTGTTTTTTAATGTATTTTAATTTATGTTAGTCTGTCGTATTTTTTATGTTCTAGTTTTAACCTAATCAATAAGACTAAAACTAAAAACACATGCTCTTATAATGTAAAACATCAATAATATTAACAAAAATATTTAATGTCATATATACAAATCAAAATGCATATCAATATGTCCTACAACCTATATGCTTTAGTGCATTGGCTGGCGTGAGGCGCATACCATCCCGACCGGCTACGCTATCCGGATCATCCTCATCTCGTCGCCTCTTTATCTAAGGATGCGCTGCTGCATGATCGTCTGAAAGGCTAGCAGGATCAACAGAGGCGTCCGTTGGGCCATCAGCGGGCTACAAAATATTAACAGAATTTAGTATATGATATATAGAACAGTAACATAATAGTTTAAAAAAAATTAATTGACAAACCTGTGTCTCAGCTGGCTCCTAAATAAAAACCTGCGTCTCCGGCGGTCGAGTATCACACATTGTGGCCTCGTGATAGGTGATGGCGAAATCATTAAAAAAAATATAAACAATTTATATATTACTGACTAATAATTAAGGAAAAAAAGTATAAGTAATGGTAATACAAACACACTGCGTTTGAGTAGGCACACAACGCTCTAGGGGAATTTCGAGGTGCACTTGACTAGATGAAGGTTGTGATATCTCCACCGGATGTGATGTCTCCCTCTCTGTGGCTGGAGTATCCTCAGCACTCCTCGATAAAGAGCCATAACTCAGTCGTCTACCACTATGCACCTCTCGCATCGGCCGATCCTCTGCAACCCTCAATGACTCTGGAGCAGCAGGAAAATACTTATCCCAATCATACGCCATAATGGCGGTGCCCGGGATCAACATTAGAGCTGTCACGGTAAATTGTAAAGTCCCTGGTGACAAATGAAGGTTGAATGACAGTATATCATTGTGAGCATCCTGTGGCTCAGCAAAGTCACCCGGCAGATCATCGCCAATATCATCCACGGGGGCCTTAATGCCCCTTTGCTGGGGACCCCGTCCTTGACTACCACCACAACCACGTGGGCCACCCATTTATCTATGGACATGCTTTCCACATCTACCACGTGCTTAGGGCACGCCTGGCCCCTGATGGTAATCCTCAGGCAGCACATACGCAACATCAAAATGTAATCGCACATTCTCTCGGGTAGCTCTAAATGTGTAAGCAGCAAGATCAATAACCTGACGACCACACTCATAGACAACTAGCTCTCCGTCGCCTGCATGGTGTAGCATATGCAGTCCCATCTCATAGAAATGGTGTAAGACAATAGCCTGCATAGCATATAACATATTAATTAAAAAAGGATGTTAAGGAAATCTAACAGGATTAGTAGGTATATCAAATAACATACCACCGTCTCATGCCTGCCGACATATGGAACATACCAACCACCCTCCTGATGAAGGGGATTACCGATCTGAGTGCCAGTAACACGGCAATACCAAACCATGTACACATGTTCCCCGTCATCACGGTCATGTGGAGGTTATTGCAGAATTAGGCCCAGTCTCCGATCTCAGTCCTCTATCTTGAATGACCTTGTTGCTATCATCCCGCTCGTAATGTTTGGAAAGCCAACTAGAAGTAATAGGTATAAGTTGTCGGCAACCAAACTGTCGCTGGACTCCATATGAACTATTTATTAAACGCAAGAATAGTGAGTAAATGCAAGACAGATCGAGCATTATCAAAAACACTTAGTGAAATATTTACTTGAGCATCTTCAAGTAGATCCAACAGATCCCTGTAATAAGGGAGATGATGTCGAGCCTCAAACTCGCGGGCTTGGCCTCACCTTTCTACCCATCTCCTAGCACATGGTAGAAACAAATGTGGTGCATCAGGAGCTATCGGTCGGGGAGGAGGTTGGATCTACAAGAACCGCTCCCAAGACCAAACCTAATATTGAATGTGGATGTAAATTTGAGTACATTTTACTATCTCTGTTATAATCATGAAAGAATTGATAATGTTATCACCTGCAGTAGCAAAATAAATCCGACGACGTCTCTTACGGTGCCCGTGGACTGTAAGGCCCCGCAAAATTTTGCAAAAGAAAATAATGTTTCGTGGTGCCGAATTGGTTTTGCAAAAGAAATTATAGATTGGTTTTACGATTTGGTAAGAAATGGAAATTGAGTCCGAGGTATGTTAGACCATACAAAATCATTCAGAGGATCGGTGAGGTGGCGTAAAAAGTTGAGCTACCACCTGAGATGTCATTAGTACACCCGGTGTTTCATTTGTCTATGTTGAAGAAAGTAGTTGGAGATCTGACGCTCATTGTTCCGGTTGAGACTATTGAGGTAAATGAAAAATTGACTTACGAAGAGATTTCGGTTTCTATTATTGATCGGCAAGTCCTAAAATTGAGAAATAAATAAATTGCAGACATGAAAGTGTTGTGGCGAAACCAACAGGTTAAAGAGGCTACTTGGGAGGTCGAGAAAGAAATGAAGAAAAAGTATCTTTATTTGTTTGAATAACTATGTATTTATAAAGTTATGATCTAGAAAAATTATAAGACTTAATTTCTATGAATTTTGTATCATTTGAACAATTGGCGTTAAGGGTGTTCCTTTCTAGGCAGAAAAGTACATTTTTGCGGTCCATTATGCGACCGCAGAATCACTCTGTGGGCCGCATAATGGCCGCAGAGTGAGGAAGTTAATTGGGTCAGTTAGAAGCAATTATGCAGTCGACTATGCGACCGCATAACTGTTATGCGGTGCACTATGCGACTGCAGAACAGTTATGCGGACAGCATAGTGACCGCAGACTCAGGAAGATTCTTGGTCATTTTGGACACCAATTATGCGACCGATATGCGGTCCGCATAACCATTATGCGGTCCGCATAACCATTATGCGGTAGCATATGCGACCGCAGAACCTGTTCCGGAGCTTCATTTTTAGGTTTTTAAAACCCGACTCTACTTCGTTAAGTACATGTTTTGGGCCATTTTTGAGAGATAATCTGACATTTTAGAGTGAGAAAGATCTCCCTAGAGTGAGAAGGTGTTCTTTAATAATTGTTCTTCGATTCTTGCTCAAGTTTTTGAATATTATGAAGGGAATCTTACTAGGTCTTCATCCTAGAGGTAAGATTCTACACCCTAAACCCTAATTTCGAAATCATCTGAAAATGGGTAATTAGTAAGATACCTTTTGGGCATGAGAGTTGATTATTTTACATGAATGTGATATCAAAGGGTGTAGGAAGATTGTTGAACTAAGCATGGTAAATATTGGGTTGTGGGATGATGGAATCCTCCATAAAAGGACCTTGAAACTTTGTGCACACCTAGTGTTTGATAAAATGCTCAAATGAGCTATAACCATGATCATCTTCCTAATTTTGATTCAATTGTTATATTTCTACAATAGATTGAAGTTGCTAAGAATTCCGGAACATTTTAGAGTTTAAGGAAGCTCAATTGAGGTATGTTGGCTAAACTCTTCTCTTAGAATTGAATCACACGATATTCATGAAAAATATGTAAGTCCCAAGTGGTTCATATATTCGACAAGTATCTCAAATGTTTTATTCATGTTATGTTAGAAATTGAGGATGTGTTAAAATATGAGTTGTGCATTAATAATGTTTCGACTTCAAGTCAAGTTTAACGAAGGCTATTATGCCAAATTTTGTGAAATATCTCTATGTGACTTAGACTATAAATTGCTCACATGTGTACTACATGCCTTGATTTGAATTGTATTTTTGTTGATGATGATGATGATATTTGAAATCAAAAAGGTGAGCATGAAATACTGATTATGCCAATGTGCCAAGAATGATCTTATAATTAAGGCCATTAGTGCTAATGAAATGAAAAGGTGTGAAAGTAATATGAAATGCGATGATTGATATAAAAAGGTTAATGTCTCAAATAATACAGCCTAGCCAGTCGGGTCGTGATCGGACACCATGCCGCACACATGGTGGTGATTGTACTGGAAATTGTAATTGAAATTATGATTTTGGTTAATGTCTAGCCGACCAGGTCGTGATCGGACTCCGTGTTAAAGACAGTGGTATTGATATTGAGAGTAATTGTGGTTGATATCTCTAATGAGATAGCCCAGCTGATCGGGTCATGATCGGACTCCGTGCTGGGATTACGGGGTACTATTTTTGTGAATAATGGTATTGTGAATAATGGTATTGTGGACAATGGTATATCGATACTAAAAATCTCCCAATGTGAGATGTGGGAATTAATTTGAACACTGTCTTGATCCTAAATTGAGGTTTGATGTTGATTAAGGCATTCATTGATATTATGATAATCTTGTTTGTATTATTTGTCATTCTATTGAGAGGGTGTTTAGTTATACATACTAGTGCTATTTGACAGTACTAACGTCGCTTTTGTCGGGGCGCTGTATCTTTAAATGGATGTAGGTGGTTCCACAGCAGGAGATATTGATCAGTGATAGCAGTACACCTTCTTCCCAGCTGACTTGGTGAGTCCCACTTCATTCTGGGGTCATGTATCTTTTGTACTTTGTGTATTCGGTTTGAGGTATAGCCGGGGCATTGTTGTCGGCATTATCATTTTACTCTTCTTTATCTATAGAGGCTCCGTAGACATAGTGTGGGTTGTGTATTGTGTTGGGAAAGACAAAATATATTATGTTGTGGTTGTATTACTTGTCCATTTGAGACTTTAAAAATGATGAAACTATTGGAAATGAATTAGTATTGTAGATGTGAACACCTTTTTGTCTAATTAATGAAAATATGTATTATCTCCATTCGTGGATGAGTTTGGGTAGAAGAAAATCTAACAGTCTTGCTCGGTCGGGTTCACTCGGTTAAGCGCTGGTCGCGTCCCTCGGTTTTGGGGCGTGACAACGCCCTGCACAGCTGCCTATATAGGTAGTCTAGAATTGCTCCACCCTAGATGTACGTAGATGTCACACCCCAAACCTGGTGAGACGTGGCTGGCACCCGGTGCCGTGCTGGCCCGAGCGAACCACTCTGTAACTCATGATCATTCGACCAAAACTAGAACATACATAGGTCGAGTTGGCTGAAATCATTCCTTTTGTAACTATCATGGGCGAACATGGCCACAACTCATAATGTACAAGCGTAAGTGCGAAAAACACTGTATCACTGAATCATTTTTCTTAAAACATAAATACATATAGGCCATCAAGGCCTCTGACATACTATACAAAATGAACCTCTGTCTACAAAGCCTCTAAGATTATTTGACATCAAATGGGATAGGGTACCGGCGTACCCATAAGTCTGTAGAAAAACTCTGACTCATAGACTCGGCTGCACTCCGACTGAGGTGGAGTCTTACTGATCCTTCGCTGAATGCCAATTTCGTCTACTATGAGGGCTCGTCAAACTGATTCTACCCGTCTATCAGGACCTGCAGCATGACATGCAGCGTCCACCAATAAAACGGACGTCAGTACGAATAATGTACTAAGTATGTAAGGCAGGAAAGCATAAGTAAGAATAGTAATGTAAACAGGGATAGAGAATATACAACCTGTGACATCTGGGTACCTCTGAGGGCTACTGACATGAAATACATGATACATACATATATATACATAAACCTTTAAAACATACGCCTTTACGGGCATCACCATCATCATATCGTACCTAGCCGTAATAGGCTCGGTAAAACGTACCCGGCCATCATAGGGCTCGGTAGAATCGTACCTGGCCACGTGGAGCTCGGTAAAACCCAACTGATCAGTGGTTGCACAATAGGTGCCGTACCTGGCCGACTATAGCGCGGCTCGGTAGAGTAAAATAGATACATATATATGATGCATGCTGGACTCATTGGAATCACATTTTGAACCTTTCGGAGTGACGTAAGGTCGGTATGTTTCGTACACGTTATTAGGATTAACTCTTCATCAAGAATCTTATAAGAATCAGAAACTACCAACAATATTTATAATATAAGAATAAAAGAAGTAACATCAATATCAATCATTTCATAAGAAGGGCAGCAATGTAAGTACTGCTAGCTTCTAAGAGTAGAGTATCTTTGGGAGCTCGTTCATTATATTATGTACAATCGGAGTCGTGCAAAAGAATGAAGGGGATATACTCACATACCTGAGCCGATTCTCTAGACAATCCCGCAAACACACGACGATTGCGACAAAACATGTGACAGCAAGAATAACGACAAAGGAAGGCGACCCAAAAAACTTTCCCACCATCATTGAACAAAGCTATGCAGACACATCGAACATGGTAGGAAAAGATTACATGTCTAACACTTCATATTGCTACTTCAGAACAACTCAAAAATTAACCAGTTTGATTATAACACAAGAACCCACAGAATAACCAGGAATTTCTACACATTCATTTTGTTGAAAAAAGAACTTCCATACTTCTTAGACCTTTTCTATTAGTAATCTCAGCCTCCAATATCTTTCTTCGCTTAATGGACTATAACAAACAATGTAGAGATGTAATTATACGAGGGGTAAAAACAACATATAGAGATGTCAATTTCAGTAGAGTAAACTATGGCAAGATTTGAATTTACTGGGATAACAGATGCCAACTCACGTTCCATTGCTTATAATTGTGATTTTGAGAGCCTTTTATGGTTTATCCAAGAGCCCCTTTCAAGATGCCACCTAGCCTTATAACACCTTAGTCACTTTAGGCTTGATGAAGACTTTACACAGGCTGCCACGTTAGGAGAATTTAACCTTATCCAAATTATGCTTAATTAATTAATTAATCTCCCACTAAAAATTAATAATTACCCAATTATCCACATAAAATAAATACATACACTATTATTTTATTATAATATTTATGTAAAAATACATATATTTTCTCAACTTCTAATTTTCCTAATCTCATATAAAGAGTAAAAACTCTCGTACTCTTAATTCTTAAATTGGTAAAAAGATAACTTTCTTTTTCTTGTGAGAAAATAATTTTTTATATTTACAATAAAGAAAATCTCATAAACTTTCTCATATTATGTGTATAATTTAAAACATATTTGAAAGTAGTAATACTAATAACTATATACACTCATATATTTTTTTCAAACTATTTTACAAAAATATTCCACTCAAAATACCATATCAAATGTATATATATCGGTATCAAGGATGTTAAACTTACGGGGTGTAACAGTAGATAACTCATCTAGCCGCTGCAGATGATGCAAAAACCACAGGCTAACAATGTTTCCCGAAGTGTTCGGGAAACGAATACCACCAAGCATCATCAATATCAACAGCCTCAACTGCCTCTCAATAGACTTTAATCGTGAGTAATCTGTGATCTCCTCGTCCAGCGCCGCTAGATGCTACTTAACAGGAAATAGCTGCAATCGACTAACGTTACTCATAGCAGTTAGCTCCACTGGCTGGAATCCAGTCAACCTCTGCAATATCAGTAGATAGTCGACTCTCCTATTATCCCTAAGAGCGGGTGGGTAATGGACATCCAAACCATCAACGGGCAACCTGAATAATACCTCCACGTCCTGTAGCTTGATGGTTGCCTCACTGAAAGGTAGATGAAATGTGTGAGTCTCAAGTCTCCACCGTTCGATCATACTCGTGATCATGGGCCAGTCGAACGACAACCGGCCAACCTATACAATGCGGTAAAAACCAGTCCACTGAAGGCATATAAACTCTACGGGGATGAAGTGGGTGGTCCCTAATGAACTCCCAAAAATTGTCAATACATCTAGGGTGGAAGGTCTGAGACAGAAGCTGTCCATCCCAGATGTGTGATGACCTATGACCTCCCTGAAGCAACAGTAGCACTCGAATAGCAGGTCCAGGATGCACAGACGGACGATCCATGACTATGTCTTTAAATTGAATAATATTAATTAAAATATTATTCTCTTTAATCGGTTAATGTCTCGAAATATATTGTGATATTTTTTATATTAATATTTAATTGATAAATTTGTATATTATTACTTAGTTTGATATAAAATATTTATTTATATGTTAGTTTTTTGAATTTTACGACTAAAATTCAGCAGGGTTTTGTTTGTACTGTAATTGTTTTCATATTTATTCGTCTTTATAGAAAATTAAATAATTAATTCGTTTAACTTATCGAGATATTTGTAATAATTATATTTATAAAAATTACTATTAAGTATTTATTGTGTTCATAATGATATATGTCTTAATTTAATACTTTTAACCAAACAAAAACGACATTGTCTCTTTTATGTACTGTCAATTTTTTAACAATAATATTCCTCATTAAGATAATACTAAATACATAATTTGTTTAACTATTTGATATTATTTTAAAAACATTACTATTAAGTATTTATTTCGTTCATAACGATTTGTATGTTAATTTCTCATATTTTACACAAAAATTCACAGCGTCTCTTTTGTACTAACAATTAATTATTTTATGATTCATATCTAATAATACATTTACTATACACTTAATAATTGATTAATATTTTATCCATAATTGATTACTCTAACTGGGTTCGTTAATGAGCACACATAGTTATTGTTCTACACTAAAGAATACGAAAGAGAACTAAAGGCACACTACTACATATGGCAATAAATAACATAAATTAAAATTTATTTACAGTTCTACTATACTAAAGGGCACTACATAACACTAAAGGGCACTAAATAACACCAAAAACACATATTATTGTCGTACAGTTATAAAAATAGTAGACATGTAACACAAATTATTCAACAACTATACAACAAAGGTATAATAAACGATTTTCATACAAATTTGCTAAACATTAAACTATTTCGGATAAAAAAATAAAATAATTTCAAAAAAAACTCACAAAACAATCACAAAATAATACAATATAGTAATAACAACTAATTATTCAAATATATATATCACTTATACTAAAAAAGTCTTTCGACATACCTCTTTATGAATTTTTTTGAATGGAGAAATAATGAAGATTTGACCATCGAATCGAGCAATAAACGAGTTTCACTCCATGAGGCAACCTTGGATCGGGTGTTAGATCAATAAGATAATAATGAGACAAGATTTCGGGGAAGGTGTGGGCTCCAATGGAGTTTTTCTCTTTTAAAAATAGGGGGGCCATTTTTTTGTTTTCTGTCATGAAGAAGACGACCGGTTTATTTAAATGGGTATAGCGCATGAATTACATGCGCTATACCTATCTGTCTTTTCACATTCAGGTATAGTGCATGTATTTGATGTATTATACTAAGTATTTGACTGCCTTTTCAACCTAAGGCATAGCGCATGAATTATACGAACTATACCTTAACGGAGAAACTTGTAGTTAAGGTATAGCACATGAATTCCATGCGCTATATATAAAAATGTTCTCATGTCTTTTTTCACCTATTTTAGTATTTTGAGTCTAATTTTGCAACACATTGGTTCCGGACTCCTACATATGTGTCCAGACAAGTGGATGATTTTGTTGTTGTGGATCGGGTCTACTAGTCCTGTGTGGTGACTTTCTCTTGTTATGAGACCAGAGCGAATCTTCTGTTGCTCGATATGGTTGATTTCGAGGTTATCCTAGGCATGGACTAGTTGTCTTCGTACCATGCAATTCTTGATTGCCATGCCAAGACTATTACCTTGGTGATGCCTGAGTTACCCAGATTAGAGTGGGGGGTTCATCTGTTGGTACTTCCAGTCGCGTTATTTCTTTCTCGAATGCTCGACATGTGGTCGAGAATGGTTGTTTAGCCTATTTGGCCTTTGTTCGGGATACTACTATAGATATTCCCGCGATAGATTCAGTACCGGTGGTATGGGAGTTTTTTGATGTATTTCCTGTTGATCTACCAGGTATGCCGCCAGATCGAGATATCGATTTCGACATTGATTTGGTGCCAGGCACCTAGCCTATCTCTACTTTGCCTTATTGCATGGCTCCAAAAGATCTAAGAGAGTTAAAGCAGTAGCTCTAGGAGTTTCTTGAGAAGGGGTTCATCAGACCAAGTGTGTCGCCTTGGGGCGCACCGGTATTATTTGTGAAGAAGAAGGATGGGAGTATACGGATGTGCATTGATTACCGCCAGTTGAACAAAGTCCCCATCAAGAATAAGTACCCATTGCCAAGCATTGATGATTTATTTGATTAGCTACAGGGTGCTAGAGTGTTCTCGAATATCGATTTGAGATTTGGGTATCATCATCTAAAGATTCGTGCTTCGGATGTTCCGAATACGGCTTACCGGGCAAGATATGGGCACTATGATTTTCTAGTGATGTCCTTCGGTTTGACTAACACCCCGTTGGCATTTATCGATTTTATGAACCACGTGTTCAGGACATTTCTTGACTCATTCGTCATTGTATTCATTGATGACATGTTGACCTACTCGCGTAGTATGGGGGAGCATGAGCAGCACTTAAGGTTAGTGCTTCAAACCTTGCAGGAACAAAAGTTATATGATAAGTTCCCCAAGTACGAGTTCTGGTTAGATTCTGTGGCTTTCTTGGGGCATCTTGTATCAGGTGAGGGTAAGGTGGATCACAGGAAGATCGAGGCAGTCTAGATTTGGCCTCCTTCTATCATAGAGACTGAGATCAGGAGTTTCTTGGGGTTAGCAGGTTATTATCGTCGGTTTGTGGAGGGCTTCTGGTCTATTGCGGTACCTTTGACTAGATTGACCCAGAATTGTGCTCCGTTCAGATGGTCTGATAATTAAGAGGCGAGCTTTCAGATGCTCAAGGCTACTTTGACTACAACACTGGTGTTAGTGTTGACCTCCGATTCAGGGATATAAATTCTGTATTTTGACGCTTCACGTGTTGGATTGGGTTGTGTATTGATGCAGGAAGGGCAAGATATTGCATATTTTTCATGCCAGCTGAAGCAATACAAGAAGAATTATCCTGTACATGATTTGGAGTTGGCCGCAATAGTTCATGCTCTCAAGATCTTGAGGCATTATCTTTATGGGGTGTCCTCCGAGGTTTACATCGATCGCCGTTGTTTGTAGCATTTGTTTAAGCAGAAGGATTTTAATTTGAGGTAGCGCAGGTGGCTTGAGTTACTGAAGTATTATGATATCACCATCATTTATCATCCAGGCAAGGCGGATGTGATTGCGAATGCCTTGAGTAGAAAGTCGGAGAGTATGGGTAGTTTGGCATTCATTTCAGCAGAGGAGCGTCCATTGGCTTTGGACATTCAGTCCTTAGCTAACAGACTTGTGAGGTTGGATATTTCAGAGCCCAGCTGAGTTCTTGCATGTTGTGGATCAGTCTTCTTTATTCAAGCGGATCAAGGCTCGCCAGTATGATGGTCCACAGTTGCTGGTCCTTAGGGAGATGGTGCTACTGGGTGATGCCAATGAGGTTACTATCGATGATGACCATAGATTTTGTAGTTGGTTTGCCGCGGACATTAAGGAAGTTCAATGTTGTTTGGTTCATTATCGATATACTTACCAAGTTTTCACACTTTATTCCCGTGGTGACCACGTACTCTTCAGAGAGGTTGGCCCAGATTTATATTCAGGAGATTGTCTGACTGCATGGTGTGCCTATTTCCATCATTTCAGATAGAGGCCCTCAGTTCACTTCACATTTTTGGAGACCAGTACAGAGTGATTTGGGTACCCACACAGAGCTCAGCACAGCTTTTCATCCGCAAATCGATGGGCAGTCACAACGGACAATTCAGATTCTGGAGGATATGCTTAGATCAGGTGTTATTGACTTTGGAGGGTAGTGGAATAGATTCTTACTATTGTCCGAGTGTGCTTATAACAAAAGTTATCGGTCTAGCATCGAGATATCCCCATTCAAGGCTTTATATGGTTGGCGATGGTGTTCCCCCATCGGTTGGTTTGAACCCAGCGAGGCTAGGTTATATGGTACTAATTTGGTAAAGGATGCCTTGTATAAGGTAAAGTTGATTCAAGAGCGACTTCGCACAGCACAGTCCAGATAGAAGAGTTATGCGTATCTGAAAGCGTGTGATTTGTCATTTATGGTCTCGCCGATGAAGGGTATCATGAGGTTCGGAAAGAAGGGCAAGCTGAGTCCAAGGTTTATTGGCCCATTTGAGGTGTTGAGGCGAGTTGGGGAAGTTTCTTATGAGCTTGCTTTTCCTCCCAGTCTATCGGGAGTACATCCAGTTTTCCATGTGTCTATGCTTCGAAAGTACCATGCCGATAGGTCGCATGTTTTAGATTACAGCACGGTTCAACTAGATGAGATCTTGGGTTATAAGGAGGAGCCAGTTGCCATTGTTGACAGGCATGTTCTCCAGTTGTGGTTTAAGAAGATTTCTGCGATGAAGGTCCAGTAGAAGGGCCAACCAGTCGAGGAGGCATCTTGGGAGGCCGAGGAGGACATGCAGAGAAGATATCCAAACTTATTCAACACGCTAGGTATGATTTTAGATTCGTTCGAGGACGAATATTTGTTTAAGAGGTGGAGAATGTAACAACCTGACCGTTCATTTTTCTTTACAGATCTGCATTCCCCTATTTAAGACTTCCCGTATGTGCTTTTACTGTTTTATATTCAGGTTGAATTCATAACACTTAGTTCCATAATAGTGGCTGAATGTAGCCAACTTTGACTTGAGTCAACAGTTTGAGTAAACAACCTCGGAATCGAGATTTAAAGGTTCCAATAGATTTGTATGATGATTTTAGACTTGGGCGTATGTTCAGATCGAGATTTGGATAGACCAAGAGAGTTCGGCACTTATTGTAGAAAGTTGGCATTTGAAGGTTTTAAAACTTCTAAGTATGATTTGAAGTGGATTGTGGTGTTATCGATGTCCGTTTGGGATTCCGAGCCTTGGAATAGGTTTGTATTCTGATTTGTGACTTGTACGTAATATTTGGTGTCATTCCGAGTTGTCTATGTATGATTCGATACGTTCAGAGCTAGTTGAAGATGTTTGTAGTTCATAAGTTGATTAATTTGGTTTTCGGGTGCGATTCATAGTTTTGATGGTATTTCATGTGTTCCGAGGTTTTGAGCAGGTCCTTATTATATTAATGGACTTACTGGTGCATTTGGACAGGGTCCCGGGTGGCTCGGGTGTGTTTCAAACCACTCGGAGCTAAGTAAACAATTGCAAATTTTGCTGGTTCAGGTTTCTTTCTCGCGAACGCGGAGGTCTTCTCGCGTTCGAGGTGAAGATTTGGGGAAGCGGCGATTTTTTCTTCACGATCATGTTCATGAGCTCATGTTCGCAAAGGTTTAGGACCTGAGGCCTTTGCGATCGCGTACAATACTGGCCATGCAAGGGGTCAGTTGTAATTACCCTGCACGTTCGCGAAGCTCAGGCTGGGAAAGCCTTCGCGATCACGAGTCTCCCCCCGCGTTCGCGTAGAATAGTTTCTAGGCCTGGGCAAGTTTTGCCTTCGCAATCACGAGGCTGCTTCCGCGATTGCGGAGAAGGGACGCCTGGGTAGTGTTTTAATTAAAAAATGAGACTTAGGCCATTTCTTTCATTTCACACATCTCTTTGTCGATTTTGAAGCTTTTTAGAGAGGAATTTTCACCTAGCATCTTGAGGTAAGTATTTTCTACACAATGTGAATTTAATACATATATTACGAGTGGATTTTAACATATAAATTTTAGTATTTTATTGAAAATCCTAGGTTTTGGTAAAAATGGGATTAGACCGTGAAAATAATTATGAAATCGAGTAAAAATTATATATTTGTGTTCGTTCGTGAGGTTATGGGTAACATGTATTTACGAAAATTTACAGAATCTGGGCACGTGGGCCCGACGGTGAATTCGAGGAACCTTTCAAATTGGGTTGGGTAATTACTTTAATAGTTAAATTATAAACTTTTGACCATATATTGATTAATTTGTCCAGCGTTTGGCTAGTTTTGGATTGCTTGGCACCAATTTTAGGCTATTAGTATAATTTGTGGACCGAGAAAAGGACTTGGAAGTGAGGTAAATCTCTTGCCTAACCTTGTAAGAGAAAATTTGTCCCCTTAGGTACATTAATTGTTGAGTGCTACTTGCTGTGGGGAGCTACAGACGAACGAGATAAAGAGAGTCCGTGCGTATCTAAATTTATGTTATGTCCGAGTAGACTTAGATTCACATCATGCCTTAATTGTGTTGTTTGTATTTATTCTGTGTATTTGAATTCCTTAATTTGTAACTGAGATTGAGGTTAGAATAAAAGTATTGATTTAGGCTCTTACTCTGGAAAATTGTGAAATATTTGATGATCTATAAATATGTGCCTTCTTGACTCGCATGTACTTCCGTGAGAGAGGTAACTTCTCTACTCTTATGGGATTGGGTGGTTTGCCTCAGCTGCTTTGTAAATTACTCTTATGGGATCGGGCCATTCGTCTCGGCGGTACTATGTATCATCATTCCTATGGGATTGGGTCATTCACCTCGGCAGACTCGTGCTTAACACTTGAGATTTGATTTGGTTTCGGTAACAGTTGAGTTAACGCCTTCGAGGCCGGTTATGAAATTTTAGTATTTTGATATAGGTTCATGTTGGGAATTTACTATTAATGTTTTATCTGCTTCGTTGCTACTTATTGTACAGCCTCCATGTCTACTTTATGCATTTTATTAATATTGAAAACTAGTAAATGTCAAGTCAACCCATCATCACTACTTCTTCGAGGTTAGCCTAGATACTAACTGGGTACACATTGTTTACGTACTCACACTATACTTCTACACTGAATGTGCAGGTACTGAGACATGTACTTCTAGTAGTCACATGGGCGCGTAGCCGCACTTCAACGGAGACTTAGTGGTGAGCCGTTTGCCTTGCTTCGACCTGCAGCACCGGAGTCTCCCTCTACCTTGTTTACTGTTTATGTCTATTATACTTCAGACAGTAGATGTATTAGTTTTGTATATTCTCTAGATTGTTCATGTACTTGTGGCACCGGGGGTTTTCTAGCGTTTATACATTGTTGTACTTATTATTACTATCACTGTGGTTTATGTATTATTCACAATTGATATTTTTGAGAAAGAAGTATGTACGGGTGCATGAGATTTTACTTTATTCGGTGTTTTTAAAGAAACTTCTGGTTTTAAAAGTTAAAAAGGAATAATTAAATTGGAGGTTCACGTGTGGGCAAGCGGCGACGTTAGGTGTCATCGCGATCTATTATAGGTTTTCGGTCGTGACATTGAAAAATAGTCATTTAATTATTTTTTTAATATTTAAACTATGAAAATCAATTCAAATTTTTATTATTAAAACTTTTCTTATTTACATTATATATTAAGTTCTAATATTTAATTGAAATCAATTAGAAGAAGAGTAAGACAATTAAAACCCATAGAATCCAATTTTGGATTATAATGGTGATACTTTTTTCTATCAAAAAATTTTCAAACTACATATAGTTCTATATTGTGAAGAGAAACGTATCACGAATGTAAGTCATTAATTAAACCCCAATATTTTTTTCGTCTTTTGAAAATTCGATAGCAAGTTCTAAATTCAAATTCAACCTTAATATTCAGAACTATACATAATATTTAGGATTTCAAAGTTGATCTCAATATTTATTAAACCCCAATATTAAATGCATAATCTGTAAGATTTTAAGATCAACTAAATTTATTTTTCTAATAGTTAGAACTTCAAATCAACTAAATTTATTTATTTGATTTTTAATTATTTGAACGTGCAAAAACAATAAAGCCAGTGTAATCTCACAAGTAGGGTATGGGGAGAATAGTGTGTACGCATATCTTATCTCTACCTTCAGAAGATAGAGAGGATGAATCCAATAGATATATCATAATTGTAATCAGTATTTTAAAAGGTGTGGGCATAAGGCGAGACGTTTGATATATGCATCGGTGAGGCGTAAGCCTCGCGGCACTGTGCGTAAGCCCCATAAGTATTTAATTTTTAATATTTTATAAAATAATATAATTATAGTAAATATTTTTAAATAGGTAAAATTGCATAAAAATTTAAGACAACTATAAATAGGTAAAATATATATATAGATGTTCTCCATCCCCTCAAAAAAGTAGTCAAAATAATTCAATTATACGCTGCTGAGAAGCACAAGTAACTTGAGTTGAAAAGAATAAAGTTTTCTACGTTGTGGAACAAAAAGGATGACTAACCTGCAATTTGAACTTTAAACTTGCTGCTATGGAGGAGAATTAATTTTTTTTGTATTTGCAAAAAAAAAAAAAAAATTGCTCGTTACTTTTGGGAGATAGTAGTAGACTAGTGCACAAGATAAATAATTGAAAAGAACATAAATTAGGGCTTCTAGCAATTAAAAAAAGGTCTTGAATTTTAAACTTAATGTTGCAGTTCCCTTTTAAAATTTTTGAGTAATTACAAGCTGATTTTTTAGAATTTGGGTATTATATTAAGAACTTATTCAATAAATTTTGTTTTAATTTAAAAAAGTCTCTTGGGCTTATGCGTCACTATAAAAACTCGCTTCAACGCATGGGCGTACACTCTGAATTGCTAGGTGAACGCCTCTTGAGACTTTCGCCCCCCCTCCCCCCCTCCACCATCGCCTCGGGATATTTTTGGTGCGCCTCGCCCCAGAGGTCGCCCTAAAAATGCCTTTTAAAACACTAATTGTAATTAACATGTAATAGTAACACATAATACAGGAAAATTGCATTAGGAATCTTTTGGTACTTTTAGCCCCTTTTAGATTTAGGAGTCTTTTTGTTTGTTATTCAATTTTAGGTTTAGGCATGTTAACTTTTAGATTTAGGTTTAAGGACTAATTTAACCGATTATGAGTCATGAAATTTTAACATGACTAATTTAAGTAAGGCTCACCTCTGTTGTTTTGATTTTTTAAACTTATTATTATTAATTCAAAACAATTACAATGTGACCAATTACTCATACTAATATTATATTTCTTAAATTAATTTAAAACACTAATGTTATAGGGTAAAATCGGTTCATATAAAATACTCGAATAATAGAGCGATACGTGGAACCGGAGACAGACGGAAAGCGGGGCAAGTGTAAATCAAGACCGGGGATATCAGCTTCGGTTGACACCGGGTAGACCCCGAGGAGAATATTGCTAATGAAGACAAACAAATGTTTGTCACTCGATCGCATTCAATGAAGAATATTCTCCAGTATTAAATACACAATTCGTTACAAATAATTTTGGCATTCATAGCCCTCCGTTACACATTCATCAATGGCCCACATAATTATCATTTAAGAGGGGTTTGATCCTAGGACCTTGTTCCCTAGGTGAAACTATTAATAATGACTTCAACAACCATTGTAGGACACGAATTTTCTGACAAACTTATGCTACATAGTATTCTAAAGCTCAATAACACTTTATTTCCTGTCTATTGATTATTCTTATTACTGCCTTCAGAAGCTTTGCTCCCGAAACCAAGCTATTTGCTGCCTTATCTCTATTTCAACGCTAAGTCTTGCATTTTATTTAATTTATTTATCATTTTGGGATCAAATCTATTCGCTTGTCTATACCCACGTTATAAATTCAACTGTATTATTTTACGGGTAAACAATTTGGCACCCACCGTGGGGCTTAGACAGTTGCACAATTGAGTTGATCCTTGCATCTATTACTAATCTGTTTAATTATTTGTTTCTTAGCAAAAATCATAAAAAATGGAAGATAACAATGTCAACATCACACAATGTTGAGGCCCAAGGAAATCCACCTCAACACGACGATTTGGTCAGTAATACCCGCAGCAAGGAGGATGTAGCCACACCGGTTCATGGCGGGCAATATTCACGACATGTTCGGGAGGCAACTCCTTGTGATGCTAAAGACGAGCACGTTGCGGAAACAGTGAGAATCCTAAGGGAACAACAAAAGACTATTACAGGCCATCTCTCGTGACAAGATCAGGCCATGAAAGTTTGAAGCAAGCATTGTCGGGTGCTTCCAACAATGCAAATGGAAGAGGTCCAATTCCTCCCGGTGCTCCCGCAAACATAATAGCATAAAGGGTTGATAACAACACCCCGAGTGGTGAGGTCGGCTTCGACGGAGCCCGGAGGAACGACAGCGGATCTTGTAACATTAATGGGAATGAATTCTTTAAAACCAAACTCATGTGGTTTATGAGGGAAATAAATAGACCAAATCCCGGGCGCGCGGCTAGTGTTGAAAGGACCGGACTCATATACACCCAGTTACCATTCAAATCGATAGTGACACCAGAGTTAATCCCAAAGCATTTCAAAATGTCAGACGTGCCAAAATATGATGGGACTTCGGATCCTCGGGAGTACATCACCACCTACACAATGGCGGTGAAAGGAAACGCCTTAGCTCCGCACGAGGGTACATCAACCAGCAGAACCATTGCGGAGACCCTCGCAAAGGGGGCCCTAACATGGTATTCACTTCTACCCGAGCACTCAATATATTACTTCGAGATGCTGGCGAACAAGGCCAAGAAGGTGCAGGCCCGAAAGACCGATATATTCAGAATTGCGCAAGGATAGTCTGAATTACTGCAAGAGTTCATGACCAGATTTCAGAGGGAAATGGTGTTGCTACCGGTCGTGCTAGATGAATGGGAGTTTGAGGCATTTACTAAGGGGCTGAACCCGAGGAGCTCTGACATTTCCCAGAAACTGAAAGAAAGTTTGCTCGAGTTCTTGGAAACAACATGGGCAGATGTCCACAACCGCTATGAATCAAAGAGAATAATAGAGGATGACCAGATTGGATAAGAATAGAGGATGACCAGCTCTGTTTCCAGGCATCAACCAAGGGTCGGGATCGATAGAAGAATAAGGAAATACTGAAGGATGATTTCGACACTGATCGACGGTCTTCTAAAGGCCGATTTTTGCCCTACAAAAGGGTCGAAGGACGCGGCAGATCGGGTCCAAACCTACACCACTATAGAGTAGCGAGGATGGTCGATGCAGTTTTACCCAACGAGGTCGGGATCAATTTCCACAGAGAGTTAATTTGGCTGGGAGTTGGGTATCTAACTAATCTAGATGTGCGTGTTGTTCCTAATTACACTTCCAAACATTGTTGCGATTGATTCTATTCTAATTTTATACTATTGTATGCTGAGTGTAAGCTAAGTACAATATTTTTGGCGAAAGTTTTCAAGTGTTAAAAGGTACTAGGAAAGTGACTTCCGCCTAGGTGAGTGTCTAATGGGTATCAAGAATCTATGACAAGCTTGTTATGACTGGGGTCGTGATATAACCATCACACAAAAGCGCTCACTCTATACCTCTCGGTAGTTTGAGTGACTTTGCCCGATTTGGCTTTCTCAAGCCCAAATGGGTGTTCATACAATACAAGTGAAATTGGCTCGAGTCGGGTATTACTATCTCTAGGTTTAACCCTTTAATTGGGGCTATCAATATCTTGAGTTCACCCCAATTCCTTGTTAGCCTAATTTTCTTAGACTTAGTCCCTCTTTCTCAAGAAGAGCTTAAGTCATAAAGGAATGAATCAGTGTTTGCAATCACTAATTCTACAATTTTAGCATGAATTAGGCTAAATATCACTAACCCATAAATAATTAAGACCTAAAATTCAAGACTCATTAAATACCCATACTAGGGTTGGGTCACAACCCTAGCTATGGGGTCTAGCTACTCATAATAACAGCAAAAATCAAAGATGAAGATGGAATATAAGCCATAATATTAAAGTACAAGATGAAAATCTAAAGTTTGAAGGTAAATCTACTCTAAAATTGCCCAAAAAGGGAAAAACCAGCCGTTCCCGTGCTTTCCTCAACAAAACTTAACCTAAAATTAATAAAAGGATCTAATTATACTAGACTGAAATTTCCAAACAAAAATGCCCATGTGGAGGATTCGCGGACGCGTAATTTTGACCGCGTACGTGATTGAGCTTTCACGGCCGCGTAATAATGAGCACGGTCCACGTTTCTTATATACTGGGCATGGATTGGGCTTAGTTTCGCAGACCGCGTAATTTCAACCGCGTCTGCGTGTGCTTTTATCACGGCCGCGTAATTTGGACGCGGACCGTGTTCTTCAGTTAAGCCCGACTTGCTGGGTCTCTAAACCTCAAGATGCGCTCTCAGCGGAATTCCCTTCGCATCCGCGCCAAAGATTTCGCGGCCGCGCCTTTCCAACGCGGTCAGCGGTGATTTAAATCTACTTTCGGGGACCGCGTAATAGTAGCTACCTCAGCGGTGGTCTTTACGCGGCCGCGCTTTTCTGCCGCTCTCAGCGCTCTAGTCTTAGCCTTGGATTCATGCAGGTTTGACTCCTTCATAGTTGATTATGGCTTTTTTGCCTCATTTTGACCAAACCCTGCAAGCAAGCACATTAAGTTAGTTTTCGGGAATACCTTTACGCATTTTTTACCCAAAACCTAAGCAAAAGAGAGCAAATAATAGGCTAAAAGCCCTAATTATCAACTCCCCCAAACTTAAGCTTTTGCTTGTCCTCAAGAAAACAAGGTAATTCCCACCTCCACAAGAAAAATAAATGAAAATTTCAACTGTCCTAAGGTTACTTCATCAAGCATCAGTTGGGACTAACAATTACCCTCAACACAAATGCATTATCAGCAATATCATGCTATGATTTTTTGAGTTCCATAGTTCTAATATGACACAAAAGTATCAAGAGTTGACTCAATTCATCAAGGAAGCTCGCCTTCTCACGTAGGTCATTGTGGATCCCAAACTCCTCCTCCCCTACTCTCCATGAGCAAATCTCACTTTATAGAATGTGACACTCAAAATAAGGATTGTAAAGAAGTGCGCTCATTATTCTCAAAAGAATGCCACAAGTCCGGCTCTAAGTATCATAAGCTTGCCTCTTATGTAAATCACCACTAATGTAAGCTCACTCAACTTGAAATCATATAGGGCTTTAGCGGAATTTAATGAAGGTTTTTTGGATCAAGGTAGGACATAATGAACTATGATAGTTTCATCTTTCCTTAAGCACTCCATTTTCTCATTTATGTTCATACTTTCTTGACTCTTTGAGTCATTTTCTTCTTCCTCGGGGGAACTAGAGAGACACATTGTCACTCTTTCTTGGTCATGACAATCATTTTTCTCCTTTTCTCATCATTCCATGCCTTTCAACATTGTTTTCTTTGAATCCCTTCAACCTTATCTTTCTTTTTGACATATTTCTTTTTAACTCTTCATCCTTTTCTTTGCCTTTCCTTTTCATCAATTCTTTTTTTTTCTTTGTACCTTTCATCACTTTGAAATTCCTCGTCTCTCCCCCAAACTTATGTTTTTGCTAATTGCTCATCATGAATGCTAAGGAAAGATTGGGTGCCAAGAGAGGGTCATTATAAAACGGATGAAGGCTTGTAATGTGGCTATTGAATGAAAAAGGCTTAGGCTCAAAGGGGTTGACTAGGGATATCATATTGGTAGGATATGTAAGCTTTCATAGTTCAAATGGGACCAAGGAGAGCCTACAATCACTTCTCAAGTCGAGCTACACTTAGAATTTTGCCTAGACAAACATTCAGGGCAAGTTCTAGACTTATCGCCTCACCTCTCTCTCAAGCTAATGGATTGTTAAAGAGAACAGAGTCGAGGGCCCACAACAACCCTAGATAAGATTGAAGATCATAGATGGCTCAAATAAACCACTTGATGATAGTTTTAGTCAACTCAAGAGTCTAAAGGTCACAACTGGAGCTATTCTTCGTCAATCAACTTGTTTCTAACCATGAGGTCGAAGGTAAATGTGTTAGTACCAAGTGAAGCCTGGTTGAGACACTTTAATTCATTACTACTACATATCAGAGCAAAAAGAAAAACAGACTCAATTCCTTAAGAAGTTTGTCACGCCATCCATCGTTGGGAAGAGCCACCCGGTTCACACAACATCCACCTTTGGAAAGAACCATGGAATTAAGAAAACCAAAGGCTTATTGATCACGTAGAAATGTAAAAAGAAGCTACAAACTTAAAAAGAAGCTACTAAAGGAAATAAGAAGCTCAGCTATTAAGGAAAATTACAAAAGAAGTTATAAAGTAAAATACGGAAAGTAAAATGAATATGTACAATAGGGGAGTGAAACGAATATACACAAAATGGGGATGAATATATACATGGAATGGTAAAGTTATATACATACCAAAAGTGAAAAATAATGAAAATGAAAATAACGATAAGTAAAAATAAAGAAAAATAGTATCGTAATTATTACATGCCAGTCATCAAAGTCATCAAATCAAAGCATTGTCCTCAATGCTAAAAGCAAAAATAAGATTAGGGACGGGATATAGAGTAAAGAAAACTCCCAATGTGGTCTCTTTCTGCATGGGGTCAGGCTCACTAGTGGGGACCTCGGACTGCATAAGGTCATCAACTCCCTCCGGGTCCTCCAACTATATCTCCAAGTCCTCTGACTGGGGCACCACAAATCCTCTCATCGGCTCTCTGTCAGCCTCCTCCTCTGATGCATATGTTGTCTGTGCTGCAGGGGCAGTCTCCTCCAAAAACAGGTCCAGTGGAATATCTCTGGTAGAAGTGAACTTCTCTACCTCCTTCTTCAGCAGCTCCACTGACTCTTTTGAAGCTTGAGTCTTCTTCATCTTTTTGACCTTCTTGCCCATCTCCTTGATCACCTTCACATGAGTATCTAATGTGTCCAGGATTTTCTTTTGGTTGTCCAGGAGCTTTTTTTTGTTGTCCAGAAGCTCCTTCAATGAATCCTCCACTGATGGAGGTACCTGAAGTTGTGTTGGGGCTGCTTGTGCTGCGACTGTACTGGATAAGATAGACAGCTTCGATGTTGCTGCCTGCAACCAGTTATTGATGTTAGATAGCATCTGAGAGACCTGTAGTGAAGTCTGAGGATATGCGGAAGATGAGGGCACAAATAATGGGGCTATGACAGGTGGCCCGGATGAGGGAGGTGGCATAGCAGTCGAAGAATCCTCCGATGTGGAAGGCTCGAAACCAGTGGCCACTACCTTTGGCTCTTCATACTGGCCAGTGGAGGTAGTGCCTTTGCCTTTAGACTTCGGTTTATCTACTCCCTGAAGGTTGTACTAAGAGAAGGGCCTTTTCGGGGTAAGGGTAGTGATGATCCTTTAAATAAATAGTGATGAAATTGGGGTAAGGGTAGGAACTTTCTTCCTTCCCGGTTGCCTTAGATATGTTCTGGGCCATGAGGTTCCCCACATTTATTGAGTACCCCGCCATGATGGATGCTATGAGGATCGCTTGGGAGAGTGGAATGTCACTGTCATGCTGGCACGGATCAAGGCGGTTGCACATAAAGGTGCACCACTCTTTGTCTTCAAAGCTAAGGGTATTTCTGGCAATTGAGACTCCCAATGTAAGCCAAGCCGGTGTTGTCCCAGGGATGGCTATCACCTCTGCAAGCTATGGACGGGATACCTCATCTAATGCCACCTTCTCCAAGTACAGGGATTCATCCACATCATCAAACCCGGCATATGTGTTCAGTGTCTTGCCATCAAATCTGATCTTCCGGTTCCGTACCTTAGTCACATAGGTGCCCTTTTTTATGTGGGCGGCATTGGTGTAGAATTCCTTGACTAGGTACTCATTTGCTTCTGGAAACTTGCTAGTGAAGAATTTCCACCCCACTCTTTCATCAAATTATCTCTTCACATTCGGGTTGTAAGGGAGATGGTCTCTTTCTATGAAATGTCGCTCAAGGGTGAGCGACCTTTGTGGCCACCATTCCCGAAATTTGTGGTAGGGATTCTCAATCACGAATCTATCTTGCCATACTACAGGCTTTCTTGATCTCACCAAACCTCCAACCCGGGTATCACCACCTCTCCCGTCATCCGGGACATCCTCTTCATCATCAATATTAATTGGAGCTGCTGCTGAGGCTGGAGTTGCAGTAGGTGGGGCAAATTGTGTCGAAGTCTCACTACCTCCTCCTGAGCCATCAAACGACCCAGACAAGGAGGTAGATTCATTGATGAGGTGGTAGGGTTGTGATTGAGCCTCTTGCTGGGGTTGTGCAGCTTCCCCTTCCAAAATCTCCTGGGAGGGTACATATTCACAAGCATCAGTTTGAAATCATGACATGTGTTAAACCCTAAAAGAAAAAGAAAAAGTAAAACTAGAAGAAAATAAAATCAAAAGATGAAATTAATGTAAAAATTTGAGCATACCAGATGTGGATTTGTAATAGGAAATTGCTTCTTGATTAATGTGACATGAAATTGAAGGTGTAAGAAGGGGAAGATGAACAGTGGTCTATTTCGGTGAGAGTGTGGGGTTCGAAAAGTGTAAAAGTCCTAAGGACTTCCTATTTATACCAACCCTAGAGGTCCCACCGACTTACCTTAGTGCAGTCCATAGAATTCCACTACGGTCCGCGCTTTTTACCTTTCGAAGAGCCTTTTCAGAAACTGGTCCGCTGAGAGTGGATTAACGGGCACGACCGCATAATATCAACGCGGACCGTAAAATTACAAATGCGGACGCGAATACAACTTCAGAGAGTTGATATTTTGGACTTTTCAAGTCCGAGTCCGCTGATAATTTGCGCCCCCGCGAAAAGCTCGCGTTGACCACAAAGTTTTGAGCACGGTCCGCATAATTCCCGACACTTGGGAAACTTTATCCAAACAATTCCTACACAAAGCTCACAACCAGTTAGTGCAAAATAAAGCCTGATCTAAGAAGAAAATCAAAAAAGAAAGAAAAACACATGGGTTGCCTCCCAAGAAGCGCCTGATTTAACGTCGTGGCACGACGCATGTTACCAATATCATTGGAAATTGATCAAGGCCACCGCATGGCTGCCATCAAACTTGCCGAGGTAATGCTTCACTCGGTGCCCATTAACTCTGAAGAAATCACCATTTTTCTTTTCAAGTCAAGAGCACCAAATGGAGTCACGTGCACCACCTCAAAAGGGCCACTCCATTTTGACTTGAAATTTCCCAAAAACAGTCCTAACCGAGAGTTGAATAGAAGAACCAAGAAACCTTCCTTGAATTCTTTGTTCCAGGCATATTTGTCATGTAAGTACTTCATCTTGTCCTTATACAAGGACGAGCTGGAATAAGCATGAAACCGAAATTCATCAAGTTCATTGAGTTACTCCACCCAGAGATTAGCTGCTAGATCCTATTCAAGGTTTAACTTCTTGAGCGCCCACATGGCCTTGTGCTCTAACTCAACCGGAAGATGGCATGCTTTCCCAAATACCAACCGTTATGGAGACATACCAATTGGAGTCTTGTACGCAGTTCTATAAGCCCACAAAGCATCGTCAAGTTTTCTTGACCAATCCGTCTGGTTTGCATTGATAGTTTTTGATAATATGCTCTTTATCTCCCTGTTGGAGACCTCAACTTGTCCACTAGCCTGGGGATGATAAGGGGTTGACACCTTATGATTGACACCATACTTGAAAAGTAAAGTGTCGAAGGCCTTGTTGCAGAAATGAGAACCCCCATCACTGATGATCGCCCTAGGAGTGCCAAACCTTGTGAAGATATTTTTCTTTAAAAACGCCACAACACTCCGTGCCTCATTGTTGGGCAAACCTACAGCTTCAACCCACTTGGAAACACAATCAACAACAACCAGAATGTAAGTGTTACCACACGAACTCACAAAAGGCCCCATGAAGTCTATGCCCCACACGTCAAAAATATCGATCTCAAGAATAGTGGTGAGAGGCATTTCATCCTTCTTGGAAATTCCACCAGTTATTTGGCATTCATCACACCTCTTAACAAGCTCACTTGAATCTTTATACAGGGTAGGCCAATAAAATCCACAACTAAGAACCTTTGAAGCAGTTCTCTCCCCACCATGATGACCACCGTAGGGCGGGGAATGGAAAGCATCAAGAATATTTATTTCCTCCTCTTCCGAGACACATCTACGGGCCACACCATCATTGCAAATCTTGAAAAGATAGGGCTCGTCCCAATAATAATCCAAGCTGTCCCATTTGAGTTTCTTCTTTTGGTTAGAAGAGAGCTCACTCGGGACAATGCCAGTCACAAGAAAGTTAGCCACATCGGCAAACCAAGGCATACCATTCAAAGACACGGAGAGGAGTTGTTCATTCGGGAACGAATCATTAATTTCAAGGCCATCGTGGGACCTCCCCTCCTCTCTAAGCGGGATAAGTGGTCCGCCACTTGATTATCACTTCCTTTTCTATTAGTGATTTCAAGGTCAAACTCTTTAAGCAGAAGAACCCATCTCATCAACCTAGCCTTCGAGTCCTTTTTGGTCATGAAGTAATGGAGCGCCGCGTGATCGGTGTGCACAATCACTTTGGAACCCATGAGATATGGCCTAAACTTTTCCATGGCGAAGACAATGGCTAATAACTCTTTCTTGGACACTGTATAATTGACTTGGGCATCATTCATCGTTTTGCTTGCATAATAGATCGGCTGAAATATCTTGTTGATCCTTTGCCCCAAAACCGCTCCTATCGTAACATCACTAGCATCGCACATGAGCTCAAATGGTAAGCTCCAATTGGGTGCGGTAATGATGGGAGTCATTGTCAATTTATACTTGAGAAGCTCAAAAGCTTTCATACAATCTTCATTGAACACAAACTTAGCATCCTTTTCTAGCAGCTTGCAGAAGGGGTTCACCACTTTTGAGAAATCCTTGATGAACCTTCGGTAGAACCCCGCGTGCCCAAGAAAGCTCCTAACTCCCTTCACGGAAGTAGGAGGAGGGACTTTTGAAATAACTTTAATCGTCACTTTGTCCACTTCAATACCGTTCTTTGAGATCTTATTAAGCACTAGGTTGGTCTCTTCACATCGGGCCAACACTTTGTCAAGATTATCCAAGCATTCTTCAAATGAGTCCCCCACAACACTAAAATCATCCATGAACACTTCGAGGAAGTCCTCCACCATATCCGTAAATATTGCTATCATACATCGTTGAAAGGTAGCCAGTGCATTACACAAACCAAACGACATCCGTGAGAATGCAAATATGCCATACGTACATGTGAAGGTGGTTTTCTCTTGGTCTTCTAGTGCAATGAGAATCTGGTTGAACCCTAAGTACCCATCCAAAAAGCAATAGTAGGCATGCCCGGTAAGTCTGTCCAACATTTGATCAAGAAAGGGCAATGGAAAGTGGTATTTGCTGGTCACTTTGTTCAGCTTTCTGTAGTCCATACATACCCTCCATCCGGTGACAGTATGAGTGGGGATCAACTCATTTTTCTCATTTGTAACCATAGTCATACCCCCTTCTTCGGCACACATTGTACCGGTGAAGTCCATGAACTATCCAAAATAGGGTACACAACCCCTACATCAAGCCACTTGATAATTTCCTTCTTGATGACCTCTTGCATAGCCTCATTCAACATCCTTTGATGTTCTACTGAGGGTTTGGCATCATCCTCTAGTATAAATTTATGCATGCAAAAGCCGGGGCTTATACCCCGAATGTCAGCCAAAGTCCATCCAATTGCCTTTTTCCTTCTTTGAAGCACCGCAAGGGTGGAGTCTACCTGCACGTTAGTTAGGCAGGCAAAAAAAATAACAGGTAATGTGGAAGAAGGGCCTAAGAATTCATACCTGAGGTGTGAAGGCAAAGGCTTCAACTCCAATGTTGGTGGCTGCTCGATTGAGGGCTTTGTTGGTGGGGTCTTCCGGTTTTCGAAGTCCAAGGAAAGTTTATGGGGCCCATATAAGTAGGATCCCATTCCTTGCAATACATTTGCACATTCAACCAAGCCTTCCTTTTCATCATCCTCATGGTTCAACACCACAATTTCCAAAGGGTCTTCTATATATCAATGGCACTTGTGTCATCAACTATCACCTCCATTACAAGATCCACAAAAGAGCAAACTTCATTGCTATTTGGTTGCCTCATTGATTTGCACACGTGGAATACAACGTTTTCATCGCCCACTCAGAAGGTGAGCTCCCCTACTTCCACATCAACCAATGCCTTCCCTGTTGCTAGGAAAGGTCTCCCCAATATTATAGGCACCTCATAGTCAACTTCGCAGTCGAGAATCATAAAATCAGCAGGCAAAATAAACTTGTCGACCCGGACTTGAACATCATCAATAATACCAAGCGGCCTTTTCATTGTCCGATCCTCCATTTGTAATCTAATGGAAGTATCTCTTGGCTGCCCAATACCTAGTTTCTTGAACACGGAATATGGCATCAAATTAATACTTGCTCCCAAATCACACAAGGCTTTTGCAAAATCGGCGCTACCAATTGGTGCATGGAATTGTAAAGGCACCGGGATCTTCAAGCTTTGGAGCCATTGAGTACACAATGGCACTCACTTGATGAGTCATTTTGATGGTCTCACAATTCATAGATCTCTTCTTAATTACCAAGTCCTTTATGAACTTGGCATATCCCGGCATTTGTTCGAGAGCTTCCACCAAGGGCATATTGATTGAAAAACTTTTCATCATCTCAATAAACTTCTTGAATTAGTTTTCATTATTTTTCTTTGCAAGCCTTTGAGGATATGGTGGAGGAGGCCTTGGCAAAGGGGCCTTGGCTTTAAGCACTACCATTTCTGGTATGTCTATCACGTGTTCCCTAGACAGGTTCACATCATTTTGAGTCTCTTCCTTGTCGTCATCAATATCGATCCTCACTTGATTATTCACATTCTCATCATTGGCTTGAATATCATCATCTTCTTGCATCACAACATCATCACTCACAATCTTCTTTGGATTAGAGGTACTTTCATCTCTACCTCTACCTCTTCTTGTGGTCACCGCCATAGGATGGCCTATATTGTTCCCACCCTTCGGGTTTACTACCGTATCACTTGGTAGTGCCCCCTTAGGGCGAATATTCAATGCTTGAGAAATTTGACCCATTTGTACTTCCAAGTTGCGACTAGAGGTAGTATGGGAGGCTATTTGGGCATCGGAGTCATCATTCATTTCCATCATTTGTTTGAACATACTCTCTATCCGCCCCATCTCATTGTTTGAAGAAATTTTCCCTTGAGACGAATATGGAGGCGGATTGTTGGGTTATTGATATATTTGGGGCCTTTGAAAGCCCGACCCCCGGTTTCCTTGATTATTATTATTCTAACCCCCTTGATTTCCATTGCCGCCCTAATTGATATTGTTGTTCCCCCAATTCTGATTGTTGTTCCCCCAATTGTTCGAGTTGTTGTTATTGCCATTGTTCGAATTCCCTTGGCCTTGGTTTCCCCAATTTTGATTGTTCCCTTGCGATCTCCGTTGTTGATTTGGAGCATTTCTCCGTTCACCTTGGTAGTTATTGGCATATAACACTTCCTCACTTTGATCATCACAAGAATCGTCTTGATTGTAACCACTACCACTTTGCTCATATTGATCTTGATTGTTTAGCACTTTTTGACCACGCTGTCTCCTCTTGTTGACCATGACATTTACCACTTCCATGGCATTTAATTTCTTTATCCCTTGAACTTGCTGAAGCTGGGCCTTTGCTAACTGATTCATAGTAGTTGTCAACTCGGCTATGGCTTGTCCGTGATCATGAAGTTCCTTGTCAAGATGGATGATATTAGGGTCACCCTAAGGAACATTTGCCTGACTCTGCCAAGCTGAGGATGTGTCAGCCATCTCATCAAGTATGTCACAAGCATCGGCATAAGGCATTTTCATAAAATTTCCCACAGCTAGCTGATTCACCACACATGGGTTGGTCATGTTGATTCCCCTGTAGAATGTCTGCTGAATCATTGTTTCAGTCATATCATTGTTTGGGCATTCCTTGACCATTGTCTGGTATCGATCCTAGATTTCATGTAGGGGTTCATTAGGTTCTTGTTTAAAGGCTAAGGTCTCATCCCTCAATGCTTCCATATGACCCGGTGAGAAAATCTTAGCTATAAACTTTTCTGCCAACTCATCCCACGTGTGTATGGAGTGGTTGGGTAGCCTCTCGAGCCAGTCCAAATCTTTCCCTCTAAGTGAAAATGGGAAAAGTCTAAATCTCAGAGCGTCCTCTGACACGTTCGTGTGGTTGCTCCCCCAGCATGTGTCTACAAAGCCCTTTAGATGCTTGTGTGAGTTCTGATGAGGAGCTCTAGTGAAGAAGCCCTTTTTTTCCCCAATAGGGTCAGTATGACATTTATAATTTGAAAATTTCCCGACGGATTCGGGGCGGGACAATTGCACTTGCGTAAACTTCATTGGGTAGCACCCGGTGTGCTGCCCGTGGAGGAGGTGGGGGAGGGTTTGGAATGTTGTCATTAGCCTGGCGGCCTATTCTTTGGACTTGAGGTTCTAGATTAACCTCATCCTCACCATTTTCATCTACCTCCTCCCCCGGAAGAACATGTCCGAGAGAATCATTATGAGCCATTTGGTACCTAAAGCGATTGATACACAAAAGTTAGAAAAACAAAAGGAAAGAAAAACAAGACACACAAATAGTTAGATAGATAGCCAACACCGTCTAACTCCCTGGCAACCACGCCAAAAGGTGATCGGGTCCAAACCTACACCACTATAGAGTAGCGAGGATGGTCGATGCAGTTTTACCGAACGAGGTCGGGATCGATTTCCGCAGGGAGTTAATTTAGCTTGGAGTAGGGTATCTAACTAATCTAGATGTGCGTGTTGTTCCTAATTGCACTTCCAAACATTGTTGCGATTGATTCTATTCTAATTTTATACTATTGTATGCTGAGTGTAAGCTAAGTACAATATTTTTGGCAAAATTTTTCAAGTGTTAAAAGGCATTAGGGAAGTAACTTCCGCCTAGGTGAGTATATAATGGGTATAAAGAATCTAGGACAAGTTTGTTATTATTGGGGTCGTGTATAACAATCACACAAAAGCGCTCACTCTATACCTCTCGCTAGTTTGAGTGACTTTGCCTGATTTGGCTTTCTCAAGCCCAAATGGGTGTTCATACAATACACGTGAAATTAGCTCGAGTCGGGTATTACTATCTCTAGGTTTAACCCTTTAATTGGGGCTATCAATCTCTTGAGTTCACCCCAATTCCTTGTTAGCCTAATTTTCCTAGACTTAGTCCCACTTTCTCAACAAGAGCCTAAGTAATAAAGGCATGAATCAGTGTTTGCAACCACTAATTCTACAATTTTAGCATGAATTAGGCTAAATATCACTAACCCATAAACAATTAAGCCCTAAAAGTCAAGACTCATTAAATACCCACACTAGGGTTGGGTCACAACCCTATCTATGGGGTCTAACTACCCATAATAATAGCAAAAATCAAAGATGAAGATGGAATATAAGCCATAATATAAAGTACAAGATGAAAATCCAAAGTTTGAAGGTAAATCTACTCTAAAATTGCCCAAAAAGGGAAAAACCAGTTGTTCCCGTGCTCTCCTCAACAAAACTTAACCCAAAATTGATAAAAGGATCTATTTATACTAGGCTGAAATTTTCGAACAAAAATGTCGTTGCGGAGGATTCACGGACGCGTAATTTTGACCGCGTCTGCGCTTGAGCTTTTGCGGCCGCGTAATAATGAGCGCGGTCCGCATTTATTTAATACTGCGCTTGGATTGGGCTTAGTTTTGTGGACCGCATAATTTCAACCGTGTTTGTGTGTGCTTCTATCATGGCCGCGTAATTTGGATGCGGACCACGTTCTTCAATTAAACCCGACTTGCAGTGATTCTGAACCTCAAGATGCACTCTCAGCGGAATTCCCTTCGTGGCCGCGCCAAAGATTTCGCGGCCGCCTCTTTCCAACATGGTCATCGATGATTTTATTATTTTCTTGGATTAAAAGTTTAACCAATGTACGTTTAACTTATTAGTTGGCTTGTCTAGCTGTAGTGTTGGGCGTCATCACGACCTATAGGTGAAATTGGGTCGTGACATGCAGGAAATGGAATATTTCAGTAATTGAGACAACTATAAATGGGAGGATACTTTCCAGCAATTCCTTCATGAATACACCAGGCAATTATTGGTTTTTGTTATAGCTACTTATGCACAAAATCATACCAAAGTCTCTTGGCAACTGATTCTCCATTTATGCTGACTACATCACAATCATATCCATCAACATGACAATCATGCTACATATGTATAACTTGAAAACTGATTCTGTGGTCTGGGAGGTTGTAGATTTAGTCTCAGTTTTTAATGCATCAGAATGGATTGTTTAAGCTGCATCTAAGAATGAGCTATTTCATAATCTAGAGTTTAAATCTGGAAAGACCATCCAAAGATAAATTCAGTTATTTGAAGTATCGGCAAATTGTGATTCTTTCAATCTATTGCTACTGTACACTACACCCTGTACCAGGTTAAATTGGTGGAGATCAAGTATGACTGGCTGTCTCTTGTTTTGTCATTTCCCAGTGATATTACCAGGTTAAAATGCTCAGGCTGGTGTTGGTCAACAAGTTACAACATCAATTCTTGGCTTGGACAGCACTCTGATATATTTACATAGACAGTTATCACATGGCCTGAGGTTGACTACTGTGTAATATTTGTGTGGTGTTAGACTGTCTCTCACTGGTATTAGCATGGTATCATGCTCATTCTGGGGGTGGTTTAACATCATACAGAACCATGGAGTCAAGCAAGCATCTCATAGAGTCCAACATGAGTTCAAAAATCCCAAGTTCACAATGCCCAAAATGCTTTGCTTTACAACTACTGGATTTAAACATACCTTACTCCTTAGGATTGCAATAAATGGCGCCTGGTGAGAGCTTTGTAGGTGCTACAACAAATTGTTGGCAACTGGTGTGTGCATTCATGGCCGTCGGTAATAATTGGACGTTTCAAATTACTAGCTTTGTATTTTCCATCTTTCATTACACTACTGCTGCATTGTATTTGGTAGCAATAGCCATTGGATTTCTTTGTCGTATTGTTTTCTTGTAGTCCACTTGAACATTTTGTAACTTTGACCCAATTTGGGATTTATATAATATATTAGCAAAAACAAAAGTGGACTTTGGGATGAGGTAAGTCTGTTGTCTAATCTTGTGAGGGGGAAATTACACCATAGGGATTAAATTGAATAATTGTTGCTAATTGCGGGGGCTACGTACACACGAGGTGACGAGAGTTCGTGCGTAGCTACTATAAATGCTAAAGTCCGGGTAGTTTAGGACTCAAAGCATGAATTACTTGTGTAAATTGTATTCCTTGATTAATTAATATTAAATGATATATATGAATATATTGTGAATTGTTAGATAAAGATATTAAAGGATGGAAATCTCATATGCTTGATTTTCTGTTTAAATCAATTAATTGTTAAAACAAATTATTCTCCTCCCGAATTTATCTCATAATAAATTTACTCTCCTTCCGGAGGTACATAAGAAAATGTCCTCCTTTCTTGTGGAGCGGACCGAACGCCTCGGCAGGATAGATGCATCTATGGATCGCGCCGCACGTCCCACAGCAGTGTATACGAAACTTTGGATTAGGTCGTACGTCCTCGGCAGAAATCGTGCTTAATAATAATAATTACACGATACTTTAATACTTATTTCAAGCTTGAGAAGCTAATTGATAAATTGGAGAATCCTTGAAATTTAATGAATTATTATTCCTGCTTATTAAGGAAATAAATTGTTATTCCTGTAAATGAGATTAATTGATAAATACGAAATTATTTTAATTTAAGGAATTTAATTAATATATTGAGAATTACTGCATTTGAAGGAATTTGATTATTTTCGCTGATTAAATAAATTATTTATAAATTCTGTAAATCATGTTGATTTAAATATTCTAGTTGTATTTCAATTATTATTATTGACCCATAGTGAGTGTCAAAGTCGGCCATCTCGTCTCTACCACTTCGAGATTAGGCTTGATACTTACTGGGTACACGTTGTTTACGTACTCATACTACACTTGTTGCACTTTTTGTGCATGACCTGAGGCAAGTACTAGTGGGGGACCTATCGTCTTACACCCACGCTATGCAGGGGCATAGCCTTTCTAAGCCGTTCTGCAGCTACTAGTGTCTCTCCTTGTATTTTTTTTTATTATTATTATTCTGTCTATTTTATTTCAGACAATATTTGAGGTTTTGTATAATCTACTAGATGCTCATTTACTTGTGACACCAGGTCTTGGCACACACATTGGTAGAATTTGGTTTTTATTATTTTTTTGGTTTTAAATTTTGTCAATATATGCTTAATTTATTAACTTGGCTTACCTAGCTGTAGTATTGGGGGGCATCACGACCTATAGGTGAAATTGGGTCGTGACAGAAACCAAGACCGAAGACATTAGCTTCGATTGACGGTTGACACTGGGTAAACCCCGAGGGAAATATTTCTAACGAAGACAAACAAATGTTTGCCACTCGATGAAATTCAATGAAGAATATTCTCCAGTATTAAATACACAATCTGTTACAGAGAATTTTGACATTCATAGTCTGTCCTTACATATTCATCAATGGCCCCCATAATTGTCATTTAAGAGGGGCTTGATCCTAGGATCTTGTTCCCTAGGTGTAGCTATAAATAATGACTTCAACAACCATTGTATGACACGAATTTTCTGACAAACTTATGCTACATATTATTTTAAAGCTCAATAATATTTTATTTATTGTCTATTGATATTATCATTATTGCCTTCGGGAGCTCTTCTCCCGGAACCAAGCTATTAGTTGTATTATCTCCATTTCAACGCTAAGTCTTGCATTTTATTTAATTTATCACTTTGGGATTAAATCGATTCGCTTGTATATAGACCACGTTACAAATTCAACTGTATCGTTTTACGAGTAAACACTAATGTTCCCAGATAAGAACTTTCTTTAAGAGCTTTGGTATCAAAACTCCATCCAAACAAATTTCCGAGACGATTAAGTTTTTCGAATCACTCTCAAACGTCTTCCATTTTCGTTTTGCCTTCTCAATTGTTATCTCTTAGCTTTTGTTTCTTTACAACAACAACAACAATCCAGTATAATCTCACTAGTGGGGTCTGGGGATGGTAGTGTGTACGCAGACCTTACCCCTACCCTGGGGTAGAGAGGTTGTTTCCAATAGACCCTCGGCATCCTTCCCTCCAAGAACTCCCCACCTTGCCCTTGGGGTGACTCGAACTCACAACCTCTTGATTGGAAGTGGAGGGTGCTTACCATCAGAGCAACCCACCTTGTCAATCTACCATGAATTTGCGAAAACCTATTTTGGAAAAGAATTTCAAACTTATCCAAAAATATTCACAAGCAAACATCTCTAAACAGATTGTTTTTCCGGTAACGGAAAATTGAGGTGAAATTATCTAATAATATTCACTTAATTTTTTTAAAATTCTATACTCATTGATATGGGTACACGCTCAAAGCACCTGTCCTAAGACCAGATAAACGGTGATGTAATACTGTATTCGTGGTTCGATTTGGTTCCATTTTCATACAAAAAGAAAAATTGACTTTTTTTGCCCTCCCCCCTTTTTATTTGCACATTAATTCAAGTCAGTCAATCAATGAATGAGCGAGAGCTACCCATATTTTTTTTGTAAGCCAATCTATCTTTAGCACGCAATATTTGAACAAATGGGCAAACTCGTGATTTATTAAAATATTCTTATATGAGAAATTTTCTCGGTCGTACATGATAATTGTTTCCTTTCATTATTTTAATGATGAACTTATATTCATATGTACGTTCAAGCTTAACCAAACTTTAGTAATTAAAACGAATAAACATATAACTCCTAAAAACTTTCAATATAGGATGCAAATTCGATGCAAAACCTAAATGACATATTTTTAGGAGTTGTCAATAACAGTGTTTTAGGCACTTGCAAAATGCCCTGGGGCTCATGTATGGGGCTTAGTTCTGTGAGGCTTATGCCCCAAGCGTCCGACTGTGCGCCCTAAACACGCCTAACGCCCAACGCCCGGGGCTCGCCTAACAGTTCTAACGCAATCACGTGTCAAATTTCCTAATTAATATCGTTGACCTTCAAAATTCTTTAACAAATTAATGATAAAACTTCTATTCATCGATAGAGATATGAAGATTGAGTATAACTCTAATAATGAGACATAGTATTACGAATTTATATCTTCACTTGTTATTGGTCGTGTCTTAGTTCATTTGTCCCTCCTTGTTATACACTTTTATTAATTTGATATCTTAAACTAATTTATATTTATTCATGAAGGAGTAATATTTTAATTATCGTAGTAATAAGATTTTATAAATTATTTACTTTTAGGAGGGTAAAATATGGAGTTTGATCATTTTTTTTAAAGAAATTGTAAGTTTTTAATTATTTAAAAATTAAAGACGTTATACGTGATTTGTATGCATTAGTTATACTTAAGAATCATGCTAGATATTTATATATATATATATATATATTTCACATATTTATAGTTTTCTTCAATTTTTATGCAATTTTACATGTTTATAAATATTTACTATCATTATATTATTTTATAAAATATTAAAAATTAAATACCTATGGAGCTTACGCCCCGTGCCTCGGGGCTTATGCCTCGCTGAGGCATATGTAAAATGCCCGCCTTACGCCCCACGCCTTTTAAAATACTGGTATATATATACAGAGAGAGAGAAAATATTAAACCTAGTGTTTTAGCTCGTAAAAATAAAAGAACAAAGAAATTGAAGTATTTTGAACAACAAAAGTGACCGTACGCGTTAGAATCCAGCATTTACATAAGCAAAAACGAGTCCTCTATAATAATCATATTAAATGTTACATCCCAAGTAAGGATAACAAATATGTCTAGACAAAGAAAAAACTATATTAAATTTCAATTATCTTGGAAAAGTACTATTTATATGGAGGTTAAGTTCAATTTTTCGATTTTTTGTAAGGCCTCTGCGTACAAAATAGGCTATCTGTATAATTATCACATGGGCCATGCATATATGAATTGAAGGTAAAAATTGCACGGGGCGCTCTATTTGGTCACCCCCATTTAATTTATATTCACTTTTTAAAAAAGTTTTAGCTTGTACTCGCTTTTTAAACAACTTTAGGCATTTTTCTCATCCTCCTTCTCCTCCTTCGTTTTCTTCTTCTTCTTCTTCTTCTTTTCGGGTGACAATGATTTTATATGATGGTTATGAAAATATTTTAATGTAGTTTATGATGTTTTACAATGGTGAGCTATTATGCCGCATTATTTTTTGCTATTGCTTAAGGTTTCTTCTTATTCTTTTTCTTAATTGCAAAATGGGTTCATTAGATTTATTGTTGTTTTGACAAATTGATGATTGAAGTTTGTTCCTGATGATATATGGAGGTTATGTTTCAAATTTGAGATCATTTGAAGTAGATTTGGGTATTAAATCGTAAATTTGATTGTTATAATTCGAAGAACAAATTTCTGTTTCTGGGCAATTTGTAATTCAGACCTATTTGACCTTAAGTGCATAAAAATGTTGGTTGAACTTCAAACCTTTTGGTCTTAAGTGCATCTGAAGTGCAATTTTTCACTTCAGAATTATTGGCCTTAACTGTAGCAAAACGTTTGTTGCACTTCAGACTTTTTGGCCTTAAGTGCATCTGAAGTGCAATTTTTCACTTCAGACTTATTGGCCTTAAATATAGCAAAACGTTTGTTGCACTTCAGACCTTTGGCCTAAAGTGCATCTAAAGTGTAATTTTTCACTTCAGACTTATTGGCCTTTAAGTGTAGCAAAACGTTTGTTGCACTTCAGACCTTTTGGCCTTAAGTGCATCTGAAGTGCAATTTTTCACTTCAAACTTATTGGCCTCAAGTGCATGAAACCATTGGTTACACTTCATACCTATTGGCCTTAAGTGCATCTGAAGTGCAAATTTTTACTTTAGACTTATTGGCCTTAAGTGAATGAAAACATTTGTTGCACTTTAGACTTTTTGGCCTTAAGTGAATCTGAAGTGCAATTTTTCACTTCAGATTTATTGATGCATCTGAAGTACATTTTTTCACTTCAGACTTATTAGCCGTAAGTGCATGAAACCATTAGTTGCACTTCAGATCTATTGGCCTTATGTGCATTTGAAGTGTAATTTTTTCACTTCAGACTAAATTTTTTTTAACTTCAGACCCGATAAGTCTGAAATTGATCGTAAAGTGGGTACGCTTGCAAACGTTTTTGCAAAGTGGGTATAGGTTTCAATTATGACCCCAAAATTGGGTATAGATGCAAAAATTTACCCGCAGTAAATATGAAATTTTAGGATGAAATACATTATTGATCAAATAGCATTCTAGTATTACTAGATGTCCTTTACTTTCTGTTAGATAACCTTTTTATTTATTCATTTTTTAAGATTATAAGATTTTTAAGGATTATTTGAGTGAAAAAAAAAGAAGAAAGAAAAATGAATGAGCCATAGATCTCTTATAGGACACAAACAAATTTTTATACAATTCAAATTTACAGGAATAAACTATAGCACCGTTTCACCTAATCCAAATTCTCAGATGTTAATTAGAAATGCTAATTAGAGCCTAATTTATTTACTTGAAGCAACTGGCTCACTTTTGGTATCTCCAGCATTTGTAAGAGAAGAAGCATTTCCTCCTTCAACTTTTCCCCATTCTGCATTCTTCTCAAGCTCCTTGGCAGTGTCATAAGAAGCATGCAACCCCAAGAGCACATAATATACCAACAAAAAGACAGTCCAAACGGCGAACCGTATAAAAGAATCCTTATCCATGGAAGCTAGAAGAAAGAAATTAATGGCAATGGATGCAGATGGTATCCATGGTACCAAAGGTACACCCCATACCTTTGGACTCCTAGCTTTTGGCACCAAAATTGATATTCCAGCAGTTGCCAAGAACCATATTGGTAATGTGACACAATATCCTTTCCAATCATCTGTAACACCCCAAATAGTAGCAGTGCCAATAGATGATGCCACAATGAGTGCAAGAAACGCGAGGAGCTTGTTTCTATTCTCTTTAGTGGTCACGTTACTGACATAGTAACGCCGAACAAGAAGAGCAAGTGCCACAAGAATGAAGATAAAGAGTGTGGATATAGACAAAAGGTTTGAAAGAATATCAAGACTTGTAAATAATGCAAGAAGTGCACTAGATGTCATCATGAATATAGTGGCATTGGCTGGTGTTCCAGATTTTGCATTTACATAAGAAAACCAAGGGGGCATCATGTGAGTTCTGGAAATGTGCGTTAGATAACGAGCTTGGCCTACACAGTTCACTAGCAAAACAGAGGTCATCCCTTTTAACGCACCTGCAGCAACCACATACTTTCCCCAGCCTAAACCAACAGCTTCAAATGCAACTGAAAACGGGGCGTTGACATCGATATTCTTGTACGATTGCATAAGACAGAGAACAGAAGCCAATGCACAATACAACACAGTGGTCAATAAAACAGAACCAACTAGGCCAATAGGGATGTCCCTAGCAGGATTCTTGGTTTCCTCGGCCATAGTTGAAACAGCATCAAAACCAGTATAAGCGAAAAACAACACAGCCGATGCTTTGAATACACCACGAGGACCAAATGGCATAAAGGGGGTGAAGTTTTTGGTATCCGCATGGATTAAACCAGCAACAATGATGAAGAGGAGGATTAGGACATGAACAACTGATGCAATATAGTTGATCCTAGAAGAAGCTTTGGTGCTATTACATGCAATGATGGAAATTATAAAGCAAACACCGATGGCTATCAGATCAAGGCGATTGTAGCCTTCTGCTAGAGAATTTACCACGATCCGGAAATCGTCAGGTTGGCGGCCACAAAGAGTGGCGAAATAGGAAGTCCATGAGCGAGCCATTGCGGCTGAACCAATCACATATTCAAGAAGTATGTTACCAGCTGCTATAAATGCTACAAAGTCACCGAGCTCCACCCTTAAGTAAGCAAATGAACCACCTATCAAAGATGTTAAACCTTTTGTATGAGAATTTTGTTCATAAACTTAATTGACAAAACGAAAGCATTTGAGCATAAGAAGGGGAAAAATTGCATATTTATGACACGAGTTGGAGAAATCATGGTCAACAAATCAAGAAGAAGATAAGAATAGAAAAAATAGTGTTCTCTAATCAATGAATGAAGGCACATATCCCTTCCATTTCTTTTCTTCCCATTCTCTCAATCTCGAGGTACCTTCCTCAAAATTGCACATAATGTCAGAAAAGAGTTATAAGATTGGTGCTCAAACACTCTCCCCTGCCCATATCGTGGTTCGTGGCTACAATACCAGTATACAGGTGAAATGCTTGTCTTTTAACTACAACTCTGTACAGTTCTGAAATTTTTGACTTGTTTGCTGCAAAAATTCTAATGAGAGTGAGTGTGGAAGTGTATGTACAAATATGCACATGTGTGATTGTTCAGAATAAAACTGGAGATATTGTTTTTCAAAGTGTCTTTGGAGATGATCATGAAAACTGCATGTCAACATATCCAGAAAAGAAGCTACATCCAACCTCAACGGGGCGAGTACTAATACAAGATCTTAAATTGGCAAAAGAAAACGAACACAAAGAGTTGAAGGTGGACACGGATTGTCTACTTACTGTGGAACCTATCACAGAAAAGCATCCCTTTAGGACAGTTATTGATGATTGCAGATTTTTGCTACAAGCCAATGTGGTCACTATTAAGCATGTTTGGAGGGAGACAAGACAAAAATATACATGAAGATTGGTTAGTCAATGATAATGCACTTCAGGAAATTAAGTTTATTCTCATTAGTTCACCTAACTTACCAAAGGTTATAAGAACTTATAGTTAATTTTCTTCATTCGTGGTTTTAGGATACTTTCAACTATCATAAAAACTTGTTATGAAATCAAGGAGAGGGATCATCCCACAGTCCTCCCTGCCCACAGCTCATAAATCATTAAGCACCAATTTACCAGAATAAAAGGTAAGATAAACGAGTGTCAAAAGGATATGGACAAAGTCTAATCAAAAGGTATTGAAGATGGATATCTCTCATCAAGAGCTTTAATTTACTAATGTACCTTAAAAAATGGATTTACTTAAATACATACATGATAGTGCAAAGAATTTTTACAGAATCAATGTATTTTAAGCTATTATAGCAGATAATCTGTCTTATTTTCCAAGTTACTAATCCTGCCTTTTTATCTTTGATGACCTGATAAAGTAAATATTCTTTTACTAGTTAGTAAAATACAGATATGTAGGTGACTTTACATACCTGCCACTGGAATCTCCACAGCAAACTCAGTGTAGCAAAATACAGCTAACATAGCTGAGACCCCAGAAATAACATAAGCTAGGACAACTGCTGGACCAGCATCAGTACGAGCTTCAAGACCAGTAAGAACAAATATTCCAGCACCAACAAGTGCACCTAACCCAAACCACATGAGATCCCACCAATTCAAGCTCCTCTTCATTTGGTTAACACTTCTTGCCTTGGCATCCATCTCTTCTTGCTCATCAGAACGTGTCACAACTCGATCATAAAGCCGAGCTGGTGTATTACTCAATGCATTTACATAATTTCCCCAGCTCTTGAATGATTCCTCTGGCAGAAAATCATCCTTTGAAAGTGTACATCCTCTTCTTCTTATTCCTCCAGCAGTCGAAGATCCGTGTCCTTCTTCCCCTACCCCCATTTTCTATCCCTGCATTTCCAAGTCTATTTAAGTTATATACTGGCAGTTTCAAATTTTCTTGCATGATTGGGTTAGTTTAACATATGATAACATGTTAGTCACACCATTTTTATCAGGTTATCTATTAATGCTTATAAACAAGATTTGCCAATAATTACCTTACAATTGACTTATTGTCTAAATCTTTTTTTCCATTGATTGTGTACATAATAAGGACTCTTTCCAAACATAAAGTGGAAGATCATGGAGATGACATTGCATTTGATAAAAGGAAAAGAAATGTTGAAGCAAATTGATAACTAACCATGTATTACCATATCTCTTCTTGTTGAGAGTAAATCGAAGTTTTTAAACGCCTATACCATGTTATGTATAGCAAATTCAAGAAGGCACCATCTAATCAGCAATTAACAAAATTAATTTTCTCATTATCTCATGTTCAATAAATTCCTAATAAAAGCAATTCCCACCCTCCCCAAAAAAAAAAAAAAAAAAAAAAAACCGTATTCAATTGCAAGTAGAATTTAACCATATCACATTTCACGTAAGGCACAACAAACATGCAACATTAACCACCAATTGGTGTACTTTGTGAGATTGTCGGGATCCCTCCATTCTTAATTAGAGGTTTCGAATTCAAACTCTAGAAAATCCAAACTGGTCGAGCAAGTGAGGTTCAATGGTTAAAGCATTTCACAAAGGCACAGCCATGCAACATTTCAGCACATAACAAGAAAAGAATTTAACGGTAAAGCATTTCATAAAGGCACAACCATGCAACATTTCAGCACATAACAAGTAAGAAGAAAATTTTCGTATAATGCTACAACTGAGGTCTACCGGTGGAGACCGCCGGTGGAGGAGGATGAGCAGGTCTCCGATGAGCAGCGGCAGGTTAGTAGGATTACTGTATATAGAGAGAGAGAGAAGAAAATGTTGGCGGCTTTCAGTGGACGTAGAAAAAGGATCTTACACTTATAACCAACCAAGTGCACAATACTATTGACAGTTTTGCAATATGTTGAAAAAAGAGAAAATGGTGGAGAGCCACAGAGTAATTAACGGTGATATCAATGGAGACTATTAACTACATAAACCGTTTTAGCGAGCAGTTTCTTTTTCTTGAAGTTTTACTTGATGTAAGCTCATGGATCTTTAAAATTGTTAATCTATAAATTAATAATTAATAATATAGCATAATAACACAAAAAATATAAAAGCTATATTAAAAGTTTAAGAAAGTTAAAAAAGATTAAAAAAAACTCATAGAAAATTTAAAATCTAGCATGTTTTACGAGTACTAACTTTAAAGTATGCGCATTGCGTGTGTACCCCGTATTGATGAATTTAAATATGGGAAAAATTAAACGAATATTATTAACTATGTAATTGAGTTATAAAACATAAATTTTAAAAGGTACAAGTTATCTTGAATTATAACCATTCAGCCTATTTAGCCAACTTAATAAAAGAAAAATTTATGTCACACGAGTATTTTAATGTCTTCCTATAATTTTGACATATGAGTTGTTCATTTACTTTAGTATATCAGATAGAATAGAACAATATGTTGACTTGTATTCAAATATCATGCAACAATATTTTGTTCTCATAACCTTAAAAAAATATTTGCTCAAGTACCTAATATGAAATTCATCTTATTCCTATTGAACTCAAATTGGAAAAATATGAAAAACAATAAGAGATTTATATTTATAGGTTTAGTTATCATACGAAGAATTTTGTTAGATTGGTAATATTTAAATCCAACAAAATTTATTCTAGGAAGAAAGATAATGATAAAAGTTAAATTTTGTTTAAAACATTATTTATATTATTAGAATACTTAAAATAAGTTAAATTAATTACATTGCTCGGGTGCAAACCTAGAATCAGTAGACAACTCTTAAATAGAATTAAAATTTGAGATTACAATTAATCTATAGTATATTAAAGCACGAAACCACTTAACAAAATGTCGTTCATCTTTTTTACCCTTTAAAAATAGGTTTCACATTGGACAAACTTGTAATTGTAAATTTACTTATTTTCTTAATACTTAGGACTTTAAAATCTACTAAATTTTATTTATTAAATTCTTCCTTATTTGAACTACGTAGAAACTCCTAACATTTAGAAATCTAAAGTTGAATAAAATTTCACTTATGTAATTTTTTCCTTATTTCAATTTTGTAACTATAATGAAAGCGTTTTTTAAAAAAAAAGTTTATCTTCATTTTAATTTTATGTAGAATAAACCACGTAAGAATATCATCAATGTCACGATCCAAAATTTAACTAGTCGTGATGGCACCTACCCTGACCCGCTAGGTAAGCCTAATAACAGTCGATACAGTTCTAATAAAATAAAAGTGATCAATAAATGATATAACTGAATTCCAAACAATATCCCAAGGACTAGTAGTACAAGTCATGAGCTACTAAGATTGGATTTTTGCAAAAACTGATATGAAATAAATACAACTTCTATTTGAAATATACATAAATATAATTCAACTCTAAAACTACCTAGGGACAGGTGGTAGCTAAATTCGGAAGGGAGGTACATCTTCAATGTCAGCTCCAAAATTTGCACGTAAGGTGCAGAAGTGTAGTATGAGTACAACCGACCCCATATACTTAGTAAGTATCTTGACTAACCTCGATGAACTTGTGACGATACTTTTTAATTAAAAGATACTCATTGATATAACATGTGCAGTAGAATTACAATAGAAACAATAGTAGAACATAATAGAGAGGAGTACAAAAACAAATATGTGAAGCAGTAAATGATTACTAGAAGCAATTACAGTAAATATTTCTCAAAATCACAACCAATCCTTTCCTTAAAGTGATGACCACTAAACTATAGTAGATAATCCAGAACTTTTATAGTGTGAGAAATGTACTCAAGATATCAAATCAAATGGCACAGCAACACCCTTCGTGCATTTGTCTCATCCTTACGGAGCATACGTATAACAGTACCAACCATGTGAAAGAAATGCCAATAACAGTAACGACAAAGTGGGAGATACACAGATAGTAATAATGAACAAGGCATTGCATATGGACAATGATAAAATAGGTAGAAGGCGTAGAAGTAATGATAGCAATTAAAATAGAAGAACATAAATTTCACTAACTAACATGGTAGAATACTTAGATGTAGATATATAATGATCCGACCAGTCATTTTGAGCACTAGCATTCCTTTCAGCTATTTGTAGTCTTGATTAGCTCCATATGATGTATTATGACTTGTGTGAATCGTCGGTTTTGGTTTCAGGTTATTCGTAATTGATTTGAAAGAATGATTCTCAACTAGGGAACTTTAAGTTGGAAGAGCTGACCAAGTTTGACTTTTGAGTATTTGACCTCGGATCAGAGTTTTGATAATTTCATTAGGTCCGGATGATGATTTTGGACTTGAGCGTATTCCTATATTTGCATTTGAATATTTCTAGAAGGTTTCAGCACTAATTGGCAGAAATTAGAAATGTGAAGGTTTGAAATGTTCATAAGATTGACCGAGAGTTGACTTTGATGATATCGGGTTCATATCGTGGTTATGGGAGAAGGAATAGCTTTATTATATCATTTAGGACTTGTGTGCAAAATTTGAGTTCATTCCGAATTGATTTGATATGGTTCGGCACGAGTTTTAGAAGTTGAAATTTCAAAAGTTTATTTAGTTCGATTTGAGGTGCGATTCGTAGTTTTGATATTGTTATGCGTGATTTGAGGCCTCGAGTAGGTTCGTATTATGTTATGGGACTTGTTGGAATGTTCGGACGGGGTCCCGAGGGGCCCGAGTGAGTTTCGGATGAGTTTCATATCATTTCCATGTTCTTTGGCACTGCTAATTTCTAGTGTTTCAGGCCTTAATCTCGATCGCGAAGACTGGGTCGTGATCGCGTAGTGTATTATGGGAGCTGGTCTTTTTCTTTCTTCACATTCGTGACTGTTCAAACGCATTTACATATCTTTAGAGTCTTGAGCATCGCATTCGCAATGGTCAGCCAACGTTCGCGTAGAGCTGAGTTGAGAAGCTGGGGCCAGATTTTCTTCTTCGCGTTCACATTGGTCTGGTCGCGATCGTGTAGTGCAGGTGCATGTGGTCATCGCGTTCGCATGTGATTTTTCGCGAATGCGTAGGGTATTTTTGGGAGTTTCTGAGTTTGTTCTTCGCGATCACGAAGAATGTCTCGCGATCGCATAGGGTATTTGTGTCCAGCGATTATAAGTACTCTATTTTGGGGGTTTCAGCCATTTTTGCATATTTGGAGCTATGGAGTTCAGATTGAGACAAGTTTTGAAGTAATTATCACCACATGAACTGGGGTAAGTATTCTACACTAGGTTTTGATTATATTTCGTGAATCTATATTTATTTTTTGGTAATTAGATTATGAATTTTAAAGAGAAATTTTGGGGGTTTTGTCTAAAATTTCATAAAGTGAATTTTTGAGTTTTGAACATCGATTCGGAGTCAGATTTAAGTAAAACTATTATGGTTAGACTTGTAGTTTAATGGGTTGTCGGATTTTATAAGTTTTGTTGGGTTCCAAGGTGTGGGTCCGGATTTGACTTTTTTGGTTGACTTTGGGCTTTTGATTAAAGATTCCACCTTTATCAATTGGGTTTATTTTCTTTGGCACTATTTGATTTTCTTGGGTTGCTTTTGGCTAGTTTTGAGCTGTTCGGAGGTTGGTACGCACATGATGGCATTTTTTTAGCATCGTTCGGCTTGCTCAGTATTGGATTTGGCTTTTCCGAGGTAAGTAACACTTCTAAACTTGGTGTTGATGGTATGAACCCCTGGATATGCATGTTATGTGTTGGTGTTGAGGTGACGCACATACTAGGTGACGGACGTGTGGGCGTGCGCTGTGTGAATTATGACTCGATTCATTCTGTGGTATTGTGTAGTGAACTAATCTTGTTTTTATTCATGAAATTTCTACGTGCTAGAGTAATTGAGCTGTGATCCATGTTAGAAACCATGTCTAGGCTATATGTTTATCCTGTTGGGACCCACTGAGGTCATTTCTGATGTTGAGTTATTTGCTTACATTGCAATTACATACTCAGTCATACTCATTCATTTACATATCATATCTCAGTCTCTGTTGCCTTTTATTGATACATCATATAATCATTTTGGGGCTGATTTTCATGACATTGTGAGTCCGAGAGACTGGAGAGAATGATGACTGAGTGAGGCCGATGGCCTGATAGTGAGGATATTTATGGGATTGGCTGCACGTCACAACAAGATTTATTGATTCATGCCATGACTGGCTTATATTAGCCCTTGGGCAGGATCCACCCCTCCGGAGTCTGACTTACCAGTAGTGAGCACAGGTACCTACTGAGTGTGAGTACCGAGCGTGAGTACGAGTGTCGAGCGCGACTGCGAGTGCCGAGTGCCGAGTGCGAGTGCTGAGTGACTGGGAGGACTGAGCGAATTGATACTCTGAGAGTATGCATATGATTTTATCACTGCGTTGCATTACAGTTGGCATGCATACTTGGCATGTAAGCATTGAGATGCATTTCCTCGTGATGTACAGTATAGTGACATTCATGACATTCACATGCACATTGACATATAGGCGTAGAGATGTACTTTCCTCATGCCATCTGATAAGGAGACTTCTTATCTGTTGTTAAAAGTTTTTTGCAAAAATTACTGTTTTCAAATTTACTCATATTTTGGTGATTTTGGTGAAAGATTTGGGTTTTACTGTTATACTTGAAAAGCATGCCTATTTTTCCGGAACTGTGAATGAGCTGAGCATTATATTGTTTGAGTTATTACTTGTACTGTCATCATGATATTTTTAAGAGTTGTTCTTGGCTGTTGGTGTTGGACTCTAATCGTTTGTCCAAGCTCGTCACTTTGTTCTTGGCTGTTGGTGTTGGACTCTAATCGTTTGTCCAAGCTCGTCACTACTTTCAACCTAAGGTTAGGCTTGTTATTTATTGAGTAAATGGGGTCAGTTGTACTCATAATACACTTCTGCACCTTGCATGCAGATTTTGGATGATGATGCTGCTGTGTATAGCGGGAGCTGGGATTGAAGATGTACCTGCGTTCCGGTCATAGCTGCCTCTTGTTCTTGGTAGCTTTAGAATTTTTAATATGTTCATGTATATTTCAAACAGACGATGTATTTATTTCATACCAGCTTTGTAAACTCTAAATCTTAGAAGCTCATGACTTGTACTACCAGTCCTTGGGATTTTGTATAAAAGCTCAGTTATTTCATCATTTATTTTCTCATTGAATTGGATTGTTATTAATTGGCTTACCTAGCAGGTTGGGTTAGGTTCCATCACGACTAGTTGAGTTTTGGTCGTGACAAGATATAACAAACAAGAGGGAAAGCATGATCTTTATAAACTAAACAAATAGAAGGCATGAATAACTAATATGGTAGAAGGCTTAGATGTGGAAATAACAAACAAGAGGGAAAGTATGATCTTTATAAGCTAAACAAATAGACTAAGGCGCGAATAATCATGTAACCCTCACAACCCGTCATAGAATAAGAGAGAAACACATAACATAGACCAAGGAACAAATAAGATCCATTCCGCCCAATGATATACCTGCGGAAATAGTTGTGCAAGAGCAAGCAAATCCGACCCAATAGAGAATACACATTCTCATTAGGCTCACAAACAATCCTCAAACCAAATTCCGATTATTCTAAAACAGGTAAATAACCTTCCAAAAGTCCATAACAACCTTTCCATAACACATACCATTCAATTATCCAATCTTCGACATTTCTTCACAATTCTCAATCAAGGAATAGTCTGCCTACGAGAACTTCCAGTCTCTGAACCTCATGAATACCAGAATATCCGTATCCGATCTCAACACCTCTACTCAAATAGCTGATACGTCACTCGTACACCATCATCTTATAGAAAATACCCACCTACATCTTCTGCTCCATATAGCAAAACCTGAACCTCAATAGCTCAAAACTAAGCGATCACCGTAATATTAGTCAAGCATACGCAGGTCAAAACACAAGGCGCCTTCTAACATGCACACCCTTCCCAAGCGATACCAAATAGTGCCAGCATTCTCTTAAACATCTGAAATCGTCTATGCCATCTAAAACTTATGATCTTCCCTTTAAAACTAAACTGCAACCTGAATACGAAAACCTCATAATCAACTCTGAATCGCAATGGAAACAATACTAGAACATAACATAGAGGAGTACAAGAACAAATATGCGAATCAGTAAATGATTACTAGAAAACATTATGGTCAATATTTCTCAATATCACAACCAATCCTTTCCTTAAAGCGATGGCCATCAAACTACGGTAGAAAATCCAGAACTTTCATAGTGTGAGAAATGTACTCAAGATATCAAATCAAATGGCACAACAACACCCTTCGTGCATTTGTCTCATCCTTACCGAGCATATGTATAACTGTGCCAACCATGTGAAAGAAATGCCAACAACAGTAACGACAAAGTGGGATATACATAGGTAGTAATAACAAACAAGGTAGTGCATATGGACAACGATAATAGACTAGGTAATAGAAGTAATGATTCTACTCCAATTGCATTCATCAGTCGAATGAGATTGAGAATAGAAAGGAAGCCGGGAGGAAGATAGCAACTAAGGTAGAAGAACATAAATTTCACTAACTAACATGGTAGAAGGCTTAGATGTAGATATAACAAACAAGAGGGAAAGCATGATCTTTATAAAATAAACAAATAGAAAGAATGAATAATTAACATGGTAGAAGGCTTAGATGGACAAATAACAAACAAGAGGGAAAGCATGATCTTTATAAGTTAAACAAATAGAAGGCATGCATAACTGACATGGTAGAAGGCTTATACAAAAGTGCAACAAATGAGATACGACATAGATATAGATATGACAAACAAGAAGGAAAGCCTAATGTTTACAAGTTAAATGGGTAGAAGGCATGGATAATACAACAACAATTGAGGTAGAGGACAAAGATAGAACAACAACGACAAGTCACATAGAAAACATAGGTGAAACAGTAACAACTCAAGATAAAGGCATGAATGTATACACAATGAAAAGATATCACAATATAATGCATGTCTCTCGTCCTCGCTTGCACAGAAACACCCTTCGTGCCATGAAAACATGATAATATAAATATAATGTCACAGCATCACCCTTCGTGCTTTTACTCTTATCCTCACATGATAAGGTAAATGTCATGACCCCAATTTTCTTCCGTAGGATATCGTGATGGCATCTAGTCTCTAAGACTAGGTAAGCCTAACAAACATACATAAATAACTGAAATGATAAATATAAGTCTTAAAACTCAGCAACTATAATAAATAAACTCTGCGACTCAGTATATACAACTACTGAGACCTTGTGAATACAAGTCACACGCTCTAAATAGAAGTATTGCATGATCCTATACATCAATATCAATAAAAAGATATATAAGGAAAATAGAATAGTCAAGGTAGAGGGGGACTCCGAGGTCTGCGGACGCCGGTAGGTATAACTTGAAGCCTCCGAAGCTAAACTCTCGCTAATGCCTGGGCTGGTATAAGGTACCTGGATCTGCACCAAAAGATGTGCGAAAGCAGAGCATGAGTACACCACAACATACCTAGTAAGTTCCAAGCCTAACCTCGGTAGAGTAGTGACGAGGTCAGGTCAGGGCCCTACCAGGATAAATAAAAAGACTGAACAAGTGTAAGGCAATGTAATAATGACAGTAATGAAATTGAAACAACAATTAGCATATCAATATTAGCTACACAGAACTAAGCAATTAGTGAAACACAAACAAAATAATTAATAATATGCTAAGGAAACAACAACCAAAGACAAGTGCAACAATGAAGAAATACCAACAAGCATCACTACCGAGGTACTACCTCGTAGCCACAAATCATAAGAATAAGTCACAATCTTTCCTTATATCACCCCGGGAACCTTTACATTTAGTTTTGAAAATCATTTTTTCCTAAATAGCACCCCGCATTTTAGCCCATCTTATCAAACCCCATGACTTTTTGTAGTTCCCATACTAGCCACGCGTATTAAGCCCACCTTATCTCACCGCTTGCATTTCAACCCCAAAACCTTATACCACCACATGCGTATCAATATCACAACATATTACAAATCGCACCTCAAATGCTCAATATTACAACTTGCCAAGAGAAATTAACAAGAACAATATTTTCACAATAAGGAGCCCACATCTCAATCACAATGTGGAAAAAGTCTCAACAATAACAATTGGAAGTGAATAACTCAACAAAATGATATTGCACAACTTAACACTTTGCCTCAATAAGAATCACGGCCTTTGTAACCTAATACGAATTTCAACAACAAGATATTCCAAGAGTGACAACTTAAAGTAAAGAGTTCAACAGTTAATTATGAATACGGAATAAAGGAAACTAGAATTTCAACTAAACATGTAAAGCAATTAGCAAGTAAGGGATAAGACAAGTAGACATGTGAAATTAGACTAGAAATAATGATTACAACATGTTAAGGTAACTCAAGTAAGGCATGAAAGCAATCTACAGAGCTAAAATCGGTAATTTCCATATTTAACCCGTGTAAACACTCGTCACCTTGCGTACACGACTTTAACATATCACAATTATCACAACCAACACAAATTCTAAGGGGTAATTCCCCCACACAAGGTTAGGCAAGTCATTTACCTCAAATCCCGCTAACTCAATCAACTAGTAGGCCTTTTCCTCGGTTATCCAACTCTGAATAGCTCGAATCTAACCAAAACAACTTCATACCATAAATATAAACTATAGGAAGTTAATTCAAATAATAAAATTACGATCTTCAAAAAGAAATAAAAAGTCAAAACAAAATCAACCTCGGCCTGTGTCTCAGAACCCTACCAAAATGACAAAATCCAAATACCCATTCGATATCGAGTCGAATCATACAAGAATTACTCAAATTCGACCTCAAATCGCCTTTCAAAACCACAAATTTAAGTCTAAGAAATTTTCACACTTTTTCCCCAATTTTCCAACTCAACCCACTAATTACATGACAAAAATAGTAATAGATTCATATAATTTAGCCAAAACCGAGTTAGAAATTCTTACCCTAATTTTCTCTTTGAAAATATCTTGAAAAACAACCTAACACCGAGCTCTCTAAGTCCAAAATGGGGAAAATGATATAAACCCTCGATTTTGAAACATAAATTCTACCCAGATATTATTTTTCTTCGTGATCGCCGGAATTGCTTCGCGATTGCGAAACACAAATACAAAGGCTGCCAAATTAACACTACGCGAATGCAAAAGTCCACTCGTGAATGCGACACACTGCCTCCTAAAACTACGAGATCGCGGTCCACTTCACGTGATCGCAATGAAAAATCACGCATGGACCTATAGCCTCCTCTTCCTTCTTCGCGGACACGACCTCCTTCACACGTTTGCGATGCACTGAAAGCCAACCTTACGCGATCGCAAACCTCTTCTCGCGATCGCATAGAGCAAATTTTCTCCAATGCCAAACTACTCTTCGCGATCGCATTAACCCACTCGTGATCGCGTATAGGGAAGCCAGCAGCAACAGATACAACAGTCTTCAATGTTCTAAAATATGCCTAACATGGTCTGAATTACACCCGAGGCCTCCAGGACCTCAACCAAAGATACCAACATGTCCCAAATCATCATACGAACACGATCGAAGCGTCAAATCATATCAAACAACACTAGAACAATGAATCGCGCATCGATTCAAGCATAAGGAACTTATGAACTTCCGAATTTCAAAACTAATGCCGATTCATATTAAAACAACTCCGATTGACTTCACATTTTGCAAACAAGTCATAAATGACATGCCAGACCTATTCCAACTTCTGGAATCAAATTCTGACCCTGATTTTAATAAAGTCAACTCCCAGTCAAATTTCCAAATCTTCCAAACTTTCAACTTTGCAACTTTCGTCAATTCACGCCGAAACGACCTACGGACCTCCAAATCAACATCCGGACACTCTCTTAAGTCTAAAATCATCGCTATTGGAACCGTCAAAACTCTATTCCGGAGCCGTCTACATAAAAGTCAAACTACCGTTATCTCTTTCAACTTAAGCCTCCAACTTAGGGACTATGTATCCCATTTCACTCCGACACTCTCCCAAACCCAAAACCAAGAACTCCGGCAAGTCACATAACCATAATATAACATAGAGAAAGCATTAATTAGGGGATCAGGGCTAAAATACTCAAAATGACCGGATGGGTTGTTACATCCACCCCTTCTTAAAACAAATGTTTGTCCTCGAATGAGTATAGAAACATACCTGAAGTGGTGAAAAGATGAGGATAACGGCTACACATATCATGCTTGGTCTCCCAAGTCGCCTCCTCGATTGGTTGATCCCTCCACTAAACCTTCACTAAAGTAATGTTCTTCGACCTCAAATTTTGAACCTGCTCGTCAAAAAGTGCCACAAGCTCCTCAACATAAGACAAATCCTTGTCCAACTAGACTGATCTGAAATCCAACACATGAGACGGATCGCCGTGATACTTCCGGAGCATAGAAATATGAAATACTGGATGAATTGCAGCTAGACTCGGTGGTAGTGCAAGCCTGTAGGCCACCTCTCCAATTCTCTCAAGTATCTCAAAAGGTCTGATGCACCTAAAGCTTAACTTGTCCTTCTTAACGAATCTCATAAAACTCTTCATTGGCAAAACCCGAAGCAATACCCACTCCCCAACCATGAATGCAACGTCGCGAACCTTCCAATCTGCATAACTCATCTATCTAGATTGGGCTGTATGAAGTTAATCTTGAATCAATTTAGCCTTTTCCAAAGCATCCTGAACCAAGTCTGTACCCAATAACCTAGCCTCATCCGGCTCAAACCAACCCACCGGAGACTGACACCGCCTCCCATATAAGGCCTCAAACAGAGCCATCTGAATGCTCTACTCGTAGGTGTTATTGTAGGCAAACACCGCAAGCGGCAATAACTGATCCGAAGAACCCCTAAACTCCATCACACATGCACAGAGCATATCCTCCAGTATTTGAATAGTGCGCTCGGACTGCCCATCTGGCTGTGGGTGAAATGATGTGCTCAACTCAACCTGCGTGCCTAACTCACGCTCTACGACCCTCCAGAACCGCAATGTAAATTGTGTATACCGGTCAGAGATGATGGATACCTGCACGCCATGAAGTCTGGCAATCTTGCCAATATAAACCTGAGCCAACTGCTCTAAAGAATAAGTAGTCACCACTAGAATGAAATGAGCTGACTTGGTCAACCTATCCACAATCACCCATACTGCAACGAACTTCCTCTGAGCCCGTGGGAGCCCAACAACAAAATCCATAGTAACCTGCTTCCATTTCCACTCTGGAATCTCTAGCCTCTGAAATAATCTACCTAGCCGTTGATGCTCATACTTCACCTACTGACAATTTAGGCACCGAGCTACATACTCTACTATGTCCTCATTCATTCTCATCCACCAATAGTGTTGCCTCAATTCATGATATACCTTAAAGGCACCCGGATAAATGGAGTACCGTGAACTGTGAGCCTTTTGAAGAATCAACTCACGCAATCTATCTACATTGGGAACACATAGCCTGCCCTGCATCTATAACACAGCGGCATCACCAATAGTGACCTTCTTGGCATCCCCGTGCTGAACCGTGTCCTTGAGGATGAGCAAATAGGGGTCTTCATACTAACGCTCTCTAATATGATCATAAAGAGAAGACCGAGAAACCACACAACCTAAAACTTGACTTGGCTCCAAATAATCCAATCTAAAAAATCGGTTGGCCCAGGCATGAACATCCAATGCTAATGGCCTCTCCGCTACTCGTAGATATGCTAAACTACCCAAGCTCTTTGTCTTTCGACTCAAGGTATCGGCCACCACATTGGCCTTCCCAGGATGATACATAATGTGATATCACAGTCCCTAAGCAACTTTAACCACCTCTGCTGCCGCAAGTTAAGATCCTTCTATTTGAACACACTGGAGACCAACACCACCTCCTATACAAGGCCTCATACGAAGCCATCTGAATGCTCGACTGGTAGCTATTGTTGTAGGAAAACTCTGTAAGCGGTAAGAACTGATCCCAAAAACCCCCAAACTCCATCACACATGGACGAAGCATATCCTCCAGTATCTGAATAGTGCGCTCGGACTGCTCATCCGTCTGAAGGTGAAATGTTGTGTTCAACTCAACCTGCGTGCCTAACTCACACAATACGACCCTCCAAAATTGTGATGTAAACTGCGTACCCCAATCAGATATGATGGATACCGGCATGCCATGAAGTCTGACAATCTCGCGAATATAGACCTGAGCCAGCTGCTCTGAAGAATAAGTAGTCACCACTGGAATGAAATGAGCCGACTTGGTCAACCTATCCACAATCACCTATACTGCATCGAACTTCCTCTGAGTCTGTGGGAGCCCAACAACAAAATCGATAGTAACCCACTCCCATTTCCACTATGGAATCTCTAGCCTCTGAAGCAATCCACTTGGCCGTTGATGCTCATACTTCACCTGCTGACAATTTAGGCATCGAGCTACATACTCCACTATGTCCTTCTTCATTCTCCTCCACCAATAGTGTTGCTTCAAGTCCTGATACATTTTGGCGACACCCAGATGAATGGAGTACCGCAAACTGTGATCCTCTTGAAGAATTAACTCACGCAATCCATCTACATTGGGCACACATAGACTGTCATGCATCCGTAACACACTGTCATCCCCAATAGTGACCTCCTTGGTATCGCCATGCTGAGCCGTGTCCTTGAGGACAAGCAAATAGGGGTCGATATACTGATGCTCTCTGATACGATCATAAAGAGAAAATCGAGAAACCACACAAGCCAAAACTCGACTCGGCTCTGAAACATCCAATCTAACAAACTGGTTGGCCAAGGCCTGAACATCCAATGCTAATGGCCTCTCCGCTGCCGATAGATATGCTAAACTGCTCAAGCTCTCTGCCTTTCGACTCAAGGCATCGGCCACCATATTGGCCTTTCTGGGATGATACAAAATGGTGATATCATAGTCCTTAAGCAAATCTAACCACCTCTGCTACCGCAAGTTAAGATCCTTCTGTTTGAACAGATGTTGTAGACTCTTGTAATAGGTATAGACCTCACAAGGGACGCCGTACAAATAGTGCCGCCAAATCTTCAAGGTATGAACAATAGATGCTAATTCAAGGTTGGGGACATGATAGTTCTTCTCATGCACCTTCAATTGTCTAGATGCATAGGCAATCACCATATCGTCCTGCATTAAAACCGTGTCGAGGCCAACACATGATGCATCACAGTACACAGTGTAAGACCCCAAGCCTGTAGGCAACACCAACACTGGGGATGTAGTCAAAGTAGTCTTGAGCTTTTGAAAGCTCCCCTCACACTCCTCAGTCCACCTGAACGGAGCACCCTTCTGGGTCAATCTAGTCATAGGTGCAGAAATAGATGAGAAACCCTATATGAATCGACAGTAATACCCTGCCAAACAAAGGAAACTCCGGATCTCAGTAGGTGAAGATGGTCTGGGCCAACTCTGCACTGCTTCAATCTTCTTCGGATCTACCTTGATCCCCTCACTCGACACTACATGGACAAAATGCTACCGAATCAAGCCAAAATTCACATTTTGAAAATTTTCCATACAACTTCTTTTCTCTCAAGGTTTGGAGCACGGTCCTCAGGTGCTCCTCATGATCCACCCGGCTTCGGGAGTACACCAATATGTCGTCAATAAACACAATAAAAAATGAGTCAAGATAGGGCTGGAATACACTATTCATCAAGTGCATGAATGATGTTGGGGCGTTCGTCAGCCCAAATGACATCACAATGACCATACCGAGTCCTGAAGGCAGTCTTTGGGATATCTGGCTCCCGTTATTCAACCGATGATAGCCTGAATGCAAGTCAATCTTTGAGAACAGTCTGGCCCCATGTAGCTGATCAAATAGGCCATCAATGTATGGCAATGGATGCATGTTCTTTGCTGTAACATTGTTCAACTGTCAATAAACAATACACATGCGCATAGAACCATCTTTCTTCTTTATAAACAAGACTGGAGCACCCCAAGGCGACACACTAGGCCGAATGAAGCCCTTATCAAGCGACTCTTGCAACTGTTCCTTTTACTCCTTCAACTATGATGGGGCCATATGATATGGTGGAATAGAAATGGGTTGAGTGCTCGGTAATAAATCAATACCAAAATCGATATCACTATCGGGTACCATCCCCTGAAGATTCGCCAGAAATACATCTAGAAAATCTCTCCCAACCAGATCGAACTCAACGGTAAGAGTATCAACACTGACATCCCTCACGAAGTCTAGAAAAGCATTACAACCCTTCTCAACCATCTACTGAGCCTTTAGAAATGAGATAACCCTGCTAGGAACATAATCTAATGCACCCCTCCACTCCAACCGCGGCAAGCCTGACATGGCCAATATTACCGTCTTGGCGTGACAATCCAGAATAGTATGATAGGGAGACAACTAATCTATGCCCAAAATAACATCAAAATCTACCATACTGAGCAATAATAGATCAGCTCTGGTTTCAAAACCACTAAGAACAACTAAACACGATCGATACACACGGTTAACAATAATGGAATCTCCTACAGGCGTGGACACAAAGACAAGAGAACTCAAAGAATCACAGGATACACCCAAATATGGAACAAAGTAAGATGATACATAGGAATAAGTGGAGTCTGGATCAAATAAGACTGATGCATATCTATGGCAAATCGGAACAATACCTATGACAACTGAGTCGGATGCAACTGCCTCCGTCCTAGTAGGAAGAGTGTAATATCTATCCTGGCCTCCCCCTCTAGGGCAACCTCTACCTGTTTGACCTCCACCTCTAGCTAGCTATCCAGGTGGAGGGGCAACTCGTACGGTAACCACAGCCTGAAAAGCCTGAGGACCCTGTGGAATACGTGGGGCCTGAGTAGTCTGTGGAGGTGAACCCCTCTAGAGTCTGGGGAAATCCCTCACCATATGACGAGTGTCACTACACTCAAAACAAGCCCTCGGAGGATGTGGTTGCTGGAACTGGCTCGGGCCTGATCGGCTGAACTAACGGCTGAAAGCACCCAGTGCAGGAGGTGCACTAGACAATGGCAGTGCATAATGGGGGAACCCGAGGCCTGGGAGTGGTCAAAATACCACTGGAAGCTAGAAGTGTTGAATGAACAGGGCGTCTCACATAGCCCCTACCATGACGGGCTGCAACTAGGGCACGGGCACCACTATATGTGCTAGAATATCGAGGCCTCTTGGCCTCCTTCTCCTCTCTCTTCCGAGCCCACATACCCTCAAATATCCTAGTGATCTCCACTACCTGCTGGTATGCAATGTCCATCTCTAGCTCTCGGGCCATGCTGAATCTGATACCAGGGTTGAGCCCCTCGATATATCGATGAACTCGCTCTCTAACAATAGCAACCAAGGCTGGTGCATGCCTTGACAAATCATTGAACCGGACTACATACTCCGATACGGTCATAGCACCCTCGCGTAATTGCTCAAACTCTGCGCTCCATGCATCCCTTAGACTCTAGGGAACAAACTCCCTCAAGAGTATATCTGAGAGATGAGCGCAAGTGACTGAAGCCGCCTCGGCTGGGCTAACTAAATCATACGCTCGCTACCACTGATAAGCCGCCCCCTTAAGCTGGAATATAGCGAAAGCAACCCCACTCGACTCCATAATACCCATAGTACGGAGGATACAGTTGCACTCCTCAAGAAAACCCTAAGCATCCTCTGAAGCCAAACCGCTAAAAATAGGAGGGTGGTACTTCTTGTACCTCTCGAGCCTGAGTTGCTCCCCCTCAGAAGCCGCTGCCCTAAACTCATGCTGAACTGGGTGACCGGCTGCACTGGTATGACCTCTGGGTCAATCTGGATCCGCTGCTTTGGGGTATGGGCGGAGGGAGTCTATTCTCCTCCCCTATCTTGAGATGTGGCAGGAGCAAGTGGGATCATCCCTACCTGAGCTAAAGTGCCAAACATGCTGAAAAACATGGCGAGGGTCTCTTGAAGTGTTGGGGCAGTAAAGGAAAATTAGATGCAGGTCCTCCAACTGGAGCTACTGGTGGCTTCTCTATAGCAGCTCGGGCCGGTTCTCTGGCAACACCACGTTCTCGGCCTCTACCCCGGCCTCTCGTGACTCTAGCAGTAGGTGCGGGTGTCTGATCATCCGATCCACCTGTGCATGTCCTCACCATCGATAAGAGAATAGAAAGACAGAGATTTAGAATTTCAAAGTCAACAATTTCGTACGATAAAGAATCAAAGAAGTGAAGCTTTTCCTAACAGTTCCATAGCCTCCGGAAGATAAGTATAGACGTCTCCGTACCGCTCCGTGACACTCTACTAAACCTTCTTGTGACTCGTAACACCTATGAACCTAGAGCTCTGATACCAACTTGTCACGACCCCAATTTCTCTCCGTAGGTTGTCGTGATGGCACCTAGTATCTAAGACTAGGTTAGTCTAACAAACATATAAAAATAACTGAAATGATAAAAATAAGTCTTAAAACTTAGCAACTATAGTAAATAAACCATGCGACTCAGCATATACAACTCCCCAAACCTGGCGAATACAAGTCACAAGCTCTAAATAGAAGTACTTCATGATCCTATACGTCAATATCTATAAAAGGATAAGGAAAATTGCATAGTCAAGGAAGAGGGGGACTTCGAGGCCTGTAGACGCCGTCAGGTATACCTTGAAGTCTCTGCACCTAAACTCCTGCTAATGCCTGGGCTGGTAGGAGGTACCTGGATCTGCACCAAAATATGTGCAAAAGCATAGCATGAGTACACCAAAACGGTACCTAGTAAGTGCCAAGCCTAACCTCGGTAGAGTAGTGACGAGGTCAGGTCAGGGCCCTACTGGAAAAAATAAAAAGACTGAACAAGTGTAAGGCAGTGCAATAATAACATAATGAAATTGAAACAACAATTAGCATATCAAGATTAGCTACACAGAACTAAGCAATTAGTGAAACACGGAGAAAAAGATTAATAATATGCTAAGGAAACAACAACCAAAGACAAGTCCAACATTGAAGAAATACCAACAAGAGTCACTACCGGGGTACCGCCTCGTAGTCTCAAATCACAAGAATAAGTCACAAACTTTTCTTATATTACCGCGGGAGCCTTTACATTTAGTTTTGAAAACCATTTTCCAGAAATAGCACCCTGCAGTTTAGCCCACCTTATCACACCGCATGGCTTCTAGTAGTTCCCCTACTAGACACGCGTATCAAGCCCACCTTATCTCACCGCATGCGTTTCAACCCCAAAACCTTATAACACCACATGCGTATCAATATCACAACGTATCACAAATCGCACCTCAAGTGCTCAATATCACAAATTGCCAAGAGAAATCAACAACAACAGTATTTTCACAATAAGGAGCGCACAGCTCAATCACAATGTACACAGTCTCAACAATAACAACCAGAAGTGAATAACTCAACAAAATGATATTGCACAACTTAATACTTTGCCTCAATAAGAATCACGGACTTTGTAACTCAATACAAATTTCAAAAACAAGATATCCCAAGAGTGACAACTTTAAATAAAGAGTTCAATAGTTAAATAATGAATACGGAATAAAGGAAACAAGAACTTCAATTAAACATGTAAAGCAATTAGCAAGTAAGGTATAAGACAAGCAGACATGTGAAATTAGACTAGAAATAATGATTATAACATGTTAAGGTAACTCAATTTAGGCATGAAAGGAATCTACGTAGCTAAAATCGGTAATTTCCACATTTAGCCCGTATACACACTCGTCACCTTACGTACACGGCTTTCACATATCACAATTATCACAACCAACACAAATCTTAAGGGGTAATTCCGCCACATAAGGTTAGGCAAGTCACTTACCTCAAATGGCGCTAACTCAATCAACTAGTAGGCCTTTCCCTCGATTATCCAACTCCGAACGGGTCAAATCTAGCAAAAACAACATCATACCATAAATATAAACTACAGTAAGCTAATTCGAATAATAAAATTATGATCTTCAAAAAGAAATAAAAAGTCATTAGAAGAAGTCAACCCGGTCCCGCATCTCGAAACTTGACCAAAATTATAAAATCTGAACACCCATTTGATATCGAGTCCAACTATACAAGAATTACTCAAACTCAACCTCAAATCGCCTTTCAAAACCCCAAATTTACGTTTAAGAGGTTTTCACAATTTTTTCGCAATTTTCCAACTCAAACCACTAATTACATGATAGATTCGTGTAATTTAGCCAAAACCTAGTTAAGAATTCTTACCCCAATATTCTCTCTGAAAAGCTCTCGAAACATCGCCTCACACTAAGCTCTCTAAGTCCAAAATGTGAAAAATGAGATAAACCCTCGATTTTGAAACTTAAATTCTGCCAAGATATTCTTCTTCTTTACGATCGTGGGAATTGCTTCGTGATCGCGAAGCACAAAAACACTGGCTGCCAAATCAACACTACGCGAACGCAACAAACTGCCTCCTGAAGCTACGCGATCGCGGTCCACTTCACGCCATCATAATGAACAAAAACGTGTGGACTTGTAGGCCTCTTCGCGGACGCGACCTCCTTCACACACTCGCGATGCACTGAAAGCCAACCTTCCACGATTGTAGGCCTCTTCTTGCAATATCATAGATCAAATTTACCCCAGTGCCAAACTACTCTTTGCGATCGTGTTAACACACTAGCGATCGCATATAAGGAAACCAACATCAATAGATACAACAGTCTTCAATGTTCCGAAATGCATCGAACATGGTCTGCATTTTATTTGAGGCTCCTGGGACGTCAACCAAACATAACAACAAGTCCTAAATCATCATACAAACATGCTCGAAGTGTCAAATCACATCAAACAACAATAGAAGCATGAATCACGTAACGATTCAAGCCTAAGGAACATATGAACTTCTTATTTTCAAAACTAATGCTGATTCATACCAAAACAACTCCGATTGACTTCAAATTTTGCAAACAAGTCATAAATGACATGCCATACCTATTCTAACTTCCGGAATCAGATTTCGACCCCGATTTCAATAAAGTCAACTCCCGGTCAAATTTCCAAATCTTCCAAACCTTCAACTTTTCAACTTTCGCCAATTCATGCCGAAACGACCTACGGACCTCTAAATCAACATCCGGACACGCTCCTAAGTCTAAAATGACCCTACAGATCTTATGGAAGTATCAAAACTCTATTCCGTAGTCGTCTACACAAAAGTCAAACTACGATCAACTCTTTCAACTTAAACCTCCAGCTTAGGGACTATGTGTCCCATTTAACTCTGAAACTCTCCCGAACCCAAAACCAAGCACCCCGGCAAGTCACATAACAACAATATAACATAGACGAAGAATTAATTAGGGGATCAAGGCTAAAATAACAAAACGACCGGCCGGATCGTTATAGTAAATGAAATGACATGACATCACCCTTTGTGCTTTATTCAAATGGTACGACATCACCCTTCGTGCTTTACACTCTTCCTCATATGGTAATATATATGCAATGACATGGCATCACCCTTCGTGCTTTAAACTCTTCCTTACCAAGCACATGTATATCAATAACAAGCAAGGTAGGAAGCATGAATAATATCAAGAAGAGTGAATAAGCGAATATTCCAAATGAGCATCAATCACAACTTTCAAGCCAATAACAATTCAACAAATCTCAAGAACCTTATTGTTCACGTATCTCAACAAATCTCAAAATGATCTTCAACTCAAGTATAGAATCCAATATCTCAAGAATAACGGTCGTAGCGATATATTTGTGATTAAGTATTGCAATAACCGAATTTAGCACATCAATAGTTTTACAAGAAATCCATCAAATTTTTAATCAAGTTATAATAAACTAAATCATGGTTTCTAGCATTGAAATTCGTATTCATATTAATATAAAAGTCAAGTAAAATAAAAAGGAAGAAAGTCACATAATCCAACAAGGCACAAAGAACCGTATAATCTACCCCTAGGCATAGTTAACCCTAGAACATGCTTATACGTTCGTCACCTCACATATGCACCCCCCCCCCCCCCCGCATGTGGCAAACAATACTATTTTATTAGAAAAATTCTCCCAACAAAGTTAGGCAAGACACTTACCTCAAACAAGTCAAATCGATACACTAGAAGTGCCAACCCACTCAAATCGACCTCGAAACTAGCCGAAAGAATCTCAAAAACATCAAATAATGCCATAGGAAGCAAACCCAACGATAAAGGTCGAATCTTTACACATTTACTCAAAGTCAACCAAAAAGTCAAATTCGGGTACGCACCTCGAAACCCGACGAAACTCACAAAATTTGACATCACATTCAGTTATGAGTCCAACCATACTAATTTCACTCAATTTCGACTCCGAATCGATGTTCAAAACTCAAATATTCACTTTAGGAAAGTTTAGACAATAATCCCCTAATTTCTCTTTAAAATTCATAATTCAAAATGCCAAATCGAGGATAGATTCATGAAATATAATCAAAATTGAGTAGAAAATACTTACCCCAATCCATGTGATGAAAATCGCCTCGAAAATCGCCCAAATCCGAGCTCCAAAACCATGTGATAAAAAGGGAATAAATTCCGGAACAAGAAAAATAATGCAACAGCTGTTATAGCTTACATCAGATCTTAGATGACCATAAAACTCAAATTTTATAAGCCCAACATAATATTTGCGAGATTATACCCAAGATAACCTTTTGAATCACCCAATTTGGCCTTAAAATGATATGATGTTTTGAAGTTTTAAAGTAAGTCTGAAAATTTAAGGGATACAAATGATATTTTCGTAATTATTTTACACTAGAAAATCAGCAACAAAAGAATCTTTGTTTTAGCACCCAAAACTCATTCGGAACCTTCCAGACACAAACCATATATGTATTTCAATCAATAAACTCGCTACGAACAGGCTTGCGCATTCAAAATACCAAAAAGAGATCATCTTGACCCGATATTGACAATGGTCAAACTCTAAATTCTAAACTTAACTAGTTTCTCAACCACTGATGCAAAACACACCCGAGCCCCTCGAGACCCCATCCAATTATACCAACAAGTATAAATACATTATCCAAACTTATCCAAAGGATCAAATCATCCACGGAAACATCACAACAAAGAATCGAGACTCAAACGTAATAAAATTTATTTTAAGTTATTAAATCTTCATTCTTTCGAAAGAGTTTCGGAATCACACTTAAACACTTCGGATTACTTCAAATTTTGCAAACAAGTTCAATTTAACTCAGACCTATCCAAAGTATCGAATCATCAATTGGAGTCCAATAACATCAAAGTCAACTTTTGGTCAAACTTATGAGCTCTTAAGTTCTTCAAATTGCCAACTTTCGACAAATAGTGTCGAATCTTTCTAGGAACCTCCAAAACCGAATCCGAACATACGCACAAGTCCAAAATCATCATACGAACCTATCAGAACCATAAAAACTAGATTCCGAGTACGTTTATCCAAAAGTCAAACCTTAATCAACTCTTCCAACTTAAAGCCTCCAAATCGAGAGTCATTTTTCCAAATCAATCCCAAATCACTCGAAAATTAAAACCGACTATACACGCAAGTCATAATATGTCACTACCCCAACTTCCCTCCATAGGATGTCGCGATGGCACCTAGTCACTAATACTAGGTAAGCCTAACACTTACTAGATTAAAGGACATAATTTAACCAAAAAAACTATTAAGCATGAAATTGGAATTTCTATAGTAAATCAGTAATCCTGAGTGCAATACAATTCCCAAAATCGGTAGTACAAGTCATAAGCTCTACTGAGTTTAGTAGAAAAATCTCTAAGTACAACTATTCCGGGATATAAATAAATAGTACAATATCAGAAGGTGACTCCGAGGCCTGCGAACGCGACGATAGGTATACCTTGAGTCTCCACAGCAAGACCCGAACATCTAACTAGTGATCAACCAACTCCAAAGTACATGGATCTGCACAAAAATGTGCAGAAAGCGTAGCATGAGTACACCACAGCGGTATCCAGTAAGTATCAAGACTAACCTCAGTGGAGTAGTGACGAGGAACAGTCAAGATACCTACTGGACTAAACAACCTGAACAAGTATGAAGGTTAACTAACAGAGAAACAATGTTAATGAGGCTAAGCAAGGTAAGGATAACAAAACAATACTCGCAATGAAACACTAGAAACAATGATTAGCAACTGGGACCAAACAGGTAATAATGCCATAGAGTAAGCTGAACAAAATTTAAGTCCGGTGAAACCAAGTAAGGGAACAAGTAGAAATTCAATAAGAGCAACCCCTTTCACACAAGATTTGTCCAAGGCTTTCGTCGAGGTACTTCACCTCATAGTCACATTTCACGAGTCCCAATTTGTGAACCCTAATCACTTGGCATCTCGTGCCCACGTTAGAATTCATAACCGCACGGACGACTCACGTGCCAAGAGAGTGACAATATCTAATATCTGCACGGACAAATAACATGCCAACATTAACAATGACTCATGACCGCATAGACAACTCACGTGCCAATAGAACAACTATCCCAAAGAAGGCAAGTAAACAAGAGTACATGTAAATGGTCAATAACATCAGGATTCATATTCTTAAACCGCTATGGGTGATAAATTAAGTGTATGCTTGTGCAAGTGTTCTGTCACAACTCAAGTCAACAAGTAATAGTAGAGACAATGAATGGCACATAGAATCACCACAAAATGGACAATGTATAACTCACACAAGGTAGGCACACCACTACACAAATATCAACAATAACCATGCCCCCAGTCCATCACAAGTCATCATAAATCATTCCCGACATATCCCACCTTATCTCGTAACGTGTGCAACAATAAAGTAAATGCCCGCCTCACACGCGCATAATAATATTCCCACCTTGTCTCGCCACATGCGCAAACCCACATATATATCCCGCCTTATCATGCCGCATGTGCAAATATCAATAATAACAATAGCAAGGATAACTCACGTGCGAACACCCCGACAATCCTCTCCACAATAACACGTGTGCCAAAACATAACAACATAATATAAGGTCTTTCACCACATGTGCCCATATGCCACAACTTTTCCTCAAAACAATTTCAATACCACAACCACGCATAGCCCTCGGCTCAACAACACAGAATACAACATCAACAACAACGATAACACAAGAGTGCGACAAGTAAGTCAACACAAGAACTTCAGAACACAAGGATAAACGGAAGAACGATCTCACAAAGAAAGACACAATACGGAATAACGGTCTCAATAAGGGGAGAGATAGAGATAGCATGAATCAATGATTTAAAATAAGGATAAGTCAACAATGAAAGGGATAACAAAATTTCAATTAAGGTTAAGCAAATTACGGAAAGGACGACGATAACTTCAATTAAGGTTAAGCAATTACGGAAAATACAACATGACAATACAAAGGGAAACAACTTCAATTAAGGCACATAAGAGTTTAATTGGCAACAAAGGTACTTCCAAATAAGACACGTAAGGGTGAATTTAGTAAGTGGGGGATTTAACATGATAAAACAACTTCATATCTAACGAACATAAGAACCTAAGAGCCCTAAACGGTCAAATTTCTACAAATAAGCCTGAGTACGTGCTCGTCACATCGTGTATACGACCTTCACATGACACAATTAGTACAAATGACTCAAATCCTAAGGGGTAGTTCCCCCACACAAAGTTAGGCAAGATACTTACCTCAAAGAAGCTACACTGATACTCTAAAATGACCTTCTCGGGTGAAACAACCTTCGGACGACTCAAATCTAGCCAAAATATCTCAACATCATAAATAAAAATCATAGGAAACGATTCCGGATAATAAAGTTTCGATCTTCGAAGAGAAATAAAAAGTCAACTCAAAAAGTCAACCCCAGCCCCGCATCTCGGAACCCGACCAAAATTAAAAAAACCAAACACTCATTCGATAATGAGTACAACCATACCAAAATTATCAAATTTCGATATCAAATCACTCTTCAATTCCTCATTTTATATTTTTGAAAGATTTCATAAAATTCCCATTTTCCCCAACTCAAACCATTAATTTAATGATAAAAATAAAGATGGAATCATGAAATAAAATCAAATCCAGGTAGAGAACGCTTACCCTAGACTAAAACGTGAAGAACCCCTCAAACATCGCTCAAACCCGAGGTCTCTAGCTCAAAAGATGATAAATGGGACAAAACCCTCGATTTGGAAATTAATATCTGCTACATAGGTATTTGCACATCGCGATCGCGGAAATAAACATGCGATCACGAAGAAGAAACAATAACTGCCCAAAAAATGCACTACACGATCGCGTAAACAATAGTGCGGTCGCGAAAGCTAGCGAACCAAAGCAGCGCGAACGCGTAAGCTAATGAGCCTGCCTCATTCCCACAACAATACGCGATCGTGCTCTTCATGACGCGAACGCGACTTGCAAACTACACATGCATCGCGAACGCGGAAACATCTATGAGAACGCAAAGAAGAACCATGCCCAGCTCCCACAACACACCGCGATCGCGATCGCATAGAGTACCTGAAGCAACAGAAAACCAGCAACTTTAAAACATGACGAATTGTCCCGAAGCCCATCCGAAACATAGCCGGGCCCCCTGAGACCCTATCCGAACATACCAACAAGTCCCATAATATAACACAGACCTGCTCGAGGCCTCAAATCACATTAAACAACATCAAAACTACGAATCGCACCTCAAATCGAGCTTAATGATCTTATGAACTTTCAACTTCTTCAACTCGCGCCAAATCATATCAAACCAACCTGAAATGACGTCAAATTTAGCATGCAAGTTCCAAATCACACAACGGAACTAATCCAACTCTAGGAATTGCAATCCGAGCCTGATATCAACAAGGTCAACTCCCACTCAAACCTCTTAACCTTCCAAGTCTTCAATTTTAAAAATTTTGCCAAAATGCATCAAAATCTCCTACGGACCTCCAAATCTAAATCAAGACACACGCCTAAGTCCAAAATCACGATACGAAGCTACTGGACTCATCAAATCAGCATTCCAGAGTCGTCTACACAAAAGTCAAACTCCGGTTAACTCTTACTACTTAAGCTTCTAAAATAAGAATCCTTCTTCCAAATTGATAACCATAACACCAAATTTCTCACCATCTGATCATTTCCAAAAGACCCGATTCCCACATCAACACATAGTATTGGCCTCAACTAGCTGCAACAACTTATGCATACCACAAGGTACAACCACACGACGTGACACATCACACATATGCCTATAACAACATCTATGACAACCATAGCTGCCCCTAATCAAATCCAGCACCGACAATTAGCCTCATATCAGCTAGTACCCTGCTCCAGGCCTTCACAACAGTGACAATGATGCAAGGAACATGAAGATCCCATAATCATTCACTCAAATCAACCAGTCACATCTAATGCCACCTGGGAACACACCTCACAAGCTAAAACCCAATAGGCACAATGCGAATATGACTAAATATGCAAGGAGAAACACATGAGAGAATTATCAAACAAGCCCGACAGGCATCAGTACCATACTACGAATCAATTCCACCATGGAAAATCAACATATATGAACTAATCACAAGGATCTCATCCTAATATAACTCCACAGCGGCACGCAACCCGATTTAAACATATCAAACCGCATGAAAATGTGAGGATCCCATCCTCAGCTCTGAATCACAAGTAGAATACACATCATACCAACCGAAACCTTCCACTAATTCAATTCTGCGAAACAAAATCACAACACATAACAAACTTCCCATACCGATAGAGCATCTAAATCACAATTTGTAACCAAACCATCTAGGAATCACATCCAAACCTATCGTAATGAGTAACAGAAATTCACTTCTAGTCTCATAACTCTCAATAATTAGCAAACAAAATGATGGACATGGGCTATCGTTATTAAATCTCCCAACAGGGGTAAACACATAAGTATAGTACAAAATCATAAAACTCACCCATATGTGAAACAATATAGGAGGTCTCACCTCGATAAGCAGAATCGAATAAAATAACGAATGATGCTCCTCTATAACAAATCGCAACCATACCTGTAACAACACCATCTGGTGTAGCGGTCTCAGCTTTATTATATAAAGCCTATCAACGGGTCAGGCCTCCCCCTCTAGGGAACCTTCTACCCGCCTGTCCTCCACCCTTAGCTGGCGGTGCAAGGATATCTACAAGTGGAGCAAAACTCCTAGCCTGAATACCCCGCTGTGACACATCTTTCCGGAGTCTGGGACAATCTCTAACCATGTGGCTGGTATCTCCACACTCAAAGCAACCTCTCCGCTGGCGTGGCTGTGGAAGCTGTCCGGTGAGGGTACTCTAGGACCCATGGGCATCCAAAATACCCTACAAAACCTCTACTATGCCGTACCCTGCCTCCAAAATAGGGGCCAGTAGATCCCTCCGGTCTACGAGGCCTCTTAGCCTCCCTGACCTCTCCCTCCTGATCCCACATGCCCTTTAATCTGCGAACGATCTCTACCACATGCTAGAACAAAACATTTGTCACCAAATCCCAAGCCATGCTGAATTGGATACCATGACTGAGCCCATCAATGAACCTAGAGACTTGCTCTCTAACTGTTGAAACCAAAACAGGTGCATGTCCGGACAAATCACTGAATCTAACGGCATACTCTGACACTAATATAGTGCCCTGGTACAACTACTCAAACTCCATGCGCCATGTATCCAGAAGAGTCTAGGGAACAAACTCTCTTAAGAACATCTCTGAAAATTGAGCCCATGAAAGTGAAGTTGCATCGTCTGGGCTACCCAACTCGTATACTTGCCACCACTGATATGCTGCTCCCTTTAGCTGGAATGTAGTAAAAGCAACCCCACTTGTCTCCACAATGCCCATAGTGTGGAGAATACGGTGGCACGATTCTAGAAAACATGTGCATCCTCTAAAGCCGATCCACTAAAAGTAGGAGGTTGATACTTCTTGAACCTCGCACGTCCAAGCTCTTCTTCCTCAGATGCTGCTGCCCTAACCACGGGCTGAACTGGAACAACTGGCAGTGTCGGCATGACACCTAGAACATGAACAACATGGACTCGCTGCTCTGGAGTATGGGCGGCAGGATTTTGAGCTCCTCCTCCGGTCTGTGAAGTAGTTGGAGCAACCGGAATCAACCCTGCCCCTGTTAATGTGCCAAACATGCTTAGGAACTGTGCTAAAGTCTCCTGAAATCCCGGGGTAGCAACAGGTGCCTCTGGTACCTGTTCCCTAATCAGAGCTACTGGCGGCTCCTCAACTACTGCTTGGACAAGTGTTCTAGCTGCAGCACGTGCTCCTCCTCGACATCTACCTCTGCCCCAGTCCCTAGCAACACTGGTTATGGGGGCAGCATCATCAGTAACTGCAGCTCGACTCCAAGATCAATAAACTCGCATGATAAGAATGAAAGAAGTGAAATTGTCCTAATAGTTCTATAGCCTCTTGAAGATAAGTACAGATGTCTCCGCATTGATCCTCAAGACTCTACTAAACTCTCTTATGAATCATAGCACCTATGAACCTAGATCTCTGATACCAACTTGTCGAGTATTAAAACCCTAAACCGAATAACTCCTCTCTAGCAAATTTAAGCGATTCATTGGCAATTTTCAGCGACAACCCTTCCATGGCCAATCTGGACGGTGGCCAGCCTCCTACGTGGGCTGGTTTGCCTTCTTCTTCCAATTCCCAACCTTTAAAAAACAATCCAACCACAAATAATCCTCTAGACTACTCAAAAATCCTAAAACCTAATTCTTTGAACGCGACTGGTCTAACAATCTCTACTATTAATGGTGTCGCGCCCATTCCAATCAAACCTGTCCAGTTCCTTCATGGTGAACCACTTATAAAGTGGACAGAAGCAGAAGTAAACCAAATGAATATCATAGAAGGCCTCCAATATGCTGTTGTTGCTACGTTTTCGTATGGTTGGCCGGACTTGCAGGAGTTACGTCGAATCATACCATCTCAATGTGGAATAAAAGGAGAATGTAACATTGGTTTATTATGTGATAGGCATGTGTTGATTAGATTGACTCTCTTTGAAGACTTCATGAATTTGACATAAAAGAATGCGTATTATGTGAAGGCAAAGGATGGATACCAATATCAAATGTGACCTCTTATTTATGATTCGAAGTTTAAACCTAATGAAGAGACTCCTTTAGCTTTGTCTTGGATTTCTTTTCCAAAATTGTTGCCAACTTTCTTTGTGAAGGAGTGTCTCTTTTCTCTTGCTTCTGGTGTAGGAAAACCTATGGCGTTAGACATGGAAACAGTTAATAAAACAAGGCCCAGTTATGCGCGAGTAAAGGTGCTAATTGATTTACTAGCAGACCTACCAAAGAAAGTGAGGAAGGACATCGAGAATAAAGTTACTAGGATGGTTAGGATTGAATGGGTTAAAATTCAATATGACTACATCCCTAAATACTATAAGGAATGTAGGTTACAAGGTCATAATGAAGAGTAATGCAGGAGACTTCATCCGGAACTAATTCCAGTTGTGGAAAAGCATGGTCATGATGTTCTTGAGCAAGGTGGAGGAAAGAAGAGCAACGAACAACCAATCAAGATTTTAACCAGTGGTAAGTTTGTAGGTAATGTTGGAGAGCAATGGAGAGAGGTAAGGGATAATCGTGTGAAGAATAATACAAAACAGGAGTATAATCAAGGTAAGACTGGAAACAAAATTGTACCAGTCGAACAAGGAGTAAGGCAACATGTTGAAACGACTAATAAATTTGCTGCTCTTGAAGTCATTGAAGGTGATAAGGAAGAAAATAATCAGTTGGCAATAGTTGAAGAAGTTACTGCTCATCGCAACCCTGATCCTACTGTCCAGCGTATCTCTAATCCTAAAGGAGATGGGAGATTAAATGCAGTGACAGTTTCTTTTAATCCAACTCCAGCTGGGAGTGAGTTGAGGGGAGACACAGTGACAATTCATAAAGGGAATGGGATAAATGATCAATTAACTAAGGAATCTATAGTTGAATGGGTTCAGAGAGCTTTTGTTGGAAACAAGGTTACTGTTAATACTTCATGCCAAGAAATTCCTTCGCAAGAAACTCATGTGGTTGAGGAGATGGGCTAGCAATCTGGACAAATTCAGCTTGATGAAGGAAAACTATGGTGTGATCTAATTGAAGAACATTCAGAAAAAGAAGAGGGGGAAGTTTTTGATGAAGATTAAGGTGATGAACTAGAAGAAGAGGATGATCTCATTGGTGAAAAACAAAGTGTCAATGGTAATGGTGAACAAGGAGTGATGAAGACAATGGAGAATGCCACTGATCCTAAAGATAAGGACGATACAAAACGGGATCAGCCCTTGCAAAGTGGAGATACACAACACCAAGAAGTGAGGAGCCCTATTATTAAAAATAATTCTGGGAATTCTAATGATGCAACATATAACTCTAATGATGGTGTAATAGGGTTAAATGATCCGGGGGGAACTCATAATGGAGTTATGCATGCTAAGGAGACTAATATCATAAACACACAGCCTGATGATGATGACAACATGCAGCAGCGTGAAAGTGCAGGTAAAACAAAGAATTTGCAACAATTAGGGCACCGAGGGATTGCTGTAGATATTGTGTCATTGAAGAACCCACTTGCCTCGAGTGGGAGAAGAACCCACTTGCCTCGAGTGGGAACAAATGAAAGGAGAATACTAACAGAAATTTAAACCCCAAACATACCAAAAATAGCTTGGCAATTCAGCAAGAAGCCAAAGAGGTGGAATTTCTAACTACAGCTCAAGGAAAAGACTTAGACAAAGAATCTACTACACAAAATTTTCTGAATGTAGCACGGCAGGGAGATTTATCACCAAGACACATGGAACAAGGGAAATCAGCTGCAAAAGGAAGGAAGAAACAGGGGAAGGATCCTAGTACAACAACTGCTGGGGTACAAACAAGAAGGGCTCTAACTAAATCAAGTAATTAGATATGAATGCTATTATTAAGAACATCATGTCAGTCAATACAATGAAAGCCTTTGAAAGGCTTGTTACAATGAATAGGAAGAAGCATTTTGAAAATATAGGGATTATGGAACCAAAGTAAAATGCGAGGAAGCTGGAAAAATATCGAAGGCAGATTGGATTAGCTCATGCCTTTGTTAATATCTCAAATAAAGCATGGGCTTTTGTGGATTAAAAATATGAAGTAGAGATGCTCATGGATACGGTACAACAGTTGACCTTACAGTTATTGAATATGAAAACTCACAAGGAGATGATTGCTACACTAGTTTATGCAAAGTGTGACGCTATTGAGAGGATTGAACTTTGCGATAATATGTATGCACTTGAAAGAGATATGACTACTCCTTGGCTCGTGGGGGTGATTTCAATGTGATATGGGATGAAGAAAAGAAATTTGTAGGGTTACCTGTGTCTTTGAATGGGGTTGAAGATTTTAGACACTGTGTGAACTCGTGCAACTTATTTGATCTAGGTTTCAAAGGCAACATTTATACATGGTTGAATGGGAGTGAAGAAGGTGATTGTATCTTCAAAAGATTGGATCGTTGCTTGGAAAATATGGAATTTCAACACATGTTGCCAGGTTTGGAGATCAGACATTTACCAAAGATTGGTTCTGATAATAGTCCCATGTTAATTACGTGCAATCCATTTTCTGCCCTAATTAAGAAATCGTTAAGGTTTCTAAATTTCTGAACAAAATATGAAATATTTGTGGATGTTGTGAAGGAGAAATGGAGTGCTGACTTTTATGCAAATCCATTTGTCATATTCAATCACAAATTGAAGAAACTTAAGAGGCCACTTTCTGCGTGGAGTAGGACAACTTATGGAAATATCTTTCAAATAATTGCAAGTCTTGAAGAGGTAGTCATGGTGCATGAAGCACAATTTGAACTTAACCCTACTCAACTTAATAGGGAAAAGCTCAAGAAGGTTCAAGCAGAGTTCATAAGATATTTGGCTCTTCAGGAAGAATTTTGGAAACAAAAAGCAGGGATGTCTTGGTTTCAAGATGGCGATAGGAATACCAAATTATTTCATGCTCAAGTGAATGGTAGAAGAAAGAGACTACAACTTAAAGGAATCCAAACTACTGAAGGAACTTGGATAGAAGACAATGAGACTATGGCAAATGAGGCAGTGCAATTCTTTCAGGCTCAATTCACAGAAGACATGATCCCCACGGATTTCAGAATCATTGATCATGTACCTTGTATGATAAATAGGGAACAAAATCATGAATTATTGAGGCAACCTACCAAAGATGAAGTTAAGGTGGTTGTTTTTGGTTTGAATGGGGAGAGTGCAGGTGGTCTTGATGGTTTCACAGGGTGCTTCTTTCATTCATGTTGGGACATTATTGGTGATGATATTTTTGATACGGTGAAGGCTTTCTTTAATGGACAGGAGCTACCTCAATTTGTAACTCATACAAATTTGGTTCTCTTGCCTAAGAAGAAAGAGGTGATTACATTTTCAGATATGAGGCCAAATAGCTTGAGCAACTTCATCAATAAAGTGTTCTCAAGAGTGATTCATGAAAGGTTAGTTGGCTTACTCCCTAATTTAATTTCAGATGAGCAGGCTGGCTTTGTGAAGAGGAGAAGCATAGTTTAAAATGTTCTATTAACTCAAGAGATCATTACTGGTATTAGAATAAGATCTAAGGCTGGACTAAATATTGTGATTAAGTTAGACATGTCAAAAGCTTATGATAGATTATCTTGGTTATTCTTAACTAAGGTATTGAGGAAGATAGGTTTAATGAGGGATTCATTGGCTTGGTGTATGGTATTGTGTCAAATAATTGGTATTCCGTGTTACTCAATGGTCAGCCACATGAGTTTTTCAAATCAAATAGGGGTATCAAACAAGGAGATCCACTATCTCCTACTCTCTTTATTCTAGCAGCTGAAGCCCTCTCTAGGGTATTGAATGCCTTACATATGAATTTGTACTTTTGTGGTTATGGTATGCCTAAATGGAGTCCCAAGATAAATCATCTTGCCTATACAGATGATACTATTATTTTCTCATCCTTAGATGCAACATCCTTTCAGTTGATCATGGAAGTTTTATATGCATATGAGGTAGCTTCTGGGAAACTAATAAACAAGTCCAAATCTGCAGTTTATTTGCACTCTTTATTTTGTCACTCCTCCTGACTTTTATTGTGATGAAACTATCCAGAATGTATATGAGGTGGTGGTTAATGATATCTGGGATGCTGATTAACTTCATCAAATTCCGCCGTAAAATATTTCTTTGCACATCATTGATAACATTGTGCCTCCTGTGGCATATAATGTCCTTGATAAGCCATACTGGATGCTTGAAACAAGAGAGGAATTTACTGTTGAATCAGCATGGGAGTTTTTAAGACGAAGAAAAGAACCCTACAATGCATACAAGATGATATGGGTGAAAGGTTTGCCATTCAAAGTTGCTTTTTTTTATGAAAAATATGGAGGAATAAGTTGTCGCTGGATGATTATTTTAGGAGATTGGGATATCTAATGGCTTCATGATGTTGGTGTTGTGCCAACCCAGAGGAGGAGACCTTCCATCACTTATTTTTCAGATCATATGCAGCCAACAAAGTATGGTAGTACTTTTTTTCACGTGCAGTGATAAACATGGAGGGCTTATCTTTACATCAAGCTATTGTTCGATGTTGGACTGCCAAGGTTGTGCCTAGACTCCAACCTATAATGCAGGCTCTCCCATCGATCAGAGTTTGGGAACTTTGGAAAAGAATAAATGGCAACAAATATGGAGATCCAGTAACAATCAATAGAGTTATTTTCCAGATTTCATCCTCACTACAATCACTGGTAAATGTAAGGAAACCGAGCCTTCATAAGATGCCTCATAACTGGTCAGAGCTGCTATATGTAATGGAGAACTATACACCTGCATTGAAGATCACTAAGGTGATTTGGAATTATCCTGATCCAGGTTGGATTAAAGTAAATACAGATGTGGCTTCCAGAGAAAATCCAGGGAGGAGCTCAATTGGTTTTGTGCTGAGAAATGAAGAAGGTGATATAATGTATGCGTGGGGGAAAGAAATAGAAGAGGGAACAAACAATGAGGCTGAAGTTAGGGCAGTGCTAGAAGCTTTGAGGTATTGTTTGAATCATGACTATGTGCTTATTGAATTGCACACAGATTCAATGATGATTAAAAATGTTCTTCAAGGAACATGGACTTGCCCATGGAATATAGATGTATATGTGGAGGAGATCAAGGAGTTGATGACTAAATGTAACATTCAGATATCACACACACTTAGGGAGGGCAATCAACTGCCGGATCACTTAGCAAACTATGCTTTGGATATAGGCCCTATACACTACTAGAAATTCGCTAAAAACCGACCAAAAATACCGATCAATGTTGGTCGCTTATGGCAAATTACCGACCAAAACGCGACCATTACGGTGTGGACGGTGCTTTGATGGTCGGAATGGCTTACCGACCAAAGTTGGTCGGAAATTACCGACCAACTTTGGTCGGTATATTAAAACGACCATCTGACAAGTTTAATTACTTACCGACCAACTTTGGTCGGAAACATATTTTATTAATTTAATTTTACCGACCAAAGTTGGTCGGTTTAACTAAATTATGTTTTTTATTAATTATTAAAATTAAAAAAAACCGACCAACTTTGGTCGGTAATTAAAAATATATATTTTTTAAAAATAATTAAAATTAAACATTACCGACCAACTATGGTCGGTAATCTCAACAATGCAAGCAAAATACCGACCAAAGTTGGACGGTAGTGTTGAATTCTGGGAATTCAATGTTCATTAACCGACCAACTTTGGTCGGTATTTTGGAATAATTTTTTTTTTTAATAAAAACCGACCAACTTTGGTCGGTTTTTCTGGGTTTAATTTTGGCATAAAATGCCTGTTTTGGCAGCTAAACCACCTGCCAGCATACCAATACAACAACACAACAAGAACAATAACAACAACAACAACAACAACAAAAATACAACAACAACACAACAACAACAACCAAAACATTCAATAAATACTTTAAAATCCAAAACCAAGTTAAAACTAATTACAACTAGTTCAAAACTGGTTCTATTTATCTAGTTCAATGTATATAAAAGTCAAGGGGTGTTTTCTACAACATCATCATCACCGTCTGATGAACTTTCATCTACAAGACGATATAGAGAACGGTCTTGTAGAGGACGGGAAGCACGATCACGGGGAGGACGGGAGGAACGATCACGAGCAGGGCGGGAGGAACAATCACGTGGAGGTCGACCCTCTGGAGATGACTCACGAGATCGGGGCAACGGAAAAGCTCCACTAGATAGGAGAGTTCTGATCTGAGCTTGCATGCCAAGGAATTGAGCATCTCTAAGCCTTCCTCTTTCCTTGGCCGCTTCTAGCTCTGATGTGAGCTTTGTCACTGTCTCCCGTATAGGAGAGAGGCTCTCCCTATTAAGTTGCTCGCCTTGTGAGGAAGTCCCTATTCCTCGCATTCCACACTTATAGCGATGGAAGTTTTTAGTAGGAAGCCCGTATACCTTCCCCCATTTTGGACCGCCAACAGACTCCAACCATATTCTTTCAGCATCCTCGTCCGAAGGTTGGGTTGGCTCACCCGATTCACCAGCTGGATGACTACGGATGAATTCCTCCACGTAACTTTGGTAGCGACCCTATATTATTTTAAATTAAATCAGTATTTCAAGTTTTTTATAAAAGTAAATTATAATACTTAAATAAAATTGAAAGCTTACATATGCAGTCGAGGTCCGGTCCTCGACCCACCTATCTTGATCCCCTTCTTTCTTCTTCTTCACAACATGTGTCTCCTTGAATAGCTCATCATGACTCATTGGACGCCCATACTTCTTTTCCTGAAAACAAATTAATTTAGTTAATAAACAGAATAGATATACTTAGAAAAGTAAAATAATTTAAGCAATTACGTACCAATCTTCTTTTTATTGTCCCTAGGCTGATCGCACCTCCAGTGTGCAAGGAGCCTCCCTTCTCGGATGCGCGAGCTTTCTTTCCTTTTTTGCTCCTCTCTAAGAACTCTGCGGTAAGCCATTGCCTTTGCAAATCATTCCACAAATTCTCAAGTAACCAATCAGGCCTCTTGTTCTTCTTTCTAGAATCCGAGAAAGCATCCGCCAATCTCTTGCGAGCTTTATGATGAAAATTTGTAGCCACTTCCGCGCTATAGCGGTCTTCCCATACACACTTGCTCTGTATTTCAGAAGTTAAATATTAGATGGAAACATCATAAATATAAATTATTAAACTGTTTAAAAGAACATTTATGCCTTAAATTGATTGAAAATTTGCTCCTTCAGTGAGAATGGGCAATCAGTCCAAGTCGCATAAGGGCCATCATAAAGCTTTCAGATGGCATTGGTGATTATCCTCGTAGTCTTATTACCTGGCCTGAACCTGCAATTTAACAATAAAAACACATTAATATCTTAGTAAAAATGTTACAAATCAATAGACGCAAAAATAATGAATAACACTTACCCATCACCCTCAGGGACTATGACGATCCTGCCATATTGATCATAATGCACTACCTCGTCATTACCATCCGAAGCATGTGTATCAGAGGCATGTGAAGACGGTGTAGGCGGGTCAGAGCTAATGCCTCCCAGGCGAAGGCCTGCAATAGATGGAGTCGATGATGAAGATGGTTGTGATCCCTGTGACTGCGACATAGCTGGATGCGACCCAAGTGGATGTGATACCGATGGTTGTGACCCGAGTGGCTGTGACCCAAGTGGATGTGACATGGGTGGATGCGATCCATGTGGCTGTGATATGTAGGGATGTGATCTATGTGGATGTGATGCAGATGGCTGTGAGGCAGCCGGACTGTATGTCGGACGTATAGTCCTGTGGCCCTGTGATGGAAGACTGGGTGTCTGAATGAAGGTGTACGGCTCGTGATGCTGTGGCAGCTCAGTATAGCCGTGTGGTGGAGGATAAGACATAGGCATCTCTAAAAAGGGTGGACAAGAGGGAGTATTATTTTTTACCCTCCTCTTTCCCTTCCTACCCTTTTCTCGACCACGAGAACTAGTAGGGTCATTGTTACCTTGACCCTTGCCTGCCATCTGCATAATATAATACACATTTAGATTGAAACATATAAGAAACTAGCTATAAAACGAGAGTGCTTTAAAAAACCAACTTTTTAATCCTCATCGACGTATTATTCCTCGTCCGAGAATTCTTCGTCCTCACTTGTTTGAGCTTCATCAGTTGATTCTTCGTCCTCATTTTCTATAATTGTTACTTCATTTATATCAACTTCTTCCAATATGCGTTCAGGATGTTCCAAATCATTTTCTAACTGATCGTCCACTATTTGGTGAATATTGGAGATATCGTTTTGATATGCAACATCTACCACATTCTCGACTTCCACCCTACCTACAGGCTTAGTTTTTATTACAACCCACCAATCGGACTTATTCCGCCGCAATGGATAATGAGCATAATACACTTGCCTAACGTTATGTGCAATTATGAAAGGATCATAGCGATCATACTCCCTCGTATGATTAACCTCAATTATGTTGTATTGGTTGTGTACTCTTGTACCTCTTGTTGGATTTGGGTCAAACCACTTGCATCTATAGAGTATCAATTTCTTATATGGCCAACCTGTATATTCTAGTTGTAATATTTCTTTGACCACACCATAATAATCAATATCTCCAACTTGGTTGCCATCACCACCTAGAACCCACACCCCGCTGTTGTTGCTATTTTTATTTTTAGAGCAATCCTCTGTATGAAACTTATAACCATTCACTACGTACTTAGACATTGTTGTGACCTGAAGCCCAGGTCCCCAAGATATATCTTTCAAAAATTGATTTACACCATTATTTGGATTATTTACCTACATAGAGTTAAAAAAAGTCATAAGTTAGCACAACTTATGAATCAATATGTATATATATATACACACTTACAAACTATTTGAACCACGTATCAAATCTCGTATATACAGCATCATAGCCAAATTGACCCACGAAGTGACTGTGACATATCAAATATTTTTAGTAGTTGCATCAATATGTAGTCACAGTAAATTTTACATTTTGATAACTAATAAATCAATACTTACTTGAGAAATGGTACAACTTCGGGACAATTTAGCAACACATGAAGTGTAGCTGACTTGTACTCCATATCACTCAAACTTCTCTTTCTAATATCCTTAGAACATCGGCCTGTTGATTGAATATGGACATTGGTGGATATAATGGATCATTCACACATTCGACCGTGTGCCTATTGGGCCTATTCCTAGAACATGGCACGTTACTCTCAAAATAATAAAAACAAAAATGTGCAGTTTCCTTTGCAAGATAGGCTTCGCATATAGATCCTTCAATCTTATTCCTCTGCTTAACAAATTGTTTGCATTTGCCAATTGTCCTACATAATCTCATGTTAGCCAAGAACATTCAAATAAAATAGAATATTACATCAAACTTATAATATTACCTCTCAAAGGGATACATCCATCTGCATTGAACAGGCCCTCCAAGTTGTGCCTCGTGTACAAGGTGTACGTGGACCGGGGATAATACAATTTAAGAATATATATGGACTAGTCATACACAACTCAGGTGGTAGATTATAAGGTGTAAGAAAGACAGGCCAACATGAATATGGTGTCGCAGATATAGAAAAAGGCGTGAAGCCATCGGCACACAGACCTAACCGAATGTTCCTTGGTTCACTAGCAAAATCTGGATATGTCCTATCAAAGTGCTTCCAAGCTTCTCCATCTGAAGGATGACACATAACACCAGGTGGTCTTCTATTTTCAAAGTGCCATCTCATATGAGGAGCAGAACTCATCGACGCATATAACCTCTTTAACCTAGGTATAAGAGGTAAATAATGCATTGCCTTGACAGCGACCATATTCCCGCTGGAAAGCCTGTTGAAACGAGGCTTTTCACAAAATTTACAACTGTCTAAAGTTGCATCATCTTTATAATATAACATGCAACCATCTTCACAACAATCAATTCTCATTGACGAAAGTCCTAACTTAGAAACCAATCTCTTCACCTTATAGAAATCACCAGGTAAGTTGATATTAGGGTCAACTAGTTCACTCATAAGGTCAATGAAACAGTCCATGGCTGCTTGAGAAATATTCCAATTAGATTTGATACATAGTAATCTAACTGTAACAGACAGCTCAGAGTGCAGACTTCCTTCACGTAGTGGACGACTAGCTTCCTCTAACTGTTCATAAAAATGTTTTGCGTCATCATTAGGAGTTTGTTCAACATTTTCATTGGGCTCACCCCCAAAAGCATCTGCAACCATATCCTGAATTCTAGAATCAAGATTTGTATTCTCCACCGACCTACTACTTTCACCAACAATCATGTTATGAAATATCCCACGGCTACCATCGATCTCTCCATGATTAGTCCACACAAAGTAATTCTCTATAAACCCCTTCCTATAAAGATGAAGCTTAACTTCCTCCGATTTTTTAAACTTCATACAATCGCACATGACACAAGGGCACCTAATTACTCCTTCACTTTGGTATGGTGGAAGTGACATTGCATGTCTAATAAAGTCATCAACCTCTTCTACAAAATCGTCCCGCAATCCCCGCCGATTAGGATAATTTCTATTATACATCCAAGTACGATGTTCCATCTATACAAATAAAATAAGAACAAATTAATTTATTCTACAATTATAAATTAATTATAACATTTTTAGTTAATTCAAGATAATTATTTTTACCTAATTACACCAATTTATATCCTAAAAGTTCAATTCATATCCAAAAGGTCCAATTCATATCTTAAAAGTTCAATTCATATCCTAATAGTTCAATTCACAAGAACAAATCCTAAAAACTAAAATTTCAATTCATATCCTACGAGTTTAAACATAAACTAACTAAACTAAAGAAATTCAACCCATACCCTAAAAGTTCGATTCACAACAACAAATTAATTTATTCTACAATTATAAATTAATTATATCTTTTTTAGTTAATTCAAGAAAATTATTTTTTCCTAATTACACCAATTTATATCCTAAAAGTTTAATTCATATCCAAAAGGTCCAATTCATATCTTAAAAGTTCAATTCATATCCTAAAAGTTCAATTCACAAGAACAAATCCTAAAAACTAAAATTTGAATTCATATCCTACGAGTTTAAACATAAACTAACTAAACTAAAGAAATTCAACCCATACCCTAAAAGTTCGATACACAAAAATGAATTAATTTATTCTACAATTATAAATTAATTATAACTTTTTTAGTTAATTCAAGATAATTATTTTTTCCTAATTACACCAATTTATATCCTAAAAGTTCAATTCATATCCAAAAGGTCCAATTCATATCTTAAAAGTTCAATTCATATCCTAAAAGTTCAATTCACAAGAACAAATCCTACAAACTAAAATTTCAATTCATATCCTACGAGTTTAAACATAAACTAACTAAACTAAAGAAATTCAACCCATACCCTAAGTTCGATTCACAACAACGAATTAATTTATTCTACAATTATAAATTAATTATATCTTTTTTAGTTAATTCAAGATAATTATTTTTTCCTAATTACACCAATTTATATCCTAAAAGTTCAATTCATATCCAAAAGGTCCAATTCATATCTTAAAAGTTCAATTCATATCCTAAAAGTTCAATTCACAAGAACAAATCATATAAACTAAAATTTCAATTCATATCCTACGAGTTTAAACATAAAATAACTAAAATAAGAAATTCAACCCATACCCTAAAAGTTCGATTCACAACAACAAATTAATTTATTCTACAATTATAAAATAATTATATCTTTTTTAGTTAATTCAAGATAATTATTTTTTCCTAATTACACCAATTTATATCCTAAAAGTTCAATTCATATCCAAAAGGTCCAATTCATATCTTAAAAGTTCAATTCATATCCTAAAAGTTCAATTCACAAGAACAAATCCTGTAAACTAAAATTTCAATTCATATCCTACGAGTTTAAACATAAACTAACTAAACTAAAGAAATTCAACCCATACCCTAAAAGTTCGATACACAAAAACGAATTAATTTATTCTATAATTATAAATTAATTATAACTTTTTTAGTTAATTCAAGATAATTATTTTTTCCTAATTACACCAATTTATATCCTAAAAGTTCAATTCATATCCAAAAGGTCCAATTCATATCTTAAAAGTTCAATTCATATCCTAAAAGTTCAATTCACAAGAACAAATCCTAAAAACTAAAATTTCAATTCATATCCTACGAGTTTAAACATAAACTAACTAAACTAAAGAAATTCAACCCATACCCTAAAAGTTCGATTCACAACAACAAATTAATTTATTCTACAATTATAAATTAATTATATCTTTTTTAGTTAATTCAAGATAATTATTTTTTCCTAATTACACCAATTTATATCCTAAATGTTCAATTCATATCCAAAAGGTCCAATTCATATCTTAAAAGTTCAATTCATATCCTAAAAGTTCAATTCGCAAGAACAAATCCTATAAACTAAAATTTCAATTCATATCCTACGAGTTTAAACATAAACTAACTAAACTAAAAAACTTCAACCCATACCCTAAAAGTTCGATTCACAACAACGAATTAATTTATTCTATAATTATAAATTAATTATATCTTTTTTAGTTAATTCAAGATAATTATTTTTTCCTAATTACACCAATTTATATCCTAAAAGTTCAATTCATATCCAAAAGGTCCAATTCATATCTTAAAAGTTCAATTCATATCCTAAAAGTTCAATTCACAAGAACAAATCCTACAAACTAAAATTTCAATTCATATCCTACAAGTTTAAACATAAACTAACTAAACTAAAGAAATTCAACCCATACCCTAAGTTCGATTCACAACAACGAATTAATTTATTCTACAATTATAAAATTAATTATATCTTTTTTAGTTAATTCAAGATAATTATTTTTTTCCTAATTACACCAATTTATATCCTAAAAGTTCAATTCATATCCAAAAGGTCCAATTCATATCTTAAAAGTTCAATTCATATCCTAAAAGTTCAATTCACAAGAACAAATCCTGTAAACTAAAATTTCAATTCATATCCTACGAGTTTAAACATAAACTAACTAAACTAAAGAAATTCAACCCATACCCTAAAAGTTCGATACACAAAAACGAATTAATTTATTCTATAATTATAAATTAATTATAACTTTTTTAGTTAATTCAAGATAATTATTTTTTTCTAATTACACCAATTTATATCCTAAAAGTTCAATTCATATCCAAAAGTTCCAATTCATATCTTAAAAGTTCAATTCATATCCTAAAAGTTCAATTCACAAGAACAAATCCTATAAACTAAAATTTCAATTCATATCCTACGAGTTTAAACATAAACTAACTAAACTAAAGAAATTCAACCGATACCCTAAAAGTTCGATTCACAACAACAAATTAATTTATTCTACAATTATAAATTAATTATATCTTTTTTAGTTAATTCAAGATAATTATTTTTTCCTAATTACACCAATTTATATCCTAAATGTTCAATTCATATCCAAAAGGTCCAATTCATATCTTAAAAGTTCAATTCATATCCTAAAAGTTCAATTCGCAAGAACAAATCCTATAAACTAAAATTTCAATTCATATCCTACGAGTTTAAACATAAACTAACTAAACTAAAAAACTTCAACCCATACCCTAAAAGTTCGATTCACAACAACAAATTAATTTATTCTATAATTATAAATTAATTATATCTTTTTAGTTAATTCAAGATAATTATTTTTTCCTAATTACACCAATTTATATCCTAAAAGTTCAATTCATATCCAAAAGGTCCAATTTATATCTTAAAAGTTCAATTCATATCCTAAAAGTTCAATTCACAAGAACAAATCCTACAAACTAAAATTTCAATTCATATCCTACAAGTTTAAACATAAACTAACTAAACTAAAGAAATTCAACCCATACCCTAAGTTCGATTCACAACAACGAATTAATTTATTCTACAATTATAAATTAATTATATCTTTTTTAGTTAATTCAAGATAATTATTTTTTTCCTAATTACACCAATTTATATCCTAAAAGTTCAATTCATATCCAAAAGGTCCAATTCATATCTTAAAAGTTCAATTCATATCCTAAAAGTTCAATTCACAAGAACAAATCCTGTAAACTAAAATTTCAATTCATATCCTACGAGTTTAAACATAAACTAACTAAACTAAAGAAATTCAACCCATACCCTAAAAGTTCGATACACAAAAACGAATTAATTTATTCTATAATTATAAATTAATTATAACTTTTTTAGTTAATTCAAGATAATTATTTTTTCCTAATTACACCAATTTATATCCTAAAAGTTCAATTCATATCCAAAAGTTCCAATTTATATCTTAAAAGTTCAATTCATATCCTAAAAGTTCAATTCACAAGAACAAATCCTATAAACTAAAATTTCAATTCATATCCTACGAGTTTAAACATAAACTAACTAAACTAAAGAAATTCAACCGATACCCTAAAAGTTCGATTCACTACAACAAATTAATTTATTCTACAATTATAAATTAATTATATCTTTTTTAGTTAATTCAAGATAATTATTTTTTCCTAATTACACCAATTTATATCCTAAATGTTCAATTCATATCCAAAAGGTCCAATTCATATCTTAAAAGTTCAATTCATATCCTAAAAGTTCAATTCGCAAGAACAAATCCTATAAACTAAAATTTCAATTCATATCCTACGAGTTTAAACATAAACTAACTAAACTAAAAAAATTCAACCTATACCCTAAAAGTTCGATTCACAACAACAAATTAATTTATTCTATAATTATAAATTAATTATATCTTTTTTAGTTAATTCAAGATAATTATTTTTTCCTAATTACACCAATTTATATCCTAAAAGTTCAATTCATATCCAAAAGGTCCAATTCATATCTTAAAAGTTTAATTTACAAGAACAAATCCTAAAAACTAAAATTTCAATTCATATCCTACGAGTTTAAACATAAACTAACTAAACTAAAGAAATTCAACCCATACCGTAAAAGTTCGATTCACAACAACGAATTAATTTATTCTACAATTATAAATTAATTATATCTTTTTTAGTTAATTGAAGATAATTATTTTTTCCTAATTACACCGATTTATATCCTAAAAGTTCAATTCATATCCAAAAGATCCAATTCATATCTTAAAAGTTCAATTCATATCCTAAAAGTTCAATTCACAAGAACAAATCCTAAAAACTAAAATTTCAATTCATATCCTACGAGTTTAAACATAAACTAACTAAACTAAAGAAATTCAACCCATACCCTAAAAGTTCGATTCACAACAACGAATTAATTTATTCTATAATTATAAATTAATTATATCTTTTTTAGTTAATTCAAGATAATTATTTTTTCCTAATTACACCAATTTATATCCTAAAAGTTCAATTCATATCCAAAAGGTCCAATTCATATCTTAAAAGTTCAATTCATATCCTAAAAGTTCAATTCACAAGAACAAATCCTGTAAACTAAAATTTCAATTCATATCCTACGAGTTTAAACATAAACTAACTAAAATAAAAAAATTCAACACATACCCTAAAAGTTCGATTCACAACAACAAATTAATTTATTCTACAATTATAAATTAATTATATCTTTTTTAGTTAATTCAAGATAATTATTTTTTCCTAATTACACCAATTTATATCCTAAAAGTTCAATTCATATCCAGAAGGTCCAATTCATATCTTAAAAGTTCAATTCATATCCTAAAAGTTCAATTCACAAGAACAAATCCTAAAAACTAAAATTTCAATTCATATCCTACGAGTTTAAACATAAACTAACTAAACTAAAGAAATTCAACCCATACCCTAAACTAAACTAATTCATAAATAATTGACTAATTAACAAAACTAATTAGTTAATAAAACTAATTAACAAAACTAATTAAAACAAGACCTAAACCCTAATCCTCAATAAAATGCAATGTTCAAATAATTGAAACACTAATCAATTGAAACTAATTCATAACTAATTAACAAAACCTGAAAATAATAAATAAATGGGTTGTAATTCAAACCTAGAATTTTTAGGTGATGGGGAAGGAGATCGAGGGGCGGCAGTGGCAGTGGCAGCGGCGATGGCGAAGGTGAGGGCTGGACGGCGAGGGGGAGGGTTGGACGGTGAGGGGGAGGACTGGGAGAAGGAGAGAGGGGAATGAATGTTTAGAGTGAAGAAGAGGGAAAAATTTCAGAGAAATGGGGGTTTTCCCCGTTTATTACTTCTCTGATTTTAGAATTACCGACCAAAGTTGGTCGGTAATTTTGGTCGGTACATTAAGTGCTGACCGTTTGACCAAAAACCGACCAACTTTGATCGATTTTTTTAAAAAAAAATTTAAATTCTTTAACCGACCAACGTTGGTCGGTAATTTTAAATATAAATTCTTAAATATTATAAAATATTTTAAATAATAAAATAATTATTAAAATTTAAAAAATTGGATCCAGATTACCGACCAACGTTGGTCGGTAATCCAAAATTTTCTTGTCTGACCAGCTTGGTCAATTCATTGACCAATTTACCGACCAACGTTGGTCGAATTTAGTTTTAAAAAAATGTAAATGTTTTTTTTCCCCAGTTTCCTTCCAACCTGGACGGTTTTTGGTCGCATTTTTTGACCGACCAACGTTGGTCGGAAATAGTTGGTTGGTTTTTAGTAGATTTTTAGTAGAGATAGTGTGTCATGAATTCATGGATTTGGATGTCTTAGGGAGGAGGATTGCTAACAGTGACAAGTTACAATGCCTATATTTGAGGATCAAAACCACATGGAGATAGGTATGGAGTGGAACAGGAGAATAATGGAAAGTTGTAGTAGGGGGCTGGAGAATCAACTGGATCACAATGTTCAAATCCTAAGGGAAGAGAACATTTTGATCAATGTTTCTACTAACCTTGTGTTCTTTTTTGCAGGAGAAGTTACTGTGTCCATCCCTTACCATGTACTTCGAATTCAATGGGTGGTATTAGCACTTTGTGCTCATTCCCTTGAAGGAGAAGTCATGGTATGCACAAGCAGGGAAAGGAAGGATCAAATGAAAATGATAAGGAATTACAGTGGTGCAATGGTCTTTAGAAACTTTGTACTGCAGATCATAAGGTATGAGCAACTGGGGGTGCAATCTCAAGCTATTAGCGTGATAAAATTACCAAGGATTGCTGATGACATTACACGCAAGGGAGATACACAGCCCAGAATTTTTACAGTAGCTACCATTAGAGGTATGTGGTTTTGGCGCTCAATCGAGGGACCACTGGATGCAAGCCCAATGCAATGTAAGTCTCTTACATTCCATGATAAATTCCATGCTAAGGTTCTTGCAAACAACTACCGGAGGTCACACGTATACCACACCAAACAGTGCACAAGTACCTTTGTGCATAAATGCTCGACAGGTAGCAACTGTAGGAGATACGAGTGTTTTTGGATTATTCTATGTTTATGCAGGTATTGTGCTGAACTGCACACATCAAAAGGAGGGACTAAGTGGGTGTGACTGGATTATCAAATGCAACAAATCACCCGAAGATGAGACGAGGCACCAGATATATAAGAAGGCAGTATCTAGTGGCATACTTAAGAGTGAACCATGTTCCACTAAAGGGATGAACCTTGATTGCTGGGAAGATGCAATTGAAGACCTGGTATGTTGAATACTGGATACACAATAGGAGGAACAATACTTGAATCTACTTGAGCAAAAAGAATATGGCCATTTGCTCAACATGAGAAGAGTACACATGGGATCCAAATGCGAGGGCTTAACTTGGCTCCTTTTTAAAATGCAATTTCTTAATTTAATTAGAATACATCATGTACTATCATTATTGACTATCATGTTCAATTCTGATAATAGAGTCTATGTAATTGTCAAAGTTTACTTCTTTCATCTTGTAAGACCACTTGAACATTTGTTTCAGCATTTTAGATATATATAAAAACTAGCCCTAGGCACCTAGTGGATTTGCTAAAAAAAAAAAAAAAGATACCAATTTGTCACGACCCCAACTTTCCTCCGTAGGATGTCGCAGTGGCCCCTAGTCACTAAGACTGGGTAAGTCTAACACTTACTGAATTAAATGATAGAATTTAACCAGAACAACTATTAAGCATGAAATTGGAATTTCTATATTAAATCAGTAATCATGAACGCAATACAATTCCCAAAACTAGTAGTATAAGTCATAAGATCTACTGAGTTTAGTAGGATAATCTCAAAGTACAACTATTTGGGATAGAAATAAACAGTACAATATCAGAAGGTGACTCTGAGGCCTGCGAACGTGACAATAGATATACCTTGAATCTCCACAGCAACCCGAACATCTAGGTAGTGATCAACCAACTCCAAAGTACTTGAATCTACACAAAAATATGCAGAAAGCCTAGAATGAGTACACCACAGCGGTACCCAGTAAGTATCAAGACTAAGCTCGGTGGAGTAGTGACTAGGGATAGTCAAAGGATAACAAAACAATATTCCTAATGAAACACTAGAAACAACGATTAGCAACTGGGACCAAACATGTAATAATGCCATAGAGTAAGATAGGACAAAATTTAAGTCCAGTGAAACCAAGTAAGGGAACAAGTAACAAATTTAATAAGATCAACCGCTTTCACACAAGATTTGTTCAAGATGTTCCACGAGGTACTTCACCTTATAGTCACATTTCACGGGTCCCAATTCATGAACCATAATCACTTGGCATCTCGTGCCCTCGTTACAATTCATAATCGCACAGACGACTAATGTGCCAACACAGTGACAATATCTAATATCCGCACGGACAATTCACGTGCCAACATTAATAATGACTCATGACCGCACGGACAACTCACGTGCCAATAGAACAACTCTCCCACAAAAGGCAAGTAAACAAGAGTACATGTAAATGGTCAATAACATCAAGATTCATCTTTTTAAACCGCTATGGGTGATAAATTATGTGTATGCTTGTGCAAGTGTTCCGTCACAATTCAAGTCAACAAAGTAAGAGTAGAGACAATGAATGACACATAGGAAAGAATTACCACAAAATGCACAATGTATAACTCACACAAGGAAGGCACACCACTACACAAATATCAACAATAACCATGCCCTCAGGCTATCACAAGTCATCACAAATCATTCCCGACATAGCCCACCTTGTCTCGCTACGTGTGCAACAATAAAGTAAATGCCCTCCTCGTCTCGCCACACGTGCATAATAATATTTTTACCTTGTCTCGTCACATGCGCAAACCCACATATATAACCCGCCTTGTCATGCCGCATGTGCAAATATCAATAACAGCAATAGCACGGACAACTCACGTGAGAACACCCCGACAATCCTCTCAACAATAACACGTGTGCCAAAATATAACAGCATAATATAAGGTATTTCACCACATGTACCCGTATGCCACAATATTTACTCAAAATAATTTCAATACCATAACCAGTCATAGCCCTCGGCTCAACAACACTGAGTACAACATCAATAACAACGATAACACAAGAGTGCGGCAAGTAAATCAACACAAGAACTTCAGAACACAAGGATAAACGGAAGAACGAGCTCACAAAGAAAGATACAACAGGGAATAATGGTCTCAACAAGAATAACTCAACAAGGGAATAGATAATGTGCAAAAATGATTCCACCTAGGTACAACTCGACGATAAGAGAGATAGCATGAATGAATGATTTCAAATAAGGATAAGTCAACAATGAAAGGCATAACAAAACTTCAATTAAGGTTAAAAAAATTACGGAAAAGACGACGATAACTTCAATTAAGGTTAAGAAATTACGAAAAAGGCAACATGACAATAAAAGAGGAAACAACTTAAATTAAGGCACATAAGAATTTAATTGGCAACAAAGGCAGAACAAGAATCAATTAACTCCAAATAAGACATGTAAGGGTGAAGCTAGACCAATAGTCTAAAATGACCTTCTCGAGTGAAACAACCTCTAGATGACTCAAATCTTGCCAAAATAACTTAACATCATAAATAAAAAGCATAGGAAACGATTCTGGATAATAAAGTTTCGATCTTGAAAGAGAAATAAAAAGTCAACCAAGGGCCCACATCTTGGAACCCAACCAAAATTACAAAATTCGAACACTCATTCGATAACGAGTCTAACCATACCAAAATTATCAAATTTCGATATCAAATCACCCTTCAATTCCTCATTTTACATTTTTGAAAGATTTCACAAAATTCTCATTTTTTCCCCAGCTCAAACCACTAATTTAATGATAAAAATAAAGATGGAATCATAAAATAAAATCAAATCCACGTAGAGAACACTTATCCCAGACCAACACGTGAAGAAACCCTCAAAAATCCCTCAAACTTGAGGTCTCTAGCTCAAAAGATGATAAATGAGACAAAACCCTCGATTTGAAAATTAATATCTGTTGCCCAGGTATTTGCACATCGCGATTGCGGAAATAAACATGCGATCACGAAGAAGAAACAATAACTGCCCAAAAAATGCACTACGCGATCGCGTAAACAACAGTTCGATCGTGAAAGCGAGCAAACCAAAGCAGCGCGAACGCACAACACCTTCTGCGAACGCGTAAGCCAATGAGCTTGCCTCCTTCCCATAGCACTAAGCTATCGCGCTCTTCATGATGCGAACGCGACTTGCAAACTACCCAAGCATCGCGAACGCGGAAACATCTATGTGAATGCAAAGAAGAACCATGCCTAGATCCCACAACACATCGCGATCGCGCTAACATACACGCGATTGCATAGAGTACCTGAAGCATCAGAAAACCAACAACTCTAAAGCATGACGAAATGGCTCGAAGCCCATCTGAAACATACGCCTGGGACCCCGTCCGAATATACCAACAAGTCCCGTAATTTAACACGGACCTGCTTGAGGTCTCAAATCACATCAAACAACTTCAAAACTATGAATCGCACCTCAAATCAAACTTAATGAACTTTCAACTTTTACAACTCACGCTGAATCATATCAAATCAACACGAAATGACGCCAAATTTCGCATGCAAGTTTCAAATAACATAACAGAGCTAATCTAACTCTCGGATTCGCAATTCGACCCGATATCAATAAGGTGAACTCCCGGTCAAACCTCTTAACCTTCCAAGTCTTCAACTTTCAAATTTTCACCGAAATGCATCAAATTCACCTACGGACCTCCAAATACAAATCCGAACAAATGCCTAAATCCAAAATCACTATACGAAGCTACTAGAATCATCAAAAGACCATTCCAGAGTCGTTTATATAAAAGTCAAACTCGAGTCAATCTTTACCACTTAATCTTCTAAAATAAGAATTCTTTTTCCAAATTGATCCTGAATCATCCGAAAATCGAGCTCGGCTACACACGCAAGTCATAATACGAAGTTACTCGGGACCTTAAGCAATTGGTTAGGTCATTACATAATATATCATATGAAGATACTCAAAGTCTCAAACCACCGAACGAAACATTAAAGTTCAAAATGACCGATCGGGTTGTTACAATCAAACATGTCAAATTCCATTTTTCTTTGTCGATTTCGTTTTTAAACCATGTGAGTGTTGTTAATTCTAATTTTTCTCATGTGCACAAAGTGTTACGATGACTTATAAATTTATTATTTATAAATATAAATTGTTAATCATTAATGATAGATCACAAATATATCATATTATACATTAAACATAATTTTGTCATTTAATTATTTATTAATATTTATAACTTTAAAATTAACTACAAATATTTGCCATAATAGGAGCTCCTAAAATTTAGAAGTTCAAAATCCAATGACATTTTAGCTTATATGAATTATTTTATTATTTAACTTGCATAAAATAATTATATAATTTCTTAATTTAATTCATATCCAAAGAAGAAAAACTGAAAATTTATTTTAGATTTAATAACAACCATGGATTTTGAATTAAAGAATGAGAATATTAAAGTATATTATCTCTTGTTTCGAATGATAAATCCAATCAAAAGTATATTGACAATTCAATTGAGAGATATGAGTTTGAATATGATGATGAATAAGAATATTTAAAACAACAAAGCTTACAAAGAATAAGTAAGAATTAATTGTTACTAAAATCGATAATATCAGTCGACACTTCTTCGATATTCAAAGATATTTTAGGTTCTCAGGCTCTGTGCCTTTTGCTTTGTAAATATATATGATAGTTAGATATCTTTTTAGATGCTACTATCACTAGCGCTAACAATTTAAAATTCATAGTAATATTAGTAGATAACTAAAACACAAAAGAGAATCTACATTTTTTAAAAGAAAAAAAAAGAACATATTTTTTGGAACATTGATATGAAGAAATACTTGAGGGAAAATTTAATAGTAAGAGAAAAAAGATGATATAGAAAGATAAGTTTGGTAAAAAAAAAATTTGAATATGGAGAAGTAATTTTTTCTTTATAGTTTGATTTAGAGATAATTGGCAAACTCAAAGATAAACTAGAGTTAGAGTCCTTTTGTAAATGACGACAATAGTTCATTAATCACAACTATACAAAAGGTGTATTTGAAAAGCTCTGTATATTTATTAGGCGAGATAAATAATTAAGATTATCTTATTAATTCTATTAATATTTAGATTTTAGTTTAGTGAACTTTGAATTTAATTAGAGTTGTGTCCATTTTTTTTTTTGATAAATCAATGATGGACTTCTTCGTATTCAAATTGCTTATGGCATTCTTTTGAGACGCGAAGAAAGAAGCTATGGATCGATCAAAATCGAGTTAAATGTATGTGTTGTTTGGATTTATATTTTATATCAATATTTTATTTTAGAGTTTCATCCTATTAGTTTTTGCATTATATGTTTGAGAATTTTGTATGGCAAGGCCTCTTCATTTACCGATCTATCTAAATAATAACAGTATTCATTTTCAAGAACTTACACTTTTTAATTTTTATTTTATAACTCAATTTTATTATTTAATAATATTTTATTGATTTTTTATAATTTATACTCATTGATATAGGTACACGCGCAACGAGCGTACACTAAAGCTAGTATGAAAAAATGTGCTTCTACATTTTGGTTTAAGTGATAAACACTAAATTTATAAATTGTGCAATTTTGATGTCATACTTATAAAAATTTCCAAAAAAGAGCTTAAATGTTTTAATGCCCTGTTAGGAATTATCTATCTATCTATGTATCTATATCTATCTATCTATCTATATCTATATTATTATAAAAACACGAATGTTGGATGCTCAATATTGAATGACAAAAATATTCTTAAAATATTGACTGATTTTTATGCCCTCTTTTAATCTAATTCAACCATTAATTTATTGGTTATTTTAGTAAATAAAAGAAGAGACATAGCACGATCAAACATAGAGTTCTAAACAAATAATGCTTATGGACTTTGGCTTCCTTCAAGACATTCACCACTAAAAGACCCTGAATTCTTCTTATCCTTGCACCAGACGTTAAGTTTAGCTATTTAATTTGTTTTGTTCACAGTATTTGTATCATATCTGAATTATCAAATTAAATGTTACTTACAGTGAAAGTAACAATCATGATAAACTTGATATACATATCAGTTAAATCGGCAAGGGATTAATCTGCTCTGGTGTCGCTGGTCTGCAAAAAGTTTGTAGGTCAATTCTTAAAACAACTTTTTATGATGCCAGTAATTTTTCTTCTTACATTTATACTTCTCATCCTACAACTTTAATTTGGTATGTTATTTGTTATATTCATTAGTGCTTAATATATTTGTTTTTCCCCTCTGTTTTTCGATATTCTTAAATTATTGTTTGTATGTTTGTTATTATTTGTTCTAAGTTACAAAAATTTAAGTACATTATTGTGTTCAGAGGCGAATGTAGCACTATAAGTATGAGTTCAATTGAACCCGTAACTTTCGACGCAGAACATAAATTTATATGTAAAATCTATTAAAATTAAAATAAATAGTAGATATGAACCCATAACTTTAAAATTATAATGGGTTCAATGCTAAAAAATTTAAATTTGAACTCATAGAGTATAAATCCTGGATCCGCCTCTGATTGTGTTGGGGAATAAGTTCTTCAAACACTTATTCTTGAGGCACAACTTCAAGCAATTTTTCGTGTACTAATAAATTTTAAGATACTAAAATTCAACATGAACGAAAAGCTAAAGTTATTTTTGTAATCTACCTACAATATTGAAAAAGTTTCAATTTCCTTTTCAAAACACTAAATCATCACCGCAAATAAATGAGTTTTCCACCATTTGAATTGGTAATAAGGTGATTGTATCACGGCAAAATATTTATTGAATTCCAATTCAAAATCAAATATAAAATATTGATTATGAAGCTTAATTCAAGGTTTAAGAGAAAAAATAAAGAGAGCTATCACATTCTAACTCTTTTTAAGATCAGCAAGAAGTTTTTTACTCAAGGAAATGTTTCTAAGAAGAATTTGAAAAAACAAAATGTGAAAAATTTATTTTTACCAGAATTAAGTTTATTTGGTATAGATGATCAATAGACTACTAGACCTTTCTATTTAGGCATTGAATTCGTACAAGGATCTCAAGCATCTTAAAAAGTATAACGACCCGACCGGTCGTTTTGAGTGTTGTAGCCATGTTCTCCCATTTACTGCTTATTATGTACTCAATTGTTATTATGTGACTTGTCGGGGTGGTTGGTTTAGTTCCAGGGATGTTTTGGAATGAATTGAGACACTTAGTCCCAAGGTTGGAAGCCTAAGTTGAAAGAGTTAATCGGATGTTGACTTATGTGTAAATGGCTCAGAAATGGAGTTTTGATGGTCTCGATAGCTTCGTATGGTAATTTTGGTCTTAGGAGTGTGTCTGTATATTGATTTCGAGATCCGTAGGTGATTTTGTCTTGAAATGGCGAAAGCTGAAAAATCAGAAGTTTGGAGAGTTGAGAAGTTTGACCGAGAATTAACTTTGTGGTTACCATACTCGGATTTTGGTTCCGATAGTTGGAATAGGTACGTTGTGTCATTTATGACTTGTGTGCAAAATTTGAGGTCAATCGAAATTGATTTGATAGGTTTCAACATCGATTGTAGAAGTTGAAATTCATTAGTTATCATTATGCTTGAACTGAGGTGCGATTCATGTTTTTGATATGATTTGAGGCCTCGACTAAGTTCGTATCGTATTTTAGAACTTGTTGGTATGTTTAGCTGAGGCCCCGGGGGTCTTAGGGGATTCAGATGGATATCGGATTGTAATTTGACTTAGGAGAATTTCTAGGCTGCTGATGTCTGGTGTCATCGCACCTGCGGAGGATTGGTCGCAGGTGCATGACTGCAGAAGCAAGGAAGTGGTCGCAGGTGCAGTCTCGGAAGAGTTGGGTAGTGGTCATAGGTGCGATGCTATTGTCCGCACCCTCACTTTCGCAGATGCGTGGAGGCTTGCGTAGGTGCGAAGAGGCGTGGGGCTGTAGCTTCGGCAGAAGCGGAGAGGAGGTTGCCGATGCGACTCCGCAGACGCGGAATCCTTTCCGCATGTGCGAGGGCAGGAGATTGCACGAGGAATCGTAGAAGCGTGGTTTTGTCGCGCATGCGGGACCGCATGTGCGATTAAGTGGAGAGCAGGTGCGAAAAGCCCTGGCAGAAGTGTTTCCGGGATTTTGTTATTTTTGGACTTTAGAAGCTCGGTTGGAAGCAATTTTTGAGAGAGGTTGTTTCACGAGATTTATTGAGGTAAGTCAGTTATAATTATTTTTAGTCATTAATATTGAATACCCATTGAATTTCCCACATAATTTATGTGTTTTTAATGTGGAATTTTGGGAGTTTTGGACTAGGAATAGTTTTTTGGATCAAATCCACTAGGATTTGTGCTTAGGGTTAGTTCTTATAAATAAGATAGCAACTAGTACACCAAAGGAGGGGGACATGGACCTTACCTCCAAATCTTTGGTGGATAAATAATTGATTGTCCAAAAGTGACAATCCATTGAATCCTGTACAATGAGTGAAGTTAGACCTATGATGAAGTGCCAATTGCCTACCCATAATTGGTAGACAATTGGGTATACAAAAAAAGTGTGAAATGAGCCTTGGTCAACTATACAAAGAATTGAGTCTAAAGTAACTATGTAAGCAATTTGGGAGTACATCTTCCAAAAACAAAAGAGCCTAGATCTAGAAGGTAGGTGTATCCTCCCTTTGAAGTATGACAAAAAAACATATGGGTATGGTAGGAGTTGTCTTCAATTTAGCTTTGACAATGAGGGCATAGAAAGCCAAGTTGATGACAATAATGATTGGTATCCTTGTAGTTGACTAATCTTGCTGCCTCTGAATAATGTAGCTGGAAGAAGAGATTGAGCTTTGTCTTGGTGTTTTTATCCGGGAGACAGTGAAGAGGAACTGGACTTGTAGTATCTGGTAACCGGTATAGAAAATAGACATATCATTCTTCAGTCTAAAGCTGATGCAGTATGTAGACTTCTGCAGTTGAACTCTAGTAACAGTAGTGGTATGATGGATAAGGTTTGTGCCCCTAATTGTGTTCTTGTGAGGTCCTACCATTTAAAATCTAAGAATGGACCTGCTGCACACAAAAGTGTGTGTGACCTTGGAATTAGTAAGGCATGCCCTAGAAAATTGATGCATTTCCAATAGATTGAGCATCTGGGATGCTAATACCACACATTGGAACTGCATCAATGATCTGGACCTATCAAATGTACCTGTAAAATTTAGCAAACAGATTAGTAATAAAGGAGCACCATTGTTTTGCTTCCAGTGAATGGTTGTGGCATTGCTAGCAGAAGAGCAGAATTGTCGCATGCTATGATCATTGTTGTTATTGTTGTTCTTGTGTGTACATATATGAAGTTTTGCTCTCAGGTTCTTGTGGCATTTGAAAGCTTGTGTGGTGGAGTTATAGTTGGAGAGATGAGGTGGTTGCTTCTGCAGATAGATACTACACGATCCTCTCTTCAAAATTGAAAGAGGTTTTGGGATACTGTGAACCTTTGGCTAACACTCAGTAGGATGAGCCTTGAGATTGCTAATACCAAACACTTAGTGTAAATCAAATGATTGAGTATACGATAGAGGATTGTACCAGCAAAAAGGAAATAGAGTTAGTGAAACAACTGTTTTCTTTTTTGTGATGATTGTTGTGTGCTTTAATTTCTTGTAGATTCTGAGTACATATGGAAATGAGATGTAAGGGATGTTTAAGATGAAAGAAGGTGGTGAGTCTCGAAGAAGGAAATGGTGCTACCACAATTGTAGTTGAGCTTTGATAACTGGGAGAAATGTGCATGGAAAGAAAGTTGTGTGTTATTGTTGGAGTAGTGTATTGGTGGTTGTGGGTATGGTATGTTCAAATACATGGATTGGGTGTCTATTAGGTGTGAAAAGTTTAGAGTACAACACTTATTATAGCATTGAAATATTGTTAGAAGTGTGCTCAGAAAACCTACACAAGAGAACAAACATGTTAGTGAAAACCTGGACTGAATGTCCATTTCCAAGAATGTTGGAGCTTGGTCTTTAATGGATTTGGATATATGGGGATTGTAGTGATGCTGTTTTATGAATTATGTTTTAACCATAACCATGAGATGAAGTAGATGCAAGGTGAGGTGATGGGATAATTCTGTGTGTTTTCTTATGTCTGAAAGCAGGGGTATTTTGAAAATCCTGTTGAATTTGACCCCTAATATGAGTAGGCAGTGTGGTGATGCTGGTGAAGTGAGTTAGAGATTTCAAGTCCTGGCTAATCTTGGACAAAGAATCTGTTGGCCTCTCTGTATACATGTGAGTAATGAATTTCCTCACATTAAAGACACATGTTTTTCAGCTTTTGCAGATTCATTTTTAAGGCCCAGGGAGGATCGTTGTTAACCAATTGATCAAAAGAGCTGAGTCTGTTTCAAAGTGAATTTTGTTGCACTCATTGGTAATGCACCACTGAATAACAATGAAAGCAGCTTCTGTTTCTGCAAGGTTGTTGGTACCCTCACCCAAAGGACATGCAATTGCTTGAAGAAATTCCCCTAGGTGGCTTCTAATGATGGACCCACCACCTATCTTTCCTGGATTAGTCAGTGCACTACCATCAATGTTGACTTTAACAAAATTGGCATTTGGCTTAGTCCAGACAACCTGTTGAGTAGTAGTGCAATGCTTGATATCCTCAATGATAGAATAAAGATCCACCCATCTGTGAGGACAATTAATAGCAGGGTAGGTTGCATGAAGCAGCAGGTGAATGTCAGAATTAATGAAAAAAAGGACTCTAGTTATAGAAGACCTCTTTCCACCATACTTTGTAAAACATATATTCTTCCACAAGTTCCAGCAAATGATGATAGGAACTGTGTCCGGGACTAGATTTTGAACCTCATTGTTTCTTTTCTACAACCACTAGTTCATAAGGAGCAATCCTAGTGGCATATTTTCAGTTTTAATTCTAGCTGGCCCTTCATATTTCTTCAAGACAAAAGTAGCAAAGTTGCCTCTACTAAAGACATCATCGTTCCATATAAGAGAACTTTGCTTTGCCAATATTTGATCCTATATACTACTTTATCCATAATGGAATTGAAGTATACAATTTTCATTTTGCCAGTGTAGGGTGAAAAACCTAAATAGGTGATTGGATCTTTCTTGCTGAAACCTGTTAATTGATGGATTCTTCTGATAGTAGAATTGAAAGCAGATGGAGAGGTCGTGAAGTGTCTCTTTTGTTTATTGATCTGTTGACCAGATGTTTCCTTATATTTACTGAGGATGTGTATGACTTTTATAACGACCTGACCGGTCATTTTACTTTTTAGATCCTCATTTTCTGTATATACTTTTACTGTTTTATGACTTGCGCGGATGGTTAGTTCGAGTTTGGAAAGGTTCGGGTTTAAACCAGAACACTTAGTTCCATAATAATGGATTAAAATGGTTAAGCTTGACTTGAGTCAACCTTTTGAGTAAACGACCTGAAAATCGGAATTTGATGGTCCCAGCAGGTTTGTATGATAATTTTGGACTTGGGCGTATGTTCGAATCGGGTTTCGGATGACTTGAGAGCATTTCAACGCTTAATATTGGAAGTTGGCATATTGAAAGTTTTCAAGTTCTTTAAGTTTGGTTTGAAGTAGGTTTTGGTGTTATCGAAGTCCGTTTGAAATTCTGAGCCTATGAATAGTTTGTATGGTTATTCGTGACTTGCCGCAAAATTTTGTGTCATTCCGAGTAGTTTAAGTAGGTTTCGGCGCATTTAGAGCTAGTTGAGAAGTTTGAACTTCGTGCTTAATAATTGAAGTGGGTTCGAGATTGAATAATTGAGTTAGTATCTTCACGGTCAGTTATGAGATGTTGGTGATGTGTTACGAACTCCTGCTATATTTATTGTAATTTCCTTTATTTGACTCATTGATGTCTGTTATTTGCTCACCATGTCTACTTTATGCACTTTTAATGTTATTATGGACTGCTAGTAAGTATCAAGTCGACCCCTCGCCACTACTTCTTCGAGGTTAGACTATATACTTACTGGGTACGTGTGTTCTTCGTACTCATACTACACTTTTGCACTGATGTGCAGATACTGAAACAGGTTCTATGAAGACTTAGGAGTTTTCTTCTTGCCTTGCTACGATCCGTAGCACCGGAGTCTCCTTCCATTTTATTTCCTATTTTTGTCTATTACTTTCAGATAGTAGCCTTAGTAGTTTTGTATATTCCCTAGATTGCTAATGTACTTTTGACGCTGGGTTTTGGGGCTTTGTAGCACTTTTGTACTGTCGTACTGGTCACTTCTATCACAGTAGACTATGTACTTATTATGTTGATATTTGTTTATAAAGACATCATCATTGCATGAAATTTAGTGTAGTTAAAAATGTTAAAAGGGGATAAATAAATGGTAATTTCGCTTGTGGGCTTGCCTAACGATGGCGTTAGGTACAGTCTCGACCTAGTACGAAATTGGGTCGTGACAGCTTAGTATCAGAGTACTAGGTTCACATAGGTCTCACAAGTTATGAGCATGAATAATAGAGTCTTACGGATCGATGCGGAGACATCCGTACTTATCTTCAAGAGGCTATAGGGTGTTAGGAATCTTCTATTTCTTCATCTCCTATCGTGCAGTTGATATTATACTAAGTGTCTTTCTATTGATCTCTCACATTTGGTGAGGACGTACGTGGAGGATGTACCAGGAGGTCGAGGGGTTGCTCCCCCCATTGCTAGAGGTCGGGGGAGGGCTCCAACTTTGATCAGAGGACGAGGGCACCCTAGGGTTGCTCCTGTTGTGCCACATGTGTATCCAGTGGAGGATCCTGATGTTGAGGAGCAGGATGAAGTGCCTGAAGCTGTGCCGGCCCCAACAGATTTCATGACTGCGCGGGGATTCCAGCAGGCTGGTTTATTTCTAGCAGACCATGCCACATCTCAAGCGGGAGGGGGAGCACAGACCCCTACTGCTCAGGCTCCAGGGCAGTCCGCTACCATTTATCAGACCCCAAGCACACTACCTGTAAGCGAGGCCCAGCCTGTTGCAGCGGCTATGCCAGAGGTTGTACCAGTTGCGACGGATGATAAACAAAAGTGGCTGGACAGATGGACTAGGCTTCGCCCCCTACCTTTGGGGGTGAGCGGTCAGAGGACCCCCATGATTTCATTGTTCGGTGCAGGTATAGGCTTCGAAACATGGGGATATTGGAGTCCAACGGGGTGGACTTCACCACTTTTTGGTTTGAGGGCAAGGCCCGTAGATGGTGGAAGGCTTATCTTCTTAGCAGGCTAGCAGGTTTATCTCCCTGGACTTGTGATCGGTTTACACACATGTTCTTGGAGAAGTATATACCACCTTCTGAGAGAGAGGAGCTTCAGGGTCAGTTTGAGCGACTCTGTTAGGGTCACATGTCTATCACCGACTATGAGGAGAGATTTACTAACTTGTCTCTCCATGCAGCTATTATACTCCCCATAGATGCATAGAGGGTGCACCCTGATATTGCAGGTCTGCACCCTGAGATTCAGGTACCTATGACCCGTGAGGCAGAGCTGGGGACTTCTTTTCTTCAGGTTGTCGATATAGCTGGGAGAATCGAGTGTATTCGCAAACGCAGTGGAGGGTTTGCACCGAGAGAAAAGCGACCCCGACAGTTTAGTGGATTCAGTGGCACCCCACCTGGGGTCATAGGTTAGTTCATGAGGGGTCAGCCCAGCATTCCCATGCAGTCAGCACCACCGCCTTCTCGGGGTGCTCCTGCATGACCCTATTTCAGTGCCATTCCAGAGAGTACTTATCTCCCGCCAACTATTCAGGATTTCTCCAGTGGGTATTCGGGCCATAAGGGTCAGACTTTAGGTTAGTAGTCCACCGTTCTGAGGGGTTGTTTTGAGTGCGTGGATCTTGGCCACATGACGATATTTTGTCCTAGACTTCGGGGCAAGGCTGGGTAGACGAACTATCAGCAAATGATTACCGCACCAGCTGCTGCACCAGTCGTCCGACCACCCAGAGGCGGAGTGCATGTGGGTATGGGCTGTCCTAGAGGTGGAGGCCAGTCAGGTTCTATGCCTTTCCAGCCAGGCCAGATGCAGTAGCCTCAGATGCCGTGATCACAGGTATTATTTATGTTTGGGGTAGGGATGCTACGATGCTATTTGATCTAGGGTCTACGTATTCATATGTTTCATCTCTGTTTGGTCATTATTTGGGTATTCCTCGTGAGTCCTTGTGTACTCCTTTATATGTGTCCATAACAGTGGGCAATTCTGTTGTTGTGGATCAGATTTACCTGTCCTGTATCATGACGTTTTTTGGTTATGAGACTAGAGTGTATCTTCTGTTGCTATATGATCGACTTTGAGGTCATCCTGGGCATGGACTGGTTGTCTCCATACCATGTCGTCCTTGATTTCAATGCCAAGACTATTACCTTGGCGATACCAGAGTTTCCTAGATTGGAGTGGAAGGGTTCATCTATCAGTGCATCTAGCCGGGTTATCTCTTTCATGAAGGCTCGACACATGGTCGAGAAGGGTTATTTGTCTTCTCAAGCTTATGTTCGGGATACAGCCGCAGATACTCTGATGATTGATTTAGTGTCCGTGGTGCATGAGTTCTCGGATGTGTTTCCTTATGATCTCCCAGGCATGCCACCAGATCTTGATATCAATTTCTATATTGATTTGGATATTGGTACCCAACCTATCTCTATTCCAACGCACTACATGGCTCCGAAAGAGTTGAAAAAGTTAAAGGAACAACTTGAGGAGCGGCTAGCAAAGGGGTTCATCAGACCGAGTGTGTCGTCGTAGAGTTCACCAGTATTGTTCTTGAAGTAGAAGGATGGGACTATGCGGATATGCATTGATTATCTCCAGTTGAACAAAGTTACCATTAAGAACAAGTACCTGTTGCCACGTATTAATTATATTTTTGACCAGTTGCAGGGTGCCAAGGTATTCTTTAAGATCGACTTGAGATCTAGGTATCATCAGCTAAAGATTCGTGCTTCGGATGTTTCGAAGACGGCCTTCCAGACTAGATATGGTCACTATGAGTTTTTGGATATGTCCTTCGGCTTGACTAACGCCCGACGACATTTATGGATTTGATAAACCGAATGTTCAGATCGTATCTTGATTCATCTGTCATCGTCTTCATTGACGATATATTGATATACTCACGTAGTATGAAGGAGCACGAGAAAAATTTGAGATTAGTGTTTAGACCATGCTGGAACAAAATATATACGCTAAGTTCTCTAAGTGCGAGTTCTAGTTAGATTTCGTGGCTTTCTTAGGAGATGTTATATCAGGAGAGGGTATTTAGATCCCAAGAAGATGGAGGCAGTCCAGAGTTGGCCTCGTCCAACCACAACGACCGAGATCAAGAGTTTGTTAGGGTTAGCAGGTTATTATCGTCGGTTTGTGGGGGGCTTCTCATCTATTGCAGCACCTTTGACTAGATTGACCCATAAGGGTGCTCCGTTCTGATGGTCCGATGATTGCGAGGCGAGCTTTTAGAAGCTCAAGATTGCATTGACTACAACACCGGTGTTAGTGTTGCCTTCCGGTTCAGGGACGTATACTGTGTATTGTGACACTTCACACATTGGCTTGGGTATTGTGTTGATGCAGGAGGGGCGAGTTATTGCATATGCTTCACGTCAGCTGAAGCCCCACGAGAAGAATTATCCTGTACATGATTTGGAGTTGGATACGATAGTTCATACTCTTATGATATGGAGGCATTATCATTATAGGGTGACCTGTGAGGTTTACACCGATCATCGCAGCTTGCAGCATTTGTTCAAACAGAGGGATCTTAATTTGAGGCAGCGCATGTGGCTTGAGTTTCTAAAGGACTATGATATTACCATCCTTTATCATTCGGGCAAGGTGAATGTGGTTCCGGATGCCTTGAGCAGAAAAGCTGAGAGTATGGGCAGTTTGGCATTCATTTTAGTAGAGGAAAGGCCATTGACTTTGTACATTCATTCCTTAGCTAACAGACATGTGTCGTGGCTCAGTCTTCATTACTCAATCTGATAAAGGCTCGTCAGTACGATGATCTGCACTTGTTGGTTCTTAGAGAGACGGTATTGCAGGGTGGTGCCAAGGAGGTTACTATCGATGAGGATGGTGTTCTACGGCTCCAGGGTCGCCTATGTGTTCCTAATATTGATGGCTTGAGGGAGAAAATTTTAGAAAAAGCGCACAGTTATTGGTATTCTATTCATCCAGGGGCTACGAAGATGTATCGTGACCTGAGGCAGCATTATTAATGGCAGCGGATGAAGAAGGACATAGTTGAGTATGTGGCGAGATGTCTAAATTGCCAGCCGGTCAAGTATGAGCACCAAAGGCCAGGTGGCCTCCTTCAGCAGATTGTTATACCTGAGAGGAAATGGGATCACATTACTATGGACTTCGTAGTTGGGTTGCAGGGGACTTTGAGGAAGTTTGATGCAGTTTGGATCATTGTCGATAGGTTGACTAAGTCGGCACACTTTATACCGGTCGTGACTACGTATTCTTCAGAGAGATTGGCCCAGATTTACATTCAGGAGATTGTTCGGTTGCATGGTGTGTCTGTTTCCATCATTTCATATAGAGGCCCTCAATTCACTTCGCACTTCTGGAGAGCAATTTAGAGCGAGTTGGGTACCCGGGTAGAGCTCAACACAGCCTTTCATCCGCAAACCGATAGGCAGTCGGAGCATACAATTCAAATTCTGGAGGATATGCTCATAGCATGTGTCATTGACTTTGGAGGTCAGTGGGATAGATTCTTGCCCTGGGCCGAGTTTGCTTACAATAACAATTATCAGTCCAGCATCGAGATGGCTCAATTTGAGGCTTTATATGGTCGGCGATGTCGTTCGCCCATCGAATGGTTTGAGCCCGATAAGGCTAAGTTATATGATACTGATTTGGTGAAGGATGCCTTGAAAAAGGTAAAGTTGATTCAGGATTGACTTCGCATAGCACAGTCCAGACAGAAGAGTTACATAGATCAGAAGGCGCGCGATCTATCATTTATGATGGGCGAGAAGGTTCTCTTGAAAGTCTTGCTGATGAAGGGAATCATGACGTTTGGAAAGAAGGGCAAGTTGAACACAAGGTTTATAGGTCCATTTGAGGTATTGAGGCGAGTTGGGGAGGTTGTTTGTGAGCTTTATTTGCCTCCCTGTTTATCGAGAGTTCATCCGATTTTCCATGCGTCTATCCTTTGGAAGTACCATGCCGACAACTCGCACTTATTAGATTATAATACGGTTCAGCTAGATGTGAGTTTGGGTTATGAAGAGGAGCCAGTTGCCTTTGTTGACATGCAGGTTCGCCAGTTGAGGTCCAAGAGGATTGCTGCTGTGAAGGTCCAGTGGAGGGGTACCAGTCGTGGAAGCTACTTGGGAGGCCGAGAAGGACATGCGGAGAATATATCCACACTTATTCAGCATTCCAGGTATGATTCTAGACTCGTTCAAGGACGAACATTTGTTTAAGAGATGGAGAACATAACGAACCGACCAGCCATTTTGCTTTCTAGATCCTCATTCACCTAATTAAGACTCCATGTATGTGCTTTTACTATTTTATGACTTGTGGGGATGGTTAGTTCGAGTTTTGAAGGGTTCGGGTTGAAATCAGAACACTTGGTTCCGTATTAATAGCTTAAAATGGTTAAGTTTGACTTGAGTCAACATTTTGAGTAAACGACATCGGAACAGGGATTTGACGGTCCCAACAGGTTCGTATGATGATTTTGGACTTTGGCGTATGTTCGGATCGGGTTTCGGATGACCCGAGAGCATTTCGGCGCTTATTATAGGAAGTTAGCGTAGTGAAGGTTTTCAAGTTCTTTAAGTTTCGTTTGGAGTAGGTTTTGGTGTTATCGAGGTTCATTTTGGGATTCCGGGCAAGGGAATAGTTTTGTATGGTAATCCGTGACTTGTGCGCAAAATTTGGTGTCATTCTGAGTGGTTTAAGTAGGTTTCGACGCATTCAGAGCTAGTTGAGAAGTTTGAAGTTCATAAGTTGATTCAATTTGGTTTTGGGGTGTGATTCTTAGTTTCGTTGATGTTTTACGTATTTTGAGAGTTCGAGCTGGTCCGTACTATGTTTGTGGACTTGTGGGTTTATTGGGATGGGGTCCCGAGTGGCTCGGGTGTATTTCGGACCGCTCGGACCTACGTGGGAAACAAAAGAAATTTGCTATTTTGGTTTCTTTCTTCGCGAACGTGGAGCAGTGATCGCATTCGCGAGGAAGGAATGGGACTAGGTGGAGTGTTTCCCTACGCGTTCACGAGATGGAGACTACATTCGCGGGGGTCTGTTCCACTGATATTCGCATTCATTCATGCTGAGGCCTTCGCGTTCGCGAAGTGAGAGGCCAGCTGGGGAGGGGGTCAATCGATGGCCTTCACGTTCGCGTTGAGGCCATCGCGTTCGCGATTGGCAGGCCAACAAAGCCTTCGCGTTAGTGAGGCTGATCTCGTGTTCACTTAAGGCATTTATTTCCCGGGCTTGGCATTTTTCCTTCACGATCACAGATGCCTTATCGCGATCGTGAATAAGGGACCACTGGGCAGCAAAATATTTTAAAGACGGGACTTAGATCTATTTTTCCCATTTCTCACTTGTGTAGTCCGAATTTGGAGCTTCTTAGAGAGGGGTTTTCATCAAGCATCGTAAGGTGAGTAATTTCTTCCTTGTATAATTTAAATACATAGATTTTGGTAGATTCTTAACATGTAAATTGTAGAAATTTTGGGTTTAGTTGAAAAACCTACCTTATGATATAAATGGGATTTGACCACGAAAACGATTATGGAATTTAGTAGAAATTATATATTTGGGTTCGTGAGGTTATGGGTAACATTTATCTTCAAAAATTTCCGAAATCCGAGCACGTGGGTCCGGGGATAAATTTTAAGAATCTTCCAATTCGGGTTGGGTAATTACTTTAGGAGCTAAATTATGAATTTTGAGCATATATTGATTAATTCATGTAATATTTTTGCTAGTTTCGGATTGTTCGACACCGACTTAAGGATTTAGAGTGAATTTGTGGACCGCAAATGAGTTTTGGAATGAGGTAAGTTTCTTTCCTAACCTTGTATGAGGGAACTCATCCCCTTAGGTGTATTTGTTGTGTATCTCTTGTGTGGGGAGATATGTACGCACGAGGTGACGAGAGTCCATGCATAGCTATATTCCATGTTATGTCTGGGTAGACTTAGATCCACATCATGCTTTTAATTGTACTGTTGTGTTTATCTTGCATATTGACTATGTTGAATAGAGCTGAGACTAGGGATTTAAAGATGCAATAATCGATGTAGCCTTCTTCTTTTGGGAAATTTGAGGAAGAATTAATACCTATGCAAAATCCATGTCCTCTCGTGTCGCAAGTACTTCCGTGAGCGAGGTATATTTATCTATTCTAATGGGATTGGGTCGTCACTACTCTTATGGGATCGAGCCGTTCTCCCTGGTAATATGATAACACCACTCTTATGGGATCGGGTCGTTCGCCTCGGCAGTATGATAACACCACTCTTATGGGATTGGGTCGCTCGCCTCGGCGGTATGATGGTAACACTATTCTTATATAATTTTTTTTTAATTGTTTGGACCCAGATGCGATACGCACACAAGGTATTTCTTTGAAGTTAGATATTAAACCAAAGTACGGAATGTACACATGGTTAAGATATAATTATTTTAAATTTAAAGGAATCAAGGCGCGGAATGCGCACATGATCCTTTTATTATTTAAGCATATCAATCCAAGGTTCGAGTATGAACACATGGGCTAATAGCGTATTTAGAAAATTTAATTATTTTGTCTCTTTCATATTCAAGATATAGATTTGTATATTTTTATTATATTTTTTCTTTTACTTATTGGAACGAGTCTTGAATTAGTTCATGGCTCATGTCGCTCCCTCACAATTATTTTTGTTATTACCACTCTGATTATTTTATGTTTTATAACGGGCTTTGAATTAATTCGCAACCCTTATCTCATTATAAAATTCATATGTACTCCGAGCTATTTATTGATGGAATAAGCTCGAAGTTGTATTTAGGCTCATTTTTTTTCCATACTCAAAATTATTTCCCCTACTGTTCCTTTTATTAGTTCCAACATACAACAAATTAATATGAAATAAAATTCTATCCACTAAACTATATGACATCACATTCGACAAACTTATAAATAAACTGAAGATCCCAATATTATTACTTCCTATCTAGTTGGGTATGAACCCGTTGGCAGTTTATATATATTATTCTAACAGAATATAAATCAAATGATAGTTATACGTTCTCACCAAAATTCCAGACACACAATGATAATTATATTGTTTATAAAGATAAAGAAATATTAATTAAATATAATACTGTGATTTTAAATTTTAAAATATAGACAAGATTAAAAGAAAACTGACCATGTGATATAACCGAACTACTCATGAAATTATTTTACTGACACAGAGACTCAAAACTACCTAAACTAACAATCTTAACATCAATTAAAACTTAAGTGTTATTAGACTATTTCAACTTAAATCTTCAAATATGTTTAGACAGAACTTGAGTTACGTTATTTATTTAACTACCCTAACAAAAAAATAAATGAATCGGAATGATTTTTACGTTGAAACTCAATTAAAAATAAAATCTAACTTTAAATTAACTTTAAATTAACTTTATTCTTCTTAACTAATGGGACTCTAACCAAATCCATGTAATCTGTACTACGATAATATTATATGAACAAATTTTGAAAAATAAAAACGATTTAAAGTAAGTAAACTAATTTACACCAAATTTATCACTAAACCCATTTATACAGAATACTAGTTAGCAGAATACTAGTTCGAGGAAAGAGAAAAAAAAATAACTAAAAGAGAGTAAGTTCTAATCCCAAATAAAGAATAAAGACCTAACATATTTGTTAGGATTTGCACCAAAACGTTGATAACCAAAACCAAAAGTAAATAATAAATTCACACATTAAATAGAATTTAACCAAAGAAGTATTTTGTTGACAAAAAGCTTTAAACAATTTTATGAACTATCTATGGTTTAAAATTTCACGTGAATTGTGGCAAAAGAATAGATTAGAACTAAAGATTAAAAGTTAGGAACAAATTTCAGATTAGTAAAAGTTAGAAACACATTTCAGATTAATTTTAAACATACATGTACATATATAAATAACAAGAAGAAACCGACGCTATTTAAAATACAAAAGAAAGCAAAAGAATAATTGAATTTAAATAAACTAACATCAACATTATATTAAAGTAACAAATGAGATTGAGTGTTACCTTTTGTAAGATTTCAAACAAAGAAAATATCTACAATCTGCTGCGTTGAACCTGCGAATTTAAAACCACGAAGGATACTTTGATTTTCGACTCTGAACCTAATAAGTCCACCGAATAATTTATCTCCAAGTGATTTTCACTCTAAAAGAATAATGTTATTTTTAGTTACTGATTTTTCTATCCGATCGTCTCTAATGCTCCTCCTCTCTTTTTCTCCTGTTCAAAGTTTTCTCCCATTTTCCTAAAAACATCCCCCTTTGCTCTGTATGTCTTTTTCTATATAAAGAAGAATATTAATAGTATTTTTTTTTAAATCTTGTTCCTCTAATTTTGAGTGGGGAACGTGGGGTTTTAAAGTGAAAAAGAGGAATTGAGTGTGTGCGCAAGTGCAAAGTGGGGGAGAGACGTGCAAAGTGGGGGGAGTTAGGGAAATGAGGATTGGGGATCATGGGTGATTAGTTAGGATAATAATCTTTTGTACCTTACTTTTGTTCTTCTCGTTAGTTGCTTCTTCTTTTTTTCTTTTACTTTTTTTCTTTAAATGAACAAAAGAGAAAGTAAAATGTATAGCTAAAAATATTAGTCAGCTACTTTTAAATTTAAATATTATATACATAAGAAAACTAAATATTTACATTTTAGTTTAAATTATACTAAGAAAGATACTATAGCTTACTTATTAAAATTCTAATTATATGAAACCAAGTAAGTAATTTTTTTTTTCTTTAAATTTTCTTTTTCTCTTTACAAATAGAAACAAAACATGTATTTTAAAAGTGTGAATAGTTTTGTAGTTTTTATAAACTCTACTAAAAGTGAGATAAATGTTTAAAATATCAAGATTAGACATAAAACACATATTTACACTAGAATAGTATAGAATTTGAGTGTGGTAAAAAATTAGTTGTTCACAGCATGCCTCTCTTTGCTTGGAAACACGAAGAGTTTTCAGGCAAAGAAAATAAACAAGGTGACTGATTTTTGACCACCCTATTATTTAAAGGGGAAAAGAATTGAAAAGAAGGCATTGCGACTGAGCCTTGATTTTAGGCAGCCTACATATCCCGGGTTATAAGGGAATCATGTCATTTGTAGTTCAAGTGAAAGAAGAGTGATAGAGTATACTTAGAGGGAGAGTCGAGTGAAGTTCCGTCGAGGTTCCGATCCGCAGCTCCTACCATTATATCTAAAGAAAAAGAAAATTACATACTTTTGAGATCTAAGAGTTACAAAATTCCTATCTAAATGCCATCTCGAGTCTTGTCTTGATTCTTGACTTGCTTCCCTCATTGACTTTAAACTGAAACTTGATGCTCTCGATGTAACAAACTATGAAATATTCTCCCAGACTTGATTCTTGATCAGATGATGAGAAGATGGATCTTGAGACCCTATGTCTCCGCATGCATTACGTCAAGGCTGGTTGCGGCTGGTATTGAGATCAAACGTTCCACTTTCTCTGGCGAGAGATGGAGTATTTTCTTGCACATCCAATCTGTACTTTGCATAAAAACCTGCAAGCCATGAGAATTAAACAAAACAAACAAATATTTTCTGCCCCAGTTTGTACTAGGAAATTTTTGTGAGTTATTGAAAATACATTAAATTATCTTTGCTATTGCAGAATAAAGAATTGAAAATAGACACAATTTTTTTTTTTGAATAATAGGGGATGTCGTACCCTATGTTAATAAGATGGATGGAAACCAAGGTATGTAATATGTTGGCAATAATATGAGGCTCATGGCACTTTGAGATGCAACTAGGGAATGTCGTACCCTATATTGGCAAAAAGTAATGCAGCCAGGGGGTGCAGTACCCTGTGTTGGCAATAAGATGAGGCTCGTGGCACTCTAAGATGCTACTAGGGAATGTCGTACCCTATGTTGGCACTAAAATGTAACCAGGGGATGTAGTACCCTGTGTTTGGCAATAAGATGAGGTTCGTGGCTCTCTGAGATGCTACTAGGGAATGTCGTACCCTATGTTTGCAATAAGAAATGCCACCAGGGGATGTAGTACCCTGTGTTGGCAATAAGATGAGGCTCGTGGAACTCTAAGAAGCTACTAGGGAATGTCGTGCCCTATGTTTGCAATAAGAAATGCCACCAGGGGATGTAGTACCCTGTGTTGGCAATAAGATGAGACTCGTCGCACTCTAGAAAGCTACTAGGGAATGTCGTACCCTATGTTTGCAACAAGAAATGCAACCAGGGGATGTAGTACCCTGTGTTAGAAATAAGGTGAGGCTCTTGGCACTTTGGAATACTACTAAGGAATGTCGTACCCTATGTTTGCAACAAAAAATGCAATCGGGGGATGTAGTAACCTATTTTGGCAAAGAGTAATGCAACCAGAGGATGTAGTACCATGTGTTGAAGATAGTGTATTGATTCCCTATAATGAAACTAGAAATAACATGATTACATGTATATTGGAAGAAAATCAAGGATTTGAGAACTTCACTTGGTGGTGTTCGTCTTTTCACGAATTATTTCCTACAACTGTTCTATTCTTGTTCTGAACAAAGAAAGAATCGTTAGTTTTAAAGTGGAGGTCATTTTGTAGCCTTGATTATTTTGATCTCTTGATATCAGCTTATCTTCTTCTCAACTGTAACTGATTATTTCCTGAATACCAACTCCATTTCTGACCCCGGAGAACCTTTGGCATTTCCAAACTTTGCCATGACGGTTGGTCGTGTGGGACTTAACCTTTTTCAACTTTATTTTGTCTTTGTGGGCATTTTGCTTTTTGCTTCTTTCAAAAATTTCCATTTCAAAACATCGGCCAATCATGGCCAGTCGGGATCAACTTGATGCCCTTGCCAAGGCAGGGTGCCTTTTTTAATGTATCAGTTCGTTTCAAACGAGAAACCTGAAAATCGGTCTTGCAGTCTTTTCTTTGCCTTATTTTTTAAATAAAGTTAGACCGAAAGGCATTCAAAGAAATATAAACAATGGAATAGAGAATGAGTTTAAAACAAGAGGGGTCCCTTTTGGGGAGCAGAAAGACGGACTTATCTTGGAGTACTTGCAGACATAAATGAACACGACATGCCCTTTGGACTGGATGTCTGATCTGTGTAAACTGTCCGACTCTTAGAAAAGCATCACAATTTTTGACTTGAAACCGAAAAATCTTGCTCAGGACTGTGTTGATGCCATGGCTGCGTGGTTCCTCTTTTCGATCAACAGTGCCCTTTGCGGGTTTTCGCTAGTTGATCTCTCTCATTTCTCTTCTCTCCATCGCCTTATAGTGCCATTTGCGGGTTTTCACTAATAAGAATCTCTCATTTTCATTTTCTCTACTCATCATCGCCCTACAGTGCCCATGAAGGTTTTCACCAATATGACTTTCTCATTTTATTTCTCGCATTTGGTTGCATCCGATCTAAATAACTGTATCCTTCAATTCTTGAACATTCTCGCTGATTGATCGGAAGGACTTGAAAGGATTTGGGTAAAAATAATTTGGATTAAATTACAACTTTGGAACCATTCGGGCGAAACCATCATCGAACCATTGTAACATCTGCCCCAGTTTTTTATTTTGGGGAATGTGGATTTTTTTGTTTTTGTGTGTGATTGAACCTTAGAGTGAGGCTGCCTACGTATCCTTTCAGAATCAGGTCTGATGTAGTTCAATTAACTTGAACTTGTTTTGATTTTTTTTCTATTTTTTTTATTATTTATCATTTTTTATCTATCCCTTTCTTTTCTTTTTCTTTCTCATTACATACAAGGTTCCAAAGAGGGTGCCCAAGGAAAAAGTATCTGGCTCAAAGGGTTAGCAAAGGGTTAATAATATTTGGGTAGTGAGAATGAAAGCCTTCGTCATCCCAATCAGAGAGCAATAAAGCTGCGAAATGGTCAAACATAGTACCTTTTGACCGTGTCTGCATTGACAGTTGTATCAGGAACATTTCCTTCGATGTCTCCCAAATATAGTACTCCCTTTTGGAAGCACTCTTGTTACAATGTATGGACCTTCCAATTCGGTGAAAATTTTCCTTTAGCTTCCTCGTGATGCGGAATAATACACCTCAGAACGAGTTGCCCTACTTCAAATTTCTTGGCCGCACTTTCTTGTTGTAGGCACGGGCTATTCTTTGTTGGTACAACAGTTTGTGGCAAACTACAGTCAATCGCTTTTCATCAACCAAAGTCATTCGCTTCAATCGGGTCTTGACTCAATCTTCTTCCTCAAACTCGGTGTCAACAATGATCCGAAGAGAAAGAATTTCAACTTCTACTGATATCACTACATCAGTGCCATAAACCAATGAAGTAAGGGCGGTTTTCGTTTGGACTTGGTTTAGGCTTGTTGTCCATTCTCTATTTATTTTCTTACAAGCCTTATCTTCGACACATTCTACTTCTTGATTCATTATTTCAAGGTCTGACATCGTTTTAGGATCTGGGCATGAAGTCCGCAAGCATGTCATGTTATTAAAATCTGCATTAACAAAACTGAAAAGAGAATAAAAAAAGGTGACAAGATTTATAAAAGAGACATTCATGGATGATGAAATATTAATTTCATTTTTTTGAATAATTTTTTTGTTTTTTTAAAAAAAAAATAGAAGGGTCTACATCAGAAAGTAAGACAATAAAGTAAAATATCTGAATTACACCCTGAAATAATCCGGATGCAGAAAGCACAGCAAGACCGACTACCAAGATTCCCCTCTGACGGAGAACTTTTCATGGATTGGAGACTGTTTTAGGTTTCTCTTTTGTCGCAACAATGGCTACAATGGCTTTCAGTACTGGATCAAGCTCTTCAACTGCCCTTTTGAGGATCCAACAGTCCTTTGTATCATGTCCCACTGCTACAGAGTGGTATTCACATCTAGCATCAGCTTGGTGCGATAGGGACTCGGGATTTGGCAGGTTTGGGGTCACTGGCTGCAGCAGACCTAGCCCGATTAGATTTTGAAACAAACTTGATTATGATTCACCAATAGGGGTGAAATGATTCCTTCTGAGGGGCTCTCTTGGGCGAGAATTGTATTGGGAAACATTTGGTTGGGGATTATATGACGCTTGGTAGAGATGGGCTTTTTTGAAAGGTGGAGCTCAGTTTTGTGTATAATGATGTGGCCCGTGTAAGGTTGCGCGCTCATCACCGCACAGAGTGGTAGTTCCACGACATAAGCAACATCTTGATGGGGATAATAGTGTTGTGGGACCTTAGGAAGCATATATGATTGGTTGAATGACCTACGGGTCCCCCTCGAGCTCAAAGCTATCATGGCTCCCTCTTTCCTCATGTTTGTGTTCATCAACCCCCCGAACCATTCTAAACTGTCTGTGTTGTGGCCTTAAAGGCAGCATGACTCAAGATTTGTCCTGTTTTTAAATTATTTTCGACCATCTCCCCAATTTTGATAGCCTCGCCGAACAGATTACCCATAACAAACATTATGTTCTGGAAGTAGTCCGCCTCTTGGGCCTGTAGGAAAACCGTAACCATTTCTGCTTCATCCATTGGAGGCTTTACCCTGACGGCTTGTTTGCGCCATTTGACAGCATTCACGGAGACTTTCCGCAGTTTCCTTTTTCAAATTGGACAAAAAGTTCTCTTTTTGTAATTTTTCACTCTTGCTTTTATTTTTGGTTGTTTTTCGCTCTTTGTTTTTATTTGTTATTTTTGTCACTCCTTTCTTTCCTTTTCTTTCTTCTCTTTTTTTTTCACTCAGTTTATTTGATGGCAATGATCGAATCCGATGGGGATTGCCTACGTATCATGACGTCGCATGAATCAGATCTTGCATAGTTCAGGAGGATTAGGAATAAAGTAAATAAACTAACTCTCTCTTTTTTTCTGAAAGAAAGACCTCTAAAGAAGATAGAACATATTTTTGAATTTTTAAATTTGATGTCTCGAAGAAAAAATTTCAAAAGAAGGAATTAAATAAAAATATTTTTTGGATTTTTGAAAATTGAGGGCCGGAACCGATGAGGTTTGCCTACGTATCTCACATTCAGTGAGAATCAGACCCGTGTAGTTCGGTCAAAATAAATAAAAAAATATATTTTGAAAATTATGATTTTACACATTAGAACCCTTCAAAATTTTATTAACAAAATGGATTTTTTATAAAAATTTTGAGTAACTTTTCTCTTTCTCTCTTCCGTGTTCAATCAATTTATCCTAAAGTCGGTCAACATTTTAGTAAAGCCTACCAAATAATGTTACATGTAGCACAGAAACATGAACATGTTGGTCTGAAAAATTGGTACTTGTCCTAGACGGGCCCGACCCCTGTGCCGAGTCCCGCTAAGTCCAATGCACATGATGCAAATAAAGCGTAGCCTACTAGGGATATTCATTGCTGGTGGCTTGTTCTTCTAAGTTTTCAAATCCTAAAGGAGATGGTATCTAGACCTGGCTTACCCGGGTGGACGACCCGAGCCGAGGAGCGTCAAGCGTCACCAGTAGTAGAACAACACTGGCTAGCTAACGGCTCTCCCGCCTAAACATGTGTGACTAAATCCTTCACCAGAAGCTGGTAGGCTAACTGGCTTTATCTCAAGACAGAAATTTTATGATGCTGGTAGGCAAACACAACATAACTACCTATCAGAAAACTCAGAGGGGTGCGAGAGAGGATACAATTTATATCATAGTTCAAATAAATGTTAAAGCGGTAATTAAGCGACAAATAGCACATTAGGCTTCCAACACAATAATATCCAAAGCATGATAAAAGCCAAACAAGAATAAATATACAAAGCTCGAATTCTTATTAGTAGTTATCCCCAACGGAGTTGCCAGAGCTGTCACACCTCTTTTTTCCACCACACAACCCTTATTACAAGGTTGAGTTAGAAGAGTTTTTCCAATTAAAGTGACGTTTTGAAAAGGGATTATTTATTATTTAGAGTCGCCACTTGGAATTGAGTTTTGGTGTTCCAAGTCACCTTTTATTAAATCCCTTATCAAAAGGAAGATTTGACTCCTAATTTATGGTCTACGAAAATAGAAGACAGAGTAAGGAATTCTGTTGACTGAGGGGAAGGTGTAAGGCACCCCTCGAGTCCCGTAGTTCTAGCACGGTCGCTTTATTGACTAATGTAAGGCTTAAATCAATTTATAGTTATTCTTGTATTTTATTGATTATGGCTAATTTATTACCGTTTAATTAATTATTATTTTTTATTTTTATTGTTTGGACTCAGATGCGATACGCACACAAGGTATTTCTTTGAAGTTAGATATTAAACCAAAGTACGGAATGTACACATGGTTAAGATATAATTATTTTAAATTTAAATGCATCAAGGCGCGGAATGCGCACATGATCCTTTTATTATTTAAGCATATCAATCCAAGGTTCGAGTATGAACACATGGGCTAATAGCGCATTTAGAAAATTTAATTATTTTGTCTCTTTCATATTCAAGATATAGATTTGTATATTTTTATTATATGTTTTCTTTTACTTATTGGAACGAGACTTGAATTAGTTCATGGCTCATGTCACTCCCTCACAATTATTTTTGTTATTACCACTCTGATTATTTTATTTCTTATAACGGGCTTTGAATTAATTAGCAACCCTTATCTCACTATAAAATTTATATGTACTCCGAGCTATTTATTGATGGAATAAGCTCGAAGTTGTATTTAGGCTCAATTTTTTTTCCATACTCAAAATTATTTCCCCTACTGTTCCTTTTATTAGTTCCAACATACAAAAAATCAATATAACATAAAATTCTATCCACTAAACTATATGATATCACATTCGACAAACTTATAAATAAACTGAAGATCCCAATATTATTACTTCCTATCTAGTTGGGTATGAACCCGTTGGCAGTTTATATATATTATTCTAACAGAATATAAATCAAATGATAGTAATACGTTCTTACCAAAATTCCAGACACACAATGATAATTATATTGTTTATAAAGATAAAGAAATATTAATTAAATATAATACTGTGATTTTAAATTTTAAAATATAGACATGATTAAAAACAAACTAACCATGTGATATAACCGAACTCATGAAATTATTTTACTAACACAGAGACTCAAAACTGCCTAAACTAACAATCTAAACATCAATTAAAACTTAAGTGTTATTAGATTATTTCAACTTAAATCTTCAAATATGTTTAGACAGAACTTGAGTTACGTTATTTATTTAACTACCCTAACAAAAAAATAAATGAATCGGAATGATTTTTACGTTGAAACTCAATTAAAAATAAAATCTAACTTTAAATTAACTTTATTCTTCTTAACTAATGGGACTCTAACCAAATCCATGTAATCTGCACTACGATAATATTATATGAACAAATTTTGAAAAATAAAAACGATTTAAAGTAAGTAAACTAATTTACACCAAATTTATCACTAAACCCATTTATACAGAATACTAGTTAGGAGAATACTAGTTCGAGGAAAGAGAAAACAAAATAACTAAAAGAGAGTAAGTTTCAATCCCAAATAAAGAATAAGGACCTAACATATTTGTAAGGATTTGCACCAAGACGTTGATAACTAAAACCAAAAGTAAGTAATAAACTCACACATTAAATAGAATTTAACCAAAGAAGTATTTTGTTGACAAAAAGCTTTAAACAATTTTATGAACTATCTATGATTTAAAATTTCACGTGAATTGTGGCAAAAGAATAGATTAGAACTAAAGATTAAAAGTTAGGAACAAATTTCAGATTAGTAAAAGTTAGAAACACATTTCAGATTAATTTTAAACATACATGTACATATATAAATAACAAGAAGAAATCGACGCTATTTAAAATACAAAAGAAAGAAAAAGAATAATTGAATTTAAATAAACTAACATCATACATTATATTAAACTAACAAATGAGATTGAGTGTTACCTTTTGTAAGATTTCAAACAAAGAAAATATCTACAATCTGTTGCGTTGAACCTACGAATTTAAAACCACGAAGGATACTTCGATTTTCGACTCTGAACCTAATAAGTCCACCGAATAATTTATCTCCAAGTGATTTTCACTCTAAAAGAACTATGCTATTTTTAGTTACTGATTTTTCTATCTGATCGTCTCTAATGCTCCTCCTCTCTTTTTCTCCTGTTCAAAGTTTTCTCCCTTTTTCCTAAAAAATATTCCCCTTTGCTCTGTATGTCTTTTTTATATAAAGAAGAATATTAATAGTTTTTTTTTTTTAATCTTGTTCCTCTAATTTTGAGTGGGGAACGTGGGATTTTAAAGTGAAAAAGAGGAATTGAGTGTGTGTGCAAGTGCAAAGTGGGGGAGAGACGTGCAAAGTGGGGGGAGTTAGGGAAATGAGGATTGGGGTGAGCAGATCATGGGTGATTAGTTAGGATAATATTCTTTTGTACCTTACTTTTGTTCTTCTCGTTAGTTGCTTCTTCTTTTTTTCTTTTACTTTTTTTTTAAATGAACAAAAGAGAAAGTAAAATGTATAGCTAAAAATATTAGTCAGCTACTTTTAAATTTAAATATTATATACATAAGAAAACTAAATATTTACATTTTAGTTTAAATTATACTAAGAAAGATACTATAGCTTACTTATTAAAATTCTAATTATATGAAACCAAGTAAGTAATTTTTTTTTTTAAATTTCCTTTTTCTCTTTACAAATAGAAACAAAACATGTATTTTAAAAGTGTGAATATTTTTGTAGTTTTTGTAATACATATTTACACTAGAATAGTATAGAATTTGAGTGTGGTAAAAAATTAGTTGTTCACAGCATGCCCCTTTTTGCTTTGAAACATGAAGAGTTTTCAGGCAAAGAAAATGAACAAGGTGACTGATTTTTGACCACCCTATTATTTAAAGGGGAAAAGAAGTGAAAAGAAGGCATTGCGACCGAGCCTTGGTTTTAGGCAGCCTACATATCCCGGGTTATAAGAGAATCAGGTCATGTGTAGTTCAAGTGAAAGAAGAGTGATGGAGTATACTTAGAGGGAGAGTCGAGTGAAGTTCCGTCGAGGTTCCGATCCGCAGCTCCTACCATTATATCAAAAGAAAAAGAAAATTACATACTCTTGAAATCTAAGAGTTACAAAATTCCTATCTAAATGCCATCTGGAGTCTTGTCTTGATTCTTGACCTGCTTCCCTCATTGATTTTAAACTGAAACTTGATGCTCTCGATGTAACAAACTATGAAATATTCTCCCAGGCTTGATTCTTGATCAGATGATGAGAAGATGGATCTTGAGACCCTATGTCTCCGCATGCATTACGTCAAGGCTGGTTGCGGCTGGTATTGAGATCAAACGTTCCACTTTCTCTAGCGAGAGTTGGAGTCTTTTCTTGCACATCCAATCTGTACTTTGCATAAAAACCTGCAAGCCATCATAAACAAACAAAACAAACAAAAAATTTCTGCCCCAGTTTGTACTAAGAAATTTTTGTGAGTTATTGAAAATACATTAAATTATCTTTGCTATTGCAGAATAAAGACACAATTTTTTTTTTGAATAATAGGGGATGTCGTACCCTATGTTAATAAGATGGATGGAAACCAAGGTATGTAGTATATTGACAATAAGATGAGGCTGATGGCACTTTGAGATGCAACTAGGGAATGGCGTACCTTATATTGGCGAAAAGTAATACAGTCAGGGGGTGCAGTACCCTGTGTTGGCAATAAGACGAGGCTCGTGGCACTCTAAGATGCTACTAGGGAATGTCGTACCCTATATTGGCACTAAAATATAACCAGGCGATGTAGTACCCTGTGTTTGGCAATAAGATGAGGTTCATGGCTCTCTGAGATGCTACTAGGGAATGTCGTACCCTATGTTTGCAATAAGAAATGCCACCAGGGGATGTAGTACCCTGTGTTGGCAATAAGATGAGGCTCGTGGCACTCTAGGAAGCTACTAGGGAATGTCGTACCCTATGTTTGCAATAAGAAATGCCACCAGGGGATGTAGTACCCTGTGTTGGCAATAAGATGAGACTCGTCGCACTCTAGAAAGCTACTAGGGAATGTCGTACCCTATGTTTGCAACAAGAAATGCAACCAGGGGATGTAGTACCCTGTGTTAGAAATAAGGTGAGGCTCTTGGCACTTTGGAATACTACTAAGGAATGTCGTACCCTATGTTTGCAACAAAAAATGCAATTGGGGGATGTAGTACCCTATTTTGGCAAAGAGTAATGCAACCAGAGGATGTAATACCATGTGTTGAAGATAGTGTATTGATTCCCTATAATGAAACTAGAAATAACACGATTACATGTATATTGGAAGAAAATCAAGGATTTGAGAACTTCACTTGGTGGTGTTCGTCTTTTCACGAACTATTTCCTACAACTGTTCTATTCCTGTTCTGAACAAAGAAAGAATCGTTAGTTTTAAAATGGAGGTCAGTTTGTAGCCTTGATTATTTTGATCTCTTGATCTCAGCTCATCTTCTTCTCAACTATAACTAATTATTTCCTGAATACCAACTCCATTTCTGACCCCGGAGAACCTTTGGCATTTCCAAACTTTGCCATGACAGTTGGTCGTGTGGGACTTAACCTTTTTCAACTTTATTTTGTCTTTGTGGGCATTTTGCTTTTTGCTTCTTTCAAAAATTTCCATTTCAAAGTATCGGCCAATCATGGCCAGTCGGGGTCGACATGATGCCCTTGCCGAGGCTGGGTGCCTTTTTTAATGTATAAGTTCGCTTCAAACGAGAACCCTAAAAATCGGTCTTGCAGTCTTTTCTTTGCCTTATTTTTTAAATAAAGTTAGACCGAAAGGGATTCAAAGAAATATAAACAATGTAATAGAGAATGAGTTTAAAACAAGAGGGGTCCCTTTTGGGGAGCAGAAAGACGGACTTATCTTGGAGTACATGCAGACTTAAATGAACACGACATGCCTTTTGGACTGGATGTCTGATCTGTGTAAACTGTCCGACTCTTAGAAAATCATCACAATTTTTTACTTGAAATCGAAAAATCTTGCTCAGGACTGTGTTGATGCAATGGCTGTGTGGTTCCTCTTTTCGATCAACAGTGCCCTTTGCGGGTTTTCGCTAGTTGATCTCTCTCATTTCTCTTCTCTCCATCGCCTTATAGTGCCATTTGCGGGTTTTTACTAACAAGACTCTCTCATTTTCATTTTCTCTACTCATCATCGCCCTACAGTGCCCATGAAGGTTTTCACCAATATGACTTTCTCATTTTATTTCTCGCATTTGGTTGCATCCGATCCAAATAACCGTATCCTCCAATTCTTGAACATTCTCGCCTATTGATCGGAAGGACTTGAAAGGACTTAGGTAAAAAGAATTTGGATTAAATTACAACTTTGGAACCATTCGGGTGAAATCATCGTCGAACCATTGTAACATCTGCCCCAGTTTTTTGTTTTGGGGAATGTGGATTTATTTTTTGTGTGTGATCGAACCTTAGAGTAAGGCTGCCTACGTATCCTTTCAGAATCAGGTCTGACGTAGTTCAATTAACTTGAACTTGTTTTGATTTTTTTTCTATTTTTTTTATTATTTATCATTTTTTATCTATCCCTTTCTTTTCTTTTTCTTTTTCATTATATACAAGGTTCCAAAGAGGGTGCCCAAGGAAAAAGTATCTGGCTCAAAGGGTTAGCAAAGGGTTAATAATATTTGGGTAGTGAGAATGAAAGCCTTCGTCATCCCAATCAGAGAGCATTAAATCTGCGTAAATGGTCAAACATAGTACATTTTGACCGTGTCTGCATTGACAGTTGTATAAGGAATATTTCCTTCAATGTCTCCCAAATATAGTACTCCCTTTTGGCAGTACTCTTATTACAATGTATGGTCCTTCCAATTCGGGGCAAATTTTCCTTTAGCTTCCTCGTGATGCGGAAGAATACACCTCAGAACGAGTTGCCCTACTTCAAATTTCTTGGCCGCACCTTCTTGTTGTAGGCATAGGCTATTCTTTGTTGGCACAACAGTCTGTGGCAAACTACAGTCAATCGCTTTTCATCAATCAAAGTCATTTGCTTCAATCGGGTCTTGACTCAATCTTCATCCTCGAACTCGGTTTCAACAATGATCCGAAGAGAGGAAATTTCAACTTCTACTGATATCACTGCATCAGTGCCATAAACCAATCAAATAAGGGCGGTTTTCATTTGGACTTGGTTTAGGCTTGTTGTCCATTCTCTGTTTATTTTCTTACAAGACTTATCTTTGACACATTCTACTTCTTGATTCATTATTTCAAGGTCTGACATCGTTTTAGGATCTGGGCATGAAGTCCGCAAGCATGTCATGTTATTAAAATCTGCATTAACAATACTGAAAAGAGAATAAAAAAGGTGACAAGATTTATAAAAGAGACATTCATGGATGATGAAATATTAATTTCATTTATTTGAATAATTTTTTTGTTTTTTTAAAAAAAAAATAGAAGGGTCTACATCAGAAAGTAAGAAAATAAAGTAAAATATCTGAATTACACCCTGAAATAATTCGGATGTAGAAAGCACAGCAAGACTGACTACCGAGATTCCCCTCTGACGGAGAACTTTTCATGGATTGGAGACTGTTTTAGGTTTCTCTTTTGTCGCAACAATGGCTACAATGGCTTTCAGTACTGGATCAAGCTCTTCAACTGCCCTTTTGAGGGTCCAACAATCCTTTGTATCATCTCCCACTGCTACAGAGTAGTATTCACATCTAGCATCAGCTTGGTGTGATAGGGACTCGGGATTTGGCCGGTTTGGGGTCACTGGCTGCAGCAGACCTAGCCCGATTAGATTTTGAAACAAACTTGATTATGATTCACCAATAGGGGTGAAATGATTCCTTCTGAGGGGCTCTCTTGGGCGAGAATTGTATTGGGAAACATTTGGTTGGGGATTATATGACGCTTGGTAGAGATGGGCTTTTTTGAAAGGTAGAGCTCAGTTTTGTGTATAATGATGTGGCCCGTGTAAGGTTGCGCGTTCATCACCGCACAAAGAGGTAGTTCCACGACATAAGCAGCATCTTGATGGGGATAATAGTGTTGTGGGACCTTAGGAAGCATATATGATTGGTTGAATAACCTGCGGGTCCCCCTCGAGCTCAAAGCTATCATGGCTCCCTCTTTCCTCATGTTTTTGTTCATCAACCCCCCGAACCATTCTAAACGGTCTGTGATGTGGCCTTAAAGGCAGCATGACTCAAGATTTGTCTTGTTTTTAAATCATTTTCGACCATCTCCCCAATTTTGATAACCTCGCCGAACAGATTACCCATAAAAGACATTATGTTCTGGAAGTAGTCCGCCTCTTGGGCCTGTAGGAAGACCTTAACCATTTTTGCTTCATCCATTGGAGGCTTTACCCTGACGGCTTGCTTGCGCCATTTGACAGCATTCACGGAGACTTTCCGCGATTTTCTTTTTCAAATTGGACAAAAACTTCTCTTTTTGTATTTTTTCACTCTTGCTTTTTCTTTCGGTTGTTTTTCGCTCTTTGTTTTTCTTTGTTATTTTTGTCACTCCTTTCTTTCCTTTTCTTTCTTCTCTTTTTTTTTTCACTCAGTTTATTTGATGGCAATGATCGAATCCGATTGGGATTGCCTACGTATCATGACATCGCATGAATCAGATCTTGCGTAGTTCAGGAGGATCAGGAATAAAATAAATAAACTAACTCTCTCTTCTTTTTTTTCTGAAAGAAAGACCTCTAAAGAAGATAGAACATTTTTTTTGAATTTTTAAATTTTATGTCTCGAAGAAAAAATTTCTAAAGAAGGAATTAAATAAATAAAAAATTGGATTTTTGAAAATTGAGAGCCGGAACCGATGAGGTTTGCCTACGTATCTCACATTTGGTGAGAATCAGACCCGTGTAGTTCGGTCAAAATAAATAAATAAAAATATTTTGAAAATTGTGATTTTACACATTGGAACCCTTCAAAATTTTATTAACAAAATGGATTTTTTATGAAAATTTTGAGAAAATTTTCTCTTTCTCTCTTCCGTGTTCAATCAATCTATCCTAAAGTCGGTCAACATTTTAGTAAAGCCTACTAAATAATATTACATGTAGCACAGAAACATAAACATGTTGGTCTGAAAAATTGGTACATGTCCTAGACGGGCCCGACCCCTGTGCCGAGTCCCGCTAAGTCCAATGCACATAATGCAAATAAAGCGTAGCCTACTAGGATATTCATTGTTTGTGGCGTGTTCTTCTAAGTTTTCAAATCCTAAAAGAGATGGTATCTAGACCTGGCTTACCCGAGTGGACGACTCGAGCCGAGGAGCGTCAAGCGTCACCAGTAGTAGAACAACACTGGCTAGCTAACGGCTCTCCCGCCTAAACATGTGTGACTAAATCCTTCACCAGAAGCTGGTAGGCTAACTGGCTTTATCTCAAGACAGAAATTTTATGATGCTGGTAGGCAAACACAACATAACTACCTATCAGAAAACTCAGAGGGGTGCGAGAGAGGATACAATTTATATCACAGTTCAAATAAATGTTAAAGCGGTAATTAAGCGACAAATAGCACATTAGGCTTCCAAACACAATAATATCCAAAGCATGATAAAAGCCAAACAAGAATAAATATACAAAGCTCGAATTCTTATTAGTAGTTATCCCCAGCGGAGTCGCCAGAGCTGTCATACCTCTTTTTTCCCCCACACAACCCTTATTACGAGGTTGAGTTAGAAGAGTTTTTCCAATTAAAGTGACGTTTTGAAAAGGGATTTTTTATTATTTAGAGTCGCCACTTGGAATTGAGTTTTGGTGTTCCAAGTCACCTTTTATTGAATCCCTTATCAAAAGGAAGATTTGACTCCTAATTTATGGTCTTCGAAAACAGAAGACTGAGTAAGGAATTCTGTTGACTGAGGGGAAGGTGTAAGACACCCCTCGAGTCCTGTGGTTCTAGCACGGTCGCTTTATTGACTAATGTAAGGCTTAAATCAATTTATAGCTATTCTTGTATTTTATTGATTATGGCTAATTTATTACCGTTTAATTAATTATTATTTTTTATTTTTATTGTTTGGACTCAGATGCGATATGCACACAAGGTATTTCTTTGAAGTTATATATTAAACCAAAGTACGGAATGTACACATCGTTAAGATATAATTATTTTAAATTTAAAGGCATCAAGGCGCGGAATGCGCACATGATCCTTTTATTATTTAAGCATATCAATCAAAGGTTTGAGTATGAACACATAGGCTAAGAACGTATTTAGAAAATTTAATTATTTTGTCTCTTTCATATTCAAGATATAGATTTGTATATTTTTATTATATGTTTTCTTTTACTTATTGGAACGAGTCTTGAATTAGTTCATGGCTCATGTCGCTCCCTCACAATTATTTTTGTTATTACGACTCTGATTATTTTATTTCTTATAACGGGCTTTGAATTAATTTGCAACCCTTATCTCACTATAAAATTCATATGTACTCCGAGCTATTTATTGATGGAATAAGCTTGAAGTTGTATTTAGGCTCACTATAAAATTCATATGTACCCTTGAAGATTTTAAATTTTAAAATATAGACATGAATAAAAGAAAACTGACCATGTGATATAACCAAACTCATGAAATTATTTTACTGACACAGAGACTCAAAATTACCTAAACTAACAATCTTAACATCAATTAAAACTTAAGTGTTATTAGACTATTTCAACTTAAATCTTCAAATATGTTTAGACAGAACTTGAGTTACGTTATTTATTTAACTACCCTAACAAAAAAATAAATGAATCGGAATGATGTTTACGTTGAAACTCAATTAAAAACAAAATCTAACGTTAAATTAACTTTATTCTTCTTAACTAATGGGACTCTAACCAAATCCATGTAATCTGCACTACGATAATATTATATGAACAAATTTTGAAAAATAAAAACGATTTAAAGTAAGTAACTAATTTGCACCAAATTTATCTCTAAACCCATTTATACAGAATACTAGTTAGCAGAATACTAGTTCGAGGAAAGAGAAAAAAAATAACTAAAAGAGAGTAAGTTTTAATCCCAAATAAAGAATAAGGACCTAACATATTTGTAAGGATTTGCACCAGAACGTTGATAACCAAAACCAAAAGTAAGTAATAAACTCACACATTAAATAGAATTTAACCAAAGAAGTATTTTGTGGACAAAAAGCTTTAAACAATTTTATGAACTATCTATGGTTTAAAATTTCACGTGAATTGTGGCAAAAGAATAGATTAGAACTAAAGATTAAAAGTTAGGAACAAATTTCAGATTAGTAAAAGTTAAAAACACATTTCAGAATAATTTTAAACATACATGTACATATATAAATAACAAGAAGAAACCGACGCTATTTAAAATACAAAAGAAAGAAAAAGAATAATTGAATTTAAATAAACTAACATCATACATTATATTAAACTAACAAATGAGATTGAGTGTTACCTTTTGTAAGATTTCAAACAAAGAAAATATCTACAATCTGCTGCGTTGAACCTGCGAATTTAAAACCACGAAGGATACTTCGATTTTCGACTCTGAACCTAATAAGTCCACCGAATAATTTATCTCCAAGTGATTTTCACTCTAAAAGAACAATGCTATTTTTAGTTACTGATTTTTCTATCTGATCGTCTCTAATGCTCCTCCTCTCTTTTTCTCCTGTTCAAAGTTTTCTCCCTTTTTCCTAAAACAATTCCCCTTTGCTCTGTATGTCTTTTTCTATATAAAGAAGAATACTAATACCTTTTTTTTTTAAATCTCGTTCCTCTAATTTTGAGTGGGGAACGTGGGGTTTTAAAGTGAAAAAGAGGAATTGAGTGTGTGTGCAAGTGCAAAGTGGGGGAGAGACGTGCAAAGTGGGGGGAGTTAGGGAAATGAGGATTGGGGTGAGCAGATCATGGGTGATTAGTTAGGATAATATTCTTTTGTACCTTACTTTTGTTCTTCTCGTTAGTTGCTTTTTTTTCTTTTTTTCTTTTTAAATGAACAAAAGAGAAAGTAAAATGTATAGCTAAAAATATTAGTCACCTACTTTTAAATTTAAATATTATATACATAATAAAACTAAATATTTACATTGTAGTTTAAATTATACTGAGAAAGATACTATAGCTTACTTATTAAAATTCTAATTATATGAAACCAAGTAAGTAATTTTTTTTTTAAAAAAAAAAAAATCTTTTTCTCTTTACAAATAGAAACAAAACATGTATTTTAAAAGTGTGAATATTTTTGTAGTTTTTATAAACTCTACTAAAAATGAGATAAATGTTTAAAATATCAAGATTAGACATAAAACACATATTTACACTAGAATAGTATATAATTTGAGTGTAGTAAAAAATTAGTTGTTCACAGTAACTAATGAAAATGAACTGGTGTTGTTCACATGAGTCTTATTGACTTATTAATGAACTGTATTCTTCTCTTTATTTGTGGGTGAGCTGGGTAGACGACATTGTACAGGCTTGCTCAACCGAGGTAACTTTATTGAGCGCCAGTCGTGCTCCCCGAGGTCGGGGCATGACAAGCTTGGTATCAGAGCTTAAGGTTTTAAAGTATCTTAGGAAGTCTCAGATCCGTGTGTAGTAGAGTCCTTCTTATTGGTGTGTTGTCGACACACCTATAATTAAGAGGCTACTTGGGCATTTAGGAATAATACCCTTCTTTGATATTCTAGATCGTGCGATAAGGCTGATTGTAAGATTGTTCCTCCTTTAACTTGTGCATTAGTATATGGCTCATAAGAAGAAAGCAAGAACTGGCCAAGGAGCCAATGCTACCCCAGGAGTGGCAGTTGACCTTTAACTTGATGATGCGGGTGAACACCCGAGGGGTGAGAATATTTCCCGGACTACTATACTGCCTAATTCCACTACACCTGGTCAAACTGCACCAGTTCCTGCACCTACTTAGGGTGCAAGATCTCTCCAACTGATATTTCAGTTCCACATCCAGCCCCAGCTTCCGGTCTCGATGTATCCGATAGGAATCTTAGGGTAGCCATGCAGATGTTAGCTCAAATAGTGGTTTCCCAGACCGTGAGATCAAATGTTGCACCCACCTTTTCTAGCCAGGCAGGGGATTCCACTAGTTCCAGAGTGAACAGATTTCTCCAAATGGACCCTCCAGTGTTCATAGGTACTGATCATGAGGAGGACCCCTAGGATTTTATTGATGAGATGTACAAGACCCTCCGAGTTATGTGTGCTACTGAGACAGAGAGAGCAGAGTGCCTCCTACTGCCTGAAAGGGGTGTCCTATTCTTGGTTTGAGATGTGGGAGGATTCCCGCGAGGAGGGAAGCCCTCCAACGAGATGGAGTCAGTTTGCCAATGCTTTTATTGATCATCTTGCCTGCCGAGACTAAGGCAGCTCGTCCCGCCGAGTTTGAGGACCTGAAACAGGGAAGCATGAGTGTGTAGGAGTATCATATGAGATTTGTGCACCTGTCCAAATATGCCATCTACATGTTGCCCACTATGGAGACTAGAGTGCACCGGTTTGTACATGGCCTTAGCCCCTTGGTTATTAATGAAGTCATTACATCTGCCTTGAACTATGATATGAACTATGGTAAGATGGTGGCATTTGCTCAAGCCACAGAGACCCGCAAAGTGAAGAATATAATGGAGCGAGAGAGTAGTAATATGGCTCGGTCAATGGGTAACGTTAGTGGTACTTCTGGTGGTGGTGGTGGTGGTAGGACAGCTTTTAGAGGAGGGTCATCAGTTGGGGAACCATTTTAGGCCCAGCTAGGGCAATATGGGATCCTACCAGCAAGGTCAGTCCGGTGGGAGAATTCAGCAATAGCGGAGGCCCATCTGCCCTAGGTGCGGGAAGCTGCACTTTGGGACCTGCTACATGGACCAGCCCATATACTACGTGTGTGGTATGAGGGGTCATATTCAGAAGGATTGTCGTTCGTCTCACTAGAGCATGGGAAGGGGTACAATACAACCAAACAACTCTGCAGCTACTATGTCTGTAGCACCTCCACAAGCTCAAGGCACCCCAGCACCTGCAGGGTGTGGTATAGCTAGGGGTGGCGCATAGAGTTCGAGAGGACCCGACCATTTCTATGCTCTGAAGGGCCGCTGGTGTTCAGAGGCTTCTCCAGATATTCTCATAGGTATATTGATTGTCCAATCTCATGATGTGTATGCTCTTATTGATCCCGGTTCCTATTACGCCCCGCAACATTACGTCAATGTTACGCTCCGCAGTATTATATTACGACGATGTTATACCCTGTAATATTGTACGTTGAATTTGTCGTTAAGATAATTAACATCAAATCAAGGACAAGATTATTTGGAGATTATGAGTATTATGGTATTTCAAACAAGTAATGAGTAAATTAGTGAAGGTGAGAGGGTAAGCAAATTGAAAAAAATGAATTTCGTCAAAGTTTGACATTTTGAGATAAGATACGGTCCAGGCTACAATACCCCGTATTTATGGATTAGTGCCATACAAGGTACTTCATGACCATGATAGTATGATGTATAAGGTGTATTAAAAATGAGTAGTATTTTAAGTAGTTTGAGATACTTCTTAATTACGTGGGTAATTGGTTAATTATTGGTTTAATAGGAGATTAACCATGTAATTAAGGATTTATGGATAATTGTAGGTGGGGACAAAGCCCCCTACATAGAAGCAAGTGGAGGAAGATTTGATAATGATAATTGACTTTAGACAATCAATTAAGAGGACATATGGATAATATGCTAAGACATTCCTTGCAAACACGTAGAAAGGAAGTCATATTAGTCATCCCTACAATTATCTTGAATTAATATCAAAATTCATTTGGTAAGGCAGTTATACAGAAAGCAAAATCCAAAAACGAAGGTGAGGGAATTTGTAAATTCATACGAGACTCCATATTATAATAGCAACAGGATTTTGCGATTCTAAGGGAGTACGGTGCAATCTTTCTCAAGAATATCATACAGATTTTTTCCTACTCCAGGTATGTTAAAGTTAAGCCCTTCCTTCATTTTGGCATGATCTTGTAACTACATGTGTTTGATAATGAGGCATAAAGAGAAATTCATACTCCCGAATTTGTTTACATTATCCTAGTCTCATAACTTACAGTATTCTCCTTTATCGGGACTTTATATTCAATTGAGTATTGTCTTCTTCCAATCAAGAGAGCAAAGGGTCTATATATATATATATATACACACACACACAATATTACAGTATTTCTACCACCATCAAGCTATAATCAATGGGCAGGCCCCTATTGGGCAACCTCTGATCAGATGGTAAGTTATATACCGAGCTTACTGTGGCTGAGCGCCTATGAGCGAGCCTAGAATGGCCGAGATACAGAGCCTAGTATGGAGGAGCGCATATAAGCAAGCCTACTACGGCAAAGCTGTTATATATATAGAGCCCTATAAGGCTGGACAACTATTTTACTTACTATATTGAGAGAGTTGAGTCAGTATCAGCAGGTAAGCATATCTTCAAATTATATTTGACTCCCAGTTACTTTTAATTATTATATTATCAGTTCAGTTTCAGTTTTCAGTTATTTTATTGCCTTACATACTCGATACATTATTCCGTACTGAAGTCCCTTTTGCCGGGGACGTTGCATTTCATGCGTGCATGTTCAGACAGACAGACGAGTAGACCTCCTTAGTAGGTGTTGCCCGAGTTCAGCTTGATCGGTAAGCTCCACATCCTTCGAAGTTGCCGGGTCTAGAGTTTTACCTACATCTTATGTATATATGTATATATATGTTATGGATAGGTCGGGCCCTGTTCCGATCACAATACATCCATCCGTAGAGGCTTGTACACATATCCTGTCAGTTAGTGCAGTATGTTGGGCTTGTAATCCTTGTATGTATATTTTGTTGGTTTGCCAGCTATAGTAGTTATGATGGCCTTGTCGGCCTAGTTTTATATTGATCTTTAGTCAGCGTTTGCAAATTGTCTTGCAATGTGGCCCATGGACAATGTATGACATTATATGTTCAGAGTCCCTTAGTCGCAAGTTGGTACGCAAGGATAGGTGAGGCACCTGGTACCGGTCTCACCCTTAAGGTTCGAGGCGTGATAGAAGTGGTATCAGAGCAGTTCTGTCCTCAGGAGACTACAAGACGTGTCTAGTAGAGTCTTGTTTATGGGTGTGTTGTGCACCACACTTATAAGCAGGAGGCTACAGGGCATTTAGGACTGTCACTCTTTCTTCTTACTCTAGATCGTGTGGTAGAGCTTAGTTGTAAGAACTCAATTTCCTAAACTCTATCTTATTCATAATACGACGATGCCTATATCTAGAAAGACGGTTGGTAAGAGATTGCAGGTGGCTGTGAAAGAGTTGAATCAGAGGAACTCGATTTTGCATGATGCTTATGATGAGTAAATGTAAGGTCTTCAGTAGATCATGTGTGTACTAAGACGTGTAAGCCTCTTGATAAGGAGCCTTAAGGCAAAGAATATCTATCCACCCCTATGGTGAAAGGCAATGAGAGATTCCGAAGATATATACAAGCTTCAACAAGTAAAAGGAGCAAGATGAGAAGAGTATGAGGTACCCAATTAATGAAGATTATCGGTATTTTCAACTCCGGCAGAAAAATATAAGCATTGTGAGTTACCTTCAACAGTAACAGAGGCATGTAGAACTGGACACACCCATCTCAGTTATACCCTATTGGGGGCTAACGGGTATAGTTTAAGAAAAGGACAGGATATTAGAATCCGGCTGGGGTTAGAGTAATCCAAAATGGTGAATAGATTGTTTGTGTTAGTTGACATTTTCGAAGGATATTACAAAGGTGCTAATAGATCTCCTTGTGAGGCACCCAGATGGTGCACTCTAGAACATTACAATTAGATGTGAATATTAGCATGATCAAAAAAACATTCAGAAGATAGGCACTGAAAGCTTGGAAGGGATAAATATTACCTTAGTGTGGCTCGCGTCCCTAGTAGAGCGAGAACGTTAAGCAACCCGAAGAGCCACTGGATGGAGCAAAGGGGAGCTAAAAGCAAAAGAATGTCTTGTTCGAGTTTTCAGAATAAAGTGATAGACATAAATGTTAGCGGGAAACAAGAAAAGAGTTAATGAAGCATTATGAGTAAGATATGATACATGGATGACAACGGTAGATCAAAAGATGACAGTATTACAGAGTCTATAGTCAAGTGAAGGAAAAGGCGAGAGGTGACAGGCCTTGAGACAACAAAAGAGTATAGGCCATAAAGTCATATCCTCATTTTGAGAAATAAGTTTGTGACTCCAACGCGACTACCAGAAAGAAAAGTTAGACCCCAGAGTAATAGAAATCAGTATAGGCTGGTGAACAAGATAAACTAAACATAAATTAGGGACTAAATGATTTGATAATGGTGGACGTCATGAGAATTTCAGATTTTGTTTCGGCGATAATAGAATGTACAACAGAAGAAGATTTATGAGAAATTCAGAGAATGGTCATTCAGGAAGACGCTTCCCTAAAGCAAGCAATATGAGCAAAGTTCAGCTTAAGGGACTGTATGTTCCAGTTATACTAAGTGTCACCCTCGCGAGTAAGGAAATTTATTATCCTTGGTACAGAAGGATTACCGTGAGGCGAGTAAGGGTCATCGATGATGTGAAAAGACGCCAAAGATAAAGAGGTAAAACATCTATACGTAGATCATCGTAGCATTAAATCATAGTACTCCCAAAAAGGGGGAAATATGGAGTGATTTGGCATTAAGTCAAAATTCAGTGGTTCTAGTAACTATGGAATGGTAAAGGAAGAATGAGATAAAAATGAGAAAGGGATGAGATTGCACTTATTCAAATCCTACAGATATGCTAAGATTCAAGAACACTATGCAAGCACGACGTGAAGGAGAGGAAGTAAGGGTTCCGGCCCGGGATGTGTTTGATAAATAAGGAGCCAGTGCGATAGGTAAGTTAAGACAAAAGGAATAACCCAAGAAAGATTACGTGGAATATTGATATGAGAATGGGACAAAGAGTAGTTAGCAGTTGACTCAGGAAGAGCCTAGTTATGGCTAGACAAGTTGTTATAGACAAATCAACATATCGTGCAAGATAAACATAGTAAAACCAAATATAGTGAATTCAGTCTCGCAAATATGACATCATAACTTTGAGAAATATTAAGATAGGAGTTGGGGTAGTTAAAGGTACCGTATGAGTGTTACGGAGGAAAAAGAGAGTGCCACTGGGAAGACAATCAAAATATTAGCTCAGAAGCAACCCTACGAGCACAAGGGCATGAAGGTAAGTAAGTAAGGATAATTACAAGTAAGAAAGAACATCAAAAGTTCCACCAGGTAAACGATGTAATAAGCTCGTAGCCTTGCAAGAATCATAGGGTCCTCCCTAAGTACTACAATGAAAGACTAGCTGAGGAAGTAAAGAAGAAGGCTTTGACCTAAGCTCAGTGACCTAAAAAGGAAGTGAACTTATAACAACAGTCTCACAACAACATTGTATGCACCCCATAAAAAAGTGGCACCTACCGTGGCTAACAGACAGGAAGTAAACATCAGAAGTGATATTCAAGATCATATGAGTGGTATGGAATTCCAATATATATGGGCACTAAGATAAGTTAAGTATGCATGCAACAAGAGGGAAGAAAGACCAGGAAAAGTAATTTCCTACATTTAAAGAAAGCTAAGAACTACCGAAAGGAATTATTCGATCAGTGATCCAGAGTTAGCGAAGTCATGAACGCACTTCCGATTTCAGAATATTATCCATGCAACATATATACCGACATTCATACAGCTATTGAAGACTCTGGTATAAGTTAAAAGGAAGAATTGAGCCCAGGGTATAAACAAAGGATTGAATTGTTAGAAGATTGTATCATGGATATTCTATAGCGCCCATGGAAGGCTAAAGTAATAACTAACACCAGGAGCCACATATCGAAAGATAGGTCAAGCCTACATGAAGGCTGATCAGAAGAAAAAGGAAACTAAAGAGCTACATCAGCCAAATAAATAAGGAGTCTGATTATTAGACCCAGAAAATTATAGAAATCGTGATTAAGAACATTACAGACTTACTCTAATATCAGAGGTACAAGAGAGATAGTACAGCAACCATATTCTATAACGGCTTTATGATAAAGCCAGTTAGAAGAAGTACCAGCCTCATAAGAAGTCAGTATGAAGCTCCCACCAGATTGTGTATGCACCAAAGGTGCAAGTATTATAATAGTGCTTCAAGTTGTGGAAGTGAATTATACTTATGTGGAAGGAAGGTTATGAAAGATATAAAAGATGTGATAATAGTCCATACTTCAGATAGAAGGCTAGAAGCGTTGGGATTCAGTATCCAGGAATGATAGCAATGACGTCAGTGACATACCTTCCATCCTATGGTTTCTAGGTATCGAGAGGTCTAGTTAAGCAAGTAAAGAAGAGTTTGAAATGATATGATGTCCCGCTTGATGTTCCATAATGACACAAGGAAATCTATGGTGCAAGCAAGTTGAAGGAAGGTTGCGAGTAGTATAAATGAATATGTGTAAGTCGCAAGCTAAAGTATGGTAGAGCGACAAGGTTTTAGGAAGACAGGAGTAAGGATAAGAAAAGGCGAGTGAGAATATGACAAAAATGGATAAGTCCTCGGGATTAAGCCCAAGAAAGCAAGAAGAGATGATGGTTTGTCTAAGTTATAGAAAACTCAGTATAGCCTGAATAAACTCAAATGAGTCTAAGACTAGTAGCATTTAGAAGAGATGGAATGATGCCCTGGTAGTAGAATGAGGGTGTGATTGTGATAGATAAAGGATGACGTTTGGGCACGTTTTGGCCTTCAATTGAGTAATGACTTGAAGAGGATTTCATGAATTGTACGGGATTAAAATACCCATGTAAGGTGAGTCACATTGGGATGCTATAAAATACGGTTATGGAAGTATAGTATCGCCCCTAGGTGGATCAATCTAATCATTTCAAATATTTCCCGATGAGACGTAAGCCCTAGCGGCAGTGTTACATAAAAGGTCAAGTTATCTATGGTAGATTATAGATCAATATTAAGGTAAATCAACAATGGATGGATAAGAGTTACAAAGTATGAGATGAGAGTAGATTGTTATTCTTAATATAAACAGTAACGAGGAAGCATTAAAAGACTTAGATTTATACATCCATGATAAGAAGCGAAAGAGTAACCTGGAATTGGGTAGCAGACCTCGATAATAATAAAACTAAGGTAAGAGCTATGGTATAATATGACCTACCTAGATGCAGTAAAGTCATACAGATGAATAACCAGGTCTATGAAATAGGATATAACAATATTCGTAAGTTCGACAAAGTACAGAGCGAAGAACTTCAGTATACCTATAGATGCGCAGAGGGACATCTTATTAAGCTCTGTATATGTTTACAAAGTGAGGCCTAGAGATTGGCTAAAGGCTGGAGGAAAAAAGGAGAGAAGAGTCGCATAGGCGCACTTACAAAGTTAGAGTCGTACAGGCTGCATGATAAAAGGTAGCAACAGTTACAAGATTAGAAGGATTCCGACTACGAGTCGTGGTGTGAGAAAGAGGCATAAAGGGGGGAATGCCATGGCCTTTGGATTTATTCACAGAACAGTTGCCTAAATGGCAAAGACAGTATTAAAACCATTCATAAGAGCCATCCGGTTATGAGACCAATAAATGCATTAGTCAACATTCGAGGACGAATGTTCCAAAGAGGGAATGATGTTACGCCCCGCAGTATTATATCGATGATACGCTCCACAGTGTTATATTACGACGATGTTATACCCTGTAGTATTGTACGTTGAATTTGTCGTAAGATAATTGACATCAGTTCAAGGACAAGATTATTTAGAGATTATGAGTATTATGCTATTTCAAAGAAGTGAAGAGTAAATTCGTGAAGGTGAGAGGGTAAGCAAATCGAAGAAAATGAATTTCGTCAAAGTTTGACATTTTGAGATAAAATACGGTCAAAGCTACAATATCTCGTATTTATGGATTAGTGCCATACAAGGTACTACATGACCAGAATAGTATGATGTATAAGGTGTATTAAAAATGAGTAGTATTTTAAGTAGTTTGAGATAATTCTTAATTACGTGAGTAATTAGTTAATTATTGGTTTAATGGGAGATTAACCATGTAATTAAGAATTTGTGGATAATTATAGGTGGGGACAAAGCACCCCACGTGGAAGCAAGTGGAGGAAGATTTGATAATCACTCTTGAATTTAGACAATCAATTAAGAGGACACATGGATAATATTCTAAGACATTCCTTGCAAACACGTAGAAAGGTAAGTCATATTAGTCATCCCTACACTTATCTTGAATTAAAATCAAAATTCATTTGGTAAGGGAGTTATACAGAAAGGCAAAGCCAAGAACGAAGGTGAAGGAATTTGGAAATTCATACGAGACTCCATATAATAATAGCAACGGGATTTTGGGATTCTAAGGGAGTACAGTGCAATCTTTCTCAAGAATATCATACGAATTTTTTCCTAATCCAGGTATGTTAAGGCTAAGCCCTTCCTTCATTTTGGCATGATCTCGTAACTACATGTGTTTGATAACGAGGCATAAAGAGAAGTTCATACTCCCGAATTTATATACATTATCCTAGTCTCATAAGTTACAATATTCTCCCTTATCGGGACTTTATATTCAATTGAGTATTGTCTTCTTCCAGTCAAGAGAGCAGAGGGTCTATATATATATATATATATATATATATATATATATATATATATATATATATATATATATATATAGTATTACAGTATTTTCACCACCATCAAGCTATAATCGGTGGGCATGCCCCTATTGGGTAACCTCTGATCAGATGGTAAGTTATATACCGAGCCTACTGTGGCCGAGGGCCTATGAGCGAACCCAGGATGGCCGAGATACAGAGCCTACTATGGTCGAGCACCTATGAGAGAGCCTACTACGGAAGAGACGTTATATATACCAAGCCTTATAAGGCCGGACAACTATTTTACTTACTATATTGAGAGAGTTGAGTCAGTATCAGCAGGTAAGCATATCTTCAGATTACCTTTGACTCACAGTTACTTTCAGTTATTATATAATCAGTTCAGTTTCAGCTTTCAGTTATTTTGTTGCCTTACATACTCGGTACATTATTTCGTACTGATGTCCCTTTTGCCGGCGACGCTGCATTTCATGCGTGCTGGTTCAGATAGATAGATGAGTAGACCTCCTCAGTAGGTGTTGCCTGAGTTTAGCTTGATCGGTAAGCTCTGTGTTCTTCGGAGTTGCTGGGTCTAGAGTTTTACGTACATATTATGTATATATGTATATATATGTTATGTATAGGTTGGGGCCCTGTTCCGATCATAGTACATCCATCAGTAAAGGCTTGTAGACATATCCTGTCAGTTAGTGCAGTATGTTGGGCTTGTAAGCCTTGTATGTTTATTTTATTGGTTTGCCAGCTGTAGTAGTTATGACGGCCTTGTCGGCCTAGCTTTATATTGATCTTTAGTCAGCATTCGCAAATTGTCTTGCAATGTGGCCTATGGCCAAAGTATGACATTATATGTTCAGAGTCCCTTAGTCGCAAGTTGGTACGCAAGGATTAGTGAGGCACCGGGTGTCGGTCTCGCCCTCCAGGTTCGGGGCGTGATATGTCACTCCCTATGTCGCTATGGAATTTGGGATAGAACTGGAACAGTTTCATGAGACATTCTCTGTATCTACTTCGGTTGGTGAGTCTATTGTGGCCGCGCGAGTTTATAGGGATTGTGTTGTTACGGTGCATGGTCGAGACACCATGGCCGATCTCATTGAATTGGGGATGGTTGATTTTGATGTAATAATGGGGATGGATTGGCTTTAGTCATGTTTTGCTAAGCTTGACTGTCGAACCAGAATCGTTAGATTTGAATTTCCCACTGAGACAGTGATTGAATGGAAGGGGGATAATGTGGTGCCAAAGGGTAGGTTTATTTGTTACCTTAACGCCACAAAGATTATTAAAAAAAGGTGTATCTACCATTTGGTCAGAGTTACGGACACCGATGATGAGGCACCTACACTCGAGTCTGTGTATGTTGTGAATGAATTTCCGGAGGTCTTTCTGGATGAGCTCCCTGGGATCCTGCCAGATAGGAAGATTCATTTTGGGATTGATGTGATGCCAGGCATGCAGCCTATATTTATTCCACCCTACAGAATGGCACCGACAGAATTGAAAGAGTTAAGATAACAATTGAAAGATTTGTTAGATAAGGGTTTCATCCAGTCGAGTGTGTCGCCTTGGGGCGCACCAGTTCTATTTGTAAGAAAGAAGGATGGGTCGCTATAAATGTGTATTGACTATCAGTAGCTCAACAAGGTTACAATAAAAAATAAGTACCCACTACCTAGGATAGATGACTTGTTTGATCAATTACAGGGTGCTAAGTAATTCTCCAAGATCGATTTAAGATCCGGGTATCACCAATTCAAGATCAAGGGGCAAGATATTCTGAAAACAACTTTTTAGGACCCGGTATGGGCACTTTGAATTTCTAGTGATGTCTTTCGGGCTAACAAATTCCCCCGCAACTTTCATGGATCTTATGAATCGGGTCTTCAAACCTTTCCTCGACTCCTTCGCGATAGTGTTCGTTGACAATATTCTTGTTTATTCGCTGAGTTGGGAGGACCATGTCGATCATCTTAGGGCAGTTTTGCAGACTTTGTATCAGCACCAGTTGTATGCAAAGTTTTTGAAATGTGAATTTTGACTTGAATCTGTTACATTCTTGGGTCATGTCGTCTCCAGAGAAGGAATTGAGGTTGATCCTCAGAAAATTGCAACTGTGAAGAATTGGCCTAGACTTACTACCCCAACAGATATTACAGTTTCTTGGGCTTAGCTGGATATTACAGGAAATTTGTGGAGGGGTTCTCTACTCTTGCCTCTCCGTTGACTAAATTGACGCAGAAGGCGGTTAAGTTCAAATGGTCAGATGCTTGTGAAAGAAGCTTCCAAGAGTTGAAGTCAAGATTAACTATGGCACCAGTGTTGACTCTAACAGAGGGTACGAATGGATTTATGGTATATTGCGATGCTTCGAGAATCGTACTTGGATGTGTATTAATGTAACATGGAAAGGTGATAGCGTATGCTTCTAGGAAACTCAAGAATCATGAAAATAACTATCCAACACATCACTTAGAGCTTGCGGCGGTGGTATTCGCATTGAAGATTTGGCGTCATTATTTGTATGGGGTCCATGTGGATATTTCAAGGACCTTAAGAGCCTTCAATATATTTTCAAATAGAAGGAATTGAATTTGAGGCAGAAAAGATGGCTCGAGTTACTCAAGGATTATGACATCGATATCCTGTATCATCCGAGGAAGGCTAATGTTGCGGTGGATGCTTTTAGCCGGAAATCTATGGGTAATTTGTCTCACTTGGAGGCATATCAAAGGCTGTTGGCCAAAGAGGTTCATCAGTGGGCTAGTTTGGGAGTTCGTCTTGCAGACTCTAGTGAAGGAGGGGTGATTGTGCAAAATAGGGCTGAATCGCCACTTGTGGTGAAAGTCAAGGAGAAGAAATTAAATGATCCATTGTTGGTACAATTGAAGGAGGGGATTCAAAAACATAAGACCATGTCCTTTTCTCTTGGCGTGAATGATGGTACCCTAAGGTACCAAGGGCGACTATGTGTTCCAAATGTGGATGGTCTCCAGGAAAGAATCATGACCGAGTCTCACACTGCTAGGTATTCCATGCACTCGGGCTCTACAAATATGTATCATGATCTTAGGGAAGTCTATTGGTGGAACGCTATGAAGAGGAATGTAGCGGACTATGTGGCGAGATGTCCAAATTGTCAGCAAGTGAAGGCCGAACACCAAAGGCTCAGTGGGTTGGCACAGAACATAGAAATTCCAATGTGGAAGTGGGAAATGATTAACATGGAATTTGTGGTACGGCTACTACACACTCCTCGCAAATTCGACTCGATTTGGGTGATTGTGGATCGACTTACGAAATCAGCCCACTTCTTGCCGGTTAAGGCTACTGACACAGTAGAACAGTATCCTCAGTTGTACATCAAGGAAATAGTCAGGTTGCATGGCTATCAAGGGGCACGGTTCATGGCCAATTTTTGGAAGAAATTTCAGCAAGGTTTGGGTACTCAAGTGAATCTCAGTACAGCCTTTCACCCGCAGACTGACGGGCAGGCAGATCGGACTATTCAGACGCTCTAGGATATGTTGTGCGCTTGTGTTCTAGACTTTAAAGGTAGCTGGGATAATCATTTTCCACTCATAGAGTTGCCTACAATAACAGTTATCATGCATGCATTCAGATGGCACCGTTTGAAGCTTTATATGATAGGAGATGTAGATCTCCCATTGGGTGGTTTGAGATTGGGGAAGCAGGGTTGATAGTGCCAGACCTCGTGCATCAAGATATGGAAAACGTTAAAATCAATAAGGAGCGGTTGAAGACTGATCAGAGTTGTCAGAAGTCCTATTCAGATGTTCATCGTAAGGATTTAGAGTTCAAAGAAGATGATTGGGTATCTTGAAGGTTTCCCCAATGAAAGGTGTAATGCAATTTGGTAAGAAAGGGAAATTGAGTCTGAGGTATGTCGGACCATATAGAATCATTCAGAGTATCGGTGAGGTGGCGTACAAACTTGAGCTACCACCTGAGATGTCATTAGTGCACCCGGTGTTTCATGTGTCTATGTTGAAGAAAGTAGTCAGAAACCCGATACTCATTGTTCTGGTTGAGACTATTGAGGTTAATGATAAATTGACTTATGAAGAGATTCCAATTTCTATTATTGATCGGCAAGTTTGAAAGTTGAGGAACAAAGAGATTGCCTCCGTAAAAGTACTATGGCGGAACCAACAAGTTGAAGAGGCCACCTGGGAGACCGAGGAAGAAATGAAGAAGAAGTATCCTTATTTGTTTAAATAGACATATAGTTATAAGGTTGTGTTCTATGAAAATGCTAAGAGTTACCTTCTATGAATTATGTATCATTTGTACCGTTGATGTTAAGGGTGCTCCTTTTCTAGTAATATATTGCTTATGAGGCCACGATTGGTGTTGTTTTATGTTATATTGCGTTACCTGATTATGTATATGTTGTTAGGATTGGTTTCTAAGATTCTCTAACAGGTGGATAGGCCCAGTTACAAGGGAGACTCTGGCAAAATGTTTGGAAATTTAGGGAGTTAGCCAAATTTTGAAACTACTGGTGTGTGTGAATTAATAGTTGGGCCACATTGAATGCTAATGACGGATTTTGACCCTCATTCGAGGACGATGATCCTAACTGGGGGAGAATATAAGGCCCCATAAAATTTTGTAAAGGAATTTAAGGTTTCGTGGTGCCGAAGTAGGCTTACGTGTTTGAGTTGAACAATGCACTGGTGAGTAAAGAAAAGTTTTGGGCAGAAAAATACATTTCTACGGCCCACTATGCGGCCGCATAATCACTCTGCGGACCGCATAATGGCCGTAGAGTGAAGCAGGTTAGGCAAGTTTGGAGAGATGGTTTGTGGTGAATTATGCAACCGCAGACCAATTCTGTGATGCATTATGCGACCGTAGAACAGGTCTACGAGTCGCATAATGACCGCAGACTGAGTCAGTTTTGCCCCGTTCTGGAGGGCAATTATGCGGTCCATTTTGCGGACTGCAGACGCATTATGCGGTCCTATATGCCATGACGGATCCTGTCCCGGGGCTTCATTTTTTAGGTTTTTATGACCCGACCCTACTTCGTTAAATAGATGATATGTACCATCTTTTGAGCAAAACCCTGATATTTTGAGAGAAATAAAGTGCTCTAGAAAGGGAGAGAGTTCCTCAACCAATTGTTCCTCAATTCTTACTCAAATCTTGGAAGATTATCAAGGAAAGCACACTAGGTCTTCATCCTAGAGGTAAATTTCTACACCCTAAACCTCAATTCCGAAATTTAACTAGGAATGGGTAATTGGTAAGATAAGTTTTGGGTATGGGAGTTTTTTATTTTGCATGCATGTGTTATCAATGGATGTAGGGAAATTGTTGAGCTAAAATGGTAAAGAATGGGTTGTAGGATGATGGGATCCTCCATGAAAGGGCCTTGAAACCTTAATGCACACCCAGTATTTGATAAAATGCTCAAAGGAGCTAGAACCATGAGTATCTTCCTAATTTTGGTTAAATTTGTTACATTTCTACAATAGATTTAAGTTGCTAAGATTTCTGGAACATTTTAGAGTTTAAAGAAGCTCAAGTGAGGTATGTTGGCTAAACTCTTCTTTTAGAATTGAACCCCGCAATGTCCTTGTAAGTCATGCCCCTTTTAAATTGATTTTTTTGTCAAATAAGCCTTGTTTCAAAATAATTATGTGTTCAATATGTATTCCAAAGATTTTTGTTATAATAAGTTAATGTTAGAGGATGTGGTTTAAGTATGGGTTGTGTGTTACTATGTTATAATTTGAAAGCGTGAATTCATATGAATGCTACCATGCCAATTGTGTAAGAAGTCATCTATGCCTAAGAACCTAATTTGCTCAAGTATGTGATTAAATTCTTAATGTTGAAAGGCCATATTGTTGATTATTTATGATAACGATTGAAAATGGAATAATGAGCTGAATTATGAAGTACGGACAATGTGCCAAGAATGATATTGCGTTATGGCCAATGATGTCAATAAAATGAATGACATGTAAAAGAATATGAATTGAGTGGTTAATAATTTTAATATCAAATGATTTGGGAGTATCGATTAGCCACCGAGGAAGGGTAAGTCGGGACAACCTAATCCTGAAACTACATGTGCCGGTGTAGGAGTGATTGAGAGGTAAATCCCCGTGTTAATGTGATGAGACTAATTCCCCTTATATGGGATGCTATTGGTGTGTTGAGATATTTTCCCCTTAAATGGGATGAGATTATTGCTAGCTAGATAAGATGTAATGTCGACCCATATGACATTGTGGTGAGACGGCTTAGCCGATCGGGGTGAGATCGGATTCCATGTCACGCACATGGTGGTATTGTGAGTGTATGTCTCGGGGTGAGACGTATTAGCCAGTCGGTTTGAGATCGGACTCCGTGCTAAAACTGTAACACCCCGAAAAATTTTAAAGTACTTAAGTGTAAAGCCCCGTAATATTTTTCAAAAGAAAGTAATGTTTCGTGGTGCGAAATTGGTTTTACGTATTGAGTATTATAGAAATTCTTCGCGGACTTTTTGGGTTGAACAATGCACTGGAAAGTTAAGGAAAATATTTGGAAGAAAAGTATATTTCTGCGGTCCATTATGCGACCGCAAAATCACTCCGCGGACCGCATAATGGCCGCAGAGTGAGGCAGTTAATTGGGTCAGTTGGAAGCAACTATGCGGTCGACTATGCGACCGCATAACAGTTATGCGGACCGCATAGTGACCGCATACACAGACAGTTCTTTTGGCTATTTTGTAACCAATTATGCGACCAATATGCGGTCTGCATATCGGTTATGCGATCGCATACCTTGTTATGGAGCTCCATTTTTGAATTTTTAAAACTCGACCCTATTTCGTTAAATACACTCTTTGGGCCATTTTTGAGACATAATCTTATATTTTAGAGTGAGAGAGAGTGCCCTAGAGAGAGAAGGTGTTCTTCAATAATTTTTCTTCAATTCTTGCTCAAGTTTTAGAAGATTAAGGAGGGAATCTCACTGTGTCTTCATCCTAGAGGTAAGATTCTACACCCTAAACCCTAATTTCGAAATTTTTCTGAAAATGGGTAACTAGTAAGATAATTTTTGGGCATGAGAGTTATTTATTTTACATGCATGTGTTATCAAAGGGTGTAGGAGGATTGTTGAGCTAAAAATGGTAAATATTGGGTTATGGCATGATGGAATTCTCCATAAAAGGACCTTAAAACCTTAATGCACACTTAGTGTTTGATAAAATGCTCAAATGAGCTCGAACCATGATCATCTTCCTAATTTTGATTCCATTTGTTATATTTCTACAATAGATTGAAGTTGATAAGAATTCCGGAACATTTGGAGTGTAAGGAAGCTCAAGTGAGGTATGTTGGCTAAACTCTTCTCTTAGAATTGAATCCCATGATATTCATGTAAATTATGTAAGTCCTGAGTGATTTATTATGAGACTGGCCATTCCGAGTAAGATTGTGTTGAAAGATATATATTCAAAAAGCATCCTAAATGCTTTATTCATGTTATGTTACCAATTGAGGATGTGCAAAAATATGGGTTGTGCATTAATAATGTTTCGACTTTAAGTCAAGTTCAAATAAAGGCTATTATGCCAAATTTTGTGAAATATCTCTATGTGACTTAGACTCTAAATTGCTCACATGTGTACTACACACCTTGATTTGAGTTGTATTTATTGTTCTTGATGATAATGATATTTGAAATTGATAAGGTGAGCATGAAATACTGAATATGGCCAACGTGCCAAGAATGATCTTATAATTATGGCCATTGATGCCAATGAAATGAAAGGATGTAAAAGTAATATGAAATGCGATGATTGATATAAAAAGGTTGATGTCTCAAATAAGACAACCTAGCCGGTCGGGTCGTGATCGGACACCATGGCGCACACAATGTGGTGATTGTGCTGGAAATTGTAATTGAAATTGTGATTGTGGTCGATGTCCCTAATAGATAGCCAAGCCGATCGGGTCTTGATCGGACTCTGTGTTAAAGACAGTGGTATTGATATTGAGAGAAATTGTGGTTGATGTCTCTACTGAGATAGCCTAGCCGATCGGTTCGTGATCGAACTCCGTGCTAAGAGTACGGTGGTACTGGTTTTGTGAATAGTGGTATTGGTATGGTGAATAATGGTATATCGATATTAAAAATCTCTCAATGTGAGATATGGAAATTAATTTGAACACAGTCTTGATCCTAAATTGAGGTTTGATGTTGATTAAGGCTTTCATTGATATTATGATAATCTTGATTGTAATATTTGTCATTCTATTAAGAGGATGTTTAGTTATACATACTAGTGCTATTCAGCTGTACTAACGTCCATTTTGCCGGGGGCGCTGCATCTTTCAATGGATGCAGGTGGTTCCACAGTAGGAGATATTGATCAGTGATAGCAGTGCACTTTCTTCCCAGCTGACTTGGTGAGCCCCACTTCATCCCGGGGTTATGTATCTTTTGTACTTTGTGTATTCAATTTGAGGTATAGTCGGGGCCTTGTTGCCGGCATTATCATTGTACTCTCCTTTATCTATAGAGGCTCCATAGACATAGTGTGGGTTGTGTATTGGTGCTGGGGAAAGACAAACTATGTTATGTTGTGGATCTATTACTTGCCCATTTGAGACTTTAAAAATGATGAAACTATTGGAAATGAATTGGTATTGTAAACATGAACACATTTTCGTCTAATTAATGATAATATGTAATATCTCTATTCATGGATGAGTTTGGGTAGAAAGAAATCTAACAGGCTTGCTCGGTCGGGTTCACTCAGTTGAGCGCGGGTCGCACTCCTCGGCTTTGGGGTGTGACAAACTTGGTATCAGAGCCTAAGGTTTTAAAGTGTCCTGGGATTTCTCGGAGCCGTGTCTAGTAGAGTCCTTATTATCGGTGTGTTGTCGACCACATATATAATTAGGATGCTACATGGGCATTTAGGAATATTATCCTTCTTTGATATTCTGAATTGTGCGATGAAACTGGTTGTGAAACTACTCTTCCTCCAACTCGTGCGTTGAGGTTCAAGGTAAGTTTAAGTGCTCTTTTGGTTTAAGCAAGTGAAATGTTAGGCTCCATCACGGTCCCGTCGGTGGAAAATTTCGGGTCGTGATAGTTGGTATCAGATCACTAGGTTACATAGGTCTCACGAGTCATGAACAAGCTTAGTAAAGTCTGAAGGATCGGTAAGGAAACGTCTGTACTTATCTCTCAGAGGCTATGAAGTTTAGGAACAATATCACCTCTTTCATTCCTTATCATGCGGCATTGATTTTGCTTGAAACCTATATCTCACATTCCTTTGTATCTACTCGTGTATGACATTGCGCACTCGGTATCAGTTGTGTGTTGACGGTTTATGATGCCGCAGATGAACTACGAGGGAGCCAGAGATGCTCAAAAATTGCCTCAATGTGTGATTCCGACTGAAGATGCGGACATATAAAGAGATCACCCAGTGAAAAATATGGGGTGTGCAATGTACCTTGGCATTCAGTTGATTTATACGAGTTGTAAAGGTTAATATTTTGGACCATCGGACGTGGTAACTATGACTTCGCGCTGAGTAGGGGAGTCCACTATCAATGATTGGATTGCGAGTCATGTGTTATATCCGTTTTGGCCTGAAATGTATATATATGGTACGGAAAGGTTCTCCCAAAATTTACATGTGTTTAACTCCTGAGATTTTGTAGAGGATAAGGTTGGGACTTGCTGTGTGTCTGCCTCCGTAATAATCTTATACTTCAGTACCAAAGGAGTTAGAGAAATAACATTAAATTTACATAAGGTCTACTCAGCGTGGACGTCACGGTTGCAGATTTTGGGGTGCTCCGAAGGAAGTACAATGGTTGACGAGATTCTGGACTAAGAATTGTCTGTATGGAGCTCTACTTTTGTGATCATTGTATATAAATAGGGGTAAAGTTTACCCCAAAGAAGAATCGAAGAGTATGTTAAGAAATGGGTCAGCTCAACAGTGTTGAGTCAGCATAACAAAAGAAGAAATTGGCTTTGGGAGAGATAATTCTCCACAGGTGTATGTGGCAAGCCTATGAAGAGGGCAGACCAGCCAATACAACACCGCCCTCTTAGATCGGTTCTCAGAAATACTTTTGAAAGAGTTTGTTTCACGGACTCTCCGTAATGCATGGCGCGTAGGGTTTGAACGATTGTGTCAGGTCATCATGATGGTATCATAATATGCCATTAGGTTCAATAAGTTAGCCCATCATATTCCTACTTTGCTTCTGACAACCAGAGAGCGAGTCCACAGACTTATTAAACGACTTAATTATGATCGTAAAATTTTGTATTACTCGGGAGATATAGACTGATACTTCATTTCCACTAGTGGTAGCAATTGCCAAGATATTAGAACGTGTTCGGTGTGAGGAAATAAAAAAAAGAAACTAAGGAGTATAAATCATTATGGGGGGGGAGGGCTCGGGTAGTCGGCCATCCCAGTTCACACATCGGATTAATCGAGGTGCTCTAGTAAATTCTTTTAATACACCACTGATATGAGTTTTCTACAATGGTTATTCCAGTTATCTGGCACAGACTCAATATGAGCAGCCAAACCCGTAAAGGGGTTGTTATGAATACGGCGATACTGGGCACATCATGAGAAAATTGTCCCAAACTTGGGAGAGGCATATTTCATCAAAGCACTCAGGCTACGTGCCCCATTGCAGTTACTACACCACCCACACGATTAGTTAAGGGTGGAGGATAGGCGGGTAGAATGCGTCCTAGAGGTGGAGACCTAGCCGTTGTTATATTTGTTTTATGGTATGGTGGAGGTCGTTACAACAGATGGTGTCGTTATAGGTACGGCCTCGATTTAAAATAAAGGAATAATTTCCTTAACTTGAGTCAGTTCTGAGTATCAAGACGAGTCCTCCTATTGTGCTCCACTTATGAGTGAGCTTCGTAATTCTATAATCTACTTATCTGTTTACTTCTGTTGGGAGGTTTTATGGAGATAACTACACCTATCATTCCATGATGGACTCTAATAAGATCTGTGAAGCTAAAGGTGCCTTTCTGGTACTTATTTCAGTATGTTTTGATGTATTTCCAGATAATTTATTTACAAATTGTGAATTATATGCCCTACCGGTGTGGGGTTCATTATGTGTTGTAATTTTGTTTAATGAAAGTTATTTAAAAGGAGAAAATGGAAAGTTTCGATTGGCAAGATGTGCATATTACTTGTGATTCAGAACTAAGGCCGAGGTCCTCGTATTTTAAAATAAATTAATATGCTTAAACCGGGTTATGAGCTGCGGTGGAAGTTATATAAGGACGAGATCCTTGTGATAAAAATTCTTGTGTTTAAATTCTCCCTTGTGAAAATTAAATTTGTACTATAGTACTAATAGGGAGTCATGCCTGCTAGGCTTATTTGAAAAGTTTTTGTATGAAATTCTTTGTGCATACTTGCCAAATTCGTGTTGTAATATTGAGTTGTAACCTACGAGGTAGGTGCCCGCCAAGGTGGCGTTAAATGTGACTCGTTAATTCAGGTAAATAATTATGAGGTCTTCATGCCTCGCATCTCGTTATTAGTATTGTGAAGTTTTGAAACGAGATTTTTGTTAACTTGAAGTTAATTGATGATTCTGTAATTGATTATGAACAACTATTAAGACTAGATTGACCCAGAAGGGTGCCCCATTTAGATGGTCAGACGAGTGTAAGTTGAGCTTTCAGAAGCTCAAGACCGCTTTGACTACAACGCTAGTGTTGGTATTACCCACAGGTTCAGGATCGTATACGGTATATTGTGACGTCTCTCACATTGGGCTTGGTGTAGTATTAATGCAAGATGGCAAGGTAATTGCATATGCGTCGCGGCAATTGAAAGTTCACGAGAAGAATTATCATGTTCATGACTTAGAATTGGCAGCAATTGTTCATGCGCTGAAGATTTGGAGGCATTACCTCTACGGTGTATCGTGTGAGGTATTTACTGATCATCGTAGCCTTCAGTATCTGTTCAAACAAAAGGATCTTAATTCGAGGCAGAGAAGATGGTTGGAGTTGTTGAAAGACTATGATATCACCATTTTGTATCACCCCGGAAAGGCCAATGTGGTGGCCGATGCTTTGAGTAGAAAGGCTGTAAGTATAGGCAGTCTTGCATATATTCCGGTTGGTGAGAGGCCATTAGCTGCAGATGTTCAGACTTTGGCTAATCAGTTCGTGAGGTTAGATGTTTTAGAACCCAGTCGGGTTCTAGCTTGCACAGTCGCTCGGTCTTCTTTATATGAGCGCATCAGAGAGAGGCAGTATGATGATCCTTATTTACTTGTCCTTAAGGATACGGTGCGGCGCGGTGATGCCAAACAGGTTGTTGTGGGGGAAGATGGAGTTCTGCGAATGTAGGGTCGTATTTGTGTGCCTAATGTGGATGGACTTCGTGAATTAATTCTTGAAGAGGCACACAGTTCCAGGTATTCTATTCATCCAGGTACCACCAAAATGTATCAAGATCTGAGGCAACATTATTGGTGGAGGAGAATGAAAAAGGATATAGTTGCATATGTAGCTCGGTGTCTGAATTGTCAGCATGTTAAGTACGAGCATGAGAGACCTGGTGGTTTGCTTCAGAAGTTAGAAATTCCTGAATGGAAATGGGATCATATCACTATGGATTTTGTTGTTGGACTCCTACGGACTTGGAGAAAATTTGATGCAGTTTGGGACATTATGGACAGGTTAACCAAATCAGCACATTTCATTCTAGTGGCAGTTACCTATTCTTCAGAAAGGTCAGCTGAAATTGACATTCGTGAGATTATCCACCTTCACGGTGTGCCGGTGTCTATTATTTCAGATCGAGGTACGCAGTTTACCTCACACTTCTGGAGGGTTGTGCAGCGTGAGTTAGGCACGCGGGTGGAGTTGAGTACAATAATTCATCCACAAACAGACAGACAGTTAGAGCGCACTATTCAGATATTGGAAGATATGCTTCGCGCTTGTGTTATATACTTTGGAGGTTCTTGGGATCATTTCTTGCCACTTGCGGAGTTTGCTTATAATAATAGCTACCAGTCGAGCATTCAAATGGCTCCATATGAGGCATTATACGAAAGCCGATGTCGATCGTCAGTTAGTTGGTTTGAACCCGGAGAGGCTCGGTTGTTGGGTACCGATTTAGTACAGGATGCCTTGAATAAGGTCAAGATTATTCAGGATCGACTTAGCACAGCTCAGTCTAGGCAAAAGAGTTATGCTGACCGTAAATCTCGTGATATTGCATTCATGGTTGGAGAAAGAATATTGCTCCGGATTTCACCTAGGAAAGGTGTAATAAGGTTCGGAAAGAAGGGCAAGTTTAGCCCTAAGTATATCGGACCCTTTGAAATTCTTGAAAGGGTATGTGAAGTAGCCTACATGCTTGCATTACCACCTAGTTTATCAGCAGTGATCCATGTGTCTATGCTCTGGAAATATCATGGTGATCCATCTTATGTGTTAGATTTCAGCTTTGTCCACTTGGACAAGGATTTGACTTACGAGGAGGAGCCGGTGGCAATTCTAGCCCGGTAAGTTCGCCAGTTGAGATCAAAGAGTTACCCTTCAGTTCGAGTGTAGTGGAGAGGTCAGCCTATTGAGGCAGCTACTTGGGAGTCCGAGTCCGATATGCGGAGTAGATATTCCTACCTTTTCACCAGCTCAGGTACTTTTCTATATCCGTTCGAGGACGAACGGTTGTTTTAGAGGTGGAGAATGTGATGATCCCAAAAGGTCATCTTATATTTTAGAACTCGAATCTGAGCTCTTAAAACTTACAAATCTCATTTTTACCCTCCTCGATTTGCGTGTGCAGTCCGAGCAGGTTTTCGAAAAGCTTTTATGTTGAAAACTAATGAAAATAAGAATCTTTGCCTTAAAAGTTAATTTTTGTTGACTTTGGTCAATATTTTTGGTAGGCAGACCCGTATCCATGCTTTGATGATCCCGGTAGGTCCGTATTGAATTATGGGACCTGGGCGTATGCCCGGAATTGAATTCAGAGGTCCCTAGCTTGAGTTATGAATTTTTTATGAAACTTAAAAGTGTGGAAATTATTTGTTTTTAAGAATTGATTGATATTTGGCATTGTTAGTATCGGGTCTGTATTTTGGTTCCGGAGCCTGGTACAGGTTCATTATGATATTTAAGACTTGTCTGTGAAATTTGGTGAGAAACAGAGTTGATTTGACGTGATTCGGACGTCCAGTTGAGAAGATATGAATTTTAAAGTGTTCTTGAGAATCTCATTTGATTTGGTGCTAAATTCGTAGTTCTAGGTGTTATTTTGGCGATTTGATCACGCGAGCAAGTTCGTATGATGTTTTTAGACTTGTGTGCATATTTGGTTTGGAGCCCCGAGGGCTCGGGTAGGCTACGAGATGTTTTGAACTTAGAAAAATTTGCTGGTATAACTGAACCTGTTGCAGGCCTCTGATCTCGCAATTCCGAGATCAGGCTTCGCAAATGCGAAATAAGAAGGCTTGGCAATTGCGAGGTATCTATCGCAATTGCAAAGAAGGCTCGGGCCAGCATGTTCTCGCAATTGTGAGATTTTCTTTGCAATTGCGATGGGGGTCTGGGGAAGGGTATGTTCACAAATGCGAATTTCTTCCTGCAAATGCGATGGGCCAATTGTCGCAATTGAGATATATTCTTCGCAAATGCGAAGGCAGAGGAAATGTGAAGGATCTCGCATTTGCGATGACTCCTTCGCATTTGCGAGCTTCGCAATTGTGAAGCTCAGGTCGCAAATGCGACGTCCGCAGCTGATAACTTTGGACTTAGACGGGATTTTTCATTTCATTCTTCAATTTGTCAAGCCCTAAACCTTAAGAGGCTATTTTCCAAAGACCAAATCTTCCCCCAAATCATAAGTAAGTGATTCCTAACTCTTTTCTTTCAATCTTTTACATCTTATAATAAGATTTCAACCTAGAATCTAGAATTGTTATGGTGAAATTAGAATATTTGGGTAGAACTTAGGAATTTCGGAAATTTGAGGATTTAGACCCCAATTTGAGGTCGGATTCCAAAACTAATTATATATTCGGGCTCGGGGGTGAATGGGTAAATGGATTTTGGTCCGAACCTCGGGTTTTGACCAAGCGGGCCCAAGGTCGATTTTTGACTTTTGTTCGGAAAACTTAGGAAAACTGTAATTATGCATTAAAGTTGATTCCTTTAGCGACAATTGATGATATTAAACTAATTATGATTAGATACGAGTGAGTTGGAGGTTAATTCTAAAGGGAAAGCGGTACTTGAGTAGTGAGTGGCTTGCGAAATTGAGGTAAGTGTTGTGTCTAACTTTGGCTTGAGGGAATAGGTATTATGTGAGTAATTGCTACGTGTTTTGTTTTTGAATACAATGTATAGTTGAGATGACGAGCATCTATGTGTTGTGGTCGAGTCATAGCATGCAAGTGAAATTCCATTCTTGCAAATTTGTAGTCTTAAATCTTGTTATCCATGCTTATTGTTGTTGTTGAAATGTTGGGAGACTTGTATCCTGTCCACCAAGGTTTATAAAATTGTGAATATTGATTCGAGGTTGAGATGTTAAATTGTGAAAGTAATCATTGATGAAATATTGATTTCTTTGTGAAACTTCTCTCTATCCGTTGTTATTGATTCTGTGAATTGTGAGGAAGAGTGTAAAGCACGAAGGGTGATGCCGTGCGTGATTTATTATATGGTGAGGAGGAGTTTAAAGCATGAAGGGTGATGTCGTGCATGCATTATTTATATTGTGAGGAAGAGTGTAAAGCACGAAGGGTGATGTCGTGTATATTATGAGAGGTTTAAAGCACGAAGGGTGATTTCATGTATATTATGAGAGGTTTAATGCACGAAGGGTGATGCCGTGCCATTCTAATTATTTATTTGGTGAGGTTGAGAGTAAAAGCACGAAGGGTGATGTTGTGCAGTTTTCCTTGCTGTTTTAATTGCTCAATTCATTTAAGGATTTTCGGTTTAATTTTGTCGTTTCATTATTCTCACTCTTTATGTTGTATTCCTCCACTGTATGTTCCCTTCCCATTATTTCTGCGTTATTTCTTTATTTACTGTTGTTGCCACTAGCATGATTATACTGTTCAAGTTATATGTGGGTGTCTTGTCCTAGCCTCGTCACTACTTCGCTGAGGTTAGGCTCGACACTTACCAGTACATGAGGTCGGTTGTACTGATGCTGCACTTTGCACTTTCTGTGCAGACTTTGATACCAGTTCGGTTTGATCGAGATTTTGCTATTGGTCCGCTGTCCGGAGACTCAAGGTAGATCTGTCGGCGTTCACAGACCTTGAAGTCCCCGCCTATCTTTTCTTTTCTACTATTTTTTTCATTCAGACAGTTGTATTTTTTTCAGATTATTACTTGTAGTAAATTCTAGAATGCTCGTGAATTATGACTCCAAATCCGGGTGGTAGTAATTAATACAATTTTATGATATTCCTCGGCCGGGATCAGGTCTGAGGTCCACACTCGGACAAATCGGCCTAGCCAACCTTGGTCTCGATCATCATCGATGCTTGAGAATGGGGCTTTGGTGGCCCGACGCGCAAGTTTGATTAGTCCCCCGGAAGAATCAGGTACTATAGAGGCGCATCAAATGATCAACGGTGAATGGGCATCCGTCAATCTTGCTCACCAAGAATCGGAGGAGAATGACTATCCTCCAGAACGAGGGGTGGATCTAACCAAGGCACACCTCGTACCTTTTGCAGAACTAGATAATCACCGGGTCCAACGGGCCCAATGTAAAGGGATAAGTGTAAATACTTAAGTATCCCTTAACGTGGGTAGTGATGTCTTCTTCGAGCCCGGGAATCACCACGTCTTTTCCGGCCCAGTTGTAGTCCTTTATGACCATAGGGAGTATATCCTCGGTGATCGAGCAGATATACCTCGATACCTTTTCACTCTGGCCCGGGACGGGTGAAGGTTTGTCAACCTTGAAGTTGGTAGTCACCGAGCACCCGCTAGGAATAAAAGCGTCCATAGGAGGTTCCGCCGCTGGTTCCCCGCCAGCCGGGAAGAAGAATCGATTTCTTTTTGAGGGACTGTCTTAGAAGTCTTCGCCATTTTTTCTTTTGGATAAAGATGAAGAAGAGGGAGTTAAAAGGGCACACTTAATGGTTCATACAGAGCGGGAATTCTTACAAAGCTCTCAAGAAATCTAGGTACAAGTACTAGAAAATGCAAAGATTTTTTAAGAACAAGAATTGGAAAAGATTGGATGTAAAGTTTGAATGAACGAAGGAGGGAGTATTTATAATTTTCAAATGACGGTTCAAAACCAGGAGTGACCGATCAGCAACTGACGAGCATTTAATGCCATCAAGATGTGACTGACGAGACGTTTCAGTCATTTTGTCGTTTCTAACGCGGGGTATCGAGACGAGAATCGGGAACTCATATCATTTCTCGTCGTTTACTCTCCGAAAAACGAGGGGACTAACTGTATACGTTTGAAATCGGTCTCGTCTATTGGATGACATATCGGGATTGAAACGAGAACGGTTGAAGATTGACCTCGGGTTCCATCGAACTAGGACACGAGGTCAGAATGCTCGTCTTCAAGGACATCGAGTCCATGACCCCGAAACCGACCCTGACACCGAATGAACTCGAGGAAACATTGTTAGATCGAATAACAGAAGGCTGAAATATCCTTAACCGAACGGATATCACGGCGAGAATCTCGGCACGTATCAATAGGAAATCGGCTAATTAGCAAATCATATGATTTTTACCTTTTATAGAATTGTACCTAAAGTAGGGCTCCCTTACTATATAAAGGGGTCTGATTATTTGTAAAAGACACGTAACAATCATTCAGAAGCAATATACTCTTATTTCTCTTTAAGTTCTTATTCAACTGTGATCGAAGTGCATCCTGTTCAAGGAGGACCTTCCTTCTAAGGCTGTTATTGTCTAATTCGTGTGGTTTGAATTTATTTTATCATACTTTATCCTAATTGCAATTTAATTTATCGTCTTGTGTCAATTTAATCTACGTATCCTTAAAACCACTTATAAATCCAATTGTTATCTGATTTTGAGATAAACACGCATAAACTAGTTGAGATTAAATCATCATTTGCCTAACACAAGGTAAAATCAGACATGCCAGATATAACGATATCACCATGTCAACAAACATGACGTATTATCATACCAACTGCATGAGCCTATGCACTATCAATCTTGACTTACCAAGCTAAAGAATAAGACGAACATTAGCAACTGAACCATAAGTTATCGTTGGTGTAAGAACATAGTGACTATTTTATTATATACATGATCTTCGTATCATATTTTCTGTCCAATTGATGTTCGATAAGGTCTTTAAGACAATAACATACACATTGGTAGATCTAAAGGCTAAGATACGGGTTCCCTTGAATTTAATAGTTTTTGCCCCACACCTTATATATGTATCAAACTTTTTATTAAATATGTATAAATATTGAACTATGAATCCAGTTATTAACTTAAGATCATTGTAAAAACCCATAAACTTTAAATTCTGAATACGACTCTACACATGCATCCAAATTACCTAAATCATTACTAGTTTCACACAGTGGCGGACCCAAGAGGGTTCAACATGTGAAGAAAAAATATACTAAGAACTCAACAAAATAAATTGTTATTAATATTAAAAATTTAAAAAATATTGTTAAAGCTATTTTCTTTGAGGAAATTTATCGTTTCGGGATTGGTAAGGACTTTTTCAGAGGTATGCTTTTCTAATCTCGTCAAACTCACTTGGATGATAGTCTCTAATGGATATTTTTTCTTTTGGACCGGTCTTTAAAGAATTCAAATCTACTCTTTGCCTTTGTTTTTTTTATAGGAATAGAGTTGTTATTTTAATTGGTTCAAAATTTCTTCCACGAGAGGAGAAATTTGAGAGTATGAACTTGATTGCGGCAACTTGGAAGATACTGGAGATTAAAATCTCGTAATGAAATTTTCAAATTTGATTATCATATTAAAAATTCAAATTAGAACAATAATTTAATAAATATATTTAAACTTAAAGAATCACAAACAAGAATTAAACTAAACTCAAATTTAATTAACCTCATGATACTTTCCTTGTAAATAAATTAAAACTTAGATTAATTGGCAAAAGGCAATTTAAGTCACTAAGAAAAATATGTAAACACAAATTGATGGAAACTTGAGAAAAAAAGTTAATGGAATAGAATTATAACGGCTCAACATAAACTAATTAAATAAGAATGACATCCAATTTATTTACTGAAAGTCACAATTGTTAAAAAAAGTAATAATTCTAGATTAGTAATAAAAATCTAATCACAAACTAATTAAGGCAAAGAAGTAAAACGGTGTAGTTCCTTTTCTCTAATTGTGTATATATAAAAAAGCTTTCCTAGTCTAAAAATAGAGAAAAAAAAGACTTGTGTCGTTGTAACTTAATATAGGAAAAAAGAATAGTAGATGCACATTATGGTGCTGTTGGTTTCGAACTCAAGACTCTTCTAAAAATTAAAACCCACTTCAACATTGAGACACTTTCCTTGAACTATATGAGTTCAAAATAAATTTTATAACGAAATATCTTCGGAGAAAGAGAAGATATACATACATATACATATATATATATATATATATATATATATATATATAGTTATATAGTTATTTTTTAACTTCATATGAACCCGTTGACTCCACGTGGGTCTGCTCCTGGTTTCACACCATCTTTTAATGAACCGGGCGAACTGGGAGAAATGTGGAGAATAAATCAAAGAAATTACCAACGTGAGTGAAAGGGAAAAAAGTCAAAAACAATGAAAATATTTAGAAATAGTGAAACACATGTATGATTTAGATGTCATTATGTCTATGAATAGTGCGAGGACATTTCCCCTGCATCTTTATTCCATCAAAGGAAATAATATTAAGGAAGATCAAAACACCTTATGTACTTAATGTGAGATCTTTTCTTTATATTCTTGGTATAGGATTGCTATAGCCACTTGGTGGTCAATAACAATAAATTAGTTGATGCGGTCAAATGCGTCCAAAATTACTTGTATCTTCAAACACCCTTTATTGCGTTCTGGAAATATCTCATGTACTAACAAAAAAACTTGCTTACACGTCAACATTTCATTGGCTATAGGGTGAATACTTTATTTTCCTTTATTTCGACATCATAGAATTTTTGGCTCAAAATTTCATTATTCATGACAGTTTTAAGTTTCACCATCCAAACAAAAAAACAAAAAAGAACAAAAATCCTCATGCCTTCCAAAATAGAGGGGGTCAATTGATTTTTTTAGCTCTTTATAAACTTAATTTTAGTTTTATAATCTTTTTTTTATATATAAGAAATTTACTTTTACACATAAAAAATTTATATTTTATACATAATAGATCTAAAAAGATCATTTTCTTAAATTTAAAATTACAAAAAGCATAGTAATAACACCTCTTAACCAGGTGCCGGGTGAGGCGAGGTTTGGGTCCTTGAGGCGCACATCGCACGCGTTTTCCAATTTGCGTGTTAATTAACATTACCAAACTCTGTTAAAAAATAGCTACTGCTCCATTAAGGAAACTAAACACACTTTTTTCCCCTTCCCCTTTCTCTGTTCAAAGAAATCCGCCCGCCTTATCTGTCATCTTCAATACAAATACTAATATTCAATATTTGAATTGTCAGATCTCTTTCTATGTTGAATCAGATCTGAATCATTTCATTTAAATTTCGTGCAATTGGGGGCATCTTGCATTTCACATTGTGCGAATTCCATGCATTCAAATCGTGATAAGGAGGAAATGGACGGTGGAGGAGAAATTGAGGGCGCGGATGAGAATGAGTTCGCACCAGGTAGTAGTAGGGGTGGACGAAAGTACAGTCCGGTGGTGGCGCACGATAATGATCGGGCCGTTTTGGAGATGTCCTCCATTGATCCTCGATCCTCTAGACAAGATCTCAAGTACTACTCTGTCTTTTCTCTCTCAGATTTTAAGTAAATTTATTGTCTCAAACATAGGTTGTTAATCATGGTGTTCGGATCAGCTTACATTTGTATTACAAATCCATTATGTACTTGTTAGCTCCGGGGTTCTATTGATTTTGTAGTAAAATATAGTTTTTTCAGATAATTTCTGTGATGATGTTAGTTTGTGCGCGTCTAGACTAAGTATCTTGACTAATCAATTGGGTACCGGCTGCATTCCGTCTACATTAGTACCAGATAATTCTGCCTACTGAGGTTTAGGTAAATGAAAAGAATTCACCTCGTGTGGCTTTTGATGGGTTTTGGAACCTCGTTCCAGGTTTTTAATCTAACTCTTCAGACTGTTGGGCCACTTCCTTGAGGTTAATAGTTTCTCACATGAGGGTCTGTGTGATCTACAAGGAAATGGTATCCGCTAGAGGGTTGACAGAAAAAGGAACTTAGGGAAATGGGTTACAGAAAATGGAACTTAGGGAAACGGGACAACTTTTGATGTAGGCTTATTTCTTGGTGTAGCTTTGAGCTTAAGTTGTTCTTTTATTTGTTATGCTAATTTTCTTGTTTGAATTGAGGGAATAAATATAATTTGACATGTCACAGTTCAAAGAAAACGTGTAAGCTGCCTTGGAAGGTTTATGATTTGAATGTCATTTCAGGATGAATGTCGAGCGAAGATATTAAGTAGAAGTAGGCATTCGAGTCTAGAGAATACCTTCAATGCTATGAGGAATTTCATTGAGGCTTCAAAAGTTGACGAAAGTTTGATAATTAAGCTTGTTCTTCATGGTAGATGTCGAGTCCTGAGAAGCCTTTCTATTTATATATAGAGATAATTGGAAGAGTCATGTAAAAGGAACTGTACAGGATGCTGGCAAACTTATTGAGTATGAATTATGAGACGTCTAAAGATTGGGCGATTGTTCAACAAATTTTGAGAAACTGGGTTTGGTAAAGGAGAAATTGTGAGAATTTAGTTTGAGAAGGAGAAATTGTGAGAATTTAGTTTGAGAAGGAGAAAGTGTAGGGATCTTGGAAGCATTTTGTGGCGGATAAAAGTGAAGCTTCGAAGTGCGTGTCATGGTTATGCACTTTTGCTGGAAAAAAGGGATATATGGTGCTGTAAGTTGTCTCCATTTTTTGTGGGTTTTTTTTGGGGGGGGGGGGATGTCGGGGAGACTACATGGTTTTCTTTTGCTAAATTTTTAGAGTGGACTTCCCGAGGCTTAAAGTTCTCTCCATACTGAAACTGGTAGATGATGCTTTATCATGTCGGGGAGACTACATGGTTTTCTTTTGCTAAATTTTTAGAGTGGACTTCCCGAGGCTTAAAGTTCTCTCCATACTGAAACTGGTAGATGATGCTTTATCATGTCGGGGAGACTACATGGTTTTATAGAGATGTTGGACTCTCCAGGAAAAAAGATTTTGTCTCCTGCTGAGCGAAATCTGTTTGTCTGAGTAGTGCTTTTTAAGCCTATTGGATGAATGAGTGTTTCTTAGTCCTTACCACTTTTTTTTGGTTAGTAAATGGGGAAACATTTAAACTTTTATTTCTTTCCCAAATGAGATGCTTACTTTTCGGTCTCTCAAAATCTTTACAATTAATAGATATTGTGGATTTACGCATCTCTTGTGGGTGAGTTACTGAAATTAAGCTGTCGACCTTTTCTGTCCGATTTTTCGTACTCAGAATTCTTATAATTAAGTAAATAATAGTGTGCTCTCTAGAGCAGCTTAAGCTTTTAAATGGTCTTGGGTTCAAGTCTCACCAGCCATTCATTATCAAAGGGAGTTTCGACGTGCTTGGCCATGAAAAAGAATCAGGGGCGTGTTGAAGAGAATAATTAAGTAAACAAAAATGTGCTCTTTTTAACAATTTAAACTTTTGGAGGAGATGACCACACATTTCAACACTTAGTAACTCAAAGTTGGATTTATTGGAATGTCCAACATTCTTTTTTAAGGATTTTGTTTTCAGTTCATGCTTTAAAGAAATTTTGTCTCTTATATTATAATTTTATGCATTATTCTGATTTATCCCAATTTATCAGGAAAGTGAAAGTGAGTATGCAGCCAGATGTGGCTTCCGAAGAAATAGAAGGTTCAATGCCAAATCACAGCGTCAACGGTCCTCAGAAAGAATCCAAACTGGAACTCTTTGGCTTTGATTCTCTTGTAAATATTCTGGGTCTCAAGAGGTAAGAGGTAAACATTCTGTGGTCCTTTTCATTTTATTTACTTCTTGCCTACAAACCTTCTATCTTGTCGATTAAATAAATTAATGAACACGACACCAACTTGTTCCAGATTGAGTTGTGGTTGATTGGTTGGTTTAGCTTTGATTTCATTCTTCTCTCTCTCTCACGCACACACACACACACATACACTCTCTCTCACGCACACACACTCACTCACTCACCTTTTCCCCTTAAGAACTGCCTAAAAACAGTAGTACTGTGAACAACATTGGAAGTACTAGAGCTTTTCTGTGGGGTATTTTTTGGCTTGGGGTTGATGTCTAATTGTGTAAGACTTGACACATGTCCTTATAGACTGATCATTTTTGTGTTATCAAAATTGATCATCTTGAACTTCAACTTTCCTTTTCAGTTTTTGATGCATGAATAGTATTATGGTTCTAATCAATCTTGCTATTTCAGCATGACAGGGGATCAAATTCAAGCGCCACCTAGTCCAAGAGATGGTGGGGATGTATCTATCACCCTTGAGCGGCCCAGGGTACTGTGATAGGTTCTTAATCATCCGTTCTGTTTCCTTAAAAGTTTCATGTCATGCCCCATTAACAATATGGTTTGGTTTAACAGAGGGGGAGACTGAAGAGAAAGGGGGAGGAAACCGTATTACTCTATTTCCATAAATTAATTATTTAACCTATCTACGGTGGTTTTTGTACAGCTGGAAGAGAAGTAAAAGACGTGCACCTTTCTGTTCATTTCTTGTGAGACTGAAAAAGTTGACATGGATGGGTGGCATACTCCATTTTTATCCTCTCTAACTTGTACCTCCTAACCAAAAGAGGGAAATATCATTCTCTTTTCTTTTAATCCAAACACAGAACGTGCTATCAGTGGAGATTCTCTCATGGGTTTAACCTTTCTTTGGAGAATCATTCCTTATTTTGGTTATCCTCTTTATGCCTTCCTCGGTCTCTTTTGGGGGAGGCCAATGGGGTGTGGTTAAATATTTTTTTTTTGGATCTTTGAATAAACGGTGAACAGTGGGCAAGAAGGTGGCTAAAGGGTAGACTGAAGGTTATAAGAAGACAAAAGTGTAGAAAAGCTTAGTTTAAAGTAAATGCATAGTAAGTCAATATATTGTTGACTAATATTCTTGATAAATCTTCATTGGACGTTCATATTTACTTTTAAACTAAGCTTCACCCTCTTACACCATTCCTAATTGTGACAAAAGTAGATAGAGTATAAACAGAATATTCAAAAGGTTAAAGCATGAGAGATCCTCAGTAAAATCTTTGTTGGATTTATTGGTGTTAATGAATTTGCTTTACTCACTATCTCAGTTTTACACATAAGCTACATGCAAGATAAAAGATAAATCTAATTGAGTAGTTGTGTTATTAATTATCCAATATGTGGTAGAGTGAGTGTTCATGTATTCTTAACTGGCTACCTGAAATACAAATATCAACAGTTCAGGGCTGTCCTCTCTCCCCTTCATTCCCCCCATTCTTTTCCAACTTCATTTTTTGAAGTTTGTCTACTGAGTTTTATTTCTGATCAGCATGGAAGAGTGTCTGGTGGATATTGTATTACACTTCTCCAATTACCTGTTTGGTTTCTCCTACTTCTTCTCTTGTTTTATTATTAAATTCTCACAATTATGGACCTTCACTTGTGCATTCATCAGAACATGCACTTTTCAGATTTGAAATGTTTAGACATAGATCATAACTTGCAGCTTGCATGTCGTACTGAATTTAATTCTGTAACGATGGGTTGATCAATGAAGCTTTGAATGCTTTTTTAATAGTCTCTTTTTTGTGAATATTGTTGAAGCCTACTGCTGTCAAGTCTGGGACATTGATGGGAGTCTTCGTGCCATGCTTGCAAAATATTATGGGAATCATCTATTATATTAGATTTTCTTGGTAAGTTGCATCATATCCAATCTATTACGTGTTCTCTTGGGAATTGTTTTGTGGTCAAGTCTTATAATACTTTAGCTATCAAAAGGTGATCAAGTCTCGGCTCCTTAAACTTGTATTTTAAAGACTGTGGTCAACATTCTGGATGTGAATAACTTCCTTTCATTTCCAATACTTTGGCATTCTGTTTGTAACTCCTGGGTTTTATAAGTACCCCACACTAATTGTTATGTTGAGCGGGTAAATTATAAAGCAGAATGATTCCTATAGTATTATTAAGTGATCTACTCACGTCAGAAGTATGTTTTGGTATTGATATTTCACAATGGTTCTGTGAGATACTCAAGGTGAGCTGATCTTCCTTCTATCTCTGGCATTCTCCTGATACAGCACTTCTTAGGTAGGGTAATCTAAGAAAGGAGGAAGATAAAAGATCTATGAATATAGGAGGAAGGAGTATAAAAGGAGGAAAGGGGAAGATGCACTGGGTGGGAGTGCTGATGACTGGGTGGGAGTGTTGATCAATTGATCTATTTGTGTTAGTCACATGATATTCTTTTCCATTTGACATGCTGTGATATATTTGCTCTGTTTCCTTCTACTCTGTAGGATTGTTGGTATGGCTGGGATTGGTGAGTCGTTGTTGCTGGTTGCTTTCTGTGGATCTTGTACTTTCCTGACCACAATATCATTAAGTGCTATTGCTACCAATGGTGCCATGAAGGTGAAGAGGAATTTGATCGTTAGATAGAATGTAAATGAAGATAAAGGAGATAGCTTCTCTATTTTGCTTTCCTGGATTAGACACATGCACTTTCTTTATTTCCCAGTAACTTAGATGGTCAATAATGTCCTTGATTTGTTTTCTCTAAATTAGGGTGGAGGACCTTACTATCTCATTGGTCGTGCTTTGGGTCCAGAAGTTGGTGTTAGCATTGGGCTGTGTTTTTTCCTGGGAAATGCAGTTGCTGGAGCAATGTGAGTATACATCGCTTTCATCATTTGATACTAGCAAATGAGGTTACAATGCTTTTAACACTATATATAACAGTTTGAGCTGATGCCCTCTGGCTGTGACATGCCTGTCTTCTAGGTATGTATTGGGAGCTGTGGAAACCTTCTTAAATGCTGTACCAGCTGCTGGTATTTTTAAAGGTATTTCTTGAGTGAGATTGTCACACTCGATTTATTGTTTAGAATTTAGTATTTCAAGAAGACTGCAGATCATGTTTTCGCTATGAGTGCTCCTTGGATCTTGGCTTCTTTGATAGGAGTAATTCTATTTTGGGTCTCCTTGTATTGGCAAGCTTGAATGTTTGATGATCATCTGCTCTCTTCCTTTTTCATTATGCTTCATACATTCAATGAGTACTTTTTGGTTGATTCTTTACTAGGTAATACACTATTTTGTCAGCTTACTTGTATTGCTGAATTTTACTGTCATATATGCAGAAACTGTCACAAAAGTTAATGGTACAGCTATTGCAGAGCCCATTACAAGGCCAAGTTTGCACGATCTGCAAATTTATGGAATTGTCGTGACTATTCTTCTCTGCTTCATAGTTTTTGGTGGTGTAAAAATGATTAATCGTGTCGCACCGGCATTCCTTGTACCTGTTGTATTCTCATTGATCTGCATATTCTCTGGCATCCTTTTGGCAAGGCATGATCGTCCCGCAGGTTTATGTTGTCTATGCCTTCTTTTCTTTAATTTTTTTGAAAGCTTTGCAAAGTGTTCTGCTGCTTAGACATAGTATGTTACACACTTAAAATTAAAATATATATAAGAAAAAATGCTTGCTTGATGGTGTGCGGTTTTCCCTTGTCACTCTTTCTTAGTAGAAAGCTGTCAACCAATTCATATGGTTCTGGCCCTTGAGAAGAGTGGAGGCTTATTGCTATTGCTAAGCTGGTCTGTAATAGTCAATCTGAATTTGATAAGTCAACATCTGCAATTTTCAGCATTTTATATCGCTTCATGGTGGCCATTACTATTTCCTTGATGTATTTAACTTCCTTCGTCCTTCGTTTAGGACATTCTAAATTTACAGTTAGGTTTGATGTATACTACTCGTAGGACGTGCTTCTTTGCTTTGAATAATGTATATCGTTGTCCTGATTAAAGAGGTCACTATGCTGCCACAACTGCAAAACAGGAGTCTTGACTGGCACTTGGTGGGTCTGTCCACCAAGCGAACCAGCTATATCTGAGCTTCTTACTGTAACTAGATACATGCATAGAATAGGCAGAAAACTGAATAAATCACACTTTATATAACTAGAAATAACCCATAAGTCCTATATCATCCATAATCTGACAAGATCTGTAGTTCAACTAAACACAACCAAAATGCTAATACAGAGTTCATGAAGCTGACTATGAGTTCTCAACTCTTACAACTGAAAATTGTCAAAAGCATCATTAAATAAACTGTAGCTAAGCACCCATGATGGAACAATGGGTTGACCAACAGGCTGGAATGGTAGCTGCTACTCCTAAGCTACCAGATCTACCTTTAACTCTGTAAGATGATAAGTGAGTGGTGAGTCCACTAACCCAGTGAATAGATAAAATCCATAATTGTTGGGACACGAAGTTTATAAAATAAATCATATGCTATCATCTTTATATGAGATTAAGTACGAATATAATCTTCTATATCTGTAAACAAACTGCTGTCTGATGTTGTGTATATACTGCTCATCTCTTATCTAAATTTATTGCGAGTATATGCATATATTATCTTAATATCGTCAATCTACACACACCCACACACACACACACACACAAGATTACCGGAATCTGAAAACCATGCTCACCATGAATGCTGTTACAGAGGTTTGAATTCAACCTGATTAATTAGGTATCCATGCGCATCGTGTGTACATTATTTTAGGGAGTTTGATACCACCCTTGTTAGCCAGTAGTACTTGCACAATCTAAATCTGGCTCCTAATCTAATGCTGTCACATTGTACCTTTTACCAGCTTAATAAATACTTTTATCTTACAAAAAAAAAAAAAACTAATGCTGCCACGAGTGTAACGTTATGTGATGACGCCTTATGAGGAGACGATATCAACTCGAATCTTTTGAGCTTTCTCCGAAAATTTACTTTCTCATCTTAAGCTTATAGTTTAACAGAAAAGCGTAATATCTCGAAACTCATAGAAGAATCTCAATTTTTTTTTCCAAAAAATGGTAACATGTATATATAAATCATCAGCACAAAGATTGTGCTGGAAGCCAAAATGAGAAGGTAACATCAGTTCATTAGACGAGAAAGAGAAAAAAAAACCAAAGACCAAAGGTCCTTGTTCTTCTTACAAGGAATCTAACACATCTAGAGTTGCCTCGGATCCTCTATGGATTCAGATTTACACCAAAAACTGAAAAGAAGTATACAATTCATCTTGATTTTCTGTAAAGGGCTGCTTCTATCTTCAAAACATCTTGAATTCCTCTCCTTCCATATTGTCCACCAAATGCTTGCTGGGACAATTTTCCATCTGTCTTTGTTCATGGTACAGTTTCCTCCTTTGTTCCAGCATGTCAACACATCAGAGGTTCTTCCAGGCATTACCCATCTGATTCCTCTGAGATTAATGAATAAGTCCCATAGCTGGCTAGCCTGGCTAGTAATTCTACAATGTAAAAACAGATGGTTGATTATCTCTGCTTCCTGCCCATACAAGTAGCATTTTGAACAGAGTTGGAATCCCCCCCTTATGAGATTATCCTGAGTCAAAACAGCTTCTCTTGCTACTAACCAAGTGAAACAGGCCACCTTGTATGGCACCTTGACTTTCAAGATATGTTTCCAGGGCATAAATGTGAGCTGAGATCCTACCTGGTTTAGATCTTTGTAAGCTGAGCTAACTGTATAGTTGCCACTACAATGGCTTTGCCATCTAAGTGTATCTTCTCCCTCATGAAGCCCATTGCTCTGTTCTAAAGTACTAAAAAATTCTGTTATCCTTGGTATTTCCCAATCTTGAAGTAATCTTCTGAAAGTTGGATTCCATCCGTGTGTGGACCAAACCTCCTGTAAATTGGCCCCCTGTTGTAGACTCAAACCATGTAGATCAGGGAACATCACCATTGGACAGTCATTTCCCGACCAATTATCCTCCCAGAACAAATAATTTATGCAGCCCATTGCTCTGTTCTGAAGTTTAATGTGAAGGATCTCAAATAATTTATCTTACAACATTGTGTAATAGTTAAATCATTCTTTCCCAAATAAATTGAATAAATTAGAATATGCATTATATCTAAGTATAGTTTCAATGTAGCTTCCAATTCATATGCTGAAGCCAAAAACATGTCAACACAAGCATTTACCTGTGCCCGCACATGTAACGTTGCGGTAGAGCCATAATGGACTTGGGCGTTATCTTGATCATACTTGATAATTTGAAATCTCATTTTTGTTTATATAAACATGCACACTTTAGTAAAATGATGCTAGTTACTGGAAAACGCCAAATACAGGAAAGTTACTACTCATTGTAGATCGTTAACATTGTTAATACTCGATCTCACAACTTGCTTCTAACAAAAATCTGAAGAAATTATTTGTGGTTTTCTCAGCAAATTTGAATGCTTTAAGAGCTAAAGAGTAGGCCGAGTTAGCTAAGTGGGCAATGAATTATCTAGTGAGTGGAGCTAAGGTGGGCAGTGAAGTATATGATGAGAATCCTAAGTTGCTCAGACACCGGTGCGGATCTAGAGGTCGGATCCTTCAAGATGTAAATTCTAAGATTCGGGGATATGGATCCTAGGACGGATACGGGTGCGGGGATCCGAATAAAAATAATTCAAAAAAAGAAAAATATCTCTAAATTATGAGAAATTTTGTGGAATACTTACGTATAGCTTGTAAAGTGTGGATTTCATTTTTATTCTCAAGTTTTAGATAAGTAAAGGATTGATTTCCTAGATAAAGTATGCTATTTTCTTCAAATTTACCCTAGTTTTGGTTCTGATTTGGGGAATCAAATTGTATTTCGTCTGGTATTTTTCTGTCCGTCGTGGTCAAAGTAAAATACCCAAACCCATACTAGTGTTGTGTCGATACGGGTGTGGTACCTAAACTGCCGTGTCGAAGCAACTTAGTGAGAATCTAATGTGAGGTTCCTGGTTTGAATGTTCCCCTTGTTCTAACTAGTTAAGGCAACTAGACTTAGGGTTTCTAGAAGTCCTTCACACTAAGTAAAGTAATACTAAGGTTCCTTTTGCAATTTGGCCATTAACTAAACTTATTTTTCATTATTATTATTATTATTATTATTATTATTATCGTTATCTTTATTGTTATTGTTGTTGCTATTGTTATTGTTGTTGTTGTTATTATTTATTTATTACTGCTACTTCATGCACCTCACTCACTCTTTATGCATGTTTGAAAAAGTAAAAAGTTCAAGAACATAATTTACCAAATTCTTATTGTCAATCTAATCTTAGAAGAGCACATTTATCGTGCCATTATCTTCCAAGTTAGAAAAAAGGTACATATCATTTTTTTTCTTGTAAGAAACCAAAAGAAAGAAAAAAAAAAGATTATTTTTCTAGCAGTTACTTAATATCTCATCCTCGGAGTTCAAAACGTTGCCTCAACGATACTTAAAGCACGCGTGCGGCAAGATATTACATTTGCTTTCTTGTATATCCTGGTTACAATTTTGCACACATTTGAGTATGTCCCAACTAATTGTTCAAATTGAGGCAGATTTCCTGTTCAATTGCGAAAGCATGTAGTGCTCCTTTCCAAGTGGAGTAACTAGATAAAAACAAGGACATGCAAAGGGAATGGAGGAACTGGACTTTCTAAAATGAAGGCCTGGATCTTCATTTGCTAATTTCTTTATTTGCTTTATGGGGTGGTACTATTGTCATAAGTTTCTGAGAGTTAGACAAAATTTAAAAGTTCTCTATGCTTTACTTCATGATCATTTTAAGAGGAAGCAGAGGTATAGGCTATAGCTTCCATCCTAGTATGCAAACTGCTCATGAAACTTTATCCTGATTTATATTTAAACATAAATTCTCTTTGTTTGAATATATAATGGCGGGCTCATTACTTTGTGTTGCTATGCATGATACAGTTGGAATCACGGGGTTGAGTTCGGAATCTTTCAAGGAGAACTGGGGTCCTGCTTATCAGAGGACTAACAATGCTGGAATTCCAGATCCTAATGGAAAAATATACTGGAATTTCAAGTAAGACATGCAAATATTTGCTTGCTTCTCTCTCTTTCTCATGCGTGCTTGTTTATTATGCATGATATTTTTTCATTATGCATGATACTTTTGCCAGTAATAAGTCCATTCTTCTTTCTGCCTTTTACTTCGTGATGCATAAGTTCAAAGTGTGTTAAATTGGGTCTTAACATTTGTTTGTTTCTCCATGTAAGTACGTTGGTAGGTCTCTTTTTTCCAGCTGTGACTGGAATCATGGCAGGTTCAAACCGTTCAGCGTCACTAAAGGATACTCAACGTTCGATTCCTGTTGGTACATTAGCAGCAACTTTGACAACTAGCGGTTTATATCTAGTTTCAGTGCTATTCTTTGGGTCCGTTGCAACTCGAGATAAGCTTCTGACTGACAGGTACATCTAAATTACATGCTAAATGAAATACAGTGGTCTGAGTGGCATGCTTTGTAAATTTAGACTCAAGTATGTTGATGTACACAATTACTTCCCAAATTTTGAGTAGGTGGTGGTGAAGTGGGTCAACAAATTGTATGTAGCGGAAGATCAAGAATACCAACTCTCAAGATTTCCTTTTCGGAAAGTTGATTCTGTGGAATAATGAAGAACGCTCTTTATTTATTTCAAATTTCAGTTACATGGCTGGATCTGGATGTGATTCATTAAGACCTATACTTCTCTGTATTTGGTGTTATACTCTGTTTTTTTTGTGGGTGGGGTTGTAGAGGTAAGGTTCGAGGTGGGAAAGCAAATGAGGAAGGATAAATGTGTCCATTTGTTTAGGAAGTGAAAGAGGAGTGGAAGTAAAAGTGGAAGGGTGTAACCCTCCTGAATTTATCTTCAACTTTCCAAAAACTGGGGAGAAGGAGAAGAAAAATCTCTTTTACTTCCCTTTTAATATTACCAAAGGGAAGAATAGATAAAGTCTACCAGTCTTCCCCCCTCTCCTTCCTTGAATCCAACATATTGCGAGTTTGGGATGGACCAGCGTTCCTTTTCCTTGTGGTGCCTAGTTCTAAGGTCAATCTGTGATAACTCATCAATAGATATGCCATGTTATTGCAAGAATTTGTTGTATTGGTCTTGTTCGTTTTGATGTTGAGGATAGTTCTTTTCCTCCTTTTTATCAATTATTATCATGAGAAAAGTTAATTAAATGGCACAAGTCAACTCCATTTTGGGTACTTACTTCAAACATGGTAATTACTCCTCAACCCCCCTCCCCCCCCCCCCCAAAAAAAAAAAAAATTACTTCATATCTTTGTTTAATGACTTGTATTTGACCCACAAGCCAATAAATTTGTATGAAAGAGATTATTTCATTGTATTAAATGGTATTTCATAATCTATTTACAGTGCCTGGCTAATGTTTTCGTGCAGGTTGTTGACTGCTACAATTGCTTGGCCATTTCCAGCAATTGTTTATATCGGTATCATCCTTTCAACATTGGGGGCAGCCCTTCAAAGCTTGACTGGTGCACCACGTCTCCTTGCTGCGATTGCAAATGATGATATTCTACCAGTTCTCAACTATTTTAAAGTGGTAGATGGAAGTGAGCCTCATGTGGCTACTTTCTTCACTGCCTTCATCTGTATTGGATGTGTTGTAATTGGGAATCTGGATCTTATTTCACCAACTATAACAATGTTTTACCTCCTATGCTATGCTGGTGTGAACTTATCCTGCTTCCTTCTAGATCTGTTGGATGCTCCCAGCTGGCGACCTCGGTGGAAATTCCACCACTGGAGTTTCTCTCTTGTTGGAGCATTACTTTGTATAGGTATTTTCTTCTGCTTTTTGCTGTTGGACAACTGGTTTTATCTCTCTGTTTTGGTTGATACGGCTGGTAATAAAAAAATTTTCTATGTTCATCATAATATTCACTTCATATTGCCAAGAAAACCATCATCTTGGTGCAACCGTTACAGATTAGTGAGTGTCGAGGAGTTTAAAACTTCCGTAGTTTGACTTGAGGACCTTTAATTATCAATATATTGCATCTCCCAATACGTGCCACAAATTCTTTAGCTTATTTCTGACAGAATTTGGTAATATTTTCCCGGGTAGTTTTTCGTTAGTCTGATTTTATATTTGTGAAGAAATGGATCTTGGCCTAACTCAACCCAAGATTGAACAATTGGAGCATGAATAACATAACATGGGGTCCAACATTGAGAAACACAACAACAGGGATCAATGGGTCTGGTTCCGATACATTGTGAAGAAATGGACCTTGGGCCTACCCAACCCCAAAAGCTAGCTGATGATGGAAGGATTGTCCAATATCATATAAAAAGACTACAACCCATTCCCTCAACCACAATGGGACTTGACAATATTCAGCTACTTTAGGCTTTTGTTACCAATTTTAATTTGATAGGTTGAATGTATTCTCTTTGATTTTTATTGCGTTTTCATAGAAACTACAATTAAAAAAAATAAGAAGATAACTAAGAATGAATTACAATTATTTGGCAATATAAAAAAAAAAAAGGGCAGCCCGGTGCACTAAGCTCCTGCTATGCGCGGGGTCCGGGGAAGTGCCGGACCACAAGGGTCTATTGTACGCAACCTTACCCTACATTTTTGCAAGAGGCTGTTTCCACGGCTCGAACCCGTGACCTCCTGGTCACGTGGCAACAACTTTACCAGTTACGCCAAGGCTCCCCATCTATTTGACAATATAAGATTTGCAAAATATGTACTCAACTTTTTGCTTAATCTAAAAAGAAATCAGTTCAAGAGAAGAAGAAATAAAGGTTTAAAAAGATTACCAGAAACAAAAGAAGGATTTACCTTGTGGAAATGTGCTCCTGGTTGTTTTTTATGTTTCGACATGCCAATCTTGCTTGGCTAATTCTATGACATCTTTATTACATAAGTTGGCAATGGGATAGGTGACTATAACCAAACGTGCCATTAGTACTGTTTGCTGAGGCTTGTTCTTTTTTCTTTTCTAGGATTCCTTTCCAGTGTAGACAATCACATTAAATAGTAAATTTTTTTCTCTAATATTTGGAAGAGTGAGAATTTTGGTTTATGAAAGTACTGATGTCCAGATGTAGGATGGCCTCTTTCGTTGCCTGAATAGTGGTAATGATTCAGCACTGCTAATGAGTCCAATCTTTATCATCTCATCCTGGCCCTAGGGAGTCGCATTTTAGACCACTCCCTCCCCCGCCCAAAAAACAAACAATAGAAAATAGCAAGACTATGGTAAAAGTACTATGCACAAGGTTCTATCCTATGTAGCACTTTCTGTGATCTACTCAGAGTCTTGGCTAAGCAAGGGTGCAAACCATATTATTTACCTAACCTTAATAGACTCTAAGTTTTTCAATCATTTGATCTCTTCCTGCATTTCAGAGTAATTGATGTTCTCTTTCTGCTGTTCCTTTTCAGTGATCATGTTTTTGATTTCTTGGGCATTCACTGTGGTATCACTAGCCTTAGCAAGCCTCATCTATTATTATGTGAGTATCAAGGGGAAAGCAGGAGACTGGGGTGATGGTTTCAAGAGTGCATATTTTCAGCTTGCTCTTCGTAGTTTACGATCTTTGGGAGGTATGTATTTGTCTATTTATGTATTTGTTTATTCATTTACATTTCTTGGCAAACAACATAAATCAGACCTTTTGTACTGTCCGTTCCTTGTCTTAAAACATCTGATTGCTCCTCTTATGTGTATTCTATAATTGTTTAAATGTTGAGAGAGAGAAATACAATTTGGGATTGCCTTTGCAGGATCACAGTTTCTTCAATTGTGACTGCTGATTTATCTAGCATTTGTCTATGTGCAAACATATTTTTCTTTTTCTTTTTTGGATCTTCTGTTGCTTTTCTTTTGGTTATTACAATTGAAGAAGGTATTAATTTCTTATTATAGTTCATTTGTTTCTTACACCAGTAATTTCTTTTACTGGGTCGTCGTCGTCGTTGTTGTTGTTGTTGTTTCTTACACCATTAACCTTACTTACTGTTCTGCAACACTTGATGTCATGGGCTGCTTTCCATCATCGACCCATGACCCCTTGGACGCGCCCCGTGGCGTCCCGGCAAGCCTCCCAACGCCTAGCGCCACGGTCGGCCCCGTGGTCTCGGCAGCGCCAAGTGACAAGCGAGCATGCGCCTCTGTCGCCCCACCGATAATCAATGCCAGCGCCCAGCGGCTGGCCAATGCCATCAGTGCCGCGCGCACCGACAATGCCGCGCGCCCCAATCATCATGTTGCCATCAGCGCCGCACACCCAGACTGTGCCCTGCGCGCAGACCCAATGCCAAGCACCAGCGCCCCGCCGCTGGCAGATCCAAATAGTGCCGCGCGCGCCCACAGCAATGCGCGCGCAGACCCTGCTGCTCCAGACAAAGTTGCTGCCATTGGACTTGCTTCCATAGAAGACTAAGTCCTTTTCATTGTAATTATAGAGTAGTTTTACTTCATTCATTTTCAGTGTGCTTCTACAGCTTTCTTAGGTCAACTCATGTAACTTTGGTTTATTTTTTTTAAGCATTATTAAGGGGGACCAAAGCATTCAAACATTCAAGCATTCAAACAATTCTCTGTACTGGTGTCTCTCCCCCCCGACACCGCATAGCATCTTGTAATAGCTTTCATCATCATCATCAATACAATCATCAGCTTTCATCATCAGTTGCTCATTTTCCGCTGCCTAATTGAACACGACATTGGTTTTCCCGTACGGCACTGACAATCTAGTCTAGCGTACGGCGAGGACCTCAGTTGGCGCATAGCAACCGCACTGACATCGGTTGCTTAGCCTTACGTCGCCCTTCCAAAGAACATCAGGAAGGCGCCGCGTAACAGTTGGTATCAGAGCCTAGGCTCGACATCGGACGAGGGAACTCATTGGCATCATCATCACCATTTCTGACCATGGTGAATCATGGGGATCGGCTCACGACCCTAGAAGAGACGGTTGACGCATTACGGCCCATCGTGGATACGTTGCCTGATCTAAAAACCAACCTAGTGCAAAGGTTGGACGACCTGGACCGCAGAATGCGGCAGGCCGAAAATGACATTGCAAACATCAGTCAAGACTCTGAGGAAGACCGACAAACGGCTGCCGTCGAGGCAACCAACATTCATGGCAAATTCGAGGACCTCCAACAGGAGCGTGCCGAGGATTTAGCCCATCGGGAACTAGAGGCAGACAGACTGACAGTCATGCAGCAAACCATAGACAACTTGACAGGCCAGCTCAATGTTGTCAATGCTGCACTACAAAGCCTGCTCAAAGGGGGCGAAAATCACATCAGGGGTGCCATGAACATTGGCCCCATTCCACAAAAGCTCAAAATTCCGGAGCCCAAGCCATACAACGGAGCCCGGGATGCTAAAGAAGTGGAAAACTTCATCTTCGACATCGAACAATACTTCGATGCCATTGGACATTTGGAAGAATCCAAAAAGGTAGCAACTGCTGCCATGTATCTTCAAGGCGATGCAAAACTCTGGTGGCGAGTCAAATACGAAGCCATCAGGGCCGGTGAAGATACTCTCCAGACATGGGCAGAACTGAAGGCCGCCATACGCCTGCAGTTCTTCCCCGAAAATGTGGAATACAATGCACGGAGAAAGTTGCGTGAACTCCGCCACACCAGGTCGGTGCGGGACTACGTGCGTGAATTTTCCGCACTCATGCTAAACATACGGGATATGGGGGACAAAGACAAACTGTTCGCATTCATAGAAGGTTTGAAACCTCATGCTCGTATGGAACTGCAAAGACAACGGGTAGACACCCTACCCAAGGCCATTCAAGCTGCTGAGTGCCTTGGGGATTATCAGTTGGAAACTCAGAAGGATAGGACCCAGCTGCCTGTCCGAGGGGGATACAACGGGAGCCAACCTAGCAATGGTGGCCCCAACAGAAACGGAGGAGATCGAGGTGCATCCAAATCCAAGACTCCTACCTCAAGCAGTAACACTACTGCATCAGTCAACAACCATCAGGGGAGAAATCCCCCATCAGAATGCCGTCATTGCGGTGGGGAACATTGGAACAATCAATGCCCCAACATACAAGTCAATGCTCAACAAACTGTTGACGATGACAACACAGATGCCGACGACTCAGACAGCACCGACCCAGTAGGTGCCTTCAACGCATTTGTCGGCTCCATTCATGATACCTTGGCGGGAACCAGCACTGGCAACCCCAAGAAGAAGGCATTCCCAATCGACAAGAAAGGGAAAGGAAAGGCGGACGAAAGGCCTCCCACATCACAAAAGAGGACCCTAATGTTCGTTGACATGAAAGTTAACGGCCGACCCATTCGGGCATTGATAGACACGGGTGCTAGCCACAACTACCTGGCCTCAACTCAGGTGCAACGCCTCGGTCTTGCAGTGCAAAAATGCAAGGGTCGCGTCAAGGCTATCAACTCTCCATCTCAGCAAGTGAGTGGAATAGCCAAAGAAGCGCCAATCCAGCTTGGCCCATACAAGGGAATATTCGACCTACGCATAGCTATCATCGATGACTTCGAACTGATAGTAGGATTGGAATTCCTCAGGCAGACCAACACCATCCCGGTACCATATGCCAACATGCTCCTAATGATGGGAGACAAAGGGGCCAAACCCCACACCATACCATGCATATCCAAGAAGATGGCCGCTGGAAACATCACGGCCATGCAGTTTAAGGAGGGAACCAACAGACCTGAACCCACAGTTCCGGCTGCCCTCAACATCATCAAACAGGCATCACATCATCGGGGCCCAACAGCTCATGGCGCCCCTCATTGTGCGAAGACTGGCCAAGCATTCCCAAAGGCCAAGTCGGATCACCCAGCAAAAGCGGGACTCTTGGAGCCGCTACCAGTCCCACAGAGACCCTGGGAAAGCATTTCCCTGAACTTCATCACAGGGTTACCCAAGGTCGGAAATCATGCAACCATCATGGTGGTAGTAGACTTGTTTTCCAAGTATGCCACCTTCATCGCAGCCCCGCAGAACATGTCGGCAGAAGCAACAGCTCGACTCTTCTTCTCCCATGTTGTCAAACATTGGGGTATGCCCAACAACATCATCAGTGACTGCGACCCACGCTTCACTAGCAAGTTTTGGACCCAACTCTTCAGTTGCCTCGGATCCAAATTGAGTTACAACTCAAATCATCATCATCATCAGCAAACACATGATCAAACAGACCGGTTCAATGACATGCTGGAGGAATATCTCCGCCAATTTGCTACCGGGTCACAAACTCATTGGGTGAAGCTTCTGGATGCTGCTCAGCTGTGTTTCAATTCTCAAAAGTGCGCCCATACAAACAAAAGCGCTTTTGAAATTGTTACCGGACAGCAACCGCTTCTCCCACATAATGTGAATGCACCAACCATGCCATCACATCATCGAGCTGCCAGTTTCTCCACAGAATGGGAACAAACTTTGAAGGTAGTGCGGAGCTATCTTGTCAATGCCCAAGACAGGGCAACGAGGCATGCCGAACAGAACCTTCACTTTGCCCAACATCAAGCAGGGGACAAAGTGATGGTAAGAACCCCGAGGCGAAACTTGTTTGCAAAGAGGACCCAAGATCCTCGCCTATTGCCAAACTTCATCGGGCCTTTCTCCATTGAAAGGCGCATCGGGAAATCCACATACCAGCTGAACACACCAGCCTGGTGGAAAATCCATCCAGTCTTCCATGTCAGCCGCCTCAGGCCGGTTCAGAAATGCATGGAAGATCATTCAGAAAGACATCTCATAGCACCGAGGGGAACAGACCTCCCAGCCGTCAAGAGCCTGACCAATCATCATCATCCTGCAGGTAAGGCTCCGAGGACGTCGCCAACTCAGGTGGGGGAGAATGTCATGGGCTGCTTTCCATCATCGACCCATGACCCCTTGGACGCGCCCCGTGGCGTCCCGGCAAGCCTCCCAACGCCTAGCGCCACGGTCGGCCCCGTGGTCTCGGCAGCGCCAAGTGACAAGCGAGCATGCGCCTCTGTCGCCCCACCGATAATCAATGCCAGCGCCCAGCGGCTGGCCAATGCCATCAGTGCCGCGCGCACCGACAATGCCGCGCGCCCCAATCATCATGTTGCCATCAGCGCCGCACACCCAGACTGTGCCCTGCGCGCAGACCCAATGCCAAGCACCAGCGCCCCGCCGCTGGCAGATCCAAATAGTGCCGCGCGCGCCCACAGCAATGCGCGCGCAGACCCTGCTGCTCCAGACAAAGTTGCTGCCATTGGACTTGCTTCCATAGAAGACTAAGTCCTTTTCATTGTAATTATAGAGTAGTTTTACTTCATTCATTTTCAGTGTGCTTCTACAGCTTTCTTAGGTCAACTCATGTAACTTTGGTTTATTTTTTTTAAGCATTATTAAGGGGGACCAAAGCATTCAAACATTCAAGCATTCAAACAATTCTCTGTACTGGTGTCTCTCCCCCCCGACACCGCATAGCATCTTGTAATAGCTTTCATCATCATCATCAATACAATCATCAGCTTTCATCATCAGTTGCTCATTTTCCGCTGCCTAATTGAACACGACATTGGTTTTCCCGTACGGCACTGACAATCTAGTCTAGCGTACGGCGAGGACCTCAGTTGGCGCATAGCAACCGCACTGACATCGGTTGCTTAGCCTTACGTCGCCCTTCCAAAGAACATCAGGAAGGCGCCGCGTAACAGTTTGTATGTCAGTGCCTTTCATAGACATTTAAAAGTGCATCAGATGGTTGACTGCCATATTCATTCAGAAAGATTTCATTTTTATGTTGCCTCACTCTTTTACCGAAGTTTGTTGCTCTTAACCACATTTCTTTTAAATCTGATTGGTGTCCGGATACTTCTCAATCTGCTTTGGTAACATTATGGCAAGTGGTCGGATGCAAGTCTAGGCAAGGGCGTTTGAAGCATGTCTTATTTCAATTCCTCCCATGTAGTTGAGATTATAAATTTATCTAGTTTCGATTTGGGTCTTTATTCCTCCCTCTTGGACAATGTGAATTTTGATTTTTGCAGTCATCCTCCTTGGACCATGTGAGTATTATATCTGTCAAAGGATATTGACAAGTTGATAATTGCTAATGAATACAGAAAACTTCTGCGTTTTCCTAGTATAAGCTGCTTTCTTATCCTTCAGGAACCTTATCGTATCAGATTACCGCCATATTCTATTAAGAACCTCTCAGTCTTTTTAGAACTGTCATTGATCCTTTCCGTTCGCACATATACTCCTCCAAACCCCACTCAATATGCTGCTTCTTGTATTCCTAAATCGTGATGCAATGGAATTCATTCCTATTTTGAACTCTATAATATCCATCTTTCGCTTATCCTACAAAAAGATAATCCCTTGTAATCCCTTAGGAGACTTCTGATAAAATTGGAACGATACAAAGACGATTAACATGACCGCTGCACAAGAATGACAAGCACAAGTTGAAAATGGTCCAGTAAAGATAATCTCCAGCATCTCCGCTTGCTGAGAACTTCTCATATTCCGGCACTCTCCTTCCAACTGCATCATTTCTATCTCCATTAGTATAATGCAGATAATTCCTAACTTTGGCACATTCACTCTTCGTCGTCTGAATTTGACGGCAACTTCACACATCCTTGTCTATCTGTGGGTTCCTCTGGGAGGAGGAGGAGGAGGAGGAACCGGAAAGACTAGCCTGGCAGGAAAGTTTTCCTTACATAGCATCCCCATATGGCAGTTTCATCCCTGTCAATCTGGGGAGTTTCTTATGAGTTCAAAGGAAAGAAGAAGAAGCAGGAGGAAGCCCAGCCCTCTACGTTAGCTTCCTCCATGTCAATTTGTGGAGTTTCTTTGTGAGTTCCAAGGAAGTCAATCTGTGGAGTTTCTTGCGGGTTTACTGGAAACAAGAAGAATAAGGAGGAGGATTGCCCACGACCATTCAGGGAGACGTGGAATTTCTCAAAGTGCCTGTCGAATGTTGATCAAATTCGATACGGTACTGGTGTCATGTTGTGTCGACTCTGGTTGTCAGTAGTATTCTGAGGATCCTAGCAAAATAGAATTCCTCTATGTCAACTGCCTTCCCATTAGTCGTAATTGACACTGCTGCCATGGTATCCAGCGGTAACATCACTCTAGCCCCATTTCTCCCTCTCGCCTCTTCCCAACTCTTTCCCCGCTCCTTTTTCCTTCTACCACCACCTTCTCCCCTCTTCCTTTCATCTTGTCCTCCCTATCTCCGTCGGCCCTCTTCTCCTATATAACCATTGTGCAAAACTTTGGGTACATGCAAACTCTGTACCCTCGTTCTCCGCCTTCAACCACCGTCGATGCTGAAATTCTTCCCCCACTATTCACGTGGATTCTGACCCTGGACGTGTCGAACACACTGCAGAATACATCCTCACATCCTCCCATATATGTCCCACATTGACCATTATCTTCTCTGCTTCTGGATAGTGGTATGATAATAGTGCTTTCGTGATGTTTTGAATATTACCAAGTGACTACAATGTTTAAGTTTTGGTTGAAATGAGTAGTATCAAATAAAAGTTGTGACACTTATAAGGAAAATCATGTCCCCCCATAAGCAATGAAAGTTATTTTTTTTTTTTTTTTTCGATGGAAAATTTCTTTGGAGATAACATTTTCAACTATTCAAGGTAACCAAACGTGACAAAAGAATTTCAACGAGGAATACCCTTTTGGTAAAAATAATTTTTTTGGAGATAGCATATTCCACAATCCAAGAAACCAACTATGGAAAAATGATTTCATCAAGAAAATTACTCTTTTGGTGGAAAATAGTTTCCTTGCAGTTAACATTTTCAACAATTCGAAATAATCAAACATGGGGAAAATGATTTCGTCAAGGAAACCATTTTCGTCGCAAAGCATTTTTCGCGATATCAAACACTCCTAGGGATTGTCTCAAAATTTTCTCTTACATTTATTTTCGACAATGTACTCCTTAGCCCCACTTCTTGTTTTTACCTTAAAAGGATTGTGATACCAAAGTCAAGAATTAGCTTTACTAATTAGTATAGATGTGCAAATTTCATTTGAATAAACTTTCATTTTAAATCAAAGTTCTTAGGTATTCTTTCTATACGAATTCCTCCTATATAATATAATTATGTTTTTGTTTTTATTATAAAGAAAATTTTAATTTTTATTTGTTTATAGCAAGGCATGTTTCTTTAAATTAAGCCAATTTCTTTAACTTTGAGGGCATTTTTCCATATTAGGTACTTTTATCCAGGTAGAAATAATCTTAATTCACATTCTACACATGAAATAGTACATACATTGTGGGAGAATTTGTGTAGGAAAGGAAGATGGTAACTGAATGTTGTATTAACAATTTGAGTTTTATGCGAGGATTATCTTTTTTTGATGTTGGAATTCAAATGGGTCCTTAAAGATTCTTATACCTATTAAAAGTTAACTTATCCATTCTATTGGCTTTGTTACCCCGGCTAAATTTCTGGTAAATTAACCGTACGAATTGGATAAGAAAAACAAAGAGAAGATACAGAAAGTTGAAGCTGCTGAATTTGAGTTATAATTCTGACTCCTCTTGTTCTATTTCAAACGTGGATGACAAATCTTGTTTGGAGGTGATGAGAATTATTCTGGAAGTTTTCGAAGCTAACTGAAACTTGTTTGGTGGTCATACAAATTTTATTTAGCTAATTAGTGGAGCGCACTCCAGTTAATTTCTAGCTCAATCAAAAAGTTCAATTTAGTTATTTGGTTGGTCCTAGTAGGATTTTCGGTAATTGTTTTTGGCATCATGAATTATATTTTTGTGTAATCATGAGATCAAACTTAAGAGAAGTTTCTATTTTTAAATGGATCTAATTGAGTTATCTTTTAGCAAATTATCTGTAACCGTGTAAATAGTTTGTAATCCTATTGCTGCAAAGGATGGGTGTAATGGAAATATGAAACTTGAAGTATAATTTGCTTATTTCATTGCAATATAAGCATTAGTAAAATAAGTAATAATTTGAAGCACAGAGAAACACAGGATTATATGTTTTCTCCTGTTCACTAGGCATCATATAGTAGAACCATCATCCTTTAGAATTTGCATCTTTATTCTTGGCTTGGCAATAACTTCGATTTTCTGAAGAATGAAAAGGTTATACTGTGATCTTATATATTGGCTGTAGACCTCCAAAATGACCTGCAATAAACATCCAATTGTACATGCAGCAAGTCAGGTACATCCCAAAAATTGGTACCCTATCCCTCTCATATTTTGTCGTCCGTGGGGCAAGCTTCCAGAAAATGTACCTTGCCATCCTAAGCTTGCAGACTTTGCCAACTGTATGAAGAAAAAAGGAAGAGGAATGTCCATCTTTATTTCTATTATAGATGGAGACTATCATGAACGTGCTGAGGATGCCAAGACAGCTTGCAGGCAGCTAAGCACGTATATCGATTACAAGCAATGTGAAGGTGTAGCAGAAATAGTTGTTGCTCCCAACATGTCAGAGGGCTTTAGAGGCATTGTTCAGACTATGGGCCTTGGGAATCTCAAGCCAAACATAATTGTTATGCGGTACCCTGAGATATGGCGGCGTGAAAATTTAACTGAAATTCCTGCTACCTTTGTTGGAATAATAAATGACTGCATTGTTGCAAACAAGGCAGTAGTTATTGTAAAGGGTCTCGATGAATGGCCTAATGAGTATCAAAGACAGTATGGTACCATTGATTTATACTGGATAGTGAGAGATGGTGGTCTTATGCTGCTGCTCTCTCAACTGCTTCTCACAAAAGAGAGCTTTGAGGGCTGTAAGATTCAGGTATTCTGCATTGCCGAGGAAGATTCTGATGCAGAGGGACTCAAGGCTGATGTAAAAAAGTTTCTTTATGATCTCCGGATGCAAGCTGAAGTGATTGTCATTTCCATGAAGTCATGGGAAGGCCAAGGGGAGCAGCAAGAATCCATTGAAGCATTTAGTGCTGCTCAGTGCAGAATAGCTAGTTATCTGGGAGAGATGAAAGAGAGAGCGCAGAGGGACAAGAGTCCTTTGATGGCTGATGGAAAGCCAGTGGTTGTCAACGAGCAACAAGTCGAGAAATTCCTCTACACCACTTTGAAGCTGAATTCGACAATTCTAAAATACTCGAGGATGGCTGCAGTTGTGTTTGTAAGTCTACCTCCTCCTCCTGCCAATCATCCAGCATTCTTCTACATGGAATACATGGACCTGTTGGTTGAAAATGTACCTAGGCTCTTGATAGTTCGTGGATATCGTAGAGATGTTGTCACTTTGTTTACATAGTTGGTTCTGTTAATCTTCCCTTTTACCTCCCCTCTATTTGTTGCTTTATTTCAATAGTTTCAATTCAATTCGTTACCTTTTCTTCCTTTTTTTTCCTTCTTTTTTCTCCTCGAGGTGGGTGTACAATATAGTTTTTGTAATCATTGATTCTTATTAACAGGATATTTGAAGAAAGAAAATTTTGTTATTGATGAATCTCAAGCTGATGATTAGTCTTTTAGAATACGTTGAGATAGAAAATTTTGCTATCTGATGAATCTCAAGATGATTAAAGTACGTTGTTCTATGATGAATCTCAAGATGATTAAAGTACGTTGTTCTATGATGACTATCAGCTAGCTTGCAATTCTTGCTTAAATTTAATCATATCTTGCCTCAATCTAGCATAGTTGTCTATTGTCTTGCAGTCCATGACTTATTTACCTTTTGGACAGATTTTATTAAGGTGCTTTGCAACTCTCATTTTGCCTTTTTTACGGGGTATTTCAGTTGCGATGCTCAAAATAATGATAATTGTTGGACAAAGTTCAATCTATTTTGCTTAAAATTAATTTAAATAAATGTAAATAAATAAATAAAAAAAGAGAAAAGGATCTAAATTTGTCCCTGTATTTTTGCGAAAAGGTCTAATTTTACCCTTCATTAGAAGTTTGGCTAAGCAATGCGGCCCGAAAATGCCCTTAGTCACTTAACGGAGGGGAGACGGTTGAGCTAGACTTTCAAGCATAACGGCTAATTTGGACCTTTTCCTTATTATTATTAACTAGTCTTTGGGTACGCGCTTTGCGCGTGTACCTACATTAATGAATACACAAATTTTAAAATTTGCATACATATTATTAGATAATTTGTTTGAGTTATAAAATATAATTTAAGATTTTTTAAAAATAATAAATAATTTCTCATTTAGTTAGCTTAACAAATGAAGGAATTTTATTTAGATGCCTTATCGTTATTTTTTCGAGACTTATATCGAAACTTATGAAAATTGTTAATATTTATAATTCTTTAGAGATTTATCAAATAACACAAATTAAAAGGGTTCCAAAAACGGATCCGATAGGCCTCAGAGGAGAGGGGCTCCAAAAGTGGATGCGATCAGGCAATGGCAGCTTTGAAGGGAGAGTTGAGCGGAACCAGGCATAAGGAGCAACAATCGCTATTGATAGTTCCCGGACAAATAATGGGGGGAAGGGCAAAGGAAAGAGCGATGGAAAACCTATCTTTCTACTTTTTCTTTCTCGTATGTGTGATGACCCAAAATGTCATCTTTTAATTTAATGAGTAATTCTGTGTTCTAAGACCTCGAAAAATACCATTTATCATTTCTCGACTTGCGTGCGCAGTCCGCACAATTTTCCGAAAAGTTTTTATGTGAAAAAATGGATTAAAATGTGAAATAGAGTTTTAAAACTCAACTGAGTTGACTTTGGTCAACATTTTGAGCAAACGGACATGGATCAATATTTTAACAATTTCGGTAGGTCCGTATCGTGATTTGGGACTTGAGCGTATGCCTGGAATCAAATTCCGAGATCCCTAGCCCGAGATATGGAATTTTGATAAAATATTAAAAGCTTGAAAGCTTAATGATTTTTAAGAAATTACTGATGTTGGATTTATTGACCCCGGGTCCGTATTTTGGTTTCGGAGCCCGGTAAAGATCCACAATAATATTTATGACTTGTCTTCCAAATTTGGTGAGAATCGGAGTTGATTTGACGTGATTCGGACGTCTGGATGTAAAAATATAAGTTATAAGGTTTTCTTAAAAATTTCCTTTGATTTGGTGTCAGATTCGTAGTTTTTGGTATTATTTTGGTGATTTAATCGCGCGAGCAAGTTCGTATGATGTTTTAGGACTTGGGTGCATGTTTGGTTTGGAGCCCCGAGGGCTCGGGTTGGTTTCGGGTGATTAACGGATCTTTTTTGGACTTGGAAAAAACTGCAGAAATCTGCTTCTGGTATCCTTCTTCACGTTCGCGAGAGGGGGCTCGCGTTCGGGAAGTAGAAACTGGAGGCAGGTGAAAATTACTCTTCGCGTTCGCGAAAAGGGGGCCGCGTTCGCGAAGGCTTGAGGTGCAAAGCTTCGCGTTCGCGAAGGAAAAGAGGCTAACCAGGAAATTGCCTTCGCGTTCGCGAAGGGCATCTTGCGTTTGCGAAGGCCAAGTCAGGCAAGTTTCGAGTTCGCGAAGTAGCCTTCGCGTTCGTGAAGAGTAAATTTGGGCATCACAAATTTTGTGCTTCGCGAACGCGAGGCACTGACCGCGTTCACGAAGGGTAAAAATCCCAGAAACAGAACTTAAGTTCTGGAAATGGGGTTTCGACCCATTTCCAATAATTTCTAATTTTTGAGCTCGGGTAAGGCGATTCTTGGGCGATTTTCACAAGAAAATGTTGGGGTAAGTGTTCCTTATCCTATATTGATTATATTTCATGATTTCATACTCATTTATATCATGAATCCGTGAATTTATGGAAGAAAAATCAGATTTTATAAAATCTTTCAAAAACAAAAATTTAAGATTTGAAGGTCCATTGACATCGGAATTTGATAAATTTTGTATGGTTGGACTCGTCTCGGAACGGGTGTTCAGATTTCGTAAGTTTTTTCGAGATTTGAGACGTGGGTCCCATTGTTGAATATTTTAATAAATTTCAGTTTTTTATTCGAAAAATTAGTAAATTCATATGGAATTAATTCCTATAATTCATATTGAATATATCAAATTTTTTATGAATAGATTTGAAGCTTTTGGAGATAAATTTAAAAGGAAAAGTTGTGGTCGTATAATTGATTAGAATTTGCAAAGCGAGGTAAGTGTCGTGGTTAACCTTGACTTGAGAGAATAGAACCCTTAAACTATTTGTTATGTGAAATACATGTGAACGACGTATAGGCGAGGTGACGAGTGTCTATACGTCGTCAAATTAATTATTTTCATAATTACTTGAAAAATCATAAATTATTTTAAATAATGAATTAATTATTATAATAATTGTTTCTCTCCTATTCTTTGTCAAATATTAATTTTTGAATTCCTGTATTAATTGTTACATGCTATTTGAATTATGTGTCTTAATTATTATTTGACATTTAGCATATTAAATATTAAACTGCCTATTTTCTTCCTGATTTCTATAATAATTTGCTATTTGCCATTGTTTGTTTCATAATTAAATCATAATTATTGTATGCTTGTTGTCTCATAATTTTATATTAATTGTTGCTTTTATTGGAAATATTTCTTCTACAAGAGTTGGTAATGGATATATTGGAGGATCGGGTTGCACGCCGCAACAGAATTGATTGAAATGGACATATTGGAGGATCGGGTTGCACGCCGCAATAAACTTATTAAAAGTCCATATTAGAAGATCGGGTTGCACGCCGCAACAGACTTATTTAAAAGTCGATATATATATATATATATATATATATATATATATATATATATATATATATATATATATATATATATATATATATATATATTGGGGGATCGGGTTGTACGCCGCAACAGACTTGATTAAAATGAATATATTAGAGGAGCGGGTTGTACGCCGCAACCGAATAAAATGTGAATATACTGTGAGAGTGGGTTGCACGCTGCAACGGAAATTGATGAAAATGATAATTGGTTATGACTGCTGAGTTGGCTTCAATTATTATAAATGAGTTACTTGATTTATTTCTATTATTTGTTGTTGTTACTAATATTGCATACAGGTTAATGTAAGTGACCCGCCTTAGCCTCGTCACTACTTCGTCGAGGTTAGGCTCAACACTTACCAGTACATGGAGTCGGTTGTACTGATACTACACTCTGTACTTTTTGTGTAGATTTCGGAGTTGGTCCCAGCGGCGTACCATAGACTTGCTCGGATTTCATCTACTCGGAGGAGGCTTGAGGTATAACTGCACAACGTCCGCAGTTCTGAAGTCCTCGTCTACTTTACCTTAGCTGTGTGTTTATTTTCAGACAGCTCTATTTTATTCAGGCCCTTATTTGTATTATTCTAGAAGCTCGTGCACTTGTGATACCAAATTCTGGGATGGTATTTAGATACCGTTGTTTTTATGGATTATTCACTATATTTCAAATTTTACTTCCGCAATCGTTCTTTGTTATTAATAAATTTAAAAATTATTTAAAAATTGGTTAATATTATTCTAACATTGGCTTGCCTAGCAAGTGAAATGTTAGGCGCCATCACAGTCCGAAGGTGGGAATTTCGGGTCGTGACAGTTGGTATCAGAGCACTAGGTTACATAGGTCTCACGAGTCACGAGCAAGCTTAGTAAAGTCTGAAGGATCGGTACGGAGACGTCTGTACTTATCTCTCAGAGGCTATGAAGTTTAGGAACAACATCACTTCTTTCTTATTCTGTCGTGCATTTTTATTCTATCATTGATGATTGAATCATTCTACTCTTATTCTCACGCAGATGGTGAGAACACGTAATACCTCTACCGATGGACAGGGACCAGAGCCCCCGGTGACAACTATGGCCAGGGGTAGAGGTTGAGGTCGAGGTCGTGCTAGAGGCCGAGGCCGAAGTAGAGCTCAGTCCAGAGCTCGAGCAGCTGCATCTATTATAGAACCTCAGGTGGATCTTCAGGAGGAAGTTCCAGTTCAGAATGTACCAGTTGGACCAGTTCAGGCCCTAGAAGGATTCATAGCCACTCTAGTACTTCAGGACGCTCTAGTCCGTTTGGTAAGTCTTATAGAGGGCGTGGCCCAGAATGGTACAATTCCAGTGGCACCAGCCGTCTCACAGGCTGGGGGAGGAGCACAAACTCCCACTACTCCTGCTCCGGAGCAGGTGGCTCCCCAGAATTAGGCTCCAGCAGCCCCACTAGTTGGGGTAGTTCAGCCAGTTGTAGCGGCACAGACCGGTGATAGGCCCGCCATGTCTTTTGAAGCCTTATTGAGACTGGATAAGTTTACTAAGCTCTTTCGAGTTCACTTCAGTAGTACCCCTTCTGAGGACCCACAAGATTATCTTGAACGCTGCCACGAGGTGCTGCGGAACATGGGTATAGTTGAGACCAATAGGGTTGATTTTGCTGTATTTCAAATGACGGGTTCCGCCAAGAGATGGTGGAGAGATTATACATTGACCAGACCAGTCGGATCGCCTGCACTTACTTGGGAGCAGTTCTCTCAGCTATTTATGGAGAAGTTCCTCCCTATCATACTGAGAGAGGAATTTCGCAAGCAATTTGAGCGTCTACAGCAGGTCAGTATGACTGTTACTCAGTATGAGTTTCGTTTTGTGGATTTGGCCCTTCATGCTCTCCTTTTACTACCTACGGAGGGAGAGAGAGTGAGGAGGTTTATTGAGGGACTCACTCACCCTATCAGACTTCAGATGGCCAAGGATACCGGAAGTAAGATTTCTTTTCAGGCAGCTGCTAATATCGCAAGGAGGATCGAGATGGTTCTTGCACAGGAGAGAGGGTAGAGGTCTGATAAGAGGCCTCGTCAGTTTGGTGGTTTCGGTGGTGCCTCGTCTGGAGGCAGCGGTAATTTTGGTAGGGGTTATCCTCCCAGACTATTTCATTTGGCACTGCATGCATCTCCAGGTGCTTCAGGGAGTCATGGTCCTATTATGCCTTACTCTGGGCAACCAACATTCAATGCACATTCAGCTCCTATCAGTGCACCACCATTCCAGAGTTACTACAGTGGTTATTCGGCCCATTTGGGTCAGCTTCAGCAGCCACGACATCAGGATGGGTATTTTGAGTGTGAGAACATTGGTCACGTCAAGAGGTATTGCCCTAGATTGGTGAGTAACAGATCTCGACAAGATTCTCGTGCCATCATATCGGCATCGGTTGCTTCACCGCCTGCTCAGCCAACTAGAGGTAGGGGTCAGGTAACTAGAGGTGGAGGTCAGGCTATTAGAGGTGGAGGTCAGACCGTTAGAGGTGAATGCCAGCCAATTAGAGGCCGTCCCAGGGACGAAGTTTAGAGTAGTGGGGCCCAACCCCGATTTTATGCTTTTCCAGCTAGGCCTGAGGCCGAGTTATGTGATACTGTGATCACATGTATTATTCAAGTTTGCCATAGAGATGCTTCAGTTCTATTTGATCCAGGATCTACTTATTCCTATGTGTCCTCTTATTTTGCTTCATATTTGGTTGTGCCTTGTGATTCTCTAAGTGCTTCTATGTGTGTATCTACACCGGTAGGAGACTCTGTTATAGTAGATCATGTCTATCGTTTGTGTGTGATTACTATTAGTAATCTTGAGACTAGTGTGGATCTTCTACTTCTTGATATGGTAGATTTTGATGTCATCTTGGGTATGGATTGGTTGTCACCTTATCATACTATATTAGATTGTCATGCCAAGATAGTGACTCTAGCCATGCCGGGGTTACCTTGGTTAGAGTGGAAAGGAACTCCTGGTCATTCTGCCAGCAGGGTTATTTCTTATATGAAAGCTCGGCGTATGGTAGAGAAAGGGTGTCTAGCATATTTGGCTTATATTCGCGATCCCAGTGCGGATGTTCCTTCTATGGACTCAGTACCAGTTGTTCGTGAATTTCCAGAAGTATTTCCTGCAGATTTGCCGGGGATGCCACCCGATAGAGATATTGACTTCTGTATTGATTTGGCTCCGGGCACTCAGCCCATTTCTATTCCACCATACCGTATGGCCCCGCCAGAGTTGAAAGAATTGAAAGAGCAGTTACAAGACTTGCTTGATCAGGGATTCATTAGACCCAGTGTCTCGCCCTGGGGTGCACCAGTATTATTTGTAAAGAAGAAAGATGGCTCTATGCGGATGTGTATAGATTATCGGCAATTGAACAAGGCCACTATCAAAAACAAATATCCGCTGCCAAGAATTGCTGACTTATTTGATTAGCTTCAGGGTGCCAAGGTATTTTCGATGATCGATATGAGGACTGGTTACCATCAGTTGAAGATTAGGGCATCTGATGTCCCTAAAACAGCTTTTCGAGCTCGGTGTGAGCATTACAAATTCCCAGTGATTTTATTTGGGTTGACAAATGCCCCAACAACATTTATGGATTTGATGAATCGGGTGTTCAAGCCTTATTTGGATTCTTTTGTGGTTGTATTCACTGATGATATCTTGATTTACTCCAGCAGTCGAGAGGAGTATGAGCAGCATCTTCGAAGTGTGCTTCACACTTTGAAGAAAAATCAGTTATATGCCAAGTTTTCAAAATGTGAGTTTTGGTTAGACTCAGTTGCCTTTTTGGGGCATGTTGTATCGGCAAAAGGCATAAAGGTGGATCCTAAGAAGATTAAGGTTGTTCAGAATTGGCCTAGATCTACTTCAGTTACAAAGATCCGGAGTTTCCTAGGTTTAGCAGGTTATTATCATCGGTTCATGGAAGGGTTTTCATCTATATCAAGACCATTGACCAGACTGACCCAGAAAAATGTCCCATTCAGATAGTCAGACGAGTGTGAGTTGAGTTTTCAGAAACTCAAGACTGCTTTGACTACGACGCCAGTGTTGGTATTACCCACAGGTTCAGGATCGTATACAGTATATTGTGATGCATCTCACATTAGGCTTGGTGCAATATTAATGCAAAATGGCAGGGTGATTGCATATGCATCGCGGTAGTTGAAGGTTCATGAGAAGAATTATCCTGTTCATGACTTAGAACTGGTAGCCATTGTTCATGCGTTGAAGATTTGGAGGCATGACCTCTACGATGTCTCGTGTGAGGTATTTACTGATCATCGTAGCCTTTAGTACCTATTCAAACAAAAAGATCTTAATTCGAGGCAGAGAAGATGGTTGGTATTATTGAAAGGCTATGATATCACCATTTTTTATCCCCCCTAAAAGGCCAATGTGGTGGCCGATGCTTTGAGTAGAAAGGCTGTGAGTATGGGTAGTCTTGCGTATATTCCGGGTGGTGAAAGGCCATTAGCGCAGATGTTCAGACTTTGGCTAATCAGTTCGTGAGGTTAGATATTTCAAAACCCAGTCGGGTTCTAGCTTGCACAGTCGCTCGGTCTTCTTTATATGAGCATATCAGAGAGAGGCAGTATGATGATCCTCATTTACTTGTCCTTAAGGACACGGTGCGGCACGGTGATGCTAAATAGGTTGCTGTGGGGGAAGATGGAGTTCTGCGAATGTAGGGTCATATTTGTGTGCCTAATGTGGATGGGCTTCGTGAATTAATTCTTGAAGAGGCACACAGTTCCAGGTATTCTATTCATCCAGGTGCCGCTAAAATGTATCAAGATTTACGGCAACGTTATTGGTGGAGGAGAATGAAAAAGGATATAGTTGCACATGTAGCTCGGTGTCTGAATTGTCAGCAAGTTAAGTACGAGCATCAGAGACCTGGTGGTTTGCTTCAGAAGTTAGAAATTCCTGAATGGAAATGGGAGCGTATCACTATAGATTTTGTTGTTGGACTCCCACAGACTTAGAGAAAATTTGACACAGTTTGGGTCATTGTGGACAGGTTAACCAAATTAGCACATTTCATTCCAGTGAAAGTTACCTATTCTTCAGAAAGGTTAGCTGAAATTTACATTCGTGAGATTGTACGCCTTCACGGTGTGCCCATGTCTATTATTTCATATCGAGGTACGTAGTTTACCTCACAGTTTTGGAGGGCTGTACAACGTGAGTTAGGCACGCGGTTGGAATTGAGTACATCATTTCATCTACAGACATACAGACAGTCAGAGCGTACTATTCAGATATTAGAAGATATGCTTTGCACTTGTGTTATAGACTTTGGAGGTTCTTGGGATCATTTCTTGCCACTTGCGGAGTTTGTGTATAATAATAGCTACCAGTCGAGCATTCAGATGGCTCCATATGAGGCATTATACGGAAGGCGATGCCGTTCGCCAGTTGGTTGGTTTGAACCTGGAGAGGCTCAGTTATTGGGTACCGATTTGGTACAAGATGCCTTGGTTAAGGTCAAGATTATTTAGGATCGACTTCGCACAGCTCAGTCTAGGCAAAAGAGTTATACCAACCGTAAAGTTCGTGATATTGCATTCATGGTTGGAGAAAGAATATTGCTCCGAGTTTCACCTATGAAAGGTGTAATAAGGTTCGGAAAGAAGGGCAAGTTGAGCCCTAGGTATATCGGACACTTTGAAATCCTTGAAAGGGTGGGTGAAGTAGACTACAGGCTTGCATTACCACCTAGTTTATCAGTGGATCATCCGATGTTCCATGTGTCTTACTCCGAAAATATCATGGTAATCCGTCACATGTGTTTAGATTTCAGCTCAGTCCAATTGGACAAAGATTTGACTTACGAGGAGGAGCCGGTGGCTATTCTAGCCCGGCAGGTCCGTCAGTTGAGGTCTAAGAGTTATCCTTCAGTTCGGGTGCAATGGAGAGGTCAGCCGGTAGAGGCATCTACCTAGGAGTCCGAGTCGGACATGAGGAGTAAATATCCATACTTATTCACCAGCTCAGGTATTTGTTTTTCTAACTTCGTTCGAGGACGAACGTTTGTTTTAGAGGTGGAGAATGTGATGACCCAAAATGTCATCTTTAAATTTAATAAGTAATTTTGTGTTTTAAGACCTCGAAAAGCACCATTTATCATTCCTTGACTTGCGTGCGTAGTCCACACTATTTTCCGGAAAGTTTTTATGTGAAAAAATAGATTAAAATATAAAATAGAGCTTTAAAACTCAACTGAGTTGACTTTGGTCAATATTTTGAGAAAACGGACATAGATCAGTATTTTGACAATTCCGGTTGGTCCGTATCGTAATTTGGGACTTGGGCGTATGCCCAGAATCGAATTCCGAGGTCCCTAGCCCGATATATGGAATTTTGATGAAATATTAAAAGCTTGAAAACTTAATGATTTTTAAAAAATTACCTATGTTGGATTTATTGACCCTGGGTCCGTATTTTAGTTTCGGAGCCCGGTAAAGGTCCACAATAATATTTATGACTTGTCTGCCAAATTTGGTGAGAATCGGAGTTGATTTGACGTGATTCGGACGTCCGGTTGTAAAAATATAAGTTTTAAAATTTTCTTGAAAATTTCTTTTGATTTGGTATCCGATTCGTAGTTCTTGGTGTTATGTTGGCGATTTAATCGCGCGAGCAAGTTCATATGATATTTTAGGACTTGGGTGCATGTTTGGTTTGGATCCCCGAGGGATCGGGTTGGTTTTGGGTGATTAACGGACCATTTTTGGACTTGGGAAAAACTGCAGAAATCTGCTTCTGGTATCCTTCTTCGCGTTCGCGAGAGGGGGCTCGCGTTCGCAAAGAAGAAACTGGAGGCAGGTGAAAATTACTCTTCGCATTTGCGAAGAGGGGGCCGCGTTCGCGAAGGCTTGAGGTGCAAAGCTTCGCGTTCGTGATCGAAGCCTCGCGTTCGCGAAGGAAAAGAGCCAAACCAGGAAATTGCCTTCGCGTTCGCGAAGGCCAAGCCAGGCAAGCTTCGAGTTCGCGAAGTAGCCCTCGCGTTCGTGAAGAGTAAAATTGGGCAGCACAAATTTTGTGCTTCGCGAGCGAGGCACTGACCGTGTTCGCGAAGGGTAAAAATTCCAAAAACAGAACTTAAGTTCTGGAAATGGGGTTTCGACCCATTTCTAACAATTTCCAATTTTTGAGCTCGGGTAAGGCGATTCTTGGTCGATTTTCACGGGAAAATATTGGGGTAAGTGTTCCTTATCCTATATTGATTATACTTCATGATTTCATACTCATTTATATCATGAATCCGTGAATTTATGGAAGAAAAGTCAGATTTTTATAAAATCTTCCAAAAATAAAAATTTAAGATTTGAAGGTCCATTTGACATCGGAATTTGATAAATTTTGTATGGTTGGACTCGTCTCGGAACGGGTGTTCAAATTTCGTAAGTTTTTCCGAGATTTCAGACGTGGGTCCCACTGTCGAATATTTTAATAAATTTTGAATTTTATCCGAAAAATTAGTAAATTCATATGGAATTAATTCCTATTATTCGTATTGAATATATTGAATTGTTTATGAATAGATTTGAAACTTTTGGAGATAAATTTAAAAGGAAAAGCTGTGGTCGAGTAATTGATTAGTATTTACAAAGCGAGGTAAGTGTCGTGGTTAACCTTGACTTGAGGGAATAGAACCCTTAAACTATTTGTTATGTGAAATGCATGTGAACGACGTATAGGCGAGGTGACGAGTGTCTATATGTCGTCAAATTAATTGTTTGCATAATTACTTAAAAAATCATAAATCATTTTAAATCATGAATTAATTATTATTATAATTGTTTCTCTCCTATTCTTTGTCAAATATTAATTCTTGAATTCCTGCATTAATTGTTACATGCTATTTGAATTATGTGTCTTAATTGTTATTTGACATTTAACATATTAAATATTAAACTGCCTATTTTCCTCCTGATTTCCATAATAATTTGCTATTTGTTATTGTTTGTTTCATAATTAAATCATAATTATTGTATGCTTGTTGTCTTATAATTTTATATTAATTGTTGCTTTTGTTGGGAAAATTTCTTCTATTAGAGTTGGTAAATATATATATATATATATATATATATATATATATATATATATATATATATATATATATATATATATATATATATATATATATATATATATATATATATATATATATATATATATATATATATATATATATATATATATATATATATATATATATATATATATATATATATATATATATATATATATATATATTAGAGGAGCGGGTTGCACGCCGCAACAGAATTGAATGTGAATATACTGTGAGAGCGGGTTGCACGCTGAAATGGAAATTGATGAAAATGATAATTGGTTATGACTGGTGAGTTGGCTTCAATTATTATAAATGAGTTACTTGATTTATTTCTATTATTTGTTGTTGTTACTAATATTGCGTACAAGTTAATGTAAGTGACCCGCCTTAGCCTCGTCACTGCTTCGTCGAGGTTAGGCTTAGCACGTACCAGTACATGGGGTCGGTTGTACTGATACTACACTCTACACTTCTTGTGTAGATTTCGGAGTTGGTCCCATCGGCGTACCATAGACTTGCTCGGATTTCAGCTACTTGGAGGAGGCTTGAGGTATAACTGCACAACGTCCGCAGTTCTGAAGTCCCTGTCTACTTTACTTTAGCTGTGTGTTTATTTTCAAACAGCTTTATTTTATTCAGGCCCTTATTTGTATTATTCTAGAAGCTCGTGCACTTGTGACACCAAATTCTGGGATGGTATTTAGACACCGTTATTTTTATGAATTATTCACTATATTAAAATTTTACTTCCGTAATCGTTCTTTGTTATTAATAAATTTTAAAATTATTTAAAAATTGGTTAATATTATTCTAACGTTGGCTTGCCTGCAAGTGAAATGTTAGGTGCCATCACGGTCCGAAGGTAGGAATTTCGGGTCGTGACAGTCTGAAGGCCTCTTTTTTGCTTCGACCAAATACTTTTTCTCTGACCCAAATTCTCCATTTTGGTACACGTCAAAGCGTTCATTTTCGGCGGATTGAAAGAGCCATCAACCACTATGATCGATCTCTTGGTGTTTTAAAAAATTGAATGAAAAATAATTGGCATTATACCTTCTAAAAATTTGATAGTGACAATGTAAAGTTTAAAGAATGACTAATATTGAACTAATATTTTACAAGAAAATACTTAGTATAAAAATTATAGCAAGATGTTTTCATTTATTGGGCTGAATGCAAAAAAGAAACAAATGACAACTCATTTATAATCTAGTTGCCTTCTATAATTTTACCTTATTTCTTAAAATTTATTTTTTCACCGATTTGAATCTTCATTTTTTATTATAATTAATTTTGCTAAATTTTATGATTTTTTTCACTGTCGATACTCTTATTACAAAAATAAAATTTATTTACTTTAAGTGTTTGGTCAATTTAACAAATAATATTTCTTATATGATAAATTTGTAAAATAATTGAATTGGATTCGTTTGCCAATTAGTTAATTCAACGACTTAATTATTTGTTCTTAACATTAAAAGAAATAACTTAATTTTTATTAATTCAAATTCTTAATATTTTGCTCATTCTAATTTTTAAATATCTGAGAAAAATTATAATTTTCCAATAAGAATTCGATTTTCAAATAGTAAGAAAAATCATATGTTTTGAATCTTTAATGTTTTTAGAATTCGTTATGTGTTTGACTCCTACAGAATTTTGCTAACTAACGTTTTAAATAATAAAGAATCTTATAGGAATAGTTCAATACAACTCTAATATTAATGGGCTTTAAATAAGGAAAATTTTAATAATCAAATTTTAGTTGATTTTAAAGTTCTAAAATTAGAAAAATAATTAAATGACTATTTTATCTAGTATAAAATCTATTTTTAAAGGGCAAAATAGGCGAATAATATTTCGCTAAGGGCTTTTATACTTTTAATATAGTACAAATAGATAGATAAATATAAATTTTAATGCTCTAATGAGATGTACAATTGCTCCAAATACACCAAATATGGTTATGATAATTTGGGACTAATTAAATATGTCAAAATGTTATCGTAATATTTCAATAAACGGAGAGAGAAGAAACCAAAATTCAAAAGAACAATTTGTTAAAAAACTTATTTTGCCTGTTTTTTCGCTTTTGGTTACCAAATTAGCCGATAAGTCTAACAAAAATAGACTAAAAAGTTGTAAAACTTATGTATAATTTGGATTTGGCCAACGATGAAATTTTATTATATTTAACTATTTAAGTTCAAGCATAATTTATATTATTTATAACAAAACAAAAAGGGTAAAGACTTGAAAAATAAATATGCCTGACGGGAATTTGGACAAATATAGAATTTTGTTATATTTAACTATCTAAGTTTGATACTAAATATGATTAAATTATATTTTATCAAAATGAAAAGGCCAAAGACTTGGAAAAATATTGCCTAACGTTCCTGACATGGTTTAAAAAACAACTTGGAAATTTAAGAAGAATCCTAATATTTAGGATCTTGTACATAGTTAAAATAAGGAAGTATTTAATAAATAATGTTTTAGTTGATTTCAAAGTCCATAATTTTAGGAAAATAATTAAATGATTGTTTTGTCTAGTATGAACTATTTTGCATAACGGCATGATTTAAAAAACAACTTGGAAACTTAAGAAGAATCCTAATATTTAGGATCTTGTACATAGTTAAAATAAGGAAGTATTTAATAAATAAATTTTTAGTTGATTTCAAAGACCAAAATTTTAAGAAAATAATTAAATGACTATTTACCCTCTATCTTTAGAGTGTAAAAAAGTCGAACGACATTTCGCTAAGGGCCTTCGTGCTTTTAATATAGTATAGATATAGATAGATTAATCTCTAATTATTTAAAGTAGCATATAAATTTACCATCTAGCTACACTACCACAGAAACGCAGCTTCATAACAACTCAAAATACCCAAAAACAATTCCTCTAGGGTACAGTCAAAATACGTCATGGCTAAAGAAGAGAAAAAAATTGATCAAAATAAATCGATATTTTTTTTGGTTTAGTTTGGTTTTGATTTTAAATTTTAAAAATCGATCCAATTTGGTATAGTTTTGATTTTAATAGAGAAATAACCAAAAATATCGAACCAAACCGATTATAGAAGCAAGTATTTAAAATTTATTATTAAATCTATATACAGTCAGACCTTTCTATAATAACATTCCTATATAACAACACTTCACTATAAAAGCCAAGCTTTTTCGGAACCAATATTTATGTTATGTTATAATATATGTTCTCTATAACAGCACTTCGCTATAACATCCAAAAATATTCGGAACAAACGAGGCTGTTATAGAGAGGTTTGACTGTATATGCATATCTTTACACAAACTGTCTAAAGTTTTATGGTACATGTTGAACGTTTGCACTTTTAGTCTAGTTATTTGCTATTGTAATGTGACGACCCGGCCGGTCATTTTGCTTTCTAGGTCCCCGTTCCCCTATTTAATACTTCCCGTGTGTGCTTTTTTTATTTTATGACTTGCGGGGCCGGTTGGTTTGGTGTTGGAAGGGTTCGAGTTGAATTTGGAACACTTAGGTCCATAATGGTGGCCTAATGTGGTCTTGTTTGACTTGAGTCAATAATTTGGGTAAACAACCTCGGAATCGAGATCTGAAGGTCCCAATAGGTTCGTATGATAATTTTGGACCTGGGCGTATGTTCATATCGAGTTTCGGATGGACCGAGAGTATTTCAGTGCTTATTGTTGGAAGTTGGCGTCTTGAAGGTTTTAGAGTTTTTTAGTTTGATTTGAAGTAGACTTTGGTGTTATCGATATTCGTAAGGGATTCCGAGCCTTGGAATAGGTTCGTATAGTGATTTGTGACTTGTGCGTAAAATTTGGCATCTTTTCGAGTTGTCTAAGTATGATTCGTCGTGTTCGGAGTTAGTTGGAAGTTTGAAGTTTGAATTTCAAAAATTGATTAATTTGGTTTTGAGGTGCGATTCATGATTTTGATATTATTTTATTTGTTCCAAGACTTCGAGTATGTTCGTAATATATTTATGGACTTGTTGGTACATTTGGATGGCGTCCCGGGTGGCTCGGGTGAGTTTCGGATCACCCAGAGCATTTTTGAAATTGGTAGATTTCTGCTGGTGTGCTTCGTGATCGCAAAGGAGGATTTGGAGGAGTAGCTGATTTGTTATTCCCGGACGCGAGGGAGGACCTGGATCTCTTTCGCGAACGCGAAGAAGGAAAGGGGGCGGATAGGCTAGGCAGGTGTAAGTCTTCACGAACGCGACTCTTGGACCGCGAATGCGGAGGCTTGGGGGGACTTGTGCATCGCGAACGCGTAGAGTAAAACTTGGGCTACTGCAGTTTGGGCTTCGCGGTCGCGAGGGACTTTCCACGATCGCGGTGAATAAATCACTGGGAGGACATGAATTTAATACGGGACGTAGGCTCATTCTCTCACTTTTCACTTGGGTTGGACAATTTTTGGAATTCTTTTGAAGAGAAAGTTTTTCAAGCATCACAAGGTAAGTGATTTCTACAAATTATGAGTTAGATACATAGATTATGGGTAGATTTAATATAAAAATTATGGAACTTTTGGAATTTTTATGGAAGAACCTAGGGTTTAGTAAAATAAAATTTGACCACGAAATTGATTATGGAATTGAGAACAAGTTATATATTTGAGTTCGTAATATCATGGGTAGTATTTATCTTCGAAAATTTCTGAAATTCGGGCATGTCGGTCGGGGGTTGACTTTTGTGGACTTTCCGAGTTGGGTTTAGAAATTACTCTAATAGTTAATTATGAACTTTTGAGCTTATATTGATTGATTTGTACTACCTTTATCTAGTTTTGGGTTGCTCGGCATCGATTTGAGGCTACTAGTGAGGTTTGAAAGCCGAGTAGTGAGCTTGGAAGCGAGGTAAGTCTCTTGTCTAATCTTGTAAGAGAGAATTATCCCCGTAGGTACTTTAATTATTGTGTGCTACTTGTTATAGGTGCTATGTATGTATAAGGTGTTGAGAGTTCACGCGTAGCTAGACTCATGCTTATGTCCGGGTAGAATTAAATCCACACCATGCCTTAAATGCACTATTTGAATTCAACTTATTTGTTTAATTATTTGAATTTATGACCGAGAGTGAGACAAGAATAAATAAACTGAATGGGCATCTTGCTTGAGATATTTGTGAAATAATTGGTGAGTGGTAGTTTTGTGTCTTCTCGGATCACATGTATCATGGCGAGTGAGAGAGTTTCTCTACTTTTATGAGATCAGATCGTTCGCCTCGGCAGCATGATTGTAACACTACTCTTATGAGATCGGGTCGTTCGCCTCGGCAGTATCGTAAGCTATTCTCATGGGATTGAGACTTTCGCCTTGGCAGTATTGTGAGTTACTCTTATAGGATCGGGTCGTTCGCCTCGGCTGTATTATGAATAATTATTCTTGTAATGCCCCGACTTGTCGTTTTAAGAATTTATGCCCCGTTCAGTGACTTAAGGCCTTGAGCAGCTTCGCAATATGTATTATGACCCGCGTGTGTGGTCAAGTTTGATTTACGGATGATTCTGAGTGATTTGAGACACTTAGTCCCTAAGACAGAAGCTTAAGTCTTAGGATTTTGACCGTAGTCGGAACTGTGTGAAAACGACTCTGGAACGGAGTTTCGTCGGCTCCGTTAGCTCCGTTGGGTGATTTTGGACTTAAGAGCGTGCCCGGACTGTGAATTTGAGGTATGTAGCTGATTTAAGCTTGAAATGACGAAAGTTAAATTTTTGGAGTTTTGGACCGGAAGTGGACTTTTTGATATCGGGGTCAGAATGCGATTCCAAGAGTTGGAACAACTCCGTTATGTTATTTGGGACTTGCCTGCAAAATTTGATGTCATTCCGGGTTGGTTTGATAGGTTTCAGCATAAGTTTTAGAAGTTGGAAGTTTTGGAAGTTCATGGGTTCGATTCATGGTGCGGTTCGTAGTTTCTACGTTGTTTGATATGATTTGAGACCTAGAGCAAGTCCGTGTTAGGTTATGGAACTTGTTGGTATGTTTGGACGGGGTCCCGGGGGCCTCGGGTGAGTTTCGGATGGGCTACGGGTCATTTCCCTCCAATTTTGAACTGTTGTTCTATCTTCTGGTGTTCTTCTTCGCGAACGCGAAGAGTATCTCGCGTTCGCGAAGTGTTGCTGCTGACCACCCCATATTTCTTCTTCGTGTTCGCGAAGGTTTGCCTTTTTCTTCCATCTTGTTCGCGATTAGCCACTCGCGTTCTCGAAACCCTTTATGGCAGCCTCATATTTCTTCTTCACGTTCGCGTTCAACGTCTCGCGTAGGTTCCGTCCCTTGTTTTTCGCGTTCGCGAAGGGTTTTTCTGGACAGACTTACCTTCCTTCTTCGCGAACGCGAGCCTTTCTCCGCATTCGCGATTCTTTCAAACCTGGGCAGATTATAAGTTTTCCAAATCGAGGGTTAGGCCATTCTTATCACATTTTGACTTGTACAGCTTGGTTTTGAGCGATTCCTTGTGGGTTTTTCAAGAAAATCGATTGGGTAAGTGTTCTTCACCTAGAATCTATTTATTTCCATGATTCTATCTTTATGTTTATCATTTAAATTTTGTTTTGAGTTGAGGAAAATGGTGGTTTTTGAAGAACATTTTCAAAATGAAAAATCACGATTTGAGGGACGAAATGGTATCGGAATTTGATAAAATTGATATGGTTGAACTCGTATCGGAATGGGTGTTTGGATTTCATAAAATATTTGTCGGGTTCCGAGAGGCGGCCTCGCGTTGACTTTTGTTGACTTTTTGGAATAAAATTTTAAGTCGACGTATTATTATCCGAAATTGTTTCCGATGAATTTTAATCAAGGTATACAATTATTTGGATAGATTTGAACGGCCCGAAGGTCAATTCAAGCAAGAAAGCAATTTTGGAATATCGTATAACTTCAAAGAGGTAAGTGTCTTGCTTAACCTCGAGTGGGAGAATTTCCCCTTAGGCATTGAGTCTTATGTACAATTTGTGTTATTGAAAACCATGTACGCGAGGTGACGAGTACGTACTTGGTTTGTATGTGCAAAATTTATTGAGTTTAAGTCTTGAGCATATTGTGTAGTAAATTGGATAATTGTTGGCATATATTTAATCATCTATTTGTCGTTCCTAAATCCTTGTTGTTGACTCTGTTGTTATATGATAATTTGATGTGATTGTTATTTGGTTATTTATGAAATTTCGTGCATTTGCTGGTTTGATAATTAGTGGAATTTAATTTCATTTTGGATTTCCCCCTGCTAACAATTAATTAAATGAGCTTAAGAAGAGGTGTTTATATAATTATTGAAAATTTGAAATTAATTATAGTAAAATGTGATTGTTTTTGGGTGTTGTACGCATTGTGTGGAGCTTTTGGCTATTTGTTGTGAAATTAATTGACTTGGTTGTAGCTTTGGAATTTGGTTGTGGTCATTGGGCAAATTGTGATATGAATTGATTTTTGTTATGTTGCTGTGATAATTTCCCGTGTAAATTGTTGTGTTGTGTGAGTTGTTATTTTGGGTAGATAAGGGTGGCATTTCACCGTTGATATTATGTGGGTATAAGGGTGGCATTTCACTGTTGTTGTGTTTGTTGGAATATTATCTGGGCGGAGCGATAAGGGTAGCTATAAGAGCGATAAGGGTGGAAATAGGAGTGATAAGGGTGGCTATTGATATTGTCTAGGTGGGGAAATAAGGGTGGCTATAGGAGTGATAAGGGTGGCAATAGGAGCGATAAGGGTGACTATTGTCAGGGACGATATGTGATGATGTGGGGTTGTGGTGTTGATAATTTTCATGTGATGTTGTGATTTTCTTGTATTTATTTCCATACCTTGTGCAATTTGTCTTGTTGTTGGTAAATTGATAACAATATGATTTATGTTGAAATTGAGAGCCTGTAGCTGTTGCCAGGCGAATTATAAAATGAAATGTGGGAACGAGGTGCCGTGAGTAAATAATGAGGATATTTGGCATGTGAACTGTCCGTGCAGTTGTGATATGAAATGTGGGCACGAGGTGCTGTGATGAAATGATAATGATAATTGGCACGTGAATTGTCCGTGCAGTTGTGATATAAAATGAGGGCACGAGGTGCCGGGAAAATATGATAATTTAATTATGGGCACGAGGTGCCGTGGAAAAATAAAAATGGGCTTAGACCCGTATTTTTATGATTATGAAATGAGGTGTCACATGGTGACTTTTTTATTGAAAGAATTATATTCAAAATATTTATTTGGAATGATTTTTACTTAGAAAGTATTATATGAAAGAATTGTATTTGAAAGATATTTATTTGAGGAAATTATATTTGAAAAGATTTATTGAAAGAATTATATATAAAAAATAATTATTTGAGAAAATTATATTTAAAAGAGAGTTATCTGGAAGAATTATATGAGAAAGACATTTATTCGAAGGACTTGATTTAATTGGGTGTAATTGTGCTTATTAATTGTTGAGTGATATTAATGGTATTCTTTTTGTGTGTTGTGCATATAACTGGTTGCTTTATCCTTCCCTTATTATTATTATTATTATTATTATTATTATTATTATTATTATTATTATTATTATTATTATTATTATTATTATTATTCTTTTGTTTTATTGTTGTTACTTATATTGCACAGGTTATTAGACTAGTGAGTGTCTTGACTGTACTTCGTCTCTACTCCATTGAGGTTAGTCTTGATTGTTACTGGGTACCGACCGTAGCGTGTTCATACTACACTTCTGTACATTTTTGTGCAGAGCCAGGTATTGGAGATACCGAACTTGAGCGGAGTTAAAGCGAGATCGTAAGGATTCAAGGTAGAGCTGCTTGGTCATCGCAGTCCCTTGGAGTCTTTTCATTTCATTGTACTGTTAACTTGTAATCAAACAGTATTGTATATTCCGTCCTCGTGATCATTCTATATATCTAGTTAGAGTTCGTGACTCAGTACTACCAGTCTTGGGAAGTTGCATATTCATATTTGTTCCGCTGTCAGTTTTGATTATCTTTTTTAAAAATGAAATGGCTTCAAAATGTAATTGAAATCAGCTTACCTAATCTTAGAGACTAGATGCCATCACTACACCTGTGGTGGGATTTTGGATCGTGACAAGTTGGTATCAGAGCTCTAGGTTCATAGGTTCTACGAGTCACGAACGTGTCTAGTAGAGTCTTGCGAATCGGTACAGAGAAGTTTGTACTTATCTTTGAGAGGCTACAAAACTGTTAGGGAATTTCCATTTCTTTCATTCCCGTCGTGCGGAATTTGTTGAATTTGGAATTTGAGCCTTTATATCTCTATTCTATCACAGATGGTGAGGACACGTGCTATCGGGTTAGCTGAGCAGGCACCCGCTCATACTGCTAGGGCTGCAAGAGGCCGGGGCCGAGGTAGAAGTCGAGGAAGGGCACGTGCTGCGACTAGAACACCTGCCAGAACAACAGTTGGGGAGCCACCAATAGCTCCAGTTGGGGGACAGGTACCAGTACCTGTTGTTACCCCAGGACTTCAAGAGACTTTAGTACAGTTCTTGAGTATGTTTGGTACATTAACTCAGGCGAGATTGATCTCTGTTGCACCAAACATTCCGCAGATTGGGGGAGTAGCTCAGAATCCTACCACAACTCCAGAGCAACAGGTTCATGTTGGTCAGGTTCCAGGTGTAGTACCAGTACAACCTGTTATTCTGGTTCTGCTTGAGGTTAGGCCAAAGGCATCATAAGAAGAACAAAAATGACTTGAAAGGTTTAAGAGGTATAGTCCACCTACTTTCAGTGACATAGCTACAGAGGATGCCCAAGGATATCTAGAAAATTGTCATCGTATTCTCCGTACCATGGGTATTGTGGAAGTGAGCGGAGTTGCCTTTACTACATTTCAACTGTCAGGCGCAGCGTATCGGTGGTGGCAAATCTATGAAGAAGGTAGACCAACCGATGCCACACCACCAACTTGGGCTCAATTTTTGGAAATGTTCTTGAAAGAGTTTGTTCCCCAGACTCTCAGAGATGCGTGGCGCACAGAGTTTGAACGGTTGCGTCAGGGCACTATGACAGTGTCAGAATATGCTATCAGGTTCAGTGAGTTAGCCCGTCATGCACCTATCTTAGTTCCGACAATCAGAGAACGAGTCCACAGATTCATTGAGGGGATCGATTATGATATTAAAATATGTATGGCTCGAGAGTTGCAAACTGATGCTCCATTTCAACAAGTAGTGGAGATTGTAAGGAAGATTGAGGGTGTTTTAGGCAAGGAAAGGGAGTCTAAGGAGGCCAAAAGGTCTCAAAGATCTGGAGGGTTCAGTGAATTTTACTTTTCAGCTAGAACCCATTATAGCGGAGGCTCGAGCAGCCGGTCAGCTCAGTCTGCACATCAGATTACTCGGGGTGCTCCAGTTTATAGTGCACCACCGACACGAGATTCTTACAGTGGTTATTCCAGTTATTTGGCACAGATTCAGTACGAGCAGCCGCGACCTCAGAGGGGTTGTTATGAGTGTGGTGATACTAGGCATATCATGAGAGATTGTCCCAGACTTGGGAGGGGTGGATTTCATCAGAACACTCCAGCTACAAGATTTATTCCAGCTGATACTCCACGTGCACAGTCATCTAGAGGTGGAGGACAGACGGGTAGTGGGCGCCTAAGAGGTGGTGTCCCGACTCGTTGATATAATCGCTATGTTTTGGCTGAGGCCAATACACGAGATGGTGTTGTTACAGGTACGATCCTGATTTTATTATAAAAGGATATTTTCCTTAATTTGATTCGGTTCTGAATATTGAGGTGAGTCCTCCTATTATGCTCCACTTATGGGTGAGCTTCGTAAATTTGTGACCCACTTATATGTTTATCCCTGTGGGGAGATTTAAATATGTGAGCCCGTGTATGTCATTTTATTTTTGGTACACCATTGAGGGCTATAAGCCCAAAAGTAATTTTTATTATTCATTACAGTGGCTTAAATGTGTTTCGGAATAATTGATTCCAATTTTTATGAATTATATGTTCTACTGGTATGAGGGTTCATTATATGTTGTGAAAATTATTTATGAAATATATTAAAATGAAGAAAGAAAGGAAATTGAAATTTTCAGTTGGCACAATGTGCAACATACTTGTGATTCGGAGTTGAGGATGAGATCCTCGCATTTTTTCATGATGTGAAATATTTAAACTGGGCTAAGGACGAGGTGGAAGTTATCTAAGGACGAGGTCCTTGTGGTGAAATATTTATGAGTTTAAAAAATTTCCCTTTGTGAAATTTAATTGTACAATAATATTAATAGAAAGTCATGCCTGTTAGGCTTATTTGATAATTCTTGTATATTTTTCTGTGCATATTCAACCATTTCCGTGCTGTAAACATTGAGTTTTAACCTATGAGATGAGTGCCCAGGTGGCGTTAAATGTGACTCATTAATCCGAGTAAGCAATCATGAGGTCTTCATGCCTCACATTCTGTTGTCAGTGTTGTGAAAATTTGAAATGAGGTGGTGGTTAATATGAGATTAATTGATGATGCTGGAATTAATTATGAACAACTTTTAAGACCAGAGATGTGGTGATGAGCATGCATATGATGTGCTTCATGTCCTGATATCATTATGATAATGCAGTGCTTGTAATGCTGAGATTGATGTTATTGATATATACCTTGTGGTATTTTGTTGGGTTGTGGATGTATTGTTAGGAGTTGTTTTGGTATTACTCTGGCAGGTGGATAGGCCCAATTACAGGGGAGACTCTGCCGAAATTTCTGAAAAATTTGGGAGTTAGTAAAATTTAAAGTATTGAGAATTGCAAAGGAAGAGATAAATATGTTATGTGTTTGAGGGCGAATGAACCTAAGCGGGGGAAAAATGTAGCAACCTAGAGAAAGTTTTGAAGTACTTCAACACTATCAAGAAAATTGATGTGTGCGTAGGCACGAGTTGCTATAGCCAGTTGAGACTAATACCGTGCGTTGTTGTGAAAAAGCAGACCTTTTGAAATGTTGGAGTGTAAGAAATTGATCTTAAAGTTTACAAATATGGATAAAAGAAATAATCTCAAATGAGATGATGTTGTTGGGATTATCTCAAATGCAGTAACGTGGGATCAACCGTGAGTATATGTGTAAAAGTAAAATCATCAATTTGGTAACTGCAGAATAATTCTTAGCACGCTCGAGGACGAACGTTTGTTTAAGAGGTGGAGAATGTAACAACCCGACTTGTTGTTTTAAGAATTTATGCCCAGTTCAGTGACTTAAGGTCTCAAGAATCCTCACAATATGTATTATGACCCGCGCGTGTGGTCGAGTTTGATTTACGGATGATTCGGAGTGATTTGGGACACTTAGTCCCTAAGACACAAGAATAAGTCTTAGGATTTTGACCGTAGTCGGAATTGTGTGAAAATGACTCTGGAATGGAGTTCCATCGGTTCCGTTAGCTCCGTTGGGTGATTTTGGACTTAGGAGCATGTCCAGACTGTGAATTTGAGGTCTGTAGCTGATTTAAGCTTGAAATGGCGAAAGTCGAATTTTTGGAGTTTTGGACCGGAAGTGGACTTTTTGATATCGGGGTCGGAATGCGATTCCGAGAGTTGGAACAACTCCGTTATATTATTTGGGACTTGCCTGCAAAATTTGACGTCATTCCAGGTTGGTTTGATAGGTTTCGGCACGAGTTTTCGAAGTTCATGAGTTCGATTCATTATGCGGTTCGTAGTTTCGACATTGTTTGATGTGATTTGAGACCTCGAGGGAGTCCGTGTTAGGTTATGGAACTTGTTGGTATGTTTGGATGGGGTACCTGGGGCCTCGTGTGAGTTTCGGATGGGCTACGGATCATTTCCCTCCTATTTAGAACTGCTATCGCATTCGCGAAGTGTTATTTTTGACCACCCCATATTTCTTCTTCGCGTTCGCGTTCAACCTCTCGCGTTCGTGAAGGTTTGCCTTTTTCCTCCATCGCGTTCGCGATTAGCCACTCGCGTTCGCAAAGCTCTTCATGGTAGCCTCATATTTCTTCTTCGCGTTCGCGTTCAACGTCTCGCGTTAGCGTAGGTTCCATCCCTTGTTCTTCGCGTTCGCACTCGTTCCCTCGTGTTCACGAAGGGTTTTTCTGGACAGCCTTATCTTCCTTCTTCGTGAACGCGAGCCTTTCTCCGCGTTTGCGATGCTTTCAGACCTCGGCAGATTATAAGTTTTCCAAATCGAGGGTTAGGCCATTCTGATCACATTTTGACTTGTAGAGCTCGATTTTGAGCGATACCTTGTGGGTTTTTCAAGAAAATCGATTGGGTAAGTGTTCTTCACCTAGAATCTATTTATTTCCATGATTCTATCTTTATGTTTATCATTTAAATTGTGTTTTGAGTTGAGGAAAATGGTGGTTTTTGAAGAAAATTTTCAAAATGAAAAATCACGATTTGAGGGACGAAATGGTATCGGAATTTGATAAAATTGATATGGTTGAACTCGTATCGGAATGGGTGTTTGGATTTCATGAAAACTTTGTCAGGTTGCGAGAGGCGGCCTCGCGTTGACTTTTGTTGACTTTTTGGAATAAAATTTTAAGTCGACGTATTATTATCCGGAATTGTTTCCGATGAATTTTAATCAAGGTATACAATTATTTGGATAGATTTGAACGGCCCGGAGGTCAATTCAAGCAAGAAAGCAATTTTAGAATATCGGTATAACTTCAAAGAGGTAAGTGTCTTGCTTAACCTCGAGTGGGAGAATTTTCCCTTAGGCATTGAGTCTTATGTACAATTTGTGTTATTGAAAACCATGTACGCGAGGTGACGAGTACGTACTTGGTTTGTATGTGCATAATTTATTGAGTTTAAGTCTTGAGCATATTGTGTAGTAAATTGAATAATTGTTGGCATATATTTAATCATCTACTTGTCGTGCCTAAATCCTTGTTGTTGACTCTGTTGTTATATGACAATTTGATGTGATTGTTATTTGATTATTTATGAAATTTCGTGCATTTGCTGGTTTGATAATTAGTGGAATTTAATTTCATTTTGGATTTTCCCCTCTTAACAATTAATTAAATGAGCTTAAGAATAGGTGTTTATATAATTATTGAAAATTTGATTTTTATGAAGACTTTGCTTTCTGCTGAGTAATTTCTATCTCTATTGATTGTTTTTGGGTGTTGTACGCATTGTGTGGAGCTTTTGGCTATTTGTTGTGAAATTAATTGACTTGGTTATAGCTTTGGAATTTGGTTGTGACCATTGGGCAAATTGTGATATGAATTTATTTTTGTTATGTTGCTGTGATAATTTTCCGTGAAAATTGTTATGTTGTGTGAGTTGTTATTTTGGGGAGATAAGGCTGGCATTTCACCGTTGATATTATGTGGGTATAAGGGTGGCATTTCACTGTTGTTGTGTTTGTTGGAATATTGTCTGGGCGGAGCGATAAGGGTGGCTATAGGAGCGATAAGGGTGGCAATAGGAGCGATAAGGGTGGCTATTGATATTGTCTGGGCGGAGTGATAAAGGTCGCTATAGGAGCGATAAGGGTGGCTATTGTCAGGGACGATATGTGATGATGTGGTGTTGATGGTGTTGATAATTTTCATGTGATGTTTTGATTTTCTTGTGTTTATGAAATGATAATGATAATTGTCACGTGAATTGTCCATGCAGTTGTCATATTAAATGAGGGCATGAGGTGTCGGGAAAATATGATGATTTAATTATGGGCACGAGGTGCCGTGGAAAATGAAAATGGGATGAGGCCCGTATTTTTATGAGTATGAAATGAGGTGTCACATGGTGATTTTTTAATTGAAAGAATTATATTCAAAATATTTATTTGGAAGGATTTTTACTTAGAAAGTATTATATGAATGAATTGTATTTGAAAGATATTTATTTGAGAAAATTATATTTGAAAAGATTTATTGAAAGAATTATATATGAAAATTAATTATTTGAGAAAATTATATTTAAAAGAGAGTTATCTGGAAGAATTATATGAGAAAGACATTTATTCGAAGGACTTGATTTAATTGGGTGTAATTGTGTTTATTAATTGTTGAGTGATATTAATGGTATTCTTGTTGTCTGTTGTGGGTATAATTTGTTGCTTTATTCTGCCCTTATTATTATTTGTTTCCTATTATTTTGTATATAATATTGTACAGATTATTAGACTAGTGAGTGTAGTACCTCGTCTCTACTCCATTGAGGTTAGTTTTGATAGTTACTGGGTACCGACCGTAGTGTACTCATACTACACTTCTGCACATTTTTGTGCAGAGCCAGGTATTGAAGATAACAGACTTGAGCGGATTTAAAGCGGGATCGTAAGGATTCAAGGTAGAGCTGCTTGGTCGTCGCAGTCCCTTGTAGTCTTTTCATTTCATTGTACTGTTAACTTGTAATAAAATAGTATTGTATATTCAGTCCTCGTGATCATTCTATGTATCCAGTTAGAGTTCGTGACTCAGTACTACCAGTCTTGGGAAGTTGCATATTCATATTTGTTCCGCTGTCAGTTTTGATAATTTATTTTTTTTAAAAATAGCTTCAAAATTTTATTGAAATCGGCTTACCTAGTCTTAGAGACTAGGTGCTATCACGATGCCTGTGGTAGGATTTTGGGTCGTGACAATTCTTATGGAATCGGGCCATTCACCTCAGCAGACTCCTACGTAACACTTGAGTTTTGATTTGGTATCGATATTAGTTGATCTTGTGCCTTCTAGGTAGGTTATGGCTTTTTAGTGATTTCTTAATAATTCATGGTTGAAAAATTTATTATTAGTGGTTATGTATCTCGTTGCTAATTGTTGTGTTCCATATCTGTCTACTTTATTTATTTATTTATTTATTTATTTATTTATTTATTTATTTATTATTCCACTAGTAAGTGTCAAAGTCGACCCCCCGTCACTACTTGTTCGAGGTTAGACTAGATACTTACTAGGTATACATTGATTTACGTACTCATACTACACTTCTACACTAATTGTGCAAGTACTGAGATAGGTACTTCAGGTGGTCATACGGGTGCATAGACGCACTACACGAGGATTTAGTGGTGAGCTTCCTTCAGTATTTCGATCTGCATCACCCAGAGTCTCCTTCTTATCATATTTATTATTTTTGTCTTTTTTATTTGAGACAGTAGCTGTAGTATTTTTTGTGTATTCTACTAGATTGCTCATGCACTTATGACACCTAATTTTAGGGGTTTCTATTGGATGTTCACAGTTGAACCTAATAGTATTATCACTTTGCTTGATGTATTATTCATACTCGGTGATTTGGTAAAGAAGAACGTATGTTTTCATGAGTCCTAGATTTAATTCTATTTATTGATGAAATTCCTGACTTTAAAAGTGAAAATAAATAATTAATTTTGTGGCACATGCGTTGGCTTGCCTAACAATATCGTTGGACGCCATCATGGCCTATTATGGGATTTGGGTCGTGATAGCTTGGTATCAGAGCACTAGGATCACATAGGTCTCACGAGTCATGAGCAGACCTAGTAGAGTCTTGCTGATCGGTACAGAGACGTCCATACTTATGTTCGAGAGGCTATAGGGTGTTAGGAAACCTCTCTTTCTGCAGCTCCTATTGTGCAACTGATGTTGTGCTAAATATCTTTCTCTTATTCTCTCACAGATGGTGAGAACGTGCGCGACGATAGTACCCGAAGGCAGAGGGGCTGCTCTCCTAGTCGTCAAAGGTAGAGGAAGAGGCCAAGTGGGGGCCACAGCTCCTGCTAGAGAATGAGGGCGTCCTATAGTTGCTCTAGTAGTACCTCCATTGGATCCGGTGGAGGATCCTATTATTGAGGAGCAGGATGAGGTACCTGCAGCCGAGCCAGCCCCAACAAACTTTATGACCGGACCGGGCTTTCAGGAGGTTATGGGCCGTATGGTGTAGTTCATGGATTTTATGACCCAAGCTGGGCTATTTCTAGTAGATCCGTCCATATCTCATACGGGAGGGGGAGCACATATCCCTACCGCTCATTCACCAGGGTAGGCTGCTGTTGTGTATCAGAACCCAAGTGCACTACCTGTAGGTGGGCTTCAGCCGGTTGCAGCGGTTAGAGCAGAGGCTAGATTAACCGCGACCGTTGAGGAGCAGAAGCGATTGGATAGATGGACTAGGCTTTATCCTCCTGTCTTTAGCGGTGAGTAGTCAGAGGACCCATAGGATTTCATTGGCTGTCGTAGGGAGAGGTTGCATAACATGGGAGTTGTGAAGTCCAACGGGGTGGACTTCACCATATTTCATCTAGAGGGTAAGGCCTGTAGATGGTGGAAGTATTATCTCTAGAGAAGGCCAGCAGATTCACCTCCCTTTACTCGAGATCAGTTCACACACTTTTTCTTGGAGAAATATATTCCACCTTCATAGAGAGAGGAGCTACGGGGTTAGTTTGAGCGGCTCCGATAGGGTCAGATGTATGTGACCGACTACGAGACGAGATTCACTGACATGTCTCGTCATGCAGTTATCATACTCCCCATAGATGCAGAGAAGGTATGGAGGTTTATTGCCCGAGAGGTAGAGATGGTGACTCCATTCTTCCAGGTTGTGAAGATAGCTCAGAGCATTGAGCACATTTGCAACCATAACAGAGAGTTCATGTCTAGGGACCAATGGCCTCGACATTTTGGTGGATTAAGTGGCGCCCCATCTGGGGTCAGGGGTCAGTTCATAAGGGGCCATCCTAGCATGCCCATGCATTTATCATCATAGCCTACTCGGGGTGTTCCAGCGCGACCTTACTGTAGCGCTATTATAGAAGGTACTTACCATCTGCCACCTATTGAGGGTTCCTCCAATGGTTATCCTGGTTATCAGGGTTAGACTAAGAGTCAACGGTTCTCCACCCAGAGAGGTTACTTTGAGAGCGGGGTGTTGGGCCATATGAAGAGGTTTTGTCCCAGACTTCGGAGTAAGGCAGTGCAGCAGGTCCATCGGCCTATGATTATCACACCTGCTGCCGCACCACCCATCCGGACAGCCAAAGGCGGTGGGCATATGGGTAGGGGTCGCCCTAGAGGTGGAGGCCGGTCAGGTGGCTCTCCGGCTAGATTCTATGCCTTCCCAACAGTACCAGAGGCAATTGCCTCCAATGTAGTGATCACATATATTATTTCTGTCTGCCGTAGGGATGCTTCAATACTATTTGATCCAGGGTCTACCTATTCCTATATTTCTTCTCTATTTTCTCTTTATCTGGATGTATCTCGTGAGTCCTCGAGTGCTACTTTATATGTGTCCATGCCCGTGGGCGATTCTGTTGTTGTGGATCGAGTTTACTAGTCACGTGTAGTGACTTTATATGGTTATGAGACTAGGGCAGATCTTCTATTGCTCTATATGATTGACTTCGAGGTTATCCTGCGCATGTACTGGTTGTCTCCATACCATGCTATTCTCGATTTCCATACCAAGACTGTTATCCTAGCGATGCCAGAGTTGCCTAGGTTGGAGTGGAGAGATTCATTTATTAGTACTTCTAGTCGGATTATTTCTTTCTTGAAGGCTCTACATATGGCAGAGAAGGGTTGTTTGGCCTATCTGGCATTTGTTTGTGATACTGCTGTGGAAACTCCCACGATAGATTCAGTGCATGTGGTGCGGGAGTTTTTTGATGTATTTCCTGCTGATCTACCAGGTATGCCACCAGATCGTGATATCGATTTCGGCATTGATATGGCACCAGGCACCAAACATATATCCATTCCGCCTTATCGCATGGCTGCAGTGGATTTGAGAGAGTTGTAGGAGCAGCTTCAAGAGTTGCTCAAGAAGGGATTCATCAGGCCGAGTGTGTTGACTTGGGGTGCACCGATATTATTTGTGAAGAAGAAGGATGGGAGTATGCGGATGTGCATTGATTTCCGCCAGCTGAACAAAGTCACCATCAAGAATTAGTACCCAATGCCCCACATTGATGATCTGTTTGATCAGCTACATGGTGCTAGAGTGTTCTCAAAGATTGACTTGAGATTTGGGTATCATCAGCTGAGGATTCATGCTTCAGATATTCCGAAGACGATGTTCTGGACAAGATATGGGCACTATGAGTTTCTAGTGATGTCTTTCAACTTGGCTAATGCCCCGACATCATTTATGGATTTGATGAATTGGGAATTCATGCCATATATTGACTTGTTTGTCATTGTCAACATTGATGACATATTGATCTACTTGCATAATATGGAGGAGAATGAGCAGCATTTGAGGATAGTGCTTCAGACCTTACGGGAACAAAAAATATATGTTAAGTTCTCCAAGTGCAAGTTCCAGTTAGATTTTGTGGCTTTCTTAGGGCATTTTGTATTAGGTGAGGGTATTAAGGTGGATCCCAAGAAGATCGAGGCAGTTCAGAGTTTGCCTTGTCCTACCACGACGACGGAGATCAGGAGTTTTTTGGGGCTAGCAGGTTATTATCGTCGATTTATGGAGGGCTTCTTATCTATTGCAGCTAAGCTCAAGAACACATTGACTATGACACCAATGTTGGTTTTTTCCTCCAGTTAGGGGTTTTGTACTATGCATTGTGACGCTTCACGCATTGGTTTGGGTTGTGTGTTAATGCAGGAGGGGCGAGTGATTACATATGCTTCACGTCAGTTGAATCCCCATGAGAACAACTATCATGTACACGATTTGGAGTTGGCTGCGATAGTCAATGCTCTTAAGATCTGAGGCATTATCTATATGGAGTGTCGTGTGAGGTTTACACCGATCACCGTAGTTTGCAGCATCTGTTTAAGTAGAGGGATATTAATTTTAGGCAACACATGTGGCTTGAGTTACTGAAGGATTATGATATTACCATCCTCTATCATCTATCATCTAGGCAAGGCGAATGTGGTCGCAGATGCCTTGAGTAGAAAGGCTGAGAGTATGGGTAGTTTGGCATTCATTTCAGCAGAGGAGAGGCCATTAGCTTTGGACATTCAGTCTTTAGCTAATCGACTTGTGTGGTTGGATATTTCATTGCCCAACCAAGTTCTTGCATGTGTTGTGGCTCAGTCTTCTTTATTCGAGCGGATCAAGGCTCACCAGCATGATGATCCGCACTTGCTGGTCCTTAGAGAGACAGTGCTACAGGTTGAGACCAAGGAGGTTACTATCGGTGATAATGGTATTCTACCGACTCCAGGGTTGCTTATGTGTTCCTAATGTTGATGTCCTGAGGGAGACGATTCTAGAAGAGGCACACATTTCATGTTATTCTATTCATCCAGGTGCCACGAAGATGTATTGTGACCTGAGGCAACATTAATGGTGGCAGCGAATGAAGAAGGACATAGTTGAGTATGTGGCGAGATGTCTGAACTGGCAGCAGGTTATGCACGAGCGCTAGAGGCCAAGTGTCTTACTTCAGCAGATGGTTATACCAGAGCGAAAGTGGGAGCACATCACACTATGGATTTCGTGGTTGGTTTACTGCGGACGTTGAGGAATCTAATGTCGTTTGGGTCTTATCAACAGACTGACCAAGTCTACATACTTTATTCCGGTGATGACTATATACACTTCAGAGAGATTGGCCCAGATTTATATTCAGGAAATTATCCGGTTGCATGGCGTGCCTATTTCCATCATTTCAGATAGAGGCACTCAGTTCACTTTGCCAAAATCATGTGAATCAAAGTGAAACTTTGCTAAGTTTTTGAAAAATAAGAAATTGAGTTTCGAGAGTTGATTTGGACTCGGATTTTGAAACTAATCACATATATGAACTCGTGGGATCATGGGTAGACAAAATCTACCATATGACCCGGGTTTTGACCGGGCGGGCCTCTGGTAGACTTTTGTTGACCTTTTGGAATTTCTGGAGAGCTGTACAAAGTGAGTTGGGTACTCGGGTAAAGCTCAGTAGAACCTTTCATCCATAGACCAACGGGTAGTCGGATCAGACGGTTCAGATTCTGGAGGATATTCTTAGAGCATGTGTGACTGACTTTGGAGGGCAATGGTATAAATTCTTACTATTGGATGAGTTTGCTTATAACAACATTTATCAGTCCAACATTGAGATGGCTCCATTTGAGGCCTTGTATGGTCGATGATGTCGTCCCCCCATCGGTTGGTTTAAGCCTGGCGAGGTTAGGTTATATGGTACTAATTTGGTAAAAGATGCCTTGGATAAGGTAAAGTTGATTTAGGAGTGACTTCGCACAACTCAGTCCAGACTGAAGAGTAACACATATCAGAAAGCACATGATTTTTCATTTATGGTGGGCCAGAAGGTCCTTTTGAATGTCTCGCTAATGAAAGGTATCATGAGGTTTAGAAAGAGAGTCAAGTTGAGTCCGAGGTTCATCGGTCCATCCGAGGTGTTGGAGCGAGTTGGAGATATTGCATACATATTTATTTTTCCTCCTAGTCTATCGGGAGTTCATCCGGTATTCCATGTGTCTATGCTCCGGAGGTACCAAGCCGATAGGTCCTATGTGTTGGATTACAATATAGTTCAGCTAGATGAGAGCTTGGGTTATGAGGAGGAGCCAATTTCCATTATTTACAGGTAGGTCCACAAGTTGAGATCTAAGGAGATTTCAGTAGTGAAGGTCCAGTGGAGAGGCCAACCAGTCTAGGAGGTGACTTGGGAGCCCTAGGAGGACATGTAGATCAGATATCCACATTTATTTGGCACTTCATGTATGATTCTAAACTCGTTCGAGGATAAACGTTTGTTTAAGAGGTGGAGAATGTGGTGACCCGACCAATAGTTTTGCTTTCTAGGTCCCTATTTCCTTATTTAATATTTCTCGTATGTGCTTTTCCTGTTATATGATTTGCGGGGGCGGTTGGTTTGGAAGGGTTCAGGTTGAATTCGAAAAACTTAGTTCCATAATAGTGGCGTAAGGTGGACAAGTTTGAGTTGAGTCAACACTTTCTCAAAATTGAGATCTGAAGGTCCCAATAGGTTCGTATGATAATTTTGGACCTGAGCGTATGTTCGAATAAAGTATTGGGTGGACCGGGAGCGTTTCGATGCTTATTGTTGGAAGTTGGTGTCTTAAAGGTTTTAGAGTTTTCTAAGTTTGATTTGAAGTTGACTTTAGTGTTATCTAAGTCCATTTGGGATTTCGAGCCTTGGAATAGGTTCATATAGCGATTTGTGACTTATGTGTAAAATTTGGCATCTTTTCGAGTTGTCTAAGTATGATTCGTCGCGTTCAAAGTTAGTTGGAAGAAGTTTGAGGTTCAAAAGTTGATTAATTTGGTTTTGAGGTGTGATTATTGATTTTTTGAGTAGGTATGTAGTATATTTATGGACTTATTGGTACATTTAGACGGTGTCACATGTGGCTTGGGTGAGTTTCGGATCACCCGAAACATATTTGTAATTGGCAGATTTCTGGTGATGCTGGTGTGCTTCACGATCACGAAGGGTTTTCCGCGATCGCGAAGCGGGATTTGGAGGAGCAACTATTCTTCACGAACACGAAGTAAGCCCCGCTAACGCGAGGGAGGACCTGACTCTCCTTCGTAAATGTAGAGGTCCAAGCGCAAATGCGAAGAAGGAAGGGGGGAGGATGGGCCGGGCAAGCATAAGCCTTCGCGAACGCGGCTCCTGGACCGCGAACACGGAGGCCTAGGGGGACTTGTGCATCGCGAACACGACTAGGGTATCGCGAACACGTTGAGTAAAACCTGGGCTAAGGTAGTTTGGCCTTAGGATCGCGAGGGACTTTCCGCGATCGCGATGAAGGAATCACTAGGTAGGACATGAATTTAATACAGGACGTAGGCTCATTTCTCTCACTTTTCACTCAGGTTGGACGATTGTTGGAGCTCTTTTAAAGGGGATTTTCATTAAAAATCACAATGTAAGTGATTTCTACCAATTATGAGTTAACTACATGGATTATGGGTAGATTTTAACATAGAAATTGTGAAACATTTGGAATTTTTGTGGAAAACCCTAAGGTTTAGTAAAATGGGATTTGACCACAAAGTTAATTATGGAATTGAGAACAGGTTATATATTTGAGTTCGTAATGTCACGAGTAATATTTATCTTCGAACATTTCAGAAATCGGGGTACGTGGGCCCGGGGTTAACTTTTATGGACTTTTGATTTGGCTTGGAAAAGTACTCTAATAGTTAAATTATGGACTTTTGAGCTTATATTGATTGATTTGTATGACCTTTGTCTAGTTTTGGATTGCTCGACATCGATTTGAGGCTACTACTGAGGTTTGAGAGCCGTGTAGTGAGTTTGAGAGCGAGGTAAGTCTCTTGCCTAATCTTGTAAGAGGGAATTATCCCCATAGGTACGTAAATTATTGTGTGCTACTTGTTGTGGGTGCTACGTACATACGAAGTGACGAGAGTCCGTGCGTAGCTAGATTAATGCTTATGTTCGGGTAGAATTAGATCCATACCATGCCTTAAATTTACTACTTGGCTTCAACTTATATGTTTAATTATTTGAATTTATGACTGAGAGTGAGACAAGAATAAATAAACTGACTGAGCATCTTACTTGGGATTTTTGTGAAATAATTTATGAGTGGTAGTTTCGTGTCTTCTCTATTCGCATGTATCTTCGCGAGTGAGAGAGTTTCTCTACTATTATGGGATCGGGCCATTCGCCTCGGCAGGATTGTAACACTACTCTTATGGGATCAGGTCGTTCACCTCGACAGTTTCGTAAGCTATTCTTATGGGATCGGGTCGTTTGCCTCGGTAATATTGTGAGTTATTATATGAGATCAGGTCATTCACCTCGGTGGTATTATGAAACACTATACTTATGGGATCGAGCCGTTCGCTTCGACAGACTCGTGCATAACATTTGAGTTTTGATTTGGTATTAGTATCAGTTGATCTAGTGCCTTCGAGGCAGGTTATGTCGTTTTAGTGATTTCTTAATAATTCATATTTGGAAAATTTATTATTAATGTTTATCTGTCTCGTTGCTACTTGTTGTGCTCCATACTTGTCTACTTTATGTATTTATTTATTTGACCACTAGTTAGTGTCAAATTCAACCCCTCATCACTACTTCTTTGAGGTTAGACTAGATACTTAGTAGGTACACATTGATTTACGTACTCATACTACACTTATGCACTAATTGTGCAGGTACTGAGACAAGTACTTCATGTGGTCATACGGGCGCATATATGCACTACACATGGACTTAGTAGTGAGCTGTCTTCCATGCTTTGATCTGCAGCACCCGAAGTTTTCTTCTTATCATATTTATTATTTTTGTCTATTTTGTTTCAGACAATAGCTGTAGTATTTTTTTTGTATATTCTACTAGATTTCTCATGCACTTATGACAGCGGATTTTGAGGATTTCTAGTGGTTGTTGACAGTTGAACCTAATGTTATTATCAATTTGCTTTATGTATTATTCATACTCGGTGATTTGGTAAAGAAGAATGCATGTTTCCATGAATTCTAGATTTAATTCTATTTATTGATGAAAATCCTAATTTTAAAAGTTAAAATGAATAATTAATTTTATGGCACACGTGTTGGCTTGCCTCAAAGTATCGTTAAGCGTCATCACGACCTATAATGGGATTTGGTTCGTGACATGTAATAATTTAGTTTTTTTGCATTTAAATTCTACTTTGAATGGTAGTTTTCTTTTGTTAAATACAAGAATCTATTTCATGTTAAAAAAATAATATATTTTTAATTGTGTCATTAAATTATTCATCACCATTTGATTTAATTATCATCAACATACAACAACAACAATAACCTAGTGAATTCCCATGAGTGGGGTCTGGGGAGGGTACGATGTACGCAGCCTTACCCCTATCCTGGAAGGGCGGAGAGACTGTTTTCGATAGACCATCAGCTAAAGAAAGAACGAAAAGAAGTAATAACAACAAGTAGTAACAACAACAAAATAAAACAAGAAGACCGAAGCCACGAAAGCAAGTAAACACTAAATAGTAATAACAATCTAAGAATAAAGAGATATCATACTAACATTAATGCTATCGAACTGAGAAGATATAGGGAGAGCATTCAACTACCTTCTAGCCTACTACCCTAATCCTCGATTGCCACACCCTCCTATCAAGGGTCATATCCTCAGTAAGCTCCAGCTGCGCCATGTCCCGCCTAATCACTTCCCCCAAGACTTCTTTGGCCTATCTACTCTTCATACCCACCAAGGCTAACCTCTCATACCTTTTAACAAGGGCTTCTGTGCTTTATCTCTTAATATCTCCGAACCATCTCAACCACGTCTCGCCCATCTTATCCTCCATGGGGCCACACACACCTTATGCCGAATAACTTCATTCCTAATCCTATCTAACCTTCTATACCCATATATCCATCTCAATATCCTCATCTCAACTACTTTTATCTTCTGGACATGAGAGTTTTTGACCGGCCAACACTCTGCCCCATAAAATATGGTCGGTCTAACCACTACTTTGTAGAACTTACTTTTAAGTTTCAGTTACATTATCCTACAAAACACATGAAGTGAGATTCCACTTCATTCACCTTGATCCAATACGATATGTAACGTCGTCATCAATCTCTCCATCACCTTGTATTATTGACCCAAGGTACTAAAAACTTCCTCTCTTGGGGATGACTTGTGCATCCAGCGTCACATCCATGTCCTGGGTAACGTTGTTGAACTTGAACTCCAAGTACTCCGTCTTAGTCCTGCTCAGCTTAAAACTTTAGACTCAAGGGTATATCTCCAAACCTCCAATCTCTCATTAACACCACCCGCGTCTCGTCAATTAGAACTATATCATAACGCAAATAACATACACCATGGCACCTCCCCTTGAATATGCCACATCAATACGTCCATCACCATGGAAAATAAAAATGGGCTAAGAGCTTATCTCTGATGCATCCCCATTACAATCGGTAAGTGTCCTGAGTCTCCTTCCGCTGTCCTCATCCATGTCTTAGCTCTATCGTACATGTCTTTAATCACCCTAATGTAAGCTACAGACACACCTTTGTCCTCCAAACACCTCCATAGAACCTCTCTCAGAACTTTGTCGTATGCTTTCTCTAGATCAATAAACACCATTTGTAAGTCCTTCTTTATTTCCCTATACTTCTCCACCAATATACTCACCAGATGAATGGATCCCGTAGTCAAACGACCTAGCATGAAATCGAACGTTTTCTCGAAAATAGATATACTTCTCCTCACTCTCCCTTCTACCACCCTCTCCCAAAAGTTTATCGTACAACTTAGCAGTTTGGTACCCCTATAGTTGTTGCAACACTGGATAGCTCCCTTGCTCTTATACAACGGAATCATTATACTCCACCTCCACTCTTCAGGCATCTTCTTTGTCCTAAAAATACTGTTAAACAACCCAATGAGCCATTCTAAGACTACCTTACTCGTACTCTTCCATAATTCTATAGGGATTTTTGTCTGGCCCGGTCGCTCTACCCCAGCGCATCCTATGGATCACCCCCTCGATCTCCCCCACTCTTATACTCCTATAGTACTGAAAATCCCGATGACTCCCAGAGTGCGCCAAATTACCCAAAACAATATTCTTATCCTCCCTTCATTCAAGAGTTTATGAAAGTATGATTGCTATCTCCGCCTAATCTATGCCTCATCCATCAAAACTCTACCATCCTCGTCTTTTATACACCTCATCCGATCCAGATCACGGGCCTTCCTTTCTTGGTAAGTCTCCCTTCTCTTCCCCGCCACTGTTCCTCACCCAAACGCCGCCCTCTCCTCCTCCGCCACCACTACCTCCTCTGCCACCACTGCTTCGCCAGCACTGCCAACTACTGCTCATCCTCCGCCACCCAAAATCATACCCCCTCTCTTCTCTTTCATGGTTATCTATATTTTTTAATTTAAGTAATTTTAATTATTTCAATTGTATAAATTAAGGTTTAGTTAATGTTTAATTAAAGTTAGGGTTTACTCCTATTGATTATGTTTATGCTATCATTTTCTATGTTAGAAGATTATGATTATGCTAGGGTTACAACTTATGATAGATTTCGTTAAATATTTAAATTTTCAATTTTTCTTTTAAGCACAAAGTTATATGCATGACTTAAGACAAATATAATTAGATTGTAAATCCTTTAAAAATAGAAAGAGGCAATAATATTTGAATGAAAAGAGTAATTAATCTAAAATAGTAACTAGCGCCACTTGGGCGCAACAAATGTTTCAAAAGTATTTTTATTGGGTCACATAGTATTTTTAATCTATTCTAATTGAATGTGGTAGTCTAATTATGACTAATTCTAGGGTTAGCTAATTTTAATTCTTATAATTATATTGCCCTTTAATGGTCTAAATGATTTTTAAAAGACCTTATTTAGGGATATATGTGAACTTTCAAATTAATAAGCACTCAAATTATTTAAATCTACTATATTGTTACTAAAGGTTATTATGTAACTTAAACTATAATATAACATGCAATTTATTTGTTCTCTGTGTAGATGGAATATCGTAGTTGGATGTATAATAGGAATTATCCTAATAGTCGGTTTTTGAGGGAGGAATTTAGAAAAGGGGTTAATGAATTGTTTAGGCATGCAATGTCACTTCAACAATTTCAGTTTGGAGGGATGATTAGGTGTCCTTGTGAAGTGCAAGTATTTGCATTTTTTGGGATAAGAGGATGTTAAGACTCATCTTTATAGAAAGAGGTTTATGGATAATTATTTTTGTGGACTAGTCATAGAGAGGTTGATGGTGCTGATGGTGTATTGCATAACGTAGTTGTTGGTGAAAGTAGTAGGTCGGGGGGAAGGAATACCGTTCAACATCCTAGATACCGTGAAATGGTTGCGGATGCTTTTGGGATGCACTACGAGTTTGAACCCCATGAAAGTGTTGAACAAGCTCCTCACGAAAAGGAAAAACATATTTATGAACAGTTAGAGGCTGCTAATCATCTACTAAGTGAAGGGAGTATGCACTCTCAATTGTCTCTTGCAGTTAGATTATTAAGTATCAAATCAAATACCAATATTTCTCAAGAGGGAATGGATTCTTTCATTGGTCTTATGTGATGACCAAATAGGTCAATTTTAGTTTTAGCCTTCACTTTTGTGATCTGAGACCTCGAGTAGCTCCATTTATCCTTTCTCGATTTATGTGCGCAGTCCGTGTCTTTTTCCAGAAAATATTTATGTAAAAATTTGATGAAAATGGAAATTTTATATTAAAACTCATTTGAGTTGACTCCGAACCCGGAACAATAAAAACTCTCACAAATACTTGTGAACCATGTCGACGTTTAACTTGTGAAATATTTTGTTGTGGGATTTTTTCAAACTCTATAAATACTGTTAATATAGTTTTGATAGTTGTTATTGTTATTATTATTGGTTGAGTTATAGGTTTATTTGTTGTTGGCTGGTGGTGGAGCTGTATTCTGCTAATATTTTACCCAGAAAATCGACCACCTACTGACCGAAGTCGGTCGAAAATGGTAAAATAAAATTCCCAGAAATTTAAAATTACAGACCGACTTCGGTCGGTATCAGCAATAATGTTTTTTCAGGTTTTGAAAATACCGACCGAAATCGGTTTGAATTCTTTATTTTAAATTTTAAATATTTTAATAATACCGATCGATTTTCGTCGAAAATGTACAATTTTTGAAAATATAAATAATTAAGATTCCGAAAGATATCGGTCGCTAATTTATTAAATAATTAAAAATTATTTTCTAGAATACCGACAGAATTCGGTTGGTATATTTAATTTGTGTCAGATTATTCGGTCAAAGGTGCATTGAAATTATCGACCGACTTCAGTCGAAAATATCGACCGTCTGCGGTCGCCAAACGTTGGTGACCATTATTTTTTCGACGAATTAAAGTCGGTTGGAATTCAGTCGATTTTTATTGGATTCCGACCGATTTCGGTCGGTTTTTCTGGACGCGTTTTGGCAGTTTTTTAGTAGTGTGACTCCACGTCTTGCGATGGTTGAACGTTTGTGTAGATCTTTTTTGATGACCCGATAGGTCATCTTATATTTTAGAACCTAATTCTGTATTTTGAGGTCCCAAAAAAACTTGATTTTAGCCTTCCTCGATTTGCGTGCATAGTCCGGATGTTCTTCCGGAAGGCTTATATGTTAAAAACTGATAAAAATAATTTTTTTTGCCTTAGAAATTCATTTAAGTTGACTTCAGTCAACGTTTTGAGTAAACGGACCCGGATCCGTATTTTGACGGTCTCGGTAGGTCCGTATCGTAATTTGGGATCTGGGCATATGTCCGGAATCGAATTCGGAGGTCCCTAACCCGAGTTATTGATTTTTCTTGAAAATTGAAAGTTTGAAAGATTTATGATATTTAAGAATCAACTGATGTTTGGATTTATTGATACCGGGTCCGTATTTTGGTTTCGGAGCCCGATACAGGTCCACTATAATAATGATGACTTATCTGTCTAATTTGGTGAGAAACAAAGTTGATTTGACGTGATTCAGAAGTTCGGTTGTGAAAATAGAAGTTTTAAAGTCTTCTTGAAAATTTCCTTTGATTTGGTGTCCGATTCGTAGTTCTAAGCGTTATTATGGTATTTTGATCATGTGAGAAAACTCGTATGATGTTTTATGACTTGTGTGCATGTTTGGTTTGGAGCCCCGAGGGCTCGGGTGAGTTTCGATAGGCTACAAGGTGAATTGGACTTAGAAAAATCTAGTGTTTTGCTGAAGCTGGTGTTCTGGTGCATTGTGCTTCGCGATCGCGAAGGTGATCTGGGTTGGTTGTGGATTTTTCACTACGCGAACACGAGACCATTTCCGTGCACGCGGAGCATTGGGGGGTTTGCTCTACGCAAACGCGACCCGTCATATGCGAACGCGTAACTTTAGCTAGGCTGGGCAGGGGGCATAAGGTGACTCTATGTGAACGCGAGCCCTGTCTCGCGAACGCGAAGGTGAGGCGGGCTATATCTTAGTGAACGCGTGGTGTCCCCCACGATCGCGTAAGCCACTAGGGTTCTGCTCTTCGCGAATGCGTCAGTGTTCCTACGAACATGATGAACACTGACACTAAGTGATAAAACAGTCTCAATTACAGGATTCTTGCCATTCTTTCAAATATTTCAAAACTAAAAGACCTAGAGGTGATTCTTCCATAAGTGTTTCTCCCAAATTCTTTGGTAAGTGATTCTAACCTACTTTCTTTCAATTACCCATTACATTTCATGAGTTTTCAACCTAAAATCTAGGTTTTTCATGGTGGAAATTGGGGGTTTGGGTAAAATTACATATGTTTGCGTAATTGGAATTTAGACCTCGAATTGAGGTCGGATTTCGAAATAAATTATATAATCGGGCTCGGGGGTGAATGAATTTTGGTCTGAATCTCAAGTTTTGACCAAGAGGGCCCGGGGTCGATTTTTTGCTTTTTGGGGGAAAGTTTGGGGAATCTAAATTTATGCATTGTAATTAATTTCTTTAGTAATATTTGATATTATTGAGTTGTTTGTGGATAGATACGAGTGGTTTGGAGGTGGATTCTTGAGAAAAAGCGGTAATTGAACATTGAGTGGCCTTTGGAGCAAGGTAAGTGTTGTGTCTAACCTTCACTTGAGCGAATTAGGAACCCTCAGACTATTTGCTAAGTGAAATTCATGTGAGCGGCTTATATGTGAGGTGACGAGTACTTATGCAGCCCCAATTCATCTGTTTTCCCTGATTCTCCCATTTTTCTCATATTGTCTCTTTCATTGTCTTAATTGTTATATACTCAACTTCTGTTTCCATGCCTAATTGCTACGTGTTAGACATTGTTTCCTCCGATTAATAATATTAGTTCTTCCATAGTTTCATTATCTCCTGTTATTTGCTTAAGCTGGTTTACCGGTACCTTTCTGTTGTAGATTCTGAATTAGTCTTGCTGTGTAGTATTACTTATGTGAATTTTAATGGTGTACAAGTTTCCTAATTGTTTCGGTTTGGAGTTTAAGTATTGTGAAGGGTTTCTGTGATTTAAATTGTGTAATTTCTGTACATACTAAGTAATTAATATTGATATGGTAGGATCGGGTTAAACGCCGCAACAAGAGGAATAAGGGTGGTATATTGAGGTGGAATAATGGTGAATTTATACTGTACGGTGGGAACGGGTTGCACGCCGCAACATGTGTAATAAGGGTGGATTGTTTGGTGGAATAAGGGTGAATTATGATTGTGTTATTGTGATATGGTGGGATCGGATTGCGCACCGCAACAACCTATGTGTTTATGTTTCCCTGAGCTATGTTCTCCTTACGGTATTCCCTTTTGCACTTAAGGATCGGTAATTTCTTCATTGTTGATATATCTCCGGGAGTTGTTGCATTTCTTGCAATTTCTTTCTTTCTTCTATTTTGCATTTCCTATTCTGCTTTTATTATATTTACTGCATACAGGTTGTAGTGTGAGTGACCCGCCTTAGCCTCGTCACTACTTCGTCGAGGTTAGGCTCGACACTTACCAGTACTTGGGGTTGGTTGTACTGATACTACACTCAGCACTTTCTGTGCAGATTTTGGTGTTGGTCCGAGCTGATCGTGAGGTTAGCTGCTGGATTCATCCGACAAGAGACCCAAGGTAGATCTGTCGTCGTCCGTAGACCCTGGAGTTCCCTTTTAGCCATTGTATTTTTACTGTTTCTTTCCTTTCGAAAACAGTTGTATTTCTTTTAGACATTTACTTGTAGAAAAATCTTAGAAGTTAGTAAATTGTGACTCCAGATCCGGGTAGTAGTATATATATATTGAGGCTATTATATATTTCCGCACTCATTTTAAACTCGTTATAGCTTATTTGTTGTTATTTACTGAAATGTGTAAGAAGTAGCTTAATGATTCTCTAACGTTGGCTTGCCTAGCAAGTGAAATGTTAGGCGCCATCACGGTCCCGACGGTGAGAATTCCGGGTCGTGACATCAAACTTCCCAAAAATTCAACTTTCGGCATTTCAAGCCTAATTCTACTACGGACCTCCAAATAATTTTCCGTTCTTTCGTATTTCTGTTATGTGTTGGCTTGCTAAGTGTTAGGTGCCATCACAACCCCTTGGGTTGGGATTTTGGGTCGTGACACATATTTAATGACGATCTCTTTTTCTTAGATTTCAAAATTTTAATGTACCTTGGTACTCCTTTTAAAGAGGTTGCCCATAATAACTGTAGCAATAAAAGTTTTACTTCAACTATTCAATTTTGTGCAATTTTAAATATTGAATTTTTTTTAAAAGGCTTTTTTAATTTTATTTTCATGTCTCTCGCCCTAATTATTTATTTATTGATAATTATTTTGAAAATTAAAAATTAATAGCATTAATTTAATTTTTTCTTCAGACAATACATAAAACCTTTAAATGTTAGATGTTCATACACAAATAACCAGATAATATGATTTCTTATTAGATGTGTTTTTTCCTATGTTAAGAACTCTAGGAATAGTTTCCTTCACCTTTTCTTTTATTTGGTAAGAAACTTTACAAATACTTTTTATTTAGAAAATTGATGATTAAATAAAAAGTAAATTACAATACATTCCTCCAATTCCACTTCATCGAAGGTACACTTTATTTAAAATTAAGTGACTAAACGTAGAATAAAAAGTAAATTATAATTCTTTATGTAGTTAGTTAAATATCATTAACCTTCTTCATATTCAGAGATTTAAGTTTTTTCTTTAATCTTAGTATAGTAAAACCTTTAAATGTTAGATATTCATACACAAAATAACCAGACAATATGATTTATTATTAGATGTATATTTTTTTATTAATTTATGTTAAGAACTTAAGAATGTTTTGTTTTACCTTTTCTTATTTTTAAGGAATATTACGAATACTTGTATAAAGAAGTACAGTTTTATTTAGAAAACTTGACCATACATAAAAAAAAGAAGTAAATTACAATACATTCCTCCAATTTCATGTCATCGAAAGTACGCTTTATTAAAAACAAGTGACTAAACATAGAATAAAGAGTAAATTACCATTCTTTGTTTAGTAGTTAAATATCATTAACCTTCTTCATATTCAGAGATTTAAATTTTTTCTTTAATCTTTATTTTAGGTCTCGCATACATTATTTAATATTTATGAAATGTTAAGAAAATATATACTCATTGATAGGGTATACGCACAACATGGACAGACTAAGACTAAAAGCCCGACGGCTATTAGTGAGATGTCGTTCGCCTTTTTTATATTTTAAAATAGAGTTCATATATATTATAATAAAAGCACGACGATCATTAGCGAAATGTCATTCAATTCGCTTTTTTACCCTTTAAAATAGAGTTTGCATCTGTCATGACCCAAAACCTACTATAGGCCATGATGGCGCCCAACGTCGTTGTTATGCAAGCCAACGGTGAACCATCTAAATAACTATTCATTTTATTACTTTGAAATCATAAGTTTTATTAAGTAAATAATTTAATGCATTTAAAAATCATGAATACATACAATATTAGTAAGATATAAAATAAAAGATGATAATATCAAGCTTGTAAGACCCCGGAAAATTTCACTAAGTAATTTAAGGTTTTGTGGTGCCAAGGTAGGCTAATATGTTGTATTTTCGGAGTTTTTGGGTTGAACAGTGCATTGGCCAGGCCTGTAGCACGCTAAGACCAGGCTTTAGCCTGGCGAGGCCAGGTCTGTAGCCCGGTTCGGAATTTCGGAGTATCAATTCTTTTATCACTATAACCCGACCCAACTTCATTAAATACATGCAATGGGTCAATTTTTAGCAGAAATCTGATGCATTAGAGTGAGAGAAGGAGCCCTAGAGTGAGAGAGTGATCTTCACCAAATCATCCTTCAATTCTTACACAAATATTTGAAGATTAACAAGGAAAACACACTAGATCTTCATCCTTGAGGTAAGATTCTACACCCTAACCCTTAATTTCGAATTCTAACTAAAAGATGGGTAATTATCAAGAAAGTTCATGGGTATTGAAGTTGTTATCTTGCTTGCATGTGTTATCAACGGGTATAGGAATATTGTTAAGCCAAAAATGGTGAAGGATGGGTTGTGGGTTGATGAAATCCTCTATAAAAGGACCTTAGAGACTTAATGCGCACCTAGTGTTTGATAGAATACTCAAATGAGCTAGAATCACGATCATTTTCCTAATTTTGTTTAAAATTGTTATATTTTCAAAATAGATTAAGGTAGCTAATAATTCCGGAATATTGTAGAGTTTAAGGAAGCTCAATTGAGGTATGTATGGCTAAACTCTCTTCTTCTTAGAATCGAACCCCTGGTGTTCGAGTATTTGGTGTAAGTTCCTAACTTGATAATACTAGAATTGGCTGCCTTAATGTGTTGTGTTGAAAGATTTATGTTCAATAAGTGTTCGAAATGTTTATTGTGTCATTATGCTATTTGAGAATGTGTTTGAAATGAGGAATATGAGTTGAGAAAGGTTAAGAATTCATGTCAAGAGTCGAATAAAGCTTGTTAACCTAATTTGTATGAAATGCCTCTGTGTGATTAAGATTTTCCAAGATTTTTTCCTTATGTGTGCAATGCCTTATATGATAGGACTTATTGACGTGGATGATACTGTTATTTGAATGTATAAAAAGGGAAAGATTTTAATAGTAAGATACGGCCAAGTGCCAAGAACGACTTAATAAATGAGGCTACTCGTGCCATGTAATAAAAGATGGGAACGAAATGTGAATTGAGTTAAACAATTGAAAGGATGATGTCTCAATTGAGATGGCCTAGCCGATCGGGCCGTGATCAGACGTGATGCCGCACACATGGTGGTAACTGTGCTGGAAATGATAATTGAAATTGTGGATATGGTTGATGTCTCAAATGAGACAACCTAGCCGATCGGGTCGAGATCGAACTCCGTGTAAGAACACGGTGGTATTGTGGATTGTGGCATATGGCACTAAAGATTACCCAATCTAATAAGATGAAAATTGACTTGAGAACTTATGTGATCCTTACTTGATATTTTAGTATTGTTTTGAAGCTCTTATTGAACTCTTGACTGTTTTTCTCCTTGTATTATTGTCCATTCTATTGAGATGGTGTTTTAGCTTTACATCCTAGTACTATTCGACGGTACTAACGTCCCTTTTGCTGGGGCACTGCATCTTTAAATGGATGCAGGTTGTTACATAGCAGACAATGTTGATCGCAGTTAGTGGTACATCATCATTTTTCCAACGGACACGGTGAGCCCCATTTCATTCCGGGGTCATGTATTGTACCTTTTGTTTATATTGTGGTCACTTTTTGAGGTATAGCCGGGGCGTTGTTGCCGGCACCATCTTCACTCTCTTTTGAATCTTTAGAGGCTCTGTAGACACTATGTGGGGTTGTATATGGGTGTTGGGAATGTTAAACCAGTTATGTTGTGTTTGATCACTTGTTCCATTCGAACTATAAGAATTATGTATTTTGAGACTTAAAGGCGCAATGGCTAATCAAATGATTTGGCATCGTATGTATGAATTTCCTGCTGTATAATTTATGAAATCATGTCTTCTCTTGATCGTAAGTGAGTCAGGTAGAATGTGTCTAACAGGATTGCTCGATCGAGTTCACTCCGCTAAGCGCCGGTCGCCCTCCTCGATTTTGGGGCGTGATAAAGCCTAACCATAAACACCCACTAGAATATCCCAAAATCCGGTGTCATAAGTGCACGAGCATTTGCTAAGGAGTACAATAATAATACAACATCTTTCTGGAATGTAAATTAGACAAGACAAAGTAAATAAATATGATGAAGACACTGTGGGCTGTGACACGTAGCATGGAATGCATCTCACAATAAAGTACCCTCAGAAGCCGCGCCTACGAGCTAGGATGCCCTCTAAATGAACCTGTCGGATCCTGCACATTTAGTGCAGAAGTGTAGCATGAGTGTGTAAATCAACGTGCCTAACCTGAGAGAAATAGTGACGAGGGGTCGACATCGACACTTACTAGTGGTCAAGTAAAAAACAGTATAATAAATTACAACAGATAAGAAACATAACAGTAACAGTGTGGTAAAAACTGTAACTCACATAATTCTCCAACATTTCTTTTAATGATGTAAATCTGTCAAATTTCATGTGCTATCATAGAAGATCAGAAATGTCAAGTGCAATATTAATTGGATAAGGAATACCATATAAGTGCCAGGTCTCAATCAAAGGGGAGTCTAATGAATATTCGGATTCCTAGCGGTATTACGCACGATTATGCCGAGGTCGTACGACCCGATCCAGAGTGGTGTGTACACTGTCGAGGGTCGAACGGCTCGAACCAGAGATGCGTCTCAATATACTATAGAGGTGTTCGACACGATCCATAGGAAAGGAAGAAAACTTATCGAATTAAGGGTCATGTATTTGCAACACAAGTACATGACATGTATTCGTGGATTTATATATAAAACGTTATGGAAATTGTGGATTTATAATGACATGTTATCGATCTATCTGCCATTATCTGCCCTCGGGAACCCGTCCAATCACACCAACCAGTCCCAAGACATGTCACAAACCTGCTCGAGGCCTTATATCACACCAAACAATATTCAAACTACGAATAGACGATCAAAATTCTTCTTTTAACTTTCAAACCTTCAAACTTCGACTAACGCGTCCGATCCATATCTAAATATTCCAGAATGACGTCAAACTTTATGTACAGGTCACAAATCATAATGCAAACCTATTCCAAGGCTCGAAATTCCAAACGAACATCAATAACATCAAAGTCCACTTCAAAGAAAATATAGGAAATTCTAAAACCTTCAAAATGCCAACTTTTCACATTAAGTGCTGAAACGCTCCCGGACCATCCAATACTCAACCCGAATATACGCCCAAGTCCAAAATTATCATACAAATCTATTGGAACCTACAAATTATGATTCTGAGGTCATTTACTCAAAGTCAAACCTTGATCAACTCTTCCAACTTAAAGCTTTCGAATTGAGAATTTTCCATCCGAATCAACTCCGCACTCCCAGAAATTCAATTCCGACCACACATACATGTCATAAAACATGAAGTGAAGCTACTCAAGGACTCAAACCTCCAACGATGCACTAGAGCTCAAAATGACCGGTCCGGTCGTTACATTCTCCCCCACTTAAACATAGTGCCAAGAACCGCTCCGGAATTGCCCAAAATCACTGTTTGGCACCACGCGCGCCTACCCGTGCCACCACAACCCATGTGAGCACATTTGATTGAGCCATACTAAAGATCCTTCCTGCTACCTTAGCCCACAAGCCTTAGAACCAAATTCCAACATCCGTAATCCTCTACAAGACCTGATTCTAACATACGAACATCGTATCAATCTTAAGACGCTGAACCCAAAACACGATCATCCACCCATGTTGTAATCACACATTGCACCACATAATTCATATTCCCAATATAACATCCCCCAACCATAATAGCTGCAAATTCACAAATATGATGCCCGTAGTATATATCATAACACATATAAGTCTGGTTCCGACCCTCGCAATGCTACAATGATGAAAGCGATGTGTAGAAACTCATAACCACCTGCCAAATCAATGATTTATGGAATTCCTCCGCTCAACAAGAACCTTTTCCTCATTCTAAATAGAACAATTATAGTTTCCCTCTAATATACCTTATATAAATCCCATTGCATTGATTTCAAGCTTGAAAAACTCATCTCTCACAGTATAAGCTGCTCGACCGACAAGCCACATCAAAAACAACCTAAAATCTCATACGATGACATCAATGCGTCAACAAGACACAACTTAAATATGACCAATTAAGGAAAAACAAACTCGGGTAAGGAATTATCCAGCCCGTATAACTAATAAAACGGTCAAACAAATTCTATGAACCTATCTCAGAGATGAGAAACATGGCACACAAAATAGGTATAAGTTGCGGCGTGTACCGTTGCGGCGTGCAACTCTGTCAAAATATGATACTCGTGGCAGTATGACACCCAATCCACATATAATAATCAATAAGGAAATACCCGTCAATCCATAATGCTCATACCCACGAAATGCCCGAATATCGACCACAAGCACTTCAACTGTATAAATACAACCCTAGGGGAGAAGAATAGCGCCATGCGCTACAAAAATTCAAGCACGACTAAGGTGCAATAAACGACCTGCATCTCGAGAGCCATCTTGCTTATTAACACCACTAGCTTCATGGAATCACAACACATGTGCAAATAATTAATTCATCTCACACCCACACGACATAATAGAGTAGTACATAGAATAGCTAACGACAGGAAAAACATCTAACGCCCGAAGACTCCTCCATAAGCAATGCTATGCTGAATGAACTCGTCCGACCTGATGTAGAGCATACATTCACCTTAGGTCTACCAACAGACCTCAAGCCAATTCTGATCATCCCATACTGGGTCAATAACCTTTCAAAGATCCACATTGACCCTATTTATGACACATACGAGCACTCGTCCTATCCGTAACAAACTCCCATAGTCCACAACCAAAGAAATAGAGAACCTCTCAGTCATAACCTCTCCCATTGGCGATAATACCAAAATTTCCATACCTGATTTCAATCTCTAACAATCAAATGACTAACACGTCACACTTATACAACATTCCCGTGGGATGTACTCCCACAACCTTCTGCACCAGGTAATAAAATCTGAACATCAATGACCATCGACCATGCTATTTCTATTATGCCAGTCAAGCATTTACATTCAATATCCAACACTTCTTCCATAAAATGGACCATCGCTCGGCTGCCCGAAAATAGTGCCAACATACTCTGAACATCTGAAATCCTCCCCTGCTCCTCCGATCTCGTGACATTCTTATCAAAACTGAACTGCAACCTTGATCCTCAACTTCCAATTTCACTACTACCTATTGCACCTATCATGCCATTACGCGAGAGTACAATAATTTCATCATAACCCCTGAACCACCAAGAGAATAAAGACTTCATCTGCTAGAACCCTTTCACTCAACTCATTTCGGAAGAACAATTGCAACACACAACCAAATTCCCATAACCACAGACAATGCAAACCTTAAGTCGTAGTCTAAACCGCCATAACTCTTCAGGGGTCCATTTACACATAATAAGGACATCATAATCAAATAACTCCAAATCAATCAAATTACGATGGCTGTCAAGCCCACACGTACATCCACGAATCACTTGTATAGTTTAACACACTGAAGGGACTGATGATTTCCACAACCATGCTGATTCAAACCATTACTAACTGACCCAACGTCTTCCAATTTACTCTTGACTTGCTTTCCAAATAATAATAACTCCATTAAAACACATAACAGACCTCAAACAACACTCATCTCGAGTGACCCAAATCACGAGAACACATCATCTCAATACCCATGAGCCATCTCATACCCTCCTCATGCACTCAATAGTATTTCCAACTAATACACCCGTTCTGAAAGACCTTCAGCGAATTCGAAGTTGTTTCCTTCTATCTCTCTAACATCGCACCACAGACCCCGGTGCTAACATAGAAACACTTCAAGTCCCTTTCATAATCCGCTGCAAACACTCAATCCTTAACCACACAACAGACCCAAAATCTTTAGACACCACACTTAATTCCTGAACCTACTAGAACCATTACTAAGAATCACCAACTCTGACCCAGTCTAGAATATAACCAAATTCTAGTGCTCCGCTAGCACATGAACACTCTCAAAAAAGCAACCAGACGAATTCTTTTCCTTGCACATCACATCCAAAATCTGCACATGAATTGATAAGGCGAAATGTATCACACATTCATTAAGTTCTTTACCCGAATTTCCCTTGATATTTTCTTTCCTTAGTCATAACTGATCCACCAATGTACCAATAACCCGATACTATCAAGGCACATAACCACGTAACCCAATCATAGATGGCGGGATTCCTCACTTAGCTTTAAGCTACAATCACATAAATTCAGAACCCACAATAACTCCTCCTCCTCCTCAGTTACAATGATCTCGCACCGTTACCTGCCAAATTCTCGCAATATCTTGTTAAGATTTTCATAAAAAATTCAGAATTATCAACCACCATCGCACACTCGACCTCCTGACAGTCGTACCATTGTCTTCAAGCGATCCAAGCTTGCATAGCAGTACGTGCCTCCCACTAAGTAGAAAGCAGAACTCTTCATAGGAACTTCATCAAAAATCATGCAACTACTAACCTGCTCACATGAGATAACCCACCTATGTAATTCCACATCGACATCTTGCAACAAGCTCTGGTTATAGCTATCACAAAATCAGTAAACCCTCCTGAGCCCAGGCTTGTCCACCAACTGTAAGAGTCCGTTAATTCCCCATTAGTATCAACTGAAGGCCCAACTACACATTCCAAAACTCGAAGTCATGTTGCATCCCAAAATGATAATCAAGCTTTCACACCCCTTTACATTCCAAGCAAACACCTTTCCATCATATTCAACAGTCCTCATTAAAGTAGCCACCATCCCAAATAAAATTCATAGACTTAGTCATTTGTCAACCATGATCCCTAATTTGCTCTAAACTTTCTCAAAACATGTGGCTATCCTACCACAGAATCCATACGCCACCCTTCCACTCCCACTTCTCCTTAAGCAACTACTCGGCCTCTGTTGTTCATACTTGACATACTAGAAATTCAACTACCATGAGAAACCTCCCACCATGTCCTTTCTCCTCCTTCACCGCCAAAATACTACTTCAAATCATAATCCATCTCTGTAGCACCCGAACGGATAAATTGCCACCAACTTTGAACCTTCATAAAGATCATCTCTCTCGAGCCATCAACACTAGAAACACCAATTCGACGCTGAATCCGCCATACACCACCATACCTAATAACTGTTGCTTAGGCACCATTCCACAACACCCAGCCCAAAGGAAATTCAAAGGAGACCATAACAAAGATGAGCCTTAATGCATTCCAACAAGGACAACGACACCACATCAGAAACGAGAATTCCACCAAGTTGGAAATATCAAATCTCACTATTTTGTCAACCAAAACCTGAGCATTCATAGACCAGTTTCCCTTCTAGTACTGGAATGAATACCAAACTTCCCAATCATGAGCCAAATAATCCTCCTCCTGAATCATTCATTGTCGCAACACATAAATAAGCACCCTACCATTTACACTAGCACTGCGCGATAATAATGCATGAACATCACAATACACTGTGCATAGCCTCGAAACTGTAGGCAACACTAACACTGAGCTGAAATGATAGAAGACCCTTCACAAGGCGACGATAATAGCCCGCTCGAATACGCCGGGAGAAATATCCTGCACCACGTTTACAGTACCACTACAACTCCTCGATGCCCAATTGATAACAAGCGCTCAACATCATATAAGAATGAGTAGGAAGGAAATGAAGGCATAAGCTTCAACGGAATGAAATCGTACGATGAGGAATCAAGAATGGAAGTTCTCCTAACAACCTTGTAGCCTCTCGAAGATAAGTACAAACGTCTCTGTACCGATCTGCAAGGCTCTACTAGACTTGCTCATGACTCGTGAGACCCAAGTGAACCTAGAGCTTTGATACCAAGATGTCATGACCCAAAATCCAACATAGGCCGTGATGGCGTCCAACGTCGCTGTTAGGCAAGCCAATGGCGAACTATCTAAATAACTATTCATTCTATTACTTTGAAATCATAAGTTTTATTAAGTAAATAATTTAATGCATTTAAAAATCACGAATACATACAATATTAGTAAGATATAAAATAAAAGATGAAAATGTCAAGCCGAACCATAAACACCCACTAGAGTATCCCAAAACCTTGTGTGATAAGTGTACGAGCATTTACTAAGAGTAAAATAATAATAAAACATCTATCTGGAATGTAAATTAAAGAGGACAAAGTAAATAAATATGATGAAGACTCAGTGGGCTATAACACGTAGCATGGAATGCAACTCACCATAAATTCCCCTTAGCAGTTGCGCCTACGCGCTAAGATGACCACCAAATGAACCTGTCAGATCTTCCACGTAGTGCAAAAGTGTAGCATGAGTACATAAATCAACACGTGCCCAGTAAGTATCTAGCCTAACCCAGGAGAAGTAGTAACGAGGGGTCGACATCGACACTTACTAGTGGTCAAATAAAAATAGTTAAATTACAACATATAACAAACACAAAAGTAACAGTGAGGTAAAAACTGTAACTAACATAATTCTCCAACATTTCTTTTAATGATGTAAATCTCTCAAATCGCATGTACTATCTCAACAGATAAGTCAAGTGCAATCTCAAACGGATAAGGAGTACCATTTATGAGTCAGATCTCAATCAAAGAGGAATCTCATGAATATTCGGACTCCTAGCGGTATTACGCACGATTATGCCGAGGTCATATGGCCCAATCCAGAGTGGTGTGTACACTACCGAGGGTCGACCGACACGAACTAGAGATGCATCTTAATATATTGCCGAGGAGTTTGACCCAATCCATAGGAAAGGAAGAAAACTTATCGAATTACGGGCCATGTGTTTGCAACACAAGTACAAGAGCATAAAGTAAACATGACTAGCATAAAGTAAACATTATTTTTACCGTCTATTAAATATCTGATCAAACAACTAAAGGTGATAAAGCTCGGACTAACATATTCCCATTTAATTTCAATTATATGTTCAAGTAAGTAAGCAAGAAAATTGAGTTCAACTAAGTCAAATATTACATGATAAAATCGTAATTCTACCCAGTCATAAATATGCTTTTAGCTACATACGGACTCTCGTCACCTCGTGCGTACGTAGCACCCAAAACTAGTAGCACATAACAATTTAATAACTACGAGGTAGTTTCTCCCTCACAAGGTTAGACATGAGACTTACCTTGCTCCAAAGTTCCATAACCGGCTCCAACGCCTCTCTAACACCTCAAACCAATGCCCTTCGATCCAAAACTAGTCAAATAACATGCAAACCAATCAAAATTTAACAATTTATAAAACTTTCCAACTCCGCTCGAAAAGTCAACAAAGTCAACCCTCTGGACCACGTGCCTGGATTTTGATAATCTTCGAAGATCAATATTACCCATAACACCACGAACTCAACTATATAATTTATTCCCAAATTCATGTTCAATTTTGTGGTCAAAATCCGAAAATGCCAAATTCTAGGTTTTCTTCCTAAATCCCACAATTTCTATAACTTTTCATGTTTAAATCCACATATAATCCATGTATTTAACTCACAATATGTAGAAATTCCTTACCTCAATATTGATGATGAAAATGGCTCCTCCAAATCGCCCAAGAAAGAGAGAAATGGGTTGAAAATGAGAAAATCCCGACCTTGCAAGCTTATAATCTGCCCAGGCACCCTTCTTCGCGAACACGGCCTTACCCTCGCATTCACGAAGAACAACCAACTTCTGCTAACAAATCCTTATTCGCGATCGTGATGACAGACTTGCGAACGCGATGCCTTACCAGGCCTGACTATCGCGAACATGAGCCCATCCTTGTGAACGCATAGGCCAAGACTCCCAGGCCTAGCTTCTCTTACACGAACGCGACCAGGCCACCGCGGATGTGGAGCACCACTTCCTAAACCTTCCCGAACGCGGCTGCCTTATCGCGAACGTGTTGAAACAAAGTCCTCAGCTCAAATATTTCTTCGTGAATGCGACTTTCCCTCCGTGTTTGCGAATAACAAAACCAGCACCAGCAAACCAGCAACAACAAATCATCCAAACTTGGTCCGAAACCATCCCAAAACACACCCGATGCCCCCGGGACCCCTTCCAATCACACCAACCAGTCCCAAGACATGACACGACCCTGCTTGAGGCCTCAAATCACACCAAACAATATCTAAACTACGAATCGGTGATCAAAACCCTTCATTTAACATTCAAACCTTCAAACTTCAACGAACACATCCGATCCATTTCTAAGCATTCCGAATGATGCCAAACATTTTGTTCAAGTCACAAATCATAATACGAACCTATTCCAAGGCTCAAAATTCCAAACAGAAATCAATAACATCAAAGTCCACTTCAAATCAAGCGTAGGAAATTCTAAAACCTTTGATGTTTTTTAACTTCAATACCAAACAAGAGGGGGGGGGTGATTTGTGTGGTACCCAATCTTTCGCCTAAACTAATTATAGAAGGACAGGGTTCTTCTATGTGTTCCTTAACCTACTATTTCTGAAACAGTAAATGCGTAAAGTAAAGAACACAAGTATTTTACGTGGAAAACACATGGCTCAAAAGGTGAAAAAACAACGACCTACTTCTCAGTAGGATTTTCCCAAACTCTCCACCAAATCACTGAGCCAAAAAACGGCATTGACAAAACACTTTTATAAACCTAGGATTAACTCTAATCCTGTTGTGGCAACCAGCCTCTAACTGTTACGACAACTTCAAGTTAACTCTAACTTGAAAACTCTGAGTACCTATTACAATTGCCTCTAGATAAAGCTGAAAGGTACAATATGAAAACACCTACTACAATAGAACTAGAATAAAAGACATACACTTAAGCTGGTTCTTCTATCTGGTTCATGCAGCTAAGGTTTGCACACTTGAATCACACACGAATTGCTTGCAAAATGCCTTGCTATTTTGCTCTCAATTCACGTTTAACTTCTACTTTTGTACATACCTGTAGAATGAGAACATCCTACAATTTTTAGAGTTAGTAGAGTAGAAAATAACTAGAGTTATAATGCTACTCTTTCTTGGTGGAAGCGTTCTAGTTGATTTCAACTTCTAACTCCTCCCTTATCTTCGATAATGTTCTTTTTGATTAAGGAGTCCTTCTCCTTATCAATTATGCAACATGTTCGATCAGGAAATATCAATTATACCAAGTTAAGCTTATCTCCTTCACGTGCATCCCATATGCTCGAATTTGCCCGTGTCTATGCACAGAAGGGATGGACCTGGTTCATGCCTGAGCTTCCTTTGTCAATCTTCAAAACTAACCTTCACTTAGGCCAACAAATTCCACCTTTTTGATGATGACAAACTTTGTGCTTTTCATAATCTTAGGCCCTATTTCAACTTAGCTCAACATCAACACAATGTTAGAAATATTTTTCCTTTTTATCACTTATCATCAAGGACCGGGTACATTAGGTTATAAACATCACTGTTCAAAGTGTAAAGCACAACCTTTTTTCCCCCTTTTGGCATCATCGAAAAGTTGTATAAATAAGTAAGATAACAAGATTTTAAAACTTACTCATGGCCATTGGTACTACTTCAAATGCAATCATGGGTTAATCATCATAGATCAAGCTAGGAATTTTAACCATCAAAGAAATATAAACAAACAGTTAGAGCAAACGACAGTGAATTTCATTGATGATTGATAAGATTATACCACAATGCATAAGAAGAAATAAAAACACTGGAAACATGATCAAAAGAAACAAAACAAATCCCGAACTAGGTCACTGGTTGATCTACACTAGGCTAGGAGGCTTAAGGCTGGGAAGGACTAGGTGCTTGGTGTTTGGCTTAGATGAGTTTCAGCATATTCTGAGGAATGCCATCATTCTTCTCCTTTTCTCTTGCTAGCTCAGTTCTGAGAGCATCTCTTTCAGTCTCCACCTCTGCCAACCTCTTCTTCAGCCTCTCAATCTTAGCATCCTTAGCCCCACTTTCTTGCACCAAGGCTCGCACCTTGTTATTCACTGGTACCTTCTTGGATGAAAGGAAGGATTCCTGAGGTCTACGAGGGATTCCTGTTCAGATGAAACAAGTTCATCTCTATTTTTACAAAGTTGAACCAACCCTTCAGCAGCTTCGCCAGACCCACTTCCCCCTGTTTTCTTTACACTCTCCTCTACTTCAGCAAATTTTTCTCCCCAAACAACCATTGCACCTGTGTCTTTGGTTAAAGTAACATGAGTGGGTGAAGAATCATCCACTCTTTTACCCTTTCCCCTCACAGCACTCCTAACTCCCTTGCTCTTTTTTTCTTTTCCCTTTTCATTTTTACCACCAACTTCTCCAGATTTAGTACTTTCAATGCCTGCCATAGACCCTACTAGTACAAACCTATTCTCCAAATTTATACCTGTTCAATTTAAGAAGAAACATTTTATTCCCCCTCAGTAGCAGATTTGAATGATTCATCAGATTTCTGGGGTTCTTCTTCCTTACTCGCTTTCAATTTTACATTTATTTTCTTGATTTGTTCTCTCCTCACAACAACCTTGCGAGCAAGCATCTTTACTCTTTTCTTAGAGGTTAGGGTGGTGGAAGGGATGATAATGGGTGTGGAAGTCTAATCAAACTGAATTTTAGTTTTGAAAAGGCTTTGGAGTATATCCCTAGAATCTAGGTACTTCAATTCGGTTGGGACTTTTTTGAACGAAACTAGTTCACTTGTAACAGATAAGTCCAAAAAGAGTTTGGAATTAAGTAGGAATCTGCTGATGATCCAAATATTATTATTTCAAATTATGCAGAGTGTAGAAAACATACCGTGTTATCTTGATGAACTAGGTTCTTCCTTGATAATTCTCTTGTGTAAGTCTAAATTTGCCCAAATAGAGAAAATATCATTAGAGATTAATGAGTCATTTCAATACATGGCACAAGAGTATACTATTGAAAGTATGAGTCTGAGCAAAATTAATCTAATTATATACACATTTTCAGATTTTCTAACCAAAAACAATTTTTTTTTCAATTTTGTTTTTCGTTGTGAATTCTGAACTGGTCCTTTTAGGTGATCTTAATCATCCCTAATTCTAACTTGTTCCTTTCAAAGTGATCTCCACTTAGGATTTTGTGATGATGTCAGCTATTTGCTTGTCAGTAGCAAAATATTCCACAGTGATCAACCCTTTTTCATAGTTATCCCTCAAAAAGTGATGCCTAATATCTATGTGCTTAGTTCTCTTATGGTGAACCGGGTTCTTAGTCATACTAATAGCACTAGTGTTATCACAAAAAATGGGGATACAACCAACATTAATTCCAAAGTCCATTAATTGTTGTTTGATCCATAACAATTGAGCAAAACATGAAGCAGCAACAACATACTCAGCTTTAGCAGTAGATAAGGCTACTGAATTTTGCTTTTTGGTAGCCTAAGACACAAGACATGAGCCAAGAAAGTGTGCCATACCTGAGGTACTCTTTCTATCTACTAGAAAACCTGCATAATCAGCATCAGCATATCAAGTAGATTGAAATTACTACCTTTTGGATACCATATACAGAGATCAGTGGTGCCTTTTAGATATCTCAAAATTCTCTTGACAGCAGTCAAGTGAGACTCCTTTGGATTTGCCTGAAATCTTGCACAAAGGCCTACACTGAAAACAATGTCAGGTCTACTAGCAGTGTGATACAACATTGAGCTAATCATTCCCCTATACAACTTCTAATCAACAGATGAACCAGGTTCATCTATATCTAACTTTGCAGTTGTTGCAATATGAGTGTCAATTTTTTTGGAATCTTCCATTTTAAACCTTTTAAGTAACTCTTTTACTTACTTCTGCTAATGGATCATAGTTTCATTTGAATTTGTTTAATTTATAAGCCTAACAAGAAATTAAGCTCACCCATCATGCTCATTTTAAATTCACTCCCCATTAGTTTAGCAAATTCTTTACTTAACTTATCAGAAGTTGCTCCAAAGATTATATCATCAACATATATCTGAACTACCAAGAGATCTTTACCTTTTTCTTTCAAGAACAAAGTATTGTCAATTTTACCTCTCTTGTAGTCATGCTCAAGAAAAAACTTTGATAATATTTCATACCATGCTCTTGGAGCCTTCTTGAGCCCATAAAGTGCTTTGTCAAGTTTGTACACATGATCAAGACTTTCCTTGCTTTCAAACCCCGGAGGTTGCTTGAGAAACACTTCTTCCTTTAGATAGCCATTGAGGAAGGAACTCTTGACATCCATCTGGTGAAGGCTGAATTCCATGTAAGCAGCAAAGTCTATGAAGATTCTTATTGCTTCCAACCTTGTAACTGGAGCAAAGGTTTCATCATAGTTTATGCCCTCCTCTTGGCTATAACCTTGAACCACCAATCTTGCCTTGTTCCTTGTAACTGTTCCATCTTTATCAAGTTTGTTTCTGAAGACCCATTTTGTGCCAATTACTTATCTGTCCTTGGGTCTTGGTACCAGATGCCAAACTTGACTCCTTTCAAATTGGTTAAGTTCATCTTGCATTGCATTTACCCAGTCTACATCCTGCAAAGCCTTAGCAACATTTTTAGGTTCAATAAGAGATAAGAAGGCATCAAAAGAACAAAGAATTTTTAATGAAGATCTGGTTTTGATTCCAGAGGTTGGATCAGTGATTATGTTCTCAATGGGATGAGAACTTTGATACTTGTAAGATTTTACAACCAACCGGTTTCCCCTTGATGTTCCTTCAATGCTTTGTTGCTGTGGAACAGGTTCATGGACAGGTTCCCTTGAGGTTTGAGAATCATTTCCTCTTTGTTTTATTCCCCCTATCAAGTTTCCATGGGTGGAAGAACCTATTCCATCACTTGTTCCTTCCTCTAGTGCAGCTTCAGTCTGGGATGTCATTTCATTTGAGTTTCTTACCAGCCTAATTGCTTCATCATCATGTTCATGCCTCTCAGAAAGAATGTTAGTTTCATCAAAAACCACATGAACACTTTCTTCTACACACATAGTTCTTTTGTTATAGACCTTATAAGCTTTTCTATGTGAAGAATATCCCAAGAATACTCCCTCATCACTTTTGGGATCAAACTTACCTAGGAAGTCTTTACCATTGTTGTACACAAAGCACTTGCATCCAAATGCCCTAAGATGGGATATGTTTGGTTTTCTCCCTTTAAGTAACTCATAGGAAGTATTCTCTATAAGAGGTCTAGTCATGCACCTATTTATGATGTAGCATGCAGTATTTACAGCTTCTGCTCAGAAGCTATGGGGCAGTTTACTAGAAAGAAGCACAGTCCTAGCCATATCTTCAAGTGATCTATTCTTTCTTTCAACTACTCCATTTTGTTGTGGAGTTCGAGGAGCAGAAAAATTATGATCTATGCCATGCTCATCACAAAATTCAACAAATTTAGTATTTTCAAATTCAGTGACATGATCAGACCTAATTGATGCAAGTTGATTACCTAGTTGTTTTTGAGTTTTTCTAACAAAAGAGGTAAACAAGTCAAATGCTTCATCTTTAGATGTTAAAAATAATGTCCAAGTAAACATAGAATAATCATCAACAAGCACTATCACATATCTTTTACCACCTCTGCTTAATGTTCTCATTGGACCACAGAGATCCATATGGACCAGTTCCTTCGTCCTGGTAGTGCTTACCACTTTCTTGCATTTAAAAGAGGATATTATCTGCTTCCTCTTGCTTGGCTCACAAACTTTGTCTTCCTTGAACTTGATGTTAGGAAACCCTACCACCAGGTCCTTGGCAACTAATTTGTTGAGTTGACTCAGACTTGCATGTCCAAGTCTCTTGTGCCAAATAGGGGATCATTGTCCAACACACTTAAGCAAGTGAGTTTATTTTCTGAAAGTGTGGACAGATCTACAATATATATATTGTTCATTCTTTTTCCCTGCAAAACAATCTTGTCAGTGATAAGATTAATCACAAAAATTTGGTAGAGATGAATGCTACCAAGTTACCTCTGTCACACAGTTGTGATACACTGATTAGACTGTATTTTAAGCCATCTATCAAGTGACATTCTCAATAGAGTGAGAATCAGTCTTACCTACCTTTCCAACCCCAATGATCTCACATTTCTTCCCATTTCCAAAGGAGACATTACCTCCTTTGAGGTCCTCAAGTGAAAGGAACTGGTTCTTGCTTCCTGTCATATGCTTTGAGCAACCACTATCCATGTACCATATTTGGCTGCTCCCCTTCACTTGGACCCACAAAAGGAAATCAGGGGTTAGTATTAGGAACCCAAACTAGTTTGGGTCCCTTTCTATAGGAAAAAGGATGAATCAGATTCTTTTTAGCCCAACTTGGTAGCCTATTCTTCCCTTGAACAAATTCTTTGTTCTTTTGGCTTGCCTTTTCTTTTGCATTGCATTCACTTTTATAGTGACTTGTTTTACCACAGTGAGTACAAATCTTATTCTCAGGAAGTGTAAGGTACTTGCTTTTGGGATCCCATTTATGTGGCATATTCCCAAAGCCAAGTCTTCTTCTATTGCTACTATGATGTTCCTGTAGCCATGAAAGTGCATCAGAGGATCTGTTCCATTTACAAGTTCTGTCTAGTTCATGCTTGACTTTGCCTAGATCCTCTATCAAAATTCTAACTTGCTCATCCTTATTATACAACTCATATTTTAGTTTACCTACATTTTCTTTTAGAGTGAGTTGTGTGCAATCAACTATCTTCTTACTTGTTCCTAATTTCAGGTTTAGGTTTTCAGATCTAAGTTCTAGGACATTTGATTCAAATGCATGAACCTAGTTTTTTAATGCAGTATTTTCACTTATAGTCTCACTAACCCAAAATTCCAAGTTCTTACACTTTGCTTTCAAAATCATACATTCCTTAGACAACTGTTCGTTTTGATTGTTTACATCCTCAGATTCATCAATGAAATCTAAAAGTAATTCAGATAGCCTTTCTTTATACAAAAATTTAATCTTGTCTTTGAGATGAATTACACTTACCTCAGATTCCTTATCAAATTCTCCAATGGGCATAAGTGCTTGTTCATCTCCATCTTTATCATCTGAGCTTCTATCTGAGTTTTCTCCCCAAGCAGCAACCATAGCCTTTGTTGATCCTTTGTTCTTCTTGAGTTGAACCTGTTCCTTCTTCCTGTTTCTTTGTTCAGCTTTTTCCTTCTTTCATTCAAATTCCTATTGAGGGCAGTTCTTGATTTCGTGATCGGTATTACCACACTTGTAGCATCCCTTATTGGTTTGCCTTTCATGAGCCTTTGGTTTGCTGTAGCTTCCACTTCTTGAAGGACCCTTTCCTCTCTTTAGGTACTTCTTGAAGTCCCTTGTGATCATAGCCATTTCATCATCTTCTAGATCAGAACCTTCAGTGATTCTGAGTGCCAGGCTCCTTTCCTTCTTGGGTACATCCATCTTCATGGTTTCGAATTAGCTCATCCAACTTAAGAGTGGCAATGTTCTTTGATTCCTGAATAGCAGTGATTTTTCTCTCCCAAGTAACTGGCAGAACACTTGTCAAAATCTTCTCAACTTTGTCTTCTTCAGAAATAATCCTTCCAAGAGACTTAAATTCATTTGTGAGTGTGGTGAACCTTGTATACATCTCTTGGATGGTTTCCCCTTCCTTCATGGTGAAATTCTCATATTAAGAATATAGTATTGTTCCTTTGGACCTCTTCACTTGAGGTGTTCTTTCATGGGCCACTTGCAAAGTGTCCTAGATTTCCTTAGCAGTGGTACATCTTTGGATTCTACTGTACTCATCTGGACCGAGTCCACAAACAAACCATTTCTTGACTTTAGCATTCTTCTCCCATTTCTTCAAGTCGTCAATAGTGTAGTCAGCTCTTGTCTTTGCCACCTATTCTCCTTAGGCATTTATCTTCATGGTAGCCAGTGGGCCATCTCTGAAAATGTCCCATAGCTCATAGTATTCTCCTATGATGTGATCTCTCATCCTTTTTTTCCACCAAGAGTAATACTGGCCGTTGAAAAGTGGTGGCCTAGCAGTGGATTGCCCTTCCCAGTTTCCAGGTGGTGCACTCATCTTGATCTTCTCCTAAGGTATTAGCCTCTTCAAGGATAACCCGCTCTGATACCAATTGATGTTTTTAACTTCAATACCACACAAGAGAGCGGGCGATTTGTGTGGTACCCAAGTTTTCTCCTAAACTGATTATAGAAGGACCGGGTTCTTCTATGTGTTCCTTAACCTACTATTTCTGAAACAGTAAATGCGGAAAGTATAGAACACAAGTATTTTACGTGGAAAATACCTGGCTCAAAAGGTGAAAAAACCACGACCTACTTCTCAGTAGGATTTTCCCAAACTCTCCACTAAATCACTGAGCCAAAAAACTGCATTTACAAAATACTTTTGTAAACTTAGGATTAACTCTAATCCCGTTGTGGCAACCAGCCTCTAATTGTTGCGACAACTTCAAGTTAACTCTAACCTGAATACTCTGAGTACCTATTGCAATTGTCTCTAGATAAAGCTGAAAGGTACAATATGAAAACACTTACTACAATTGAACTAGAATAAAAGACAGACACTTGGAGCTGGTTCTTCTATCTGGTTCATGTAGCTTCAGGTTTGCACACTTGAATCACACACGAATTGCTTGCAAAATACCTTGCTATTTTTCTCTCAATTCACGTTTAACTTCTGCTTTTGTGCATACGTGTAGAATGAGAACATCCTGTGATTTATAGAGTTAGTAGAGTAGAAAATATCTAGAGTTCTAATGCTACTCTTTCTTGATGGAAGAGTTCTAATTGATCTCAACTTCTAACTCCTCCCTTAGCTTAGATAGTGTTCTCTTTGATTAAGGAGTCATTCTCCTTATCAATTATGCAACCTTTTCGATCAGGAGATATCAATTATACCAAGTTAAGCTTATCTCATTCACGTGCATTCCACATGCTCGAATGTGCCCGTGTCTATGCACACAAGGGATGGACCTGGTTCATGCCTGAGCTTCCTTTGTCAATCTTCAAAACTAACCTTCACTTAGGCCAACAACATTCAATCCGAATATACGCCCGGACCATCCGATACTCCCGGACCAGAATGCCAACTTTTCACATTAAGCACTGAAACACTCCCGGAACATCCGATACTCAACCCGAATATACACCCAAGTCCAAAATCATCATACGAACCTATTGGAACCTTCAAATATTGATTCCGAGGTTGTTTACTCAAAAGTCAAATCTTGGTCAACTCTTCCAACTTAAAGCTTCCGAATTGAGAATTTTTCTTCCGAATCAACTCCGCACTCCCTGAAATTGCACACGTACAAATCAACCCCAAACGATGTGCTTGAGCTCAAAACGACCAGTCGGGTCGTTACAATACCTGATAAAATTATCACTTAATTATTCTCTTAATATTTAGGACTTTGGTATTGAATTTTTTCTTATTTAAACTATATATAAACTCCTAATATTTAGGAATTTAATTTAATCTCAAACAAAATTATACCTATATATAATTCGACAATTATCATTAGAGAAGGACCCATAATGTTTTATTAAATGAAAACTAAGGAAACTACAAATAAAGAACCTGCACCGATTAGTGGCTCCCTAATTTAATTCATCAAATTAGTGTTAGAATATTGTTTGTATAGTAAAATTCTGGCAGTTACTCAAAACATAACATAGATGAATAAGCCATCTCCACTTCAAACATAAAACAATACAGAATAAATAGTTCATTTTCAAAAATTAAACTCAAAACTGATTTTTTCAAAATAAAATTAAAATCACAATTAATATAAACGCGATGGAACTTTAGCACCTTCCGTTTCAGGTAAAGAATGTTAAAGCAATCCCTCCTTATAACGTATAATATATTATGCCAGCATTTTATTATTTTAGCTAAAACAATTGTTTATCAATGTCTAATGAGTTAAATTAATATCCTTACCAAAAGCTTTTTACATAGGAAAATTATATTAAAGTAAAAAATATGCCAACCTCTTTATTTGAAAATTTCTAATCAATTTTTTAGTTTGTATTATTTGACAATTCTTTGGAGAATCATAATAAAAGTATTTTTTAAATTTGTACTATTTGATAATTCTTTGAGGAGTTATGATAAAAGTATTTTTTTTGTGTGTGTGCTACTTAATAAATCATAGAAATAACAATAATTTCTATGACAATTGTTACAATATTTAATCTTTAAAGATGAAACAAATAAATTATTCATGTCATTTTCATACATAAATTCTTCAGACTATCACAAGACTACCTAAATTATTATTATGTTTTATTAATTTTTGCTCTTAGTTGGCTAAATGAAAGCGGACATCTTCAAAGTCAAATTAAAAATTGCCTTATTAATTTGACTTTCGTTCGGTAAGCAATTGTGTTAATTTGACTCAATGGATATACAATAATATGTCCTTTAATATTTATATTAAATATTCCTTTTATATATAAAATTTACGTACAGAATATAAGTGCACATTTAAATAAATACCACAATAGATATAAATTTTCTGCAACTACTATCATTATAATCTTTAACACAACATCAAGTTCTAGAAATAATTTAGTAACACCACGTCGAATATATATTATATGATCTTTTTAGATTTTATATTTATTTATCTAGGTACATGCATAGAGCACATACCCTAAGACTAGTATCTGTATCTATATCTATATATTATATTAAAAGCACGAAAATGCTTAACCAAATATCGTTTGCCTCTTTTATCCTTTGAAGATAGATTTTATATCGGATAAAACTATCATTTCATTATATTCCTAATATTTAGGACTTTGAAATTGACAAAAAATTTACCTATCAAATTGTCACGACCCCAATTTCCCTCCGTAGGATGTCATGATGGCACCTAGTCTCTACGATTAGGTAAGCCTAATATTTAATAATAACTTGACAGAATTAATTATCAAAATACTAAAACAAGTAAACTGATATAATCTCGTGAAACAGAATCTCAATAATACACTCCCCAAAACCGGTGGAACTGAGTCATAAGCTCTACAGAGTAAGCTAAAATATCTACTACATCACTGTGTGAATGAAAAATATAATAGGAGTAAAGGTAAAGGAAAGAGACTCTGAGACCTGCGTACGCCGAACGTGCATACCTTGAAGTTTCCGTAAGCAGCTAACAGTCGATCACTAACGTCCGACACGAGCAGACGTATCAGGATCTACACAAAAAGATGTGCAGAAGCGTAGTATGAGTACACCAAAACGGTACCCAGTAAGTATCAAGCCTAACCTCGGTAGAGTAGTGACGAGGCCAGGTTAAGACACCTACTAGGATATAAATAAACAGTATGAAAACATAAGAACGAATAATAATGGAAGGTAGAGAAATAACTGATACGATACAAGTTAATAACATGAACTAATAACGGAATTTTAAGCATGAAAATAACATAAAAGAAGCAATTAAAGAGAACCATAATGATCATATACGGAAAATAACTAATAGAACAAGGAAGAACAAAACAACAAAAAATATTCCCACCAAAACCCTTTGCAACATGAGATAAACAACAAGAATCACACCGCCCTAAGGCCCACAAGATCCTAGAATAAAATCACACCGCCCTAAGGCCCATAAGCCGATGTATTCCTCCTTAAGCACCCCAAAAGTACCATAACCGAGACACCTACTCTGAAGAGACTTTTTGTGAATCTAAATCTGTTAGCTTCACCTTCCTGATACTGAAATGTAGAATCCATAGTGATACAGAAATACTGCAAGTCCCGGCACCATGCAACGCAAATCTCAGATTTTAGCTATATACAAATTCAAAAAATCCTCAAATGCCACGTATGAATCTTAAACTCTTTAGAACCTCTTCGAGAATCATCCACTCATCTCAAATATCAGTTGCACCGCCCAAACGGGCCGTAAAACCTATGCTCAATTAGCACAACAACACCCTTAAGAAGTAATCCTGCCTCAACGCAACCAAACAAATCCTTAATCCATGCGCACTACATCCATCACGAATAACAACTCAAATCATTCTAATAGAAATTCCCTTACTCGAGTCATCCTCGATCTCAACCTCTGCAAGTCATAACTGATTCACAAGTATGCCTCAAATCGAACCTAATATATTATGTAACCATGCAACCAAATCGTCAATAGCAGACTCCCCCAATTGGCTCAAAGTCATAGATCAAAACACTTGATAACTCACAATGCCCATACTATATTACTGACATGATCCCGCAGTGATATCCAACTAAATACTTCATAAGCTCATGTAACACAAATCATATAATACATCAAATCATCTACTAAGCTCGCATTCATTCTCGTGACGGTCAGGTCAACTTTCTCAACTAATACAAACTCAATCGCAACACATATAACCCACTAGTATAAAGAAATTCTCCACACCACATCATAAGGATCACACATTCGAAGATTGCCCCGTAGGTGATAACCTACCCGCTTAGCTTCAAACTGACATCTCTCTATACCCTTTCACAACCACAACTACTAAGGAGGTAATGAAAATACAATTCGTTCCACAATTAAGCAACATGAAAGATCCTTCAATACACTCATAACTCGAGACTATACGTCAGATCAAGACATAAATTAATCACCCAATAGTCCTTTTTACATCTCAGTCAAACTCTTCTTGTCACATTCAATCCATCCGAACACATTCCAGAGTCACATCATTCTCATCATATAGTTATCCAACCACTCATCGAGCCATAAATTTCACTAATAGGGACACTACCGAACTTATAATTCCAAAAGCACGTGCTCAGAGAGCCGAAATCCCCATGCTCGAGCTATAGTCAAAACCCGCTCTTATGTCTATCATCAGCACACAGAAATCACATCTCGCACCTCATCCATTGAATCACAGGCCATCGATGCACAGTTGATACCGAGCGCTCACATGCACATACGAGTGTGTGGAAGGAACTCAAAGAGTTGCACTTCAAGCTGAATCAATGTCGCACGATAAGGAAAGAAAGATGGGAAGTTTATCCTAAATGCCCTGTAGCCTCTCGAAGATAGGTATGGATATCATCATACCAATCCGCAAGACTCTACTAGACACATGCTCATGACTCGTAGAACCTATGAACCTAGAGCTCTAATACCAACTTGTCACGACCCAGAATCTAACTAGTCGTGATGGCACCTAACCCAACCTGCTAGGTAAGCCAGTTAACAATAAACCAGTTCAAATGAGATTTATTAATAGAAGAAATGATAATACAACTGAACTATTATACAAATTATTCCCAAGGATTGGTAGTACAAATCATGAGCTTCTAAGATTTAGAATTTACAAAGCTGGTATGAAATAAAGTACATCATCTGTTTGAAATATACATGAACAGATTAATATTGTAAAGCTACCAAGATCAAGAGGCAGTTATGATCATAACGAAGGTACATCTTTAAATCTAGCTCCCGCCGTACACAGCAACATCAACATCCAATATCTGCACACAAGGTGCAGAAGTATAGTATGAGTACAACCGATCCCATATATTCAATAAGTAACAAACCTAACATTAGGTTGAAAGTAGTGACGAGCTGGAACAAAGGGTCAGAGTCCAACATCAACAGAAAGGAACTACTCATAACAATATAACTAAAGAGGTACAAGTAATAACTCAAAAATATAATGATCAACCCGTTCGTAGTTTCAGAAAAATAGTCATGCTTTTAAGGTATACCAGTAAAACCCAAATCTTTTACCGAAATCACCAAAATATGAGTAAGTTTGTAAAACTATAATTTTGTCCCCAAATATTTCAACAAGTAAATGTTTCATTATCATATGGCTATGAGGAAAGTACATCTCTATGATAATATATCAATGTGTACGAGAAGTCATGAATGACGTGATACCGTACATCATTAGGAAAATACATCTTTATGCCTGTATATCAGGTGTGCATGTTGAATGCAATGCAACACATTGATAAAACCATAAGAATACTCTCAGAGTATCAATTCACTCAGTCCTCCTAGTCACTCAGTCCTCCTAATCACTCGACACTCGCACTCGCACTCAGTAGGTACCTGCGCTCACGGTGGATGTGCAGACTCTGGAGGGGCAATTCCAGCCCAAGCGCTATAATAAGACAATTATGGCATGAATTAAATAAACATGCTGCGGCGTGTAGCCCGATCCCACAAATATCCTCACAATCAGGCCCTCGGCCTCACTGAGTCATCAATTTCTCCAATCTCTCAGGCTCACAATGTCATGAAAATCAGCCCAAAAATAATGATATGATGTATCAATAAATGGTAACAAAGATTGATATATGATATGTAAATGAATACGTATGACTGAGTATGTAGTTGCAATGTAAGCAAATAACTCAACAACAGAAATGACCTCAGTGGGTCCCAACAGGATAAGCATATAGCCTAGACATGTTTCTAACATGGATCACAACTCAATTACACTATCACGTAAAGATTTTATGGATATAAAATAAGATCAGGTAACTACACAGTACCACTGATTATAGCCGAGTCACAATTCACACGGTGCAGGCCCACACGCCCGTCACCTAGCATGTGAGGCACCTCATCACCAAACACATAACATGTATATTCAGAGGTTTATACCCTCAGCACCAAGTTTAGAAGTGTTACTTACCTCGAACAAGCCAAATCCAATACCGAGTAAGCTAAGCGATGCTCCAAAAATATCATCCCGTGCGTATCGACCTTTGAACTGCTCGAAACTAGCCAAAAGAAACTCAAGAACATCAAATCATGCCTAAAGAAATAAACCAAATGATAAATGTCGAATATTTAATCAAAACCACAAAGTCAACCAAAACGTCAAACTCGAGACCGTATCGGAACTCGATAAAACTAATAAAATACGACAACTCATTCAATTATGAGTCCAACCATACTAGTTTCATCCAAATCCAACTTCGAATCGATGTTCAAAACTCAAAAATCCACTCTATGAAACTTTGGACAAAACTCCCCAATTTTCTCTTTAAAATTCACAATCCAACTACCAAAAATGAAGATAGATTTAGGAAATAAAACCAAAACTGAGTAGAGATCACTTACCCCAATCCATATGGTGAAACTTGCCTCAAACATTGCCCAAATCAGAGCTCCCCAACTCAAAATATGATCAAATGAACAAACTCTCGATATTAAATATTTTTGTCCATCTGTTCTGCCTCGTTTTGTATGCCAAACAGTCCCTAAAAACACTTTTGATGCATCCAATGGATTCCTTGTAAAATTCCAGTCAAGTTAGACTTTTGAATCACTCCATTTGACCTTATAATGAAGGAGATATGTTAATTTCAATATTTGAAAATAATGCAGATTTTTAAATACGAATTCAGTGTCAATTTCATAATTAATCTGAAAAATCTGGCAACCCAATTCTTAATAAAATGACCATAAATGCCTCATACGATGTTGAAACTTGATGATTCCATTTGCTATAGTTTTAAAATTATGATACGAATCTAATGCTTCAATCAAAATAGAAATTAGAGCTCATTTGCTTAATGTGGTACCACTTATGCTTGAAGAAACGACGTCGAAACATCAAAAAACGAGCGCAACACAATCCAAACGTATTCGAAACTCACCTGAGCCTCTCGGGACCCCGTATGAACATACCAACAAGTCCCATAACATAACACGGTCTTACTTGATGCCTCAAATCACGCATAACAACCTCAAAATCACGAATCGCACCTCAAATCGATTTTAATGAACTTTGACTCTTTCAACTTTCAAAATTGGTGCCGAACCTTATCAAATCAACTCGAAATGAACTCAAATTTTGTACACAAGTCTCAAATGACATAACGAAGTTGTTCCAAATCACCCGAACCACAATTCGAGCCCGATATCATCAAAGTCAATTCCCGGCCAAACTTATGAAAATTCCAAACCTTCAAATTTTTAACTTTCGCCAAATAGTGTCGATACCTTCTAGAAATATCCAAATGCAAGTTCGGGCATACTCCCAAGTCCAAAATTACCATCCGGACCTAACGGAACTATCAAAACTCTGATCCGAGGTCAAGTACTAAAAAGTCAAACTTGGACAACTCTTCCAACTTAAAGCTTCCTAGTTGAGAATCATTCTTCCAAATCATTTCCGAATAACCTGGAAATCAAAACCGACGATTCACACAAGTCATAATACATCATACGATACTACTCAAGACTTCAAATAACTGAACGGAATGCAAATGCTCAAAACGACATGATGGGTCATTACACAACTCCATTTCGTATTTCCATTACCATGGTTCTACTTTACCAGCAGCTAGGTCTTGCTTCACTTCTTGGTTCTCTTATGCTAGTATTGATGATCCCAATGGAGGTAAATGAAGGTCCATTTTTCTCTTCATGTCTGATTAACAAAGGCGGACCTACCCTTTGGGTTGAGGGGTCACTGTCCCCGATAACTTCGCAAAAAGGTGTGAATATATGTATGTATATTTTAAATAACAGGTATATATTTTGATTGGCACCCTAGGATTCAAATCTTCGGCAGCTGCATTGGTCGATTTGAGGGGCACAACTTAACTTTTAGTGAGCTGCCCGGGTTTGATTCAGACTCTAGCATTTGCTCCAATATTTATTCGTCAGTGGTGCCCTGCTACTTTCAACTCATGGGTTATGGTCTGATATATTACTGGCAAATATGTGGCTTCATTATCTAATACGCAAAATGGCTTCATGGAGATCGTATTATAATATTTTTCCTACTATAATCTTGGCGATACACTTCTTGCTTCGTTTTGCAGCATTGAAGTAAAAATTTTCTTTCATTTACACATTGGTGAAATTTGATGAAAGGTCTAACTAAAATAAAGTTATGGTAACTGATATATTTCAAATATCGATGTTAAGCAACTGGTAACTGATAAGAAAAGAGTAACATGTACCTAGAAATGGTTTTAGCTACATGTGAACTTTAATGCTGAAGCGACTTTTCCAAAAGTTAAGGTGTGGAGAATATTAACCAATGAAATTGATCTTTGACAATCATGCCACACTACAGATTGCTTCAAATATCCATGTTAAGCAAAAGAATAGAGTATTTAGAAGTAGATTGTCACTTCGTTTTGACAAAAGATTGAATGCATTGCCACGATTCTCTCAACTCACATATTTAGTTAGCAGATATTCTTACAAAATCAATCCAAGGGTCCAGGATAGTTTCAGTGACTGGAAAATTTTCAGCGAGTTTCTGACAACCAGAACTTTTTGACAATTTTTCAATTATCAAAACGTCTCCAGCAGCTTTCCGGCAGGTTCTTCGACAAATAATTTGGCGACTATCGATTTCCATTGCTTCAAAACAAGCAAAATAAGTGGTTTTTCGGGGTGTCGCGTGCGATGCCAAGGCACAAGCCAAGAGTGATGTGCCAATAAAATGTCGCAAATAGAGGTTTTCGGGGTGTCACGTGCGATGCCAAGGCACAAGCCAAGAGTGATGTGCCAATACAATGTCCCAAATAGAGATTTTTCGGGGTATCGCGTGCAATGCCAAGGCACAAGCCAAGAGTGATGTGCCAATACAAACCATGTGGTTTTCATACTTTGAGTTTGAGGGAGCGACTTGGAATGTTAAGTGTTAGAATGTTAGAGTTGAAATATTAGAAAGTTGATATTGTCCCACCGGACAACTATCATATCTGTATCATGGTTGACACGTATAAATAGGTGCGTCTTGTATTCACCAAGTCATGAAGTAATTGACATTTCTCCTCTCACTTATTTTCTCACACTTGATATTTGATTCATTTGTTTTACGAACATGTTGAAAGTTCAATTGTGTCATTGCAACGACTGGAGGAATTGTTCTTAGCTGAAGAGAGAAACCTCTTATGTTAGACAGTATTTTTGTTTTGTATACATCGTATGTTGTTTGTCAAGTAAGATATATGAGATAGAAGAATACGTGTCAATGACCTGATTAATATGGAATACAAGGCCAACGTGTTTAAGTGTTTATGTGTGTCTATACTACACTGATGATACATTTATGTGTGTCTATAATACACTGATGATACATTTCCATTGAGGACACTAATATATACTTGCACACCTGAGCAACTTTAATTTTACTATCTCGCATGTCATATCCATCAATTTTACTACACTGATGATTCTGGTATGCCATAGCTCTTTTTCTTTTCATATTATGCATGTAAGTATTGTATTATTTTGCATTGTCTTAATATTATATGTATCACTATTAACTTGATATTGCTTACAGTCTCTGGAACGAGGATCCAGCTTGGGTGGGCCACTTATATGCTTTTCTGATTTTTGTTGGGATAGTAAGATTCAATCTTCATCATGTTAAATGCATATTATTTCATTTCTTTCATTTAATGGCACCGAGAAGGTGTCCAAGTTTATCATGAACATATAATAGGAAGGAAACGGAAATAAAATAAGAATAGGAAGTGATAAGTTATGTGTCTTTTTGTATTTTGATGATCTAACAAATTTCATGATAAGAATTAGATTGGGAACCTCTTACACATCCTCAGAGTGATCAAGAACAACAAGCCTCAAATCTAACACTAGTTCCAACAACTTGAGTCAAAGAAATGGCAGTGGGAACAGATGGACATCAATTCCCTTACTGACAGTACAAGTCAACTCTCTACAGCTGTAAAGTCGCTAGCACTGTTTCTCTGCACACGCAATAGTACAAATAGTGCAATAATCATTTTATGGAGTATGCCTTATACCGGATAATTGCATACATCATCCCAATGACATCACTTGTATATTACCAATATAAGGAAAGGGATAAACACACACTTGCACAACCCTAAATCATCAAGTTTCTCTCTCAAGTGTGCTTCCGACTTTTAGTGACTTCAAGGCTTCAAGAACAAAGCAACAACAGTACGAATGACCAAATTCCAGCACTGTGTTACCATATGTCCTTAGTATTGTTGTACCTTTGTTAGAGTGATCTACTCGTAATTCCTACTCAGCTTAGCTAGAACCATTCTATAGGAAACTATTTGTAAAACCATAAACCTTGTGTTTGTGTCTTGGCTAGAGTTAGTCAAAGTGTGAGCTTTGTAATAGAGTTATTACAAAGAGGCTTGTAATAGAGTTATTACAAGTAGGTGAGGGATTAAGAGGTTAATTCCTAGGTTACAATAGTTTGTAATCTAAAGTTTGCTCAGTTAGTGAAGTTGAAATCCTACAAGTGTAGGTCATGGTTTTTAATCCTGTGAGCTGGGAGTTTTCCACGTAAAACTCTGTTGTGTCATTTACTTATTGTTGTTTATCCGTGTTCTGTGGGAACTGATGAAGAACCAGGTTCTCTATACAATTTGGTGGACCTTTAGTTTCTATCAATTGGTATCGGAGCATGTTCTTTCTTTAAGGCTAACACATAGAAAGGATCCACATGGCTGATCCACCAAACTTTGAAGAAGGTCAATCTACCTATAGACCACCAAGATTCAATGGACAATACTACGGATGGTGGAAGACAAGGATCCATGATTTTATCATGGCTGAAGATGCAGAGCTCTGGGATGTCATCTGCGATGGACCCTTCGTTCCCATGAAGACCCTTGGCGAGCTAGCAGTGACAGTTCCAAAGACAAGGAAGGAGTACAACGATGTTGCCACAAAGCTATAGAGAAGAACTTCTGAGAAATAAATATCCTTGTCTGTGATATTGAAACAAACGAGTATAACAGAATTTCTGCTCATCAATCTGTCAAGGAGATCTGGGAGGCTCTCCTAACAGCACATGAAGGAACAACTCAAGTCAAGCAGTCAAAGATCAACATGCTTACCACTGAGTATGAACTCTTCAGGATGAAGGATGATGAGTCCATTCAGGACATGCACACTCGATTCATCTCCATCATCAATGAGCTTCACTCTGTAGGAGAGATCATTCAAAGGAACAAACTTGTCAGGAAAATATTTAGTGTATTACCTGGTTCTTGGGAAAGCAAAGTCAATGCCATCATAGAGGCACATGATCTGCAAAAGCTGACCATTGATGAACTCATCGGAAATCTGAAGACGTATGAAATGAAGAAAAAGAAGGATCATAAAAGAAGAGAACCCAAAAAGGAGAAGAACCTGGTCATCAAGGCCGACAACAAAGACTCAAGTGGTGAGGATGATGACATGGCTTATCTGACAAAAAAGATTTCAGAAAATGATTCGCATAAATGGAGGCATTCCAAAAAGGGGTTGCTCCAGCAGACCAAAAGGCTATGATTTGTTTCATAAATGTAGGAAGCTAGGTCATTTCATCAAAGACTGTCCTCTACACAAGAAAGACCAGTACAAGCACAACACAGCCAAAACAGCCAAAAGGAAACCAGTTCCTGACACGAGATTCAAGAGAAAAGATGTTGCTGACAATGTTATGAAACAAACTCTTACTGCATGGGGAGATTCCTTCGGTGAATCTGGGGAAGATGATGAACAAGGTGACACCTTTATGATGGTCATTTAAAGCAAAGTAGCTAGATATGACTCTATCTTTGCCCTGGTGGAAAAATCCGACAATGATGAAGACGATGATGACGATGAGCTAAGTTTTCTGGAGGTTCAAAGACATTTGAAGTCTTACTCTCAAAAGAAGATTATATCCTTGGCAAATGTTCTAATTGATACTTATCATAATCTCATCAATGATAAAAATATGTTAACTATAGAACTGGGAGAGGTAGAACATGAGAGAGATGATCTGGTAGTTGTAATGGTCGATTTAAAAGAAACTATTGAGGATTTAAAGAAAGAAAATGATGCTCTAACTGAGAAGATTGAAAACGTAGAGCATGAGAGAGATGACTTGTTGGTAGAAGTTGTGAATCTAAAAGAAACAATTGAGGAATTAAAAAGGGAAAACAGTTCTGGGAGCACCCAAAAGGGAAAGGAAGTTGCAAGTGAGGCACACCTTAAGCTTGAAAATGAGCTCAAAATGGTGAAATCTAGTCTGTGTGCTGAACTTGAAATAAACAGATAACTTTAGGAAGATCTAGACAGAGTAAAAAATGACCTAAAAAAATATCTAAAGTGGACCTTGTCCTCTCATGCAATCACTTCCATGTATAAAAACAATGGGGGAACAGGCAGGGAATCAGGTTCCAAAAGGAAAAGACTCCCTACAATCCACATAGCAAGTACGTTACTGTCCCTAATAACTGACTTTGCACTCACTATGTTAACATTAGGCACTTTAAAGAAACTTGTAAATCTAGATTTCAGTCCCAACAAAAAAACAAAGTTTTTGTTGAAAAAGTAACTACTGCTAAAGAACTCAGTCCCTTAAATAAAAAACGTGTGATGCCTGCTTAGACAAAAAGAAGTTTAATTCACCCTTTTCCTCACTACGAGGGACCCAAACTTGTTTGGATTCCTAAATCTAATCCTTGATTTCCTTGTGCAGGGAGCAATGAAAGGAAGCAACCAAAGATGGTATATGGATAGTGGCTGCTCTAAGCATATGACTGGAAGCACCGATGATTTTCTTTCACTCAAAGCCCTGCAAGGAGGGAGTGTGTCCTTTGGCAATGGCAAAAAGGGATACATTCTAGGAGTAAGAAGAGTTGGGGAGACACTCACTGCATCAATTGAGAATGTGTACTATGTGAATGGCTTGAAATATAGCCTACTGAGTGTCTCTCAAATTTGCGACAAAGGAAATAAAGTGGAATTCTTATTAAAGACTTGTACTGTCACCAATTTTGTAACTGGTGATGTGGTTCTGATGGAAAATGGAAAGGTTGACTTGATGAGTCAAGTCATGGAATCCAATGAAGAAGATGCAGCAGAATCTCTAGCTGATACGGAAGAACCTGGTTCCTCTATCACAACAATTGAAGCAGTGAACAAAGTTGTCGATGTCATGCAAGGAACTCCTAATGCTGAGCTGAGAAGTGGCACTCACTCCTCCATTGATTCCAATAATGGATCCCATTCAATGGAACCTAGGTATTCTCACAATGATATTCAGGTGTCCAACTGGAAGCACAAAAGTTCACATCCTCTCAAAAATGTGATCACTCCTCTTGATTTAGTAATTTAAACAAGATCAAAGACAAGAAGCTTACTTTCCTTCTTAGCTTTCATTTCTCAAATTGAGCCCAAAAATAATCAAGGAAGCATTGAAAGATGCTGATTGGATTACTGCTATACAAGAAGAACTCCATCAATTTGAGAGGAACAACGTATGGCACCTGGTTCCTCGACCCTCGGACAGAACTGTTATAGGAACCATGTGGGTGTTCAGAAATAAGCTTGATGAGTTTGGGAATACACTAAGGAACAAGGCCAGGTTATTAGTTCAAGGCTATAAAAAAGACGAAGGTATTGATTATGATGAGACTTTTGCCCAATTGCTCGAATGGAAGCCATCTGAATTCTCATTGCCTTTGCATCTCATATGGAATTCAAATTGTTCCAAATAGATGTCAAAAATGCATTTCTGAATGGGTATTTAAAGGAAGAAGTATTTGTCAAACAACCATCTGGTTTTGAGTGTCATGAGCATCCTGAACATGTATTCAAACTTGACAAGGCACTATATGGCTTGAAACAGGCCCCCCGTGCATGGTATGAAAGGTTGTCCAGGTTCCTTCTGGAAAGTGGTTTTACAAGAGGAAGAATTGAAAACACTCTATTTATAAAGAAATGAGGGAGGAACCTGCTCATTGTGCAAGTTTATGTTGACGGCATCATCTTTGGTGCAACAAATGATTCCTAGTGTGAGGAGTTTGCCAAGCTTATGGGAAGCGAGTTTGAAATGAGCATGATGGGGGAACTGAATTTCTTCCTAGGTTTGAAAGTTAAGCAAACCTCTAAGGGATCGATGATAAGTCAACAGAAGTACATTAAAGAGCATATGAAGAGATTTGAAATGGAAAGTTGAAAAACCATTAATACTCATATTGCCATTGCCACTTGTCTGGACATGGATGAACTTGGTTCTCTTGTGAACGAAACCATGTACAGAGGTATTATTGGTTCACTCTTGTATCTCACAACTGACAAATATCATTATATTGTATTCAGTGTGGGATTATGTGCTATATTCCAATCAAGTCCAAAGGAATCTCATCTGAAAGCTGCCAAGAGGATTCTAAGGTATCTTAAAGGAACACAGGACCTGGATCTCTACTATCCTTTAGGAGACGATTTTGACTTATGCTGATTATGCTGGTTGTCTGGTGGATAGAAAGAGAACATTTGGCATGACACATTTTCTCGGGTCATGTTTGATTTCATGGGGTACAAAGAAATAAAACTCTGTGGCTCTTTCAACTGCAGAAGCTGAATATGTGGTAGCCGCTTCTTGTTATGCTCAACTACTGTTCATCAAGCAACAAGTGGAAGATTTTGGTGTATTTTTTGATTGTGTGCCATTACTGTGTGATAACACTAGTGCTCTCAACATGGCAAAGAACCCAGTTCAGCATAAGAGAACAAGGCACATTGATGTGCGACATCATTTTCTCAGAGATAATATTAAAAAAGGTCTTAACTGCATGAAGCTCTGCAAAATAGAGGACCGAGTGGAAGATATCTTCACCAAAGCACTAAGTAGAGAGAACTTTGAAATGAATTGACTGGCATTGGGGCTTATAAAATCAAACTGAGTACAACGTCTCTCAATGATTGGCTATGAAAGAATGAATAGGTAAAACTCATGTCTATACTGTTATAGGTAAACACACATTGCAATTACAGAACAAACAAGAAGCTAATAACGTTGCATTTTGGTAAAAGGATGAGGCTCACATTTACAAAACTAAGTCAGGGAACCTGGTTCCCTTAACTTAGGTTAGTAGTTCATTTTTTACTTTCATGCACATTTAAACAGCTATTAAAGTGCCATATCATTAAATGTTTCCGTCTCTATCTCTCATCCATTTAAAACTCAAACGTCACACCCGTTACAAACTGACCCGTCTACCCAGTAAGTTATACCCATTTATAATCGGTCCCTCACCCCCTCTAAATAATCCCAAAAGACGTCTCTTTCCCAACTATCATCATCAAAGCCACAAAATTTCCCCTCTCTCTTAAAAAACAAACCCTCTCTATCTTGTGTCTCTAATTCCAGACTCCACTATGTATCAGAATCCAGAGATTTCAAACACTTCTAGTGTCATCCCTACAGTGTCTTCGTCTCACGAAGCATTGGAACGGGAGTCTAGGTCCCAACCGTTACCCAGTCAAAACCCCATACCAGACCAACAACCACCTCGTGTCTCTTCTCCAACCCCATCGAGTTATGGTTCTCACAGCAATCGTAATACTCAAACCCCTAAAAGATTTGTTGTTGCGACCTCTCCCTCTGCCTCGCCAAAATAAATGGCGGACGACAAAATAGTAGACGGAGAAAAGGGAGAAGAAGTCTCTAGTCAACAAATTGGGGAAATCTCTAAAGCCCAACAAGATGTTGTTGGCAGTGGTGAAATATCAGAAGTGCCCGCTCCAAGTTCTGATATGAATATTGCTACTCCGACAGGTAATATTCCTCCTGCATCTTCTGATTCTATTCTGGTGTAATTGAGAGAGAAGAAATAGATAATATGCTATTGATTGCTACTGAAGGAGGGTTGGTTGGAGGGTACGAGGGTGGTGATGTGACCACTGGGTCTCAAGGTGAAGGTGAAGGGCATATAGTTGAAGGTGGGGAACTGGTGCCTCTTGAAAACTTGGAACCAGTCAGTACTACTGGGGAAACAACAGAGGTACTTGATCCCTCTTCCCAAGAAGAGCACTCTGCTCCCACTTGGGATGAAACCCCATGCTCCTCAAAAGAGCCCCATGCCAGTATTGATCTCGCTCCTTCTCCTCACTTTGATGCAATGGACCCCTGTCTGAAGAGGAAAATGAAAATAGTGAGGAAGACTATGATAATGTGACTGTGGCAAGCTTCATTGCTTCTAGAAGTCGTAGGGTAGTTCCCAAAGAGCACATTCTTAAAATACCCACTACGAGGCTACAAAAGAAGGAAACTTTTGAGTCTGTTTTGAAGAAAAACAAAGATGAAAGAAGATGTGGTTGGTGAAAGGGTGAAAGCTAGTGAATGAGGAATATGTGCCTCTAGAAAATGTTGTTCATGTTGACGATGAAGGGGTGAATGAGGAACCTGCTTCCTTAATTCGTAAATCCTTTAAGAAACCTGTGACTCCAAAGCCCAAGAAAGGTTCATTTGTGAAAGCTGTAGAGGTTGATGAAGTGAAGAATGTTGAGGGAGAGAAGTTTGGTGAGCAATCTGGTGAGAAGTCTGAAAAGAAGGAGAAAAATATGAAAAACGTCTGTGAAGAGGAAAGCTAGTGACAAAGAGGAACCTGGTTCGTCCAAGAAGGCCAAAGTGAGTGTGTCAAAGGTTGAAAGCAGAGAAAACCTTAGGAAGAAGAGGGTGCTATGGGGAAGAACATTTGACGCTGACATTCTCGAGATGTCAGGGATGAAACAGCTAGTGGACATTTGCGAATTTCAGAAGTGGACTCATTTGTTTGCCAATCAGAGTCCCAAGGTTTCTAAGGAGGAGGTTCGTAGCTTCTACGCATATATATTTACAGTGGAAGATGATAACATTTGCTAGAAGGTCAATAAAGTAGATTTTGTGATGGACGAGATTGTTCTAGGGAGTATTTTGGGAGTACCTACTGAAGGGCTCTCATCTGTTGAAGGGACATATTCCCCTAACTTTAGAAGAGTCATTCTGAAGGATCAAGCTGTGCAGCAGGGGGAGCAGGTGCACAAGAAGGCCCTCCTTCCATGGTATCAACTTATGTTTGAAATGGTGAATAAGGTCTTGCTTCCACGCGTATAAAGGTGCTCAATCACTTCAAAAGCATACTTGTTCCTCATGGAAGCTCTGGATGCATACACCACCATCAATCTACCTGCTATTATGATTGAGCACATGAAGAAGGTGGCAGATTTCAAGGACAGAAACCATGGTTTACTTTACGGGTTCCTGCTCACTAAGGTGTTTGAATTATTCAAAGACCCTTTGGGAAGAGCATCAGTGGTAACTCGCAAGCAAACCTTCTCAAAGACAACCTTGGAGGAATGTGAGTGTATTGACAAGAAAGGGGGTGTTGGCAATAATTCCACTATTTCTCAATTGATTGATACTCAGAATGCTGCAAATGAGGAAATAAGGAGGTTGAAGGCGAGGCATACCATTCTTGAAGGGCAGCTTAGTCAGGCCAAGAAGGAACCTTGTTGTAGCAGTGTACAAAGCACAGAGGTTGCTCGCCTGACCAATGAAAATACAGACCTGAGGAAATAGGTCGAGAACCTGAAGGAGCGGCTGATGAACAAGCAACTGTCTAAAAATGCTCGAATGGACATCCTTCTCAGAACCCTTGCCTCCTCATCCCTTCCTCACCTTCTAGTGCCCCTAAACAGTTCCCTTCCCAATGTCCAGTTTTACTTATGTTTGTTCTACCTTAGTGTCTTTTGTTGTTCTTATGGCTTATACTTTAAGTTGTTTTTATGTGGATGTTTGTGTAACAATGGTTCTACTATCTCTGTTCTCTTCTCTTTCAAATTAATTAGCATCTCATATTTTGCTACGCATTTTATACTCTTGGGCTCTGTTTTTAGCCATGTTGTGTGCACACATATGGCAATTATCAAGCATCAAAATGGTTGTTGTGTATTCGGTAGAGACAAATATTCCAGGGTTGTGATCGATTCACCAATCCTATTGTGTTCTAGTTAACTCTCCCTTTCATAAAATTCACTCATCGTTGATAATTAATTGAATAATTACTCTCGTAGCCTTCTCCCGAAGTACTACTCGCCTATTCAAAATAGATTAACACCTATATTCCTATGAAATCAATCTATTAAGAACGCATTAAGATTTAATTAAGCACGATGACTAGGTATATTCCTATCCTAACCACAAATCCCTCCCCCCTAGAGTTAAGATAATTCTCTCTTCAATTCTTCTATAATCTAAACATGGCTTTTCCAAGCATAGAATAGATAGTAAATAGAACCTAACTGCAGGCCAGGCAATTAAGCAATTAATCACAGAATTAAAGAAACAACCATATATTGGTGAATTATAATTAAGGTTAAGTCAACGTTAAACAACAATATTCATGGCTAAATCACTACCCCAGAACTATGGGTTTTAGCCACTCATGTTAGTATCAACCAATTTCATAAGTGTTGGATAATTGAAAATACTAAGAAAGGATGAAGAAAAATGAGATATTCTCCAGATTGTTTCTCATTTGTATTCTCCCTTCAAAGTGGCTTCTCCCATCTCAAAATAGGCTTAGTCATGTTTTATATACCTTGGGTATGTCTAGGGCCGAAATAACCTTGTCTCGGGCAAAGTTGGAGAAATTCCTGTCACCACTGTCCAGGGCAGCGAGCGCTGGCTTGCTGCACATTCTATAAACGGTGCCACATGTGGCGTGGGGCGCTGCCTGTGGCGCTGGAATTCAATACTTCCCATTGTTCCTTCGTTTTGGCTCTAATCTCGCACATTTCTCCCCCTATTGTCTCCTTGATGATTCCTATACATAAAAACACCATGAATTAACACAAATCAATACATTTTACATCCGAAATCCATGAAACACGAGTACAACATGAGGCTATCTACATATAAATATATATACTTTAAGCTAAATATTAAAGATGCGAAGGAGTTAGTGCAAAAATATGATGACTATCCGAGGCACGCACCAATGATCCATTAGCCTAGGGAGCTACTACATTTAGTCTGGTCACCTTGGCCATTAATGAAATGGGGAATGGACATCGTCGGTCCCCTACCACGAGCACCCGGTATGGCTCAATTTATATTATTTATGACTGACTATGTTTCTAAATGGGTTGAAGCTCAGGTATTCAAGAGAGTCAGAGAAAAAGAAGTTATTGATTTTATTTGGGACCACATAATATGTCAGTTCGGGCTGTCGCCCGAGATCGTATGTGACAACATCATGGTAAGAAACATTTTTGAGGACCATAACATCAAAAGGATCTTATCAACACCCTATCACCCTAGTGGGAATGGGCAGGCAAAGGATACAAACAAAAACATACTCCAAAACCTTATGAAAAGGTTGACCGACGCCGAAGGAAAATGGAAGGAAATTTTTCCCGAAGTCCTGTGGGCATACCGTACGACCTCAAAGTCTAGTACCGAGGTCACCCCATTTTCGTTGGTCTACGGTACCGAAGCGCTAATACTAGTCGAGGTAGGAGAACCTAGTCTCAGGTTTCGATATGCGACCGAAGAGTCAAACAGTGAGGCCATGAGCACGAGCCTGGAACTATTAGATGAAATGCGCAAGGCCTCCCTCGTCTGGTTGGCCGGCCAGAAACAACGGATCGAAAGGTATTACAACTGGAGAGCCAACCTCCAACACTTCAATATCGGGGACTTGGTGTTGAGAAAGGTGACACTGAACACCCGGAACCCGAACGAAAGGAAGCTGGGATCGAATTTGTAAGGTCCATATCGAATTATCAAGACTACCGGCAAAGGTTCGTATAAACTCGAAGACGGAAACAGTGCACAACTACCGAACAACAGGAACATGACCCACTTAAAACGATACTACTGCTAAGGTACGACCTCATTCATTCTTTATATATATATATATATATATATATATATATATATATATATATATATATATGTATATATTGCGAATTGGACTAACACTTGCAGGCAAAGACCAAATGATGATGTAGTTATTAGGCCTCAAATCACGCGTTGCACATTTTTTCCCTGTAACCGGTGGATAGTGATAACTTAGAGTCGAAGATTGGTTTTGAATCAGAGTCGATGGTCACATCAATAGTATCTGAGCCCTCTCGAAGATCGACCTCGAATACTGGGGGCCATCACCCTCGGGTCGTGATTTTTTGCAAGGAAGAAAACTTTGTGCTCGCGTAGGTCACAACTGCCGCAATACGAGCTTTTATACAATCTTATACATTACACACAGAAATGAAAGAAGGTTTCTACCTTTCTAACAAACATATTTTGCTTCTTGAAAGTATCGAGCCTAAAGGCTATTCCTGCCCGAGAACTATCGAGCCCTAGGGCCACTCTTATCCGAGCCTAAAGGGCTACCCCCACTCAGGGACTATCGTCCCTGATAAACTCGGATGGCTCGTGTTATTGAAACCCGGAGGTACAAAGCCTATTAGGCAGTACCTAAACTTAAAAGGCTACGACCACCCTAAAAATGGTTCGCAGTCGTCCGAAGCCCGTTATTGAAACATAAGGCCTTCAAATAAAAATCCAAACCTATTCAAAGGTTACCCTCGGTAAATTTATAGTCTAAAAATATTTAAACAAGCATCTCGGGGAAAGCTTCCGGTCATTCTGATCCCCCATAAGTTTTAAGCAAAACTTGCAGCGAAGACAAGTCTTGTTCAAACCTCTGAAAAACTACTTATTACTATGTTTTATTCCATGCTAAGGCATTTGAAATCTTTGCAATTGTAAAAAGGATGCTAAAGTAATAAGCTTGAAAATTTCCAAAAGGGAAAAAACCTTATATATAGATTCAGAATATCTTTACAAAGGTCATTGAAAACGGCCTCAACAAAATAAATGTACAAAACGCAAAAACAAAGACAAAAATTCCTAAGTCACCTATGCTTGATCTTCACCAGAACCTACCTCATCACTAGAGCCGTTGGGATTTTCTCCATCTTCGGGTTCACCGGAGCCCTCAGAGCCTTCTTCACCCTCGGGTTTAGCCAGCTTCTCGGCCTCAACTTCGTGTGTTTTTGCCTCCTCGATCTTGGCCAATAGATCAAAACCTCAGGCATGTATATCTTCGAGGTTCTCCCTTCGAGATAAAAGCTTCATGTACTCAACAGTGACTTTCAGGCACACTTCAGCCCTATACTGGGCTACCATCTCTTCAGTATCAGCCCTAGTGATTTCCGACTCGAACTTCGTTATTCCGAGCTCCTTTCCAAGGGTATCTCGTTCAGCAATGGGCGAGCCCAGTTAAGCTTGAAGATCCTTATTTTGTCGAGCCCGAGCATCGGCTTTCTCTTTCGCCACTCGGAGTTGAACCTCCACCGATGCTAGTTGTGCCTGGGCGGTCTCCTTCTCTAAAGCTAACCGGTCCATTTTGCTCTACCAACCATTGGCTATGGTTTGGACCTCGTTCATTTAAGCTCGGAGTTGGTCGATTCGGTCGATCTTCTGCCGAACCTACGAGGTTTGGTCGTTAGTCACCATGGCTAAGTCTTCATTGCTAACTTCGAAAATCTTTACCTGTTCCACCAAGTCAGAATGCTCCTTTTGAGCTGCGTCCAACTCGGCCCGAAGATTCTTGTCGGCCCATTTGTGTTGCTCGCTAAGAAGCTTATACATGTCTCTTCCCTCAGCTAGCTCCCCGGCCTCAACCTCGAGCTGGTTAACCTCAGCTTGGTACCGAAGTAATCTTTCATGATGGAGTACCGAGGCCTGCAAAAAGATAAAAGAAAGAAGACGTGAGAGATATAAAGAACTAAGTTAGAGGATGAAAGATCGTAATGATGCCTTACCCAATTCAGTGCCTACTGTGCTTTGTTGAATAGGAACGACACGCCCACCCCGTTCATTTTTGCATGGTCTTCTTCGGTTCCGAGGCACCGGAGGTAACTCGATACTCCTACGGGACCAAAAAGAACCCAAGCATCCTCCGGGATGTTGATGATTATCGACCTCTTACGGTCGGGATCCGTACTCGGGGTGGGGAACTGGTTGATCAACTTTGAGATCGAATTCAGCCTGCCGATATCTGAAGACGGCTTCTTCTTTGGTACCTCCATCTCGCCCAACCCGATGAAGTCTTCCAAAATGGCCGAGTCCACACCCTCGAAAAAGGAACGAAGGGCATCATCCGCACCATGAGTCTCTTCGTTAGATCGCTCCTTCACCATTCAGGCCTTCTCGAGCATGGACTCGGTATAAGAAGGCGACCCTAAAATATCTATTACACCGGGCGCCTCCTTCGGGGCATGATCGGTTTCCTAGGAAGTCTCAGCCTCAGTCTCCTCATCGACCTCCCTAGTCTGAGACAGATCGGCCTCGTGGATCTCCTGTTCAACAGCTGCCCGCTCCTCGGGGGATGTCGGCCCATGAGCCATGAAAGAATCATCCTCCTCTGGCATATCTCTGAGCCGAAAAAGCAAGTCCGAGTAGGGTGCTCAAGAGATGGAGCTCTCCCTTGGCTTACGGGCCAACCTTCTCTTTGGTTTCTTCTTCTCTGAGCTCGAGAAGCCCGGAGCCTTCCTTATCTTCTTCTCTCCTGCTGCAGCCCCGAGTTGTCCCAAAGTGGAGGGATCAACGGGAAGATCCTCGTCCCCTACTGAAGGCCTAAGTTCAATGGTCTTAGGGTAACCTGCGAAAGGAAAAGTGAAGAAAAGAAGGTGAGTACGATACGAATGGGAGAGCCAGCAGTTACCTATTCGAGGAAGGGTCTTATCGTGAGAACGGGATTCCCAGCGACCCCTCGAGAGTTTGCGCCATGAGTTCTCGGAATAAGGCATATGTGAGAAAATGCCCTTGATCCACTCCTTGAGCCGAGGGATAGCGCTTGGGACTCAGGCAACAACTGCACCACCACAAGTAATAATGAGGGAAAAGGAGATAAACATATAATCAACATTTAAAGGAAAGTTGTACTTACGTGATGCATTCCACCTCCCGGTCTTTACCCGAACAAAGCGTCCCTGCTAGCCCTGATCACGGTCTTCATCGATACTCGAGAATGGGGCTTTGCTGGCCCAACGTGTGAGCTTTATTATCCCCTCTTAGAAGATTTGAGGACTGTATAGGCAGAGTAGGTGATCGATGGTGAACCGATGGGATTCAGTCTTGCTCATAAAATATCGGAGAAGGATCACGATCCTCCACAGCGACAGATGAATCTGACTAAGGCACACTTCGTACCTCTTACAAAAGTTCAGAATAACTGATCCCACCAGGCCCAATGTGAAGGGATAGGTGTAAATACTTAGATAACCCTCCAAATGGGTAGTAATGTCGTCCTCAGGCCCGGGGGCCACTATGTCCTTGCCCACCCAGTTACAGTCCTTACGGACCTCGGGAAGGACTTCTTCGGTGATCGAGCATATATATCTTGATGCCACCTCACCCCGACCCTGCACCGATGAGGGCTTTTCAACCTTGAAGTCGTAAGCAATCGAACAACCACCGGGGACGAACAGTTTTAAGGGAGTCTCGGGAGCCGGTTTGTCGGTAGCTGTATCAGGAGTGGACCTCTCGAGGACGACCATATCGGGAGTGATTTCCTCGATTACAGCAGTCAGTTGTGAAGAAGAAGAAGTGACTTGGTGCGGAACATATTTTGAAGTTTTAGCCATTGTTATTTGAAAAAAGCTTGAAAAATATGAAGAAAGGTTGAAAGATGAAAAGTCAAGTGCGCTGGTTTGAGTGAAAATTAGGTAAAAACTCAAAACTTATTGAGGAATCTTCAAGAACAAAGGTAAAAGTATGAGAATGAGAAGAAGGTTAGTGATATCCTGAAAATTGGAAAGTGAAAGCTTGGTCAAAAGTTAAAAAATAAACGAAGGAGGAAAGTATTATAGAGCTTTCGCGCCGTTTCGCATTCAGGGGTGACTTGCCTATGACTGATGCGTGTTTGTAGTCATCGCGACACGACTAATACGACATTTCAAATTCTTTGTCATCTCTGTCACTGCGTATTTAAGAAGGAATCGAAGTGCATGTGTCGTTTCTCGTCATTTTAGTAAACTTACTCTCAAAGAAACGAGGGGTCTATCTGTATAATGGTGAGACCGAGCTCGTGGGACACCTCGGTTCTCGATGAAGTAAACGGAGCAGAGACATGACCGTAAGAAACCAGAATTGGAGCAAAGAGTCCCTCGAGTCGGGGTCTGGCCAAAACACCTGCCCTCTGAGGAATCGAGGCCACGTCCCCCAGACCGATTCGAATCCCAGAACTTCAGAGACCATTACCAGATAATCGAGCATGACTAACAAAGGGTCGGTATATCCGTACCCGGCCGGATGTCACGGTGTGAATCTCAGCACGTATCGGCAAAATATCAGTGATTAGTAAAACAGAAGATTGTTACCTTTTATGGAATTGTACCTAAGGTAAAACTCCCCCACTATATAAAAGGAGTCTAACTATTCATTAGACAACTATTGTAACACGCATATCAAGGCAATATATTTTTATTTTATTTGTTATTCAAAGTTCTTGCTTTATTTCACTTGTTCTTCATTATTGCAAACCTGGGACCGAAGGCAGACCGTTTTATCAAGATCGCTCGCTTTACTGGTTTGGCAATTAATCACGCCCCTTACTTGTTTAATCTAACGTAATTTTTCATTTGTATTAAATTAATCTATGTATCCTTAAAACCACATATAAATTTAATTGTTATCCATTTTTTGATTGAAAACAAACATACAAATAAGGACTTTAACTGGTATGTGTCTGCAGAAAAAGTGAAAGGTAAACAGTTGATCTTTTGTCTGACCATAAATTATATTGTCAAACTAAGTATATTAAAATTTCTTTTTTCCTCTACTTGTTAGCCTTTTTGTACTCTACTTCATCAAAGATAAAAATTGTGTGGTTTTAAAGATGATAGACATTGTTACAGTTTTCATAGTCATATACATAGTGTGGCAATGTTAGAACTTTAAATGTGAGATCATAAAAAATAATAGTTTAAAAAAAAGGAAATTAGTTTCATCAAGATTTATCTGCAAATTAAAGTAATGGATTAGGTAAAAGCAAACATCTTAAGAAATAATCATGCAGCATGCGTGAACTGTACAAAATGATTAAAAACAAAAGAGAGACATAAAAACAGAAGAGAGACTAGATGAGAAAATCAAATTATAAGATTTACAACAACAACAAACCTAGTGAATTCCCATAAGTTAAGTTTGGGGAGGGCAGGATGTACGTAGCCATACCTCTATCTTGGAATGGCAGAGAGGTTGTGTCACGACCAAAAATTCACAATGGGCCGTGATGGCGCCCAACGTCACTGAACTTGCACTTTAATTACTCCTTCCTAGTCATGCTCAGCTTGAAACCTTTAGACTCAAGAGTCTGTCTCTAAACCTCCAGCCTTTCATTAACACTACTCTACGTCTCGTCAATTAGAACAACATCATCTGCAAATAACACACACCATGACACATCCCCTTGAATGTGTCGCGTCAATGCATCATATTTTATATTAATGAGAAAGAAGTTACCAGAGTTGTTCTCATCCTGAAACCAACATGCATTACATTCTGATAGTACTAAGCTTCACATAGTACTCCAAATGACTGGATCAAGTAAGACATACATTTTAGAAAGTGCATAGACAATTAGATTGATTAAACTTTCTAAATAAAGCTAATTGAATGCCCAGAGAATCAAGATTCTGAACCTTCCATTCATGAGCAAGAAGTAAACTAAGTGATCACCGTTACAAAACCAGATAATATAATTTAGTTCAAGGTATTTCCTCCTTCCTTATTGACTCCACTTTGCCATTCTAGGTCGGTATGGACCGAAAGAAATAGACGAGCATTCAAGAATATCAAGAGCTATTTAATCCTTCCTGATAGAAACAAAGGGTCCACCAAACTGTATAGAGAACCAGGTTCTCTGTCAGTTCCCACTGAACACACACAAACAACGATAAGTAAATGGAATAACAGTATTTTACGTGAAAAACTCCCAGCTCGCGGGATTAAAAATTACGACCTACACTTGTAGGATTTCAACTTCACTAACTGAGCAAACTTTAGATTACAAACTATTGTAATCTAGGAATTAACCTCTTAATCGCTCACCTACTTGTAATAACTCTATTACAAGCCTCTTTGTAATAACTCTATTACAAAGCAAACACTTTGACTAACTCTATCCAAGACATAAACACAAGGTTTATGGTTTTATAAATGGTTTCCTACAGAATGCTTCTAGCTAAGCTGAGTAAGAATTACAAGTAGATCACTCTAACAAAGGGAAAACAATACTAAGGACATATGTTAACACAATGCTGGAATCTGGTCCTTCGTTCTGTTGTTGCTTTGTTCTTGAAGTCACTCAAAGTCGGCAACACACTTGAGAGAGAAACTTGATGATTTAGGGTTGTGCAAGTATGTGTTTTTCCCTTGTTTCATGTTGGTAATATACAAGTGATGTCATTGGGATGATGTATACAATTATCTGGTACAAGGCATGCTCCATAAAGTGATTGTTGCACTGTTTGTACTATTGAGTGTGCAGAGAAACAGTGCAGCGACTATACAACTATGGAGAGTTTACTTGTAATGTCAGCAAGGGAACTGGTGTCCATCTGTTCCCTCTACCGTTTCTTTGACTCAAGTTGTTAGAACCAGTGCCAGACTTGAGGCTTGTTGTTCTTGATCACTCTGAGGATGTGTAACAGGTTCCCAATCTGGTTCTTATCATGAAGTTTCTTTTATCATCAAAATACAAAAAGGCACATAACTTATTAATTTTCCCTTTTTTGATGACGACAAACTTATAATTGAAGTTCCCCCTGAGAACCAGATCTCTATACAATTTTCCCTGCAAAACGACTTTATTCCCTCTGAGAACTTGTTCCCTCTCTCAATTAATCAATTTTCTTCCCCCTTTTAGCATCATAAAAAGATTACACATAAGTAAAGGCAAAAAAAAGTTTCGCAAAATTAACTCGTTACTAGTTATAATTATTGTTTAGTATAATCACACTTTTAAACTAAGATTGGCTCAACTGAATAACAATCTCGATGAATTTAGTGGGTAGTTAATATAAGTCTCTGTGGGTTTGACACTCGACTTATAATTTTATTACTTGTATGACTACGTATACTTGCGTGTGCGGTTGGGAGAAACAAATTTTTGGCGTCGTTGTCGGGGACTTGAATATTGACTACTTTCTAGTTTTTGCTTTAATTGTTTATTTCGTCAAGTCTAATGCTCTTATTGGTTGCTCTTCTATCAGGAACTTTGATTGACAGCGAAGGGTTAGAAGCCAGGATAGACTTCAAGTCTTTGACCCCGAACCTGAGAGAATATTTCACTGGAGGTTGAGGGAAGCAATGGATACAAATAATCTTCAAGCACTCGTTCAATTTTCTGTGAACATGGAAGAGGAGCAACATATGGTTGTTCCGGAGGTGGTGATGCCCATCATCGCTAATGTCATCTCCATAATTGTGAAGCCCAGAATCACTGGGCACTTTGAGCTGAAACAGAGCATGATCCAGCTACAACATGCGAATGGGCAGTTTATGGGTCTTCCACACGAGGATCCATAACAGCATATCCTGAACTCCTTGGAGATTAGTGATACTTATATCACTAACAGAGTCACTCCAGGCTATGTGAGGCTCACATTGTTCCCGTTCTCTATGTTGGGCAAAACAAAGCAATGGCTGAAGGAAGAACCAGCTAATTCTATTACATCATGGAATGATCTGGAAAGGAAATTTTTGGCAAGGTTCTTCCCTTCAGGCTAATCAGCAAAGATCAGAAGTGAGATAGTCGCCTTCAAACAGAAATCGAGGGAGTCTTTATACTCAACTTGGGAGAGGTTCAAGGGGCTACTCAGAGGTTGTCCTCATCACAATCAGACAAACAAAGTGTTAGCTCACACTTTCATATAAGGGCTACATCCTGAGACAAAGATTGTGGTAGATGTTGCAGCTGGAGGTCAAGTGTTGGAGAAAATCTTTGATGAGATATATCCGTTATTGAACAAATTCTCCAAATGCAATCTTGATTGGCAAGGAGAGATGGGCAGACACACAGTGCAAAAATCTGCAGGGGTTCTCGAGTTAGAATGCCATCTCTGCATTATCAGCGAAGATTTCCACATTGACCAACTGAGTCAATCAGATGACCTTGGTTATTAACAAGCAACAAGCCCAGCCAGTGCAACAGGTTCAATTATTTTGTGAAGTATGTGGAGAGGGTCACACGAGCGACTTATACCCAGTTAATCCAGAGTCTGTCTATTTTGTGGGTAATATAAATAGGGGCCAGACAAACCGGTATGGGAGAACTTGCAATACTAACTTGAGGAACCACCCAAACCTCTCTTGTGGTGGAAACCAAGGTGCTCATAATCAATACAGGCCACAAGCACCTTAACAACAATGTAGACCACCTCAGCCTGAACAATATGCAAACTCGACGAGTCACCTTGAGGAGATGATGAAGAAATTTATGGCTGGCCAGCAGGCCCAAGAAGAAGAGATGATGAAGAAATTAATGGCTGACCAGCAGGCCCAAGCAGCAGCGATGCGATATTTGGAGCGACAAATGGGACACCTTGCCAGTGCCCAAATTACTCGACCAGTTACAGCTCTTCCAAGTGACACTGAGGCTAATCCTAAGGCATCTATTAATGTTGTATCATTGAGGAATGGGAGACAGTTAGAAGGAGTCCATTCAAAAAAGAGAAAACAAGTGACCTTTAATGAGAAGCCGACCACTATAAAGGCAGAATCAGAAAAATCAAAGAAGTCAGAGAAGCCAACTGAAGAGGCGGTGGCTAAGCAACCCCACCATTAGTTGTGAGGCCACCACCTCCGCTCCCTTAACGATTCCAGAAAGTGAAGGATAATGTTGCTTTTAAAAAGTTTCCTGATATTTTGAAGCAAGTGCAAATGAATATTCCACTGGTAGACATCCTACAAGAAGTGTCCAAATATGCTAAATACATCAAGGACATAGTGGAAAATAAAAGGAGGTTGACCGAGTTCGAGACTGTGGCACTCACTGAGGAATGTAGCTTAAGAATTCAAAGCAAGCTACCTTAGAAATTGAAGGATCCGGGTAGTTTCACTATCCAAATCTCAATTGGTCAGCATGCAGTTTGGTGAGTGTTGTGTAATCTTGGAGCGAGCATCAATTTGATGTCGTTATCTGTGTTCAAACAGTTGGGGTTGGGTGAGCCGCGCCCAACAACAGTAATTTTGTAGCTGGCTGATCACTCTCTTGCTCATCCTGAAGGAGTGATTAAAGATGTGTTAGTTCAAGTGGATTCTTTCATATTCCCTCCTGATTTTATAATCTTGGACTACGAGCCTGATCAGGAAGTCTTATTTATTTTAGGGTGTCCAATCTTGGCCACGGGCTGAGCTATTATTGATGTATGTGAAGGAAATATGATAATGAGAGTAGGTGATCGAGTGGAGGTATTCAATGTGTATAAAGCACTCAGATTGCCAGACCACTATGAAGAGTTATCCATGATTTCTATGGTGGAAAGCGAGGCTGCGTCATTGATGCCTTATATGAGCCTCATAGATCCTCTTGAATGAGCTTTGATTGGGGATGAAGAAGATAGTGAAGATGCGATGATAGGAGAAATTAAGCAAGTACTTAACATGTCTTGCAGTTCTGTCCATGGGTTTGGGAGATTTGAGGAGTTGGACAGGCTGTCACTCTGACCCCTCCTAAGACATCTATTGAAGAAACTCCAAAGCTAGAACTTAAGCCCCTTCCAGCACATCTGCGCTATGCTTATTTGGAGAACTCTAAGACATTTCCAGTGATTATCTCATCCATCTTGACTAATGTACAAGAAGAAAAATTGCTCAGAGTACTTCGCGAGCATAAAACAACTATAGAGTGCATAATTGCTGACATCAAGGGAATCAGTCCATCATTTTGCATGCATAGAATCTTTATGGAAGATAGACACCGCCCCAGTGTTTAGCAACAAAGGAGATTAAATCCCATTACGAAAGAGATCGTGAAGAAGGAAGTAACTATGTGGCTTGATGCAGGTATCATCTTTCCAATCTCTGACAACAAGTGGGTAAGCCCAGTGCAACGTGTGCATTTGGGAGGAACAAGTTTTTGGCATTGTTGTCGTGGATGACTGTGGTAGAAAATGAGAAAAATGAGCTAATTCCTACTCGCACTGTGATAGGGTGGAGAGTTTGTATTGATTACAGAAGGCTCAACAAAGCAACCCGTAAGGACCACTTCCCACTTCCATTCATTGACCAAATGTTAGACAGATTGGCGAGGTATGAATATTATTGCTTCCTTGATAGTTATTCGGAGTACAACCAGATTGTCATATGCCTAGAGGATCAGGAGAAGACCACTTTTACTTGTCCTTATGGCACTTTTTCCTTCAAGCGAATGTCGTTTGGTCTTTGTAATGCGCCAACCACTTTCCAGAGGTGCATGATGGCTATTTTTACCGATATGGTGGAAATATTTGTGGAAGTCTTTATGGATTATTTTTAAGTCTTTGGGTCTTCAATGTTTGAAGAATTTGAGCAAGGTGTTGGCCCATTGTGAAGAAACAAATCTAGTGTTGAATTGGGAAAAGTTTCATTTTATGGTGCAAGAAGGCATCGTGTTGGGTCACAGAGTGTCAAGGAGCGGCATTGAAGTTGATAAGGCGAAAGTGGAGGCGGTTGAAAAATTACCTCCACCCATTTCTGTGAAAGGTGTCCGGAGTTTCTTAGGACACGGGGGATTCTATCGATGCTTTATTAAGGATTTTTCAAAAATTGCTACTCCTTTGTGCAGGTTGCATGAAAAGGATGTAACTTTCAATTTTGATGACGCCTGCCTGAAGGCATTTGAAGAACTCAAAAAGCAGTTGGTGGCTGCCCCAATTATTGCGGCACCGGATTGGTCCTTACCATTTGAACTTATGTGTGATGCAAGTGACCATGCTATTGGGGCAGTGCTAGGCTTGAGGAAGGACAAGATGTTTTATTCCATCTACTATGCAAGTAAGATTCTTGATAATGCACAACTGAATTACACCACCACTGAAAAGGAGTTGTTGGCCATTTGTGTGGGCCTTTGAGAAATTTTGGGCATACATGGTCGGAATAAAAGTCATAGTCCATACCGATCATGCAGCAATCAGGTATCTATTTACAATAAAGGAATCCAAGGCTAGATTGATGCGTTGAGTTTTGTTGTTGCAGGCATTTGATGTAGAAATACGAGATCGAAAGGGCACAGAGAACCAAGTAGCTGACCATCTATCAAGGCTGGATAATCATGACCACATGGAGGAGGGTGGACAAATTAAAGAGGCATCTCCCGTTGAGAAAATTTTTGCTATCACCCAAGACCCTCCCCCATGGTATGCGGACTATGTGAATTATCTTGTGAGTGGGGTACTTCCTCCTAAAATTGAATCTGAAGCTAGAAAGAGGTTCCTACATGATGTGAACTTCTAATACTAGGATGATCCATACTTCTACAAGCAGTGTGCTGATCACTTGATGAGGAGATGCATTCCAGAAAAGAAGGTGGAATTAGTGTTGTATGATTGTCATGCATCACGTTATGGGGGGCCATCATGGAGGCGATAGGACAGTTGCAAATGTATTACAATATGGATTCTTTTGGCCAACTTTATTCTAGGATGCCCATGCATTTGTTAAGAAGTGTGAGCAGTGTCAAAGAACAGGAACAATCACAAAGAGGCATGAGATGCCTTTGAAAAACATCCTGGAGGTCGAGCTTTTTGATGTGTGGGGGATAGATTTAATGGGACCATTCCCATTGTCCAGAGAAAATAAATACATTTTGCTAGCAGTTGACTACGTGTTAAAATGGGTAGAGGCGGTCTCCTTGCCAACAAATGATGCCATGGTGGTAGCTGCGTTTGTGAAGAAGAACATATTCTCAAGGCTTGGGACTCCAAGAGCCTTGATTAGTGATGAAGGACACATTTTTGCAATCAGTTGTTGAATAAACTTCTAGCTAAATATGGAGTCTGCCATAGAGTTGCCACGACATATCATCCGCATACAAGTGGACAAGTTGAGGTGTCTAACAGAGAAATAAATCAAATATTAGAGAAGACGGTGAGTGTGAATAGGAAAGATTGGGCTGCAAAGTTAGATGATGCCTTGTGGGCATATAGAACTTCATACAAAATACCAATTGGGGTGTTGCCGTATAAGCTTGTCTATAGGAAGTCATGTCACTTGCATGTTGAACTTAAACACAAGGCATACTAGGACATTAAAAAGTTGAATATGGACTTTGAAGTTGCGGGCAAGAAGAGACTCTTGCAGTTGAATGAGTTAGAGGAGTTCAGGCTGCACTCTTATAAAAATACTAAGCTTTACAAAGAGAAAATGAAAAGATGGCATAACAAACGTATCAAGCCACGTCACTTTGAACAAGCCCAACAGTTATTATTGTTCAATTCTACGTTCAAGCTATTTCCTTGGAAGTTAAAATAAAGATGGTCAGGTCCATTTGAGGTGGTGAGAATCACTCCTTATGGTGCAATTGAGATGCGTGCTTGACATGGTGAAATGAAATTTTTAGTGAATGGACACATAGTCAAGCACTATTAGGGAGGAATCATTGATCGTGAGAAGACCAAAGTAGTACTCGTTGATGAGTAAGTGAGGCCCTGCGTTGTGCCGCGACGTTAAATTAGGCGCTTGTTGGGAGGCAATCCAATTTTTATTGCTTTCATAGCTTAGCTTTTTAATATATTTTAGTTAGAGTAGACTAAAGTTTGCATTTTCTTTGTAAACATAGAATTTATAGGTAGAATGGTGTGGGGCAGGTAAATTGGATATATAAAGGTCTCGGGGGATTGGGATGTTATAAAAAAAAAGAAAATTTGTGAATCAGCACCCAAGCCAGCGCTCCATGCTTCCTGGGGAGCCCGTTACAGAATGTCGAAGCCCCTCAGTGCCACGCCTAGCGTGGGGCGCTGGTCTGGAGGATACAGGTGAGTTTAAATTTTTTTATTTTATTTTTTTGTTTTTTTTTGGTTATCAAATTAATACCCATACCCATAGAACCCGACCCTTATACCTATCTATAATAACATTATAACCCACCTTATAACCCATACCCACTCACAACACAAATTAAAACATAACTCAAACACCCCCTCCCAAAACACTCGTTTATCTATCTCTATCTCTCTCACGCTCTCTTCTGCCGCGACTCTTCTTCCCCCTCTCTCTCAAATTTCTCAAGCTTCTTTCTTGGTGTCATCCTAAATCCCAAAGGTATGTTCTATTCTTCTTCTTCTTGTTGTTCTTTTATTTGGTAGATGATAATAAACATCCCCCCTCCCAATTGCCCTAATCCCCAAAATTTTCCCCTAAGTTGCTTCTTAAGACTTATTCTATGGTGGGTGGCTCGAATGTGGGATGAAATTGGTTTGTGGTTGTCTTGTATACGGAGTAGTAAACTAGAATTCCCACCACTTTGTTGAAATTTGGGAGGGCCACCATGTTCCACCATTGTTACACTAAGTTGCACACACTTTATGCCCACAAGGTGTTGCTAAAATGTTTGAATGCGTATTTTGTGTACCGGTGAAGTCTGAGTAACCGAGTGTAGTTGTATGTGATATCGGGCTAAGGGTGGGGTGTTAGGGAATGATTCTACATACTTGGTAGCTTGGTTTCAATGTACACATGTCGCCCACACCATGTATCTTATATTATGTATGTTGTAGCGCTTTGTAGGATTAGCTAATTTAGTGTGGTAGTTGTAAAACAAATTAAGTACCATATGCCACTTGCTTGTATTGAGGTTAATTCACTTCGCCATGATCAATCACTTATTTGTGTGGCATAGTTAATGCCTTTTAGCTATTGTGTGGCATGGGGAAGTCTTGAGTACCTATTGCCTTGTGGTGAAACACTTGTGCGTTTTTAACCACGGTTGTGAGTATACTACATTGAGCCTTCGGTTTTAAGTGTGGGGTCATTGTTTGACTCGCACGATAACCTTAGGTGAATTTTTTTTATTCTTTCTCACATTCATGCTTATTCGTGTTGTAGGTTGCTGTGGCTCATGATAATGCAAACAAAGGCAAGGGAATAGGAAAGTCCTCCACCACTGCCCCCGCGCCCAAAGAACGCAAGCAATGAGAAGGATCATCGAGGCAAGCTAAAGGGAAACAAGTTGTCGAGGGATCACAGCATGCACCATTGCAACTGAGGCCTCATTTGAAAATAGTCAATGATGTTGCTATCGCATGGCATAAGTACTTCGTGCCATATGGGCGGTACGTCTCCTAGATGGGGATTAATGTGAAATCTTTAGAAAAGAACTTCCCGGATGTGCTTGGCCGGTTGCGAGAATTACACATGGACAAACTCATAGAATACCCCGGCCATGCGAATTTGACCATGGTGAGGGAACTGTACGCCAACTAGAATGCAAACTTGTTCAGGTCACATGTCCGTGGAATAGACGTGCCAATGAATAGGCGGGCCTTATGTGAATTTTTAGGGGTTAAGAACTCCGACCCAAGGAGGCTAAAGAAATTTGTCAAAAGCCCAAGCTACACGGTGATACGTCACACTCTTTGTGGCATCTATTCAAATTCCAAGTAGACTAGAAAGCATGGTGATATACATCTTTAGATGGTTCGCTCTGATTTCAACAAGATAGGCAAAGTGTGGCAGAATTTCGTGCAGGCTCGACTCATGCCAGTTAAACACAACGGTGAATGCACTCGAGCTCGAGTGTGTGTGATATTCTTTTTGATGATTCGGAGACCCATTAATGTGGGTGAGATCATGCTGGGGGAGATGGTCTACACACAATTTGGGCAACATATTACGAGGTTTTTCTTTGGCAACTTGCTAACGCAGTATATGCTCTCCTGGGAGGTGCTGAAATACCCCGGGTATGACGAGGTAGTGGAGACTCCTAAGGGGCTGTTGGACATCACATCCTTGTTGGAGACTACATCTAAGATCACTCAGGCGGCACGAAACAAAAGAGATGAGAACTTCAACATGTATCTTTATAACTCCTTAAATGTACTCATGAGCAGGATGGGTGTATCAGAGGAGGAGCGTATGCATTTAAGCAATGATTTGTTTAGTTCATCCAAAGAGATGTTGGGGATTGTACCTGGCATCCCCGTTTACTCGTCGGAGGAGGCAAATACTTACAAAGTCTCCGAGACGGAGGATGAGATTGGTGATGATGTCACGGAGCCCATGGCTTTGGTTCCTCTGGGACCTGATGATGATGCGCCCGGAGCTGCGGATGGCGGGCATGCTGAAGAGGAGGACTCCGACTAGCAGGAAATTTTCTTTTCACCCCACTATGTTTTACGTTTTTAGATGCATCGGGGACTATGCATATGCTAAGTGTGGGGTGGGAGAACTATTTCTTGTGATGTACATTGTATAACTTGTATCAATTTATTTATTTTTATTAGTTTTTACTTAGTCTAGTTTGTTTTAGAAAAAAAACAAGAAAAAAAATATAAAAAAAGAAAAAAATTAGAAAAAGTTGGACTTTTCCCGGCGATGGATCTGTTGGATAATTTTCTTGAGGGATAAATTCCGATTAGAAACACCAAAAAGATTTGTTTTTTAGGATAGTTAAGTGGTATCCCTTGGTTTTCTTTGGGCGTCTGTTCTTTTCCAAGGGTGTAGCTCGAACCGGGTACTTTATTTTTTTTTGGAGTAGGTTAAGAAGAAATTGAGTTGCTCTGAGATACCTAGTGACATGTTTGGTGTTGGCACATTAGGCTATGACATGCATTCTCTCTTCCCATATATTTGATTTGAATTGTGATGCCTGAGTAAAATAAATAGCCTACTATGTGATGCCTTTTCTCAGTTGTTTGAATTGTATGCCACATAGTGCAATAGTGCTTACAATTTCTCGATTATGTGTGCTTGCTTGAATTGAGAGTTGAACAGAACCATCTTGATTGAGTCATGTGCAATGTGTGTATGAGGAATTATGATACTCTGTGCTGTCCTGTGTAGTCTAGAACTTGCCCCGTGTGTTAATCGAAGCGAAATTGTTAAGTTGTGCTAATCTAGGAGAAGACGTAGGCATTTATTGCTTTATCATAGATATGCTTGTCACTTGAAGATAAAATTTTCCGTTGCTAGACCCTTTGAGTCTATGGAGCTTTTCTTTGGCACCCACATTACAAGTCGCACCCCTATTTTGTTCTTAATTTGAGATTGTTGAACATTTACCTCCTAAGGCACTTAGTTTCTAAAAGAAGTAAGGTGAGATATTGGAGAGTAGCTTTTGAGTGGAACCATAGAAGGGACCTTTGGTGCACTAAAGTTGAAAAAAGGTTACTAGCCGATGAACCTTAATGTATGGAGTGTGTGTGGAAAAAAAAAAGAAACAAAAAGAGAAAAAGAAAAAATTGCAAGAAACAAAATGATAGTCAAATAATGTAATAAAACACACACCTCCTAATCTTACTAATTTGTGCTAGTGGTAGTATAGAAGTGCTTAATGAAAAAAGGGGCTATGTTGTATATGGTTTGTGGCGAGTGAATTGGTTGAGAAGAATATGTGTTTGATTTGTGAGTGTAGTATATTAAAGTTCTTAGGAGGGTTAGTCACTATTCCTAAATGTATCTTACCCATCCCTTAGCCTACATTACAATCTTAAATTCCTAATTGATCCTAGATTTTGCTAGCTTAAATTAGTAGAGATGTACACTACGGGCAAGCTTATGGTACGACCACGGGATGCACATGAATTCTTTGTGAGAGTGGTCCCTTTGGGCAGGATTAGACTGCAATGGTCAAGGCCACTTGGTATCTTTGATGCGTCCGATGGCGGATACGATGCTGGTAGCATCGACACTGAAGTTGTACTCCGATAATCTCGGTGCCTCCCTGGCCCCGAGTGGCCTATCGAAACCATTCTTTCTCAAGAGTCCCCGACTATTGTGGCCTCGATTGTTCCTTTTTTCACTCCTTGCAGGATTATGTCCAGACCCACTACTCCTTCGATCTCCGTTATAAGGTTGATATCGATCTCTATTCGATCTTGGTTCATGATCTATGGTTCTTTTGGATCTATCACTAGTTCTGACGGGATACACGGGCCTGGAAGTGGTCCCGAGCTGATCATCTTCGACTCTAATTTTTGATTGGTACATGTTATGGACGTCATCCCAAGTTACCGCCGGGTATTCTACCAAGTTTTGTTTCACTTGTTGCAAATCCAATGAGCTTTGGGGGTTAGGCCCTTGGGTAAATGCCAGAACGGCCCAATCGCACGTGACCGGAGGCAGATCTATCCGTTTTATTTGAAACCTCGACACGAACTCCCTGAGCATCTCGTTATCCCTTTGCTTTACTTTGGAAATTTCTAACTTCCGGGTATCAACCTTGATGGCCCCAGCGTGTGCCTTTACAAAGGCATCTGCAAGCATAGCAAACGAATCAATAGAATTAAGGGGTAAGTTATAATACCATATCATAGCTCCTTTTGACAAGGTCTCTCAGAATCTTTTCAGCAGAATGTATTCGATTTCGTCATCTTCTAAGTCGTTCCCCTTGATGGCACATGTGTAGGAGGTCACATGTTCGTTTGGATCAGTTGTTCCGTTGTACTTCAGAATTTTGGCCATACAGAACTTCTTCAGGATTGGTTTCGGGGATGCGCTCACAGGGAAAGGCTTTTGAACAAATTTCTTGGAATCCAGGCCTTTCAAAATCAGAGGTGCTCCTGGGATCGGATCAACCCTAGAGTTATAGGTCTCTACTTATTTGTCATTGGCTTCGATCTTATTTTCCTCCGATTCCACCCGCTTAGTCAGTTCTTTGAGTATCTTTATTATTTTGGGGCTAGCCCCGGCTTCATCTTCACCAGGTCTTTTCGAGGTTCGATCATTTCTTCGGGTGTTCTCCCGGGATGGTTCGGGCTCGATTCTTCTGAGAGCGTGGCTTTGCTTCTGTAACTGGGCTATTGCCACCTGTTGAGCTTGTATTATTTCAAAAATCACCCGCTAATTGATCTCATCGCTTTCACCATCGTGCGTAGCCCGGGCTACCGACCCGGTTCCCCTGCGACCGCTGTTTTCTGGATCGGTGGGAAACTTAACATCGATGGCCACATGGGAGTTGGCATCGATGGGGTCTGCGACCTTGTATGTGTTGGGGCCAATAGGGGGAACCCCGTTGGTGGGCACTACATTGTTGTTTTTGCCATGGTGGCCAAACTTAGCATCAACGTTAAAGTGAGTAGATTGAGAGTTTGAAATTCTTAAATTTATCTGAAATTGAAATCTCAAGGAACAAGAGTAAAGCAAAGTGCGTTATGGAAATTTGTACCAAATTGCCACTATTATCCTTAGGCCCGCAGTGGGCGCCAAACTCTTTTTCCTCAAAAATGGATAACAATTAAATTTATATGTGGTTTTAAGGATTCGCGGATTAATTCAATACAAATGATAAATTACATAAGATTAAACAAGTAAGGGGCGTGATTAATTGTCAAATTAGTAAAGAGAGAGGTCTGGGATTCAGTAACAGCTTGGTGAAACTGCCTGCCTTCTAATGAAGAACTAGTGAAATAAACAAGAATTTTGAATAACAGAGAATATAAGAATGTATTGCCTTGATATGCGTGTTGCAATAATATTCTAATGAATAGTTAGACTCCCTTTAAATAGTGGGGGAGGTTTATCCTAAGTACAATTCCATAAAAGGTAAACATCTTCCGTTTTACTAATCACTGATTTTCTGTCGAATCGTGCTGAGATTCATGTTGTGACATGCTCGATTATCTGGTAATGTTCTTCGAAGTTTTGGGATTCGAATCGATCCTGGGGGACGTGGCTCCGATTCCTCCGAGGGCAGGTTTTTTGGCCGGACCCCGACTCGAGGGACTCTTTGCTCTGATTCCGGTTTCTTACGGCCACATCTCTGCTTTGTTTACTTCATCAAGAACCGAGGTGCCCCACGGGCTCAGTCTCACCTGTATACACTGTTATTCTTTATTTTTATATGGTGAATGAATTTCCGACAATTGTTGGAGCTGTTTCTTACTAGAATAAATTTCCTATGACATATTAAGCTCTATATCTTAATTATGGAGAGGTTGGCATTATAATCTATTTCAAATATTATCGAAAGTGGTTTGCACAATATTAATTCTTTTTGCATTTAGGTGGCTGCCATATTCCGCAAATCCTTAAGGCTAACTGATGATACTCAATTTTGCCCTCATGATTGCCACTTAGTCAGTATTTTTATAATGTAATTTTTTTACATATTTTTTATAATATTTGTAAAATATTTTCCTGCACTACTATCCCATAATATGTTTTAAATTTCACTCGTTATACCTTTATCAAATTACTATCATGGAAGTTTAGCATAAATAATTTTATTCCAATTTTATAAGCTTTTTAAATTGATTTTAGCATTTTAATTAGTAAGTATTTATTTATTATTTCTTTAAAACTATTTTTGAGTGATTAATTGTCCAAATTAATCATCTATATATTATGCATATTTTATAGTATATTACGTAGTATTTATACAATTATATTTGCATTTTTACACTACACATTATTTGCAATAATAGCCTATATTTTATAAATAATTATATTTATTGCACTATTTAGGTCAAAATAGCATTTTTATATTTCACAATCCTCGGTCATTATTTTTTAAGTATTAAATTGCATAAATAGAATTTTTATATATCCATTAGCTATTTTATTAATTTTATTCCTTTAAATTTTTGCATGCTTTAATTCCAACCCAAAAACACGCCAAAATTCGGACCCAAATGGTCCTAACACTAGGCCCAAAACCAAACGATCCCTTATCAAAACCCGGCCAAGACCCCTCTCCTGACCTACCCCATCTCCTTTAAATCGTGGTCTTTGATCTCAAATGATCAACAACCCACAATAACCCCTCTATTTTTAATTACCCAACTCCAAACCGTAATCCTTATTCATCTCCGCCCAACCGCCCTCGAACTCTCTCAACTCTTTCCCCTTTCATATGAAACCTTAGCCACCTCGCCCTAAATCCTCTCCAAATCCGGCCACACCATGGAATCTCTTTGTGATTTACATACCTTATATGAGCTACCCTGTTATTATTTGCACGATCATGAAATAACTTAGTACTTGCCTGATTTTGGCAAGTACTATCTCTCATAATCAAACCGATGGACTTCGATTCTTCAAGATTCAGACGCCATTCCATCTGTATACACTCTAAACAAGGTTATACGGGTTTAATTAAGTGGGATCTTTGGCTATTTTGACCTCCTGTCAAACTAGGGTTTACCCGATTTTATCCTACTCCGATTTGGAATGGGTTTGCATGTGATTCTTTCCTTATTCTATGTTGTAATTGATATTTTCCTTTCTTGATACAGGTAAATCACACACTATATAGACCCCTCTGCAATTCCCATAAACTAGACTTTTTAATCTCTCTCTCTCTCTCTCTCTCTCTCTCTCTCTCTCTCTCGCGCGCGCGCGCACTTGCTCTATTTTGTTCAATTAGTCAGTGGCCAGATGAAAGCCAAGACCACTATGGGGCTGTTTAATGACCTCCTCTGGTGCAAGCACTGCTCTAAGCCCTTTTTGAGGCTCTTGCAAACTCTGAAGCACTTGGGATTTGGGGTTCTCGCTGTTCTCTATCAATCACTATTGTTTGAACCATCACTGAAACTCTAATTTTTCTCATTCTTTTCCTGTTTATCTTGAAACTGGTATTCTCAACTCTTACAATTTGAACTACTTCCCTTCTATATGATAATTTATGTTAATTCTGTGTGCCAATATTGTTTGAACCTTTATGAAGAAAGCATGGCTCAGTTTTTCTACTATTTGTGAATTTCTAGTGTTGTCGTTACATGTTTCACTGTAATATCTTGATTCAAGTGATGTTCTGCAGTTTTCTTGCTCACTAGTCTCAAATCTACCTAAGTCTAAGATTTTTAAAACAAGCCTTAATACGTGTATTTTAGTCTCACCATATGCAATTGACTTGAATGAATTCTGACCTTCTCAGAGTTGGGCATTTGCCTGCTAGTTGATTTGTCGTGCTTATATTGACCCTGATTTTGGATTTCTTCCTGTTATGATTTCATGGTTATGACTTGCTTTAGATTTCTGTGTTGAAACATTCTTGGGTAGACTGATATCTTCTCATAGTTGTTTCCTGAACATGCTTACTATAGAATTTCATGCCAAACTCTTCATGTGTGAATCACTATCTATGGGTTTCTCTGAATTATCTCTTGACTAAGCTCTTACTTCAATTATTTTTCATGACAAAATCTCCTCTGTAAAGGCTTCTATTTGGTTATTTTCTCAGAGTTGGTTCTAGATCGTGTTTTGCTTTAGAACTATCATGCTAGGTCTTCCCTGTCAGAATTGATATCTTTTCGTAGTTGGTCTTTGATCGTGTGTTACTGTAGGTTTCATGTTAGGTCTTTAATGTGAGTATTTATGAATAAGTTATTGATTATGTTTCATCTTTATTTCCTGTTTAAGTCTTGCCTACATGAACGATCATCCCCTCAAAATTGGTTGTCCAACAGGAACTCCTATTTGGCTATCCTTTTAGAATCGGATCATGACCATGCTTGCCTCAAACCACTATTTGATACTCTTTGTGATTAAGTCCCGACTATTCTATGGTTCCCATCCCTGTGATATTGTCACTCTGAACCTGTTCGATAAACCTGGGAAGTTATCCTATGTGTTCATTCTATGTGTTTTATATATCCTCCATAATGTATGTGTCTGTAAGAGCTTATATGTATTTCCTTGGGATGTTTATTTAGAAACTCCTGCTCTTGCTAGTTATAGTGCTAAGAACAAGATGTGTGTATACTTCTGCCTAGAACTTGAAATTATCTGGACGATTTGGTTTACGTGGGCTGTCATTTTCGTCCTTATGCTCTCATTGGCTGTTAATGATAACGAGTGAACAAGGTTATTATTTCTCTTGCTTTTTCCTAGACTGTTGGGCTAGGTTTTGGTATTGGGATCTGAAGTATATTGTCAATACCTAAAGTATGGGCCTGCTCGTCGACGTGAAGTTCTAAGTCCATATGAAGGCCTAGATCTGTTACTGGATTATTCTATATTGTAATTGAGGCTGTAACTATTCTATTTAGGCCTGTAATAACTTGTAAAAGACAAATGATGGGGAAATAAATTAAAATGGGCTGGGATATTAAATATTTTGCATAAATGGGTAGAAAACATGCCTATATGGTCCAAATGATCTTACTTGCTACTTGTTTGCCATGTCCTAATTCTATGCATTACTTGCTAATAGACATCATGACTATAGGACTCTCAACTTGAAATATTCGCTTAGAAATCATGATTTAGGACCTTAAGTAACTGTTAATTCAATTTTGTCAATGTGATTTATATAGGACAAATTTCATGTTCACTTGTTTGAATATTTGGTTCTCCGCTTGAATCATGTATTAGAATTCAACACTTAGCTATCATGCCTATAGGAGTTTATGTTAAGTAGCTGAAGCTACTTGTGCTAATATGTCCTTCAGTCGTGTACTCCACATTTATCTGCTTAGAGATCATGTCTATAGGGTCTGTAAATAAGGATTTGCATCACTTAACTACTGATCTATCAAAAAACAGTCCAAGAGCATTGTTTAGAAATCTCGCCTATAAGACTTAAACAATGAAGCCCACTTGTTTGATTACCCGCATATGAATTCTGAGCTTGATTAATTATAACTGATCATCCATGTATTCATATAGAAACCATGCCGGCTTAATTAATTCAAAATTTAATTAATCGTTTTAGAAGAGCATTTCGTCTATCCATTCTGCCAATGCCCGTTGTTGTTTGTTGACAATTACTTGGCGTGCATATGAAACTATGTGTGGAGGCAAACATGAGCCTCGTTGTGCTAATTGTTGCCTCATGTGAAGTCCTATTTGTTTAAATAATGTGATGCCTAGTCTTTTAATTTTGAGCAGCCTAGGATAAGTCTAGAACTACCTATGTAGAGGTCCAATGCCTCATGGACCATAAGCATGGGATGTGTATGCACAAATAAGGCATGACTTAGAATTGAATTAGTGCACTTTAGGTTAACAACTTAAAGATAGTAATCGGGTAGCTAGAGATGATAGTTTGTGCCCACTGGATAATATGAGCAACCATTGCACCCATAAGGGTTGCAAAGTATTATATTTGTTGCATGGGTGATTCTTTAGGCTTAAAAATTTAGGACCCCCAATTGTGTCTAATTGTTCCTTGTATATTTAGTTTGTTGGAATCTTTATTTAACTGAGTTACACCTTGTAGCCTCCGAAAAGTTGTACCAATTAGTTTATTTATAAATAAAGTCTCTTCTTCCGAATTATTCTTTTGCATTATTTGTGTGTTACCCATTTGATTATTTAGTTCACTCAGAATTACCAATTACCTACCCAAGCCTTTGCTTCTTTAGTTTAATAATGAACTCATTTCCATGCTCACTTAGAATAACTAGCTATAATTCGATAAAACCCATATAGTATAGAATTCAGCTGGGAACCATAGTTATGAACCTCGAAGGGTGCCTAATACCTTCTCTTTGAGATAATGAGACCTTACCCGATCTTGGTGATGTTGACTAGCTAAAATAGAGTTATTTATAAATTAGTGCCCTAACGCACCTTAATATTATTAGGTGGCAACTTTTCTCTTTTAATACCCGTTTAAAAGAGTTATCACATGTTGAAATCCGCTTTCGTGAGAAAATGGGGAGCGACATCATGGCGACTCTGCTAGGGATATACTTAGGCTTTTATCATGACGATTTTTTTCCTGTGTGGGATTATTTATTGGATTACTCTATTTGATTTCTTTCCCTTACCTCTCTTTCCCTGTCCTTTTATTTGCTCGAAATTGCTACACCGTGAATCTCCCTTTTCCCCTCTCCTATATTTCTTTTATTGATTTAATTATGCTTTTCGAATTTTTTGAACCGTGCTAACTATTTCCCATGTCTTTTCCTTTTCCGTTTCTGTCTTATGTTTATCGCATTATTTAATAATGCTTTTATGTGTTTTTCACTATGAAACATTAATTGACTATATGTTATAGCTTTTCGCGTAAGCATGCTTTCAACATCATATTTCACTCGTGCCTATTATCAACATAGTGGCGCTTGATGAGTGTCCGCGCTTTTCGAAAATACCCTTGTCAAATTGAAAATGCTTATTAGCGGTAGACTAGTAGATCAGCGGTGTAGTCGACAGTCACATACCTTTTCCTCTTAATTCGTCCACTTGAGAGTACCTGTTTAGACCCTTTTTGAAACCTACTCTGATAAAAAATGTGCATGCATCATGTTAAACTTAGGATGGATTAAATACCCATGGCGTATTAAATCTATTTAGATAAACCTTGTCCAAAGTCCAAAGGGATCTATACAATCCCAAGGGACTCGTTCATACTTGGAAAACATGTGCCAACGTGTTGACTATTATCGCTTAATTAATCAAATCAGAAGGGGGAAGGGCTAACTCTTTTTCTTTAATACAAAAAATGAAGCACGACGTTCCTATATTCGATATGGTCTAGAACATTCCACCCAAGTTTATTGATTGGTGGGATGACCTCCCTCAGTGTGATAGGAATCATGCAAGAAGGATCCCGGGTAATTTTCCATCCTTAATAGACATTCAGCTAAGTAGGGAACTGATTGAGGCTGCCACTATGTTTTGGGACGAGAAGATGGTCATCTTTCAATTTGAAAACTTGGAGATGACCCCATTCTTGGAGGAAATTGGAGGTTTTGTTAAACTTCCTTGAGATAGTCCGGGTTTGTTGGTACCGGAAAATCGTACACCTCGCAATTTTTTGAAAATGTTCGGGATCAAGAAGAATGATAAACTAGGCTTCCTGAAGAAGTCTTATATTCCCTTCTACTTTCTGTATGAGCAGTATGGATATAGCAAATCATATTGGTTGTATCATGAAGAGTTGGCCATCACTTCTATTGGGTGGATTCACAACCGGGTTTATGTCTTCATTGTATGTTTCTTGGGGCTGCCGATGCAAGGAGGGAAAATTCATACTCGACTAGGAATGGTTGCAAGAACCATGATGGAAGGAATTGAGGGACAGACCTACACTATTGTTCCTGTAATATTAGTAGAAATGTATCGAGCCTTGGATCATTGCAATCACAAGACTGGTTACTTTGAAGGGAACAACCTTTTGTTGCAAATATGGTTGTTAGAGCATTTCCAAAGAGGTGACTACCGTCAGGAATTCCTTCACAGGCCAATAAATAACTACATTGCCAGTCAACGCCCAAAGAAGATGACCTTTGATCCTGAGAGATTTGCAAGGCCTACGAATGCTCAAGGATGGGTGCACCTTTTTAGCAATCTGACTGATGAACACGTACAATGGATGTTCGAATGGTTCGCAAGCAAGGACTTCATAATTCGGTCCAAGAAGGCCACTCATTTGGTGTTGATTGGGTTGCGATGTATTTACCCTTATACTCCAATAAGGTCAATGAGGAAAGCTGGAAGAAAGCAGGTTATACCCCAAGTAGCCAACATGACACAATACAAGGCAGATTTCAAGGGGGTACTCAGCCCTTTCAAGTTCGAGGCTCATCATATGTGGAATCAGGAAATCATTGTGGAAGAAGAGACCATAGAACCCGATAGTGACTATGTCGTACACATGTACTATTACCTTTCATGGCTAGAAGATGACATAACCAGAGATGTCAAACCGGGTGTCAAGCTAAAAGGAAGGATCATATGAAGAGGTTGTATCTCAGGTGAAATACAAAAGGTTGCACAAGAGGGTTTTCGAATATGAGTCCAAGCACATAGAGCGACACAAGACATATATGGAAGAAATAAGAGAATGGAAAGAGATAGAAAAAAAATCTACAGAAAAGTTGGAGTATTTGGATCAGGGATTGATGGAGTTGGAGGGGAAAATGAGGAAGATGCTCTGGGACTGCCAGGTATGGGTTATGATAAAGGTGCAAAGCTAAAAATGACCTACCTATTTCTCGACATGTGAGACCTTATTCCATGTTTCTATGCTCCGAAAGTATCACGGTGATCCGTCTGATGTGTTAGACTTCAGCTTAGTCCAGTTGGACAAGGATTTGTCTTATGTTGAGGAGTCGGTTGCCATTTTGGACAGGCAGGTTCAAAAGTTGAGGTCAAAGAACATTGCTTCAGTGAAGGTTCAGTGGAGGGGTTAGCCAGTCGAGGAGGCGATTTGGGAGATTGAGTATGATATGTGTAGTCGTTATCCTCATCTTTTTACCACTTTAGGTAGGTCTCTATACTCGTTCGAGGACGAACGTTTGTTTTAAGAGGGGTGTATGTAACGATCCGGCCGGTCATTTTGAGTATTTTAGCCCCGATCCCCTAAATTATGCTTCCTCTATGCTATATTATGGTTTTGTAACTTGTCGGAGTGTTTGGTTTTGGTTTCAGGTGAGTTTCGAAGTGAAATGGGACACATAGTCCCTAAGTTGGAAAAATTATTATTAGCCCCGATCCCCTAAATTATGCTTCCTCTATGCTATATTGTGGTTATATTATTATTGCACGTGAGTTGGCCGTGCGGATCCAGATATTTATATTATTGCACGTGAGTTGGCCGTGCGGATCCAGATATTTATATTATTGCACGTGAGTTGTCCGTGCAGCACGTGAGTTGTCTGTGCTTATAACGCTTGGGCTGTAGGAGCCCCTCGTGAGTCTGTACACTCACAGTGAGCGCAGTCGACTATAAACAGGGATCGGTTTGCACGCCGCAGCAGGTATTGTAAAGTGCTGAGTGATTGAGTGTGCTGAGCACAGTGAGAGAGAATACGAGACAATGAGATTGAGTACTCTGAGAGTGTGAGTACATGAGTGCAATCTCTGAGATACATTGCATTGACATGCACATATGACATATATGCATAGAGATGTGTTTTCCTCATGTTGTACGGTAACACATTATTCATGATTTTTTTCACATGTTGACAAATGGGCATAGTGATGCATTTATTTTACACTGGTTATCTGGGAAATAAAATGAGATATTTTATTTATTATTGAAAGGATTTTGGAAAAATTACTATTTTCAAACTTATTCATATTTTTGGTAACTTCGGTATACGATTCGGATTTTTATTGATGTACTTGAAAGGCAGAACTTTTTTCAGAAGTCATGATTTAGCTGGGCATTTATACTTGAGTTACTTCTTTTATTACTTGTTTAATATTATTATGAACTATTTTTGGTTATGGAAGTTGGACTCTGACCTAGGTAGAAGCTCGTCACTACTTTCAACCTACGGCTAGGTTTGTTACTTACTCAGTACATGGGGTCGGTTGTACTGATACTACACTTTGCACATTTTGTGTAGATGTTGACTGTTGTTGTTGCTTTGCTCGATGGTTGCGGGATCTGAAGATATACCTGCGTTCCTGCCGTAGTTGCCTCTTGTTCAGGGTAGCCTTAGATTTATAAAAGCTCTGTTTATGTATTATTCACACAAACTATGTATTTATTTCATTTCCTCTTTGTACGCTCTATTCTTAGAAGCTCATGATTTGTACTACCAGTTCTTGGGGGATGTATAAGATTTAGACCTTTATTCACTTAAATTGCTTTAAAAATGGCTATTGGAATTGGATAATTGAAAGTTGGCTTACCTAACGGGTTGGATTAGGTGCCATCACGACTAGTTGGATTTTGAGTTGTGACAATGTGGTATCAGAGCTCTAGGTTCATAGGTTCTACAAGTCATGAGCAAGTGTCTAGTAGAGTCTTGCGGATCGGTATGATGACATCCATACTTATCTTCGAGAGGCTACAGGGTATTTAGGATATATACTTCCTATTTTTCTTTCCTTATCGTGCGAGATTTATTCAGCTTGAGACATAAACTTTTTGAATTCCTTCCACGTATTCGTATGCGCACATTAGCTCTCAGTATCAGCTATGCATCGACGGCTTGTGATTCTATGAACGAGGTTCGAGGTGAGTATTTTGTGGTTTGGTGGTGGTCCAGTCTGGAGGACTTGAGTCCATGGTTAGACCGCAGCTTAAGCTCGGTAGCTTCAGTTGTAACTCGTACAATTAGACTTATATGTCCGGTAATGACCCTACAGTGGAATTTATGGCTCGATGAGCGGTGGAATGCGGTGTGATGGGTATGATGTAATCGCGGGATGTGTTAAGACGATTGGAATATAACGAGAAGTGTTTCCTTGAAATGTAAAGGAAAAGGCCATTGGGTGCTTGATTTTTGATTTGATGTGACGAACAGTCTCGGGTAATGAATGTTTTGAAGGATCTTTCACGTTGTTAAATTGTGGGACAAATTAAATTCTCATGTTTTGTTAATGAATTTGGACTCAGAAAGATTAAGTGATTGCATAGTAATTGTGGTTGCGAAAGGGTATAACAAGATGCCAATTTGAGGCTGAGCATGTGGGTTATCTCCTGCAGAGTAATCTACGTAGGTGTGTTCCTTATAATGTTGAGTGGAGAGTTTCTTTTCTACCAGCGGAGGGTATGTGTGGAGATTTGAATTTGAATCTGGCTGAGAAAGTTGACTTGAGTGTCAAGAGAATGATTGCGAGCTTAGCAGATGATTTCGGGTATTTTTATGGTTGGCGTTGTATGAGTTTGAGAAGAAGTTTCGTTGAACTGACTGTGGCATTATAGAAGTAATAGAGTATTGGTATTGTGAGTTATGGAATATTTTAATCTATGTCTTTGAGCCAAGTGGGGGAGCCTGCTATTGATAATTCAATTTTATGGTTATATGTAAAGGTTTAGTTTTGGACTGAGGCATACTGGTGGGTTAGTTATGACCTGCAGAAGTTGAGATCGAGGATGACTCGAAAAAGGAAATTCCTGGATACGGGTTATATTGCACTTATGAGTATATGAAAAATCGTAGGATGAGTGAGTTATTATTTGTGAATGATGTAGTGCGCACGGAGTATGAATTTGATAGGTGGTATTAAAGTAGAGTTACTTCTTTGAGTATTGTGGTGCTAATGGGGCACGTGTCTTTTGGCCCATTTGGGCTGTGCAATTAGATTTGAGCAAAGTGGGTGACTCCCGAGAAAATTCTAGTGGGTTTGAGAATTTTATATAGCAATTGAGAATTTCTCCGGACTTGTGTATGGATAAAATCTGAGATTTAAGTTGGATGGTGTCGAGACTTGTGGCATTTTTGTATATCATTATGGATTTTATATTTTGGTATCAGGAAGGTGAATGAAACGACCTTATACTCAAATAAGGTATTTTCAGAGTGGGTTTTTTGGTTGTGATATTTATATGGGTAATTATGATGTGGTGAGACTCTACAGATGTTTTGGTGGTAATATTCTTGGGTTTGGTGACCTACGTGGTTTGGTCGAGTTAGAGGAATTTAGTTTTAAGGGCTTGATTATGTGCAAATGGATTTTAAAGTATTCTTGATGGTTTCTACCGGTGTGGAGAACGTGTTGTGTATTGTGATATCCTCTTGGAAAGAAGCAAGAGAAAGGTTTCTAACTAAAATGATATGTAAATTATTGGTGACTCAAAGTTGATAATAAGATTTTTGTGCCTTTCACATGATGGCAAGATAGATGTTATGTGTTGTACGAAAGCTAGATTTTCATGTACAAGGTGGCAGTACAGTCTTGAAGAGAAGGTAACAAATGTTGGACAACATGGACGGTATCAAATAACTAGATGAATACTATTATTACTTGGTGTTGTATAAGAAAGGGGCGAACTTCAGAAGGCGCATTGTATTTTGACTTACAGATTTATAAATTAGTATTGCGGTACTCACATGGTTGATAGACTGTTGATATTCAAATTTTGTCAAGTGGCACGGAAGAACTTTTAAAGTATTTCTCGTGGGATGATCGTGTATGAGAGAGGTGTTAGGCATTCGGACGGTGGAGATGGAATCAAATATGGTGATTCACGTGTTCTATGGATTTGGAGATTGGGAGTTCCCAGGAGCAGATTGTTTCATGGTTGTGGACTGTGAAGTTATGGCCGGAGCTAGCCGGATGATGAAATGTGTTATGATTCAGTCATTATGGATTTTCAGAGGGATTGTTATCTATTTGTGGGTAACCAGAGTGATTTGGGGGTCCATTGATAAGCCCAATTAGGATGTGTATTCTGCACCGATCCGGAATGGTTAGCTCCATACTGCTATTATTGAGGGATGTGTCATTCGGTTGATGTTGAACTTATTCGTGTTCTGAAATGATCTGTGAGTTACTCCTTTATGCTACGAGGAGTTGTGATTCATTGGTTATGTGCACAGATGGTGCGGTTCTATTTGAGCCTTATAGCGAAATTTGAGCGTGATGAGCATTTGGGTATTGCATGAGCGATAGCGTAATGGTTATGTCCTTTCAGGTTTTGTGTGGCATTTTTGTCATTTTCCTCTCCGTCGTTATTAATTTGGAGCAGGGTGGCTCAGGGTATATAATATGAACCTTATGTTAGAATCGGGTGATGATTCTACGGTGTATGATGAATTTTCAATATTTCGTTGTGGCGGTACTTGTTAATCTGGCGGGGTAGTTCTCTTATTTGAGTCATTTTCCATGACTGGGTATATTTGAATTGTTGCTTATTGGTGCACGGATTGCACGGGTTGTGGCTCTGAGTTATATTGGTGTGGTATGTCTGTGGAACGGTTATGTATAGTAATATAAGGTCATTGGACCTGGAATGGGTACTATTAGGTTTAATTTCGGTATATTCGGGAGTATAATATTGAAAGTAGGCTTAGAAAGTAATTACAGTTCTGGTTGGGGCGAGAGAGCTCCGTGACTTGTTGATCTGGTAAGTGGTCATAAAATTTCACGTGTTTCTTTTATTATCAACACTGTACGAAGGTTTTGGGATGAGGTTTGGTTCGATATAGGTTTAATACTAGTATTTGTTTAGTTTTGGAGTAGTCACTGTGGTCAGGAATGGTTCTATAAACATGCAAGTTGTGTAATATGTTAGGTGATTATGTATGTGGTTATGGTTATGGTTATGGCTTGATACAACTTGTTCAAACTCATACAGGGTGTAAATGTAAGATTCGTGTCTTGAAAGAAATTCTAAAGGTTGGAAATTAAATTCAAAGGTTTATGGGCTAAAGTTAAATCAATGATTTCAGTTGTATTGTGTTGTCAAGCTCATGTGGAATAGGGTGATGTGGGTTCACCTCCGAGTACGCGTGTGGTAAGATGGAACAGTAATTTGATGGGTTGGAAACAAATCTTGTCACGTTCGAGGACGAACGTATGTTTAAGTGGGGGAGAATGTAACGATCCGACCGGTCGTTTTGAGTATTACAACCCCATTTACCCATTTACTGCTCAAATTGGGCTTTACAGTTGTTGTGTGACTTGCCGGGGCAATTGGTTTGGGTCCGGTGAGGTTTTGGAATGAATTAGAACACTTAGTTCTAAGGTTTAAAGCTTAAGTTGATACGCGCAGAATGGAATTTCTGGAGCATTGCTTAGCTTGCTCGACATTGGATTCGGCTTGTTCGAGGTAAGCAACTCTTCTAATCTTGGAGTTGAGGGTATGAACCCTGAATATATATATTTAGTGAATTGTTGGGAGGTGACGCACATGCTAGGTGACGGGCGTATGGGCGTGCACTATAGAAATTGTGACATAATTATTTCTGTGAAATTTTGTAGTTAAATGATCTTGGCATTTTCCATGTGGTTTTATGAGTTAAAGAAATTGAGCTGAAAAGCATATTAAAAATCATATTAAGGCTATGTGCCGGTATTATTGGGACCCACAGAGGTCATATTATTGTGAATTATTTATTTTAAGTTAAAAATTTATACTCAGTCATATTCATGTCATTACATATCATATCTCAGTCTCTGTTCTTATTTATTGATACATCATATCATTATTTTGGGTTGTTATCATGACATTGTGAGCCCATGAGAGAGATACTGGAGAGATTGATGACTGAGGGAGGCCGAGGGCCTGATTGTGAGGATATTTTTGGTATCGGGTTGCACGCCGCAGCAGGCCATGTTGGCTTTATATATATTATTACTATTATATGGATCGGGGTTGCCCGCCTAAAGCAGGCCTTATTGATTTATTATTGCACGCGAGTTGGCCGTGCAGCACGTGAGTTGGCCGTGCGGATCCTTATATTATTATTGAACGTGAGTTGGCCGTGCGGATTCTTATATTATTATTGCACGTGAGTTGGCCGTGCAGCACGTAAGTTGGCCGTGCGGATCCAGATATTTATATTAGGGCACGTGAGTTTTCCGTGCTTATAGCGCTTGGGCTGTAGGAGCCCCTCATGAGTCTGTACACCCCTAGTGAGCGCAGTCGACTATAAACAGGGAATGGGTTGCACGCTGCAGCAGGTATTGTATAGCGCTAAGTGATTGAGTGTGCTGAGCACAGTGAGAGAGAATGCGAGACAATGAGATTGAGTACTCTGAGAGTATGAATACATGAGTGCAATCTCTGAGATACATTGCATTGATATCCACACATCACATATATGCATAGAGATGTATTTTTCTCATACTGTACGGTATCACATTATTCATGATTTCTCTCACATGTTGACAGATGGGCATAGTGATGCATTTGTTTTACACTAGTTATCTGAGAAAGAAAATGAGATATTTTATTTATTATTGAAAGGATTTTGGAAAAATTACTGTTTTCAAACTTATTCATATTTTTGGTAACTTCGGTATACGATTCGGGTTTTCATTGATGTACTTGAAAGGCAGAACTATTTTCAGAAGTCATGATTTAGCTCAGCATTTATTCTTGAGTTACTTCTGGTATTACTTGTTTAATATTATTATGAACTATTATTGGTTATGGAAGTTGGACTCTGACCATGGTAGAAGCTCGTCACTACTTTCAACCTACGGCTAGGTTTGTTACTTACTCAGTACATGGGGTCGGTTGTACTGATACTACACTTCTGCACATTTCGTGCAGATGTTGACTGTTGTTGTTGCTGTGCTCGATGGTTGCGGGATCTGAAGATGTACCTGTGTTCCTGTTGTAGCTGCCTCTTGTTCAGGGTAACCTTAAATTTATAAAAGCTCTGTTTATGTATTATTCAAACAGACTATGTATTTTTTTCATTTCCACTTTGTATACTCTATTCTTAGAAGGTCATAATTTGTACAACCAGTTCTGGGGGATGTATAAGATTTAGACCTTTATTCACTTAAATTGCTTTAATAATGGCTATTGGAATTGGATAATTGAAAGTTGGCTTACCTAACGGGTTGGGTTAGGTGCCATCACGACTAGTTGAATTTTGGATCGTAACACCCTCTAATCAAGATTTCATTTATTTCTATTTACTTTTCTATAACATCTCAAATAAATGATTGAGATTGTCACATTAATCCTTATGTTTTAAGTGATTGCTTTGATGAATTTTATTTCATATTGAAAAGTGTTCGGTTAGACATTTTACTTCATACTAATATGAGAAAGGGAAAAAAATCTTGAAGTAATTTTTGTTTAGTTCTTCGGAATTAGGAAAAGAAAATATAGATGTGTAGGGCATGAAGGAGTTAGGGGGGGCAAAGTTTCTAATTTTCTCGGATTAACCACATAAAAGAGGGAGAATAAGAAAGAAAGATAGAAAAGGATTACTTACTAGGAAGTAGCGGCAGAAAATAAAAAGAAACAGGAAAGAGAAAAACCATAGTGGGAGGATCCAGGACAAGTAGAGAGTTTTTTCAAATAAGAGCTTATTTAGGGATAATTAAGAAGAATATCGAGGAATAGAATTATGAAGAAAAAGAACAACGAAAGAAAATATTTAATAAAGGAAAACAATAGGAGAAGAAGCATATGCCGAAATACAATGCAGTCCTCTTATTTAGTTTTAGTTTCTTTATTTTTAACATGTTTTTTATTTAAATAGAAGAAAAATTTGGAAAAACAAAAGTTTTATTTGAATATATCTATCTATATATGTAGTTAATTCATAAGTAAGAATTCACATTTTCGTTCTTAAAGATAATCTAACTATTTAAATGAAGTTCATTTAAGCTCTACTTTTGACACTAAACGCTATTTATGTTTTTAAATTCACCAACATATAAAATTAAATTTGTATATATATACAAATATGTCTCTAATATCTTATACAACCGTGCGAAACGCGGGTAATTTCACTAGTTTATTTTTAAATCAAACAAAATCTAATACTTCATTCGTTCATTTTTAGTTGTCCATTTTTGACTTTGCACTCCTTTAAGAAAAACTAAATGAAGTATGTATTTTATAATTTTACTCATAATAATGATTGCATTTCAAAAAATATTAAGAAATAATTTGGGAAATAAGTAGTTAATGATAATGGTAAAATAAGAAATTCTTTTATCTTTTTCTTGATTTGCTTAAATGAACAAGTAAAAATAAAATATATTTTTAGTATAATAGAAAATAAAAATAAACGAATGAAGTATAACATTTTTGAAAAATTAATGAAACAATTAAAGGGAACGGCAAATGGCTAAGTAGGTAGCTAACCTCGTCGCAAAAGGAAAGGCACTCGGCGCTACTTATGCGCGCTAATTCCAATACGCGTTGAAAACTGCAAGCGTAAACCCAAATGCAAATTTCGGTAAACTCTTAGCGCTTAAATTTTTAAAATAAGAATCTTTTTTTTAAATTGATCCCGAATCATCCGAAACCCAAACTCGACCGCTCACACAAAATCATAACACATAATACGAGGTTACTCGAGACCTTAAATCACCGAACATGATGTTAATTTTTAAAACGACCGATCGAGTCGTTACATGTTGTCATATTAACCCTTAAGTTTTAAGTGATTGCTTAGATGAATTTTATTTCATATTGGCAAGTGTTCGGTTAGACATTTTTACTTCATACTAATATGAGAAAGGGGAAAAAATCTTGAAGTAATTTTCTTTTAGTTCTTCGGAATTAGGAAAAGAAAATATAGATTTATTGGGCATGAAGGAGTTAGGGGGCCAAAGTTTCTGATTTTCTCGGATTAACCACATAAAAGAGGGAGAAAAAGAAAGATAGAAAAGAATTACTTATTAGGAAGTAGCGGCAGAAAACAGGAAGAAAGAGGAAAGAGAAAATATATAGTAGAGGATCGAGGACACGTAGAGAGTTTTCTCAAATAAGAGCTTATTTAGGGATAATTAAGAAGAATATCGAGTAATAGAATTATGAAGAAAAAGAACAACGAAAGAAAAAATTAATAAAGGAAAACAATAGGAAAAGAAGCATATGCCGAAATACAATGCAGTCCTCTTATTTAGTTTTAGTTTCTTTATTTTTAACATGTTTTTTATTTAAATAGAAGAAAATTTTGGAAAAATATTTGAATATATCTATATATGTAGTTAATTCATAAGTAAGAATTCACATTTCCGTTCTTAAAGATAATCTAACTATTTAACTGAAGTTCATTTAAACTTTTGATACTAGACACTATTTATGTTTTTAAACTCACCAACATATAAAAATAAATTTTGTGTATATATATATACAAATATATCTCTAATATCTTATACAATTGCAACTTTAATTCAAAAGGTAACCGACGTTCCCGCGAAGCGCGGGTAATTTTATTAATTTATTTCTAAATCAAACGAAATCTTATACTTCTTCGTTCATTTTTAATTGTTCACTTTTGACTTTACACTCCGTTTAAGAAAAATTAAATGAATTATGTATTTTATAATTTTACTCATAAAAATAATTGCATTTCAAAAAATATTGAGAAATAATTTGGGAAATAAGTAATTAATGATAAGGGTAAAATAAGAAATTCTTTTAGCTTTTATTTTTTAATTTGCTTAAATTAACAAGTAAAAATAAAATATATTTTTAGTATAATAGAAAATAAAAATAAACGGATGAAGTATAACATTTTGAAAAATTAATGAAACAGATTAAAGGGAACGGCAAATGGCTAAGTAGGTAGCTAACCTCGTCACGCTGTAGCGTCTGTGGGAGCGCAAAAGGAAAGGCACTCGGCGCTACTCATGCGCGCTAATTCCAATACGCGTTGAAAACTGCAAGCGTAACCCCAAAGGAAAACACCATAATTACACTTTAGTCCGCATTTACCTTTTCTGAATACTTTATCCTTATAAAGTATTTTTACTTTACAGTATTGTTGGTAAACAAAACTGAATTATTACAGCCTCGTCCCTGCCCCCTTTAATCTCGTCCCCCCCCCCCCAAAAATCCTTTTTTTGTTTTTTTCTTTTCCGTCATAGTGCAAAATTTCACTTTCAATTTTAATAAGACAAAAATAATTTGATGACTTTACTGGTATAACATATAAATTTTAATGATTACCACCAAAAATTAATATCATTAAATTACAAGCGACCTTGAGCTTACTGGATTCAAAAGTAGTACTACTACATTTCAAACTATGATATATTCACTACATGATTATTTGCATTGGAATGATGGCATTTAATCAATATAATCCGTTCTATAATTTCTTTGGTTTACCATTTAAGTGCTTGCTATAAATAATTAAATTATATCTTTCTCAAACAGAACTACAATTAGATTTTTCGTTATTTTTTACATTAGTAAATAAGCAAAAAGTGCGAGCTATAAATAAAAATACCAAAATAAGTTATAAACATTTGTAGTTAAAATTTGGCAAGATAAAAATGTGGAATGTGGATAATGCTAATCTAATAGGCGAAAATGAGAAATATATCTAAGTGTTGAAGGAAAGGCATATATAATTTGTCTATGGATATTCCAATTGCCAATATTATAAAGCGAGCAGGTATTTATTTTAATTTCTTAAAATAGAGATTGCCTGCACATAGTTTTGTCAAACAAGACATGAGGTAGTATAACTTAAACAAAATATTAAAACAACAAATCTCTATAACTAAAGAGTATAATGGTACATTGTGGTCCTCTTATTTTGAGAAAATGAAACTAAAGTTAAAAACAATCTGGAAATGTCACAAACATATTCAAAGAGGGCGGAGGCACAAGCCGAATCAATAATTTTGTTCAAACAATATATTTGATATTTTGAATTTATAAAATATATATAAATATTAAATTTAAAACTCAGTTATTAACACTTTAAGTTAATCTTAAAAATCAAAACAAATAAAGTTGAAATACTGATTCAGGTAGAAAAGTACACTTTATTTGAAAACACGTACAAGTAAAAATAGAGAATGGAAAAAAGAAAACTACAAACAGAACACGTTTTTCTTGTAAGCAAACGTTTTTTCTTAAAAAAAATTTCCCAATAAGTTGTCCAAAAAGGTTACCCTTTGAGTCGATGATTTTTCTAATGCCTTTTGAGTCGAGCATTTGTAACGAACATTTTTGTTTTGTTGTAACGAAACAAAACAAAGTTGAACTGTTTTTCTAATGCCTTTTTCTAATGTCCAAAAAGGTTACCCAGAGCTTTTGTAAGTTGTAACGAACATTTTTGTTTTTCTTTTATGAAGACGTCAAATGCCCGTTTGGTCCAAAAGTTGAACTGTTCATAAATCACAATTAAATGCTCTTCATTAAGGGAGGAACCATTTTCCCAAACATTAGAATCTGCAATTTAAAAAGGATTCCTCCGTTAGAAAGTTTTCAACAGCATGTTGACTTAGTAATTAGTATAGTACATTCCCAATAAAAGATGAAAAAGTACCTTTGCCATCGAATCAATAGCATAAAGGCCAAAAAATTAATTATGTCTATAGAGGTAATTTGATAGCCAATTCATTATTCGTTTTTAGTTAATGAGCTCGTAATTGAATACAACGCCGGCTGAAGGGTAAGGCAGTCCAAGTAGTGGCTTTAGTGCCCCCAAATTTTGGGGCCCCCATTTTTCATTAGTTGTAATTTTATGAATTAATTTTTTATATTAAAAATTGATTATTTTAAAGTTAAAAAGTATAATTTTTAATACAAAAAAAGAAAACGAAAATTTTAATTTGTTACTGATGTTGACCGTTGAGATTTGAATAACTCGAAGCTTATAAAAATATCTTTAATTTTGTATTTAGTGGGTAACAATTGAAATCACTAGATAGATAAAAATCTAAGATAATATTAACTTAGACTCTATCAAAGCATAATAGTCACTTTGACATGATAGTTTGGACTTAGTTTTCAAATTATATAGGGTTAAAGGAAATATTACAAGCAGAAGATAAAACTCTAATCATATTGTAGGCATATAAATTTTATTAAAATTAAATCCATGAAATAATTTGGACTATATTTTAAATTCAAGATATGTTGGTCCAAATAAATATATGGGCTAATATAATTGAATTAATTGTATAAGTCCAATATAAATGGATTAAATAAATAAGTCCTAATCCATTGGGCTAGCCCATTTAATTGGGCTAGCCCATTTAATTGGGCTAAAGTGATAAGCCTACTTCATTAGGCCCAGGATGTCATTTTCCTAGAGGCCAACTTTGGTACCACGTGTCAAATGACATGGCACGCCAAGTCAAACGGAAGAGCCAATAGGATCATGCCATGTGTCAAAATGACAAGGCATGTCAAGTCACATTAGAAGGCCAATGAAATCGCGCCACGTGTGCAAGTGACATGTTCTAGCCAATCAAATGCGGCCATGTCACACTTCTATTTGATTGGTCGGAAAGAGTTTGTTCTTATCACAACTCCTCATTCCACAATTATAAATAGGGGTCTTCATAACTTAGAAAAAGGACCAGAAATTATAACAAGAAGTAAGAGGGAGCTCGTGGTTCAAACGCTGCAGATTTCTCTAAAAGCTACAAGCATTCAAGTGTTCTAAGGATTAAAAGATCAAGACGAAGATTCAAGAACAAACTGCAAGCCCTTGGATTAAAAATACGTCAAGATCAAGATTAGGCCTCAAGCACTTGGATTAAAATAAATTAAAATTCAAGATTAAGCTCAAAGGCTCTTTTATTTACTGTTGGAAAGAAGAATCAGAGGATTCATAGAGATTGTAACACTCAAATTATTTGAAATAAAATACTACGATTGTTGCGATATTTTTCAATCTCGACGCAATTTATTGTTTACAAATTTTGGCACGCCCAGTTGGGCAATCTCTACCTCTCATCTCAACTTTTCAATTATCAAAATTCAAGAACAAAGAAATGGCTTCCAAGAAAATCAACTACAGATCAACTTCCGCCAAGGCTGCTAATTCTAGGTTCTATACTGATGAGGAAAGCATCCTCGATGTTACCTTTGGAAGCTTTGGACCAGTTACGAGGAGAAAAGCAAGCTCGTTAGAGCAACAAGCACCCCAAGTGCCGTCCGCATCAACCCTTGTTTTCGGATCTTCATCCTCAAAAGGAGCAAGATCTTCCACAAATGTACCCGAAGGAGGAAGCGATGTTGCTGAAAAGATCAAGAAAACTCTTGCTCTGCTTAACCTCTCCGGATTCAAGAACTCGGCTGTGAAGGAAGATGATGATGCTTCAAGTGATGGATCCTCCCCACTTACACCGCGTAGTGTGAGCCATTCGAGAATCAATCTGTGTGACAATCCATGCTACTCCCCATCATCTACAACAATCATGCAAGCTATGGTGACAAACACTTCATCTGTGGAAGAGCAGTTGGCGAACTTGACGGAAGCAATCGCTGGCTTGACCAAGTGCATGTGAAATCAAGATGCTAGAATTGACAAGTTAACAGACAGGGTGGGAATCTTGATGGAAGAAGAATCCACCATGCACTTGAAAGCTCCCAAAAGTTCTAGAGATTGATTCTCCCCCGATACGAGTAGCATCCGCTAAGGCTATCCTTTTCTCATCTGAAGGGATGATTCCCATCGATCAACTAAAGAAGTTCATTGAAGGAACTATTAAGAATAAGTATGAAACTGCTGCCAAGTCCTCCCTTACATACGCAAAGTCGTACACTGCAAGGATCGATATGTTGAAGATGCCTGCTGGCTATCAACCTCCAAAGTTTCAACAGTTTGATGGTAAAGGCAATCCAAAGCAACATGTGGCGCACTTCATTGAGACATGAAACAACGATGGGACTTACGAAGAGAATTTGAAGAGAATGTTTGCGAAATTTTGGACTATGTTTTACAAAATAAAAAATTGAGATTTAAGAGTCTAATTGGACTTGGATTTGAAAATAAAATACATATATAGACTCGTGGGGTTATGGGTAGTCGAGATCTACTCTTGAACCCAGTTTTTGACCGGACGAGCCTTGGGTTGACTTTTGGGAAATTGTGTAAAGATCTTAACTTTAATTATCGGAATTGGTTTCTCTTACATTGTTTGATAATATTAAGTCATTTTTTTTTAGATTTGAGCCGCGTGGAGATGAATTTTGAAGGAAAAAATATTTTTGAGTATTGATTTAGCCCAATTGAGGTAAGTATCTTGCCTAACTTTATGTGAAAAAATTATCCCGTAGGATTTGGACTAATTGCATTATTTGAATTATGTGAAAGACGTGTACACGAGGTGACGAGTGTGTACCCGAGCTTATATGTGATAATTGTTCGGCTTAGACACTTAGGTTATTTATATGCATTGAATTAAAGTTGTTATATGGAACACATTTCATTGTTGAGTTCTGTTTCATTTTGTGTGAAGTGTGATGATGAGTTGTGGTACCTCGGGGTGATTCTTGTTGTAAATTTTGTGTTGGAACGACTTGATAATTTGAAATGTTATTATTTTTCTTAATTTATTTCACTTGTTTTTTAACCGTGTTTTGATTATTTTGATGTTTTATCACATGTTTACTCTTTGTTGTCATTTATTGATTTTGTTTCCATTATTCTCTTTATACTTATATTCTGCAGAGGTTTTCATGTCTAGTGAGTGTCTTGACTTGTATCTCGTCATTACTCTACCGAGTTTAGTCTTGATACTTACTGGATACCGATTGTGGTGTACTCATACTACACTTCTGCATATTGTTTTGCAGATCTAGGTATATCGGATCGTGCCAGACGATAGAAAGTTGAGTTGAGCTTAAGTTGCGGAGACTTCAAGGTATACCTATTATTATCGCTTGTAGGCCTCATAGTCAACTTCTGTTGTCTTTCATTAATACTGTCATTTGAATTTCAGAACAGTGTTGTATTTAGAGATTTCTAGTGTATTTCAGTAGATCTTATGACTCGGTACTACCGATTTTGGGGATGTATGACTATCGATCAGTTTCAGCTTTTATTAAGTCATTTATTAGTTTAATTTAATAACTAAGTTTTTTATTTCTGTTAAATCTCAGCATGCGCTAGGCTAACCTAGTCTTAAAGACTAGGTGCCATCACGACCCTAAAGGTAGGATTTTGGGGTCGTGATAAGTTTGCATCAGAGCTCTAGGTTCATAGGTGCTACGAGTCATAAGCAAGTTTAGTAAAGTCTTGAGGATCAGTACAGAGACGTATATACTTATCTTTGAGAGGCTACATGACTATTAGGAAATTCCGCTTCTTTCATTCCTTATCGTATGGATTTGTTGTTTTCAGAATCTGAGCCTTTGTCTTTCTGTACTCTCATAGATGGTGAGGACACGCACTGCCGGATCAACCGAGCAGGCACCCGCGCCCCCTGCTAGAGGTGCGAGAGGCTGGAGCCGAGGAGGGGCAGGAGATACAGATAGAGCACCTGCCAGAGCAGCAACGGAGGAGCCACCAGTAGCTCTGGTTGGGGAGCAGGCACCTGGGTTGCCTGTTGCTACCCCAGGACTTCAGGAGACTCTAGAAAATTTCCTGAGCATGTTCGGTACTTTAACTTAGGCGGGATTGATCCCAGTTGCACCAGCTACTTCTCAGGATAGGGGAGGAGCTCTGGCTCCCATCACCCATACTCCTGAGAAGCGCGTCCATATTGATCAGGTTCCGAGTGTTATGCTAGTACAACCCATTATCGCGGTTCAACTTGAGGTCATGACAGTGGCATCAAAGCAAGAGAGAAGAGGCTTGAGAGGTTCAAGAAGTATGATCATCCTACTTTCAGTGGCACAATTTCTGAGAATGCACAGGGTTTTCTAAACCGTTGCCACCGTATTCTTCGCACCATGGGCATTGTGGAGGTGAGCAGGGTTGACTTTACTACCTTTCAGCTGATGGGGTCGACATGTATATGGTGGCAGGTTCAAGAGGAGGGCAAGCCAGTTGATGCAACACCACTCACTTGGGTTTAGTTTTCTGATCTATTTTTTTTGGGGGGGGGGAATTTGATCCATATACCCATAGGGATGTGTTGCGCTCAGAGTTCGAACAATAGCGTTAGAGGACTATGATGGTGTCAGAGTATGCCATGAGGTTTAGTGAGTTATCTTGCCATGCACCTGCTTTGGTTTTTACAGTCATAGAGATAGTCTTCTGATTTATTAAGAGGATCAGTTATGGTCTTAGGTTCGGTATGGCACGGGAGTTGGAGACTGATACTCCATCTCAGTAGGTTGTGGAGATCGCTCAGAGGTTGGAGCGTATGCATGGACATGAGAGGGAGGATAGGGAGGCCAAGAGGCCTCAAGATATTGGAGGATTTAGTGGTTCCCGCTCTGATGTTTCAGCTCGTAATGGTAGAGGTTATGCCAGTCGACCAGTTCATTTTGCACTTCAGGCTACTTGTAGTGCACCAGCTATTCAGGGACTTCAGAGCACCCATTTTGCGTAGCCACTTTCCAGTGTACCTCCTGCACGGGGTGCCTTCAACAGTCATTCTAGCCAACCAGGTTAGACTCAGTTCCAGCAGACACACCCACAGAGAGGTTACTTTGAGTGTGGTGATACTAGGCATAGGGTAAGGGACTGTTCCAGACTTAGGAGGGGCGCACCTCCACAACATTGACAAGCTATAGTTGCTGCTCCAGTTGCTACCCCACCTGCACAACCATCTAGGGGTGGAGGACAGGCAGGTAGAGGGCATCCCAAAGGGGGAGGCCATGCCCATTGTTATGCTTTTTCGGGTACGACTGAGGCTGTTGCGTCAGACGCTGTCATCACATGTATTTTTACGGTCTGTCATAGGGATGCATCAATTTTATTTGATCTAGGTTCCATGTATTCATATATGCCATCTTACTTTACTTCATAATTGGATAAATGTCGTGATTCTTTGAGTACCCTTATTTATGTGTCTACGCCTATTAGAGTTCCTATTTTGGATGTTTATATGAGTTTATCAGTCTTGCTTTAGTATCTCTATTGATTATTTCTATTAAGTTATTATAAATGTTAGACTTAACTAGTCTTAGAGACTACGTGCCATCACGACATCCTAAGGTGGGAAATTGGCGTCGTGACAAGTTGGTATCATAGATCTAGGTTCATAGGTATTACGAGTCATAAGAAGGATTAGTAAAGTCTTGCGGATCGGTATGGAGACGTTTGTATTTATCTTCGAGAGGCTACAAAACTGTTAGAAAAACTCCACTTCTTTGATTCCTTATCGTGCGAATTGGTTGACTCTGAAATCTAAATCTATGACTTTCTATTCTCTTACAGATGGTGAGGACACGCACTGCTGGATCCAACGATCAGACATCCTCTCCCCCTACTAGAGCCACAAGAGGCCGGGGCCGGGGAAGAGGCCGAGGAGGGGCATGTGGTGCCGCTAGAGCACCTGCTTGAGCTACGACAGAGGAGCCACCAGTAGGTCCAGTTGGGGGAAGGCACCCGAGGCGTTTGTTGCCACCTTGCCCTTCAAGAGACCCTCGTACAATTCTTGAGCATGTTCGGTACTTTAGCTCAGGCAAGCTTGATTCCACTTGCACCGGCCACATCTCAGGCTGGGGGAGGAGCTCAGACTCCCACGGATCATACTCCAGAGAAGTGGGTCCATGTTGATCAGGTCCCAAAGGTTATCCCAGCACAACCTGTTGTTCTTGTTCAACCCGAGCTTAGGGAAGTGGTGTCTGAGGAGGAGCAACATAGATTTGAGAGGTTCAAGAAGTATCATCCTCTTACTTACAATGACTTAGCTCTAGAGGATGCACAAGGTTTTCTAGAGAAGTGCCATCGTATTCTCCGTATCATGGGTATTGTGGAGACAAGCGGAGTTGCTTTTACTACATTCCAGTTGTCAGGAGCAGCATATCAGTGGTGGAGGGCTTACGAGGAGGGTAGCCTAGCCGATGCAGCTTCACTTTCATGGACTCAGTTTTCAGAGATGTTCTTGAGAGAGTTTGTTCCCCCGACCTTTTGGGATGTATGGCACGTGGAGTTTGAGCAGCTATGCCAGGGTGCTCTGACAATGTCAGAGTATGCCATCAAATTCAGTGAGTTGTCTAGACATGCACCTACCTTGGTTTCTATAGTACGGGAGCAAGTCCGCCAATTCTATAAGGGGCTCAACTATGGTATTAGATTCAGCATGGCTCGAGAGTTGGAGAAAAATACCCCATTCCACTAGGTGGTAGAGATCGCACGGAGGTTAGAGGGTATGCGGGGCCATGAGAGATAGGACAGGGAGGCCAAAAGGCCTCGAGGTAATGGATGATTTAGAGGTGGACACGCTGCAACTACAACCCGTCATGGTAGAGGCTATGTGAGCCTTCCAATTCATTCAATACTTCCAACTTCTAGTGGTTATCCGGCTATTTCGAGGTCTCAGGTTGCACACTTTGCTCACCCATTTTCTAGTGCACCTCTTACACGGGGTGCCTTTAGAGATCCGTCCAGCCGACAAGGGCCAAGCAAGTTCCAGCAACCACGCATACCGAGAGATTTCTTTGAGTGTGGTGATACCCGTCATATGGTGAGGGACTGCCCCAGACTCAGTAGGGTGCACCTCCACAGAGTACTTAGGCTCCACAAATTCCACCAGGTCCACAAATTTCACAGGCCATGGTTGCCGATCTAATTGCCTCTCCACCTACACAGCCAGCTACGGGTAGGGGACATGCGGGCAGAGTTTGCCCTAGAGGCGGAGGCCAGGCCAGATTCTATGATTTTTCGGGTAGGACGGAGGCATTCGTATCAGACGCAATCATTACAGGTATGGTTCCAGTTTATCATAGGGATGCATCAGTCTTATTTGATCCTGGATCCACTTAGTCATATGTGTCATCTTACTTTACTCCGTATTTGGGTATATCTCATGTTTCTTTGAGTTCTCATGTTTATGTGCACACGCCTATGGGAGATTGTATTATTGTGGACCGTGTGTATCGGTCGTGTTTAGTTTTTATTGGTGGTTTTGAGACCAGAGTTGATCTATTGTTACTCAGTATGGTAGACTTTGATGCTATCTTGGGCATGGACTGGTTGTCGCCCTATCATGCTATTATGGATTGTAACGCCAAGACTGTGACATTGGCTATGCTAGGTTTACCACGGTTGGAGTGGAGGGGTACATTGGATTTGTTTCCTAGCAGGGTGGTGTCCTTTATAAAGGCTCAACGGATGGTTGATAAGGGGTGCAATGCGTATCTATCCTTTGTGATAGATGTTAATGTTGATAATCCTATCGTTAAGTCAGTTCCGGTAGTAAGAGACTTCCCAGATGTATTTTTGACAGATCATACAGGCATGCCACCCGATAGGGATATCAATTTTAGCATTGACTTGCTGCCAGATACTCAACCCGTTTCTATCCCACCATATTATATGGCCCCAACAGAGTTGAAGGAGTTGAAGGAGCAGTTGCAAGACTTGCTTGATAAGGGTTTTATTTGGCCTAGTATGTCACCTTGGGGTGCTCGATTTTTGTTTGTGAAGAAGAAAGATGGTTCTATACGCATGTGTATTGATTATCGGTAGTTGAACAAGGTTACAATGAAGAACATGTACCCAGTACCACACATTGATGACCTATTTGATCAGCTACTTGGTTCCACAATGTTCTCAAAGATTTATTTGCGGCCAAGAGTATCATTAGCTGAAGATTGGGGATCAGAATATTCCGAAGACTACCTTTAGGATTCGGTACGATCACTACGAGTTTCTTGTGATGTCATTTGGGCTGACCAACGCCCCAACAACATTTATGCACCTGATGAACAGTGTATTCAAGCCATATCTTTATTCATTCGTCATTGTATTTATTAACGGTATCTTGATGTACTCCCGTAGTCGGGAGGATCATGAGCAACATTTGAGGATCGTGCTCCAGACTTTTAGAGAGAAGAAGTTGTATGCAAAATTCTCAAAGTGTGAATTTTGGCTTGATTCGGTGGCATTTTTGGGTCTTGTGGTGTCGAGTGAGGGGATAAAGGTAGATCCGAAGAAGATTGAAGTAGTTTAGAGTTGGCTCAGACCATCTTCAACTACTGAGATTCGGAGTTTCCTTGGTTTTCCCAGGTATTATCACTGTTTCGTAGAGAGTTTCTCATCCATTATTGCACCTATGACTAGATTGACCCAGAAGGGTGCTTCTTTTAGATGGTCCGTGGAGTGTGAGGCAAGCTTTCAAAAGCTCAAGAATGCTTTGACTACAGCCCCAATGTTGGTGTTCCCAACGGGTTCAATAGCTTACACTATATATTGTGATGCGTCACATATTGGGCTTGGTGCGGTGTTGATGAATGATGGTAGGGTGATTGCCTTCGCGTCTTGGAAGTTGAAGGTTCTTAAGAAGAATTATCCGGTCCACGACTTGGAATTGACAGCTATTGTTCATATATTATATCATCTAGGGAAGGCCAATTTGGTCGCCGATACTTTCAGTACCATCAGAATCTCTAGCACCTGTTCAAGCAGAAGGGTCTTAGTTTTCGTCAGCGGAGATGATTAGAGTTGCTTAAAGACTATGATATTACTATTCTGTATCATCCTGGTAAGGCCAATGTGGTGGCCTATGCTTTGAGTCGAAAGACGGTGAGTATGGGTAGTTTGGAATATCTACCGGTAGTAGAGAGGCCACTAGCCCTGGATGTTTAGGCCTTGGCCTATCAGTTTGTTAGATTGGATGTTTCAGAGCCTAGCCGAGTTCTTTCTTGCGTGGTTTCTCGGTCTTCTTTATATGATCGTATTAGAGAGCCTCAGTATGATGACCCCAATTTGCTTGTCCTTAAAGATACAGTTCATCATAGCGATGCCAAGGAGGTTTCTATTGGAGATGACGGTGTGCTGCGGATGCAAGGCTGATTATGTGTGCCCAATGTGGATGGGTTGGATGAGATGATCCTTGAGGAGGCCCACAATTCGTGATACTCCATTTATCTGGGTGCCACTAAGATGTATTAGGATTTGAGGGAGTACTATTGGTGAGGGAGAATGAAGAAAGATATAGTAGAGTATGTGGCTTGATGCCTAAATTGTTAGCAAGTGAAGTATGAGCATCAAAGGCTGGGCGATTTGTTTCGGAGACTTGAGATTCCCGAGTGAATAGGAGCGTGTTACCATGGACTTCGTTGTTGGGCTCCCACAGACTCAGAAGAAATTTGATGCAGTACGGGTGATTGTAGACATGTTGACCAAGTCAGCTCATTTTATTCCGGTGATGACCACATATTCTTTAAAGAAGCTGGCTCAGATCTATATCCGCGAGATTGTTTGACTTTATGATGTGCAAGCATCCATTATCTCCGATTGAGGTACGTAGTTCACATTATGTTTCTGGAGAGCTGTGCAGTGTGAGTTAGGCACACGAGTTGAGTACAAAATTTCACCCCCAGAAAGATGGGTAGTCTGAGCGCACAATACATATATGATTAGAGGATATGCTTTGTACCTGTGTTATGGATTTTGGGGGTTCTTGGGATAAGTTAATGCCGCTCGTGGAGTTTGCCTACGATAACAGCTACCAATCGAGTATTTCGATGGGATATATTGTCGTTCTCCAGTTGGTTGGTTTGAGCCGGTAGAGGCTATGTTGTTAGGCATAGATTTGGTTTGAGATGCCTTGGAGAAAGTCAAGTTGATTCAGGATCGGCTTCGTACAACCCAGTCTAGACAGAAGAGTTATGCTGATCGGAAGGTTCGTGATGTAGAAATTTATGGTTGGAGAGCAGGTTTTGCTCCGGGTTTCACCCGTGAAGCATGATATGCGATTCAGGAAGAAGGAAAAGTTGAGCCCTAGGTATATCGGTCCTTTTGAGATCCTTGAGAGAGTTGGTGAGGTACCTACAAGCTTGCATTGCCACCTAGCTTATCTGTATTTCATCCGGTGTTCCATGTTTCTATGCTTCAGAAGTATTATGGTGATCCTTCTAATGTTTTAGACTTCATCTCTATCCAATTGGACAAGTATTTGACTTATATTGAGGAGTCGGTGGCTATCTTGGACAAACAGGTCCGGAAGTTGAGATCAAAGAACATTGCTTCGGTGAAGGTTCAATGGAGGGGTCATCCACTCGAGTAGGAGACCTGAGAGACTGAGCACGATATGAGGAGTCATTATCCTCATCTATTCATCACTTCAGGTATGTACTTATGCACATTAGAGGACGAACGTTTGTTTTAAGAGGGGGAGAATGTAACGGCCCGGCCGGTTGTTTTGGGTAATTGCGCTATGTTTCCCCTTTTGATGCTTCGCACATATGTTTTTATGATTTTATGACTTACGGCTTGATTGGTATTGTTCCGAAAAGATATCAGGTTGAATTGGATGATGGTAGCCTATAATCCCGTATTTTAGTCGCTTATTGCACTCTAATTCACTGTATTTTACTTATGTTGAGTTTTAATTATGCGTGTTTTGCATTTATTGTGTGTTTATGCATTGTAGGAGTGATTCCGAGCTATGTAGATATTGTGGCATGAATTCATGCTATTTTGGAGTTTTGAAGTCTGAGTAAAAGCCCAAGGGTTAAGTTGGGATCGTGCTCGGGGATCAACGGATGATAATGCACTTTAAGAACGTAACGAAGAATCGAGCAGGCATACTGCGCATTGTCCAGTAAAATGCACATAACGTTTCGCTCCTAAATCCGTTTGGGCTCCACAATATATCATTGGAATGCTATTTAAAAGGGATACAATCTTTATGTTTTATTGTTTCCCAAATTCCTAACTTACCACCCAGGTGCGCGACCAAGTACGCGATCGCGCACATGGGCGCACACTTTGGGTAGAACAATGTGCAAAATGCGCGACCAAGTCTCCAGGTGCGCGACCGCACATGTCCTGTCCGGAAAAGTCCTATTTCACTAAGAAAATGGTAGTTTCATTTGGGATTTGTTTTGGGGCGGATTAAATACCCCGAAACACCATTTTGACACATTTTTGACATACCTTAGACCTAGGGAAGCTTAGGAGAAGAAGGAGAAGAAAGAGCACAAGGATTTCATCCTTCCTTCCTCACTCAAATCTGGGTTTGGATTGTATTTATGTTTTCCTCTATTTTTGTTTTTGTAACACCCCGAAAAATTTCGAAGTACTTAACTGTAAAGCCCGCTAAAATTTGCAAAGAAAATAATGTTTCATGGTGCCGGACTAGGCTTACGTGTTTGAGGCGGCTCGGACTTTTTGGGTTGAACAATGCACCGGAAAGTAAAGGAAAATGTTTGGCGGAAAAGCGCGTTTATGCGGTCCATTATGCGACCGCATAATCACTTAGCGGGCCGCAGAAGTGAGCAGGAGAGGGCCATTCTGGAAGCAACTATGCGGTCGACTATGCGACCGCATAACTAATATGCGGTGCATTATGCGACCACATAACTAATATGCGGTGCATTATGCGACCACATAACTAATATGCGGTGCATTATGCGACCACATAACAGTTATGCGGACCGCATACACAGAAAGATTTTTGATCATTTTTGTCAGCGATTATGCGACAGATATGCGGTCCGCATATCCATTATGCGGTCGCATATGCGACCGCAGAACCATTCCGAAGCTCCATTTTTGGGTTTTTAAAACTCGACCCTATTTCATTAAATACACTCTTTGGGCCATTTTTGAACTATAATCTGATATCTTAGAGTGAGAGAGAGTGCCCTAGAGTGAGAAGGTGTTCTTCAATAATTGTTCTTCAATTCTTGCCCAAGTTTTGGAAGATTAAGGAGGGAAACTCACTAGGTCTTCATCCTAGAGGTAAGATTCTACACTCTAACCCTCACTTTCGAATTTGTGCAGAATTGGATAATTAGCAAGATAATTTCTGGGTAGGAGGGTTGTTTATTTAAATGCATGTGATATCAAGGGGTGTAGGAAGATTGTTGAACTAGGCATGGTAAGTATTGGGTTGGGGGATGATGGGATTCTCCATAAAAGGGCCTTTAAACCTTATGCACACCTTGTGTTTGATAAAATGCTCAAATGAGCTAGAACCATGATCATCTTCCTAATTTTGATTCAATTTGTTATATTTCTAAAATAGATTGAAGTTGCTAAGAATTCCAGAACATTTAGAGTGTTAGAAAGCTCAAGTGAGGTATGTTGGCTAAACTCTTCTTTAAGAATTGGAATTCCCAATATCCTTGTAAGTTCCGAGATATTGATTATAAATGGAGTATTACAATAAGTTTTGTGATGAAGATATATGTTCAATTCGTGTTTCAAATGCTCTTATCATATTGCATTATAAATTGAGGATGTGTCCCAAACTATGGATTATGTATCCACATGTTATAATTTCTAGTCGTGATTTATGTGAAAGTTATTATGCCAAGTTGTGTAGAGATTGTGATTGTGATACACCTCCACCTGCATACATTGGGGTGAGGCGGCATGACCGCTTTGTGTGAGGATTATGGTATAGAGATTGTGATTGTGATACACCTCCACCCACATATATATTGGGGGTGAGGAGGCATCACCGCTTTGTGTAGGGATTATGGTATTGTGGGACTGCACTTCCACCCGCTTACATTGGGGTGAGGCGGTACGACCGCTTTGTGTATAGTTTTGGTATTGTTGTGGCATCACCACCCGCATACATTGGGGTGAGGCGGCATAGCCGTTTGTGTTGGTATTGGTATCGTTGATGCATTTCCACCCGCATACATTGGGGTGAGGCGGCATAGCCGCTTTGTGTAGGTTCTTGGTATTGTGGTTATACATCCACCCGCATACATTGGGGTGAGGCGGCAGGGCCTCTTGATTAGAGTTATGGTATTGTACGTACACCTCCACCTGCATACATCGGGGTGAGGCGACTCGGCTGCTTTGTGTGAAGATGGTTACAGAGGATCTCATCTTAAATCCTATAAATGTTATTGATAGCTTTTAATAAGCTTGCTATGGTTTAAACGGTTATATATATTATTCTATTGTTGTACTGGTTCATCATATACATCTTGTATTTCTGAATTCTTAAATTAGTGTTTAGTTTTCATACTAGTACTATTAGTCGGTACTAACGTCACTTTTGCTGGGGGTGCTGCATATTTTAAATGGATGTAGGTGGTTCCACAGCAGGAGATGTTAATCAGTGATAGCAGCACACCTTCTTCCCAGCTGACTTGGTGAGCCCCACTTCATCCCGGGGTCATGTATCTTTTGTTCTTTGTGTATTCTGTTTGAGGTATAGCCAGGGCCTTGTTGCCGGCATTATCATTGCACTCATCTTTATATATATAGGCTCCGTAGACATAGTGTGGGTTGTGTAATGGTGCTGGGGAAGTCAAACTTATGTGTTGTGCTTGAATTACTATTTCCACTTTAGATTATGAAAAAGAATGTGTTTGGAATTAAGACTTTAAAATAAAGTAACTGATGGTAAGAAATTGGTATTGCAACATGATCACTTTTTTGGTCGATTAACGAAAACATATATATTCTCTCTATTCATTAGTGAGTTTGGGTAGAAGAAAATCTAATAGGCTTGCTCGGCCGGGTTCACTCGGTTGAGCGCCGGTCGCGCTCCTCGGTTTTGGGGTGTGACAGTTTCATTTGTGAAGAACTCCTCCATGTCTATGGAGTAGAACCATTTGGGTTTTTATGGATTTGGTGTATTGATGGTTGTTTGTGGATTATAACTCTATGTTTATGTATTTGAATCGTTTTTGAAAGATTTCATTGTTGTATCTATGTTCACTTGTTCTTGTAATCGAAAGAGGCATAACTTGTGATATATTTGCACTATGTTGTTGGTTGAGTTCATAGATTTTTCTAAGTAATCGAAAGAGGCTAGTTGAATCCTTGATTAAACCTAGTTAGGAGGAATCGAAAGAGGTTCTACTAAAGACCAATCCATTACGAATTCTTGCATATCTTTACCGAGCTTAAATTGGTTCATACTGTGAGGTTGAAACTTAATCGAGAGAGGAGCTTCTACTAAACATTTGACTGATAATTAAGTGAATTCGAGAGACTCACTTGAATATTAGAAGTGAATTATCTAGAGTTAGATCCCGAACAATTATGTTGCACCTATCCTATCACCCCATATTTTCTCCCATTGATAACTTCCTTGCTTACCTTTGTTGAGATTGTCATTAGTCAATAGTTTAGTTTCAATTATTAATTGTATAAATCTCCATTGTTGATCCTCATGGATAGCAATCGAGCTACGAACTACGAGAATACTATTTAAATCCAATCCCTGTGGAGACGATAATTATACTATACTATCTTTGACTAACGAGCACAATTTAAGTGTGTGTTTTGCGCTCGTCAAACTTTGGCGCCGTTGCCGGGGATTGGCAATCAATGGTGTTTGAAGTAGTTTGTAGTGCTAATTCAGGAATTAGATTTTTATTTTGTTTCTTTTATTTTTAGTTTTTTTGGTTAACTTCTCTTCAAGATTTTTTTTTGTTGAAGAAATCTTGAAGAGCATATTTTTGTTATTGAACTATAAATGATGTGAAGATGGAGTACAACCAGCCTAAGAAAATGGTTGAAGAGTTAGCGGCTGAATATTATCAGCGGTGTTCTACGTGTTTTAAATGCGGTAGAAATCATGTTTGGGTTGATTGTCAAGCAGGTAGGTATTCTTCATATTGTTTATATTTTGAACACTCTCACTTTGTCTCTAGTCCGTACAGGTATGAGTATTCATATGGGTAAAATTCTGACTCTGGTTGGGATGAATACCCTTATTATGACTGGAATGAAAGCGAAGTGAGACAACCACCTAAAGAAAATAATGTTAGTTTAGAAGAGCTTATGTATAAGTTCATAAATAAGGTGAATGAGAGATTTACACATGATGATGAAGCCATTAACAACCTAACAATGCAAGTGAATCAATTAGTGAATAGACTTAGCTCGTTGCATTGTGATGATGAATATATGGAAGAGATACCGTGTGAAAATGAGCCTACCCGAGATGATGAACATCTACAGAGAGAGTTTTCCACTCTGCAAGAGGACTCTGTTTCAACTGAAATGATTGAAAATGAGGTTTTGGTTGACTATAAAGAAATACAAGAAGAGTTCAAACCCCCATCCACCTATTCACAATTGCAAATTTTAGTAGAAGAGAATAAGGAACAAATGGTCTTGGACTTACCAGAGGAGTACTCACATAACCCTTCTTCTTCATTTTCTTATTCTAACCTTGATCATGTGGATTTTGTTTTTGTGGATTTATAGAAATATGCATGGTTTGATCTTGTGAATGAATACAGAAACAAGTTGAGGATAATCCTACAAGAACAATCCACCGCTCAAAATGAGGCCAAGAAAGAAAGAAAAGAGTGGGTCTTTCAATAATTCCTAAAGGACTTTGGCTTGATGAGCTCCATAAGGAATCCCGTCAAGCGAAATTGAAAAATTCATTTAGAATTAGGGGTGAAGTTCACAAATTCTCGGAAATGAAAAATGTCCAGGGAAGTTTTCTTTACATCTTGTTTTTTATTTGTGTGTCATGGGCACATGCCACAATTTAAAGTGTGGGGTGGGGATGTAAATATGTAAATAAATGTTTGTTTTTGTTTCTTGTGTGTGTTTTTATTTCTTTTGATTGAATTTTTTAAGTTCGAAGAATATATATATATATTATTTTCTTTAGGTAGTATAATAATTTCCCCTTGGTTTTTCTTTGTGTCGCGGTTCTTTTCCAAGGGTTTTATTTGAACCGGGTGTAGTTAGTCTTATTTTCTTTTTAAGAGTAGAAATTCTTGTGCTGCGATTTGAAATGAAAGCAATATCTCTTAATATTATGCCTTGAGAATAGTAAGTGCTTTAGTTGTGACGCTTAGGCTCAGTTTTTGACTCTTGTATAAGCACCTTAAATTGTATGATCTTAACTTTGCTTAACTGCTTTGACTAGAGTGTCTTGATGAGTCCGATCCTGAGTGAGTATATGCCATGTGTGGGTGAGGTTTTGTGTTATGCTGTGCATTGCATTTGATGTCTAGAACTTGCCCCGTGTATTTGCAAAGCAAAATATTAGTTTTATTCAGTCTTGGAAGTGATATAGGCGTTTCTTTGTTGAGACAGATATATGTGTTTACCCACCAAATTGTTATGTATCTTAGTTAACCCCCTTTGAGCCTATAATCTTGTTTCTTTGGAAACCAAATTACAAGCCTTACCCATTTGTTTGAATTAATCATCTATTTGAATTATTTACCTCTCGTGAGCATTTGAAATTGTATGAACTTTGTAAAAGTTGAAGTGTGGGGTGGTTGGTTTGGCTTTTGAGTGGAACTATTGAACTAAGGAGAAAGGTGCACTATTTTGAAAAAGAAAGAGCCACTTGAATTGAAAAAGAAAGAAAACAATAAGTGTATGATTGAGAAAAATATTCCTTGATAGTGGTTACTTGATGTAATTGTGCTTAAAGAAGTAGGGAGTTAGTGTATATTGATGTGGATGTGGAGTTATGGTTTGACATAAGTGTGGGGTTTTGAACGGTAAATTGTATGTATTAAAGTGCTTAGGGAGGTGTAGTCAATATATCCAAATGTATCCTACCCGTCCCACAGCCTACATTACAACCAATTAAGGTCCTACTTGATCCTTGACTGAGTAAGCTCAATTAGTAGAGTAGTACACTACGGGCAAGCTTATGGTACATCTTTTGTTGCACATGAATGTTGTTCTGAGAGTGAGTGAATTATTCCCATCTTGAGTTCCTAATTATTCTTAAACTTTATTGTTTGTGGAACTACTCTCTATTCTTGTGTGAGGGCACTTGATTTATGAAGGAATAGTAATGTCATTGACCTCTGTGTTAGAGTAAGTGAGCAGGTTCTGAAAAATGCGTGGTGCTGTTGAGTCAACTCTTGAGGCGAGGATGTTACGGTCTTGTGCTTAATCTTTTCTAATAATCTTGGTGTAATGAGTTAGGAGAGTTGTTAAAAAAGGTCATGTCTATGTGAAGTGTAGTTTGATTGCTCGAGGACGAGCAATGGTTTAAGTTTGGGTGTTGATGGTAGGCTATAACCCCGTGTTTTAGTCACTTATTGCACTCTAATTCACTGCACTTTACTTATGTTGAGCTTTAATTAGGCGTGTTTTGCACTTATGGTGTGTTTTATGCCCTGTAGGAGTAATTCCGAGCTATGCAGATATTGTGGCATGAATTCATGCTATTTTGGAGCTTTAGAATCTGAGTAAAAGCCCAAGGGTTAAGTTGGGATCGTGTTCGGGGATCAACGGATGATAATGCACTTTAAGAACGAAACGAAGAATCAAGCAGGCATACTGCGCATTGTCCAGTAAAATGCACATAACGTTTCGCTCATAAATCCGTTTGGGCTCCACAAAATATCATTGGAAAGCTATTTAAAAGGGCTACAACTTTCATGTTTTATTCCCAACTTTCCAACTTACCACCCAGGTATGCGACCAAGTGCGCGATCGCGCACCAGAACAATGTGCAAAATTCGCGACCAAGTGCGCGAGCAGGTCTCCAGGTGCGCTACATCGCATGTCCTATCCGAGAAAAGTCTTATTTCGCTAACAAAAGGGTAGTTTCGTCCGGAATTTATTTTGGGGGCGGATTAAATACTCCAAAACACCATTTTGACACACTTTTGACATACCTTGGACCTAGGGAAGCTTAGGAGAAGAAGGAGAAGAAAGAGCACAAGGATTTCATCCTTCCTTCCTCACTCAAATCTGGGTTTGGATTGTATTTATGTTTTCCTCTATTTTTGTTTCATTTATGAAGAACTCCTCCATGTCTATGGAGTAGAACCATTTGGGTTTTGATGGATTTGGTGTGTTGATGGTTGTTTGTGGATTATAACTCTATGTTTATGTATTTGAATCGTTTTTGGAAGATTTCATTGTTGCATCTATGTTTACTTGTTCTTGTAATCGAAATAAGAATAGCTTGTGATATATTTGCACTATGTTGTTGGTTGAGTTCATAGATTCTTCTAAGTAATCAAAGAGACTAGTTGAATTCTTGATTAAACCTAGTTAGGAGGATAATCGAAAGAGGTTCTCCTAAAGACCAATCCATTACGAATTCTTGCATATCTTCACCGAACTTAAATTAGTTCATATTATGAGGTTGAAACTTAATCGAGAGAGGAGTTTCTACCAAATATTTGTACTGATAATTAAGTGAATTCAAGAGACTCACTTGAACATTAGAAGTGAATTATCTAGAGTTATATCCCGAACAATTATCTTGCACCTATCCTATCAACCCATATTTTCTCCCATTGATAACTTCCTTGCTTACCTTTGTTGAGATTGTCATTAGTCAATAGTTTAGGTTCTTATTTAGTTTCAATTCTTAATTGTATAAATCTCCATTGTTGATCCTCATGGATAGAAATCGAGCTACGAACTACGAGAATAATGTTTAAATCCAATCCTTGTAGAGATGATAATTATACTATACTATCTTTGAATAGCTAGCACAATTTAAGTGTGTATTTTATGCCCGTCAAATTTTGGACCCTTTGATTCTTGGCTTAGAAGCCTAAGTTGTTTATGTTGACCAATGATTCACTTTTGTGAAAACGATCCAGAACCGGTGTTTTGATGGCTCCAATAGCTTCGTATCATAATTTTAGACTTCGGCGTATGCCCGAAATCGAATTCAAAATTCTGTAGGTTGAATTTTGTTGTTTTGCCGAAAGTTGGCAATTTAAAGTATAGAAGTTTGACCATAGGTTGAACTTTAGATATCAGACTCTAATTTTGATTTTGGGACTTTGAATAGGTCTGTTATTCTATTTAGGACTTGTCTGCAAAATTTAGTATCATTTGGAGTTGAGTTGATAGGATTCAGACGCTTTTTGGCAATCTTAGAAGTTATTGAAATTTACATTGAAATTCATGTGTTTTGGTGTCTGATTCATAACTATAGATGTTATTTTTGTATTTTGATCACGCGATCAAGTTTGTATGATGTTTTAGACTTGTGTGAATATTTTGTTTGGATCCCCGGGGGCTCGGATGAGTTTCAGATACGTTTCGAATTGGTTTGAACTGAAAATGTAGTTGCCGGTGTTCTGGTGCTCTGTTAACGCAATTGCAAGAACCAACCTCACAATTGCGAAGGTGACAAGGGATGGTCTGATGTTGCAATTGCGATTGAGCCCTTTGCAATTGCGAAGTAACCAGGTCTGGGGCTTGGGTCGCATTTGCGACCATTTGGTCGCTTTTGCGAAGTTATCCAGCTTTGCATTTGCGATGTTTGCTGAGGCTGTTAGGGTTCGCAAATGCGATACCTAGTCCGCAATTGCGAGGGTTTGCAAATGCAATATCTGCAACTGGACATTATAGGTGGAAAGTCGAGATTTAATCTCATTTCTCACATTTTAGAACCTTAGACTCGGTAGGAGGCGATTTGGAGAGGAAATTTCCATTTACTAACATTGGGTAAGTGACCCAAATCAATTTTCAACTATATTTCATGATTATATCTTAGATTAACATCAAATTTATGTAAATCAAAGAGGAAAAAAATTGGGAAATTTTGTCAAATTTTTGAAAAATGAGAATTTGAGTTTTGAGAGTCGATATGGACTCGGATTTTGAAACTAATCACATATATGGACCCGTGGGGTTATGAGTAATCAGAATCTACCCTTGGACCTGGGTTTTGACCGGACGGGCGCGGGGTTGATTTTTGTTGACTTTTTGGGAAAAGTGTAAAGATCATAGCTTTATCTATTCTAATTGGTTTCCCTTGCATTGTTTGATATATTAAGTCAATTTTGGATAGATTTGAGCCGTGTGGAGCCGAATTTTAGGGGAAAGGCTATTTCCGAGGGTTAAGTTGGCCTAGTTGAGGTAAGTATCTTGCCTAACTTTGTGTGGGAGAACTAACCCCCTTAGGATTTGGGATTAATTGTGCTATTTGTGTTATGTGAAAGTCATGTACGCAAGGTGACGAGTGGTTACACCGATTATATGTTGTATTTGACCGGTTTAGATTATTTAGACTCTTTCCATGCCTTTAATTGAATTACCTTAACATGTTATAGCTCTCATTGTTAATCTACTCTTACATTCGTTAATCTTCCTTTACATGCTTTAATTATCATTGTTAACACTTGTTCCATCTCTTACTTGTTGTTTTGCTCTTATGTGATTTAGTTGAAATAATTGTCTTACTTATTGTCTTGTTATCTCTTAAATTGTTGAATTACCTTTGCTTGGAATTGTTATTTCATGGAGTATTTTCTCGTTGAGTTATTGGTGTTGAAGTTGTAAAAGCCGTTATCACATGAGGTGAAGTTGTTAATTGTTGAGTTATCCTTCTTGTTGAGCAATTCACACTCATTTGTTATTTTTGAGATTTTTGTACACATTGTGGTTGAGCCACGGGCTATTTGTTGTGAAAACATTAGTATTGTTGATTCTGGTGGCAAGTTGTGGCATATGGACACTTGTCGTGAAAGTTATGATTATGTTGTGATATTGATGTGCATACGCCGGTATAAGGATATGGGTTAATGTGCATGCAGCGGTATAAGGTGGGATTTATGTGCGTGTTTCTAGTAACGTAATTACTTGAAGCCACGTGGCGTCATAAGGTGGGCTAAAGTGCGTGTAGCTATTTCGGGAAAAATATTTTCAAAACTATCTTAATGTAAGGCTCACGTGGCTATATAAGGAAAGATTGTCATTGAAATTGAGAAATGTGAATACGAGGCGGTACCTCGGTTGTGATTCTTGTTATTTACAAGGCGGTACCTCGATTGTGATTCTTGTTGTGCATCTCATGTTGGAAATAATTATTGGTTGAACAGTTCTGTTGCTTTTATTCTTCCTTATTTTATCAGTTTGCTATGTATTTGGCTAATTTATGGTTCTCATTCATTGCTTCCTTATCATTGTCTTTATGCTTACAATTCTGTTATTACTTTACATTATTAGACTGCTTCGTTATTATTCATCTCTCCATTTTCCATTACATCTAGTTATTATATTTCTGTTCTATTTATCTTGTCCTAGTAGGTGTCTTGACCTTGCCTTGTCACTAATCTACCGAGGTTAGGCTTGATACTTACTGGATACCGTTGTGGTGTACTCATACTACGCTTCTACACATCTTTTTGTTCAGATCCAGTTACGTCTTCCTATGCTGGATGTTAGTGATTGACTATTATATGCCTTTCGGAGACGTCAAGGTATACCTGCACGATGTCCGCAGGCCTCAGAGTCACCTTCCATATCTTTTTATTTTGTTGTTTTCTTATTCAGACAGTGTTGTAGTAGATATTCTAGATTATTCTGTAGAGCTTATGACTCATTTCCACCGGTTTTGGGAAAAGTGTTGTTGAGATCCTATTTTGGAAGTTTATATGAGTTTATCAGTCTTGCTTTTGTATCTTTGTTGATTATTTTTGTTAAGTTATTAATAATGTTAGGCTTACCTAGAATTAGAGACTAGGTGCCATCACGACATCCTAAGGTGGGAAATTTAGGTCGTGACAACGCAGCAACAGAGAAGCTTTATTATGGTTATTTTTGCCTATTGATTTCTGTTATCATATTGTGTTATGAAATTGAGAAATAATGACATTCTGGTGTCCTCTGTCATTTGTATTCTTGTTTCATTTATTACGTGATTATTCGTGTCTCTTTCTCGTGTTGTTCTTTCTGCTTATCATATGCACATGTCTAGTCGGTATCTTTTAAGTTAAACCTCGTCACTAATTCACCGAGGTTAGTCAAGATACTTAATGAGTACATGGGGTCGATTGTACTCATACTATACTTCTGCACCTTGCATGAAGATCTTTGAGCTATGTAGCTGTAAAAGACGGAGCCTTGCATTAAAGACGTGCATGTGTTCTAGATTCAAGCTACCTCTTGTTCTTTATAGCTTAAGATTCATCTCTGTTTATGTAAATTTCAAATAGACATTGTATTTATTCTTCATATTAGTTTGTAAATCAAATAATAGAGGGTCTCTCGGAAACAACCTCTTTATCCTTCTGGGGTAGGGGTAAGGTCTGTGTACACTCTACCCTCCTCAGACCGCACTAGTGGAATTCTACTGGGTGGTTGTTGTTTGTTGTTGTTGACTTGTACTACCAATCCTTGGGTTATTGTATAGAAATTCAATTATTTCTCTCGTTGGGTAATATTAATTTCATTAGAATTGTGTTGACTGTTATTTGTCTTATCTAGCGGGTTGGGTTAGTGTAACACCCCAAAAAATTTCGAAGTACTTAAGTGTAAAGCCCCGTAAAATTTTGCAAAAGAAAGTAATGTTTCGTGGTGCTGAAATGGTTTTATGTGTTGAGTATTATAGAACTCGCCGCGGCTTGGACTTTTTGGGTTGAAAAATGCATCGGAAAGTAAAGGAAATTTTTTGGCGGAAACGTTCATTTCTACGGTCCATTATGCGAATGCAGAATCACTCTGCGGACTGCATAATGGCCGCAGAGTGAGGCAGTTAATGGGGTAAGTTGGAAACAATTATGTGATCGACTATGCGACCGCATAACTGTTATGCGGTGCACTATGCGATCGCAGAATAGTTATGCGGACCGCATAGTGACCGCAGACTCAGGCAGATTTTTGGTCATTTTGGACACCAATTATGCGACCGATATGCGGTCCGCATAACCATTATGAGGTCGCATATGCGACCGTAGAACCTGTTCCGGAGCTTCACTTTTGGGTTTTTAAAACCCGACCCTACTTCGTTAAATACACATTTTGGTGAGATATAATCTGACATTTTAGAGTGAGAGAGAGTGCTCTAGATTGAGAAGGTGTTCTTCAATAATCGTTCTTCAATTCTTGCTCAATTTTTGGAAGATTAAGAAGGCAAGCTGACTAGGTCTTCATCCTAGAGGTAAATTCTACACCCTAAACCCTAATTTCAAAATCATCTGAAAATGGGTAATTAACAATATAATGTTTGGGCATGACACTTGATTATTTTACATGCATGTGATATCAAGGGATGTAGGAAGATTATTGAACTAAGCATGGTAAAGATTGGGTTGTGGGATGATGGAATCCTCCATAAAAGGACCTAGAAACCTTGTGCACACCTAGTGTTTGATAAAATGCTTAAATGAGCTAGAACCATGATCATCTTCCTAATTTTGATTCAATTTGTTATATTTCTAAAATAGATTGAAGTTTCTAAGAATTCCGGAATGTTTCAGAGTTTAAGGAAGCTCAATTGAGGTATGTTGGATAAACTCTTCTCTTAGAATTGAATCCCACGATATTCATGTAAATTATGTAAGTCCCGAGTGATTCATTATGAAACTAGCTATTCCGAGTAAAATTGGGTTGAAAGAAATATGTTCAACAAGCATCCCAAATGCTTTATTCATGTTATGTTACCAACTGAGGATGTGTTAAAATATGGGCCGTGCATTAATAATGTTTCGATTTTAAGTCAAATTTAAATGAAGGCTATTATGCCAAATTTTGTGAAATATCTCTATGTGCCTTAGACTCTAAATTGCTCACATGTGTACTACACACCTTGATTTGAATTGTATTTGTTGTTGATGATGATAACGATGTTTGAAATTGATAAGGCGAGCATGAAATACTGAATATGGCCAATGTGCCAAGAATGATCTTAAATATGGCCAACGTGCAAGTTGATGTCTCAAATAAGACAGCCTAGCCGACCGGGTCGTGATCGGACACCATGCCGCACACATGGTGATGATTGTGCTGGAAATTGATAATGATAGTAATTGTGGTTGATGTCTCTAATAAGATGGCCTAGCTGATCGGGCCGTGATCGGACTCCGTATTAAATTTACGGTGGTATTGATATTGATAGAAATTGTGGTTGATTCTCTAATGAGATAGCCTAGCCGATCGTGTCATAATCGGACTCCGTACTAAATTTACGGTGGTATTGGTATTGATAGTAATTATGGTTGATTCTCTAATGAGATAGCCTAGCCGATCGGGTCGTGATCGGACTCCGTGCTAAAAGTACGGTGGCATTGGTATTGTGAACACTGGTATTGCGGACAATGGTATATCGATACTAAAAATCTCCCAATGTGAGATATGGAAATTAATTTGAACACTGTCTTGATCCTAAATTGAGGTTTGATGTTGATTAAGGCTTTCATTGATATTATGATAATCTTGTTTGTATTAATTGTCATTCTATTGAGAGGGTGTTTAGTTATACATACTAGTACTATTCGACGGTACTAACGTCCCTTTTGCCGGGGGCGCTGCATCTTTCAATGGATGCAGGTGGTTCCACAGCAGGAGATATTGATCAGTGATAGCAGTGCACCTTCTTCCCAACTGACTTGGTGATCCCTTCATTCCGGGGTCATGAATCTTTTGTACTTGTGTATTCTGTTTGAGGTATAACCGGGGCCTTGTTGCCGGCATTATCGTTGTACTCTTCTTTATCTATAGAGGCTCCGTAAACATAGTGTGGGTTGTGTATTGGTGCTGGGGAAAGACAAACTATGTATGTTGTGGTTGTATTACTTGTCCATTTGAGACTTTAAAAATGATGAAACTATTGGAAATGAATTGGTATTGTAGACATGAATACATTTTCGTCTAATTAATGAAAATATGTATTATCTCTATTCGTGGATGAGTTTGGGTAGAATGAAATCTAATAGGCTTGCTTGGTCGGGTTCACTCGGTTGAGCGCCAGTCGCGCTCCTCGATTTTGGGGCGTGACAAATTTGGTATCAGAGCCTAAGGTTTTAAAGTGTCCTAGGATGTCTCGGAGCCGTGTCTAGTAGAGTCCTTATTATCGGTGTGTTGTCGACCACATCAATAATTAGGATGCTACATGGGCATTTAGGAATATTATCCTTCTTTGATATTCTGAATCGTGCAATGAAACTGGTTGTGAAACTGTTCTTCCTCCAACTCGTGCGTTGAGGTTCAAGGTAAGTTTAAATGCTCTTTTGGTTTATTCCAAGTAATGTTGTCATGTGACATGACGAAAGGGTAAAGGCTTGAATATTAAACAGATGGAACATGTATCATGTTGAATGAATAGTATGACATATGAGACAAGTATATCATACCATGAGCATACTTTATATGACAAGAGTGCTAGAAGTGATTTCCCACTTCGAAAGTGGCAGTGACGTGATAAATGAGACATAAGCTTAACTAGTACATGTGGATAGTGTGGGAGCCATGTATATGATTCTAAGATGTAAACATGTTACATAGGCACGTGATATATGAAAGGCATGGCCTAGAGAGTAATGATAAATGTGTAGGTCTCTCACGGGATACAAGAAGTTATGAATGGAGAGTTGATTGAACCCACAATGAGAAGACCCTAGCACTATGAACGTTATAAGAATCCTAGGAATGTGCGAAGTGGTGTTACACTCCAAAAAGGATATTGACATGAGGGAGTTGGATCCCAAGACTATGTGGCTGAATAAGAGTAAAGAACGTATGAGGTTAATACCATGGTGACTTAAATATCCCTAATAGTCGAACATATATATGAGGGATAGAGACATGAGACATATGTCCCTAAAGTTGCTAAATTCAAGACTTGTGTCAAAATGTGAATCATTCACCCCAAGTGGGGGAGGAAGGGCCATAGAGAGGCCACTTAAATACAATGAAACAAGAGTAAGACCATGTAGCTATGATGTTTGAATATTTTATTGAAGACAGGTGTAGTCTAGAAAAGAGATAATGGGTAGAATATTTCTCTGCAAGGATATGCTAATGATAGACCACTAGTACCCCAAAAAGTTGGAAGGTTAAGGAAGGTAAATTCTTCATACATGGAAATGTGAATGACAGGGTCAACGATCCTAGAAACTAAGAGTATGTTTACAAAGGGATTTTCTACTTGTTAGGGGGTCAGGAACAATGGAACCCAAGGAAGTAATATAGGTCAAATGTGAAAGGTTGCAAGTTTTTGGAATGAGTTAATCAAGGATTTGAGATTTAGCTAAACCTCTAAGACTTTAAGAAAGACGGAATGAGTAGGAAATATAAATGTGATGTCATAATAACCCAAGAGTGCATCAGTACTTAATGGAGAGTCTCTTAAGAATCTTACAAGCAAGGAAGTGTTAAGTGATACACGGATGAACACACTTTCCCACGGATATCCCAACAAGTGTCGAGAGGCGAGCAGGATAAATTCCCAGCTAAGGGAAAAGACCACGTAATGTATGGAAGAACGCATGGCTATTCACTAACTAGGAAGAATGAGGCAAGCAAAATTGGAAGAAAATCTATAAATTGAGATGGTCATGGTTATCGCAAAATAGTTCGTATTAGAATGGTGGATTCGCCTATAGCATAAGTGTTAATAGAAGATATAAATGATCAACTGTAATGCAGCCGACTTGAGTGATGCCAAATATCAACTAAAATATATAGAGGGAGTTCATGTCTACATATTACATTGGAAAGTGAGACTACTAGTGATGAAGTGGTGGTGTGATAAACTCAACAAACCAGACACAATGATACTAAGAGTTCATGGAAGGCAAACAAGTGTGTGGCACAATAAGGTTGTCAACTATGAATTAAAGGCAAAATGGGATGAGAGTAAATTCTCTAGTCATAAAGGAAATATAGTATCAACATATTGTCTAGACCAAAGGGGAAATGTTTGAAATAGATTAAGAGAGGATGGACACTTGTTACGAACTAAACATGTTTAACATGATAGTTCTTAGGCTGCAATACCAGGAAACACTATTGGTAACTACAATATAGGGAATAAGGTGAGTTACTCATCGAGGATAGAATCAGGTGGACTAAGTCCTACACTTATAAGGAAAACAAGAAGTCATCGTTGAAGAATTTAGGAGGATCTCAAGTTTTAGAAAAGGCCCTGTTCGGGTTAAATATATATGAAGGGTATCAGTATGTGTTTTGGGAAATGTTTAGCAATAAAAAGGAATCGTGAGAATGTTCACCAGGGAAGTATAATTGTTTCTTAAAATCCTATAAGACTTATAATGAGGAAAGAGGATGACTAAGAAAGGTCTGAGCATGGTGTTACTTCACATATTGAGGCAATGCCATGCAGGTTGATGTTATCAGGGTGTGCGCGCAAGCTAGTAGATGTTCTTCATTTGAAACAGATGGTCCCATAAGAAAACTGGCCTTGTAATGTCTTTTGTTGAAAAAGATTTGGAAAAATAAGTTGCAAGTACTAATAAGATCGTAACTGTATCAAGGAAAATTTTGTAGAACTCAATTTCTAGGAGGTCATATGAAAGAGAAATTTGATAAAAAGGTTCCACTAATGATGAAATATGGCAAGATGATCATTTATACCTCCAGGCAACTCAAGAATCATGAGAAAAACAATCCAACACATGACTTAGGACTTGCGATTGTGATTTATACATTAAAGGTTTGGCATTATTAATTGTATGGGGTCCAGGTGGACATATTCACGGACCAAAAGATCCTTCAATATATTTGCAAATAGAAGAAATTGAATCTAAGGTAGAGAAGATGTCATGAGTTACGTAATGATTACGATATCAATATTCTATATAATCTGGGGAAGTTAATGTTGTGGCGGATGCTCTTACCCGAAAATCTATGGGTAGCTTAGCACACTTGGAGGCATACCAAAGGCCATTGGCCATGGAAGTTCACCGATTGGCTAGTTTAGGAGTTCGTCTTGCGGACTCTAGTGAAGGAGGGGTAATTGTGCAAAATAGGGTTGAATCATCGCTTGTTGTGGAAGTCAAAGAGAAGCAATAAAATGATCCATTGTCAGCACAATTGAAAGAGTGTATTCATAAACATAAGACTATGTCTTTTTCTCTCGGCTTGGATGATGGTACACTAAGGTACCAAGGGTGGTTATGTGTTCCAAATGTGGATGGTCTTTGGGAAAGAATCATGACCGAGGCTCACACTTCTAAGTATTCCGTGCACCCGGGTTCTACGAAAATGTATCATGATCTTAAACAGGTCTATTGGTGGAACGATATGAAGAGAAATGTAGTGGAATTTGTGGCGAGATGTCCAAATTATCAGCAGGTGAAGGCCGAACACCAGAAGCCCGGTGGGTTGGCACAGAATATAGAAATTTCAATGTGGAAGTGAGAAATGATTAATATGGACTTTGTGGTAGGATTTCCTTGTACTCCTCGTAAGTTTGACTCGATTTGAGTGATTGTGGATTGACTCACAAAATCAGCACACGTTTTGCCGGTTAAGTCTACCGACACAGTGGAGCAGTATGCTCAATTGTATATCAAAGAAATAGTCAGGTTGCTTGGCACCCCAGTTTCCATCATTTCTGATCGGGGAGCACAATTCACTGCTAACTTTTGGAAGAAATTTCAGCAAGGTTTGGGTGCTCAGGTGAATCTTAGTACAACTTTTCACCTGAAGGCTGACGGGCAGGCAGAGCGGACTATTCATACGCTTGAGGATATATTGCGTGCTTGTGTTCTAGACTTCAAAGGTAGCTAGGATGATCATTTACCACTCATAGAATTTGCATACAACAATAGCTATCATGCTAGCATTCAAATGGCATCGAGGCTTTATATGGTAGGAGATGTAAATCTCCCCTTGGGTGGTTCGAAATTGGGGAAGCAGAGTTGATAGGGCCAGACCTCGTGCATCAGGCTATGGAAAAAGTTAAAATCATTAAGAAGCGGTTAAAGACTGCTCAGAGTCGTCAGAAATCCTATTCGAATATTCGTCGTAGGAATTTGGAGTTCAAACAAAAAAGATGATTGGGTATTCTTGAAAGTTTCCCCCATGAAGGGTGTAATGCGATTTGGTCAGAAAGGGAAATTGAGTCCGAGGTATGTCGGACCGTACAAAATCATTCAGAGAATCGGTGAGGTGGCATACAAGCTTGAACTACCACATGAGATGTCATTAGTACACCCGGTGTTTCATGTGTCTATGTTGAAGAAATTAGCGGGAGATCCGACACTCATTGTTCCGGTTGCGACTATTGAGGTAAATGAGAAATTGACTTACGAAGAGATTCCGATTTCTATTATTGATAACTAAGTCCGAAAATTGAGAAATAAAGAAATTACCTCTATGAAAGTGTTGTGGCGAAACTAACAGGTTGAAGAGGCTACTTGGGAGGCCGAGGAAGAAATGAAGAAAATGTATCCTTATTTGTTTGAATGATTATGTATTTATAAAGTGGTGATCTAGGAAAATTATAAGACTTACTTTCTATGAATTATATATGATTTGTACATTTGATGTTGAGGGTGTTCAGTTCTGAAAATATATTGCTTATGAGGCCACAATTGCTGTTGTTTCGTATTATGTTACGTCGTTGGATTATGTATATGCTGTTAGAATTTGTTTCTAGGGCTCTCAGACAGGTGGATAGGTCAAATTACAAAGGAAACTCTGGCGAAAGTTTTGGAAATTTAGGGAGTTAGTCAAATTTGGGGTTGCTAGTTTGTGGTATAAAATAAACGAAGTTGCATAAGATGCTAATGACGGATTTTTACCCTCATTCTAGGACGAATGATCCTATGCGGGGGAAAATGTAACACCCCAGAAAATTTCGAAGTACTTAAGTGTAAAGCCCCGTAAAACTTTGCAAAAGAAAGTAATGTTTTGTGGTGCCGAATTGGTTTTACGTGCTGAGTATTATAGAAATTCTGCTCGCCACGGCTCGAACTTTTTGGGTTGAACAAAGCACCAAAAAGTAAAGGAAATGTTTTGGCGGAAAAGTGTATTTCTATGGTTCATTATGCGACCGCAGAATCACTCTGCGGACCGCATAATGGCCGCAGAGTGAAGCAGTTAATGGGGTCAGTTGGAAGCAATTATGATGTCGACTATGCGACCGCATAACTGTTATGCGGTGCACTAAGCGACCACAAAACAGTTATGCGGACCACAGACTCAGGTAGAGTTTTGGTCATTTTGGACACCAATTATGCGACCGATATGCGGTCCGCATAACCATTATGCGGTCGCATATGCGACCGTAGAACCTGTTCCGGAGCTTCACTTTTGGGTTTTTAAAACCCGACCCTACTTCGTTAAATACACGTTTTGGTGAGATATAATCTGATATTTTAGAGTGATAGAGAGTGCCCTAGAGTGAGAAAGTGTTCTTCAATAATTGTTCTTCAATTCTTGCTCAAGTTTTGGAAGATTAAGAAGGCAAGCTGACTAGGTCTTCATCCTAGAGGTAAGATTCTACAACCCTAAACCCTAATTTCGAAATCATCTGAAAATGGGTAATTAGCAAGATAATATTTGGGCATGAGAGTTGATTATTTTACATGCATGTGATATCAAGGGGTATAGGAAGATTGTTGAACTAAGCATGGTAAATATTGGGTTGTGGGATGATGGAATCCTCCATAAAAATACCTTGAAACCTTGTGCACACCTAGTGTTTGATAAAATGCTCAAATGAGCTAGAACCATGATCATCTTCCTAATTTTGATTCAATTTGTTATATTTCTAAAATAGATTGAAGTTTCTAAGAATTTCGTAACATTTCAGAGTTTAGGGAAGATCAATTGAGGTATGTTGTCTTAACTCTTCTCTTAGAATTGAATCCCACGATATTCATGTAAATTATGTAAGTCTCGAGTGATTCATTATGAAATTATCTATTCCGAGTAAGATTGGGTTGAAAGAAATATGTTCATCAAGCATTCCAAATGCTTTATTCATGTTATGTTACCAATTGAGGATGTGTTAAAATATGGGCTGTGCATTAATAATGTTTCGACTTTAAGTCAAATTTAAATGAAGGCTATTATGCCAAATTTTGTGAAATATATCTATGTGCCTTAGACTCTAAATTGCTCACATGTGTACTACACACCTTGATTTGAATTGTATTTGTTGTCGATGATGATAATGATGTTTGAAATTGATAAGGTATGAAATACTGAATATGGCCAACGTGCCAATGAAATGAAAAGATATGAAAGTATTATGAAATGCGATGATTGATATAAAAAGGTTGATGTCTCAAATAAGACAGCCTAGCCGATCGGGTCGTGATCAGACACCATCCGCACACATGGTAGCAATTGTGCTGGAAATTGCTAATGATAGTAATTATGGTTGATGTCTCTAATGAGATGGCCTAGTCGATCAGGTCGTGATCAGACTCCGTACTAAATTTACGGTGGTATTGATATTGACAAAAATTGTGGTTGATTCTCTAATGAGATAGCCTAGCCGATCGGGTCGTGATCGGACTCCGTACAAAATTTACGATGGTATTGGTATTGATAGTAGTTGTGGTTGATTATCTAATAAGATAGCCTAGCCGATCGGGTCGTGATCGGACTCCGTGCTAAAAGTATGGTGGCATTGGTATTGTGAACACTGGTATTGCGGACAATGGTATATCGATACTAAAAATCTCCCAATGTAAGATATGGAAATTAATTTGAACACTGTCTTGATCCTAAATTGAGGTCTGATGTTGATTAAGACTTTCATTGATATTATGATAATCTTGTTTGTATTAATTGTCATTCTATTGAGAGGGGTTTTAGTTATACATACTAGTACTATTCGACGGTACTAACGCCCCTTTTGCCGGGGGCGTTGCATCTTTCAATGGATGCAGGTGGTTCCACAGCAAGAGATATTGATCAGTGATAGCAGTGCACCTCTTCCCAACTGACTTGGTGAGCCCCACTTCATTCCAGGGTCATGAATCTTTTGTACTTGTGTATTCTGTTTGAGGTATAGCCGGGGCTTTGTTGCCGGCATTATCGTTGTACTCTTCTTTATCTATAGAGGCTCCGTAAACATAGTGTGGGTTGTGTATTAGTGCTGGGGAAAGACAAACTATGTTATGTTGTGGTTGTATTACTTGTCCATTTGAGACTTTAAAAATGATGAAACTACTGGAAATGAATTGGTATTGTAGACATGAATACATTTTCGTCTAATTAATGAAAATATGTATTATCTCTATTCGTGGATGAGTTTGGATAGAATGAAATCTAACAGGCTTGCTCGGTCGGGTTCACTCGGTTGAGCGCCAGTTGCGCACCTCGGTTTTGGGGCATGACAATTAGGGGCTATCACGACTAGGTAAATTTTAGGTCTTGATACCCGGTCATCCCAGTCCGGTAAGAGGTGGGACGGGTTGTGTTATATAGGGGGTTAGTCCAGACGGGGGCGAGCCTTGTTTCGTTACCAGCTCCTCACTGGGTTCCATCCCGGTAACAGTAAATGTTTTTAAAAAAATTTGACCATTGCCAGTGGTCAAAATCTGGGCAGACCGTTGCGGCTCTTTTTGCAAAAATGACCATTTTGGCCTACCCTATTAGAATGATAGTCCCCACCCTAATAATTGATAAATTACAATTTTGACATTTTAAAACTATAAATAGCCTCCCCTTTCACAACTTTCTCTCTTCAGCTCTAATTATTATCTACATTCTCTCTTGATTATTACTATCAATTAATTACTATTCCAAGTTTTTATGTACTTTATTTATGGTAGCCATTATAAAATTCCAATTATCAAGTGGAAGTGTGGTATTATATTATCAAATATCAAGTGAGTTGTGCTATTATCAAGTAAAGCGGGTTACAAATTTCAAATTTAATGTGGCATCCCAGTACACTCGTTCCATCTCTTTATTTTCTTTGGAGTTTATTATTATTTTAAATTTTGAATTATTAATATATATTTTTAATTTAATTTCCATAATGGATATATTTAGAGTCGCCAAAAACGCATGATCAAGAGGCGGTGCTGGTTCTTCTAGTAGCTTTACACATATTTCTGAAAGTTCACCTGAAAATTTAAATATAGATTATGAGAAACATCAAGAAAATTATGATATAGATGATAATTTAGATGATATTCAATCACCTGATAATCTTGAAACACCACCAACTACACCTGTTATTGCTAGTCAAACTACTAGGGGTGGAGGTAGTATGTGTAGATCTCCTCTCCCTACTAAGAGGAATCGAAAATTGTGAAGTAAGTGTTGGGAATGTTTTACTAAACTAGAAGAAGATAAGAATTATGTAAGATGTAATATTTGTCAAGAAGTTTATAAACATGAGACTGGGGGTAAACAATAGGGAACATGCCAACTTCGTATGCATATGCTCGATAACCACCCTATTGCATGGGGTACTGATAAACAATCTGGCCAACAAAACTTTAACTAGGTACTGCCGATTTATTTGGTAAATATGATATATTGAAAGACCAGAAAGAATTAGCTAAACTAATTGTTTTAGGTTGTTTATCTTTTAGCCTTGCTTATTCCTCATATCTTGTTACTTACTTTCAAAAAATGTATAACCCTTTATTTAAAGGTATTCCTAGAAGCACTTGTAGAGCTCATATCTTTAGGCTTTTTTGGGAAATACCAGACATATATCCGTTATTTATTTGCTAGTCTTTCTTTTAGAATTTCTATTTCTTCTGATATTGTTCGTGTTATTACTGAAATGATTATTTGACTGTTACATGCCATTGGATAGATGACAATTTTATAATGCTAAAACATATTATTGCTTTTAAATATGATGAATATCAAAGTCATACTGTTGTATTTATAAGTAATACTACCCATGAAGTTGTTGTATTTTATCATCTTGAAGAAAATTTTTGTGTATCTCCTTTGATAATGCTTCTAACAACAATGATGCTATTTCACTACTAAAACTGCAGCTATATCCACCACTTCCTGAAATATTTCATGTTAGGTGTGCATGCCATATTTATAATTTAATTATTAGGGGTGACCTTGAATTATTTAGCAATGAGATTACTTAAGTTAGAAGATTTGTTGGTGTACTTCAAGAAAATAATAGGAGTTCTAGATTAAATGCATTTAAGGATAAGTGTGAATAACATAGACTAAGACCAAGAGTCAGGCCTGAAGAAATAGTTACTAGGTGAAATTATACTTATTTATTCCTAAGATGTTGTTATAAATATAGAATACCTATAACTAAAATTGTTAATTCTCATTGTACCAATCCTAATTGTCTATTAACACTTAACACTTGGAATGTCATTGAAGATGTTATAAAAATTTTACAAAATTTGAATGTCGCTACACTTGAGTTTTTTGGAGCTTATTATCCTATTATTGCAAATAGTTTAGTACATATTGTTGAAATTTCTCTTTTACTCAATAATTTCAAGAAGAAAGAAGGATATAGTTCTGTTGTTGAATCTATGCTAGAAATATTTAATGCTTTATATCATATTCCCTGTATTTACCTAATTGGTGTTATTTTAAACCCTTATATCAAGATGGATACTTGTGATAACCCGATAGGTCCTCTTAAATTTTAGAACCTAATTCTGCCTTTTGAAGCCTTAAATACCTTAGTTTAGCTTTTCTCTATTTGCGTGCGTAGTCCGGATATTTTTCCAGAGAGCTTTTATGTTAAAAAACTGAGAAAATATGAACTTTTGCCATAAAATCCATTTGAGTTCACTTCGGTCAACATTTTGAGCAAACATATCTAGATTCGTGTTTTGATGGTCCCGGTGGGTCCGTATCATGATTTGAGACTTGGGCGTATACCCGGAATCAAATTCGGAGGTCCCTTGCCCGAGTTATCAGACTTTGTTGAAATTTGAAAGTTTGAAAGCTTAATGACTTTGAAAGTTTGACCAATGTTTGACTTTATTGATATCGGGTTCGTATTTTAGTTTTGTAATCCGATATAGGTCCAATACTATATGTATGACTTGTTTGTCAAATTTGGTGAGAAACAGAGTTGGTTTGACGTGATTCAGACGTCCGGTTGTGAAAATAGAAGTTTCAAAGTTTTCTTGAAAATTTCATTTGATTTAGTATTCAATTCATACTTCTAGGTGTTATTTTGGCAATTTGATAGCTCGAGAAAGTTCATATGATGGTTTTAGACCCGAGTGCATTTTTGGTTTAGATCCCCGAGGGCTCGGGTGAGTTTCGAATAGGCTATAGAGTGAAATTGGACTTAGAAACATTGCTGGTGTGTTTCAGTTCTGGTGCAGGCCTTTGATCTCGCATTTGCGAGGTCAGGCTTCACATTTGCGACCTTTGTCAGGTTCACATTTGCGAAAAATCCTTCGCATTTGCGACAAATCCTTCGCATTTGCGAAGAGGGGTGGGTCAGCACGGAGTTAGCATTTGCGATCATTTGATCGCAATTGCGAGGAGGCGACTGTTTGCATTTGCGAACAAGTCATCGCAATTGTGATGATAGCAGGAATTGTGAGACTTCGCATTTGCGAATAAAAACTCGCATTTGCGGGGTTCGCAAAATTCCGACACCTACAACTGGTCTAATAGCTGAAAGACGAGGTTTTCTATCACGACCCAATTTTCCCTCCATTTGGTATCGTGATGTCACCTAGTCGTAGGGACTAGCTAAGCCTAACATTAATTGAAACAACAACATTATTTACATAACATCTAACAATTTAAATAGAAATCTCTTACAATTCCCAAAATTAGTAGTACAAGTCATAAGTTCTACAGTTTGCTAGAAAACATCTAAATACAACTGTCCAGAAATAGGAATAAACAGTGCAAAACAAAAACTTGAAGGTGACTCCAAAGCCTGCGAACGCAGCAACGGGTTTGCCTTGAGTCTCCACAACAACAATCCACACAACTAGCTAATGAACAAGTGCCTGGATCTGCATAAAAATGTGCAGAAGTATAGAATGAGCACACAACAGCGGTGCCCAGTAAGTATCAAGACTAACCTCGGTGGAGTACTGACGAAGAACAGTCAAGACACCCACTGATCTAATAAACTGAACATGTATAAGTATATGAACAACAGAAGTATGATGTCTACATAAAGACTATGCAATGTGGCTCACAATACAGTAATGGCAACTCGGAAGGAAACAAGTATAAGCGGAATATCATGAATGGAGCACAACCTAAATCCGGAATCACAAATACAGCAAGGACAAGTAATAACTCTGCAACTACAACCACTTTTACATCAGGTTTTAGTCAACAACTCCACGAGGTACCGAACCTCGGACAAATCACAACTCACGGGTCTCATTACCTGAACCCTAACACTTGGCATCCTGTGCCCTCATAACACCTCATAACCGCACTGACGACTCACGTGCCAATAGAGCCATTCTCACATAGAAGGCAAGTAAACAAGGGTGAGAATCTATGCTCAACAATATCAAGAACACCTCTTATCCGATAAGAGTGCTTAACTACGTGTATACTTGTGCAAGTGTCCTACTATAGTCCATATCAGCAAATAAGCATAAGGAAAAAGAACGGACAACACGTAGAATATTTTCTCACAGCTTTCACAAGATGAAGCTCACACAGGTACGTATACCACTACACAAATATCAACAACAAGAATGCCTCCAGGCCATAAATCATCACAAATCAATCCATGACACAACCCAGCTTGTCTCGCCACGTGTGCGATAATAAAGTAAGTGCCCGCCTTGTCTCGCCACACGTGCATAACATTATTCCCATCTTGTCACGCCACATGCGCAACCCATATATATATAGCACATGTGCAAATATCAATAGTAACAATAGCACGGCAGAAACCTCGTGCAACCCCATACAACAACCGCACGACAGAAACCTCGTGCATCACAATAATAACAACCACACACCAGAAACCTCGTGCTTTACCATAATAAGTATAATAGCAACAATGACAATAATACAAAGTACAACAAGTAAATCAACTCAAGAACTTTAAATCAGAAAGAAACGGTAGAACCAACTCACAAGGAATAACCAGAGTAAAGAATGCTAGGCATAAAGAGAACAACTCAACAAGGAAAAACTAATATGTAGCAACGATCCCATAATATACATTTCAACAACAGGGAATCTAACGCGAGTCAAATAATTCCAAATAAAACAAGTCGGCTAAGATATAGGATATCTAAAACTTCTTTTAAGGTTGAGGAATTTCGAAGGATATTCAACAATTCAATTAAGGATTAGCAGCGGAAAGATAATCATAACCTCAATTAAGACTGAACAAATTATAGGATGAGATAATAATAATTCCAAATAAAGATAAACAGTTATGAAAAGATAGCATGATAATAGGGGAGGTAAAACCTTCAGTTAAGTCAAATAAGAGTTAAATAGGCAATAAAAGTGAATCCTGAAAGCAATTAATTCTAATTAAAGCATGTAGAGGTGAAACTAGTAAATATGAACTTAATCATATCAAGAACAACATCATACTCGGTGAATATAAGGACCTAAGAATCCTAAAAGGCCAACTTTCCACAAATAAGTCCGAGCACGCACTCGTCACCTCGCGTACACAGACTATAGTCAACATAGTAGACTCAAATCCTAAGGGAAAAATTTCCCTACACAAGGTTAGGCAAGGTACTTACCTCGAACCAAGCTCAATCAGTCCGTAAGAATGCCCTTTTCAATTATCCGACTCCGAAGGGTCCAAATCTAGCCAAACACAATTGCATATCATGAATACAACCATAATAGACTCATCTAATTAATGAAATAAATACTTTAACAAAAATCCCGAAATTCACCATAAAAAGGTCGACCCGGGCCCATGTCTCGGAATCAGGTAAAAATTACAAAATACGAATACCCATTTACTCACGAGTCCAACCATATAAGAATTACTCAAATCTGACCACAAATCCCCTTTCAAAACTCAAAATCTTTATTGAAGAAGTTCTTCCAATTGTTTCCCGATTTCAACCCCCAAAATCTGAAATTAATGATAGATTAGTGGAATATAACCAAAATGGAGTGTAGAATCATTACCTAAAACCTTCCTCTTAAAATTCCTCGAAAATCGCCAAATTTCGATCTCTCAAGTCCAAAAATGAAGAATGAAATCAAACCCTCGAATTTCTCTTTTTTGCCCAGGCGTGACCACACCTGCGACATAATTAGCCGCATCTGCGCAACCGCAGGTGCGCATGTCCAACCGCACCTGCGCTTCCTCTCGCTTCTGTGGAGCCACATATGCGCACAAATTCTCCGTACCTGTGGAGACTTCCAAATCCAGCTCTTCTCACACCTACGCCTCCATCTTCGCACCTGCAACCATCGCACCTACGCCCAAGGTCCGTAGGTGCGATTACACCAGAAAGCAAACCTCTTCACAACCTCGAAAAACCATCCGAAACTCGTCCAAAACACACCTCGGGCCCTCGGGACCCCGTCCAAGCATACAACCAAGTTCCATAACCTAATACAGACTCGCTCGAGGTCTAAAATCACATCAAACAACGGCGAAACTAAGAATCTAACCAAGAATCGAACTTAAGAACTTTCAAATCTTCCAACTTCTAAAACTCGCATCGAAACCTATCAAATCAACCCGGAATGACGTCAAATTTTGCAGGCAAGTCCCAAATAATTGAACGGAGTTGTTCCAACTCTCGAAATTGCATTCCGACCCCGATATCAAAAAGTCCACTTCCGGTCAAATTTTTAAAAATTCGACTTTCGCCATTTCAAGCCTAAATCAGCTACATACCTTAGATTCACTGTCCGGACATGCTCCTAAGTCCAAAATCACCCAACGGAGCTAACAGAACTACGGAAATCCATTCCGGAGTCGTCTTCACATAGTTCCAACTACGATCAAAAATCCAAAGACTTAAGCTTCCGTTTTAGGGACTAAATATCCCAAATCACTCTGAATCATCCGGGAACTGAAACTAACCATGCACGCAAGTCAAAACACATAATATGAAGCTGCTCAGAGCCTTATGCCACCGACGAGACTTACATTCTAAAAACGACCAGCCGTGTCGTTACATTTTCTCCCATTCTTCAAATTTTCAAAACAAGAAAACCCTAGAAGCGATTTCTCAAAGAACTCTTCTTCCCGAAATCATTGGTAAGTGATTCTAACCTATTTTCTTTCAATATTTCAATACATTTCCTAAGATTTCAACCTAAAATCTAGTGTTTTCATGGTGGAAATTGGGGGTTTGGATAGAATTAGGGATTTTTGTAAAATGGCATTTTAGATCTCAAATTGAGGTCGGATCCCAAAACAAATTACATAATCGGGCTCGTGACTAAATGGGTGTTCATATTTTGTGACTTTTACCCGATTTCGAGACGTGGGGACGGGGGAGGCTTTTTGGGGTGATTTTCTAATTTCTTGCTTTATCTTTGATTTCATTAATTAGATAGTTCCTTATAGTTGTATTTATGGCGTGTAATTAATTCTGGCTAGATTTGGGCCATTCGGAGTCGGATATTCATGGAAAAGGCATTGTTGCCGATTGATTGAGCTATGTGCGAGGTAAGTGGCTTGCCTAACCTTGTGTGGGTGAAATCTCCTTAGAATTTGGTACTGTTGTGATATGTGAGTACCGTGTATGTGAGGTGAAAAGTACATACACAAGCTATTTTTTGTAAAACCTGATTTTTACTGAGTATTAACCTATTTTCCTTTTTATTTGAGTTATAACGTTTTAATGAGTATTAGTCTATTTCCATTCTTAATTGAGCTATTCCAATATGTGTAGTTATCCTGTTTAGTCTAATATTGCATGTCTACGTGCTTTAATTGCTTATTTGAACTCTGTGAAGCATGCCTAGGTTATTTTCGATTTTGTTTCCTTGTTGTTTATCAGTATTAACTATAGAAATCTTGTTGTTAACTGTTGTATTTATAAGTTTGGTTTGTGTGTTAACTTTTAAGACTATGAGGCGGTTCCTCGGGAGTTCTCCCTGCACATTTACTTTTGAGACTACGAGTCGGTTCCTCGGGAGTTCTCCCTGCATGTTTACTTTTGGGACTACGAGGTGGTACCTCGGGAGATCCCCCTGCACATTCACTTTTGAGACTACGAGGCGATACCTCGGGAGATCTCCTCACATATTTGCTTTTGGGACTACGAGACGGTATCTCGGGAGATCCCCTGTTGAGTATTTATTTCTTTTTGACTACGATACGGTATCTTGGGAGTGCCCATGTTTTTATCACATTGTGCTGTGTTATTATTTCTCTGTAGATTCTTTCTGTTAAATTTCCCATTTTACTTCATTTTATTATATCATCTGTCTTATTATTATATCCCCAGTAGGGCCCGGACCTGACCCCATCACTACTCTACCGAGGTTAGGCTTGGCACTTACTGGGTACCATTGTGGTGTACTCATGCTACTCTTCTGCACATATTTTGTGTGCAGATCCAGGCTTTTCTTATCATCCCCGCTATTAGCTGAGAGTGATTGCTTCTATACGGAGACTTCAAGGTACATCTGCCGCGTCCGCATACCTCGAAGTCCCCCTCTATTCTCTCCTATGTCATTTACCTTCCGTATTTGTTCTATTAGACTCTGGTGTATAGAGATTCTAGTTTCATTCTATAGCATATGACTTATGATGTTTTGGGTTTTGGGAATACTGTGTATTACTAGAGTGTTAGTTATTGTACATGCCAAGCGGCATTGTTACCAGTTATTAGTTATATGTTGCAATTAGTTGTTAAGTTTTACTTCCATTTTATTATTTTTGCATTTTGATAGGCTTAGCTAGTCGTAAAGACTAGGTGCCGTCACAACATCTTATGGAGGGAGAATTGGGTTGTGACAAGTTGGTATCAGAGCTCTAGGTTCATAGGTGTCGTGAGTCTCAAGCCGGTTTATTAGAGCCTCGCGGATCGGCACAGAGACGTCTATACTTATCTTCGGGAGGTTATGGAACTGTTAGGAAAAATTATACTTCTTTGATTCCTTGTCCTGCGAAATTTGTTGACATCAAAAATTCTAAACTTCTCTATTCTATTCTCTCACAGATGGTGAGTCCACGTACATGAGGATCTGATGACCAGGCACCTGCACCCCCTACTAGAGCCGCAAGAGGCCGGGGCTAGGGTAGAGGCCGAGGACATCCATGCGGTGCAGCCAGAGCACCCGCATGAGCTGCTATAGAGGAGCCCCAGTACGTGTTGCTGCACCAGTCCTCCAGGAAACGCTAGCCCAGTTTCTGAGCATGATCAGCACCTTAGCTCAGGCTGGATTGATTCCACTTGCTCCTGCCACATTTCAGGCCAGGGGAGGAGCACTGACTCCCATCGCCAATACCCCAGAGTAGCGAGTTCAGGTAGACCAAGATCCAGAGATCATACCAGAGCAGCCGGTAGCTCTAGTTCAGCCTGACGTTAGGGCAGCAGGTTTTGAGGTGAAGCAGCTCAGACTTGAGAGGTACAAGATGTACCCCTCTCCTACCTTCAGTGGATTGGCGTCAGAGGATACCTAGGGTTTTCTGAAAGAGTGTCACCGTATTCTCAGTACTATGGGCGCAACGGAGTTGAGTGGGGTTTCTTTTACTGCATTCTAGCTTAGAGGAGCACCCTATCAGTGGTGGCGAGCTTATGAGTTTAGTAGACCGGCTGAGGCAGCTTCACTTACATGGTCTCAGTTATCGGACATGTTCTTGAGAGAGTATGTTCCCTAGAGTCTCAGAGATGTATGGCACACGGAGTTTGAGCAGTTGCGCCAGGGTGCTATGACTGGTCAGAGTATGCAGTTCACTTTAGTGATTTAGCCCGACATGCACCGGCCTTGGTTGCCATAGTTTGAGAGATGGTTCATCGGTTTATTGAGGGACTCTACCCCAGTATCAGGATTAGCATGGTCAGGGAGTTGGAGATGGATATTCCTTACTAGCAGGTTGTGAGTACTGCTAGGAGAATTACGGGCATGATCGCTCGGGATAGAGAGGACAGGAAGGCCGAGAGGTCTCGAGAGTCTGGCACTTACAGTGGTACTCGTGACCCTGCTGCAGTTCGCCATGGTAGGGGTTATATGAGTCACTCCGTTCATTCAGCTCTTCCAGCCGCCAGTGGTATTCTTGCCCTTTCTAGGCCCCAGGAGCCTTATTATGCACCGCCAATGTCTAGTGTGCCTCTCGCACGGGGTGTTTTTAGCTGTCAGTCCAACAGACCTGGCACGAGCCAGTCACAGCAGCCATGCTATCTGAGAGCTTGTTTTGAGTGTGGCGACACCTGTCATATGGTGAGGGATTGCCCCAGACTTAGGAGTGGTGCACTTCCAAAGACTTCTCAGGAACAGAGTGCTCCATATGGTCCTTAGGCTATGATTACAACGCTAGCTGCAGCCCCACCTGCTCAACCATCTCGAGGTAGAGATCGCCCTATAGGGGGAGGCCATGCCATATATTATGGCCTTCCTGCTCGTACAGAGGCAGTTGCTTCCGACTTTGTCATTACAGGTATTATCCCGGTCTGTCATAGAGATGCGTCAGTTTTATTTGATCCAGGCTCTACATATTTCTATGTGTCCTCTTATTTTGCCCCGTATTTGGGCGTATCTCGTCATTCCTTGGGTTCCCTTATTTATGTGTCTACTCTTGTGGGAGATTCTCTTGTTGTAGACCGCATGTATCGATCGTGTTTGATTGCTCTTAGTAGTTTTGAGACCAGAGCCAATTTATTATTTCTCAGTATGGTAGAATTTGATGTTATCTTGGGCATGGACTGGTTGTTGCCCCATTATGCTATTCTTGATTGTCATTCTAAGACCATGACGCTGGCTATGCCAGAATTACCGCTATTAGAATGGAGAGGTACCTTAGAGTATACTCCCAGTAGAGTTATTTCATTTCTTAAAGCTCAACAAATGGTTGAGAAGGGGTGTGACGCGTATCTAGCTTATGTGAGAGATTTTAGTATTGTTACCCCTACAGTTGAGTCAGTCCCAGTAGTGAGGGATTTTCCAGATAAATTTCCAGCTGATCTTCTGGGCATGCCGCCTGACAGAGATATTGATTTTGGCATTGATTTATTTCGGGGCACTCAACCCATCTTTATTCTTCCATATCGTATGGCTCCTCTTGAGTTGAAGGAGCAGTTACAGGAGTTTCTTGATAAGGGCTTCATTCGGCCCAGTGTGTCACCTTGGGGTGCTCCTGTCTTATTTATGAAGAATAAGGATGGTTCTATGCGGATGTGTATTGATTACCGCCAGTTAAACAAAGTCACAGTGAAGAACAAGTATCCATCGCCTCGTATTGATGACCTATTTGATCAGTTGCAGGGTTCCAAAGTGTTTTCCAAGATTGACTTAAGTTCAGGCTATCATCAGTAGAAGATTCGGGAGCCAGATATCCCAAAGACTGCTTTCAGGACTCGGTATGGTCACGACGAGTTTCTTGTGATGTCATTTGGGCTGACCAATGCCCCAGCAACATTTATACACTTGATGCATAGTGTGTTCCAACCCTATCTTGACTCATTCATCATTGTGTTTATTGACGACATTCTGGTGTACTCCCGGACTCGGGAGGATCATGAGAAGCACCAGATGAATGTGCTTCAGACCTTGAGAGAAAAGAAGTTATATACAAAATTTTCAAAGTGTGAGTTTTGGCTAGACTCAGTGGAATTCTTGGGTCATGTAGTATCGAGTGATGGGATCCAGGTGGATCCGAAGAAGATTGAAGTAGTGCAGAGTTGGCCCAGACCATCCTCAGCAACGGAGATCCGAAGTTTTCTTGTTTTGGCGGGGTATTACCATCGATTTGTAGAGAGTGTCTCATCTATTGTAGCTCATATGACCAGGGTGACCCAAAAGGGTGCTCCGTTCAGGTGGACAGATGAGTGTGAGGAGAGCTTTCAAAATCTCAAGATGGCTTTGACTACAACCCCAATATTGGTATTGCCTATAGGTTTGGGGTCTTATACTGTATATTATGATGCGTCGCGGATTGGTCTCGGCACGGTGTTGATGCAGGACGGTAGGGTGATTGTCTACACATCCAGACAACTGAAGGTGCATGAGAAGAACTATCATGTCCACGACCTTGAGTTAGCAGCTATTGTTCATGCCTTGAAGATTTGGCGGCATTATTTGTATGGTGTCCCTTGTGAGATTTACACCATTCACCGGAGTTTGCAGCATCTGTTCAAATAGAAGGATCTTAACTTGCATCAGCGGAGGTTGTTGGAGCTGCTTAAGGATTATGATATTACCATTTTATACCATCCCGGGAAGGCCAATGTGGTGGCGGATGCTTTTAGTTGCCGAGCGGAGAGTTTGGGGAGCTTAGCATATCTACCAGCAGCAGAGAGGCCCATGGCGTTGGATGTTCAGGCCTTAGCTAGCCAGTTTGTGAGATTGGATATTTCTGAGCTGAGTCGAGTATTGGCTTGTGTGGTCTCTCAGTCTTCTCTTTATGATCATACCAGGGAGCGTCAATATGATGACCCCCATCTGTTTGTCCTTAAGGACACGGTCTAGCACGGTGACGCTAAGGAAGTCATCATTGTGGATGATGGTGCATTGAGGATGCAGGGTAGGCTATGTGTGCCCAATGTAGATGGTTTGCGTGAGTTGATTCTCTAGGAGGCTCACAGTTCACGATATTCCATTCATCCGGGTGCCGCGAAGATGTATCAGGACTTGAGGCAGCATTACTAGTGGAGGAGAATGAAGAAGGACATAGTGGAGTATGTAGCTCGGTGTCTAAATTGCCAATAGGTGAAGTATGAGCATCAGCGGCCCGGAGTGGAAATGGGAGCGGATCACTATGAATTTCATTTTTGGGCTTCCACGGACTCAGCGAAAGTTTGATGCAGTTTGGGTAATTATAGATAGGCTGACCAAGTCAGCTCATTTCATTCCTGTGATAATTACCTATTCTTCCGAGCAGCTGGCTCGAGTTTATATCCACGAGATCGTCAGGCTTCATGGCATACCGGTATCCATCATCTCTGGCCGGGGTACATAGTTTACATAACTGTTCTGGAGGGATGTACAACATGAGTTGGGTACTCGAGTAGAGCTGAGCACAACATTTCACTCTCATACGGACGGGCAGTCCTAGCGCACTATTTAGATATTAGAGGATATGCTGTGTGTGATGGAGTTTGGAGGTTCGTGGGATCAGTTCTTACCATTTGCAGAGTTTTCCTACAACAACAGTTATCAGTCGAGCATCTAGATGGCACCGTATGAGGCTTTGTATGGTAGGCGGTGTCAGTCTCTAGTGGGTTAGTTTGAGTTGGGCGAGGCTAGATTATTGGGTAAAGACTTTGTTCAGGATGCTTTAGAAAAGGTTAAGGTGATTCAAGATCGACTTTGCACAGCCCAGTCCAGACAGAAGAGTTATGCGGATTGGAAGGTTCACGATGTTGCATTCATGGTTAGGGAACATGTTTTGCTCCGGGTGTCACCCATGAAGGGTGTGATGAGGTTCGAAAAGAAGGGCAAGTTGAGCCCTAGGTATATCGGGCCTTTTGAGATTCTGGAGAGAGTGGGGGAGGTGGCTTACAAGCTTGCGTTGCCACCAGGTTTATCAGCAGTTCATCCAATGTTCCATGTGTCCATGCTCCGGAAGCATCACGGCGATCCGTCCTATGTGTTAAATTTCAGCTCTATCCAGTTGGACAAGGATTTGACTTACGAGGAGGAGCCTGACAGGTTCGTCAGTTGAGGTCGAAGAGTTATCCTTCAGTTCGAGTGTAGTGGAGAGGTCAGCCCATTGAGGCAGCTACTTAGGAGTCCGAGTCAGATATGCAGAGTAGATATCCACATCTTTTCACCAGTTTAGGTACTTTTCTATGTCCGTTCGAGGATGAACGATTGTTTTAGAGGTGGAGAATGTGATGACCCGATAGGTTATCTTATGTTTTAGAACCTAATTCTGTGCTTTGAATCCTTAAATACCTTTATTTTAGCTTTCCTTGATTTGTGTGCGTAGTCCGAATGTTTTTCCACAGAGCTTTTATGTTAAAGAACTGAGCAAATATGAAATTTTTGCCTTAAAATCTATTTGAGTTGACTTCGATCAACGTTTTGAGAAAATGGACCCGGATTCATATTTTGACGGTCCCGGTGGGTCCATATCGTGATTTGGGACTTGGGCGTTTGCCCAGAATTGAATTCAGAAGTCCCTAGCCCGAGTTATCGGACTTTGTTGAAATTTGAAAGTTTGAAAGCTTAATGACTTTGAAAGTTTGACCAATGTTTGACTTTATTGATTTCGGGTCCGTATTTTGGTTTCGGAACCCGATATAGGTCCAATACTACATTTATGACTTGTCTGTCAAATTTGGTGAGAAACGGAGTTGGTTTGACGTGATTCGGACGTCTGATTGTGAAAATAGAAGTTTCGAAGTTTTCTTGAAAATTTCATATGATTTGGTGTTCAATTCATTGTTCTAGGTTTTATTTTGGCGATTTGATCACGCGACCAAGTTCGTATGATATTTTTAGACCCGAGTGCATATTTGGTTTAGAGCCCTGAGGGCTCGGGTGAGTTTTGGATAGGCTACAGAGTGAAATTGGACTTAGAAACATTGTTGGTGTGTTTCAGTTTTGGTGCAGGCCTCTGATCTCGCATTTGCGAGTTTAGGCTTCGCATTTGCGACCTCTGTCACGTTCGCATTTGCGACACATCCTTCACATTTGCGAAGAGGGGCGGGTCAGCACTGAATTCGCATTTGCAATCATTTGGTCGCAATTGCAAGGAGGCCACTGTTCGCATTTGCGATGATAGCAGGAATAGTGAGACTTCGCATTTGCGAAGAAAACTCGCATTTGTGGGGTTCGCAATTGCAAACCCCCAGTCGGAATTGCGACACCTGCAACTGGTCTAATAGTTGAAAGATGGGATTTTCTCCCATTCTTCAAATTTTCAAAACAAGAAAACCCTAGAGGCAATTTCTCAAAGAACTCTTCTTCCCCAAATCATTGGTAAGTGATTCTAACCTATTTGCTTTCAATCTTTCATTACATTTCCTAAGATATCAACCTAAAATCTAGTGTTTTTATGGTGAAAATTGGGCGTTTTGGGTCGAATTGGGAATTTTTGTAAAATGGGGATTTAGACCTCAAATTGAGGTCGGATCCCAAAATAAATGACATAACCGGGCTCGTGAGTGAATGTTGTTCATATTTTGTGACTTTTACCCGATTCCGAGACGTGGGCTCGGGGAGGCGTTTGGGACGGTTTTGCTAATTTCTTGCTTTAACTTTGATTTCATTAATTAAATTAGTTCCTTATAGTTGTATTTATGGTGTGTAATTGATTCTGGCTAGATTTGGGCCATTCAGAGTTGGATATTCGTGGAAAATGAATTGTTGCCAATTGATTGAGCTTTGTACGAGGTAAGTGGCTTGCCTAACCTTGTGTGGGGGAAATCTCCTTAGGATTTGGTACTGTTGTGATATGTGAGTGCCGTATACGTGAGGTGACGAGTACGTAAACGGGCTATTTGTATAAAACCCGATTTTTACTGAGTATCAGCCTGTTTTCCTTTTAATTTGAGTTATACCATTTTAATGAGTATTAGTCTGTTTCCATTCTTAATTGAGATATTCCAATATGTGTAGTTATCCTGTTTAGTCTAATATCGCATGTCTACGTGCTTTAACTGCTTATTTGAACTCTGTGAAGCATGCCTAGGTTATTTTCGATTTTGTTTCCTTGTTCTTTATCAGTATTAACTATAGAAATCTTGTTGTTAACTGTTGTATTTATCAGTTTGGTTTGTGTGTTTACTTTTTAGACTGCGAGGCCGTTTCTTGGAATTCTCCCTGCACATTTACTTTTGAGACTATGAGGCGGTTCCTTAGGAGTTCTCCCTCCATGTTTACTTTTGGGACTACGAGGCGGTACCTCGGGAGATCCCCCTGCACATTTACTTTTGAGATTACGAGGCGGTACCTCGGGAGATCTGCTCGCATATTTACTTTTGGGACTACGAGATGATATCTCAGAAGATCTCCTGTTGAGTATTTATTTCTTTTTTACTACGAGACGGTATCTCGGGAACGCCCCTGTTGTTATCACATTGTGCTGTGTTATTATTTCTCTGTGAATTCTTTCTGTTAAATTTCATGTTTTACTTCATTTTATTATATCATCTGTCTTATTATTATATCCCCAGTAGGGCCCGGACCTGACCTCGTCACTACTCTACCGTGGTTAGGCTTGGCACTTATCGGGTACCATTGTGGTGTACTCATGCTACTCTTCTGCACATATTTTGTGTGCAGATCCATGTGCTTCTTATCAGCCCCGCTATTAGCTGAGAGTGCTTGCTGCTGTATGGAGCCTTCAAGGTACATCTGCTGCGTCCGTAGACCTCGGAGTCCCCCTCTATTCTCTCCTATGTCATTTACATTCCGTATTTTTTCTATTAGAATCTGGTGTATAGAGATTCTAGTTTCCTTCTGTAGCTTGTGACTTATGATGTTTCGTATTTTGGGAATACTGTGTATTACTAGAGTATTGGTTATTGTACATGCCAAGCGGCATTGTTACCAGTTATTAGTTATCTGTTGCAGTTAGTTGTTAAGTTTTACTTTCATTGTTTTTATTTTTGCATTTTGTTAGGCTTACTTAGTCGTAGAGACTAAGTGCCATCACGACGTCTTACGGAGGGAGAATTGGGTCGTGACACTATTTGTGACCAATTAATTAATGCTTTATATGTCTATATGGATATTGGACTAGCTGAACTCCCAGATATTGACACTTGCATTTATTATCTAAATTAATATTTACAAGCTTTATAAAATTATTATGCTAGCATTGTTGATGCAAATGTAAATATTCCTTCAAGTTCGGTTGCTACATATGCATCCGATGCTATAGAGGAAGATGACAATGTTGAAGATTATTTAATTTGGTCTACACTAAGTGAGCATAAACAACCTAGTAGAGGAAACATTGATGAACTCCAATTCTTCTTGCAAAAGGCAACAGATCCCGCACAAAGGAATTTCTACCGTTGGCTTGGTGGAAGAGAAACTCAAAGCAGTTTTATGTTCTTTCGGCCATGGCTCAAGACGTGCTAAACGTGCCGATTTCAACAGTTGCAACTGAGAGCACATTTAGCCAAGAAAGGAAGCAGCTAGGAGAAACTCATCATGCATTGGGTTACAATTCTTTGGAAGTTCTAGTGTGCTTCAGAGATTGGATAAGATTGTCGTGAAGTGGTAGATGAACCGGAGGATCAAGAAATTTGAGATATAATGGTTTATGGTTCCGATTCAAGAAATCTGGGAAACCAAGAACCTATTGTTTCCATGGAAGAACTTATAAAAATGATGCAAAGCATGTGATATACTTTTTCATATTTTTTAAAGTTTTTGTATACTTTTAATTTGAAAGTTCAAAAGTAAAAATTCAAAATAGAACTTGCAAGTTTAATTTGAAGTATTATGCAATGAAAGCCTTTGAAGTTTTATCCTCACATATGGGTCTTATTAAATATTACCACTTAATTTCAAATTTAAGACTTTAAAAGTTTAATTTTATGTTTTAAAATACTTATTTTATAATTTAGAAGTGTGTAAACACTCAAGTATCAATTATATTGAACAAGAAATAATAAAACACACACATATAAAACCTGGCCCGGTTCAAACAAGATAGGCCCATTCCGGACGGGCCCAAATTAACTCGAAAAATCCCAGCCTACTAATAACATGGCCCTAACCCATTAACCAGCTCGTCACCTTAACTACATTGGACACCAAGATTAGTTAGGAAAGCCAAATTTGGCTTTACATGACTTTCCTTCATTGGAAGGTACAACATTCACTTACCAACATACTAAGGGTCATTTGGTTGGATGTATTAGGGGAAAATAATATATGTATTAGTTATACACCCTATTTGGTATGATCCGATGTATAACTAATGCATAACAAACCATGGCATTAGTAATACCATAATTTTTAATACATGGATAAGTATGTATACCCCCTATGCAATGTATGTTATTTTTAATACACCAAACAAATAGTGATAAGAAATAATTCCAGCATAACTAATTCCAACATAATTAATCTCAGCATTACTAATATACTTTATTCGGTACTATTCTTATACACCTTGCCAAACTATCCCTAAGTTTACAATATGATATGAGGAATAAAGATCAATGGGTCTATGCATGTCACGACCCCAAAATTCTACCTTAGGTAGTCATGATGACACTTAGTCACTGGGACTAGGTAAGCCTAACACATGATGAGTATTAATGAAATTTAACTAACTTAATGGTAATACATTAAATAATAACTAAAACAACATAGTTGAACTAACATCGGTCACACAATCCCAAAACCAGTAGTACATGTCATAAGCTTTTATGAGAGTAACTAGAAATATTAAGTACATCACTGTCCCAAAATAATACTAAACAGTGGAAATGAAAGACAACAGAAGGTGACTTCGGGGCCTACGAACGTCAACAAGGTATACCTTGAATTCTCCAGCCGCGCAGACATAAATCTCAAAACCGATTCGATCAGAAGTACCTGGATCTACATAAAAATATACAGAAGCATAGCATGGGTACACCACAGTGGTACCCAGTAAGTATCAAGCCTATCCTCGGTAGAATTGACGAGGCTAGATCAAGACACCTACTAGACATGTAAACAAGTGCAGGATATAACATACAACTAACAATGGAAAGAACATCAATGTAAGGCCAACAACGGAAGGATCACAAATTTTCTTCCAGCAGTGAAAATAATAGAAACACAAATGGCAACAAGAAATAACTAGGTAATAAAGCAACAACATAGTTATAATATCAATAGAATATGAATGAACTCAAGTAAGGAAAACCGATGACAACTCAATTAATCAAATCATTCCTAATGCACGAATTACAACAAGAATTACCCGAGGTACCACTCCTCGTAATCATAAATCACGAATCATAACGTCAAAATCATACACTATGGCACCTCGTTCCCAAAATAGCAATCACCTTCGCACGACAAAGTGCTCGTGCTACAATGTACATCATATTCGTATCAATATCAACTAAGATGGCGAGGGATAAATTTAAACACAATAAAATAAAATATTCAAACTTGAATAAAGTAAAGCATTAAATAAGATATTAAGTTCATTTTAGGATTAAAATAACATAAAATAAAGTAGAGGTTTTGCAAATAGAGTATCAGATGAGCTTAGTTTAGAAATTAATAAGATAAAGTAAAAATATCGTATTTAAATAAAGTTATAAACTACCCAACCGGTCGTTTTGAGGATTAGCACCCCGTTTGATGGCTTAATGTCTCGAACAACTTCGTATTATGTGTTATGACTTGCGTGTGTGGTCGAGTTCGGTTTTAGGATGATTCTGGATCAATTTGGAAGAAGGATTCTTATTTTAGAAGCTTAAGCACTAAGAGTTGACCAGAGTTTGACTTTCATGTAGACGACTTCGAAATGGTGTTTTGAAGATTTCAATAGTTTCGTATGGTGATTTTAGACTTAGGCGTGCGTCTGGATTTGGAGGTCCGTAGGGTAATTTGAAGCATTTCGGCGAAATTGGAAAGTTAAAGTTTTGGAAGGTTGAGAGATGTGACTAAGAGTTGACTTTGGTGATATCAGGGTCGGAATGCAATTTTGAGAGTTGTATTAGATCTATTATGTCATTTGCATGCAGAATTTGATGTCATTCCGGGTTGATTTGATTTTTTCGGCGTGAGTTTTTGAAGTTAGACGATTCGAAAATTCATATGTTCGATTTGTGGTGTGATTCATAGTTTCGACGTTGTTTGATGCAATTTGAGACCTCGAGTAGATCCGAGTTATGTTATGGAACTTGTTGGTATGTTTCGACGGGTCTCGGGGGCCTCGGGTGTGTTTCGGATGGGCTACAAGCCATTTCTTCATGCTTTGAGTTGTTGGTTTCTAGTGTTGCTGTTGCTCTTTGCGATCGCAAAGATGATGATGCGATCGCGAAGTGATTCTGGGAAGCTTAGTATTTTTGCTCATCGCGGATGCGGCAGTGAGCATGCGTTCGTGAAGGTTCAGCTGGTTTTGGTTCATGTTCGCGTAGTGTGTTCCGCATTTTCATAAGGGAGTTGAAGAGTGATGGAATGTTACTCATCGCGTTCACGAGATTTGGTATGCAATCGCAGAGGTTGGCCAATCTATTCATCGCATTCGCGAAGTGGTTTCTGTGAACACGTAGCTCATTTCCTTGAGTATTGATTTTTGTGTTCCGCGATCGCAAGATGTATTCCGCGATCGCGTATGAGGACTGCCTTGGCAGAGTTATAAGAACTTTATTTCGAGGGTTGGCCATTTTTATCACTTTTGGGAGTTGTAGACCTCAGCTTTGGGAGATATTTTGTGGGTTTTTTCAGGAATTCTTTAGAGTAAGTGTTCTCTACCCGAATCTTAATATATTTCATGAATCCATTGCTATTTTCATAATTTAATTAGTGAATTAAGTTGGAAATTTGGGAAAAATTTGTAAAACCTTTCAAAATGTAAAATGATGATTAGAAGGACGAACTGGAGTCGGAAATTAATAAATTTGGTATGGTTGAACTCGTATCGGGATGAGTGTTCAGGTTTTGTAAATTTTATCGGGTTCCAAGGTGCTAGCCCGGGGGTTGACTTTTTGTTGACTTTTTAGTTTTTGTTAAAGATTAAAGCTTTATTATCCAGAATTCTTTCCTATGAGTTGTATTTATTATTTGAAGTTATTTTGGCTAGATTTGAGCCGTCCGGAGATGTTTCACTCGAGCAGATCATTTTAGAGTATCAGTCTATATTCTGTGAGGTAAGTATCTCGCCTAACTTTTTATGGGGGAAACTACCCCTTAGGATTTGAGATAATTGTGTTATTTGTGTTATGTGAAAGCCATGTACGCGAGGTGACGAGTGGATGCACGACCTATATGTGATAATTGACCGGTTTCGAGTATTTATATACTTCCCATGCCGTTACTTGATATTTTGCATTCTTATGCTTTAGTTAAAGATGTTGCCTTTTTTATTGTATTGTGACCTCTTAATTGTTGAGTTCATTCTATGACTCTGTGCTTATGTGCTACATGTACTAATTGTTGTGGTTGCACATCTTAGTTATCACGTGCCTTACTTGTCCTTTTATTTTTGTAAAATTTGTTGGATTTCTTTGATTTTTACGTGGTCCCTTTATTGTTGTGTACTCATACCTTTGATTGTAGAAATTTCTGTAAATTGAGTTATTTAATTGTTGTTGCTGATTTAAATTATCGTACGGGAGGATCGGGTTGCACGGTACAACAGGTGAAATAAGGAAGAATTGATATGGTGAAATAAGGGAGGATATTTATATTGTGATATTGATATTATATGGGAGATCGAGTTTCACGCCGCAATAAGTGAAATAAGGGTAGATTGATATGGTGAAATAAGGGTGAATTATGATCACGACTCTGATTATATGGTGGGGTCGGGTTGCGCACCACAACATATATTTACTTATTATTATTGCTATTTATATGGTGGAATAAGGGTGGATAGTATTGTACGGTGGGATCAGGTTGCGCGCCGCAAAGGTTTATGTGTTTTGTATTCCTTGTTATATTGTGTTGGCTTCGGTTCTTTTGTACGAGACTTTGAGTATTGGTATTTCTGGTTTTTACTAGTTTTCGAGGATTGGGTTGTTTTCATTAGCTTACTGCTTTTCCGTCATTTCCTGTTTTCCTTTCTTATTAATATTATTTTGGTGAATTGATTTTCAAGATGAATTGGCTACGCTGAGTCATTATCTCATACCTTGTTGAGATGTTAGGAACACAACGATTTTAAATAAATTAATTAATAACATGCTAACCATATGCGACTCTTAAGTTAACACTCGTTGTTTCATTCGGTACCTTGCTATTTTTAATAGTCATCATATTTCACTTTAATCGATTTCTCAACTTAATTTTCTTACCCTATCTGATGTTTCTACTTTACTTAAAAAGGAATTGCTACTATGTTTTAATTTATTAAATTCTATATTCTCATCAGTAGCTTATCCGATGCCTCATTTTATTTGAAAATATTATTCTTTTCACCCAAATGTTTTCCAAATAAACTAATTTTCTCATTGATTTCCTGTTTGGTTTAGAAACTATAATTTTACTTTATTATATATGAATATATCCCTCGAGTATTATTAATAGCATTGGACATGGATACTATGTACCTGGTAGCACATGGATTTTATCGTGCGAAGTGATATGGAAAATGTGGGCACAAGGTTCCATGTGTGTTAAAGGTTTGGAAGTTGTGATTTATTATTTGAGATTACGAGAAGTGGGATTGTTGAAATTTTAGTGTTAGGAATGATCCGATTGGTTGAGTTGACATTGTTTTCCCTACTTGAACACATTCATACTTCATCCGTACCCCGACTATGTTGTTGCTTAATTATTTGGTTATTTCTCATTGCCGTTCGTGTTCCCCTTATCTTCACTGTTGTTTGAAATTTGAATTCTTTATGCTATTGGCATTATATTTATATTCCTTCCTTGTTAGCTTTAAGTCATATCCTGCATAGTTTTACCGAGGTTAGGCTTGGTACTTACTGGATACCACTGTGGTGTACTCATGCAATGCTTCTGTACAGTTTAGTGCAGAACCAGGTACTTCGGATCAAGCTGGTTTTGGGACTTATGCTTGTGCGACTGGAGACTTCAAGGTACACCTGCTTGACGTTCGCAGGTCTTGAAGTCACCTTCTGTTATATTTATTTCCATTGTTTCCTATTATTCCGATACGGTGATGTATTCATTATATATAGTTAATCTTAGAAAGGCTTATGACTTATACAACAAGTTTTGGGATATTGTACCATGTTGAGACTATTCATGTTTAATAGCTGTTTAGTAGAACCTATTATGATTTCGGTATGTGTTAGGCTTACCTAGTTTTAGAGATTAGGTGCCATCATGACTCCTTCAAAGGTATTTTGGGTCGTGACAAGTTGGTATCAGAGCTCTAGGTTCATAGGTGCTATGAGTCATAAGAAGGTTGACTAAACTCTTGAAGATCGGTAGGGAGACGTATGTACTTATCTTCGAGAGGCTACACAAACTATTAGGAAATTTCACTTCTTTCATTCCTTTATGATGCGTCATTGATTCCGCTTGAAGCATATATCTTATGTTCCATTGCATCCACTTATGTACGATATTGCACACTCGGTATCAACTATGCACCAATGATTCGGGATGCTGCGGATGGGCCAGGAGGTGAAGGTTGATTGGAGGATAGTTAGTGGTATTAGAGATTATGTGGTTTGTATGGGATTTCTACTCAGTGTAAGGTATCTATTACCATTCAAGGCACTGGAGGAAGCGAGTTCAACTGTCACAACAGAGGGCATGCACTTAGTAGATGATTTGAGGTATCTCATGGTTGATGTTGTACGAGCGGTGAAGGTTAGTATTGTGGTTCATCGGATGTTATGTCCTATGGCTTCACTCCAAGTGGGGAGTCTACTATCGACGAGTAGCTTGCAGGGTCAGATGTTATATTAGCTTTGGCCTGAGGTGTATGTATATAGTATTGAAAGGTTTCCCGAAATTTGTATATGGTTAAGATCTTAGAATTTCATGGGATGATGTTGGGACTTGCTGTATTTCTGCGTCATTTATGAATCTACATTTCAGTATCAAAGGGGTTAGAGAAATAATTTCAAATTCACAAAAGGTCTATTCAACGTAGGCATCTCGGTTGTGACATTATGGGGGTGCTTTAGAGGAAATACAGTGGTTTGTGAGCTTCTAGGATACGTGGTTCGTGCTAGGGTCTTCTGCATTGAGCATTGGTTTTTAGATCGTTATGTACCGACAAGGATGAGTGTTACCTTGAAGGAAAGTTGAGGAGGATCCGAAGAAATGGGTCGGCTCGGTGGTGTTGGGCCAGCATCGCAATAGAGGTAATTGGTCCATTTTGGGGTGTTAATTCACTGCCGGTGTTTGTGGAAGTACTCTTGGGTGAGACGGTTTGCTTGGCTCAGGTGAGTTGGGAAGATTCAGTCCTGATGGCTTAGTTATGTGTGGACGGGTCTCGGAGAGTTCTCGATGGTGTCGACCACGGCTTGTGTTGGTTGTCTGCTGCGGACATAAGGAATATGTTGTGCATTATAGTTTTCTCCGGGATGGATATCGGAAGTTAATGGAATGCTGCCATTATTGGATATCGCATATGAAGAGCGTGCATTGCAGATGCTTGACTAATGGTATGCAAATTGCCGGTTTTTGGGGCTTTTGAGGTTTAGGTTTTGCTACACGGTGTGGAAGATCTATGGGGGTGGTTTCGTAAGATGATGGAGTGTGAGTGATGTATCAGCCATTTGAGTAGCGTAGTTGAGATCGGGTATGGAAGTTCTAGTATTCATGAGGTTTCGGGGCTGGATGTCCTCATAGGTGGACTATTTCTTGGTTGAGGATTGTGAAGAAATGTTGAGAATGGTATAACTAATGGCGTATGTTATGGATAGATTGTTATAGACTTTTGGAAGGTTATCTACCTTCTTGGAATGATCAGAACTGGTTTGGGGGCTATTTGAAAGCCCAAGAAGAATGTGTATTTTATATCAGATCAGGTTTGGGTATTCTTGTGAAGTTAATATCACAGTTATGTTACCAGGCAGAATGGATATTATTTGTGCCATTGGCCTATGTTATGTGCTACTCTTCTATGCTGTGATGGGTTGTGAGGTTGTATGATTATTCTCACGTATGTCATAATCCCGTTCAGGCCCTATGGTGATGTGGGCAAGATAGCCCCTGTGATGTTGATTTGCTCATTGCACCTTAGTTGTGCTTTCATTCCTCAATGTTGTATCATCTCCATTCATTTTCCCACAGTTATACTTGTTCACTCTATCGTGCTTGATATCAGCATTCATGTGATCAGTGAACCCATATGCTTTGGCTTGATGGGTATACCTATACAGATTGATATATTTGGGATCAGGCTGCACGCCGCAGCGGATGTTATGTGGGATACCCTTTCCTTGTGTCTATTTGGTATTTTGTTTCCCCTCTCTGGGATGAGTTAATGAAATTTTACTCTTGCTGTTATATTTGTTGTACTTGTTAGATAGTTCTCGTACCTTGCTTTCCTTCTATTTTTGCTGTATAACTAAGTTATTGCTGGTTTGGTGTATGAACCATGTTGTGTGAGAAACTGTGTAGTCTCGGGGTGAGTTGTCAGTTGGGCTGCTTGTGTTGGATGAGATGAGGTTTCTAGACCTGAGAGTTGCACTATCGTATTGGATGAAGAGTGTTCGGAAAGATGATGCTATTTCCGCTCAGAATTGGACAATGGCCCTGAACGAATGAGAGAGTTTCTTGACTTGTTTATTTGATGGGTGGTTATGTAATGACCTGACCGGTCGTTTTGAGAGTATTAGCCCCGATCCCCTATTTATTGCTTCGCCTGTATCATTTTATGCTTATGTGACTTGCCAGTAGGTTTTGTTTTTGGTTTCGGAGTAAATTGAGACACTTAGTCCCTAAAATGGAAGCTTAAGTTCTAGGATTTTGAACATAGTTGGAATTGTGTGAAGATGACTCTGGAATGCAGTTTCGTCAGTTCCGTTAGCTCCGTTGGGCGATTTTGGACTTAGGAGCATGTCCAAATTGTGATTTGGAGGTTCGTAGTTGAACTAGGCTTGAAATGGCGAAAGTTAGATTTTTGGGAAGTTTGACCGGGATTGTACTTTTTGATATCGGTGTCGGATTCAGATTCCGAAAGTTGGAGTAGGTCCGTAATGTCAAATGTGACTTGTGTGCAAAATTTGAGGTCAATCACACGTGTTTTGATAGGTTTCGTCATCAGTTGTAGAAGTTTGAAGTTATAAAGTTCATTAAACTTGAATTGGGGTGCGATTGATGTTTTTAGCATTGTTTGATGTGATTTGAAGGCTCGATTAAGTTTGTATGATATTTTTGGACTTGATGACATATTTGGTTGAGGTCCCGAGGGCCTCGGGTGGGTCTCGGGTAGTTCACGGACTAGAATTGGACTTGTGAGGATTGCTGAAGCTGGGCATCATCTGGTGTAATCGCACCTATGGAGTCTCCATCACCGGTGCGACCTCACAGAAGCGAGATATGTGGTGTAGGTGCGGTCTGGAAGGAAAAGGCCAGAGATCGCAGGTGGGATGTGGAGACCGCAGAAGCGGAGTCGTGCTGAAAATGGAACGCAAAAGCGGAAGGCCATGAAGGCCGTTGATCGCAGAAGCGGAAGTACTCCGCAGAAGCGGGCGCGCAGGTACGGCCCTTTTGCTTGCAGAAGCGGGATTTTGGACATAAGTGAAGTCCGCATCTGCGATTGTTTTTCCGCAGGTGCGGAGCCGCAGATGCGGTGGAGCCCTCGCAGAAGTGAAATCGCTGGGTAGAAAAGAGGAAATTTCGAAGGTTTGATCCCATTTTCATTTTGAGGCTTTGAGAGCGTGGATTGAGGCAAAGAATTAAGGGATTTTCAGAAGAAGCATTTGGGTAATGATTATTGACTCGTTTTTGGTTATATTCCACTAATCTATTATTAATCTCATCTTTTAATTAAGTTTTGGATTGAGAAATTTGGGGAAAAAGTTGGAAAGTTCTTAAACCGAATCTTTGGGATTTTGATTGAGATTTTGGTATCGAATTTGAGTAATTTTGGTATGGGCGAACTCGTGGTGGAATGGTTGTTCATACTTTGTGACTTTTACCCTATTCCGAGACGTGGGTCCGGGTCGACTTTTGGGGCGAATTTCTAATTTCTTGCTAAAGTCTTGATTTCAATAATTAGATTAGTTTAATATAGTTATATTTATGGTATGTAATTGCTTTTGGCTTGATTTGGGCCATTCAGAGTCAAAAAGTCGAGGAAAAGGCATCTTTATTGACTGATTGAGCTTGTCTTAAGGTAAGTGGTTTGCCTAACCTTGTGTGAGGGAAATCCCATTAGGATTTGGTACTGTTGTGACAATTCTTTGATATGTGAGTGCCGTGTACGCGAGGTGACGAGTGCGTACACAGGCTAATTGTTGAAAATTTGGTTTTTATCGAACAGTAACCTTTTATATCTTAAATGAGTCATCCTAGCATGTGTAGTTATACTTTTTAGCCTAATATCGCATGCCTACGTGTCTTAAATGCTTATTTGAAATTTGTGCAGCATGCTTAGTTAAAATTCCTATTTTCCTTGATTTGTATTAGTCTTAAGATGTAGGATTCTTGCTGTTAATTGTTGTTTCCATCGGCTTTAAGCTGTGTGTTTTCTATTGGGACTACGAAGAGGTACCTTGGGATATTCCCCATTGTATATTTACTTTTGGGACTATGAGGTGGTATCTCGGAAGATCCCCTGTTGCATATTTACTTTTGGGACTACGAGGCATTACCTCGGGTGATCCTCCGCTGCATATTTACTTTTGGGACTACGAGGCGGTACCTCGGGAGATCCCTTGTTGAGTTTTTACTTTTGGGACTACGAGGCGGTACCTCGGGAGCGCCCCCTATTGTTTACCCCTTATTTGCTATGTAGCTTCCTTTTCTGTATTCCTCATTAAATTCTCAGTCTTTTACTATATTACTATATCTCTTACTTTAATTATTATATCCCAGTAGGGCCCTGACCTGACCTCGTCACTACTCTACGGAGGTTAGACTTGGCACATACTGGGTAACATTGTGGTGTACTCATGCTACTTTTCTGTACATGTTTTGTCTGCAGACCCAGGTACCTCCTACCATCCCCGTTATCAGCAGAGTGTCGTGATGCTATTACGGAGACTTCAAGGTATATCGACCAGCGTCCGCAGACCTCGGAGTCCCCGTCTATCCTTTTTTGTTGTTTCTTCTTTATGTTTCCTAGATGCGGATGTATATAGACACTTAGAACCATTCCTTAGAGCTTGTGACTTGTGACTACCGGGTCTTTGGGAGATGTTTATACTCAGATTTGATGGTTTTACTTGTATATGCCGAGTTTCCAACTTCACATACGCAACCCCCCCCATATATATATATATATATATATATATATATATATAATATATACCTGTTGTTGTTAAGGTTCAGTCGTTATTTTGTTATTATTTCAGTTCTTCCGCAATTGTTATGCTTACCTAGTCTTAGAGACAAGGTGTCGTCACGACATCTTACAGAGGGAGATTTGGGTCGTGACATGACTGTAGAGCTCACTATTTATAGTTGCACCTAGGAAACAAGGTCCTAGGATCAAGCCCCTCTTAAATGACAGTGTATTACCAGTACTCAAGTTGTTATTGGACAACTATGGTGGTCAGAAGTTGTTGCCGCGTGCATCAGAGTTGTGTGGAACATCATGGGATTGTACCCTGGGTTGGGTGGCACGATTCACCTTGTTCAGGATTATACAGTGTATTGATGCGAAATTCGGACTCTATGATGAGTTTTAGACGTTAAGGATTGGGGTTCTGTCCTAAGGTTATGGACTAAGGATGAAGTGATATCTTTGGTTAAGTTGTGTTGTCAGGCCTGCACAGATTAGGGTGATGTGGAATCACCCCCGGTGAATGTATGGTGTGCTTATGTAATGATTTGATGGCTTTGGAGTAACTCCTGGCACGTTTGAAGACGAACGTATGCTTAAGTGGGGGAGAATATAACCACCCGACCGTTCGTTTTGAGGATTAGCGCCCCATTCGGTGGCTTAAGGTCTCGAGCAGCTTCGTATTATGTGTTATGACTTGCGTGTGTGGTCGGGTTTGGTTTTCGAATGATTCGGGATCAATTTGGAAGAAGGAATCTTGTTTTAGAAGCTTAAGTGGTAAGAGTTGACCAGAGTTTGACTTTCATGTAGACGACTCCGAAATGGCATTTTGAGGATTTCAATAGCTTCGTATGATGATTTTGGACTTAGGCGTGCGTCCGAATTTGGATTTTGAGGTCCGTAGGGTAATTTGAAGCATTTCAGCGAAATTGGAAAGTTGAAGTTTTGGCAGGTTGAGAAGTTTGACCGAGAGTTGACTTTGGTGATATCGGGGTCGGATTGCGATTCCAAGAGTTGGATTAGCTCTATTATGTCATTTTGAATTTGCATGCAGAATTTGACGTCATTTCGGGTTGATTTGATATGTTTCGGCGCGAGTTTTAGAAGTTAGAAGATTTGAAAATTCATAAGTTTGATTCGTGGTGCGATTCATAGTTTCGACATTGTTTTATGTGATTTGAGACATCGCGCAGGTCTGATTTATGTTATGAAAGTTGTTGGTATGTTTCAACGGGGTCCCGGGGGCCTCGAGTGTGTTTTAGATGGGCTACAGGCCATTTCTTCATGCTTTGAGTTGCTGGTTTCTGGTGTTGTTGTTGCTGTTCGCGATCGCGAAGATGATGATGATCGCGAAGTGATTTTGGGAAGCTTTGTATTTTTGCTCATCGCGGAAGCGGTAGTGAGCATGCATTCGCGAAGGTTCAGCTAGTTGTTGTTCGCGTTCGCATAAGGGAGTTGAAGACTTGTAGAATGTTACTCATCGCATTTTTGTACGCGATCGAAGAAGTTCGCCAATCTGTTCATCGCGTTCGCATGGTTGTTTCTGCAAACGCGTAGCTCATTTCTGCAAATGAGAACTGCCTCGGCAGAATTATAAGAGCTCTATTTCGAGGGTTAGCAATTTTTATTATTTTTGGGAGTTGTAGACCTTGACTTTGGGAGATTATTTGCGGATCTTTCAAGAAATTCGCTGGGGTAAGTGTTCTCCACCCGAATCTTATTATATTTCATGAATCCATTGCTATTTTCATAATTTAATTAGTGAATTAAGTTTGAATTTTGGGGAAAATTTGTAAAATCTTTCAAAATGTAAAATGATGATTTGAAAGACGAATTGATGTCGGAAATTGATAATTTAGTATGGTTGAACTCATATAGATATGTGTATTCAGGTTTTGTAAATTTTATCGGGTTTCGAGGTGCTGGCCTGGGGGTTGACTTTTGGGTTGACTTTTTAGTTTTTTGTTAAAGATTGAAGTTTTATTATCCGAAATTGTTTTTTATGAGTTTTATTTATGATTTGAAGTTATTTTGGCTAGATTTGAGCCGTCCGGAGGTTGTTTCACTCGAGCATCTCATTTTAGAGTATCGGACTAGTTTCTTTGAGGTAAGTATCTTGCCTAACTTTATGTGGGGGAAACTACCCCTTATGATTTGAGATAATTGTGTTATTTGTATTATGTGAAAGTCGTGTACGCAAGGTGACATGTGGGTGCACGTCCTATAAGTAGTAATTGACCAGTATCGAGTATCTATATACTTCCCATGCCTTTACTTGATATTTTGCATTTTTATGCTTTAGTTGAAGATGTTACCTTTCTTATTGTATTGTGACCTTTTAATTGTTTAGTTCATTTTATGACTTTGTGTTTATCTGCTACCTGTCCTAATTGTTGTGATTGCACATCTTAGTTATCACGTGCCTTATTTGTCCCGGCATTTTTGTAAAGTTTGTTGCATTCCTTTGATTTTTACGTGATTCCTTTATTGCTGTGTACTCATACCCTTGATTGTAGAAATTCCTGTAAATTGAGTTATTGAATTGTTGTTGTTGATTTAAATTATTATATGAGGGATCGGGTTGCACGACGCAATAGGTGAAATAAGGGAGAATTGATATGGTGAAATAAGATAGGATATTTATATTGTGATATTGATGTTGTACGAGGGATCGGGTTGCACGCCGCAACATGTGAAATAAGGGTGGATTGATGTGGTGAAATAAGGGTAAATTATCATCATGACTTTGATTATATGATGAGATCGGGTTGCGTGTCGTATCATATATTTACTTATTATTATTGATATTTACATAGTGGAATAAGGGTGGATAGTATTGTACGGTGGGATCGGGTTACGCGCCGCAACAGTTTATGTGTTTTGTATTCCTTGTTGTATTGTATCGGCTTCGGTTCTTTCGTACGAGATTTTGAGGATTGGTATTTCTGCTTTTTACTTGTTTTCGAGGATTGAGTTATTTTCATTAGTTTACTGCTTGGCCGTCATTTTCTGTTTTCCTTTCCTATTAATATTATTTTGGTGTATTGATTTTCAAGATGAATTTTCTACGTTGAGTCATTATCTCATACCCTGTTGAGATTTTAGGAATACAACAATTTTAAATAAATTAATTAATAACATGCTTACCATATGTGACTCCTAAGTTAAAACTCGTCGTTTCATTCGGTACCTTACTATTTTTAATAGTTGCCATATTTCACTTTAATCAATTTCTCAACTTAATTTGCTTACCCTATCTGGTGTTTCTACTTTACTTAAAAAGGAATTGCTACTATGTTTTAATTTATTAAATTCTATATTAACATTAGTAGCTTATCCGATGCCTCATTTTATTTGATAATGTTATTTTTTTCACTCAAATGTTTTTCAAATAAACTAATTTTCTCATTGATTTCCTGTTTGGTTTAGAAACTACAGTTTTACTTTTTATATATGAATAGATCTATCGACTATTATTTATAACATTGGACACGGATACTATGTACCTGGTAGCAGATGGATTTTACCATGTGAAGTGATATGGAAATTGTGGGCACAAGGTGTCATGTGTGTTAAAGGTTTGGAGGTTGTGATTTATGATTTGAGATTACGAGAAGTGGGATTGTTGAAATTCATTTATTCGGAATGATGTGATTGGTTGAGTTGACATTGTTTTCCCTACATGAACACATTCATACTTCATCCGTACCTGTTTCCCACCGAATCAGTGGGCAATACATTGGAAAAATTACTATATAAAAATATTAAACTCTTCCTAGTGAAACAGTGGAAATCTAAAGATAAAATATTATTTTAATATTCCCACAGATGCAATAGAAAATGGAAGGGTTTTATTTTACCTTTTTTTTAAAACGTTCCCACAGACTATAGGTTGAAATTATTTGGCGCAAAAAAGTTCTCACTGTAATTTAGAAAAACTCAGTGGGAAATGGAACAGTTTTCTTTTACCTTTTTTTTAAAACGTTTCCACAGACTATAGGTGGGAATTATTTGGCACAAAATAATCGTGCAATTTGTTTCCCACCGAATCAGTGGGAAATACATTAGAACAATTACAATATAAAATTATTAAACCTTTCCCAGTGAAACGGTGGGAACCTAAAGATAAAAAGTTATTTTAATGTTCCCACAGATGCAGTGGGAAATGGAAGGGTTTTCTTTTACCTTTTTTTTAAAACGTTCCCACAGACTGTAGGTGGGAATTATGTGGCGCAAAAAAGCGAGCAATTTGTTTCCCACCGAATCAGTGGGCAATACATTAGAAAAATTATTATATAAAATTATTAAACTCTTCCTAGTAAAATAGTGGGAATCTAAAGATAAAAGATTATTTTAATATTCCCACAGATGCAATGGAAAATGGAAGGATTTTCTTTTATCTTTGTTTTAAAACGTTCCCATAGACTATAGGTGAAAATTATTTGGCGCAAAAAGCGTGCAATTTCTTTCCCACCGAATCAGTGGGAAATACATTAGAAAAATTACTATATAAAATTATTAAACTCTTCCTAGTGAAACGGTTGGAATCTAAAGATAAATAATTATCTTAATGTTCCCACATATGTAGTGAGAAGTTCAAAATTTTAAAATTTAAATTTTGGTCTAAAATACCCGCGAGGTTAAAAAACATTTTACAAAAAAATAATTTTAATAAGACAATTTTCAAAAAATTCCTAGTGAATCAGTGGGAATGTCTTTCCTATTATAGTACATCCCTTCTTTTTTTTTTCATTTTCACTCTCATTCTCTTCTTTGCAAATCCTCCGTTCATTCCAAGGAGCTTTCACTCATGTAAAATCAAAGGTTAGAGGATTATTATTAGATTTTGAACCCGATTTAGCTTTATGATGCGTGAAAAATTTTCCTTTCATATAATAGTTGTAACGTTTTTGCAGAAATTTCAAACAATCATTGGAGGAGTTCATTCAATTGGATAACATTTAATGCTGAATTTTTATTTGAGTGTTTAGTTGCATTATTGGTTTATTGTATTTTTTGTTTTGGTTGGATATTTATGAAATGGATCAGAATCAATGCTGAATTTTGTATGTGAATGTTTAATTGTATTTAGGCTTGTTGTTGGTGGTTGTATTTTTTGTTTGGTAGGTGGTGCAGTATAAAAAGCAGCACAATGCACAAAACTATTTTTCAGACTTCCCACTGAATCCGTGGGAAGGTTCGTCCTTTTGGTTACAGATCTTGCATGATTCCCACTGATATCAGTGGGAAAGTTCATACCTTTGTTTTCATTACATGAATTTTTCCCACCACTTCTCTGGCTAATATATTAAAATAATAAAAATTACTAATAATACATCTCATGAATTGTTGGTGGGAAACTTCATTATTTTTCCTATTAAATCTTCGCTGGAAAAACCGTGGAAAACTTCCCACTACTTCTTTGGGAAGTATTTTTCGACCAGACCTTTTTCGGGTGATCCGTTTCGGTGGGAATGCGGTGTGAAAACTCAATTTTCCTACTAATTTCCTACTTATTTTGCCTTGGGAAAAACATGTGTTTCTAGTAGTGTGTGAGGTTTATACCGATCATCGTAGCTTACAACATTTGTTCAAGCAAAGGGATCTCAATTTGAGATAGCATAGATGGCTTGAGTTACTGAAGGATTATGACATCACCATTCTTTATCATTCAAGCAAGGCAAATGTGGTCGCGGATGCCTTAAGCAGGAAGGCAGAGAGTATGGGTAGCTTGGCATTCATTTCAGCAAAGGAGAGGCCACTAGCTTTGGACATTCAGTCCCTTGCTAATAGACTTGTGAGGTTGGACATTTCAGAGCCCATCCGAGTTCTTACATGTGTTGTTGCCCAGTCTTCATTATTGGGGCATATTAAGGTTCGGCAGTTCGATTATCCGCATTTGGCAGTTCTCAGAGAGACGGTACTACAAGGTAGTGCCAAAGAGGTTTCTATTGGCGAGGATGGTATTCTGCGACTCCAGGGTCGCCTATGTGTTCCTAATGTCGATGGCTTGAGGGAGAGGATTCTAGAGGAGGCACACAGTTCTCGGTATTCTATTCATCCAAGTTCTACAAAGATGTATTGTGACCTGAGACAATAGTATTGGTGGCGGCGGATGAAGAAAGACATAGTTGAGTATGTGGCTAGGCGCTTAAATTGCCAGCAGGTTAAGTATGAGCACCAGAGTCCAAGTGGCCTACTTCAGCAGATGACTATACCTGAGTGGAAATGGGAGCGCATTACTATGGACTTTGTAGTTGGATTGCCGCGGACCTTGCGGAAGTTTGATGCAGTTTGGGTCATTGTCAATAGGTTGACCAAGTCGGCACACTTCATTCCGGTTGCGACTACCTATACTTCAGAGAAGTTGGCCCAGATTTATATTCGGGAGATAGTTCTGTTGCATGGTGTGCCTGCTTCCATCATATCATATAGAGGCCCTCGGTTCACCTCACATTTCTGGAAGGTCGTACAGAGTAAGTTGGGGACCCATGTCGAGCTCAGCACAACATTCCATCCACAGACCGACGGCCAGTCAGAGCGGACAGTTCAGATATTGCAGGACATGCTAAGAGTATATGTGATTGACTTTGGGGGACAGTGGGATCAGTTCTTGCCTTTGGCCGAGTTTTCTTACAACAACGGTTATCAGTCTAGCATCAAGATGGCTCCATTTGAGGATTTATATGGTCGGCGATGTCGTTCTCCCATCGGGTGGTTTGAGCCCGGTGAGGCTAGGTTATATGGTACTGATTTGGTAAAGCATGCCTTGGAAAAGGTAAAGTTGATTCAGAAGCGACGTCACACAACATTTATTTATGTTAAAATTCCAAACTCCTAAATTCATATTTTTAAATAAGGAAAAAGCTATCGTTTACAAATTTATCTAAGCGGGAAATCACTAGTTGATCAGTGTTGGCTTGCCTAACAACGTTGTTGGGCGCCATCACGGCCTATAATGGAATTGGGTCGTGACAATCTAGGTACCGTTAATACGGTTTATGCCAAATAAAACCTCGTTCCGGACCTCCGCAACATTGCCTATGATAAAAGAAACATTTAGAATCTCATAACCACCCATGAAACCAATAAGCCAAGAAGCTCTCTCATCCTACAAGGGACCATTGCCAAATTCTGATTGGAAATATGGTATCATCCTTCCAAATACTCCTCATCCCAATACGATAGTGCAACACTCAGATCTAAAAACTTTGTCTCAGCCCATACAAGCAGCCCACTAACAAATCACACCAAAACCACATGGATTATGACACAACGCGGTCCATACATCAAACACGCAATAACTGAGAAAGAAATTATCTAACACTAGAAAGAAAGCAAAGTATGAGGACTATCTAAAAAGTATAACAGATATAACAACAAAAGTACAATTTCATCACCTCATCCCACAGGGGGAAAATAAAACATGAAACAAACACAAGGAAGGGTATCCCACACAACATCCGTTGTGGCGCGCAACTCGATCTCAAATATATCAGTCCACATAGGGATACCCATCCAGCCAAAATGCTCGGGATCACTAATCACATGTAAGCCAACATCAAGCACGCTAGAGTGCACAAATATAACTATGGAAAGATGAATAGGAATAATATAATACGGAGTAAAACAAGCACAACTAAGGTGCAATAAGCAAATCAACATCACAGGGGCCATCTCACCCATATCTCCCTAAGGCCTGAACGTGATTACAACATGCATGTGAATAATCATACAAACTCACAGCCCATCATAGCATAGGAGAGAAGCACATAAAATAGACTCATGGTACAAATAACATCCATTCTGCCTGGTAATATACCCACGATAGCAATTGTGTAAGAGTAACCAAACATGATCTGATATAGAATACACATTCTCATTAAGATTTCAAATAGCCCCTAAACCAATTCTGATCATTCCCAAACAGATAAATAACCTCCCAAAAGTCCATAGTAACCTATCCATAACGTATGCATCAGTTATCCTAATTTTAAGATTTCTTCACAATCCGTAATCAAGGAATAGTCCGCCTACGAGGACATCCAGTCCTGAAAACTCATGAGTACTAGAATCTTCAAACCCAATCTCAACCCCGCTACTCAAATGGCTGATACATCACTCATATTCCACTATTTTATGGAAAACACCCATATAGAACTATCATGCAATGCATCAAACATCGAAATCCCAAAACCAGGCGATCACCATAACACTAGTCAAGCATTCACAAGTCAAAACACAAGGTGTCTCCTAGAATACGCACTCTTCTCATGCGATATCCAATGGTGCCAGCATTCCCTTAACTTCCAAAGTCATCCATTCCATCTAGAACTAGTGACCCCATCTAGGAGAAAACTATAATGCACAAAATAGTTCTGATGATAGTAGCAACCAGCTGGCTCTAGCCGTGGTCTACACCATCGAGAACTCTCTGAAACTCGGCCATACATAACCAATCAAGCAAAATGAATTTCCCCAACTCGACTGAGTCATGCAAACTATCAAACCCGAGAGTACTTTACGGCTATGCTGCCCCAACGCCACCGAGTTGACCCATTTCTTCGACTCCTTGACTTTTCTTTAGGGTAACACTTCTCCTTGCCGGTACATAACGATCATAACCAAAGCACACTGTAGGAGAACCTAGTACGAACCACGTAGCTCAGAAGCTCATAAGCCACTATATTTTGTCTGAAGCACCCCATAATGCCGCAACTGAGATATCCACTCTAAAGAGACCTTCTGTGAATCTGAAATTATTTCTCTAACCTCTTTGATACTGAAATGTAGGATTATTAATGAAGAAGAAATACCACAAGTCGTAGCACTATTCCATGCAAATCTTTTTCCTTAACCATACACAAATACTGAGTAACCCTTCAATGCCACATATACGTCTCAGGCCATAACCGATACAACATATGACCCTCCAATCTAATCGTCGATAATAGACTCCCCCACTTGATGCGAAGACATAGGACATAACATCCATTGTGTTACACCCCATGTTTTTGTACGTAAAAGTACGCCATAAGTAAATTGATGAAAGCTCGAAAATGAGATGTTACATCCCGCATTTTTGTACGTTAAAGATTCGTCGTAAGTTAATCGACGTAGACTCGGGAATGAGATTATTTTGAGGTTATAAGAAATTATGCTATTTATAACAAGTGGTAAGTAAATTCGTGAAGGTGAGAGGGTAAGTGAATCGAAGAAAACGAGTTTCGTCGAAGTTAGACAAGTTGGGATAAAATACGGTCCGAACTATAATACCTGGTATTTATGGACTAGTACCATACAAGGTACCACATGACCATGATAGTAAGGTATACAAAGTGTGTTAAAAGTGAGTAGTATTTTAAGTAAATTGAGATAATTCTTAATTATGTGGATAATTAATAATTTTTGGTGGGAGATTAGTTAATTAATTATAAAATTTTGGATAAGTTTAAATGTGGCAGCCCAAGAAAGTCTTAATCAAGACCCATGTAAATATTAGTCATTAAATAGGTGGCACAGTTAGGGGCCTTTAGGCCAAAGGTTAGTCATCATAATGGGGCCCACAAAAACAAACAATTTTGAGAATCTCCTTACCTCTGTCTTTCAAATCCCCTTTATGTTTTTCTCTTTCCTTGTCTACTAAATTTCTCTCAACTCTCATTACTTTTTTTCCTCTCATTTTAGTGAAACGCAAGATTTGAGAGGCTTCGGAATTTGGTGGTATCAAGGTAAAGCTTATTTTAGGGTACTTGAATTTTTAAACATTTCCATCAATTCCTTGATCATGTTTAGGTTTTGTGGGTTTGTCACGGATTTTCATTTGAAAGTTTGGATCTCTGTCTAAGATTGTTCCAATTGTGTGTGTAAAATTGGGGTTTCAGCTGGGAAAGTCTTGAATGGTCCAATTAAGCTGTTTTTTTTCTTTGAGATTCTAAAGGAGTATGGTACAATCTTTCTCAAGAATATCACACGGATTTTCTCCTACTTTGATCCGCCGTTACATGTTATCGTAGTTGACGTGTGTTAGGGGGATTGTCAAGAGAATCGGCTCAGGTATGTTAAGGCTATCCCTTCTTTCTTTTTGACATGATCTATACAACACGAACGAAACGAGCAAATGCATAACTTCCATAAATGACTCTATTTATAGAAATACTAGGGGTGTCTATATTATTGATTCCCCATGTGAATTATTATTATATCTTCTGTTCCTGGGTCTCAGAAAACTAGGTATTTGATAAAGTTTATCCGATAGGCATATTATTTTTATGCCATTCTGAGAAATCTTATTAACGCACTTCTTATGCATTTCATGCATTTATACATATACATTGACCCATGACCAGGTGGCATTATATACGCATATATATATATGTATATATATGTATATGGGATACTGGAAAAGGTTACGGCGTTATATACGTACCACCACCTGATCAGCTGGTACATGTTGATAATTTGCCCACAGTGGCCGAGATGATCTGATGGGATGCCCTCAGAGGCTTGATGATGTTATGAACGCATATACCTAAGCACGGTATGATATTTATATGCATATACATGACATTGTGAATATTAATGATTCACAGAGTTATTCAGACATACATGTCGAATCTTTTACTCCATATTTTCTCATGTCTATTGTTTACTAATTTTCATTTCCTTACATACTCAGTATATTATTTGTACTGAAGTCCCTTTTGCCTGGGGACGCTGCGTTTCACACCTGCAAGTCCCGATAGACAGGTCGAGTGTCCTCCAAGTAGGCTATCAGCTCAGCGGAAGGTGTTGGTGCGCTCCATTTGCTCCAGAGTTGCTTGTTTGGTTAGTATGATTTAGACGTGTATTGTTTGGTATGGTGGGGCTCTGTCCCGACCTTTATAATAAGTATGTACTCTTAGAGGCTTGTAGACAGATGTCATGTATACGGATACTTGTATGGCCTTGTCGGCCTATGTTTTGAGTTTATAAATGATCACGTTGGCCTTATAGGCCCGTATGTCACATGTATAAGTTTTATATCAAGTTGGGTCATTCTATGTCGGGTAATTCCCTCATGTTTACTCTGTTTATCTCATGACGCCCCTTCTGGCCCACTTACCTATGATGATATAATAAGAAAGGTACGTTATGTTGGTACTCGGTTGGGTAAGGTATCGGGTGCCCTTCGCGGCCCATCTGTTTGGGTCGTGACAAAAGTAGTATCAGAGCAGTTCTGTCCTAGGGAGTCTTCAAGCCGTGTCTATTAATGTCTTGTTTATGGGTGTGTTGTGTACCACACTTATAAGCAGGAGGCTACAGGGAATATAGGACTGTCACTCTTTCTTCTTACTCTAGATCGTATGGTAGAGCTCAGCTGTAATAACTCAATCTCCTAAACTCTATATTATTCTTAATACGACGATGCTTGCATCCAGGAAGATGGTTGGTAAGTGATATAGCTGTCGAAGAGTTGAGTCAGAGGAACTCAATTTTTGCATCATGCTTATGATGGATAAATATGAGGTATTCAGCAGATCATGTGTGTACTAAGACGTGTAAGCTTCTTGATAAGGATACCTAAGGCAAGAATGTCTATCCACTCTTACGGTAAAAAGGAATAAGAGAATCAGAAGGTAGACACAAGTTTCAGCAAGTAAAAGAAGGAAGGTGAAGAAGGGTACGAGGTACCCAGTTAATGACGATTAACAGTATTTACAATTCAAGCAGAGAAATATAAGCATTTTTGAGTTACCTTCAATTGTAACAGAGGTGTGTACAATTGGCCATACCCATCTCAGTTATGCCTGGGGGAGGGGGGGGGCTAACAGGTGTATTTAAGAGAAGGACGGGATATCAGAATCCGACTGGGGTTAGAGTAACCCAAAATGGTGAATGGATTATTTGCGTTAGTTGAAATTTCCGAAAGATATCGCAAATGTGCTAATAGATCTCCTTGTGAGACACCCAGAGGGTGCACTCTAAAATAGTACAGCTAGATATGAGTACTACAAAGATAGGCACTGGAAGCCTTGAAGGGATACATATTACCTTAGTGTGGCTCATGTCCCTAGTAGTGGAAGAATGTAGGAAATTCGAAGAGCTAATGGATGGAGCAAGGGGAGCTAAAAGCAAAAGAATGTCTTGTTCGACTTTTCAAACTAAAGTGATAGATATAGATGTTAGCGGGAAATAAGAAGAGAGTCAATGAAGCATTATGAGTAAGATATGATACATGGATGACAACGGTAGATCAAAAAGATGACAGTATTATAGAGTCTATAGTCAAGTGAAGGAAAAGACGAGAGCTGACAGGCCTTGAGACAACAAAACAGTATAGGCCGTAAAGTCATATCCTCATTTCGAGAAATAAGTTCGTGAATCCAACGTGATTACCAAAAGGAAAAATTAGACGCCAGAGTAATAAGAAATCGGCATGGACTGATGACAAGATAAATTAAACATGAACTAGGGGTTGAGTAATAGTCGACATCATGAGAATTTCAGAGATTGCGGCCCAACGATAATAGAATGGACGACAGAAGAATACCCTTTAAAGGTCATTTGGGAAGACGCTTCCCTAAAGCAAGCAAGGTAAGCAAAGTTAAGCTTAAGGGACTGTATGTGCCAGTTAAACTAAGTGTCACCCTCGCGAATAAGGAAATTTGTTATCCTTGGTAGAGAAGGATTACCGCGAGGCGAGTAAGGATCATCGATGATGTGAAAAGATGCCAAAGATGATGAGTTAAAACATCTATAGGTAGATCGTCGTAGCACTAAATCTTAGTACTCCCCTAAAGGGGGGAATATGGAGTAATGTGGCATAAAGTCAGAATTAAATGGTTCTAGTAATTATGGAATGGTAAAGGAAGAATGCGATAAAAAAAATGAAAAAGGAATGAGCGTGCATTTACCCACATCCTACAGATATGCTACGATTCCATAACATTATGCAAGCACGACATCAAGGAGAGAAAGTAAGGGTTTCTGCTCGAGATGTTATTGATAGAGAAGGAGCTAGTGCGAGATGTAAGTTAAGACAAAGTAAATAACTTAAGAAACATTACGCGAAATGTTGATATGAGAATGGGCCAACGAGTAGTTAGTAGTTGATTCAGGAAGAGCCTAATTATGGCTAGTAAAGAAGATACAAACAAATCAACAGGCCGTGCAAGATAAATATAGTAGAACCCAATATAGTGAATTCAGCCCCGCAGTTATGACATTGTAATACTTGAGAAATATTCAAATAAGGAGTCGGGATAGTTAAAGGTACCATATGAGTGTTACGAAAATAAAAGAGAGTGTCACTGGGAAGATAGTCAAAATATAGTTCAGAAGTAACCCTACAAGCACAAGGGCGTGGAAAAAAGTAACTACGAATAATTATAGGCGGGGAAGAATATCAAAAATTCCGTCAAGTATACAATGTGATAAGCTCGCAGCTTTACAAGAGTCAGAAGGTCTTCCCTAAGTACTACAACGAAAGACTAGCTGAGGAAATAAGGAAGAAGGCTTCAACCTAAGCGCATTGACCTAAAGAGGAAATGGTCTTGTAACAACAGTCTCACTATAACATTGCATGCACTCCATGAGAAAGTGGCACTTACCGTGGCTAAGGAATGGGAAGAAAAATCAAAAGTAATATTCGAGATTATATGAGTTGCACAAAAATTTTGGCATGCGTAGGAACTAAGATAATCTAAGTATGCATGCAACAAGTGAAAGAAAGACCAGGAAAAGTAAATGCTTACGTTTAAAGAAAGCTGAGATGGAACGAAAGGAATTATTCGATCAATGATTCAGAGTTATTTACGTTATGAATGCACTTAAAATTTCGGAGTATTATCCATGCAGCATATATATTGACATTCATATAGCCGTAGAAGACTTCGGTATAAGTTAAAAGAAAGAATTGAGCCTAGGGCATAGACATATGATTGAATTGTTAGAAGATTGTATCATGGATATTCCATAGCGCCCATTAAAGGCTAAAGTAATAACTAATACCAGGAGCCACAGATCGGAATATAGCTTAAACCTACATAAAGGTTGATCAGAGGGAAGAGAAAACTAAAGAGTTACATCAATTAAGAAAATCGGGAGTATGATTATTGGACCTAGAAAAGTTTAGACATCATGATTGAGAACATTGTAGAATCACTCTTAATATTAGAGGTACAAGAGAGATAGTACAACAACCATATTCTATAGCGGCTCTACGATAAAGCCAATTAGAAGAGCACCAGCCTCATAAGAAGTCAGTATGAAGCTCCCACTAGATTGTGTATGCACCAATGGTACAAGTATTATAATAGAGCTTCAAGTTGTGGATGTGAGTCATACCTATGTAGAAGAGAGGTTATGAAAGGGATAGAAGATGTGGTGCAAGATTTTAAGGCAAGTAAGGTAAAGGTGAACAACGTACGAGATACTCAAATGCAGAAGGTTGTGCATAGTACATACTTCGGATAGAAGACTAGAAGCGCTGGGAATCAGTATCCAGGAATGATAGCGGCGTCGTCAGTGGCATATCATCCAGCCTATGGTTTCGAGGTATCGAGAGGACTAGTTAAGAGAGTAGAGAAAAGTTAGAGACGATGCGATGTCTCGCTTGATGTTCCAGAATAACACAAGGAAATCTATGGTACAAGCAAGTTGAAGGAAGGTTGCGAGTAGTATAAATAGGTATGTTTCCCAAGCTAAAGAATGGTAAAGCGGCAGGGTTTTAAGAAGACAGGAGTAAGCATAAGAAAACGTGAGTGAGAAGGTGACGAGAATGGATAAGTTCTTGGGATTAAGCCCATGAAAACAAGAGAGCTGATGGGTTCTTTAAGTTATAGAAAGCTCAGCATAACCTGAATCAACTCTAAGGAGTCAAGACTAATAGCATCTAGAAGAGATAGAATGCTTCCCTGGTAGTAGAATGAGGGTATAATTGTAATAGATAAAGGATGACGTTTGGGCCTTCAATTGAGTAATGATTTGATTTCTTGAATTGCACATGATTAAAATAGCCATATAAGGTGAATCACATTGGGATGCTATGAAATACAGTTATGAAAGCATGCTATCGCCCCAGGTGGATCAGTCTAATTATTTCAAATGTTCCCCGATGAGACGTGAGCCCTAGCGGCAATATTACATAGAAGGTCAAGTTATCAGTGGTAGATTATAGATCAATATTCAGGTGAATCAACAATGGATGGATAAAAGTTATAAAGTATGATATGAGATTAGGTCATCATCCTTAATATGAACAGTAGTGAAGAAGCATTAAAGGACTTAGATTTATGCATATGGGATAAGCAACGAAAGTAACCTGGAGTTTGATAGCAGACCTCAGTAACGATAAAAGTGCATCGTATGGAAACTAATGTAAGACCAAAAATGATATCATCTTTAAAAGTATATAAAGTAAGTTATCATATAACCTCAGAGGTTAAAATACTGAAGATCATGAACAGCAAGTAAAAAGAGGGTTGGAAGGTTCAGAAGCTAAGGAATTGAAGAAAATAATATTTCATCGCAAGTCGACAAGTTGGGAATGTTATAACTCGTACCTTTAGGGTGAGATTAGGATTCTTAACATGATAAGAGGTTTATGTTATAATATATTTTAGTCTTATGATAGTCATATGTTATGTTTTGAGGTCAAGCGAGTTGTCGAATAAAATTCCATGAAAGTCATCACAAGTTACGTTCATAAGTTTTACTCAAATTTGGGTCAAATGCCACTGCAATTTTCTTTGAGTATACATAGATTTATGGGGTTTTCCACCCACCAAACTGAATATATATGAGGCTAATTTCTAATACATTAAACCGTGTGTCAATACGATTTCGGAGTAGTGAGATATATGTGTTTTTACGAGACTGCGCAGACTGCTAGGTGACAGGTAGGTGTGTCACCTACTTGCTTAAATGAGAGGATTAAATAAGTCCAAAAAGGGGCTATTTCGGGTCAATAAAAAAGCCCATTTAAGGTCTTATCTCCTGCAATATAACACTCATTATGTAGAAAAATAACCAGACATAAACCCCTGCAAAAATCCTCTCAAAAATGGCACACAAACCCTAATTCATTTTCTCTCCTTTTCAAGTTCTAGTTGGAGGAAAAACCTAGGGTTTGAAGAAAACCCCATATAAGAGCTGAGAAATTCAACAAATAAAGTATGTTTACTGCTCTATTTCATGCATTATTCTTCTGAAAATGTATGGAAAGTTGTTCTATAATTGTAATAACTCACGGGATGCTGATCGGAAGTCGTGAGTTCGAGTTATTCAACTTGTAGCTGATTGTTTTGTTTTGCTATTGGATTGCGTGTTTTACTACTGTTTTATGGAGTTTTGGAGGAAAAAGGGTGTGTAGAAACACCACATAAATGCAGGGTGGTGGGCTGGTCGTTCGTCATAACATTTTTGGGTTGTTCGACACTATTACGGTGGTCGTTTTGTGTATGAAGAGATTGGGGTGTGTTGGGCTATTTTGTAGTATTTTGTGGTGTATATAATGTTGGAAAATAATGTATATATGTTGTTATTGTTGTGTTCTTGTGTTGTTGGTGTTATCTTGAATTTGGAGGAAGTAAAGATTATAGGAGTGAAATATTATAGGGGAGATGCTGCCCGTTATAATATAAAATAAGCCTGTCGTTCGTTATGAGATAGTTGTACCTTTCAAAACTTGATAATAGTATTATTATTGCTATTGTAGATTATGGTGCGAAGAGACGATTTCAACGTGGTTATTGGAAAGATTGTGATAAGGTATGTTAAGGATAAACCCTTCCTTCATTTTGGCATGATCTCCTAACTACATGCGTTAATAACGAGACATAAAGAGAAGTTTGTACTCCTGAATTTATGTACATCATCATAGTCTCATAAGTTACAACATTCACCCTTTTCGAGAATTTATATTCAGTTAAGTATTGTCTTCTTCCAGTAAAGAGAACAAAGGGTCTATATATATATATATATAGTATTACAGTATTTTCGCCACCATCGAGCTATAATCGATGGGCAGGCCCCTATTGGGCAACCTCTGATTATATGCTAAGTCATATACCGAGCATATTGTGGCCGAGCGCCTATGAGCTAGCCCAGAATGGCTGAGATACCGAGTCTAGTATGGCCGAGCGCCTATGAGCGAGCCTACTACGGCGGAGCAGTTACACGTTTCCAGCCTTATAGGGCCAGACATCTATTTTACTAACTATATTGAGAGAGTTGAGTTGGTATCAGAGCAGTTCTATCCTAGGGAGACTACAAGCAGTGTCTAGTAGGGTCGTGTTTATAGATGTGTTGTGCACCACATTATATAAGCAGGGAACTACATAACATTTAGGAGTTAGTTAGCCTTCTTTCAAATCTAAATCGTGTTGTAGAACTGAGTTATAGGAAATTTGAGTTAAACTTACGTGTTGGTGTTTGCATACAAGTGAGGGGACCAGCAGGGTACCCCCAGTAGATGGGGCTCGGTCTTAGGCCCGGGGTGATACCCCTACTCAACAATTACCAGCTTCTCCACCACCTGAGGAGATTCCTAGGGATACAGCACATCCAGTTCCCCATCTACTTCCATCAGATCGGGACTTGAGGACTGTAGTGTATTTGTTGACACAGTTGGTAGCTACCCAACAACAAGCTAGGACATCAGCTAGTGCAGGGTCTTTTGAGGGGTTTGGGAGTTCAAGGGTCCGAGAGTTTATTGCCTCGAGTCCCCAGGAGTTCACAGTGACAAATCAAAGGGAGGACCCGCAGGATTTCATAGATCAGTTTCACAGGATCTTTCGGGTTAAGCATGCCACAGAGAAAGAGGCAGTTGAGCTAGCAACTTTTCGACTCCGAGATATAGCCATCCTTTGGTAGGAGGGATGGGAGAGTTCCAAGAGACGTGATGCACCTCTAGCTATTTGGGAGAATTTTTCAGATGCCTTCCTTGACTAGCACTTACCGCGGGAAATACGACAGGCTCGAGTCGATCAGTTTCTAGCCCTCAAGTAGGGTAATATGAGTGTTCGAGAGTATAGTTTCCATTTTGACTCATTGGCCTGATATGCTCCATCCATAGTTGCTACTATGCCGGGCAGGATCCACAGATTTATAGCAGGGTTAGCCCCATATTTGACCGAGGCATGTGCCACCACTGCATTGCAGGATTGTACGGATATCTCCCGGATTCAGGCATTCTCCCAGAATATAGAAAAGGCAGGCGTCGGCAGCCGGGTACAGAGAGGAGTGAGCAAGGGCAGCATAAAAGGATGAGATTTTCCGACCAGGTTCGGGGCGTGACACCAGGTGTAAGCCCAAGTCATGAATTACCATTCGGACCTAACGGAACTATCAAAACTTCGATCCGATGTCAGATACACAAAAGTTAAACTTGGTCAAATGTTCTAACTTAAAGCTTCCTAGTTGAGAATCATTCTTCTAAATCTATCTCAAATCACCTAAAAACCAAAACTGATGATTTACATATGTCATAATACATCATATGAAACTACTCAAGACTTCAAACACCTGAACGGAATGTAAATTCTCAAAACAACCAGTTGGGTCGTTACAATTTCAACAACAATATTTAATTTTTTGGCGATGAAGATGGATGTAATTGCCTAAGGAGCATGGTTTTTCTTTTTTTATATCAATTGGACAAGGCAAATTTAGTTTCGGATACTTAAAATTGAAAGTCTGATGAAAACTTGACATATATTTTACTTGTGAAAAGATTGAAGGAAAAGGCATTAACAAACTAAAAGACAATAAAGCTAGATTCAACATTGGAGTGAAATGATTATTTCTAGCTTGTTTACATTTCAGATCATCTTTTATTGAATGTACCAAAGTAAATCAGTATGGAACCCAAAACTTACCAAACTCAAATTACGAGACAACCTGGTTAGATTAGATAGTAAAGGACTTGTATCCCTAGCTAACTCTAGCCTCCAAATTAGTTGTGTTTCTATAAGTATATGATTCTATAATATAACTCATTGTCTATTTGTGATACACACAAGCACTTGGAGATCACAGTAGCATATGAACTGTCATGATCGAAATCTCGCCTGGATCATGATGGTGCCTAACCCAACCCGCTAAACAAGCCAACCAATATAAACACAACTCAAACTAAATATCATCAAATAATTATAAAATAAGAATGCAAACTTTAACATAAATTATCCTAAGAACTGGTGATATAAGTCATGAGCCACTAGGAAATGGAATGCAATGCTGATATTAAAAAAATACATTATTTGTTAAATATACATAAATAGAAATGCAAGTTCTAAACTACCATATATAAAATAACAGCTAATAACCGGAACGTTGGCATATCCACAATGCTTACTCCTAAACTCCGCACCAATTCAGTTTTTAGATCTGCACGCAAGGTGCAGAAGTATAGTATGAGTACAACGGACTCCATCTACCCAATAATTTTTAAGTCTAACCTCAACGAAGTAGTGATGAGATTTCAGCCAAAGATAATCATGTTATATAACATGTTAAACTCATAAGCATATATAATACCAAAAAAACAACCAAGTTACAATATATATCAATAATAAGGTACAGAGTGAAAGAAGAGGGTAATAAACATGTTTTTTTTTAAAATAAGGTCAAAAGCATATATAAATGCACCAATTTTGGATATAAAAGAGATATGCAACAAGTAGTAAAGACTCAAACTTTACATCAATCTTATACTCTCTAAGTATACAATAACCTGCTAATATGTCTCATGCATATGCAAAATACATGAATACACATATATAGATGATATGTCTGAGTGTCTACATTAGTCTAGAATGTCTATGCATGATAAAGATTTAAACTTGGTACCAAACCAATACAAATCTATGTGACCGGTGTAAATCCATGTGTCTATTACGCGTACACTGCCGGTGGGATTTCAGTTTTCAGTGAATCTAGAAGGATGAATCCATATCCATATATAGTTGGTACGTAAATCCATATGTCTGAAAAAATACCTTAATATACAAGAACGTGAATCCACACGTCCAACAAAAGTTTCAATTAGGAATGTGAATTCACACGCCCAAAAAGATGCCTCAACACAGGAACGTGAATCCACATGCTCAAACCGTCTCAGATGAATGGTGAGAATTATGCCTATATGCTAAGATAGTGCATATAAAGATGTCTCAACATATGAACGTGAATCTATACGCTCAAACTAGCATGTGAATGATGCTTCTAAAATTATTCTAGCATGAATAAGATGCCCAAGTAGTCATACAATAACAAGTCATGACAAATAATATCCTATCATGTTAACTAGCATAAGAGAGATGCCTATAATGTGATACTAGCATGTGAAGATGCGCAAGAGTCATGACACAAGTAAAAAAGTAAAACTCATGCAGTGAAGTATACACCAAACAAGGCACATAATAGCCTAATATCTACCCAAAGTATGGTACAACCTCGGCATCCACGTATATTCTTATTACCTCGCATATATGTCACTCCCTAAATATGAAGCATGTAGCACATAAGTCCCTTTCAGAAAATATTACCTCAAGTGGAGGTTAAGCAAGATACTTATATAATTCAGGGCTAGCTCTATTCTTCAAAATCTATCTTTTCTAGTCATCAAACGAGCCTAATTTAGCCCAAGTAATGCTCAAGGAAGTCAAATAAAGCTATAAAAATCAGTTCCAAATGATACAGTTTTGATCTTTAAGAAAATCTCAAAGTCAACGAAAAGTCTACTTGGGTCCACATGGTCAAATACCAAAATAAAATTTGAATCTCGTTGACTCATAATCTCACGAGTCCAAATATTTAATTAGTTTCCAAATCGGTGTTTAAAATTTACTTTCTTAAATTCTGGCTCAAAATCGCGTATTCCATCCTTTGAATCATTGATTCTAAGTCAAACCCGATGATAGATTCATGTTATAATCATAAATTTGAGTGAGAATCACTTACCCTAATATCTTAGGAGAAAATTACTTCAAAAGTTTTCTAAATCCGTGCTCCCTAGCTTCCAAAATAAAAAAATAAAATTCAAGTACTATATGGGGTTATATACTCAAGTGTAGAAATGTTTAGTGTAAGTTTAAGAAAAAGCAGCATTGCCTTTCCTTCACTAAAATAGTCAGAATTTTTTATACTAATAGTAGATTGATGAACAATATAAACGTCTAAAAACAATATTCAAATAGATACAACTTTCTTTAAGGTATCTTTACCAAATTCGGTATAGATTGAGGTTTTCACTTCGCGATATTGTGCCAATTCCAGTTTTGAACTACCGCAGACTTGTTTCATAGTTTTCAACTGAGCGGCAGACCCGACGGGACTGACAGATAAGCCAACGTTAATCATAGGTCTAATTCTGCAATAAAAGAGCTCTGTTTCCAAACAGATTTGTCCATCAGTAATGGTTCGTTCTCTTATGAAATTAGGTCAAGTGCAGAAAATTACATTTTAGCACTTCAAATCTTTTAAAACTTGCTTCAAACGTGCCTAAACTCACCCGAGCTTCCAACAATTCTATATACCCTAAACAAACTTATCCAATGATTCAAAACACATACAAAAATATCACAATGACAACTCAAGATCAAAACAAAAATATGAACTTTCTTAAGTTCTTCAAGTTTTAAATTTTACAATATAGGTACTAATCACTCCCGAGCTCTTCGAGTCACCTATCAACCATCCCAATAAATCCAAATAACCAATATTGACCTATCAAAAGGCTCAAACTATGAAATAAAATGCAATAACACAAAAGTCAATTCCAAGTCAAACTTATGAACTCTAAAGTTCTTCAAATTTCTAACTTCCAATCAAAACTGCCAAATCCTACATGGGCTACTCGAGACCCAACCTGAACATATGTAAAAGCCTGAAATAATCATATAAATCTATGATACCTTCAAATCACCCTAAAATGTTGGCTTTGGTAAACTCTCTTAATTTATAACATTTAGTTTTGAACTAAGTGTTCTAATTGACTCCTAAACCTCTCGAAACCTGAACCAACCCTACATGTAAGTCATAAAACATCATGTGAACTTATTCAAGGGCTCAAGTCATAGAACGAGATGCTATAACTCAAAACGATATATTGAATCGTTACATTGTCCCCCACTTAAACATACATTCATCCTAAAGTGTAACAAGAATTATCCAAAATTGTCAAATGGCTATATAAACTCATCATACACATTTCCATAGGTGATCTCATGTCATCTCCATTCATACAAATTCATTAACACATTTTCGCTGAAGATTCCTCCTTCAACCTTAGCTTATAAGACTATAAACCCAGCTTCAATATCCAGTTCTTCTTTCAAGACCCGATTCTTGTATATATTCATTGTATCAATCTTAGTAACATGTAGCGAGTCATAAATGAACAGTAGGAATGTAACCACGTGATATATATCACATCTTTTGTATTCATAGTCATACCTCTAGGTCACATCAACTGCTCGTTGCTAAACCCAGTACCAATCAAAATGCCCCAACTCATATAGATCCATATTTCAAGCCTTCACAATACTGCTAGTGATGAAATATACATGTAGAAATTCAAAACTACCCACCGTAGCAACATATCATGTGTGACTCATCTAATAAGAACCATTGCTTGTTGTGAGCTGCCTAAGAATATTCTTCTTCGCAACATACCTTATTAAAATTCGATCATGCTAATTTGAGGTCCGTTAACTTTGTCTCATCAAGTACAAGCTACTCGACCGACAACTCACACCAAATTCCATATAGAACCTTAATAATTTGTTTTGTGCACATATCATTAATAATTCAATATGAAAAATCTGTAGAAAATCAGCTTATCATCCAATGACTCCTCGAGTCTGTGGTATCTGTCATGACCCCAAAGTCCGACCGGAGGTAGTCGTGATGGCTTTTAGTCTCTAAGACTAGGTAAGCCTAACAAACAAGAGGATCTGCCTGAAATAACTACTAAGAACATTAAATAAATCTAATAAGTCTCTCTTTACATCAATACTGAATAACAATTACAATATTCCAAAAACATGGTGAAACTGAGTCATAAGCTCTAAAAAAATTTTACTAGTAGTCTCTAGATACAACTTTGTTCGAGATAAAGATAAACGGTAGTAAAGCAGTAGAAGAAGGTGAGTTTGAGTCTTGCGAGCGTAATGGCAGGCTTACCGTGAAGTCTCCATAGAAAAACTCCAACATCTAGCTATCGACTGACACACTCAAAGGTACCTAGATCTGCAAAAAGAATGTGCAAAAGTGTAGCGTAGTACACCACAATGGTAACCATTAAGTATCAAGCCTAACCTCGGTAGAGTAGTGACGAGGCCAGGTCAAGACACCTACTACAGATAGAAACCCATGCAAGATATAACATAAAGCTACCATGGACAGAACATCAATGTACGTCTAACAACGGTAAGATTATTAATTTACAACCAACAATGAAATAATAGAAGCACAAGTGGCAGCAAGAAGTAAACAGGTAATAAAGCAGCAACATAGTGAGAGCACAAATGAAATATGAATGAACTCAAATAAGGAAAATAGATGACAACCAAATAATCAAATTGTTCCCAATGCATGGACTTATAACAAGAATTACCCCAAGGCACTACACCCCGTAACCACAAATCATGAGTCATAATTTCCAACATCTTACACGTCTAGCACCTCGCGCACACAATAACAATCACCTTCACACGGCAATGCCCAACGTGCTACCATGTACATTGTACTCATGTCAAATATCAATTAAAACGTTCGAGTGATATATTTAAACACAATAAAATATAATAACAATCTTGAATAAAGTAAGGCGTCAAATGAGATAGTGAGTTTATTTTATAAGCCAAATAAAATAAAATAAAGTATAATTTATACAAAATAGAGTATCAGATGGGCTTAATATAGAAATCAATAAAATAAAGTAAAAATATTGTGTTTAAACAAAATAAAACATCAATTAAATTAACGAATTAATATAGAATTTGTTTAAGTAAAATGTGATAACAACTTTAGGTAAAGCAAACATCAAACAAGATGATGAGTATAATATGATAATCCAATTAAAGTAAAAATGTGATAACCATTTGAAATAGTAAAAAAACGAGTGAGATAACGAGTTCTCTCTTAAGAGACATATAAAATAAGGTATGTTAATAATTCTTTTATTTAAAACAGTTATGTTACCAACTACTTAAAGCAAATTCATCTTGACAATCAATTTACCAAGTAATAATGGAGGCACAAATTGGCATGTTAAAGCAACCCAACAAACCAGGTAGAATGCATCACTCACACAAGAAGCCACAATTATTCGAACACCAAGACAACAACGAATAGCCAAATACAACCAAAAAACAAATGAATGATTGAAGGAAGATCAATAACCGTTAAAATCAACTAGTCGTTTCCACATAGAATGTACGATAAGAATCACATCGACGTACCACACCTCATATTCACATTTCAAAAATCACAATCTTTCTTATATCTCCACGTGAGCCTCACATTTAGATATTTTTGAAAAATGTTTTTTTCCGAAATAGCTACACGTGCTTTAGTCTCCTTATATCGTCGTGTGGCTTCAAGTAATTCCCTTAATAGCAACACGCACATAAATCCCACCTTATGTCGCCGCATGCACATTAACCCCTATCCTTATACTGCCACATGTGCATCAAGATCATAACACGACAACAACTCGCACCACATGTGCCATATGCCACAACTTGCCAAAATTGGCAATACCAATGTTACCACAACATATAGCCTATGGCTCAACCACAATGTGTTCAAGAGTCTCAATAATAACAAAATAAAATGAGAAATACTCAATTAGGAAAGATATCTCAATAATCAATAGCTTCAAACTAAATGTGATAATAGATTTCACAACTTCAACATCAGCAATCCAACAAGAAGATATTCCCACAAAATAACAACTTCAAGTTAGAGTAACTCAACAGTAAGAGAGGCAACAAGACAAGAAGAGAGGTAACATTTTCAACTAAAGCATGTGAGAGCAAACATAACAATAAAAGATAGAACAAGTGCTAACAACGTTAAATAGAGCATGTGAGAGTAAATTAAACAATGAAAGATATAACATGTTATGACAAATTCAATTAAATGCATGGAAGAAGTCTAAAAGTCTAAACCAGTCAAAATACCACCACATATTTTTCGTGTATACACTCGTCACCTCGTGTACACATCTTCCACATAATACAAATAACATAATCAACCCAAATCTTAAGAGGTAGTTCTCCCAAACAAAGTTAGACAGGATACTTACCTCAACTAGGACAATCAACCCTCGAAAATAGATTTTCCCCTAAAATTTGCCTCCACACTACTGAAATTTAACAAAAAATGACTTAATATCATTAAATAATGCAAGGGAAACAAATTATGATAGATAAAGCTATGATCTTTACACAATTTCATAAAAGTCAACCTCGGGACCGCCCGGTTAAAACTCCGGTCCAAGGGTAGATTCCAACTACCCACAACTCCACGAGTCCATATATCTATTTTGTTTCCAAATTCGAGTCCAAATCGACTCTCAAAATCCAAATTTTTATTTTTCAAAACTTTGACAAAATCCCCAAATTTCCTCTTTGATTCTCATAAATTTGATGTTACATCTAACATATAATTATGAAATATAGTTCGAAATTGATTAGAATCACTTACCCAATCGTTTGGTATGAAAATTGCTCCACAAAATCACCTCCCACCGAGTCTAGGGATAAAAAATATGTTAAAATGGGACTAAGTCCCGAAATACAAAATATATAACCAGGTGCAGATGTCGCATTTGCGACACTGGGGTTGCAAATGTGAAGCCACGAAACCGAACTCTGAGAATCTCTACTAAAGTCACATTTGAGACCAAAATCTTCGCAAATGCGAAGAGCTTTTTCACCCAGATGCTATCGCAAAAGCGATAGTTGTCTCGCAAAAGCGAACAATTTCTTCACAAATGCGAGTCCCTTAACCAGCAACTCAGAATCGCAAAAGCAACTAGGACTCCAAAAATGCGATGGTCGTATTTGCGACCTATTTATCACAAACGGGATGACACCAGAACCAGCACACAAAGTTTAGCAAAACAAATAGGAAAATCACCTCAGCCCTCGGGGCTCCGCACCAAACATCCACAGGAGTCTAAAAATAATATACGAACTCGCTCGCGTGATCAAAACATCAAAATAACATCTAGAACCACGAATCGGATATCAAAACACATGATTTTTAAAAGAAAACTCAAGAACTTCTAGAATTACAACCAAGCGTCTGAATCCTATCAAACCAACTCCGAATTACACCATATTTTTCAGACAAGTTCCAAATAGCAATACAGACCTATTCCAAGTCCCAAAAATGAATTCTGAACCTGATAGGTAAAAAGTCAACCTACGGCCAAACTTAGGGAAATTTCTAAACCTCAAATTACCAACCTTCGGCAAAACAAGTAAAACCAACCTAAGGACCTCCAAATTTAATTCCTAGCATAATCCTAACTCCAAAGTCACGATACAAACCTATCAGATCCATCAAAATGCCGATCCATGATAAAAAATGTATAAAGTCAAACTTGGTCATCTCTTTTAACGTTAAGCTTCTAGAATGAGAATCACTCTTCCAAATCAATCCTGAACCACTCCAAAACCAAAGGCAACGATACACGCAAGTCATAATATACCATATGAATCTATACATGACATTATACCACTGAACGAAGTACAACTGCTCAAAATGACCGATCGGGTCGTTACATTCTCCCCCACTTAAACTTGCGTTCGTCCCCGAATGTGCCAAGAGTTTTCCCAAACCCATCAAATCACCGTGTAACCTCCCTCATGCACATACCCATGGGTGATCAACCTTAGCCCATGGGAAAACCAAGCTGAAGATCCTTATTGCAACCTTATCCCATAAACCTTAGAGCCAAATTCTCCAATATCCGGAACCCATTACAAGACCTGATTACGTGTATGCATTGTATAAGTCTGGACAAGCTAAATCAAGCCATAGTCCTAACCCAAAATATAATCACATGATATACCACATAACTAAGATACTCATTGTAGTAGCTTCCGACCACAATAGCTGCTACATGACAAGCTCAGTGCCGGAAACAAACCTCATATCAAATAAAACCATATTATAAACCTTCGTACACTACCAATAATGGAGGAAACATGCATAAATTCATAACCACTCATCAGATCAACAAGTTGTGGAGCTCTTTTGCCCGACAAGAACCATGGCCAAAATCTAAGGTGGCTAGTGACATTATCCTTCGGTATACCTTAATCAAGTCCGATAACACTTATTCCAGGTCAAATAACCTCTCCCCATCCAGTACAAACTTCTCCACCAATATGGCACACGGTCCTATTTAGAGCCACATACCATGCAATCCATGCACCAAACAAGCAACAACCCGGATGTACCCAAATGATGCAAAGAGAAATAAATGAGAGAGTCGCCTTGCAACTCAGCATATACCACTATAAAGCGCAATGTTATTAACCTATCTCACAAAGAAGAAAAAAAACACATGAAATGAGCACAAGGATCACAACGACTATTGGGTGGCACTGAAAATAAGGCCTCAGCTTACGATAAGCAACTACGAGAGCTAAAACCAGCTTTTTGAGGTGTGGATAACGATTCTCTACTCAAAAAAATATTTTACTAACGTAGTTAACAATAAATTACGTACCTTTTTCCTCTCTGACCAAAACGGTAATTACTCTTACTTCCAAGACCGCTAGATATATTAACAACTGCTCGCCTTCCCACGATTTTGATAGTATCGGGAGGCTGGACAGGTACCCTTTTAGGTCTTTTAGTGCTTGTTGGAATTCCAGAGTCCATTCGAAATTGTTCTTCTTTTTCAGAAGTGAAAAGAAGTGATGGGACTTCTCTGAGGATCTTGAGATGAATCTGCTTAGAGCCGCCACCCTTTCGGTCAACCTTTATACTTCCTTCACACTTGTCAATTGGTCTGGAATGTCCTCGATAGATTTTATTTTATCGGGATTTACCTCGATCCCTATTTGCGAGACCAGGAACCCCCAAGAACTTACCGAAACCAACATCGAAAATGCATTTCTCTGGGTTGCGTTTCATGTTATGCTTCCTCAGAATGTCGAAAATCTCTTGGAGCTATTTCAAATGATCCCCTGCATTTAAAGACTTGACTAACATGTCATCAATATATACTTTGATTATTTTTCCTATCCGATCCTCAAACATTTTATTAATGAGTCTCTAATAAGTGGCTCCGGCGTTCTTAACCCTAAAAGGCACCACATTATAACAATATGTGCCAAAGTTTGTTATGAAAGAGGTTTTTTCCTGATCCTCCAGATTTATATTGATTTGATTGTCCCCGTAGTAAGCATTAAGGAAACTCATTAGCTCGTATCCGGCCATTGCATCAATCATTTGGTCAATGTTTGGCAACGATAATGAGTGTTTAGGGCATGCCTTATTTAAATCTTTATAGTCTACGCACATCCTAAATTTGTTATTCTTTTTGGGAAGTACATTTCAGATACTTTACCTCCCGGATTGAACCGATATAAGGTAGTCGGGTTACCTCTTATTTAACAAACTTGTTCATGACCTCCGCTATCAGGCGTTCCTTTTTCCTCACCGGCTGAAAGTTTGGATCTAGACTTAGCTTGTGGAGTACTACCTCCAATGGGATACCTTTCATATCCGAGTGTGACCATGTAAAGCAGTCAACATTAGCTTTAAGAAAAGTATAAATTCTAACCTGAGCTTGGGATTTAACCATGTTCCCAGATGAAACTTCCTTTCCAAAAACTCTTCGAAAAAGGCCACTTGCTCAAGTTCTTCTACAATCAACTTGGTCGAATCTGTCTCCCGTGGTACAAGAAAATATCTTGGAACCTGATAGGATTCCGATGACTCCTCGCTTTTATTGTCTTCATTCAGAAAGGGAGAAGGAATCAGTTCCTATAATTACTATTTGTTGGACTCTTTCCCCTTGCTGTTGGAAATAGTCATCATGTTCATCTCCCCCGCTGCCATCTGATCTCCTCTTATTTGCTTGATTTCCTCTGATATAGGAAATATCAACAACTGGTGATATGTTGAGGGTACAACCTTCATCTCGTGTATCCATGGCCTTTCGAGGATTTCATTATAACCCATATCATCATCCTCCACTTAGAATAGAGTCGTATTTATTACTTTTCTGCATGTGTGGGCAGCAAAATCTCTCCTTGAGTTTTCACGCTTGTCAAGTTGAAGCCAACTAAGAGTTTTGTCGCCGGAATTATACTGTCGGTTATCTTCGCTTCTTCCAGAAATCTCCATTGAATTATGTTGGGTGAACTTCCCTGATCAACTAGAACACCCTTAATTTTGAATTATAAAACATTGAGAGAGATTACCAAAGCGTCATTGTGTAAGGCCCCGTAAAATTTCTCCAAGGGATTCAAGTTTTTTGGTGCCGAGGTAGGGTGATGTGTACGGATACAGACTTTTTAGGGTTCCGTTGCCTTCCATGATTATTTTATAGTGTCTCCCGGGGTTCTGTTGCCTTTAAACACTCGGCTTCTAAAATCATTTACTATGCCATTGTCGTGTGCGGAGAGTTTACTTTACTATCCTTAATATTCCACATCCCTGGGTGGATACGAGTTTTATTCGTCTTTTCCCCGGAGCATCGTATTACCCATTAGAACCTTTCTAACCAATGCATGATTTAATCCCAATATTAAGATGTCCTAGATACATGGACTCACTTGTGACATGTTGAAATTAGATGTTTCAGATTTTGGGGCATATCATGAACATATAAGCTTGAGGGACAAGTTTATCGTATCCCTAAGTCCTCTCATATAGGATCAACTATCGGGAAGGGGTTAAGCTGCCAGAATAATAATAATCTCACAAGTGATCAACCTCTTTTTCAACCTCTGGGCTTGTGACATGGATTCCTTGTGTCAGTTATTGTTGAGAGAGTAATGCAACTTCATGTATTTTTCAAATGTCTATCATATTCATGGTGCAAGAATCTTCTCATTTTGAGCTAAACTGATTTTCCCTACACTCAAGGGGGCAACTAGTGTCACGTACTTGTCTATTTCTCTTTAAGGCTTACAATTGTCGAGCAAGGCACATATAGAGTGAGACAATTGTTATTGTCCGCTTCATAACTTATAGTCTTCCAAGAATAACAGATGCTAATGTCTTTATCCTCCCGATCATGCCTCCCATATGTCATATGTCTAAAATTGCTCACTTCTTTTACATCTTAGGATCACGTACATGGTTCCAACATTATCAATGTGTGCTAGTTACCTCTACACCTCATTTGTCTAATAATTGATATCATTATGATGATTAACCATGTCAGCATTGTTAGTAGTAATTTCTATGTCTCTTAGGATATAACCTCCTGAAATGCCCTTTCTCGGTACAGTGATGGATTCTTGAACAATTCCAGCTCAATCTCGAATCTCGTTGCTCCTCCTTGTATTAAATCTACCGATAGTAGTAGGTTCTTCATGTCAAAGAAGAAGCATCATTCCATGATCGAACATACTGGGTAGGAACTCTATGGTCATATTCATTCTATCCCATCATAGAATAATGGTTGAAGGTCGCCGAAAGTTTAATTTGGGTGTTTGACGTAGAGATTTAGGGTTGAAGAAAGTGAACGGATTATTCTCCAGATTTTTCTCCATGAAGATATTATGTGAATGGTTAATAAATGTGAAGTTAATGGGTAATTGGCTTATGAGACGTACCTAATTGTCATCATTGTTAGATAAGTTCAGAAGTTAAGATTACTTCCATCAGAGTGCTATGGCCAAGTCTGTGAGTCGAGGAGATCACCTCGAAGGCCGAAAGTGTTGAGGAAAGGAATTATTCTCACTTGATTGTATAGGCAAATGGTTGTGGATCAAAAGGGTACTTTCTATGAGTTATGATTTAAATATGTATGGTTCATGTTAAAATACCACTTCTGTTAATGTAATGCCCTTAATGTTGAAATCGGTGTTATTAATATATATTATGTTACTTTGATTGGTGGATGTGTTGTTAGGAGTTATTTTGGTGGTTCTCTGGCAGGTGGATAGGCCCAATTACAGGGGAGACTCTGTCGAAATATTCTAGAAAACTTGGGAGTTGGTCAAATTTAGAGGGTTGGTATGTGTGAAGGAGAAATAAATTATGTTGAGTGTTCTGGGCAGACTCTACTCCTCATTCGAGGACGGATGATCCTAAGTGGTGCAGGATGTAAGGCCACGTAAAATTTCACCAAGGGATTCAAGTTTTGTGGTGCCGAGGTAGGGTGATGTGTATGGACTTTTTGGGTTGTAGAATGCACTAAAGATGTTGGTGGAATTTTTGGCAGAAGAAGGCAGTTATGCGGTCAAGTTCACGACCGCAGAACCACTGCACGGGCCGCATATCCATGGCGGAATTGGGCAGAAAGTTTGTCAAAATTTGAAGGACGTTTTGCTGTCATTTATGCGATCTCACATCCATTTTGCGGTCAGCATTTTCTGTCGCAGATTTGACATGAAGAGTTTTGTTGGGGGATTCCACGGTCCATTTTGTGGCTGCATAAGTGGTATGCGGACCGTAGACCGGTCCAAACCATCCCAGTTCATGGCATCATTTTTGCTACCCATTTTGCGGGCCGCATATCTGTTATGCAGTCCATTCTGCGACCGCAGACTTGAGTTCGGAGGGTCCGTTTATCCTAATATTTTAACCTGACCCCATTTTGATAAATAACCTTAGGGGCTCATTTCCAAGCAGATGTCTGATGATTTAAGAGATAGGTAAGAGTATTTTAAATAGAGAAGGAGGAGACCTAGCATTCTAATCATCCATTGTTGCACAAATCTTCAAGAATCATTGAAGCCACTCACTAAACCATAGGCTTTCATGCAAGAGGTTATGAGTTAAAGCATATTGTGGGGTTAGAAATAGGCCATGCATGTGACAATAGGTTATAGTATGTGGGGTTAATGAACCACTTTGGTTAGTTTGTTGTTGAAATTGGTTAAGGGAGGAAGGGATTACCATTGAAAAGCTTTGTAGTCTATTTTGCATACTAGGTGTTTGAAAAAATTCCTAAAAGAGTTGCACCATGGGAATCCTTCTGATTATTAACCGATTCTTGCTCTCTTCCTATAGATTGTTATTTCTAGAAGTGTTGGGGCATTGTAGTAACCTAAGAAAATCTTAGATAAGGTATGTTGGCTAAACTTCTCTTTTGGAATCGAATTCCATGATATCCCTGAAAGTTTCAAGTATGGTCGGCCCAAGTTCCAAACTCCCATGTTCCAATTTATCCCGTATAAATGTTACTATTCCAAATATATTTGTGTTGAAATATATGTACTAGAAATGTGTACCGAGTGCTCCTATCATATTGTGCTATCCCTCGGAAATGTATTCAAATGTGACCAATGTGTCGGAATATTATGATTTGAATCATGTTTTTATTGCAAGTTGTTATGCCAAGTCGTGGAAGAAAACTCAATGTGCTAGGATTCTTATTGTTTATATGCATATCAAACCTCTATTTCCAAGTGTCCTTGTTGTTGGTAAACTACGACTATGTTGAAGGTGAAAGAAGTGAAAGTGAGATATAAATACTGGCCATGGTTGCTGTAACTAGTGTACTCGATTTGAATTTGTGTTTCAATAATAAATCACCATGCTTTCCTTTATGAATATTTTCAATGTGATTTGAGTTATTACATACTCAAGAGTTGAAATTGTGTATTGCCTTTGGGAAGAAATACTTTAAAAAGATACGGTGAGTTACTCGCTTATGATTTTTAACTTTTTTTGTGATTACAAGTCATTGTGCTCCATACTTTGAAAAGGATTCTAATGTGGTTAAAGCCTTCATTACTAATGAACTTGAAGTTGTGATTTCCATAATACTCTATATGTTGATCTTTATTTTGATGATCCTTGGAAGTAGAGAAATGAAAGTGTGAAATGTAAAATACGGCCACCGTGCCATAAAAGAAGAATCATACGTATGGCCAATAGAGCCAAGGAAATAATGATGTTGTGAATGTGGTTGAAATTATTAATAAAACTATATATGGTGTGAAAAGTCAGGAGGTGAATGTATTTGTATTTGTGTTTAATTTGTGTTCATAACAAAACATTTTTGGAAGTATCATTAGCAGACCGAGGAAGGGTGGGTCGTAAGGCACATACCCAAAATGACACATGCCGGTGTAGGAGTGGATTGTGATTTTTTTTCTTATTTGGGATGAGATTGTTGATAGCCCTGGATTTAATGTCGACTCACAGGACATATGTGGGGAGACAACCTAGCCGGTCGGGTGGTGATCGGATGCCATATTGCGCACATGGTGGTTCCCACTCTTGGTAACACCTTTTTTTTACATCACATGTCAAACCACATTGTTCGTGGGGAGATGTCCTAGCCGATCGGGCGTGATCGGACTCCGTGCTAAACACATGGTAGTATATCGGTGATAATGATCTCCTAACCAAAAATAATATTATTTTCGTATTCTGAAAAATTGTTATGTTTCAACTTGGCATTTGGATATCATTGATTGCTACTTGTTGCTTCCATGGTATTTCCCCTTATGATATTGGCATGCTATTTTGAGAGAGCACATTTAGCTTTACATACTAGTACTATTCCACATGTACTAGCGTCCCTTTTTGCCGGGGCCGCTGCATCTTCAATGGATGCAGGTGGTTCATCAGTGGGCAGCTTTGGTCCTTGTTAGTAGTCACTCTCTATTCAGCGGGTTTTGGTGAGCCCTACTCTACTCTGGGCGCGATGTCACTTGATGTTATACTTTGTGTTTTGAGATATAGCCGGGGCCTTGTCCCCGGCACTTCCATATTACTCTTCGATTGTACTTAGAGGCTTCGTAGACTAGTGTGGGTGGTGTTTGGTGTTGGGAATTAAACTAAAAGTGTTGGTATTTGGCAAATATGTTTTTTATCAAATCTATAAACTTGTAATATTTTGGAAATCTTAAATGATTATCCTTGAGTAATGGAAAAAGAATATGAAGCACTTTAGTCTACCTATGTATATCACTTGTTATTGATTTTTATACTGTTCATTGGTAAGGTTGGATAGAAGGCATCAACTAGGCTTGCTAGGCCAGTTTGTCTCAGTTGAGCATCGGTCGCGCTCACCAAAGTCGGGGCGTGACACATTGTGAGGAAAAAGAAGTCCATCAGCGTCCTCCTCTATGAAGGTTATATCATCTTTTGCGACTTCCCAGAGTCTCTTGTTGTGAGTCACCGATATCTTTGTTTTCTTTACTGCTGAAAAGGTTACACCATTGACTTTGCTTCCCCCGAAGATCATGTTGATAGTCATCCGAGGTGACCCTTTTGCTATCTCAAAAGTTCCGCAGTGTCCTGACTTTGGTCATAATTGTTATTGGCTTGGTCACTTAAAAATGCCTTAAGATAGCCATTCTTTAACAACGTCGCCACCTTTTCGCGAAGATGATAACATTCCCTAGTTCTGTGGCAATGACTTCCAAGGTATTCACACCATAAACTGGGATATCTCTGGCTAGGATCTGATCGGATCGTCTTCGGGAACCACGCTTTTCTGATATATCTCATTGCCGATAGTCTACCAAGCTGATGTTGAAGTTGTAATCCGCTAAACTAAGATATGCGGAGTCTCGGGCCCGTGGCACCTCTTTCTCCTGCAACGACCTGCTATTCTAGCCATGATCCTCTATTCTGTCGGTTGTGACCTCATCCAATGTCTAAAACCCTTTGTTGCTACGCCCATCGGTCCTCTAGTACGGTAGAAAATGACCTCTAGAGGACCGTCAATCCGCATCAAAATTTCTCTTAAAATATTCTTGGTTTTTGTCTCGACCCCATCCCTTAGTCTATACCGAAGACCCAAGTTGATCATCTTCTATCTTTATTTTTGACTCATAACAGTTATGGATATCTGCCCATATGGTTGCCTTAAACTCGAGCAGGCTCTCCTTCAGTTTTCGGGAGGCATCAGAACTCAGTGGATTTAGACCCTTTGTGAATGCCTCCGCTTCCCACTAATCTAGAACCACCGTAGAAGTATTCAGTCTTTCTGGAACTGAATCACAAGTTCTCGCAGTAGCTCAGATTCACTCTATGCAATTCTGAATATGTCTGCCTTTCTGGCCTGAACCTTCCTTGCTCCGGCGTGGGCCTTAGTGAATGATGGTGCAAGCATTTCAAAAGAATCAATTGAATGCTCGAGTGGAAGATAGTACCATATTAGGGGCCCTTTGTGGGGGTATCACCAAAGTTCTTCAACAGAACCGACTCAATCTCATATTGAGCCAAATTGTTTCTTTTCACTGCCGTGGTATAGGTTGTGATGTGCTCCTGTGGATCCGAAGTCCCATCGTATTTTGGTATGTCTGGCATCGTGAATCTCTTCGGAATTAGTCCCGGCGCTGCACTCGGCTAAAACAAAAACTATGTGTATTTTCTCGAATCTGGACCTTTTAGCACGGGTGGCGCACCTGGAATTTGATCCATCGAAGTGTGAAACTCATTAACATTCTTATCCATTCGTTCATTCATCTCTCTCATGAATCTCATGAGCTCTATTTGAAAGGATCACCCCTGTTATTATTCCCAGATCCGCTACCGGTTCCTCCGGCTTCGTAGAAACTGACTTTTCCACTTGGGGTATTGTTCTCGGTTCTCTGAGCCATTTTATTTGTGGAAACACTAGGAGGAATCGGGCCCCTTACACTCACATTGTTGGAAGAACCTGTCAATTCTTGGTTTAGTTTCGTCATCACCCGATCCTGTCTTGAGAGGTGATCCATGGTCATTCTCTACTGTTCCCACAGGAGCTGGACCGTTTCTATGACATGTTCTTCCTCCACATCATCAGGAGTTGGTTCCCGCACATGCCGAGGATATTGACCTTCACAAACGGGGGTCGTCTCGTCCCTTTCATTGCGGGTCTCCCTGATTGAGTCATCATGCTCAGATAATTCTTCTCGTTCAACGTGTGCTTCAATATTGTATCTGTTGTGGACGTCATTGGCTACCATATCTTTTTTTTACTAAGGAAAGAACCAAAAATCGTTAGTAATAACCGAACAGACGAAAGCGATTATGCAGCTGTCTAGGCCCCGTTGTAGGTGCCAAACTGTTTATCCGTAAAATGGTATAGTTGAATTTATAACGTGATTCATAGACAAGAGAATCGATTTGATCTAAGAACTATAAAGAAATAGGACTAAAGTTAATATATAACGATTGTAATTAAGGAAGATAACAAGCCTAGTTCTGAACTCAGCCTTTCCGAGAGCCAAAGTGAAAATAAAGATAAAGCAATGATAAAACTGTAAAATTGAGAGATAAATAATAAAGTATGAGAGCAAAATAGTAAAGTATATCTTTGGCGTGTAGAATGTTTCATCCGCTTACAATGGCTGTTAACCTCACTAATAGCTCTACCTAGGGAAATAAGATCCTAGGATCAAGCACATCTTTAAATGAGAATAAAAGTTTCATTGATGAATATATAACGACAGACCTTCAATACAAATATTCTCTCTAACGGCTGCTCATTTAACACTAGCAAACATTCCCTCATTGAATGTTGTCTGATGGTAAACCTTTGAACTTCTACCTCTGACTATGTTCCCTTCGGAATCCATTTGTGTAACGACCCGGCTAGTCGTTCCGAGAGTTATAGCCCCGTTTTCCCATTCCTTCTTCTTTATGTGTTGTTCAGTGGTGTTGAGTTGTATCGAGTTGGTACATTTGGGTCCGGAGTAGTTTTGGATTAAAATGAACACTTAGTTTCTTAGTTAGAAAGTTAAGTTAGAAAAGTCAACCGGAAGTTAAATTATGAGTAAATGAATTCGGATGTGGATTTTTATAATTCGATTAGCTTCGTTGGGTGATTTTAGACTTAGGAATGTGTCTGGAATGTAATTTGGAGGTTCGTGGTAGAATTAGGATTGAATTGGCGAAAGTTGGATGTTTAGAAGTTCTTAGGCTTGAATCCGAGGTTGATTTGGTGTTTTGGTGTTGTTTTGGGTGTTCTGAAGGTTCGACTAAGTTCGGGTACTGATATATGACTTGTTGGAATTATTGGTTGAGGTCCCGAGGGCCTCGGGTGAGTTTCGGATAGGTTTGGATTGTGTTGCGCTCGTTTTTTCTTATGTTTCGACGCCGTTTCTTCAAGCATAAATGATATTATATTGAACAAATGAGCTCCGATTTCATTTTTGGTTGAAGCATTAGATCCATATCGTAATTACGGACCCGTAGCAAAAAGAATAATCGAAATTGGTCATCTTATTAGGACTTTATGGTCAGTTTACTAAGAATTAGGTTGCTAGATTTTTTTTTCAGATTAATTACGAAATTGCCACTGACGGCGTATTTAAAAATCTGCACTATTTGCAAATATTGAAACCTACATATCTCTTTCATTATAAGGTCAAATTGAGTGATTAAAAAGCCTAATTTGACTAAAGTTTCACAAGGAATCCATTGGAGGAATAAAAAGCGAGTTTCGGGATCGTTTGGCATGAGAAACAAGGCAGAATAACTGGCAGAAAAATATATAAAAGGAGGGTTTGTTCATTCGGTCATATTTTGACTTGGGGAGCTCGGATTTGGGCGATTTTGGGGGCGATTTTCACCATAAAGATTGGGGTAAGTGTTCTCTACTCAGCTTTGGTTATATTTCATTAATCCATCTTCGTTTATGGGATTTGATTGATGATTTCAAAGTGAAATTGAGGGAGTTAGGGTTTGAGTTTTTGAGAGTTTAAGTGAGGATTTGAGGGAACAAACGGAGTCCGATTTTGATGAATTTTTTATGGTTAGATTCAAGAAAGGACTAGGTTTAGCATTCTACCATTTTTGACTGATTTTGAGATGTGGGCCCGGGGTCCGGGTTTTGGCCGATTTAAGATTTTTGGCATATTTATGTAGTTTTTATTGTGGAGTTTGATTATTTAGACTATGTTGATAGTAGTATTCTTATTTTAGGTTAGATTAGGAACTTTTGGAGACAGAGTCCAGCGACGAGGGCATCCCGGAGTAGGATTTTATGTTGTTAAGGTAAGTAATAGCTTTAACTCTGGCTTTGAAGGTATAAACCCGGAGAATTTGATATCGTGTGACTGTTTGGAGGTGATACCCATGCTAGGTGACGGGCATGTGGGTGTATACCTCGAGGTATTGAGGCTTGGTCCGTCCCGTGAGGCCTCATGGCCTTCATCTGTGTTTACGTAGTTACTTGTTGTTGAACTTGTCTGCCTTCATGTTAGAGATCATGCTTAGGCTTTATTCATGCTCATATTATTTGTACTCAGTCATAGAAATTATTGTACATATTTACCTCAGTCTCTATTATTTGCTAATATGTTGTGATGCTTGATGTGGGTTGTGTTCCCTTATTTGTTGATGATGGTGAGGCTAGTGAGGTACATGATTGAGTAAGGCCAAGGGCCTGGTTGTGAGGATATCAATACAATAGTGCGTGAGTTTTCCGCGTAGCACGTGAGTTGACCGTGCGGGTCCAGGTATTGATACCATAGCGCGTGAGTTGTCCGCGTAGCATGTGAGTTGACCGTGCGGATCCAGGTATTGATATGATGGCACGTGAGTTGTCCGTGCTTAGCGCTTGGGCTTTGGGAGCCCCTCCGGAGTCTGTACACACCCCCAGTGAGCGCAGAGTGTTGAGCGTTGAGTGTTAAGTGCGAGTGCTGAGTGATGGAGTGACACTGCTGCGAGGTTGCATTTACTTTTACTGTTGCTGCATTTACCTGTTAACTTTCCTTGTAGTCTTACTGATTTATGAAATTACCTGTCTACTCATGTTTGTACTTAATTGTGGAAATAATAATTGGATTATTCTGCTTAGCTCGTCACTACTGCTCAGTTCCTTAGTTATTTCTGTTACTACTGAGTCGGTTGTACTCATACTACACCCTGCACTTTATGTGCAGATCCAGGTGAGTTAGAAGGCGACGATCGTTGAGTTCAGGCCAGCTATCTTTGGAGACTGCAAGGTAGCTGTTAGCGTCCGCAGGACCTTGTTACTCCTCTTGTCATTTCTTCTTTTGGACAGTTAGACAGTTTATATATCTTAGTTCATAGTTTTAGATGCTCATGACTTAGTGACACCCCGATGTTTGGGGCTCGTTTCCATAATTTCTATATTATATTTAGAGTTGATTTAGTTTATGAGAAGTTCAAATGTTGGTATTGTTTTATTAAATTCTTATAATCGATTTTGTAGTAATATTTTGGGAAATAAGCTTGCTTTGTAACACGATAGGCGCCATCACGACCATGGTTAGATTTTGGGTCGTGACAATCTGGTACCGGTCACACACGTCGCATTCGGTATTAATTATTTCCCAACTCGTCCTTCGCCTATCTTTGGTTCCACGTGTCATCTTACCATTCAATCACCTTATATCAACCATTTTAACCTCATACAGTCATTAATACACTATCATCAAGAGAGATAATTCTGCCTCTAGAAAATCCGATTTTTAAACCTCAAGAATACAAGAATCTTCATACTAGTGAACTATAACTCATCCACTCAAACGACTGCGAAGTCATATATATACTTTCACCTCATAAATCACATTTTCATTAATCTTTCCATGTCAAGTGGCAAAAAACTAAACCTTAATAGTTACCAGCAACAAACTTCTATAGCACTTAGTTAAATCATCTGTAGATCTATTTACCTTGCATCTTTTATGACACACTCCCTTCTGAGGTGATACAAGATAGTAATATCATACTCTTAAGCAACTAAATCATCTGTGATGCCCTTGACTCCAAATCTTCTGGCCAAAGATAATCTGTAGACTTTATTATTCAACCTCAATCTCACATGTTTCACTATGTCAATAACAACACCATATCTTAAGTATAAGAACTCTGTTGTCAGCTCCGAATCACAAGTAGAATAGTTCTTCTCGAAAACACTACATTATTTAAAAGTAAATACTTAGCTCAACTCATGAGGAAATCACAAACATGCAACAAATTCTCCAAGCTTGTGGGCAATATCAACTTTAAAGTCATGGTTAAAACCATCTCAATCTCTTAGAAACTCACATATGCATAGTGTAACAACCAGGCGGGTTATTTTATGTATTAGAGCCTCGATCCTTTATTTGATGCTTCCAATATGTTTGTTTGATGTTTTACAACTTGCGGGGTTGGTTGGTTTACTTCTGCGAAGGTGTGAGAGTGATTTGGAATACTTAGTCTCATTTTTGGAACTTAAACTGCTAGGGTTGACCAAGGTTCGTCTTTTGGGTAGACTACCTCTGATTGGTGATTTGATAATTCTAGTGGATTCGCATGGTGATTTTGTACTTAGGCATACTTTCAGATTTGGAAATAGAGGTTGTTAGAAGGTTTTGGCTTTACTTGTCGAAAGTTGGCAATTTGAAGAATTGGAAAGTTCATAGATTTGATCGGAATTGACTTTGAGGTTATCGGGTTTCAATTGGTATTCTGGGGTTTGGATTGGTTGATTTAGTAGATTGGAACTTGTTCTTTGAAGTTTGATTGTAATTCGAAATGTCTACGTGTGATTCGAACTCATTCGGCGAAGTTGGAATATTTGAAAGTTAGAGAAGAATTTGATCCTCGATTCTAGATTTTGATGTTATTTGTAGTGTTTTGAGACTTTTGATAAATTTAGATAAGGTATTCAAACTTGATGGTATGGTTGTACGGGGTCCAGGAGGAGGGGGCTCGGGTGAAATTCGGGGTGGTTTCAGACAACTTTCTTATGTTTTGCATTGTTGGTTTTCTAGTGTCTTTGATGAGCTTTATAATTGTGGGAGGTGAGTCACAACCGCGTAAAGTGTTTTTGGGATCTGGGAGCCTTGTGCTTCACATTTGCAGGGTGTATTCACGATTAGAGAGTGTAAGGGGGAGCTGGTTAGCGCATTTGCATGAAGTAGCTCGTGGTCACGGAGAGGTAAAGGCAGGCTGAGGTTGGCTTTCACGTTCGCGTATAATGGCTCACATTCGTGTAGGTTTGCGGCACTGGGGTGTTGCATTTGCATGGTTCTTCCATGTTTTAATAGAGTAGCTAAGGTGAGAGGCTAATTTGGCCTTTGCTACCTCGATGTGTATCGCGGATAGACGTATAAGTTGTTATCTTCAGAATTTTATCCCATTCTTTCATATTTTGAATCCTAGACTTCTAGAGGTGGAGATTTTGAAGAGGTATTTCACTACTATATTGGAGGTAAGTAATTTTCACCTGGATATATCTTGATTCCACATAGATTTCTATACCTAAAACATTAATTTAGAAGTGAAATTTTGGGATTTGGTCTGCAACTTAAGAAGGTATGTTTTGGTGATTTGAGGGCCGATTTGGACTCAATTTTAGAATCTAATCATATATTTGGACTCCTGGAGATTTGATCAAAGATTGAAGCTTTATTGTTTGCACTTTGTTCTTACTGCTTTGTTTGACGTTATTAAGTTATATTTGACTAAATTTGAGTCGTTTGGAGTTGGATTTGAAAGTAAAGGTGGTTATTGATTGACTTAAAGCTTACCGGGAGGAGGTAAGGCTCTTGTCTATCCTTGTAAAGGGTAATTCTCCCCATAGGTGATTTATTTTCTACTTGTTACTTGATTTAGGTGCCACGTATATGCAAGGTGATGAGTGTATATTCGTAGCTTGGTTATGACCGTAGCCAGATAGAGTTAGGCTTATATTATGCCTTATTTGGACCGTGTGAATTGTCTATCCATGTTTTATTGATTCTGTGACTACGTGTTAAAGCTTAACTATGTTTAGAAATAAATTGTCCTCTCAACTCATCTTTCTTGATGTGTGGGATGTACCTCTCTAGAAATAAATATGAGAACTGAGTCTAGTAAGAGGAGATAAACTTGTCTTGTCATGCAACTTTCTTGATTCCTACTGAGGCGGAGAAGGTGAGGCGATTCATTGAGGGTTTTACTTATGGAATCCGGATTCCTATGGATCGAGAGTTAGAGATTGGGACTACTTTACACCAGGCTATGGAGATATCTTGGAGGATCGAGCATATTCGTAGTCAGGGGAGAGAGGCCATGATGAGGGATAAGAGGCCTCATCGTTTTGGTAGTTTCAGTGGTACCTCATTTGGAGGTAGGGGTCAGTTTGGTAGAGGCCATTATGGTAGGCTAGCTTATTCTACACAGGACCTAGCCGGGGGTGTAGTGTCTTGACCATAATTTAGCACTCCAGTTCTATCATCCTTTAGTGCCTTTTTAGTGTGTTCGTGTCATGGTCCGTTTGTTCGGGGTTCTTGCTGTGGGTACTCGGGTCATTAAGGACATTCAGCAGCATTATTCAACTTGGGGTTGTTATGAGTGTGAGAGTTTGGCCATGTGAGGAAGAATTTCCCCAAGCTTGCTAGAGGCACATCTCCCCAGATTTCTCTGTCAGGTTCATGCACCAATTTCTTCATCCCCTACCCAGTCAACTAGAGCATGAGGACATCTAGCTAGAGGTCTTCCTAGAGGAGGGGGTCAAGTTGGTCGAAGTTCGATGAGTGATGGTCAGGCCTGTTGCTAAGCTTTTTTTGGGAAAACTTGAGGTAGCGGCCTCAGATATTGTGATCACCGATATGGTTTTAGTCTCATTATATTTTTTTCCTTATTTGGAAATGCCTCATGGATCTCTTGATATTCTTACACATATATCTATGCCGGTTGGTGATTCTATTATGGTGGATCGTATATATTGGTCTTGTGTCGTTACTATTGAGGGTTATAAGATGGGATGATCTTATGTTGCTTAATATAGTAGACTTTGATGTGATTTTGGGTATGGATTGGCTATCTCTGTATGATGTTGTTCTTGATTGTCATGCCAAGACTATGACATTGGCTATGCCGGGGTTACCAAGGTTGGAATGGAAGGGTCTCTTGGTCATACCCCTAGCAGGGTGATTTCATTTCTGAAGGCTCGACGGATGGTTGAGAAGAGGTGTTTGGCGTATCTGGCTTTTGTTAGGGATAGTAGTGCAAAGACTCTTACTGTTGATTCATGTCACGCCCCAAAACCGAGAGCGCGACCGGCGCTCAACCGAGTGAACCCGACCGAGCAAGCCTGTTAGATTTCATTCTACCCAAACTCATCCATGAATAAAGATAATACATAATTTCATTAATTAGACACAAACGTGATCATGTCTACAATACCAATTCTTTACCAATAGTTACTTTATTTTTTTGAAGTCTCCGTTCCACACATTTTTCATAATCTGAAATGGAAATAGTAATTCAAATACAACATAACGAGTTTGTCTTTTCCAGCACCATTACACAACCCACACTATGTCTACGGAGCCTCTATAGATATGGAAGAGTACAATGATAATTCCGGCAACAAGGCCCCGGATATACCTCAAACAGAATACACAATGTACAAAAGGTTTATGACCCCGGGATGAAGTGAGGCTCACCAAGTCAGATGGGAAGAAGGTATACTGCTATCACTGATCAATATCTCCTATTGTGGAACCACCTGCATCTATTTAAGATGCAGTGCCCCCGGCAAAAGGGACGTTAGTACCGTCGAATAGCACTAGTATGTATAACTAAACACCCTCTCAATAGAATGCAAAATAATACAAACAAGATTATCATAATATCAATGAAAGCCTTAATCAACATCAAACCTCAATTTAGGATCAAGACAGTGTTCAAATTAATTTCCATGTCTCACATTAGGAGATTATCTTAGCATCGATATACCATTGTCCACAATACCATTATTCACAATACAAGTACCACCGTATTCTCAGTACGGAGTCCGATCATGACTCGATCGGCTATGCTATCTCATTAGAGACATCAACCACAATTACTCTCAATATCAGTACCACCGTCTTTAACACGGAATTCGATCACGACCCGATCGGCTAGGCTATCAATTAGGAACATCGACCACAATCACAATTTAAATTAAAATTTCTAGCACAATCACCACCATGTGTGCGGCATGGTGTCCGATCACGACTAGACCGGCTAGGCTGTCTTATTCGAGACAACAACCTTTTTATATCAATCATCACATTTCATATTACTTTCACATCTTTTCATTTCATTGGCACTAATGGCCATTACTATAAGATCATTCTTGGCACGTTGGCCATATTTAGTATTTTATGCTCACCCTTTTCACTTTCTAACATCACCATCATCAACAACAACAACAATAATTCAAATCAAGGCATGTAGTACACATGTGAGCAATTAAGAGTCTAAGGTACATAGAGATATTTCACAAAATTTGGCATAATAGCCTTTGTTTGAATTTAACTTGAAGTCGAAAATTTCTAATGCACAGCCCATATCTTTAACACATCCTCAATTGATAACATAACATAAATAAAGCATTTGGAATACTTGTTAAATATATATCTTTCAACCTAATCTTACTCGGAACAACCAATTTTATAATGATCCACTCGGGACTTACATAATTCACATGAATATCGTGGGATCCAATTCTAATAGAAGAGTTTAGCCAACATACCTTAATCCGTCCCTTAATGATACTAAAATGATCTACTACACTAAGTAACTTCAATCTACAATGACAACATCCAATGGAACCAATATTAGTAACAAATTTCATCGTTTAGGCCATTTAGGTATTTTATCAAACACCTAATAGGCATGAATTTCTACATCTCTTACCCATAAAATTAGTTCATCCAATTACTACCATTTAAAAAAAATTTATCTCACCATCATTCTTGAACAATCCATACCTCCCATCATCACATACCTGATAATCCATCCACCCTCAACTAACAATTTTTCATCGAATAATCACCTTTCAATCTCTACAATGGTTATGTATTTAAATTGGAAACTTATTGGTTTCAATCACCATACCATAAGTTCCAATACTTAATTCATACTCATATTCTCATAATATATCCATACATGTAAGTCTAAGGGTGTAGGATTACCTTTTGGAAGAAATCTTGCAAAACCCTCCTTTGAGTTCCTGAAGAAATTTCTTGAAGATCTATGTATTTTATGGAGGATTGAGTTAGTTTTAGGATGGAATTGATGGAATGAATCACAAAATTAGTAGGTTACTCACCTTGAAGATGGGGGGAGGTCTTGAGAGAGTGGAGGAAAACACCAAAGTTCGACGAAGCAAAATGGGGTAAAATGAACCCCGAACGAGTATATAGCATTTCGGGCGCCACAGGTGGCGCCGGGGGCTGCCTATAGTGCTGGTTCCAGTAGCTGAATGAAATCCCAGCGCCAGGCACAGCGCCCAGCGCCAGGCACAGTGCCCTGCGCTACCCTTGGCGCTGGCGACGGGAAATGGTTTTACCTGACACGGAAATGGGCATAACTCTCTCATACGATGTCCGAATTCGATGATTCTTTTTGCTATGGATCCGTAACTACAATACGGATCTAATGCTTCAATAAAATTTGAATTTGGAGCTCGTTTGATTAATGTGATACCACATATACTTGAAAAAACGACTTTATTGAAACACTTTTGATGTCAAAATAATGTTGTTCCACCCCATAGGTCTCCTTTGATGCTCGAATACGTTATTTTCGAATACCGTTGTCGCACTTTAAAATATTAAATCATTAGGAAATTTTAACAAGGCCTTACATTCTCCCCCGCTTAAGATCATTTTTCCTCGAATGAGGGTTAGAATCTGCCATAGACAAGCAATGTGACTTAAATCCTCCTCCACACTCCAATAGTTCCCAATTTTACTAAATCCATAAATTTCCAAATATTTTGCCAGAGTCTCCCCTGTGACTGAGCCTATCCACCTGTCATAGAATCTCATAAACCAATCCTACAACATATACATAATCCGATGACACAATATAACATAAAAACAACACCAACTGTGGCCTTATAAGCAAAATATATTACCAGAAAAGGAACACCCTTAGCATAAGTTGTACAAATGATATGTAATTCACAGGGAACAATTTCATAGAACGATTACATAGCTATTCAAACAAATAAGGGTACTTCTTCTTGATTTCTTCTTCGGCCTCCCATGTGGCCTCTTCAACCTGCTTGTTTCACCATAACACTTTCGCTGAGGCAATTTCTTTATTTTTCAACTTTTAGACTTGTCGATCAATAATAGAAACTGGAATCTCTTCATAAATCAATTCCTCATTAATCTCAATAGTCTCTACCGGAACAATGAGTGTCGGGTCTCCAACAACTTTCTTCAACATAGACACATGAAATACTGGGTGCACTAACGATATCTCAGGTGGTAGCTTAAGCTTGTACGCCACCTCACCAATCCTCTGAATGATTTTGTACAATCCGACATACCTTGGACTCAATTTCCCTTTCTTACCAAATCGCATTACACCTTTCATGGGGGAAACCTTCAAAAATACCCAATCATCTTCTTTTAACTCTAAATCCCTACGATGAACATCTGAATAGGACTTCTGACGACTCTGAGCAGTCTTTAACCGCTCCCTAATGATTTTAACTTTTTCCATAGCATAATGCACGAGGTCTTTCCCTATCAACTATGCTTCCCCAATTTTGAACCACCCAATGGGAGATCTACATCTCCTTCCATATAAAGCCTCGAACGGTGCCATTTGAATGCTAGCATGATAGCTATTGTTGTAGGTAAATTCTATGAGTGGAAAATGATCATCTCAACTACCTTTGAAGTCTAGAACGTGAGCGCGCAACATATCCTCAAGCGTCTGAATAGTCCGCTCTGCTTGCCCATCAGTTTGCGGGTGAAAGGTTGTACTAAGATTCACCTGAGTACCCAAACCTTGCTGAAATTTCTTCCAAAACTTAGCAGTGAATTGTGCTCCCCGATTAAAAATGATATAAATCGGAGTGCCATGCAGCCTGACTATTTCTTTGAAATACAACTGAGCATATTTTTCCCCTGTATCGGTAGCCTTAACCGGCAAGAAGTGTGCTGATTTTATTAGTCGATCTACAATCACCCAAATTGAGTCAAAATTATGAGGAGTACGAGGTAATCCTATCACGAAGTCCATATTAATCATTTCCCACTTTCACATTGGAATTTCTATATTTTGTGCCAACCCACTGGGCCTTTGGTGTTCGGCCTTCACTTGCTGACAATTTGGACATCTTGCCACAAGGTTCGCTATATTCCTCTTCGTATCATTCCACCAGTAGACTTCCTTAAGATCATGATGCATTTTCGTAGAACCCGGGTGTACGGAATACCTAGAAGTGTGAGCTTCAGTCATAATTCTTTCCCGGAGACCATCCACATTTGGAACACATAGACGCCCTTGGTACCTTAGTGTACCATCATCCATGCCAAGAGAAAAGGCCATGATCTTATGTTTATGAGTCCTCTCTTTTAGTTGTGCCAATAATGGATCGTTGTACTATTTCTCCTTAACTTCCACAACAAGTGATGATTCAGCCCTATTTTGTACAATCACCCCTCCTTCACGAGAGTCCGCAAGACGAACTCCCAAACTAGCCAATTGATGAACTTCTTTGGCCAATGGCCTTTAATATGCCTCCAAGTATGCTAAACTACCCATAGATTTTTGGCTAAGAGCATTCTCCACAAAATTAGCTTTCGCAGGTGGTACAGAATATCGATGTCGTAATCCTTGAGTAACTGAAGCCATCTTCTCTCCCTTAGATTCAGCTCCTTTTGTTTGAAAATATATTGAAGACTCTTGTGGTCCGAGAATATATCCACATGGACCCCATACACATAATCACGCCAAATCTTTAATGCAAAAATTCATAGCCGCAAGTTCTAAGTCATGTGTTGGATAATTCTTTTCATGATTATTGAGTTGCCTGGAAGCATAAATGATCATCTTGCCACATTGCATCATTAGTGGAACATTTATATCAGATTTCTCTTTCATATGACCTCCTAGGAATTGAGTTCTAAAAAATTTCCTAGATACGGTTACAATCTTATTAGTACTTGCAACTTGTTTTTTTCCAAATTTCTCAACAAAAGACATTACTAGGTTAGTTTTCTTATGGGACCATCTGTTTCAAATGAATAACATCTACTAGCTTGCGCGCACACCCTTATAACAACAACCTGCATGGCATTGCCTCAATATGTGAAGTAACATCGTGCTCAGACCTTTCTTAGCCACCTTCTTTCCAAATTATAAGTCTTATAGGATTTTAAGAAACCACTCTACTTCCCTTGTGAACATTATCACGATTCTTCTTTACTGCTAAACACTTCCCAAAACACATATCGACACCCTTCATATATATTCAATTCAACAAAAGTCATTGGCTCGAACAAGGCCTTTTTCTGAAACTTGAGATCCTCCTAACTTCATCAACGACGACTACTTATTTTCCTTATAAGTATAGGACTTAGTCCACCCGATTCCATCCTCGATGAGTAACTCACCTTATTTCCAGTATTGTAGTCACCAATAGTGTTTCCTGATATTGCAGGCTAAGAGCTATCATGTTAAACATGTTTGGTTCGTAACAAGTGTTCATCCTCTCTAAATCTATTTCGAACATCTCCCTTTTTGCCCTTAATTCATAGTTGATAGCCTTATTGTGCCACATACTTGTCTGCCTCCTCGTAGTATCATTGTGCCTGGTTTGTTGAATTTATCACACCACCACTTCATCACCAGTAGTCTTTCTTTCCAATGTAATATGTAGACATGAACTCCCTCTAAATATTTTAGTTGATATTCAGTGTCACTCAAGTCGGCTGCATTACAGTTGATCCTTTATATCTTGTATTAACACTTGTGCTCTAGGCGAGTCCACCATTTCGATACGAACTATTTTGCGATAACCACGGCCACCCAAATTTATAGATTTTTCTTCCAATTCTTGTCGCCTCATTCTTCCTAGTTAGTGAATAGCTATGCACGCTTCCATATTTTGCGTGGTCTTTTCCCTTAGTTGGGAATTCATCCTGCTTGCCTCTCGACACTTGTTGGGATATCCGTGGGAAAGTGTGTTTGTTCGTGTATCACTTAACACTTCCTTTCTTGTAAGATTCTTAAGAGACTCTCCATCAAGTCCCAATACACTCTTGGGTTATTATAACATCACATTTATCTCTCACACTCGTTATGTCTTTCTTAAAGCCTTGGAACTTTAGTTAAATCGCAAATCCCTGATTAACTCATTCTAAGAACTCGCAAGCCTTTCACATTTGATCTGTAGCACTTCCTTGGGTTCCATTGTCCCTGACTCTCTAACAAGTACAAAAACCCTTTTGAAAACCCTGCTCTTAGTTTCTAGTATCGTTGACCTTGTCATGTATATTGTCACGTAAGAAGAATTTACATTTCTTAACCTTCCACATTATTTTCGTACTAGTGGTTTATCATTTGCATATCCTCTCAGAGAATCACGTTGCCCCTTCCACTTTTCTAGACTACACATGTATTCAACAAAATATCCAAACATCATAGCTACACGGCCCTACTCCCGTTTTATTGAACTTAAGTAGCCTCACCATGGCCAATCCCTCCCCACTTGGGGTGAATATTTCACATTTTGACACAAGTCTTGAATTTAGCAATTTGAGGGACACATGTTTCACATCTCTAGTCCTCTTGTATATGATTAACTATTAGGGAGATTTAAGTCCCCATGGTATTAACCTCATAATTTCTCTACTCTTATTCATCCACATAGGCTTGGGATCCAAATCCCTCGTGTCAATATCCTTTTTGGAGTGTAACACCACTTCGCACATTCCTGGGATTTTTATAACATTCATAGTTCTAGGGTTTTCTCATTGTGGGTGCACTTAACTATCCTTTCATAACTTCTTGTCTCCCGTGAGAGACCTATCCATTCATCATTACTCTCCAGGCCATGCCTTTCGTTTATCACGTGCCTATGTAACAAATTTACATATTTGAATCATACACATGGTTCCCACACTATCCATATGTACTAGTTAAGCTTAGGTCTCATTTATCACGTCAATGCCTCTTTGAAGGTGGGTAATCACTTCTAGCACTCTTCTCATATAAAGTATGCTCATGGTACTATATACTTGTCTCATATGGCCATACCATTCATTCAACATGATACATATGCCGTCTGTTTAATATCAGGCCTTTACCCATTCGTCATGTCACATGACAACATTACATGGAATAAACCAAAAGAGCATTTAAACTTACCTTGAACCTTAATGCACGAGTTAGAGGAAGAACAGATTAACAATCAGTTTCATCGCACGATTCAGAATATCAAAGAAGGGTATTATTCCTAAATGCCCAGGTATCATCCTAATTATAGATCTGCTCGACAACACACCAATAATAAGGACTCTACTAGATACGGCTCCGAGATATCCTAGGACACTTTAAAACATTAGGCTCTGATACCAAGATTGTCACGCCCCAAAATCGAGGAGCGCGACCGACGCTCAACCGAGTGAACCCGACCGAGCAAGCCTATTATATTTCATTCTACCCAAACACATCCACGAATAAAGATAATACATAATTTCTTTAATTAGACCCAAATGTGATCATGTCTACAATACCAATAGTTACTTCATTTTTTTGAAGAACCGTTCCACACATTTTTCATAATCTGAAATGGAAAGAGTAATTCAAATACAACATAACGAGTTTGTCTTTCCCAGCACCAATACACAACCCACACTATGTCTACGAAGCTCTATAGATAAGGAAGAGTACAATGATAATGTCGGTAACAAGGCCCCGCCTATACCTCAAACAGAATACCCAACGTACAAAAGATTTATGACCCCGGGATGAAGTGGGGCTCACCAAGTCAGCTGGGAAGAATGTGTACTGCTATCACTGATCAATATCTCCTGCTGTGGAACCACCTGCATCCATTTAAAGATGCAGCGCCCACGGCAAAAGGGATGTTAGTACCGTCGAATAGCACTAGTACTTATAACTAAACACCCTCTCAATAGAATAATAAATAATACAAACAAGATTATCATAATATCAATGAAAGCCTTAATTAACATCAAACCTCAATTTAGGATCAAGACAGTGTTCAAATTAATTTCCATATCTCATATTGGGAGATTCTTTTAGCATCGATACGCCATTGTCCATAATACCATTATTCACAATACCAGTACCACCGTATTTTCATTACGGAGTCCGATCACGACCTGATCGGCTAGGGATATCTCATTAGAGACATCAACCACAATTACTCTCAATATCAATACAATCGGCTTTAACGCGAAGTCCGATCACGACCCGATCATCTAGGCTATTCATTAGGGACATCGACCACAATCACAATTTATATTACAATTTCCAGCACAATCACTACCATGTGTGCGGAATGGTGTCCTATCACGACCCGACTGGCTAGGCTATCTTATTCGAGACAACAACCTTTTTATATAAATCATCACATTTCATATTACTTTCACATCTTTTCATTTCATTGGCACTAATGGCCATTACTATAAGATCATTCTTGGCACGTTGGACATATTTAGTGTTTCATGCTCACCCTTTTCACTTTCTAACATCAACATCATCATCAACAACAACAACAACAACGATTCAAATCAAGTCATGTAGTACACATGTGAGCAATTAAGAGTCTAAGGCACATGGAGATATTTCATAAAATTTGGCGTAATAGCCTTCGTTTGAATTTAACTTGAAGTCGAACATTTCTAATGCACAGACCATATCTTTAACACATCCTCAATTGATAACATAACATAAATAAAGTATTTGGAATACTTGTTGAACATATATCTTTCAACCCAATCTTACTCGGAACAGCCAATTTTATAATGATCCACTCGGGACTTACATAATTCACATGAATATCGTGGGATACAATTCTAAGAGAAGATTTTAGCCAACATACCTCAATCCGTTCCTTAATGATACTAAAATGCTCTACTACACTAAGGAACTTCAATCTACAATGACAACATCCAATGGAATCAATATTAGTAACAAATTCCATAGTTTAGGCCATTTAGGCATTTTATCAAATACCTAGTAGGCATGAATCTCTACATCCCTTACCCATAAAATTAGTTCATTCAATTACTACCATTTAGCAATAATTTATCCCATCACCATTCTTGAACAATCCATAACTCCCAACATCACATACATGACCACCCATCCACCCTCAACTAACAATTTTCCATCGAATAATCACCTTTCAATCTCTACAATGGTTATGTATTTAAATTGGGAACTTATGGATTTCAATCACCATACCATAAGTTCCAATACTTAATTCATACTCATATTCTCATAATATATCCATACATGTAAGTATAAGGGTGTAGGATTACCTTTTGGAAGAAATCTTGCAAAATCCTCCTTTGAGTTCTTGAAGAAATTTCTTGAAGATCTATGTATTTTATGGATGATTGAGTTAGTTTTAGGATGGAATTGATGGAATGAATCACAAAATTAGTAGGGATTACTCACCTTGAAGATGGGGGAGTTGTAGGTCTTGAGAGAATGGAGGAAAACCCCAAAGTTCGGCCAACACAAAATGAGTATATAGAATTTAGGGCGCCACAGGTGGTGCCTAGGGCTGCCTATGGCGCTGGTTCCAGTAGCTGAAAGAAATCCCAGTGCCAGGGACAGCGCCCCGCGCTACCCTGGGCGCTGGAGACGGGAAATAGTTTTTCCTGACACGGGAATGGGCATAACTCTCTCATACGATGTCTGAATTCGATGATTCTTTTTTCTATGGCTCCGTAATTTCAATACGGATATAATGCTTCAATAAAAACTGAATTTGGAGCTCGTTTGCTTAATTTTATATAACATATACTTGAATAAATGACGTCATTGAAACACTTTTGATGTCAAAATAATGTGGTTCCACCCCATAGGTCTCCTTTGATACTCGAATACGTTATTTTCGAATACCGTTGTCGCACTTTAAAATATTAAATTATTAGGAAACTTTAACGGGGCCTTACAATTCAGTCCCTGTGGTGAGGGAGTTTCCATATGTATTTCCTACAAACCTACCGAGCATGCCACATGATAGAGATATTGATTTGATGTTGGTCACTTCTCCCATATATGTTCCACCGTATCGTATGGCTCCAGGTAATTTGAAGGAGCAGTTGCAGGAGTTTTTGGATAAGGGATTCATTAGACCAAGTGTTTCTCCTTGAGGTGAACTAGTGTTATTTGTTAAGAAGAATGATGGTTCCATAAGGATGTGCATTGACTACGGGCAGTTGAACAATGTCACTATAAAGAACAAATATTCATTTCCTCGCATTGATGATTTTCTTGATCATCTTTAGGGTGCTCGAGTGTTCTCAAAAATTGATTTGAGATTGAGTTATCACCAGCTGAAGATTAGGGCATCAGACATCCCTAAGAGGCTTTCTGGACTCATTATGGAAATTATGAGTTCTTGGTGATGTCTTTTGGTCTGACTAATTCTCAAGTAGCTTTCATGCATTTGATGAACAGTGTTTTTCGCCGTACTTGGATTCCTTTGTAATTGTATTCATTGACGACATCTTGGTGCATTCCCGTAGTGGTGAGGAGCACAAACAATGTCACAACCCAAAATCTAACTAGTCGTGATGGCACCTAACTCAACCCGCTAGGTAAGCCAACTTTCAACTATCCAATTCCAATAACAATTATTAAAGCAATTTAAGTAAATAAAGATCTTAATCTTATACATTCCCCAAGAACTGATAGTACAAATCATGAGATTCTAAGAATAGAGTTTACAAAGCTGGTATGAAGTAAATACATCATCTGTTTGAAAAGTACATAAACAGAGTTTTATGAATCTAAGGCTATCATGAACAAGAGCTAGCTACAACCGGAATTCAGGTACATCTTCAGATCCATCTCCCAACGAACACAGCAACATCAACAACCAATATCTACACGCAAGGTGCAGAAGTGTAGTATGAGTACAACCGACCCCATGTACTCAATAAGTAACAAACCTAACCTTAGGTTGAAAGTAGAGATGAGCTTGTACCAAGGTTGGGTCCAAAACCAATAGTCCACAATAGTCCATAACGTAAAGCAAATAATACAAGAAGTAACTCAAAGATAAAATGCTCAGCTAAATCACTATTTCTAAAATAGTTCTTCCTTTCAAGTACATCAGTGAAAACCCAAATAGTTTACCGAAGTTGCCAAAAATATGAATAAGTTTGAAAACAATAATTTTCCCAAAATCCTTTCAATAATAAATGAGATGTTTCATTTCCTTTCCATATAACCCGTGTAAAATAAATGCATCACTATGTCCACCTGTCAACATGTGTGAGAAATCATGAATGATCTGATATTGTACAGCATGAGAAAAAATGCATCTCTATGCCTGTATGTCAAATGTGCATGTCAATGCGATGCAACTCAGTGATAAAATCATATGCATACTCTCAGAGTATCATTTCACTCAGTCCTCCCAATCACTCATTCTTCACAGTCACTCATGCCTCACAGTCGCTCATGCCTCACAATCACTCAATCCTCCCAAATCGCTCGGCACTAGCACTCGGCACTAGCGCTCAGTAGGTACATGTGCTCACTGGAGGTGTGTACAAACTCCAGAGGGCTCCTTCAGCCCAAGCGCTATAATCTGCATGAACAACTCACGTGCTGCACGAACAACTCACGTGCTATAATAATAATAATAATAATAATAATAATAATAATAATAATAATAATAATAATAATACTAATAATAATAATAATAATAATAATAATAATAATAATAATAATAATAATAATAATAATAATAATAATAACAATAATAATAATAATAATAATAATAATAATAATAATAATAATAATAATAATAATAATAATATAGACGGATCCCAAAAATATCCTCACAGCCAGGCCCTCGGCCTCCCTCAATCATCAATCTCTCCAGTCTCTCTCTCATGGGCTCACAATGTCATGAAAATAGCCCAAAAATGATGATATGGTGTATCAATAAATAACAACAGAGACTGGGATATGATATGTAATGAAATGAATATGACTGAGTATGAATTTTCAATTTAAATTAAATAATTCACAGCAATATGACCTCTGTGGATCCCAATAATACAGGCATATAGACTCAACATGATTTTTAGTATGATTCTCAGCTCAATTTCATTAACACATAAAACTACATGGAAAATGCCAATATTAGTTGACTACAATATTTCACGGAACCAATTACGTCACGCCCACATGCCCGTCACCTAGCATGTGCGTCACCTCCTAACAATTCACATAATACATATATTCAGGGTTCATACCCTCAGCTCAAAGATTAGAAGAGTTACTTACCTCGAACAAGCCAAATCCAATGTCGAGCAGGCTAAACAATGCTCCAGAAATTCCATTCTACGCGCATCAACTTCCAAATGGCTCGAATCTAGTCACAATTAATTTGATTCAGTCCATGAAATTATAGGAATTAATTCCATATCAAAATACTAATATTTTTCAAAAATTCCTAAATTACGCCCCAAAACTCACCCATGGGGCCCACGTCTCGGAATCCAACAAAACTCACAAAGTACGACAACCATCCAATTACAAGTTCAACTATACTAATATCACTCAAATTTGACTCCGAATCGGTATTCAAAACTCGAAAAATTTGTTTTGTGACATTATAGAAATTCTCTTCTATTTCTCTTGAAGATTCGATAGTCTTACACCAAAAATGAAGATTAATTCATGAAATATAATCACGAGGGAGTCAAGAACACTTACCCCAAGTTATGTGGACAAATCCCCCTCCAAAATCGCCCAAACCGAGCTCCAAAACCCGAAAATGGGTGAAAATCATAAAACCTCAAATTTAAGATTCTGCCCCAGCGATTTCCGCATCTATGGACAAGGGGTCGCACCTGCGACCCTCGCTTCTGCGGAAAAATGCCACACCTGCGTTGCTCGACTCACTATTTTCTGCTTCTTTGCTTACCCCTTCGCACCTGCGGCCTCACAGATGCGGGCAAAAATCTCGCACCTGCGAGCATTGCCCAGCTCCACTCTTGGCCGCTTCTGCGACTGGTTGCACGCACATGCGGCCTCGCACCTGCGATCAAAACCTTCGTAGGTGCGATCACACTAGTAGGCAGTAGTTCTAGCATTTCCTTAAGTCTGAATTTGATCTGTTAACCTTCCGAAACTCACCCGAGACCCCCGATACCTCAACCAAATACACCAACAAGTCTTAAAACATACCACGGACCTACTCGAGGTCTCAAATCACATCAAACAACATCAAAATGATGAATCATACCCCAATTTAAAATCTATGAACTTTGAAACTTCAACTTCCATAACTGATGCTGAAACCTATCAAATTACGTGCGATTGACCACAAATGTTGCGCGCAAGTCACATTTCACATTACGGACCTATCCAAATTTCCATAATCGGATTCCAACCCTGATATCAAAAAGTCAACCCCTCGGTCAAACTTTTCAAAAATTCAACTTTCATCATTTCAAGCCCAATTTCACTACGTACCTCCAAATAACTTTTTGGACACGCTCCTAAGTCCAAAATTACCATATGGAGCTACTGGAGTCATCAGAATTCGAATCTGAGGTTGTTTACACATAGATCAATATTCGTTCGACTTTTCCAACTTAAACTTTCCTTCTAAGAGACTAAGTGTCTCATTCCACTCTAAATTCTCACCGGACCCAAACTAACTAACCTGATAAGTCATACCACAGCTATAAACCAAAAATAGAGCAGTAAATGGGGGAACAGGGTTGTAATACTCGAAACGACCAGCCGGGTCATTACATTCTACCCCACTTAAACATATGTTCATCCTCGAACGTGCCAAGAGTTGTTTCCAAGCCATCAAATCACTATTCCATCTTACTACGCACTTACCCGGGGGTGATTCCACGTCACCCTATTCCATATAGGCCTGACAACGCAATACAACTGAAAATCCTCAATTTAACCTTAGCCCAAAAACCTTAGAATTTAATTCCCAACCTTCAAAATTTCTTACAAGACACGAATCTTACATCTACACAATGTATGAGTCTGAAAAAGCTGCATCGAGCCATAACCATAACCACGGATATAATCACCTAACCTATTACACAACTCGCATGCTCGTAGCACTATTCCTGATCAAAGTAACTACTCCAAAACCAACCAAGTACTAGTATTAAACCCCATATCGAACCAAACTTCATCCCAAAACCTTTGTACACTGTTGATAATAAAAGAAACACGCAGAATCTTCTAACCCCTTATCAGATAAACAAGTCATGGAGCTCTCTCGCCCCAACCAGAACCATAATCACTTTCTAAGCCGACTTTCAATATTATCCTCCCAAATATATCGTTTCAAACCTGACAGTACCCATTATGGGTCTAATAGCCTTATATTATTAAACACAACTATCCCACAAACACGCCACACCAATATGACTCAGAGCCACAAACCGTGCCATCTGTGCGCCAATACGCAACAATTCAAATATATTCAGTCATGAGATATGACTCAAATGAGAGAACTGCCCTGCAAGATTAACAAGTACTGCCACAAAGAAATGCTGGAAATCCATCACACACCGTAGAACCATCACACGATTCTAACACAAGGTATATCGCTTTACATAACTCCGCTGCAATGCGTGACCCCATCCAAACGCTGGCCCATATTATATACTTCGAGCCACCCTGCTCAAAATCAATAACCATGGAGAAGAAAATGACACAATGCCACACAAAACCTGAAAGAGCATAACCAATACGTAATCAATCATGAAATACCCAAATACTTATCTCGCTCAAATTCCGCCATAAGGCACCTAATAAAACTGAACCATGTGTGTATAACCAATGAAACACAACTCCTCGTAGCATAAAAGAGTAACTCACATATCATTTCAGAATACTAATAAGCTCAACATCAACCGAATGGCACATCTCTCAATAATAGCAGGATGGAGCCAACCAATCTGACTCGGTGCAGAATACGCATCCTAATTGGGCCTACCAATGGACCCCCAAATCAGCTCTAGTTACCCACCAATAGATAAATAACCCTCCAAAAATCCACAATAACTGAAATCATAACACATACTATCATCTGGCTGGCTTCGGCCACTACTTCACAGTCCACAACCATGAAACAATATGTTCCTGAAATTCCCAGTCTTCAAATCCCTAGAACACACGAATCACCATTTCTGATCCAATCTCCACCGCCCAAATTACTATCACATCCTTAATGCACGACCATCCCACTCGGAATATTTCTATAATTATTCTGTGCCGCATAGCAATAATTAATATCAGCAGTTTACCAACCAGGTGAGTATCGCGATACCAATGACATCGAAACACAATGCGCTTTTTGAAATGCGCACCCTTCTCAGGGATTACCGAGCAGTTATAACATTCGTCTAAATATCTTAAGTTGACCATGTTGTCCAAAGTTTAGGACCTTCCCTTCAAGACTGAACGGTCACCTCCTATATGTAGATTTTAATCCCGCACAACACACCGCATCTATCATGCCATCATGTGACAAGCACAAGAATCTCATTATCAACCTCAGTCACCAACAATTTACATTTCCTATTAGTTAGAAACCTTTCTCTTGCTTTTTTCCAGGAAGAAATCACAATACACAATACGTTTCCCACACTGGTAGAAAAGTATCCGGCTCAAACTATGGTAGAAACCATCAAGAATACTTTGGAATCCATTTGCACATAATCAAGCCATCAGAACTGAATCTCTCTAACTCAACCAAGCCACGCAGGTCACCAAACCCAAGATTATTTCCACTAAAACATCTGTAGAGCCTCACCAATTCATAGGTACCCAAAGAACCTATCATACCATACTTGTCCAACCTACTATCCAGTCGTCCTATTTTCTCCGAGTTTCTTCTAAAATACTCTCAAGTTGACACTTCTCCTTGTGAGAATACTACGATCCTTACCCAAAGTTTACTACAAGACATCCTAACATAACACCACATCGCCCTAAGGCCCATAAGCCGTTGTATTCTTCTTAAGTACCCCAAAAGCACCACAAATGAGAGATCCACTCTGAAAGACCTTATGTAAATTTAAAATTGTCCCTCTTTACCTTTCTTATACTGAAATGTAGAGTCCCTAGTCATACAGAATTTTCGCAAGTCCAGGTGCCATTAAATGCAAATCTCAGATTTTATCCATACACAAGTCCGGAGAAATTCTCAATTGCTATATATAAACCTCGAACCTATTGGAACTTTCTCGAGAGTCTCCCCCTTTGTTCAAATCCAAATTACACTGCCCAAATGGGCCAAGAGACACGTCCCCCATTAGCACAACAACACTCAAAGAAGTAACTTTACTTTAATAACACCGATCAAATTCAAACTCCGTGGGCACTATATCATTCACAAATGACAACTCACTCATCCCATGATTTTTATATACTCATAAAGCGCAATATAATATGTATCTAAAAATTTCCTTACTCCAGTTATTCTCGAACTCCACCTCTGCAAGATATCACTTATTCCCAAGTAAACCTCAGACCAAAACAAAAATTTGACACATAGCCATGAATTAAATTGTCAATAGCAGATTCCCCCACTTGGCTCAAAGCCATAAATCAAAGCATTTGATAACTCACAATACCCATACTCTATTACTGCCATAATACTGCAGTCAGTTCAATGAAAATTCTTCTCAAACTCATGTAACACCAACCATAAAATACCTTGATCATCCTCTAAGCTCGCATTTATTCTCTTGACAGTCAAGTCAACTTTCTCAACCAGATTCAAATTTAAATCTTAACACATAAGCCCCACTGGCAGAAAAGAAACTCCCCACTCACATTATAAGGAACATACCTATGTAGATTACTCCGCAGGGGATAACCCACCTGCTTAGCCTCAAATTGGCATCTTGCTATACCCTTTTCGCAGCCACAATTACCATAGAATCACTTAATATTTCTAAGTTTGAACTCATCAACATGACATAAAAATCTACTTCGCTTCACAATTAAACAGCATGACAGATCGCTCAACACCCTCACAACTCAAGACTGTACATCACATCAAAACAAAAATAAAGCACCCAATGGCCTTCCTTTATATTTCAAGGAAACACTTCTCGTCACATTCAAATCGTCTTAACACATCCTGCAGTTACATCATACTCATCACAAAGCCATTCCACCGCTCATCGAGCCACAACTTCCAATCGTAGGGGCATTATCGGACATATGAGTCAAAATGTACAGGTTACAACTAAAGTTACCAAGCTTAAGCTACGGTCCAACCATGGCCTCAAGTCCTCCAGACTGGCCCATCACCAAAACATAGAATACTCATCTCGAACTTCGTTCATGGAATCATAAGCCGGCGATGCACAGCTGATACCAAGCGCTCATGTACGCATACGAATACGTGGAAGAAATTCAAAGAGTTATGTCTCAAGCTGAATCAATTCCGCACGATAAGGAAAGAAAGAATGGGAAGTATATATCCTAAATGTCCTGTAGACTCTCGAAGATAGGTATGGATTTCATCATGCCGATCCGCAAGACTCTACTAGACACTTACTCATGACTTGTAGAACCTATAGCTTTGATACCACCTTGTCACGGCCCAAAATCTAATTAGTCGTGATGGCACCTAACCCAACCCGCTAGGTAAGCCAACTTTCAACTATCCAATTCCAATAACAATTATTAAAGCAATTTAAGTAAATAAAGATCTTAATCTTATACATTCCCCAAGAATTGGTAGTTTAAATCATGAGCTTCTAAGAATAGAGTTTACAAAGCTGGTATGAAGTAAATACATCATCTGTTTGAAAAGTACATAAACAGAGTTTTATGAATCTAAGGCTACCATGAACAAAAGGCAGCTACAACCGGAACACATGTACATCTTCAGATCCAGCTCCCAACGAACACAGCAACATCAATAGCCAATATTTGCACGCAAGGTGCAGAAGTGCAGTATGAGTACAACCGACCCCATGTACTCGATAAGTAACAAACCTAACCTTAGGTTGAAAGTAGTGACGAGCTTGTACCAAGGTCGGGTCCAAAACCAATAGTCCATAACATAAACAAGTAATACAAGAAGTAACTCATAGATAACATGCTCAGCTAAATCATTATTTCTAAAAATAGTTCTTCCTTTCAAGTACATCAGTGAAAACCCAAATAGTTTACCGAAGTTGCCATAAATATGAATAAGTTTGAAAACAATAATTTTCCCAAAATCCTTTCAATAATAAATGAGATGGTTCATTTCCTTTCCAGATAACCCGCATAAAACAAATGCATCACTATGTCTATCTGTCAACATATGTGAGAAATCATGAATGATGTGATATTGTACAACATGAGGAAAAACGCATCTCTATGCTTGTATGTCAAATGTGCATGTCAATGCGATGCAACTCAATGATAAAATCATATGCATACTCTCAGAGTATCAATTTACTTAGTCCTCCTAATCACTCAGTCCTCACAGTCACACAGTTCTCACAGCCACTCATGCCTCACAGTCACTCAATCCTCTCAAATCTCTCGGCACTCGCACTCAATAGGTACTTACGCTCACTAGGGGTGTGTACAAACTCCGGAGGGGCTCATTCAGCCCAAGCGCTATAATCTGCACGGACAACTCAGGTGCTATAATAAGCCTATATGGCATGCTGCAGGCAGCAAATAAGGCTTGTTGCAGGCGGGCAGCCCTGATCCATATAATAGTAATAAAATATATATATAAAGCCAACATGGCCTGCTGCGGCGTGCAGCTCGATCCCAAAATTATCCTTACAATGAGGCCCTCGGCCTCCCTCAGTCATCAATCTCTCTAGTCTCTCTCTCATGGGCTCACAATGTTATGAAAGTAGCCCAAAAATGATGATTTGGTGTATCAATAAATAACAACAGAGACTGGGATATGATATGTAATGAAATGAATATGACTGAGTATGAATTTTCAATTTAAAATAAATAATTCACAATAATATGACCTTTGTGGGTCCCAATAATACTGGCACATAGCCTCAACATGATTTTTAATATGATTCTCAGCTCAATTTCTTTAACACATAAAACTACATGGAAAATGCCAAGATTATTTGACTACAATATTTCACGGAACCCATTATGTCACAATTTCTATGGTGCACGCCCACACGCCCGTCACCTAGCATGTGTGTCACCTCCCAACAATTCACATAATACATATATTCAGGGTTCATACCCTCAACTCAGAAGCGAGGGTCGCAGGTGCGACCCTTGTCCGCAGATGCGGAAATCGCTGGGGCAAAAGCTTAAATATGGGGTTTCGTGATTCTCACCCATTTTCGGATTTCGGAGCTCGGTTTGGGCGATTTTGGAGAGGGATTTGTCCACACAACTTGGGGTAAGTGTTCTTGACTCCCTTGTGATTATATTTCATGAATTAATCTACATTTTTGGTGTAAGATTATCGAATCTTCAAGAGAAATAGAAGGGAATTTCTATAATGTCACAAAACGATTTTTTCGAATTTTGAATACCTTATCGGAGTCAGATTTGAGTGAAATTAGTATAGTTGAACTTGTAATTGGATGGGCTATCATATTTTGTAAGTTTCGTCAGATTCCGAGACGTGGGACCCACAAGTGATTTTTGGGATGTAATTTAGGATTTTGTGGAAAATATTAGTATTTTTATATGGAATTAATTCCTATAATTTCATGGACTGAATCAAATTAATTGTGACTAGATTCGAGCTGTTTGGAAGTTGATACGCGCAAAATGGAATTTCTGGAGCATTGTTTAGCCTGCTCGACATTCGATTTGGCTTGTTCGAGGTAAGTATTCTAATCTTGGACAATCGCACATGCGCTGCCCGGCTCACCATCTTCCGCTTCTGCGCCCACCCCTTCGCACCTGCGACCTCGCAGATGCGGGCAAAATTTTCAAACCTGCGAGCACTGCCCAGCTCCACTCTTGGCCGCTTTTGCGACTGGTTGCGCGCACATGCGGCCTCGCACCTGTGATCAAAAGCTTCGTAGGTGCGATCACACCAGTAGGCAGCAGTTCCAGCATTTCCTTAAGTTCGAATTTGATGCGTTAACCATCTGAAACTCACCCGAGACCCCCGGGACCTCAACTAAATACACTAATAAGTCCTAAAATATACCACGGACCTACTCGAGGTCTAAAATCACATCAAAATGACGAATCATACCCCAATTCAAAATCTATGAACTTTGAAACTTCAATTTCCACAATCGATGCCGAAACCTATCAAATAACGTCCGATTGACCTCAAATTTTGTGCACAAGTCACATTTCACATTAAGGACCTATCCAAATTTCTAGAATCGGATTCCGACCCCAATATCAAATAGTCAACCCCTCGGTCAAACTTTATAAAAATTCAACTTTCACCATTTCAAGCCTAATTTCACTAAGGACCTCAAAATAGCTTTCCGTACACTCTCCTAAGTCCATAATCACCATACGGAGCTACTGGAATCATCAGAATTTGAATCTGAGGTCGTTTACACATAGATCAACATCTGGTGGACTTTTCTAACTTAAGCTTTCCTTCTAAGAGACTAAGTGTATCATTTTACTCTAAATTCTCACCGGACCCGAACTAACTAACCCGATAAGTAATACCACAACTATAAAGCACAAGCGGAGCAGTAAATGGTGGAACGGGGTTGTAATACTCGAAACGACCGGCCGGGTCATTACAAACAACATTTTAGGATTGTGCTTCAGATTCTGAGGGAGAAGAAGTTGTATGCTAAGTATTTCAAGAGCGTGTTTTGGTGGGACTCAGTGGCGTTCTTAGGCCACGTGGTGTCTACTGATGGTATCAAGGTGTATTTGAAGAAGATTGAGGCGGTTCAAGGTTGGCCTAGGCCTTTTACAGCTATAAAGATCATGAGTTTCTTGGGTTTGGTAGGCTACTATCATCACTTTATGGAGGCATTTTCATCTACAGCAGCTTTATTGTCCAAGTTGACTTAGAAGGGCACTCCATTCAGATAGCCTGACGAGTGCTATAAGATCTTTCAGAAGCTCAAGGTTGCTTTGATTATAACTCTAGTTTTGGTATTGCCCTCAGGTTTGGGAATGTATACAATCTATTTTGACACATTGCACATTGTCCTTGGTTATGTATTAATGGAAAACAGTAGGGTGATTTTGCGCTAGTTGAAGCGCTATGAGAAGAATTATTTGGTTCATGACTTGGCATCAACGGCTATTATGCATGCTCTCAAGATTTTGGAGGCATTACTTGTATGATGAGTCATGTGAGGTTTACACTGATCAATAGAGTCTTTTGCATTTGTTCAAGCAAACGGATTTGAATTTGAGGCAGCGAAGGTGGTTAGAGTTATTGAAGGATTATGATATCACTATATTGTATTATCTGGGTAAGGTGAACGTGTTAGTGGATGCTTTGAGTAGGAAGGCAGAGAGTATGGGGAGTTTGGAATTTATTCCAGATGTGGGGAAGCCTTTATCTATAGATTCTCATACTTTGGTTAATAGATTTGTGAGATTAGATATTTCGAGCCTAGTAGAGTAGTTGCTTGTGTTTTGCATAGACGTCCTTGTTTGAGCGCATTAAGTTTCATCAGTATGATGATCCTCATTTGATTGTTCTTAAGGACACGGTGTTGCGAGCTAGTGCTTAGGAGGTGGTCATTGGTGATGATGGTGTATTACAACTCCAGGGCTGGATTTGTGATCCAATTATGGATAGTGTGAGGGAATTGGTTCTTGAGAAGGTTCATAGTTTGAGGTGTTCTATTTAATCAGGTGCTACGAAGATGTATCTTGATTTAAAGCATCTTTATTGGTGGCGAAGGATGAAGAAGGGCATTGTGGGGCATGTTTCACGTGTTTGAATTGTCAGCAGATCAAGTTTGAGGATCAAAAACTAGGTGGTTTGACCTAGAGATTGGTTAAACCAGAGTGAATGTGGGAGCGCATTACCATGGACTTTGTGGTAGGACTGCGATGGACCTTGAGGATATTTGACATTATTTGGGTCATTGTGGATGTGCATGTTTCTATCATATTGGATGGGGCATTCAGTTTGCATCGCACTTTTGGAGTTTTTTAGCATGGATTGGGCACTCAGGTTGAGTTGATCACGACATTTCACTTTACCCAAAGACGGATAGGTAGTACGAGAGGACCATTCAGATCCTTGAGGATATGTTAATAGCCTATGTTATTGATATTTTAGGCCAGTGGGACCAGTTTCTACCGTTAGTGGAGTTTGCTTATAATAACAGCTACTAGTACAGTATCCAGATGGCTCTGTATGAGGCCTTATATGGGAGGTGATGCCATTCTCTGATTGGTTAGTTTGAGCCTGGTGAGGTTGGGTTGTCGGGCACAGATTTGGTTGCTGATGCATTGTATAAATTTAAGGTGATTCAGGAGCGGCTTCGTACAAGATAGTCCAGTCGAAAGAGTTATGATGATAGGAAGGTTCTTGGTGTGGCTTTCATAGAGGATGAGAAGGTTACTCTTAGAGTTTTGCCTCTGAAGGGTGTAATGAGATTTGGGAAGAAGGTAAAGATGAGCCCTAGGTATATTGGCCTTTTGAGGTTTTAGAGGGAGTTGATGAGGTGGCACACATGCTTGATTTGCCATCCATCTTGGTTGGAGTTTATCCGGTATATGTTTCCATGCTTTGGAAGTATTATGAAGACAAGTCACATATGTTGGAGTGCAGATGGATGAGAATCTGGCTTATGAATAAGAGATAGTGACCATTTTTTATATGCAGGTTCGGAAGTTGAGGTCTAAAGAGATTGCATTAGTGAAGGTTTAATGGAGAGGTAAATCGGTCAAGTATGCGACTTGGGAGATCAAGCATGATATGCGGAGCATATATCCTCATCTTTTTGGCATTCCAAGTATGATTCTAAACCCGTTCGAGCATGAATGTTTGTTTAATAGGGGTAGAATATAACGAGCTAGCCTCTTGTTTTGTATATTAAAACTCTATTTCCATATTTGATGCTTCTCGTATGTTTTTTAATGTTTTATGACTTGAAGTGTTGGTTGGTTTGGTTCCTGGAGGGTTTGAGTGTGATTTGGAAAACTTAGTCTCACTTTAGGAAGAAAAAGTTGCTAGGGTTGACCAAGGTTTGACTTTTGAATAAATGACCTCAGATTGGTGATTTGATGGTTCCAGTAGGTTCGTACGGTGATTTTGGACTTTGAAGTATGTTCGAATTTGGATTTGGAGGTTCATAGAAAATTTTGGATCTATTTGCCAAGACTTGAAAATTTAAAAATTGGAGAATTTATAGGTTGACCGAAAGTTGGGTTTGAGGTTATTGGGTTCTAATTGTTGTTCCGAAACTTTGGAGAAGTTGATTTAGTGGATTGGAACTTGTGCGTGAAGTTCGGTTGTAATCTGGAATGTCTAAGTGTGATTCGGACGCGTTCGGTGGAGTTGGAATGTTTGAAATTTAAGAGAAGGATTTTGATCGTCAATTCTTGGTTTTTTATGTTATTTGTGGTGTTTCGAGCCTTTGAGTAAGTTTGGATAAGGTAGTTGGACTTGTTGGTATGATTGGATGGGGTCCCAGAGGGGGGGAGGAGGGTGTAATTTAAGGTGGATTTGGACCACTTTCTTATGTTTTGCTTGCTAATTGTATGGTGTCTCTGATGAGCTTCCCAATCGCGGTAGATGAGTCGCGATTGCGTAGAGTGCTTTTGGGACCTGGGAGACTTGTGCTTCGCATTCGCAGGGGGTATGTTCGCGATCACGGTGTTTAAGGGGGAGCTGGTCAGTGCATTCACGTGGAGTAGCTCGCTTTCGCGGAGAGGTAGAGGCCAGTTGAGGTTGACCTTCGCGGTCGTGTAGGTCTGTGGTGCTGGGGTGTCGCGTTCGGGTAGAGTAGCTCAGGAGGGAGCCTGATTTGTCCTTCGTGATCATGAGGGGCCTGTTGCGATCGCGATGTGTATCGTTGGACAGACTTATAAGATGTCATTTCCAGGATTTTTGCCCATTTTCACATATTTTGAACCCTAGACTTCGAGAGATGGATATTTTGAAGAGGGATTTCACTATTATATTTTAGGTAAGTATTTTTCACGTGGATTTGTTTATATATCTTGATTTCACATGGACTGGTACACCTAAATATTAATTTTAAAAAGAAATTTGGGGGTTTTGTCAACAACTTAAGAGGGTATATTTCAAGGATTTGAGGGCCGATTTGGACTCGATTTTGGAATCTATTCATATATTTGGATTCATGGTATTATGGGTAGTCAAAATATAACCCCTAGTCTCCGGTTTTGACCATGTGGGTTTGAGTTGACTTTTGGGGATTTGATTAAAGATTGAAGCTTTATTGTTTAGAATTGATTCCTATAACTTTTTTTGACGTTGCTAAGTTATATTTGACTAGATTCAAGTCATTTCGAGTTGTATTTGAAAGGAAATGCGGTTATTAATTGACTTAAAGCTGATTAGGTGGAGGAAAATCTCCTGTATATCCTTGTAAGAGGAAATTCTCCCCATAGGTGAATTATTTGCCACTTGTTACTTGATTTAGGTGCCACGCATATGTGAGGTGACGAGCACATATGCGTAGATAGATTATGACCGTATCTGGACAGAGTTAGGATTATATTATGCCTTATTTGGACCATGTAAAGTGTCTATTCATGTTTTGTTGATTCTGTGACTACACGTTGAATCTTATCTATGTTTAGAAATCATGCTTATTTTGGCTTGCTGATTTAGCCGTAGTCATATTCCAACCTTACTTGCTTATGATTTAGTGATTATTAGCTCATGTTTGATATTATGATCGGACATAAGAATATTAAATGAATATATTTAACTGTTACAGAAAGTTGAATTATATGATTATCCATAGCCATCTCTTATTCATATTGATACTCATCCGCATTTTATTATTATGTCCTAGTTCATCTTTATCATATCATCTCATATGCATATACATGAGTTGGAGAGTTGGATATTGAGAAACGTTGAGGATTTTGGCACTAGGGACATTGTGAGCGGATATTGACTATTGATGATACTATGACTGGATTGAACTGCACGTCGTAACAGTACTTGGATAAAGATCTGTCCCTCCGGAGTCAGGTAAATTACTCATGTTACTTTGGGCATGTGAGTGCAGGCAACCAGATTGGTGCTTGGTTTGGGTACTTGGATAGTGTCAGTATATGGATTTGAGCTGGGAGATATTTAGGTTGGATCATGAGCATGCATTTACATCCTAGACTCACATAATAGCTTATTTTATATAAACGTTGATTGATTCATATCATAATTATGGATGTAATTGAGATATTTATTGTATTGTATTTCCTTTGTTGGAGCAGCATGTCTCAATACTGGATCTTAATGTGCCTTTGACTTTATGCATATCTGATGATAGCATGCCTTATCTCTTGTTCTATTTATGCTTTTACTTTCTTATTAAATTGTTAATAAGTGTTAGTATCGATATCTTGTCACTACTTCTTCGAGGTTAGACTTGACACTTACTGAGTATCGTGGCTTTGTACTCATACTACACTTCTGCATTTTTTTGTGCAGATTCTGAGGCAGTTACTAGTCATACTCATCCTGTTATCTAGGAGCCTGCATTGGAGACATCGTGGTAAGATGCCCTATTTGTGCGATCCGCAGTACATGGAGTCCCCTCCCTTGTTTACCTATTTGTGTCTATTTACTTTTTTTCTTGATAGATATTCTTATTCAGTGGAGACTATTTACTTTGATAGATGCTCGTGATGTTGTGACACCGGGTTTTGGAAGTATTGTGAGACAATTATAATCGTGTATAGATCCCTTTTTGGTTTATGTATTCATGATTTTGTTTTGAAACTTATTTTGCTTCGTACTTGATAATATAACTCTATTACAACAACAACATACCCGGTATTATCCCACAATGTTAATGACTTAATAATTGGCTTCTATTATTGTTGTTGAGTGTGCTTGCCTAGCAAGCAGGTTAGACGCCATCATGACCTTTGGTGGGATTTTGGGTCGTGACTCATAGTCAAGCCATTAGAGCTAAATATCTCTAAGTCAATCAATTCACATGGTGTTTAAATCTATCTGTAATACCAGATTTTATCAAAGAAGTCGATCATTTTTATTTCAAACGTAATCCAAGTCATTACTATACTGACCCAATTTCTTTTAAGATTTCTCTTGATCCTCTGTCAAGATATCATCACACAGTGGTTTTTCACCAAACTCACACCAGTGATCTCGACATGTAACTACGTCATCATAATATCCATAGGACACTCTATCCATGACTCGCATAAGATAGTACCTCAAACTAAGATATTCTCTAAAGAGTCCTCCAACGAATTCATAACTATTTATTTCACCTCTCTAATTATATATAGTCATACCAACAGTGACATAGAAGTACTCTAAATCCTTGGCATAATCCCATGTCAAGCTTAAATTCTCAGCAACTAACCTTAAGTATCACATCTTGGATCTTGATCCAACTAGAACTATTTTCGAGATTTACCCACTCTACTCTAGTCCCTAATGCATAACCAAACATGCCAAACAAGTAGTGTTCTATTTGTTGTAACGACCTGACTGGTCGATTTGAGCATTGCATTTTGTTCGGTAATTTAAGGTCTTGACTAACCTCATATGATGTAGTATGACTTGCGTGCATGGTCGGTTTCAATTTTCGAGTGGTTTGGAAGAATGATTCTCATTTTAGAAGTTGTACATTGGATGAGTTGACCAAGTTTGACTTTTGTGTATTTTACCTCATATCGGAGTTTTGATGGTTTCATTAGGTCCGTATAGTAATTTTGGACTTGGTCGTATGCCCGGATTTTCATTTGGGTATTTCTAGAAAATTTTGGCTCTAATTGGCGAAAGTCGACAATTTGAAGATTTAAAAGTTTTTTAAGTTTGACCACGGGTTGACTTTATGGATATCGAGTTCGTATTATGGTTGTGAGATTTGGAATAGGTCCATTTTATCACTTGTGACTTGTGTGAAAAATTTGGTGTCATTTCGAGCTAGTTTGGTAGGAATCGGACATGTGGTTGTGATTTTAGCGATTCTTGAATTTTATTGAAATTTCTATGTGTTTTGTTGTCTGATTCTTGGTTTAGGATGTTATTTTGGTGTTTTGAGTTCGCGAGATAGTTCATATGATATTTTTAGACTTGTGTGGATGTGTGGTGTGGAGCCCTGGGGGCTCGGGTAAGTTTCAGACACGTTACAGATTGGTTTGGTCATGTTTCATAGTTGTTGGTGCTGGGCTGATGTTGCAGGTGTCGCAAATGCCAGATTCTGTCTGCATTTGCGAGAAGGGTACCGCATTTGCGAGGTGGTCTGCAAGGTTTAATTTTGTGAACAATAGATCGCATTTTCGATTAGGCACTGGGCAGAAGAGACCGCATTTGCAATAAAATGATCTATTTTGCGAAGGGACAGACTTTGCAAATATGAATTCTGGGTCGCATTTGCAACAACCCTGGTGTTCTTCAGGCATCGTATTTGTGATGAACTTGTCTCTTTTGTGAGGTTCGCATTTGCGAATCCCATTTCGCAAATGCGACATCCGCAGCTTGTTTATAGCTGGGTATTTCGGGACTTAGTCTCATTTTATCACATTTTGAGCCCTAGACTTGGTGGGAGGCAATTTTTGAGGAGATTTTGACATCTAGATATTGGGTAAGTGATTTTCACTCAATTTCAATAATTCAACCTGATTTCTTATTGATTTCGACATCAAAATCATGGGATTTGAAAGAAATGTTTACGGATTTGCTTACTATGTTAATAAAATTTTGAGATTTGAGACTCGAATTAGACATAGATTTGAAAACCAAATATATATTTGGACTCGTAGGGTTATGGTTAGTCAAGATCTACCCCTTGACTCGGGTTTTTACCGGGCGAGCTAGAGGTTGACTTTTTTGAAAATCTATAAAGATCTTAACTTTGTTAATCGAAATTGGTTTCTGTTGCATTGTTTGATGATATTAAGTCATTTTTGCTTAGATTTGAGGCGATCGGAGTGAAATTTAGAGGAAAATCTATTTTGAGTGTTGATTTGGGAAATTGAGGTAAGTATCTTGCCTAACTTTGAGTAGAGAAATTACCCCTAAGAATTTGGTCTAATTGCATTATTTGAACTATGTGAAAAGACGTGCACATGAGGTGACGAATATGTACATAGGCTTATGCGTGGTAATTGGCCGGATTAGACCTTAGACTATTAATATGTCTTGAATTGAAGTTGTTATATGAAGCACATTTCATTATTGATTTACTTCCCGTACTCTTATGTCGTTGTAATTCTTGTATAAATTGTTATTGAACCGTGGGCTATGTATTATTATGGCATTGGTATTGTCGTTTGAGCAATGTTGTGGCACATTGGGCGCATGGTGAGCGGTTGATTGTTGTGTTGTGATTGAGATGTGCACGCGGCGACATAAGGGTGGTGTGTATATTGATGCGCATCCGGCCAGATAAGGGGGGTACTTATGCATGTGGTGCAGGTAAGGTGTCATGACCCAAAATTCATCTAGTCGTGATGGAAACTAACACAACCCGCTAGGTAAGCCCAATAACAGTTAACACAACTCAAATGAGAATAATTGATATGTAATAAATACAACATATGTTTGGAATGTACATAAAAAGAATTCAAATCTAAAGCTACCAAGGACAAGTGGTAGCCATATACGGAACACATGTATGTCTTCAGTGCCAGCTCCCATCATCCACATCATCTCAGCTCCAAGATCTGCACGCAATGTGTAGAAGTGTAGCATGAGTACAACCGACCCCATGTACTCAGCAAGTATCATAATTAACCTCGACGAGGTAATAAGAGTAAGAATTATATATGATACTCGTTATCACATGTACAGTTCATAATTCCAACAAGTACAGAATAGAAAATATGATCAAATCATGAAATCACAAATAAAACCACTTTGGTTTTCTCAGTTTTCTCAATGTATTCTGCTCAGTCAACAATCCATCATATAAGGAAGATACACAAATAAATCAGGTAACAACCAAGAAAATTGCAAGTAAATATGAAAAGCAATATGTCACGCCCCGACCTCGGGAGCGCGACCGGCGCTCAACCGAGATAACCCAGCCAAGCAAGCCTACTAGATTTCATTCTACCCAACTCACCCAAAACAAATATAAGATATATATATATTGTAGATTAAACAATGAGAAGATCATGTGGATTACACCAATTCATTATCACTAGTTACTTCATTTTTTAGCATACATACTTTTTCACAGTTTGAAGTGGAACAAGTAATTCAAATACAACATTACTAGTTAGACTTTCCCAACACCAATATAAAACCCACACTTTGTGTCTACGGAGCCTCTAATAGATACAAAAGAGTAACGATAATGCCGGCAACAAGGCATCGGCTATACCTCAAACACAATACACGCGGAACAAAATATAGATGACCCCGAAATAGAGTGGGGCTCACCAAATTCTGTTGGGAAGAGGGTGTACCGCTACCGCCAATCAATGCCACCTGTTGCGGAACCACCTGCATCTAGTAAAGATACAGTGCCCTCGGAAAAAAAGGACGTTAGTACGTATGGAATAGTACTAATATGTATGACTGAACACCCTCTCAATAGAAAAAAAGTAATAATATGAGGAGGAACAATCAAAAAATCAATGGGAGCCTCAAACAATACCAATACATCAAGTTAGGTACAAGACAAGTTTTCAAGTAAATTTCCATATTTTAGGTTGGGAGATCTTTAGTACCTATATACCACCGTATCTTTAGCACGGAGTCCGATCATGGCCCGATCGGCTAGGCCGTCTCACCCAAGATATTCAATCACAACCACAGTCATATTTTCAATCACTATCTTAATCACAATTTCATGCACAATCACCACTATGTGTGCAGCATGGAATCTGATCACGACCCGACCGGCTAGGCCGTCTCACCACAATGCTGTGTGGATCGAGATCACCCTTTTTTTCCAGCAATCATCTCATCCTAATAAAGGGTAATAATCTCATCACATCACTCTCATCTCTAATAAGGGGAATAATCACAATCCACTCCTACACCATCACGTGTAGTTTCGGGGTTAGGTTATTTCAACCTACCCTTCTTTGGTGACTAGCGACACTCCTAAAGTGTTTTTTTATTTAAAGGACTTTCACTTCATTTCAATATCTTTTACATATCTTTCCACATCATTGGCACTAATTTCCCCAAATGTAATATCATTCTCGGCACATTGGTTGTATTTCATGTTTCATGCTCATTTCCAAGCATCATCATAGATTATCAACAACAAGGCATTTATATTCAATGTTTTAAGTACATATGTGATCAAAATAAGAATCTTAGGCACACTGAGATTTCTTAAATATTTGGCGTGATAGCTTTCATTTGAAAAACGACTAGAAGTCATAATAGGTTAATGCACAGCCCATACTTAGATCACATTCCCGAAAGATAACACAATAAGATAAGAGCATTCAGAACACATTTGTAACATACATCCAAAGCTTATTCGCAACAGTCAAATTTATCATGAACAACTCGGGACTTACAAGAACATCGTGGGATTCAACCCTACGAGAGAAGTTTAGCCGACATATCTTGCTTTGAGCTTTCTTAAATTACTACAATGATCCGGAAATCTTAGCAACTTCGATCTATTTGGAAATATAACAAAATTGAACACAAATTGGGAAGGTATTTATGGTTTCAGCTCATTTGAGCATTTTAACAAACACTAGGTGGGCATTATGATTTCTAGGGTCTCATATGGTAGATTTCTTTATCCCACAACCCAAAGTCTATGCATTTGAGACCAACAACCTCCCCACCAACCTTGATGGTACATGCATGCATAAATAATGCTCTCACACCCAATAATCACGCTCCCCATTAACCATCTTCTGCCCCAAATTAAGAATTGAAACTAGGATATGAACCTTACCTCTTGTATGAAGAACTTGTGAGTTTCTCCTTGTGAATTTTCCAATTTTTGAGCAAGAATTGATGAGCAAATAGCTTAGGAACCCCTTCTCACTCTAGATCACTTCCTCGCTCTCAAAATATCAGATTTTTACTTAACAAATGGTCCTTAACGTCTATATATCGAAATAGGGTCGGGTTATAAAAACTAGAAAATGGACCCTCCGAACATAGCTCTGCGATCGCAAAGTGGACCGCAGAATGGATATGCAGTCCGCAAAATGGGCCGCAAAAGTGATGTCAAGATCTGGGTTGCTCGGGTCAGGTATGCAGTCTGCAGACCAGTTCTACAATCGCATAATGCGCCGCAGTATTCCCCTCCGAAAATCTTCGTACTGGATTTGCGATGGATTGTACGACCCGCAAAAACATTATGCGATCGCATATTGGACCGCAAAACGACCCTCCAAAATTGGCCATTTTTCTGTTGCACTCTGCGTGCGATCTGCGGCCGCATAGTGGACCGCAGAAATGCCCTTCTCTACAAAATTTTCTTCAACTCCCCAACGCACTGTTCAACCAAAAAATTTCGTACCGCGGCAAGCTTGATCATCAACACATAAGTCTACCTTGGCATCACAAGATCCCGGGTTCTAGGTGAAATTTGTACGGGGCCTTACACAATAACCAAATATCAATCCATTGCGGTACAACGCGATCCAAATAGAACTCATATCATGGCTCTCAGGCCCATATCAGAATCTCAATAACCGAACCAAACCAATAACTAGCTCTCCCAGAGCTCACATCAACCAAAAACATGTCGGTTTCTCATAATCCTTGTGTACACCATCAAAAGAGAAACATGAGAGGGTGACCGTAGGGAATGGATCCATGTTCACATGCAGCACGGACAACTCACCTGCTATCAACCCGCCATGGTCACAGGCTCAATATCATAATCCGTCCGGCGTGATCACGGGCTCAATATCACGGATCCGCTCGGCGTGGTCACGGGATATATCACAATCCTTCCGGCGTGGTCACATGATGTTTCACAATACGCCCAGCGTCGTCACAAGCATAACAACACAATCTGCCCAGCATGGTCACAGGGATAACAGCACAATCCACCCGACATGGTCACATGCATAACAACGCAATCTGTCAGGCGTGGTCACATGCATAATAACGCAATCCACCCGACGTGGTCACGACCATAACAACACAGTCCGCCTGGCGTGGTCACATGCATAACAACACAATTCGCCCGGCGTGGTCATACGCATAACAACACAATCCGCCCGACGTGGTCACACGTTACCAGTCCACATCATATCACACAGAAAGAAAATATACAAGAATACATATATATGATCAATGAATATCAGATTTCATATTCCTGGACGGGTATAAATGATATGCTAAGGTGTGTGAATGTACAAAGTATTCTATCGTAGCTCTAATCGGCAATTTCATCACGGAAATAGCAATTACCAAGTTCATTCAAGAGATTAGCCTCTATGTAACCTCAAAAATAGATCAAATAGTTCACAACAACGTTACAAATATGAAAAACATCACAGCATAAAGCTTAAAAATCAATTCAAGGCATATAATATCCTAAGCGCTACCCCGAGCATGGATAAATACTACAGTGCTCGCACATGGGCTCAAACCCCACACATATATGCGCCCCTAGCACGTAGCTATCACAAATAGCTCAGGAAACTAGTGCCTCAACCATGTTTAGGTAAGATACATACCTCAAGCAAGACAAATCAAATATCGAGCAAGCCAAACAATACTCTACAAATTCCAACATGCGCGAATTGACCTCCGAACGGCTCGAAACTAGCTAAAAGCAACTCAAAATCATCAAATAATTCCAAAAGAAACAAACCCAAACAATAAATGTTGAATATATTATCAAATACTCAAAGTCAACCAAAAAGTCAATAGGGGCTCGCACGTCAGAACCCGACAACGCTCACAAATTCCGACAACCCATTCGAATATGATTCCAACCGTACTAATTTTACTCAAATCTGACTTCAAATCGTTGTTCAAATCTCAAATATTCAATTTAGAAAAGTTTTTACAAAACCCCCAATTTCTCTTCTAGATTCATCAAATTAAATGCTAAAATCAAATATGGATTCATGTAAATACTTACCCCAATTCAAATAGTGAAAATCCCCTCCAATATCGCCAAAATCTGATATCCATAACTCAAAATGTTATAAAACAACCAATACCTTCGAAATAGGGTACTTTATAATCACTGCTCCACCAATACCCATCGCAATCACGGGAATACCATCGTGATCGCGAAGAACCAAACCCACTCCACAAAAAGTGCCATGTGTGTTAGCGACGCTTCCCATGTGAACGGAATGCACACATACACCAACACTATGCGAACGTGCCCCATGACACGCGAATGAGAAGAAGAGTTCTCAAGCTCCCAGCTTACCAGAGCGAATGCGATCTCACGATGCGAACGCTAAGCTCAAACCCACTGTCTTCGCGAACACGACTCAACACACGCGAACGCAAAGAGATGAAACAACTCAACCCAAAATTCCTCTACGCGATCGCGAGCCTAGCTCCGTGATTGTAATGCTCCGCAGAAACACCAGCAATCAGCAACACAAAATCCATCTGAAAAGATCCAAAATCATCCTAAAACTCACCCGAACCCCTCAGGACCCCGTCTGAGCATACCAACAACTCCCAAAGCATAACACGAACCTATTCGAGGACTCAAATTACTCATAACAAGATCAAAACCATGAATCATACCTCAAATCAAGCTTAAATGAACTATTTCAAACTTTCAAATTCCAATCTTATGTCGAACACGTCAAAACAACTCGGAACCACCTCAAATTTTTCACACAAGTTCCAAACGACATAATGAACCTACTCCAACTCCCGTAAGAACTATCTGAACCCTATAACATCAAAGTCAACTTTCAGTCAAACCTATGAACATTCCAAACCTTCAAATTGCCAACTTTCGTCAAATAGTGTCAAAACCTTCTAGAAATATCAAATGCAAATACGGTCATACGTCCATGTCCAAAATCACCATCCGAACCTAACAAAACCATGAAATATCGGATCCAAGGTCAAATACCCAAAAGTCAAAATTATTCAACTCTTCCAACTCAAAGTTTTCTAATTGAGAATCATTCTTCCAAATCAATTCTGAACAACTCGAAAACCAAAATTGACCATACACGCCATTCATAATACACCATTTGAAGCTACTCATGACCTCAAGCCACAAACTGAATGCAAATGCTCAAAACAACAGGTGGGTCATTACATTCTCCCCCACTTAAACATATGTTCGTCCTCGAATGTGCCAAGAGTCTTAACAAAGCCATCAACTCACCATACACATACCCATGGGTGATATCGCATCACCCAAACCATTGAATCATGACAACATAATATAACTAAATATCCTTACTCCAACCGTAGTCCATAAGCCTTAGATTCAAATCTCCAACATCCGAAATCAATTACAAGACCCGATTATCCAATCTGAACACTGAGCATGTTGGAACAAATTGTATCAAGCCATAACTACAACCCAAGATATAATCAAATGATGCACCGCATAACTCAGATGCTCATAGCAATAACTTCCCGCCATAATTGTTCCCCAATTACAAACCTGATACCCGTAACAAAAGCTCATATCAAATAAAACCTTGTTATAAACCTTCGTACACTACCAATGATGAAAGAAACACACAGAAACTCATAACCACCCATCATATCAACAAGTCGTGGAGCTCTCTCTCCCGATAAGAATCATTGCCCCGTTCTAAGCTGACTAATAACATTATTCTTCCAAACATACCTTTATCAAATCCGATAGCACTTCAAACATAGTTTAAGTGTGATAGAAATTGCCAAATGTGACACAAAATTTTCATATGCAACATATTAGGCACACCTTCAGGAAACAATATTCACAAGTTAAAACAATATTCAACTAGTGATTTCCATGTTGATGATAAAAGAGAGTCGCCACCTATTATTTAAAGGTATACTAGGGCACCTGTTTTAATTATTAGATTATTATCTTATTTGTCTGCTAACCGTTTAGATTTTTGGTAAGGGTTATTGTTCTTCTAAAGGGAAGGTGTTGGGAACCCCTTAAAATCTACTTGAGGTAGCTGCATAGGACTTAGACTAGGTGTAAGGAATTAGATGTCTATATTCTACTTAGTCAAAGCTTAAAGGTTACTTTATGTCTTGTTTAAAGCTTATTTTAAAGGGATATAGTATATATAATTTTAAAAGAGGAGGTAAGTTTAACTTATAAAAGCCTTTGAAAAAAGTCTACATAATTGAAAGAAGTTTGGAAGTATATCTATAGGGTTTATATTTGCAAGCTCTGTAAAATATCACTAATTTTTAAAATACTTTAACTTTTATAAAAATGATATGGCTACTTGTATAATTCTAGTAAGGTAAATGTTGTTTAAAGAAGTAAGCTTTTAGATATACCTTGAAGATTGATTCTCAGATTTATACTCGAATTCAAACAATCTAAAATTCCTTAATCGCATTAGTGCTTGATTCACAGAAATAGACAGCCTTGGAAATCATTTCTGGTTCGTTGCTTGTTTTTTTTTAAAGAGAAGGTTGTTGTCTATGTAAATCTTTCTTAGTTTCAAAAACTTCATGAAAATCGTTAGTAAAAATAATAGTGGGAGTTAAACAATAGAAATGATTAACAATTAATTTCTACTATGTCACAATGCTTCTTTTATCTTTACCTACGTCTTTAGAGTTTTCCTAGGTTGTTAATATAACTCAAAAACATAAAGTAAGGTATTGAATCAAATATTATCAATATCATATACATATGAAAACAACAGTAAACTTAAAAGCGATAGAAGAAGGGAATGTACTCATGGTTTAGGCCTGGAAGAAATTGGGCCCTGCAGACAACGAAGAGAACAATAGTAGCTTTAGATGACCTCCAAGTTCAGGCTAAAATCTGGGCCTCAGTTCTTTGAGAACTCTGCAGGCCCAACTCATACACATGCGTACAAAAAATACTCTCTCTCTCTCTCTCTCTCTCTCTCTCTCTCTCTCTCTCTCTCTCTCTCTCTCTCTCTATATATATATATATATATATATATATATATATATATATATATATATATATATATATATATCAATATAGGCCCAAGACAAAGCTGTAACAATCGATAGTAATCAAGAGTGCATAAATTAATATGAAGTCACATATAATAAGGTGATTTACAGTAAAAACCTTTATTTCCATTGAACACTAAACCTAAAAAGATTAGCAAATGTCAATAGATTAAAGGCCTAGGGTAAAATTTTGTTCATGGCCAAGATGATCTTTGGACCCCATGGCACTTCAAAGTTCACAAGGGTCTCAAGGACCCCGAGCAATGCTTGTATCAGGGAGAACATCTCATCCACTCTTAAATACCCCTAACTACTCACATTTACTCTTCTCTGCAGGTTTAGGTGCTAATGAGGCACCCAATGTATACCCCAATACCACAATGGTGACTATATATATATACAAAGAGGTATATTTCTTACATAAAACTATTCAGAACACCACAGCATCATCATACATCTCATAATTTGCACACAAGCATGTAATATTATCATATACTTTTATCAGTCTCAAAAACACTCAACAAAATCAATTACAGCAACACGTGAACATAAGGATTCAGAATAGGTAAGTCATGCAGTTCAAAGGAGTATAAGAGGTATCAGGTGTATAATTCTTAATAATCCTACTGGCAGGCTCGCACTTATGAAGATCATTAGTTGTAATCATGTGCTTAATCATATATATACTTAATAAAAATCTATATACATACTAATATTCCACTTCTTACAAAGTGAGAGAGTTAACGGTCCACTTCAAAGTTCTTAAGAAACAGGGGCGGGAAAACACATTACCCAGTGATCCCCAAAGAGATTTTATTCCATCTAGGTTGGTTAAGAGTTAAATATATAGTCCTATATTCAAACAGGGTAGATAGACATTTAAAGGGCTTCTTCTAAATCTATGGGTAAGCTTCAGTAAACTTAGTAGGTTTCAATGATTTGGAGACACGGTCACAAATATGATATACCAGCAACAGTTTCCTTTTAAGACATGGATGAGTACAGAACCCCCAATGGCTGACTTTCAAATGTGTACATGTTATATTCTAACTAATACTACAACATTCAATAAGATTTGAGCACCAAACAACATGGTATTAGACTAATATTATCATTATAGTGGTCATAAATAGTGAGAGTTTATACTAGATAAGCATATTTTAGTTATAAGCTAAGTAGACTAGTATGTCATAATGAAGTTTCGCAACACTTGATTCTATCATATGGCATTCAACTATAACAGATGCAATTTAAATTAAGTTTATAGACATGAATTAAACTAAGTAAATAGCAGAAGGAAGAACTAAAATGCATAGGTTGCTTAGAGCTTAATCCAGTTAATTTACGGCATTATCTCATGTAGTGAAGTTCACAGATGTGATAAAATAGTTATGGGATCTGACAGAAGGTTCTTACATTGATTTTCTAGAACTACGGAAGAACACATTTAAAGAAGGAGACAGTTCAAGCTTTCTAAGTTACCATGCTTAGATCAAGTGACAGTTATATACTCAACATTACATATTTATATCTAATTAGGCCAAATATCAACTGAATCATACCAATAACACTAAGACAAACTAATAGAGTACACAGTAGAGCTACAACAAAACACCAAAATATGAAAACAACTACTGAGGTCATTTGAAAGTTCTTTATTATTCTTATGGAGCTTAACAATATATATATATACAAGTTATCAAAAATGTTCTTCAGGATTAACAGAATAACTAATCAATACATGGCTCTAATTTCAGCACATTAAGGAACTTATGATTCCAGAATTCAGTGATCAGTTATAGATTAATAACAAAATACATAGAGATAATCAACCATAACACATTAGAGATAGAGTCATTTAACAAGAGATAACAAATCAATCATGTTTGCAATTAAATAATTAAAAGAGGAGGAAGGTTGAGATTCACTAACCTTTTTTTTGACAACAAACCAAACCAAAGAGCTTCTTGTTTTTTTAGACGTTATGAATCCAAAACTCAAACTCTGACCAGTGTGGTGCTTAGAATCGGAAAGAATCGAAAAACTAGTTAGAAAGAAATCTAGCTTGATTTTTGCTACTCAAGATTAGAAATTGATTATTTTTTTCTGGTGATTTCGTATGTGTATTCTTTCTTTTTTTTTTAGGTGAGAGAATTAAATTCTCTATTTATAGTGGCATTAAAATGCCTCTAGAGTTTGACAGGATTCAAACTGATAGTGGAAGGTGACGCAGGGGTGGTGATATGAGCATAGTCGGGTGAAAATTTAAGGAGACAGAAGGAAATCGACGAGAATGCTTACATGAGAAGGGTAATTGATCATTGAAGTCAAGACCCATCGGGTAAGAGCATCAATGTCCAAAGGTCGCTTTGCTTGAACTCTGGACCAAAAAATAATCACGATAGCCCTAGGAATCGTTCATGTATGCCATAGATATAACCAAACACAAAAGGATTCTAAAGATTTGACATTGCATTATTTGGTCTAGGATTTTGGATTTGGGAATTCTGAATTTCTAAGATGAAACGAGCAACGTTCAACGAGAATCGCAGACATGAGAGACAGAAAGTATGATTTCTCTAGTGACTTGAGACCTTGCACAAATTTGTACAAGGCTCTCTTGACAGACATGGGTCTTAGGATAAATGATTTTAGGGTTTGAGGGAGGGGCTGGTCGTCTCTAGGGATAAAAAGGAGAGACAGAACGGGAGTCATTGGATCAACAGCTTCAATTTTTTGAGAGTTAAGTTTTAAAAAGGATTTTATGGGAAAAATCGATTGTCGTCAGATTCTTGTGATCCAACGGCGGAGTAAAAACGAGATAGGCTCTTTCAAAATAAATGGAAAAATGGGATTAATCTTGGTCCGTTGATGATATGAATCAACGGCCAAGATGGAATGTGTTTGTTTTATGAGTGAATTGGGACGGTGGCGTGGCGGAGTTTGATTAACTCGGGGAGGGTGGCCTAGATTGCCAATATGGAATGAGATGGGATGTTTGGACTAGGTGAGGTCCGTTTGGGCTTGGTATTTTGGGCTGAAAATGATTTAAAGAGTTGTCACTTTGTATTTAATTAGAAAATTGCAATTGTAGCCTTTTTGGTTTTTAACTCTTTATGATTAATTTAAATGAATTTAAATAATTTCAATAAAATGTAATAGAAATTATAATCATCAAATACCCTACTAATTACTGTAATTAATTAATTATTTATGAAAATACTTTATTTTCCAAATTATGACATTAATTACAAATTATTGAAATAGTAATCTAATTAACTAAAAATTAAAAAAAATAACTTATTAAATTGATTATAAAACCTATGTAATGCATATAAAGGTTATTTTAATAGTCTCAAAATAGTAAGTATGATATATTTTATAATATGTAATACTAATTATTAATTTCAACACCGTTAATTACTAATTTTTATGAAAATAGTTATTATTAATTAATAATATATTTTCAATATATTTATTGCAAATTATTATTATAAATAAATGAATTTTAAAAGGGATGGTCAAAATTGACCGTCAACAGCTGCCCCTCTTTGACCGGAGATGATGAAAGAGTTTTCGGGCAAAGGAAACGAACCAAGACCAATTTTGTCCTGACCTCAGGTATACATAGCAGAAATGGCATATGGGTTTAAGAAAGATTATGAGTTGTAGAATTAGGAGTTAAGGAAGATTCTGGGAGAAATTTGGGGGGTTGGGGACGAATTTTGTCATTTGAATTGCTTACATACCTCGGGCTTAATGAGGATCAGGCCTCATGTAGTTCTGGAGTGATGATTTGGAGGAGGCGATGCTCGCAGGAGTTTCCCCAATATCGTATTATGACATTACTGTGAGACGGAAGATTTGGTACCCATGATAGCTCTTAATTGCGGCTTGATTTGAAAGATTTGAAGACTCAGAGTTCCACTGATCGTATTTGAGTTTGAGCTCGGATCCTTGGCCCACTTATGAGTTTGTTGTCCTCCATAGCATTGTAGCTTGGTTTGCTGCTTAGAAGAAGTTCCACGTTGCGATGTTTGTTCATGCAAAACAATATACACACATACCCATATATTGTAATACAGATATGTTAAGATGTGATGTAAATGATGCAGGAATGATGATGCATGGCTGCTGGCTAACTGTTGTTTGGGATTGGGATGACGGGATACTTGAATTTGAGTCGATTGTTAGCTGGGTTGTGTATCACTTTACAGTTGTCGAAGCATTAAGTCTCCTCAACTTGAGAGTGTCTCCGCGCGATGGGAGTGGTTGACTTGTAATGTAGAATGTATCTCCGCGTGATGGGAGTAGTTGCATTGAAATGTAAAGTATCTTCGCAGGATGGGAGTTTCTAACTTGAAAAATATAATCATGCATGTTCGCTGCATGAGCAAAACGTTAAAACATTCGAGATAAAATAAATAAATAAATAAGGGGAATGCCCAAGAGTTACTCTTGACTACGAAACTAAATTGCGGTCGTCGATCGGCAGAACGTTGATGACGAGGTTTGTATCTATGTACTGGTAAGCTCCGATGTGGCGGAGTGACAGTGAGTAACATTTATGTTGGCGAAGCGAACAGTTTGCTATATACAGGGCGCTCTGATTGATTGAGTTGACGCTTTGCTCTATACATAGCTTTGGTTGGCGGGCCAGCGGTTCGCTATATACAACATGCTCCGCTTGGTTGAGCAGACGGTTTGCTATATACAAGGCTTCGGTTGGCGGGGCCAGTGGCTCGCTATATACAACATGCTCTTCTTGCATCGGTGACCTGGTTCCGAGATACCTACAAAGGATTTGAGAGTTAGTTTTAGTTATATGAAGAAAAAATTGAATAATTAAGGAGAGATGATAGTTATGAGAGAGTGGTGGATCCGGCATTGCCCCAATGTACTCCAGCATTTCCTTGTGTCTCATTGGTCCTACATTCAAAGAAAAATCCTTAGCAGGGGGTGTTAGTTTGTGTTGACCGTAGTCCTAGCTTTGCCCCGATCTTGGTGAGGTTACGCCATGAAGTTCGGTTGGTGGAACGGGTTATGACATTTTTAGAAATTATTTTGAAAATATTTTATCTTATGGCGAATGTCGTCATTCCGGATTATGGCATGTTTAGGAAGTCCCTCAGATGGAATGTTATTTCAGGAAGAATCTGTCCCATTGATGTCGATCCTCTAAGATGCTTTTGATGACGTGGCTTCTTGCCGCTGTGATTGTATCCTAATCTAAACTAATGTGTTACAAAGGTTTTCCTAGTGTTATGACCGAACCTTTTTAGGTTGCCTACGTATCCCAAACGGAATCAGGTCTGAACGTAGTTCGTGGGTAACGTTGAATAAAATATGATGATGACCAAGCCTGGCTCAGGCAGCCTACGTATCCAAATGGAATCGGGTCAAAACGTAGTTCGATTACAATATTTGTAAAGTGATGAGATTGAAAAATGAAGTGGCCGAGTGTGACTCAAACTGACTACGTATCCTAATGGAATCAGGCCAGAAAGTAGTTTAATTAAAAAAGATGACTGAATCCGATGAGGATTGCCTATGTATTCCTTCCAAAGGAAATCAAGTTATGGCGTAGTTCCGAGTACATACAAAATGGTATTTGGATTTTCTATTACAAAAGAAAAGGGGTAGAGAGACTGGATATATCCCTATGTGGGAAGTCATGTCAGGCGTAGTTCTGTTACAACAAAAACCTAACTTTACTGTCTTCAAATGTGGTATCTCTTGATTGTGTCTGAGTTGATAGGTTTCATGTTGACTTTTTCGTCCATCTCTGCCAAGATCAGAGCTTCTCCCGACAACAGTCGGTGGAGCACGTAAGGACCTTGCCAATTTGGCACAAACATTCCATTGGTTTCTTCTTGATGAGGCAATATTTTCTTCAAAACCAACTATCACGATATAAGTTTGCGAGGTTTTACCCTTTTGTTGAATGCATTGGCCATTCTACTTTGATACAACTGACCATGGCATATTGCGTACATTCTCTTCTTATCAATGAGCATGAGTTGCTCCTGCCTGACCCATATCCATTTTACATCGTCGAGCTCGGCTTCTTGAATGACTCTCAAAGACGGTATCTCGACCTCTGCGGGTATCAGGGCTTCAGTTCCACATACCAACATGTATGGCGTTGCCCTAGTGGATTTCCTCGTGGTGGTCTGATAACCTAGTAAGGCAAAGGATAATTTCTCGTGCCATTGCCTATGATTGTACACTATCTTTCGTAGAATCCTCTTGATATTTTTGTTGGCTGCTTCAACTGCTCCATTCATTTGCGGCATGTAGGCTGTAGAGTTACGGTGGACGATTCTGAACTTCTCACAAATTTCCCTCATGAGATTACTGCTGAGATTGGATGCATTGCCAGTGATGATTGACTCGGGTATCCCAAACCGGCAGACTATGTTGTTACGGACGAAATCTGCCATTACTTTCTTCGTGACAGCTTTGTATGTAGAGGCTTCGACCCATTTGGTGAAGTAATCAATTGCTAACAAGATAAAATGGTGTCCATTTGATGTGGCGGGCTCTATAGGTCCAATCATGTCCACACCCCAAGCGGCAAATGGCCAAGGCGAACCCATTACATTCAACTCGTTAGGTGGAACCCGGATAAAATCCCCGTAGATCTGGCACTGGTGACACTTCTACACATAGCAGATACTATCATTTTCCATGGTCATCCAAAAGTATCCGACACTTAAAATCTTCTTGGCTAAGGTGAAGCCATTCATGTGGGGTCCGCATTTCTCTGCATGTATTTCTTCTAGCAGTTTGTTAGCTTCAGCGACATCTACACATCTTAACATACCCAAGTCCCGGGTCCTCCTATATAGGACTTCCTCGTTGAGGAAAAAGTGATTTGCTAGCCTTCTGAGTGCTCACTTCTGAACATTGGTGGCGTTCTCTGGATACTCTCTTGTTTTGAGGAACCTTTTGATGTAGTAGTACCATGGCTTGCCGTCTAACTCTTCATCTACAGGAAAATAGTACGCATGCTGATCCCTGATCTCTATCTCAATAGGGTCGATGTAATTCTTATCTGGATGTTAGATCATGATGACAAGGTTGCGAGAGCGTCGTCAAACTCGTTCTGAATCCTGGGAATGTGCTTGAGCTAGATCTCCATGAACTTCTTGCATAGCTCCTTTACATAGTGCAGGTACGGAAGGATCTTGACATTCTTGGTAGTCCATTCTCCTTGAACTTGATGTATCAGCAGATCAGAGTCTCCTATGACCAGAAGCTCCTTGATGTTCATGTCGACTGCCATCCTAATACCGAGGATGCATGCTTCATATTCAGCCATATTATTAGTGCAAGGGAACCTTATCTTTGCTGATGTCGGGTAATGTTGTCCTGATTCTGAAATTAGGATTGCCCCAATTCCTACTCCTTTAAAATTTGCTGCTCCGTTGAAGAACATCCTTCATCCTGGGTATGAATCTACAATGTCTTCTCCAACAAACAACACTTCTTCATCCGGAAAGTATGTATTGAGCGGCTCATAGTCCTTGTCCACTAGATTCTCTATAAGGTGGTCAGCTAAGGCTTGTCCTTTGATGGCCTTCTACGTTATGTACACAATGTCAAATTCGTAGAGAAGAATCTTCTATTTGGCCAGTTGTTCTATAGGAATCGACATCTGAAAGATATATTTGAGCGGGTCGAGCCAGGATATTAGATGCGTGGTGTATGCCAACATATAGTGCGTCAACTTCTGGGTGATCCAACTCTAGGCACAGCAAGTGCGCTCTATCAAAGTGTATTTGGCTTCACATGGTGTAAACTTCTTGCTTAAGTAGTAGATAGCTTGCTTTTTCCTTTTGGTCTCATCGTGTTGTCCTAACACGCATTCAAATGCGTTATACAAAACCGACAGGTATAACAATAATGGCTTCTCGGGTTCGAGAGGAACCAACACTAGTGGATTTGACAAGTACTCCTTGATCTTGTTGAAGGCTTTCTAACACTCTTCTGTCCATTTCGTAGCGGCATCCTTTTTCAGTAGCTTGAAGATAGGCTCACAAATTACCGTGGACGGGCAATGAATCGGTTGATGTAATTTAACATGTCAAGGAAACTCATCACATCCTTCTTGCTTTTAGGCAGTGGCAGTTCTTGAATGTCTTTGATCCTTGAAGGATCCAATTCTATCCCTTTCCTACTTACGATGAAACCTAGCAATTTTCCAGCAGGGACTCCAAATGCACATTTACTAGGGTTCAACCTCAAACTATACTTCTGCAAGCGCTCAAAAAACTTCTTCAGCTAGTCCGAATGTTCTGAACTCTTTTGAGACTTGATGATGACATCATCCACATATACCTCAATCTCTTTGAGAATCATGTCATGAAAGAGGGTTGTCATGGCCCTCATATAAGTAGCACCAGTGTTCTTGAGGTCGAACGACATGACTCTATAGCAGTAAACTCCCCAAGGCATAGTGAACGTTGTCTTCTTAGCATATTCTTCATGCATCAGGATCTGATGGTATCCAGCAAAAGAATCCATGAACGACAGCTGCTCGTGCTTTGCCCAATTGTCGATGAGGATATGAATATTTGGTAAAGGGAAAACGTCTTTCGGACTGGCCTTATTAAGATCTCCATAATCCACACATATCCCGATGTTCCCATCCTTCTTTGGTACCGGTACGATATTTTCCAACCATGTGGGATAATTGGTGACTCTCACCACGTTCGCCTCTATCTGCTTGGTTTCTTCTTCTTTTATCCTCAAACTCAAGTCTGATTTGAATTTTCTGGCTTTTTGTTTGACTGGCGGTCTGGCAGGATCGCTAGGCAATCGATGCAAAATAATGTTGGTGCTCAATCCAGGGATCTCATCATGCATCTATGCAAATACGTCGATGTAATGTCGGAGGAGCTCCACCAATTCTTCTTTCTTCTCCGCTTCCAGATGGATGTTGATTCGAGTTTCTTTCACGTCTTCTTCGCTTCCTAGGTTGACGTCTCTTCGTGATTAGGTGTTTTGGCTTTCCAACTATTCGTTCTCTTGTGGGACATTATCTAGCATCATGCTTTCATCATATTCTTCATAATCGCGGAATGCTGGTTTTTATCATTTTGATTACTGAAAAGAAAAGCTAAGTATAAATGAAGAGATAAATAAGTTTGCAATAATTTCAAGAAAGCATTTCTTTTTATTTCATCAAAAGAGGAACGTTTAAGTGTTCAAGAAGGCAGTTGATAAAATGAGTACAGACACAGTTCAAGCCTCAATTGACCGTGCATTTGTTTTCAAAATGTTTTACAATTCCACACTACCAATACTTCTGGCGAACCGAAGATGGGTTTGCGGTCCAATTCTGCAAGTCCTCTCCTGGTTCGGCATTCTGAATGGTCGGTGTCTTGATATTAACTCTATCACGGCATTCGTAGATCATGGTCACGAACAACATTCCCATTCCATCGACGATGTCGTCCTTTAGTGTTGAGCTCTGACCCAGACCTAAAATACGTTATGGCACAACAACTTTCTTCCCGAGGCCACTCATATAAGTCTTTCCAGTCGGAGGTTGATACCCTATGCCGGCTCTACCTTTTTGCCCACTTGGCTCAATTGGCTCTGTTATGTAATCTGATCGGGCTCTCAGCCCGATTCCCGGTCTGTACTCGTATTTCATCTTTTATCTCATAGCCATCTTTGATATGTATGGTGACTACATACCCAAATTTTGCTCGGTCTCTTCTATCTTCGTGGTCTACATGATCTCGACCGCATGAAAAGCAACCATGTCTAATCCTTCTATGAACGGAACTGCATATTCCAGATAAGTTGAGTGGCTCTATTCGTCGTGGACTATAATCTCTTGACCACCCCAGTCGAACTTCATGCACTGATGGAGGGTAGACAGGACTGCCCCTACCATATGTATCCTAGGTCTTCCTAGAAACAAGTTATATAAGGATGAAATGTCCATCACTTGGAACAATATGGGAAACTCAACTGGTCAAATTTGTAGAGCCAAATAGATTTCCCCAATGATGTCCTTCTGTGACCCATCAAAAGCTCTTATCCTCACATGACTTTCTTTTACTTTTCTCAGATGAATACCCAACTCTCGTAGGGTAGAGAGCAGGTAGATATTGACTCCTAATCCTTCATCAACATGTACTTGGTACACTACATTATCTCCACATTTAACAGCGATGTGTAAAGCTTTGTTGTGACCCACGCCCTCTATAAGAAGCTCATCTCTTCGGAAGATGATCATATTCGTTTCGACCATATTCTCGATGGTTGCTGCCAGTGCCTTGATAGTAGTGTTGCTTGGCATGCTCACTCTACTAACACTTTCATCAGGGTGTCTTTGTGACTGTCAAAACTCATCAGCAGATCCATGATCGATAAATACGCAGGGGTTTTCTTCAATTGTTCCTCCATGGAGTATACTTAGTTGGAATTCTCTTCTAGAATTTTGCACCCTCAAGATCTATTATATTTCTTTTCTGAATATGTTCCCTTCCTTGATTCCCTCAGTTTACTTCCTTTGGAGCGTAACACCTCCCTGACCTAGTCATTCCAAGAGCTACTGGGAAATCTATCATCTTGTTTTTCCCTTTATGTTGATATGTCCCGGGACTATCTTGTATTCGTGATCCTCTTCATCCCTGATAGAGGCGGTAGATTTTTGCTGGTATGTCGGACCGTCACTGTAGGTTTTAACTGTATGGTGATCATCAGAGTCCTACAAGGTGGAACCCTCATAGCCTTAGTATTTCCTATTGTGATGATGGTTCCTTTCCAATCATACTCTTCATCTAGGTCAAACATATTAGCTCCTTGATTTTGGTGGTTTGGCAATAGGTTACGGTTCACATTGTGTGGAGTTGGGGTGCACTGAATGGCTCCACTTTTGATCAACGACTCATTTTTATTTTTTAGTCTGAAACAATCCTCGGTACCATGCCCCGGTACGTTTGAATGGTAGACACACCGTTTGGTTACATCAAAGTACATTGAAGGATGCTCAAGAATCCTCTCTTCTATCGGATATATCAAGCTAGATCTCCTCAATCTTTCAAACAGTTGAGCCAAAGGTTCAGCAATCGGGATGTAGTTTCTGAGACCTCTTTCTTCAAAATTTGGGTGAGGTAGAGGTGCTTAGGTGGGTCGATTTTAATGAGTGGTAGTTTGAACTGGAGTGTATTGTCGTGGTGGATTTGGATTTGTATGGATGCGAGGTGGTTTATATTGAAGTAGGAGATTGTAGTATGGTTGTGTATTATATACTGGAGCATAAGTAGGCGGGTGTGGGGAATGGGTATTTGGAGAGTAAGAGTTGTTTCCATGGTGTGGATTTGACTCGTAATTAGGAATGATTGTTGATACCTCTTCATTTTTCTTCTTTTCGCTACCTATTCAATGAGATTGGATTGATTTGCTAGCCGCTTGACATGCGGCCATAGATTGTACCTGCCGGGATTTATACCTTCCTCTAAAAAGACTCACATCTTAACAAGTTCAGGGAACTTCTACCCCATCATGCTCGTCATTTTCTCAAAGTAGATTCCTTCCTAAGCTCTAATGAAATACTTAGTCAATTCACAATCGTCTAACGGGCGTTGTGCTCTGGCGGCCTCCAACCTCCATCGACGTGCATACTCTTGGAATGATTCTGATGGTTTCTTCTGTAAGTTTACCAAGGCGAACCTATCAGGGGTAATTTCTGTGTTGAACCGAAAGCGGTTCATAAAATCTTCTGCCACTCCCTCGAGTTTCTGGGATCTTGGCAAGTTTACCAAGTAAGTGCTTCCCCTGTCAAACTTCTTATGAATAACTTCATCCTTAACTTCTCGTTTCTTCCTATTCCAACTAGCTTATCATGGTAGGATCTCAAGTGTGCATGGGGATCACCTGTCCCATCAAAGATGTCAAACTTCAAAGACTTGTACCATATTGGTATATCCACATTAGGGCGTATACATAGATCCTCATAATCTAGACTTTCTCTCCCTCGAGCGACCTGAAGGTTCTTCATTTATTTTCTCAATCGTCATAATTTTTCGGATACCATCTCTTCCTCCTTATACTTAACTTCCCTTTCCATTTTGGCATATTGATCAACTTCATAAGGCAGCCTTACCATGACGGGCGCTGTGAAGGTGGGTTCTGAAATGGCATATACGGGAGGAACATAACGCGCATGTGCAGTGGTATATGTGTCATAGGTATGTGTTGGTTTGGGTTAATGGTGAAGGTGACGCCATCACGAGGAGGGGTATGAACTGTGTTTATAGCAGTTGGTGGGTTTTGCGATGTCTGAACATAATTTGTTACATAAGGGGTGTGTATAAGAGGGTTAGGTAGGTTTGCTGGGTTACTGGTATAATCTAGGTGGTAGGGACTAAAGTCTGGGTATTGTTTTCTTGGAGAGTAGTTGAAGGAAAATGGTAGGGGGTTGAATCTAGAGAAAGAAAACAGGGTGGTTGTGGGAGTGTCGTCACGACCAAATGTGGCAAATCCCGAATGTGTTGTACTTCTTCCCTCAATGATTCCACTTCAAAGTTTTAAAGAAACAGGGGCAGGCAAATACATTGCCCAGTGATCCCCATAGATATTTTCTTCCATCTAGGTTGGTTAAAAGTTAAATATATAATCCTACATTCAAACAGGGTATATAAACATTTAAAGGGCTTCTTCTAAGTCTATGGGTAAGCTTCAGTGAACTTAGTAGATTTCAATGATCTAGAGACTCAGTCACAAATCCTTTTAAGATAGGGATGAGTACAGAACTCCCAATGCATGACATTCAAATGTGTACATTTTATATTCTAACTAATACTAAAACATTCAATATGATTTGAGCACCTAAAAACATGGGATTAGACTAATATTTTCATTATAGCGGTCCTAAATAGTGAGAGTTTATACAAGGTAAGCATATTTTAGTTATAAGCTAAGTAGATTGGTCTGTCATAATGAAGTTCTGCCACACTTGATTCTATCATATGGCATTAAACTATAACAGGTGCAATTTCAATTAGGTTTATAGACATGACTTAAACTAAGTAAATAGCGAAAGGCAAAACTGAAATGCATAGGTTCCTTAATTAGAGCTTAATCCAGTTACTTTAAGGAATTATCTCATGTAGTGAAGTTGACATATGTGATAAAACAGTTATGGGATCTGACAGAAGGTTGTTACACTGATTTTCTAGAACAACAGAAGAACACATTTAAAGAAGGAGACAGTTCAAGCATTGTAAACTACCATTCTTAGATCAAGTGACAACCTTATACTCAATATCACGTATTCATATCCAATTAGGTCAAATATCAAGTGAATCATACCAATAACACTAAGACAAACTAATATAGTACACATGAGAGCTACAACAAAACACCAAAAGATTAAAACAACTACTAAGGTCATTTGAAAGTTCTTTATTATTCTTCAGGAGCTTAACAATATATATACAAGTTATCAAAAATGTTCATCAGGATTAATAGAATAACTAATCAATACATAGCTCTAATTTCAGCATATTAAGGAACTTATGATTCCAGAATTCAGTGATCAATTATACATTAATAACAAAACACATAGAGATAATCAACCATAACACATTAGAGATAAAGTCATTTAACAAAAGATAATAGAGCAATCATGTTTGCAATTAAACCATTAAAAGAGGAGGAAGGTTGAGGTTCACTGACCTTCTTTTGGGAAGCAGACCAAACCAAGAGCTTCTTGTTTTTTAGCCGTTAAGAATCCAAAACTTAAATTTTGACCAGTATAGTGCTCATAATCGGAAAGAATCATAAAACTAGTTAGAAAGAAACCTAACTTGATTTTTTCTACTCAAAATTAGAAATTGATTATTTTTTCCAGTGTTACTTGTGTTCTCTCTTCTTTTTTTTTAGGTGAAAGCATTAAAGCCTCTATTTATAGTGGCATTAAAATGCCTATAGGGTTTGACAGGATTCAAACTGATATTGGAAGGTGACGGAGGGGTGGTGATGTGAGCATAGTCGGGTAAAGATTTAAGGAGACAGAGAGAAATCAGTGAAAATGTTTACCTGATAAAGGGGAAGTTGATCGTTGAAGTCAAGACCTATCGAGTAAGAGCCTCAATGTCCAAAGGTTGCTTCGCTAAACCTTTGGACCAAGAATAATCATGATAGCCCTGAGAATCATTCATGCAGGCCATTGATTTAACCTAACATAGAAGGATTCTGAAGATTTGACATTACATTATTTGGTATAGGGTTTCGGTTTTGGGAATTTTGAATTTCTAAGATGAAATAAGCAAAGTTTAAGGAGAATCGCGGATATGAGAGACAGAAAGTATGATTTCTCTGAGTGATTTGAGACCTTGCACGAATTTATGCAAGGCTCTATTGACAGACACATCGATGGGGTGGAGAGAAAAGAGAGGTAAGGGGAAGGGTGGCAGCTGGGTCATAGGAGAAATGATTTTAGAATTTGAGGGAGTGGCTGGTCGTCTCTAGGAATAAAAATGAGAGACGGAACGGGAGTCGTTGGATCATTTGATCAATGACTCCGATTGTTTGAGAGTTATGAGTTTTAAAAATGATTTTAGGGAAAAAATCGACTGCCGTTGGATTCTTGTGATCCAACGGCGGAGATAAAACGAGACAGACTCTTTAAAAATAAATGAAAAAACGAGATTAATCCTGGTCCGTTGATGATATGAATCAACGGCGAGGATGGGATGTGTTTGTCTTGTGAGTGAATTGGGACGGTGATGTGGCGGAGTTTGATTTGCTTGGGGAGGGTGGCCTGGATTGCCAAGGAGGAATGAGATGGGGTGTTTGGAAGGGTCAGGTCTATTTGGGCTTCGTATTTTGGGCTGAAATGATTTAAAGAGTAGCAAATTTGTATTTAATTAGGAAATTACAATTGTAGCCTTTTTTGGTTTTTAACCTTTTTATGATTAATTTAAATGAACTTAAATAATTTCAATAAAATGTAGTAGAAATTATAAACATCAAATACACTACTAATTACTCTAATTAATTAATTATTTATGAAAATACTTTATTTTCCAAATTATGACATTAATTTCGAGCTATTGAAATAGTAGGCTAATAAACTAAAAATTAAGGAATAACTTATTAAATTAATTATAAAACCTATGTAATGCATATAAAGGTTATTTTAATAGTCGCAAAATAGTAAGTATGATATATTTTATAATTATGTAATACCAATTATTAATTTCAACACTGTTAATTACTAATTTTTATGAAAATAGGTATTATTGATTAAAAAATATTTTCATCACATTTATTGCAAATCATTAAGTATAAATAAATTTATTTTTAAAGGGAGGGTCAAAATCGGTCATCAATAATCCAGTACAAGCTGCTCGACCGACACGCTACTCCAGCACCACCTTGAGCCACATACCGTGCAAATCGTGCACCAAACAAGTAACAACTCGAATCTACCCAATGATGGAAAGAGGATCAAATGAGAGAACCGTCCTGCAAGCTCAACAGGTACTACCACAAGGCGCAATGCCATAAACCCATCACACAAAGTAGAAGCAAAACACACGAAACAAACACAAAGGCTAATATCCCAACATAACTATGCCGAAGTGCGTGACCCAATCCAAACACTAGCCCACTTGGAATACCTTGATCCATGAGGCTCAAAATTAACAACCATATGCATACCAAGAACAAATACACGAAAAGCATGACCATAACTATGGAGAAATTGATAGAACCATAAACTACTAATAGGAAAACCATAACCAAAGCGCAATCCATCGTTCAACACCCCAAGAACTATCTCACTCGAATTCCGCACAAGGCCCAAACAGAACCGCATCATATGTGTAAATAGTCAACAGTCTCACAACCCATCGTAGCATAGAAGAGCAACACCCCAAACATATTAGGCACGAATAAGATCAACTATAACCGATGACACACCCTTCGAAAATAGCTGTGCTAAGTAAACAAATCCAACCCGATGTAGAATGCATATCTTCAATAGGCCTACCATTGGCCTGCAATTCAATTCTGATCCTCTTGAAATAGATAGTAACCTCCGAAATGTCCAAAATAACCCATCCACAATACAGACACTCAGCCGTCAACCTCTTAACAAACCTTCACTATCCGCAACCAGGGAACAACCTGCCTCATAGAACCCTTCTTGTCTTCAAATCCTTAGAATACACGAATCTCCATGTCCGATCCCAACTTCACCACTCATAAGGCTAACACGTCCCTCATACACAATCCTCTCGCAAGAAATACTTCCATAATTCTTTCGTTCCACACAGCCAAAATCTGAACATCAGCAGTTGATCAAACAAACGATTACTATAATACCAGTCAAGCATCCGCAAGTCAAAATACAATGCACCTTTCTGAAATACACGCTCTTCTCAGGTGATATAAAAATTAGTGCAAGAATTCTTCTAAACATCTGAAATGTCCATGTTGTCTAGAACTCATGGCCTTCCCTTCAATACTGAACCACAAACTTGCACATGTAAATCTCAATCCCACATGACGCACTGCCTCTATCATGCCATCACACAAAAATTACGAGAACCCCATTATCAACTCTGAATAACATATAGGACACCTCATCCATTAGCCAACCTTCCACTTGACCCCCATCCAAAGAAAATAACAGCACGTAACTTACTCATTATGCATGTCGAGAACATCCGTCCCAAGCCGTGGTTGAAACCATCGAGAACTCTTCGGAACCTATCTGCAGATAACCAAGCCATCAGAACTGAATCCCTCTAAATCAACTAAGTTACACAGATTGCCAAACCCAAGAGCATTTCCGCAACACACCTACAACGCCTCGCCACACCAAAAGAACCAAAAACTGATCATTTCTATTACCATGTTGATCCAAACCACTACCAAACTGACCTATTTCTTCGAACCCCTCTCAACTTGCCTTCAAGTTCACGCTTCTCCTTGCCATTACACTATGAACCTTAACTCAAATATCACTAAAAGACATCCTAGCGTGAAACCTCGTTGTCCTAAAGCCCATAAGCTAATGTATTCCCTCTCAAGTACCCAAAATACTGTATCTGAGATACCCACTCTGAAGAGACCTTATGTGAATCTGAAGTTGTTTCCTTAACCTCTCTGATACTAAAATGTAGAATTCATAAGGACACCGAAATACTGCGAGTCTCAACACCTTTCCATGAAAATATCGAATCTTAGCCACATACAAATCCGAAATATCCTAGAATACCACATATAAAGCTTAAACTCATTAGACTCTACTCGAGGGTCATCCACTCTGCTCAAATTCACAGCGCACTGCCAATACGAGCCGAACGACATGTACCTCTTTAACACACAAATACCTCAAGAAGTAACCCACATCTCTAAGAAACCGAGTGAATCCCCACTCCATACATACTACCTCCACCATGAATAACAAACCCGAATCACTCCTTGATTTCCATATATCCATAAAGTGCAATATATCATGCATCCAGAAATTTTCTTACTCGAGTCATCCTCGAAATCAATCTCTTCAAGTCATAACCGATCCACAAGTATACCTTAGACCAAAACTAACATAACACATTGTCACGCCCCAAAACCGAGAAGCGCGACCGACGCTCAACCGAGTGAACCCGACCGAGCAAGCCTGTTAGATTTCATTCTACACAAACTCATGATAATACATATTTTCATTAATTTGACAAAAACGTGTCCCTGTCTACAATACCAATTCATTTCCAATAGCTTCATCATTTTTAATGTCTCAAATGGACAAGTAATATAACCAAAACATAACATATTTTGTCTTTCCCAGCACCAATACACAACCCACACTATGTCTACGGAGCCTCTATGGATAAAGAAGAGTACAATGATAATGCCGGCAACAAGGCCCCGGCTATACATCAAACGGAATACACAAGGTACAAAAGATACATGACCCTGGGATGAAATGGGGCTCACCAAGTCTGTTGGGAAGAAGGTGTACTGCTATCACTGATCAATGTCTCCTGTTGTGGAACCACCTGCATCTATTGAAAGATGCAGTGCCCCCGGCAAAAGGGATATTAGTACTGTCAAATAGTACTAGTATGAAAACTAAACATCAATTAAGAATTTAGAAATACAAGATAATTATGATGAACCAGTGCGGCAATAAAATAATATAGATAACTGCCTCAACCATAGCAAGCTTATTAAAAGCTATCAACAATATTTATGGGATTTAAGATGAGATCCTATATAACCATCTTCAATCAAAGCGGCCCCGCTGCCTCATGCGATGTATGCAGGTGAAGGTGTACGTACAATACCACAACTCTAATTAAGCGTCCCTGCCGCCTCACCTCAATGTATGCGGGTGGATGTATAACCACAGTACCAAGAACCTACACAAAACGATTATGCCGCCTCATCACAATGTATGCGGGTGGTGGTGCCACAACAATACCAAAACCATACACAAAGCAGTCGTACCGCCTCACCCCAATGTATGCGGGTGGTGGTGCCACAACAATACCAAAACCATACACAAAGCGATCGTACCGCCTCACCCCAATGGATGCGGGTGGTGGTGCCACAACAATACCAAAACCATACACAAAACAGTCGTACCACCTCACCCCAATGTATGCGGGTGGTGGTGCCACAACAATACCAAAACCATACACAAAGCGGTCGTACCGCATCACCCCAATGTATGCGGGTGGAGGTGCAGTCCCACAATATCATAATCCCTACACAAAGCAGTCATGCCACCTCACCCCAATATATATACAGGTGGAGGTGTATCACAATCACAATCTCTATATCATAATCCCCACACAACTTGGCATAATAACTTTCACATAAATCACGACTTGAAATTAAAACATGTGGATACACAATCCATAGTTTGGAACACATCCTCAATTTATAATGCAATATGATAGCTGTCTTATTTGAAGACATCAACCAAAATCTCAATTTCAATTACAATTTCCAGCACAATCACTACCATGTGTGTGACATGGTGTCCGATCACGACCCGATCGTCTAGGCTGTCTTATTCGAGACATCAACCTTTTTATATAAGTCAATCTGATCCCAATTAAGAGGAATAATTTTATCACATCAATCTCATCCCAAATAAGGGGAATAATTCACAAAAATAACATAGATACAAATGTATTTACCTCATCGTCTTCCACATTGTATAAATCTCCACTAGTATTTTCAACCAATAATAACAACAATATTTCCTTGGCTCTTTTGGCCATTCACAAGATTCTTTATTCAAGGCATGGTGGCCATATTCAGTATTTCATGCTCACCTTATCAATTTCAAATATCATTATCATCATCAACAATAAATACAATTCAAATCAAGATGTGTAGTATACATGTGAGCAATTTAGCGTCTAAGGCACCTAGAGATATTTCACAAAATTTGGCATATTAGCCTTCATCTGAACTTGACTTAAAGTCGAAACATTATTAATGAACAATCCATATTTTAACACATCCTCAATTGGTAACATAACATGAATAAAGCATTTGGGATGTTTGTTGAATATATATCTTTCAACCCAATCTTACTCGGAATAGCCAGTTTCATAATGAATCACTCGGGACTTACATACTTTACATGAATATCGTGGGATTCAATTCTAAGAGAAGAGTTTAGCCAACATACCTTGTTTTGAGATTTTCCTTAAATTAATACGACGTTCCAAAAATTCTAGCAACTTCAATCTATTTAGAAACATAACAAAAGTAAACCATAATTAGGAAGATGAACATGGTTTTAGCTCATTTGAGCATATTATCAAACACTATGTGTGCATCAAGGTTTCAAGGTCCTTTTATGGAGGATTCCATCATCCCCCAACCCAATCTTTACCATTCTTAGATCATCAATCTTCCTACACCCTTTGATAATACATGCATTTAAAATAAACAACACTCATGCCCAAAATTTTTCTTGCTAATTACCTAATTCTAGACAAAATTCGAAATTAAGGGTTAGGATGTAGAATCTTACCTCTTAGGAAGAAGACCTAGGTGCCCCTCTTGATAATCCTCAAGGTTTTAACTGAGAGTTGAAGAGAAATTTTGATGAATATTCACTTCTCCCTCTATCACTCTCAAAATATCAGAAAATATGTTTCAAATGGTCCAAGGTAGGTGTTATAACGGAATAGGGTCGGGTTTAAAACATATGAAAATGGATACTTCGAAATTTTGGACCGGGCTACAGACCTGGCCTCGCCAGGCTAAAGCCTGGTATTATCTCGCTTTAGTCTGGCCTCGCCAGGCTAAAGATTGGTCTTAGCTCGCTTTAGCTTGGCCTCGCCGCCTACAGGCCAGTCTTTGGTTATTTCATCATAACTTCTTATAGGAATGTCCGAATAATGAACGGTTTGAAGCGTTAGAAACTAGACTCAAAGGGCTTTAATTTGATAGTAGATCACCGCATAAGTCGTTAAAGTTTGGGAGAATAATAAATTTGAAGTAGGATCTTGTGCGAATTGAGACATCCTTTCCACTTAATGTATCCTACTTGTTCCACATGAATTCTTTCTATTCACAAAACTCCTTAATATGTTTCAACACACCTTAAACATATACGTTTCATTTTGAAATAATGTGGTTCTATCCCATGGGTTTTCTTTAATACTCTAACACGTTATTCCCAAATACCGTTGGCATACTTTAAAATATTAAATCGTTAGAAAAAATTTTTGGGGCCTTACATTCTCCCCCGCTTAGGATCATTCGTCCTCGAATGAGGGTAAAAATCCATCATTAGCACCTTACGCTACTCAATTTGTTTTATACCATATTCGAGCAGCCCCAAATTTGACTAACTCCCAAAATTTTCAAATATCTCGCTAGAGTTTACCTTGTAACTAGGCCTATCCACATGTCAGAGAGCCCCAGAAACACATTCTAACAACATATACGTATTCCAACGATGTAACATAATGCAAAACAACACCAAATGTGGTCTCATAAGCAATATATATCCAGAAAGGAACACCCTTAATCCCAATTGTTCACATGATACAAAATTCATAAAAAGTAAGTTTTATAATTTTCCTAGATCACGACTTAAAATACATGGTCATTCAAACAAATAAGGATACTTTTTCTTCATTTCTTTCTCGGCCTCCCAAGTAGCCTCTCCAACATGTTGGTTTCGCCACAACACTTTTACTGAGGCAATTTCTTTATTCCTCAATTTTCGGACTTGCCGATATATAATAAAAACCGGAATCTCTTCGTAATTCAATTTCTCATTTACCTCAATAGTCTCAACCCGGAAAAATGAGTGTCGGATATCCAACTACTTTCTTCAACATAGACACATGAAACACCGGGTGTACTAATGACATCTCAGGTGGTAGCTCAAGCTTGTACGCCACCTCACCGATCCTCTGAATGATTTTTTACGGTCCGACATACCTCGGACTCAATTTCCCTTTCTTACCAAATCGCATTACAACCTTCATATATATATTTACTTCAACAAAATCATTGGCCCGAACATGGCCTTTTCTAAAACTTGAGATCCTCCTAAATTCTTCAACGACGCCTTCTTATTTTCCTTATAAGTGTAGGACTTAGTCCACTTGATTCCATCCTCAATGAGTAACTCACCTTATTCCCAATATTGTAGTCACCAAGAGTGTTTCCTAGTATTGCAGCGTAAGAGCTATCATGTTAAACAGGTTTGGTTCGTAATAAGTGTTCATCAAATCTTAATCTGTTTCGAACATTTCCCCTTTGGTCTAGGCAATATGTTGGTACTATATTTCCTTTATGACTAGAGCATTTACTCCCATCCCATTTTGCCCTTAATTCATAGTGGACAACCTTATTGTGCCACACACGTGTTTTCCTCCCATGAACTCGTAGTATCATTGTGCCTGGTTTGTTGAGTTTATCACACTACCACTTCATCACAAGTAGTCTCACTTTCCAATGTAATACGTAGACATGAACTCCCTCTATATCTTTTAGTTGATATTCAGTGTTACTCAAGTTGACTGCATTACAGTTGATCCTGTATATCTTCTATTAACACTTGTGTTCTAGGAGAGTCCATCATTCTGATACGAACTATTTTGCGATAACCATCTTGTTCATTCTTTTCCAATTCTTCTCGCCTCATTCTTCCTAGTTAGTGAATAACTATGCATTCTTCCATATGTTACGTGGTCTTTTCCCTTAGTTGGGAATTCATCATGCTCGCCTCTCGACACTTGTTGGGATATTCGTGGGAAAGTGTGTTCATCAGTATATCACTTAACACTTCCTTTCTTGTAAGATTCTTAAGAGGCTCTCCATCAAGTCCCGATGCACTCTTGGGTTATTATAACATCACATTTATCTCTCCCACTCGTTCTGTCTTTCTCAAAGACTTGGAACTTTAGCTAAGTCGCAAATCCGTGATTAACTCATTCTAAGAACTTGCAAGCCTTTCACATTTGATCTGTAGTACTTCCTTGGGTTCCATTGTCCCTGACTCTCTAACAAGTATAAAACCCTTTTGCAAACCTTACTCTTAGTTTCTAGTATCGTTGACCTTATCATGTATATTGCCACGTACGAAGAATTTACATTTCCTAACCTTCCACATTATTTTCGTACTAGTGGTTTATCATTTGCATACCCTCTCAGAGAATCACGTTACCCCTTACCACTTTTCTATACTACACATATCTTCAACAAAATATCCAAACATCATAGCTACATGGCCCTAATCTCGTTTATTCGAACTTAAGTAGCCTCACCATGGCCCTTCCCTCCCCACTTGGGGTGAATGATTCACATTTTGACACAAGTCTTGAATTTAGCAATTTGAGGGAGACATGTTTCACATCGCTAGTCCTCCTGTATATGATTGACTATAAGGGAGATTTAAGTCCCCATGGTATAAACCTCATAAATTTTTTACTCTTATTCAGCCACATAGGCTTGGGATCCAAATCCCTCGTGTCAATATCCTTTTTGGAGTGTAACACCACTTCGCACATTCCCGGGATTTTTATAATATTCATAGTGCTAGGGTCTTCTCATTGTGGGTTCAATTGACTCTCCTTTCATAACTTCTTATCTCCCGTGAAAAACGTGCACATTTATCATTAATCTCCAGGCCATGCCTTGCATATATCACGTGCCTATGTAACATGTTTACATCTTAGAATCATATACATGGTTCCCACACTATCCACATGTACTAGTTAAGCTTATGTCTCATTTATCACGTCAATACCTCTTTAGAGGTGGGTAATCACTTCTAACACTCTTCTCATATAAAGTATGCTCATGGTACTATATACTTTTCTCATATGGCCATACCATTCATTCAACATGATACATGTGCCATATGTTTAATATTCAGGCCTTTACCCCTTCGTCATGTCACATGACAACATTACTTGGAATAAACCAAAAGAAACATTTCAACTTACCTTGAACCTCAACGCACAAGTTGGAGAAAGAACAGTTTCACAACCAGTTTCATCGCACGATTCAGAATATCAAAGAAGGGTATTATTCCTAAATGTCCAAGTAGCCTCCAACTTATAGATGTGGTCAACAACACACCGATAAGAAGGACTCAATTAGACACGGCTCCGAGACATCCTAGGACACTTTAAAACCTTAGGCTCTGATACCAAGTTTGTCATGCCCTAAAACTGAGGAGCGCGACCAGCGCTCAATCGAGTGAACCTGACCGAGCAAGCCTGTTAGATTTCATTCTACCCAAACTCATGATAATACATATTTTTGTTAATTTAACAAAAACGTGTTCCTATCTACAATACCAATTCATTTCCAATAGCTTCATCATTTTTAATATCTCAAATGGACAAGTAATATAACCACAACATAACATATTTTGTCTTTCCCAGCACCAATACACAACCAACACTATGTCTATGGAGCCTCTATGAATAAAGAAGAGTACAATGATAATGCCGGCAATAAGGCCCCGGCTATACCTCAAACGAAATACACAAGGTACAAAAGATACATGACCCCGGGATGAAGTGGGGCTCACCAAGTCTGCTGGGAAAAAGGTGTACTGCTATCACTGATCAATGTCTCCTGCTGTGGAACCACCTGCATCCATTGAAATATGCAGCGCCCCCGGCAAAAGGGATGTTAGTACTGTCGAATAGTACTAGTATGAAAACTAAACATCAATTAAGAATTTAGAAATACAAGATAATTATGATGAACCAGTGCGGCAATAAAATAATATAGATAACTGCCTCAACCATAGCAAGCTTATTAAAAGCTATCAACAATATTTATGGGATTTAAGATGAGATCTTATATAACCATCTTCACACAAAGCGGCCTCGCCGCCACACCCGATGTATGTAGGTGGAGGTGTACGTACAATACCACAACTCTAATCAAGCGTCCCTGCCGCCTCACCTCAATGTATGCGGGTGGATGTATAACCACAGTACCAAGAACCTACACAAAGCGGTTATTCCGCCTCACCCCAATGTATGCGGGTGGTGGTGCCACAACAATACCAAAACCATACACAAAGCAGTCGTACCGCCTCACCCCAATGTATGCGGGTGGTGGTGCCACAACAATACCAAAACCATACACAAAGCAGTCGTACCGCCTCACCCCAATGTATGCGGGTGGTGGTGCCACAACAATACCAAAACCATACACAAAGCGGTCGTACCGCCTCACCCTAATGTAAGCGGGTGGAGGTGCAATCCCACAATATCATAAACCATACACAAAGCGGTCGTACCGCCTCACCCCAATGTATGCAGGTGGAGGTGCAGTCCCACAATATCATAATTCCTACACAAACCGGTCATGCCGCCTCACCCCAATATATATGCGAGTGGAGGTATATCATAATCACAATCTCTATACCATAATCCCCACACAACTTGGATTAATAACTTTCACATAAATCACGACTTGAAATTATAACATGTGGATACACAATCCATAGTTTGGAACACATCCTCAATTTATAATGCAATATGATAGCTGTCTTATTTGAAGACATCAACCAAAATCTCAATTTCAATTACAATTTCCAGCACAATCACCACCATGTATGTGACATGGTGTCTGATCACGACCCGATCGGCTAGGCTGTCTTATTCGAGACATCAACCTTTTTATATAAGTCAATCTGATCCCAATTAAGAGGAATAATTTTATCACATCAATCTCATCCCAAATAAGGGGAATAATTCACAAAAATAACATAGGTACAAATGTATTTACCTCATCATCTTCCACATTGTATAAATCTCCACTAGTATTTTCAACCAATAATAACAACAATATTTCCTTGGCTCTTTTGGCCATTCACAAGATTCTTTATTCAAGGCACGGTGGCCATATTCAGTATTTCATGCTCACCTTATCAATTTCAAATAGCATTATCATGATCAACAATAAATACAATTCAAATCAAGATGTGTAGTTCACATGTGAGTAATTTAGAGTCTAAGGCACCTAGAGATATTTCACAAAATTTGGCATATTAGCCTTCATCTGAACTTGACTTAAAGTCGAAACATTATTAATGCACAACCCATATTTTAACACATCCTCAATTGGTAACATAACATGAATAAAGCATTTGGGATGCTTGTTGAATATATATCTTTCAACCCAATCTTACTCGGAATAGCCAGTTTCATAATGAATCACTCGGGACTTACATACTTTACATGAATATCGTGGGATTCAATTCTAAGAGAAGAGTTTAGCCAACATACCTTGTTTTGAGCTTTTCCTTAAATTACTACGACGTTCCAAAAATTCTAGCAACTTCAATCTATTTAGAAACATAACAAAAGTAAACCATAATTAGGAAGATGAACATGGTTTTAGCTCATTTGAGCATATTATCAAACACTAGGTGTGCATCAAGGTTTCAATGTCCTTTTATGGAAGATTCCATCATCCCCAACCCAATCTTTACCATTCTTAGCTCATCAATATTCCTACATCCTTTGATAACACATGCATGTAAAATAAACAACTCTCATGCCCAAAATTTATCTTGCTAATTACCCAATTCTAGACAAAATTCAAAATTAAGGGTTAGGATGTAGAATCTTACCTCTCAGGAAGAAGTCCTAGGTGCCCCTCTTGATAATATTCAAGGTTTTAAGTGAGAGTTGAAAAGAAATTTTGATGAATATTCACTTATCCCTCTAGGACTCTCTCTCTATCAATCTCAAAATATCAAAAAATATGTTTCAAATGGTCCAAGGTAGGTGTTTTAACGGAATAGGGTCGGGTTTAAAACATATGAAAATGGATACTCCGAAATTCTGGACCGGGCTACAGACCTGGCCTCGCCAGGCTAAAGCCTGGTATTATCTCGCTTTAGCCTGGCCTCGCCAGGCTAAAGCCTGGTCTTAGCTCGCTTTAGCCTGGCCTTGCCAGCTACAAGCCAGCCTTTGGGTATTTCATCATAACGTCTTGTAGGAATGTCCGAATGACGAACGGTTTGAAGCATTAGAAACTAGACTCAAAGGGATTTAATTTAATAGGTAGATCACCTCATAAGTCGTTATAGTTTGGGAGCAGAATACGTTTGAAGTAGGATCTTGTGCGAATTGAGACATCCTTTCCACTTAATGTATCCTACTTGTTCCACACAAATTCTTTCTATTCACATAACTCCTTAATATGTTTCAACACACCTTAAACATATACGTTTCATTTCGAAATAATGTGGTTCTCTCCCATGGGTCTCCTTTTAATACTCTAACACGTTATTCCCAAATACCGTTGGCGTACTTTAAAATATTAAATCGTTAGAAAAAACTTTCGGGGGCTTACACACATGACCATGCAATATGATCGTCGATAGCAGACTCCCCCTACTTGGCTCAAAACCGTAGAACTCAACTTTCGATAATCCTGCAATACCCTTTCTCCATAACTGCCATAATCTTGTACTATAATTCAACTAAATCCTTCATACGCCCATGAAGCTCTAATCATAAAATACCTCAAATCATCTGCCAAGTGCATATCCACCCTCGTGACAGTCGAGCCAACTTCGTCAAGTGATCCAAACTCAAATTGCAATACATATAACCCACTCATAGTGAGAAACTCTCCACAATATCATCATAAGTATCACACATCCGTAGACTACCCCGCAGGTGATAACCCACCTACTCAGCCTCAAATTGGCATCTCTCTATGACCTCAACCAGGTCTCAACCACTATGCAATCGCTAAATCCTCTCGAGTCTAAGCTCGTCAACAAGGCATAATAATCTACCTCATTCCACTATGAATATCATGAATGACCCCTAACATACTCATAACTCATAATTGTGCAACACATCAAAAAAGAAAACGAGCATCCATAGTTCTTTCACATCCCAATCGAAACTTTTCTCGTCACATCCAAACCATTTAAACTCATCTCGCAATCACATAATACACATCATATAGCTATCTGACTGCTCAGTGAGCCATCAGTACTACTCCTAGGGATACTACCGGATATATAAGTTCAAATGCACATACCCACACAACTGAAACCACCGAGCCCAAGATGTAGTCTAAACCTGGCCTCAAGGCCTCCAAACTAGCCTAACACCACAACAAAGAGATAGATCTCTCACCCTATCCACGACATTACATGTCGTCAGTGCACAATTGATACCTATTGCTCAACATCACGTACGAGTGAGTGGGAGGAATTCCAAGAGACGCTTCAAGATGAATCAATGTCACACGATAAGGAAAGAAAGATGGGAAATTTTCCTACATGCCCTATAGCCTCTCAAAGATAGGTATGGATGTCATCATACCGATCCTCAAGACTCTACTAGACACTTGTTCGTGAGCCACTAAGACCTAAATTTACAAAACTGATATGAAATAAATACAACATCCATTTGGAATGTACATAAATAGAATTCAAATCTAAAACTATCAAGGACAAGTGGTATCCATATCTGAAACGCAAGTACATCTTCAGTGCCAACTCCCATCATCCACAGCATCTCATCTCTAATATTTACACGTAAGATGCAAAAGTATAGCATGACTATAACAGACCCCATGTACTCAGCAAGTATGATAACAAACCTCGGGGAGGTAATATAAGTAAGAATTATAAATGATACTCGCTATCACTTGTACAGTTCATAATTCCAACAAGTAAATCATGAAATCATAGATAAAACCACATTGGTGCTCTCAGTTTTCTCAACGTATTCTGTTCAGTCAACAATCTAACATATAAGGAAGATATGCAAATAAATCAGGTAACAACCAAGGAAATTGCAAGTAAAGATGAAATGCAATAACCAAATATCACTCTGTTGCGGCGCGCAAACCGATGTAAATAGAATTCATATCACGGCTCTTAGACCCACATAAAAATCTCAGTAACCGAACCAAACAAATAACCAGATCTCCTAGAGCTCACATCAACCAGAAACCTGTCGGTTTCTCATAATCTGTGTGTACACCATTAAGAGAAAAACATGAGAGGGTGACCCTAGGGGGATGGATCCATATCCATATACAGCACGGACAACTCACGTGTTATCAGCCCGACATGGTCACGGACTCAATATCATAATCCTCTCGGCCTGGTCACAGGCTCAATATCATGGATCCGCCCGGCATAGTCACATGCTATATCATAATCCGCCCAGCGTAGTCACAAGCTATATAACAATCTGATCGGCATGGTCATGGGCATAACAATACAATCTGCCCCGGCATGGTCACGGGAATAACAACACAATCCGCCTGGCGTGGTCACAGACATAACAACACAATCCGCCTAACGTGTTCACAGGCATAACAACACAATCCGCTTGGCGTGGTTATAGGAATAAAAACATAATCCGCCCGGTATGGTCACAAGCATAACAATACAATCTATCTGGCATGGTAACATGCATAACAACACAATCCACCGGGCGTTGTCACATACATAACAACACAATCCGTCTGGCATGGTCATAGGCTATCGGTCTATATCATATCACACAGAATGCAAATATACAAGAATATATGTATATGATCAATGAATATAGATTTCATACTCCTGAACTAGTATAAATAACATGCTAAGTTGTATGCATGTGCAAAGTGTGCTATCATTGCTCAAATCGGTAATTTCATCACGGAAATAGCAATTATCAAGTTCATTCAGGGGATTAGCCTTTATGTAACCTCAAACATATGTCAAATAGTTCACAATAGAGTTACAAATATGAGAAACAACACATCATAAAGCTTAGGGGAAAGGGTCAAAATTTCCCCTAAACTATGGAAAATAGAGCAATTATGCCCCTCTGTTTGCTATTGGGCACAAAAATACCCTCACCGTTAGTCAAGTGGAGCACATATACCTCTCTCCACTAATAGACTCCACATTAGCTATAGATTCACTTTTAAAAGTATATTTTTTGCTCATTTGGAGCTCCCGCTTGGAAAGCAATACACTTCATATAATTTCTTAATTCTCCAATATCAAGAACATTTGGCCAACACCTCCCTCGCCACTTTTCTCACTTCTTCATCAATCATCACCACCCCTTATGTAGCAGACTTTTATACCAACAAATTCAACCAGCGAGCCCCATCGGACTTCAACATAAACTCCTCCAGTAGTCCATTTTTTCCTTGTATGCTTTTCTTTCAGAAATCTGTATAGAAAAACCCGAAAAAACTTGTATAGAAAAACCCAAGTTCATATCTAATCCTCTGCAAACGATTTCAAAACGGGAAGAGGGATGAGGTAGAGGCTTGAAAATTAAAAATTGGAGAAAATTGCAGAAGGATTAAACAAAATAAATGTAAAAAAAGAATCGAATTAAGTCTCTAACACCAATAAATATCTCTTTTTCTATGTTAATCTCTCCAGGTAGTACATGTTGTAATACAATGAAGTTGAACTCTGGAATGGCTATTTCGATAGTGTTTATGGATGTTTGATGGGTTAATGATGAATAAACAAATATGAGAACAATGAGGAGCATAATTGATTCTTTGATAGGATTTGCTGATTAAGGCATTTTTATCCGTTGATTGTTGAAAATGGGAAAAGACATGGGTAATTTAGATTTCATTAATTTTCTTTGATAAAAAAAAAAGACCAAATCTGATGTGGAACTCCAACTCAGCAAAAAAATCTTTTTAAAGTGAATTTATAGTTGATGTGGAGTCTATTAGTGGAGAGGGGTATATATGCTCCACTTGACTAACGGTAAGGTTATTTTTGTGCCCAATAGCAAACGGAGGGCATAATTGCTCTATTTACAATAGTTTAAGGGCAATTTTGGCCCTTTTTCGTAAAGCTTAACAATTAATTCAAGGCATATCATAGCCTAAGCGCTACCTGGAGCATGCATAATGTCAAGACCCAAAACCCAACTAGTCTTGATGGGAGTTCTCTAGCTCCCAGCTTACTAGCGCGAACGCGATCTCACAATGCGAACGCAAAGCTCAAGTGCCACAGTCTTCGCGAACACGACTCAACACACGCGAACGTGAAGAGATGAAACAACTCAACCCAAATTTCCTCTGCGCGATAGTGAGCTTAGCTCCGCGATCATGATGCTCTGCATAAATACCAACAATCAGCAACACAAAATCCATACGAAAAGATCTGAACCACCCCGAAACTCACTCGAGCCCCTTGGGACCCCATCCAAACATACCAACAAGTCTCAAAACATAACACGGACCTACTCGAGGCCTCAAATTACTTATAACAACAGCAAAACCATGAATCGTACCTCAAATCAAGCTTAATAAACTATTTCAAACTTCCAAATTCCAATCTTGCACACAATTTTTAAATGGCAGAACGAACCTACTCCAAATCCCAGAACAACAATCTGAACCAAATAACATCGAAGTTAACTTCCAGTCAAACTTATGAACTTTTCAAACCTTCAAATTTCCAACTTTTGCCAAATAGTGCCAAAACCTTCTAGAAATATTCAAATGCAAATCCGGTCATACGTCCATGTCCAAAATACCATACGAACCTAACAGAACCATCAAAACTCCGATCTGAGGTCAAATACCCAAAAGGCAAACTTGTTCAACTCTTCCAACTCAAAGCTTCCTAGTTGAGAATCATTCTTCCAAATCAACTTCGAACAACTCGAAAACCAAAACTAACCATACACACCAGTCATAATACACCATATGAAGCTACTCATGACATCAAGCCACCGAACTAAATGCAAATGCTCAAAATGACAGGTCGGGTCGTTACATTCTCCCCCACTTAAACATATGTTTGTCCTCGAACGTGCCAAGAGTCTTAACAAAGTCGTCAACTCACCATATACATACCCATGGGTGATCCCGCATTACCCAAACCATGTAAGTATGAAAACACAACATAACTGAAGATCCTTACTCCAACCGTGTCCATAAGACTTAGAATCAAATCTCCAACATCTAGAATCAATTACAAGACCCGATTCTCCAATCTGAACACTGAGCAAGTTTGAACAAGCTATATCAAGCCATAATTGCAACCCAAGATATAATCAAATGATGTAAAGCATAACTCAGATGCTCATAGAGATACCTTTCGTCCGTCGGAGGGTGGAATGTTGTACTCAACTCAACTTGTGTGTCCAACTCTCGCAACACTACTATCCAAAACTACAATGTGAACTGCGTGCCTCCGTCAGAAATGATGGAAATGTGCACTCTATGCAAGGGGATAATCTCCCGGATGTAAATCTGAGCCAACCACTTGCAGAATAGGAAGTCACCACAGGAATAAAGTGTGCGGACTTAGTCAACCAGTCCTTAATAACCCAGACCGCATCATATTTCTTCAAGGTCCATGGCAAGCCTACCACAAAATTCATAGTGATGTGCTCCCACTTCCACTCTAGTATCTCCAATCTCTTAATTAACCCTCCCTCTTTTTGATGCTTATACTTCACCTGTTGTCAATTCAAACACTGAGAGACATAGGCAACAATATCTTTCTTCATTCTCCGCCACCAATAGTGTTGTTTCAAGTCATGGTACATCTTCGTGACACCTGGATGAATGGAATAGCGTGAATTGTGAGCTTCCTCAAGTATCAAATCTCTCAACCCATCCACATTTGGAACACAAATCCGACCTTGAAGCCGCATAACACCATCATCACCAATCACAGCCTCCTTGGCACCACCACGTTACACCATGTCCTTTAACACCAATAAGTGAGGATCATCAAACTGGCGAGCCTCGATATGCTCAAACAACGATGACTGAGCCAAAACACAAGCAAGAACCCAACTAGGCTCCAAAACATCCAATCTCACAAACTGATTGGCCAAAGCCTGAACGCCCATGACTAGTGGCCTCTTTGCTATCGGTAAATATGCCAAACTGTCTATTCTCTCAGCCTTCCTACTCAATGCATCGGCTACCACATTGGCCTTCCCTGTATGATATAATATGGTGATATCATAGCCTTTCAATAACTCTAACCATCTCCGCTACCACAAATTATGATCTTTCTACTTGAACATGTGTTAGAGACTCCGATGGTCGGTATAGACCTCACAATGAACACCGTACAGATAGTGCCTTCAAATCTTCAATGAGTGAACAATAGCTGCCAATTCGAATTCATGCACAGGGTAATTCTTTTCATGAACCTTCAACTGCCGAGATGCATAGGCAATCACCCTATCATCCTATATCAACACTGCGCCAAGCCCAATATGTGACACATCATAATACACGGTGTAAGATCCCGAACCTGTAGGCGACACCAACACTGGGGCTATAGTCAATGAAGTCTTGAGCTTCTGTATGCTTTCCTCACACTCATCAGACTACCTGAATGGGGCATCCTTCTGGGTCAATCTAGTCAAAGGTGCAGTAATTGACGAGAAACCCTCTACAAAATGGTGATAATAACATACCAAACCCATGAAGCTCCTAATCTCTGTAGCTGAAGACAATCTGGTCCAAATCTGAATTGCCTCAATCTTCTTTGGATCTACCTTCATCCCCTCATTCGACACCACGTGGCCTGAGGATGTGACCGAATCAAGCCAAAACTCACACTTGGAGAATTTAGCATATAGCTTCTTCTTTCTCAAAGTCTGGAGCACAATCCTCATATGCTTCTTATGATCCTCTTGGATGTATGCGTACACCAATATATCATCAATGAATTCTATGACGAAAAAAATCAAGATACGGTTGGAACATATTGTTCATTAGGTGCATAAAGGTTACTGGTGTATTGGTCAGCCGAAAAGACATCACAAGAAACTCATAGTTCCCATAGAGGATCTTGAAAGGCGTCTTCAGAATATGTGAATCCTGAATCTTCAACTGATGATAACCCGACCTCAAATCAATCTTAGAGAACACTCTAGCACCCTAAAGCTAATCAAATAAGTCACCACTGCGCGGTAGTGGATACTTGTTCTTAATTGTAACTTTGTTCAGCTGCCGGTAGTCAATACACATCCTCATAGTACCATCCTTCTTCTTCACAAATAGAACCAACGCACCCAAGGCGACATACTGGGTATGATGAAGCCCTTATCAAGCAACTCCTGAAGTTGTTCCCTTAACTCTTTCAATTTTGTTAGTGCCATGCGATATGGTGGAATAGAGATGGGTTGAGCGCTCGACATCAGATCAATACCAAAATCAATGTCACTATCGGGTGGCATTCCCTACAGGTCTACAGGAAATACATCTAGGAAGTCTCTCACTACCGAAACTGACTCAACGGTAAGAACATCAGCACTAACATCCCTAATGAAGGAAAAATATGCCAAACATCCCGTCTCAACCATCCGTTGAGCCTTCAAATATGAAATCACTCTACTGGGAACATAATCCAGTGAACCTCTCCACTCAACCCTAGGCAACCCCAACATCTCCAACGTCACGGTCTTAACGTGATAATCCAGAATAGCGTGACATGGTGACAACCAATCCATGCCTAAAATCACGTCAAAATCAACCATGCTAAGTAGTAAAAGATCAACTCTCATCTCTAATCCCCCAATAGTCACCACACACGACTGGTATACATGGTCCACAATAATTGAATCACCCATTGGTATAGATACATGAACAGGCATAACTAAAGAATCACAGGGCATATCCAAATATCGAGCAAAGTATGATGACATATATGAATAAGTGGAACCAGGGTCAAATAATATCGAAGCCTCCTTGTGGCACACTGAAATACTTGCGAGCACGACATCGGAAGCAATTACCTCTAGCCTGGCTGGAAATTGCGTAGCAACGGGCCTGACCACCACCTGATCGACCTCCCCCTCTAGGGAGACCCCGTGCTGACTGTGCCCCACACCTAGCTGGTTGTGCGAGTGGTTCAGCTACTGGTGCTGAAATCATAAGCTAAGAGCTCTACCGTGGAACCCTACTTAATAGTCTAGGGCAATCTCTCTTGAGATGACTCAAGTTTCCACACTGTAAAGAACCTCTCCTCTAACCGAGTTGCTGACCATGATAATCTGAATAGCTGCCCGTGGAACCCTATACAGATGAGGCATGGTAAGAACTCTGTGTCGGCAACGCACTGAATGATGACTGAGCTGGGCGTGCACTGTAGAAACTATGGCTAACTAAAGAACTACAAGGAACATGGCGAGATGCCTGAACGAGTCTAGAAGGACTACCTCTGTTGTAATGGGACTAGCCTCGATATGAGGCACTGTTGAAACCACGTGAACTACGAGGCCTCTTGGCCTCCCGCTCCTCACGATCCAACCTGCGAACCTGCTCTAAGTTTCTAGCAATCTAGACCACCTAGTCAAACCTAGTATCCATCGCAACCTCTCGAGCCATACTAAACCGTAAACCATAGCTAAGGCCATTAATGAACCACCTAATCTTCTCCCTCTCAGTGGGAACCAACAATATTGCATGACGAGCCAAATATGCGAACCTCATCTCATAGTGAGTCAGTGTCATACCCTCTTAGTGTAGCTGCTCAAAGTGCCTTGCAATTCCTCTCTGCAAGTCTGTGGGACAAACTTCTCTAAGAAGAGAAATGATAACCCATGCCATGTAAGTGGTGCTACACCAGCTAGCCTGCTCAACTCATAAGTCTACCATCATCTGTAGGCTGCCCTGTCAGCTGAAAAGTAGTAAAGTCAACCCCACTACTATCCAAAATACCCGTTGTGCGAAGAATCTGCTAACATCAGTCTAGAAAATCCTGAGCATCCTCTAACTCTTCTCTACTCTAACTCTAGAGGCTTAAGCCTCAAACCGCTCTAACCTCTTCTTCTCCTCATCACTCAAAAGTGGACCAACCTCGGACCGAGCTGCGACAACCGGTTAAACAGGCAATACACCCTGTGTTTGGTGACCCTAAGCTAGCTGCTCAGGAGTACGAGCGGCAGAAGTCTGGAAACCTCCCCCAGCTTGTGAGGTGGGTGGTGCAGCTGGAATCAAAACCTCCTGAGCTAGGCTCGTACACACAGTCAAAATCTGGTCTATGGCCTCTTGAAGGCCATTAATAGCAATGGGCACTGTTGGTGAATGAGTTGTCTCCACCGACTCAATAATATCTGGTACCTGCTCCTCAGCTGGAGCATATGGTGGCTCCACAGGTGCTGCTCTAGCTTTAGTGCGAGCCACACCTCATCCTCTACCTTAGCCCTGGCCTCTCGCGGCCCTAACTGGTGGTAATGGTGCCCGTCTGCCTGATTCGGCTGCATGTGTCCTCACCATCTGTGAGAGAATAGAAGAGTAAAGGTTCAAACTTTGGAAATAACAAATTCGCACTACAAGAATGCAAGAAAGTGAAGTTTTCCTAACAGTAGTTCGGTAGCCTCTCGAAGATAAGTATAGATGTCTCCTTATCGATATGCAAGACTCTACTAAACTTTGCTCATGACTCGTAATACCTATAAACCTAGGGCTTTGATACCAATTGTCATGAACCAAAATTCAACCAGTCGTGATGGTGCCTAAAACACTTGATAGCCAATCCAGACATAACAATAATAAACCATAACAACAGAAAAGAAAGAAATAACATGAGTCTAAAACCTTAATATAGCACAATACCGCTAATATATGATAAATCTCCCAGAAACTAGTAAATACAGAGTCATGAGCTCTAATACGGTAATACAAGTCTGAAATGACCAAGTACAATACTATCTCAAATAAAGTCAACAGTACATAAGAAAAGAGATGCCAAGACTGCGGTCGAGGATGCAGTTCTACCTTGTCTCTTAATGATCCAATCTGCTACAAGTCTCAGCTACTAGTGACTGGGTTCGACGCCTGGATATGCACAATTAAGTGCAAAGTATAGTATGAGTACAACCAACCCAATGTACTCAACAAGTATCATAACTAACCTCGGCGAGGTAAAAGTAGCAAGAATTATAAATGATATTTGCTATAACCTGTACATTTTCATCAATTCAACAAGTACATAACAATAATGTGATCAAGTCATAAAGCATATAAAGAACCATCTGCATGTGCACAATTACTCAAGTTCTCTTAGGAGTCAACGATATATCATATGAAGATGATATGCAAATAAATCAGGTAATTAACCACGAAAATTGCTAGTAAAGATGAAATGCAAAATCCAGAGCAAACATTGGCCAGATTTTCCTTAATATTTCAATATCCATACCAAACCACTGATCAATTTTCCTCAAAATCTGTGTGTACACCATCAAGAGAGAAACATGAGAGGGTGACGCTAGGGAGGTGGATCCATATCCACACACTGCATGGATAACTCATGTGCTACATACATAACTCACGTGCTAATAATATCAGCCGCACGAACTACTCACGTGTTACACGGACAACTCACGTGCTAATAATATAAATATTTGGATCCGCACGGACAACTCACATGCCAACAATCACAATTCGCTCGACATGGTCACATGCTACCAGTCCAGATCATAAGACACATAAAGCAAATATACGAGAATACATGTACATGATCATTGATTATCAAGTTTCATACTCTTGGACTATTATAAATAACATGCTAGGTGTGTAGCGATGTGCAATGTGTACTATCACAGCTAGAACTAATAATTTCATCATGAAACAATAGTTTATCAGGTTCAATAGGAAGAATAACCTCAATGAAATCTCAAAGGTGGTACAAATAACTTAAAGAGGGGTACAAATAAAGAAACATCACAGCTTGAAGCTTAGCAATCAATTCAAGGCATATCATAGCTTGAGCACTACCCCGAGCATGAAAATAGTACCCTGGTGCACGCATATAGACCTCCGGATGACCTGAATCTAGCCAAATTAACTTAATATATTCAATAAAAGTCATAGGAATCAAATCCAAATGATAAAGCTAAGATCTTTAATCAAAATCAAAAAGTTAATCCCGGGACCACACCTTGGAACCCATCCAAACTCACAAATTCCGAACACCCATTCGATTACGCGTCCAACCATAACAATTTCATCCAATTCCGACTTCAAATCGGCCTTCAAATCCTCATTTTACACTTTAGGAAAGTTTTTACCAAAATTCCTAAATTCTCCAATTCAAATCACTAATTAAATGATAATAACAAAGATGGAATCATGAATAATGGACAAATTCGAATCAATAACATTTACTCTGATCCAAATCGTGAAAATCCTTCCAAAATTGCCCAAAATCGAACTCTACAACTCAAAATATGTTAAAGTGAACCAAGCCCTCGAAATAGAGTACTATATAGTCTGCCCAGGCATTATGCATCGCAATAGCGAGGCCTACGTCGCTATCGCGAAGAACAAATAATCTCTGCCCCATAAATAGCTACGCGAATGCGAGATCGAGCTCGCAAACGCGATTTTCAAATATCCTGCCCCATCGCGAATGCGAGCAACCTTCCATGATCGTAACTTAACACATGATGCCCCAGTTGAACACTTCTTATCACTACTAAAAATTCGGAAAAAACCGTCCAAAAAAACCGACCAAAGTTGGTCGGTAATGGCCAATAATCGTCCAAAACACGACCATTTACATGTGGACGATATTTTGAAGGTCGGAAGGGCATACCGACCAAAGTTGGTAGGAAATTACCGACCAACTTTGGTCAGTCAATTAAAATTCAAAAAAAAAAAATCCGAAAAAGTCGACCAAAGTTGGTCGGTTTTTTAATTATGTAATTAAAAAATGCACCATCTGGGAATCGAACCGGGGTTTGTACTGTGGCAGGATACTATTCTATCACTAGATCATTATTGTATTTTGTTTTAAGGCTATCTTTCAATTTATTTATACTCTTTAATTATATTTTCCCACGAAAATAACCGACCAAATGAAGAGACATAAATATTTCAAACTTACATACAATTTGAGCATCATATGGAATTTGACTCCAATTTCCTTCCAATATATTCTATGTTCCAACTTTTGAAAGCTTTTCACTTGCGAAGGTACCGCTGCCTTTATTAAGCAACAAAAATAACAAAATTAATAGTAATAACAATTTGTTTAATGGGAAAAATTTTAAATATATTATCTCAATGCATTAAAATGCAGCACCTAACTGCACGTCCAAATACTCTTTTACATCTTTCGAAATTTATCATAATTAGACCCCATCCAGGCATCACGTGGTCTAGCTGGACAAACAGATAGATGTGACTTACAATGATGGTTATCTAAATATTAGAAAAATCTAAAATGAGTTTTTACATAAGATTCTCTCCTCCAAATTAATTATTAAGCTTTGAAAAAAGCAAAGCAAAATGAGTGTATTTTAAGCGAACGACCCCACATGCCACATGTATAGAAAAAGAAAAAAATTAAGGTTTTGTGATTCAGAATCAGAGCTCTACCATCCATTAATTACCCATGCTGAGATTTTCCACAACTCTTGCACTTTCATGATGCCTTAAAAAACATTATACTACTAATACTCCTAATTTAAGGCTCTTTAATTCTACCTTTTTTTTTTTCTTCTTTTCCTTCCTACTTAAGGATTTTGGTCATTGGTGTAGCAGATGGAGTTTAAATTTGGAATCTTCTGGTGGGTATAGAAGAAAGTTGTTAATGTCAGAACAACTGTGTTAATAGTATTTATTTAGAATTGGAGGAGTTGACCTAAATTTATTGTTTCATTTGGATAAAAGAATTCTTTTTTCTCTTCACTAAGGATTTATCTCTGAACTGAGATTTTGGACCCCCCCCCCCCCTACAACTTATAGAGAAGAAAGGAACAAGATTTTGGAGGGTATTGTTGACTGTTTTGGGGGATTTTCTGAAGTTGGTATTTGCTACTTTGGGCGGAGAGTTCAAAGATCTGATAAAGTTTAGATTTTTGAAGGGTTTTAAGGGCTGTTGGATTTGTATTTTGTTGTTTTGAAGCAGCTCAAGTGAGGGCAATTTAGTCTTACTTGGGGTGCTTTATGTGGATGAATTGAAGGGTTTTGGGTTCAAAAGTTGAAATCTTGAGAGCTTGAGTGTAATTTACACCGTGAGGAGATGGCATGTATGAAGTTGGGATCCAAAACAGATGCATTTCAAAGAAAAGGGCAGGCCTGGTATGTGGTTACTCTTCCCGTATAATGAAGCTTTTTTTTAGTCTACTGTATGTTTTATGTTGATCTAGTTAGCCTCGTCTTTTGTATTTTTTGTATAGCTGAAACAGTCTCTCTACACTCGTAACGTAGGGGTAATGTCATCATATACACTACCCTCCCCAGAACATACATGTGGGATTTCACTGGGTTTGTTGTTAATTAGCCTCTTGTTTAACTTTTGTTTTCTTTTTAATTAACCATTGAACATCTTCCAGAGTTTTCTTCATAGGCTCTGTGTGTTGTGCATAGACTCAGTACAGAGAGGGGGGGGGGGTCTTTTTTGCAATATGCCCCTGAAATTTTGTTTCTCTCACTAAAGATAAGTGATGCAGTCCAATTTATCTTGACTGGTTTGTTACTATGTAGCCTATGTTGAAATCTGATTACTTGTTAGCAGATTAAACCAAAATTGGCTAGCTGCTTGAAACCTGTAATTGGATTTATCACAAACTTTTCATATTCGAGCAAGTGATATCTGAAGAAAAATTCTGCTCTCCTCTTGGTTAAGTGTGTATGTGCAATACATCTCAGTTTTACTGCGAAAACATGTAGATCTGTTGTTAACCTATTAAGATTTTGCTGCTATTGTTTCCTGTAAGTAATGTAAATATATTATTACTCATCAAAAGCACCAGACAGTAATTGCCATGATGGAGAAATCGACGCACTGGAAACAAGAGAAAACACCTTGTAACAAAATAGAGATGGCCTTTCCATTTACTCAAATCCTTTTGACCAGAAGTACATGATATAAGGCAACATATTTAGGTCTAAGAAATAGAGTTTGTTCGACAGTGTGTTGCATATTGTTCATGTAGCCTACATCAGGGAATAAATTACTGTATAAAGTTCGTGTCTGTCTTTCAAAGTTCACACTTTACCTTTAGCTGTTATGCCTGTAGGTTCTGCACAACTGGTCTTCCCAGTGACATTGTTGTTGAAGTTGAGGAAATGACTTTCCATCTTCACAAGGTAAAATTTCCTCTGCACAAATTTACTCATCTAGTAATGTATAGGTCAATTCAGCAGCAATACCAACTTTCTTTCTTGTGGATAAGAATTTTGTTCATGAAATAATGTTATCCTCCCGTTTGCATCAGATTTTTGGTGTCTAAAGTTCAATTACCTCTTGGTGGATCTCAAAAGTGCACCTTATTCCTGCTCATTAACTAGGGATAATGCATAAAATCCCCCCTGAACTATACCCGAAGTTGCTACGACACACCTTACCTTTGCGGGGGTCCTATTACCACCTAAGTTTTTTTTTTTCCGTAATTCTTTGCACCTTTATTGCTGACGTGGAGCACAGCGTGAGAACAACTCCTTCAAGCGCGTGAGAAATTATTAAAAAGGGCTATAACCTATACGAAATGGCCACGTGTCAATTCCAAAGCTGATTTTCAAGAGCTCTTCATCCCTATTTTATCACCCATATTCAAGAGCTCCAAATCTAATTTTTGGTGTCAAAATTCAACAAAAACTCGGCTAAATCCGCACCAATCAAGCTCAAATTTCAACTACAATAACATCATAACAACCAAGAATTTTGACAAACCCATTTTTTTGTTCTTTAGGCTTTTTCAAGGTTCAACAATGGTGGATTCTATTTATTTTTTCATTTTCGAATCTCATCTACAACTATGGATTTGGAATGAATTTAGCACTTGAATCTCAACTTTAAAACTTCTAACGACGTCCGAATATGCTCAACACCTCTAATAATTTTTTAAGTTCATACAAAAATAATTGTCCTTTTCATTTTTCTAAATACAAAATAATATTTCCATTACATTTCGAATTAAAAAGAAAAGAAAAAGGAAGAAAATGAAATAGATTTTTTTAAAAAAATACGAAATTACATGTGGCAGCGCGTGTAATTCACCGCTTGCCAAATGTTTGGTTCTCTATGCCACGTCAGCTGGTGACATTTATTCCACTTTAAAAGAGTTTAGGGGGGGTAATTGGACCCCCGCGCAAAGGTAAGGTGTGTCGTAGCAACTTCGGGTATAGTTCAGGGAGAATTTTATGCATTATCCCCATTAACTACCTGCTGTACCATATTTTTTAAAAACAGCTTTTCTTTCTCTTTTTTTTTTCTTTTTTTCTTTTGAGTATTGTTGCTTCAATATTTGACGAATTTAGGCCCACATACTCTTGTCGCATTGTAATTACCTCTTATGATATGACTCACATCTTGCTGTCTGCTTTAGTATCCTAGATGTAGCTTTTCCTGCTTGCTTCCAACCAGCAGTATTGTTCTAAATTCCAGGTTTAGGTTTGTACTCAGAAGAATTTTGTATAGAGCAAGAAGATGAAAATATGTCAACTTATCGAATTTTGACCTCTTCTGCATTTAAAAGATACTTTAGAATCTTCACTGACCATAATTTCAAATTGTTTCATGGAGTTCCTTATAGCTTGTCAGATCTAAGTTAAAGCTTGATAGCCAGATAGAAAGTTGACTTTATAGTTTTATCTCATTTTTAATTTTAACCAACAAATGATTGCAGTTCCCATTGCTTTCAAGAAGTGGGGTTATGGAAAAACTGATTGCAGAAGCATCTGAAGGAGAAGATGGCTGTGTTATTAAACTCACTGACATCCCTGGTGGCGCTAAAACATTTGAACTTGTAGCTAAATTTTGTTATGGGGTAAAATTAGAGCTTACGGCAGCAAATGTTGTTTACCTTCGATGTGCCGGTGAGCATCTTGAGATGACTGAAGATTATGGGGAGGGGAATCTGATATCACAGACTGAGGTCTTTCTTAATCAAGTTGTTCTTCGTAGCTGGAAAGACTCTTTGAAGGCACTCCAAACCTGTGATGATGTTCTCTCATATGCTGAAGAACTCAAAATTACAAAGAGGTGCATTGATTCTTTGGCTGTGAAGGCGTGTACTGACCCGAACCTGTTTGGTTGGCCTGTTGTGGAGCACGTTGGCCCCTTGCAGAGTCCTGGAGGGAGTATCTTATGGAATGGAATAAGCACCGGAGCTAGACCAAAACATTCAAGTTCTGATTGGTGGTATGACGATGCATCATCTTTAAGTTTACCTCTTTACAAAAGGCTAATTTCTGCTATGGAATCTCAAGGCGTCAAACAGGAAATAATTGCTGGTTCCCTCACTTATTATGCTAAAAAGTATCTGCCTGGGCTAAACAGGCGGCAAAGCTCTACCGAGTCTAGTAACCGTCTTGCACCAGTCGGTTTAGGTTCCTCACTATCAGAAGAAGATCAGAAGCTTTTACTTGAAGAGATAGATCATTTACTTCCCATGCAAAAAGGCTTAGTTCCAACTAAGTTCCTCTTTGGCCTACTGAAAACAGCCTTGATTCTTCGAGCCAGTCCCTCTTGCATATCGGACTTGGAGAAAAGGATAGGAATGCAGCTTGATCAGGCCACTCTTGAAGATCTCTTAATGCCTAATTTCTCTTACTCAATGGAGACACTTTATAATGTTGACTGTGTACAGCGGATTCTTGAGTACTTCTTAGCCATGGATCAAGGAACTGGTGGTGAATCACCTTGTTCCATTGATGATGAACAACTAATGGGTTCACCATCTCTGACGCCAATCACTATGGTTGCGAAACTAATTGATGGATACCTTGCTGAGGTTGCCCCAGATGTTAACTTGAAGCTTCCCAAGTTTCAGGCTTTGGCTGCTGCTGTTCCTGAATATGCAAGGCCCTTGGATGATGGCCTTTATCGTGCAATTGACATTTATCTAAAGGTGAATTTAGTTTGCTACTTCTCTTATATATGATCATTGCAATGTTCATTCTGAAGTAAATGCTGTCATTATGCCATGCTTACTGAAATTTGCACTTAAACTTGACATCCTATTTAAACTTGACCTACCGCTACCAGCCTGAGGTAGCCCTTTTATGGGCATTTCTAATTGGGTGCACCAGCCTCAAGTGTTTGAAATCCCCACCATTGGAGTGGGGAACCATCAAAACTTTGAAAAGAATGATCAGTGACATAAAACTAGATATTGGCTCAGATTTGTCGGGTGAGATAATAAACCTTTTATTCGTCTTTTTGCAGTCACATCCATGGTTGGGAGAATCCGATAGAGAACAACTCTGCAGGCTCATGGATTGCCAGAAGCTCTCCTTGGAAGCTTGCACACATGCTGCACAGAATGAAAGACTCCCTTTAAGGATTATAGTACAAGTACTCTTCTTCGAGCAGCTGCAGTTGAGAACATCCATTGCAGGATGCTTCCTAGTGTCCGACAACCTTGATGGAGGGTCAAGGCAGTTGAGAAGTGGCATGGTGGGAACAAACGAGGGTGGTGGCTGGGCTACCGCTGTGAGAGAAAACCAGGTTTTGAAAGTGGGGATGGATAGCATGAGGGTTCGTGTTTCTGAGCTTGAGAAGGAGTGCTCAAACATGAGGCAGGAGATCGAGAAGTTGGGACGATCAAAGGGATCGAGCACTTGGGGAAATGTCTCCAAGAAGTTCGGGTTCAAGTTGAAGTCTCAAATGTGCAGTGCTCAGGAGGGATCTGTTAGTAACCAGAACAAGATAAATGGTAAGGCTTTAAAGGATGACAAGGCTAAAGAAAACCATGGAAAGCACAAGAAAAATTTATCTATAGATGAATAATTCTCTCTGTTTCTATTCTTTTAATGATCTTGGTTTGCTTCCATTTAGTTTAGGACTCCTCCAATTTCTGTGTCATATATGTTGAGTAGGTTCTTTGACAATCTCGTCTTTGAAGACTACATTAACATTCAAGTGTATTTTATGTATCTTAGTTAATATTCTCTGTCACTCTCTTTTACCTTCAGCAATAAGTGCATACATCAAAATTGCCCAACTAGATCTGTTGTTAGGCTGCCTTTATGAATGAAGAACTTTTGCCTTGCATGTTTGTCATTATGAACCGTGCTTGTTGTGTGAAGATGGATCCCACTTGGCATGTTAGTAGCTTTAGATTTATGTGAGTGAGCTCTATGTAAACCAAATAACTAGAACGAAAATCTTAAAATTCGATTTTTTGGTTCAGTCGGACTTTTGAAATAAAAAATTGAAAAGTTTAATTCTTACAATATGCAGTGTCTTCTATTTTTCTTTTTCCTTTTTGATGTAGTAGGACTTACTAATGTGCATCCAAAGGATGCAAAATCGCAGTGTTAGTGTCCTCAAATACATAGCAAAATACTCCCTAGCAATTGCAGTGGAGAAATAAATGGATGACATCCTCTACTTCAGACTTTGCACATGTAGTAGCATCTACTGCAGAGTGTGAGACCCCTTTTCAAGTTATCTCGAGGGAGGCAAGCTTCATAGATCACAATCCAGTTAAAACAGTTAACTTTAGTTGGTCCCTTAGTTTTCTAAATCAATTTCCATGGCTATTCCTCAATTATATTATGAATTTAAATTATATACATTGTCAGTGTTAAAAAAATTCATCAGTCACCTTTACCTGTTACAACAGCTAACCGGTCTTATATTTAAGATTACAAATCTCATGTTATAAGGAAACTTACCTGTAAATATTCTTTGGATGACCTGATAGTACAACAGACGCCGTGTATGTAACTTAAAGGCTTACATAATTATGTCTTAGCCGACTCTTCTAGCACTTGCTGACTGTGAACGGTCCAACTTCACGATTACCCCATTTCAAATTGTCTTCACTCTTCCATGCCAGTTGATTTTCACCTGCTCCAATTTGTTCATCAAGTCCAGAAAGCTATTTAATTCCCATTCCAGAAAGTTCTGAAAGTGATGTTCCAATTTCGTGCCACTGTAGCTCTTGGATTGACAGAAACTGAAACAAGTCTAGGAATTGCTCCCTTAGACACATGGGAGGGTACTAAAGCCTTTGTATTAGGCCCCAAAATTTTTAATAATAAATTTATGATTTTATTTTCGCTTAAACAATATTAAAGTTTATAGAAAAAAGTACAATTTTGTTGTTAATACGATGAAAGACTATTTTTTACAGTAGAAATATTTTATAACTTTGAATTAAACTGCTAAAATCTTTATATTAGTAAATAAAATTTATTACAACAACATCCAACACAATGTATGTCAAACACACGGCTAATATTTTATTAATTTGAATTAACCCTTATTTATATGAATAATAATAATATAACTATATGTAGGCTCTATGTCTTTAAGAACACTAGCTGATTCTACGCACATTCCGTGTGAACCCTATCTCGAAGAGTAATTCTTTTTAAATCACATAAATATTATATTAAGAATTGTGTTTGAGTTATAAAATAAAGTTTAAACTTCTAAAATTGATAAATTTTGATCATATATATCTAACTCAATAAAGGAAGCAACTCTGCATCTTAAAATTCCCCGGTCATCATTCGTTATATTCAACTTAAACTTAGTTTCAGTTCTATAATTTCATCACTTAATTTTCATAAGCTATCTTACTTTTTTTGTCAATTTCAGCAAGAATATATAGCATTTGAAGATTTAAGACATTTTAGCTATGTTCAAGAAAGTTCTAAAAGACAAGCAAGGTTCATTAATGTAACGATCTATTTTGTCGTTTTGTGTATTTGAGCCTGGTTTTTCTTTTTATTTTTTTTTCTATGTGTAGTTGTGATTTTATGGCTTGCGGGAATGGTTGGTTTCGTTTCGGGGAAGTTTTGGAATGATTTGGATCCATTGGTTCTTAGTTTAGAAGCCTAAGTTGGAAATATTGATCGAGGTTTGACTTTTATGAAAATGATCCCGGAATAATATTTTGATGATTTCAACAGGTTCGTATAGTAATTTTGGACTTAAGCGTATGCCCGAAATTAAATTCGGAGGTTCTTAAGTTGATTTGGCTTGTTTTAACGAAAGTTAGCAATTTAAAGGTTTATAAATATTTTAAGTTTCACCGTAGGTTAACTTTATGGCTATCGGGTTCGGATTTTAGTTTTAAAACTTGGAATAAGTCCATTTTGTCATTGGGATCTTTTTTGCAAAATTTGGAGTCATTCCGAGTTAGTTTGATAGGAATTAGACGCTTGGTTGTGATTTTAGTGAATCTTGAGTTTCATTGTGATTTTCATGTGTTTTGCTATTTGATTCATAGTTCCAGATGTTATTTTGATGATTTGACCGCGCGAGCGAGTTGGTATGATATTTTTAGACTTCTGTTGATATTTGGTATGGAGCCCCGAGGGCTCGGCTTAGTTTCGGACGTGTTTCAGATTGGTTTGGGTTGGTTTCTCAGCAGCTGGTATGCTGCTGCTGCGATTAACGCAATTTCGAGTACCAACATCGCAATTGCGAAGAAGGCAGGGAAGGGTCAGGTATCGCAAATGTGATGCCTTGATCGCAATTGCGAAGGTTGGTTCTGGGCTGGGCAGGTCGCATTTGTGAAAGGGGCTGACTTCGAAAATGCGAAGTCAGTGTTGCATTTGCGACATTCCCCAGGTTTTGTTAGGCGCCGCATTTGTGATGGGTTGTCCCCAATTGCGAGGGTTCACAATTGCAAACCCGAGTCACATTTGCCACTTCTGTTGCTGAACAAAATGGTGGAATTTCGGGACTTGGCTTCATTTATCACATTTTTGTGCCCTAGACTGTGGGAGGCGATTTTGAGGAAAGATTTTCATACCAAACTATTGAGTAAGTGATTTGATCCATTTTTTATTACATAACATAATTATTTATGAGATTTAACATCTAAATCATGAGAATTGAAGAAACATTTTGGGACATTTTGACTATGTTTTAAAAATAAAATATTTAGATTTGAGAGTCGAATTGGACTCGAATTTGAAAATAAAACACATATATGAACTCGTGGAGTTATGGGCAGTCGAGATCTACCCTTGGGTTCGGGTTTTGACCGGGCGGGTTCGGGATTGACTTTTGGAAAATTGTGCAAATAACATAACTTTATTAATCGAAATTAGTTTCTCTTGCATTGTTTGATATTGTTAAGTCATTTTTGGTTAGATTTGATCCGTGCAGAGGTTAATTTTAAAGGAAACGTTATTTTTGAGTGTTAATTTGGCATAATTGAGGTAAGTATCTTGTCTAACTTTGTGGGAGAACTTTACCGTAAGATATGGTTTAATTGCATTATTTGAATTATGTGAAAGACGTGTACATGAGGTGACGAGTGTGCGCACTGGCTTATATATGGTAATTAACTGGTTAAGACTCTTAGGCTATTATTATGCCTTGAATTGAAGTTGTTGCTAAATGGAACACATTTCATTGTTGAGCTATACCCCATTTCATTGTGTTGTTGTTGTAATTCTTGTACACATTATTGTTGCTGAGTCGTGGGCTAAGTGTTTTTGTGATACTGTTATTGTTGTTTGGTCAATGTTGTGGCATATCTGCACGTGTGGTGCGAGTCGATTATTGTGTTGTGATAAGATGCACATGCGGCGGCATAAAGGTGTTGTTGTTGATGTGCATGTGACGAGATAAGAGGGTTTTACACGCGTGTTGCTAGTAAGAGAAATTACTTTATTTTGAAGCACACGTGACGAGATAAGAGAGCTTATGCGCATGAAGCTATTTCGGGAAAAATATTTTTAAAAATGTAAGGCTCACGCGACATCATAAGGAAGAATTTTGATTTTTGACTTGTGATTTATGATTATGAGGTGTGGTATCTCGGGTGGTCCTTGTTGTAAATCTTGTGTTGGAACAACTTGATAATTTAAACTGTTATGGCTTCTTTAATTGATTTCACTTGTATTTTAACTGTGTTTTGATTATTTTATTATTTTATCACATGTCTACTCTTTGTTGCCAATTATTGATTTTTGCCTTTCGTTGTTAGCTATGTATATATATTCTGCACATGTTTTTATGTCTCGTGAGTGTGTTGACTTGAGCCTCGTCACTACTCCACCAAGGTTAGTCTTGATACTTACTGGGTACTAATTGTGCTGTACTCGTACTATATTTCTGCACATTTATGTGCAGATCCAGGTACCCCGGAGCATGTCAGACGTTAGACAGCTGCTTTTGAGTTGCTGAGGAGACTTCAAGGTATACCTTCTATTCCTCTCTCAAGCCTCGGAGTCACCTTCTAATGTTACCTTTACTACTGTTTATTTTCATTACAAACAATGTTGTATTTGAGATTTTTTGTTTAATCTCAGTAGAGCTTATGACTACGTACTACCGTTTTTTGGGAATGTATGACTATTGATCAGTTTCGACTTTATTATGTCATTTATAAATTTAATTTAATAGCTAAGTTATTTATTTATATTAAATCTCAGCATGTGTTAGCTTACCTAGTCTTAGAGACTAGGTGCCATCACGATCCTAAAGGTGAGATTTTGGGGTCGTGACAAGTTGGTATCAGAGCTCTAGGTTCATAGGTGCTACGAGTCATAAGCAAGTTTAGTAGAGTCTTGCGGATTAGTATAGAGACCTCTATAGTTATCTTCGAGAGGCTACGGACTATTAGGAAATTCCACTTCTTTCATTTTTTATCGTGTGGATTTGTTGTTTTCGGAATCTGAGCGTTTATCTTTAATTCTCTTACAGATGGTGAGGACACACACTACCAGATCAGCTGAGCTGACACCCGCACCCTCTGCTAGAACCGCGAGAGGCTGGGGTCAAGGTTGAGGCCGAGGAGGGGCACGTGCTACAGCTAGAGCACCTGCCAGGGCAGCAACGGAGGAACCACCAGTAGCTCCGGTTGGGGAGCAGTCACCTGAGACTCCTGTTGCTACCCAGGACTTCAGGAGACATTGGCACCTTTTCTGAGCATGGTCTGTGCTTTAGCTCAAGCATGATTGATTCCAGTTGCACCAACTACTTCCCAGGCTGGGGGAGGAGCTAAGACTCCCGCTACCCGTACTCCAAAGCAGCTGGACCATGTTAATCAGGTTTCAGGTGTTATGTCGGTATAGCCCGTTATCGCGGTTCAGCCTGAGGTTAGGCCAGTGGCATCAGAGAAAGAGCAGAGGAGGCTTGAGAGGTTCAAGAGGTATTTTTCTCCAATTTTCAGTGGCATAGTTTCTGAGGATGCACAAGGTTTTCTAGACCAGTGTCACCGTATTATCCGCACCATGGGCATTGTGGAGGTGATCGGGGTCGACTTACTACCTTTCAGCTGACGGGGTCGGCATATAGGTGGTGGTAGGATTATGAGGAGGGTAGGCTAGTTGATGCAGCGCCACTCACTTGGGATCCGTTTTCTGATATATTTTTAGGGAGTTTGTTCCGCAGATACTCAGGGATGTGTTGCACATAGAGTTCAAGAAGTTGAGTCAGGGGACTATGACCGTCTCCGAGTATGCCATGAGGTTTAGTGATTTATCTCGTCATGCACCCGATTTGGTTTCTATAGTTAGAGAGCGGGTCTACAGATTTATTGAGGGGCTCAGTTATGGTTTAGGTTCGGTATGGAACAGGAGTTGGAGACTGATACTCAATTTTAACAGGTTGTGGAGATCGCTCAGAGGTTGGAGTGTATGCGTGCACAAGAGAGGGAGGATAGGGAGGACAAGAGGCCTCGGGATTTTGGAGGATTTAGTGGTTCCTTCTCTGTAGTTTCAGCTCATCATGGCAGAGGACATGTCAGTCAATTAGTTCATTCTGCACTTCAGGCTACTCGCAATGCACCAACTATTTAGGGACCACAGGCACCCATTTTGCACAACGAGGTTGTTGCGAGTGTGGTGATACTAGGCATATGGTGAGGGACTATCCTAGACTTAGGATGTAAGGCCCCGTAAAAGTTCACCAAGAATTTATGTTTTTATGGTGCCAAGGTAAGCTAATGTGCCACAAACCGGATTTTTTTTATTGTTCCATGCATCGTGGAGTTGGTAGAAGAATTTGTAGAAAACGATAATTCTGTGGTCCATTATGCTATAGCGGATCTGTTCCGCTGACCACAAAATCACCACAGAATGAATCAGAAGCAATTCAAATTTGAAAACCATTTTGTGGCCATTCTGCTGGCCGCATAATCATTATGCTGTCGCAAAATTGCATCGTGGAGTTGATCAGACCCAACCCAGAATTTGAAAATCATCTTGTGGCCATTATGTTGGCCGCATAACCATTTTGTTGGCCGCATAACCATTCTACTACCACAAAATGGCATCGCGGAATTGACATACCATTTTGTGGCTAGTCTGCTGGCCACATATATGTTCTGCTACCACGGAATTGCACCACATAATTGACATTGGGGGTTATTTTTGGAAATTTTCTTACCCGTCCTCATTTTGATTAATAGCCTTTGGGGCTCATTTTGAAGCAAATATTTGATATTTTAGAGAGAAGTGAGAGTATCTTAGAGAGAGAGGGAGAATACCTAGCCATTCTAATCATCAATCCTTGCCCTAATCTTGAAGATTCAAGGGAATAATTCACTAGACCATTATCTATCCAGGTAAGTCCTTCTCCTAAGCTTTCATGCAAGAGGTTATGGCTTTAAGTATGTTGTGGGGTTGGGGATAGGCCATGTATGTTCCAATAGGAGGTAGTATGTGGGATTGTTGAACTATTTCGGGTAGTTCTTGTTGAAATTGGTTGAGGGAGGAATGGATTACCATTGTAGAGCTTTGTAGTCAATTTTGCATAATAGGTGTTTGACAAAATTCCCAAGAGACTTATGTCATGAGAATCCTCCTAGTTATTATCCTATTTTCACTATCTTCCAACAGATTGATTTCGTTGGAAGTGTTAGGGCGTTGTAGTAATCTAAAGAAAGCTCAAGCAAGTTATGTTGGCTAAAACTTCTCTCTTAGAATTGAGTTCCATGATGGTCCCGTAAGTTTCAAGTATGGTTGGCCCAGGTTCCTAATTCCCATGTTTCGAGTTGTTCCTAATAAATTCAATTATCCCTAGTAAGCAAAGTGTCGAAAGACGTATGTACTCAAAACGTGTTCCAATTACTCCTATCTCATAATGATCTCCTTCGTGAATGTGTTCAAGTATGGTTTATGTGTTAAAGCGTTATAACTTCAATTCATGTTTCAAATGAAAGTCCATTATGCTTAACTTGGAAAGTACTCAATGCACCTAAAACTCCTATTGCTCATATATATACTTAAGGCCTTGATTTCAAATTCTCTTATTGTTGATAATCTATAAAGATGCTTGAAAGTAAAAGAAGTGAGTTGGAGATATAAAGTGTGGCCACCGTGCCAAGAATGAAAGTTATACTTGTGGCCAATGGTGCCAGTGGAATGAAATGATGTGTGAAGAATTATGAAATGAGCCTTGATTCAATTGTTCCAAATTGACTCTGAAAATAGATTTGCCTAAAATCTCTATTTACTCAGGTCATGTTCAAATGTGGTTGTTCCAAACCAATGCCTATGATTTCAACCACTATTTCAGTCGTAAATCACCATGCTATGCTTTGTAAGTATTTCCAATGTGCTTTGAGTTCTTACATATTCATGAATTGAAATTGTGTTTTGACCTTTTGGGGAAGAGTATGTCAAGATTAAATGGTGTGCCTCTTGTTTATGACTTTAACTTGTGCTTCGATTGCTAATCATCTTGCTCCATTTCTGTGAAAAGAAATCCGTTATGTTTAAAGCCTTCATTATTAATGAACTTAGAGTTATGATTTCAAGAATATTCTATATGTTGATGTTTATAATGATAACCCACAAAAGTAAAGAAATGAAAGTGTGGAATATGAGATACGACCACCGTGCCATGAATGAACAATCATATGTATGGCCAAGAGAGCCAATGAAATAATGATGTTGTGAGTGGTTGAAAGTACTAATGAAGCTGTATATGGTGTGAAAGGTTATGAGTTGAATGTATTTGTATTTCTGTTTCCTTTGTGTGCAAAGAAAAAAAATGTTTTTGGGAGTATCGTTAGTCACCGAGGAAGGGTAGGTTGAAACAACCTAACCCCGAAACTACATGTGCCGGTATAGGAATGATTGAGGGGTAAATCCCCGTATTGATATGATGAAATTATTTCCCTTAATTGGGATGAGATTGATGTGATGAGATTATTCCCCTTATTTGGGATGAGATAATTGCTAGCAGAGGATGATATCAATCCATACGGCATTGTGGTGAGACAAGCCTAGCCGATCGGGTCGAGATCAGACGCGATGCCGCGTACATGGTGGTGCCGAAAGAGGATATTTAGCTTCACACACTAGTCCTATTCCATATGTACTAACGTCCCTTTTGCCGGGGGCGTTGCATCTTCAATGGATGCAGGTGGTTCATCAACGGGCAACTTTGGTCCTCGTTAGTAGTTACTCTCTATTCAGCAGGTTTTGGTGAGCCCTACTCTATTTTGGGCCTGATATCATTTGATGTCGTACTTTGTGTATTGAGGTATAGCCGAGGCCTTGTCACCGACACTTCCATACTACTCTTCTGTTGTACTTAGAGACTCCATAGACATGTTGTAGGTTGTACATTGGTATTGGGAAAGTCAAAACTAGAAATGTTGTATTTGTACCACATGTTCCACTTCAAACTATGAATGTGTAGTATATTTTGGGAATTATAAATGAAGCAACTAATGGTAATGGAATTGGTGTTGATTATGAATTCCTCTCAATGTTTAAATAATGGAATACATCTCCACTCTATTCATGGGCAAGGCCGGGTAAAACGTATCTAGCAGGCTTGCTTGACCGGGTTATCTTGGTTGATCGCCGGTCGCTCTCCTCGAGGTCATGGCGTGACAAACTTGGTATTAGATCCTAAGGTTTTATAGTGTCCTAGGATATCTCGGAGCCGTTTCTAGTAGAATCCTTCTTATCGGTGTGTTTTCGACCATATCTATAATTAGGATGCTACTTGGGTATTTAGGAATGTCACCCTTATTTGATACTCCAGATCATGCGGTAGAGCTCAAGATAGGAAGCTAATTTACTCGTCATGTCTCATTTTCCAGATCAGTAACCCACGAGTTCAATGCAGCGATGAGGGATTGAAAGAACTAGTTGCTAGGGGAAGTGTCCTTGTTCCTATCAATGTCACCACACCATCGGATCATGTGGTGAGGGCACCTATGAAATGAAAGAGGGTTGTTGGTACTAATAAGCCAGATTGTTTGTTTGTAAGAAGCGCCACTTGGGTTTTGGTTGGATGACTCTTGAAATATGTTATAATTGTGGAAAGAGGGGGAACAAGAAGAACAAATGCCCTAGGTTGGATACACCCATCCCGATCTGCCTGATATGCGAGAAGGAACATATGACATCGTGTCGTGAGCATACTCAGGAGCGAGTTAGGGGTGGCAAGCTTGGGAAATTCCAAAGGCCCACACAACAAACCAGTATAAAGATTGTGACTCCCGCCATGAAGGCTTGGAGGAAGGATTGGGGGAATGCTTATGATGTATGCAAAAAGGGTGAATATCAGGTCAGTGGGGCGATTCAGTTTAGTGGACCTCATCCCTGTTGCATGAAGTGAGGAGATATCATTCGGGGTTATGTCACTATGGCACCAATGTATGTTATGGATGTGGAGTCGAGGGGCATCAGTTAAGGTACTGCCCTGTCAACCTAAAATCACCAAGTAAGTCACTCCGTAGTACATCATTATGAACACCACATAATTTTCCTTCTTGTATATGTACATCTACATTGAAGGGCCTACATAAATATGGTCTTAACAAGAAACTGAATCACAAAACATTATATGTATGTACTCTTTGAACGAGACGCATTATTCGTGAAGCCTCTTTATCACGATTCTCTTACGTACAACCTCTTGAGGAATTAAGTTCTATAATGATTTCCTTGAAATGAGTTATAATCCTAGGTTAATACTTCCCACTTGCTTCCCCAAATTCTCAACAAAGGACTATACCTGATGAATTGTTTATAGAACCTTCTGATTCAAATGGATAACATCTGCTCACTTGTGCTTATGCATGCACCGTCATAATATTTACCTAAATGGCATCGAATCTAATGTAAAGTAGCCTAGTGTTGAGATCTTTCTTGAGCCACTCTCTCTCTCCTGTGTATGTGGCTCATATGGTTTGAACATTCACTTTACTCCCTTTGTGAACGTTATCATGAAACCTTTTCACTTTCTAGTAACATAAGAGCATATCTCACCACGTATCATATATGTGCATGTCAAATGAAATGGTCACTTGTCCTCATAAAGTCTCTCTGAAATTTAGGATTTTCACAAATTTGTCATAGGAAGATCTTTTGGTTGCCCATCTCAGTATGACTTTCAATCCACCTACATCATACCTCAGTAAGTAACTTTCTTTGTTCCCAGTATTATAGCTTCCCTTGACGTGGCCTGGTATTGCAGCTTGAGAGTTATTATGGCAAAGACATGTCCAGCTCATAACAACTGTTCCTTTTCTTTATACACCTCTACAACGTGTTCTGACTGTGTTTCTTAGTTGGTAAATTCATTGCGCTAGCCTCCCAACGCTGGTTGGGATAACCATGAAGAGAGAGCACGTCCTTTCATGCATCTCTTTAACACTTCCTTTCTCGAAGGATTCTTAAGCGGCTCTCCATTAAGTTGAAACACACTTTTGGGGTCATCGTAGCATCACGTCTGATTCTCATGTTGTCCCATACTTCATTAGCACATGGGTACTTTCCAAGTCACAAAACCCGTGGCGAACACATTATGAACGTTCATGAACTTTCCATGATTATTATATAGTGCATCCTTGGGTTCCGTTATCTTTAAGCACTCGGTTTCTAGAATCATTTACTATGCCATCACCATGTGCGGAGAATTTACTCTCCTTAGCATCTCCACCTCCCTAGGTGGATAGGGGTTTATCATTAGCCTTTCTTCCCGGAAAATCATATTAACCATTAGAACCTCTCTAACCAACGCCTGATTTAATCCCAATATTAAGATGTCCTAGCTACATGGTTTCACTCATGTGTGGTTGAAGTAAAGTAGCCTTACCGCGACCTTTCCCTCCCCACTTCAAGTTTATGTTTTAGATTTTGGCACATATCATGAGCATATTGATATGAAAGACATGTTTTTCGTATCTCTAGTCCTCTCATATAGGATCAACTATAGGGAAGGATTAAGCTGTCAGAATGACAATAATATCACAAGTTTTCAACCTCTTTTTCAACCTCGTGGGCTTGTGGCATAGATTCCTTGTGTCAAATACTGTTAAGAGCGTAATGCAACTTCATGTATTTTGAAACTCCTATGACATTCATGGTGCAAGAATCTTCTCGTTTTGAATTAAAATTATTTTCCCTACACTCCAGGAGGTGACTGGTGTCACGTACTTTGGCTATTTTTCCTTAAGGCTTACTATTGTCGAACAAGGCACATATGGAATAAAACAATTGTTACTGTCCCTTTCATAACTCATCATCTTCCTAGAATAACTTATGCTAACGTCTTTATCCTCCCGATCATGCCTCCCATATATCACATGTTTGAAATGACTCACTTCTTTTACATCTTAAGATCATGTACATGGTTCCCACATTATCAATGCCTACTAGGCAACTCTATGCCTTATTTGTAAAATTGATGATGTCATCACAATGATTAACCATGCCAGTGCTATTGGTAGTAACCTTCATATCTCTTAGGATATAACCTTATGAAATGCCCTGCTCAGCACCTTGATAGATTCTTGAATAATTCCAGCTCAAACTCGAAACCTCGTTATTCTTATTTATAGTAAACCTATGGGGGTTGAAGGTTCAAACAAGTCAAAGAAGAAGTATCATCCCATGATAAAAAATATTGGGTAGGAAACATTATGGTCATATTCATGCTAGAACATATTGGAATAATTGATGAAGGTCACCAAAGGTTTAGTTTGGGTGTTCGGCGTAGAAATATAGAGTTGAAGAAAATGAACGGGATATTCTCAAGATTTTCTCCATGAAGATATTATGTGAATTGTTAATAAAGTTAAATTAGGTGTAGTCACAGTAGGCCTTATGGAATCTTGAAGGAAGTAGGTCAAACTATGAGTGATATATTTCCCCATCGTTGTTCTCCATGCACCAGTGTTTCCTGTGTCTACGTCAAACAAGGTAGCTGGAAATCCCTTGTCTGTCATTCCGGTGGAAACTATTGAAGGTGAACTTAATGGGTAATTTACTTATGAGGGGTACCTAATTGTAATCCTTGATAGATAAGTCTGGAAGTTGGGATTGCCTCCGTTCAGGTGCTACGGCGAAGTCTGTGAGTCGAGGAGGTCATCTCGAAGTCCAAGGGTGTTGTGGAAAGAAAATATTCTCACATATGTGTATAGCCAAATGGTTGTCGCTCGAAAGGTACTTTCTATGTGTTATGATTCAAATATGTACAGTTCATGTCCAGATGCCACTTTTGTTAATGTAATTCCGGTGATGTTGAGATTTGTGTTATGGATATATTGTGATGCTTTGTTGAGTTATAGATGTGTTGTTAGGAGTGGTTTTGGTGATTCTCTGGTAGGTGGATAGACCCAGTTACAGGGGAGACTCTACAAACATTTCTGAAAAATTTGGGAGTTAGCCAAAATTTAGGGGCTTGAGATGTGTGAAAGAAGAGATGTGTTGTGTTAGGTGTTTAGGGCAGACTCTACTCCTCATTCGAGGACGAATGATCCTAAGTGGGGGAGGATGTAAGGCCCCATAAAATTTCACCAAGAAATTAAGTTTTTATGGTGCCAAGGTAAGCTAATGTTCCACAAACTGGATTATTTTGATTGTGCAATGCATCGTGGAGTTGGTAGAAGAATTTGTAGAAAACGACAATTTTGTGGTCAAGTATGCTATAGCGAATCTGTTCCGCTGACCACAGAATCACCACAGAATGAATCAGAAGCAATTCAAATTTGAAAACCATTTTGTGGCCATTCTGCTGGTCGTATAACCATTATACTGTCGTGAAATTGCATCGCGGAGTTGACCCAACCCAACCCAGAATTTGAAAACTATTTGTGGCCATTCTGCTGGCTGCATAACTATTCTGCTACCGTGAAATGGAATTGTAGAATTGACATACCATTTTTGTGGCCATTCTGCAGGACACAGAGCTGTTCTACTACCACAGAATTGCACCACATAATTGATATTGGGTGTTATTTTAGGAAATTTTCATACCCGACCCCCATTTTGATTAATAGCCTTTGGGGCTCATTTTGAAGCAAATATCTGATGTTTCAGAGAGAAGTGAGAGTATATAAGAGAGAGAGGGAGAAGATCTTGTCATTCTAATCATCAATCCTTGCCCCAATCTTGAAGATTCAAGGGAATCATTCACTAGACCATCATCTATCCGAGTAAGTCCTTCTCCTAAGCTTTCATGCAATAGGTGATGGGTTTAAGTATGTTGTGGGGTTGGAGATAGGTCATGCATGTGCCAATAGGAGGTAGTATGCGGGATTTTTGAACTATTTTGGGTAGTTCTTGTTGAAATTGGTTAAGGGAGGAAGAGATTACCATTGTAGAGCTTTGTAGTCAATTTTGTTTAATAGGTGTTTGACAAAATTTCCAAGAGACTTATGTCATGAGAATCCTTCTTATTATTATCCGATTTTCGTTATCTTCCTACAGATTGATATCGCTAGAAGTGTTGGGGTGTTGTAGTAATCTAAAGAAAGCTCAAGCAAGGTATGTTGGCTAAAACTTCTCTCTTAGAATTGAGTTCCACGATGTTCCCGTAAGTTTCAAGTATGGTTGGCCCAGGTTCCTAATTCCCATGTTTCGAATTGTTCCTAATAAATTCGATTATCCTGAGTAAGCAAAGTGTCGAAAGATGTATGTACTCAAAACGTGTTCCAATTACTCCTATTTCATCACGATCTCCTTCGGGAATATGTTCAAGTATGGTTTATATGTTAAAGCGTTATAACTTAAATTCATGTTTCAAATGAAAGTCCATTATGCTTAACTTGGAAATAATACTCAATGTGCCTAAAACTTCTATTGCTCATATATGTACTCAAGGCCTTGATTTCAAATGCTCTTTTTGTTGATAATCTATAAAGATGCTTGAAAGTGAAAGAAGTGAGTTGGAGATATAAAGTGTGGCCACCGTGCCAAGAATGAAAGTTATACTTGTGGCCAATGGTGCCAATAAAATGAAATGATGTATGAAGAATTATGAAATGAGCCTTGAGTCAACTATTCTAAATTGACTCCGAAAATAGATTTGCCTAAAAGCTTATCTACTCTGGTCATGTTCAAATGTGGTTGTTTTAAACTAATGCCTATGAGTTGAACCACTGTTTCATCAGTAAATCACCATGCTATGCTTTGTAAGTATTTCCAATGTGTTTTGAGTTCTTACATATTCATGAATTGAAATTTTGTATTGCCATTTTGGGGAAGAGTATGTCAAGAATAAATGGTGTGTCTCTCGTTTATGATTTTAACTTGTGCTTCGATTGCTAATCATATTGCTCCATTTCCGTGGAAAGAAATTCATTGTGTTTAAAGCCTTCATTACTAATGAACTTAGAGTTATGATTTTTAGAATATTCTATATGTTGATGTTTATGATGATGACCCACGAAAGTAAAGAAATGAAAGTATGGAATATTAGATACGACCACCGTGCCATGAATGAAGAATCATATGTATGGCCAAGAGAGCCAATGAAATAATGATGTTGTAAGTGGTTGAAGGTACTAATGAAGCTATATATGATATGAAAGGTTAATAGGTGAATGTATTTGTATATCTATTTCCTTTGTGTGCAAAGCAAAAATTATTTTTGGGAGTATCGGTAGTCACCGAGGAAGGGTAGGTTGAAACAACCTAACCCCAAAACTACACTTGCCAGTGTTGGAGTGATTGAGGGGTAAATCCCCGTATTGATATGATGGAATTATTCCCCTTAATTGGGATGAGATTGATGTGATGAGATTATTCCCCTTATTTGGGATGAGATAATTGCTAGTAGAGGGTGATGTCGATCCATACGGCATTATGGTGAGACAACCTAGTCGATCGGGTCGAGATCTGACGCAATGTCGCGCACATGGTGGTGACTGTGATGTGATTGGATGTCTATGATGAGACGGCTTAGCAGATCGGGTCAAGATCGGACTCCGTGTTAAAAACAGGATGATGTATTGGTACTAAAGATCTCCCATGCAAAAATAATATTATTTTCGTATTTTGAAAAATTATTATGTTTCAACTTGGCATTTGGATATCATTGATTGTTACTTGCTACTTCATGGTTTTCCCCTTATTATATTGGCATTATCTTCCGAAAGAGGATATTTAGCTTCACATACTAGTACTATTCCATATGTACTAACGTCCCTTTTGCCAGGGGCGCTGCATCTTCAATAGATATAGGTGGTTCGTCAGCAGGAAGATTTGGTCCTTGTTAGTAGTTACTCTCTATTCAGAATGTTTTGGTGAGTCGTACTCTGTTCCGTGCCTGATGTCACTTGGTGTTGTACTTTGAGTTTTGAGGTATAGCCGGGGCCTTGTCGCCGATACTTCCATACTACTCTTCTGTTGTACTTAGAGGCCCCGTAGACATGTTGTGGTTTGTACATTGGTATTAGGAAAGTCAAAACTAGAAATATTGTATTTGTACCACATGTTCCACTTCAAACTATGAATGGGTAATATATTTTGGGAATTATAAATGAAGCAACTAATGGTAGTGGAATTAGTGTTGATTATGAAATCCTCTCAATGTTTAACTAATGGAATACATCTCCACTATATTCATGGGCAAGGTCGGGTAGAAAGTATCTAGCAGGCTTGCTTGACCGGGTTATCTCGGTTGAACACCGGTCGCGCTCCCCGAGGTCGGGATGTGACATAGGAAGGGTGCACCTCCTCAGGGTTCATAGGCTATGGTTGTTGCTCCAGTTGCTACTCCATCTGTACAGACATCTAGGGGTGGAGCACTGACGGGTAGAGGGCGTCCTAGAGGGGTAGGCCAAGCCCATTGTTCTACTTTTTTGGGTAGGACTGAGGCTATTGCGTCAAATGCGTCATCACAAGTATTGTTCTGGTCTGTCATAGGGATGCATCCGTTTTATTTCATTTGGGTTCCACATACTGTATGTGTCATCTTACTTTGCTTCGTATTTGTATATAAGTCATGATTCTTTGAGTACCCTTGTTTATGTGTCTACGCCTTTTGGGGATTCTATTATGGTAGACTGTGTCTATTGGTCGTGTTTGGTCACTATCAGGGTTTTGAGACCAGGGTTGACATTCTGTTACTCAATATGGTGGACTTTGATGTGATTTTGGGTATGAACTGGTTTTCGCCATATCACACTATTCTTGGTTGTCACACCAAGGCCATGACATTGGCTAGCCGGGGTTGCCGCGGTTGGATTTTGTTGGTCCATGTTCCAAGTAGGGGGTGTCTTTCCTGAAGGCACAACGGATGGTTGAGAAGGGGTGCCTGACGTACTTAGCCTTTGTAAGAGATGTCAGTGATAATACTCCTACCGTTAAGTTAGTTCCGGTAGTGAAAGATTTTCCAGATGTATTTCTAGCAGACCTACCGGGCATGCCTCCCGATAGGGACATTGATTTTGGTAGTGACTTGGTGTCGGGCACTAAGCCCATCTCTATTCCACCATATCGCATGGCACTAGTGGAGTTGAAGGAGTTAAAGGAAAAACTTCAAGAGTTGCTTGATAAAGGTTTCATCCGACCGAGTGTTTCGCCTTAGGGTGCTCCAGTTCTATTTGTGAAGAAGAAAGATGGCTCTATGAGGATGTGCATTGACTACAGGCAGCTGAACAAGGTTACAGTCAAGAACAAGTACCCACTACAGCATATTGATGATTTGTTTGATCAACTTTTGGGTGCTCGGGTAGTTTTGAAGATTGACTTGACATCGGGGAACCATCAGTTGAAGATCTGGGATTCAGATATTCAAAAAATGGCTTTCAGGACTCGCTATGGTCATTATGAGTTTTTGGTGATGTTATTTGGCTGACCAGTGCCATAGCAACAATTATACACTTGATGAACAGTATATTTTAGAAGTATCTTGATTCCTTCATCATCATGTTCATTGACAATATATTGGTGTATTCTCACAACCAGAAGGATCATGAGAAGCACTTGAGGATCATGCTCCAGAATTTGAGGGAGAAGAAGCTATATGCTAAATTCTTCAAGTGTGAGTTTTGACTTGATTTAGTGGCATTTTTGGACCATGTGGTGTCCAATGAGAGGATTAAGGTGGATTCGAAGAAGTTGAGGCAGTTCAGAGTTGGCCCAAACCATCTTCTTCTACTGAGATCCAGAGTTTTCTAGGCTTGGTTGGGTATTATCGCCGTTTTGTGGAGGGGTTTTTATCCATCGGGCTCCTTTGACTAGATTGACTCAGAAGGGTGCCTCATTCAGGTGGTCTGACGATAGTGAGTAGAGCTTTCAGAAGCTTAAGACTTCCTTGACTATAGCTCCAGTTTTGGTTTTGCCCTAATCATCGGGTTCTTATACAGTTTATTGTGACTCTTTGGGGATTGGCATTGGGTGTGTGTTGACGCTGGATGGTAGAGTGATTGTTTATTCTTTGCATAAGTTGAAGCCCCATGAGAATAATTACCCAGTGCACGACTTAGAGTTGGGAGACATTGTTCATGCACTAAAGATTTGGAGGCACTATCCTTGCGACGTGTCATGTGAGGTGTTCACGGATCACATGAGTCTACAATACTTGTTCAAGCAAAGCAGTTTCTAGCACTGCTTGAAAGCGGTTTCTAGCGTGCTGGGTAGAAAGACATGATGTCATGAAACTTGATTACATATGCTGATTGTTCGTCCAATTCAAACACTTTTTCTAACATTTCTAGTACCAACTATTCATTCGGGCGATACATCTTACGATGTCATGATGCGCCCATTCCTATGTCTATTCTTTTAATACTTGTGGATCTGAACTTGAGGCAACGAAGGTGGTTGGAGCTAATAAAGGACTATGATATCAACATTCTTTATTATTCTGGGAAGGCCAATATGGTGGTCGATGCTTTGAGTAGGAAGGCAGAGAGAATATGTAGTCTTGCTTTTATTCTAGTTGGGGAGAGACTGTTAGCTTTGAATGTTCAGGCTTTGGCCAATAGGTTTGTGAGGTTGGATGTTTTGGAGCCTAGCTGGGTTCTTGCTTGAGTGGATTCAGGGTCTTCTTTGTTTGAGTGCATCAGGGCACATCAGTATAATGACGCCCACTTGCTTGTCCTGAAGGACATGGTGTAGCACAGTGATGCCAAGGAGGTGGCTATTGGTGATGATGGGGTGTTGAGGATACAAGGTCAGATTTGTGTGCCCAATGTGGATGGGTTGCATAAGTAAATTTTTGAAGAGGCCCATAGTTCACGGTATTTCATTCATTCGGGTGCCGCGAAGATGTACCAGGACTTGAGGCAGCACTACAATGAAGATAAATATTGTGGAGTGTGTGGATCAGTCTTTGAGCTGTCCAGTAGGTGAAGTACACACATCAAAGACCGGGTGGTTTACTTTAGAGACTTGATATTCCAGAGTGGAAGTGGGAGCGTATCACCATGGATTTTATAGTTGGACTTCCACGGACCTTAAGGAGATTCGACATTGTGTGGGTTATTGTGGACTGACTGACCAAGTCTGCACACTTCATTCCAGTCATGACTACCTACTCTTCAGAGCAACTAGATCAAATTTATATTCGGGAGATTGTTTGCCATCATGCTGTGCCGGTGTTTATCACCTCGAATCGAGGAAGGCAGTTCACATCGCATTTTTAAAGAGTCATGCAGCATGAGTTGGGCATACAGGTCGAGTTGAATATAATATTTTATCCACTGATGGACTGATAGTCCGAGCCCACTATTAATATATTGGAGGACATGTTACGTGCCTGTGTTATTGATTTTGGGGTTTCATGGGATCAATTTCTACCGCTCGCAGAGTTTGCTTATAATAATAGCTATCAGTCGAGCATCTAGATGGCTCCTTACGAGGCCTTGTATGGGAGGCAATATGATTCTCCGGTTGGTTGGTTTGAGCTTGTAGAGTCTTGGTTGTTAGGCACTAATCTGGTTCGAAATGCTTTGGAGAAGGTGAAGTTGATTCAGGATCAACTTCGTACAACGCAGCCTAGGTAGAAGAGTTATGCTGATAGGAGGGCTCGTGATGTGGCATTCATGGTGTGTGAGAGGGCTACTTAGAGTTTCACCTATGAAGGGTGTGATGAGGTTTGGGAATAAGGGCAAGTTGAGCCCTCGGTACATTGATCCTTTAGAGATTATTGAGAGAGTGGGTGAGGTGGCCTACAAATATGCATTTCCACCCAGCTTATCGGGAGTTCACCCGGTGTTCCATGTTTTCATGCTTCGGAAGTATTATGGTGATCCGTCATATGTATAGATTTTAGCACAATGCAATTGGACAAGGATTTGACCTATGTTGAGGAGCTGGTGGCTATATTGCACAGGCAGGCCCAGAAGTTGAGGTCAAAGAATATTGCTTCGATAAAGGTATAGTGGAAAGGTTAACCGGTCGAGGAGGTAACTTGGGAGACCGAGCATGATATGCGGAGCCGTTATCTCATCTTTTTGGCACATCAGGTATGTCTTTATATTCGTTCTAGGATGAATGTTTGTTTATGAGGGGAGAACGTAACGACCCGACTGGTTATTTTGTGTATTTGAGTCTCGTTTTCCCTTTTTAAGATTCTCATATGTGTATTTGAGGTTTTATAGCTTGCGAGAATGGTTGGTTTCATTTTGGGAAAGATTTGAAATGATTTGGATTCATTGGTTCTTAGTTTAGAAGCCCAAGTTGGAAATGTTGACCGAGGATTAACTTTTATGAAAATGATCCCGGAACGGTATTTTGATCTTTCCCACAGGTTCATATTGTAATTTTGGACTTAGGCGTATGTCCGAAATTGAATTCAGAGGTTCCTAGGTTTATTTGGCTTGTTTTGTCGAAAGTTGGTAATTTTAAGGTTTGGAAATTTTTTAAGTTTGACCGTAGGTTGAATTTATGGCTATAGGGTTTGGATTTTAGTTTCGGGACTTATAATATGTCCGTTTTGTCATTTGGAACTTTTCTGCAAAATTTGTGGTCATTCCGAGTTGGTGTAACGATCTGGTCGGTCATTTTGTGTATTATAGCCTTGTTCTCCTATTTATTACTTCTTCAATGTTCATCTACACTTATGTGACTTGCCGAGGTGGTTGGATTGGTTTCGGGGAAGTATCGGGATGAATTGGGACACTTAGTCCCAAGGTTGAAAGCTTACGTTGAAAGAGTTGACCGTAGTTTGACTTTTGTGTAGACGACTCTACAATGGAGTTTTCATGGTTCCAATAGTTTCGTATGGTGATTTTTGACTTAGGCGTATGTCCAAATGTTAATTTGGAGGTCTGTAGGTTGGTTTGAGGCTTTTTGGCGAAAGTTGGAAAATTGATGGTTTGGAAGGTTGAGAGGTTTAACCGAGAGTTGACTTTGTTGATATCGGGTTCGGATTTGTATTTTGGGAGTTGGAATAGGTCTGTTGTGTCATTTAGGACTAGTGTGCAAAATTTAAGGTCATTTGGAGTTGATTTGATATGGTTCAATATTAGTTTTAGAAGTTGGAAGTTCATTTGTTTCATTAGGCTTAAATTGGTGTGTGATTCGTGATTTTGATGTTGTTTAATGAGTTTTGAGACTTTGAGTAAGTTCGTATCGTATTTTAGGACTTGTTGGTATGTCTGGATGTGGTCCCGGGGTCCTCAGGGTTGTTTCTGATGGTTGACGGATCATGTTTTGACTTAGAAGAATACCTGATGGTTTCAGGTCAGGTGAAATCGCACATGTGAGAATTTGGCCGCAGGTGCGATGCCGCAGAAGTGGCCTGGTGAGCGCATATGCGGGCTAGGCTGAAGCTGGGGAGGAGCGTAGGTGCGAGGAGTTTCCGCATCTACAGACGAGTGTGCATAGAAGCGGAGTTTGGTCGGAGGCTGGGTTTCCGTAGATGCAGAGGATGGAGCGCAAAACCGGTCCTGCAGGCACGAAAAGTGGAATACGGGTGCGCAAGGTCGGGGCTTAAGTGACTTCTGCAGAAATAGGATTTTGACCGCAAAAGCGATATCGCAGGTGCGACCATATTGACTGCAGATGCGAGAATCGCTAGGCAGTCTTTTAAATCAAGGGATTTAGTCTTTTTTCTCATTTTGGATTTGTGGAGCTCGGCTAAGGGAAACATTTGGGAGACCTTTTGCTACAATTAAGAGGTAAGTGAAGTTTAATCACTTTTGATGTTAGATTTTGATTACCTATTGATTATTACGCCTAGTTTATGTGATGTTGAAGTGAAATTTGGGGATTTTAGACTATTTTGTTGGAGAGTGAGATTTAGTGGTTTGGAGGTCGATTTGTGGATGGAATTGGATGAAATTAGTATAGTTGGACTCGTAATTGAATGGGTGTTTGGATTTTGTGAATTATGCCTTTTGGGGTACATGTCCGGGGTTGACGTTTTGGGTTGACTTTGCATATTTGATTCAAGACTTTAGCTTTATCATTTGGGATTGTTTCCTATAGCTATTATTGATGGTATTAAGTTGCTTTGACTAGATTCGAGTCGCTCAGAGGCTGATACACGTGGCAAGGCCTTTTGGAGTATTGAGTTGCGCGTTTTGAGATAAGTAACATATCTAAACTTGGATTTGAGGGCACTTAACCTTGAGAACTACGTTATATGAAAGGTACTGGGTGACGTTTGCGCTAGGAGACGGGTGTGTGTACGTGCACCACTGTGTTCATTATTTGAGATGACTTTTAGTCTATTATGGGATTGGTTGGTCATCATGCCTAATTATATACGTGTTTCTAAACTTGTATGTTTATTTGAGTTCTGATTCATGTTAGAAATCATGTCTAGGCCATGTACTATTTGTTTGAGACTCAATAGGGCTAATCTTGTTGTCTTTGAGCTGTTTTCCTTATTTGTATCCATGTTCTCAGTCATGATACTATATCCGTGTATGATATCTCAGTCTCAGTATTTCTTATTTTATTCCTTGCATATTGTTAATGCCTCATATATGTAACACTGTTAAACTGAGTATTGTGAGATATGTTTATTTGAGACTTGAATGGTAAATGACTGAGTTTGGGCCATAGAGCCGATTTGGTACTGATTTTGAGGTGACGCATATGCCAGGCCCATATCGGGCTAAGTGTTATTAATTTGGGACGACACATGCGCGGGGCCTCACTATTGGGCTATATGATGATTATGATTAGCGCTTGGGTAGGATCTACCCCTCCGGAGTATGACATGCCAGAAATGATATGCAGGCACATCATTTTATAGACGTGCTTGATGATGGGCAGTTATGCCAGGCACCTGTACAGTGCTAAGTGTGATTATTCTTGATGGATCCACCATGATATTTGTTGATTTAACCTATATATTTGACAGGTAGGCATAGAGATGTACCTTTCTCATACTAGCTGATAAATAAAATATTTTATCCGTATTGGGCTTTAACTACTATAAATGGAAAGCATGTCTAAATTTCTGAAATGTGAACAAGCCGAACATAATATCATTGCGCTATCTATTTCTATTGTTTCTTTCATAGTTTGAACTGTTACTGGTTATTGATATTTGTATCTGAGCTCGTCACTACTTTCAGCCCAAGGTTAATTTTGTACTTATTGAGTAGATGGGGTCAGTTCTACTCATACTACACTCTGTACTTTATGTGCAGATTCAGGTATTTCTGGACGAGGTAATATTTAGAGTTCCGTTGCTACCAGCTTTTGGGAGACTACGAGGTAGCTACAATACCGTCTGCTGACCTTGAAGTTCTCTTTCATTTTTCTATTATTACTGTTCTACTATTAAGATAGTTGTATTCACAATTTGGCCTTGATACTCAGTAGTGCTCATGTACTCATTGACACCAGATCTTTAGGATGGTTATAGTAGTATTCTAGTTATTATCATTAGATATTTCATCATATTTTCCGCTGTTGAGTTATTAAACCATGTTATTCGATTTCATAGTTATTATATGACTTTTGGCTTACCTGGCATTTAGTGTTAGGCGCCGTCGTGGCTCTGGTAGGATTTGGGTCGTGACAAGTTGGTATCAGAGCACTAGATTGATTATGTCTCATGAGTCATGAGAAAGTTTAGTAGAGTCTTGCAGATCAGTACAGAGATGTCTGTACTTATCTTCAAGAGGCTACCAAACTATTAGGAAACTTCACTTCCTTGCATTCTTTTTGTGCGAATTTTTTCATTTTTGAAGTTTGAACCTTGACTCTTCTATCATCTCACAGATGGAGATGACATGTGCAGCCGAATCAGGTGGACAACCACTGGTACCACCGGTTAGGACTGCGAGAGGCCAGGGCCGCGGTAGAGGCCGGGGTGTGGCTTGTACTATAGCCAGAGCAACACCTGTGGAGCCAACAGTTGCTCCAGCTGAGGAGCGTATACTAGATGTTGTTGAACCGGTGGGACCAGCTCAGGCACAAACAATGCCTATTGCTATTCCTGACCTTTAGGAGGCCTTGACCTAGATTTTGACTGTATGCACGAGCCTGGATTAGGAGGTTTCGATTCCAGTTGCATCGGCTTCCTCATAGGGTTGGGGAGGTGCCCAGACTCCTGCCGCCTGTACTCCTAAGAATCTAGCTTAGGGTCTTTAGACACCAGGGGTACTACCAGCTCAGCCGGTTGCTGATGCTCGGGACGAGGTTGGTCCACCTATGAGTGATGAGGAGCAGAAGAGGTTGGAGCGGTTTGGGAGGCTTAAGTCTCCAGAGTTCAGTCGAGAGGAGTTAGAAGATGCTCAGAATATTCTAGACCGGTGTCAGTGAATTCTTCGCACAACGGGTATTTTGGAGACCAGTAGAGTTGCAGTTACCATTTTTCAGCTGAGAGGGACAACTTATCGATGGTGGCAGACATATGAGTTGAGTAGGACCGTTGGTTGGCACAACGCCACTTACATGGCATGAGTTCTTAGTTCTCTTCTTAAAAAAGTTTGTTCCATAGACTCGTAGAGAGGATCTACGTAGAGCTTTTGAGCAGCTACGACAGCGGGATATGACTGTGACTCAGTACGAGATGAGATTCGTGGATTTGGCCCATCATGCTATATGGTTGGTTCCCACTGTTAGAGAGAGGATCATGACGTTCATTGATAGCCTCAACTACGTTCTACGTTACAGTTTGGCTTGAGAGGCTGGAACAGATGCTAGGTTTGACTAGGTGGTCGAGATTGCTAGGCGCTTGGAGCTGGATCGCAGGCTTGAGCGCAAGGAGCTAGAGGTCAAGAGGCCCAACGGTTCAGGTGGTTTCAGTGGTACCTCATCTAGACGTCAGTCACATTACAATAGAGGTTGTCCTTTCACGCCCGCTCAGAAGGCTCATCCAGTTTATCGTGGTGCATAAGCTAGTAAAGGTTCACATAGCACTCGCACGGTTAAATAATCTTTCAATGCACTTCCAGATCAAAGCTCGTATCGTACCCCATCAGTTCAGGGTTTGTCAGTACCGAGTTCTTTCAATGGTTATTCTAGCTCTAGGGGTCCGATTCAGGCCCCACAGTCTTCTTAGGCTCGAGGTTGTTACGATTGTGGAGAGGGGGCATGTGAGAAAGTATCGCCTCCATCATTACAGAGGTCTAGTGCAGCAGATAGGCTAGTATACAACTCTTGTATCAGTTGCCACACCACCCGCTCAGACAGCTTGGGTTAGAAGTTGTGCGGGTCAAGGTCGCCATAGAGGGGAAGGTCAGCCAGGTGGTGGTCAAGCTCATTTCTATGCATTTCTCACTAGGCTAGAGGCATTTGCTTCTGATGTTGTGATCACAAGTATTGTTTCAGTGTGCCAAAAAGATGCCTTAGTATTATTTGACCCTGGTTCCACTTATTCATATGTGTTATCATACTTTGTTCGCTATTTGGATATGCCTCGTGATTCCTTAGCTATGTTTGTTCATGTTTCTACGCTGGTAGGTGATTCTATTATTGTGGACCGTGTATATCAGTCTTGTGTGATGACTATTGGGGGATTTGAGGCGAGAGTCGATCTTTTATTGCTTAGCATGGTTGATTTTGACGTGATTTTGGGCATGGACTGTTTGTCGCCATGTCACGCTAAGACCGTGATGGTAATGTCGTAGGTTCCAAGGGTAGAGTAGATGGGCTCCCTCGATTATGTTCCTAGTAGAGTGATTTCATATTTGAAGGGTTAATGGATAGTTAAGAAGGTATGTTTGGCATATTTGGCCTTCGTGAGGGATGTTAGTGCTGATACTCCTACAACTGAGTCAATTCTGGTTGTGATAGACTTCCCATATATATTTCTAGCAGATCTACCAGGCATGCCACCCGACAGGGATATTGATTTTGGTATTGATCTGGTGCTGGGCACTCAACCCATCTCTATTTGACCGTGTCACATGGCACCTATTGAGGTGAAAGAGTTGAAGGAACAATTGCAGGAATTACTTGATAAGGGCTTCATTAGGCCTAGTGTGTCACCTTGGGGAGCACCAGTTCTATTTGTGAAGAAGAAGGATGGTACTACGAGGATGTGTATATACTACAGACATTTGAACAAGGTTACTGTTAAGAACAGGTACCCACTATCTCGTATTGATGACTTATTTGATCAGCTTCAGGGTGCTAGAGTGTTCTCGAAGATTGATTTGAAGTCTAGGTATCATCAATTTAAGATTCGGGATTCAGATATTTTGAAGATGGCTTTCAGGACCCGCTATGGTCACTACAAGTTTCTGGTGATGTCTTTTGGGCTGACCAATGCCCCATCGGCCTTTATGCACGTGATGAACAACGTGTTCCAGACATATCTTGATTCGTTCGTCATAGTATTCATTGATGATATATTGGTGTACTCACGTAGCCAAGAGGACTATGAGAAGCATATGAGGACAGTACTCCAAACTTTGAGAGAGAAGAGGCTATATGCTAAATTCTCCAAGTGTGAGTTTTGGCTTGATTCAGTGGCATTCTTGGGCCACGTGGTGTTTAGTGAAGGGATCAAGATGGATCAGAAGAAGATTGAGGTAGTTCATAATTGGCCTAGACCATCTTCATCTACAGAGATTCGGAGCTTCTTGGGTGATGCAGGTTATTATCGACGTTTTATGGAAGGTTTCTCATCTATTGCTGCACCTTTGACTAGATTGACCCAGAATGGTGCTCCTTTCAGATGGTTTGAGTAGTGTAAATAGAGCTTTCAGAAGCTCAAGACTGCTTTGACTACAACCCCAGTGTTGGTGTTGCCTACAGGTTCAAGATCTTACACAGTGTATTATGATGTGTCGTGTATTGGGCTTGGCGTGTTATTGATGAAGGATGGTAGAGTGATTGCCTACGTATCTCGGTAGTTGAAGGTTCATGAGAAGAATTACCCTATGCATGACTTAGAGTTGGCAGCCATTATTCACGTGCTGAAGATTTGGAGGCATTACTTGTACAATATTCCATATGACGTCTTAACTGATCATCGGAGTCTCCAACACCTGTTCAAGCAGAAAGACCTTAATTTGCGGCAGCAGAGATTGTTAGAGTTGCTGAAAGACTATGATATCACTATATTACATCATCCGGAGAATGCCAATGTAGTGGCTGAAGCATTGAGTAGGAAGGTTGAGAGTATGGGCATGCAGTTTGGCATATTTACTGGTAGCAGAGAGGCCACTAGCCATGGATGTTCAGGTTTTGGCCAATCAGTTTGTGATATTGGATATTTTGGAGCCTAGCTAGGTTTTTGCTTGCGATATGGGTTAGTCATCGTTGTTGGAGTGTATCAAGGCTTGCCATTTTGATGATCCTCACTTGATGGTGTTGAGGGACACGGATCAGCGGGGTGGTGCTAAGGAGGTTGTGATTGGTGATGATGGTGTTATACGACTTCAAGACCGGATTTGTGTTCTAAATATTGATGGGTTAAGAGATTTTATCCTTGATGAAGCTCACAACTCGCGTTATTCCATTCAGCTAGGTGTCACGAAGATGTACTGTGACTTGAAACAACACTATTGGTGGCAGAGAATCAAGAAAGATATTGTTGCTTATGTCTCTCGGTGTTTGAATTGTCAACAGGTGAAGTATGAGCATCAGAAATTGAGAGGGTTCACTAAGAGATTGGAGATACCATAGTGGAAGTGGGAGCGCATCACTATGGATTTTATGGTAGGCGTGCCACGTACCTTGAAGAAATATGATGTAGTCAGGGTTGTTTTGGACCAGCTGACTAAGTCCGCACACTTCATTCTGGTGGTGACTTCCTATTTTTCAGAGCAGTTGGGTTAGATTACATCCGGGAGATTATCCGCTTGCATAGCGTGCCAATAATTTTTGAACGAGGCACATAATTTGAATCTTAGTTTTGGAGAGCGGTGCAGCGAGATTTGGGCATACATGTAGAGCCGAGTACATCATTCCATCCTCAGATGGACAGACAGTCCGAGCGCACTATTCAGATCTTGTAGAAAATGTTACGTGCCTGTGTTATGGATTTCGGAGGTTCATGGGATCAGTTTCTTCCATTAGCAGAGTTCACCTACAACAACAAGTACCAGTCCAGTATCTGGATGGCTCCTTATGAGGCCTTATATGGGAGGAGATGTTGTTCTTTAGTTGGTTTGTTTGATCCTGGGGAGGCTAGGTTGTTGGGCACTGATTTGGTCCGTGATGCCTTGGTGAAGGTGAAGTTGAACAAGGAGCGGTACAACAAAGTCCAGACAGAAGAGTTATGCTGATAGGAAGGTTCGTGATGTTGCATATATGGTGGGTGAGACGATTTTGCTCAGAGTTTCTTCCATGAAGGGTGTGATGAGGTTCGGGAAGAAGTGCAAGTTAAGCCCTCGGTATGTTTGTCCTTTTGAGTTACTTGAGAGGATTGGAGATGTAGCCTACAAACTTGCCTTGCCACCTAGTCTATCGGGTGTTCACCTAGTGTTTCATGTTTCTATGCTCCAGAAGTACTATGGTAACCTGTCACATATGTTGGACTTCAGCACGGTACATCTAGATGGAGATCTGACTTATGATGTGGAGCCGGTGGCCATTTTGGACCGACAGGTTCAAAAGATGAGGTCGAAAAATATAACATTAGTTAAAGTTCATTAGAGAGGTCAGCCGGTCGAGGAGGCTACTTGGGAGACCGAGAAGGAGATCTGGAGTAGATATCCATACCTATTTGAGGCTCCAATATGATTCTAGACACGTTCGAGGACGAACGCTTGTTTAAGAGAGGGAGAATGTAACGACGCGACCGATTGTTTTGTGTATTGTAGATTCGTTCCCCTATTTATTGATTCTTCTTTGTTCATTTGTGGTTATGTGGCGTGCCGGGGTGGTTGGATTGGTTTCAGGGAAGTACTAGGGTAAATTGGGACACTTAGTTCCAAGGTTAAAAGCTTAAGTTGAAAGAGTTGATCGAAGTTTAACTTTTGTGTAGATGACTCCGGAATGGAGTTTTGATGGTTATAATAGTTTCGTATGGTGATTTGGACTTAGGCGTATGTCCGGATATTGATTTGGAGGTCCGTAGGTTGGTTTGAGGCTTTTTGGCGAAAGTTGAAAAGTTGAAATGCTTAGAGGTTTGAATGAGAGTTTACTTTGTTGATCTCGGGTTTGGATTTTGGTTCTAGGAGTTGGAATAGGTCTGTTGTTTCATTCGGGACTAGTGTACAAAATTTGAGGTTATTGGGAGTTGATTTGATATGGTTCGACAATAGTTTAGAAGTTGGAAGTTCAATTGTGTCATAGCCTTGAAATAGGGTGCGATTCGTGATTTCTATGTTGTTTGATGAGATTTGAGGCTTCGAGTAAGTTCATATCATTTTTAGGACTTGTTGATGTTTGGATGGGGTCCCAGGGGTCTCGGGGGTGTTTCACATAGTTGGCAGTTCATGTTTTGACTTAGAAGAATAGCTGATAGTTTCAAGTTTGGTGAAATTGCACCTACAAAAATTTAGGCGCAGGTACGAGGCCACAGAAGCGGCCTAGTGAGCGCAGATGTGGGCTAGGATGGAGCTAGGGAAGAGCGCAGACGTTATATGTAAGGTACTGGGGTGACGTATTCGCTAGGTGACGGGTGTGTGTACGTGCACCTGTGTGTTGATGATTTGAGATGACTTTTAGTCTATTATGGGATTGGTTGGCCAGCATGCCTTGTTAAATCCGTGTTTCTAAACTTGTATATTTATTTGAGTTATGAATCTAGTTAGAAATCATGTCTAGTCCATGTACTATTCGTTTGAGACTCGATAGGGCTATTCTTGCTGTCTCTTAGTTATTTGCCTTATTTGTATCCATGTTCTCAGTCATAATGCTATATCTGTGTATGATATCTCTGGCTTAGTACTTCTTATTTGATTCCTCATATATTGTAGATGCCTCCTATGTGTAACACTTTTAAACTGAGTATTGTGAGATGTGTTTATTTGAGACTTGAACGATATATAACTGAGTTTGGGACATAAAGCCTATTTGGTATTAATTTATAGGTGACGCGTACGCTAGGCCCATATCGGGCTAGGTGTTATTGATTTGGGGCGAAGCGTGCACCAAGACTCACTATTAGGCTATATGATTATGAATAGTGCTTGGGCAGGATCCGCCACTTCGGAGTCTGATATGCCAGCAGTAGGCGCAGAGAAAATGTTATATACGTGCTTGATGATGGGCAGTTATGCTAGGCACTCGTATAGTGCTAAGTGTGATTATTCTTGATGGATCCACCATGATATCTATTGATTTGACATGTATATTTGACAGGTATATTTGATAGGTAGGCATAAAGATGTACTTTCCTCATGCTAGCTGAAAAATCCGTGTTGGGCTTTAACTGCTATAAATGGAAAGCATTTCTAAATTTCTAAATTGTGAACAAGCTGAACATAATATCATTGAGCTATCTGTTTCTACTGTTTCCTTCATATTATGAACTGTTACTGGTTATTGATATTTGTATCTGACTGTTGTTGCTGAGCTCGTCACTACTTTCAGCCCAAGGTTAGTTTTGTTGCTTATTGAGTACATGGAGTCGGTTGTACTCATACTACACTCTACACTTCGTGTGCAGATCCATGTACTTCCGAACGAGGTGATCTCTATAATTCAGTTGCTACCAGCTTTTGGAAGACTATGAGGTAGCTGTTATTTCGTCCGTAGACCTTGAAATTCTCTTTAATTTTTCTATTATTACTGTTCTACTATTCAGATAGTTGTATTCAGAATTTGGCCTTGTATTTTGATACTTAGTAGTTCTCATGTACTCGTTGACACTAGATCTTTGGAATGGTTGTAGTAGTATTCTTGTTATTTTCATCAGATATTTCATGATATTTTCCATTGTTGAGTTATTAAACAATGTTATTCGATTTCATAGACATTATGTGACTATTGGCTTACTTGGAAATTAGTATTAGGCGTTGTCGCGGCTCCGGTAGGAGTTGGATCATGACAGTTGTTTTGGTATGAATCAGACGCTTGGTTGTGATTTTAGTAAATCTTGAGTTTCATTGTGATTTTCATGTGTTTTGGTGTCCGATTCATAGTTCTGAATGTTATTTTGGTGATTTGATCGTGCGTGCAAGTTCGTATGATATTTTATACTTGTGTGGATATTTGGTGCGGAGCCCCGAGGGGTCGGGTGAGTTTCAGACGTGTTTCTGATTGGTTTGGGTTGGTTTTTCAGCAACTGGCATGCTGGTGCTGCAGTAATCGCAATTGCGAGCACCAACATCGCAATTGCAAAAAAGGCAGGCATGGGTCAGGTGTCACAAATGTGATACCTTCATCACAATAGCGAAGGTTGGTTATGGGCTAGGCAGGTCATATTTACAACCAGTTAGCCGCATTTGCGAAAGGGAATGACTTCGCAAATGTGAAGTTAGTATTGCTTTTGTGATATTCCCTTGGTTTTGTCAGGCGCCGCATTCACGATTGGTTGTCCTCAGTTGCGAGGGGTCGCAATTGCAAATCCCAGCTTCGCATTTGATTACATAATATAATTGTTTATGAGATTTAATATCTAAATCATGAGAACTGAAGAAAATTTTGACTATGTTTTGAAAAATAAAAAATTGAGATTTGAGAGTCGAATTGGACTCGGATTTGAAAATAAAACAACATATGGACTCTTGGGGTTATGGGTAGTCGAGATTTACCCTTGAACTCGGGTTTTGACCAGACGAGCCCAAGATTGACTTTTTCTTTTTACTTTTGGGGAATTGCACAAAGATCTTAACTTTATTAATCAAAATTAGTTTCTCTTGCATTGTTTGATGTTATTAAGTCATTTTTTGTTAGATTTGAGTTGTGCGGAGGTAAATTTTAAAGGAAAGCTATTTTTTAGTGTTGATTTGGCCTAATTGAGGTAAGTATATTGCCTAACTTTGTATGGGGAAACTTCCTCGAAGAATATGGTCTAATTGTATTATTTGAATTATGTGAAAGATGTGTACATGAGGTGACGAGTGTGTGCACGGGCTTATATATGATAATGAACCGATTTAGAATTTTAGGTTATTATTATGCCTCGAATTAAAGTTGGTGCTAAATGGAACACATTTCATTATTGAGTTATACCCCGTTTTATTGTTCTATTGTTATAATTCTTGTACACATTGTTGTTGTTGTTAAGTCGTGGGCTGTGTGTTGCCTTGAAATTGGTATTGTTGTTTGGGCTATGTTTTGGCATATGTGCATATGTGGTGCCAGTTGATTATTGTGTTGTGATAAGATGCGCATGCGGCGACATAAATGTGGTGTTATTTATGCGCATGCGGCAAGATAAAGGGGTTTTATGCACGTATTGCTAGTAAGAGGAATTACTTACATTTTGAAGCACACATGGTGAGATAAGCAGGCTTATGCGCGTGAAACTATTTCGAAAAAAATGTTTTAAAAAATGTAAGGCTCACACGACGTTATAAAGAAGAATTCTGATTTGTGACTTGTGATCTATGATTATGAGGTGTGGTACCTCGGGTGGTCCTTGCTGTAAATCTTGTGTTAGAATGACTTGATACTTTAAACTATTATTGTTTCTGTAACAACAAAATTTTGTTCCTGAAAAAATAATTATCAAGACAAGAAATATAGCGACAAAGATTATATTCGATTTCAAGTGATGGGGTTACAATCTCTAGAATATATCAAATATAAAGAGATGTAGTCCTATGATTCTTCTACTCACGAACGATGGTTCAAGAGCTTGAGAGCTTGATCTTGAGCTTGACAGATTTCATATTTGTGGTGCGTCACGAACAATTTGAAGATCGTTAGGAACCAGGATTTGGTGTTGGGTTATCACGAATGGAAGATCTGAATCCACCCCCTATGATTTGAGTTCGCTTTTGGGATGTGACAACAAACGAAGATTGCGGATGTAGAGGGATACCTTGATGCTATTCTTCAGAGCTTCTTTAGCCTTTTCTTCTGCTTACTTGCTGTCTTTTAGCCTTCTCCTTTGACCCATTTGTATAGGTTTAGGGTGGAGTAACCTCCAAGAAAACCCTAGTCGGCCATTGGACTTGGGGTTTATGGACCGATCCATTTGATAGAAGAATGGGCTAGCCCAATTTTATTAGACTTTTATTTAAATTAATTTAATTAGATTTAAATAATTGACCCAATAATACTAGCCCATAATATTGTTTTGGCCTAGTATATGTCCAATTTATGGTAAAACTCAAATTTTGTACGAATATAAATTTAATAATGTTTTGAGTTTTCTTTTCAGGTGCTATTGTGTTTGACCTTTCAGATTTGCATGTCTTCAAAAAACAATTCATAACCTGGTATACGAGTGTTCAAATTGCGGTCCGCTTGATTTCCTTGACACTAGACACGGAATGCTATGACATATAAAAAATTTGAAGCCAAATTCGCTCTACACTGTCTCAGGAGTATTTCTAAAACTTCGTGCTCGAGTTTTTAGCTTTGCGCGCCTACACTGAAAGATTCATATCTTGGTGCAAGAGCATCAGAATCACAAGAGGTTTGCAACTATAAAAACTAGACTCCCCGAACTACAACTTCTATAAAGATCACAACCAGATTGCTCCTAGATAATGCCAAATACTATTCAGAATTTACACAATGAGTTCCAACGTGCTGGCTCTTTCAGCTTTATGCACTCTTGCCGAAAAATTCATATCTCGAGATAGGAAGGTCAAAAGCATGAGCCGTTTACACCGGTGAAAAGAAGAATAGGAGAGCTACAACACATATAAAACTCGAAGCACTACCCTTTTTGATCCAGTCAGAATACGTTTTTTGAATCAAGCTCTAAAATTAGGAGAATTGTTTTTTGGGCAGCATACTTTTTTTTGCAGGTTTGCGAGGGAAATCTTGGCACATCATCATCTTTGTGGCATTGGAGGACAAAAACTTGGCGCATCCACCTTTTTGGCTGAGGCTTTGGTGGACGACAGTTTGATGCATCCACCTTTTCAGTCGAGCTTTGGAAAACACCAAATCACTCGAGTGTGTCCGTCTTCCACCTCCATGGTTACGACTCGCATTCCGTCCCTGCCTTAGAAGGAGTTTCATGGTGTCCTCTTCTTGCAATTTGACGAATAAGTCCATGGTGAGTTCTCCATCCTAGATCAGGCGAAGAAGTAAATTATCAACACTCTCCCTTTTGCAGGTGATGAGCGTGGAACTTCACATCCATCGAGCCTTGGCGTGTATGATATTTTCTTGCAACTTAGCGAAGAAGTTCATGGATCATCCTTCTCACGGCTTTGATGGAATAATCTGTGGAGCATTCCATCCTTCAAGGTTTAGTGGAGAAGTGCTTGTCACAATATTCACCATCCTCATTGAAGTGTCGTGTCATTGACACCAGTACTTGTTGCTGAGCTAAAGCTCCGCGTCATTGGCACCGATCAACTAAACAGAACCAAAAGCTTCGTGCCGTTGGCTCGTGGGTGAACCAAAATCATTTTTTTACAGATTTTCAAGAGCAATCTTGATATCCCTAAGAAGATTCACCAGAGGTCCACATGATCGGGGATGAACCATTTGTCTCTTTATTGCGACTGGGTGAGATAATTTCTTGGTGTATCCATACTTTTGCGGCTTGTAGTAGGGGATATGTCGGGTAACTCCTATTCAACTTTGGCTAGAAAGCATGTGACGCATGATGGTAGGCTATAATCTCGTGTTTTAATTTCTTATTGCACTATAATTTACTGCACTTTTATTGTGTTTGAGCTTTCATCACTAGTGTTTTGCACTAATTGGGTGTTTTATGCCTTGTAGGAGTGATTCCTAGCTATGTAGATATTATGGGATGAATTCAAGTGATTTGGAACTTTGAAATCTGAGTAAAAGCGAAGGGATTAAGCCAGGATCGTTTTCGGGGGTCGAGGACCAAGTCTGGACATCAAAAAGCGAGGAAAATTTTGTACTCTGAGAAATCTCCACACCCGCGGCGCACCGCGCTTGTACAAAATTCCCACTCCCCATCAGAACTAGCTCTCTGGATTTCCCCACTAACGCCCCGCATGGCGTGTCGCCCCATGTGGCGCGCCTATGCAAATTTTACAAAGTAATTGTCCTATTTCGCGTAGGAAAAGGTGATTTCATCTAGGTCCGACCCTACTAGGTATAAATACATGAAAAAATGTTATTTTCTGGAATTTTGACACATATTCTACTAAGGAGGCTAAGGAGGAGTTGGAGAAGCAAAAGCACAAGGAATTCATCATTCAATCCTCACTCAAGACCCCAGTTTGGATCGTTTTATGTTTCCATTTTCTTTTAACATATTTGTGATTAATTGCTTCACATCTATGGAGTAGTTCCCTTTAGGGTTTGATGGGTTTGGTGTATTGATGTTTGTTTGTGGATTATAACTCTAGTTTTATTTATTGAAGCGTCTTTGGATGATTTAATCGTTGCATTTATATTCACTTGATCATGTAATCGAAAGAGGCATAACTAGTAATATCATTGCATTATATTGTTGGTTGAAGTCTAATATTCTTCTTAGTAATCGAAAGAGGCATAACTAGTAATATCATTGCATTATATTGTTGGTTGAAGTCATTAATTCTTCTTAGTAATCGAAAGAGGCTAGTTGAATTATTGATTAAAGGAAAAATATATAGATGACCCCTTAAACTTGGCTCTAGTTTCCATTTTGGCACCTTAACTTAGCGCTTTTCCTATTGAATACTTTAACTATATTTTGGGCTATACCATTTAAACACAATGCATGACCGGCCAAAGGAGCGTTAGGTCCACACATGTTAAGCGCATGAATGTTATTATTTTTTGCTTAGGTGAATATTCCAACGGTAAAAAAAATCCACTCATTAGACCCACTTTAAAACACCCGATTTTCCCATTATTTTTCTCAAAAAGCCCTAATTCCTCTTTCGTCTTCTTCTCCTTTCAAAGTCATTATTTTTCCCTTAAACTGAAGCTTAGATGCCCAAGCTTGAATCTTTATCTGATTTCTTCCTCATCTTTCTCGTTTATCAGTTCTATGTCACAAAAACCAACCACTTCTCGCAATGGAATGGAAATTTGCCACTGTGGGTTTAATGCGCCACTGACTATATCATGGTCACCTGCAAACCCAGGTCGTCGATTTTATGGTTGTAAATTGATAAGTCTATCGTATTGCTTTTCTTAGACCCTTGAATTTCTTAAAAAAGAATTCCGTTATTAATATTTTGGGACACATTTCTTTTTTAATTTTCTAGGGTCGAGGTAGCTGCAAATACTTTAGATGGCATGATGATGAAATGCCCGACCAAGCTAAGAGGGTTATACGGGGTCTGTTGAAGAGAGTCAAAAGAACTGAGAAAATAGTTGCGCGGTTGAAGTGGTTATTTGTTGTGATGGTGGTGTTGTTTCTAAGGATTTGGCTTTGCTGATGCTGGTGGTTTGAAGAACAATGTAGTATTTTTATGATATGTTGGTGATAATGGTGTTGTAGTTGCTGCTATTAGTTCAAGAACAATGTAGTATGTTGTAAGTGGGTACTAGGAATTTGGCCTTTTGTTAATGTACACTATCTTGTTATGAATGAAATGGCAATGAACAATTTTTGATGAAAATTTAAGTTCGGCTGCACTTCCATATTGTGTTATGAATGAAATACAAATTTATATTGATGAACTGAAAACATAACTGCCCAAACATATTTATGAATTGAAAAAATAAATGCCCAAACATTCAATTACATAATGTGATGAACTAGCATTATATCGAAGCTAAAAAAAAAATAGAGCATTGTTTTGGTCTACAGATTACAAAAACAGAGATAAGTGCCCAAACTAGTAAACGCTAACAGAGCATAATGTATCAAACATAGCATAACTTCCCAAACAAAGAACTGGCAGTGACATCTTAGATAACATAAACAAAAGCTGGTCTGCTTCACAGTGTAGATGCAGCTGAACTTGTTTGACTTGAAGGGTCTTTTTCCCTTGCTACACTCATTTGCTGAAGCTGTGACCTTGTAACTGCATTTCTTCCTTTAAACTTTAATTCGGGGGGCTTAAATCCAATGTCTATGTTAGTTGCAGATGTATCTTTGAATGTCCCAGTTGATATGACTCTCTTAGATGATATACCAGGCTGTAAAATATAATGAATTAGAAAAAATAGAACAATTCCAGCCCACAAACTGCATTACAATAAACTATACACCCTTACATTCAGGATAGTAGTTCCAGTCATAGTGTCAATAGGCAACATAATCATCTGGATCCATTTCTCTATCATAGAATGCACATATTGCATGTTGACATGGAATGCCCCTCAACATCCATGATCTACAAGTACATGTCATGGTCCTAAAATCAACAATGAATCTGTACACACCTTAATCAACCTCAAACCCATATTTTGCATTCCACATAACCTTACACATCCTAGAGAGGGCTTTGTTCTCTTCCAGTATCATCCTAGCCATTGGTGCAATGTCAGTAACCCAAGTCTCAGCAAACTTCCTCATTTCAATGGTTCTATTCGGGATTCTGTGCCTAATTTCTTCCAACATAGTTATAATAGACTTGTTCCTAGGACCTACTATCCAAGAATTAATGTTTCACACATGCTATTCTCAATAACATCACACTTTGAATCTTCTCTAAAGTATGCCCTACACCAATACTCTTTATCATACTTCAACAAGTCTTCACATATCTTATAACCAAGCTTATTCATTGCTTCCAATTCTTCCTTGAATTTCACTTCATAAGATGCTTTGGCACATCTCCAGAATTGTTTCCTCCTTTCTTCACCTCTCTAGTTTTTGGACCAGTTAGACCAAATGTGTCTAGCACACATTTTGTGTTCTGCCATTGGTAGTAATTCCCTTATAGTTGGTACTAGTCCCTACAAAAAATAGTAATAACTGTTAGTGGACAGTATATATATAAAGCAGGAAAAAGAAAAATTAAAAGTTGATTGTAACTTTACGTTTTGCATATCTGACATAACAGTTAATCCAACACCATCTCCTAACTGTACATCTGCAATCAAATATGTGATGAACCAAATACAAGAGTATTTTTTCTCTTGATCAACTACATCCCATGCAATAGGAAATATTTGATTGTTCCCATTTCTACCAACTGCAACAAGTAACTCACCCTTGCAGATTCCCTTTAGAAAATAACCATCAAATCCTATGATCCTTCTGCACCCTTATAACCATCCTCTTTTCAAAGAATCTAAACATAGATAGAAATAGACAAACAGATTCTTGCGAGGAAGAGTCTCACTATCTGTTCTAATCCAGCAAGAACTCCCAGGATTTGTTTGCTTAATAATATCAGCATATTCATCAAGTCTGTTAAATTCCATCTTCCTATCACCCATGAATTGACTTATCACCCTACACTTAGCCATGTAACAAATAGTCCTTCCAACATACAAACCTAACTTATCCCTGACAAAATCCTGAATTTCCCACAATTTAATATTTGGCTGGGAAATAATCCTATCTTTATACTTATTGGCAATGTACTTAGAAGTACATAATTTGTTCTTGTTTTTGGTGTTACACTTATGAGCTGGATGGTACTTTTTCATAATAAAGTCACATGAATCCCCATAAATGCTTGCATACAATTCCCAATTACACTTGGCTCCTTTACCCTTAACTCTAACCCTATCCTTTTCATTAGGCCTAATTGTTAGTTGCACTTTGCTCTCCACATCATATGAGGCTACTGCTTTTCTAAACTCTACAGCATTTTCAAATACCATACCAAGCTCAAAAATAGCAAGGTAGCAGTCAAGGTCAAACCTTACCTTTTTACTTCTCCTTCTAGGAGGTAAGTCAATACCCCTTTTAGCTCAAATATCTAATTCATCTGTGCTATCATCACTTCCAATATCAGAACTGGTGTAGTAGTCTTCATCCCCTCCTAATTTTCCCGCAAACCTGTCCTCCTTATATTGGCATCCTATTCTGAAAGAGGATATTTAGCTTTACATACTAGCACTATTCCATATGTACTAACATCCCTTTTATCGAGGGCGCTGCATCTTCAATTGATGCAGGTGGTTCTTCAGCGGACAACTTTGGTTCGCATTAGCAATTATTCTCTATTTAGCATATTTTGGTGAGCCCTACTCTATTCCGGGCCTGATGTCACTTGATATTGTACTTTGTGTTTTGAGGTATAGCCAGGGCCTTGTCGCCAGCACTTCCATACAACTCTTCTACTGTACCTAGAGGCTCCGTAGACATATTGTGAGTTACATTTATGTTGTGAAAGTCAAAACTAGAAATATTGTATTTGTACCACATGTTCCACTTCAAACTATAAATGGGTAATATATTTTGGGAATTATAAATGAAGCTACTAATGGTAATGGAATTGGTGTTAATTATGAAATCTTCTTAATGTTTAAATAATGGAATACATCTCCACTTTATTCATGCGCAAGGTCAGGTAGAAAGCATCTAGCAATCTTGCTTGATCAAGTTATCTCGTTTGAGCGTCGGTTGCACTCCCCGAGGTCGGGCGTGACATATTCGGCCTAGTGTGTCATCGTAGGGGTGCTCCGGTGTTGTTTGCGAAGATAAATGATTGTTCTATGCACATGTGTATGGATTATTGGCAGTTGAATACGTTTACAGTGAAGAACATGTGTCCATTGCCGTGCATCGATGACTTATTTGATTAGCTATAGGGTGCTAGAGTGTTCTCAAATATTGATTTGCGTTCAGGTTATCATCAACTAAAGATTCGAGATCTGCATATTCTGAAGACTGTCTTTAGGGCTCGGTATGGTCACTACGAGTTCCTTGTGATGTCAATTTGGGCTGACCAACACCCCAGCAGTATTTATGCACCTGATGAACAGTGTATTCCATCCATATCTTGCATTCATCATTGTGTTTATTGATGACATTTTGGTGTACTCCCGTAGCTGGGAAGATCATGAGCAACACTTGAGGATCGTGCTGTAGACCTTGAGAGAGAGGAAGTTGTATGCAAAATTCTCAAAGTATGAATCTTGTCTTGATTCGATGACATTTTTGGGTCATGTAGTATTTAGTGAGGGGATCAAGTTAGATCCAAAGAAGATTGAAACATTGCAGAGTTGTCCTAGACCATCTTTAGCTATGAATATTCAGAGTTTCCTTGGTTTGGCTAGGTATTATCGCCGTTTCGTAGAGGGTTTCTCATCCATTGCTGCACCTATGACCAGATTGACCCAGGAGTGTGAGGTGAGCTTTCAAAATCTTAAGACTTCTTTGACTACAGCCACAGTGTTGGTGTTACCTACAGATTTGGGGTCTTACACTATGTACTGTCATGCCTCATGTTTTGGCCTTAGCGCGGTGTTGATGCAAGACAGTTGGGAGATTGCATGCGCGTCTAGACAGTTGAAGACCCATGAGAAGAATTATCCGGTTCACGACTTGGAATTGGCAGCTATTGTCCATACATTGAAGATCTGGCGGCATTATTTGTACGACATCCATTATGAGGTCTTTACCGACCACTGGAGTCTACAACATTTGTTCAAAAAGAGAGATCTTAACTTGCGGCAGCGGCGATGGTTAGAGTTACGTAAGGACTATGATATCACTATTCTATATTACCCCAGGAAGGCCAATATGGTGGCCGATGCCTTGAGTCAAAAGGCAGAGAGTTTGGGTAGTTTATCATATCTACCGGCAACGGATAAGCCATTAGAATTGGATGTTTAGGCCTTGGCCAGCTAGTTTGTTAGATTGGATATTTCAAAGCCCAGTCATGTTCTTGCTAACGTGGTTTCTCAGTCTTCCTTATATGATCGCATCAGAGAGTCTCAGTATGACGACCCTTATTTGCTTGTCCTTAAGGACACGGTATAGCACGGCGATGCCAAGGAGGTTTCTATCGGAGATGACGGTGTGCTGCGGATGTAGGGATGATTATGTGTGCCCAACGTGGATGGGTTGCGCTAGATAATTCTTTAGGAAGCCCACATTTTTCAGTACTCCATTCATTCGAGTACCGCTAAGATATATCAGGATTTGAGGCAACACTCTTGGTGGAGGAGAATGAAGAAAGACACAGTGGAGTATGTAGCTCGGTGCCTAAATTGTCACCAGGTGAAGTATGAGCATCAGAGGCCAGGCAGTTTGCTTCAGAGACTTGAGATTCCCGAGTGGAAATGGGACCGTGTCACCATGGATTTCGTTGTTGGGCTTCCACAGACTAAGAAGAAATTTGATGCGGTATGGGTGATTGTGTACAGAATGACCAAGTTGGCTCATTTCATTTCGGTAGCGACTACCTATTCTTTAGAGCACCTGGCTTAGGTCTATATCCGTGAGATTGTCCGACTTCATAGCATGCCGGTATCCATCATCTCTTACCAAGGTAGGCAGTTCATGTCATGCTTCTGGAGAGCTGTACAGCGTGTGCTAGGCACACAGGTTGAGTTAGAGGATATGTTTCGTGCCTGTGTTATGGATTTCGGGGGTTCTTGGGATTATTATTGCCGCTTGCGAAGTTTGCTTACAACAACAGCTACCAATCGAGTATTCAGATGGCTCCTTATGAGGCCCTATATGGGAGACGGTATCATTCTCCAGTTGGTCGGTTGGAGCCTAGAGGGGCAAGTTGAGCCCTAGGTATATCAGACCCTTTGAGATCCTTGAAAGGATTGGTGAGGCGACCTACAAGCTTGCATTGCCACCTAGTTTTCCTGCGGTTCATCTGATGTTCCATGTTTCTATGCTCCGGAAGTATTATCGAGATCCGTCTCATGTTTTAGACTTCAGCATAGTCCAATTGGATGAGGATTTAACTTATATTAAGGAGCTGATGACAATCTTGGACAGACAGGTCCTAAAGTTGAGATCAAAGAACATTGCTTTAGTGAAGGTTCAATGGAGGGGTCATCCGGTTGAGGAGGCAACTTGGGACACCGAACACGACATGCAGAGTAATTATCCTCATCTATTCACCACTTCAGGTATGTCCTTATGCACGTTCGAGGATGAACGTTTGTTTTAAGAGGGGGAGAATGTAACAACCCAATCGATCATTTTATGTAATTACTCCCTGTTACCCTTTTTTATGCTTCACACGTATGTGTTTATGATTTTATGACTTGTGGGATTGGTTAGTTTTGTTCTGGGAAGCTTACAGGTTGATTTAGACCCTTTGATTCTTGACTTAGAAGTTTAAACTAGAAATGTTGACCAAACTTTGACTTTAGTGAAAACGACCACGGAATGGTGTTTTGATGATTCTGATAGCGTATGCCCGGAATTGATTTCGGAAGTCCGTAAGTTGATTTGTGTTGTTTTGAAGAAATTTGGCAATTGAAAGTTGAAAAGTTTGACCGTATATTGACTTTTAGCTTTCGAGCTCGGAATTTGATTTTGGGATTTGGAATAGATCCGTTATGCTATTTAGAACTTGTTTGAAATTTTTTATATCATTTGGAATTGGTTTGATAGGATTCAGACGTTTAGTTGTAATTCTTGAGATTCTTGAACTTTACTTTGAAACTTATGCGTTTTAGTGTTTGATCCGTAGTTTTAGATGTTATTTTAGTGTTTTGATTGCGTGAGTGAGTTCGTATGATATTTTAAGACTTGTGTGAGTGTTTTTTTGGAGCCCAGAGGTCTCGGATGAGTTTCGAACATGTTTCAGAATGGATTGAATTGAAATTGAACTGCTGGTGTTGCTGGTGCCCAGTTATTCAATTGCGAGCACCAGCCTCGCAATTGTGAAGGTGATAGTGGAGGCACAGATGTTGCAATTGCGACTTCCCCTTCGCATTTGTGAAGTCATAAGGATTTTGGCTAGGTTCACATTGCGAACATTTGTTTGATTTTGCGAGGTTCCCAGCTTTGCAATTGCGAAGCCTTGTGTCGCAATTACGATAATGATTGAGGTTGCCAGGGTTCGCAAATGCGAGCCCTGGTCCGCAATTGCGAGGGTTCGCAAATGCGAATCCTGTGTCGGTTTTAGAACCCTAGACTCCGTAGGAGGCGGTTTGGAGAGGGGATTTTCATCTAGAAACTTTGGGTAAGTGATTCTAATCTATTTCAAATCATATTACATCAATATATCTTAAATTGTAACATCCAAATCATATGAATCGAAGTGAAAATTTGTGAAATTTTGACAAGTTTTTGAAAAATAAGAATTTGAGTTTTCAAAGTCAATTCGGACTCGGATTTTGAAACTAATCACGTATATGAACTTTTGGGGTCATGGGTAGTCGGAATCTACCATTGGACCCGGGTTTTGACCGGACGGTACAAAGTTGACTTTTGTTGACCTTTTAGAAAAAGTGTAAAGATCATGGCTTTATCGATTGTAATTGACATTCCTTGCATTGTTTGATGATTTTAAGTCAATGTTGGTTAAATTTGAGACGTGTAGAGGTGAATTTTAGGAGAAAAGCTATTTTCGAGAGTTGAATTGGCCTAGTTGAGGTAAGTAACTTGCCCAAATTTGTGTGGGAGAACTACCCCTTAGGAATTGGGATTGATTGTGTCATTTGTGTTATGTGAAAGCTGTGTACGCAAGGTGATGAGTGGGTACACGGGTTGTACATGGTATTTGACCGATTTAGGCTACTTAGGCTCTTTCCATGCTTTAATTGAATTGTTATAGTATGTTCTATATTCTCATAGTCAATCTACTCTTATTTGTGTTAGTCTATCTTCACATGCCTTAAATGACTTTGTTAATACTTGTCAACATCTTACTCTATATTTTGCTCTTATGCTTTAGTTGAACTTTTTGCCTCTCTTATTGTTACATGTTATTCTTTTCCTTGTTGATTATTATTATTTGAAGTTATTGTTACATCCTATCCCTTTCCTTGTTGATTTATCATTGTTGAAGTCATTCTTACTAATTATCTCTTTCATTGTTGATTATCCTTATTTGAAGTCATCGGTTTAAGTTATCTCTTTTATGGTGAGTTATTCTTATTTTGTATCGTGGTTACACATTATCTCTCTCATTGTTGAGTTGTTGTTGTTTAAGTTGTGAAAGCCGTATCACATTTAGGCAAAGTGTTAATTGAGACATCTTTCTTGTTGAGAAGTTTTACATTCATTGTTATTGTTGATATTCTTGCACACATTGTGGTTGAGCTATGGGTTATTATCTTGGAAATATTGATATTGTTGATTATTGGCAAGTTGTGGCTTATGGACACTTGAGGTGCTAGTTCTTATTGTGATGTGATATTGACGCGCATGCGGCGGTATAAGTCTAGGGGTTAATGTGCATGCGGCAGCATAAGGTAGGACTTATGTGCGTGTCGATTGTAAGGAAATTACGTGAAGCCTGATACGCAGCGCCTTCCTGAGGTTCCTTGGAAGGGCAACATAAGGCTAAGCAAGCGATGTCAGTGCGATTGTTGTCTGCCAACTAAGGTCCCCTCCGTACTCTAGACGAGATTATCAGTGTCGTACCCCGAAAACCAATGTTGTGAGCACTTGAGAGAATTGAAATGAGCAATTGAGAATGAAAGTTGATTGCATTAATGAATGAAAGCTATTAAAAAAGACTACGCGGTGTCGGGGGGGACACCAGTACAGAGAAATGTTTGCTTGCTTGAATGTTTGAATGCTTGATCCCCCTTAATAATGCTTAAAAATAATAAATCAAAGTTACATGACTTGACTAATGAAAGTTGTAGAAGCACACTAAAAGTAAATGAAGTAAAACTACTCTATATTTACAATGAAAAGGACTTAGTCTTCTACAAGAGAGAACCAAATCCATTGGCAGCAACTTTGTCTTGAGCATCAGGGTCTGCGCGTGCGGTGCTATCGGCGTGTGCGACACTATTTGGATCTTCCTGCGGCTGGGCGCTGACGCTTGGCATCGGATCTGCGCGCGTGACACTGTTTGTGCACGCGACGCTATTGGCAACATGATGGTCTGTGCACATGGCACTATTGGCATTCGCCAGCTGCTGGGCACTGGCAAGAACTATCGGTGTGGCGACAGAGGCACATGCACGCTTGTCACTTGGCATTGCCGAGACCACGGGGCCGACCGTAGCGCTAGGCATTGGGAGGCTTGCCAGGATGCCACGGTGCACGTCCAAGGGGTCATGGGGCATTGCTGGAAAGTAGCCCATGACATTCTCCCCCACTTGAGTTGGCGACGTCCTCGGAACCTTACCTGCAAGATGATGATTGATTAGGCTCTTGTTGTCTTGGAGGTCTGTTCCCCTCGGTCTTGTGAGGTGACTTTGTGATTGATGCTCCATGTCATTCTGAAATGATTTGAGGAGGCTGACATGGAATACTTGATGGATTTTCCACTAGGCTGGGGTATTCACCTAGTATGTGGATTTCCCAGTGTGTCTTTCAATGGACAAAGGTCCGATGTGTGTTTGCAATAAGCGAGGGTCGTGAGTCCTCACTGCAAACAAGTACCTCTTTGGGATTCTTACCATCACTTTCTCTCCTGCTTGATGTTGGACAGAGCAAAGGTTTTGTTTGGCATACCTTTTTGCCCTCTCTTGGGCTTTGACAAAATAGCTCTGCACTATCTCCAAATTTTGCTCCCATTCCTTCGAGAAACTGGCAGCTCGAGGTGAGTTTGGCATGTTTGGTGCATTCACAGTCTGTGGGAGTAGCAGTTGCTGTCCGGTAACAATTTCAAAAGCGCTTTTGTGGGTACTAGCGCACTTTTGTGAATTGAAACACAGTTGAGAAGCATCTAAAAGCTTTACCCAATTCTTCTGTGATCCGGTTGCAAAGTGGTGGAGATATTCCTCCATCATGTCAATGAACCGTTCTACTTGCCCATCTGCTTGTTAATGAGTGGTGACTCAATTTTGATCCGAGGCACCTAAACAGATGAGTCCAAAATTTGCTAGTGAAGCGTGAGTCGCAGTCACTAATGATGTCTTTGGGCAGGACCCAATATTTGACAATATGAGAGAAGAAGAGTCGAGTTGTATCTTCTGCCGATATGTTCTGTGGGACTACTATGAAGGTGGTATACTTGGAAACCCGGTCTACCACAACCAAGATGGTTACAAGATCTCCGACCTTGGGTAATCCTGTGATGAATTTTAGGGAAACGCTTTCCCAAGGTCTCTTTGGGATAGGTAGTGGCTCCAAGAGTCCCATTTATGCTGAGCAATCCGACTTGTCCTTTTGGCATTCTTGACAACTATTTACACACTGAGGGGCACCATGAGTTGTTTGACGCTGGTGATATGATTTTTGATTCTTGATTTTGAGGGTAGCCAGAACCATAGGTTCGGGTCTTTTGACTCCCTTCTTTGACTGCATGGACGAGATGTTTTCAGCGGCCATCTTTATGGGTTTGCATGGTATGATGCGGGGTTTGGCCCCGTTGTCTCCCATCATCAAGAGCATGTCGTCATATGGTACCGGTATGGTGTTGGTTTTCCTCAGGAATTCCAATCCGACTATCAGTTCGAAGTCATCGATGATGGCTATGCTTAGGTTGAATCTTCCCTTGTATGGGCCAAGCTTCATTGGCACTTCGTTGTCTATTCACTCACTGGCTGGAGTGGTGAGTTGATAGCCTTGACACAAACCCTACTCTTTTGCACAACTAGACCGAGGCGCTCTACCTGAGTTGCGGCTAAATAGTTTTAGGTAGCACCCGTGTCTATCATTGCCAGGATGGGTCTGCCGTTTTGCTTTCATTTCGACGAACATTAAGGTCCTCTCTTGTGTGATGGGAAGCCTCTCATCCTCCTTCTCTTTCCCTTTCTTGGCGATTGGGCATGCGTTCTTCTTAGGATTACTAGCTCTAGTTCCTGCTAAGGTATCAGGGATGGAGCCAACAATTGCATTGAAGGCACCTATTTTCTTTGTGTCGTCTGAGTCGTTATCTTACCCATCTTCAATAGTCTGATGAGTGTTGATCTGTGTATGTGGGCATTCATTGTTCCAATGTTGCCCGCCGCAATGACGACATTCTGATGGGGTCTTTCTCCCCTGATTGTTGTTAACTGATGCAACACTGGTGCTGCTTGAGGAAGGAGTCTTAGATTTGGATGCACTTCGATCTCCTCTATTTCTGCCAGGGCCACCATTGCTAGGTTAGCTCCCATTGTATCCCCCTTGGATAGGCAGCTAGGGCCTATCCTTCTGAGTTTCCATATGATAATCCCCAAGGCACTCTGCAGCTTGGATCGCCTTGAGCAGGGTATCTACCCTTTGTCTTTACAGCTCCATACGAGCATTAGGTTTCAAACCTTCTATAAATGCGAGAAGCTTGTCTTTGTCCCCCATATCCCGTATGTTTAACATGAGCGTGGAGAATTCCTGCACGTGATCCAGCACTAACCTGGTCTGGCAGAGTTCCCATAGCTTTCTCCGTACATTGTATTCCACATTTTCCGGGAAGAACTGCAGGCGTATGGCTACCTTCAGTTCTGCCCATATGTTGAGAGTATATTCCCCGACCCTGATGGCTTCGTATTTCACTCGCCACTTGAGTTTAGCATCACCTTGAAGATACATGGCAGCAGTTGCTACCTTTTTGGCTTCTTCCAACTGTCCTATGGCATCGAAGTACTGTTCAATGTTGAAGATGAAATTCTCCACTTCTTTAGCATCCCGAGCTCCGTTCTATGGTTTGGGCTTTGGAAATTTCGAGTTTTGTGGCACAGGGGCGATGTTCATGGCACCCGTGATTTAGTTTTCACCTCCTCTAAGCAGGCCTTGAAGGGCAGCATTGAAATCATTGAGCTAGCTTGTCAAGTTGTCTATAGTTTGCTGTATGACAGTTAGTCTGTCTGCCTCTTGTTGCCGATGGGCTAAATCGTCTGCACGCTCCTGTTGGAGGTCCTCAAATTTGCCATGAATTTTGGCTGCCTCTACGGCTGCCGTATGCCGGTCTTCCTCATAGTTGCGACTGATATTTGCTATGTAAACTTCGGCCTACCGCATTCTACAATCTAGGTCATCTAAACTTTGCACTAGGCTGGTTCTTAGATCAGGAACCGTAACCACGGTCAACCGTCTCTTCTAGGGTCGTGATGTGATCCCTTTAATTCACCATGGTCAGAAATGGTGGTAATGGAAATGTGCTCCCTCGTTCGATGTCAAGCCTAGGCTCTGATACCAACTGTTATGTTGCGCCTTCCTGAGATTCCTTGGAAGGGCAACGTAAGGCTAAGCAACCGATGTTAGTACGGTTACTGTCCGCCAACTGAGGTCCCCTCCAAACGCTAGATGAGATTATCAGTATCGTACGGGAAAACCAATGTCGTGAGCAATTGAGAGAATTGAAATGAGCAATTGATAATGAAAGTTGATTGCATTAATGAATGAAAGCTATTATAAACGACTATGCGGTGTCGGGGGGGAGAGACACCAGTACAGAGAAATATTTGCTTGCTTGAATGTTTGAATGCTTATGCCCCTTATTAATGCTTAAAGAAAATAACTTTAGAAAGCTGTAGAAGCACACTGAAATTAAATGAAGTAAAACTACTCTACATTTACAATGAAAAGGACTTAGTCGTCTACAAGGTAGAAACAAGTCTGTTGGTAGCAACTTTGTCTTGAGCATCAGGGTCTGCGCGTGCGGTGCTGTCGGCGCATGCAACACTATTTGGATCTGCCTGCTGCTGGGCGCTGGCACTTGGCATCGGATCTGCACGCGCGACACTGTTTGTGAGCACGACTCTATTGGCAACATGATGGTATGTGCATGCGGCATTGTCTGTGCACGCGACACTGTTGGCATTCACTAGCTTCTGGGTGCTGGCAAGGACTATCGGTGAGGAGACAGAGGCATATGTGCGCTTGTCACTTGGCACTACCGAGACCATAGGGCTGACCATGGTGCTAGGCACTGGGAGGCTTGCCAGGACTCCATGGGGTGCGTCTATGGGGTCATGGGGCATGGCTGAAAAGTAGCCCATGATAAGCCATGCGACACCATAAGGTGGGCTAAAGTGCGTGTAGCCATTTCAGGAAAAATATTTTCAAAACCTATGTAAATGTAAGTTTCACACAATGGTATAAGGAAAGATTGTGAATTGTGAATATGAGGAGTTACCTCGGTTGTGATTCTTGATATATATATATACGAGGCGGGTTAAGGATCGTGGTGTTCTGGCAAGGAGAAGTGTCACCTTGAGGGTAATTCAGAAGGAACTCGGAGAAATAGGACAATTTGATAGTAGGTTAGATCAGCACGATAATAGGTATGATCAGTTCTTTGGGTACTTATGATGTGGTAAGTCTCTATATGTGTTTCGTGGCAATGATCTTGGGTTTTGGCGACCTGCGTGGCATGGTTGAGTTAGAGGGATTCGGTCCTGATAGCTTGGTTTTGTGCATATGGATTCCAAAGATTTCTCGATGATTTCTATCACGGTTCAAGGTAGATGTTTCCTACTGGCGTGAGAAACATGTTCCGTATTGGAATTTTCTCATGGATGAGATCAAATGGAAGGTTTCTGACTGATCGGGTATGTATTCTGCTGGCAACTCAGAGTTGATCATGAGATTCTCGTGCTTTTCATATGATGGCATGATAGATGCGGTGTGTTGTGTAGGATTGAGATTTGTATGTGCAAGGTCACAGTTCAGTTTTGAAGGGAAGGTCATGAATTCTTAGACAACATGGACGGTTTCAGATGTATAGATGAATGCTATTACTACTTGGTATTTCCTGAGAAGGGTGCACATTTTAGAAAGTGCATTGTGTTTTGACTTACAGATGCTTCATTGGTGTTGCGGTGCTCGCCTGGTTGATCAACTACTGATATTCAGATTTTGCTATGTGGTACAAAAGAATTATAGAAGTATTTCTCATGGTATGATCGTGTATGAGAAATGTGTTAGATATTCGAGCGGTGGAGTTGGGATCAAATATGGTGATTCATGTGTTCTATGGATTTGGAGAATGGGAGTTCTCAAAAGCAGATTGTTTCGTGGTTGTGGACTGTGAAAATGTGGCCAAAGCTAGCCAGATGATAGTATGTGTTATGGTTAGGTCATTGTGGACTTTTGGAGGGCTATTTGTCCATTTGGGGATAATCGGAGTTGATTCGGGGGCCCATTGGTAGGCCCAATGAGGATGTGTATTCTACACCGGGTCAAATTTGTTGACTCCGAACTACTATTGTTGAGGTATGTGTCATTCGGTTAGAATTGATTTTATTCGTATATGATATGTTCTATGTGTTACTCTTCCATTCTACGAGGGGTTGTGATTCGTTTGTTATATGCACACATGGTGCGATTCTGTTTGAGTCTTATAGCGAAATTTGAACGAGAAGGTGATTGGGGTGTAGAATGGTTGATTGTGCCTTAGTTATGGTCTTTTAGGGTGTTGGTATATTATGTTATTTTCTTCTCCATGGTTATGGTCATGTACTTGATGTCAAATTGGGTGTGGTTATTGATTTTGAGCATTGTGGCTTGAGGTATTTCATATGGACCAGTGTTTGGATGGGGTCACGCATTGCAGCTGGGTTATGTAGGAATATGATACTTCGTGTTAGATTCGTGTGTTATGGTCCTACACTGTGATGGGTTCTTAGCATTCCGTTGTGATGGTGCTTGTTGAGTTTGCGGGACGGTTCTCTCATTTGAGTCATTTTCCATGATTGAGTAAATTTGAATTGTTGCTTATTGGTGCACGGATTGCACAGTTTGGGGCTTAGGGTTGTATTTGTGTGGTATGTCAATAGAATGGTTGTGTTTGATGAGATGGGGTCATTGGACCTAGAATAGGTACTATAAGATTTGATTACAGTATGTATGGGGGAATAATATCGAAAGTCAGCTTAGAATTTGGCTTTGGTTCTAGTTGGACGAGTAAGAGATCTCCATGACTTGTCGATCTGATGAGTGGTTATGAGTTTCTGCATGTTTCTTTCATCATCGGCAGTGTACGAAAGTTTTGAACAAGGTTTTAATTGATATAAGGTTTACTACTGTATTGGGTTTATTTTGAACAACTACTGCGATCGAGAATTACTGATACGAGTATGCACGTTTTGTGGTATATCATGTGAGTGTGTCTTGGGTTATGGTTATGGCTTGATACAGCCTATTCAGACTTATACAATGTGTAAATGCGAGATTCGGCTCTTGTAGGAAATTCCAGATGTTGGAAATTGGATTCTAAGGGTTACAAACTAAGGTTGGAGTAATGATCTTCAACTATGTTGTGTTTTCAGGCCTATACGGAATAGGGTGATGTGGGATCACCCCCGGGTATGTGCATGGTAAGGTTACACGGCGATTTGATGGCTTTGGAAGGACTCTTGGCACGTTCGAGGACAAACATATGTTTAAGTGAGGGAGAATGTAACGACCCAGCCTGTCGTTTTGAGCATTTACATTTCGTTCAGCTATTTGAAGTCTTGAGTAGCATCATATGATGTATTATATCTTATATGAATCGTCGGTTTTGGTTTTCATGTTGTTCGAAATTGATTTGGAAGAATGATTCTCAACTAGGAAGCTTTAAGTTGGAAGAGTTGACCAAGTTTGACTTTTTAGTACTTGACCTCGGATCAGAGTTTTGTTGGTTCCATTAGGTCCAGATGGTAATTTTGGATTTGGGCGTATGCCCGTATTTGCATTTGGATATTTCTAGAAGGTATCGGCACTATTTGGCGAAAGTTAAAAATTTGAAGGTGGAGTTGACTTTGATGATATCGGGTTCGAATTGTGGTTCGGGTGATTTGGAATAGCTTCGTTATGTCATTTCAGACTTGTGTGAAAATTTGAGTTCATTCCGAGTTGATTTGATAACGTTCGCCACGAGTTTTGAAAGTTAAAAGAGTCAAAGTTCATTAAGTTTGATTTGAGGTGCGATTCGTGGTTTTGATATTATTATGAGTGATTTGAGGCCTCGAGTAAGCCCGTGTTATATTATGGGACTTATTAGTATGTTTGGACGGGGTCCCGAGGGGCTCGGGTGAGTTTCGGATAGGTTTGGGTTGTGTTGCGCTCATTTTTTATGTTTCGACGTCGTTTCTTCAAGTATAAATGGTACCACATTATACAAATGCACTCCAATTTCTGTTTTGATTGACGCATTAGATCCATATCGTAGTTGTGGAACCATAGCAACTGGAATCATCAAGTTTTGACAACGTATGAGGAATTTATGGTCATTTTACTAAGAATGGGTTATGAGATTCTTACAGATTAAATACGAATTTGCCAATGGATTCGTATTTAAAAATCTGCACTATTTCTAAATATTGAAACCAACATATCTCCTTCATTATAAGGTCAAATGGAATGATTCAAAAGCCTACCTTGACTGGAATTTCACAAGTAATCTATTGGTAGATTCAAAAGTGAGTTTTAGGATCATGTGGCACATGAAACGAGGCAGAACAGCTAGGCAAAAATATTTAATATCGAGAGTTTGTTCATTTGGTCATATTTTGATTGGGGAGCTCGGATTTCCGCGATTTTTACCATATGGTTTTGGGTAAGTGTTCTCTACTCGGTTTTAGTTATATTTCGTAAATCTATCTTCATTTTTGGTAGTTAGATTATGAATTTTAAAGAGAAAATTGGGGGTAAAATTTTGAGTTTTGAACATCGATTCGGAGTCGGATTTGGGTGAAACTAGTATGGTTGGACTCGTAACTGAACGGGTTTTCGGATTTTATGAGTTTTGTCAGATTTTGAGGTGCGGTCCCAGGTTTGACTTTTTGGTTTAATTTGTGATTTTGATTAAAGATTCGACCTTTATCATTTGGAATTATTTCCTTAGGCATGATTTGATGTTCTTGAGTTACTTTTGGCTAGTTTCGAGCCATTCGGAGGTCGGTAAGTGAGGGATGGAATTTTTGGAGCATCACTTGGCATGCTCGGTATTGGATATGGCTTGTTTGAGATAAGTAACACTTCAAAACTTTGTGCTAATTGTATGAACCCCTGAATATACGTGTTATGTGTTTGGTAATGAGATACCGCACATACTAGGTGACGGGCGTGTAGGCGTGCACCGTGTGAATTGTAACTCTGTTATTCGGTGGTACTGTGTATTTACCTTATCTTATATTATATCCATGAAATCTCTACATGCTAGTGTAATTGAGTTGTGATCCATGTTAGAAACTATGTCTAGGCTATATGCTTATCCTGTTGGGACCCACTGAGGTCATTTATGTTGTTGAGTTATTTGCTTACATTGCAACTACATACTCAGTCACATGCATTCATTTGCGTATCATATCTCAGTCTCTGTTGCCATTTATTGATACATCACATCATTATTTTTGGGCTTATTTTCATGACATTGTGAGCCCGAGAGACTAGAGAGACTAATGACTGAGTGAGGACGAGGGCCTGATTGTGAGGATATTTATAGGATTGGGTTGCACACAGCAGCATGTTTATTTGATTTATGCCATGATGTGCTTATTATAGAGCTTGGGCTGGAATTTCCCCCTCGGAGTCTGCATATCCACAGTGAGCGCAGGTACCTACTGAGTACGAATGCGAGTGCGAGTGCCGAGTGATTGGGAGGACTGAGTGACTGGGAGGACTGAGTGAATTGATACTCTAAGAGTATGCTTATGATTTTATCTATGTGTTGCATTGCATTCAACATGCACACTTGACATACAGGCATATAGATGCATTTTCCTCATGATGTACGGTATCATGTCACTCATGACTTCTCATACACATTGACAAGTAGGCATAGAGATGTACTTTCCTCGTGCCATATGATAATGAATCATTTACTTGTTGAAAGATTTGGGAACAAAATCACAGTTTTACAAACTTGCTCATATTTTGGTTCTTTCGATAAAAAAATTGGGTTTTACTGTTATACTTGAAAAGCATGCCTATTTTTCCGGAATTGCGATCGAGCTGATCATTATATTTTTGAGTTATTACTTGTACCGCTTTAGTTATATTGTTATGAGTTGTTCCTCTCTGTTGGTGTTGGACTCTGACCCTTTGTTCCAGCTTGTTACTACTTTCAACCTAAGGTTATGTTTGTTACTTATCAAGTACATCGGGTCGGTTGTCCTCATACTATACTTCTGCATCTTACGTACACATGTTGGATGATGATGTTGTTGTGTACGGCGGGAGATGGATTTGAAGATGTACCTACGTTCCGGTCATAGCTGCCTCTTGATCTTGGTAGCTTTAGAATTTTAATTTGTTAATGTATATTTCAAACAGAGGATGTACTTTATTTCATACCACCTTTGTAAATTTTAAATCTTAAAAGCTCATGATTTGTAGTACCAGTCCTTGGGAATTCTTTTTATAATAGTTCAATTGTATTACCATTTCTTCTCTTAATAAATCTCATTTGAACTGGTTTATTGTCAATTGGCTTACCTGGCGAATTGAGTTAGGTGCCATCACAACTAGTTTGATTCTAGGTCATGACAAACTGACCATAAAATATGGAGTTTCTACATATTTGTTGAATATATCAAGAAACGTATTAGCCGTTATCAATATGTTGGATATTGGGTTTTGTCATGGGTCACCCATATGGACTGACCCTACCCATTTAGAGGAGATAAAATCTTAAAGAGTTTACCTAGGGAAGTTAAAACATAGATAAATAAAAGAAAAAAATTGTTGGACGTTAAAAATAATGGGAACGTGTGTTCAGTTTGTGTGAGCGACAGGTTTTTCTTGAAACCTCTTTCTCTCCTTTATATATTTTTCCTCCTTAACAGAGAATGGGGCTATGAAGTGATTCTCCCTAAAGTAAGAAACACACTATGATAAACAAAAATAAGGTATTTTGTTCGTGAACAAGAATTTTGTTTCCAAGAGAGATAACAAGAATATTATCCTATATGGATTGTAGACTCAGGGGTCACCAACCATGTGAGCCGTGATAGAGAAGCGTTTATAGAGTTTCGTCGAGTTTTGCCAGGATCAAAGCATGTATATTTGGGAAATAATGCAAAGCTTGAAGTCAAAGGGATAGGCACTTGTAGAATAGACAAGTGTAGTGGCCGGTCTTTGATGTTGTATGACGTCCTATATGTTCCAAAGATTCGACGAAACTTGGTCTCTTTGTCTGTTATTCTAGATTTAGATTTCAATTTGAACTTTAGTCGCAATGGTATTAGAATTACTCAAGACAATATTTTTTATGGTTTTGGACATCATTATGATGGTTTTATTGTGTTAGATTGTAATTCTTCTACGTATAACTATTATGTTGATCGTTGTGTTATGGCATGTTATTCTAGTAATAATGGTGTTGAAGTTATTACATGGAATGCAAGATTAGGTCACATATGGCAGGATCGAATGAATAGATTGGCTAAGGAAGGATATTTAGTTTTTTTCTTTAAAATTAAAATGCCAACTTGTGAAAATTGTCTTGCTAGAAAGATTACACTTAAACTATTTGGAAACGCTAAGAGAGCTGATTTTCCATTGCAATTAATCCATTATGATATATGTGGTCCAATGAATGTGAGGGCTAGGTCTGGTGCTTTATATTTCATTACATTTATTAACGATTTCACGCGCTTTGGTTATGTCTATTTGATTTCTCATAAATCCGAAGCACTAGAATGCTTTAAGAAATATTTGAATAAAGTTGAGAATCAATTAGATAAAAGGATTAAGACCTTAATAACTAATAGAGGGGGGGTGAATATCTATCAAATCAGTTTGAAGAATTGTGTAATGAAAAGGGCGTCACCAAACAGTTAACTATTCCTTACACACCTCAACAAAATGGTGTAGCAGAAAGAAGGAATAGAACACTATTGGATATGATAAGGTCCATGATGGCGTAGGCAAATTTACCTATCTCCTTTTAGGGAGATGCGTTATTGACTGCATCCCGCATATTGAACAAAGTGCCTTCTAAATTAGTTTCTTCCACCTCTTATGAACTATGGACTGGTCATAAACCAAACTTAAATAATTTACGACCTTGGGGTTGTGCTGCTTATGTAAAATATTATTTTAGCAAGTTTGGAAAATTAGGTCCAAAAGGCAAGAAATGTATCTTCATACGATATTCAGAACACTCCAAAGGGTATGTGTTCGTTGGTGAATTAGAGGATGGAAGTGTTACTGAGATTGAATCACGAGATGTCACATATTTGGAAAATGATTTTCCAAAGAAGGGCGGGGTAAGGAATGGAGAGCCTCTTTATGAAATGTTGAACTCTGATAGTCAGCAAGTGTCTTCTGACACAGTTGATAATCAAATTGATCAGGATCTTGTTCTTGATTCGAGTGGGAGTGGGAGTTCTCAATCCCAAAATCCTTCTGACGAATTTGAATTTCAACTATGAAAGAGTACCAGCAAAAATATACTCAAATGTACTTATGAGATTGAAGATTACATTTTCTTGGTGTCTCCCATAGAAATGGATGAGCCAAAGTGTGTGACTGAGGCTTTATCGAGCCCTGTAAAAGATGAGTGGATGAAAGCAATGAAAGAAGAATTAGAGTCCATGAAAAAGAACAAAGTCTGGGATCTAGTTGACCTTTCGCCTGGGTGTAGAGCCATTGGGAACAAATAGGTTCTCAAAGTTAAACACATACCGGATGGGTCAATAGAAAGATACAAGGCACGATTGGTGGCAAAAGGTTTTACTCAAGAAGTTGGAATAGATTATGAGGAAACATTTTCATCAATTGTGAAGTTTACCTCAATTCGCTTATTTTTGGCTATTGTTACACGTTTGGATTTGGAACTACACCAAATGGACGTGAAGACAACTTTTCTGAATGGAGAATTAAATGAAGAAATCTACATGGAATAACCAGTAGGCTTCATCGTTAAAGGCCAATAAAATAAGGTCTGTAAATTGAAAAGATCTATTTATGGCCTGAAGCAATCTTCAAGGCAATGGTATTTGAGATTTTACAAGGAGGTGATCTCGTATCATTTCACCATGATCAATGAAGACCATTGCATTTATGTGAAGAAGTCCAATGGGATGTTTGTAATTCTTTCTCTTTACGTGGACGATATTTTATTAGCCGAAAATAATTTGGAGTACTTGAAAACTATCAAGTCATGGCTTTCAAAGTCATTTGACATGAAAGATATGGGTGAGGCAGACTATATCCTTGAAGTTAAGATCCCAAGAGACCGTTCCAAAAAGTTATTGAGTCTATCTCAAGAAACTTATATAAATAAAAGTTTGGAGCGTTTTTGCATGAATAGTTGCAAAACCCTGGATACACCTATAGCGAGAAGTGAAACTTTAAGCGTTGAAATGTGTCACAAGAGTGAAAATGAAAAGAAAGACATGTCTCGAGTTCCGTATTCAAGTGTTGTTGGTAGCTTGATGTACGCTATGATGTGTACTCGCCCAGACATTTGTTATGCCGTAGGTCTAGTTAGCAGATATCAATCCAATACTGGAAGAGATCATTGGAAAGCTATGAAGAGAATTTTCAGATACCTGAAGAGAACTTCAGATTATTCACTATGTTATTGTGGAAATGATTTATACTTGAGAGGATATACAGATGTTGATTGGGCTGGTAACCAGAATGATAGAAAATCAACATCCGGTTATGCTTTCTTACTTAATGGTGGTGCTATTTCATGGAAAAGTAAGAAACAAACTTGTATATCCTTTCGACGATGGAAGCTGAGTTCGTGGCTTGTGTGTCTGCCGTACAAGAAGCTGTTTGGTTGAAGATATTCTTTGAACATTTGGATATTACAAAGAATTCTTAGGGTCCCATAACTCTGTATTGTGATAGTCAAATGGTTGTTGCACACACACAAAAGATCTTAAGTATCACAACAAGACCAAACACATTGATATCAATTATAACTTTGTGAGAGACATGGTAGCAAGTGGAGAGATAAGTTTACAGTACATTCCTACGCAAAGCATGATAGCTGATCTTTTTATAAAGGAGATAGCTAGAGACCTGTTTGAGAAATATGCTATGGCTCTTGGTTTGCATAGGATATGAACATATTTATGTATTGTAAAATGACTTTATTATTATAATATGCTTATCAATATTTGACTCTTGAAACTATGCGTATATCTCGTATGCATGTGATGATCGTTTGTTGATAAAGTGTGTCGAACAAGTCACGATATTGGCTCTCTCACATGAGCAATCGCCTCTTACGTTAAGAATCGTGAAGAGATGAGACCTTATAGAACCTTGGATAATGCGAAGTTATATTTACTTGTAAAGGTTGGTTTTGAAAACTACTCATACTTACGAATTTTACCATTCGATTATGATTTGTTTTTTAAGCTAGATGCGAGTTTCTCCAAAAAGTTGGATTTGAGGATTATTGAAGTGAGAAATTCGGATTAGACATTTGAAGGTGTCTAGACCAAGATCTGTACGGTGTTGAATGATTAAAAGAATGAGACACACGCGTCAATATAAGATGAGAACCCCATAACATGTGTTTCATACCACGTGTGCTATCGACAAATGGTATAATGGAAGAATGAATCCCTGCTTCTTCATTGTGTGAGATTCCAAAGGAGTTATATTAACTTTTATTGGAATACCCTTTGACTTTTTACTGTCTCTTGACAATAAGTGTTGCTACTTTAGCATGTCACTAATAGCCATGAGTGATTCGGCAATGCAGTGCATGTCTAGGAAAACAGTTGATTTGCAGTGGAAAGATTCGACAAGAAAGGGAAGACAACCAATTGTTTTTGTAATTTAACTTGTATTCATAGGTTGACCATTACAATTACCATGATGGTATTGGGTGTAATTGTGGATAAAATGTTATATATGAACTTGAGTTCACCTCTTTTCGAGGATGAGGGATCGGATAACTAGCTATTAAAGTAGCCAACAATATCCGGGGTATTGCGAGTAATAATAAGATCCTCATGGTAGTAATGAATCCTTTCCGCATGTGATTGGATTTCTATATAGATCTATTGAACAACTTTAAAGGGTGTAAGATTATTGTAGCTCTTATTGCTCTGTTTGACTAGTTTTGGAGTGACGGGCATCAGTTTGAGGTGATAGAGTGGCGTTGGAGCCGGTTATGGAACTTCGGAGCGAGGTAAGTCTCATGTCTAACTCTGTGAGGGGAAAACTATCCCTAGGTGATGTAATTGTTATGTGCTACTAGTTGTGGGTGCTACGTACGCACGAGGTGATGAGAGTCCGTATGTAGCTAAAGCATGTTGTGTCCTGGTAGACTTAGGATTTTATCATGCAATATTTGAATTACTAGAACTTATTATGGTGGCTTAATTAATTGAAATTATAATTGAACTTGATTTAGAAATTACATATATCCCAGGCCAAGCCTCATCGCCATGAGTTGTTAGCAAGATATTTGAGAAACGGTAAAGGTTATACTCACTTGTACTCATGTACTAAATCTTAAGCATGTGTCTCGTAATTCGGTAATTTCCTTCCTTTCTTGTGACGCGGGCTGAACGCCTCGGCAGAATATAGATGCATCTATGGATCGTGCCGCACGTCCCTCAGCAGTGTACATATTATTTCGGATCAGGCCGAACGACCTCGGCAGAATCGTGCATTATATCGCTAGTAGTCTGAATATTCATGAGTTAAACCTTCCACTGGTGCCCGACATTTTTATGGTATTTCTTATTTAATTGGTATTAACACTTGGCATTTTCTGAGATATTAAGGTAGAATACAATATCGAGGAATTTATGCTTTAAAAGAAATAATTGGAACATTATGAAATTATAGATTTACTCCACTATTGTTGTGCACTTCATATCTGTTATGAATTATCATATTATTTATTTAATTGGACCTCTAGTAAGTGTTGATGTCGACCCCTCGTCACTACTTCTCCGGGGTTAGGCTATATACTTACTGGGTACGCATTGATTTACGTATTCATGCTGCACTTCTGCACTAAATATACAGGATATGACATGTCATTTGGTGATCATCTTGGCACGTAGGCACATCTGTTGAGGAGACTTTATGTGAGTTGCAATTCAGGCTACACATCACAGTTCGCTGAGTCCCCATTGTACTATTTATTTTATATTATCTTATTTACATTCTAAACAGATGTTGTATTATTGTTGTACTCCTTAAAAAAATGCTCATGCACTTGTGACATCAGGTTTTAGGGGTTCCTACGGGTTGTTCGTTATTGTAATTGCGCATTTATTATCATTTTACCCTAGAAATTCTATTTTATACCATTAAATTAATGAAGATTTATGATTTAGGAAGTAATAAAAATGAGTAAATAAATTTATAAACCAACGTTGGCTTGACTGACAGCGGCGTTAAGCACTATCACGAACTATAGTAGATTTTGGGTCGTGACATTGTCGACTTTTTGGGAAAAGCTATTTTTGAGAGTTGAGTTGGCCTAGTTGAGGTAAGTATCTTGCCTAACTTTGTATGGGGGAACAACCCCTTAGGATTTGGGATTGATTGTGCTATTTGAGTTATGTGAAAGCCTTGTACGTAAGGTGATATGCAGGTACACGGGTTATATGTGATTTTTGACCTGTTTAGGTAATTTAGACTCTTTTCGTGCCTTTAATTGAACTTTCATATCGTGTTTTAATTCTCATTGTTAATCTACTCTTACATGCCTTCTTTGACTTTGCTAATATTTGTTCTACCTCTTACTTGATACTTTGCTCTTATATGCTTTTGTTGAAGTTATTTCCTTCCTTATTGCCTTGTTACATCCCTAAATTGTTGGCTTACTTTTACTTGGACTTGTTATTTTGTGAAATATCTTCTTGTTGATTTATTGGTGTTGAAGTTGTGAAAGTCATTATCACATTGAGGAGAAGTTGTTAATTGTTGAGATATCTTCCTTGTTGAGCAATTCACATTCATTGTTATCGTTGATATTTTTGTACACATTGTGGTTGAGCCATGGGCTATTGTTGTGAAAACATTGATATTGTTGGTTTTTGGCAAGTTGTGGCATATGGGCACTTGTGGTGCGAGTTGTTATTGTGTTGTGATATTGATGCGTATGCGACAATATAATGATAGGGGTTAATATGCGTGTGGCAGTATAAGGTGGGATTTATGTGCGTGTTGCTAGTAAGGGAATTACTTTAAGCCACGTGGAGACATAAGGTGGGCTAAAGTGCCCGTTGCTATTTCAGAAAAAATATTTTCAAAACTATCTAAATGTAAGGCTTACGCGGCGGTATAAGGAAAGATTGTGATAGAAATTAAGAAATGTGAATACGAGGCGGTACCTCCGTTGTGGTTTTTGTTGTATACGAGTCGGTACCTCAGTTATGATTATTGTTGGCGGTACCTCAGTTGTGATTCTTGTTGTGCATCTCATGTTGAAAAGAGTTATTGGCTAAACATTTCTTATTACTTTTATTCTTCCTTGTCTTACCAATTTTGTTTGTATTTGACTATTTGTGGTTCTCATTATTGGCTTCCTTGTTGTTATCTTATGCATACAGTTCTAACAGTAGTTTATGTTATCAAATTGCTTCGTTATCAATCATTTCTCTATTTTCCATTAATTCTCATTATTATATATTATTTTGTTATGTTTATCATGTCCTAGTAGGTGTCTCGACCTGGCCTCGTCACTACTCTATCGAGGTTAGTGTTGATACTCACTGGGTACTGTTGTGGTGTACTCATACTACGCTTCCGCACATCTTTTTGTGCAGATATAGGTACCTCATATCAGACTAGGCATTAGTGATTTCGCTATACACCCCGGAGACTTCAAGGTATACATGTTTGGCATTCACAGGCCTCGGAGTCACCTTCTGTCCTTATTTTGCTATTGTTCACTCTTTATCTAAACAATGTTGTATTAGGGATTTCACAGTGTACTCGTGTAGATCTTATGACTCAGTTCCACCGGTTTTGGGAAGAGTGTTGTTAAGATCCTATTTTGGAAGTTTATATGAGTTTATCAGTGTTGCTTTAGTATGTTTGCTGATTATTTCTGTTAAGTTTTTATTAAATATTAGGCTTACCTAGTCTTAGAGACTAGGTAAGATCACGACATCCAAAGGTTGAGAAATTGGGGTCGGGACATTGATTTACCCAGATCAAGAAAGGAAAGTATCAATTACAACATAGAATAAGGAAAGAATTACAAGCAAACCTATTCAAAATTGGAGTAGGGTAAAATTGGGCAAATCCTAGTTTGACAGGAGGTCAAAATAGACACAGATCTCACTTAATCGAACCCCTATAACCTTGTTTTGAGTGTATACAGACGGAATATTGCCTAAATCTTGAAGAATTGAAGCCAATCAGCTTGATTCTGAGAGATAGTACTTGCCAAAAATCAGGCAAATACTAAGTGATTCCTTGGTTGTGCAAATAATAGCAGGGTAGCTCATAAAAGGTAAGTAAATCATGGAGAGATACCCTGGTGTGGCCGAATTTGGAGAGGATTTAGGGCGAGGCGGCTAGGGTTTCACAGGAAAGAGGAAAGAGTTTAGAGAGTTCGAGGGCGGTTGGGTGGAGATGAATAAGGATTACTGTTTAAGGGTTGGGTAATTAAAAATAGAGGGGTTAATATGGGTTGTTGATTATTTCAGATTAACGGTCAGGATTTAAAGGATATGGTGCGATTCAAAAAATGGATCCCGACCGGATTTTGATAAGGGATCGTTTGGTTTTTGGCTTGGGGAGGTTGGTCCTAGTGTTTGGACCATTTGGGTCCGAATTTTGGCTTTTTTTTTGTGTTGGAATTAAAGCATGCAAACAATTAAAGGAATAAAGTTAATAATATAGCTAATTGATATATAGAAATTCTATTTATGCAATTTAATAGTTAAAAAGAATGACTTAGGATTGTAAAATATAAAAATGCTATTTTAACCTAAACAATGCAATAAATGCAATTATTTATAAACTATTGGCTATTACTGCAAATAATGTGTAAATAGTGTAAAAATGAAAATATAATTGTATAAAACTTATGCAAAATACTATAAAATATAAATGATTAATTTAGACAATTAATGACTCAAAAATAGGTTAAAAATAATAAATAAATACTTACCAATTAAAATACCAAAATAAATTTTAAAAAGCTTATAAAAATAGAATAAAATTATTTGTGCAAAACCTCTATGATAGTAATTTGAGAAAGGTATAATGATTGATATTTAAAACATATTATGGGATTGTAGTGCAGGGAAATATTCTATAAATATTATGAAAACTATGTAAAAAAAATACGTTATAAAAATACTGGTTAAGTGGCAATCATGAGGGGAAAATTGAGTATCAACAGCTGCCCGTCTTTACCCGGGAATGATAAAAAAAATTGTCGGGTAAAAAAATCGAGATGATAATCAATTTTGTCTGAAGCTTAGGGCCAAGACCTCTGTGGCCGTATTGGCATGTTATCCCCTGAAGCTTAGGGCCAAGACCTCGTCCCGGTTCATACCCTAGACAAACTAGCATGCTCGACACTTTATTACTCCACCATCGTCCTTTCTCTACTGTGTTTATCCGTTCAATACTGTGGAATGTCTCCCTTCCTAACTTCCTTCTACTTTCAATTATTGGTACGGTCCAGTTGGTATAGATCAGATTGTTGTCATTTCCATGAATAATCACCTCCTGATGATTCCACTCGAACTTCACAGCCTGATGCAAAGTAGAAGCAATTATCCCAGCCATGTGTATCCATGTTCGTCCCAGTAGTAGGTTGTAGGTTGCAGAGATATCTAGTACCTGGAACTTGACATCGAACATGATCGGGCCTATTTTCAAACTCAGATCAATTTCTCTAATTATAACTCTTTGTGATCAGTTGAATGCCTTCACGTTCATACTCCCCTACCGTATCTCAGGTATGCATATACCCAATCTCTCGAGGGTGGTCAGAAGGCATATATTCAGACTCGAACCTCCATCAATCAAGACTCGAGCAATGAACTTGTTTTCATATTGCACAATGATGTGCAATGCCCTATTGTGACTCAATCCTTTTGGTGGCAACTATCTTTGTGGAAAGTTATCTTATGTGTTTCCAGTATTTGTCCCACCATATATACCATTTCTCCACTGGTGATACCAACAGGCATATAGGCTTCACTTAACACCTTTATCAATGCGTTCTTATGTGCGTCTGAGTTCTACAACAATGACAAGATGGATATTTGGGCATTGTTTAGGTGATCAACAACATAATACTCTTTTGTTGTTATATTTCTCCACAAATCATCATTACCCGTTTCCACAACAGGTGGTTTTGGCGATGTCTCCTTACTTGTCCCTCCCTGGACAAGATTCTCCGGTGCGTATACTCTTCCTGTTCTAGTAATTTCTTGGTTGGCGCCCGCTTCTTCCATCTTAGTCGTTCCTTTCCCTGTTTCTTCAGCCACGTAGTCCCACGGAATAGCATCAGATTTGTAAGATGCTTATGGAGCTACCATCACAGTGAACGGTGGTCTAGGTGTAGCCACTTCAACCTCGAACGGTGCCTTAGTTTGCACCACAATCGGTGAGAGTGTGAAATGGGATGTCCTAGTAGTGTCTCCTTCTCGAATAAGACCGATGGACCCTTCCTGGTCTCATTCTTCATTAGTCTCAATCATATTTACTCCCTCACCCCTATGGTCGAGCAGGGTTTTTTTGCGGACATTAGGTGCAGATTCATTCACATGTATTACCTTAGTATCAATCAGTCTCTGAATCTTATATTTCAAAATGCGACATTCCTCAATGTTGTGCCATTTCATGCCAGAATGATAGGCACATGTTTTGTTGGGGTTGATCCACTAAGAGGGGTTTTTAGTTGCGGCTGCGGGAATGGGAGTGATGTAATCGGCAGCCTTCAGCATCTCGTACAATTGGACTATTTGTTCAGCAAGAGGGGTGTATTTCTGGGGAGCTCTGCGGTCAAAGTTGGATTGGGGTTTAGGGTAATGCTGACGGGCACGTAGGCATGAGTGATAGTAGGTTGGTTGGGTATTGTAGGTATGGTAGGTGGTAGCAGGATAATGATATTTTGGGGGTGAAGGATGATATATTGGTGGGGGTGTTTGATAGGTGAGGAGAGCTTCGACCCTTGGGCTACTATTACGGCACCCATATCTTTATTCACTTAACACCTTCATCAAGGCGTTCTTATGTGCGTTTGAGTTCTACAACAATGAAAAGATGGAGATTTGGCAGGAGTTTTGTTTAGGTGATCAACAACAAAATACTCCTTTGTTTGTATCTTTCTCCAAAAATCTTCATTACCCGTTTCCACAACAGGTGGTTTGGTGTAGTCTCATTACTTGTCCCTCCCTGTACAAGATTCTCTGGCATGTATACTCTTCCTGTTCTAGTAATTCCTTGGGCGGTGCCTGCTTCTTCCATCTTAGCCCTTCCTTTCCTTCTTGCTTCAGCCACGTAGTCCTACAGAATAGCATCAGATTTGTAAGATGCTTCTGGAGCTACCATCACAGTGAACAGTAGTATAGGTATAGCCACTTCAACCTCGAACGGAGCCTTAGCTTGCACCACAATCAGTAAGAGTGTAACATGGGATGTCATAGTAGTGTTTCCTTCTCGAATAAGACTGATGGACCCTTCCTGGTCGCATTCTTCATTAGTCTCAATCATATTTACTCCCTCACCCCTATGGTCGGGCAGGGGATTTTTTTGCGGATATTATGTGCGGATTTATTCACATTATTACCTTACTATCAATCAGTTTTTGAATCTTATCTTTCAATATGCGACATTCCTCAATGGTGTGCCCTTTCATTCAAGAGTGATAGGCACAAGTTTTGCTGGGGTTGATCCACTGAGAGGGGTTTTCAATTACGGCTGTTGGAATGCGAGTGACGTAACCGGCAATCTTCAACCTCTCGAACAATTAGACTATATGTTCAGCAAGAGGGGTGTATTTCCCGGGAGCTCTACGGTCGATGTTGGGTTGGGGTTTAGGGTAATTCTGACATGCTGGTAGGCATGAGTGATAGCAAGTTGGTTGGGTATTTTAGGTATGGTATGTGGTAGCAGGATAATGATATTATGGGGGTGAAAGATGATATATTGGTGGGGTGTTTGATAGGTGAGGGGATCTTTGACCCTTGGGATACCATCACGACACCCACTTGTTTCTTCTTAGAAATACCTTCGGGCTGCAAAGCTTTATTAGTGGCATGTATGGCTTCGAAATTGGTAACCATACCACTCTTGATACCTTTTTCGATCCTTTATCCTAATTTGATGATTCCAAAGAGCTTGTGATTTTTGATTACCATCAATCTTTCATAGTATTGAGGGTCTTGAGCCTTCACGAAGAACTTATTCATTTATGTACCATGACAAGGAATCTCCTTTGAGACTTCGCATGAACAACTTCATGCGGATTTGCTCGTTCTTGCCTACACCCACGAGTTCGTCGTAGTAAGTCCTTAAGTGCACCTTGGGATCACCGGTACCATCAAACATCTCAAACTTCAGGGGTTTATAACCTTCAGGTAGTTCCACATCTGGTTGAATAAATAAGTTTTCATAATTCAACCCTTCGATACCCTTTCCTCCCTCGACACTCTAGAGCCTTTCGGATAACTTCTTCAACTCCTCAACCATTTTCCTGATGAGCATGTCCTTTTTGATAGGTTCAGGTATGTATATGGTTTGTTGCGGTTTGTATGGTAGAGTTTCCACGTATATGGGGTTTCTTTGGTGGGTTTCAGGGACTTGAGTGTATGGATGGTCATTGATGGATGCCTGGGGTGGATCGTGTATATGTTGTGGTACATTTTGAGAAGTGGGGTAAGTGGCAGTTTACAGGTATGGAGTCGTGTTGTTATGGTGTTGCTGCGGAACTTGCAATAGTGGAGGGGTTTGGTTTTGTGGGAGTGTGGTGATATGGTACTTCTGAGTGATAGGGGGATTTTGGGGAGCTTGGAGTTGCGGATTCTGGGGTTGTGGATTCTGGGGTTGCCGTGGGTTTTGAGTAGTGGCATTTTGGTGATTGATATCAGGGACGTTTAAGGTAAGGGATAGGTTGGAGAAGTTGCAGGCGTTCTCTAATTCGCCATGTAATTCCAGAATCTTTTGTTCTAATCGCACAACCAATTCGTTCTACCCTAGTATACTTCTTCCAAATAACATTTCTACATTCTCTGATAAAGGAGCGTTGTATTTCCAATTGCCACTCAAATCGACCATCTTTCCTTAATCCTTGATTTTGATGTCGCTAGGAGGGGGAGGAGGCGAAGGACCTCTAGATCTGGTGTGGTACGCTGATGTTGCTAGACTGCACGAACTAACCTTAGAAAATAGGAATAATCAAAAGAAAGAAAAATAAAAGGTAGCCAAGTCAGTAAGGCGAAATAAAGAAGTCTTGCAGTATTTAAACATATAGCATATAAGGCATTCAATGGTTCACGTCCTAACTTGGGGACCTCGTTGTTCTTGAGGTAGGCCTAAGCGACAAGTAAACTTGGAGAAATTTGTGGCAATCATTGCTTCATCCCATTAATTCGAAAATAAATCAAACCAGTATATTACTAAATCAAAATAATGATATAGATTTACTAGTGGCACAAAGCCTTATTACATCAATTCTAAAACGAAATCTAACTATAAAACATTTAAAGAAAATTTCCTATTCTACTTAGTCTCGGATGGACCCTCTACATGTGTTGCTCTCTTTGCTCCATCAATCATATTCCCAAGGTCATGCATGTCGAGCAACATGTAGGCCATTTCTAGCTTTCCACCTTCATCATAACCCATACCCTGGCAGTCCCAGAGCATCTTCTTCATTTTCCCATCCAACTCTATCAATCCCTGCTCCAAATGCTCTAACCTTTCTTTAGATTTGCTTGCTATCTCTCTACATTCTCTTATGGCTTACATATATGTCTTGTGCTGCTCTATGTGCTTGGCCTCATATTCGAAAGCCCTCTTGCGCAACCTTTTGTATTTCACCTGAGATTCAACCTATTCATCTATGATCCTTCCTTTTAGCTTGACACCCGGTTTGACATCTCTGGTTATGTCATCTTCTAGCCATGAAAGGTAATAGTACATGTGTCTAGCATAGTACCTATCAGGTTCTATGGTCTCTTCTTCCACAATGATTTCCTGATTCCACATATGATGAGCCTCGAACTTGAAAGGGATGAGTCCCCCTTGAAATATGCCTTGTATTGTGTCATGTTGTCTACTTGGGGTATAACTTGCTTTCTACCCGCTTGCCTCATTGCCCTTATTGGAGCATAAGAGTAAATAACCCACAACCCAATCAACACTAAATGAGTGTCCTTCTTGGACCGGATTATGAACTCCTTGCTTGCGAACAATTCAAACATCCATTGTACTTGTTCATCAGTCAGATTGCTAAAAAGGTGCACCCATCCTTGAGCATTCGTAGGCATTGCAAATCTCTCAGAAGCAAAGGTTATCTTATTTGGGAGGTGACTGGCAATGTAGTCATTCATTGGCCTGTGAAGGAATTCCTGACAGTAGTCACCTCTTTGGAGATGCTCTAATAACTATATTTGCAACAGAAGATTGCTTCATTCAAAGTAATAGGTCTCGTTCTTGCAACGGTACAAGACTCGGTACATTTCCGCTAATATCATAGGAACAATAGTGTAGGTCTGTCCCTTAATTCCTTTCATCATGGTTCTTGAAACCATGGCTAGTTGAGTATGAATTTTCCCTCCTTGCATCGGGAAGATCAACAGCCCCAAGAAACACACAATGAAGATATAAACCCGACTGTGAATCCACCCAACAGAAATGATGGCCAACTCTTCATGATACAACCAGTATGATTTGCTATATCCATACCGCTCATACAGAAAGTCGAAGGGAATGTAAGACTTCTTCAGGAAGCCTACTTCATCATTCTTCTTGATCTCAAACAATTTTAGAAAATCGTGAGGTGTACGATTTTTCGGTACCAACAAACCTAGACTATCCCAAGAAAGTTTAGCAAAACCTCCAATTTCCTCCAAGAGTGAGGTCATCTCCAAGTTTTAGAATTGAAAGGAGACTCTCTTCTCATCCCAAAATATAGTGGCAGCCTCAATCAGTTCTCTACTTGGCCGAATGGCCATTAAGGATGGTAAATTACCTAGGATCCTACTTGCATGATTCCTATCACATTGAGGGAGGTCATCCCACCAATCAATGAACTTGGGTGGAATTGTCTAGACCATATCGAATCTAGGAACGTCGTGCTTCATTTTCTTCATTGAAGAAAAAGAGTTAGCCTTTCCCCTCATGATTTGATTAATTAAGCGATAATAGTAAACATATTGGCACATTTTTTCTAAGTAATGCACATAGTATGAATGAGTCCCTCGAGATTGTAGAGATCCCTTTAGTACTCCATGGGTATTTAATCCATCGTAGGTTTAACATGATGCATGCATATTTTCGATCAGAGTAGGTTTCAAAAAGGGTCTAAACAGGTACTCTCAAGTGGAAGACTTGAGAGGGAAAGGCATGAGACCGTCGACTGCATCGATGATCGACTAGTCTACTGCTAATAAGCCTTTCCAATTTGACAAGGGTATTTTTGAAAAGTGCGGACACTCATCAAGCACCACTATGTTGATAACATGCACAAGTGGAATATGATATTGAAAGCATGCTTATGCAAAAATCGATAACATATAGTCAAGTAATTTTTCATAGTGAAAAACACATAAAAACCGTATTAAATAATGCGATAAAAATAAGCAAGAAAAGGAAAAGGAAAACACAAAGGAAATAGTTAGCATGGTTCAAAAATTTCAAAAAGAATAATTAAATCAATAAAGCAAATAGAGGAGAGGGGAAATGGAGATTCATGGTGTAGCAATTTCGAGCAAATACAAGGACAGAGAAAGGGAGGTACAGGAAAGAAATCAAATAGAGCAATCCAATAAATAATCCCACACAGGCAAACATTTGTCATGTAAAAGCCTAAGTATATCCCCAGCAGAGTCGCCATGATGTCGCGCCCCATTTTCTCGTGAAAGCGGATTTTGACATATGATAACTCTTTTAAACGGGTATTAAAAGATAAAAGTCGGCACCTAACGATATTAAAGTGTGTTAGGGCACCTATTTGTAAATAACTCTATTTTATCTAGTCAACGTCACCAAAATCAGGTAAGGGCTCATTAGCTCAAAGGGAAGGTATTAGGCACCCCTCGAGGTTCACAACTATGGTTCCCGACCGAATTCTATACTATGTGGGTTTTATCGAATTATAGCTAGTTATTCTAAGTGAGCATGCAAATGAGGTCATTATTAAACTAAAAGAGCAAAGGCTTGGGTAAGTAATTGGTTATTCTGAGTGAACTAAATGATCGAAGGAGTAACACACAAATAATGCAAAATAATAATTCAGAAGAAGAGAGTTTATTTATAAATAATCTAATTGGTACAACTCTTTGTAGGCTACAAGGTGTAATTTAGTTCAATCTAGATTCCAACAAACTAAATATACAAGGAACAATTAGACACAATGGAGGGGGGGATGTCCTAAATTTTTAAGCCTAAGAGATCACCCCGTTCAACATAAATAATACTTTGCCACCCTTATGAGTGCAATGGTTGCTCATATTATCCAGTGGGCACAAACTATCATCTCCAGCTACCCGATTACTATATTTAAGTTGTTAACCTAAAGCGCACTCATTAAATTTTAAGTCGTGCCTTATTTGTGCATACTTGTCCCATGCTTATGGTCCATGAGGCATTGGACCTCTACATAGGTAGTTCTAGACTCATCCTAGGCTACTCAAAATTAAAAGACTAGGCGTCACGTAATTTAAACAAATATGACTTCACATGAGGCAATAATTAGCACAAAGGGGCTCATGTTTGCCTCCACACATAGTTTCACATGCACGTCGAGTAATTGTCAAATAATAACGACGAGCATTGGCAGAATAAGCATGCGAAATGCTCTTCTTAGACAATTAGTTGCATTTTGAATTAATTAAGACTAAGGCATGGTTTCTATATGAATGCATGTATGATCAGTTATAATTATTCATGCTCGAATTCATATGCGGGTAATCAAACAAGTGGGCTTCATTGTTTAAGTCCTATAGGCAAGATTTCTAAACAATCCTATTGGACTGTTTTTAGATAGATCAGTAGTTAAGTGATGAAAATCCTTATTTACAGACCGTATAATCATGATCTCCAGGTAGATAAATTTGGAGAACACGACTGAAGGACATATTAGCAAAAGTAGCTTCCGTTACTTAACATAAACTCTTATAGGCATGATAGCTAAGTGTTAAATTCTAATACATGATTCTAAGCGGAGGAGCAAATATTCAAACAAGTGATACAAAATTTGTCATATAGGTATGTCTTCTAAACAAGTTATAAATCACATTGACAACATTGAATTAACAGTTACTTAAAGTTCTAAATCATGATTTCTAAGCGAATATTCTAAGTTGAGAATCCTATAGGCATCCTGTCTATTACCAATCAATGTATAGAATTAGGACATGGCAAACAAGTAGCAAATAAGATCATTTGGACCCTATAGGCATGTTTTATACCCGTTTATGAAAAAATTAAAATAGCCAACCCCTTTTAATTAATTTCCCCATCATATTTCTTTTACAAGTTATTACAGGCCTAAATAGAACAGTTACAGCCTCAATCACAATATAGAATAACCTAGTAACAAATCTAGGCCTTCATATGGACTTAGAACTTCACGTCGACGAGCAGGCCCATACTCTAGGTGATGACAATAAACATCAGACCCCAATACCAAAACCTGGCCCAGCAGCCTAGGCAAAAAAAAAAAAAACAGAAACAATGGCCTTGTTCACTCGTTATTATTAACCACCAACGAGAGCATAAGGACAAAAACGGCAGCCCATGTAAACCAAATTGTCCAGATAATTTCAAGTTCTAGACAGGAGCACATATACATCTTGTTCTTAGCACTATAAATAGCAAGAGCAGTAGTTTCTAAATAAACATCCCAAGGATACACAAACAGGAAACACATTTGAAGAGCCACATACAGACTCTTACAGATACATACATTATGGAGGATATAAAAAACACATAGAATGAACACATAGAATAGCTTCCCAGGTTTATCAAACATGTTCAAAGTGACAATATCACAGGGATGGAAACCATAGAATAGTCAGGACTTAATCACAAAGAGTAAAAAGTAGGGGTTCGAGGCAAACATGGTCATGATCCGATTCTAAAAGGATAGCCAAACAGGAGTTACTGTTGGACAACCAATTCTGAGGGGATGATAGTTCATGTAGGCAAGACTTAACATGAAATCTAGATGAAACATAATCAATAACTTATTCAGAAATACTCACCTTAAAGACCTAACATGAAACCTACAGTAACACATGATAAAAGATAACTATGAAAAGATAGCAATTCTGATAGGGAAGCCCTAACATGATAGTTCTAAAGCAAAACACGATCTAGAACCAACTCTGAGAAAATATCCAAATAGAAGCCTTTACAGGAGAGATTTTATTATGAAAAAGAATTGAAGTAAGAGCATGGTCAAGAGTTAACTCAGAGAAACCAGCTGATGGTGATTCACACATGAAAACTTTGGCATGAAATTCTATAGTAAGCATATTCAGGAAACAACTCTGAGAAGATATCAGTCTTCCAAAGAAGGTTTCAACACAGAAATCTAAAGCAAGGCATAACCATGAAATCATAACAGGTAGAAAGACAAAATCAGGGTCAAAAAAAGCACGACAAATCAACTAGAAGGCAAATGACCAACTCTGAGAAGGTCATAATTCATTCAAATCAATTGCACATGATAAGACTACTATACACGTGTTGAGGCTTGTTTTAAAAATCTTAGACTTAGGCAAACTTGAGACTAGTGAGCAAAGAAACTGCAGAACATCACTTTAATCATGAAATTACAGTAAAATATGTAATGACAACACTAGAAAGTCACAAATAGCAGAGAAAATGAGCCATGTTTTCTTCATGAAGGTTCAAATAATATTGGCACACAGAGTTAATAGACATGGTGATATAGAAGGGAAGTAGTTAAAATTGTAAGAGTCGAGAATAGCAGTTGCAAGATAAACGGGCAAATAATGAGAAAAATTAGAGTTTCAGCGATGGCTCAAACAACAGTGATTGAAAGAGAACAGTAAAAATCCCAAATACCTAGTGCTTCAGAGTTCACAAGAGACTCAAAAAGGGCTTCGATGCACTAGAGGAGGTCGTTAAACAACACCATAATGGTCTTGGCTTTTAGTCGGCCACTGACTAATTGAACACAATAGTTTCAAAACAAGATAGAGCAAGTGCGAGAGAGAGAGAGAGAAAGAGAGAGAGAGAGAGAGAGAGAGAGAGAGGAGAGAGAGAAAGGTTAAAAAGTCTGGTTTAGGGGAATTTGGGAGGGTCTATATAGTGTTTGATTTACCCAGATCAAGAAAGAAAAATATCAATTACAACACAAAATAAGGAAAGAATCACATGCAAACCCATTCCAAAATAGGAGTAGGGTAAAATCAGGCAAACCCTAATTTGACAGGAGGTCAAAACAGCCAAAGATCCCATTTAATTGAACCCGTATAACCTTGTTTGGAGTGTATACAAACAGAATGTGGTCTGAATCTTGAAGAATCGAAGTCAATCGGCTTGATTATGAGAGATAGTACTTATCAAAATCCAGCAAATACTAAGTGGTTTCATAGTCGTGCAAATAATAACAGGTTAGCTCATCTATGGTAAGTAAATCACAGAGAGATTCCATAGTGAGGCCGAATTTCGAGAGTATTTATGGAGAAGCGGCTAGGGTTTCACAGGAAAGGAAAAAGAGTTGAGAGAGTTCGAGGGCGGCAAGGCGGAGATGAATAAGGATTACGGTTTGGGGTTGGGTAGTTAAAAATAGAGGGGTTATTGCGGGTCGTTGATCATTTGAGATCAACGTCCCGGATTTAAAGGAGATGGGGTAGGTCAGGAGATAGGTCCTGACCGGGTTTTGATAAGGGGTCGTTTGGTTTTGGCCTAGTGTTTGGACCATTTGGGTCTGAATTTTGGCTTGTTTTTGGGTTGGAATTAAAGCATGCAAAAAATTAAAGGAATAAAATTAATAAAATAGCTAATGAATATATAAAAAATGTTATTTATGCAATTTAATACTTAAAAAATAATGACCGAGAATTGTAAAATATAAAATGCTATTTTGACCTAAATAATGCAATAAATGCAATTATTTGTAAAATATAGGTTATTATTGCAAATAATGTGTAGTGTAAAAAGGTAAATATAAGTGTAAAAATTATGTAAAATACTATAAAATATGCATAAAATATATATGATTAATTTGGACAATTATTCACTGAAAAATAATTTTAAATAAATAATAAATAAATACTTACTAATTAAAATGCTAAAATCAATTTAAAAAGATTATAAAAATGGAATAAAATTATTTATGCTAAACTTCCATGATAGTAATTTGATAAAAGTATAAAAAGTAAAATTTAAAACAAATTATGGGATAGTAGTACAAAAACATATTCTACAAATATTATTAAAAATATGTAAAAAAAATTACATTATAAAAATACTGGCTAAGTGACAATCATGAGAGAAAAATTGAGTATCAACAGTTAGCCATCAGGATTTGCGGAATATGACAGCCACCTAAATGCAAAAAGAACTAATATTGTGCAAACCACTTTCAACAATTTTTGAAACAGATTATAATGCCAGCCTCTCCACAATTAAGATATAGAGCTTAATATGTCAAAGGAAATTTCTTCAGGTCAGAAACAGCTTCAAAAGTTAAGTGGAAATTCATTCACCATATAAAAATAAAGAATAACAAACAAATAAGGACTTTAACTGGTATGTGTCTGCAGAAAAAGTGAAAGGTGAACAGCTGATCTTTTGTCTGACCATAAATAATGATTGTCAAACTAAGTATATTAAAGTTTCCTTTTTCCTCTACATGTTAGCCTTTTGTACTCTATTTCATCAAAGATAAAAATTGTGTGCTTGGAAAGATGACGGACATTGTTACAGTTTTCATAGTCATATACATACTGTGGCATTATCAGAACTTTAAATGTGAGATCATAAAAAATAATAGTTTCAAAAAAAGGAAATTGGTTTCATCAAGATTTATCTGCGAATTAAAGTAGTGGATTAGATAAAAGCAAACAGCTTAAGAAATAATCATGCAGCGTGCGTGACTGTACCAAATGATTAAAAACAGGAGAGACTAGAGGAGAAAATCAAATAATAAGAATTACAACAACAACAACAACAACAAACCCAATGATTTCTCATAAGTAAAGTTTAGGAAGGTTAGGATGTACGTAGCCTTACCTCTATCCTGGAAGGATAGAGAGGTTGTTTCCAATATACCCTCGGCTAAAAAAAGGATGAAAAGAAGTAAAGGCAACAAATAGTAACAACAACAAGATAAAACGAGAAGACCGAAGCCAAGATAGCAAGTAAACACAAGGTAGTAATAGCAATCTAAGAATAAAGAGATTGTTGGGATATATACTATTAATCATGGGTTTGGTTTAGATATAGTATTTATTATGAAATAATTATTTATTCAGTTTTAATAAAGTTTTAAATATATCATATATTAATCTGTGTCATTTGCTTATATAGTAGATAATTTAGTGTATAGAGTTTAGTTTATACACGGAAGATTAAATCGTCGGTTCCTATAAGTATAAAGTTTGAGTTCACAATCTAATGATGGAATTGGACAAACCACCATGGATGATTGTAGCACGAGATTAAATATAATTTATTTTAATTATGGGAATGGTTTAATTCCAACTTCTTGTACTAGTACATTTTGTATGTATTGAACCGACCAAGTAGAGATAAGTATTTTATACTGACTTAATAAAATAAACTCTCTAGTCATTAAATGTACTTATACTCTTAATCTTGATATAATTATTACTAGTTGTGTATATTATTATTGTTTTGATTTATTAAAAAGGCGAGATCCTTTTGTGGGTCAATATGCTTGGTAAATTGGATAATAATAATGTACATTGGCGGATTAATAGTTAGTTGATGGAATCCATATCTCGGTTTAGAGATTGATGATACACCTTTATGAAAACTTATAAGTTTTCATGTGTAAACCCGACCGGTAGATTTTGTATCCGACACATGAAATAAGTTAAGCGAAAGTCTAAAGGAAATTATCAATAAATTAAATTGTCAGTAATTTAATTTAATTGATTAGTATCTGAATCGTAACATGGGCAGTTAAATAAGATTTAATGGATGAATATTGAAATTGAATAAGTAGTGCAATTGCGAATTGTTAGTGGAATAATTCGTAATTAATTATGGTGGATTTTAATTTTGAAAATTTAAAATTAATTCCATAATTGGAAGCCTTTTTAATTAAATTTTGTGGTCCTTGTTGTGCCTAAATAATAGGAAATAAAAGAATCATTTTTCTGGTGGAAAGGCAAACCCAACAGGTTTTGGAAAAGAGTTTTAACCCTTAAAACTTGTGTTATAAATACATAAGGTTTTTCACCTAGAGAAAAGAGAACAAGGTGGCCGAATTTTCAGCCATGAAAATTTCGCCCACACGAAATTATTATTTTCGGATATTATTTGGGTAACACAGTAGAAGACCGTAGAACGTTCGGAGATCGTGATCGTGCGGGAGGTGAAGATTTTATTGAGTTGCTGTAGAATTAGAGCCTCACGTGATAGAGAAACTTTGTTAACGCTTCAAGAGGTAACCCGTGAAATCCCGTTTATACTAGTTGTCTGGATTACATGTGATTTTGATACTGCAATTGCTTCCGCCGCATATAATAATCCATCAATTGGTATCAGAGCACACTCATATCTAATTAGATAACTAAGTTTTTCATAAAACAAGAATATCATGTTTATGTGCATTTTTGAATTACATGGATATGTTCTTTTCTGAAAAACTGCACTTTTGTTTTATGAATTAACTGTGCAATATTTTTGGATTATTCTTGTGATCATGAGATATCTGTTTTTTATTGATATTTGATTGAGATGGTCTGAATATTTTTGGGTAAACCTTAGAAAAACGCAAAATTCGATTTTGACTGAGTTGCCAGTGTTTTCGGAGGTCAACGAACTTGACGGATTTCGATTGAGCCGATCCAAGCTGATACGCCTCACGGACAACTGGAACCAATACCCAAATCTGCACAAGAAGTGCAGAGTGTAGTATGAGTACAACCGACCCAATGTACTCCGTAAGTGTCGAGCCTAAACTCGACGAGGTAGTGACGAGGCTATGACAGGACACCCACGTAAATAAACCTGTACAGACGGAAATATACGTACAAAATAACAACAAATAAAGAATTAACAAGTAGTAGTGGGAGGGGACATGCGAAAGGGTACAAGATACAGTAACTACAACAGGGAATAATAACAAGAATCAGTCAATAAACCTTCAATCAACAAAATGAACAAGCATAATGAATAAAATTGCACGGCATCACCCTTCGTGCTTTTACTCTCAGCCTCACCATGAAACAGTAATAAGGGCACGACATCACCCTTCGTTATTTTACTCTCAATCTCACCATCAAATGATAAATATGACACGACATAACCCTTCGTAATTTTACTCTCAATTTCATCATGAACAATAGATACGGCACGACATCACCCTTCATGCATTAACTCTCAAATATGGCACGACATCATCCTTTATGCATTAACACTCAAATATGGCATGGCATCACCCTTCGTGCAGTAACACTCTCCCTTACCATGTAACAATGAACATATAACAACAAGAAGATAGAATAAGCAAGATCAAGTCTTATGTCAACAATGGTTCCACTATACCAATATCTACTTCAGAAACAATGCTTAATTATCACAGATAGTAATTAACTAGTCTAAGCATGGATATTAAGATCAAAGAAAGAAATAAATTATAAGGAACAAGTCTCACCCGCATGCTTTAACCTAACAAAAACACATAAGTACTCGTCACCTCAGATATATGTTGTATCCAACATTTAGAAAAGTAGAAAATAGGCAAACAAGTCCTAATCCCTCGAGTCAAGGTTAACCACGATACTTACCTCGCTCAAAGAGTCGACTCAAATCTCTACGGGAGCCTTTCCCCTAGAATCCATCTCCAAACCACTCATATCTAACCACAATTGACTCAAGGAATTTGCGACTTGTATGTCTCTGCTATCGGTAATTATGCTAAGCTGCCCAAACTCTCTGCCTTACGACTCAAGGCATCGGCCACCACATTGGCCTTCCTCGGGATGATAGAGAATGGTGATATCATAATCCTTAAGCAACTCCAACCACCTCCGCTGCCGCAAATTAATATCCTTCTGTTTAAATAGATGTTGTAGACTCTGGTGATCGGTATAAATCTCATAATGGATACCGTACAAATAATGCCGCCAAATCTTCAAGGCATGAACAATAGCTGCTAACTCAAGGCCGTGGACCGAATAATTCTTCTCATGTACCTTTAATTGTCTGGACGCATAGGAAATTGCCCTACCGTCTTTCATCAACACTGCACTGAGACCAATACGCGATGCATCACAATACACATTATAAGACCCCGAACCTGTAGGCAACACCAATACCGGGGCTATAGTCAAAGTTGTCTTAAGCTTCTGAAAGCTCTCTTCACACTCATCCGACCACCTAAATGGAGCACCCTTCTGGGTCAATTTAGTCAAGGGCGATGCAATAGATGAGAAGCCCTCCACAAAGAGACGATAATAACCAGCCAAGCCAAGAAACTCTAAATCTCAGTAGCTGAAGATGGCATGTGCCAACACTGAACTGCCTCTATTTTCTTCGGATTCACCTTAATTCCTTCACTGGATACTATGTGTCCCAAGAATGCCACCGAGCTAAGCCAGAACTCACACTTAGAGAATTTGGCATAAAGTCTCTCCTCTCTCAGCCTCTGTAATACAATACCCAAGTGTTGTGCATGCTCCTCCTGGCTACGTGAGTACACCAGGATATCATCAATAAATACTACGACAAATGAATCAAGATATGGCTAGAATACACTATTCATCAAGTGCATAAATGTTGTTGGGGCATTAGTTAGCCCAAAAGACATCACGATAAATTCATAGTAGCCATAACGAATCCCGAATGCCTCTTTAGAATATCCGAATCCCGAATTTTTAACTGGTGATACCCAGATCTCAAATCAATTTTGGAGAATACCCTAGCTCCCTGAATTTGGTCAAATAAATCATCAATACGCGACAAAGGATATTTATTCTGGATCGTAACTTTGTTCAGTTGCCTGTAATCAATGCACATCCGCATAGTACCATCTTTGTTTTTCACAAACAAAACCGGTGCACCCCAAGGTGACACACTAGGTCTGATAAATCCCTTATCAAGAAGTTCTTGAAGTTCCTCTTTCAATTTTTTCAACTCAGATGGTGACATACAATACGGAGGAATATAAATAGGTTGAGTGCCTGGCACCAAGTTAATACCGAAATCAATGTCCCTGTCGGGTGGCATACTTGACAGGTATGCAGGAAATACATCCGGAAAGCCCCGCACTACCGGTACAGAGTCAATAGTAGGAGTATTTGCATCAACATTTCTCATAAAGGCCAAATATGACAAACACCCCTTCCCAGCCATACGTTGGGCCTTCAAACAAGAAATTACCCTGCTGGAAACATAATTTGGAGAACCTCTCCACTCCACCTTCGGCAACCCCGGTATCGCCAACGTCACCGTTTTTGCGTGATAGTCCAGAATAGCATGACATGGAGACAACCAATCCATACTCAGGATTACATCGAAATCAACCATACTAAGTAATAAGAGATCAACTCTAGTCTCCAGTCCCTAACAGTTACCACACACGACCGATACACAAGGTCCACAATAATAGTATCACCCATTGGCGTAGATACACAAACAAGTGAAACTAAGGACTTACGGGGCATATCCAGATAATGAACAAAATATGATGAAATATACGAATATGTGGAACCAGGGTCAAATAATACAAAAGCTTCCCTGTGGCACACTGAGACAATACATGTGATCACTGTATCAGAAGCAACAACATCTGTCCTGGCAGGGAAAGCATAGAATCGGGCCTGACTACTACCGGATCGGCCTCCCCCTCTTGGGCGACCCCTAACTGACTGAGCCCCACCCCGAGCTGGTTGGGAGGGTGGTGAAGCAACTGGTGCAAAAGTCATAGCTTGACTCCTCGACTGAACTGGACCTCGCGAAATGCAGGGACAATATTTCCTCATATGACCCAGCTCTCCACACTCAGAGCAATCCCTCTCGAAAAATGGTGGCGAGTTTTGAGGCGGACCTCGAGAACCATAATAACTACCAGAAGAACGTGGTACATATAATCCCTGAATTGAAGGAGCACAAAACATACTATGGCTGGAAGGGCATTGAGAGATGACTGGCCCTGAGGAGAATTGTTTGAACCATGGCTGGATGATGCACCACGGTGAACTGGGTGACCCGTCTGAGTGTGCCTGTAAAGACGACCCCTGTTGTGGTAGGACTACCCTCCAGAAGGTACCCCTCTAGAACTGCCCGAACCTCGAGGCCTCTTGGCCTACCTCTCACCGTGCTTCTGGCTACAGACCACCTCTATCTACCGAGCAATGTCAAGCACCTCGTCAAAAGTGGCACCAGATACCCTCTCCATAGTCATAAGCAATCACAGCCGATACGTGATGCCATCAATGAACCTCTTAATCCTTTCCCTATCCGTGGGAACTAACCAAACTGCGTGACGAGCTAACTCAGAAAACCTCATCTTGTATTGGGTCACAGACATGCCATCCTACCGAAGCTTCTCAAACTGTCTCCACAGCTCCTCCCTAAGAGACTGCGGCACGAACTTCTCCAAAATGAGAACAAAGAACTCTTGCCATGTAAGTAGTGTTGCATCGGCCGACCTGCGCCTCTCATAAGCCTCTCACCATCTGAAGGCAGCCCCAGAAAACTGGAAAGTAGTGAATGAGACCCCAGTGGTCTCCATAATACCCGTTGTCTGAAGCATCCGCTGTCACTTATCAGGAAAACCCTAAGCATCCTCTAACTCATCACCGCTAAATGATGGAGGTCAAAGCCTCCAAAATCTCTCAAGTCTCATCTGCTCATCGTCTGCCATAACGGGGACTACGGGGGCCTGAAAAGCTGCAACTGGCTGGGTTGGTAGTGCCCCCGGTAACTAAAGTCCCTGCATTACCTGATCCGGAGTACGGCCAATAGGGGTATGAGTACCTCCCCCGTCCTAAGAAGTGGCAGGTGCGGCCTGAGCCAAAACCACCTGAGCAAGTCCAGTGCAAACTTTCAATATCTGGGCCAAAGCCTCCTAAAAGCCTGGAATCACCATAGGAACAACTGGTGCTTGAGTTGGTCCTATCGGTTCAGCTATGTCTGGAATCTTCTCCTGAGCTAGAGCAACTGGTGGTGCTTCTCCAACTGTTGTACGAGCCACACCTCGACCTCTACCTCAGCCCCGGCCTCTACCACGACCTCGACCTCTCGCGACCCTAACTGGTGGTTGACAGTCCGATCTGGTAGTACGTGTCCTCACCATCTGTGAGAGAATAGAACAAGATAAATTTAGTTCCCGGAATCAATAAATTCGCATGACAGAGTACAAGAAGATGAAAGTTTCCTAAGGGTTCGGCAGCCTCTCGAAGATAAGTACAGACGTCTCTGTATCAATCCGCAAGACTCTACTAAACCTTCTCATGACTCGTGAGACCTATGTAACCTAGTCTCTGATACCAACTTGTCACGACCCAAAATCCTAACCTGTCATGATGGCACCTATCTCATTACTAGGCAAGCTGACAACCTCAATAAACCACAATTTCTTTCAAGTTTGAAAATATATTATTTAAATTCAACAGAAGAAATCTCACAAATACACATATAAACACTCTCAAAACCCGGTGTCACTAAGTACATGAGCATCTAAATGATAACAAAGTATGACTGATAAAAACACTGTCTGAAAATATAGAACAATACAATAATTGAAAGGAAGAGAGTCAAGGCCAGTGGATGCCAGGCAGCTACCTTGATAGTCTCCAACTGATAACACTCTGAGATCTAACAGTCGCCGTGTCCGGAAGCACCTAGATCTGCACACGAGGTGCAGAGTGTAGTATGAGTACAATCAAATCAATAAGTAACAAGACTAACCTTTGAGCTGAAAGTAGTGATGAGCTCAGCAGGTCTAGTCTAGTATAGAAATAACAGTACAGAAATGTAGGCATGCTTTCAAATTCAACAGTTAAACTCGGTACTTTATATGGCCAATCCATCCGAGGGAAAATCCATCCCATATATATATACATCAACTTCCAGTCAGTGACTTAGTAACGTATAAGGCCAATCCAGCCCAGTGGTAAATTTATCGCCAAATATATATATGACTAGGACAATATCCATGTCCAGGGAAAATTCATCAAAATCATAAAGCAATAAGGAAAATCCATGCCCTGGGAAGTCCATCACGTACCTATATAAATAAGGCAAGTCCATGCCCTGGGAAGTCCATCCCGAATATAAATTATCTACGCTCACTGTGGGGGGTGCAGACTCCGGAGGGGCTCCTTCAGCCCAAGCGTGATATAAAGCCAATATGGCCTGCTGCAGGCGGGCAGCCCCGATCCATATAATGATAAAGCCTATAATACCTACTGCAGGCGGGCATCCCCGATCCATAGAATAATAATATATATAAAGTCAATATGGCCTGCTGCAGGCGGGCATCCCCGATCCCAAAAATATCCTCACAATGGACAAACATGGTTAAGAATGACATGTATATTTTAAACAATTAAATTCAACAGTAACAAGACCCTATGGGTTCCGAAAAATCGGCACGTACCCTAAACATTGTCTTTAATATGAGTCTCAGCTCGATTTCCCTAACACATAGAGAATATTCAAATAATAACATGATTCTTTAATATACAACTCCACAGAATTTATCTAAATCACAATTTCTTTAGTGCACGTCCACACGCTCGTCACCTAGCCTGTGCGTCATCTCCAACAATTGATATAACACAATATTCGGGGATTCATACCCTCAGAACCAAGTTTAGAAATATTACTTACCTCAACCCATGCAATCCCTTACTCCTCTATACCTTTGCCTCGCGAATCGGCCTCTGAACGCCTCGAATCTAGCCATAATTAATTAAATTCGATCAATTCAAATTATAGAAATTTATTCCATGTGAAAATACTAATTTTCCAACAAAAATCCGAAATTAACTCAAAAATCGCCTGTGGGGCCCACATCTCAGAACCCGACAAACATTATAGAATATGAACACTCATCTAACCACGAGTTCAACCATACCAAATTTATCAAATTCCGAAATCAACTCGACCTCCAAATCCTCTAATCAAATTTTCAAATATCTAGGCCCAAACCTTCGAATTACACCCCAAAAACAAGTAATCTAGTTGGAATATTCGATGATAATCCCATATTATTGACTAACAATGGTCACAATTGACTTATCTCAAGTTTTCCCATGAATGCTCGCTCAAAATCGCCCAAAACCGAAATTGAAAACTAGGGGTATGGAATCTTGCCTCTTTGATGAAGAACTTGAGAGATTTCTTGTTGGATTTCAAGGCTTGGACAAGATTTTGATGAACAAATCACTTGAGCTTCTTCCTTTCTCTAGAACCAATCTCCCCTCTCTCTCTAAAATACCAAAAATTCCAAAAAGAAAATGAACCCCAATCGAGCTAAATGAAATAGGGGCTGGGTGATAAAAAACCCAGAAATTGCACTGTCGTGTCACATGGGGCGCCACGGGGCACGGCGCGGTAGTGAAAAATGTGCTTAGAAATGAAATTTTGAAATGTTCTGGAAATTCCAACAGGCGCGCCGCATGAGGCGGCGCGGTAATACCACATTCTGACAGCTTTGGGTAATTTGGTTATAAATTCTTGTAGGAGTATCCAAATGAAACAGTTTGAAGCATTAGAAACTGGACTCAAAGATATTTTATTTGATAGGTTATTCATCACATAACTCCTTATATATATATATGTAGATATGCTCGTCTAAAGTTTGGTCTTGTGTGTACTCATTTGGAACTTTAGTCTATCATGTAATTTTCCAACTTGACTTAGACTTAGGCCTCTCCTTAGACCCCAAATCACTTATAATATGCCTCGTACACTTATTATCATATCTAATTGATATCCATCATATTAATACTCCTCGTCTGCACACAAAATAATATCATTAGCACACATCAACTTTCTTAATAGCGCTTAAGTACTTTTAAATGTTTCGGGGCCTGACACTCCTCTGCCTCAAATTGAGATCCTTTTGTGTGATGACCCAAAAGGTCATCTTATGTTTTATAACTTGAATATGCGATCTTAAGCCTTAAAAATCTCATTTTTACCCTCCTCGATTTGCGTAGTCCGGACAGGTTTCCGAAAAGTTTTTATGTTGAAAACTAATGAAAATAAGAATTTTTGCCTTAAAAGTTGATTTTAGTTGACTTCGGTTAACATTTTTGGTAAACGGGCCCGAATCCATGTTTTGTTGGTCCCGGTAGGTCCGTATCGAGTTATGGGACCTAGGCGTATGCCCGGAATCGAATTCGGAGGTCCCTAACTCAAGTTATGATTTTTTGATAAAAATTAAAAGTTTGGAAAATAATTATTTTTAAGAATTGATTGATATTTGGAATTGTTAGTATCAGGTCTGTATTTTGGTTCCGGAGCCTGGTACAGGTTCGTTATGATATTTAAGACCTTTCTGTGAAATTTGGTGAGAAACGGAGTTGATTTGACGTGGTTCAGACGTCCAGTTGAGAAAATAGAAATTTTAAAGTGTTCTTGAGAATATCATTTGATTTGGTGCTAAATTCGTAGTTCTAGGTGTTATTTTAGCAATTTGATCGCGCTAGCAGGTCTGTATAGACTTGTGTGCATGTGTGGTTTGGAGCCCCGAGGGCTCGGGTAAGTTTCGGATAGGCCACGGGATGTTTTGGACTTTGGAAAATCTGGTTTTCTGCAGCAGGTGTTCTTGCATGTCCTTCTTCGCGTTCGCGAAGCTACTCTCGCGAACGCGAAGAGTAAACTGGGTAGCTAAAGTTTTCTTCTTCGCGAACACGAAGGCCTGGTCGTGAACTCGAAGTGATGGGGGACTTACCCTTCGCGAACGCGACTGGCTCAACGCGAACGCGAAACATGTAGGGACCTGGGGGGAGGGGGGTTGGTCATTGCTTCATCATGAACGCGAGCCATGTATCGCGAACGCGAAAGCCAGGGGGGAGTAATCATTGCGGACGCGGGCTGGGTCTCATGAACGAGAAGGCTTGGCTGCCATTACCCTTCGCGAACGCAACACTGCTCTCGCGAACGCGATGAACACTATCGCACAGCACTTAACAGAATCTAAAAACGGGATTTTAGCCAAAAATTTATTTTTTTCAAAAACAAAATGGTGAGAGGCGATTTTTCAAGAGCCATTTCTTCCCCAAATTGTTGGTAAGTGATTCTAAACTATTTTCTTTCAATTACCCATTACATTTCTTGAATTTTCAACCTAAAATCTAGAGTTTTCATGGTAGAATTAGGGGTTAGGGTAGAAACTAGGAATTTCGGGAGTTTGGAGATTTAGACCTCAATTTGAGGTTGGATTCTAAAACTAATTATATATTTGGGCTCGGGGGTGAATGGGTAAAAGGATTTTGGTCCAAACCTCGGGTTTTGACCAAGCGGGCCCGGGGTTGATTTTTTGACTTTTTGGAGGAAAATTTGGGAAATTTAATTTATGCAATATAATTGATTCCTTTAGCAATATTTGATATTATTGAGTCACTTTTGAATATATACAAGTGGTTTGGAGGTGAATTCCAAAGGAAAAGCTGTGATTGAGAATTAAGTGTCATTCGGAGTGAGGTAAGTGTTGTGTCTAACCCAGTGTTGTGTCTAACCCGGACTTGAGGGAATTAGGAACCTTAGACTATTTGTTATGTGAAATTCATGTGAGCGGCATATATGTAAGGTGACGAGTACTTATGCACCTCCAATTTACCTATTTTCCATGTTTCTTCCATTTTTCTTATATTGTCTCTTTCCTATGCTTAATTGCTACATGTTTATACTTGTGTTGTTAAATTGATCGTTCTTATCACGTTTACGGATTTTCTGGTGATAATTGAGAATTTATTTCAAAGTTGAGATTGATATTGTGGAACCAAATGTTGAAGTAAGGCTTGTACTTGTTATTTATTCATCGCATTATGGTAAAAAGAGTGTTAATACAGGAAGGGTGATGTCGTGCCATATTGTGAGTGTTAATGCACGAAGGGTGATGCCGTGCCATATTGTAAGTGTTAATGCACGAAGGGTGATGTCGTGCCATATTATGAGTTTTAATGCACGAAAGGTGATGTCGTGCCATATTATGATAGATAATGCACGAAGGGTGATATCGTGCCGTTTCTATTGATTTATGGTGAGATTTAGAGTAAAAGCACGAAGGGTGATGCCGTGCATTTTTCCTTACTGTATTCACTATTCCTATTGATTCATGGTATATTGACTGCTCCGATGATCATTCTATTGTAGTTCTTTATCTTTTATTCCCCTCAGTATGTTTCCCCTCCCGACATTTCTTATTTAGTTCTTCATTTCTGTTATTTGCATATACACTGTTAAATAGTACAGGTTGATTTGTAGGTGCCTAGTCTTAGCCTCGTCACTACTTTGTCGAGGTTAGGCTTGACACTTATCAGTACATGGGGTCGGTTGTACTGATGTTGCACTCTCCACTTTCTGTACAGATTTTGATACCGGATCAGGTTGATCGATATTTTGCTATTGGTTCGCTGTCCGGAGACTCAAGGTAGATCTGTCGGCGTTCACGGTCCTTGAAGTCCCCGTCTATCTTTTCTGTCCTACTATTTCTTTCATTCAGACAGTTGTATTTCTTTAAGACTATTACTTGTAGTAAATTCTAGAATGCTCGTGAATTGTGACACTAGATCCGCGTGGTAGTAATTAATAAAGTTTTATGATATTCCTCACTTATTATATTTCATTTTAGTTATTTATTGCTATTTACTGAATGGAAATAAGGAATTGGTTTAATGATTCTCTAACGTTGGCTTGCCTGGCGAGTGAAATGTTAGGTGCCATCACGGTCCCGTCGGTGGGAAATTTTGGGTCATGACAGTTGGTATTAGAGCACTAGGTTTCCTAGGTATCACGATTCACGAGCAAGCTTAGTAGAGTCTGGAGGATCGGTACGGAGATGTCTGTGCTTATCTTCTAGAGGCTATGAAGTTTAGGAACAAGTTTCACTTATTTTCTTCTCTGTCGTGCGATTTTGCTTTCTCAATGCTCACTGAACTCTTCTACTCTTATTCTCTCGCAAATGGTGAGAAGACGTACCGCTTCCTCAGCTGAACAACAGCCAGAGCCTCTAGTGGTAGCTCCTACGCGGGGCAGAGTTTGAGGCCGAGGCAAGGGCAGGCCGCAGCCTAGAGCCCGAGCAGCAGCCCCAACAGTGGAGCCTCAGATAGAGCTTGATAAGGAGGTTCCAGCCCAGACTATTCCTGCCGGACCAGCTCAGGTTCCGGAGGGGTTCATTGCTACCCTAGTACTTCAGGATGCTTTGATCCGTTTGGTGGGCTTTATGGAGAGTGTGGCCCAGACTGGCGCATTTCCCATGGCACTAGCAGTCTCTCAAGATGGAGGAGGAGCTTAGACTCCCACCACTCCTGCTCCGGAGCAGATAGCTCCCCAGTATCACGCTCTAGCAGCTCAGTCAATCGGATTAGTCCAAGCGGTTATTGCGGCACGGGTCAGAGATGGGCCAGCTATGTCTTCTGAGGCTTTATGGAGATTGGACAGGTTTACCAAGCTCTTTTCTATTCACTTCAGTGGTGCTCCTCAGAGGATCCCCAGGAGTATCTTGACAGCTGCCACGAGGTTCTACGAAACATGGGTATAGTGGAGACCAATGGGATCGATTTAGCTGCATTTCAGATGACTAGTTCTACCAAGAAATGGTGGAGAGATTACTTGTTGACCAGACCAGCTGGGTCGCCTGCTCTTACTTGGGACCAGTTCTCTCAGCTCTTCATAGAGAAGTTTCTGATCGCCGTCAGTTTGAGCATCTTCAGCAGGGTAGTATGACTGTTACTCAGTATGAGACCCGCTTTGTGGATTTGGCCCGTCATGCTATTCTTTTGCTTCTCACCGAGAGAGAGAGGGTGAGAAGGTTTATTGATGGACTTGCTCAGCCTATCAGATTGCAGATGGCTAAGGAGACTGGGAGTGAGATTTCTTTTCAGGCGGCTGCTAATATCGCCAGACGAGTCGAAATGGTTCTTACTCAGGGAGGTCAGGGGTCTTACAAGAGGCCTCGTCATTCCGGTGAGTTCAGCGGTGCCTCATCTAGAGGCATGATTACTTTTGGTACAGGTCATCCTCCCAGGCCATTTCATTCAGCGCTCCAAGCATCCTACGGTGCCTCAGGTGGTCGTGGCCCTCAGTTGCATTATTCCGACCAGCTAGTCTACAGTGCACCACCAGCTCCTATTAGTGCACCTCTACTCCAGAGTTATCAGGGTGGTTATTCAGGTCGACAGGGTCAGTTTCAGGGTCAGTAGTCACAACAGCCAAAGTCACAGCAGCCGAGGTTATGTTATACTTGTGGTGATCCGAGGCACATTACTAGATTTTGCCCTCGGGAAACGGGTAGCTCACAGCAGCAGAGTTCTCGTGCCATGGTTCCGGCACCAGTTGATGCACCACCTGCTCAGCCAGCCAGCGGTAGGGTTTAGGCAGCCAGAGGTGGAGGCCAGACGGTTAGAGGTGGAGGTCAGGCCGTTAGAGGTGGAGACCATCCAGCTAGAGGTCGTCCCGGGGACGTAGTTTAGGGTGGTGGGGCCCAGCCCAAGTGTTATGCTTTCCCAGCCTGGCCTGAGGCTGAGTCATCTGACGCTGTTATCACAGGTACTATTTTAGTTTGCAGTAGAGATGTTTTAGTTCTATTTGATCCGGGATCTACTTACTCCTATGTGTCATCCTATTTTGTTTCCTATTTGGTTGTGCCCCGTGATTCTTTGAGTGCTTTTGTGTATGTGTCCACACCAGTGGGAGATGCTATTATTGTAGATCGTGTTTATCGTTCGTGTGTGGTCACCATTGGGAGTCTTGAGACTCGTGTAGATCTTCTACTTCTTGACATGGTTGATTTTGATGTCATACTGGGTATGGATTGGCTATTACCTTATCATGCTATATTAGATTCTCATGCCAAGATGGTGACCTTAGCCTTGCAGGGGTTGTCTCGATTAGAGTGGAGGGGAAATCTTGGCCATTCTGCCAACAGGGTTATCTTTTATGTGAAGGCTCGGCATATGGTCGAGAAGGGGTGTCTAGCTTATTTGGCTTATGTCCGCGATTCTAGTGCGAAGGTTCCCTCCATAGATTCGGTGCCGGTTGTTTGTGAGTTTCCAGAGGTGTTTCCTGCAGACCTGCCGGGGATGCCACCCGACAGGGATATTGATTTCTGCATTGACTTGGCTCTGGGTACTCAGCCTATTTCCATTTCGCCATGTCGCATGACCCCGCTAGAGTTGAAAGAATTGAAGGAGCAGTTGCAAGATTTGCTTGATAAGGGCTTCATTAGACCTAGTGTCTTGCCATGTGGCGAACCTGTGTTGTTTGTGAAGAAGAAAGATGGATCGATGAGGATGTGTATAGATTATCGGCAGTTGAACAAAGTCACCATCAAGAACAAATATCCATTGTCGAGGATTGATGATTTATTTGATCAGCTTCAGGGTGCCAAGGTGTTTTCGAAGATTGATTTAAGATCTAGCTACCATCACTTGAGGATTAGGGCATCCGATGTTCCTAAGATAGCTTTTCGGACTCAGTATGGGCATTATGAGTTTCTAGTGATGTCATTTGGGCTGACAAATTCCCTAGTAGCATTCATGGATTTGATTAACCGGGTGTTCAAAACCTACTTGGATTCCTTTGTGGTTGTGTTTATTGATGATATCTTGATCTACTCCCACAGTCGAGATGAGCATGAGCAGCACCTTCGGATCGTTCTTCAGACTCTGAAAGACAACCAGCTATATGCTAAGTTCTCAAAATGTGAGTTTTGGTTGAGTTCAATTGCTTTCTTGGGTCACGTTGTATCAGCAGAGGGTATTCAGGTGGATCCTAAGAAGATTGAGGCAGTCCAGAATTGGCCTAGACCCACGTCAGCTACAGAGATCCGTAGTTTCATGGGTTTGGCGGGCTATTACCGTCGATTTATGGAGGGGTTTTCATCCATGGCAGCCCCGTTGACCAGATTGACCCAGAAGGGTGCTTTCAGAAGCTTAAGACTGCTTTGACCATGACACTGTATTGGTGTTACCCACAGGTTCAGGATCTTATACAATATATTGTGACGCATCTCGTATTGGTATGGGTGCGGTATTGATACAGGGTGGCAAGGTTATTTTATATGCTTCACGGCAGCTGAAGGTTCACGAGAAGAAATACCTTATTCATGATCTAGAGCTGGCAGCCATTGTTCACGCACTGAAGATTTGGAGGCACTATCTTTACGGCATGCCATGTGAGGTATTCACCGATCATCAGAGCTTGCAGTATTTGTTCAAGCCGAAGGAACTCAATTTGAGGCAGAGGAGGTGGCTGGAGCTATTGAAAGACTATGATATCACCATATTGTATCATCCCGGGAAGGCCAATGTGGTGGCCGATACTTTGAGTAGAAAGTAAGTCAGTATGGGTAGCCTTGCATATATTCCAGTTGGTGAGAGGTCGCTTGCATTAGATGTTCAGGCCTTGGCCAACCAGTTCGTGAGGTTAGATGTTTCTGAGCCCAGTCGTGTTCTAGCTTGTACAGTTGCTCGGACTTCTTTATTTGAGTGCATTAGAGATTGACACGATGGCGATCCTCATTTACTTGTCCTTAGAGACACAGTGCAGCACGGTGGTGCCAAGCAGGTTACTGTTGGAGATGACGGAGTTTTGAGGATGCAGGGTCGTATTTGTGTGCCTAATATGGATGGACTTCGTGAGTTGATCCTTGAGGAGTTCCACAGTTCCCGGTATTCTATTCATCCGGGTGCCGCCAAGATGTATCAGGACTTGAGGCAGCATTATTGGTGGAGGCAAATGAAGAAGGACATAGTTGCCTATGTAGCTCGGTGCCTAAATTTCCAGCAGGTAAAGTGTGAGCATCAGAGACCTAGTGGTTTACTTCAGAGGTTAGATATTCCTGAGTGGAAGTGGGAGCATATCACTATGGACTTTGTTGTTAGACTCCCACGGACTTAGAGGATGTTCGATGCAGTTTGGGTCATTGTGGACAGGCTGACTAAGTCAGCGCATTTCATTTCTGTAGCAGTAACCTATTCCTCGGAGCGGTTGGCAGAGATTTACATTCATGAGATCGTCCGTCTTCATAGGGTGACCGTGTCTATCATTTCTGATCGAGGTATGTTGTTTACCTCGCACTTTTGGAGGGCAGTTCAGCGTGAATTGGGTACGCGGGTTAAGTTGAGCACAAAATTTTATCCTCAGACGGACGGGCAGTCCAAGCGTACTATTTAGATCTTGGAGGATATACTTCGCGCCTGTGTTACTGACTTCGGAGGTTCTTGGGATCAGTTCTTGCCCCTTGCAGAATTTGCCTACAACAACAGCTACCAGTCGAGCATTCAGATGGCTCCCTATGAGGCATTATATGGTAGGCGGTGTCGGTCGCCAGTTGGGTGGTTCGAGCTGGGAGAGGCTCGATTGTTGGGCACAGACTTAGTACAAGATGCCTTGGATAAGGTCAAGATTATTCAGGATCGAATTCACACAGCTCAGTCCAGGCAGCAGAGTTATGCCGACCGTAAAGTTCGTGATGTTGCATTCATGGTCGGAGAGAGAGTGTTACTTTGGGTATCCCCCATGAAGGGTGTAATGAGGTTCGGAAAGAAGGGCAACTTGAGCCCTAGGTATATCGGACCTTTTGAGATTCTGGAGAGAGTGGGAGAGATGGCTTACAGGCTTGCGTTACCACCTAGTTTAGCAGCTGTTCATCTGGTATTCCATGTGTCCATGCTTCGAAAGTATCACGGCGATCCGTCCCATGTGTTAGATTTCAGCTCTGTCCAGTTGGACAAGGATTTGACTTACGAGGAGGAACCGGTGGCAATTCTACCACCAGCAAGTTCACAATTTAAGATCGAAGAGTTACCTTTCAGTTCGAGTACAGTGGAGAGGTCAGCCTATTGAGGCAGCTACTTGGGAGTCCGAGTCTGATATGCAGAGTAGATATCCCCACCTTTTCACCAGCCCAGGTACTTTTCTATGTCTGTTCGAGGACGAATGGTTATTTTAGAGGTGGAGATTGTGATGACCCAAAAGGTCATCTTATATTTTAGAACTCGAATCTGCGCTCTTAAGCCTTAAAAATCTCATTTTTACCCTCCTCGATTTGCGTGCACAGTTCGGGCAGGTTTCCAGAAAGTTTTTATGTTGAAAACTAATGAAAATAAGAATTTTTACCTTAAAAGTTCATTTTAGTTAACTTCGGTCAATATTTTTGGTAAACGGGCCCGGATTCGTATTTTAACTGTCTTGGTGGGTCTGTATAGAATTATGGGACCTGGGCGTATGCCCGGAATCGAATTCGGAGGTCCCTAGCTCAAGTTATGAATTTTTTATGAAAATTAAAAGTTTGAAAATTAATTGTTTTTATGAATTGATTGATATTTGGCATTGTTAGTATCGGGTCCGTAATTTTGTTCCGGAGCCCGGTACAGGTTCGTTTGGAGCCCCTAGGGATCGGGTGAGTTTCGGATAGGCCACGGGATGTTTTGGACTTTGGAAATCTGGTTTTGCTGCAGAGTCTGTGTTCTGGCATGTCCTTCTTCGCATTCGCGAAGGTACTCTCGCGAACGCGAAGAGTAAACTGGGCAGCTGAAGTTTTCTTCTTTGCGAATGCGAAGGCCTGGTCGCGAACGGGAAGTGATGGGGGACTTACCCTTCGCAAACGCAACTGGCTCAACGCGAACGCGAAGCATGTAGGGACCTGGGAGGGGGGGTTGGTCGTTGCTTCATCGCGAACTCGAGCCACGTTCCTCGAACGCGAAGGCCAGGGGGAGTAATCATCACGGACGTGGGCAGGGTCTCGCGAACGTGAAGTCTTGGCAGCCATTACCCTTTGCGAATGCGAAAGTGCTCTCGCGAACGCGATGAACACTGTCGCCCAGCACTTAACAGAATCTAAAAACGGGATTTTAGCTAAAATATCATTTTTCACAAAAACAAAATGGTGAGAGACGATTTTTCAAGAGCCATTTCTTCCCCAAATTGTTGGTAAGTGATTCTAAACCATTTTCTTTCAATTACCCATTACATTTCTTGAATTTTTAACCTAAAATCTAGAGTTTTCATGGTAGAATTAGGTGTTAGGGTAGAAACTAGGGATTTCGGGAGTTTGGGGATTTAGACCTCAATTTGAGGTCGGATTCCAAAACTAATTACATTCGGGCTCGCGGGTGAATGGGTAAAAGGATTTTGGTCCGAACCTCGAATTTTGACCAAGCGGACCCGGGGTCGATTTTTCGACTTTTTGGAGGAAAATTTGGGAAATTTAATTTATGCAATATAATTGATTCCTTTAGCAATATTTGATATTATTGAGTCATTTTTGAATAGATACGAGTGGTTTGGAGGTGAATTCCAAAGGAAAAATTGTGATTGAGAATTAAGTGGCCTTCAGAGCGAGGTAAGTGTTGTGTCTAACCCTGACTTGAGGGAATTAGGAACGTTAGACTATTTGCTATGTGAAATTCATATGAGCGGCGTATATGTGAGGTGAAAAGTACTTATGCGCCTCCAATTTACCTATTTTCCATGTTTCTTCCGTTTGTCTTATATTGTCTCTTTCCTATGCCTAATTGCTACGTGTTTATACTAGTGTTGTTAAATTGATCGTTCTTATCACGTTTACGGATTTTCTGGTGATAATTGAGAATTTATTTCAAAGTTGAGATTGATATTGTGGAACCAAATATTGAAGTAAGGCTTGTACTTGTTATTTTATCTCCCTATTGTTATTTATGCATTGCATTATGGTAAGGGAGGGTGTTAATACACGAAGGGTGATGTCGTGCCATATTGTGAGTGTTAATGCACGAAGGGTGATGCCGTGCCATATTGTGAGTGTTAATGCACGAAATTGTGAGTGTTAATGTACGAAGGGTGATGTCGTGACGTTTCTATTGATTTATGGTGAGATTGATAGTAAAAGCACGATGGGTGATGTCGTGCATTTTTCCTTACTGTATTCACTATTCCTGTTGATTCATGGTATATTGATTGCTCCGTTGATCATTTTGTTGTAGTTCTTTATCTTGTATTCCCCTTAGTATGTTTCCCCTCCCGACATTTCTTGTTTAGTTCTTCAATTCTGTTATTTGCATATACACTGTTAAATTATACATGTTGATTTGTAGGCCCTTTGTCTTAGCCTCGTCACTACTTCGTCGAGGTTAGGGTCTACACTTACCAGTATATGGGGTCGGTTGTACTGATGCTACACTTTGCACTTTCTGTGCAGATTTTGATACCAGCTCATGTTGATCGAGATTTTGCTATTGGTCCGTTGTCCGGAGACTCAAGGTAGATATGCTGGCATTCACAGACCTTGAAGTCCCCGTCTATCTTTTCTGTTCTATTGTTTCTTTCATTCAAACAGTTGTATTTCTTTCAAACTATTACTTGTAATAAATTCTAGAATGCTCGTGAATTGTGACTCTAGATCCGGGTGGTAGTAATTAATACAGTTTTATGATATTCCGCACTTATTGTATTTTATTTTAGTTAATTATTGTTATTTACTGAATGGAAATAAGGAATTGGTTTAATGATTCTCTAACGTTGGCTTGCCTGGCGAGTGAAATGTTAGGTGCCATCACGGTCCCGTCGGTGGGAAATTTCGGGTCGTGACATTTTGTTTGAACAAATATTGTAGACTCTGATGATCCGTGAAAACCTCGCACGACACGCCGTAAAGGTAATGCCTCGAAATCTTCAGCGCATGAACAATGGCTGCCAGCTCTAGATCGTGAACAAGGTATTTCTTCTCATGGACCTTTAACTGTCGCAACGCATATGCAATCACCCTGCCATCCAACATCAATATTGCTCTGATCCCAACACGAGATGCATCACAATATACCATATAAGATCCTGAACCTGTGGGCAACACCAACACTGGCGATGTAGTCAAAGCAGTCTTGAGCTTCTAGAAACTCACTTCATACTCGTTTGAGCATTTGAACAGGGCACCCTTCTGGGTCAATCTCGTCAATGGGACTGCTATAGATGAAAAACCCTCCACAAACCGACGGTAATAACCTCCCAAACCCAAGAAACTCCGGATATCCGTAGCTGAAGTGGGTCTAGGCCAGTTGAGAACTGCCTCAATCTTCTTAGAATCCACCTGAATGCCCTCTGTCGATACTACGTGCCCCAAGAAAGCGACTGAGTCCAACCAGAACTCGCACTTTGAAAACTTGGCATACAACTGGCTATCCCTCAAAGTCTAAAGTACAATCCGAAGATATTGCTCGTGCTCCTCTCGACTGCGAGAGTAGATCAAGATATCATCAATAAACACAATCACGAAAGAATTCAGATAGGGCTTGAACACCCAGTTCATCAAATCCATGAATGCTGCTGGGGCATTCGCAAGCCCAAATGACATCACTAGAAACTCATAATGCCCATATCGAGTCAGAAAAGCTATCTTAGGGACATCGGATGCCCTAATCCACAACTGATGGTAACTAGAACTCAAATCGACTTCAAAAACACCTTGGCACCCTGAAGCTGATCAAATAAGTCATTAATCCTCGGCAATGGATACTTGTTCTTGATGGTGACTTTGTTCAACTGGCGATAGTTTATGCACATCCTCATCGATCCATCTTTCTTCTTCACAAACAACACAGGTGCACCCCAGGGCGAGATACTAGGTCTAATGAAGCCCTTATCAAGCAAATCTTGCAACTGCTCCTTCAATTCTTTCAACTCTGGCGTGCCCATAGGGCATGGCAACATAGAAATGGGCTGAGTACCCGGAGCCAAATCAATACAGAAGTCAATATCTCTGTCGGGTTGCATCCCCGGCAGATCTACAGGAAACACCTTAGGAAACTCACGAACAATTGGTACTGAATCCATGGAGGGAACCTCCGTACTAGAATCGCGGACATAAGCCAAATAAGCTAGATATCCCTTCTCGACCATATGCTGAGCCTTCACATAAGAGATAACCCTGCTGGTAGAATGGCCAGGAGTCCCCCTCTACTCTAATCAAGGAAACTCCGGTAAGGCTAAGGTCACCGTCTTGGCGTGACAATCCAATATAGCAAGATAAGGTGACAGCCAGTCCATACCCAAGATGACATGAAAATCTACCATATCGAGAAGTAGGAGATCTACGCTAGTCTCAAGACTCCCAATGGTAACCACACACAAATAATAGAATCTCCCACGAGTGTGGACACATACACAGGAGAACTCAAAGGATAACGAGGTACAACCAGATATAAAGTAAAATAGGATGACACGTAGGAATAAGTAGAGCTCGGATCAAATAGAACTGAAGCATCCCTATGGCAAACTGAAACAATACCTATGATAACAACATTAGATGACCCAGCCTCAGGCCTGGCTGGGAAAGCATAACATCGAGGCTGGGACCCACCACTTTGAAGCACGTCCCTGGGACGACCTCTAACTGGCTGGCCTCCACCTATGGCTACCTTACCACAGCCTCTAGCTGGCTTAGCAAGAGGTGAAGCAACCGGTGCTAGAACCATGGCACGAGGACCCAGTTGTTGTGAGCTACCCGGTGCCCAAGGGCAAAATCTAGCAATGTGCCTCGGGTCACCACAAGTGTAACTGGACCTCGGCTGCTGTGACTTCTAACCCTAAAACTGACCCTGTCAACCTGAGTAACCACCCTAAAAACTCTTGAGCAGAGGTGCACTAATAGGAGATGGTGGTGCACAGTAGGCTAGTTGATCGGGATACGACATATGAGGGTCGCGACCACCTGAAGCACTGTGAGATGCCTAGAGTGCTAAATGGTACACCTGCCTCCAGACGAGGTGCCACTGAACCCACCGGAATGACGATGCCTCTTATCAGACCCCCCCCCTCCCCTTCCTGAGCAAGAACCACCTCGATCCTCCTGGAGACATTGGCAGTCGCATGAAAAGATATCTCACCCCCAGTCTCCTTGACCATTTGTAGCTTGATAGGGTGAGTGAGTCTATCAATAAACCTACTCACCCTCTCTCTCTCTCTCTCAGTAGAAAGCAGAAGGAGAGCATGATGGGCTATATCCACAAAACGAGTCTCGTACTGAGTAATAGTCATGTTGCCCTACTGGAGATGCTCGAACTACCTGCGGTAATCCTCTCTCAAAGTGATAGGGAGAAACTTCTCTAGAAATAACTGTGAGAATTGCTCCCAAGTAAGTGTAGGCGACCCAACTAGTCTGGTAAATGTGTAATCTCTCCACCACCTCTTGGCAGAACCCGTCATCTGAAATACAGCAAAATCGACCCCATTGGTCCCAACTATACCCATGTTCCGCAGCACCTCATGGAAGCGGTCGATATAATCGTGTGGGTCCTCAAAAGGTGCACCACTGAAGTGAACTGGGAATAGCTTTGTGAACTAGTCCAATCTCAATAAGCCCTCAGAAGAAATGGCGGGCCTATCACCGGGCTCTACCGCAATAACTAGCTGAACTACCCCAACTGGCGGGGCTACTGGAGATTGATACTAGGGAGCCATCTGCTCCAGAGTATGATTAGTGGGAGTCTGTGCTCCTCCCCCAGCCTGAGAGACGGCTGGTGCCACAGGAAATGCACCAGCCTGGGCCGCACTCTCCATAAGGTCCATTAAACGGACTAGAGCGTCCTGAATCACTAGGGTGGCGATGAACCCCTCCGAGACCTGAGCTGGTCCAATAGGTACAGTCTGAGCTAGAACCTCCTCATCAAAATATACCTGAGGCTCCACTGCTGATGCTGATGCTCGAGCTCTAGGCTAAGCTCTGCCTCTGCCTCGGTCTTTGGCGTGACCTCGACCTCGTCCTCAGCCCTTAGTAGGAGCTGCTATTGGGGGCTCCGGCTACTGTCCATCTGAAGATTTTGCACGTTTTTCTCGCCATTTGCGGGAGGACAAGAATAGAAGAGTTCAATCAGCAATGATAGAATAAAATCACACGATAGAGAAGAATATAAATGAAATTTGTTCCTAAACTTCATAGCCTACCGATTCTTCAGACTCTACTAAGCTTGCTCGTGACTCGTGAGACCTAAGTAACCTAGTGCTCTGATACCAACATGTCACGACCCAAAATTTTCACCTTCGGGACCGTGATGGCGCCTAAAATTCCACTTGCTATGCAAGCCAACGCTAGAGGATATTTAAGCCAATTTTTAATCAATTCAATTAAGTAAAACCAATTAAGCCGAAGAGAAACTAAAACAGAATACAAATGATATAAAACCAATAATATCTAAGTACAACCCGGATCTGGAGTCATAATTTCACGAGTTCTAGAATCTCTACAAAATAGGGTTTGAAATAAATACAATTGTCTCGAATGAAAAGAACAGTAAATAGGGAAAATGGAAGGGGATTTCAAGGTCTACAGATGCCAGCAGATCTACCTCGAGTCTCAGAATGCCAATTCAAACTGATACGCCTCACAGACACCTCGGACAAGTACCAAAATTTGCACAAGAAGTGTAGAGTGAAGTATGAGTACAACTGACCCAAGGTACTCTGTAAGTGTCGAGCCTAACCTCGACGAGATAGTGACGAGGCTATGACAGGACACCCACGTAAATAAACCTGTACAGACGAAAATATACGTACAAAATAACAACAAATAAAGAATTAACAAGTACTAGTGGGAGGGGACATGCGAAAAGGGTACAAGATACGGTAACTACAGCAATGAATAATGATAAGAAACAGTCAATAAAACCTCCAATCAACAAAATGAACAAGCATAATGAATAAAACTGCACGGCATGACCCTTCATGCTTTTACTCTCAGCCTCACCATGAAACAGTAATAAGGGCACGACATCACCCTTCGTGCTTTTACTCTCAATCTCACCGTAAAATGATAAATACGACACCGCATCACCCTTCATGTATTAACTCTCAAATATGGAACGGCATCACTCTTCGTGCACTAACACTCAAATGCGGCATGACATCATCCTTCGTGCATTAACACTCTCCCTTACCATATAACAATGAACATATAACAACAGGGAGATAGAATAAGCAAGATCAAGTCTTATGTCAACAATGGTCCACTATACCAATCTCTACTTCAGAAACAATGCTCAATTATCACAGATAGTCCATAAGTACGTAAAGAACAATCAATATAGTAATTTACTAGTCTAAGCATGGATATTAAGATCAAAGAAAGAAATAAATTACAAGGAACAAGTCCCACCCGCATGCTATAACCTAACAACAACGCATAAGTACTCGTCACCTCATATATATGTTGTATCCAACATTTAGATAAGTAGAAAATAGGCAAACAAGTCCTAATACCTCGAGTCAAGGTTAACCACGACACTTACCTCGCTCCAAAAGTCGACTCAAAGCTCTACCGGAGCCTTTCCCCTAGAATTCGTCTCCAAACCACTCGTATCTAACCACAATTGACTCAATAATGTCAAATATTGCTAAAGGAATCAATTACAATGCATAAATTTAGGATTTCCACACTTTTCCCCAAAAAGTCAAAAATTGACCCTGGGCCCGCTTGGTCAAAACCTGAGGTTCGGACCAAAATCCATTTTCTCATTCACCCCCGAACCCGATTATTTAATTAGTTTCAGGATCCGACCTTAATTTGAGGTCTAAATCCCTAATTTGCAAAACCCCTCAATTCTTCCTAAATCCTTAGTTTTCTATCATGGAAGAACAAAGATTAGGGCTAGAAATCAATGGGTGATGTTAAAAATGGAAGAAAATGAGTTAAAGTGTATAAACCTATGAATTGATATTGAGTTTTCTCTTAAAAATCGCCTCTAGGCCGAGCTCTAATGGAGAGTTAATGAAAAAATGAAAGAATCCCATTTTTGGTCTGTTTTTAATCACTGGGCGTCAAACCTTATTCGCGTTCGCGAAGGGCCTGACGCGATCGAGAAGCAGTGGCTCAATAGCCTACGCATTCATGAAATACCCTTCGCGTTCGCGAAGGCTTACACCCACCAGTTGTCACGAACCAAATCTTCCTCCGTATGATGTTGTGATGGCATCTAGTCTTAGGGACTAGGTAAACCTAAAATTTACTGAAATAATAACAATATTAATTAACGACTAACAAATGCGAAGAAGAAATCTCTATACAATACTTACAATCCCAAAACCGGTAGTACAAGTCATAAACTCTACTGAGTTACTAGAAAGCCTACAAATACAACTGTTTGAAGTAGAGATAAAATAGTGCAAGTACAATATCAGAAGGTGACTCTGAAACCTGCGAATGCAGCAACAGGTTTACCTTGAGTCTCAACAACAAGATCCGTACAGCTAGCTAGCGGTCAACTGACTCCAAATTACCTGGCCCTGCACAAAAATTTGCAGAAGTGTATTATGAGTGCACCACAGTCGATACCCAGTAAGTATCAAGAATAACCTCGGTGGAGTAGTGACGAGGTACAGTCAAGACACTCACTAGTCAAATAACCTGTGTAATATAACATACAAAAATAATAGAAAACAAATAGCAGTGATAGCAACAATAATCAACTAGTGATATAAATGGCAAGGCAACAAGAACACCATAAATTATTGCCCAAACGAATAATGAACACAAGCACAACCAATTAATCAAGTCCTTCAAAATATACACCTTTTATCTACAAGTTTTTCAAATAGAAAGCTTTGGAAGAAAATCCTTTCAAATAAATATCTTATATCATAATCATAAATACGGGTCTCAGCCCCCTTTCATTTTCTCATGACACCTCGTGCCCTTATCTCTATCATAAGCGCACGGAGAACTCTCGTGTCAAATATATATCAATACATAAAATCTGCATGGTCAATTTATTTTCAATAAAGTAAGATTACAAGTTTTATTTTTATTTTTTTGTAAATCAAGTAAGAATTCAACAAAGAAATAAATTTATTTTTGAAATAGTTTGAGTGAAGAAAAATGACATTTCAATTAAAATAAAGCATCAGATAAGCTATTGATTTGGATGTAAAACTTATTAAATTAAAATATAATAGTAATTTCTTTTATTTAAAATAAGTCAATCATTAAGAACAAGTACAAACCATACATACAAATCCTCAGAATCTCGTACGAAAAAACCAAAGCCAACACAATACAACAAGAAATACAAAATACTTAATATTGAGTCAAATAATACATCACGTAGAACACAAGAATTTACATATTACTGAAAAATAAAATAAACAAAGGCAAGTGCAGCCATAGAGAAATATCAACAAAAGGTCACTCCCGAAGTACCACCTCGTAGTCCCAACACAAATATCAACAACAACAAGGCCCCCAGGACATCATAAGTCATCACAAATCAATCCCCGATATATCCCACCTTGTCTCGCCGCGTGCGTAATAATAAAGTAAATGCCCGGCTTGTCTTGCCGCACGCGCATAATAATATTCCCACTATAACAACCCAATCGGTCGTTTTGAGCATTTGCACTTCGCTCAGTAGTTTACAGCTGTGAGTAGCTCCGTATGATGTAATTTGATTTGTGTGAGTCATCAGTTTTGATTTTTAGGTTATTCGGGACTGATTTGGAAGAATAATTCTCAACTAGGGAGCTTTAAATTTGAAAGAGATGACAAAGTTTACCTTTTTAGAATTTGACCCCGGATTGGAATTTTGATGGTTTAGTTAGCTCCGTTGGGTGATTTTGGACTTAGGAGCGCATCCGAATTGCGATTTGGAGGTTCGTGGTTGAATTTGGCTTGAAATGACGAAAGTTGAAATTTTGGAAAGTTTGACCGGGAGTGGACGTTTTGATCAGGGTCGGATTCTGATTCCGGAAGTTAGAGTAGGTCCATAATGTTGAATATGACTTGTGTGCAAATTTTGAGGTCAATCGGATGTGATTTGATAGGTTTCGGCATCAGTTGTGGAAGCTTGAAGTTCAAAGTTCATAGATTTTGATTTGAGGTGTGATTCATCGTTTTGATGTTGTTATGTGTGTTTTGAGGCCTCGAGTAGGTCCGTATTGTATTATGGAACTTGTTGGTATGTTTTGACGGGTTCCCGAGGGGCTCGGGCGTGTTTCAGATTGATGTCGGAACATTTTCCTCAATATAGCTATTACTGGTTTTGGTGTGACCGCACCTGCGGCTAGTTTACATGAATGCGATGGTCGCAGAAGCGATGAAGGCATCGTAGGAGCGGAAATATTGATGGGAGTAGGGTTTCGCAGAAGAGGAGATTGCTTCGCATCTGCGAAGGCGCAGATGCGGTGAGTTGAGCACAGAAGCGGTTGGCAGCGCAGAAGCGACATTTGGACACGCACCTGCGAGTGCGCAGATGCGGGTATTTTACCGCAGGTGCAAAGGCAAACTCCAGTGCTTCTCCACATAAGCAAGATTTTGGTCGCAAAAGAGACGCCGCAGAAGCGGCTAATGTGTCGCAGGTGCGAAAGTGCTGGACAGAATGATAAATACAAGGGTTCGCGATTTTGACTTCATTTTTAACATTTCCAAGCTCGGATTGAGGCGAGTTTTGAAGCAAATGTCACCATATGAATTGAGGTAAGAGTTCTCTACTCGGTGTTTGGTTATATTTCATGAATCTACTTTTGTTTTGGTAATTGTATTGTGAATTTAACGAGAAAATTGGGGGTTTTGGCCTAAAGTTTCATAATATTAATTTTTGAGTTTTGAACATCGAATTTTGGAGTCGGATTTGATTGAAACTAGTATGGTTGGACTCGTAATTGAATGGGTTGTCAGATTTTGTGAGATTTGTTGGGTTCAGAGGCGCGGGCCCGGGTGTGATTTTTGGCCGGTTTTGTGTTTTGATTAAGGATTCGATCTTTATAATTTGGAATTGTTTCATTGGGCTTTATTTGATGTATTTGAGTTGCTTTTGGCTAGTTTTGAGCTGTTCGGAGGTCGGAACGCGCGGGATGGCATTTTGGAGCATCGCCTGGCTTGCTCGATATTGGAATTGGCTTGTTCGAGGTAAGTAACTCTTCTAAATTTCGTGTTGAGGGTATGAAACCCCGAAATACGTGTTGTATGATTGGTATTGAGGTGACACACATGCTAAGTAACGGGCGTGGGGGCGTGCACCAAGTGATTTAGGACTTTGTTATTTTCATGGCACTGTATAGTAGTCATATTTTGTTAATATACGTGTTTTCACCATGTGATAAAGTAATTGAGCTGTCAAACATGCTAGATATCATGTTAGGTTGTATGTCGATACTGTTGGGACCTATAGTGGTCATTTCTTGCTGCCATCTCACTGATTCCGTTGATATTTCGTACTCGGTCATATTCATGCATTCATATCATATCTCAGTCTCAGTTGTTATTTATTGATACATCAAATCATTGTTGTCGGGCTAGTTTCATGACATTGTGAGCCCGTGAGTGAGATTGGATATATTGATGACTGAGTGAGGCCAAGAGCCTGATTATGAGTGACAGTTATGGAATCGGGCAGCACGTCGCAGCATGCTATATTGATTTATGCGTGGATCTGGCTTATGATAGCGCTTGGGTTATAGGAGCCCTTCCGGAGTCTGCACACCCCCAGTAAGCGCGGTTGATTATATTGAGGGATGGTTCTTCCCTTGAGATGGATCTTGTCCGAAGCATTTATAAACCTGGAGATGGATCTTCTCCATTGGGCCGAATTGGCCTTCCTCGATACTGAGTGACTGATGGTCAATGATGTATATATTCCGGGATGGATCTTCCCTGGGCCGTATGGGGCCATATACAGTACCGAGTGGTTGAACATGATGAGTGGAAAGTGTGAGACAGTAAGATTGAGTACTCTAAGAGTGTGAGTACATGATTCATCTCTGAGATACATGGCATTGGCATGCACACATGACATACAGGCATAGAGATGCATTTTTTCTTATGTTGTATAGTATCACGTCATTTATGAATTCTCATACATTTTTACGTATGGGCATAGAGAGGAATCTTACACTTGCTATCTGAAAGGAAATATGGAACACCTTATTTATTGTGGAAAGTATATTTGAAAAAACAAATTACAGTTTACAAGCTTATTCGTATTTTTGGCATCTTCGGTAAAAGATTTGGGTTTTCACTAAGATAATTGAAAAGGCATGACTATTTTCTGGAACTATGAACGAGCTGAGCATTTTACTTCTGAGATACATCTTTTATTACTTGTATTATGTTGTTATGAACTGTTATGGGATATTGGTATTGGACCAGACCTTGTGTTAGCTCATCACTACTTTCAACCTAAGGTTAGGTTTGTTATTTATTGAGTACATGGGGTCGGTTGTACTCATACTACACTTCTGCACCTTGCGTGCAGATGTTGGTTGCTGATGTTGGTGTGTTCAATGGGAGCTGGATTGAAGATGTACCTGCGTCCCGGTTGTAGCTGCCTCTTGTTCGTGGTAGCCTTAGATCTATAAAACCCTATTTATGTACTATTCAAACAGACTATGTATTTATTTCATTTAAGCATTGTAAATTCTATTCTTAGAAACTCATGATTTGTACTACCAGTACTTGGGAAATGTATAAGATTTAGATAATCTCTTTGCTGAACTATCTTATTAAATATCAATTGGAATTGGATAGTTGTTAATTGGCTTACATAGCGGGTTGGGTTAGGTGCCATCACGACTAGGTGGATTTTGGGTCGTGATACCCACCTTGTCTCGCCACATGTGCAAACCCACATATATAGCCTGCCTTGCCATGCCGCATGTGCATATATCAATAATAACAAAAGCACAGCAGAAACCTCGTGCAAACACTCGAACAAACCTCCCAACAATATCACGTGTCAATATCACAACATTTCATAAATTGCACCTCAAGTGCTCAGATATTACAACTTGCCATAGAAATCAATAATACATTATTTTCCACAATAAGTTGCCCATGGCTCGACCACAATGTGCACAAAATCTTAACAAAATATCCGGGAGTGAACAACTCAACATAATAATATTTCACAATTTAACACTTTGCCTCAATATGATTTACGGCCTTTATAACTCAATATCAATTTCAATAACATGAACTGGAAAGTAATTCATCAAGGAACAACGCCTTCTTAAATCCAAATTTTGGCAAATAGATTAAAGCCTCCTTTTAAACTTATTTAATAATTATTTGCAGATAAGGAATCCATAATGAAATTATTTTCAAAAAATGTCAACCCAACTAACCACGGTATTTCATATAAAAATTAAAGTGGCAATCACACCAAATTATCATATAAAAACAACCTCGGCAAACAAGGAATGAGGCATGACAAATAAAGGATTTACTATGTTCCAACAATTTTTCCAATCTAATACATAAGGGCGTCTACGAATTGCAACTGATATAATTTACACATATAAACCAAGTACGTACTCGTCATCTCACGTACATGGTTTTCAATTACACAATTTCATCATAAGACTCAATGCATAAGGGGTAATTTTCCCACTCAAGGTTAGGCAAAATACTTACCTTTTCGAAGTTAGGTCGATATTTCAAAATCGCCCTCTTGCTTGAATTGACTTCCGGACAGCTCAAATCTATCCAAATTAATTGTATAACTTCATTAAAATTCATCGGAAACAATTTCGAATAATAAAATATCAACTTAAAATTTTATTCTAAAAAGTCAATGCGAGGCCCGCCTCTCAGAACCCGACAGACGTTTTACGAAATCCGAACACCCATTCTGATACGAGTTCAACCATACCAATTTTATCAAATTCCGATAACGAATCTACCTCCAAATCCTCAATTTAAGGTATAGAAAATTTCTATCATTTTCAACCCAATTCACTAATTTTATGATAAAAACAACAATAGATTCATGTATTTTAACCAAAATCGAGTTAGGAATTCTTACCCCAATGTTTTTCTTGAAATACCCTCGAACAATCGCCTCACTCGAGCTTTCTTCGTCAAAAAATGGATTTTTGGACTTTATTCTGCTGCCCAGGGGTTTGTTCTTCACGTTTGCGACCCTTCCCTCGCGTTCACGATGAACAAATCCTTCCACAACCATTTGCAAACTCTTCTCAGATAGCCTCTGGTACAATGGTCATAACCTTTTGTACAAAATTTCAGATGGCAAATGGTTTAACTTTCTGAAAACTAGACATCAAGGGCTACAACTTTCATGTTTTGCTCCACTCCCATTTCCTTATAGATTTTGAGATATAAGCTTCCAAAGTCAACTCTGTGCAGCAGATATTTCTTCTTCGCGATTTCTAAACTCTTTCCAGACAGCCTGTAGTATATCTATCATATCGTTTTCTACACAACTCCAAATGCCAAATTCCTTACAGATTGCAAGATATAAGCTTCCGAAGTCGGGTGACGGACAGAAGGAATTCCTTCTTCGTGAACGCGAAGAACAAAATCCTAGAAGCCAAATCCTTCTTCGCGAACGCGAAGAACAACACCAGACATTAGAAAACCAGCATCCAAAGTAGCCCAAAATTATCTGATAACACCTGAAACACACCCGAGGCCCTCGGGACCTTAACCAAATATACCAATAAGTTCTAAAATATGATACGAACTTAGTCGAGGCCTAAAATCATATCAAACAATACAAAAATTACAAATCGCACCTCAAATCAAACTTATGAGTTTATGAAATTTCCAAATTCTATACCTAGTGCCGAAACATATCAAATCAATCCGGAATGACTTCAAATTTCGCACACAAGTCAAAAATGACATAATGGAGTTGTTCTAATTTTCGAAATCGAATTTTGACCTCGATATCAATAAAGTCAACTCCCGGTCAAACTTTCTAAAAATCTTCCATTCCCAACTTTTGTCAACATGCGTCAAATTGTCCTACGGACTTCCAAATACAAATTCGAACATACTCCTAAGTCCGAAATCACCATACGAAGCTATTGATTCGTTTGCTCAAAAGTCAAAGTCCGATAAACTCTTTTCATTTAAGCTTCAAAAATGAGAATTGATCTTTCAATTTAATTCCGAACCTTCCAAAAACAAAACTCGACCACACCCACAGGTCATAATACATATTATGAAGTTGCCCGAGACCTTAAGTCGCTGAACGGAAAGTAAATCCTCAAAATAACAAGTCGGGTCGTCAGACCAGCCTACGCGTTCGCGAGCCTTGTGGCGCGTTCGCGAAGAGTATTGGTCAACTCCGAGCCCCACCTCTATTTCACTACGCGTTCGCGATTGACTGGTTGTGTTCACGTAGAGCGGGGCCCCCAATGCTCCGCGTTCGCAACCAAGGTTTCGCGTTCGCATAGAACAAAATATCCCCCAGCCCATTTTACCCTTCTCAATCGCGGGAGTATATTCACGACCGCGAAGAAGGAAACACCACAAACCAGCAGAAGTAAAAAACTAGCTAACTTTCTAAGTTCAAAAGGTCTGTAGATTATCTGAAACTCACCCGAGCCCTCGGCGATGAAAACCAAATATGCACACAAGTCCAAAAATCTGATACAAACTCGCTCGCACAATCAAAATACCAAAATAACGCCTAGAACTACGAATCGAAAACCAAATCAAATGAAATTTTCAAGAAAACTTTAGAATTTCGATTTTAACAACCGAATGTCCGAATCACGTCAAACCAACTCTGTTTCTCACCAAATTTGACAGATAAGTCATAATATAGTAATGGACCTATACCGAGTCCCAGAACCAAAATATAGACCCGGTATCAACAAAGTCAAACATTGGTCAAACCTTAGATTCATTAAGCCTTTAAACTTCATAATTCGATAAAAAGCGATAACTCGAGTTTGGGACCTCCGAATTCGATTCTGGGCATACGCCCAGGTCCCAAATCACGATACGGACCCATCGGGACAGTCAAAACACAGATCCGGGTACGTTTGCTCAAATATTGACCGAAGTCAACTCAAAGGGATTTTTAAGGTTAAATTTCACACTTTATCAATTTTTAACATAAAGCCTTCCGGAAAAACACCCAGACTGCGCACGCAAATCGAGAAAGGCTTAAGGAAGCTATTGGAGGCTTCGAAACATAGAATTAAGGTTTAAAACTCTAGATGACATATCGGGTCAACTCAATAGGATCCACAAATGGTTTATTTATTTGAGTGATAAAAAAATGCTTAATGTACCATGTGAAAATTATCCTTGATAAATCTACACTAGTGGTGGGGGTTTTAACTAGAAAAGGAGTTTTATCTTTGGATACCGGTGATGTCAACTCTATCCATGAGAAGAGATATTGGGGTTTTCGCCGAACGTAAGAAAATATAATATCTTGGGTTCTTAGGTGTTAAATAAAAGGATAATTAATTGCAAAAGGAGGTATTATATGTTCTAGAAATAGTAAGAACATAATATATGCCTTGACCTCATAGTATAATTATAAGGAGAATAAAAATCAATATCATATTTATTTTAATTCATGGAACTGCTTAAAACAGTTATTCTCCGAGCTTGGTTACAGGCTGGTGGTCATGAATTTGACGAACTCCAATTGACTTGAAACTTAGTAGGTTCATCGAAAACGATCTAGTGAGAAACACTCACTGCTTTGCAGTGAATCATGCTGTTGTTCGGCATTTTGAGGTCATTTAGATGGGTTTTCAAGCAGTTTATTAAATTGAATTTGTTATAAATATGAAAATTTATTCTTATGTATCAGCTATATTTGTGTTAAATCAGGAACATGATGACACATGATGATTTAACTTGATATGATATATAGCAAGAATGCAAATCACATGGTCCTAAATACGCCAAAAATAATTTATTCGAATTTGATCTAGTTTTTTGGCGATCGTGAATTTCAGGATCTCCGAATGATCTGAAATTTGATAACGTCATCGGAAACGATCAGTTAAGAAGAACTCACTGCTAGACAGTGAATCACGTCGTATTTTGACGATTAGGGATCGTTTAGATGAGTTTTCTTAGAGGTTTGGCGGATTAAAATGTGATTTACATACGAAAGTCATTCTTTCTGTCATTTTATTTATGTCTAATCTAGCACATGATAACTGTTACGCGGCGCCTTCCTGATGATCCTTGGAAGGGCGACGTAAGGCTAAGCAACCGATGTCAGTGCGGTTGCTATGCGCCAACTGAGGTCCTCGCCGTATGCTAGACTAGATTGTCAGTGCCGTACGGGAAAACCAATGTCGTGTTCAATTGAGAAGCGGAAAATGAGCAACTGATGATGAAAGCTGATGATTGTATTGATGATGATGAAAGCTATTACAAGATGCAATGCGGTGTCGGGGGGGAGAGACACCAGTACAGAGAATTGTTTGAATGCTTGAATGTTTGAATGCTTTGGTCCCCCTTAATAATGCTTAAAAAAATAAACCAAAGTTACATGAGTTGACCTAAGAAAGCTGTAGAAGCACACTGAAAATGAATGAAGTAAAACTACTCTATAATTACAATGAAAAGGACTTAGTCTTCTATGGAAGCAAGTCCGATGGCAGCAACTTTGTCTGGAGCAGCAGGGTCTGCGCGCGCATTGCTGTGGGCGCGCGCGGCACTATTTGGATCTGCCAGCGGCGGGGCGCTGGTGCTTGGCATTGGGTCTGCGCGCAGGGCACAGTCTGGGTGTGCGGCGCTGATGGCAACATGATGATTGGGGCGCGCGGCATTGTCGGTGCGCGCGGCACTGATGGCATTGGCCAGCCGCTGGGCGCTGGCATTGATTATCGGTGGGGCGACAGAGGCGCATGCTCGCTTGTCACTTGGCGCTGCCGAGACCACGGGGCCGACCGTGGCGCTAGGCGTTGGGAGGCTTGCCGGGACGCCACGGGGCGCGTCCAAGGGGTCATGGGTCGATGATGGAAAGCAGCCCATGACATTCTCCCCCACCTGAGTTGGCGACGTCCTCGGAGCCTTACCTGCAGGATGATGATGATTGGTCAGGCTCTTGACGGCTGGGAGGTCTGTTCCCCTCGGTGCTGTGAGATGTCTTTCTGAATGATCTTCCATGCATTTCTGAGCTGGCTCGAGGCGGATGGCATGGAAGACTGGATGGATTTTCCACCAGGCTGGTGTGTTCAGCTGGTATGAGGATTTCCCGATGCGCCTTTCAATGGAGAAAGGTCCGATGAGGTTTGGCAATAGGCGAGGATCTTGGGTCCTCTTTGCAAACAAGTTCCGCCTCGGGGTTCTTACCATCACTTTGTCCCCTGCTTGATGTTGGGCAAAGTGAAGGTTTTGTTCGGCATGCCTCGTTGCCCTGTCTTGGGCCCTGATAAGATAGCTCCGCACTATCTTCAAAGTGTGTTCCCATTCTGTTGAGAAACTGGCAGCTCGATGATGTGATGGCATGGTTGGTGCATTCACATTATGTGGGAGAAGCGGTTGCTGTCCGGTAACAAGTTCAAAAGCGCTTTTGTTTGTATGGGCGCACTTTTGAGAATTGAAACACAGCTGAGCAGCATCCAGAAGCTTCACCCAATGAGTTTGTGACCCGGTAGCAAATTGGCGGAGATATTCCTCCAGCATGTCATTGAACCGGCCTGTTTGATCATGTGTTTGATGATGATGATGATGGTTTGAGTTGTAACTCACTTTGGATCCGAGGCAACTGAAGAGTTGGGTCCAAAACTTGCTAGTGAAGCGTGGGTCGCAGTCACTGATGATGTTGTTGGGCATACCCCAATGTTTGACAACATGGGAGAAGAAGAGTCGAGTTGTTGCTTCTGCCGACATGTTCTGCGGGGCTGCGATGAAGGTGGCATACTTGGAAAACAAGTCTACTACCACCATGATGGTTGCATGATTTCCGACCTTGGGTAACCCCTGTGATGAAGTTCAGGGAAATGCTTTCCCAGGGTCTCTGTGGGATTGGTAGCGGCTCCAAGAGTCCCGCTTTTGCTGGGTGATCCGACTTGGCCTTTGGGAATGCTTGGCCAGTCTTCGCACAATGAGGGGCGCCATGAGCTGTTGGGCCCCGATGATGTGATGCCTGTTTGATGATGTTGAGGGCAGCCGGAACTGTGGGTTCAGGTCTGTTGGTTCCCTCCTTAAACTGCATGGCCGTGATGTTTCCAGCGGCCATCTTCTTGGATATGCATGGTATGGTGTGGGGTTTGGCCCCTTTGTCTCCCATCATTAGGAGCATGTTGGCATATGGTACCGGGATGGTGTTGGTCTGCCTGAGGAATTCCAATCCTACTATCAGTTCGAAGTCATCGATGATAGCTATGCGTAGGTCGAATATTCCCTTGTATGGGCCAAGCTGGATTGGCGCTTCTTTGGCTATTCCACTCACTTGCTAAGATGGAGAGTTGATAGCCTTGACACGACCCTTGCATTTTTGCACTGCTAGACCGAGGCGTTGCACCTGAGTTGAGGCCAGGTAGTTGTGGCTAGCACCCGTGTCTATCAATGCCCGAATGGGTCTGCCGTTTACTTTCATGTCAACGAACATTAGGGTCCTCTTTTGTGATGTGGGAGGCCTTTCGTCCGCCTTTCCTTTCCCTTTCTTGTCGATTGGGAATGCCTTCTTCTTGGGGTTGCCAGTGCTGGTTCCCTCCAAGGTATCATGAATGGATCCGACAAATGCGTTGAAGGCACCTACTTGATCGGTGCTGTCTGGGTCGTCGGCATCTGATTCGTCATCGTCAACAGTTTGTTGAGCATTGACTTGTATGTTGGGGCATTGATTGTTCCAATGCTCCCCGCCGCAATGACGGCATTCTGATGGGGGATTTCTCCCCTGATGGTTGTTGACTGATGCAGTAGTGTTACTGCTTGAGGTAGGAGTCTTGGATCTGGATGCACCTCGATCTCCTCCGTTTCTGTTGGGGCCACCATTGCTAGGTTGGCTCCCGTTGTATCCCCCTCGGACAGGCGGATGGGTCCTATCCTTCTGAGTTTCCAACTGATAATCCCCAAGGCACTCAGCAGCTTGAATGGCCTTGGGTAGGGTATCTACCCGTTGTCTTTGCAGTTCCATACGAGCATGAGGTTTCAAACCTTCTATGAATGCGAACAGTTTGTCTTTGTCCCCCATATCCCGTATGTTTAGCATGAGTGCGGAAAATTCACGCACGTAGTCCCGCACCGACCTGGTGTGGCGGAGTTCACGCAACTTTCTTCGTGCATTGTATTCCATATTTTCGGGGAAGAACTGCAGGCGTATGGCGGCCTTCAGTTCTGCCCATGTCTGGAGAGTATCTTCACCGGCCCTGATGGCTTCGTATTTGACTCGCCACCAGAGTTTTGCATCGCCTTGAAGATACATGGCAGCAGTTGCTACCTTTTTGGATTCTTCCAAATGTCCAATGGCATCGAAGTATTGTTCGATGTCGAAGATGAAGTTTTCCACTTCTTTAGCATCCCGGGCTCCGTTGTATGGCTTGGGCTCCGGAATTTTGAGCTTTTGTGGAATGGGGCCAATGTTCATGGCACCGCTGATGTGATTTTCGCCCCCTTTGAGCAGGCTTTGTAGTGCAGCATTGACAACATTGAGCTGGCCTGTCAAGTTGTCTATGGTTTGCTGCATGACTGTCAGTCTGTCTGCCTCTAGTTCCCGATGGGCTAAATCCTCGGCACGCTCCTGTTGGAGGTCCTCGAATTTGCCATGAATGTTGGTTGCCTCGACGGCAGCCGTTTGTCGGTCTTCCTCAGAGTCTTGACTGATGTTTGCAATGTCATTTTCGGCCTGCCGCATTCTGCGGTCCAGGTCGTCCAACCTTTGCACTAGGTTGGTTTTTAGATCAGGCAACGTATCCACGATGGGCCGTAATGCGTCAACCGTCTCTTCTAGGGTCGTGAGCCGATCCCCATGATTCACCATGGTCAGAAATGGTGATGATGATGCCAATGAGTTCCCTCGTCCGATGTCGAGCCTAGGCTTCTGATACCAACTGTTACGCGGCGCCTTCCTGATGTTCCTTGGAAGGGCGACGTAAGGCTAAGCAACCGATGTCAGTGCGGTTGCTATGCGCCAACTGAGGTCCTCGCCGTACGCTAGACTAGATTGTCAGTGCCGTACGGGAAAACCAATGTCGTGTTCAATTGAGCAGCGGAAAATGAGCAACTGATGATGAAAGCTGATGATTGTATTGATGATGATGATGAAAGCTATTACAAGATGCTATGCGGTGTCGGGGGGGAGAGACACCAGTACAGAGAATTGTTTGAATGCTTGAATGTTTGAATGCTTTGGTCCCCCTTAATAATGCTTAAAAAAAATAAACCAAAGTTACATGAGTTGACCTAAGAAAGCCGTAGAAGCACACTGAAAATGAATGAAGTAAAACTACTCTATAATTACAATGAAAAGGACTTAGTCTTCTATGGAAGCAAGTCCGATGGCAGCAACTTTGTCTGGAGCAGCAGGGTCTGCGCGCGCATTGCTGTGGGCGCGCGCGGCACTATTTGGATCTGCCAGCGGCGGGGCGCTGGTGCTTGGCATTGGGTCTGCGCGCAGGGCACAGTCTGGGTGTGCGGCGCTGATGGCAACATGATGATTGGGGCGCGCGGCATTGTCGGTGCGCGCGGCACTGATGGCATTGGCCAGCCGCTGGGCACTGGCATTGATTATCGGTGGGGCGACAGAGGCGCATGCTCGCTTGTCACTTGGCGCTGCCGAGACCACGGGGCCGACCGTGGCGCTAGGCGTTGGGAGGCTTGCCGGGACGCCACGGGGCGCGTCCAAGGGGTCATGGGTCGATGATGGAAAGCAGCCCATGACATAACACATGTTGATTTGATATGAATTGGTATATGATAAGAATGTAAGTCATATTTCAAATTCTTTAAAAAATGCTTAAAATGGTAATTTTTCAAATTTGGTCGCATTTTTGGAGATTGTGATTTTAAAGGTCTCCGATTGATTTGAAATTTGGTAGGTCTATCAGAAACAACCAAGTGATAAATGTTTATTTTAGTATTTTAAGACTCTTTAAATATGAAACTTAATCCTCAGAGAAAAGCTTGTGGTTGTGATCAAGTGGTGATAGGAATTAACCCCTATGGCCTCCACTTTTAATTTATAGTGAGATAATAAATTTACTCGTTGGCTTTAGGTCTTCCTCCATATCGAATAAATTTATTATAAACTCACTGGGTATAGTTATTAGTTATTGATAACCTGTATTGACTCTCTATTTGAGTTTAAGGGTTGAATCAATTTTGTAATTAAAATACAATCATGATTAAGTGGTGATAGAAATATATTTATATGGTCTTCCACTATTAATTTCAAGTGAGTATAAATTTACGTGTTGACTTTAGGTCTTACTCCATATCGAATAAATTTATTGTAAGTTCACTAGATGAAATACTAGTAGTTGATATCATGTACTTACTCTCCATCTGAGTATACATGTTGGATCAATGGAACTAGAGATATTGATTATGATGTTCACTTGACTTAAATTAACAGTATACTCTCCATCTTAGTTGGGTCTGTTTTAATTATTGGAGTAAATAATCTAGCATTGCATATGTATGTTGCATGAGTAGTTCTTTTCCCATCGGAATTGCTATTCAAGATGCATCAATACATATATGTGTAGTGTGTTTAAAATTTTCGTATTAAATGGTTAAATACAATTGACTGAAAATAATAGTATACTCTCCATCTGAGTTGGTTCTATTTATTTTTGGATTGTATAATTCTTGCATTATATAATATACTTTTCATGATTGATTCTTTTTCCATCGAAATTTATTATTCGAGATGCATGTATGTATATAAATATTGAATGCAGTCTGAATTTTATTTTTCAGTGTTTTGACATATTATGATCTATTTAATATTTTTTATCTCAACTCCACAATGACTTTATGCAATTTGTCGCATTACTTGTTAAAATTTTCTTTTGATAGTGATAAGACATTAATTTAAAGGATACAATATATGTACCTTTTGTTAGAAGGAATTTAATTCCGGTTTCTGGGGGGGGGGGAGGAGATGGATATTTGTTTTATTTTTTGAATAACTCTTGAGTTATTGAGCTTGATAAATATTTTATCTCTTGTGGTACATGAATGCATGACCTAAATATTGTATATTAATGTCTCTCCTGAACAGAACAATATTAGTCTACCTCATAAGAGAATATATTCTTCAAAATTAAGTAAAACTTATCTGTGCACTTTTGTCTAAGTCATATTAATCTAGATAGGATTTCAAGTTGGTCAAGGATGGACCTTAAGGTTCATTGAAAGTAGAGGCACTATCAACTTGTAGATCCTGTTTGGAAGGAAATTTGACTAAAGGTTGTTTCCCTTCAAAAGGAAATAAAGTTAGTAATAAGTTAGAATGAGTCCTTTCTGATTTGTATGGTTAAATGAACATACTGGTAAGAGATAGTTTTGAGTATTTTTGTGACGTTCATAAATGATTACTCAAAATATTAATATATTTATTTGATGCACCATAAGTCTTAATGATTTAAGTAATTCAAGGTTTTTAAGACTTGAAACGGAGAAGCACCGAGAAAATATATTAAGTTACTCAATTAGATTGTAGTGGCGAGCACCTCTCTAAAGAGTTCTTTTGTAAGTTATCAGAATAAAGGATTACATCTCAATTGTCTACACCGTAAACTCCTTAATAGAGTGGTGTGGTAGAAAGAAGAAATAAGTCTTTTTTGGACATGGATAGATTAATGAAGTGTTATTCAGATTTGCCTTATTCGTTTTTGGAATATTTCCTAGAAACTGCAAATTACATTCTGAATTTAGTTCCTTCTAAGTTAGTACCTGTGACATCTATAGAACTGTGGACTGAATGTAAGCTCAGTCTGCAGCATGTTCAGATATAGGATTTTCTAGCATATGTGATGAAAGGGAAAGCGGATATGTAAGTTGGAACTAAGAATGGATAGGTGCATGTTTATTGAATATCCAAGAAAATGAATTGAGGTTTATTTTATTGTCATAAAGAAAATAAGGCAATTATTAAAACAAATGCAGTTTTCTAGATAAGGATTGTTTAATAAACCATGTTGCTAGAACTAAACTAGATTTTGGGAACTAGGCAAAAGAAATAACTAGATGTTCAAGAACATCAAAACCCACACGTCGGAATTGACGTTCCATTGCATTTAAGTAGTGGGAGAACGTTAATAGGCACAATATGCCTTTATTGAGTGGGAGTGATGTTTGAACAGTAGACACTATAGTAAGAAGTCACTAATATTTCAATATCGTAAGGTAATGAAGGTAATATTAGTAGTACTTCGTCCTAGTGGGAGAATATTAAGGAAAATCATAGTTCGGTGTACACTCTTGGAATAGTTTCGGTAACAGGATCCCTGAAGAGTTTAATACCAAACTAGATAGTGATGACAAAGAACTACTGGACAAAGATTGCATCAGAAAATAACTTGGCAAGATTCTTTAAAAAAAACTTTATTTGATTTGATGAAGATTTTTAATAGTCATGTAAAAAGAATGCCTAAGAAAGTTGTAGATGCATGGTTATCAGTCTAAATGGGAGATTGTTAGGGCCTATACTATTAACCATGCGTTTGGATATAGTATATTTCTAACAATTGTCATGGCTAAAAGTCTAAGTGGGAAATTGTTGGGATATATACTATTAACCATGGGTGTCATGACCCAATTTTTCCTCCGTTCGGTATCGTGATGGAACCTAGTCTTAGGGACTAGGTAAGCCTAACATTTTCTGAACAACAACAATAATTAAATAATATCTGACAATATTTGAAATTTAAATCTCTATAAAATTTATAATTTCCAAAACTGGTAGTACAAGTCATAGGCTCTATAGAGTTTGCGACAATTTTCTAAATACAACTGTTTGAAATAAAGTAACAGTATGAATACAAATCAGAAGGTGACTCTGAAGCATGCGGACGCAGCAACAGGTTTATCTTGAGTCTCCACAGCAACAATCCGCACAACTAGCTAATGATCAACTGACTTCAAAATACCTGAATCTGCACAAAAATGTGCAGAAGTGTAGTATGAGTACACCACGGCGGTACCCAGCAAGTATCAAAACTAACCTCAGTGGAGTAGCGACGAGGAACAGTCAAGACACTCACTAGTCAAATAACCTGTGCAATATAACATATAAAAATAAAATAAAAACAAATAGCAATGATAGCAACACCAATCAACTAGTGATTTAAACAACAAGGCAACAGGAACACCATAAATATTGCTCAAACGAATAATAAACACAGGTACAACTAATTAATCAAGTCTTTCACATATACATCTTTTATCTATAAGTTTTTTAAATACAAGTCTCTAGAATATAGTCCTTTCCCATAAATATATTTCGAATATACTTCCTCCAAATAAATATCTTTCCATTATAATTCTTTCAAATAAATATCTTTCGAATATAATTCTTTCAAGTAAATATCTTTCAAATATAATTCTTTCAAGTAAAAGTCACCATGTGACACCTCATTTAACTTCTCTGGTGTGAGAAATATATTCAATACATCACATTAAATGGCACGACAATACCTTCGTGCACTTGTCTCATTCTCACCCAATATATATATATATATATATATATATATGTGTGTGTGTGTGTGTGTGTGTGTGTGTGTGTGTGTGTGTAGAGTTAAATAATTTCCCTAAATTTAATGCATTTATACTCTTCCTCACTGTGCAAACATATATCAATACCAACTGCATGTGAGAAAAGCCAATAACAATAAAAGAAATAAAGTGGGAGGCACACAATAAGCAACAACGACTACCAGTCACATAGAAAATATAGGTGCACAATAACATCTCAAGATAAAGGAATGAATGTATACACAACAAAATGATATCATAATATAATGTATGTCTCTCGTCCTCGCCTGCATGGAAACACCCTTCGTGCCATGAATATATGATAATATAAAAATAATGGCACAACATCACCCTTCATGCTTTTACTCTCATCCTCACCTGATAATATAAATGAAATGGAATGGCATCACCCTTCGTGCTTTTACACTCTCAATGGCACGGCATCGCCCTTCGTGCTTTATACTCTCAAATGGCACGGCATCACCATTCGTGTTTTACACTCTCAATGGCACGGCATCACCTTTCGTGCTTTACACTCTCCCTTACATAATAATATAATTCAAATAGCACGGCATCACCCTTCGTTCTTTACACTGTCCCTTTCATGATAATATAATTCAAATGGTACGGCATCACCCTTTGTGCTTTACAATAACAACAACCGCACGGCAAAAACCTTGTGCATCACAACAACAAGTAAAACAGCAACAATGACAATAATAAAAGGGTACGACAAATAAGTTAACTCATAGATTCCAGAACTTAAAGAAACGGAGGAACTAATTCACAAGGAGTAGCCACAATCGGGGAATGCTAGTCATAATAAGAACATCTCAGCAAGAAAGGAAATACTATGTAACAATGGTCCACAATATACAGTTCAACATCGAGGAAGCTAACATAAGTCGAATAATTCCAAATAAGGACAAGTCAACCAAATATAGGATATCTAACTTCTTTTTAAGGTTGGGCAATTAGGAAAGAGATACAACAAATTCAGCTAAGAAGAAGCAATGGAAAGGTAACCATAACCTCAATTAAGGCTGAACAATTACAGAAGAGATAGTAATAATTTCAATTAAAGATAAGCAGTTAGGGAAAGGATAACATGGTAGTAGAAAGGTAACAATTTAAGTTAAGGCACATATGAATCAAATAAGCAATAAGAGTGAATCATGAAGTAATTAATTCTAATTAAGCAAGTAGAGGTGAAATTAGTAAATAAGAAGCGTAATCATAACAAGAACAACTGCATATTCAGTGAATACAAGGTCCTAAGGACCCTAAAAGGCTAATTTTTCACAAATAAGTCCGAGTACGTACTCGTCACCTCGCGTACACGGACTACAATTAGCATAGAAGACTAAATTTCTAAGGGGTAGTTCCCCCACACGAAGTTAGGCAAGATACTTACCTCAAAGAAGACAGACCGATACTCAAAAATCAACTTCTTGGTGAAATGGCATCCGGACGGCTCAAATCTAATCAAAATAACTTCAAAAGCACAAATAAAACTCATAAGAAACAATTTCAGATTATAAAGCTCAATCTTTATCAAAATCTAAAAATCGACCCAAAAGTCGACCTCCGGGCCCGCACCTCGAAACCCGACAAATTTCACAAAAACTGACCACCAATTCTGATACGAGTTCAACCATACTAAAATTATAAAATTCCGATACCAATTCGTCCCTCAAATCATGATTTTTCATTTTGAAAGTTTTCTTCAAAAATCCCCATTTTCCTCAACGCAAAATACAAATTAAGTGAAAAAAATAAATATTAAATCATGGAATATAATAAAATTTAGGTGAAGAACACTTACCCAATCGATTTTCTCGAAAAACCCACAAAGAATCGCTCAAAACCGAGCTCTACAAGTTAAAATATGATGAAAAATGGCCTAACCCTCGATTTGGAAAACTTATATTCTGCCCAGGTATGAAAGCATCACGAACGCAGAGAAAGGCTCGCATTCGCGAAGAAGGAAAGTAAGGCTGTCCAGAATAACCCTTCGCAAAGCGAATGAAGGAGTGCGAATGCGAAGAGCAAGGTACGGAACCTACGCGAACGCGAGACGGCGAACACGAACGCAAAGATGAAATATGAGGCTGCCAGGAAGAGCTTCACGAACGCGATGAAGGGGAAAGGCAAAACTTCATGAACGCGTGATGTTGAACGAGAATGCGTATAAGGATCTCGAGGTGGTCAGTAGTAACACTTCGCGAACGCGAAAGCCGCTGCGCGATCGCGAAGAAGAACACCAGAAAGCAGGAACAACTATTCAAAAATAGGGGAAAAGGACATGTAGCCCACCCGGAACACACCCGAGGTCCCCGGGACCCCGTTTAAACCCAAACAAATGTTCTATAACCTAACACGGACTCGCTTGGGGCCTCAAATCACATCAAACAAAGCCAAAAATACAAATCGCATCACGAATTGAACTTATGAACTTTCAATTCTTCCAACTTTGAAAACTCGTGCCGAAACCAATCAAACCAACCCGGAATGATGTCAAATTTTGCAGGCAAGTCCCAAATGACATAACGGAGTTGTTCCAACTCTCAGAATCGCATTCTGACCCCGATATCAAAAAGTCCACTTCTTGTCAAAATCTTCGAAAATTCGACTTTCGCCATTTCAAGCCTAAATCAACAATAGACCTCAAATTCACCGTCCGGATACGCTCCTAAATCAAAAATCATCCAACGGAGCTAATAGAACTGCCGAAACTCCATTTCATAGTCGTCTTCACACAGATCTAACTACGGTCAAAATCCTAAGACTTAAGCTTCCGATTTAGGGACTAAGTGTCCAAATCACTCTGAATCATCCGGTAACTGAATTTAATCACACTTGCAAGTCAACACACATAATACGAATCTTCTCAGGGCCTTATTCCACCAAACGGGACTTAAATCCTCAAAACGACCTGCCGGGTCGTTACATCCTTCCCTTCTTAAACAAACATTCGTCCTCGAACGTGCTAAGAATCGCCTCGAAGTCTTCAAATCACTGAAAGCACATATCCAACATACACCCACGGCTGACCCCACGTCACCTCAATCCACGTAATCCTGACGACACCATCTCAACTGTAATTTATGCCTTCTACCAACACCAATAAGCCTTAGAGTCGAAATTCTCACCTTCCATTCATCTCCAAAAGACCCGATTCTAAATCCATACCCGGTATCAGTCTCAACCAGCTGCAACAACTCATGCCTACACCCACAAGGTATGACCACTCAACATGACATGCCATACGTAGGCCCATAATATACTTCTGATCACAATAGCTATCAATAATCAAATCCAACACCAGCAATTAGCCTCATAACCGTTAGAACCATGTTTCAAACCTCCACAACACTGACAACGATGCAAGAAACACGAATACCTCTTAACTATACACCCAAATCAAAAGTCACAACTAACACCACCGAGCACACACCCTGCAAGCTAAAATTCAAGAAGCACAGAACAAAAAATGACTGAATATGTAAAGAGAAACACATAAAAGAAATATCAAACAAGCCCGACAGGCATAACTCTCTATCAATACCATCCTACGGATTAATTTAAAAGGAAAAATCAAAGTATATGAACAAATCACAAGGATCTCATCCTTATATAACCTCTACCGCGGCACGCAGCCCGGCTCAAACATATCAAATCACATGGAATCGCGAGGGTCTCACCCTCAACTATGAATCACAAGCCAAATACACATCATACCAATTGAAATCTTCCACTAACTCAATTCTGCCAATAAAATTACAACACTTACTGAACTCTCACCCCGGTAAAGTATCAAATCACAAATCGTAACCAAATTACTCAGGAATCACATCAAACCTGCCATAATAGACCACATGAATTCACTTATAGTCTCATAACTTTCAAAAATGAATTAAAACAACAATAGACACGGCTATCACTCATAGAATCTCCCAACAGGGGAAAACACATAAACGTAATACTAGGTCATGAACTCACCCATAGGTGGACAACAAATAGGGGAACTCGCCCCGATAAGCAGAACCGAATCAAAATACGAACGGTGCCCCTCTGTAACAAATCAAAAGCACACATGTATGACATCATATGGCGTAGTGGCCTCAAGCCTACTATACGAAACACATCAATGGGCTGAGTCTTCCCCTCTTGGGTGCCCTCTACTCGCCCGAATACTCCGCTGTGACACACCTTCCTAGAGTCTAAGACAATATCTCACCTTGTGGCTGGTATCTCCACACTCGAAGAAACCCCTCTGCAGACGTGGTTGTGGGAATTGTGTGGTACGGGTACTCTGAGACCCATGAGCACCTGAAACACTGCGCGGAGCCTGAAGTGCAAACTAAACTGGCAGACCCACAAAACCTCTACCATGTCGCACCCTACCTCCAAAATAAGGACCAGTAGATCTCTTCAGTCTACGACGCCTCCTCGCCTCCCTGTCCTCTCTCTCCTGACCCCGCATGTCCTCTCTCTCCTGATCCCACATGCCCTCCACTCGGCGAGCGACCCCTACCACCTGCTGAAATGAAATATCCAACTCCAACTCACTAGCCATGCTGAATCGAATATCATGCCTGAGCCCCTCAATGAATCTACGGGCACGCTCTCTAACTGTAGCGACCAAAGCAGGTGCATGTCTGCCCAAATCACTGAATCTAATGGCATACTCTGATACTAATATAGTGCCCTGGCGCAACTGCTCATACTCCGCATGTCATGCATCTCGAAGGGACTGAGGTACAAAGTCTCTCAGGAACATCTCTGAAAGTTGAACCCATGTAAGTGAAGCTGACTCGGACGTGCTACTCAACTCATACACCCGCCACCATTGATAAGCGGCTCCCCTGAGCTGGAACATAGTAAAAGCAACCCCGCTCATCTCCACAATAACCATAGTATGGAGAATGCGGTGACACTCCTCCAGAAAACCCTGAGCATTATATGTCGCCAATCCACCGAAGGTAAGAGAATGGTACTTCTTGTACCTCTCAAGTCTAAGATGTTTTTCCTCAGATGTTGCTGCCCTAACCACGGGTTGAACTGGGAGATGTGTCTCCATGACACCTAGAACCTGACCTATATGAACCCGTTGCTCTGGAGTGTGGGAGACGGGAGTCTGAGCTCCTCCCCCGATCTGTGAAATAGCTGGTGCAACTCGAATCAACCCCGCCTGAGCCAATGTACCAAACATGCTCAGGAACTATGCTAAGGTCTCCTGAGCCAATGTACCTCCCCCTCCCCCCCAACTGGAACTACTGGCGGCTCCTCAACTGTTGCTCTGGTAGGTGCCCTAGCTGCAGCACGTGCTCCTCGTCGGTCTTTGCCTCTGCCCCTAGCGACATCTTCTCCAGAGGTAACATCATCAGCAACTACAGCTCGTGTACTCACCATCTGTGAGAGAATGGAATGATGAAAGTTTAAACTTCGAGACCAATGAACTCGCACGATAAGAATGAAGGAAGTGAAACTGTCCTAATAGTTCTGTAGCCTCTCGAAGATAAGTACAGACGTCTCCGTACTAATCCGCAAGACTCTACTAAACTCGCTTATGACTCGTAGCACCTATGAACCTAGTGCTCTGATACCACCTTGTCACGACTCAATTTTCCCTCCGTTGGGTATCATGATGGTACCTAGTCTTAGGGACTAGGTAAGCCTAACATTTTTTTAACAAAAACAATAATTAAATAATATCTGACAATTTTTTTAATGGAAATCTCTATAAAATTTACAATTCCCAAAATCGGTAGTACAAGTCAAAAGCTCTACAGAGTTTGCGACAATTTTATAAATACAACTGTTTGAAATAAATTAATAGTATGAATACAAATCAGAAGGTGACTCTGAAGCCTGCGGACGCAGCAGCAGGTTTACCTTGAGTCTCCATAGCAACAATCCGCACAGCTATCTAATGATCAACTGACTTCGAAATACTTGGATCTGCACAAACATGTGCAGAAGTGTAGTATGAGTACACCACGGAGGTACCCAGCAAGTATCAATACTAAGCTCAGTGGAATAGTGATGAGGAACAGTTAAGACACTCACTAGTCAAATAACATGTGCAATATAGCATACAAAAATAATAGAAAACAAATAGCAATAATAGCAACATTAATCAACTAGTGATTTAAACAGCAAGGCAATAGGAACAACATAAATATTGCTCAAATGAATAATAAACACAGGTACAACAAATTAATCAAGTCTTTCAAATATACATCTTTTATCTATAAGTTTTTCAATAAAAGTCTCTAGAATATAATCCTTTCCAATAAATATATTTCGAATATACTTCCTCCAAATAAATATCTTTCCATTATAATTCTTTCAAATAAATATCTTTCGAATATAATTCTTTCAAGTAAATATCTTTCAAATATAATTCTTTCAAGTAAATATCTTTCAAATATAATTCTTGCAAGTAAAAGTCACCATGTGACACCCCATTTAACTTCCCTGGTGTGAGAAATATATTCAACACATCACATCAAATGGCACGGCAATACCTTCGTACACTTGTCTCATTCTCACCCAATATATATATATATATATATATATATGTAGACCAAATCAATTGGCACGGCAACACCCTTCGTGCATTTATACTCTTCCTCACCGTGCAAACATATAACAATACCAACTAGGTGGGAGAAAAGTCAATAATAATAAAAAGAAATAAAGTGGGAGGCACACAGTAAGCAACAACGACTACCAGTCACATAGAAAACATAGGTGCACAATAACATCTCAATATAAAGGCATGAATGTATACACAACAAAACGATATCACAATATAATGTATGTCTCTCGTCCTCGCTTGCACGGAAACACCCTTCGTGCCATGAATATATGATAATATCAAAATAATTGCACGGCATCACCCTTCGTGCTTTTACTCTCATCCTCACCTGATAATATAAATGAAATGGCACGGCATCACCCTTCGTGCTTTTACACTCTCAATGGCACGATATTATCCTTCATGCTTTACACTCTCAAATGGCACGACATCACCCTTCGTGCTTTACACTGTCCCTCAAATGATAATATAATTCAAATGGAACGGCATTACCCTTCGTGCTTTACACTCTCAAATGGCACGGCATCACTCTTCGTGCTTTACAATAACAACCACCGCATGATAGAAAATCCAAATGGCACGGGATCACCCTTCGTGCTTTACAATAACAACAACCGCACGGCAAAAACCTCGTGCATCACAACAACAAGTACAACAACAACAATGACAATAATACAAGGGTACGACAAATAAGTTAACTCAGAGATTCCAGAACTTAAAGAAATGGAGGAACTAATTCACAAGGAGTAGCCACAATCGGGGAATGCTAGTCATAATAAGAACATCTCAACAAGAAAGGAAATACTATGTAACAATGGTCCACAATATACAGTTCGACATCGAGGAAGCTAACATAAGTCGAATAATTCCAAATAAGGACAAGTCAACCAAAATATAGGATATCTAACTTCTTTTAAAGTTGGGCAATTAGGAAAGAGATACAACAAATTCAGCTAAGAAGAAGCAACGGAAAGGTAACCATAACCTCAATTAAGGCTGAACAATTACAGAAGAGATAGTAATAATTTCAATTAAAGATAAGCAGTTAGGGAAAGGATAACATGGAAATAGAAAGGTAACAATTTCAGTTAAGGCACATATGAATCAAATAAGCAATAAGAGTGAATCATGAAGCAATTAATTCTAATTAAGCAGGTAAAGGTGAAATTAGTAATTAAGAAGCATAATCATAACAAGAACACTTGCATATTCAGTGAATACAAGGGCCTAAGGACCCTAAAAGGCCAATTTTCCACAAATAAGTCTGAGCACGTACTCGTCACCTCGCGTACACGGATTACAATTAGCATAGAAGACTAAAATCCTAAGGGGTAATTCCCCCACACGAAGTTAGGCAAGATACTTAACTCAAAGAAGACAGACCGATACTCAAAAATGAACTTCTTGGTGAAATGGCCTCCGGACGACTCAAATCTAATCAAAATAACATCAAAAACACAAATAAAACTCATAAGAAACTATTCCAGATCATAAAGCTCAATCTTTATCAAAATCTAAAAATCGACCCAAAAGTCGACCCCCGGTCCCGCACCTCGAAACCCGACAAATTTCACAAAACCTGAACACCCATTCCGATATGAGTTCAACCATACTAAAATTATCAAATTCCGATACCAATTCGTCCCTCAAATCATGATTTTTCGTTTTGAAAGTTTTCTTCAAAAATCCCCATTTTCCACAACTCAAAACATAAATTAAGTGATAAAAATAAAGATAAAATCATGGAATATAATAAATTCTAGGTAAAGAACACTTACCCAATCGATTTGCTCGAAAATCCCACAATTAATCGCTCAAAATCGAGCTCTACAAGTCAAAATATGATGAAAAATGGCCTAACCCTTGATTTGGAAAACTTATATTCTGCCTAGGTCTGAAAGCATCACGAACGCGGAGAAAGGCTCACGTTCGCGAAGAAGGAAAGTAAGGCTGTCCAGAACAACCCTTCGCGAACGCGAGGGAAGGAGTGCGAATGCGAAGAACAAGGGACGGAACCTACGCGAACGCGAGACGGAAAACGCGAACATGAAGAAGAATTATGAGGCAGTCATGAAGAGCTTCGCGAACGCGGGTGGCTAATCGCGAACGCGATGAAAGGGAGAGGCAAACCTTCGCGAACACGAGAGGTTGAACGCGAACGTGAAGAAGGATCTCGAGGTGGTTAGCAGTAACACTTCGCGAATGCAATAGGTTGAACGCAAACTCGAAGAAGGATCTCGAGTTGGTCAGCAGTAACACTTCACGAACGCGAAAGGCGCTTCGCGATCGCGAAGAAGAACACCAGAAAGCAGGAACATCGGTTCAAAAATAGCGGAAAAGGACCCGCAGCCTACCCAGAACACACCTGAGGCCCCTGGGACCCCGTCTAAACCCACAAACAAGTTCTATAATGTAACACGGACTCATTCGCAAATCACATCAAACAATGCCAAAAATACAAATCGCACCACAAATCGAACTTATGAACTTTCAATTCTTGCAACTTTGAAAACTCGTGCCGAAACTAATCAAACCAACCAGGAATGACATCAAATTTTGCAGGCAAGTCCCAAATGACATAACGGAGTTGTTCCAACTCTCGGAATCGCATTCCGACCCCGATATCAAAAAGTCCACTTCCGGTCAAAATCTCTAAAAATTCGACTTTCGCCATTTCAAGCCTAAATCATCTACAGACCTGAAATTTACCGTCCGGACACGCTCCTAAGTCCAAAATCACCCAACGGAGCTAACGGAACTGTCGGAACTCCATTTCGGAGTCGTCTTTACACAATTCCAACTACTTTTAAAATTCTAAGACTTAAGCTTTCGTTTTAGGGACTAAGTGTCCTAAATCACTCTCAATCATCCGGTAACTGAATTCAACCACGCACGCAAGTCAATACACATAATACGAAGCTGCTCAGGGCCTTATGCAACCGAACGGGACTTAAATTCTCAAAACGATCGGCAGGGTCGTTACAATAAGTTTGGTTTAGATATAGTATTTATTATGAAATAATTATTTATTCAGTTTTAATAAAATTTTAAATAGATCATATATTAATCTGTGTCATTTGCTTATATAGTAGATGATTTAGTGTTTATATTTTAGCTTATACAGGGAAGATTAAATCATCGGTTCTTATAAGTATAAAGTTTGAGTTCACAATCTAATGATGGAATTGGACAAACCATCATGGATGATTGTAGCACAAGATGAAATATAATTTATCTTGATTATGGGAACGGTTTAATTCCAAATTCTTGTTCTAGTACATTTTGTATGTATTGAACGGACCAAGTAGAGATAAGTATTGTATGCTGACTTAATAAAATAAACTCTCTAGCCATTAAATGTACTTATACTCTTAATCTTGATATAATTATTATTAGATGTGTATATTATTATTGATTTAATTTATTAAAAGGCAAGATCCTTTTGTGGGTCAATATGCCCAGTAAATTGACGAGCGCAAAACACAACACAAAATTATTGCTCGCTAGTCAAAGATAGTATAGATTAATTATCGTCTCCACAAGGATTGGATTTAAACAATGTTCGAATAATCTCCAGTTGATTACTATCCAGGAAAATTAACACTTCATTTGATGATTGTTACTACGATTAACTACTAAAAATTAAAGAATGAACAATTTATCATAAAACACAGCAGGTGAGCAACGAAGAAATATCAATGAGGGGAATAAAGGTATTTGACTAGATAGGTACAGGATAACTGACTCGCGATCCAATTCTTGAGTTAATTCACTCTATAATACGGTTTATTCTCACAAATTCAACCGATAATCAGATTATACTTGAAGCTAATATTTCTCTTTCGATTAAATGTTAATTCAATAATTAATCAAATTGAGGCACGGTAAACAATTGCAGTAATAAAATGACGGTTATGATCTAAAGGGTAACTTATCACGAATATTCCCTTGTTTTCTAGTTCGATTAACAATTCAAGAGGCTCTTTAGATTACCTATTTGAATCACAAATTTAACTTAGAGTATAAGATGTGTAGAAATTCAATATCAAACTCTTCTTTCGATTAAGCAAAATAATAAATAACTCCACAAAATAAATTAACGCTCCATCAATTAATTCTAACAATTATCAAGATCGAATCCTAATCAAGTTATCGAAACATCGTATCTGTCAACACCCTAATAGAAGTAAGACATCTTAAATATGTTTAAGAACAAAGAAAATATCAATTCAAATGATTTGATACAAACTCCCGTATTGCACCGATTACAGGTCAAAATATTGACGAATTCTTGAGTCTTCTTGCCTTGGTTGGTTTTCCAATCTTCTGTAGGTCAAAAGTCCCTTCAAAATCATATTTTGGTGTATTTATACCATGTAGAAACAAACCCAGCCGAAACTACCCTTTCCTAGCCGAACATGGAAATCACTCTGATGATTTTGCATAGCCACGTTGCACGCTGCGTCACCCCATGCAGCGCGCTAATAAGGAAATCCAGAGAGCTTGCACTTTGCTTGTCATACCACTTTCGCATTGCCGCGCCGCGCCTCACCGCTCCCCATGCGGCGCGGCAGTGGATTTTCTCATAGTTAATTAGTTTGTTCACTTTTTGACATCCGGACTTGGTCCTCGACCCCCGAATATGATCATGGCTTAATTTCTTGGGCTTCTACTCAGACTTCAAAGCTCCAACTTGTTCGATTTCGCTCCAAATTACCTAAATAACTTAGAATTATTTCCTACAAGGTATAAAACACATAATAAGTATAATTTACTATCATTTAATATCAAACACACATAAAATATGGTAATTAGAGTGTAATACTATGGCTAAAACACGGGTTTGTAGCCTACCATAAATACCCCACACTTAGACCATTGCTCGTCCTCGAGCAATCAAACTGCACTTCACCTAGGGACGACCTTTTCATTAAACAACCTCCCTAACACATCATGCCAAGAATATTTAAAATAGACTAAGCACCATATCATAACATCATAACCTCAAGACTCGACTCAAAAGCACCACGCGTTTTTCACGACCTGTTCACTTAATCTAACACAGAGGTCAAAGTCTTTACCTTACCTTCACAAGTCATGTGCCCTCACACAAACAATAGAGATTAGTTCTACACACAATAAAATTCAAGAACAAATAGGATAAGCTTGCCCGTAGTGTAATACTCTACTAATTGAGCTCATTCAGTCAAGGATCAAGTAGGACTTGATTTTGGCTGTAATGTAGGCTGCGTGACAGGTAGGATAGATTTAGATATAGTGACTACACCTCCCTAAGTACTTTAATACATATACATTAACAATTCAAACCCCACACTTATGTCAAACCATAGCTCCACATTCACATCAATATATATTAACTCCATACTTATTTAAGCACAATTATATCAAGAGTTACCACTTATTGAGAAATATTTGCACAACAATACAACTATATTATCTTTTTTTCTTATTCTCTTCAAGTGGCTCTTACTTTTTCAACACATTGCACCTTTCTCCTTATTTCAATAGTTCCACTCAAAAGCCAAACCAACCATCCCTCACTTCAACTTTTACAAAGTTCTTAACAAATTCAAGTGCTCACGAGAGGTACACGGTGCAAATAAAAGGTCAATTTAGACAAATGGGTAAGGCTTGTAATGTGGTTTCCAAAGAAACAGGATTACAGGCTCAAAGGGCTAACTAAGATAAACATTAATTTGGTGGGCAAAAGCATATATCTGGCTCAACAAAAAAATGCCTATATCACTTCCTATAGTGAAGAAGACCGCTATTTCGCTTTGCAAACACACAAGGCAAGTTCTAGACATCATCTGACATGCACAGAATATCAATGAAAACCTCACTCACACATTGGCACATAAATCACTCAGAATCGGATCCTTCCCGACTCTCTAGTCAACGTAGTTAAGCAAGGTCATGATCACACAATTTAAGGCACTTATCTAAGAGTCAAGAACTGAGCCTAGGTGTCACAACTAAGGCACTTATCACTCTCAAGGCTTATGCAGTCAAGGAAAATTGCTTCAAATTAGCCCTATGACTCAAGATTCTTTATTCCAATAAAATATTAAAAAAACTATCTACACCCGGTTCACGTAAAACCCTTGGAAAAGAAACGCGGCACAAAGAAAAACCAAGGGAGAATTACCACACTACCTAAGAAAGTAAAATAAAATAAAATAAAAGACATGTTCTTGGATTTTTAAATTTTTTTTATTTTTTTTTATTTTTCTCGTTCGACTTCAAATACCTCAAGAAGCCAGTTGGCGAAATCCATCATCAAAAAGAGTCGAAATTAAACAAGTAATTACTAACTATTACAGGCCGATAGAATTTAGAGTTATGATTACAGACCATATTGTCTAAGAAAGCAAGAAACAAATGAAACAAAACTAACTGGCAAATAGAAAACAAGTGCAAATACAATCAAATAGGAGCACCCCCACCCCACACTTAAGAAATTTCCTTGTCCCCAATGCAAAACATTAAAACAAGAGTGAAAAAGGTAACTCTCTGAGGCTTGTGGCCTACTCCTCATCAACACCCTCAAAGGTGGGTAGGTACTCTTCATCATCAGAGGGAATAGAGTTTGTGTCCTCGTCCAGTGGCATTTGTACTCCCTCGTTTAAGCCCAACCATTGTTGCGTGACCACAGAGAGGGGGTGGTCTTCCTGTAGCTCTGCCAAGTCAACCTCCCCCGATCAGCGCGAAGGCACATATCAGCAAATAGCAGCTGCAGTGTCTCCTCAACACGAACAAATCTGTGATCTATAGGAAAAATAACAGTGGGGGTGTCTATCACAGTTGTGACATCAAAAGGCTTAAGAGGCCGCAAAATCGGAATCGTCCAATCATAATGGAACTCCTCCTCCACATGGTGGGTCCTCAGAAGTCATATGATCATACTCGAGAAATACAGGCGGCGGGCCCCAAGTGGTCGTACTCGAGACATTTTCTCAAGCATAATCTTACCCAGATCAAACTTCATCCGAGTCAAGATAGCATAAATGAGACACACCTTCAACCGGGAGACATCATTGTTATTCTGGGTAGGCATGATCTTTGCAGTAATCAACCGTAGAATGACTCTGGCGGGACGCTGGAAATGATACCTCTTCATGTCCTTATGGAACTCTTTAGCATCTCGCGTCATGTGGCAAGAGACCTCGTGCCACATAGCTAGCGTCTAATATCAGGATAGGGGGGTCGACGCAGCAACCTCAAGAACAACTTATGCGAATGCTCCGTGAGTCCCATGATTTGATTTATTACCCGGGAAGAACATGGAATCATCTTGCCTCGTATCTCCAGTTCATACACTGCATCTAAACTGGCCTCAGGTTGCCAATTGTCGTAGAATTCCTTAACCATGTTCACGCTCTCCGACTCACCAGGATGGAACAAGCTTTCAAAACCCAGGCATCTGATGTTGTTGTAAATCCCCGGGTATTTCCTGGCTAGCTTACCATCGTCAATGCCAACTTTCGGGTCGGGACTCACCGCCCGAACAAAGGTCCGGTACCACATCCTAGCATGAGCTGGCACAGCCCGAATGCCATACTTGCAGCCTGGTACTACATCCGCATCGGGATCAATGCGCTCCTCTTCCTCCTCCATCGGGGCGGGAGGAGGTGCCCGCCTACCTCCTCGATGGCTACTAGAGGCAACCTCTGAGGTACCTATGTTAGAATGTTTGGTAGGATAGCGAGGCATTGTACCTGCACAAAACAGACAACATTAGCCACAACACTTAAAATAAAAACAAGATCAAACGGGGTAACCACCCCGCACTTCTGTATTGGCAAGTTCACAAGTACAATGTATATAGGGGGCTTAGACTACCCCATTGAAAGCATGCCACACATATTCAATAACCCACCCAACCACCAATGCAAAATTCCAACAACATAACCACGGACTACACTAGTGTATAAGACAAAATTAAGAAGCTAAACTAGTAACTAAGAAAATAAGAGTTAGAAGTTAGTCTAATTTACTACTAACAAACTTAAGATACAATACAACACTACACAAGTACTTAGCATGAATCGGACACCCCAATTAGCACCTAGAAACACATTAGCATGGGGTGGTCAATCGATTAACACTCGGGGTTAACACATTAAAGTTTCACAACATAAGAACATGACATCCCACCCTACATTTATCATCAAGTATCACAACCCACAAAGCACTTCCCTTTTAAAGTAACAACATTACACATGTTTATGTCACTAAGGCATTTCAACAAACATATTGTGGGCATTAAGTACACCGCTTTATTTTCACTCACATTGTCAGGAACCTCCACACTTATATATTAATCAACCACCCAACAACAACCAAAGAATCTCCACATTGTAACCATAGCACAAAGTGCTTCAAATTTGCACAAAATTATCATGAATTTTCGGCCATATAGGCATCCTTTCAAGCTTCGTCACAAAACAATCCCAACACCATCAAGACACACAAAAAATCATCCCCAAGCATAAAAACAATGAAAACCCCACAAGGTTAAGCACAATTTTTTACCAAAGTAAAAAAAATTAACTACAAGATTAGCAAAAATCAACTACCTATGATTTAGAAAATCAAACTAAAACTATGTAATTCTACAACTAAATGGTAAAAAGAACACAATTAAGAGAAGAGAAAAGAACTTACCTTGATGATTGATGGAGATGAGAGGAAGGTGAATGAATGAAGGATGTGAGGAAGAAGGAGGGATTTGGATTGGGAGAGAGAATAGTGAGAGAATAAAGAATGAGAGATATGGGAGAAGGGGGAGGGTTTGTTTCTGTTTTTTGGGGCGGGGGGTCTGGGCGTTTTTCCTTTATAATTTCATAATTGTTTTTTTCAAATTACCCTGTAGTGTCTCTGAGTGCGGCGCCACACGCGGCGCGGTTGTGGGGTTTCCAGAGAGTGGATTCTGACAGATGTTTCTCGTTTGGCCTAGCGCGGTAGGCCGAATTTCTCACAGTCCCGGCAATTTTTTTTGTTTTAGGCTATGGGTTGCATTCTGACTCTATTATGTACTTATTTTATATTTAATTCATGCTTATACCTGCCTAAATACGTACCAACATTCCTAAACTATAATAATCTTATACTACAATTATCTAACTATTCTACAAAAGCAAGAAAAGGGGTTAGAAGTTGTTCTCAAGGAAGAACCTAAGTCTACTATTGTATAGTAAGACGTTGTCCCCTTCCTGAAACTCCTTTGGCTTAATCAGACGATCATGCCACCTTTTTGTCTTTTCTTTGAAAATCCGCGCATTTTCATATGTGTCCAGCCTAAACTCCTCCAATGCATTCATCTGCGCCAACCTGTGTTCACCTGCAAGACTAAGATCAATATTAAGCATCTTAATTTCCCAATAAGCTTTATGTTCTATCTCAATAGGTAGGTGACACGATTTTCCATACACTAGTTTGAATAGTGAAGTCCCTATGGTTGTTTTGAACGCAGTTCTGTTCTCCCATAGAGTTTCTTCCAACTTTACAGACCAATCCTTACGAGAAGCACTAACCGTCTTTTCAAGAATTTGTTTAAGTTCACGGTTATCCACTTCAACTTGCCCACTAGTTTGGGCATGGTACGGGGTTCCTATTTTGTGTGTGACCCCATACTTGGACAGCAGTGCAGCAAACTTCTTATTTACAAAGTGTGACCCATTGCCACTGATAATCACTCGAGGTGTCCCAAAGCAGGTAAAAATGTTCTTCCGTAAGAACTCACACACCACCCGAGCATCATTGGTCCTAGTTGGGATTGCTTCGACCCATTTAGAGACATAGTCAATAGCTACTAGGATATATTCATAAGAATGCGATGATGGGAACGGACCCATGAAGTCAATACCCCAAACATCAAAACTTTCACATACCAGAATGGAATTGAGAGGCATTTTATCCCTCTTGCTAATATTACCTGCCCTTTGACACTTGTCACATACAGTTACATACGCTTGTGCGTCTTTGTACAAAGTAGGCCAATAGAAATCGGCTTCCATGACCTTTGCTGCAGTGCGATTTCCACTATAGTGTCCTCCAGCTGCTCCATCATGGCAATGAGACAAAATTCTTGCCATCTCTCCTTCAGGCACACATCTTCAAATCACACCATCTTCACACACAGTTTAAACAAGAAAGGGTCATTCCAAAAATAACGTTTTACCTTACCTTGAAGCTTCCTTCTTTTATCATGAGAGATAATACGCAATAACCATCCGCTAGCCAAAAAGTTGGCTAAATCAGCATACCAAGGCGGCCTTTCGGAGACCGCAGCAATGAAAGAATCTGCTCATCAGGGAACTCTTCCCTTATTTCAACTATTTCAACTGGAGTTTTCTCAAGTCGAGATAGATGATATGCAATTGATTTTCTGTGCCCTTCCTATCTTTGATCTCCAATTCAAACTCTTGGAGCAATAACACCCACCGTATCAGATGCGGCTTGGACTCCTTCTTACTCAATAGATATTTCAAGGTTGAGTGATCAGTGTGTACAATCACTTTAATCCCTACCAGGTATGATCTAAACTTGTCAAAAGCAAAGACCACACCAAAGAACTCTTTTTCAGTAGTGGCATAGTTGACTTGAGCATCATTAAATGTCCTGCTTGCATAGTAGATGGGCCTAAACATTTTATCTTTTCTTTGCACTAGAACTGCTCCCACAACTACATCACTAGCATCACACATTATCTCAAATGGTTGGCTTCAATCAGGTGTCACCATAATAGGAGCACTCACAAACCTTTTCTTTATCAATTTGAATGCTCTTAGGCACTCTACATTGAAAATAAATTTGACATCTTTCGCTAGCAATGTAGTCAACGGCTTAGTAATGTTGGAAATTGTTTTTATGTACCTCCTATAAAACCCAGCGTGTCCCAAGAAACTCCTTACGCTCTTCATAGAAATCGGTGGAGGGAGCCTAGAAATTACATCAACCTTAGCTCTATCAACTTTAATTCCATGTGTAGCTACTTTGTGGCCCAGGACAATTCCCTCTTTCACCATGAAGTGACACTTCTCCAAGTTAAGATCCAAGTGAGTGGCTTCACAACGTTCAAGCACAAGCTCCATGAATACTTCTAGACACTTCCCGTTCAAATCGGAGAATATAGAAATCATGCACCTCTGAAAAGTGGCAGGTGCATTACACAACCCAAACAGCATCCTCCTATAAGCAAAAATACCTGACGGACAAGTGAATGTGGTCTTCTCTACATCTTCTGGGGTAATTGTTATCTGATTGTAGCCTGAGTACCCATCCAAAAAGCAGTAGCATCCATGTACTGCCACTTTCTCGAGTATTTGATCAATAAAGGGGATGGGGAAGTGGTCTTTCCTTACTGCATCATTCGGCCTTCTATAATCAATGCACATTCTCCACCCAGTGACAGTTCTTGTGGGTATCAATTAATTGTCTTTATTTTTCACCACTGTCATGCCCCTCTTCTTAGGTACAACTTGCACTGGACTAATCCATTGGCTATTCGGAAATAGGAAAAATCACTCTTGCATCTAGCAATTTGATGATCTCCTTGTGCACTACCTCCTCCAAATTTTTGTTCAACTTGCGTTGGGGTTGCACCACTAGCTTGCTATTTTCTTCCAACAAAACTTTGTTCATGCAAATGGCTGGACTGGTTCCTTGAATATAAGCTATACTCCATCCAATGAATGTCCTTCTTGTTCTTTATCAGCAGCTCCACTAGCTCTTGCTCATGTGTACCTGTCAAGTCAACAAAAATAATCACAGGGAAATTGTTAGTTTCAAGAAAATCATATTTTAAGTGAGTGGGGAGGACTTTCAATTCCACATTAGGCTTAGAAGCCTCCTCCTTTAGTTCCTCCTCATCAACTACTTGTTCCTCAATTTCAAGAGCTTCAGCCTCTTTCTTTATTTCAGGATCTTCATCCTCCATTGTGCTAGACTGAGTAATACATCTCTCTAGAGTATCCCCCACAAGCTTGTCAAACTTGTATTTTCAGCCAATTCCCCAACAACATCTAGCTTGAAACATGAGTAGGTGGACGCCTCATCGCTGGGGTATTTCATCATCCTCTTCATCTGGAACACCACTTTTTCATTGCCCACTCTGAGCATAAGTTGCCCCTCATAAATATCAAGGATAGCTCTGCCTGTACATAAAAATGGCCTCCCTAGAATTAGAGGCACCTCCTTGTTCATCTCCATATCCACCACAATAAAGTCTACAGGGAACACAAATTTGTCCACCCGCACTAGAATACCCTCAATGATTCCCTCAGGTAAAATGGTGGTTTGGTCAGCCAGTTGTAGGGATACTGGTATTGATTTGATACGGAAAGAGGCATTAGATTAATCGTAGAGGGCCTTGTCAAATTTCTCACTCCCCAACGAGCATGGTATGGTGAAGGGTCCCCACACTTTTGGGGAATTTTGTTTTGCAATATGGCACTATGGTGGGCATTCAGTTTGACCACTATTGTCTCCTCTAATTTTCTCTTGTTAGACAGGATCTCCTTCAAGAACTTTGCATAAGCAGGCATCTGAGTGAGTACCTCTGTGAAGGGAATGTTCACATAAAGTTGTTTGAGCATCTCCAAATATTGCCCAAAACATTTGTAAAGTTTCTCCCGCTTCATCTTTTGAGGGAATGGTAGAGCTGGCATCTGTCTACTTTATTCAATTTCCTTTTGTACCTCGCTACTTTGACTTTTTTGCTCTTCACTCTTTTTCTCTGCTGGTGTCTCAGTCTGCTTGTTAACTACCTCAAGGCTAGCTTTCACCAATATGTCAGTTAATGCTTTGCCACTTCTCAGAGATACAACTTTGATTGTTTCCTTTGGGTTCTTTTCAGTGTCAGAGGGAAGATTCCCAGGAATCCTCTTAGATAACAAATTTGCAATCTGTCCCATTTGTCTTTATAAATTCCGGATATCCATGCCCTGAGTCTCGAATTTTTCATTTGTTTTGTTGATTAATGCCGTCATGAGATCTTCCATACTTGACTAATTTGGTTGTGGTGGCTGGTATTGCTACCTCTGCTGGTTCTGAAAACCTGGTGGTCCTTGACCCTGGGTCTGAGATTATTTTGCTGCCATGAGTTCAAGCTCCCATTAGGTGAACTCCACGAAAAACCTGGATGTCTTTGACCCATAGCATTATAGTTGTTCCCACCTTGGTATTTTCCTCTATTAAAGTTCCCCACAACATTGACTTCCTCAGCTGTAGCTTGACACTCATGTGTAGGGTGTCCCAATCAACAAAAATCACATGATGCTTGTGGCTCACTCTGTACCTTGGCCAATGTCAGCATTGTTATCTCCTTAGCCATGGTGTCTAACTGGGCTTACATGGATCTGTTAGAGTCCACCTGGTGAACCCCAACGGATTTCCTTCTGTCATTACTCTCAGCCGGCTACTGATTAGCATCCCCAGATAATTAATCAAGGATTAAGACAACCTCCTCTAGAGTTTTCTTTATTAATAGACCTCCACATGCAGTATTCAGAGTTCATCGCGATGACGGTGTCACTCCATCCCAAAAATCCTGGAGTTGCATCCATAAATCAATTCCATTATGCTGACACTTTTTGACTATCTCCTTGAATCTTTCCCAATATTCAAAAATCATTTCTGTCTCCTTCTGGCAGAAATTGTGGATTTTCCTTCTGAACCTCCCTGTTTTTGCAATTGAAAAGTACTTGTCAAGAAACTTCCTGGGCATATCTTCCCATGTCCTGATCAAACCTGTGGGTAAGCTACGAATTCATTGCTTCGCATCATCTTTCAATGAAAAGGGGAATTCCCTTAAGTAAACTGCATCCTTTGATACTCCATTGTATTGGAAGGTGTTCATGATTTCTTCAAAGTCCATCAAGTGAGTGTTGGGATCTTCGTTCACCTTCCCTCTGAAAATGCAGTTGTTTTGGATAGTTTGAAGCAAGCCTTACTTCAATTCGAAGTTGTTTGATGCTATGGGTGGAGGTCTAACACTTGACAGTCCTTGATTGTAGACTGGCCAAACATAGTCACCCAATGATCTTCCAGGCCTAGGTGCTACATTCTCGAACTAGTCTTCAACCAAGGGTCGGTTTAAATTCAATCTTCGACCCCCATCATCGTTGACGGTCTCATCAACAATTCTATGTGAAGCTTCTTGTTGTGCTGCCTATCTTGCAGCTAAGTCTACTCCATCATTCTCTTCGTTTACCATGGTATCTTGAGTAGAAGTTTGACCCAAGAATTTTTTTGTTAATTCTCTTTCTTTTGTCAGTTGTCACAGGTGTTTATCCAATTCTGGTTCGTAGGGTATCACTTCCTTTGAAGAGGATCGAGTCATACACCAGAGAAATCAAACATGTATCATGCACACAAGTGAGAAACGTGAATACATTAAAGTAAAATTTGGTTCCTGAATTAGTACTAAAAACTATTTTAAACACTATTGATTGCCAATCCCCACCAACGGCGCCAAAATTTGACGAGCGCAAAACACAACACAAAATTATTGCTCGCTAGTCAAAGATAGTATAGATTAATTATCGTTTTCACAGGGATCGAATTTAAACAGTGTTCGAATAATCTCTAGTTGATTACTATCCAGGAAAATTAACACTTTATTTGATGACTGTTACTACGATTAACTACTAAATATTAAACAAAGAATAATTCATCCAAAAAGATACCAGATGAGCAATGAAGAAATATCAATGAGGGGAATAAGGGTATTTGACTAGATAGGTGCAGGATAACTGACTCGGGATCCAATTCTTGAGTTAATTCACTCTATAATATGGTTGATTCTCACAAATTCAACCGATAATCAGATTATACTTGAAGTTAATGTTCCTCTTTCGATTAAACGTTAATTCAGTAATTAATAAAATTGAGACACGATAAACAATTGCAACAATAAAATGATGGTTCTGATCTAAAGGATAACTTCTCACGAATATTCCCCTATTTTCTAGTTAGATAAACAATTCAAGAGGCTCTTTCAATTACCTATTTGAATCACGAATTTAACTTAGAGCATAAGATGTGAAGAAATTCAACATCAAACTCCTCTTTCGATTAAGCAAAATAATAAATAACTCCACAAAATAAATTAACGCTCCATTAATTAATTCTAACAATTATCAAGAATCGAATCCTTAATCAAGTTATCGAAACACCATTTCTGTCAACACCCTAATAGAAATTACTCCAACAATGGAATAAGACATCTCAAATAAGTTTAAGAACAAAGAAAACATCAATTCTAATGATTTGATACAAACTCCCGTATTGCACCGATTGCAGGTCAAAATATTGATCAATTCTTGAGTCTTCTTGCCTTGGTTGGTTCTCCAACCTTCCGTAGGTCAAAAGTACCTTCAAAATCGTATTTTTGGTGTATTTATACCGTGTAAAACAAGCCCAAATGAAACTACCCTTTCCTAGCTGAACTTGAAAATCACTCTGACGATTTTGCATAGCCGCGTCGCACACTGCGCCGCCCCATGCGGCGCACTGATGAGGAAATCCAGAGAGCTTGCACTTTGCTTGTCAGACCACTTTTGCATTGTCGCGTTGCACCTCGCAGCTCCCCATGTGGCGCAGTAGTGGATTTTTCTCAGAGTAAATTCGTTTGTTCACGTTTTGACATCCAGACTTGGTCCTCGACCCCCAAACGTGATCCCGACTTAATTTCTTGGGCATCTACTCAGACTTCAAAGCTCCAACTTGTTTGATTTCGCTCCAAATTACTTAAATAGCTCAGAATCATTTCCTACAATGCATAAAATACGTAATAAGTATAATTAATTATTATTTAAGCTCAAACACACGTAAAATGCAGTACTTAGAGTGCAATACTACGGCTAAAACACGGGTTTCTAGCCTACCATCATAAATTGGATAATAATAATGTACATTGGAGAAGTAATAGTTAGTTGATGGAATCCATTTCTCGGTTTAGAGATTGATGATATACCTTTATGAAAGCTTATAAGTTTTCATGCGTAAACCCGGCCAGTAGATTTTGCATCCGACACATGAAATAAGTTCAGCGAAAGTCTAAAGGAAATAATCAATAAATTAAATTGTCAGTAATTTAATTTAATTTATTAGTATCTGAATCTTAACATGTGGAGTTAAATAAGATTTAATGGATGAATTTTGAAATTGAATAAGGAGTGCAATTATGAATTTTTAGTGGAATAATTCGTAATTAATTATGGTGGATATTAATTTCAAAAATTAGAAATTAATTCCATAATTGGAAGCCTTGTTAATTAAATTATGTGGTCCATGTTGTGCCTAAATAATAGAAAATAAAGGAATCCTTTTTATGATGGAAAGGAAAACCCAACAGGTTTTGAAAAAGAGTTTTAGCCCTTAAAACTTGTGCTATAAATACATAAGGTTTTCCACCTAGAGAAAAGAGAACAAGGTGGCCGAATTTTCAGCCATGTTTCCTAGAAAATTTTGCCCACACAAATTTACTATTTTCGAATATTATTTGGGTAACACAGTAGAAGATCGTGGAACGTTCAGAGATCGTGATCGTGAGGATGGTGGAGATTTCATTGAGTTGCTGTAGAATTGGAGGCTCACGTGATAGATGAGCTTTGTTCATGCTTCAAGAGGTAACCCGTGAAATCCCGTTTATACTAGTTGTCTAGAATACATGTGATTTTGATACTGGGATTGCTTCTGCTGCATATAATAATCCATTAGAGATTTCATACTAATACTAATGCTATCGAACTGAAAAGACACATGGAGAACGCTCGACTACCTACTAACCTACTACCTCAATCCTCATTCGCCACACCCTCCTATCAAGGGTCATGTCCTCGGTAACCTCCAGCTGCGCCATGTCCCTCCTAATTACTTCTCCCCAAAAACTTCTTTGGCCTAAATCTACCCCTCCTCATACCCACCAAGGTTAACCTCTCACACCTCCTAACATTTGCTTCTGTACTTCTCCTTTTAACATACCCGAACCATCTCAACCTCGCCTCCCACATCTTATATGCCTCCACAGGGCCCACATTCACCTTATCACAAATAACTTCATTCCTAATCCTATCTAACTTGGTATGCTCACACATCTATCTCAACATCTTCATCTCAACTACTTTAATCTTCTGGACATGAGAGTTCTTTACTGGCCAACACTCTGCCCTATATAACATAATCGGACTAACCACTACTTTGTAGAAGTTACTTTTAAGTTTCAGTGGCACATTCTTATCACACAAAATACCGGAAGCAAGCTTTCACTTCATCCACCCAGCTCTGATACGATGCGTAACATCCTCATCAATCTCTCCACCATTTGTATTATTGACCCAAGGTACTTGAAACTTCTTCTCCTAGGAATGACTTGTGTATCAAACCTCACATCTATGTCCGCTTCCTGGGTAACATAACTGAACTAGCACTTCAAGTACTCCGTCCTAGTCATACTCAGGTTGAAACCTTTAGACTCAAGAGTCTGTCTCCAAACCTCCAGTCTTTCATTAACACTATTTTTCATCTTGTCAATCAGAACTACATCATCTGCAAATAACATACACCATGTCACCTCCCCTTGAATGTGTCGCGTCAATGCATCATGCTTTATATTAATGAGAAAGAAGTTACCAGAGTTGATCTCATCCTGAAACCAACACGCATGACATTCTGATAGTACTGAGCTTCACATAGTACTCCAAATGACTAGATCAAGTAAGACATACAATTTAGAAAGTGCATATGCAATTAGATTGTTTAAACTTTCTAAATAAAGCTAATTGAATGCCTAGAGAATCAAGATTCTTAACCTTCCATTCATGAGCAAGAAGAAAACTAAGTGATCACCATTACAAAACCAGATAATATAATTGAGTTTAAGTTTTTTCTTCCTTCCTCAGGGTTGAGGCATAGTTCACACATAAAAGAAGCTCAAGCAGTGACTCCACTTTGCGATTCTAGGTCGGTATGGACCGAAAGAAATAGACAAGCTTTCAAGAATATCAAGAGCATCAAAATACAAAAAGACACATAACTTATCACTTCCTATTCTTATTTTATTTCCGTTTCCTTCCTATTATATGTTCATGATAAACTTGGACACCTTCTCGGTGCCATTAAATGAAAGAAATGAAATAATATGCATTTAACATGATGAAGATTGAATCTTACCACCCCAACAAAAATCAAAAAAGCATATAAGTGGCTCACCCAAGCTGGATCACCTCGTTCCAGAGATTGTAAGCAATATAAAGTTAATAGTGATGCATATAATATCAAGATAATGCAAAATAGCACAATACTTACATGCATAATATAAAAATTTCGATACAGTTTGGGTGATTGTAGATAGATTGACCAAGTCAGCTCATTTCATTCTTGTGATTACTACTTACTCTTCGGAGCAGCTAGCTCAGGTTTACATTCGCTAGATTGTTAGGCTTCATGGCGTACTGGTATCTATCCTCTCTGACCGGGGTACTCAGTTTACATCACGATTTTGGAGAGCCATACACGAGAGTTATGTACTCAGATAGAGTTGAGTAAAACATTTCACCCTCACACGGACGGGCAGTCCGAGCGCATTATTCAGATACTGGAGGATATGCTTCGTGCTTGTGTGATATATTTTGGGGGTACTTGGGATCAGTTCTTGCAACTTACAGAGTTTTCTTACAACAACAGTTATTAGTCGAGTATTCATATGGTGTCGTATGAGGCCTTATATGGTAGGCGGTGTCGGTCTCCAGTGGGTTGGTTCGAGCCGGGCGAAGCTAGACTATTGGGTATTAACTTGGTTCAAGATGCTCTGGAAAAGGTTAAATTAATTCAAGATCGGCTTTGTACAGCCCAAATCTAGCAAAAGGGTTATGCGGATTAGAAGGTTCATGATGTTGCATTCATGGTTGGTGAGCGGGTCTTGCTCCGGGTTTCGCCCATGAAGGGTGTTATGAGATTTGGGAAGAAGGGCAAGTTGAGCCCTAGGTATATTGGGCCTTTTGAGAATTTTGAAAGAATTAGAGAGGTGGCTTATAGAATTTCACTACCACCTAATCTCTCTGCAGTTCATCCAGTGTTCCATGTTTTCATGCTCTGAAAGTATCACGACGATCTGTCTCATGTGTTAGACTTTAGCTCAGTCCAGTTGGATAAAGATCTATCTTATGTTGAAGAGTCAGTGGACATTTTGGACAGACAGGTTAAAAGTTAAGATCGATGAGCATTGCTTCAGTAAAGGTACAGTGGAGGGATCATCCGGTTGAGGAGGCGACTTGGGAGACCGAGCATGATATGCGTAGCTGTTATCCTCATCTTTTCAAAACTCCATGTATAATTCTAAACTCATTCGAGGAAGAACGTTTGTTTAAGAGGGGGAGGATGTAACGACCCGGCCAGTCGTTTTGAGAGTTGTAGTCTCGTTCCCCCATTTACTGCTCATTTTGTACTTTATAGTTGTTATGTGACTTGCAGGGGTAGTCGGTTCAGGTCCAGAGAGATTTCAAAATGAATTGAGACACTTAGTCTCCAAAATGAAAACTTAAGTTGAAAAGGTTTACCGGATATTGAATTTTGTGTAAACGACCCCGGAATAGAATTTTGATGATTTTAACAGCTCTGTATGGTGATTTTGGACTTAGGAGTGTATCCGAAATTTTATTTGGAAATCTGTAATTAAATTAGGCTTGAAATGGCTAAAATAAGAATTTAAGTTTGGAAGTTTCACCGGGGAGTTGACTTTTTGATATCGAGGTCAGAATCCAATTCTAAAAATTTTCATAGCTCTGTTATGTCATTTATGACTTGTGTGCAAAATTTGAGGTCAATCGGAATTGATTTGTTTGGTTTCGGCATCGAATGTAGAAGTTGGAAATTCTTAAGTTTCATTAAGCTTGAATTGGGTATGATTCATGGTTTTAGCGTTGTTTGATGTGATTTAAGGTTTCGACTAAGTTCGTATGATGTTTTAGGACTTATTGGTGTATTTGGCTGAGGTCCCGAGGGCCTCAGGTGAGTTTCGGATGGTTAACGGACCGAAATTTGGACTTAAACAACTGCTGGAATTTTTCTGATGCATGTATCTGGTTTCCTGTTTGCGATCAAGGGCAGCGATCGGTGGCAGAGATTGGGGAAGCGACCGGCGGCGCGCCTGGATAGAAACTTCAAGTTATAAAAAGGGGACTTCGTCCTATTTTCCATTTTTGACAAATTAGAGCTTGGGGAGAGGCGATTTTTGAGAGATTTTCAAGGAAAAATATCGGTGTAAGTGATTCTAACTCGGATTTGGTCAATATACACGAATATATCATTATTTTCATCATTTAATTAGTGTTTTGAGATGAAAATTTGGGAAAATGAGGAAGAGTTCTTAAAAATAATCTTTTGAGATTTCGATGTCGATTCGAAGTCAGATTTGCGTGAAACTAGTATGGTTGAACTCGTAATTTAATGGGTTGTTGAATTTTGTGAGCTTCGTCGGATTCCGAGATGTGCGCCCCACGGGCAATTTTTGAGTTAAATTTCGGATTTTTGTTGGAAAATTTATATTTTCATATGGAATAAATTCTAATAAATCGTATTGACTGAATCGAATTAATTATAACTAGATACGAGACTTTCGGAGGCTAATTCGCGAGGCAAAGGCATAGCAGAGTAAAGAATTACACAAGTCGAGGTAAGTGACTTGTCTAACCTTGTGTGGGAGAAATTTCCCTTAGGATTGGTATTGATATGAAAATGTTGATGTGTTGAAAGTCGTGTACACGAGGTGACGAGTGTGTACACGGGCTAAATTTGAAAGATTGTGTATTTAAATTATGTAGAGCACAGTTGCATATTAATTAAATTATTTTATTCTGTTATATTCATCATCATTAATATATTTTCGTATTTTACATTTTCCTGCTAAGTGTTTTACCTATTTAGTTGAAACTCTATTTCTTTTGTTCTGTGCATTATTTGAAGGTTGGATTTCTTAATTTAAATATTATTAAAAATAAAGTATTTTACATTTAAAAATTTGATGTTAAGTCAAGATTCGATGTTAAATTTGTGAAATATTATTTTTGTTGAATATTTTATGAGATTTTTGTTTTCATTGTGATTGAGTCGTGAACTCCTTATTATGGAAATAATGTTGTTGTTGATTGATTTTGGCAAGTTGAAATATTTGGGCACTTGAGGTGCAAATTATGATATATTGTGATATTGATGCGCATGCGATGGTATAAGGTCTGGGTGTTGAAACGCATGCGGTGAGATAATGATGGCTTGACACGCATGGCTAGTAGGGGAATTACTAGAAGTCATGTGGTGTGATAAGGGTGGCTAAAACGTGGGATGCTATTTCGGAAAAAATATTTTCTTTAAAATTTAATGTGAAGGCTCCCGCGGTGATATAAGAAAATGAGATATTGTGAATTTATTTATGATTTGGGACTACGAGGCGGTATCTCGGGAGTGCCCTTGTTGATATTTCCTTATGGCTGCATTTGCCTTTGGTTATTTTGGTGATTTTCTTAAAGTTATAAATTTATGTTTTTCCTTCCGCGAGGTATTGTTTACCCTTATTCTGTGTAGTTAAATTGTGACATACTACTTACTTGATTTATTCTCATTGTCATTTTTATTATTATATTGTTAAACTTTCCACCCTGTCTTTTATTATTCCAGTAGGGCCTGACCTGACCTCGTCACTACTCTACCGAGGTTAGGCTTGGCACTTACTGGGTACCGCTATGGTGCACTCATACTACGCTTCTGCATATCTTTTTGTGCAGATCCAGGTACTTCCTATCAGACCAGGCATCAGTGAATTAGACTGTACACGGAGACTTCAAGGTACATCTGCTAGCGTCCGCAGACCCCGGAGTCCCCTTATCGTTTTCCTTATTTTCTTTAGACTCTGATGTATAAAGACACTGGGGATAAATTTTTAGAAGCTTGTGACTTATTCCTACCGAGTTTTGGGAGTTGAAATTGTTAAATTTGCAATTCTTATGTATTCGACTGTTAAGGATTAAATTTCAGTTTATATTCAGTTATTCCGCATTAATAAGCTTACATAGTATTAGAGACTATCCACTCAAACTTGTGTCCTATTTTAATTTGAACACTTGAACTTAGGCTAGTACTGAACATCTAAACTCTACTAAAAGTGTTTCAATTAGACACATTTTTTATAAAAACGACAAAAATATAAGATGCGAGCACTTCAACGCACGGCTGAAGTGGTAAGAAAATCCAATGAGATATCGACACGTGGATTTGGATCCCAAATAATAAGAGAATATTGAGGGGGAAAAATAAAAAGCTATGTTCCTCAAACCGGGAACAGTTGCTATGGCCTCCTCCCCTCTGCTCGAAATATTCAATCAACTCAAGATGATGCATCAAAAACAGAAATATTTTGAGATCTGGGCATGAATTTAGAAAAGCCAGATGAAATTCTTCACTAGGAACCTGCAACAAAGCAAGAAAGAAACTTTTAATGAAAACTAAGAAAGCAATCATCAAGAAATAATTTTCGTGGAGAAAGCAGAGAAATCATGAGCTTTGAATGCTTAAATTAAGTCGGTTTGGTGGTGGCAAGAAAGAAATAAAGCTGGAAAGTTAAAAAAGATTGATTTTCTTTTCGAAGTTGGGTGAGTCATTCAAATCTAAAACAACCTAAACTGAGAATGACGGGAAAAGGAGATGATGAATTTGAGGAACCAATCCCTGGTGTTGTTCCTCAGAAAAGTTTCAGCAAAATTGCAGCTGACTATGGTGTTGTTTGGAATTGGGTAGAGATTAGGAAAATCAAATCTAAGATCTTTTGGAATGTTTTTGGTGGTGGTGCTTTGGTTGAGAAGTGAGAAACAGGTTTGCAAGCCAGCCATGGAACTTGCCATCGGCCATGAAACTATCCGGCAAGGTGGTCGACCTTCAAGTAAACGGAGGTGAAGAAAAATGGAAAATGAAAAAGATAAAAAATGAATTGACCTTGAACGCGCTTAAAGAAAATTGGAAAACACGTACTTTGCCATGTCAGCAAAATATGTCTAAATGAAACATTTTTTTTGGAGAGTTTAGGTGTTCAATAGATAGTAGTCCGAGTTCAAGTGTTCAACTGAATATGTCAGGGTTGCCTATGTATTTGGCCAAAAGAAAAAGAGCCATGGTATACCAGAATCGGAAGGCTCACAGCTCAGAAAGGAGGAAACATAGTAGGGATCAGTCTCTCCTAAAGCCTCTCTTTCACAATTTATTTTGTATTCAAATCTCTTTAACACCACATATTCTTATGGCTATATCTAGTCAAGACATAGTAGAGGGAAACCCAATATTAAGGTAAAAGTGATGGTAAGCAAATTTATATTTTAAAAAAAGTGCACTATCTACCATATTATGTTCTTTTAACTAGTAACTACAACACTGTCTCATTTTATGGGACATAATTTAATTGAGCTTCAAATTAATATTTTAATTTGACTTGCTAACTATATTAGCATTTGTTTAAAAAGGTTTGGAAGTAAAGATTGATAAGTTGATGGATATGACATACGAGATAGGAATATTAAAGTTGCTCAGGTGTGCAAGTATATATTAGTGTCCTCAATAGAAATGTATCATCAGTGTAGTATAGACACACATAAACACTTAAACACGTTGGCCTTGTATTCCATATTAATCAGGTCATTGACACGTATTCTTCTATCTCATATATCTTACTTGACAAACAACATACGATGTATACAAAACAAAAATACTGTCTAACATAAGAGGTTTCTCTCTTCAGCTAAGAATTGCAGGTGAATCTAAATGCATACTACACAGGATTAATGAAGACCAGGGCAGCCCGATACACTAAGCTTCCGCTATGCACGGAGTCTGGAGAAGGGCCGGACCATAAGGGTCTATTGTACGCAGCCTGTTTGGACTAAAACATACTGGTGCCACTTATCAACGCTTACTAAATCGAATGTTCGAAGAACAAATAGGTAAGTCAATGAAAGTTTATATTAACGATATGCTGGTAAAGTCCCTACGAGCAGAGGACCATTTGACACTTTTGCAAGGGACCTTCGATATACTAAGGGAATACAACATGAAACTCAACCTGGAGAAATGTGCATTCGGGGTCGGGTCGGGCAAATTCCTCGGCTTTATGGTATAAAATCGGGGTATCGAAATCAATCCCGATAAGATCAAGGCGATCGAAGACATCACAATCGTGGATAATGTTAAGGCCGTACAAATATTAACAGGGCACATAGCCTCTCTAGGCCGATTCATCTCGAGGTTTTCATATAGAAGTCATAGGTTCTTCTCACTGCTAAAAAAAATATTCATGGACCCCGGAATGCCAACAAGCATTGGAAGAACTAAAACGGTAATTCATTGTTGGCGTTTGCACACTGAGACCTCCTTTAATCTCACTGGGTAATTCATTTTCCGTAAAATAAATTTCCTTATCAGTGATGGCGTTTGCATACTTAGATTGCAGGTTGGCAACTCCATTACCTTCTCTTAGGCAATGTTTGATCGCAATATCTTATTGTTGCACCATGTTTTGAATTTTTGTAATGATCTCCTGTAGCTTCCATGGTATCTTAGATTTGCCCGAGATCATGTTAACCACCAAAAGGGAGTCCATTTCTAGTGTAAGTTGTTGTAGATTTTGTTGGCATCACCATGTAATTCCTTGAAGGGCAGCTTGGGCCTCTGAGCAATTGTTAGTCAAGAATTGGATTGGTTGTTCAAATGCCATCACCATGTGACCATTTCTGTTCCTAACAACACCTCCCGCTCCTGCTATATTCAGGTTATTCATGTAGCTTCCATCCGTATTAAGTTTCCAGGCTCCCTCTGGTTTTCCCATTTGACCATGACACTTGATAATTTACACTTGTAATTTTCCACCACTTGTCAGACTTTAATCTAGTTCCATTCCCGGTCCATTTTGCTGAACATCTGCCCGAAGGAGACTTTAACCTGAAAAAGAACTTGTTGGTAAATTCTAGAAATAGATATAGGATTCTTACCATATTTTTTTGCCGCATCTAGCTTTCCATAGTTCCCGGCAAATTATGGTTGGAGTGATTTGCAGTAGATACTTGTGAACTATATTTGTTGCTTGTTTGTTCCACCAGTATTCAAATATGTTTAGAACAGTCCTTCCTCTTGGATAAAGTCCCAGAGGCGCGGATATATTCTTCAATATTTTCTTAGCTGTTTCACTTAAAACAAAAACATGGTTCACAGTTTCTTCTTCTGGTATCCTGCAGCAAACACATCTAGAAACAATGTTAGTGTCAAACTTTTTAATAATATCATCAAGCGGTAGTTTGCATTTTAGAATTCTCCAAGTATTGAAGGAAATTTTAAATGGCAGATTTTTGTTCCATATTTTCGCAATCCTTGGATCGAGATTTCTTTTTTGTCTTAACATTTGATATGTGGTAGCACAGGAGAAGGAACCCTTGGTGTTAGGAGACCAAATGGCATGGTATTTCTTGTCTGATTGGCCGAGGTTAACTAGGGAGATCTCTTGCATTACATGAGGAGGAAAGTTATCTTTTGGCATGTCCAGGTTCTATTGATGTTGATGGATAAATTCACAAACTATAATGTTCCTCGGCTTGCGATTTTGGATGTAGAGAAACCTGAGAGGGCATGAAGGAGCACCAAAAATAGCCTCTCCCTTGGTTGACTTTCCAAAAAATATTAGTATCTACTTTTTCTCTTAATTCTAGTAGATTCCTCCGTGTATTGGAGTCTTTGGAGTTTAGTACTTTGGAAAGATGGTTTGATCTCGGGTATTATTTTGCTTTTAAAAACTTGGTCCATAGGTTGTCTTCCACTCGAAATCGCCACCATCTCTTTGCCGCAAATGAGCTACAAATGTCTTGGACTTTTTTGAAACCAACACCACCTTAATCGCACGGGTAACTCAAGTTATTCCACGAACTCCAATGGTATCTCTTCTTGCCTTCTTTTCACCTCAGAAGATACATTTCAATTTGACTAATAATTGCTCTTGGGGGAACCATGGCAGCGAAAAAGTAGAAAGTCTGGAATTGTAGCGCATGATTGATGATAATAGCTCTTCCACCAAAAGATGCATTTTGCCTTGCCATCCTCCTATTTTGTTGAGAACTTTTGTTGCAAGACCTGAGAAATAACATATCTACTTTCTGCCAGTATATATTGGGCATCCTAATTAAGTGAAGGGGAATTGAATTTGTTTAAATCCAATTCACTTCCTTATTCTTTTGTTAACTTTCTTATCTCTGAAGTTATGAGTGAGAAAGCAACTTTTTTCCAAACACTGAACTCAATTACATAGTAAATTGACCATCTACAACAGAAATAATTGAGTGCAATATATGAAAACAAAGATAGTGGAAGTCAAGAAATGGATTAACAAGTATCTAAATTCTAAATAAAAATTATTCCCACTACTCCAATTTATGTAACGTTATTTCCATTTTAGACACCTTTCTATATATATTAAGAAATAATCTAACTTATTTTCTTTTTTAACCTTGAGATGATTTATAAGGACACAAATATCTATAACTTGTTTTAGACTTAAATTTCATGTCTCGTCAAATATTATCACATAAAATAAGACAAAAGGAGTAACAGTACAAACTAACAACAACAATTACGCCTCAATCCCAAACAAATTGGTATCGGCCATATGAATTCTCACTAATACAGATAAGTTCAAGTCATGTCATCATCATACTAAATAATTATAGACTACGATTCTAAATAAAGGAGTAATAAATAGACGGGGTCTTCTATTTATCTGAGAAGACAAGAAAAATGCTTTGCTGGAACTAGTAATTATTGACGTCATGGCTTACGAAGAAAAACATGCTACTTCTATACATTAAAATTAAGGACAATAAGAAACAAAAAGTATGATCTGTGTATCTAACAAAGTGTTGGAACTTGGAAGCATTTGTTAGAGGCAGTCAAAAGTAGAAGAGAAGTTGAAGCCTTGGCCGCATGCAGCAGCCTTGTTGTCTGCGGCGGTGATGGTAGGAGTATTGGGGTAGTAGGCTTAAAAGATTTACTAATAAAAACCAAAGAAAGAGAGAGTCGAGAGGATTTGTAGTTTGTAAAGAGCTTTTGTTGAAGAATTTTTTGTAGAGCTTGACTTTTAAATTATAAAATTATTTAAGAAATAACTTTTAGTTAAAAAATTACTTTTTAAGATTAGTTGTTTATTTCTACACAAATTTTAAATTTTAAGAAGGAAAATTTTTAGAAAACTTTTTAGATTGCAAAAGTATCAAATAGAACTCACGTGGTGGTTTAGTTTTGGCAAATAAAATGGGTAGAGAACTTTGACAACGTCACTTTTAACACCCTAAGCCGTTGGACTCTCTCACTCAATTGTGTTAAGGTATTCAAACTATAATATATAATCATATAAAGTAATATTTAATTTATATATACAGTATAATTTTTCGGCGAAGAATGTGCGCTTGACCACTTGGCGTAGGGTGGCTACGTCGTTGGTTGGTATGAAGTGATCAGAGCAAAGCGTTTTATCATTTTAATTAACAAATGATTATGTCATAAACTAAGATAGAAATATGTGTTAATTAAGTATAGTAATAACTGGTTATGTGAAGAAAATAAAATATATTTTGAAATATATATATATATTATCGTGTAATAACTTTTAATACAACAATTAAATAAACAGGTACTTCATATGTTAAAATCTCTGTGAATTTCTACCTTACCAATGTTGCATAACTTGCTTGACCCCTTTATTGGATTGTTATAGATTTTAGGGTGAACTGCATTAATAGTCATTTTTAAGCCCGTTATTTAAAATATATCTACAATTTATAATGTATTTAAATATTAGTTAATTCATCCATACTTCAGGACTAAGTATCTTGAATTTGAAAATTTAGGATTTAGTGTCCTGAATTTTTGAGCTGCTAATTTGAAATTCAGGACTAAATTTTTGAACTACTAATTTAAAATTTAGGACATAAGATTCGAATTTCTAGACACAATTTTCGAACTTTAGGACACGATGTCCTGAAGCTTGAACTTTGAGGTTTAAACTCTAGGACATTGTGTCCTGAAGTTTGAACAAAACTGACTAATCTTTAAATATATTATAAATTGTAAAAATATTTTAAACAACATACTTAAAAGTAGCTATCCGGAGTCATTTCCACTAGATTTTAGGGTGGTAGTAAATTTTAGTGATTTATGACTTATGAGATACATTTTATTCCTTTCAGTAAAGTTGATCTTTTGTGTTGTCGAAATTGTTCTTAATTATATAATTAATATTTTTAAACCTTAAATAGAAAATTAGTTAAAATTTTGCATTCTTTAATACTTCCTCTTATATGACTTACAGTTTGAATTGTTACAGATTTTGGAAGGAACATTTAATGTATTTGTAAGAATAGAGGAATATTAAAGTAAGTAGTAAATAATACTCCCTCCGTTTCAATTTATGTGAATCCATTTGACTGGGCACGAAATTTAAGAAAGAGAGAAGACTTTTGAACTTGTGGTGTAAAATGAGGCACATATATTTTGTGTGGTTATAAATCATTGCATAAAGGTAAATTATTTTCAAATAGGAAAAGAAGTCATTCTTTTTGGCACGGACTAAAAAGGAAAAAGGTTCACGTAAATTGAAACGGAGGGAGTAGTAGTAATAGATAATACGGAAAAGAGCCGAAATTGTCCTCGAATTATTGGTCAAGGTCTAAATATACCCTCCATCTACCTATCTTGTCCAAAAATGCGCTCAACATTATCTTTTCGGCTTATTTCTGTCCTTATGACTAACTGTCAATTTGAATTTTAAAAAGAATTACATTTAAATTCTACATGTGGTTTTATTACTGGTCCAATTCAATTAATTAAATAAGAAAGGGCCAAAACTACCCTTGAACTATTGGCCGGATAAATATACTCTCCATCCACATATAGGTTAAAAAATGGCCCAACAATTTAACCCACCTGAAAAAGTGCCCAAACCCACCATAAACCCTTTTTCATATTAAAAAAAAATCTATCTTAGAATTTTTTTACCAATTTATGAGAATCACAAAGAAAGAAACTATTTTTTTCTTCATTTTGTTTGTAATTCCTTACCAATAATATAACATCACATTGTGCATATATAGATAGATCTATATACATACAGAAAAATCATAGAATTACCATAAAACGAAAGCAACTAAATATCATAAATGAAAGAAGGCTATCACGATTTTTTCATAGGTCTTCTAATTAAAAATAAATCAAGATTTTGGTCATTTCAATTTTCATGAAAGAACAAAGCAGCGAAAGCTGGCATTCTAGGAAAAATATTAGCCTCAAATTGAGATTATCCATAAGAAACTAATATTGACCATTAGGAGTAATAAATATGGATAATTTGATTTCTTATTTCTTGTGAAGGATTGAATGTCCATTAACTAATGATCAGTCACTGACCAATATTACCCTATTAATTTCGGGCTAATTTAATCACTTGAGTGTTCACTAAAATATTAGGTATTAATATTAAACAAACATAAATAAGATGGAGAAAGTAAAATAAAAATGTCCGAAAAAAATATTTTCCCGGCGAGATTTTATGTTTTCCGGACGGGTTAGTATTTGGGTCGGGTAAGTTAGAAAATCAGGTATTTTGGGGGGTATTTTTGAATGGATAGATGGATGGACGGTGTATTTAGCCCTACCCAATAGTTCAAGGATGGTTTTGACTCTTTTCTATTTATTTAATTAGATTGGACGGGTAATAAAACGACACGTAGAATTTAAATAATTTTTTTAATTCAAGTTAACTATTAGACATAAGGCCAGAAATGAGCCGAGGATATATTAAGCCCTTTGCTAATAGTTCAGGGGCAGTTTTGGCCCTTTTTCATAAATAATAAATATTGTGTAAAGGAAATTATGTATCACCGTATAAGCAAATTTGTATTTTTCGATAAATTATGAAAGTCGTTTAAATGTAAGTATTTGGTTAGTTGGTAGATCTTCTGTCTTACAAAACCTTAAAGTTGCATGCCACAAGTTAAAACAATAATTCCTTTGTTGGTGGCTAACTCTGCTCTTTTCTTTTATTAGTCGGGAAGTGTATCCTATTTTATTAAGCGGGTCGACAAATACTAAATTAGAATGTTGATGTTTTAACTTCAATATCACACAAGAAAGAGGTGATTTGTGTGGTGTTCAATTTTTCGCGTGCACAGATTATGTAAGGACTTGGTTCTTCTATGTATTTCTTATACTACTGTTGCGGAATAATAAATGCAAAAATTAAAGAACACAAGTATTTTACGTGGAAAACACCTAGCTCAAAAGGTGAAAAAACTACGACCTACTTCCCAGTAGGATTTTCCCAAAACTCTTCACTAAATCACTGAGCCAAAAACTGCATTTACAAAACACTTTTGTAAACCTAGGATTAACTCTAATCCCGTTGTGGCAACCAGCCTCTAACTGTTGCGACAACTTCAAGTTAACTCTAACTTGAATACTCTGAGTACCTATTACAATTGCCTCTAGATAAAGCTGAAAGGTACAATATGAAAACACCTACTACAATTGAACTAGAATAAAAGACAGGAACTGGTTCTTCTATCTGGTTCATGTAGCTTCAGGTTCGCACACTTGAATCACACACGAACTATTTGCAAAAATGCCTTGCTATTTTGCTCTCAATTCACGTTCAACTTCTGCTTTTGTGTGTTACCTGTAGAATGAGAACATCCTGCGATTTATAGAGTTAGTAGAGTAGAAAATAACTAATGCTACTCTTCCTTGGTGGAAGAGTTCTAGTTAATCTCAACTCCTAACTCCTTCCTTATCTTGGATAATGTTCTCGTTGAATAAGGAGTCCTTCACCTTATCAATTATGCAATCTTTTTTATCAGGAAATATCTATGATTATGTCAGATTTCGTTTATCTCCTGCATGTGCATCTCACGTGCTTTGAATCTGCCCCTGTCTATGCCTACCAGTGATGGACCTGGTTTATCCCTAAGTGCCTTTGTCAATCTTCAAAACTATCCTTTACTTGGGCCAACAAATTCCCTCTTTTTGATGATGATAAATTTTGTGCTTCCATAAGCTTAGGCCATGTTTCAACTTAGCTCAACATCAACACAATGTTAGAAATATTTTTCCTTTTTATCACTTATCATCAAGGACCAGGTTCATTAGGTTATAAACATCACTGTTCAAAGTGTAAAGCACAACTTTTTCCCCATTTTGACATCATCAAAAAGTTGCATAAAAATGTGAGATAACCAGATTTTAAAACTTACTCATGGCCGCTGGGGCTACTTCAAATGAAATTATGGATTAATCATCATAGATCAAGCTAAAACTTTTAACCATCAAAGAAATATAAACAAATAGTTAGAGCAAAAACAGTGAATTTCATTGATGATTGATACGATTCTTCCACAAAGCATAAAAAAAATAAAAATATTGAAAACATGAGCAAACAAAAAAAAATCCAAATTGGGTCACTGAAAGGTCTACACTGGGCTAGGAGTTTAAGGTTTGGAAGAACTAGATGCTTGGTTTTTGGCTTGGAGGAGTTTCAGTATATCCTAAAGAATGTCATTATTCTTCTCCTTTTCTCTTGCTAGCTCATTTCTGAGAGCATCTCTCTCAGTCTCCACCTCAGCTAACCTTTTCTTCAGCCTTTCAATCTCAGCATCCTTAGACCCACTTTGTTGCACCAAGGCTCTCACCTTGCTATTCACTGGTACCTTCTTAGATAAACCAGGTTTTTTAGGAGTGACATGGACTTCATAGTCACAAGCATGCAGCGTATTTGCCCCAAAATGATCCTTGCTTGTACCAACCTCTCTTTCTTCTTTGGATTATAACTTTCAGTCACTCTCTTCAGTAGGTCTGCAAGGGTTTCTTGTTAAGATGAAACAGGTTCATCTATATTTTTTCCAAGTTGAACCAGCCTTTTAGCGGCTTTGCCAAATCCACTTCCCCCTGTTTTCTTTACACGCTCCTCTACTCCAGCAGATATTTCTCCCCAAACAACCATTATACATGTTTCTTTGGTTAAACTCATAGGAGTGGGTGAAGAATCAACTACTTTTTTACCCTTTTCCCTCACAGCACTTCGAACACCCTTGCTCTCTTTTTCTTTTTCTTTTTTATTTTTACCACCAATTCCTCCAGACTCTGTAGTTCCAACACCTGCTTTAGATCTTATTAGTATAAACCTATTCTCCAAATTTGTTCTATCCCTGCAACAACCTTGCGATCAAGAATCTTTACTCTTTTGTTAGAGGTTGGGGTGGTGGAAGGGATGATAGTGGGTGTGGAAGTCTAATCAAACTGAATTTCAGTTTTGAAAAGACTTTGGAGTGTATCCCCATAATCTAGGTACTTCAATTTGGTTGGGACGCTTTTGAACAGAACTGGTTCACTTGTAACGGATAAGTCCAAAAGGAGTTTGGAATTAAGTAGGACTCTTCTCATGATCCAAATATTATTATTTCAAATTAGAAAACATATCGTGTTATCTTGATGAACTAGGTTCTTCACTGATAATTCTCTTGTGTAAGTCTAAATTTGCCAAAATAGAGAAAATATCATTAGAGATTAATGAGTCATTTTAACATATGGCACAAGAGTATACTATTGAAAGTATGACTCTAAGCAAAAATTAATCTAATTATATACACATTTTCATATTTTCTAACCAAAACCAACAAAAAACAATTCTCAATTTTTTTTTAATTTCCTTTTTTTTCGTTGTGAATTCTGAACTGATCCTTTAAGGTGATCTTAATCATACCTAATTCTAACATGATCCTTTCAAAGTGATATGTACTTAGGGCTTTTGTGAAGATGTCAGCTATTTGCTTGTCAGTAGCACAAAATTCCACAGAGATCTACCATTTTTCATAGTTATCCCTCAAAAAGTGATGCCTAATATCTATGTGCTTAGTTCTCTTGTGATGAACCGGGTTTTTGGTCATACTAATTGCACTAGTGTTATCACAAAAAATAGGGATACAACCAACATCAATTCCAAAGTCCATTAATTTCTGTTTGATCCACAATAATTGAGCACAACATAAAGCGGTAGCAACATACTCAGCTTCAGCAGTAGATAAGGCCACTGAATTTTGCTTTTTGGTGGCCCAAGACACAAGACATGAGCCAAGAAAGTGTGCCATACCTGAGGTGCTCTTTCTATCCACAAGAAAACCTGCATAATCAACATCAGCATATCCCACAAGATTGAAATTACTACCTTTTGGATACCAAAGACAAAGATCAGTGGTGCCTTTTAGATATCTCAAAATTCTCTTGACAGCCGTCAAGTGAGACTCATTCGAATTTGCCTGAAATCTTGCACAAAGGCCTACACTGAAAATAATATCAGGTCTACTAGCAGTGAGATATAACAATGAGCCAATCATTCTCCTATACAACTTCTGATCAACAGATGAACCAGGTTTATCTATATCCAACTTTGTAGCTGTTGCAATAGGAATGTATTTCTTTGGAGTCTTCCATTTTAAACCTTTTAAGCAACTCTTTTACATACTTCTACTGATGGATCATAGTTCCATTTGAATTTTGTTTAATTTGTAAGCCTAAAAAGAAATTAAGCTCACCCATCATGCTCATTTCAAATTCACTCCTCATTAGTTTAGCAAATTCTTTACTTAACTTATCAGTAGTTGCTCCAAAGATTATATCATCAATATATATCTGAAATACCAAGAGATCTTTACCTTTTTCTTTCAAGAACAAAGTATTGTCAATTTTACCTCTCTTGTAGTCATGCTCAAGCAAAAACTTTGATAATCTTTCATACCATGCTCTTGGCGCCTTCTTGAGCCCATAAAGTGCTTTGTCAAGTTTGTACACATGATCAGGACTTTCCTTGCTTTCAAACCCTGGAGGTTGCTTGATAAATACTTTTTCCTTTAGATAACCATTGAGGAAGGCACTCTTGACATCCATCTGGTGGAGGGTAAATTCCATGTAAGTAGTAAAGGCTATGAGGAGTCTTATTGCTTCCAACCTTGCAATTAGAGCAAAGGTTTCATCATAGTCTATGCCCTCCTCTTGGCTATATCCTTGAACCACCAATCTTGTCGTGTTCCTTGTAATAGTTCTATCTTCATCAAGTTTGTTTCTGAAGAACCATTTTGTGCCAATTATTGATATGTTTAACGGTCTTGGCACCAAATGCCAAACTTGACTCCTTTCAAATTGGTTGAGTTCATATTGCATTGCATTTACCCAGTCTGCATCCTGTAAAGCCTCAGCAACATTTTTAGGTTCAATAAGATATAAGAAAGCATCAAAAGCACAAAGATTCTTTAATGAAGATCTGGTTTTGATTCCAGAGGTTGGATCGGTAATTATGTTCTCAATGGGATGAGAACTTTGATACTTGTAAGGTTTCACAACCAACTGGTTTCCCCTTGATGTTTTTTCAATGCTTTGTTGTTGTGGAACAGGTTCATGGACCGGTTCCCTTGAGGTTTGAGAATCATTTCCTCTTTGTTCTATTCCTCCTGTTAGGTTTCCCTCGGTAGAAGGAATTGTTCCATCATATGTTCCTTCTTTCAGTGCTGCTTTAGTCTGGGCTGTGATTTCATTTAAATTTCTCACCAGCCCAATTGCTTCATCATCATGTTCCTGTCTCTCAAAAATAATGCTAGTTTCATCAAAAACCACATGAACATTTTCTTCAACACACATAGTTCTTTTGTTATAGACCTTATAAGCTTTACTATGTGAAGAATATCCCAAGAATACTCCCTCATCACTTCCGGGATCAAACTTGCCTAGGGAGTCTTTATCACTGTTGTGCACAAAGCACTTGCATCCAAATACCCTAAGATGGGATATATTTGGTTTTCTCCCTTCAAGTAACTCATAGGGAGTCTTCTCTACAAGAGGTCTAGTCATGCACCTATTTATGATGTAGCATGCAGTATTTACAGCTTCTGCCCAGAAGCTATGGGGTAATTTACTAGAAAGAAGCATAGTCCTAGCCATATCTTCAAGTGTCCTATTCTTTCTTTCAACTACTCCATTTTGTTGTGGAGTCCTAGGAGCATAAAAATTATGATCTATGACATGCTCATCACAAAATTCAGCAAATTTAGCATTTTCAAATTCAGTGCCATGATCAGACCTAATTGATGCAAGTTGATTACCTAGTTGTTTCTGAGTTTTTTTAACCAAAGAAGTTAACATGTCAAATGCTTCATCTTTAGATGTTAAAAATAATGTCTAAGTAAACCTAAAGTAATCATCAACAAGCACCATCACATATCTTTTATCACATCTTCTTAATGTTCTCATTGGACCACAAAGATCCATATGGACCAGTTCCATCGTCCTGGTGGTGCTTACTACTTTCTTGCATTTAAAAGAGCATCTTACCTGCTTCCCCCTTGCACAAGCCTCACAAACTTTGTCTTCCTTGAACTTGATGTTAGGCAGCCCTATCACCAGGTCCTTGGAGACTAATTTGTTGAGTTGACTCAGACTTGCATGTCCAAGTCTCTTGTGCCAAAGGAGGAGATCATTGTCCAACACACTTAAGCAAGTGAGTTCATTTTCTGATAGTTTGGACAGATCTACAATATATATATTATTCACTCTTTTTTCCTGTAAAACAATCTTGGCAGTGGTAAGATTAATTACAAAGCATTTTGTAGAGGTGAATGCTACCAAGTTACCTTTATCACATAGTTGTTATATACTAATTAGACTGTATTTTAGGCCGTCTATCAAATAGACATCCTCAATCGAGTGAGAGTAAGTCTTACCTACCTTACCAACCACAATGATCTTACCTTTCTTCCCATTTCCAAAGGAGACATTACCTCATTTGAGGTCCTCAAGTGAAAGGAACCGGTTCTTGCTTCCTGTCATGTGCTTTGAGCAGCCACTATCCATGTACCATATTTGGCTGCTTCCCTTCACTTGGACCTGCAAAAGGAAATCAGGGGTTAGTCTTAGGAACTCAAACTAGTTTGGGTCCCTTTCTATAGGCAAAAGGATGAATCAAATTCTTTTTAGCCCAACCTGGCAACCTATTTTTCCCTTGAACAAACTTTTTATTCTTTTGACTAGACTTTTATTTTGCAATGCATTCACTTTTATAGTGACTAGTCTTACCACAATGTGTGCAAATTTTGTTCTCAGGAAGTGTGAGATACTTGCTTTTGGGATCCCATTTAGGTGGCAGATTCCCAAAGCCAATTCCTCTTCTATTGCTACTGTGATGTTCCTGTAGCCATGACAGTGCATCGGAGGACCTGTTCCATTTACAAGTTCTGTCTAGTTCATTCTTGACCTTGCCTAGATCCTTTGTCAAAATTCTTACCTGCTCGTCTTTCTTATACAACTCATCTTTTAGTTTACCTATATTTTCTTCTAGAGTGAGTTGTGTGCAATCAACTGTCTTCTTACTTGTTCCTAATTTCAGTTTAGGTTTTCAGATCTAAGTTCTAAGACATTTGATTCAAATGCATGAACCCGGTTCTTTAGTGCAGTATTTTCACTTACAGTCTCACTAACTCTAAGTTTCAGGTTCTTACACTTTGCTTTTAAAATCACACATTCCTTAGACATCTATTTTTTTTATTGTTTATATCCTCAGATTCATCAATGAAATCTAGAAGCAACTCAAATAGCCTTTCTTTAGACAAAAACTTAATCTTGTCTTTTAGATGGATTATACTTACTTCATATTCCTCATCGGATTCTCAAATTTCCATAAGTGTTTGTTCATCTTCATTTTCATCATCTGAGTCCTCATCTGAGCTTTCTCCCCAAGTCGTAACCATAGCCTTTGTTGATCCTTTGTTCTTTTGGGGATGAACATGTTCCTTCTTTCTGTTTCTTCGTTCAGCTCTTTCCTTCTTCCATTCAATTTCCCATTGAGGGCAGTTTTTGATGTGGTGATCAGTCTTCCCACACTTGTAGCAGCCCTCATTGGTCTATTTTTCAGGAACCCTTGGTTTGTTGTAGCCTCCACTTCTTGAAGAACCCTTTCCTCTCATTAGGTACTTCTTGAAGTCCTTTGTGATTATAGCCATTTCATCATCTTCTAGATCAGAACCTTCAGTGATTCTGATTGCCAGGCTCATTTCCTTCTTGGGTGCATCCATCTTCATGGTTTGCCTTCTAAGTTCATAAGTAGTGAGATTTCCAATTAGCTCATCCAGCTTAAGAGTGGCAATGTTCTTTGATTCCTGAATGGCAGTGATTTTGCTCTCCCAAGTAACTGGCAGAACCCTTGTCAAAATCTTCTCAACTATATCTTCTTCAAAAATAATCCTTCCAAGAGACTTAAGTTCATTTGTCAACGTGATGAACCTTGTATATATCTCTTGGATGGTTTCCCCTTCCTTCATGGTGAAATTTTCATATTGAGAATATAGTAGTGTTCCTCTGGACCTCTTCATAAGAAAGGGGTGATTTGTGTGGTGTTCAATTTTTCGCGTGCACGGATTATGGAAGGACCTGGTTCTTCTATGTGTTCCTTATACTACTGTTGCGGAATAATAAATGCAGAAATTAAAGAACACAAGTATTTTACGTGGAAAACACCTCGCTCAAAAGGTGAAAAAAACACGACCTAGTTCCCAGTAGGATTTTTCCAAAACTTTTCACTAAATCACTGAGCCAAAAAATGCATTTACAAAATACTTTTGTAAATCTAGGATTAACTCTAATCCCGTTGTGGCAACCAGCCTCTAACTGCTTCGACAACTTCAAGTTAACTCTAACTTGAATACTCTGAGTACCTATTACAATTGCCTCTAGATAAAGCTGAAAGGTACAATATGAAAACACCTACTACAATTGAACTAGAATAAAAGACAGGAACTGGTTCTTCTATATGGTTCATGTAACTTCAGGTTCACACACTTGAATCACACACGAACTGTTTGCAAAAATGCCTTGCTATTTTGCTCTCAATTCACGTTCAACTTCTGCTTTTGTGCATTACCTGTAGAATGAGAACATCCTGCGATTTATAGAGTTAGTAGAGTAGAAAATAACTAGAGTTCTAATGCTACTCTTCCTTGGTGGAAGAGTTCTAGTTAATCTCAACTTCTAGCTCCTTCCTTATCTTGGATAATGTTCTCGTTGAATAAGGAGTCCTTCTCCTTATCAATTATGCAATCTTTTCGATCAGGAGATATCTATTATTATGTCAGATTTCGTTTATCTCCTGCATGTGCATCTCACGTGCTTTTAATCTGCCCGTGTCGATGCCTACCAGTGATGGACCTGGTTCATCTCTGAGTTCCTTTGTCAATCTTCAAAACTATCATTTACTTGGGCCAACAAAGGTGGTCACTCCCGCTAAAGAAAAAGCAATTCTTCATTCAATTTTTGTTCAAAATTTTGATCTTACCAAGTTACCTTTCTCTAAGGTTAAATAGCCAAATTTTCTCATACTTCTTTTTCTAGTTTTCTTTTTTTCTTTTATGTTGAGCTTCCAAAAGCCACCGGAGAGGGAGAATAAACAATTGATGGCTAAAGATCTTGAATAAAGCATTAATAGCTTTGTAGAGGAGAAACTTTGATTCTTTCCGAAGGTGTTCCTTACTATCAATTCTTGGCCTTTCCAACAATCAACCATGACTCAATAATTTGGTTCACTTAGCAGAGAAGGTGAAACGTATGGGTGTGTGACCTGCACCCCATGCCTTAAACTCGCACTGAGCGAATTAACCCATCATAAAATAACAAGTAATGGGGAATTGACGAAAATCGGTATAATCATAGACATGCAAATGAAGCTCTTTAAATCTTGCAACAAATTTTAAAATACCAACACATAGCACAATATCACATAACAAATTAATACACAACCCACATCGTGTCACAAGGAGCCTCCATGGATATGTAAAAGAGTAGTAAATGCTTGGGAAATAGCTCGATTATGCAAAAGAATAAAAAATCGAGTAGGGAGAAGAGAACCCTAGCTCATAGCGCCATTACGTGGAACACTTCTCTACAACGAAAAAATAACAACAGCAGATATGGGCGCGAAACATACTCTGCAAAATTTCCTTGATCGTCTTCTAATTTCTAAAATATTCATATTTCATAAAACATGTTTCCCTGTATCAAAAGAGGAAGAAATATTTTCCAAAATTCTTTTTCAACATTATCCACCCTATTCTTCATCCCCACCAACCCCATCCATCCCACCCCAACCCCTACCCCATACCCCACGCACCCCAACCTCGCACACCACCCACCCTAAATAGAAATATTATTAAGAGTACTTTCTTTTCATGTTGTAAATAGAGTACTTTTTTTTATTTCAACAAAATGAGTATATTCTTTTCATGATGTAGAAAAAGTATTTCTTTCATTTCAACAAAACGAGTACTTTTTTTCATTATGTCAAAAAAGTATTTTCTTTCATTTTAACAAATTAAGTATTTAACAAAACGAGTACTTTCTTTTCATGATGTACAAAAAATATTTTCTTTCATAGTATTTTCTTTTCATGAAGTAGAAAAAGTATTTTCTTTCATTTCATCAAACTGGGTATTTTCTTTTCATTATGTACAAAAACTATTTTCTTTCGTTCAACATAATAAGTAATTTCTTTTCATGTTGTAGAAAGGGATATTTTCCTTTTCAACAAAAAAAAGTATATTTTTTAGTTATCGAACTCAAATTTCAACGTTGTTCGTGTGTAAAAAAAGTAAACTAGCACATTAGTTCGTTTGGATTTGTGTGAATTTTGAAAAGAATAATTAATATTTTGAAAAAAATAATCCCGTTTCGGGTGGGGGGGGGAGTACGGGAAACATGAGAATTTTGGGAAAGGTAAATTGAGGGGAGTAGCATAAAAAATTATTTTTCTAAAAATATTTTATACTCTAACCAAACACTAGAAAAACAATTTCACTCCCCAACCAAACAAGGAAAAATAAGTGATAAAACCACTCATTTTTCATAAAAACATTTTCCATATAAAATATTTTCCTTTGTACCAAACACACCCAAAGTCGGTTGTTCCAATTCTCTGTTGGGAGTACCAACCCGATACTGACAAATTCATTATGGTAACAAACATCATGGTGAGTAAGTCCTCTTCCCTCTTATCAAGGCCATCTCAAACGCTGTACGATTTTGATAAGTTTGCTAGCATGGCCAATATGATGAAACTGTTTTGTTCCTGTTTGGATAAGAGAGACGAACAACTGTACATCCAGAAGAAATTTCTACGGAACCTAATGGTAAAGGACTTACCAATGTCATCTTTCTTTAAAAACCCGAAACGACAAGGACAATTTGTTGACTCTCCCCTTTCTTTCCTTGCCCCATTAAGCAAAAGGACATTGATGTCCACCGCACCTACTAGCGCATTTGCCGACAAAATTGCAGGCTAACAGTCACGTCAAAGGTTGAGTTATTTTCAACAAGAATGTAAACAACCTCAGTGCAGATTAGCTGTAACAAATACATACACAGTTCACTGCAAGCCCAAGAGCAGTCGCTTGTATTTCTTTGATCATCTTGTTCCTTTGTCGTATAAGTAGAATGCCAACTAAAATGGGAGCCAAAAATATTACAATAGTCCTGGACACTTGCGCTCGGAAAATAATTATTCCACTAGATCATCTTAAAGATAAAATGAAAATTCAGCAGCGATTATAAATAGATCAGATGATAAGTACAAATATACGGATAAGAACTTGTATCACAGCCTCACAGAAAACAAAAATCAAGAGAGAAATGTGAAATATTACATGCTGGGGAAGAGGAAGACCATTAAAGAATAACTAATGCAACCTTGTCAACTCTTCCACTCTCTTCATTAGTTCCTCAACAGGAACTGCCATTGCTTTAGAAATATCTTCCATCCGGATCCTGCTAAGATCTAGGAATGATTCAATCAAATCTCCGTCAAGAAAGTTTTTAGCTTCTACAGTTTTCTTCTCATTGTAAAACGACCTCCACTGCTCATGGCTCAGTCCGCCTACACCCTTTATCACTTTCCTCAAGTTTGTCTGCAGCTTTTCCAAAAATAAATACTGATCATGAGGAAGCGAGGCAATGACCCCAATAACACCATTCACTGTGCCAAATATGACGGTAGGTATCTGGCCAACATCTGAATCTGGCAATCGCATGACAAGTGAACCGTGTCTGAACCTATTAACAAATTCACCAAGGTGGTATTCACCAACCACTTCAAGACGGCTGCGCTCTTCATCTGTAGCACCCTCACTATTTTTCCTGACAGTGAAAAGGTTAAAGTTGTTCTCCGAACCAAGATAAATGTCATCGTCGAGAATCTCGACAGCTGACATCCAATTTGCATTGTAGTCCCGGGCTCGCTCCTCTATAGCACCCTCCTCGTGCTAAATAGGAACAATATTGTGAATGTCAGCAATGACTTCTTATTGAAGTAAAGACAAATTAGGTTAAGCATAAGAAACTGGTAATTGAGAGTACAATTGTAGCTTTACTTTCTAAAGCATTAGAATATTATATTTACTTACAAAAGTTACCTTGAAAATCAGTAGAGAAATGGACTTCATCAAATCACCGACGACAATAAAATCCCCACGTGTTTGAACATAAAGAGCCAATATATGACCATGGTGTCCACATTCTGTCTGCAATTCTCGGCTGCCACCATCTTCACGCGAGGCCCACTTGTACAATTGAATCTTCTGATTGATTGCAGCAAGCAGTTTCCCATTGAAGGCATTTAGAGAGTAGACAGCTCCCTTAGTTTCCTTCTCTGCAATTAGTTGGAGCTTTCCATCTTCAACAATAAAAACTAAAATTCGGCCCTGCAATTACTCATCATTTAAGTACCTTAAATAACCATAAAAATGAACATCAGTGAATTAAACTAGCCCAGAAAAAAGTTGACTTAGGAATAGAGTAACAAGCTTATTAGTTTTGACTTGAAACAAAATTATATCAAACAAAACAGCCTCAAGGTGTAAAAATTGCTTCCAACCACGATTTCCTCCTTCAATAAAAGATTAGTTTGCTTAAATCTAGCTACTGATGATATAAACTCATCTCCTTTCCAAGCAATTCATAAAGATTATCTGATGTTCTATTTTTTCACACTTTTTTTTACTTTGGGGGGTTTTTTTTTTTTTTTGGGGGGGGGGGGGGGGGGGGGTTTGTATGTTATAATGAATATTAATCACTTCAGTTTTTGATGTATTAAATATCTTCTTTATATCCCTTCAGCAATCCTCCCACCGCCCCATATTTGTTGTCACATTTCAGTTAAGCAAGGAATATAAGAATCTAGTTGAAACTTCAAAACAGTTGAAAGAAAAGATCATCAAGATCGCAATTTGCCTTATAACCACGTAGGCACATCACCAGTCTCAACAAAGAAAAAGAGCCAGAAAAAGCGGGTATGGTGATAGAAAGATGATAAAGTTCGGTATGTATCAGATGAATTTGAGGAAAACAATATGGCTCGAAACCCAAAATCTACGCAAATCGATAGTTCATCAGAAATCACAGGATCTAAGCAAACCTTACAATTAGAGAAACTTTTATCAATGAAACTTACCTTGGTAGGTTCATTTTCCTCTGGCATCACATAAGCAGTCCCAACGCAATAATACACATTACTGTCATCAGAAAAGGAGCAGCTAAGTATGGAACAACCATATTCAAATTGGTCAAGGGGGTAAGTTGATATGAACTCAAATGTCTGATCATCTAACAGGCGGACAAAATGCACTTCAGGATCATCTGCATTCGACTGAGTATACTTGACGCTGCATAGAGCAAATGTCCTGGTCTGCTCTTGATGGCTGATCCGCCGTGCATGCTCCCCGAGGGGTATTGAACGGATGTGAAGCTTTTGAATTTCATCAATAGTGCCAATTGTTAACTCTCCTTCTTTTGCAATTGCGAGGCTGTTGACAAAAGAGAAATAACTATTAAAGCTCTTATGCATAGAAAATATAGGACACAATTAATAAAAGATACAGAAACTTACAACAACAATTTATGATTTTCTAACATTCTTTGACTGTGACAGAAATGGAAGATCTAGCAAATATCAACTCTAACATTAGCTTGTAATGATATATAGAAGCATTTTAATTCTTTAACATGTTGACCCCAGTAATAGGTGTCTGAGGGCAGAGCTAGCAATTCATTCTCAAAATGTAATTAAACACTTAAATCAATAGACAGCGATAGAAATTTCCAACAGAGTACCACATTCAATTTTTAAGTCAGCAGACAAAATGTTGGCAGTAAAATTGAAGAAAAAGAAGGAACAAATTACCTGTCTGGAAAAGCTGCAACATTGAATGGGCACATATGACTAACTTCTTTAAGATTTACATTGCTATAAAGCAGCTTCTTGTTACTGCTGTAAATAACTGTGGGCCTATCAGAGGCAGCAAAGACGTGTGTAGCATCTTTAGATGAGAATGTACGAAGTGTTATGGGCTGGGTTCCAAGAGACACTTTTTTCCTGTCTGTCAGCTCACCAGTACTCATGCTCAATACATAATTCAAGAGATGACCATCTCCCAAAGCACATAGTAGATAAGATATCTGAAAGAGAGTTTTAGACCCCCAAAAAAGGAAAGAAACAGAGGTAAGAGAACATATTGGAGGAGGGCAGCATAAAAAATTTCATGGCTATTGCCTGATCCATTCAAAACCCTATTCCAGTATCAGTCAATCAAATCTGCTGGTGTATACTTTCTCTCACTCTTGCCATCCAACTACACTAGTCCATAATTGTACCCAAATTTGGAAAGAAACATAATCTAGTTTAATGCTTCCAAGGATTCCTACTGTTCATTGATTACAGCAGCTTCAGGTCTTGATTTTATTTCATTTTATTTTCCTGAATAACCATATAGAACAATCATAAATGCTTCAGTATTGATGTTTTATTTTTGGATAAAGTAATAAATTTTATTAAAAGAAGGGCAAAAAGCGCACTCATACAAGAAGTATATCAAAAAATAGAAAACCTTACAAGAAGACATGGTTTTCCACGAAAGACACCTAACCTAATCTTCTACAGACTACAAGTAGGAAGTTCGTGAGTGCACCCCAAAAAGAAATAAGGGAAAAGAGACTATTTCTCAAATGTACGAGATCTTTCTCTACTCCATCAAATGCTCTCTTGTTCCTCTCTCCATACGCACCACATAAGTGCTAGAGGAGCATGATTCTAGAGCACAATTAACAACCATCCCAACGATAACTCACGTTTGGCTATAAGCCTATAAAGCCTATAGACAGAGCTTTATCAAAGAAATTAAAGAATAAAAAATCTATAACCAGAGACCAGAAGGCACCCCACCTTTAGCCCAGTTGTTTCCCTGGTTTCTGCCCAGGGAAGCCCAAGATATCAAACCCAAAACCCCTGCTTGTCATTCCCGAAATAGAAAACGGGTAGTTGAGGCATACAAGGCGACTAAAGATAGAGGACATACCCCTTCGAAGGAACACATAAGAACAGAACGAGGAATTATCTCCCCTCCTAGCTGTTCCTTTGTAATGAGATTCAAGTCGGGAAGTGAATATATCCTGACACTTATGTCTGTCCACATTCCAACTGCTGCAATTTGACTATAGTTTGGATTCTCACCAATTGGATTTATGTCCAGGCATGAGATATCATAATCCAACTTGGCATATTTTACTTCATTCAGCACCCCATCACCAATTTCTAGGTAGACCAGATGGCCACCCCCAGTTGCCAACAGTACCTGTAAAAGAAAAAATAGCAGCACATGAGCTAATCGGCAGAAGAGTGGATTAACAAACGTTTGCAACTAACAAAGGTAAACCATGATCCCCCCCCCAAAAAAAAAACGGGAAAAGAAACTATAGCTTTCAACAGACATCCTAAGGTGTCCGTGGTTGCCACAAGTGAATCGTGAAATGGTTCTAAATTGAGCAATCTGAAATATATTCCTTTTATTTTACAATCTATTAACTATTTCTGCTTCTAAGTTTAACTAAAGAACAAGCAAAGAAATTCAAATAATTCTACAGTCAAACCTCTCTATAACAGCTTTGTTTGTTCCAGATATTTTTAGATGTTATAGCGAATTGCTGTTATAGAAAACATATATTATAACAAAACATGAAATTTGGTTCTGGAAAAACTTGGCTTTTTATAGTGAAGTGTTGTTATATAAGGATGTTGTTATAGAGAGGTTTGACTGTATTAAGTGATTTTACTATTTAAGTCTTTCAAGTTCTCCATAACTTTGAAAAACTAGTACTCATTTGCTCAAGATTTCTTCAACTATATTATTGAGAGATCTAAAGAAGCCTTTCTCGAGCAAATTATGTTTTATATTGTGAAGGAGATCACAACTCATTCTTGTTCTACAAGCTGAAGTGGTCTATGTATTAGCTAAGATTATGCAGGTCCTAATTCATATTCAATTTTTAAATCCGGAAATTGTGTCACCCATTTGGCTTTATACAATAACTCTTACGCATAGAAAACAACATAGATCAAAAAAATATAAACTCCCTCATTTCCATTTCCAGTTTATGTGAAGCTATTCCTTTTTTAGTCCGTTCCAAAAAGAATGACCCCTTTCTAAATTTGAAAAAAATTTAACGTCAGATTCCCATTTTACCTTAATGAAAAGCCTTTATAGCAACAAAAATGTTACCAGATTTAAGATCACAAGTTTCAGAAGCCTTACAACCACAGTCCACACAAACGTTATGGTATGTTTAAGACCACATGTACCTTATCAAAAAAGAAAGGACCACATGTTTCAAAGGTCATCCTTTCGTTCTTAAACTCCGCATCAAGTCAAATAGGTTCACATAATTTTATTTTATTTTGGGGGGGGGGGGGTTTATAAGTTCCTTCTATAGTAAGGGAAATTTTGTGAAAATCGCTCTTAAACTCCACATCTTGTCATATAGTTTCACATAGGGGGGGGGGGGAGTAAGTTCCTTCTATAGTAAGGGAAATTTTGTGAAAATAAACTGAACAACCAGTCCCCTTTACTTGACCAAGCTCTAGATCAAAAGAGAACATGGCAAGTTTACTCATGTAATTAAACTGTTATTATATGGAACTACATATGGATGCTTTTCTATCTTTGTTGAGATGTTACTAACTTGAATCTATTCTTTCATCTTATAATCTATTATATTGATGGAAGATGATACCACCTTGCATTTCTAGGGCAGCTTGAAGGACAGAAACCGATGCTTTGAAGACCAGAACTCGAACTGTTTTTTGCCAAATCGAGATGTCCACAAAGGTTAAATTTGCGTCATGGCTTTTAGAATAATAATGCTAATTCCTTTGTGGACTCAAATATTCTCTACACTATTAGAAGGAATTGAGTCTTTATCTATACATACATATGCACTTTCCTAGTACACAATTTTATTTAGTCTTTTTTTATTGGTAAGAGTAAGAAAATCTTCTTAGTACCGTTTAATGAAAGTTTTCACGTTATTTATCAAAAAGAATCTATGAAACTGATGATTTATGTATTTAGACATTCTTTGTTACTAATGTGTTAACAAAACAAATAAAGCACATTCTTTGTTACTAAAGTAAAAAATTCATATAAAGCACATTTTTCGTATACAGAGGTATATAATTTGTGGCTTATCTGCCTAATGTTCAAAATTTCATTGTGTTGTTTCTGTGTGCTGTTATTTAGCTTGTTATTCCGTGTTTCCTGATTCCTGACAGAGATTCACTTTTAAAGGTGAAACCCATCTTTTGGTCAAACACAGCACAAATTGGAAACAAGACCTTCTAATCCATATTTTCGTCAAACACAGCACACATTGGAAACAAGACCTAGGGTAAAATCAATCACTAGATTGTAACCTAGCGATGATTTTCCGTAAACTGATGTATAAAAATATAGCTATAGATAGGATGGTCACAAATATGAAGGAGAAAAAGAGGTCAAGGAAATTGGGTTTTTTCCAAAGTCAAAAGAAGAAATCAAGTATCATAAACTTAAAAAAGACAGAATACAGTTGCTATTAACTTACGAGCTCCAGTTCAAAATAAGTTCTGCACTTTGTAAAAGTAAATTCTATGAGCACAATAAAAAGATTCAGTGTTATAAAATAATCGAAGTATAGCTTTCCTTTTCCAAGTCAAAAGCAATGATTATTGCAACAAGAACTAATCACGAAAATTAGTAATATCTGGGGAAAATATACTTCATTCAGTTGGTATACAAAAAGATGTCACTGTTTAAAACAAGAACTTGGCACCAACAAAGAAAATGAGAGTAAATGTCCCAAGAAATAAGATCTTGAAGCTACATAACCTAAAAAATGCATAATTGTGCATTGGAATCTGTGTCCAATCGCCACAAGCATGTAACAACCAACATCTGTCATTGTCATAGTTATTCGATCTCTTGTTTTTTCCTGGAAGGGCAGAAAAACTGCACAGCCATGATATATAAAAGCTATTCGACATTTGATCTAAAACTAATCATCAACAGGCTGTTGCCTGTCTCAAACTATTATGAAGTCATGGATAAATGCAAGAGGTAAACCTGAGTGGCATTAGCAGTTGCAACATTGACTGAGTAGCCAGCTGGAGCAAACCATTCGTTTTTCAGATCTCTAGAGATAGAGCTGACCAATCTTACAGAGTTAGAAGTAACCTGCATGACAATTTATGCGCAACTTTCCTTGAATACAGATTGTTTAATGTATTCAGCCAGAAATATAAAAGAAGCTTTCCACAGATGGTTAATGACAACGTTATGCCCTAAGCAATCAGTGTTCGATTCGATCATTACTCATTATAGTCTACCAAATTACTGCAGAGAAAGAGGTTATGGAAGATTCTGGTTTCTCAATTTTAACTCTCAATGAAGCCAAATAGGGACATACTAGCAGTAACAAGGCAATAGCAGTAACTGACAATCTCAAATATGACAGCGCAAAGAATAGTATTTGTTCCAACAAAGACTCTCTGTCTCCCCTCATCCAACGAGCACATATTAACAAAACAAGATGCATTACAACTTAAGAAGCATGTAAAAGATGACACATATATGAACTTTGACAGAATTTACGCACACAACTGGTGATTAACCTAACAAAAAAGATGATACTGAAGGAAGATGCTTCTGAAATAACGTTCTCATTTCTAACTTTTGTGATCTTAAGATAATATCAAGCATAGTGGAAACACTTGACAAATCTTCAAGACTACCAGTTACAGTATGCGCATAACAGACCAGAAAGAGTACCAACAAGAACTAGTGGAAACCATTGAAGTCTACACTCTAGAGAAGGAAAGAATTAGTTTCACAATGTAACGACAGACATTTTATATAACCTAGTATCTGTATAGAAAGAAACCATGTTCCTGCAGACGGCTACCTACAATTTATAGATTTTATAATCTATTTCTGAGCATTTCTAACTTGAAAAATCACACCAAATAACCCAAAAAGAAAGAAGTTGAACATACCAATTCCATATATAGACCCTAAAGTATAATCCCCAGACAGATCTATATTATCAAATCACAATTTTGATCTAATCATAAATGTGTCTCAATTCATTACCCAGAGGTAGATAAGAATCTTATATGTAAGATTGTTATGAAAACCATAGAGACATGAAAAATGCAACCAGTGGTAGGGGTAGTATTTGAGAAGTATGGTTTTATGGAATGGGGATGGAGAACTAAAACCATTACAGTTCCATTTGGATGTAGCATGTGGAGGAGCAAAATGAAGGGGTGGGAGGACTTCAATGGTCATATCTTCTTTAGGGTTGGGGATGGGAGAAGAATTAGCTTTTGGAATCACAAGTGGTTCGGGGAAGACACCTTGAGGATTTCATTCCCTAATTTGTACAGAGTTTCGAACGACAAGGAATTGACAGTCCATTAGATTCAGGGAGCGTGACGAGAAGTACTTTGGGATATGACGTTTAGCTAAGTTGCTCGGACACGGGTGCGGGTATCCGAGACATCGGATCCGTCGAGATGTAAATTCTAAGATACAGGGATACGGATCCTAGTATGGATACGGGTGCGGGGATCCGGCTAAAAATAATTCAACAACAACCCAGTATAATCTCACTGGTGGGGTCTGGGGAGGGTACTGTGTACGCAGACCTTACCCCTACCCTGGGGTAGAGAGGCTGTTTCCAATAGACCCTCGGCTCCTTCCCTCCAAGAACTCCCCACCTTGCTCTTGGGGTGACTCGAACTCACAACCTCTTGGTTGGAAGTGGAGGGTGCTTACCACTAGAGCAACCCACTCTTGTCTAAAAATAATTCAAAAAACTAAAAATATAGAAGTATCTCTAAATTATGAGAAATTTTGTGGAACACTTATGTATATTTTGTAAAGTGTGGATTTCTTTTTTATTCTCAAGTTGTAAATAAATATAGGATTGATTTCCTAGATAAAGTACACTATTTTCTACAAATTTTCCCTAGTTTTGGTTCTGACTTCGGGAATCAAATTGTATCTCGTCTCGAATTTTTCCGTCTGTCGTGGTCAAAGTACCCAAAATTGTTTGACCAAATCCGGTACGGATCCCATACCCACACTAGTGTCAAGTCGGCACGGGTGCGGCACCTAAACTGCCATGTCAGAGCAACTTAAACGTTTAGGAGAAATCTGCAAGACTGGGAGTTGGGAGAGTTTCAAAGGTTAGTGGAGCTACTTTACAAGCAAATCAGACCTCACTTTAATAATGACTCGTGGAGATGAGCGCTAAAAAATGATGGTTTGTTCACAGTCAAATCTCTCTACCAGAGTTTGTTGGTGAGAGAGGAGACACTTTCAACGTTTATCGATATGGATTCCTAGGGCGCCTAGAAAGGTGTGTGTTTTTGCATGGGCAAGAGGAACGATTCTGACAGCTGAGAATCTGAGGAAGAGAAACATTACTTATGTCAGTAGGTGCTACATGTGCAAATGTTCGGGTGAAGAAGTTGATCATCTATTGGTGCATTATAGAGTGGCATCGGGTTTGTGGAGGGTGGTCCTGAATTACTTTGGTGTACAATGGGTGATAGATGTGTTGCACAGCTGGGCTGGTAGACATAGTAGAAGGCGATAAAAGGCATGGAAGGTTGCTCTGTTAGCTGTTATGTGGGTCGTATGGAGAGAGAAATAGGAGAGCTTTTGAGGGGATTGAAAATGATTTTGTATACTTGAGGAATAGCCTTTTGTCTTTGATTGCTTTTGGTGCACCCTTGAAATTCCTACTTGTTTAGATGATTGGGTGTGTTTCGTAGAGAATCATGTTATGTTGTAGATTTTTTACTTTTTGGTATACCTCTTGTATACGGGAGCATTTCCCATTTTGTTAATAATACCATTTACCTTATAAAAAAAAATGCAACCAGTGGTGGGATAAGTTATGCTGCCCTCTGTAAGTGTGAAAGAGCCTATACTCTTATTTAATTTCCTTCCTTTCAATTTTGTCATACCAAGTCCATTTAGTTCTTAAAACAGCTTGCCAATCCTTCTCATTTTGTAGAATCCTTCATCAGCAGTAGTGAATAGCTGATTATTCCATAGTGTCCACATCCACAGTGGAAGAGAGTCAAGGAGATTGATAAAATAAAAAATCTAGTCCTATTTACGTCTCATATTTTTATTCTCTTACAATAACATTGTTCAGAATGACATATACTGAACACTTGCAAAAGCACCTGGCTGGTAGATTGATGGGATAAAATACTTCTTAGACTCAGAAAATGATCTACTCAGCACAGGGCATACCTGTACAAGCTGGTTGTATACAGCATCGTGACAAAACAAGGTCTGGACTTGAGAATTGAAGCCTTCTATCTCAGTTTCTTCCAGCTCATCCTCAAGGTTCATAGCTAAAACACGTGTCTCGCTAATGAAGCTAACAACCAAGAATGTGTCATACGGATCATCAGTAGCTGATCTAAGAGACCACATTCCTTTGATCCCTTGTAGTTCCACAGATGCCTGTAAGTAGCATCGCATATAGATCAAGTTATTGTAGCAATAGGAATACACACAAAAATTTCACTCAAAAATACTTTAGATGACACGACCTGTTCATTTATTCCAATTCCATTTCGAACAATACGAAGTGAGCCATCCTTATAGGCTCCAGAGCAAGTCACGACCTGACCTTGACCTTGCCTCTCCAGGTCAACAACACAGAAGTCCACAATTGGCCCCAAATTGACATATCTCTCTAGAACTTCCACATAAGAACCTTTGGGGTCGGGCTGGAGATTGAGCTTTACGAGCTGAACGTGAATTCAAAAATATTAGTGGAACTGCCGAAAATGAAACATGTAATGTGAAGCACCAAAGGAAATAGGCAACCGAAATTTAAAACCTCAAAGTTCCAATGAATCAAAAGCTACTATACGGAGATTTACAATAAGGGGCTGTAGAAACCAACTTACTGCACCAATATGCACTCATATAAGTAACCTGAGACTCATAACACTTCAATTAAATATTGCAATGCGAATACAGCAACAGATAAAATTCCTATAAGTCAGATCGAGTTATGAAATCATCAACCAATATTTATTACAACTATTCTGACATCTTAGCAAAGAACCTCCTTCAACTCTATGGTGTTAATTAAACATAAAACTACATCCAGATCGAGATAAATCTATTTCGTTTAGTAAATGTAACACTACAACTTTCACATTACAATGTTTAAAGGTTAATTGTGAGCAAAATGCTTCATCTAAAGTCGAGCAATTTGAAACCTATGGCAAGTTAATTTTTTGAATACCCTCTATCTAATGAAATGAATTTAACATTTGTATTACAGTTTAAAAGTAGATTCTATTAGTAAAATCTATAAGCCAATTGCTAGTCAAGTAGGTCATATTTAACCTCAGATTAATGGTATACCGTCATACATGCAAACTTAGCAGAAAATAAAGCATGGTGGAAAGAATATATTTCAAAAAGAAAAAAAAGAAAAAAAAAACTGCAATCTTTAAAATTCATGCAGGCTTAGTGAAAGATTGAGCACAATGGAAGAAAAAAGTCAACACACCCAATATCAACTAGTCAGGATTAAGACTTATTGTTTGTACAGTCGCATTTGTCCAATATTTGCTAGGATCAGTTATTATCATGTAAGGGGAGTTCTAGGCTAGTAGAAATGTAGAAAGCTTCTAGGGTTAAAAGGACCTAATTCAGTTAACATTGGAACGCGAGGCGTATAAATGGAGCAAATTGGACAGTGATGATTTAGGTAGCCAACTCCAACTAGCTTGGGATTGAGGCTTAGTTGTTGTATAATGATACTTATCTCACTAAGCACAAATTATTATGCAATTCAGATAAAACGTGCATAGCAGTGTTGTCAAAGGCACGCTTAAGCCCTGAAGCGAGGCTCAAAACATATTGAGCGCTTCGCCTCGCTTTGTGGGCGCTTCAGTGTCGCATCAAGGCTCTAAGACATACTTTTACTTGCCAATAAGCGTAATCCTGAAAAGGCGACACTAAATAATTGATATTTCACTTTATCGTAATCTTTTTTTTTCAATTTCTTTGTCCATATATTTGTTATTCATGCTTATAATTATTGTTCTTAGACTACATATGCATATTTTTACTTTTCTCCAGTTGTGCCTTTTTTCATTAAAGCCCATGCTTTATTTGCACAAGGACCTTAGAGCTTTTTTGCGCTTTTCGCCTTTGATAACACTGGTGCATAGCAAAAGGTACATATTCCTTTTCAATCCACAAGATGAAACAAGCAATGGCACGTAGGTATAAAATTTCACATTAGTTTAAACTTTAATTCAACAGTTTAAAGTACCTGTGAATCTCCATAGCTTGACCCAATGAAGACAAAAGCATTGTCTAGGTATGATATGGTTGATGCAATAGAAGTTTCTCCCAGTAGCTCAATTTTGAGTCCGGTAACTCTGGGAAGTAATATTAAATCTGCGTTAAAAATTTTATTCCCAGCAACTAGGCAAAGGTACAAGACAGCATTTTGGTCCCAGCAATTCAGCAAAAGAATAAAAGACAGTCCAAAAAATGCTGACTCACTTTTCCTTTTCATGAGTGATTACAAGTAGGTGAAGAAGCCCATTATGATCCCCAAGCAAATATCGAGAACCATCAGCATCAACCCGCCCATATGCTCTTGTGATAGACTTGAAAGGATAAATAAAGCATTGGTGAGACAATATCTCATTCATTTATTTAATTAACAGCTTCTGTGATAACGACTAGGTAAAACCTTTTAAAGGGTTTATTCGGTCAAAAAGGCTGGGGGTGGTTGTACACAAAACAAAGAAAATTAGTAAGTTATACATATGCTTACAGGTCTAATTGGGATAGCCTTAAAAGCTGAAGCGCTACAGTAAACTATGGTTTCTTCTCCAATAATCAGTACACCACACAGTGGCGGAGGTACTGGTATTAGCAAAGAAGCTCCATTATCGAGATTATTTTGAGCCCATGGCCCTTCAATAAAATCTTTATCCTTCAACGACACCTCATATGTTTTGACATGTCGTGCGTCCTTGTTATCCTGCCAATCAAACGTAAAGGTTCAGGACTAGAATCAGAATGAAGTAATTTAAACACAGAGAGAAGACACCACCATGGCAGTAGTGCAAATTTGGTGGTTCAAACTCCCTCCCTCTCCATATCTTGGTTTTTAAAAAAGAAAGTGCACGACGTCATTCTATAACCAAGTGCTAACAACAAATCCACGACTTAAGGGGCCAATCAAATTCCCATGATGAAATGAGCAAAAGATTTTACCATAATTACAAAATGAAAATGGTAAATTAAGCATTATGGCTCTACATCATTTTTAAAACCACAGACCTGATATAGAACAACAATTGTAGGCTTTGGGCAACCATACAAGAATTTAATATCCAAAACTTGAAGCTCCTCAAGCCTGGAAAAACCACAAAATAATGAACTATCAATCAAAGAAGAATAGCTCCCATGAGTAACAACTTGATATCCCTGGTGAAACGGTCAGACCTACTATTCAGCAATCCTCCTACATAAAGTGTATGATACAATTCTTAGGAGCATAATTCAGATAAATGATCACTACCAAAAGACATGTTGGTAGGTTGATACACTAAATGAGGTCACACCAGGTGTATTTACAGCTTTGCCAAGACCAAGCACAGTAAATGATACAATAGAGAAAGAACTTCAGTTTCTTAGTTAGGAAAACTTAAAGAAAGAGAACTCAAAGTGCAGCATTAAATATTCAAAAATGAAAGCAGCAGTCCAGAAATCCTTGAAACTTTACATCTACAACTTCAATTTAAATAAGGTTACAGGAAACAAACATAAAAAGGTGAAACAAATGAATTTTGGAATGCCATCACAAAGGAAGATTGCTATGAATTGATCTGCTAAAGGACAACAAACAATTTCCCTTTCCTTTCCCCTCCCCCTATATATTAAAAAGAATTTAACAAAAAGGATAACAAGCAATTCGTTTCTACAAGTTCACTTCCTGAAGTCATGACCTGGATCTTTTTTATAACTAAGGTACTTGCTAGCTCCCACCAGCGCAAAGTACCAGGCTACGACACGATAACCCTGCCGAACAAGGCTAAGGCAGATAGGAAGATATCTCCTATTTTTTGTCTCTTCTAGAATTTGAATCCTCGTCTCCTATGGCTTTACCACTCATTGACCGCTTGGCCACACCCTTGAGTGTGGTCCTTACTTGGATTGTTGATTTTAAGAATGATGTCACTATTTTTCTTTTTCTTTGTTTGCTCCTACAGATACAGCATCCATGCACCCTCATATCAATCCCACATGCCTCATCCATTATAATTTAATGACAGAAAGGAGCATTTAGCAATTAGGCAGGTGGATATGAGTAGGTAAAATGGTTCGGCTCAAGAAAAGTAAACTGCCTCAAGGGCTAGAGAGTATTTAGCAAAAGTAGAGGACGTTACTTAATTTAAGGAGAAAATTGTAGATAAGTTAGCTTCACAATCTTGTAAAGGTAGATCTGAGGATACCTGATGTTAAAGGCTTCCTTCAGTTGGCCTTTGTTATCAAATGGAATAACCTGTTGACAGTGAAGTCCAAGTGAATCTTTTGCAAACATAAAGATACCACCACAGAAGCTAATCCAGCAAACATTACATGTCTTGTAATGACAATACCTTAAATAGTCCATCATAAAGATGCAACCCGATCAATCTGCAGTCTGGGTCGATTATACCAATCTACCAAAAGAAAGAAATAGGGTAAACGGCAAATATAAAATAGGGTATTGACTCATTGACCAAATGAGAAATCAAAAGATATATAATACCAGTTTGCTCCTCTAAATTATAATAATATTTAAGGGCATTTCGAAATATAATACCTGACCGTTATCTGTGGGACGGCCTATTCGATCTGAGACATCTCCCATTGCTCTACATAAAGAACACCAAAAGAAGGGAAGTCTTTGAATTTGAGAAACAAAATATATCCACTCACTAGAAAAGATATGGAGCGCACCACTACGAGTACAACAACATACCCAGTGTATTCTCACAGGTGGGGTCTGGGAAGGGTAGTGTGTACGCAGACCTTACCCTACCTTGTGAAGGTAGAGACATATTTTTTGAAATAAAAATTAGATAAACATACTGCTGCGACTGCGAGTAATGAAATAAAAATTAAATAAAAGAAAACCTTCAGCAACTAGAAAAACCATAAGGCATATAAAAGCTACACCAACTCCTAATATTAAGTAGCAAGAATGTTTTGTGAATAAACAATGACATTTTCTTGGCTAACTTTTGAAGGAGTTTCCACAGAGACCAAACAAACTGTCAAGGCTTCTATAAAATGGTTATAAAGATGAAGTACACTGCACCATGATTCATGTATGTCAAGAGGACATATTCTTTTTCTTTTTTCTTTTGATAAGTAGGAGGATATAGTTCTATATACACATGCTTTCAATGGGGAGTTGGAAATCTAACTGCAATGGATTGTCAGATTTTATTTTTATGAAAAAACTTTTATATATTTAAATTAGGCATTTTAACCTACCAGGAAGAAACACAGTTTTGCAGACTAACCTTGTGATAACTTCAGATGCCTCAGCATCCCATTGAAGGACACAGAATTTATATCGCTCTGTCGCAATGAAGAGAAGATCTTGTGTTTCACCCTGCCAGGATACCCAGGGAACACAGAAAACTGACATATGGCTAAAAGAAACTTTTTCCTTGTGTCCAATATAATTTGAAGGATAAAAATGAGCTACACAATAAAAAGATGTCAACTCACGTGGGGACGGAAAAGCTCGAGTGTCGCGATTCTCCCATATATTGGCACATCTAACATAGGCTGCAGACAAAATACACTAAACTGAGCTCATATTTTGCAATATTCTAGAACCAATGACACATCACGTTTATAGACAAAGAATATGATCTAATCAAAGCTTGGGACAGAAATAAGAGTCACTAATTCTTACATTTACCAGAAAAAAGAAAAGAAATATAAAACGGTCAGCAAAAACACAGGTGAACTAAAGAGTGCGAAAAGAAAAAGGAGAGAAAAAAATCTTGTAATACAAAAGGCTCTTTATATAGGACTATAGGCTACTAGAAATAAGAATTAAATAAATAGATTATCTAAATACCAAGTTTCCTAGTATGACACAATAAAAACTAATATAAAATCTAGACCATGGTACTATAGTAGCATTAATCGATGTGATTCTTTGAGTTAACAAAGAATCATCTGACCAACATCAAGATCTTGAAGCGGAAACAATGATTAGACGGCCTGATTTCAAGACATGAACATATCTGGAGCTGTAGAACTCAATAATCAAGTGATTCAATAACAAGGTGAAAAATGAGATTCTGCATTACCAAATTTACTTAATCAAAACAAGAAAATACCAACTTCAAAACAACTTAAAATGCGATCCGGTTCTGAATGTTAAAATGGGCAAATTTACAAATGGGATGGGTATTATTTGAAGAATCTTAACATAGAAGTTCAAAATGTCACCACTTATATCAATTAACATGATAATAAAGAGGCACCACATGCAATTGAGAATAAAGATAAAAACTATCACCACCTTACTTGGAACAAAGGCGAGGATAAAGAAATAAAGTAAATTGCAAATGGTTGTTGTAGCAAAATATATGAACTATGAATATACATGGCATGAGAACCATTTATATAGGTCTAAGTTCTCTTGTTTGACGATCACCATTCATGTTCTAAAATGAAAGTAAAATAAGGTTCTACTGGAAAAATATAATTAAAGTAAAAACCTACCAAGAAAAGGAAACAAGAAATCCCTTCCAGGAAAACAACAAACCAACTTATTAAGGAAACAAGAAACTAGAAGTTCTATTTTTGGAAGGAAACTAGATGTTATATTCTCAGAAGGAATCTACAAACTTGAGCTTCTTGGGCCTCTTGGGCTCCTTGAAAGCAATTCCACATGTTTGAACTTGGGTTATAATTTTGGTCTAGGTCAAGTTTGTTTTTCTTATCAAAAATAAACTTGACCAAGACCAAAATTCATAAAACTCATCCTCGAGTATAAAAGCTCCACAAATGGCACAAGATTAGCGACACTCATGATTGAAGACACCCAATTCACCGGGCTCAAAGTTGCATTTCTCTAACTTCTTATATAGCTTCTTCACGACGAAAGTAATTTTAGCATGTGGTCGAACTACAACTCACTTTTACAGTTGTAACTAATTTTTTCCGAGGAATTATCCTAAAGTGACTATCAAACTTCAAGCCAATCTAAAGTTATCTCTATTGGAACCTTATGAAGCTTAACCATCTCCATGTTCAGCTATAACCTGAGGAGCATACATGAAAAACCTTTAAATTAAGCATGGATCAAGGAATATCTTCTTGAGAATAAATCAACAACAATATTTGTAGTCACATATTCAAAACATATTATAGCCACTGCTTGTAATATTGTAGAGAGTTCTCTTGTCCACACATTCTTGCCAAGATCCATTCTCTTAAGGCACTAAACAGTTTGAAACTAAATAGAGGCTCAAACTCTCCAATGTTGGCTCCTCTTGAGGATACTCTACCTCTTGTCCTTGCAACTCTTCATTGACATTCGGAATTACGTAGCTTGCTACCTTGTAAAAATGCAGTCAAGAATCAATCAATATTATGTAGAATCTCATGCATGGGTGGATGCTCATGTGGACCCACTTAGAAAATCACATCATCAAACCTTAGGTAACTTCTCAACTTGTGGATTTAACACATGCTCCTTTCTTTGCATTTCCATAGCCACGTCAATGTTCCAAAGGTTCTTTGTTGATAGGACCAATTATTTGCGATTTGGTCATTAAGAAATCATGCGTAAATTGGCTCAAGTTAGTAAGTTCTTCTGCATGCAATAATGTCAAAACTAATATTTTTCGTAAATAAATACTCCCTCCATTCTAATTTATATGACACACTTTCTTTATTAGTCTGTTCCAAAAGAACCATGCATTTCTACATTTGAAATCAATTTAACTTTAAACTTTTTATTTTACCCACTTTACCCTTAAGGAGAAATTTCTATAACCGTACAAATATCAGGGCACCACAAAGCTTTTACCCCTTAAGGTTTTTTTTTTGATAAGGTAAATTGTATTAATCAAAAGGGAGAGAACTCCCGTGTACACGAAGTATACCAAAGACGTAGAGAATTTACATCAGAACATGATTCTCTACAAAAGACGCCCAATCTTCTATACAAGTAGGGGCTAAATGAGTGCACCAAAAAGCGATCAAAGATAAAAGACTATTCTTAAGATGTGAAAAAGGAGACTCAATCTCCTCAAAAGCTCTCCTATTTCTCTCCCCCCATACTACCCACATAGAGCTAACGGGGCTAATTTCCACACCTTTTGCTTTCTTCTTCTACGAAAACCGCCCCAGCTATATAACATTTCCTTTACACTGTTTGGCATCACCCATTGAACACCAAAAAGATTCAGGATCGACCTCCACAATGCAGAGGACACAGGGCAATGCAACATAAGGTGATCAACTTCTTCCCCAGAGCTTTTACACATGTAGCACCAACTAACAAGTGTAATTCCCCTCTTTCGGAGATTTTCAGAAATCAAGATCACTCCCCTTGCCGCTAGCCATGCAAAAAAGCACACCTTAGTGGGTGCCCTAGGAATCCAGATCAAGGAGTATGGAAAAGTGGTCTCCTCTCTCACCAACATACTCTGGTAAAAGGACTTTACGGTGAACAAACCATCGCCACGCAAGCCCCATCTCCAATAGTCGCAGGATGGCTAGAGCATGTCTTGCCCGTATAGCTGTGCCAACAAGACTTGAAGCTCCGCAATCTCCCAATCTTGCATGTTCCTCCTGAATGAGAGGTCCCATACTACCCCCTTCATGCTCCTTGCGAATCTGTTGGACCATCAGTTCCTTCTGGTTTGAAACTCTGAAGACGTGGGGGAAGGAGACCCTCAGAGTATCCTCTCCACACCACCTATGATTCCAAAAGCTGATTCTTCTTCCATCTCCCACCCTGTAAGTGATGTTGCCACTGAATGCTTCCCAATTCTTCATGATACTCCTCCACATGCCACACCCAAAAGGTGTTGTGATCGCCTTGGTCCTCCAATCCCCTCCCGTTGAATCGTACTTTTCTACGATAACCTCCCTCCATAGAGCATGCTCTTCTACCCCGAATCTCCACAGCCACTTTCCCATTAAAGCTCTGTTAAATACCCTAAGATCTTTCACTCCAAGTCCACCCCACTTCTTTGGGGAAGTGACTGTCTGCTAATTCACTAGATGAAACTTTCTAGTTCCATCCGCCGCATCCCACAGGAAGTTCCTTTGAAGTCGCTCCAGTTTTTCTGTGATGCTCACCGGTGCCTGCAACAGGGATAAGTAATAGGTGGGCATACTCGATAAAGTGCTTTTGATAGGCACTTCCTTACCTCCTTTTGACAAATACCGTTTCTGCCACCCTGCTAATCTTTTTTCAACCCGCTCGATCACTGGATTCCAAACCGTAGTATCCTTATATGAAGCGCCTAAAGGGAGGCCCAGGTAAGTAGTGGGAAGGGAGCCCACCTTGCATCTGAGAACACCAGACAAGGCATCAATATTAGTAACATCACCTACCGGGAAAATCTCACACTTGCCGATGTTGATTTTGAGTCCTGAAACTAACTGAAACCACTGCAGGACCTGCTTCAGGTAGGTCAACTGATCCATATCGGCATCACAGAAAACCAGTGAGTCATCCGCAAAAAGCAAATGTGAGACTCTTCGGGCACTGAGCACCCCAATCAGAGCTGAGAATCCTCTCAAGAAACCTCCGCCCGCCGCACGATCCATCATTTTGCTCAGAGCATCCATCACTAGAATGAATAACATGGGGGATATGGGGTCACCTTGCCCGAGACCCCTGGAGCTGCCAAAGAAACCACACGGGCTACCATTAACCAAGACAGAGAATCTGACTGAGGAAATGCAGAACTTTATCCATCCCCTCCATCTTCCCCAAACCCCATCCGCATCATAATGAAGTCTAGGAACTTCCAATTGACATGGTCGAAAGCCTTCTCAAGATCTAACTTGCATAGTAAGTCGGGTTCTCTATATTTCCTTCTGGAGTCTACAAGTTCATTTGCCACCAAGGCAGCATCCAGGATCTGCCTACCTTCCACAAACGCATTCTGGGAGGACGAAACAGTCATGTCAAGAACCTTCTTAAGTCTGTTGGAAAGCACTTTAGAAGTAAATGCTCCCCACTAGACTAATAGGCTTGTAGTCTCTGATACAAGATGCACCTTCTTTCTTAGGTACAATAGTAATAAAGGAAGCATTGATACTTCTCTCGAAAACACCATTCGCATGGAAGTATTCAATGGCTTCCATCAACTCCCCCTTGATGGTGTCCCAAAAGAGCTGAAAGAAAGCCAAGGAGAAACCATCAGGCCCGGGGGCCTTATCACCAGCACAACACGACACAGCCTCGTGCACCTCCTCCTCCTCAAAAACCCTTTCTAGCCACTCGTTGTCTCCCTCCCCTATATGGTTGAACTTTATTCCCCCCAAAGCAGTGTTGTGAAGAGCGTGAAGCAAGGAAAAGCGACATGCCCCTTTTCGCTTAAAGCGAGAAGCAAAGCGCTCGCTTTTTTTAAGTGAAGCAAAATTTTAAAAAAATATATATTAAAATAAGAAAGAACAACTGAAACGAAAAACTAAGAACACCTAAGAAGAAGGCCATTAAAAGAACAACTACATAACACATAAGAAAGGCAATAAGAACTAAGAATAAAGTATATGAAAATAAGAAGAAGGGCAGTATAAGTATAACTGAAACGAAAAAATTGGGCAGCATTTCAAACGAAAAAACAGTGCAAGAAAATGAAGAAGAAGAGGAGGAGAAGAATGAGAAAGAAAAACTGAAGGGAAAAAAAATTCGCTAGCATTTCGCTGCTATTTGGACGCTGAAACAGTGAAAGAAAAAGAAAAAGAAAAAGAAGAAGAAGAAGGAAGAAGAAATCACATACTTGGACCAAACTTGATGATCTTGAAGTTGAAAAGTGTAGAGAACTTAAACCCTAGGTTGCCTCTTTCTTTCTCTGGTGCTGCTCGTTGATGATGTTTTAAAAAAAGAACAGTTTTTTTAATTAAATAGGTTGGCAGCCCTGTAATACAGAGAAACGCTCGCTTCTTACGCATCGCTTCGCATCTGCGCTTCTCGCTTTTTAATGGGAAGCGAGCGCTTTTTTAAACCTACTACGCTTCAGCTAACAGAAGCGTTCGATGGCTCACCTCGCTTCTCGCTTTAAGCGAGGAAGCGCTCGCTTTTCACAACACTGCCCCAAAGTCGGCCTCCAACTAACTTCCTCTTTATATAAGTTCTCATAAAACCCTGCTATCGTCCCTTTTACCTCCTCCTCTCCCTCAATCCTCACTCCATCCACAACTAAGGACTCTATGAAGTTTCTCCTTCAATTTGCGACAGCCACCCTATGAAAATACTTGGTATTCGAATCCCCCTCCTTTAGCCAGAGCGCCCTCGATTTTTGCCGCCAACTAGTCTCCTGAACTATTGCTAACTCGACTATTTCTCTCTTAACCTCCCCAATCTCTCTTTCTCAGATTCGTCTAACTCCCCCGCCCCTTCCCCTCTTTCTAAATCCCCCAATTCATGCATAAGCTCCCTCATTTTAACCTCTACCCTCCCAAAAACATCCTTATTCCACCTAATAATATCTCCCTTGAGCAATTTGAGTTTCTTCGAAAGACGGTATGAAAGTGTCCCTGATACCCCATATCTTGTCCACCATTCTTTCACCTTGTCACAGAATCCTGGCACTTTCAACCACATGTTTTCGAATCGGAAGGGAGCACGCACCCCCATCCCTCTGCATCCACCTAGCAAAATAGGCAAATGATCTGAAGTCAACCTAGGTAAAGGAATCTGCAGCACATTCGGCAGCACATTCGGCACCAGCTCATCCCATGAGGGAGATGTCAGGAATCTATCAATTCTAGACCTTGAGTTGGAATCCTCCGTCCTGGCCCAGGTAAACCTTTCCCCTGACAGAGGAAGGTCAATGAGAAAGTGATCGTTGATGAAGTCAGAAAACTCCTCCATGGCCCTCAAAATCACACTACCCCCTAATCTCTCCTCCGGGAATCTAATAGTGTTAAAGTCTCCCCCTAGAACCCATGGAATGTCCCATTCCCTCATAATATTGGCCAGTTCCTCCCAGAAAGACACCTTGGACCCTTCCCCTATCGGCCCATACACTCCCCAAATCCCCACTCCACCCCACTCACTTTATCTTTGACGAGAGCTACCAGAGAGAAAACTCCCTTCCTAATCTCCTTTACCTCCAAGCTTCTATCATCCCACATAAGTAGGATGCCCCCGGCACTTCCCACTGCTGGGACCCAGTCATATTTCACCCAACTACCTCCCCAGACACTTCTCACGATCGCATCCGACAAAACTTCCATTTTGGTCTCCTGTAAACAAACTAGGTTGGCACCCCACTCCCTAACTCCCACTTTGATGATGGCCCTTTTGTTTGGGTCATTCATCCCCTCACATTCCATGAAAGGATCTTAACTTCCATAAGCAACAATAGCCCCCATTTCCCCACTCCCCTAGCCGAGGTCCCTTTCTCTTTGTCACACACCCGCCCCCTTCTCTGATACACCACTACATCCCCTAAGTTATTTTGCTTAACACATTTACCCAACTCCCTCCCTGCACCACAGTAAAGAGATTGTTGCTCAATCTCCCTCAACAGTTCTAACACCCTATCTTCCTTCCTTCAACAGAAACACCTAGAAACTTCCCAAAGTTTAATAGTTTATCCCCCATCCAAAAAGACATCCCCTCCTCCGATCCTTGACGAAATTGGGCAGGCTTCTTCTATATGTGCCCTTTCCTTGCTACTACTAGAGGAATACAAGACCATAGCATTGCTAGCACTAGGAGTTTTAACCTCCGAAAAGGTCTCACCGTTTCCTTGGGGGTCAGCAACCTCTGAAATTAACACCCCGCTGCTATAGGAATGTCCAGAACCATCAGTAGGGTAGCATGACGGAAGAGAGCACGAAACCCTTGGCGGCATATTAACTGAAAATAATGGTCTGACACTAACATCAATTGGGGCATGCTCAACAATCTCCCTAGAAGAAGAAGAAGAAGAAACTTTGAGTGTGTCCTCAGCACAACTAAGCCCAAGAGCAGGTGAAGGGTTGATGGAATCGGGTCCATCAGAGGCGGGGGGCCGTGGATTAACAGCACCATCCTTAGCCGGTTCTGCCCCTGCAGCAGCGGCCATCGTAGAGGGGCACATGTCACTAGAGCTCGGTGAAGAAGTGCCATTGTGTGAAGCACCTTGGCCAGAGGAAGGAGGAACGACTGTTCCCATATGCTTAGGAGCCTTATCATGCGCAGCTTGAAATAAACTGAGCCCATTAGGATCAATTCTAATGGAATTGGGGAAAGTTGTTGGGCCCATGTGAGGAGGCCCAGGCCTATACTTGCTGAAAGCATGCCCGACCCTATGATAAGTAGAAGAGGACTGTCCCATTCTGCCTTTCCAGCCTGCCTCACTGACCCATTCACGTCTTCTCCTCCTGTTAAAATTTTGTCTTCCTCCCCCAATTTCAAACCTCCCGTCTCTTCTCGATCTAACGTTTGATTCCGGCTTAATCCAGTGATCCGATGAACCCTCCCCTCCCCTCCCTTCTATCTGACCTTCCCTTTTCTTCCGTCGCTATCACAGGCATAAAAATAGGGCGAAATTCAGGGCTCAACCAAACCCTATAACTCAAGTAGCCATCTTCCACCATAGTGGAGACAGGGATTCTGCCCCCTTTCCTCACCACAATCCTCACTCGCGAGAGATCGTGTAAACTGCAAGTGACATCAATAAAACCCCCACAAATTTCCCCTATCTTCTTGAATAGGTCAAGACACCAAAGATGCACCGGGAGACCCACCATGTTGACCACCAATGTTTCACCAGTGAAGCGAGGGTCAAGACACCCATCATGCTCCACCCATCTGTCTAGATTTAAAAAGTTCCCATCGAACCACCTGTTTCCTCTGACAAGAATTTCCGAAGCTTGAGACTTGTCAACAAAACGAAAGAGAGATTGAGTATCCCCCAATTGCGATATTTTAAGCTCGTCCTTGACGTTCCATGCCTCTGCTGCCCAGTTCCTAACAGCCTCCGGAGAACCAACCCATTTGGAGAAAGACCCAATGAGACTAGATTCCAAGAAACCATTGCGTCTGAGGGTGTGCTCCTCGGACAGCGTGAAGTGCGGCTCCTGTCCTACATCGAGCTTTCGATGGCATCTTCCCCCAAGTTCTAAGGCTGGCCAAGAGACAGCTTTCATAAAAGACATGTTTTCCAGTTTTCTAGATTCTAGAGAGAGAAAAGAGCTTCTCTCTGTACAATCCATCATATTCTAAATGCGGCTGTCCCGGAAAAACTGGCCGAAAAAAGCCTCAATAGTCGGGATAATAGTATTCACAGTGGGTGAAAATAGTATATATGAAGGGAGGAAGGTTTTCTCGTACTGAACAAAGGAAACAATCGTAAGAAACTGTGGTTTAAGGGCCGAAAAAAGAAAAAGTCGTCAGAATTTGGTGAAACTGGCAAGGGATGGCTCGGAAATGCCTCGAGAAGAGGTTGTCTGAAGAAAAAAATTTGAAAAGTCGCCGGGAAAGGACACACGCGCCGGCGCGTGGCTGAAATCTCGCCGGAAAGACAGGCGAGTTGGCGGCGCGTGAGGGCGCGTGAGAGTTCAGTTGCCGGAGAAATTTACTGGGGTTTGGACGCGGGGAGCTTGGCTCTTGATGGGTGTGGTGGAAAATTAGGAAGAAGAAGAGATGGAAGAGGCTCGGCCATAGGAAGCACTGTTGCGAAGGCACTGTTGCGAAGGCACTGTTGCGATGCCTTGTTTCGCAATTTTAGCGGTCTATTACGCCTTCTTTATTCTCCGTTGAGTAAGAACAGACTCCATTAAAACCACTTCTTAGAGACAGTTTGAATTTATCATACCTTCAGCCATTACTTGAGTAATTATCTCATCCTTCTCTTTGAGAAGAGCTGCAGCATCACTTTTCTTATTCTGTTCCCTGCGTAGTGTATCCCTCTCCCGGGTTTAAGGGCCACAAGTTTCAAAAGTTTTTTCCCTCTTAAACTTTGTGCCGAGTCAAATTACCTCATATAAATTGAAACCGAGGGAGAAAGTGTTAAGGTACCCACCATGATGAGCATACCTATCATACTTCTACGGTTTGGCAACAATAGATGACAAACATCCATATGCATAACATCACACCAAATAGAGTTCTTATATATTCATTTTTCTAAAGTTGCTGCCATGTGACCAAGAGGTAATGGGTTCGAGCCGTGGAAACAGCCTCTTGCAGAAATGCAGGGTAAGACTGCGTATAATAGACCCTTGTGGTCTGGCCCTTCCCGGACCCCGAGCCCCGCGCATAGCGGGAGCTTAGTGCACTGGGCAGAGTTCTTGCATAGTTTTCCAACAACAAAAGAAACTAAGTATCGATGAGTTATCTACAAACATCAACATTCTGAAGCAATTATCTTGTAAAGGTGTTTTTGAGGTTCGGATGGCAAACTAAGTTTAGTAACCGTCTCAACAACATATATGCAACTTCCACCATTGATGATCACCGAACAAACCTTTCTATTACAAGTATTGGGTGTGAAATAATCTCTCATAAACCGGATGATCTTACCTTCTTGTTCAATCACAAATTATTATCTTGGCCTCCTTGAGCTGTCTCTAGTAGTCATATAAAAGGAACTAACTTCTTACCCCTTCTCATCATTCTTAAGTATTCTTCATCTTTCTGCCTCCCGTAACATTAGAGGTTCCATCGTAGTTCACTTAGGCTCTTTTAATATTTTCCATCTTTTGAACCCAGCATCCTATTTTTCATTCCATGAGTAGATTATCAAGTATGCTCTAATACCAAATTTATGTGATTCTTTCGGCTAAAAAATCAACCATGATGAAGATCTTGAATTGGAAACAAAGGTTGGGACAGTATGATGAAACAAGCGTATCTCAAGCTGAAAGACTCGACATCATTCAAAACAAAGTAAGATGAGATTATAAACTATCAGATTAACTAATTACTCGTCAGAAACAAGCAAAAACTTGAGAACAGCTTAAAACATGAGATGGTTTTGCATGGTCAAATAGACAAACTGCAAATGTGATGGGTGTTTATCTAAAAGTTCACCATTTGAAATCAATTAACGTGGTAAAAGAACACCACATGAAACACAATTGAGAATTAAAACCTCATAAGTGCACAAAATAATAATAACTATAAGGCAAAAAAAATCATACAAAATCATTTACTGCATCTTGAAAAGCTCTCACGTACATTTCCTTTCTCTCAAGCATTCACTGATAGATGGATGGGCTACATTCATCCTCTAATCTTCTTTTTTTCTTCTAAAGCCAAGTCGAACATCATATCCTTGCATGTAGCTAGCATTACTCGCTTAATCCAAATTGATCCAATATTTTCTATCGTAATTGAGTAGCCGAAGTAGTCAACATTTTCTGCCAGTAATTGTACACGTTAAACCAATTTTTTAACCGTAAGAATGGGTCCCTTTGATGCTAGCTAAGTGGGGAAAAAACATACCTTTCTGAAGGCTCTAACGTGTCCCTGTTCTTGGTAGTCTATGGTGGAAAGACTACATCTAGAAATTCAACTTTCTTCTCGTTCCAATTCTAAGCAGCTTGGTTTGACGATACGATGTTTTGCTCGTAGAGTAATTTCATGAGGTACTGAAACTAGTTTTTCCTAAATCTCAATCTCAAACAATTTCACATCTTGTAGCTTGAGTACTTGAGCAATTGTCATAGCTTCTTGGCTTCATATGCTAAAGACCACGAGAAGGCGTTGGTGAGGATATTTTCTCCACAATACCTACACTTCCATATACTGATCATGTTTCCATCTCACCTTAAACATGATTTCACCAACAAGGCAACGAGATGGTTCACTCTTCCAACCCCCTCAACCCAATCCTCTTGGAAACCTTATTATTCAGTTACTACTCTCCAAAAACTCCGCACCTCATTGTCAAATCCACTTGGCCATTTTAATAAGTGTGCTTTGCTAAAGACTCTAAAATCCTTCACATTGAGGCCTTCATACTGTATTGCGGATATGACCACTTTCCAATTCGCCAAGTGAAACTATTTTGTCTCATCCTTAGTATCGCACAAAAGTTTCCTCTCAAAATCAACTTCCGGAAACACTAACAAACGCATTCATTGACATGCAAGATGTCGAAATACTAAACATGCTCTTGATTAATACCTCCTTGCTTCCTTTAAACAAATATTTCTATTGTCATCACAACTTTTTCTACACGTTTCAATCACGGATTTCATAGTGAGCAATCTTTTACATGATACTCTTAGTGGTAAGTCATAAAAAATGTCCACCTAGTAATTGACCACTAGTGCTGGAAAACCATGCCAAATATATAATTCTCATAAAGGATATTTACGAAGGAGTCTCAGTGTGATAACCACAAAAGAGATACACAATTTCCTATAACTGCGAGTTCACACTAAAAATCTGGAACATGTACATGATTACCCTAAGAATGTTCTAAACAAAAATATGCTAAATGAGATTCCAAGGCCAATTGACAAGTGATGTGGTACTAATTGAAAACACTAACGAGATCATTATCAATCAAAACTTGGAACTATGGAGAGGCACCGAAAACAGTAAGCAGTACAATATACACACACACTGAAAGTTTAACCTCAATAAGACGAATGGTTGTGTGATGACATTGGACATTGTAGCACCGAAATGCAAATATTTAAGATATTTAAGCTCAATCTTTCAACAGAATTGTATGATAGATTAAGATGTAACAATATAGAATTAAATAGTATATGCAACTTGAAGGCATATACTCTTCTGGGGTTTAACCATTCAATTAGGCTAATCGCAATTCATCTTTTCTTAAATTTAAATGACCCAAAGTTCACTTATTTCCTGATTAAAACAAGGGATATTACACTGAGGATACTGCAAGTGTTCAAGTCATCCAATGTACCAACTGATTTTCTTTTCAACTGTCCTATAGAACAACTATTTATATCATTTTTCTGAAAAAGAACTGTTGATGTCATTCTTTCTTCTTTCTTTTCCCAAACCAAAAGAGTACACTAGAATTAACCTTCCATTACTAACTTGATAAGCTCCAATTTAAAACAGACGTCAGAATTGGATAAATTATGCCCGAAATATGAGTAATTGCTTCAAAAACAGAAGAGACATGCCAGCCAAAACAAGAAGGAAAACGTGTTCACCTGTAAACCTTGGGGAGTGAGTAAATGAATCTCGATTCGAGTACATTTCCTAATAAAAACCAAAATTGAGAAAAAGAATTAACAAATTAGTAACCAATTTTCACACAAAAAAATGAATAAGCAAAGAAAAGAATACAAAAAAGAAAACACTCTGTATGTAATTATCAAAGCCGACTAACTACGGATTGTAAAACCCAAAAATAGTGAACTCGGAAATGCAAATTAACAATGGGCCGACCCACCAGGAAAACCCCAATAGTTGAGCACAGTAGTAGGTATAATTCACTAGAAAAAAAGTGCTCTACAAATAAAACAAGCCAAAATCCACAAACAACTATAGCAAATAGGCAAAAATGAGGAAAATAGGAAAGCTAGGGCATACGTACGCAATGATAAGATTGAGCTCGTGAGGAGCGGTGAAATTGCCAACACAGGAATGTGTAGCGTTCGTTGGCTTGTGAGCCGTAACCACATAGTTCCATATACTCATCTTGTTAACTTCTTCTCCTCTAGATATCGAAATCCCGAGCTACGCGTACGAACCCTAAGACCCTTTTTGTTTCTCTCTCTAAATATATATGTATAGGACAGTCGTGAGTTCAATCAGTTGAAAATAGTGAGTTTTGAAAGGAGGGAAACGAGACACTGCATTTATATATTGACGGTGAACTTAGTGAAGAGAAACATCTAGCCTCTGGACTAGTACACCGAAGACCAATACGATGTCGTTATTACTTAAAATAGGGCACACAGGCAACATAAAATGAACACTTTGGGCTTTTTAGGGCTCCCGCCACAAAAATGGCTTGGTCTTTGGTGGAGAAACTTGCTACGGTATCCTTGGGGGCAAGGATGAACGGAGGAAATCTTAACGAGATAAACGGGACTGGATCTTATTCGGGCCGAGATAAACGAGACGATCCGTATCACTAAAGCGTCATTTTCTTTTTAAGATTAAGACATCTAAATCTGAATATACGTCTGAATATCAAAATATATATTAAAATTAAGTCATTCGAATCTGAATACACATCTGAATGTCAAGATGTGTATTAAGATCTGAATACTAAATGATTAAGACTGTTTGGTTTTTAACATCTTAATATATAAAATTTACGTTTATCTAAAAATTAATAAACATAAAATTCAAATAAAATACCAATTAATCTAATATTACATCACTAAAATATATAGCTTTTTAAAATATGGTAGTTGCTGGTGGTGATGGCTAACGGTAGTGCTTGTGAATGCCGACTAAAAGCGGTGGTTGGTGATAGGGCTGCTTATCGGGCGGATTGGGCGGTTAATTACTCTTAACGGTTTGGCTTAACGGTTATCGGGTTTTAAATGTATTAATCCGCTAGCCACCCGATAAGATATCGGGCGGATTGGTAACGGTTTAGCTCTTATCGGGCGGTTATTGGGCGGTTTATCGGCCTAATTCAATCTATATTGCGTTCATTAATTGTTTGTTGACCGCCTAGCATACAAATTCAGAATAGAAAATTACACATTGAATCCATACATACATGTCTGTTAACGCCTACATAAGAATGATGTAGTGTGTCATGTATTGTAGAGTGAAAAAAGTTGTGGCACAACACTATTGTTCTTCTATTAAACATAGACAGCAGGCATTAGTTTTAAAAAAACAAAAGCAGAGGTGAACCATAGACAGCAGCTTAAACAATCTTGTTGTAGGGTGGGAGAATAAGCTAAGCTAAGCCAAGCCTGGGATCTTCTGATGCATAGTACGTAAAGGTTCTGATTATTTAGGAATAAGGCGTTAGAACTTAAAGATGGAGTACTAGAAGAAGTGGAAGGGTTTTTGATATTTAATATATAAATATATATATATATATATATATATATATATATATGGATAAAAATGAATTATATATATATATATATGGAAGAAGTGGAAGGGTTTTTGATATTTAATATATATATATATATATATGGATAAAAATGAAATATATATATATATATTCTTAACGGGTTAGCGGATTATCCGTTAAGAAAATTGAATAATCCGCCACCAAACCGATAAGCCGTTAATAAAAAAATTTCAATCCGTTCCCCGTCCGTTAAGCCGTTAACCCGATACCAATAAGCCATTAAGCTTCGATTTCGGTTCGGTTTTCGGTTTCGGTTCGGTTTTGAACACCCCTAGTTGGTGATAGTTTAGGGTAGTAGCTAGTGGTGATTGGTAGTGGTAACTATTATGATTGAAGATGGTGGTGGCGGGTGGTGATATTTAATAATGGCGAGTGGTGGTGGTGGTAGTTGTGATTGAGAAAGACAGTGGTGGGTGGTGGTAGATATAATGATGGGCAGTGCCAGCTATAGTTGTTGATGGTGATGGGGTGGTTAGTTGTGGCAGTTGAGGTGGATTAGTGTTGGTTGTTGTTAATGATGGTGGTGGGAGTGGTGGGGATGGTAGGTGGTGGTAGTCGACAATGATGGCGTCTATGATTGAGGATGATGGTGGTGGTGGGTGGCATGGTGGTAGTTGATAATGGTAGGCGGTGGCGGCAGTTAATAATGAATATGGATGATAGCATCTTAATGAAATTAAGTCTATGTTATAGATCTTAATGATACAGACATATTCATACCCATTAAGTGGTTGTGAAGTAAAAAATAAATAAACACACTTAATGATAAAGATCTGAATAATTAAGATTCAGACTTTGAAAACAAACGCACTTAATGTCTGAGATCTGAATGATTAAGATTCAGACCTCCATTAAGTGCAAACAAATGAGGCTTAACTAATGGTATGGAACGAGATGTGGACCTTAAGTGGACATTTTTTTAAAATATTATTAATTTAAATATTTATATACTAAAGTTGGTAATTGTTTTTTTTAAAGTTAGCAACGGTTATTTTTTTAAAGTTGGCAACGACTAGTTTTTTAAAGTTGACAACGATCAGTATTTTAGTGAAAACTTAGCAACTTCGATCTATTTGGAAATATAACAAATTTGAACACAAATTAGGAAGAAGTTCATGGGTTCAGCTCATTTGAGCATTTTAACAAAACTAAGTGGACATCATGATTTCAAGATCCTCCTATGGTGGGTTCCTTCATCCCACAACCCAAAGCCTACCAATTTGAGCTTAACAACCTTCCCACAAACCTTGATAGTACATGCATACATAATCAACACTCTCACACCCAAGAATCACACTCATCATTAACCATTTTCTACCCAAAATTCAAAATTAAAACTAGGGTATGGAACCATACCTCTTGGATGAAGAATTTTTTAGTTTTCCTTGTGGATTCTCCAACTTTTGAGCAAGGATTGATGAAAAATAGCTTAGGAACTCCCCTCCCACTCTATAGCACTTCCTCACTCTAAAAATATCAGATTTTCTCTTTGCAAATGGTCTTTAACGTCTATATATCAAAATAGGGTCGGGTTATAAAAACCAGAAAATGGACCCTCCGAACACAGCTTTGCGGTCACAGAGTGAACCGTAGAATGAATATGCGGTCTGCAAAATGGGCCACAGAAGTGATGTCAAGAACTAGGCTGCTTGGGTCAGGTCTGCGGGAGACATGCGGTCCTCAGAATTCCCCTCCAGAAATTTTTATGTTGGATCTGCGATGGATTGTGCGGCCCGCGGAAACATTATACGGTCGTATATTGGACCTCAAAAAGACCCTCCAAAATTGGCCATTTTCTATTGCACTCTAGGGCCAATTTGCGGCCCGCAGAGTGATTCTGCGGCCGCAGAGTGGATCGCAGAAATGCCCTGCTCTGCAAAAAAAATTCTTCAACTCCCTCATGCATTATTCAACCCAAAAATTTCGTACCGCGACGAGCTTGCGAGCCGCGAAGAATTTCTACAATCATCTAACATATAAGTCTACTTTTTCATCACGAAACCCCGAGTGCTAGGTGAAATTCTGCGGGGCCTTACATCATCCCCCACCTAAGATCATTCGTCCTCGAATGAGGGTCAAAATCCGCCATTAGAATCCAATGTGACTCAGCTGCTACTTCCCACACTAGCAGTTCCAAATTTTTGACTAACTCCCAAATTTTTCAAAAATTTTGCCTGAGTCTCCCCTATAACTGGGCCTATCCACCTGTCACAGAATCACAGAAACCAATCCTAACAACACAACCATAACACAATGATGTAACACAACCATGGAGGCAATACCGACCACAACGTTATAAACATTATATTACCAAAAGAAACGTCCTTAACATAAATTGTACAAGTGAAACATAATTCATAGAAAGTAAACTCTTAACAATTTCACTGAACATAACTTCATAAATACAGAGTTATTCAAACAAATGAGGGTACTTCCTCTTCATCTCTTCCTAGGCCTCCCAAATGGCCTCTTCAACTTGTTGGTTTCGTCATAACACTTTCACGGAGGAAATTTCTTTATTTCTCATCTTTCGGACTTGCCTATCAATAATGGAAACTGGAATCTCTTCATAAGTCAATTCCTCATTAACCTCAATAGTCTCAACCGGAACAATGAGTGTCAGGGTCTCCGACTACCTTCTTCAACATAGATACATGAAACACTGGTGCACTAAGGACATCTTTAGTGGTAGCTCAAGCCTGTAAGCCACTTGACCAATCCGTTGAATCATTCTATACGTCCCGACATACCTGGGACTCAATTTTCCCGTCTTCCCATACCGCATTATACCCTTCATTGGGAAAACCTTCAAAAATACTCAATCATCTTCTTTGAATTCCAAATCCATGCGACGTACATCTAAATAGGACTTCTGACGACTCTGAGCAATTTTAACTATTCCTTAATGATCCAAATTTCTCTATAGCATGATGCATGAGGTCTGGCCATATCAACTCTGCTTCCCCAATCGCGAACCACCCAATGGGAGATCTACATCTCCTACCACATAGAGCCTCGAATGGTGCCATCTGAATGCTAGCATGGTAATTGTTGTTATAGGCAAATTCTATGAGTGGAAAATGATCATCCTAACTACCCTTGAAGTCAAGAACATAAGTGCGCAACATATCCTCAAGCATCTGAATGATCATTTATGCCTTCCTGTTGGTTTGTGGATGAAAGGTTGTACTAAGATTCACCTAAGTACCCAAACCATGCTGAAATTTCTTCCAAAAATTAGCCGTGAATTATGCCCCCCGATCATAAATGATAGAAATTAGAGTGCCATGCAACCTGACTATTTCCTAGATATACAACTAAGCATACTTTTCCATTGTGTCAGTAGCCTTAACCGGCAAGAAGTGTGCCGATTTCGTGAGTCGATCCATAATCTCCCAAATCGAGCCAAAATTACGAGGAGTGCGAGGTAGTCCTACCATAAAGTCCATATTGATCATCTCCCACTCCCAAGACGAACTCCTAAACTAGCCAAACAGTGAACATCCTTGGCCAACGGCCTTTGATATGCTTCCAAGTGAGCCAAACTACCCATGGATTTCCAGCTAAGAGCATCCGCCACAACATTCCTAATTTGTGTTCAAATTTGTTATATTTCCAAATAGTAACTAGTTGTGAATGGATTTTTGGATGTCTTTCCTGATGAGCTCCTTGGGATCCCACTAGACAGGGAGATTGATTTTGGGATTGATGTGATGCCAGGCACCCAGCCTATATCTATTCCACCCTACAGAATGACACTAGCAGAATTGAAGGAACTAAAGGAACAATTGAAGGATTTGTTAGAGAAGGGTTTCATCCGGCCAAGTGTGTCGCCTTGGGGCACACCGGTTCTCTTAGTAAGGAAGAAGGATGGGTCACTAAGAATGTGTATCGACTATCGGCAGCTCAACAAGGTCACAATCAAGAATAAGTACCCACTGCCAAGGATAGATAATTTGTTTGACCAGTTGTAGGGTGCTAAGTACTTCTCCAAAATTGATTTAAGATATGCGTATCACCAATTAAATATCAGGGAGCAGGATATTCCGAAAATAGTTTTCAGGATCCGGTATGGGCACTTTGAATTTTTGGTAATGTCTTTTGGGATAACGAATGCCCCAGCAGCTTTCATGGATCTTATGAATTGAATCTTCAAGCCTTTCATCGACTCCTTTGTGATAATGTTCATTAATGACATTCTTGTATATTCACCATCATTGAAAAATAGCCACTCTTTTACTATAACACAGACCGGTCCAGCATAATATACTGGAGATTGGTGCACATGTGTATGAACTTCCAACATATTATGCTGAAACCCCAACACGCGGAAAGTTCCAGTGTAATATACTGGAAATTGGAGCACTTGTGTATGAACTTCCAGCATATTATGCTAGACCGGTATATTATACTAGAACTCCAGTATAATATGCTGGATTTATCTGGAACTCCAGTATAATATGTTGGAGTTCCAGTATAATCGTGAGGACCACGCCGATCATCTCAGGACAGCTCTACAAACCCTATATCAGCACAAGTTATATGCGAAGTTTTCGAAGTGTGAATTTTGGCTTGAATCTGTCATATTATTGGGTCATGTCGTCTCTAGTGAAGAAATCAAGGTTGATCCTCAGAAGGTAGTAGCTGTGAAGAATAGGCCTAGACCTACAACTTCAACAGAGATTCGCAGTTTCTTGGGCTTAACAAAGTATTACAGGAAATTTGTGGAGGGGTTCTCTACTCTTGCCTCTCCATTGACTAAACTGACATAGAATGCGGTTAAATTCCAATGATCGGATGCTTGCGAAGAGAGCTTCCAAGAGTAGAAATCAAGATTGACTACGACATTGGTGTTGACCTTACCAGAGGGTATAAAAGGGTTTATGGTGTATTGTGATGCTTCAAGGATCGGACTTGGGTGTGTATTGATGCAACATGGCAAGGTGATCGCTTATGCTTCTAGGCAACTCAAGAATCATGAGAAAAGTTATCCAACACATGACTTAGAACTTGCGGCAGTGGTTTTTGCACTGAAGATTCGTCATTATTTGTATGGGGTCCATGTGGATATATTCATGGACCATAAGAGTCTTTAATATATCTTCAAGCAGATGGAATTGAATCTAAGGTAGAGAAGGTGGCTTGCGTTACTCAAGGACTACGACATCGATATTCTATATCATCTGGGGAAGTCTAATGTTGTGGCGGATGCTCTTAGCTAGAAATCCATGGGTAGTTTGGCTCACTTGGAAGCATATCAAAGGCCGTTGGCCAAGGATGTTCACCAGTTGGCTAGTTTGGGAGTTCATCTTGCGGACTCTAGTCAAGGATGGGTGATTGTGCAAAATAGGGATGAATCATCGCTTGTTGTGGAAGTCAAGGAGAAGCAATACAACAACCCATTATTTTTTCAGCTGAAGTAGGGGATTCAGAAACATAAGACCACGGCCTTTTCTCTTGGCATGGATGATGGTACATTAAGGTACCAAGGGTAATTATGTGTTCCAAATGTAGATGGTCTCCGGGAAAGAGTCATGATCGAGGTTCACGCTTCTAGGTATTTCGTGTACCCGGTATCTACAAAGATGTATCACGATCTCAAGAAAGTTTACTGGTGGAATGATATGAAGAGAAATATAGCAAACTTTGTGGCAAGATGCCCGAATTGTCAGCAAATTAAGGCCGAACATCAAAGTCCCGGTGGGTTGGCACAGAATATAGAAATTTCAATGTGGAAGTGAGAGATGATTAATATGGACTTCTTCCTAATTTGTGTTCAAATTTGTTATATTTCGAAATAGTAACTAGTTGTGAATGAATTTTTGGAGGTCTTCCCAGATGAGCTCCTTGGGATCCCACCAGACAGGGAGATTGATTTTGGAATCTATATCTATTCCACCCTACAGAATGACACTGGTTGAACTAAAGGAACAATTGAAGGATTTGTTAGAGAAGAGTTTCATCTGGCTGAGTGTGTCGCCTTGGGGCGCACCGGTTCTATTTGTAAGGAAGAAGGATGGGTCACTAAGAATGTGTATCGACTATCGGTAGTTCACCAATGTCACAATCAAGAATAAGTACCCACTGCCAAGGATAGATGACTTATTTGACCAGTTGCAAGGTGGTAAGTACTTCTCCAAAATTGATTTAAGATCTGGGTATCGCCAATTAAAGATAAGGGAGAAGGATATTCCGAAAATAACTTGCAGGACCCGGTATGGATACTTTGAATTTTTGGTAATGTCTTTTGGGCTAACAAATGCCCCAGCAGCTTTTATGGATCTTATGAATCGAGTCTTCCAGCCTTTCCTCGACTCCTTTGTGATAGTGTTCATTGATGACATTCTTGTATATTCACGGAGTCGAGAGGACCACACTGATCATCTCAGGGAAGTTCTGCAGACCCTATATCAACAAAAGTTATATGCGAAGTTTTCGAAGTGTGAATTTTGGCTTGAATCTATCACATTCCTGGGCCATGTCGTCTCTAGTGAAGGAATCAAGGTTGATCCTCAGAAGGTAGTAGCTGTGAAGAATTGACCTAGACCTACAACTTCAATAGAGATTCGCAGTTTCTTGGGCTTAACAGAGTATTACAGGAAATTTGTGGAGGGGTTCTCTACTCTTGCCTCTCCATTGACTAAACTGACGCAGAGGGCGGTTAAATTCCAATGGACGGGTGCTTGCGAAGAGAGTTTCCAAGAGTTGAAATCAAGATTGACTACGACATCGGTGTTGACCTTACCATAGGGTATAGAAGGGTTTGTGGTGTATTGTGATGTTTCAAGGATCGAACTTGGATGTGTATTGATGCAACATAGCAAGGTGATCACTTATGCTTCTAGGAAACTCAAAAATCATGAGAAAGGCTATCCAACACATGACTTAGAACTTGCGGTGGTGGTTTTGCATTGAAGATTTGGCGTCATTATTTGAATGGGGTCCATGTGGATATATTCACGGACCATAAGAGCCTTCAATATATCTTCAAGCAGAAGGAATTGAATCTGAGGCAAAAAAGGTAGCTTGAGTTACTCAAGGACTACGACATCGATATTCTATATTCGATGTCGTATTTTCTACTTCCCTTTAGGTTATTAGACGCCGCAATTGCGATTCCTTCTTCGCAATTGTGAGGGTTCGCAATTGCAAACCCTGTTTCGCAATTGCGACATCTGCACCAGAACAAAAGGGAAGGGAAAATGGGATTTGTTCTTATTTCTCTCATTTTTAGAACCCTAGACTCGGTAGGAGGCGATTTGGATATGGGATTCTCACATACAATCATTGAGTAAGTGATTTTGATCAATTTTCAACTATATTGCATGATTATATATGAGATTAAACATCAAATTTATGATAATCAAAGAGATTTTTTTTATGTTTTGAAAAATGAAAAATTGGGATCTTAGAGTCTAATTTGACTCAGATTTGAAAACAAAATACATATATGTACTCATGGGTTATGGGCTGTCGGGATCTACCTTTGGACCCGAGTTTTGACCGAGCAAGCCCGGGGTTGACCTTTGGGGAGTTGTATAAAGATCTTTGCTTTATTAATCGAAATTAATTTCTCTTATATTGTTTGATGATATAAAGTCATTTTAATGCTAGATTTGAGCCGCGCGGAAGCGAATTTTAAGGGAAAAGCTATTTTTTTGAGTGTTGATTTGGCTTAGATAAAGTAAGTATCTTTCCTAACTTTGTGGGGGGGGAACTACCCCTTAGGATTTGGGTTGATTGTTCTATTTGAATTATGTGGAAGACGTTTACACGAGGTGATGAGTGTGTACAAGGGATTATATGTGATATTTGACCGGTTTAGACTCTTAGATTACTTATAAGCACTTTATTGAAGTTACTATTTGTTCGGTCTTTCATTGTCAATATTATTCTTACATGCCTTAATTGAAGTTGTTATTACATGTTCTAGTTTTCCATTGTCAAAGTTACTCTTATATGCATTTATTTGTAGACGTTGTTACATGATATCCTCCCCATTGTTGAGTTATTTACATGCATTTAGTTGTAGTTGCTATTTCATACTATCTCTTTCATTGTTAAGCTTATGTTACGTACTTGAATTGGAAGTTGCCATTTCACAGGAATACCTTCATTATTGAGTTATTGAGGTTGTAGTTGTGAAAGCTATTAACGCATTGTGGTTGAAGTGTTGATTATTGGGACATCCTTCCTTGTTGAGTTATTTCTCATTCATTTTGTTATTATTGATATTCTTGTACACATTGTGGTTGAGTCGTGGGCTATGTGTTGTGGTAACACTGTTATTGTTGATTTACTAATGTTGTGGCATATGGGTACATGTGGTACGAGTTGATTATTGTGTTGTGATATTGATATGCATGCGGTAGTATAAGGGTGGGTATTGAAACACATGAGTTGATATAAGGTGGGATTTATGCGCATATTGCTAGTAAGGGAATTACTTGAAGCCACGTGGTAAGATAAGGGAGCTAAAACACATATAGCTACTTCAAAAAAATTATTTTCAAAATAAATGCAAGGCTCACGCGATGATATAAGGAAGATTGTGACTATGACTAGTGAAATGTGAATGTGTTATGTGGCACCTCGGTTGTGATTCTTGTTGTACTTTCCATGTGGAAAAGGCTTGTTGATGGAACATTTATTGTTATTCCTTCATTTGTTTTACTTGTAATTTGACTGTATTTGATTACTTGTTGTTCTTATCATATTCTCATTATTTGTTGTCCTTTATTGCTTTAATATCCGTTGTTAGCCTTACATCATTGTACTGTCTCGTTGGCATTTATTTCTTTGTTTTCTGTTATTAGAATATATTAATATTCTGTTCAAGTTTCTATGTCTAGTAGGTGTCATGACCTAGCCGTGTCACTACTCTACCGAGGTTAGGCTTGATACTTACCGAGTACCGTTCTGGTGTACTCATGCTACGCATCTGAACATTTTTGTGTAGATCCATGTATATTTGCTCGTGCCAGATGCTAGTTAGTCGACCCAGATATTTCAGAAACTTCAAGGTATACCTGTTTGACGTTCGTAGGCCTCGGAGTCACCTTCTACTATTGTCTTTTATACTGTTTATCTTCACATTAGACATTATTGTACTTTTGAGATTTCTAGTGCACCTCTTAGAGCTTATGGCTCAGTTCCATTTATTTTGGGAATATTGTGACTAATGTACTGTTTTAGTTTCATTATGATGGATATCAGTTTAATTTATCATCTTAGTTTTTAACTCTGATAAATTCTCAATGTATGCTAGGCTTACCTAGTCTTAGAGACTAGGTGCAATCACGACAGCCTAAGATGGAGAATTTGGGATCATGACATGTAGATATCGCAATTGCGAAGATGTTCACAAAAGAGAACCATTGATCGCAAATGCGAACAACCTCTGATATCGTGAATACAACTAAGCCTTCGCATTTGCGAAGGACCTGAACCTTTCAAAAGCAAACAAATCTTCGCAAAAGAGAATATGTCCCTTTACTCACTATTGTCGCAATAAAAACATAAGGCTCACAATTGCGAATCCCGACCACCTCACAAAAGTGGCCAAAACTTCACAAATGCGAAGCTAACTAGTCTCTACCCTGCATCGCAAATGCAAAGCTAACCAGTCCCTACCCTGCATCGCAAATGCAAGCTAGCACTCGCAAATGCAAGGCTCGTATTTGCGAACAAACACTTGCAAATGCGAGGTTTGCATCACCAACAATCCTAATTACTAGCAAATCAGTCTGGAACTCAACTAAAACTCACCTGAGCCTCTCGGGCTCCAATTCGAACATCCACACAAGTATAATAATATCATACGAACTCGCTCGTAACCTCAAATCATCAAAATAACATCTAAATTCAAAAATCAAACACCAAAACTCAAAGAATTTCATAGTTCAAACTTCAAAATTTAAACTTTCAACATTAAGCACCAAAATGGCCACGGGTCACCCGGGATCCCACCCAAATGGGTGTACAAGTCAAAAATTATCATACGAACTTATCGAAATCGTCGAAATACTAATCTAAGGTCATTTACCAAAAATATTGACCGTGGTCAATTCTAGCCATTTTCAAGATCAAAATCAAGTTTTTTTTAGAAATTCACATTAAAGCTTTCCGAAAATTAACACGGACCATGCATGCAAGTCATAACGCATCAAATAGCGCTATGAAATGTCTCGAATCATAAAATGGGGGGTTGGAACTCAAAACGACCTATCATGTTTTTATATTCTCTGCCTCTAAAATAAACGTTCGTCCTCAAACGAACATAGAAATGTACCTATAAAGCAAAAAGGTGCGAACATCTACTCCTCATGTAAGTCTCGGACTCCCAAGTAGCCTTCTCAGTCGTCTGTCCTCTCTAATGCACTTTCACATAAGGAATATTGTTAGATCTCAACTTTCGAACCTGTCCATCTAGAATAGCCACCGGTTCTTCCTCATATGTCAAATTCTCATCAAGCTGCACTATGTTGAAGTCCATAAGATGCGACCTATCTTCGTGGTACTTCCGAAGCATGGAAACATGAAATACATGATGTACCCCTTCTAGGCTAGGAGGTAATGCAACCTATAAACAATCTCCTCAGCTCTCTCCAAGACATCAAATGGACCAATAAAACTCGGGTACTTACCCTTATTCCCAAATTGCATCACACCCTTCATAGGCAAAATGTGGAGGAGAACCTTCTCCCCCTCCATGTAAGACACATCACGAACCTTCCTATCAGCATAACTCTTTTGCTTAATCCTCACCGGGCTCACAACAGCCAACCGGAGAAAGACATTGTCTCCCGTATAAGGCCTCATATGGAGAAATTTAAATATTCGACTGGTAGTTTTTGTTGTAAAAAAACTCCGCTAGAGGTAGAAACTGATTCCACTAACCCCAAAATTAATAGTGCATGCCCTTACCATATCCTTCAAAATTTGAATGGTCCGCTCGAACTTCCCGTCCGTCTAAGGGTGAAATGCAGTATTCAACTCAACTTGCATGCCCAACTCACGTTGTGAAGCTCTCCAAATGTTTGAAGTGTACTGCGTGCCACAGTCTGAAATGATAGAAATAGGCACACCATGCAGGCGAATAATCTCCTAATGTAAATCCGAGCCAACTTCTCTAAAGACTATGAAGTTATCACTAGAGTGAAATGTGCGGACTTGATCAACTGGTCCAAATGACCCAAACAACATCATACTTCGTAAAGGTCCGTGATACACATACCACAAAGTCCATAGTGATGTGCTCTCACTTTCACTCCGATATTACCAGCCTTTGAGTCAAACCACCGGGTTTCTGATGTTCATGCATCACCTGCTGAGAATTCAAACACCGAGAGACGTGTCTAACAATGTCTTTCTTCATCTTCCACCGCTAATAATGCTGCTTCAAGTCACAATACATCTTTGTGATACATGGCTGAATAGAATATCGTGAGCTATGAGCCTCTTCAAGAATCAACTCTCTCAAACCATCAATATTTAGAATACAAATCACCCTGAAGCCGCATAACATCATCATCCCCAATCACAACTTTCTTAGCACCACCCCTGCGTCGTATATTTCAACACCAACAAGTGGGGATCATCAAACTAGCGAGCCTTGGTGGGCTCCAACAAAGATGTCTGCACCACAGCACAAGCAAGAACACTCTTAGGCTTCGAAATATCAACCTCACAAACCTGTTAGCCAAAGATTGAACATGCTTTGCCAATGGTCTCTCCATTGCCGGTATAAATACCAAGCTACCCATGCTCTCCGCCCTTCCTACTCAAGGCATTGGCCACTACATTAGCTTTCCCTGGATGATACAATATGGTGATATCATAGTATTTCAATAACTCCAACAATCTCCATTGCCTCAAGTTAAGATCATTTTGCTTGAATAAATGCAGGAGACTCCGATGTTCAGTGTAGACCTCACATGTCACGCCGTATAAGTAATTCCTTCAAATCTTGAGCGCATGCACAATGGCTGCTAACTCCAAATCATGCACGGGGTAGTCCTTCTCGTGGACCTTCAACTGACGATATGGTAGGAAATCAATCTACCATCCTACATCGATATTGCGCCAAGTCCAACACGCGATGAATCACAATACACAAAGTAAGACCCCGAGCATATGTGTAACACCAACACTAAGGCTATAGTCAAGGCGGTCTTGAGCTTCTTAAATATCTCCTCACACTCGGTAAACCAAGTCAAAAGAGCGGCCTTCTAAGTCAAGTTGGTCAATGGGGATGTGATAGATGAAAACCCCTCCATGAAATGGTGATAGTAGGCCGCCAAACCCAAGAAGCTCCGAATCTCTATAGCTGAAGTAGGTCTAGACCAATTCTGAACTACCTCAATCTTCTTGGGATATACCTTGATACCATCAGAAGACACAACATTACCCAAGAAGGCAACTAGGTCCAACTGGATCTCACACTTCAAAAACTTGGAATATAGTTGATGATCCTTCAAAGTCTGAAGTACAATCTGCAGGTGCTGCTCATTCTCCTCCCTTATATAGGAGTAAACCAGGATATCATCAATGAAGACAATCACGAAGGAATCCAAATTAGGCTTGAACACTCTGTCCATCAAATCCATGAAGGCTGCTGGAGCATTACTCAAGCCAAATGATATCACAAAAGAATTCGTAATGACCATATCGAGTCCTAAAAGTTGTCTTAGGGACATCTGATGCCCTAATCTTCACTAGATGGTAGCCAGATCTCAAATCGATCTTGGAAAACACCTTGGCACCCAGAAGTTGGTCAAATAAATCATCAATCCTAGGCAAAAAATACTTGCTTTTAGTTGTAACCTTGTCAATTGCCGATAGTTAATGCACATCCTCATTGTTCTATCCTTCTTCCTAACAAACAAAGTGGTGTACCCCAAGGTGAAACACTCGGTCTAATGAATCCCTTATCAAGCAAATCCTACAACTAATCCTTCAGCTCAATTGGAGCCATATTGTATTGTGGAATATAAATAGTCTGTAACCAAATCAATGCAATAGTCAATATCCCTATCGGGTGGCATACCCAGCAAATCTACAGGAAACACCTTTGGAAACTCCCTCACAACTGGCACTAAATCCATCGAATAAACCTATGTACTAGACTCTCGGATATAAGATGAATATGCTAAACACCTCTTTTCAACCATACACCGAGCCTTCAAATATGAAACCACCCTGCTAGTGGAATGACCGAGGGTCCCTTTCCACTCTAATCTAGGCAACCATGGCATAACCAACGTCACAGTCTTGGCATGACAATCTAAGGTAGCATGATATGGGGAAAATCAATCCATACCAAGAATGGCCTCAAAATCCACCACATCCAACCACAAAAGATCAAATATATTATCAAAACTATTAATAGTAACAACACAAGACCGATACATCTGATCAACAACTAGGGAATCTCTAATCGATGTAGACATCGAAATAGGAACATCAAGAGAATTATGAGGCATACTCAAGTGCGAAGAAAAATATAAAGACACATACGAATATGTAGAACCCGAATCAAACAATACAGATGTATCTCTAAGACTGAGTGAGATAATACCTATAATAACTACATTGGATGACTCCGCCTTGAGCCTACCCAAAAATGCTTAACAACGAGGCTGAGCCCACCAACCTATCCTCAACCTCTACGATGACCTCTCACGACTGGCCTCCACCTCTCTCTACCTGCCCCCCGCCTCTTGCTGGATTAGTGGGTAGTGAAGCAACCAGTGCCGAAAACATAACACAAGTACCCTGTTGTGGCATATTGCTCTACGGCCTAGGGAAAAACCGCGCAACGTGCCTCAGATCCCTACATACATAGCAAGACCTCTGCTGACGTGGCTGCTAAACTTGGAGCTATCCCCGACGACCCGAATAACCACCATGGTAACTCTATATCAAAGGTGCACTAACATGAGCTATATGCTAGCTGCTCGGAACTAGGTGCATAATCACTATGGCTTCCTGTACCATCAGAAACCTAGAGTGCTAATTAAACCGGCTTGATAGTATGGCCTCTACAAAACTGACACATTTGCCTCTGGACGAGGCACCACTGAAACCAGCAAAATGATCGGGGCTTCTTGTTAGAGATCATTTTCCTTGCCTGGCCTCTAATGTGCTCAATCCTCCTTGCGATGTCCACTACCTGAGTAAAATAAATCTCAGTCTTGGCCTCTCTAGCCATCTGAAGTCTGAAGCCACATGTAAGACCCTCAATGAACCTCTGCATCTTCTCCCTCTCAGTAGGGATCGCGATAGTTGCATGGCAAGACAAGTCAACAAATCTAGTGTTATACTGAGTAACAGTCATGCTACCTTGCTGGAAGTACTCGAACTGGCTGCAGCTTATCTCTCTGAGTGAGGGGAATAAACTTTTCCAAGAACAATTGTGAAAACTTAACCCATATGAGAGGAGGTTATGCCGCTAGTCTGCCCAGCTCATAAACCTGCCACCACCTCTTGGCAGAACCATGCATCTGAAAGATAGTGAAATCAACTCCGTTGGACTCTACTAGTCCCAAGTTGCACAAAATCTCATGGAAACGGTCCAAGAAGTCCAGGTCATCCCCAAAAGATACACCACTAAAGTGAGGAGGGTCAACTTGGTGAACTTGTCCAACCTCTTTAGCTCATCAGCTGACATCGCGGGTCTATCCCTGGGCTGCGTAGCAACAATAGGTCAAACCACCCCAATTCGATTTGTTTCGAGATTTAGGTCTAAATCTCAAATTTACAAAATCCTAAATTTCTACCCAAAACCCTTATTTCTATTCTATGAAACCCTATATTTAATAGATAAAATCCATGAAACAGTAATGGAAATTGAACAAAAATAAATTAAAGTTACTAACCTATGAAGTTGGGAAGAAATTGCCCTCCAAAATCGATTTTATGTGGAGTCTAGGTCTCAAAAATTGAGTAAAATGAGCTAAGTCTCGAAATTCCAACCTTTTACCCAAATTGTGAACTCTTGTTCGCGAAAGAGAACCACTGATAGCAAATGCGAACAGTGTCGGAGCCCCTTTGATGTCACAAATGAGACTAAGCCTTCACATTTGCAAAGGATCAAACCCTCCCAAAAGCGAACAAAGCTCTGTGTTGTCCCTATACTCGCCAATGTCGCAATTGTAACATAAGGCTCGCAATTACAAAGCACGATCACCTCGCAAAAGTGACCAAAACTTCACAAATGCGATGTTTCCCAATCCCTACCTAACACTCGCAAATGCAAGGATCACATTTACTAACATAATCTCGCAAATGTGAGGTCCACCGCACCGACAATCCTAATTCCTAGCAAATCAGTCTGGAACTCATCCGAAACTCACCCGAGCCTCTAGGACTCCAATCCGAATATTCAAACAAGTATAATAATATCATAAGAACTCGCGCATAAGCTCAAATAATCAAAATAACATCTAAATTAAAGAATCAAACACCAAAACTCATAGAATTTCATAGTTCAAGCATAAAAAAATTAACTTTCCACATTAAGCATTGAAACGGCCTCTGGTCACCAGGACCCTAACAAAACGTGCGTAAAGTCCACAATCATCATACAAACTTATGGGAATTGTCAAAATATCGATCTAAGGTTGTTTACCAAAAATATTGACCGTGGTCAACCATCAAGTTTTCTTTAAAAATTCACATTAAAGATTTTTGTAAATTAACACAAACTATGCATGCAAGTAATAAATCATCAAATAATGCTATTAAAGGTCTCGAATCATAAAAGCGGGGGCTAGAACTCAAAATGACATATCAGGTCGTTACAACAAGTAGTATTTGAGGATTGTGCTTCAGATTCTGAGGGGGAAGAAATTGTATGCTAAGTATTCCAAGTATGAGTTTTTTTTGGATTCAATGAAATTCTTAGGCCACATAGTGTTAGTGATGGGATCAAGGTGGAACCGAAGAAGATTGAATCAGTTCAGGGTTGGCCCCGACCTACTATAGCTATAAAGATCAGGAGTTTCTTGGATTTGGCGGGCTACTATCATCGCTTTGTGGAAGGGTTCTTGTCTGCTACAACTCCATTAACTAAGTTGACTCAGTAGAGCGCTCCATTCAAATGGTCTAACGAGTGTGAAGAGAGCTTTCACAAGCTCAAGAGTGCTTTTACTACAACTCCAGTATTGGTATTGGCCTCAGGATCGGGGAGGTATACAATCTATTTTAATGTTTCACGTGTTGGCCTTAGGTGTGCATTGTTGCTGGACAGTAAGGTGATTTCCTATGTGTTACACCAGTTGAATCCCCATGAGAAGAACTATTTGGTGCATAATTTAGAGTTGGCGACTACTGTGCATGCACTTAAGATTTGGAGGCACTATTTATAGGGCGTGTCATGTGATGTTTACATGGATCATCGGAGGCTTCAACATTTGTTTAAATAGAAGGATTTGAATTTGAGGCAGCGGAGGTGGTTAGACTTATTGAAGGATTATGATATCACCTTCTTGTATCATCTAGGTAAGGCAAATGTAGTAGTCGATGCCTAGAGTAGGAAGAGGGAGAGCATGGGGAGTTTGAAATTTATTCTAGTTGTGAAGAGGCCTTTGGCTTTGGATGTTCAAGGCATGGCCAATAGATTTGTGAGATTGGATATTTTTGAGTCTAGCAGAGTTCTTGCTTGTGTTGTTGCATAGTCGTCCTTGTTTGAGCGTATCAAGGCTCGCTAGTATGATGATCTACACTTGTTGGTACTTTAAGACATGGTGCAACGAGGTGGTGCTAAGAAGGTGGTTATTGGGGATGATGACGTTATACGACTTTAGGACTAGATTTGTGTTCCTAATGTTGATGGCTGAGAGGGCTGATTTTTGAGGATCCTCACAGTTTGCGATATTCTATTCACCCAGATGCTGTGAAGATGTATTGTGATTGAAAGTAGCCTTATTAGTGGCTAAGGATTAAGAAGGACATTATTGGGCATGTTTAACGGTATTTGAATTGTTAACAAGTCAAGTATGAGCATCAGAAATTGGGTGGTTTACTTCAGAATATTGATATACTAGAGTGGAAGTGGGAATGCTTACTATGGACTTTGTGGTAGGTTAGCCATGGACTTTGAGGAAATTTGATGTCATTTGGGTCCTTGTTGATTGACTGATCAAGTCGACGCACTTTATTCCAGTTATGACTTCTTACACTTTAAAGAAGTTAGCTCATATCTATATCAGAGAGGTCGTTTGCTTGCATGGTGTGTCTGTCTCTATTATCTCATATCACACACTTAGTTTACATCACACTTTTGGAGGGTGGTTTAGAATGAGTTAGGCACACGGATGGAGCTCAGCAACTGCATTTCAACCACAGATAGATGGGCAGTCCCAACGAGCTATTCAGATCCTCAAGGATATGTTGGTGGCATACGTTATTGATTTTGGAGACCATTGGACTAGTTCCTACCATTGGCGGAGTTTTCCCACAACAACCGCTACTAGTCCAGTATTTAGATGGCTCCCTATGAGGCCTTATATGGGAGGTTGTGTAGTTCTTCGGTTGGTTGGTTTGAGCCTAGTGAGGCTAGGTTGTTGGGTGCAGACTTGGTACATGATGCTTTGGATAAGGTGAAGTTGATTAAGGAGAGGTTTGCATAGATCAGTTCAGGCAGACGAGTTATACGGACAAGAAGGTTTGTGATGTGGCATTTATGAAAGGAATGAAGGTTCTTCTTAGAGTTTTACCTATGAAGGGTGTGATGAGGTTTGGAAAGAAATGATGGTTGAGCCCAAGGTTTATTGTCCATTTGAGGTGTTAGAAAGAGTTGACGAGGCTGCTTATAGACTTGCTTTGCCTCCTGGTCTTTCAGGAGTTCATCCAGTGTTTCATGTTTCAATACTTTGAAAGTATCATGAAGATAAGTCGCATATTTTGGACTTCAAAATGATGCAGTAGGATGAGAATTTGACATATGAAGAAGAGCTAGTGGCCATTTTGGATAGGTAGGTTCGGAAGCTCAGGTCTGGGAGATTGCGTCGGTGAAGGTGCTTGGAGAGGCCAACCGAGTGAGGAGGACACTTGGGAGACCGAGTTAGATATTTAGAGTAGATATCCGCATCTTTTCAGCAGTTCAGGTACATTTCTAAACCCGCTCGAGGACGAACGTTTGTATAAAGGGCGGAGAATATAACAACCCAACCAATCATTTTGAGTATTCTTCGTTCCCCTATTTGATACTTCTCGCTGTATTTGATGTTTTATGACTTGTGGGGATGAGTGGTTTAGTATTCATGGGGTTCTGGAGTGATTTGGAATACTTAGGTTCATTTTGTAACCCTTAAGTTGTAAGAGTTAGCTAAAGTTTGACTTTTGTGTAAGCAATCTTAGATTGGTGATTGGATGGTTCCAATTGGTTTGTACGGAGAGTTTATACTTAGGTGTATGTTTGGATTTGGTTTGGGATGTTCCTAGAGGAATTTGAGCTTAATTGCCGAAAGTTCGCAATTTGAAGAATTGAAGAGTTTTTAAGTTTGATCGATAGTTGACTTTGATGATATCAGACTCCGATTGTTATTCTAGAACTTGGAATAGGTTCATTTTTTTTATGGAACTTGTGTGCAAAGTTTGGTTATGAGAGGTAAGTGTTTATGCATGAATCAGATGCTTGGTTGGAAGTTTAGAAGTTCTTGAACTTAAAAGAAGATCGACTTGTGATTTGATCTTTGATTCATTTATGTAGTCATGTCGTATGTATTTTAAAGCTTTGGATAGGTCTGGGTAGTGTCTATGGACTTGTTGGTATGATAGGGATCTCGGGTGACTCGGGTGAGTTTCGGACGAATCGGAGCATGATTGGAGTTGGTAGATTTTGCTGGTGCCTCGTGTGCTTCACTGTCACGAGCCGAAATTTCCACCTTCGGGGCCGTGATGGCACCTAACATTTTACTTTTTAGGCAAGCCAACGTTAGAGGATCTTTAAGCTAAATTTTAATCAATTCAATTAAATAAAACCAATTATACTGAAGAGAAACTAAAATGGAATACAAATGACATAAAACCAATAATATCTAAGTCTAACCCGGATCTGGAGTCACAAGTTCACGAGCTTCTAGAATCTCTGCAAAATAGGGTTTTAAATAAATATAACTTCCATGAATGAAAAGAACAGTAAATAGGGGAAATGGAAGGGGACTTCAAGGTCTGCGGACACCAGCATATCTACCTCGAGTCTCCGAATGCCAATCCGAGCGGATACGCCTCACGGACAGCTGGGACCGGTACCAAAATCTACATAAGAAGTGCAGAGTGTAGTATGAGTACAACCGACCCAATGTACTCCGTAAGTGTCGAGCCTAACCTCGACGAGGTAGTGACGAGGCTAGGACAAGACATCCACGTAAATAAACTTGTACAGACGGAAATATACGTACAAAAATAACAACAAATAAAGAATTAACAAGTACTAGTGCGAGGGTACATGCGAAAGGGGTACAAGATATGGTAACTACAACAGGGAATAATAACAAGAATCAGTCAATAAACCTTTAATCAACAAAATGAACAAGCATAATGAATAAAACTGCACGGCATCACCCTTCGTGCTTTTACTCTCAGCCTCACCATGAAACAGTAATAAGGGCACGACATCACCCTTTGTGTTTTTACTCTCAATCTCACCATAAAATGATAAATACGGCATGGCATCACCCTTCGTGCTTTTACTCTCAATTTCATCATGAACAATAGATACGACACGACATCACCCTTCGTGCATTAACTCTCAAATATGGCACGACATCACCCTTCGTGCATTAACACTCACATACGACACGACATCACACTTCGTGCATTAAACACACTCCCTTACCATGTAACAATGAACATATAACAATAGGGAGACAGAATAAGCAATTACAATGACTCTATAATGTCAAATATTGAGTCATTCCCCTATACTCTGTCTCCAAACCACTCGTATCTAACCAAAATTGACTCAATAATGTCAAATTTTGCTAAAGGAATCAATTATAATGCATAAATTCAGGATTTCCACACTGTTGCCCAAAAAGTCAAAAATTGCCCCCGGGCCCGCTTGGTCAAAACCTGAGGTTCAGACCAAAATCCATTTTACCATTCACCCCCGAGTCCGATTATGTAATTAGTTTCGGAATCCGACCTCAATTTGAGGTCTAAATCCCTAATTTGCAAAAACTTTCAATTCTTCCTAAATCCCTAGTTTTCTACCATGGAAGAACAAAGATTAGGGCTAGAAATTAATGGGTGATGTTACAAATGGAAGAAAATGAGTTAAAGTGTACAAACCTATGAATTGGTGTTGAGTTTTCCCTTCAAAATCGCCTCTAGGCCGAGCTCTAATGAAGAGTTTATGAAAAATGGAAGAAATCCCGTTTTGGGACTGTTTTAAATCATTAGCGTCAGGTGTTCATTGCGTTCGCGAGAAACCTGACACGTTCGCGAAGAGCATGTCCTAACTGGCTTACGCGATTGTGTGTAACTCCACGCATTCGTGAGATTGGGCTCGCGTTCGCGTTCGCGTAGAGTAACCTCAAGTCCTCAACTCCCCTGCCCAGCCTATCTAACGCTACGCGTTCGGGTGTGACTGGTCGCGTTCGCGTAGAGCAGCCCCCCCAATGCTCCGCGTTCGCGACCAAGGTTTCTCGTTCGCGTAAAACAAAATCTCCCCGAGCCCATTTTACCCTTCGCAATCGCGGGAGTATATTTGCTACCGCGAATAAGGAAACACCAAAAACCAGGAGAAGTGAAAAACCAACAAACTTTCTAAGTTCAAAAGGTTCGTAGGCTATCCGAAACTCACCGAGCCCTCGAGTTTGCAAACCAAATATGCACACAAGTCCATAAACCTGATACGAACTCGCTCGCACTATCAAAATACCAAAATAACGCCTAGAACTACTAATCGATCACAAAATCAAATGAAAATTTCAAGAAAATTTTAAAATTTGAATTTTAACAACCAGACGTTCGAATCACGTCATATCACTTACGTTTTGCACCAAATTTTGCAGACAATTCATAAATATCGTAATGGACCTATACCAAGTTCCGAAACAAAAATCCGGACCCGGTATCAACAATGTCAAACATCAGTCCAATTTATAAATTCTTTAAACCTTTAATTTTCAACAAATTGCGATATCTCAAGCTAGGAACCTTTGAATTTGATTCCGGACATACGCCCAAGTCCCAAATCATGATACGGACCCACCAGGACCATCAAAACATGGATTCAGGTTCGTTTGCTAAAAATGTTGACCGAAGTCAACTCAAATAGATTTTTAAGGCAAAATTTCATATTTTATCAATTTTTAACATAAAAGCCTTCCAAAAAAAATACCCGGACTGCACACGCAAATCGAGGAATGCTTAATTGAGTTATCGGAGGCTTCGAAATATATATTTAAGGTTTAAAACTCTAGATGGCCTATCGGGTCATCACATTCTCCACCTCTAAAATAACCGTTCGTCATTGAACGGACATAGAAAAGTACCTGGATTAGTGAAAAGGTGTGGATATCTACTCCGCATGTCCGAATCGGACTCCCAAGTAGTTGCCTCGCCTGCCTGACCTCTCCACTTCACTCTATTTTAAGGATAACTCTTAGACCTCAACTGTCGAACCTGCCGGGCTAGAATAGCTACCGACTCCTCCTCATAAGTCAAATCCTTGTCCATTGGACTAAGATGAAGTCTAACATATGGGACAGATCTCCGTGATGATTCCGAAGCATAAATACTTGTAATAATGGATGGATTGCTGATAAACTAGGTGGCAATGCGAGCGTGTAAGCCACCTCACCCACTCTCTCCAGAATCTCAAAGGGTCCGACGTACCTAGGGCTCAACTTGCCCTTTTTTTCCGAACCTCATCACACCCTTCATGGGTGAAACCCAAAGCAATACTCTCTCTCCGACCATGAATGCAACATCACGAACTCTACAGTTGGCATAACTCTTCTGTCTAGACTGAGCTGTGCGAAGTCGATCCTGAATAATCTTGACCTTATCCAAGGAATCCTGTACCAAATATATACCCAACAATTTAGCCTCTCCCGGCTCGAACGATCCAACTGGCGATTGACACCGCCTCCCATATAATGACTCATGGGGAGCCATCTAAATGCTCGACTGGTAGCTGTTGTTATAGGCAAACTTCTCAAGTGGCAAGAACTAATCCCAAGAACTGATCCCAAGAACCCCCAAAATCTATAACGCAAGCGCAAAACATATCCTCCAATATCTGAATAATGCGCTCGGACTGTCCGTCCGTGTGAGGATGAAATACTGTGCTTAGCTCAACTTGCGTGCCCAACTCACGTTGTACCACTCTTAAGAAGTGTGAGGTGAACTGCGTACCTCCATCTGAAATGATAGACACGGGCACACCATGAAGACTGACGATCTCACAGATGTAAATCTTAGCCAACCGCTCTGACGAATAGGTAACCGCCACAGGAATGAAATCCGCTGACTTGGTCAGCCTGTTCACAATAACCCATACTGCATCAAACTTCCTCTAAGTTCAACAACAAAATCCATAGTGATACACTTCCACTTCCACTCAGGAATCTCTAACTTCTCCGTACCGATCCTTCAAACTCTACTAAGCTTGCTCGTGATTCGTGAGACCTAAGTAACCTAGGGCTCTGATACTAACATGTCACGACCCGGAATTTCCACCTTCGGGGCCGTGATGGTGCCTAACATTTCACTTGCTAGGCAAGCCAACATTAAAGGATCTTTAAGCCATTTTTAATCAATTCAATTAAGTAAAACCAATTAAGCCGAAGGGAAACTAAAACGGAATACAAATGACATAAAACCAATAATATCTAAGTACAACGCATATCTGGAGTCACAAGTTCACGAGCTTCTAGAATCTCTACAAAAGAGGGTTTGAAATAAATACAACTGTCTCGAATGAAAAGAACAGTAAATAGGGGAAATGGAAGAGGACTTAAAGGTTTGCGGACGCTAGCAGATCTACCTCGAGTCTCCGAATGCCAATCCGAGCTGATACGCCTCACGGACAGCTGGGACCAATACTAAAATCTGCACAAGAAGTGAAGAGTGTAGTATGAGTATAACCGACCCAATGTACTCCATAAGTGTCGAGCCTAACCTCGACGAGGTAGTAAGTAGGCTATGACAGGACACCCACGTAAATAAACATGTACAGACGGAAATATACATACAAAAATAACAACAAATACATAATTAAAAAGTACTAGTGGGATGGGACATGCGAAAGGGGTACAAGATACGGTAACTACAACAGGAAATAATAACAAGAATCAGTAAATAAATCTTCAATCAACAAAATGAACACGCATAATGAATAAAACTGCACAACATCACCCTTCGTGCTTTTACTCTCAGCCTCACCATGAAACAGTAATAAGGGCACGACATCACCCTTCGTGATTTTACTCTCAATCTCACCATAAAATGATAAATACGACACGACATCACCCTTCGTGCTTTTACTCTCAATTTCATCATGAACAATAGATACGGCACGACATCACCTTTCTTGCATTAACTTTCAAATATGGCACGACATCACCCTTCATGCATTAACACTCATATACGGCACGACATCACCCTTCGTGCATTAACACTCTCCCTTACCATGTAACAATGAACATATAACAACAAGGAGATAGAATAATCAAGATCAAGTCTTATGTCAACAATAGTTCCACTATACCAATCTCTATTTCAGAAACAATGGTCAATTATCATAGATAGTCCATAAGTGCGGAAAGAACAATCAATTTAGTAATTAACTAGTTTAAACATAGATAGTAAGATCAAAGAAAGAAATAAATTACAAGGAACAAGTCCCACCCGCATGCTTTAACCCAACAACAATGCATAAGTACTCGTCACCTCACATATACGTTGTATCCAACATTTAAACAAGTAGCAAATAGGCAAACAAGTCCTAATCCCTTGAGTCACGGTTAACCACGACACTTTCCTCGCTCCAAAAGTCAACTCAAAGCTCCACCAGAGCCTTTCCCCTAGAATTCATATCCAAACCACTCATATCCAACCACAATTGACTCAATAATATCAAATATTACTACAAGAATAAATTACAATGCATAAATTTAGGATTTCCACACTGTTCACCAAAAAGTCAAAAATTGACCCCGGGCCCGCTTGGTCAAAACCTGAGGTTCAAACCAAAATCCTTTTACTCATTCACCCCCGAGCCCGATTATGTAATTAGTTTCGGAAATCGACCTCAATTTGAGGTCTAAATCCCTAATTTGCAAAACCCCTCAATTCTTCCTAAATGCCTAGTTTTCTACCATGGAAGAATAAAGATTAGGGCTAGAAATTAATGGGTGATGTTAGAAATGGAAGAAAATGAGTTAAAGTGTATAAACCTATAATTTGGTATTGAGTTTTCCCTTCAAATCGCCTCTAGGCCGAGCTCTAATGAAGAGTTTATAAAAATAGAAGAAATCCCATTTTGGGACTGATTTAAATCACTGGCGTCAGGTGTTCATCGTGTTCGCGTAAATCCTGACGCGTTCGCGAAGAGCATGGCCTAACTGGCTTACATGATCGCGAGTAACTCCACACTTTCATGAAGGTCTAGCCCGCCTCACCTCCGCGTTCGTGAGACTGGGCTCGCGTTAACGTAGAGTTACCTCAACTCCCCTGTACATCCTATCTAACGCTACGCATTCACGTGTGGCTTGTCGTGTTCGCGTAGAGCAGGCCCCTCGATGCTCATCGATCGCGACCAAGGTTTCGCATTCGTGTAGAACAAAATCTCCCCCAACCCATTTTACCCTTCGTGATCGCGGGAGTATATTCGCGACCGCGAATAAGGAAGCACCAGAAACCAGCAGAAGTGAAAAACCAGCAAACTTTCTAAGTTTAAAAGGTCCGTAGGCTATCCGAAACTCACCCGAGCCCTCGAGGATCCAAACCAAATATGCACATAATTCTAAAAACCTTATACGAACTCGCTCGCGCGATCAAAACATCAAAATAACGCCTAGAACTACAAATCGGGCACCAAATCAAATGAAATTTTCAAGAAAACTTTAGAATTTCAGTTTTACCAACCGGACGTCCGAATCACGTCAAATCACTTCCGTTTTGCACTAAATTTTGCAAATAATTCATAAATATCGTGATGGACCTATACCAAGTTCCCAAACCAAAATCCGGACCCGGTATCAATAAAGTCAAACATTAGTTCAATTTATAAATTCTTTAAACCTTTAAACTTCAAATTTTCAATAAATTGCGATAACTCAAGATAGGGACCTCCAAATTTGATTCCGGGCATACGCCCAAGTCCCAAATCAAGATACAGACCCACCGGGACCGTCAAAACACAGATCCAGGTCCGTTTTCTCAAAATGTTGACCGAAGTCAACTCAAATAGATTTTTAAGGCAAAATTTTATATTTTATCAATTTGTAACATAAAATCCTTCCGAAAAAATATCCGGACTGTGCACATATATTGAGGAATACTTAAAAGAGCTATCGGAGGCTACAAAACACAAATTTAAGGTTTAAAACTCTAGATGGACTATCAGGTCATCATATTAATGATTGCGGAGAAGGTCTCTCAATTGCAGAGTGTTATTTGGAGCTGGGGGAGATTTGTTCTTCCCATTTATTTATGGACATTAGCATTTGCAAAGGGGACTTGGGAGCTGGAAGTTTGGCCTTTGCATTCGTGAAGGTAGGGTCGCATTCGCGGAGAAGGCTGGGATGGAATGCATTGCCTTCGCGTAGGTGTGATATGCAAGGCATCATGATCGCGAGGGTATTTCCGCGATCTCAATAGAGAATTTTTGACAAAAGCATTTTTTTGCTTTGCGAACGCAAGGCACGGGCCGCGTTCGTGAAGAGTGCCGTTAGGCAGTACATTTAAGTTGTCATTTCCGTATTTTAGCTCACTCTCTCATATTTTTAACCCAAGACCTGGAGAGGGGCGATTTTTCAAGGAGATTTTCATACAAGACCAAGGAGTAAGTTATTTCTACTCATTTATGGTATTAGTTCAAGAATTTACATGGATTATTAACACATAAAATATGGAATTTTGAGGTGAAATTTGGGGTTTTTGCATATAATCTAAGAGAGTAAGAATTGTGGTTTTGAGTTATGATTTGGACTTGGATTAGGGAATTAAATACAGATATGGACTGATGGGCTTATAGGTAAACTGGATCTACCTTTAGGCTCAGGTTTTGACCATGTGGGCCCGGGTTGACTTTTGTTGATTTTTTAAGAATTAATTAAAGATTGATGCTTTATTGTTTAGAATTGATTTCTATGATGCTATTTAACATTATTAAGTATTATTTGGCTAGATTTGAGCCGGTTGGAGGTGATTTCTAAAGGAAGGTGATTTTGGAGAGTTGATTGGGTTTGTTAAGGTAATTATCTTGCCTAACCTTGTTGTAAGGGAATAACAGTTAGGATTTCCTCATTTTCTTAGTTGGAACGTGTGGGAAGTGACGTGTATATGAGATGACGAGCTTATATGCGGGTGCTATGTATGATTCATAACCGGATTTGACTTTAGGGTTCTATTAAGCCTTGTTTGGATTGTGTGTTTTATATGATTCATGTTTAACCATTTGTATGACTCCGTGATCTTATCATTTTATGCTAGTTATCATGTTTATGTTTACTATCTCTTAATTGGCCGAGATGGGCTATTTGTGAAATTATGAATATGCTTCATTTAGCTGTACTCATGTTTCATATATCATACATACATCAGTAATTTATTGTTATTAAGTCTTTGTGCATCATATATATTAATTGCGAGCATATGTCTTTTCTATGATGAAATGTTATTGCGGGTTGTTATGAATATGTTATATTTTGATATATTGAGCAGATTGAATTGAAATTGGCACGAGGTTTCTATCGTGCGGTTATTGTGGTATTGTAGATGTTTTGACCCAAGGTCTTTGTTGTGCAGTTATGATGATATTGTTACTATTTTTTCATGAGTTTTATACTGTGAAACGTGTGGATTTGGATTCATCCCCCTAGGGTCTCCCTCTCATATTTCTCTCTTTATGGCGTACACACAGTTTGTGATAAATTGTGAGAAGTTTGGTTGATTCTGATATAGAATCCTATGATGTTGAGCTTGGAGCATAAAGGTAAAGGCTTTGACCAAGCAATTGAATTTGTTATGCCTTATTATGCATTCTATATGCCTTTTGAGTTGAATTCTAACATGCTGCTCTATGAATCTCTAATATGTTGATGACTTGTTAGTCAAGATTGAATTATCCATGTTGAGTTGATATCTATTGAAATGATATTTGATGATGTTGCATCTTTTTTATAGTCTTGTTGTGGATAATTATAAATTTCACAGGTAAATTTGACTAGTGAGTATCACATGACTTGAACCTTGTCACTACTTCATCGAGGTTAGTCTTGATACTTATTGGGTACCGCTTGTAGTTTACGTATACTACGCTTCTACATATTTTTGTGCAGATCCAGGGCGTTGGTAGTAGCGGACGTCAGGAGTGAGTCTAGTAACAACCAGAGATGATTCAAGTTAGTGCTGCATGATCGCTCGTAGACCCTAGGAGTCCCATTCCCCTATCTTTCATTCTGTTATCTATACATTCAGGCAGTATTGTATTGTCGAGAGATTTCTTTGTATTAATTTGTAGAGCTCATGACTCCGTGCTACCAGGTGTTGGGGATTTGATATTGTGGTATCTATATATTATCTATTTTTGAATATTTATTCCACCATTTATGCTAATTCGGTCATATTATATCTTATTTTGTTTGTCTGGACCTATATTGCATGTTGGCTTATCTAGTCCTGGAGGTTAGGTGCCATCACGACCTTCGGTGAAATTTTGGGTCGTGGCATAGACTTAATTTGGTCAAGTAGACATATGGTCACTATCTTATTTTGTTTTATCTCTTCTAATTAGTGTATTTATTTCCTAATGCTTGTCTTTTTTTTATTCAAGGTATAAATTCGAGAATAAATATTCTTCAAGAAGAGGGGAATATTATAATTCTAGGAAGATCAACTCTATTCATGGATAAGGGTGAAGCATTGGAATTTCAAATAAGGCCATTATCGAGATTCCAAGCTATAGAGTTGCAAAATGAGATCATTGGACTTCAGGTGCAAATACAAAAGTTTTTAATTTGGAGAAATTTCAAGGATAAAGAATAATAATTGGCTAGGTGTTAAAATTATTTTATGTCTCAAATTCAAGTTCAAGAAGAGGTGGATTGGAGCCTAAGAGCCATCCTTTGATGGAGGTCCGAATCAGCTTGCTTATGGACCAATTTGGCACTTACAATATGCCCAACTTGTAGCCCAAGGAGTCCCACATGAAGCCACATTTTTATCTCTTAAACAAGGCTTACTTTCTACCCAAATCCCAAGGGGTTCCTCATGTCAACCAAGGACAGACTCTTGTTTGTAGCCTAAGTTTGGAGGAATACTAGTTAAATCTTTTCTAATTTCTTTCTTAGTTTGTTATGAAATTGCATTTAAGTTTGTTAGTGTAACACCCCGAAAACATTTCAAAGTACTTAAGTGTAAGGCCTGGTAAAATTTACAAAGAAAATAATGTTTTATGGTGCCAGACTAGGCTTGCGTGTTTGAGGATTATATGCGATTGCATAACTGTTTTGCGGTGCATTATGCGATCGCATAACAGTTATACGGACCGCATAGTGACCGCATATACAGACAGATTTTGGCCAACTTTGGACACCAATATGCGACCGATATGCGGTCCGCATAACCATTATGCGGTCGTATATGCGACCGCAGAACCTGTTCTGGAGCTTCATTTTTGGGTTTTAAAACCCGACCCTACTTTGTTAAATACACGTTTTGGGCCATTTTTGAGAGATAGTCTGACATTTTAGAGTGAGAGAGGGTGCCCTAGAGTGAGAAGGTGTTCTCCAATAATTGTTCTTCAATTCTTGCCCAAGTTTTGGAAGATTGAGAAGGGAAACTCACTGGGTCTTCATCCTAGAGGTAAGATTCTACACCCAAACCCTCAATTTCGATGTTTTTGTAGAAATGGATAATAAGCTAGATAATTTCTGGGCAAGAAGGTTGGTTATTGTACATGCATGTGTTATCAAGGGGTGTAGAATGATTGTTGAGCTAAAAATGGTAAAGGTTGGGTTGTGGGATGATGGAATCCTCCATAAAAGGATATTGAAACCTTAATACACATCTAGTGTTTGATAAAATGCTCAAATGAGCTAGACCCATGATCATCTTTCTAATTTTGGTTTAATTTATTATATTTCTAAAATAGATTGAAGTTTCTAAGAATTTCGGAACATTTAGAGTGTAAGGAAGCTCAAGTGAGGTATGTTGGCTAAACTCTTCTTTAAGAGTTGGAATTCTGATTATCTTTGTGAGTTCCGAGATGTTGATTATAAATCGAGTATTCCGATAAGTTTTGTGATGAAGATATATGTTCAATTCATATTTCAAATGCTCTTATCATATTGCATCATAAATTGAGGATGTGTCCCAAACTATAGATTATGTATCCACATGTTATAATTTCTAGTCGTGATTTATGTGAAAGTTATTATGCTAAGTTGTGTAGAGATTATGATTGTGATACACCTCCACCCGCATACATTGGGGTGAGGCAGCATGACCGCTTTGTGTGGGGATTATGGTATAGAGGTTGTGATTGTGATACACCTCTACCCGCATATATATTGGGGTGAGGTGGCATGCCGCTTTGTGTAGGAATTATGGTATTGTGGGATTGCACCTCCACCCGCTTAGAATGGGGTGTGGCGGTACGACCGCTTTGTGTACAATTTTGGTATTGTCGTGGCACCACCACCCGCATACATTGGGGTGAGGCGGCATAGCCGCTTTGTGTAGGTTCTTGGTACTATGGTTATACATCCACCCGCATACATTGGGGTGAGGCGGCATAGCCGCTTTGTGTAGGTTCTTGGTACTATGGTTATACATCCACCCGCATACATTGAGGTGAGGCGGCAGGGCCGCTTGATTTGAGTTGTGGTATTGAACGTACACCTCCACCTGCATACATTGAGGTGAGGTGGCAGGGCCGTTTGTGTGAACATGGTTATAGAGGATCTCATCTTAAATCCTATAAATGTTGTTGATAGCTTTTAATAAGCTTGCTATGGTTGAGACGGTTATCTATATTATTCTATTGCCGCACTGGTTCATCATAATTATCTTGTATTTCTAAATTCTTAAATTGGTGTTTAGTTTTCATACTAGTACTATTCGACGGTACTAACGTCCCTTTTGCCGGGGGCGCTGCATCTTTAAATGGATGCAGGTGGTTCCACAACATGAGACATTGATCAGTGATAGCAGTACACCTACTTCCCAGGTGACTTGGTGAGCCCCACTTCATCCCGGGGTCATGTATCTTTTGTTCTTTATGTATTCTGTTTGAGGTATAGCCGGGGCCTTGTTTCCGGCATTATCATTGTACTCATCTTTATCTATAGAGGCTCCGTAGACATAGTGTGGATTGTGTATTAGTGTTGGGGAAAGACAAACTATGTTATGATGTAGTTGTATTGCTTGTCCATTTGAGACTTTAAAAATGGTTAAACTTATGGTAAGAAATTGGTAATTGCAGACATGACCACTTTATTGTTTAATTAAGGAAAACATATATTTTCTTTATTCATGAATGAGTTTGGGTAGAAGGAATCTAATAGGCTTGCTCGGTCGGGTTCACTCGGTTGAGCGCCGGTCGCGCTGCTCGATTTTGGGGCGTGACAGTTAGGACATATTTAATGTTTTTTTATGTAGTTAAGATTATGATTTCCTTTTTCTAATGTTGTTGGAATTATTTTTCAAGATTCTCTTGTTTTTTACTTCCTAATCTATTTTTCTTTTTCTAAAGTAGCTGGACTTGTTGTTCAAAGTAGTTTAGGACCTTATGTCCTTATCTTTTAGCCTTAATTTTGTTAACCCCCTTTCCTATATAAAAGGGTTCTTCTTCATTTTTATATTATTACATAATAGTGTCAATAAAATTTGTCATATTTTTCTTGCACTCTTGTGTGAGTATAGTCTTGGATTTATTCATCAACCTTCAAGACTTAACTTAAGATGATAAGATTAAACTCTTTCCAAAAACTGTATAATTTTTAGGTATTCAAGAAAGGGAAAAGATTTGGGTTTATTGTTGTTCTTGTTATTCTAAAGGGTCAGGTTTCACAATCTATCTACTGTCTTTAATTCTGTACCAAAGACGGTTAGTTGTTCATTAGCTAATTATTGTTGTTAGGATTCATGTAGAAGAATAGATATCTTAAATTCAAGAAACTCCTTATTGAATTCAATCTATCTTTAATTTTTCTTTTAGCTTCCGCATATTTTTGATTTTCTTGTTTTTATTTAGTAATTCTTATACCCCTAACTTATTGTTATCTAGAGGTATCAGAGCTTTATCAAGCCCTGCTCAGCAGTTGTTGATGCACGTGTCCTCATCATTTGTAAGAGAATAGAAGAGTAAAGATTTAAACTTCAAGATGGATTAGAGAACACACGATAAGAAGAGAAAGAAAAAAGTTTCCTTAATTCCATATAGCCTTTAGAAGATAAGTATAGATGTCTCTTTTGATGGGAACTTGAAGAAATATCATCGACTTGAATTATAAGATTAATGAATTATTTAGAACTATTTTGGAAGTCCCTATATCTTTAAGAGAGGTTGGTATCCCTTAGTGCCTTATGATGTCACGACCCTAATGATGGGCCGCGACGGGCACCTAGTGCCTTACCCAACCGAGTACCAACAAATGTATCTTATTTATCATACCATCATGGATAAATGGGCCAGAAGGTCCGTCATGATATAACCAGAATAAAATATAAGTAAATACTCGACATAGGACGACCCAACATGGAATACAAACTTATACATGTGAAATACATGCCTATAAGACCAAAATGCTCACTTGTACGCTTAAAACATAGGCCGACAAGGCCATACAATCTTTCATATGAATGACATATGTATAAAAGCCTCTAGGAGTACATAAACGTCATAAAGGAAAGGACAAGACCCCGCTATAACAATAATTACATATCCAAAGCATACCGACCAAATAGGCAACTCCGGAGCAACTGGAGTGCGCCAACACCTTATGCTGAGCTGATAGGCTCTAGGGCTCCAATCCGAATATTTACACAAGTATAATAACATCATAAGAACTCGCTCATAAGCTCAAATCATTAAAATAAAATCTAAATTCAAGAATCAAACACAAAAACTCATAGAATTTCATAGTTCAAACATCAAAAATTTAACTTTCCACATTAAGCATTGAAACGGCCGCTGGTCACCGGGACCCCAACCAAACGTGCGTACAAGTCCAAAATCATCATAAAAACTTATGGGAATTGTGAAAACACCGATCTAAGGCCGTTTACCAAAAATATTGATCGTCGTCAACCATCAAGTTTTCTTTAAAAAATCACATTAAAGATTTTTGGAAATTAACACAAACCATGCACGCAAGTAATAAATTATCAAATAATGCTATTAAAGGTCTCAAATCATAAAAGCGGGGGCTAGAACTCAAAATGACTTATCGGGCCGTTACAACAAGTAGTATTTGAGGATTGTGCTTCAGATTCTGAGGGAGAAGAAATTGTATGCTAAGTATTCCAAGTGTGAGTTTTGGTTAGATTCAATGGAATGCGTAGGCCACGTTGTGTTAGTGATAGGATCAAGGTGGAACTGAAAAAGATTGAAGCAGTTCAGGGTTGGCCCAGACCTACTATAGCTATAGAGATCATGAGTTTCTTGGGTTTGGCGGGCTACTATAATCGCTTTGTGGAAGGGTTCTCGTCTACTACAACTCCATTGACTAAGTTGACTCAGAAGGGCGCTCCCTTCAGATGGTCTAACGAGTGTGAAGAGAGCTTTCACAAGCTCAAGAGTGCTTTTACTACAACTCCAGTTTTGGTATTGGCCTCAGGATCGGGGAGGTATACGATCTATTGTGATGCTTCACGTGTTGGCCTTAGGTGTACATTGATGCTGGACAATAGCGTTATTTCCTATGCGTCACACTAGTTGAATCCCCAAGAGAAGAACTATTTGGTGCATAATTTAGAGTTGGTGGCTACTGTGCATGCGCTTAAGATTTGGAGACACTATTTATAAGGCGTGTCATGTGAAGTTTACACAGATCATCAAAGTATTTAACATTTGTTTAAACAGAAGGATTTGAATTTGTGGCAACAGAGGTTGTTGGACTTATTGAAGGATTATGATATCACCTTCTTGCATCATGTGGGTAAGGCAAATGTAGTAGCTGATGCCTAGAGTAGGAAGGGGGAAAGTATGGGGAGTTTGAAATTTATTCCAGTTATGAAGAGGCCTTTGGCTATGGATGTGTCACTCCCTGAACTTGGGAGGGGGCGAGATCGGCACCCGGTGTCTCACCTATCCTTGCATACCAACTTGCGACTAAGGGACTCTGAACATATAATGTCATACTTTGGCCATGGACCACATTGCAAGATAATTTGCGAAGCAAAATATAAAACTGAATGGAAACCAATGCTGACTAAACATCAAAATAAAGCTGGACCGGCAAGTTCGTAATGACTACTACAACTGACAAACCAACAAAATATACATACAAGGCCTACACGCCCAAAATACCGCACTAACTAATAGGTTATGTCTACAAGCCTCTACTTATGGATGTACCGTGATCGGAACAGGGCTCCGACCTACTCATAACCTATATACATATATACACAAGATGTTCACAAAACTCCTAGACCCGAAAACTCTGAAGGATGTGGAGCTTACCGATAAAGCTGAACTCGGGCAACACCTACTGAGGAGGTCTACCTGCCTGTCTGTCTGAACCTGCACGCATGAAATACAGCGTCCCCAGAAAAAGGGACGTCAATATAAAATAATGTACCGAGTATGTAAGAAAACATAATAAATGAAAGCTAAAACTGAACTGATAATATAATAACTGAAAGTAACTGGGAGTCAAAGATAATCTGAATATATGCTTGCATGCTAATACTGACTCAACTCTCTCAATATAGTAAGTAAAATAGTTGTCCGGCCCTATAAGGCTCAATATATATATAACTGCTCTGCCGTAGTAGGCTCGCTCATATGTGCTCGACCATACTAGGCTCTGTATCTCGGCCAACTGGGCTCGCTCATAGGCGCTCAGCCACAACAGGCTCGGTATATAATTTACCATCTGATCAGAGGTTGCCCAATAGGGGCCTGCCCATTGATTATAACTCGATGGTAATGAAAATACTTTAATACTGTATATATAGGCTCTCTGTTCTCTTGACTGGAAGAAGACAATACTCAATTAAATATGAAGTCCCGATAAGGAGAATACTATAATTTACAAGACTATGATAATGTATATAAATTCGGGAGTATGAACTTCTCTTTATGCCTCGTTATCAAATACATGTAATTACGAGATCATGCCAAAATGAAAAGAAGGGCTTAGCCTTAACATACCTGAGCCGGTTCTCTGGAAAACCCTACTAGCACACGACAATTGTGACAAAATGCGTGACGGCAAGATCGGAGTAGGGAAAAATCCGTATGATATTTTTGAGAAAGATTATACCGGGATTTTTTTGAATTGCCAAAAAAATGTCACGTTGCTATGAGCTTGTATTCTTGAATTCTTGATTGAATTCTTGTTGAATCCGAAAATATCACGTTACTAAGCTTCATATGAAATTGTTGAGAATCCAAATCCCATATGTTACTGAATCTCTTAATCCATCTCCTTAAGTGATTTTTGGAGGCATTTTTATTATAGGGGTGGACCCCACTTTGGCAAGGCGACTAAGCCATTAGTTCACTATATTTTGCCACCTTGAAGTGTGGCTTAAGAATCACTAAATTGGGGAAGATGGGCTGCCACATTGGGACCTATTTTAGGACTTATCCAAGTCTTAATTTATTAATCACTAATTCCTTAATTAATTAATTAATCTCCCATTAATCAATAATCAACCAATTACCCACATAATTAAGAATTATCTCAAATTACTTAAAATACTACTCATTTTTAATACACTTTATACATCATACTATCATGGTCATATGGTACCTTGTATGACACTAGTCCATAAATACCTGGTATTATAGATCGGACCGTATTTATCCCAAATCGACAACCTTCAACGAAACTCATTTTCTTTGATTTGTTCACCCTTTATCTTTCACGACACTTATCGATTGTTATAAATAACATAAACACTTATAATCTCAAGATAATACCATCCCCGAGCTTACATCGATTAACTTACGACGAAACTTTATCGTATGAAAATGCGAGATGTAACATTCTTCCCCCCTTAGAAACATTCGTCCTCGAATGTTTATTCTTAGAGACTTTGGGAAATTTTTACGAGAGTCTCTTCCGTACATTAGTTTAAAACCAACATGTATGCAACCAGAAAATATACTATACATGCCACACATGGCCAATGTATATAAATAGCAACACTTGGCTTCACACAGCTGTCCATTATAAATTCTGAAAATCAACAATAAGAGCTTACCTGATGACCTACTGACCTGAATAGAGTTGTGCTGAGGTATCCCACCTCTAGCCATATCTTCAGTTTGAAATAGGTGGGGGTATTTAGACTTCATTTCTTCCTCCTATTCCCACGTCATCTCTTCCACATTCTTGCTTCTCCATAAAACCTTCACGGAGGCTAACTCCTTATTCCGTAGCTTGCAGATTTGTCGGTCTAGGATGGCAACCGGAATTTCCTCGTATGACAAGTCCTCCGTAATCTGTACATCATCCGTGGGAACCACCCGGGTAGGATCGCCAATGCAGTTCTGTAACATAGATACGTGAAAAACTGGATGGACATACTCCGATTTTGACGACAATTCTAACTCATAAGCTACTTCGACCGCTCTCCTAATGATCCTATAAGTCCCAATATACCGTGGGCTAAGCTTGCCTTTCTTGCCAAACCTCATTACGCCCTTCATAGGTGACACCTTTAAGAATACCCAGTCATTAACCCTGAACTCTAAGTCTCGTCGCCGCATGTCAGAATATGACTTCTAACGACTCTGGGTTGTCAGCAGTCGCTCCTGGATAAGCTTTACTTTCTTTACGACTTGCTGAACCAGGTCTGGCCCATGTAACCCATATTATCCAACATCAAACCACCCTATAGGAGAGCTGCACTTACGCCCATACAAAGCCTCATACGGATCCATCTGGATACTGGAGTGGTAACTGTTATTATATGCAAACTCGATAAGAGGTAAATGTGCATCCCAACTTCTTTTAAAATCCAACACATATGCTCGTAACATATCCTCGAGCGTCTGAATTGTGCGTTCGGCTTTTCCTTCAGTCTGTGGATGAAAAGTTGTGCTAAGATTCACCTGAGTCCCTAGAACTCTCTGAAATGACCTCCAAAAATGTGCTGTAAACTGGGACCCACGGTCAAATATAATAGATACTGGTACTCCGTGTAGCCGCACTATCTCCTTAATATATAACCATGCATAGTCTTCTGCTGTATATGTAGATGACTGGTAGGAAATGTGCTAATTTTGTGAGCCTATCGACTATCACCCATATGGAATCAAACTTACGATGAGAATGAGGTAAACACGTGATAAAGTCCATGTTTATCACCTCCTATTTCCACGTCAGGATCTCTATAGTCTATATTAGCGCTCCGGGCTTCTGGTGCTCTACCTTTACCTGCTGGCAACTAGGACACTGAGTGACAAACTCTGCAATGTTCTTCTTCATATAGTTCCACCAGTACACATCCTTAATGTCATGATACATCTTCGCTGATCCAGGATGAATTGAGTACCACGAATAATGTGCCTCTAACATAATCCTGTCTCGTAGCCCTGCCACATCTGGAACACACAAACGACCCCTGTATCTAAGAACCCCATCTCCCTTGAGCTCTAACAATGACTTCTTCTACTGTGGAGATCGCTCTCTTAACTCGACCAACTCAGGGTCCTCGTACTGCCTCTCCTTTACTTCGGTTATGAGGGATGATTTTGCAGTATTTTGGAGTACAACTCTAGCATTTCCAGAGTCTACTAACCAAACCCGCAAACAAGCCAATTGATGAATCTCTCTAGTTAATGGTCTTTTCTCGACCTCTACATGTACTAAGCTACCCATAGATCGGCGACTTAAGGCATCTGCTACCACATTGTCTTTGCCTGGATGGTAGAGAATGTTAACATCGTAATATTTCAATAACTCAAGCCATCGCCTTTGTCCCAAATTCAATTCTTTTGGCTTGAAGATATATTGTAGGCTTTTATGATCTGTGAATACATCAACAAGAACACCATATAAATAATGATGTCATATCTTAAGTGCATGGATAACCGCCGCTAACTCGAGGTCATGGGTCGGATAATTCCGCTCGTGCTTCCTTAAATACCTTGAAGCATAAACTATTACTTTCTCATGTTGCATCAGGACACATCCTAACCCAACACCTGAGGCATCACAATACATGGCATAACCATCTGGACCCTCTAGAAGTGCCAGAACTGGCGCTGAGATCAACCTGTTCTTAAGCTCCTGGAAACTATGTTCGCAAGACTCCGTCCTCTGAAACTTAGTTGCTTTCTATGTCAACTTCGTTAATGGTGCCGAAAGGGAAGAAAAACCCTCTACAAACCTCCGGTAGTATCCTGCTAAGCCTAGAAAGTTATGAATCTATGTTGGAGTGGTAGGTCTACGCTAGGATTTCACAGCCTCATTCTTTTAAGTGTCTACCTTTTACCACCATTGGATACAATATGTCCCAATAATTCTACAGACTTCAACCAAAACTCACATTTAGAAACTTAACATACAATTTACTATCACAGAGGGTTTGGAGTACCGCTCACAGGTGGTACGCATGCTCGTCCTCAGAACGTGAATAAACCAAAATATCATCAACAAATACTATAACAGACAGATCTAAAAATGGTAGGAATAGGTTATTCATCAAGTCCATAAATATGGCAGGTGCATTCGTCAACCCGAAAGATATGACAAGGAACTCGAATTGGCCATATCGGGTCCTGAAGGTTGTCTTGGGAATATCTTTCTCCCAAACTCTGACCTGGTGGTACCCTGACCTCAAATCTATCTTTGAAAAGCATCTAGCTCCCTGAAACTGATCAAACAAGTCATCTATCCTTGGAAGTGGATACTTATTCTTAATAGTTACCTTGTTCAATTGCCTATAATTGATACACATCCTCATCGAGCCATCTTTCTTCCGTACAAATAGTACCGGTGCACCCGAAGGTGAGGTTCTGGGCCTGATGAAACCTTTCTCCAACAAATCTTTTAAATACTCTTTCAACTCCTTCAATTCGGCAAGTTCCATTATATACGGAGGGATGGATATTGGTTGAGTTCCCGTAAGCAAATCGATGCCAAAATCAATCTCTCGCTCTGGAGGGATACTTGGAAGTTTATCTGGAAATACATCTGCATACTCTTTGACTACTGGAATAGATTGAAGTGTAGGTATCTTAGCATCTGCATCTCTAACTTGTACAATATGATAAATTTACCCTTTTGCGATCATTTTCCTCGCCTTCAGATAGAAAATAAACCTACCTTTAGGTGTCGCTGTATTACCTACCCATTCAAGGACTGGCGCACCCGAAAAATGAAATCTGGCTGTCTTTGCTCGACAATCAACTGTGGCATAGCAAGCTGCCAACCAGTCTATGTGTATGATAGCATCAAAATCTAACATCTCTAGCTCAACTAGGTCGGATGAGGTGTGATGACCACAAACTGTCACCGTATAACCTCGGTAAACTCGTCTAGCAATAATCGATTCTCCGACTGGTGTAGATACCGCAAAAGGATCACTTAGTATTTTAGGCACTATATCAAACTTCCCCGCGACAAATGGGGTAATACACGATAAAGTAGGTCCCGGGTCTATCAAGGCATAAGCATCATGAGAGCAAATGGTTAACATATCTGTCACAACATCTGATGAAAACTCCTGGTCCTGCCGACCCGCTAAAGCATAGCTACGATTCTGATTACTACCTGAACTGCAACCTCTACCTCTGCCTCGACCTCTACCAACCAAAAACTGAGACTCGTGCCCTGATGGATGCACGGACATAGATGATCATGTTGCTGAATTCACTGGTTGTGCCATACCCCCAGAATCTCTATTTGGGCAATCTCGCATCATATGCCCCAGACGTCCACAGGTATAACAAGCATCGGAACCCGCTCGACATTGGCCCAAGTGTCCTCTACCACAGATGTCACACCGCAGGGGAAATTGCCATGTCTTCCCGGAACCTTCCTGTTGCTGCAAACCCAATGCCCAAGAGCTTTCACCTGGTCCTGACTGAGTATATCGGTCATACTTGTAACCCTGTAACTGAGGTGACGAAGGCCTAGGTGGCCGTTCAAAGTACTGGGTCCTATAACTACCCTGAGGCTGCTCTTGATACCTGACAGATCTGATCCTCTTACGTTGTCCTGACTCAGTGCTCTCTGTACCCTACTGCCGACGCCTACCCCTTTCTACATTCTTGGTGAATTCCTGAATCCTGGAGATATCCATACTATCCTGCAATGCAGCAGTGACACATGCCTCAGTCAACTCTGGGGCTAACCCTGCTATAAACCTGTGGATCCTATCCCGCATAGCAGCAACTATGGATGGTGCATATCTGGCCAATGAGTCAAAACAGAGACTATACTCTCGAACACTCATATTGCCCTGCTTGAGGGCTAGAAACGGATCGACTCGAGCCTGTCGGATCTCCTGCGGTAAGTACTGGTCAAAGAAGGCATCTAAAAAATTTTCTCAAATAGCTGGAGGTGCATCACGTCCCCTGGACCTTTCCCATCCCTCTTACCAATGGATGGCTATATCTCGGAGTCGAAAAGCTGCTATCTCAACTGCCTCTTTCTCCGTGGCATACATAACGTGAAAGATCCTGTGAAGCTGATCTATGAAATCTTGCGAGTCTTCCCTCTGATCTGTCGGGGACTCAAAGCAATAAACTCTCGGACCCTTGAACTCCCAGACCCCTCAAAAGATCCTGCACTAGCGGGTGCCCTAGCATGTTGCTGAGTAGCTACCAACTGTGTCAACAAATGTATCGCACTCCTCAAGTCCTGATCTGATGGAAGAGGATGGGGAATTGGATGTGCGGTCTCCCTAGGAATCTCCTCAGGTGGTAAAGGAGCCGGTAATGGCTGGGTAGGGGTCTCTCCCTAGGCCTCCGATTAGTCCCTATCTACTAGGGGTACCCTGCTGGTCCCCTCACCTACTGCTGTATCTCTTCTCTTACTAGCCGTGGTCTACCTTGTCACCGTCATCTATGCATGCAAATGTCAACACGTAAGTTTAACTCAAATTTCCTATAACTCAGTTCTATAGCATGATTTAGATTTGAAAGAAGGGTAACCAACTCCTAAATGCCCTGTAGTCCCCTGCTTATATAATGTGGCGCACAACACATCTATAAACAAGACCCTACTAGACACGGCTTGTAGATTCCCTAGGACAGAACTACTCTGATACCACTTTTGTCATGCCCCGAATTTGGGAGGGGGCAAGATTGGCACCTGGTACCTCACCTATCCTTGCGTACCAACTTGCGACTAAGGGACTCTAAACATATAATGTCATACTTTGGCAATGGGCCACATTGCAAGACAATTTGCGAAGGAAAATATAAAACTGAATGGAAACCAACGCTGACTAAACATCAATATAAAGCTGGGTCGGCAAGGCCGTCATGACTACTAGAGCTGACAAACCAGCAAAATATACATACAAGGCCTACAAGCCCAACATACTGCACTAACTGACAGGTTATGTATACAAGCCTCTACTGATGGATGTACCGTGATCGGAACAGGGCTCTGACCTACTCATAACCTATATACATATATACACAAGATGTACACAAAACTCCTAGACCCGACAACTTCGAAAGACGTGGAGCTTACCGATAAAGCTGAACTCGGGCAACACCTACCGATGAGGTCTACCTACCTGTCTGTCTGAACCCGCACGCATGAAATGCAGCGTCCCCATAGAAAGGGACGTCAGTAAAAAATAATGTACCGAGTATGTAAGGCAACATAATAACTGAAAGCTGAAACTGAACTGATAATATAATAACTGAAAGTAACTGGGAGTCAAAGATAATCTGAAGATATGCTTGCCTGCTGTTACTGACTCAACTCTCTCAATATAGTAAGTAAAATAGTTGTCCGGCCCTATAAGGCTCGGTATATATATAACTACTCTGCCGTAGTAGGCTCGCTCATAGGGGCTCGGCCATACTAGGCTCTGTATCTCGGCCAATTGAGCTCGCTCATAGGCGTTCGACCACAACAGGCTCGGTATATAACTTACTATCTGATCAGAGGTTGCCCAATAGGGGCCTGCCCATTGATTATAGCTCGATGGTAATGAAAATACTTTAATACTGTATATATAGGCTCTCTGCTCTCTTGACTGGAAGAAGACAATACTCAATTAAATATGAAGTCCCGATAAGGAGAATACTATAATTTATGAGACTAGGATAATGTATATAAATTCGGGAGTATGAACTTCTCTTTATGCCTCGTTATCAAATACATGTAATTACGAGATCATGCCAAAATTAAAAGAAGGGATTAGCCTTAACATACCTGAGCCGGTTCTCTGGACAACCCTTCTAGCACACGACAATTGTGACAAAATTTGTGACGGCAAGATCGGAGTAGGAAAAAATCCGCATGATATTTTTGAGAAAGATTATACCGGGCTTCTTTAGAATTGCCAAAAAATGTCACGTTGCTATGAGCTTGAATTCTTGAATTCTTGTTGAATCAGAAAATGTCACGTTACTAAGCTTCATATGAAATTGTTGAGAATCCAAATCCTATCCGTTACTGAATCTATTAATCCATCTCCTTAAGTGATTTTTGGAGGCATTTTTGTTATAGGGTGGACCCCACTTTGGCAATGTGACTAAGCCATTAGTTCACAATATTTTGCCACCTTGAAGTGTGGATTAAGAGTCACTTAAATTTGAAAGATGGGCTGCCACGTTGGGACCTATTTTAGGACTTATCCAAGTCTTAATTTATTAATCACTAATTCCTTAATTAATTGATTAATCTCCCATTAATAAATAATCAACTAATTACCCACATAATTAAGAATTATCTCAAATTACTTAAAATACTACTCATTTTTAATACACTTTATACATCATACTATCATGGTCATATTACCTTATATTGCACTAGTCCATAAATACCGGGTATTATAGATCGGACCGTATTTATCCCAAATTGACAACCTTCAATGAAACTCATTTTCTTTGATTTGTTCACCCTTTATCTTTCATGGCACTTACTTATCGCTTGTTATAAATAGCATAAACGCTTATAATCTCAAGATAATCCTATCCCCGAGCTTACATCGATTAACTTACGACGAAACTTTAATGTATGAAATTGCGAGATGTAACAGGATGTTCAAGGCATGACCAATAGATTTGTGAGATTGGATATTTTTGAGTTTAGCAGAGTTCTTGCTTGTGTTGTTGCAGAGTCGTCCTTGTTTGAGCGTATCAAGGCTCGCTAGTATTATGAGCTACACTTGTTGGTACTTAAGGACATGGTGCAACGAGGTGGTGCTAAGAAGGTGGTTATTGGGGATAATGGCGTTATACGACTTCAGGGTAGGATTTGTGTTCCTAATGTTGATGGGTTTAGAGGGCTGATTCTTGAGGATACTCACAGTTTGCGGTATTCTATTCACCGAGGTGCTACGAAGATTATCGTGATTGAAAGTAGCATTATTAGTGGCTAAGGGTTGTGATGACACCTAGTCTCTAAGACTAGATAAGCCTAACATACATACAGAATATAACTGAAATAATGATAAAACTTTTAAATACTCCACAACTATCATAAAAGAAAGTTTGCAACTCAGCATAAACAAACTTCCCAAAATCTGGTGATAACAAGTCACAAGTTCTATGAATAAGTACTGGCCATCCTTATATATACAACAGTGTCTATGAAAGGGAAAGAAAATAAAGTAGACTAGATAGAGGGTGACTCTGAGGCCTACGGACGCCGATAGGTATACCTTGAAGTCTTCAAAGCTAAGCTCATCTCACTGGTGCCTGCACATGTAGGAGGTACCTAGATCGGCGCAAAATGATGTGCAGAAGCGTAGCATGAGTATACCACAAAGGTACCCAGTAAGTGCCAAGCCTAACCTCAGTAGAGTAGTGAAAAGGTCAGGTCAAGGCCCCACTAAAATAAATAAGAAACTGAACAGGTATATATAATTATATAATAATGATAACAATGGAAATGAAGCAATAGAGAAATACACCAAGATTAGCTACACTGAACTAAGGCAAATAATGCATCACGGAAGGAAACTAGGAATGATATGCCAAGTAAACAAAGCAACCAAAACACAAGTGAAGTAACAGAAAAGTATCAACAATAATCACTACCGAGATACCGCATCGTAGTCTCAAATCACAAGACAATTAACAATCTTTCCTTATATTACCGCGGGAGCCTTGCATTTAGTTTTGAAAATTATTTTTCCCAAAATAACTTCCCGTATTTTAGCCCACCTTATCACACCGCGTGGCTTCAAGTAGTTCCCCTACTAGTAACACACGTATCAAGCCCACCTTATCTCACCGCATGTATTTCAACCCTAAAACCTTATACCACCGCATGCATATCAATATCACAACATATCACAAACCGCACCTCAAGTGCCCAATATCACAACTTGCCATATAAGTCAAGAACAATGGTGTTTCCACAATAAATAGACCATGGCTCAACCACAATATGCACAATAGTCTCAACAATAACAACTGAAAGTGAATAACTCAACAAGAATAGTATTTCACAACTTAACAACTTTGCCTCAATGTGAATCACAGCCTTTATAACTCAATACCAATTTCAACAACAAGATATTCCAAGAAATAACAATTTCAAGTAAGGAACTCAACGGCTACATAATGAATAAGTAATAGAGGAAACAATAATTTCAACTAGGCATGTAAAGGCAAATAACAAGTAAGAGGGTAAGACAAGTAAATCATGTGAAGATAGACTAAAGATGATGAATATAACATATTATGGTAACTCAATTAAAGGCATGAAAATAATCTACATAGCTAGAATCGGTAAATTACCACATTTACCCCTAGTACACACTCGTCACCTTGCATACACGACTTCCACATATCATAATTAACACAATAAAACATCAATCCTAAGGGAAAATCCCCCCCCCCCCCCAAAGTTAGGCAAGACACTTACCTTAAAACAGGCTACTTAATCCACTAGTAAGCCTTTTCCTTGATTATCCAACTCCGAACAGCTCGAATCTAGCCAAAATAATTTCATACCATAACTATAAACTATAGGAAGCTATTCCGAACAATAAAATGCGATCTTTAAAGAGAAATAAAGAACGTACGATAAGAAGAGAAAGAAGGAAGTTTCCTTAATTCCATATAGCCTTTAGAAGATAAGTATAGACGTCTCTTTTGATAGGAACTTGAAGAACTATCATCGACTTGAATTGTAAGATTAATGAATTATTTAGAACTATTTTGGAAGTCCCTATATCTTTAAGAGAGGTTGGTATCCCTTGGTGCCTTATGATGTCACGACCCAAACGATGGGCCGCGAGGGTCACCCAGTGCCTTACCAAATCGAGTACCAATATAACGCATCTTTTTTATCATACCATCATGGGTAAATGGGCCAAAAGGTTCGTCATGATATAAACAGAATAAAACATAAGGAAATACTCGACATAGGACGACCCAACATGGAATACAAACTTATACATGTGACATACAGACCTATAAGACCAAAATGCTCACTTGTATGCTCAAAACATAGGCCGACAAGGCCATACAATCTTTCATATGAATGAAATCTATCTAAAATCCCCTAAGAGTACATAAACATCATAAAGGAAGGGACAAGGCCTCACCATACCAATAACTACATATCCAAAGCATACCAACCAAATAGGAAACTCCGGAGCAATTGGAGTGCGCCAACACCTTCTACTGAGCTGATCGATAGGCTAATAGGAGGACTGTCAATCTGTTAATCGGGACCAACAACATGAAACGAAGTGTCCCCAATCAAAAGGGACATTAGTACGAATGATGTATCGAGTATATAAGGCATGGAAATCAGTATATAAAAGACGTGAAAGAAACATGAAGTAAATGACTCAACCTGTAAGTCTGAACAACTCTGTGAATCATAAAACATTTATAATGTCATGCATATGCATATGAATGTCATATCATGCATAGGTATAAGCATACATAACATCATCAAGCCTTTGAGGGAGTCCCATCAAATCATCTCGGCCTCAGTGGGCAAAATCATCAAAGTATACTAGTTGATCAGGTGGCGGTGCGTATATAACACCGTTAACCTTTCCCTATACCCCATATACATATAATATATGCATATATAACGCCATCTGGTCATGGGTCAATATACATGTATAAATGAGTGCAATGCATACAGAAGTAAGTCAATAAGATCTCTCGGAAAGTAATAAGTTCAATATGCCTTCGGTTAATCTCAGGAAATAAACTTTATCAACGTACGTATTTTCTAAGACCCATGAGCAAAAGATATAATAATAAGACACATGGGGAATCAAGAACATAGGCACCCCTCGTACTTCTAAGAATAGAGTCATTTGTGAAAGTTGCATGTTCGCTCGTTTTGTTTGTATCATATGGACCATGCCAAAAGAAAATAATGGATAACCTTAACATAACTTTGTCGTTTATTTAACCTCATGGCATTGGTTCAACCCGTTAGTACTTCAATCTACAACAACGATATGAAAGCATTGTTAAGCTAATGAAAGCTACAATTCAATGCGGATGAGCGTCTAGCTCGTCGAAGAGTAATTGGATAGCACCTGCCCTTATTCTTTTCCTTTCCTCAAATAAAACAACAAGACAAACATGCCCAGAATGTCAACAAACATATTACATCAATATCCCAACGTAAAATCGATCGCAATACATCACCAAAACAATCCACACAATCTCACACAATAACCCAGTGCTTGAACTTGAATACACTTCAATATTGACAACCAAAATATACTCAGGTAATACATAATTATTTTTAAGCCACAACACAACATAAAAATGAACTCATAGCAGTCCACAAACTACAACAACTCAAACTTGATTTTCAGATTATTACTTCATCAATTCTTACTCTCACAACTTAGTTAAGGCACCAATAAGCTTATAAACAATATGTCCAAGCCAATATTCACACGTGACAGCCATATAATAACATGAAACTACTCCAAACAGTCCATAACACCTCAACAACTTCAACTCAATTTTCAGCCCCTACTTCTCAAGTCCTTCGGCAAACAACCTAGCTAGAACTTAGATAAACTCAAATAAATGAAGAAGAAGTGATTTTATTACCTATATCAGATATTGTAGGGATGAAACAATGGTAGTATCTTTCCCTTGATGACCATTAACTTTCTTCACTTCAGATCCTTCAAGATTGGAGATTACCCTTTAACTTGAATTGAAAGATCAAGAAGATTATCAGCAACTTCTTGAGGGCTTGGAGTAGATCAATTTGGGAGAGAATTTAGTGGCTCTCTTTATGTTTCTACTACTTGGATATTATGAGGATAGGTGTCTTGATTTAGCCCCTAAAAAGGCCCTCTTGGCTAACCTACACATGTCTATTTAGGTGGACTAATTTGGGCCTTCCCTTTTTGCCACACCTACTTGTCACCTACTTGTTTATTTAATAGGTGTCATATGCTGTCCTTATTCACTTATACACGTGTCTTGTCCTCATTTAATATTCATGACATGTGTTAAGTAGCTAAAGCTAGTAGGACAGGTAAGAAAGTAGTTCAAGCAAGTAACCCGGTAAGCAAGCAACTCAATTTTATGTATCCATTATCTCATTACTTGTTTTCCAAGTCTCATTCATCTTAACTTACTTAAGAATTCGATGATCCTTACTTAGCCTTGTAGAAGGATTTCATCATTTTTTAGCCTACATTAGATAATATTATAATAATTATGACGTCTGAAGTACAGGGTGTAACATATGATATCTCGAAATTACTCGTGTTAGAGTATGTGATTACTGTATTGTTGGTTCAAGCACTATGACAAGAATCATTGTGATAAGAAATGGAACTGTTAAGGCTTAAGAACGCAAGCATGCTAATAATAGAATATTGAAATATGCAGCACAACAAGGATAGAGCCCAGGCGATTAGGCTGGGATCGCCCTTGACTTGTACAAGAATAAGAATCATATCAAAATCCTTGGTACTCGTCACTACATAAAACACCAACAGGTCATGATGGCACCTAATCCAATCCGCTAGGAGAACAAACAGAATAAAAAAATATATATCATAGCATAAGACTAAGGTAAATCATAAACATGGCAAATATACACATGTAGTGTCCTCATTTAATATTCATGACATGTGTTAAGTAGCTCAAGCTAGTAGGAAGGGTAGGCAAGTATCTCAAGCAAGTATCCCGGTAAGCAAGCAGCTCAATTTTATGTATCCATTATCTCATTTATTTTTTTCCAAGTCTCATTCATCTTAACTTACTTAAGACTTCAATAAACCTTCCTTAGCCCTGTAGAAGTATTTCATCCTTTTTTGAGCTTACATTAGATAATCATATAATGACAGTGATGTCTGAAGTACGGTACGTAACATCCTCCCCCCATAGAAACATTCGTTCCCGAATGTTAACTCTTATAGGCTTGTGTCGTGCCCCTCTTTCTCGCGAAATGGGGTTTCAACGTTGACAACTCTTTTAGAAGGAATGATTACTAAAAGAGAGAGTCACCACCTAACGGATTAAGGTGCGTTAAGGCACCTATTGCAAATAACTCGGGTTTACTAGTTTGCGTCACCAAAGATCGGGTAAGGGCTCAAATTACCTCGAGGAGAAGGTGTTAGGCACTCCTCGAGGTTCAAAACGGTGGGTCCCGGACGAACTCAAATCATGTGAATTAGTCTAAGAGAAAAGACACAATTGACAAATGAAATAAATGATTTATTTTCAAACAGAAATGGGGGGTCCTAAGTTTTTTAGCCTAAAGGATCACCCCATGCAACATAAATAATACTTTGTAACTCCCTCAAGACGGGGTGTTACTCATATTATTCAACGGGCATAGACTATCATCACCTGCTACCCCATTACTATCTTTAAGTTAATTACCTAAAGCGCTCTAGTCAATTCTAGGTCGTACTTTATGCGTGCACTACCCGCCCCATGCCTAGGGTCCAGGAGACATTTGGACCTCTATTTAAGGGTGGTTCTGGACCTTAACTTAGGTTGTTCAAAAGGAGAAAACTAGGCGACATACAAAAATTGTTAGGACTTTTAAATAGAAACAAGTATGGGCTCAAGTTACCCTCCGCATTTAGACATCAAATGCACGCCAAACTAATTAGAATTGACAATTGCAGATTTTAATAAGTTAAGGTTGCAGAACCCTATAGGCAGGATCTCTATGTGACACTTAATTTAATAAGCAGATATTTTATATGTAAAAGCCTTTTCTATTAATACAATTTCTAAAACCGACATAATTGCTACTGATTGCAGGTATAAGGGATTAAAACCTATAAGCATGATGTCTAGGTGATTCACGCAGTAACTAACAATGGTAATCACAGGAATATATTCAGAATTGCTTAATTGAGTCCTATAGGCGTGGTTTCTAGAATGGTAATTAGCACAGTGTTGAAAACTCTTAAAGAAACGAGTAGGGCGATAATTAAAACGGATTCAGACTCTATAGGCACAATTTCTAGAATTAAACTGATTTTATATCCTATAGGCATGATTTCTATAATTAAAAACTAATTTTAGATCCTATAGGCATGGAATCTAATTTGTAGATTAAACCGTAGGTAAACAGAATCCTATGCATACATTGAGATATTAATCATTCAATATCCTATAAGCATGGTTTCTAACAGGTAAAAGCAGAACGCATTTGAACCAAATAAAGAACCTATAGGGAGGATTTCTAACGCACATTTGAGCAAAGTAATGAACCTATAGGCAGAATTTCTACCCATTTCAATACAAGTGTAAGATAAAACCCCTTTCTCAATTTCACTAATACCCCAAAATGTTATTATAAGAATTATTACAAACTAGAATGAATGGAATGAATTACAAAGTAGAATAACTATAGGGAGACTACAACATGCCCAAAGATATACCCAGCAAAGCCAAGCCTGTATTCTCATGGCTCATAATAGCCCAAAATTTTATCTTCATGGACATAAGGCAGCCAGGAACTAAGTGATTCACCCAGTGGGAATAAACCAGAGTTGAGCATATAGAACTAAGACCCTAGTGTGTCATAGTTCCCAAGGGCTTCAAGAACCTAGGGAAGTGCTCACACTAGGGAGGTTAACATAGATAATTCAGGGGAGAGACTAGGGACCAATTCCTAGTGTGTTAGAGTTCACAAGGGTCTTAGATGAACCATGAGAATCGCTCACACTAGGGAGGTCAAAGGACATAACCTACATAGCCTTGGCTTTCAGCCGGCTAAGAATGTGATTCAAAGAGCTTAGGTGACAAGTGAAAGAAGGGACAAAAGTTGAGAAATAGTAATTGAGGGATTTAAACAGACACGACCAAATTGAGCAAACAAAGCAAACAGTTGAATAAATCATAGAACTTTAAAAAAAACAAGCTGAATGTAAACTGAGAAATATGTCCCACACTTAGCGCAGAAGCAGTCATATGCTGAAAAGAAGTTGAGAAAAGAACATGTTTGCAGGATTGACAAAGATTTTTGTACACAGGTGCAAAACAGGTTGAAACATGGTTGAATTATGCTAAGTACACAACCTCATATTATTACATAGAAAACAAGACATCATTGTGATGAGTCAAATAATCATAGAAAGAGCAGGGCATCATGTTAGCACATGGGTGAGATTACAATAAAAAATTAAGACACATATGCAAAACTATTACTGCAGAGTGGAAGGTAAAATCATGTCAAGTAGCAGATACAAGTATTCAAGCTTTGTCATAGTGGTGTAATTAGCTAAAGATGATCTGATTATAACAAAGGTTTAACCTAACATTGCAAAGTAACAATTCAAACATGATGAGACAACTGTTACAAATCACAAGCAAACACTAGAGGGGTATGGGGTCGAGTGATCATGTTGAGTGACACAATAAGAGAGAGGCAGATTATGACTAACAATGAAGGTCTTAACTCATGCTAACACAAATGTGAGGCATCCACTACAGGGATCCAGGACCAAGTAAGTAAACATGTTCATGAGCATTCAGGAGTCAATTCACTAACTGAATAAACCTTAAGAAGGATCAGATTAATCAGGCTAGGAGTAGATAACTTCAAAACTAGTAGCATTAAGAGCAGTTAAATGCTAAAGAGACTAAAAGCATATAAAGTTGACTGAACGATGCCTAAACATAACTAAGAAGCATATTGAACCATGTATTTAGAAGTAAGAACACATACAAGTCAGAGATACGTAAGGATGGAATTGCAAAAGTCAAGTGACTTACCAATTAAGCGAAAACGCATAAAATAACAGAAGTCCACAATATTTTGAATAGCAAGATCTCAGAACTAAATGGTCTTGGCTTTCAACCGGCTATAATCAGAGTATAGAATGCAATATCAGAGTAAATCTTTAGATCTAGTGAGGCTATCGTGAAAAAAAGTATCCTCTAAAGGGAATGAGGGAAGGGTTTATATAGTGTAGAAATCGAACACATAGACATGGAAAACAAATTATTCAGATGCAAACAAGATAGAAATAAAATATTTCGGAATCAATTAGAAGCGATTTTAGAGCATAAATTAGAGATTCAGTAAATCAACAGGAAAACACACAAATAATACCAAAAATACCAAAATCCTTCAAAGTCATATTTAAGGCAAAGAATAAAGTTAAAAAAATAGGGAAAGATAAGGAAAAGGAGTAGTCAAACATAGAAAAGGAAAAATATCAAGTAAGAAACAAAGGGAAATTCAAACCTTAGTTGGCAGAAGTCGAAGATTGGCCGAAATCTCGGCTAATCGGACCTATATAGCCATGGTTGTGAAGCATATGGACGAGATACATGTCTAGATTTAAGTAGTCAAGAGGAAATGGTCTAAATATGAGGTGTAGTACTTGCCATATTTAGACAAGTACTAAGAGGTAACATAGAATCGTTGGAGATGGTGGTATAATACACAAAAAGGTAAGAAAATCATAGAAAAGTTCATGATTGAGGCAGATTCATAGAGTGTTTTTGAGAGGCGGATGGTTAGGGTTTTCAGAGCGGAGAGAATAGAGAGGCGGCAGGTTAGAGGGAATGGGTTTAGGGTTTAGGGTTGAGTGATATAAGGAAATGAGGGAGTCGTTTGTGAGCCGTTGATCATTTTTGATCAACGACTGAGATTTAAGAAGGGGTTGGGTCGTGTAGGATTGGGCTGGGGTTATTGGGCTAAGGTCTGGGTAGTCAAGTCCGAAATTAGGGCTAGATTTTAAATACCCAATTTTAATCAAATAAATAATTTATAAAAGTAATAAATAAATAACAAAAATATCATTTATGCATGAAAATGATTAAAAACAATTATTTAATATTATAAAAATATAAAAAGTTATTTTTTGTATAAATAATGTAATTATATGTACATATGGGCTATTATTGGAAAATGTGCAATTTAGCCCTAACAAATGCAAATGTAATTATACGAAATGCACTGAAAATATTTAAAACCTCATATTGGTATAAATGATAAGTTTGGATGATTAAATCATCATAAAAATAATTAGGTGGGTAGTTATTGGATATTTATATAATAAAATGCAGAAATAAATTGATTTAAAATCTTTAAAAATCATGGAAGATTATGAAAGATACTTGTGTATGCTTGTAAATCGAATGATGATGCATATGCACTATTTTGAAAGTGTATATATATATATATATATATATATATATATATATATATATATATATATACGGAAAAATATGAGGAAATAATTGGGTATCAACAGTTGCCCCTCTTTACCCGGGAAGGATGAAAGAGTTGTCGGGTAAAGAAATGATGACCGATTTTGACCGAATGGGGTGATTTGAAAAAATGTAGGCCGCACTATGGTCTCTGAGCTGCCTACATATCCCTGATTTTACAGGAATCAGGCCATGTGTAGTTCTTGATGCAACGTTGGAATGAACCGATGGAGTTGTTGTAAGAACGGACAAAATATTCTGGATAGGACAAATCGGGATTGAGAATGGTTATGGATACTTGAGTAGGTATCAGATGAGAATGGGTAACAGACGATGATCAATTACGTTTGAAATAATTGAAGGATATGGATGTTGAATGGAAACTGGAGCGAAGATTGCTCCCGTTAGGATAACTGTTACTTCCTTGATCACCTGCAAACTCAAAACACGATGTATGCACAATATATATATTGATTATTGCAAGAATTTAAACATGATGCAAATTCCCTCTGGACCATGGAGATCGTCTTTAGACGGTGAGGATGATGTCCTTAGACCATGACGTCCCAGGCCATGAGTTATGAGATAAAGGATTCACAATGAAATGATGTTATCGGGCTATGAAGATGGTGCATCTAAACCTTGATGCCTTTGAATAATGAGCTTAAATATTAAGAGATCCTCAGGCCATGGCATGGTGTCTTCCGTCTATGAAGACGATGCCTTCGGACTATGACGCCCTCGGAAAATTTAGCTATGTATTAGCCCATGAGATGCAAAGACATGATGCTTGAGATAAGACAAGATAGAGCTTAGTATTGTGTAAGGTCAGAGGCATAGCTCAGCCTCGATAGAAGAGAATAATGCAAGGTTTTTGGAATAGAGCAACATTTGTGGTCATGCAAGGAGAGACAATGCTTAGTCTCGTGTGGGGGAAGGCAGAGCTTAGCTTAGCCTTATGTAGTTAAGAGGCAGGGCTTAGCCTCAGGCAAAATTTGAGACAATGTTTAGTCTAAGGCAATGAGAAGGCATAGCTTAGCCTTATGCAATTAAGGAGGCAAGGCTTAGCCTCATGCAGAGATTTGAGACAATGCTTAGTCTCATGCAATGGGAAGGCAGAGCTTAGCCTTACGTAATTAAGGAGGTAGGGCTTATCCTCATGCAAGGTTGAGACAGTGCTTAGTCTCATGTAATGGAAGGCAATGCTTAGCCTTATGCAGTTGAAGAGGCAGGGCTTAGCCTCATGCAGGATGGAGACAATGCTTAGTCTCATGAAAATAGAAGGCAATGCTTAGCCTTATGCAGTTGAGGAGGCAGGTCTTAGCCTCATGCAGGATGGTGACAGTGCTTGGTCTCATGCAAGGGGAAGGCAATGCTTAGCCTTATGTAGTTGAGGAGGCAATGCTTAGCCTCATGCAAGATTTGAGACAATGCTTAGTCTCATGCAAATGGAAGGCAATGCTTAGCCTTATGTAGTTGAGGAGGTAGGGCTTAACCTTATGCAAGATGGAGTCAATGCTTAGTCTCATGCAGCAAATAAATAATAAGTGATAGCTGAGTATTTCTTAGCTGTGGATGAGTTCAGTAGCCTTGTTGTTGTGAAGACAGTGATTCTAAGGTGCGCACGTACTGGCGACTATCTCTTGTTCCTGTATTCAAAGAAAAATCGTGAGTTTTGCGGGGGATGTTGGTACGTGCCTTTGTCTGCTCTGCTCCGCATTGGAATCCTGTTCGAGTTACCATGGGTAGCATCTGGCTAAAAAATAAAGTTTTCGAAAAATATGCATGTATAGTTGTTCAAAACACAGTAATGTGCAATTTAAAAATTGATTAGATGAACCAATAACAGCGACATTATTAGAGACATTGCGAACTTCTTTCCATAGAATTTTGAGGGTCCTCCTCAAAATTCTGCCCCAGTTACCTAGACGAATCTCTGACTGTTCCGCATACAATGTCGTTGGCTGAGCTTTCTTCAGAATTTTGAGGGTTCTGCCCCAGTTTCCGGTTATGGGGAAAAATAGAAATTTTATTGTATTGTGACCGAACCCACAGGGCTTCCTACGTATCCCCTCTTAAAATGGGAATCAGATCAAGCGTAGTTCAGTTACATCAATTGCATAAATGTAAACAACTTTAAACATAGTATCTTTTGACTACATTTGAGTTGATAGGCTTTGGCCAAATTTCTCCATCCATTTCTGCGAGTATGAGTGCTCCTCCTGTTAGTACCCTGTGAACCATATAAGGCCCTTTCCAGTTGGGTGAGAATTTTCCTTTGGCTTCATCTTGATGTGGAAAGATCCGTTTCAGCACCAGCTGCCCCGGTATGAACTGTCGAGGTTTGACCCTTTTGTTGAAAGCTCTAGACATTCTGTTATGATAAAGCTGACCATGACATACTGCATTCATTCTTTTCCCATCTATGAGGGCTAATTGCTCATAGTGGCTCCTTATCCATTTTGCATCACTGAGTTCAGCTTCTTGTATGATTCTCAAAGAAGGAATTTCTACCTCGGCGGGGATAACGACTTCAGTACCGTAGACCAATATATAAGGAGTTTCCCCGGTTGATGTGCAAACTGTGGTGCGGTATCCCAATAAGGAAAATGGTAACTTCTCGTGCCATTGCTTGTGATTATCTACCATCTTCCTTAGTATTTTCTTAATGTTCTTGTTGGCGGCCTCCATGGCTCCATTCATTTGGGGTCGATATGCTGTGGAGTTTTTGTGCTTGATTTTGAAGGTTTCACACATGGCTTTCATTAGATCACTGTTGAGATTGGCGGCATTTTCAGTGATGATGGATTCTGGAACCCCGAATCGACAAACAATACGGTCCCTGACAAAATCTGTGAAGACTTTCTTGGTTACAGCTTTGTAAGATGCAACTTCAACCCATTTTGTGAAATAGTCGATGGTCACTAGAATGAACCTGTGCCCATTTAAAGCGGTGGGCTCGATTGGTCCAATGACATCCATTCCCGAGGCAGCAAAAGGCCAAGGTGCGCTTGTTGTATTAAGTTTATTTGGAGGTACCCGTATCATATCTGCATGTATCTGGCACTGATGATATTTCTAGACATACCGAATGCAGTCTGTTTCCATAGTCATCCAAAAGTATCCGACTCTGAGTATCTTCTTGGCTAGGACAAAACCATTCATATGTGGGCTGCGGGTTCCGATGTGTATCTCTTCAAGCAGTTTGGAGGCTTCTTTGTTGTCAACACACTATAATAGCCTCAGATCAGGAGTTCTTCTATACAGAATTCCCCCGCTTTGGAAGAAATGGTTGGACAACCTTCGAAGTGTGCGTTTCTGAGTATGGTTTGCATGCTCTGGATATTCTCTTTTTGCCAAATATTCCCTGATATGTAGAACCATGGATTCCCATCTATTTCTTCTTCAACATGAGCACAATAAACTGGCCTATTATGGATTCTTACCGGAATGGGATCGATGAAGTTCTTGTCTGGGTGTTGTATCTTGGAAGACAAAGTGGCCAGTGCATCTGCGAATTCATTCTGGATTTTGGGGACATGTCAGAATTCTATCTTCGTGAACCACTTCATCATCTCTTGTACGTGATGCATATATGGTAGTATCTTGGTGTTCTTTGTAGCCCATTCTCCTTGTACCTGGTGCACCAGCAGGTCTGAATCACCAATCACCAGCAATTCCTGGATATGCATGCCGAGAACCAAATTGAGTCCTAATATGCAGGCTTCATATTCAGCCATATTATTGGTGCATGGAAACCTGAGTTTTGCAGACACCGGATAATGTTGACCGATTTCTGACCCCAAAACAGCTCCGATACCGACTCCTTTGAAATTTGCATCTCCGTTGAAAAACATTCTCCAACCCGCGTAGGATTCAGCAATATCTCCTCCTACGAAAGACACTTCTTCATCACGAAAAAACATTTTCAGTGGTTCGTATTCTCCTCCTATAGGATTTTCTGCAACATGATCTACTAATGCATGTCCCTTGACTGCCTTCTGAGTTACATAGATGATGTCAAACTCACTCAACAATATTTGCCATTTGGCCAGCTTTCCTGTAGGCATAGGCTTTTGAAAGATGTACTCTAGTGGATCCATTCTCGATATGAGATATGTGGTATAAGCACAAAGGCAGTGCCTCAATTTCTGGGCTATCCATGTTAGAGCACAACAAGTGTGCTCTAGCAGAGAGTACCGTGCTTCATAAGGTGTGAACTTCTTGCTCAGATAATATATGGCCTGCTCTTTTCTCCCTGTCTCATCATGTTATCCCAAGACACAACCGAAAGCCCCATCTAGTACGGAAAAGTAGAGTAGTAGTGGTCTACCAGGTTCTGGCGGGACTAGGATTGGTGGTGTGGACAAGTATTCCTTGATTTTGTCAAAAGCATTCTGACAGTCTTCAGTTCAGCTTGTGGCGGCATCCTTCTTCATCATTTTGAAAATTGGTTCACATATTACAGTTGATTGTGCTATGAAGCGGCTGATGTAGTTGAGACGTCCCAAGAAACTCATCACGTCCTTCTTGTTCTTTGGTGGTGGTAAATCCTGGATAGCTTTGACCTTTGATGGGTCTAACTCAATTCCTCGGCGACTGACAATGAACCCCAACAATATTTCAGCAGGAACTCCGAAGGCACATTTTGCGGGGCTCAGTTTTAGATTGTACTTCCGCAGCCGGTCAAAGAACTTTCTCAGATCTGCTATGTGATCTACGGCCCTCTTGGATTTGATGATGACGTCATCCACAAATACTTCTATCTCCTTGTGTATCATGTCATGGAAAATGGTTGTCATGGCCCTCATGTAGGTGTCCCCAGCATTCTTTAAACCAAACGACATCATTTTGTAACCGTACACTCCCCACGGCGTGATGAAAGCTATTTTCTCCGCGTCTTCTTCATCCATCCAAATCTGATGATAACCCGCGAAGCAATCAACAAAGGATTGGAGTTTATGCTTGGCGTAATTTTCGATCAGTATGTGTATATTTGGTAGTGGGAATTCATCTTTAGGACTTGCTCTGTTTAAATACCGATAGTCGACACACACCCTGACCTTCCCGTCTTTCTTCAGAACCGGCACGATGTTGGCCAACCAAGTTGGATATTCAACCACCCTGAGGACCTTAGCTTTGATTTGCATGGTGACTTATTCCTTGATTTTTAGACTCATGTCTGGCTTGAACTTCCTAAGCTTCTGCTTTACTAGTGGACATATCGGATTGGTAGGCAGCTTATGAGCTACTATAGATGTTCTCAATCCGGTCATATCGTCATACGACTATGCGAAAATATCTTCATACTCTCTTAAGAAATGAGTGTACTCTTCCTTCTCTGATGGTGACAAGTGAATGCTTATGCGAGTTTCTTTGACGGTTTCAGAATCTCCCAAGTTAACTACCTCAGTCTCGTCCAGATTGGACCTAGGGTTGTTCTCAAAATTCTCAACTTCTCTGACGATTTCCTCAGGTATCACATCTTCTTCTTCTATCTCTTCCGAGTCACTATCCTTATGTTGCGTTGTCTCATTACATGTCACAGTCGTTGGTTCATCAAGGTAAGAAATAGTAATGCTGTAGAGAGAATATATGAAAGATAATAATAATAAAACATCAAGCCGTTGATAAGTATTGAAACGTCAAACAAAGCAAATTTTAATGACTTCAAACAATGTTTTCTAAAGCAAAATACTAAAAGGAAAGAAAAAATGTTTCAAACAAAAATGCTCTAAAGGAATTGTTTTCAAAATGAATGACAATAGCAGCCATGCTACCCCGGGACTCGTCGGGCCCTAGATGGTGTGGCAGTCCAGCTCCTGAGAACAACTCCCTTCTCCACTGTCTGGATGATGAGGCCTTCTTCCTCCTCCTCCTCCTCAACTATCACATTGCAATCCATGTCTTCATCTTTCAAGAACAGATTCCTTAAGCCAACTAGAACTTCATCTTCTTCAGATCCCCACATCATGTCGGCCTGATGAAAGGATTAGCTCAAATGTGGTACCGGCTGCTCAAGAGTGTAATTAGGACCATGCCATGGTGGTGACCAATCATCATACTCCTGCCAGGTGTACTAATATCTAAGTCCAAAGGTCGTGCCATGACATTTTAACTGTATCGGTTTGGTAATACCTTGGATGTTGTTCCCGAGCCCTTTACTAGTTTCATACCCTGCCCACGCTAGTATGCTTTTTATTTTGCTGCTCCACCACTTGTCTTTCTCAATTGAATTAACGCGCTCGATGCGATGATAAGTCTCCCCACCTAACTTCCTTATATTTTCCACGACCGGAACAGTTTGGTTGGTATAAATGGGATTACTTCCATCTCCATGAATGATCACCTCCTAATGATTCCATTTGAACTTTACATTCTGGTGCAAAGTAGAAGCCACGACCCCGCCGACATGTATCCAAGGTCGTCCCAATAGCAGATTGTATGAGGCAGATATGTCTAACACTTGAAATTCAACATCAAACCAAGTCGGGCCCATCTGCAAACATAGATTGGTTTCCCCAATTGTGGCCCTTTGAGACCCATCGAACGCCTTCATATTCATAGTCCCTGCTCGTATTTCATGCAAACCTTTACCCAACCTTTTCAGAGTAGTCAACGGACAGATGTTGAGACTGGACTCTCCATCTATCAAAACCCTGGCAATGAATTTATCCTCACATTGTACCATGATGTGCAGCGCCCTATTATGGCTTAATCCCTCTGGTGGCAGTTCATCTTCATGAAAGGTGATCTTGTGGCTCTCCAGTACTTGCCCTACCATGTTAGCCATCTCCCCACTGGTGATATTGTTAGGTACATAAACTTCATTCAATACCTTCATCAAGGCATTCCTATGTGCCTCAAAATTCTGCAGTAATGATAGGATGGGTATCTGAGCAGGGGTTTTGTTCAGATGGTCTACCACAAAATATTCTCTCGCTTGCACCTTTCTCCAAAGATCATCTGGGCTAGTTTCGATGATGGGTTGCTTGGAAGCAGCTTCTCTACTCGTTCCTCCCAAATTCTCAAGTGTATAAATTCTACCAGTCCTGGTCATCCCTTGTGCTACACCAAATTCTTCCATTTTTGCTTTTTCCTTTCCTCCTAGCTTCTGCAACATAGTCCGATGGTACGACATTGGATTTAAAGGGCGGTGTGGATGCTACAGTCACAGTGAAGGGTGTGGTTACTTTTACTTCGAATGGAGCAGGTGTAGCTGCAGGTGTTATTTCCACCTCGAACGGGGTTGGTGCGGCTACTTCAACTTCAACTGGTTGCTATATCTGTACCACAATAGGAGTAAGAGTGACTGCAGGTTTCTTTGGGTCATCCCTTTCTCGAATAAGCCCAATCGACCCTTCTGGGTCCCATTCTTCATCAGTCTCTATCACATTTACTCCCTCGCCCCTATGATCCGGGAGGGTATTTTTGCGGATGTTAGGTGCAACTTCCTTCGCTTGTATAACCTTGGTATCGATTAGTGTCTGGATCTTGTCTTTCAGGATGCGACATACATCAATGGTATGGCCTTTCATGCCGGAGTGGTAGACACATGTTTTGTTTGGATTGACCCACTGAGAGGAGTTTTCCATGTCAAAAATGGGAATAGGGGTGACATATCTAGAAGCTTTTAGTCTCTCGTATAATTGATCGATGTGTTCAGCAATAGGGGTGTATTATCTGGGTGGCCTGCGGTCAAAATTTGGTCTGGGTTTCTGATAGTTTTGGCAGGCTGGCGGTGAGTGATAATATGCTGGCTAGGTGTTATAAGTGTGGTATGTAGTGGCGGGTTGTGGATATCTGGGAGGTGAAGGCTGATATGTGGATGGAGGTGTTTGGTATGTAAGAGGAGATTTTGGACCTTGGGCAACCATCACGACCCCTACTTCTTTCTTCTTGGATATACCCCCTGACTGCAATGCATTGTTTGTAGACTGTAATGCCTCAAAATTAGTTACCATTCCTCTCTTGATCCCTTCTTCAATCCTTTCCCCCAATTTGATGATGTCAGAGAATTTGTGATTCTCGATAACCATTAACCTTTCATAGTATTGTGGATCCTAGGCCCCGACGAAGAACTTGTTCATCTGCTCTTCTTCCAATGCCGACCTTACTTTCGTAGCTTCCGATCTCCATCGAGTAGCATACTCGCAGAAAGTCTCTGTTGGCTTCTTCTTGAGATTCTGGATATAGAAGACATCTGGCGCATTTTCCATATGAAACCTGAATCGATCCATGAAATCTGATGCCATGCTTACCCAGCTAACCCAGTTCTTTGGATTTTGGATGATGTACCACGATAGGGCGTCTCCAGTGAGGCTTCTCATGAATAGTTTCATGCGAATCCTTTCATCTTTTTCAACTCCTACGAGCTTGTCACAGTATGTCCTTAGATGCACCTTTGGGTCACCTGTTCCATCAAACATCTCGAACTTAGGAGGTTTGTAACCCTTCGGCAGTTCTACGTTTGGTTGAATACACAGATCTTCATAATTCAAACCCTCAATGCCTTTACCCCCTTCGACACCCTGGACTCGGCTTGTGAGCTTCTTAAGTTCCTCTGCCATATTCTTGATGAGCAGGTCCTTCTCGGCAGATTTTGGTGTGTATGGGGTTTGTTGAGTGGGGGTAAGGTAGGGTTTCTACATATATGGGGCTACTTTGGTGGATACCGGGGTTTTAGGTATAGTGATGATCATTGGTTGAGTTCTGCAGATCGGGGGTAAGTTGCGGTGTATTTTGAGGAGTATGGTAGGTAGTAGTTTGTGGATACTGAGTCGGAAGATGTTGGTGTTGAGGATGAGTTGGCACTGGTGGAGGGTTAGAATTTTGAGGAGGTATGGCGTATTGATGAGGTGCGGGAGGATTTTGTGGATATTGGTTTGGTGTGTTTTGAGGAGGTGCTTGGTTTTGGGCATTCTGTTGGTTAATATCCGGGACATTTAAGGTGAGGGAGAGTTTTGCCAAGTTGCGGACCTGCTCAAGTTCCCCTGGTAATTCCAGTATTTTCTGCTCCAACCAAATCATTCTGTGCCGGAGTACTCCGACCATCTGAAGTTTCAACTTTTTTCGCATGCGCAACGTTGTCTTTCCTGATACCACTCATGTCATCCATCTTAGCCTTTCCCTTAATTTTAGGATCACTTAGAGGAGGAGGAGGTGGAGGGCCTCTGGATCTGGTATGATACGCTGATGATGCCAGTATGCAAGAACCAACCTTATGGGATGGGAATAATCAAAACAAAGAAAAGCAAAAAGGTAAACAAGTCAGTAGGGGATTTTGGAAGAATATTTGCAGTATTTAAACATGTATCACGGAATTATAAATTCGCGTCCTAATTTTGGGGACCTCATTGTGCCTGAGGTAGGCCTAGCGACACAAAGATTTGGAGAAACTTGATGCCGATAACTACCTCATTTCATTAATGTAATAAATAGATCAAGCCTCTAAAATGACAATAATTAAAAGAGTTGCTAGCGGCATTTGCCTTATTACAATCAATTTCTAAAACGGCTCTAGAAAAGAAAATAAACAACAATTCTATTCTATTTGGTCCCAGAGGGACCCTTTCCAAGCTTGGCCTTCTTGGCCCCATCGATCAGATTCCCCAGGTCGCGCATGTCCAGCAGCAGATACGCCCTTGCTAGGTGTCCTCCTTCGTTGCCCTCTGCATTCTGACAATTCACGATCCTTTTCCTCATCTTCCCTTCAAGTTCCATCAGACCCTACTCTAAGCACTCCAACCTCTCTGTTGATTTTGTAGCAACTTCCCTCCATTCATTGATTGATTCCATGTCTATCTTGTGTTATTCCAAATGTCTGGCTTCAGACTCAAGGATTCTCTTGCGCAACCTCTTGTATTTTACTTGTGCTTCAGCAACATCGTCTATGACCCTGTTTCCTCGATCGACCCCTGGCTCGACTTCTCCTGCTATGTCATCATCCAACCATGATAGGTAGAAATACACATGACCGGCGTGGTACCGATCTGTTTCGATGGTATCATTTTCCACAATAATCTTCAGATGCCACATGTGTTGGGCCTCACACTTGAATGGAATGGCAGCACCTTGAAAGTATGCTTTGTAGTGAACCATCTTAGAAACTCGCGGTATGACTTGTTTTCTCCCAGCCTGTCTCATGACCCTGATGGTAGCATAAGGATAGATACCCCTCAACCCGATCAGCACTAAGTGAGGAACATCCCTGGACCTGATGATGAACTCGCTAGTAGGGAACCACTCGAACATCTAATGGACATTGTCATCAGTCAAATTGCTAAAGAAGTGTACCCAATCCATGACGTTTTCCGGTTGTGCAAACTTGTCTGTGATGAAAGTCATTCTTTTAGGATGGTGAAAGGCTGTGTGGTCATTTCATGGCCGCCGCAAAAATTCCTGACGGTACTGTCCTCTTTGAAGATGCTCCAACAAACATATTTGTAGTAATAAATTACAACCCTCAAAATATTTGAATCCCTTCTTACAGCGGTCCAAAGCTCGGTATATCTCTGCCACGATCATTGGGACAATAGTGTAAGTATGTCCCTCAATCCCTTCCATTAAGGTCTTGGTAGCCATAGCCAAATGGGTGTGAATCCTATCTCCTTGAATTGGAAATACTATCTTACCTAGAAAATAGACGATGAACATAAAAACCCGACGATGAGTCCAGCCTAGGGAAGTGATGGCAAACTCATCATGATATATATGGTAGGATGTGCTATGCCCATAACACTCGTAGAGGAGGTCGAAAGGTATGTAGGACTTCTTCAGGAAGACTAACTCGTCATTCTTTCTAAGGCCCATCATTTTCAGAAATCCCCTAGAAGTACGATTTTTCGGTACCAGCAGACTAGGGCTATCCCAGGGTAGCCCGGCAAAACCTCCTATTTCCTCAAGAAGGAGAGTCATTTCTATGTTACCAAAACGGAAAACAACTCTCTTTTCATCCCAGAACATAGTAGCGGCCTCAATCAGTACATTGTTTGGCTGGATGTCCAGCAAAGAAGGTAAATTTCCAAGAATTCTTTTCACTTGAGAGGGAAAGGCACGGAACCATCGACTGCACCGCTGATCGACTAGTTTTACCCCAAATAAGCCTTTCCAAATTTAACAAGGGTGATATAGGAAGAGCGCGGACACTCATCAAGTGCCGCTATGGTATTAATTGCGCACGAGCGGAATATGATGCAGAGCAGGTAATTATGCAAAAAATAAAACAACACCTTGTCAAGTATTTTGCATGATAAAAGTGATAAATGTGGTATTTAATAAATGTAAAGACAGGAAAGAAAGAAAAACAAAGAAGGGGTTAGTTCGCATAACGGAAAAATTATAATAAAGCGGTAAAATGGGTAGGGATTGGGAAAGACATAAAGATTGAAGCCAGCAAATAAGGTTAAACAAAAAGTTGCATGTAAATTCATGTAAAAGGGAAAATAGGGAAGGGGGTGTGCATGTAGCAAACAAACGGTGAATTTGAGCATAAAATAATAAAGACACGCTTATCGAGGGAGACTAATTCACATAGACCAAGTTGATTATGGTAAGAGCCTAAGGATATTCCTAGCAGAGTCGCCATGCTGTCGCGCCCCTCTTTCTCGCGAAATTGGGTTTTAACGTTGATAACTCTTTTAGAAGGAAGGATTACTAAAAGAGAGAGTCGCCACCTAACAGATTAAGGTGCGTTAGGGCACCTATTGCAAATGGCTCGGGTTTACTAGTTTGCGTCACCAAAGATCGGGTAATGGCTCAAATTACCTCGAGGAGAAGGTGTTAGGCACTCCTCGAGGTCCACAACGGTGGGTACTGACCGAACTCAAATCATGTGAATTAGTCTAAGAGAAAAGAAATAATTGACAAATAAAATAAATGATTTATTTTAAAACAGAAATGGGGGGTCCTAAGTTTTTTAACAGAAATGATCACCCCGTGCAACATAAAAAATACTTCGTAACTCCCTCAAGATCGGGTGTTACTCATATTATTCAGCGGGCACATACTATCATCTCCTGCTACCTGATTACTATCTTTAAGTTATTTACCTAAAGTGCTCTAGTCAATTCTAAGTCATACTCTATGCGTGCACTACCCGTCCCATGCCTAGGGTCCATGAGGCATTTGATCCTCTATTTCAGGGTGGTTCTAGACATTAACTTAGGTTGCTCAAAAGGAGAAAACTAGGCGACATACAAAAACAGTTAGGACTTTCAAATAGAAACAAGTATGGGATCAAGTTACCCTCCACATTTAGGCATCAAATGCACGCCAAACTGATTAGCATTGACAATTGCAGATTTTAATAAGTTAAGGTTGCAGAACCCTATAGGCAGGATCTCTATGTGACACTGAATTTAATGAGCAGACATTTTATACGTAAAAGCCTTTTCTATTAATACAATTTCTAAAACTGACATAATTGCCTACTGACTGTAGGTATAAGGGATTAAAACCTATAGGCATGATGTCTAGGTGATTCACGCAGTAACTAACAATGGTAATCACAAGAATATGTTCAGAATTGCTTAATCGAGTCCTATAGGCGTGGTTTCTAGAATGGTAATTAGCACAGTGTTGAAAACTCTTAAAGAAATGAGCAGGGCGATAATTAAAATGGATTCAGACTCTATAGGCACGATTTCTAGAATTAAACTAATTTTATATCCTATAGGCATGATTTCTCTAATATTAGATCTTATAGGCATGGAATCTAATTTGTAGATTAAACCGTAGGTAAATAGAATCCTATGCATACATTGAGATATTAATCATTCAATATCCTATAAGCATGGTTTCTAACAGGTAAACGCAGAACACATTTGAACCAAATAAAGAACCTATAGGCAGGATTTCTAACGCACATTTGAGCAAAGTAATGAACCTATAGGCATGATTTCTACCCATTTCAATACAAGTGTAAGATAAAACCCCTTTCCCAATTTCACTAATAACCCAAAATGTTATTCCAAGAATTATTACAGACTAGAATGAATGGAATGAATTACAAAGTAGAATAACTACAGGGAGCCTACAACAGGCCCAAAGATATACCCAGCCAAGCCAAGCCTTCATTCTCATGGCTCATAACAACCCAAAATTACATCTTCATGGACATAAGGCAGCCAGGAATTAAGTGATTCACCCAGTGGGCATAAAATAGAGTTGAGCATATAGAACCAAGACCCTAGTGTGTTAGAGATCCCAAGGATTTCAAGAACCCAGGGCAGTGCTCACAGGGAGGTTAACAGAGATAAATCAGGGGAGAGACTAGGGACCAAGTCCTAGTGTGTTAGAGTTCACAAGGGTCTCAAATGAACCCTGAGCGGTGCTCACACTAGGGAGGTCAAAGGATAAAACCTACGTAGCCTTGGCTTTCAACTGGCTAAGAATGGGATTCAAAGAGCTTAGGTGACAAGTGAAAGAAGGGACCAAAGTTGAGAAACAGGAATTGAGGGATTTAAACAGACACGACTAAATTGAGTAAACAAAGCAAACAATTGAATAAATCACAGAACTTTAAAAAAAAAAAGCTGAATGTAAACTGAGAAATAGGTCCCACACTTAGTGCAGAAGCAGTCATATGCTGAAAAGAAGTTGAGAAAAGAACATGTTTGTAGGATTGACAAAGATTATTGTACACAGGTTGAAACATGGTTGAATTATGCTAAGTACACAACCTCGTATTATTACCAAGAAAACATGACAGCATTCTGATGAGTCAAATAATCATAGAAAGAGCAGGGCATCATGTTAGCACAGGGGTGAGATTACAATCACAAATTAAGACACATATGCAAAACTATTACTACAGAGTGGAATGTAACATTATGTCAAGTATAAGATACAAGTATTCAAGCTTTGTCATAGTGGTCTAATTAGCTAAAGATGATCTGATTATAACAAAGGTTTAACCTAACATTGAAAAGTAACAATTCAAACATGATGATACAACTGTTCCTAATCACAAGCAAACACCAGAGGGGTATGGGGTCGAGTGATCATGTTGAGTGACACAATAACAGAGAGGCAGATTATGACTAACAATGAAGGTCTTAACACATGCTAACACAAATGTGAGGCATCCACTACAGGGATTCAGGACAAAGTAAGTAAACATGTTCATGAGCATTCAGGAGTCAATTCACTAATTGAATAAACCTTAAGAAGGTTCAGATTAATCAGGCTAGGAGTAGATTACTTCAGAACTGGTAGCATTAAGAGCAGTTAAATGCTAAAGAGACTAAAAGCATATAAAGTTGACAGAACGATGCCTAAACATAACTCAGAAGCATATTGAACTATGGATTCAGAAGTAAGAACACATACAAGTCAGAGATACGTAAGGATGAAATTGCAAAAGTCAAGTGACTTACTAGTTAAGAGAAAATGCATAAAATAACAGAAGTCCGGAATATTCTGAATATCAAGATCTTAGAACTAAATGGCCTTGGCTTTCAACCGGCCAAAATCAGAGTATAGAATGCAATATCAGAGTAAATCTTTAGATCTAGTGAGGCTATCGTGAAAAAAAGGTGTCCTTTAAAGGGAATTGGGGAAGGGTTTATATAGTGTAGAAATCGAACACATAGACATGAAAAACAAATTATTCAGATGCAAACAAGAAAGAAATAAAATATTCCGGAATCAATTAGAAGCGATTTTAGAGCATAAATTAGAGATTCAGTAAATCAACAGGAAAACACACAAATAATACCAAAAATACCAAAATCGTTCAGAGTCATATTTAAGGCAAAGAATAGAGTAAAAAAATAGGGAAAAATAAGGAAAATGAGTATTCAAACACAGAAAAGGAAAAATATCAAGTAAGAATCGGTAAGAAATAAAGGGGAATTCAAACCCTAGTTGGCAGAAGTCGAAGATTGGCCGAAATCTCAGCTAATCGGACCCATATAGCCAAGGTTGTGAAACATATGGACGAGATACATGTCCAGATTCAAGTAGTCAAGAGGAAATGGTCGAAATATGAGGTGTAGTACTTTCCATGTTTAGGCTAGTACTAAGAGGTAACATAGAATCGTAGGAGATGGTGGTATAATACACAAAAGGTAAGAAAATCATGGAAAAATCCATGATTGAGGCAGATTCGGAGAGGTTTTTTGAGAGGCGTTGAGTTAGGGTTTTCAGAGAGGAGAGAATAGAGAGGCTGAGGGTTTGGAGGGAATGTGGTTAGGGTTTAGGGTTGAGTGATATAAGGAAAAAAGGGAGTCGTTTGTGAGCCGTTGATCATTTTTTATCAACGACTTGGATTTGAGAAGGGGTTGGGTTAGGTTTGGACTGGGTTGGGTCATTTAGGATTGGGCTGGGGTTATTGGGCCAAGGTCCGGGTAGTCAGGTCCAAAATTAGGAGGAATTTAGGGCTAGATTTTAAATACCCAATTTTAATCAAATGAATAATTTATAAAAGTAATAAATAAATAAATAAAATATTATTTGTGCATGAAAATGATTGGAAGGTTGTACATAATTTTCACGGGGAGCTTTACCTTTTGGGTTGTGCAATACATTGCGAAGTTGGTGGGAAATTTGCAGAATATGGCATTTCTGCGGTTTATTACGCGTCCGTAGATCTAATCCGTTAATCGCAGAATCATCGCGGATTCAACCAGGAGAAGCTAGATTTTAAGGGTCATTTCCTGGTCCAATGTGAGACCACATATTCGTTTTGCAGACTGCATAACCGTCGCATATCAGCTTGGAAAATTTTGGAAGGAGATTTTACGGTCTAATATGCAACTGTGAAATCGATCCCCGGATCACAGAATCAGTCACATACTTGAACAGGCCAACCCAGATTGTTGGAGACCATTTTGCGTTCTAGTTTGCGGACCGTACATGCTTTCTGCGATTCGTGGTTGCAAAATGTGCAATTTAGCCCTAAACAATGCAAATGTAATTATACGAAATACACTGAAAATATTTTAAACCTTATATTGGTATAAATGATAAGTTTGGATGATTAATCATCATAAAAATAATTAGGTGGGTAGTTATTGGATATTTATATAATAAAAAGCAGAAATAAATTGATTTAAAGTCTTTAAAAATCATGGAAGATTATGAAAAATACTTGTGTATGCTTGTAAATCAAATGATGATGCATATGCACTATTTTGAATATATATATATATATGGAAAAATATGAGGGAAAAATTGGGTATCAACAACTTGCGAAAACGGGGCATTACATCATTAAATTACTTTATATACTTTCAAAGAGGTTCTCATTTATGGTCTTACATCAATTGACTTACTATGTACTTTCACGTATGAAAACATGGGGTGTAACATCATTCCCCCCTTTGGAACATTCGTCTTCGAATGATGACCAATGCGTTTATAATTCTCATAACCTATAGCTCTTACGAATACTTTAATACTGTCCTTGCCATCTAGGCAACTATTCTGTGAATAAATCAAAAGGCCAGTCATTCCCTCCTTTAGGTCTTTTCCTCACACCACGACTTGTGGTCGGAATTCTTCCAATCTCGTAGCTATTGCTACCTTATATCATGCAGTCTGTACGACTTTGTCCTTGTATGTGTGTATATGCAACTCTTCTCTCTTTTTTCCTCCAACCTTTAGCCAATATCTAGGCCTCACTTTGTGAACATATACAGAACTATGACAAGTTGTCCCTCTGGGCATCTATAGGTGTACTGAAGTTCTTCGCTCGGTACTTTGTCGAACTTACGACCATTGCTATATCTTATTTCATAGCCTCGACTATCTATGTTTATGGCTTTACTACATCTAGGTAAGTCATACTATACCATAATTCTTACTTCGGTTTATTATTACCGGGGACTGCTACCCAACTCCAGGTTACTCTCTCACTGCTTATCCTATATGTATAAATTTAAGTCCTTTAATGCTTCCTTATTATTGTTCATCTAAAGAATGACATCCTTATCTCCTCTCATACATCGAAAATTACATCTATTGATGCTTCACCTTAATGTTGATCTATAATCTACCACTGATAACTTGAAACCTATTATGTAATACATTGTCACTAGGGCTCATGTAGCATCGAGGAACATCTAAAGTGATTTTCCTGATATACCTTAGGTACAGTACTATACTTCAATAATAATATTTCATAGCATTTTAATGTGATTCATCTTATGGGAGGTATTCTGATCCCTTGCAATTCATGAAATCCTTTCTCGTTAAATCATTACTAAAATTGAAGACTATATTCCTAAACATCATCCTCTTATCATACTCACACTCCTATTCTACTACCAGGGCAACATTTCATCTCTTCTAAGTGCTCCTAGTATTAAACTCCTTCGAGTTTATTCAAGCTATACAGAGCTTTCTATAACTTACGAAAACCATCAGCTCTCTCATTTTGATGGGCTTAATTCCGAAACCTTACCTATTCTTGTCACCTTCTCACTCACCTTTTCTTATCCTTATTCATATCTACCTAAAACATTGTCACTCTACCATACTTTAGCTTGTGACCTACACATATCTATTTATACTACTCGCAACCTTCCTTTAACTTGCTAGCACCATAGATTTCCTTTCGTGCCTTCTCAGTTGTCTTTAAACATAAGCAATTACTTTTCCTGGCCGTTCTTTCACTTTCTGCATGGATACTTGGCTTATCTTAGTACCCACGAATACTGGAATTCCCTGTAACTCATATGATCTCAAATATCACTTTTGATTTTTTTTCTTCCTGTTCATTAGCCACGATATATGCCACTTTCTTATAGAGTGCATACAATGTTGTAGTGAGACTATTGTTACAAGATCATTTCTTTTTTAGGTCATTGTGCTTAGGTTGAAGCCTTCTTCCTTATTTCCTCGGCTAGTATTCCGTTGTAGTACTTAGGGGACACCCTCTGACTCCTATAAAGCTGGAAGCTTATTACATCGTATACCCGAAGGATTTTTTTTAATGCACTTACTTGACCAAAATTATCCTTAGTTACTTACGTCCGCACTCGCGTGCTCGTAAGGTTGCTTCAGAACTGAAATTTTGACTGCCTCCACAATGGCACTCTCTTTTATTTCTATAACACCTATACGGTACCTTTAACTATCCCAACTCCTATCTGAATATTTCTCAAGGATCACTATGTCATATCCGCGAGACTGAATTCCCTATGTTGGGGTTCACTACGTTTATCTTGCATGATATGTTGATTTATCTGTATCCTCTTGTCTAGCCATAACTAGACTCTTCCTGAATCAACTCCTAACTACTCGTTGGTCCATTCTCATATCTATATTTCATGTAATCTCTATTGGGTTATTTCCTTTGTCTTAACTTACCTCTCACACTGGCTCCTTATGTATCAAGTGTTCATTCACACTTATTTATCAATAACATCCTGGGCGGGAACCCTTACTACCTCTCCCCGGCGTTGTGCTTGCATAATGTTCTGGAGTCGTAACATATCTGTAGAATCTAAATAAATGTAATCTCATTCCTTTCGCCTTTTTACCACATTCTTCCTTTACTATTCCATGGTTACCTGAACCATATAACTCTTACGTAATACCATATCACACAATCTTCTCCCCTCTTTTCACATCTTCACTGACTCTTACTCGCCTTGTGGTAACCCTTCTGTACCAAGGATAACTAAAATTTTTACTCACGAGGGTGACTCCTAGTGTAACTGGAGCACTTAGCCCCTTAAGCTTAACCCTGCTCACAATGCTCGCTTTTGGGAAGCGTCTTCCTCAATGACCTTTAAAGGTTATTCTTCTATTGTCCATTCTATTATCACCCGAACGCGATCTCTAAAGTTCTCACGATGCTGACTATTATCAAATCATTCGGTCCCTAATTCATGTTCAGTTTATCATGTTCACCATCCCATACTGATTTCTATTACTCTGGGGTCTAATATTTCCTTCAGGTAGTTGGAGTCACCGACTTATTTCTCGAAATGAGGATATGACTTTATGGATTATATTCTTTTATTATTTCAAGGCATGTCTCCACTTGTCTTTCTATTCACTTGAAAATAGACTCTATCATCCTTTCATATTTTGATTTACCGTTATCACTCATTTATCATATCTTACTCATAATGCTTCATTTTCTCTCTTCTTATTCTCCTGCTAATATTTCTATCTATCACTTTATTCTGAAAACTTCAACAAAATATTATTTCACTTTTAGCTCCCCCTGCTCCATCCATTAACTCTTCGGGTCGCTTAACATTCTCTCTTGGCGAGGGACGGGAGCCATACTATGGTAAATATTTATCTATTCTTGGATTTCAGTGCCTATCTTCTGAATTTTATGAACATGCTAGTATTCATAGCTAATTGTACTATTCTAGAGTGCACCATCTGGGTGTCTCACAAGGAGAACTATTTCCACGTTTGCAACCTTCGGAAATATCAGCTAACGCCAAAAATCCATTCACCATTTTCCATTACTCTAACCCCAACTGGATCCTGATATCCTGTTTTTCTCTTAAACTGTATCTGTTAGCTCCCATAGGGCATAATTGAGATGGGTGTGGCCAATTGTACATATCTCTGTTACTGTTGAAGGTAAATCAAAATGCTTCATTAACTGGGTATCTCGTACCTTTCTTCACCTTGCTTCTTTTACGTGCTGAAACTTGTATCTACCTTCTGATTCTCTTATTTATTTTTACCATATGGGTGGATAGATATTCTTGCCTTAGGGATCCTTGTCAAGAAGCTTACACGTCTTAGTAAACACACGATCTACTGAAGACCTTACATTTACTCATCATAAGCATGATGCAAAACCGAGTTCCTCCGATTCAACTCTTCCACAACCAAATTCAATCTCTTACCAACTGTTTTTATGGATGTAGGTATCGTTGTATTACAAATAAAATAGAATTTACGAGTTTGAATTCTTACAACTGATCTCTACCACATGATCTAGAGTAAGGAGAAAGAGTGATAGTCCTAAATGACCTGTAGCCTCATGCTTATAAGTGTGGTACACAACACACCGATAAACAAGACTCTACTAGACACGACTTGTAGACTCCCTAGGACAGAACTACTCTGATACCACTTTTGTCACGACCCAAACCGATGGACCACGACGGGAATCCGGTGCTTTACCCAATCGAGTACCAACATAACATATCTCTCATATCATACCATCATGGGTAAATGGTCCAGAAAGGCCATCATGACATAACCAGAATAACATGTAAGGGAATACTCAACACAAGACGACCCAACATGGAATAAAAACTTATACATATGACATACAAGCCTTCAATTAATATCATGAAATAAACTTTATCAACTAACATATTTTCTGAGACTCATGAACAAATGATATTATAATAGGACACATGGGAAATCAAGAATATAGGCACCCCTAGTACTTTTAAGAATAGAGTCATTTGTGTAAGTTGCGCGTTTGCTTGTTTTGTTTGTATCATATGGATCATGCCAAAAGGAAAGAAGGAGTATCCTTAACATACCTATGTCGTTTACTTAACCTCGTGGCGTTGGTTCAACCCATTAGTACTTCAATCTACAACAACGATATGGAAGCATTGTTAAGCTTACGAAAGCTAGAATTTAACACGAATGAGCGACTAGCTCGTCTAAGAGTAATTGGACAGCACCTCTACTTATTGTTTTCCTTTCCTCAAATCAAACAACAAGACTAGCATGACCAGAATGTCAACAAACATATTACATCAATATCCCACCGTAAAATCCATCGCAATACGTCACCAAAATAGTCCACACAATCTCACACAATAACCCAGTGCTACTTTGCACTTTTCCATCCCTAAAATTTAGCTTGAACTTGAATATACTTCAATATTGAAAAATACAATATATTCAGGTTATACATACTTATTTTTAAGCCATAACACAACAAAAAAATGAACTCATAGTAGTCCACAAATTATAGCAACTCAAACATGATTTTCAGATTTTTACTTCATCAATTCTTACTCTCACAACTTAGGTAAGGCATCAATAAGCTTAAAAGTAACATTTCCAAGCAAATATTACCATGTAAATGCCATATAATAACATGAAACTACTCAAAACAGTCCATTACACCTCAACAAATTTAACTCAATTTTCAGCCCCTATTTCTCAAGTCCTTCAGCAAACAACCTAGCTAGAACTTAGATAAACTTAAATAAATAAAGAAGATATGAATTTCTTACCTATATTAGATCTTGTAGGGATGAAACAATGATAGTATATTTATCTTGATGACCATTAACTTGCTTCACTTCATATCCTTCAAGATTGGAGATTACCCTTTAACTTGAACTGAAAGAAAAAGAAGATTATTGGCAACTTCTTGAGGGATTGGAGTAGATCAATTTGGGAGAGAATTTAGTTGCTCTCTTTATGTTTCTGCTTCTTGAATATTATGAGGATATATGTCTTTATTTATCTCCTAAAAAGGCCCTCTTGGCTAACCTACACATGTCCATTTAGGTGGACTAATTTGGGCCTTCTCTTTTTGCCACCCCTACTTGTCACCTACTTGGTTACTTAATAGGTGTCACATGCTATCCTTATTCACTTATACACGTGTCTTATCCTCATTTAATATTCATGACATGTGTTAAGTAGCTCAAGCTAGTAGGACGGGTAAGCAAGTAGTTCAAGCAAGTAACCCGGTAAGCAAGCAACTCAATATTATGTATCCATTATCTCATTAGTTATTTTTCAAGTCTCATTCATCTTAACTTACTTAAGACTTCGATGATCCTTACTTAGCCTTGTAGAAAGATTTCATCATTTTTAGCTTACATTAGATAATATTATAATGATTATGACGTATGAAGTACATGGTGTAACATATGATATCTCGAAATTACTCGTGCTAGAGTATGTGATTACTGTATTGTTGGTTCAGGCACTATGACAAGAATCATTGTGATAAGAAATGGAACTGTTAAGGCTTAAGAACACAAGCATACTAATAATAGATTATTGAAATACACAGTACTACAAGGATAGAGCCCATGCGATTAGGCTGGGATCGCCCTTGACTTGTACAAGAATAATAATCATGTCAAAATCCTTGGTACTCGTCACTACATAAAACACCAGCAGGTCGTGATGGTACCTAATCCAATCCGCTAGTCGAACCAACAGAACTAAAAAATATATATCATAGCATAAGACTAAGATAAATCAGAAACATGGCAAATATCATAACTTTAGTCTAAATCTAACATAACAAGTGCGGAATCAACCATAACTACCCCTAGGAACTGGTGTCACATCATTATGAGCGCTAAGAGTATCAACATACATAAATCTCTTAAATACATCACTATTTGAGCAAGATAACAGTAATAGATAAAAGAAAGTAACTCCAAGTTATTGCGGATAGACAAGCAACTCTACATCGAGTCTCTCTAGTACTCGACTATTGAGCTCCCTATTGGGTCTAGCTCCTACCCAGATCAGTATCTAAATAATAATATACAAAAATATACTATAGGTACAAAAATTAACCCATAATCAATAAGTATTATTCCTAACCCCGACGAATTAATGATAAGATTCTGACAAAAATACTCACTTTTCATAAAACTGTGCTATTCATAATCATAGACAATAATAGGAGATATAGCAAGAAACTGCCCATGTACTAAGCACAGTCAAAGCATCAAAAGATAATAATTGTTCCTCCAGGTATCATAATCAATATATATAATAGAACATCAAAATAACATATAAAAGGAATATTCATCAAATGGTATTAACAAGGGATGCATCATCAAGAGTCTATACTGTTTGCGCATGATAAAGACTATAACTTTATACCAAGACTGACACAAATCCACGTGTCCTCAAATCTTGCCCCTACACTGCCAACGGGGCTGTGATGTTCAATGACTCTAAAGGGATGCAATCATATACACAGGCAAACAACACGTAAATTCATATTCCTGAACAAATATCTCAAAATAAGAACGTGAATCCAGACGCCCTATCAGATGCCTCAATACAGGACCCCAAAAAACTCATATGAATAGTGAGAACTAGGTCTAATTCTAACATGGTGCATTTTAGAAAATAATATGTGACTATGGAGTTCTATCATGTAAGGCAAGTACATGAAATCCATAATATTAAACTAGCATGTGAATGATGCTTATGATATTATTTTAGCATAGACAAGATACTCAAATAGTCATATAACAGATAAGATATACACCAAGTAGAGGCATGTAATCAATCAAGGCATAAAACTCCTAAGAAACTACCTTGTACATGAATAAAACTTGGTACTCGCATATATGGTCATCACCTCATATATATGCCATGCCCAAACACGTAATATGCAGCACATGAGTCCTTTTTAAAAAAATTCCCTCATCAAGTCGAGGTTAGCCAAGACTTTAATATTCCAAAATACTTTTCCTCTATATCCACCCTCCAAATGCATAAAATTTAGACAAAAAATAATTAACGAGGTCAAATAAAGCTATAGAAATTAACCCCATATGATAAAGGTTCGGTCTGGAACAAAATCTCAAAGTCAACAAAACGTCAACCTCGAATCCACATAGTCAAAACCAAAAATAAAAGTCGGATTTTGTGGACTTATAATCTCACGAGTTTAAATATGTCATTAGTTTTCAAATCCGAGTTCAAATTGGTGGTCAAAATCTCAAAATATACTTTCTTAATTTTAAGTCAAAGCCCACCTTCTCTTCTTTACATTCCTTGATATAGAGGCAAAAATGATAATAGATCTAAGTAATAATTATAGATCTAGGCTAGACTTTCTTACGTCAATGACTTAGATCAATCTTCCTACAAAACATCTCTCAAATTCGTGTCTTGTAGCTTCTAAAATTATAAAATAAAGTGTATGTATGAAATGGGAGTTAAATATACCAAAAAGCTAAAATTTTAGCACCTGGGATCTCATTCACAGAACCTTACATTGCGAGGAACCCAGATGACGTGTTCTCTGGCTTGTCTCTTCCTCTCGCTTCACGATCCTCTACGACCTGGTGCTGACTTGCTGGTTTTTCTCTTTCAAACCACACCCGAACACCTAGAAATTAACCCAAGCTTCCAGACTTATTTATATACCCTATACAAACTTGTCCAAAGACTCCACACATACAAAAAAAATCACAACTAAGAGTTAGGGTCCAAATGAAAGTATGAACCCTCTTAAGTTTTTCAAGCTTTAACTTTCACAATATATGCCTGAATCATATCCGAGTCCCTTGGGTACTAGACAAGATATACGTAAAAGTCCAAAATTATTATACTAACCTTCAATATTTTCAAATTAGGAATCTGAGCTCGTTTACCCAAAATGTTGACTTTGATCAACTCTCTTAACTTAAAGCCTCTAGTTAGGAACTAAGTATTCCAAATCACTTTCCAACCTCTCGGGAACCCGAACTTCCCTTAACTGCAAGTCATAAATCATCAAATGAATCTATAAAAAGTATCAACTATGAAAAGAGAATTTTAGAACTCAAAATAACTAGTTAGTTATTTGCAGCACTCCCCAGAAAAGAGAAGAAAGAAAGATAAACGAAATAAATAAGAAATAAGAATTTTTATGAATTTTGCTTCATCTGTTATAAGAAACTTTTATTCTAATTGTATATGATCATAAGGCATAGTTCTTTAGAGTCTCATTCTAACTTTAGTAGGAAGACTTTTTACTTAGTAAGTATCGTTGTGGTATAGTGTCATTCTAATGTTTTCCTTGAAACCTGGCTTATGCCAATGTAGGCACAGTTAGGTCCTCCTCCCATCCCAACATTTTGTGAGCTCTGTTTCAAATCATGGAGTTCAATGCTCTTTGGTCCTAGTCCTTTTATTTTGTATTGTTATTTTTAGTTCAGGATTAGACGGCCAGCGAGTCATCTCCCAAACAATTTATCTAGATTCTTTAGATGCTTCATGGATATTTCATAATCAAAACATAAAATTTAGATGCTATTATGTTTTGGGCAAATGTTTGAATTTTTAAGTTTGATTTATAAAGAATGTTTTGTGAACAATTTTTTAGAAATGAAACTACCTATTTTCCTTGTTTGAATGTATGACCTGCATGACAGAATAGAAAGAAGCATTAGAAGGTTTGCTCAGTTAAGTTATGGCAATTCTTTTTATAAAACATGCAGTATAACTTTTGAAATCATATAGACATTATTAAAAATTGATTCATTGTTATGTTGATTTGATTTATTAAAAGTTATTATAAATATATAAATAACTCTTAACCACGAATATTAATAATGTGCACTAACTGGTGGAGTATGTCAACTTTTGAGAAAACTTCTATGTAAAGAGAAATAAATCGTTCTTTTTGCTGCACCGTACGTGCTGGTACGCACACATCTAAATTATTGTGTTTAAGTGTCCGTCGCATTATAAAAGTGCAAATAATGTCTACATAATTTTTTATTCACCAACGAAAGTTAAAATTAATCATACATCAAGTCAAATTACTAGGACAGCAGAGCTAATACTAGAAACATACTTAGAGAATAAAAAGAAAAAAATTGAACTAATGTTACTTCAGGACGTCACATAGTTGTGCAACCATTTGAATTGTTAGTGTCACAGCCGTAGTAGTCGTGTTGGTAATTATAATCAACCGGAGGAGAATAATAGGATGTTGGTGGTCCATGGTGGTGGCCCAGCAGCAGTGGTGTTTGTTGACGGTGTTGCCCGATTAGCCTCGGTGGCGGTCTGTGGTGGTGGTGTCCCACTAGCGGCAGTGGCCCATGGTGCTGGCGTCCCACTAGCGGTGGTCCATGGTGGTGGTGTCCCACTAGCGGTGGTGGTGGTGGTAGAGCACTTCGAGGAGTTGAATGACGTCGTAGAGTATGGTCTTCATACAAGTCATCGAAAGGGTCACGAAAATTCAACCTATAGCCCATCTCAAGGCTCTCAACCCTCCTCACTCTCGATAACTGGTCCAACTCATCATTCCTATAGCTTCTAACATGCCGCGGCGGTGATAGCTGTGGCGGCAAATGACGTGGCCACAATGGTGGTGGTGCTAATGGCGAAAATGGTAGATGTCCATAATGAGAACAACAATCCTGTTGAAATGGTTGTGCAACGTTTTCCCTGTGTGATAGCGGCGGCGGTACCTCTTTTATAGGTGATAGAGGTGGCGGTGGCGGAGGTGGTGGTGGACAAGGCTGTCATTCCACACAAGAGAAACATTGTTAGATGACAATAACGTTCTTTCAAATAAATGTACTAGCTCATCGAAAGTTTGTCACTAGAGGAGAAAAGAAAAGGTTTGTAGGCCAATAACGCTGAGTCAAAATGAATTTAGTTGTGCATTACTATTACAACATCTAAGTATGCAATTGTCTATGACAGATAATTAAGATAAAGTAAATAATCTAATAAAACTGGTTAAATAAATTATAATGTCAATGTTTTTAACTTCTTCCTTTTTCCTCCTTTTAGAAGTAATCTACTAAAATCGGATAAATAAATTATACTATCAGTGTAATTATGTAACAGTGTATATGTTTTAAACCCTATTATTGTAAATATGGTTGGCCATAAAGGAAAGGGACAAATTAATAGTATCATCCATAACACAATTTAGGGTATCAAACAGGCATATCATACAGTAACTTTTTCATATATATATATATGTACGATTGAATTGAACAGTACTTGCAATCTTTCCAATTTTAACAATATTTTGCCACTATTTTATTTTATTTTTGATGTGCATCTGCTTTCAACAATACAAACTGTTTTCTCTTTAATAATTATACAATGAGTTTCTGATCCGGAAAAAAATGATTATTGTCAGTTTAAATTATTTACTAAATGTTCTAAACAAGCTTCATTCATTTAGCTAAAATTTGATATTTTATGAAAGTAAATCCCTAGTGCAAACTAGGTGTATAAAGATTGATTACAGCACTCCGAAACAATTAAACATATACCTTGCATTTCCGCGGACGAATCATGTCAGGATCCATTGAAGAAAGCTTCCACTACACCCCACAGAAAAAAACTTCAAGAAACTTTAAGTTTTGTACAAGCGTGCTAATATTGACTAGTTATTAGATAAAAATAAATAAATAACTACGTAGTTCATATGGGGGGGGGGGGGGGACTACAAAATGCAAGAAATAAATTATTTAACCAAAAGATGAAAAAGTTGCCCTTATAAACTTGTAAACTTAATAAAGTAATTTACAGTAGCTATGCCTGTATTATTGGATACATGATTTGAAAAACCGGCATAATTAGTTATCCAATCTAAACAAGCAAGAACGAAGAAAAGCTTAAGAGAAAAATCATTAACAAACTATAATGATGTGCATAGATAGAAATAAAATAAAGAATAGTAAGAATCAAAATTTCTCCATTTTGTCTTTTGGACATAATTTATTCAAAATATAAAAGAAAAAACCTGCAACTTGCCTGGAAAGAATGAAAAATAATTACAAGAAAAAAGAGTAACAAAAATATTCATCGAAAAGAAAAGAAGAAAAATACTCACCAACTTTCGGTTTACTAGATTTGTTCTCCCTCAGTCTTCAATCAAAGTCTAAGGCAAAATAGACGAAAGCTATTCAAACGGAAACAAAATTAGCAAAAAGCAAATGAACAATCAAGGGGAAAAGCCTAGTTTAACAAAATATCACCTAAAAGATTAAGAACTGGTTGCAAATCATAAGTATTAAGTAGTATTAATTACGATGAAGGAAAGTGAAAGACAAAGTATCACCTAATATTTGTAAAGAAAATGCACCCCGAGTAAAGGCCAAAGTCGGAAGGATTAGGAAGAGGGCGAATTATGCCTCTTCATGGAGATGGCAATTAAACCTCGAAATAATTAAACCTTATTATATATTACTATATGTACAGTTGTACACACACAGAGTAATGTAACCGTGTAGGGAATTTTTTTCTTTCTGAGAAAGTATCATGTAGAGCTATTTAAGGAAAGCGAATCCAAAGATTTTGTTAGAAGTGTCAAAGTGTCAAGGAGGCCTACATTATATTCTTATAATGTTTTAAAAATATCTTTTGACTGATGAATAAGATCTGAGAGAATAATTAAAGAAAGTTTACTTTTATAGTGAAGAAAGTATAAATAAGGAAATGATGAAAGTGAGAAACTCTGACGAGTACAGCGCATTTTTATTCTTCATTAACAACTGGAAGTTTGGCTGGTAATATGAATTCATAAGAGGTAGTTATTTAAAAAAAGAAAAGAAAAAGGAGGAGGTAGTAAAAGATAAAGAGAAACTTGCCTAACAATTTGAAAGACTGAGAAGATTTTCTAATCGATTTTTAATTTTTAATTTTAAGTTAATTTGCGGGGGCATATTTCAAGTTACCAATTACCGAAGTGGGAGAACTTGCTCCTAGGATTCTAATGAGTATTTGGTACCTTGTTACTAAGACGTGTAATAATTGTTCATGTCATGACTCAAAATCCCCCAAAGATCGTGATGACGTCTAACCTCCAAGATTAGGTAAGCCAACATGCAATATAGATCCAATACAATAAAACAAGATATAATAAGTCTGAAGTAACATAAATAGCGGAATAAGTCATGAACGATAGATAATATATAAGTATCAAACCATCAAATCTCCAAAACTAAGGTAGTAGTACGGAGTCATGAACTCTAAAACTGAATACAAAGAAATCTCTCGATAATACAATGTTGTCTGAATGTATAAATAACATCATGAAAGATAGGGGAAATGGACTCCAAGGGTCTACGGGCGATCATGCAACACTACCTTGAATCCTCTCTCTCAGCTTCAAGATTCACTCCTGAAGCCCGCTACTATCAACGTCCGGATCTGCACAAAATATGCAGAAGCATAATATGAATACGGGACAACTTATACTCAGTAAGTATCAAGACTAACCTCGTTGAAGTTGTGACAAGGTTCAAGTCATGTGATACTCACTAATTAGATAAACCTATGCAGTATATAATAATTTGCAACAAAAATATAACAACAGATGCAATATCATATCAAGAGATAACAACTCAACATTGGATAATTCAATCTTGACTAACAAGTGATCAACATACAACACATCCATCGAGTAGCATGTTAGAATGCAACATAAAAGCATATACAATGCTTAAAAAGACATAAAGGATTCACTTGCATGGTCAAAGTTTCCACCTTTATGCTCATAACTCACCATAATCAGATTCTATATTAGAATCAACCAATATCCATCAATTTATCACAATCCGTGTGTACGCCATCAAGAGAGAAACATAAGAGAGAGACCCAGGGGGATGGATCCAAATCCATACGCTACACAGTATAAAACCCGTGCAAAAACAGTAACAACATCATCATAATTGCATGATAAAGACCTCATGTCACAATAATCATAATACCACAACAATTGCACAGAAGAGACCTTGTGCAATTACCAAATCCATTAGCTCAATATGTCCATATGTTCCATAATCATAACAATTCATAATATTATTTCATCATAAAAGAGACATATGCTCACAATTAACCAATAAGGTGCATAAGGACATGGTATATAAAGTGTGCTCAAGATGTGAAACATGACTACAACTAATAAATAATAGCAACATTGGATAATTCAATCTTGACTAACAAGTGATCAACATACAACACATCCATCGAGTAGCATGTTAGAATGCAACATAAAAGCATATACAATGCTTAAAAAGACATAAAGGATTCACTTGCATGGTCAAAGTTTCCACCTTTATGCTCATAACTCACCATAATCAGATTCTATATTAGAATCAACCAATATCCATCAATTTATCACAATCCGTGTGTACGCCATCAAGAGAGAAACATAAGAGAGAGACCCAGGGGGATGGATCCAAATCCATACGCTACACAGTATAAAATCCGTGCAAAAACAGTAACAACATCATCATAATTGCATGATAAAGACCTCATGTCACAATAATCATAATACCACAACAATTGCACAGAAGAGACCTTGTGCAATTACCAAATCCATTAGCTCAATATGTCCATATGTTCCATAATCATAACAATTCATAATATCATTTCATCATAAAAGAGACATATGCTCACAATTAACCAATAAGGTGCATAAGGACATGGTATATAAAGTGTGCTCAAGATGTGAAACATGACTACAACTAATAAATAATAGCAATAATTTTACAAATAGCTCATCTTGGCAAATTAACACATAATAATCCTAAACATAATCACTAGCATGAAAGGATAAGCTCACGTAGTCATACAAATGATTTGAACATGAATCATACAAAGCACACAATCCAAACAAGGCGTAATAGAAGCCTAAAGTCTAATCCGGTCGCAAATCATACATAGAGCCCCCATATACGCTCGTCACCTTTCATATACGTCGCCTCTCGGATATTCGAATTATGCAAATAAGGTCAAATCTTAAAGGTTATTCCCTCGCAATAAGACTAGGTAAGATACTTACCTTAACAAGCTCAAATTAACCTTTCAAAATCGCCTTTTCTTTAGATATCACCTCCAACCAGCTAAAATCTAGCCAAATAATACTCAATAATGTTAAACAATATAATAGGAATCAATTCCAAACAATAAAGCTTAATCTTTAATCAATTCTCAACAAAGTCAACCACGAGCCCAAATATGTCTTTAATTTCTAAATTCAAGTCCAAATCATAGCTCAAGATATCAATTTTCACTCTCTTAAATTGTAGGCAAAAATCCCCAAATTTTATCTCAAAATTCCATGTTTCAAGTGTTAATGATCCATATAAATTCTTGAAACAATATAAAAAAAAGAGAGTAGAAATCACTTACCCTTTGGTCTTGTATGAAAATCTCCAAGTAAAAGTGCCCTCTCCAAGTCTAAGGTTCAAAATATGAGAGAATGGGCTAAAATCCCGAAATTATAACTTAGAATAGTATGTCTAGGGGTACTATTCGCTAATTCTGTCCATGTCTCGCATTCGCGAAGCACAAAATTGCTTCTGCCAAAATTTCCTCTTTGCGATTGCAGAATGACCTTCATGATCGCGATTCCTTGCACTGTCAGACCTACGCGAACGCGAAGGCTAAGCTCCCAGCTCCCTCTTTGCGAACGCGATCCCCTTAACGTAAACGTAAAGCATCACTACCACAAGCCTTCGCAAACACGACACACCAAGCACAAATACGAAGAAAAACACAAACTCCATCCCAACTCCTTAATCGCGAATGCGAGACTCCCGTCACGAATGCGATAAACACCAGATATAAAAAATATCTATTAATTCAAACATGCTCCAGGTTGCCCGAAACTCACCTGAGCCACCTGGTACCCCATCCAAACATAACAACAAGTCCATAAATTTGGATTTGGATGTTCCTAGGTTGATTTGGTTCTAATTGGCAAAAGTTGGCAATTTAGAGGTTATGAAGTACATAAGTTTGACCTATAGTTGACTGTATGGTTATTAATGTCTGTTTGAGATTCTGAGCCTTGGAATAGGTTCGTATGATGATTTATGACTTACGCGTATATTTTGGAGTTATTCCGAGTTGTTTAGGCATGTTCGGCATAAGTTTAGAATTTGAGGATTTGGATTAGTTCGTTAAGTTTTAATTGAGGTTCAGTTTGTGGTTCTGTTGTTATTTTGTGTGACTTAAGGTGTCGAGTGGATCCGTGTTATGTTTTGGGATTAGTTGGTACGATTGGACGGGGTCCTGGGGGCATCGGGTGTATTTCGGGGTGGTTTCAGACCATTTCTCTCATATTTGGAGTTGATGGTTTTCTGGTGTTCTGGAGTTCACCGCGATCACGGAAGGGCTCTCATGATCGAAGAGTGTGCTTTGTGGCTGATAGTCTTTTCTTCTTCGCGTCCGCTGACACGTTCGCGGAGAATGATAGGCGATCTGCATTGACCTTCGCAGTTCCTTGGAAATCTATCCTTATATTTATATTGATGTTTCTATGTTCCGAACAATATTGTATGTTGAGATATTCTTATGTATTCAGTTAGAGCTCGCGAATCTGTACTATCTAGTTCTGAGAGTTTGATTATCGCCACTTTGGCTTATATTACCTCTATTTTCGCATTTATGTTAAACTCTGCTTTATCTTATCATGTTTTATTGATTTAAATATTGATAAGTGATCAGCTTACCTAGTTTTAGAGACTAGGTGCTATCACGACCCCTATGGTGGAATTTGGGTTGTGACAGTTAACAAGATATTTTAACTGTTCCTTTAATTCTTTCAGTTCGATTGGACCACTCTATGAGGTGAAATAGATATAGGTCGAGTGCAGGGCTGTACCTCTATGCCAAAATCTATTATTCTCTTTGGAGAAATACTATTCAAGTCATCAAGAAAGACTTCTGGAATAATTTGACAGTGGGTACATGATAACCGTTGGTATTTCTGATCCTAGGTTAATAACACGGGTAAGATAGGATAAACACCCATTGTCCATCATTTTCTTAGCCTTAAGGCCAGCAATAAACTTACCCATAGGCGATGCTATGTAGCCTTTCCATTCTAGAACTTCTTCACTAGAAAGTAAAATCTATCTAGTTTGCCTCACAATCCACATTGGCATAGTAGGACGACAATTAATCCATATCCATAATCACATCAAAATCTATTATTTCTAATTCAATGAGGTCAACTGTAGTACTACATCTATGACTTGAAATTGTGCAACCTTTGTACACTTCCGTTGCTTCTATAGACTTGCCAACTGGAGTAGAGACTAGAAATACTTATCTAACTGTTTACATTCCATCCTGAAGTTTTTAATAAAATATGGGGAAACTTAGGACAAAATAGAACCCGCGTCAATTAATGCATGCACATCAAGTGAACAAACTAGTAAAATAGATGTTACTAATCGGAGATGTCTCTTCACTATGATAATCTAAAATTGCATAAAAATAGGGTTTTCCCCCTCTATGAGTAGTTGAACCTGCGCCCTTACCTACCCTATGACCGGGCTGAGTTTGAGAGGCAAGAGCTGTACTTGGAGCTACAGTGGTGACAACTAAAAAACTCAATGGGCGAGCTGACACTCCTCGTGCACTTTGTTAAAATTTTGGGCAACTAATTTTAATGTGCCCTAGGTCACCGTAGATATAAAAACCTCGAGTCCCGAACTTACATTACCGTAAGTGATTATTTCCACAAGAACTATAGGGAACTCTATACTAAGATTGTTTCCCTATACCACTCTGACTCTACGAGATTGGAGTCATAAATTTCTAATTCAAGCAGGACTAATTCCCTTGACTATAAATCTGCCTGAAGGGAGTATTTCTGCGAAACTGAGAGTGGACTTAGGTGGGGCTAATGATTCCTTATTAAACTAACTCTTTCGTCCTCCACCTAGTGTACTAGTATACCCACATGTGGTTTGGTCTTTCTTATTCTACTCATTATCTATTCTTATTTTCTACTTCTTTAGTTTTATGTGCTTTCCAAATCCCACAATTATAGCAAAGTGTTCGATGATTACAGTTGCAGCTTCATTTAGTGTCATGAATGTGTTCTCCCATCTCGATAATAAACCTACAAATTTTTGCATTCTCTATAGGAATCATGTGAAGAGCATATTTGGTAAACTTAATAAACTTCATATAGTATTCTTTCACGCTCATAGCTCCTAGCTTCAGTTGCTCAAATTGTGTGGCCAGAGCTTCCCTGTCTTTTTCAGGAATGAAGTTGGTTATGAATGCTTCAGAAAATTCCTACCAAGTAGAAGGAGAAGCTTCCACGTCCCTGCCTTCCTCCCATAACTCAAATCATGTGTAAGCAATATTATTGAGCTATTAATAAGCCCGTTGTTATACCATAATTGTCTGTCACTTTCATCATCCTAAGTGTCTAATGAACACCCTCTAACTAGTCCAATGGGTCCTGTTTAGATTTAGTTTCACAATAATCTTGAGAGTTCTATACAAAAGTGTTGCATGGATACTAAGATGGATCTCTCTCTTCCTGTCCATGGTGGAGCACCCCCCCCTCCATGCCCCTAACTGGCCATGAAGGTGGTAAACATTTCAATTACACCTTAACTGCACTACAAGCCTCCGCAATATCTAAAGGCATTAGCCCCTGAGTTGGGGTATTTCGCGGGGTGGTGGTGGTGCTTGATTATGAAAGTCCGGCTCAAATGGTTCATCCTGCTCATCTCCTCAAGTCTTGGCACTTGCCTGACTTTCTCAACTTGTTCAGTCGGCAGGGAGCTTGGGTTGCCTTAGTTGGATGATTTTCCTCTTTATTGTTGTAGCAGTGTGTATACGGTCGAAATCGTACATACCCGATTTCGTTGGCAGGGGAGTTGCCTCGAGGGTAACCTCATAATATATCGGGCTCGAGCTCGAGCTCGAAGATAGAACATCATGCCTGGAGATCGAAGTGTTCATTGAGATCGAGGCCGGCAACAATCGAGATCAAACATGACTGACTTCGAGTAAGGCGTAATAACGGAATGGCAAGATATCAATAACCGGTCAAAGATCCCGACGGAAATACCGGAACAGATCAAATCAAAGCATTTATTAGTGCCAATCATGAGATCTGCTTCCGTTATTAGAGTTGTACCTTATTTAGGATTCTTCTATTATATAAAGAGGGATCCCATTCACTTTTAAAAAAAGAGGAGAAGGATTATTCACTGATAAGAATATACATATACGCTACTTTCTTTGTTTTACTTACTGTTCATTGATGTTTCTGGTAAAACATACTATTTTATGCTTGTTCTTGTCAAGTATCTTTGCTTTTAAGTTAAAACATGTCAAACTCACAAAACGCATCCACGCATAGTGACAATGGCCTCGGATTCCACGGTGAAAACGAAAATGTGATTGCTCGAGGAGTCGAGGTGTCATTGGCTAATCTCGGGGGAGCACTGGCTGCCAACCCAGTCAATGTCCATTCGCACATTGCTCTAAACGCGGACCTAGGCACAAATATCGATGGAATTGTACGCAGAGAAGGCTGATCTAGTGGCCAAGGAACACAGGGCAGAGAAGACGAAGGAGTCAGTCTCTAAGTAATATTCGAGATGCTTTAGGCTCAGCAAGCCGCTATTTCTCAGTTACAAAATCAACATAGAGCTCCAAATAGGGCCGATCCGGAAACTACTCGCCGTACCGAGCCAGTACCGGAAAGGTCGAATCGTAATGAATTGGGGACTGATCATGCGGTAATGAAAATGCTCGAGGTTCTCACCAAAAGAATTGAATCAGGGGAGAAGAAAATCAAAGCCAACGATAAAAAAGTGGAGACATACAACTGTCGAGTTGATCAGATACCGAGGGCACCACCAATCTTGAAAGGGATGGATTCGATGAAGTTTGTACAAAAGTCATTTCCTCCAAGTACGACTCTTAAGCCTATTCCAAAGAAGTTTCGTATGCCAAACATACACAAATATAATGGGACCACATATCCCAACGAGCATGTTACTTCATATACATGCGCCATCAAGGGTAACGATTTAGAAGATGATAAAATCGAATCTGTGTTGTTGAAAACATTCGGAGAGACCCTTTCGAAGGGAGCAATGATTTGGTATCACAACCCGCCACCAAATTGCATCGACTCATTTTCCATGTTAGCAGATTCTTTTGTAAAGGCACACGCCGGGGCCATAAAGGTTGCAACGAATAAATTGGACCTTTTCAAGGTAAGACAAATGGATAATGAAATGTTGAGGGAGTTCGTGTCGCAATTTCAAATGAAACGCATGGAGTTGCCACCGATCACAGATGATTGGGCCATTCAAGCTTTCACCTAAGGGTTGAACGAGAGGAGTTCGATAGCATCACGTCAGTTGAAAAAAATAATAATCGATTATCTAGCTGTAACTTAGGCAGATGTGCATAATCGATATCAATCGAAGATCAGGGTCGAGGACGACCAATTAGGAGCCCCTTCCGGTTCAGTACATCCAAACAGGTTGGCAGTTAAAAACCCGAGGTACGTCAATAGGAAGCCAAGGTCAAACAGAGACCGATATCAACCATATACCGCAGATCGAAAGAACAATGGTTCAGGACGCAATTCTGCTTGGAATGATCGAAGAAGTGATCGAGGACATAATTCTCGGGGACTTATGAGCAAAAGTGGTTTTGACAAGTATGCCAATACCACAGAGGTACCTCAGTTATCGGAATATAACTTTAGCGTCGATGCATCGGGCATTGTATCGGCAATCGGAAGGATCAGAGATACTAGGTGGCCCAGACCCATACAAACCGATCATTCCCAAAGAAACCCAAATTTGATGTGCAAGTATCATTGCATGCATGTTCACAAGACCAAGGATTGCAGGTAATTAAGGGAGGAGGTAGACCGTCTATTCAATAAGGGCCACCTTCGAGAGTTCCTCAGCGATCGAGCCAAGAATAATTTCAAAGAAAGGTACGCCAACAGGAAAAATGAACAAGAGGAACCCCAACATGCCATTCATATGATCGTCGGTGGGGTCGATATTCCACATGGACCCATATTCAAACGCACTAAGGTATCGATCACTAGGAAAAAATGAACCCGAGATTATGTGCCCGAAGGCACTTTATCATTCAACAACGAAGAAACATAAGGCATTTCTCAGCCCCACAACGACGCTCTAGTAATTTATATCTTATTAAATTAAGTTCAAGTTAAGCGTGTTTTAGTGGATCCAGGTAGCTCGGCGAATATCATCCGATCGAGGGTCGTGGAGCAGCTCGACCTACAAAATCAAATCATACCCGTAGCTCGAGTCTTAAACGGCTTCAATATGGCCAGTGAAACAACTAAATGGGAGATTATTCTACCAGTGAACGTGGCTTGGACCATACAAGATACCAAGTTTCACGTAATCGAGGGCGACATGAGTTACAATGCCCTGCTCGGAAGGCCTTGGATCCACAATATGAGGGCAGTCCCTTCGAATCTCCACCAAATGATGAAATTTCCGACGTCGGACGGTGTAAAAATAGTATACGGGGAGCAGCATGCTCCAAAGGAAATGTTTGCGGTCGATGAGGTAACACCGATATCGACACTATCAACCTCGGAAAGGTCGAGTATCAAAGGTAAACATGAAGTCTCTGTTTCCACCCCAAAGTCTCTGCCTCTTTCATCTTGGCCTCCTTACGAAACTGCTCAACCAATTCGGCCTTCAGTTGAACCTGCAGAATCAAACTGTTAGTCGCCAATATCAAGTTAATACATAACAAGCTCCCAAAAATTTACATTACCCGTTCAATGAGCTCGGTATGATCTTGATGAGCTCTTGTCAGCTTGGCTCGAATACTCATGATATCATATTCTTTTTGCACATAGAAGAGTCTGAGGGCGTCTCTCTCCTCCATAAGCTTTTTGATATCAGCCTCACATCGGGACAGCTCAGCTCGGTATTTGGAGGACGTTTCTCGATGGAGCGCCGTAGCCTGTGCAGAAAGAAAAAAAATCAGACTTAGAAAAATAAGAACAAACGCAAGCATGGTAGCGTCATCTACCGCAAGTAAAACTCACTTGGTTCAGAAGCCGCTGAGCCTCATAGAAAATGAGTGATGCATCTAGGTCGGAAACATTATCGACTCCCACGAAGCAGCCGCGAAATATATCATCCCCTTCGGGGGCCGTCCCCACATCAGGGGTCCCCATGTACCGTGCATCCCGAAACTGCATCTCAGAGAACGTGGGGCCGGGTGGCGAATCATCAATGTTAATCCCCAAGCGAGTCACTTGGGGCATTCTATTCTCTTTGGAGGGCCCCAGAACTAGACCCTTTGGGTACACCCGCCGGTTTCTCATCACGGAAGGAGGCATCCTCAACACCCGACAACTCGAGGACTTTGCTCGAACTTTCCTCTGAGATTACCTCGATCTGTGGTTGAACCACCTCGAACGTCACTGACTCAGCAGTTCTCGAAACTTCGATGCCATCCCTCTTCCAAGCCACCAACAGGCAGTCGACATCTTCTCCCTCCTCGTCTTCATCTCATATCGTTTGGACTACATCGGCGGGCAGAACGGCGAGATCAGTCTTCGACTTTCGACCCCCGCTTTTCCTGGGCTTTGGGGTATCTAGTGGCGAGGCCCTTATATTTTTCTTGTCTTTGGTCGGCTTCGGTACCTCCTCTTCCCCGAGGGGAGGCAGTCTCATAACGACATTATCTCCAAGACCTGTATGATAAAAAATCAAGTTAAAAAGAAGTATTTCACAGGAAAGCATCAAACACACACAGGGAAACTTACCATGATTTTTGGCCTCCGATCGACCCTTTGACAAATCGCGCCACGAGCGCTCAGCATACGAAGAGGTTGAAACCAGTTGTCGAACCCAGCCTGCAAGGTCTAGGACTGCACCAGGAAACCAGGGGGAAGCTGCACCATAAAGAAGAATATAGATGAGAAGAGGTAAAGGAAATATAATAGGTAATCAAACGTTATCGGTGAAGTTCTACTTACGCTTCATGTTCGATTCTTCGGGAATGGGCATCTTCTCGGCGAGGATTAAGTCGGAGGTCCTGACTCGGACAAACCGGCACATCCATCCTCGGTCCTTGTCCTCGTCTATGCTCGAGAATAATATCTTTGTGGCCCGACACTGAAGCCTTATCAGTCCGCCCCGATAAAGACGGGGGATGTATAGCCTAATGAGATGATCGAGGGTGAAAGACATCTCCTCAACCTTGCTCGAGAAGAATCTGAGCAAAATCAGAATGCGCCTAAAATAGGGGTAGATCTGGACTAGGGTTACCCGGTATTGGCGGTAGAAGTCGATTATGACAAGATCGACGGAACCAAGTGTGAAAGGGTAAGTATACACACTTAATAACCCTTTCACATGAGTGGTGATGTCCTCCTCGGGGGTAGGAATCACCACCTCTTTATTCTCCCAGTGGCATACCTTTTTCACTTACTCGAGATCGCCTTCGGATATCGAACAGATGTATCTAGACATGGGTTCGCATCGGCCAGGAACCGAAGAAGGTTTATCGACTTTAAAGTCGGAAGTAAGTTCACATGGTCCGGGGATGCACTCTTCGATACATGGCTCCACCAGCATTTTATCATTGGCCGGCCGCGATGAGGAGGCCTTTTCTTTTTGAGGAACGGTCTTTGATATTTTTGCCATTGCTATATGAGGTTTAAGGAAGAAGAAGGCGGAATTTGTGTTTTAATAAGAGGTTGGCAAACGAAAACTGACAAAGTTGATGAACTTGAAGAGAATAGAAGAGCTTTTAAAGATTAGAAGAGGTTTGAAAGTAAAGTTTGAAAAGATTATGAAGGTGGTCTATTTATTATAGCAACTTTGATGGTTTGAAAGCACTGGTGGCCGACCATCAACTAGCGTTAATTAATAACCTTGGGAACTGTGCAAACGCGACGCTTCAATCGCTTCTGTCTCTTACGTCACGATGTTGATGTCATAATTGATCGAGGTATTAAATCGAAGTTTCAAATTCATTTCTTCTCGTTACACTCCAAAAAATGAGGGGACTATCTGTATACGGTAGAAATCGGGTATACCTGATTTCATTAGGAGTGGAGTTGCCTCGAGGGTAACGTCATAATAAATCGACCTCGAGCTCGAAGATAGAACATCATGCCTAGAGATCGAAGTGTTCATCGAGATCGAGGCCGGAAACAATCGAGATCAAACATGACTGACTTCAAGTAAGGTGTAATAACGGAATGGCGGGATATCAATAACCGGTCAAAGATCCCGGCGAAAATCCCGGAATAGATCAAATCAAAGCGGTTATTAGTGCCAATCATGGGATCTACTTTTGTTATTAGAGTTGTACCTTATTTAGGATTCCTCTATTATATAAAGAAGGATCTCATTAACTTGTAAAAAAAGAGGAGAAGGATTATTCACTGATAATAATATACATATACACTGCTTTCTTTGTTTTACTTATTGTTCATCGCTGTTTGTTCCATCCTCCACTGTTCTTATTAACTAACCTTGAAACTATCTCGAATCGAGACCGATGCATTATTTGTGGACCGATTTGATTTATTTTATTGTCCAATTTATCTATTTAATTCGTTGTTTATCAATTGGTACTGGTTTAAAACACATATCCTTAAAACCATAATATAAGTGTAATTGTTACTTATTTTTTAGGGTAAACACAGTGCTCGCAACATGTTGGACAACAACTGTAGTAGTCGGGGATAGAGCTTTATCAATATTAATAGTACGAGCCATTTGGAAAACATAAGTGACTCCTTTTTTTTAGTAAGTCCCTTTTTATATTTGGTAACAATTCAACTTTAGTTTTTTTTACCATTAATGAGATGATTTCTAACCCGAAAACTTCTATGATTTATTTAAGATTACAAGTTTTAAAAGCCTTCCTTTATTTCATAAAATACATGTCCAGTCAAACACTTTCATATAAATTGGGACGGAGAGAGTATAATTTATGTAAGGAAAATAAATAATAAGTTAGATTATTAGATATAGTTACGTGACCAACTAATGAATAGAGAAATATAATTAAGTAAAAAAAAAGTAAAATAAGATTGACAGAAAACTATTTTAGTTATATTAATTAGAGGAAGAAATGGAGTTATTAAAAATTAATATGACAATAAAGAAATAAATTTATCAATAATAAAAGATAATTATATAAATAATATACTACTATATATAAAAATAATACTAGTAATTTTGGGGCCCTTAAATATTTGGGGCCTAAACTTGCTTTAGGGTTGGGTCGCCCATGCGTTGTACCACATGATCTAACGTATGACAAAAATGAGACTTTTCCTAAATACTTGTAGCCTCTTATTTATAGGTATGGCGCGCTTCATAATCATAAACCAAATTCTACTGACATAGATTCATAGATCCCTAGGACTCCATAAACCTGATGCTTTGATACCAAGTTTGTCACGACCCATTTTTTGAATTAACTTGACCGAGTGAATCTCATAACTTACTTTTATTATTATGTGATGCATGTCAAATATCTAAACAAGGAAAACAACTAGATTCACGTCTGAAAACCTATTCTAAAAAACATTCTTGATAAATCAAATATAAATTCAAACATTTTCCAAAAATATTATAGCATCTAACTTCATGTTCTAACTCTGAAATATCTATGAAGCCTCTAAAGAATGTAGGCAGATTGCTTGGGACATAACACGCCAGCTAATCCTCAACTAGAAATAACAACACAGAATAAAAGGATTGTAGTCAAAGCATTGAACTTCGTGATTTGATACGAAGCTCACTAAAGTCTGTTGGAATAGAAGAAGGTCCTAGCTCGTAGCATACTCATCTATAAAATATGTTCCAAGTAAATGTAGGTTCCAAAGAAAATATTTAAATGCCAATATACCACAATGTTATTTAAACTTGTGGTCTTAAAAGCTTAAGGGGTAAAGGCTTTGTGGGGTCATGATATTTGTGTGGTTATAAAAGGTTCTCATTAAGGGTAAAATGGGTAAAATGAAGAGTTTAAAGTTGAATTATTTCCAAATTTAGAAATATGTCATTTATTTTGGAACAGACTAAAAAGTAAAGTATCTCATCTAATTTGAAACGAAGGGAGTAAGTAAAATAATCCTTCCACTAAAGTTAGAACGAGATTCTAAAACAAATATGCATGCACGATCGTATACATGATCATATACAATTATAACTGATTACCCGAAAAATGGATAGAGTTGAATTTATACGTAATTCTAAGGATACGTGATATAACTTGGTACAAATTGAAAAAATAAGTAGAAATATATCAAATATTGACTGTAAAAAGGAATGAATACAAACCCAAATTGAGTAAAGAATGATTGATAAATGAACAAGATAATCAATATCCAAAAACCAAAATAGGATAATATTTGCTATATGTTATGTAAATCTCCTTAATCTCCGAATGTGAAGATGTATGAATGTATGAATGTCTGAATGTCCATCTCCTACAAATGATAGCCACTCTTAATATAGTGGAGGAAGCCTACTTTGAATATAATTAAAAATACATAGTAGGGATCCCATGATAGATTAATTATTTAGCTTTTCTTTGATTTCCGTCGAGATTCTCTTCCCTAGTGCGACTATAACGTTTTTTTGTCTCTTGGATCTATCTCGATATTGGTCGGTCTCGGTATTGGTCGATCTCTGGGTCCCGAGCTCGATCGATCTTTGGGACTCGAGCTCGATATTGACTTGAGCTCGATATTGATCGGTCTCTTAGTCTCAAGCTCGATATTGATCTGGGTCTCGAGCTCGATATTATGATGACGAACCTCGGACCATCATGCTCCAATATTGATTAATCACACGAAGGACAAAATCGATTTTGACCGTATATAGATAGTCCCCTCGTTTCTCGGAAAGAAGGTGGCGAGAAACAATATGATTTTTCAACCTCTGACTAGACGAATACTGACGTCTGCGACGAGCCTGATTGTGACGTATGTGACAAAAGTCCCATCGGTCCAGTTACCAAGGTATTAAATGCGCGTCAATCGATGGTCGTCCACTTTCAATTTTGAACCGCCGCTGTGAAATCTATAAATAGCCCCTTTGTTCACTATTTCAAACTTTACCTTTAAACCTTTTTCATTCCAATCTTCACAGTCATTCGCCTTCTCCAAAGTTTCCTATTTCCAGGTTTTGGAATTTCTTTGCTTGTTCCTATCAAAATACTAAATACTTCAATCTCCCTTCTTCTTTGTTCATAGACATTGAGTTGGCTAAAACGTCAAAAAATGTTCCGTAAAAAGAGGTTGCCTCTTCATCGCGACCCGCCGACGATGAGGATCGGCGGAGCCTCGCCCTGAAGAATTCGTTCCAGTAAGGTGTTCAACTGTCAGTGATTTTAAAGTTGAAAAACTTTCTTCGGTACCGGGTCGATGTGAGCCGATATCGAGGTACCAGTGTACAATCACCGAAACAATTCTCGAGAAAGTCAAACAAGAATGCAACTAGGACGGTAAGCACGTGGTAGTCCCATCGCCTGATTAATCAATTACTACCCACACGGAGGGGTTCCTAAGTGTTTATACTTACCCTTTCACGTTGGGTCCTTTAGACCTGTCATTGTCACTTTTTGTAAGAGATACGACATGATCCTTGTCCAGATTCATCCTTCTTTTTGGAGAATAGTGATTCTTCTCCAATTTTTCTCGAGCAAAATCGAGGGGTGTCTTTTCACCCTTGACCACCTTATGTGCCTTTATAGTCCTCGACTTTATCGAGGGGGGATAATCAAGATTGCTCGCCGGGCCCCCAAAGCGACGTTCTCGAGAATAGATGAGATTAGTGATCGAGGTTGGATGGGCCGATTTGTTCGAGTCAAAACCTCGGACTTGATCCCTTCCGATGACATGCCATTTCCTGAGAAATGGAATATGAACCGTGAGCACTTATTTCCCTTCGTTCGTTTTAATTTTGTAACTGCCTTTCATTTTCTCAATCTATTTTTCTTTCTTATCATAGTTGTGGCTCGGATACCTGATCCAATTCCGGACCTTAAGCAATAGGTTGAAGGTCTGGTGCTGCAGAGACCGTACTCCGAGCACGCTTGGGTGGAATTATCAAAGGGTCGATGGGAGGCCCGCAGTCATGGTAAGTCTCTTTCTTAATTTGTTTGTCATTTGCTCTTCTTTACTTTCTTAACCCTCCTTTTCCCTTTATAGGACTTGGGAAGGACGTTGCCATGAGGCCGCCATATGGTGATGAGGGGGTTCCTGTCCCGAAGTAGTATAAAGAAAAGAAAAGAGAAGATGTGCCTAGTTCCCCGGTCTCTAAAAAGAAAAAACCGGCAAAGAAATCTCACAAGCCATAGGGGGTGTTATGTTTCTGGAATCGATCCGCCGATTAAGGGACGAGCCTGAAGAAGGAGAAGAGGAAAAGGATACATGTGAATAAGGGAAACCTGGCCATGATCCCGTAACAAGAAAAAGTCGAGACTATTCTATTTCGAGATGAGATGGTTGAAGGTTAGACCAAGGGTAAGACTTCTCGGGCAGTATAATATATCTCGAGGGATGATCTCGGGATAGTTGATATTAGTAGATCCCCTCAGATTTCGAATGCCATGATCCGTGAGGATAGCATGTTGGAAGGCCGATCCTACGAGGGCATTAAGGAACCAACCGATATCCACAGTTTTCTGGATGGGCTTGAGTCAGCTGCCTCGGGGGAGGTTACCGGGTTCGGTGGATTACCGATACCAAAGAAAATATCATGTTCAAGCTCTACCGGGCCTTCATCGGTTCCAAAACTGGTGGACCGATTCTCGGCCCCGAGTATTGATCCTGATCATAGGCGGAAGGTAGTGCTCTCCGTCCCAGAGGATACCCGAATTTCCTCTCCCCCAGTGGGGATTTCTAGTTACCTTCGGTCCCTAGTGACCGAAGAGGATCAAGCAGGGATGAATGCGGTAGGACCCGCCTTCCTTTTCAACGAGGCCCAGCATGCTCTGAATCGGGTAACTTCGATGGCATGAGGCCGAGGTTCGGGACGTCACTGAGAAGAGTGACTCCTATAAACTTCTTAGCGAGAAACTTCGAGTAGATTTGGCAGTGGCTCAAGCTAAGCAAGAGGATATGTCCGAGCAGGTATTCCGAATTCTTCACGATAGTGAAGACGAATTGGAGATAACCACTGACAATTCGATTATGCAGGTTTGGCAGAGACTTGAACAGATTGGAAGGCTCAATTCACAGGTAGATGAGCTATTGGCCGAATGGGAAAAATACAAATAAAATATGGATATCCTCATCTCCAATAAGGAGGTTGTTCACGCGCAATTGGAGTCGTCTGAGGCCCAGCTTCGGGATGCAAAAGAAAACGCCTCGGTGCTGATCGAGAGGGTTAAAGAGCTTCAAAGTCGGTTAGATTTGGCCACTTTCGATAAGGCAAGCTTGGCTAATGAACTCGAAGTGGTCAGATCTGAGGCGATCGATGCTAATAAAAGAGCTAATGCTAAAGTGGCCCAGTTCAGGATCGACGTTGAGATTAATCAGGCCAAGGCCAAGAGCATGGTCGAACATGCTAAATGGCAGGCTCAGAGAGAATCTCTCGAGGAGGTCAGTGCTCAGGGATTCTATGTTGAGGCCAAAATTAAAAATGCCAAGGCGGAGGAAAACATGGCTCGAAGGCTGGCCTTTCCTGAGGAAGACTCTGATAGCTCAAGTGAATCTGATGGTGGGGAAGATCTCGTGGACGTGGCCTCCAATGAAGACCAAGAAATTTAGGACCTTAAGTAGTTTTTGTTATTTGTATTGAGGCTGCTTCGACCTTTTGTAAAGAACTTCCTTCGGGATATGTTGCCAATGTAAAAGATTTGATGTATATAAAAAACTTTTCCCTTCTATGGCTTATGAATCCTTTGCATTTTTGTTAATTTATACAAAGGCCAAAAAGTGCCTTAGCATGGAATAATTATTTGATGGTCCAAGATTGAGATAGCAAGGACTGATAGCAGGTGTTGCACTCGACACTTTCTTATAGGCTGTCCCCGAGTGAATATTTGAACTCGAAGCAAGGTAGCCCTCAGGCTTTGTAGTCGAGTGAGAATGATTTCTCGAACTCGAATTAAGGTAGCCCTTAGGCTTTGTAGTCAAGTGAGAATGATTTCTCGAACTCGAATTAAGGTAGCCCTTAGGCTTTGTAGGCGAGTGAGAATTATTCCTCGAACTCGAATTAAGGTATCTCTTAGGCTTTGTAGTCGAGTGAGAGTGATTTCTCAAACTCGAATTAAGGTAGCCCTTAGGCTTTGTAGTCGAGTAAGAATGATTTCTAGCACTCAAATTAAGGTAACCCTCAGGCTTTGTAGCCGAGTGAGAATGATTTCTCGAACTCAAAGTAAAAGTAGCCCTTAGGCTTTAAGGTCGAGTGAGTGTTTGCTCGAACTCGAAGAAAAAATAGCCCTTAGGCTTTATGGTCGAGTGAGTGTTTGCTCGAACTAGAAGTAAAAAATAGCGTTTAGGATTTAAGGTCGAGTGAGAATTATTTCTCGAACTCGAAGTAAAAGTAACCCTTAGGCTTTAAGGTCGAGTGAGTGTTTGCTCGAACTCAAAGAAAAAACAGCCCTTAGGCTTTAAGATCGAGTGAGTGTTTGCTCAAACTCGAAGTATAAAACAACCATTAAGCTTTATGGTCGAGTGAGTGTTTGCTCGAACTCAAAGAAAAATACAGCCCTTAGGCTTTATGGTCGAGTGAGTGTTTGCTCGAACTCGAAGTAAAAATAGCCCTTAGGCTTTATGGCCGAGTGAGTGTTTGCTCGAACTCGAAGTGAAATATAGCCCTTAGGCTTTATGGTCGAGTGAGTGTTTTCTCAAACTCGAAGTGAAAAATAGTCCTTAGGCTTTTTGGTCGAGTGAGAATGATTTCTCGATCTCGAATCAAAGTTGCCCTTAGGCTTCATAGTCGAGTGAGAATGATTCCTCGAACTCGAAGTAAAAGTAGCCCTTAGGCTTTAAGGTCGAGTGAGGATTTGCTCGAACTCGAATTAAGGTGGCCCTTAGGCTTTATAGTCGAGTGAGAATGATTTTTGAACTCGAAGTAAAAGTAGCCCTTGGGCTTTAAGGTCGAGTGAGAATGATTTCTCGAACTCGAAGTAAAAGTAGCCCTTAGGCTTTAAGGTTGACTGAGTGTTTGCTCGAACTCGAAGAAAAAAAAAGCCCTTAGGCTTTATGGTCGAGTGAGTGTTTGCTCGAACTCGAAGTAAAAAATAGTCGTTAGGCTTTATGGTCGAATGAGTGTTTTCTCGAACTCGAAGTAAAAAATAGCCCTTAGGCTTTATGGTCGAGTGAGTGTTTTCTCGAACTCGAAGTAAAATACAACCCTTAGACTTTATGGTTGAGTGAGTGTTTGCTCGAACTCGAAGTAAAAATAGCCCTTAGGATTTATGGTCGAGTGAGTGTTTACTCGAACACAAAGTGAAAAACAACTCTAAGGCTTTATGGTCGAGTGAGTGTTTGCTCGAACTCGAATTTAAAAAATAGGCCTTACGCTTTATGGTCGAGTGAGGTTTTGCTCGAACTCGAAGTAAAAAATAGCCCTTAGGCTTTATGGTCGAGTGAGGATGGCTTCTAGAACTCGTATTAAGGTAGCCCTTAGGAAATCGAGTGAGAATGATTTCTCGAACCCGAAATAAGGTAGCCCTTAGGCCTTATATAATTCGATCTCGTTGATTTTTTATGGTAGTCCCCGATTTATGGGGTAATCAATTGAACTCCGGTCATGGTCGACACTTAAGCCTATTTACATAATAAATCGAGAATATAAAGTAAAAGAACCTTTCTGAGGTATGAGATATTGGTAAAGAAGCAATTTCTCTTTATATGTCATCATACATGTGTACATGTTTTGTGCTGGGGATCGAGCAAATTATGCGAGCATGGTTCGCTTCACCATTTGGCCCTTACATATTTTTCCTGTCGAGACCTTGTTGCCACAAAGTAATTTCCTTAAATCGAACTTGATATATTTGAGGGTAATGCCCCCCAGTATTCGCCCCAATTTTAAAATGTTAAAGATTGGTCTTTCGATTGTAGTATCTCTCAATTCACTATTTTTGGGCAGCCAATCAGACGAGAGCGGCTTCTCGTCTTTCGTCCAACAATTCTAGGCTCGTATTCATGGTCTCGTTATTCGACTCCTCTGTTGCATATCAAAATCTGATGCTAGGTTCTCCGACATCGGCCGGGATCAGGGCTTCGGCGCCACAAACCAATGAGAATGGTGTTGCTCCAGTACTGGATTTCGATGTTGTGCGGTATGCCCATACGACCTCGGGTAGTATTTTCTCTATTTTCCTTTGGCGTCGATCAATCTTTTCTTGAGATTTTGGATGATAGTTTTGTTGGTTGATTCGGCTTATCCGTTCCCGCTGGGAAGATACAGTGTTGATAGGATCCTTTTGATCTTGTGATCCTCGAGAAATTTAGTTACTTTGCTGCCGATGAATTATTTTCCATTATCACATACAATCTCGGATGGCATCCCGAATCGACATATGATGTGGTCCCAAATGAAGTCTATCACTTCTTTTTCTCTGACTTTCTCAAAAGCTTGTGCTTCAACCTATTTAGAGAAATAATCAGTCTTAAACAAATTAAACTAAGCCTTACGTGGGGCCGATGGGAGTGGTCCAATGATGTCCATTTCCCATTTTATGAAAGGACATGGAGATAGGAACGAATGGAGTAGCTCCCCGGGTTGATGAATCATGGGCGCATGTCATTGGCATTTATCGTATTTTCGAACGAACACCATGCATCCTTTCCCATATTGGTCCAATAATATCCTGCTATGATTACTTTGTGGACCAGCGAATTGACATCAGAATAGTTTCCACAAGTGCCCTCGTAAATTTCCCGTAGGATGTAATCGGTATCTACTGGTCCCAAACATATTGCCAATGGTCCATCAAATGTCCTTCTAAACAGCGTTCCGTCTTCAGACAAGGTGAACCGTGCTACCTTTATGCACAGAGATCTCGATTCCTTTGGATATGATGGAAGCTTCCCATTCTTGAAGTACTCTATATATTTGTTTCTCCAATCCTAGGTTAAACTTGTGGAGTTTATCTCGGCGTGACCTTCGATTACCGAACTCATGTGTTGTACGATAATCCCCGAGTTGAGTTCGTCATCTTCGACCGATGAACCTAAGTTTGCAAGAGCATCGGCCTCGCTGTTCTATTCTCGGGGTATATGTTGTAAGATACATTCCTTAAATTGATGTAGAGTCACCTGTAGTTTATCCAAGTACCTCTGCATTCGATATTCTCGAACTTCGAAGTCCCGTTAACTTGGTTTACCAAGAGGAGGGAATCACTCTTAGCCTCTACGACTTCCGCTCCCAAGCTCCTGGCTAGTTCGAGACCTAAAATCATGGCCTCATACACAGCCTCATTGTTAGTCAATTTTGCAGTTCTGATAGACTGTATAATTGCATTACATGTGGGTTATTTTAGTACAATGCCTAGTCCGGACCCTTTCACGTTCGAGGCACCGTCTGTAAAGAGGGTCCAGACTCCCGAAGAGGTACCCGATTTTATCAGTAGATATTTTTCAATATCGGGTACGAAGGCCGGCGAAAAGTCAGCCACGAAGTCCGTCAATATTTGAGATTTGATAGCGGTTTGGGGTCGATACTCAATATCGTACCCGCCGATTTCTATGGCCCATTTGGACAATCGACCCGATAGCTCGGGTTTGTGCACAATGTTTCGAAGAGGATAAGTCGTTACAACATGTATCGGATGACACTGGAAATATGGTTTTAGTTTCCTAGAGGCGCTTATTAAAGCAAGCACTAATTTTTCTAAGTGTGGATATCAAGTTTAGGCCTTTCCTAAGGTCCGACTGACATAACAAACGGGGAATTGCGTACCTCGTTCTTTTCAAACCAGAACTCCACTTATCGCTATCTCCGAGACAACTAAGTACAGGTAAAATTGTTTGTCAACTTTCGGGGTATGAAGTAGTGGTGGTCTCGATAAATACCGCTTTTGTTCTTCCAAAGCCTGCTGGCATTCCGGAGTCCATACAAAGTTGCTTTTCTTCTTAAGCAGTGAGAAACATCGGTGGCTCCTTTATGAGGATCTCAAAATGAATCGTCCTAGGGAGGCTATCCGCCCTGTTAGCCTCTGCACGACCTTTACATTATCTACTACAGTGATGTCCTCAATAGCTTTGATTTTTTTGGGGTTGATCTCGATTCCTCGATTGGACACCATGAAACCAAAAAATATGCCCGAGCCAACCCCGAATGCACATTTTTTGTGGTTGAGCTTCATATTGTACTCCCTCAGTATGTCAAAAGTTTCCTGTAAATGCTTTAAATGGTCCTCTGCTTGTAGGGACTTAACTAATATGTCATCAATATAAACTTCCATTGATTTCCCTATTTGTTTTTCGAACATTCGATTTACTAGGAATTGATAAGTTGCAACAACATTTTTTAGACCGAATGGCATTACGTTATAACAGTAGGTACCATACTTAGTGATAAACGAGGTCTTTTCCTAATCCTCCGGGTTCATCTGTATGTGGTTGTACCTGGAGTAGGCATCGAGAAAATTGAGAGTCTCGTGGCTGGCCGTGGCATCGATCATACGATCGATATTAGGCAAAGGAAAAGAATCCTTAGGGCATGCTTTATTCAGGTCTTTATAATCTATACACATTCTACATTTGGTTCCCTTTTTAGGGACTACCACCACATTTGCTAGCCATTCGGGGTATTTTACTTCTCGAATGGATCCTATTTTAAGAAGTTTGGTTACCTCGTCCTAGATGAAGGCATGTTTGACCTCGGACTGGGGCCTTCTTTTTTGCTTTATCGGATAGAATTTTGAATCCATGCTTAGTCTATGAGTGGTTATTTACGATGAGATCCCTATCATGTCATGATAGGACCAAGCGAAACAATTCATGTTAGCTATAAGAAATTGAATAAGCTTTTTCCTGAGCTCGGGATCTAACCCAGTGCCCAGGTATACCTTTCGCTCAGGCAGATGTTCGATTAGCGTGATTTTCTCCAGTTCTTTGACCGTTGATTTGGTAGCGTCGAAATCATCGGGGACCACGAAGGATCGAGAGACCCCATAATCATCATCTTCGTCAGTCTTCTGATTTTCTAGTTGGGTAAGAGGCTGACATTTGTGATTGCTATTTGGTATCCCGTTCCTCTTTTGAATCTGATCCCTTTGTCTATGATAGTGAATATATCAGAATCACTTCATCGACAACAAACATTTCCTTTGCGGCCGGTTGCTCCCCGTAGACCGTTTTGATTCCCTCCGATGTTGGGAATTTCAGAACCTGGTGAAGGGTCGAGGGCACTGCTCTCATGTTATGGATCCATGGCCTCCCTAACAAGGTGTTATATCTCATATCGCCCACGATCACGTGGAACTTTATTTCTTGGATGGTCCCAACCACGTTTACTAGCAAAATTATCTCGCCCTTAGTAGTTTCACATGCCATATTGAATCCGCTTAGTACTAGAGTTGCGGACACGACCTGGTCCTGTAGACCGAGTTGCTCTACCACCCTTGATCGAATGATGTTGGCCGAACTACCTGGATCAATTAACACACGCTTAACTTGAGTTTTATTCATAAGTACAGATATTACCAGTGCATCGTTATGGGGTTGCATGATTCCTTCCGCGTCTTCTTCATTAAATGACAAGGTTCCTTTAGGTGTGTAATCCTTAGTCCAAGATCGCTTATCTCTTACAATTGACATCTTAGTGCGTTTAAGCACCGGCCCCTGGGGGACATCAATTTCTCCGATAATCATGTGGATGATGTGTTGTGGCTCTTCTTTTTTGTTTTGTCTATTGAAATCTCTGTTTTTGAAATGGTTTTTGGCCTGGTCACTTAAAAATTCTCGAAGGTGCCCTTCATTAAATAACCGGGCTACCTCCTCTCTCAACTGCATGCACTCTTCAGTTCTATGTCCATGGGTGCCATGATTCTTGCACATTTTATTGGGATTTCTCTGGGCGGGATCGGACTACAGAGGTCGAGGGTACTTAGTATCTTTGATGCGTCCGATAGCCGACACGATTGTGGATGCATCGATGTTGAAGTTATATTCTGATAACCGTGGTGCTTACTTAGGTCCGGTATTCCTGTCAAACCCATTCTTGTTCATCATCCCCTGAGACCCTTGGCCTCGATCACTTCTCCTTTCGCCTTGTTCGGAGTTACGTGTAGGTTCGCTACCCCTACGATCTCCGTTATACGGCCGATATCAGTCCTTGTTCAACCTTGGTTTTTGGTCGATGTACCTTTCAATAATGGACCCAGAACCTAACTGGTCGTCGTCAACTCTGATCTTCGATTGATATCGATTTTGTACATCGGCCCAGGTAATAACCGGGTACTCGATCAAATTCTACTTCAACTGTCGTAAAGCGATCGAGCTTTATTCATTCAGTCCTTGAGTGAAAGCTTGAACAAGCCAATCGTCCATGACTGGTGGTAGATCCATTCGTTCCGTTTGGAAACGAGATACGAACACTCTTAGCATCTAGTTATATTTTTGCCGTACCTTGAAAAGGTCCAACTTCTTGGTCTTGATCTTTATGGCTCCAGCGTGTTCTTTTACAAAAGAATCTGCAAGCATAGCAAAAGAATCGATAGAGTTAGGCGGTAAATTATGATACCATATCATTGCCCCCTTTGACAGGGTTTCCCCAAACTTCTTCATTAGTACGGATTCGATCTTGTCGTCTTCTAGATCGTTCCCTTTAATGGCACATGTGTAAGAGGTGACATGTTTTTTTGGGGTCGGTCGTCCTATTATATTTAGGAATTTCGGGTCATGCGAAACTTCTTGGTGATCGATTTAGGAGCCGCGCTTAGGGGGAAAGTCTTTTGTATGAATTTTTTGGAATCCAAGCCCTTCAATACCGGTGGTGCCCTCGGGATCTGATCAACCCTGGAGTTATAAGTTTCTACGTTTTTGTCATTTGCTTCAATCCACTTTTCTTCTAACTCAATTCATTTTGTCAGTTCCTCGAACATCTTAATAATTTCGGGATTAGTGCCTGATTCTTGTTCATTTGATATTACTACAGCTGGCCCCATTTCGTGGGTGACTTCTCTAGGTGGACTAGGCTCGGCCTTGCTCGGTGCCTGGGTTTGACTTTGCAACTGAGCTATTGCTACCTATTGAGCTTGTAACATTTCGAAAATCATACGTAGGTTGATCCCGTCTTCTCCAACATTTTGGGTATTTCGAACTGCAGATCGAGTTCCACCATGAATGCTGTTTTCGAGGTCAAAGCATTGGTTCACCTCATTGGCCACATGTGAATTAACGTTAATTGAATCTACGGCCCGAGCTCCAACGGGATCGGCGAGTGGCCTTTCATCCCCGGTCGCCAGGTTGTTGTTCTCGTCTTGAAGGCCAACTTCGTTGTCAATAGGTAGGGCCATTAATTGAGAGTTCGTCATTTTTAGCCTGAAATCAAAGACACTACCAAGTGCAAGTGTAAAATGGTGTGTTTTGGAGAGATTCGTACCAAATAACCATTGTTATCCTAAGGATACGTGGTATAACTTGGTACAAATTGGAAAAATAAGTAGAAATATATCGAATATTGACTGTAAAAAGGAATGAATACAAACCCAAATTGAGTAAAGAATGATTGATAAATGAACAAGATGAATCAATATCCAAAGCACAAAAATGGATAATATTTTCTATATGTTATGTAAATCTCCTTAATCTCTGAATGTGAGGATGTCTGAATGTCTGAATGTCCATCTCCTACAAATGATAGCCACTCTTAATATAGTGGAGGAATCCTACTTTGGATATAATTAAAAATACATAGTGGGGATTGTTGTTTCCCCAAGTACACGCAAGTATACGTGGTCGTCAAGTAATAAAGTGACTCGAAAGTCAGATGTCGAACCCACAGAGACTTAGATTAACCGATAACTAAGAAAACTAAAATCAACTTACTCTTCAAGATGATCAAAAGTTTAACTTTTCTATTACAACTACTATTGCGAGATTCAGACACGTAACCAAGGGAGAGATAGTTTCCAGGGTTATGGTCGGTTTATCAATCCTATTGAATTCATAATTACGCATGTTAATCCCAATTATCTATGATTTCTAGTTGACCAGATCATTTATATAAACAACATGTTCCCACAATACTATCCGTCTATCCATAATATATCAACCATATATTCCTATGGTCTTGAGTCTATCATGAATGAATATAATACGGTATTCAACTAAGCAAGACTGTTAGGTATATTTCTATCCTAACCGCGAAATCTTTCCCCGAGCCACGGGTTCAGAAACAAGCTCTCTCTAATTCTACTCTAATCTAAACACGGCTTTTCCAAACATAGCATAGATAGTAAATAGAACTCTACTCCTATCCAAACAATTAAGCAAGTATGCACAGATTTAGAGAAAGAACCAAAGATGATAACTCAAGTTAACGGTAATATAATTAATAAACTTCAATCTTCATGACAACCACAACCCTAGAACGTGAAGTTTAGTTCCACATAGACATGGTAGCAAAACAACAATTCATTAAGAAAAAGTAAAGATTACTAAGTTTGATGGAAGAAAGATGAAATCTGATGAATTCCGACCTCCACAGCGGCTCCGTGCTATCCCTTCGTCTAAAGTCTCTCCAAAGTCGCCCCCCCCCAAAAAAAAAGTGGTGTTTAATGACTATTTATATGTATAGGGAAAACGCCTATACGAAATAACCAAGTCCAAAACCAAAAAGGAGACAAAATAAGCTTTAAAAATCCGGAACACCCTTGCTACAGGTCTCGCATCGCGAGGCAAAATGCCTGGTCCACCTCGCTATACCCCTGGCGGTGCAACCTCTGATGCACGGTTTCCACTATGCAACGCGAGGTATTTCGCGAGCAAAATTCATTGCTACGCCTGTTCTGTTTTTGCTTGGTTTCAATTCCTTTGCTTTGCCTAACTTTTCCTTCTTTCACGTTTTCATTTTTGTTTCTTTATTTTCAATCATTTGTCTTCATTATCTCATTATAATATTTTCCATCATCAAATGATCACTAGTTATTCTTGTAGTGCATAAAATACACATAAAATCTTTACTTTGCTTTCAATTTCATCTTTAACCTACCTACACATAAAATAAACTCAATTAAGCACAAATATAGTATAATTTAGCATTAAAGCACCTAAATGTAAGGTGAGTAATGCATTAAAAAATATTCAATTATAACCAAACATCACTACCCCACACTTAAGCATTGCTCGTCCTCGAGTCAACCCCATACTTTATATTTACCACATTTGAAGCACACTACACCAATGACCATCATTAATAGCAACAATTAAACTCTAGCATATGCAATCACATACACTTCGCTTTTCTTATGCCATACTTCACAAATATTCAAACAAAGACAACATGCTCGTAACAATCCTAGCCTCAAAAACCAACTTAATGTCACAATGCACTCATGGCTTGAACACCCAACATCACAGAGAGAAGACTAATAACTTTACCTATCCCTCGTGAGACCAGGTGCCCTCACAACAAGAAAAAGAGAGTAAGTTGAAACCATACATTCAAATCAAATGCTCAAATATATTTTAAGGACTCATATATATCAAAGAAAATCTCTCACTCTCACAAAAGAAGACACATGCATGAAATTGGTACCATAGGCTTGCCGATAATGTAAATCTCTACTAATGTAGGCTCACTCGATCTAAAATCAATTAGCACTTTTTTATTGTTGTAATATGGGCTAAGGGACGTGAAGGATATATTTATGAATAGTGGCTAACCCTCCTAAGCACTTTAACACATTACATAATCAACTGTAAGCGCAAATTCTTCAATCGCAATTTTAATTTCACAACTAAAATCATCCCTAACAATGTTCCCTCTTTCTTTAAGCACTACATTAATTCATTCCAACTAGAAAGAACAAAATATCAATTTATTCATCTAATAGTTTTTTCTTTTTATCTTTTGCAATTTTCACTAGATGTGTATTCTTTTACAAAACAAGTGCACATTTCTTCCTTTCACTAGTTCTACTCAAAAGCCACCCCATTCATAGTCCCTTATTACTCCTTTTAGCGCTCATCTCACAATTAAAGTGCTTTAAGAGGTAAAAGTATCAAAACAATGTCAATTTAGAACAAAAGAGGTTTAGGCTTGTAATGTGGGTGCCAAATAAAAGTCTATAAGCTCAAAATGGTTAACTAGGGATATATTTTATTTGTGATAGCAATAAGCTCAAAAAGATCAAAGAAAGTATAAAATCATTTTTCAAATCGAGCATCACCTCAAATTTCGCTTCAACTCACATACCGGGCAAGTTCTAGACACAAGTACAATACATAGACTATACAAAAACCTCACCATACAAGGCACATGACTTACTAACGACGTTTCATTCCGACTCTCAACAAATGCAAGTATTCACAGAGCCACAAGAAATTAAGCATTAAGCACAGAGTGAACATAAGTCACGAAAATGAGACATAGGCATTACAAAACATGCTATCCAAAAAACCAAGGCATCATAAGTAATTTTAGCATATATGGAAGATACTACGCATGCCAAAGCCTAAATATGCTACTATCAAACATGTCAAGGGCGCCTAGGAATCTCATCTTTCTTCCTCCATTTAATCCCTAAATTCTAATCTACTCTAAAAATAAAAATAAAAATTAAAAAGAAAAAGGAAAAACTATTACCTGGTTCAAACTAAACCCTTGGAAAAGAACCGCGGCACAAAGAAAAACCAAGGGGGAATTACTACACTACCTACAAAGAAAATCTTTTTGTCCTTTTTCTTTACACTTGAATCCCTCAAGAAAACTGTCTAGCTGATCCATCGTCGGGAATAGCCCAATTTTTCAACTTTTGTTTTTTGATTTTTTTTCATAGCTACTAAAATACTAAAACACTACACAACTAAGAAAATAAAAATAAGAAGTTAACATTTTTCTAACATCCTACTACTAATTATTTAGAGAATTCTCTCTCCCCATACTTAAAAGAGTGCAGTATCCCCAATGCACAAATAAAACAAAACAATAATGAGGGTGGGCAAGAATCTCCCTGAAAGGTCAAAGACCGAAGCAATAGTGGCTCACGGGGTACTCAGACTTCCCCCAGGCATGGTCCTTTGTGTGGGCACCTTACACTCAGTTCTCACCATCTAGCTCGCTTTTACACTCTTCCTATGGCTTTGCTTCCTATGCTTATAATCCTACAAAACAAAAACAAACACTACAACAATAATAAGATAAAAAAAAAAAAAAAAAAAATCAAAAATCAAAAATATAAGAAAGTAGAAAAAGCTGGGTTGCCTCCCAATAAGCGCCCGATTTAACGTTGCGGCACGACTTGTAGCACCTTTTGTCTCCATCTCAAACTTATGAATTGAGCACCTAATAGGGCATCCAGTCTGTGGCTATGCTCCTTCGGTGGGGCTACAAAGTAAACCAGGCCAAGCAATAAACTTTTAGCTCTACACCTCTTGACCAGATGAGGAATGTAATTTTTACTTTTTTGCACAACAAATTCAAGAATATAGGCACCCTGTTCCTCGTCCATTGGCTCCTCCAAAGGCTCAGATGATTCGATTTCCATGTCATTATCCAAACACAATGTTGAAAAATGTATGGAATGAGGACCAATACGCCCTAACTCTAGAATTGTATTACTCTTTACATCCTCATATGTACACACACTAGAGTCTTCAAATATAATATTATTTACTTCCTCACATGACTCTAGAACACTCCTCTCAACATTGGCATCCTCAAGAAAAATATGGTCTAATTCTTGGTATTCTCGTTTTAGCTCCTCAATTTGGTTTAGAAGATTTTTTTCAGTTTCACACAATTCATCTTTAAATTGTTGGATGCATCAACCTTTGCAATTAATTGAGCTCCCAAGTCGTGAATATCAGTACCAAATTTTTCGATCTCTTGTCCCAGTTAAGCTCTCCTTTCTATTAAGTCTCTTATCCCATTTGTAATTTTTTCACATTGAGCTTCATATATTTCTAATCGTTCAGCTTGTTCCATTAGCCAAGTTTGGCTCAAAATCTCCTCTTATTTGAAATTTTTCTCTTGTTGGAACTCACTCTCTTCTCGAATTTGCAGCTCTTACTCACTATCAACTAAGGTTGCAGCTTATTGATCATCGAATGTTTCAAACCATTTTTCTATTTTGGCCTTCATTCTCTTATTTATTGCCTTGAGATTTTCCATCTCTTTTCGACATTCATGAGTTTGCTCCCTTAAAAATTGAGTTTGCTCCATTATTTGCCTCATCATATCCATTATATGAGCATCATATTCCACATTCTCCACTTTGTTCCTATCAAACTCACAAAAATTATCAGAAATATCATAATTAGGGCTCGAAAAAGAATAAAAAGAATTAGGACAGCCATCCCAATGGCCACCCTGACCACCACACATATTACAAATATTTCACTCAAAGGATTGAGATTGTGCGTACAACTCGCTCCCGAGGATATTCTGACAAGTTTTCCACCAGTGGGGTCCTCTACAATATGGACATTGATCATCAAAATAAGAATAACCATCATTCGAATAATTTACATTCCAAGATGCCATGTGAAAGCAATTAAACGAAAAAAATACTAACTAAATAAGAAAATTAAAAACTTGAACAAAAATCAATTAAAAGCTAAACTTAGATAAACAATCAATAACTAAGTCCCCGGCAACGGTGCCATACTTGTTGGTTCCCCAAGTATACGTGACCGTCAAGTAATAAAGTGACTCGAAAGTCGGATGTTGAACCCACAGAGACTTAGATTAACCGTTAACTAAGCAAACTAAAATCAACTTACTGTCCAAGATCATCAAAAGTTTAACTTTTCTATTACAACTACTATTGCGAAATTCAAACACGTAACCAAGGGAGATATAGATTCCAGGGTTGTGGCCGGTTTATTAATCCTATTGTGTTCGTAATTACACATGTTAATGCAAATTATCTATGATTGCTAGTTGACCGGATATAACAATCTTTGTAATGGAAACCTCTAAAATAAATTTACAATTTCCAAAACCGGTAGTACAAGTCATAAGTTCTACAGAGTGTTTGCTAGAAAACTTCTAAATACAGTTGTCTAGAAATAAGAATAAACAGTGCAAACGAAAACTTGAAGGTGACTCTGAAGCCTGCGAACGCAGCAGCAGGTTTACCTTGAGTCTCCACAGCAACGACCCGCACAGCTACTAACGAACAAATACCTGGATCTGCACAAAAATGTACAGAAGTGTAGAATGAGCATACCATAGCGGTGCCCAGTAAGTATCAAGACTAATCTCGGTGGAGTAGTGACGAGGAATAATCAAGACACCTACGAGTCTAATAAACTGAACAAGTATAAGTATATGAACAACATAAATATGATATCTACATAAAGACTATGCAATATGGCTTACAATACAGAAATGGCAATAAGAAAGGAAACAACAAGTATCAACGGAATACCATAAAATTAACTCAGAAAAATGAATGGAGCACAACCTAAATCCGGAATCACAAATATAGCAAGGACAAGTAATAACTCAGCAACTACAACCGATTTTACATCAGGTTTTAGTCAACAAACTCCACGAGGTACTGATAAGTGCACTGACGACTCACATGCCAATAGAGCCATTCTCACGTAGAAGGCAAGTAAACAAGGGTGAGCATCTATGCCCAACAATATCAAGAAAATCTCTTATCCGATAAGAGTACTTAACTATGTGTATGCTTGTGCGAGTGTCATAGTATAGTCCATACCAGCAAATAAGCATAAGGAAAAAAAACGGACAACACGTAGAATATTTTCTCACAACTTTCACAAGATAAAGCTCACACAGGTAAGTGTACCACTACACAAATATCAACAACAAGAATGCCCCCAGGCCATCACAAATCAATCCCTAACACAACCTACCTTGTCTCGCCACGTGTGCAATAATAAAGTAAGTGCCCTCCTTGTCTCGCCGTACATGCATAATAATAGTATGTGCAAATATCAATAGTAACAATATCACGATAGAAACCTCGTGCAACCCCAAAACAACAACCGCATGGCAGAAACCTCGTGCATCATAATAACCACAACCGCACGGCAGAAAGCTCGTGCATCACCACAATAAATACAACAGCGAAAATGACAATAATACAATGGTACGACAAATAAGTCAACTCAAAAATTCCAGAACTCAAGAAATGGAGGAATCAAATTCACAAGGAGTAGCGACAATAGAGAATGCTAGTCATAATAAGAACAGAACAACAAGAAATGAAATATTATGTAACAACGGTCCACAATATGCGGTTCGACAACGAGGGAGCTAACACAAGACGAATAATTCCAAATACGTACAAGTCAACTAAAATATAGGATATCGAACTTCTTTTAAGGTGGGGTAATAAAGAAAGAGATACAACAATTTCAATTAGGGATAAGCAACAGAAAGATAATCACAGCCTCAATTAAGGATGAACAATTATAAAAGAGATAAATATAACTTCAAATAAAGATAAGAAGTTAGGGGAAAAATAACATGGCAATAGAAGAGATAACAATTTTAGTTAAGGCACAAATGACTCAAATAAGCATCAAGGGCGGATCATGAAGCAATTAATTCTAGTTAAAGCAGGTAGAGGTGAAACTAGTAATTAAGAGACGTATTCATAGCATCACAATTGCATAATCAGTGAATACAAGGACCTAAGAACCCTAAAAGGCCAATTTTCCAAAAATACGTCCGAGCACGTACTCGTCACCTCGCGTACACGGACTACAATTAGCATAGAAGGCCAAATCTTAAGGGGTAGTTCCCCCACACGAAGTTAGGCAAGATACTTACCTCAAAGAAGACAAATCGATACTCAAAAATAAACTTTTCGGGTGAAATGACCTTCGGACGGCTCAAATCTAACCAAAATAACTTCAAAGAACAAATAAAACACATAAGAAACTATTCCGGGCCATAAAGCCTCAATCTTTATCAAAATCTAAAAATCGGTCCAAAAGTCGATCCCCGGGCCCGCACCTCAGAACCTGACAAATGTTACAAAACCCGAACACCCATTTCGATATGAGCCCAACCATACAAAAATTATCAAATTCCGATACCATTTCGTTCCTCAAATTATGATATTTTATTTTGAAAATTTTCTTCACAAACCACCATTTTCCCCAACTCAAAAGACAAATTAAATGATAAAAATAAAGATAAAATCATGGAAAATAATAAATTCTAGGTGAAGAACACTTACCCAATCGATTTTCTTGAAAACCCACAAGGAATCACTCAAAACCGAGCTCTAGAACTCCAAAATGATGAAAATGGAAAAACCCTCTAAATAGAATACTATTTATTCTGCCTAGGTGTTTGTGCATCGCGAACACGGAAGAGCATTCGCGTTCGCGTAGAAGAAAAATAAAAGCTTCCCAGTTGTGTTTCGTGAATGCAAATGCTCTTCTGCGTTCGGGACAACACGTTCGCGAACGCGGAGAGGAAAAATCTTATGGCCCAATGACTGCTCTTCGCGAACGCGTGAAGTGGTACACGAACGCGTGAGATGAACGCGAACGCGATGAAGGAAAAGGTTGGCTTCCACGATCGTGGAATAAGGAATGCGAACGCGAAGAACAAATATTCCCTCCTCCAAAATTACTCTTCGCGAACGCGAATGAAGGGACGTGAACGCGATTTAGGAAACCAGATGACAAAAAACAGTAGTTCAAAAATAAAAGGAAATGACCTGTAGCCCATCCGAAACACACCCGAGACCCCCGGGATCCCGTCCAAACATACTAACATGTTCCATAACCTAACACGGACTCGCTCGAGGTCTTAAATCACATAAAACAACACCAAAAATACAAATCGCACCACAAATCGAACTTATGAACTTCCAAAACTTCCAACTTCTAAAACCCGTGCCGAAACATATCAAACCAACCCGGAATGGCGTCAAATTTTGCAGGCAAGTCCCAAATAACATAACGGAGTTGTTCCAACTCTTGGAATCGCATTCCGACCCCGATATCAAAACTTCCACTTCCGGTTAAATTTTCCAAAAATTTGACTTTCGCCATTTCAAGCCTAAATCAGCTACATATCTCAAATTCACAGTCCGTACACGCTCCTAAATCCAAAATCAACCAACGTAGCTAAAGGAACCAACAGAAATGCATTGCGGAGTCGTCTTCACATAGTTCTGACTACGGTTAAAATCCTAAGACTTAAGCATCCGTTTTAGGGACCAAGTATCCCAAATCACTATGAATCATCCGGTAACTGAATTCAACCACGCACGTAATCAATAAATATAATACAAAGCCACTCATGTCCTTATACCGCTGAACGGTTCTTAAATTCTCAAAACAATCGGTCGGGTCATTGCATCCTTCCCCTCTTAAGCAAACGTTCATCCTCGAACGTGCCAAGAATCGTCTCGAAGTCTTTAAATCACTGAATGCACATATCCAACATACACTTGTGGGTGAGCCCACGTCACCCTAATCCACATAAGCCTGACGACACCTTATCAACTGTAATTTATCCTTTCTACCAACACCGATAAGGCTTAGAGTCAAAATTCTCACCTTCCATTTATCTTCAAAACACCCGATTCTAAATCTATAACCGGTATTAGTCTTCACCAGCTGTAACAACTCATGCCTACACCCACAAGGTACGACCACACAACAAGACACACCACACATAGGCCCATAATAACATTTCTAATCTCAATAGTTTCCCGTAATCAAAACCAATACCGACAATTAGCCTCATATCCGTTAGAACCCTGTTTCAAACCTCCACAACACTAACAATGATGCACGAAACATGAAGACCTCCTAACTATACACCCAAAACAACAAGTCACAACTAACACCACCGGGCACACACCTCGCTAGCTAAAACTCAAGAAGCACAGAATGAAAAATGACTAAATATGTAAAGAGAAACACATAAGGAAAATATCGAACAAGCCCGACAGGTACAACTCTCTAATAGTACCATACTACGAATCAATTCAAAAGGAAAAATCAAAGTACATAAACAAATCATAAGGATCTCATCCTGGTATAACCTTCCACCGCGGCACGCGGCCCGTCTCAAACATATCAAATCACATGGAATCGCGAGGGTCTCACCCTCAACTCTGAATCACAAGTTGAATACACATCATACCAATGGAAATCTTCCACTAACTCAATTCTGCCAATAAAATCACAAAACTTACTAAACTCTCACCCAGGTAGAGTATCAAATCACAAATCGTAACCAAATTACTCAGGAATCGCATAAAACCTACCAGATGGACAATATGAATTCACTTCTAAGTCTCGAAACTCTCAATAATGAATAGAAACAAATGATAGACACGGATTACCACTAATAGAGTCTCCCAACATGGATAAACACATATACAGAATACTAAGTCATGAACTCACCCATAGGTGGAGCAACAAATAAGAGACTCACCCCGATAAGCAGAACTGAAACAAAATACGAATGGTGCCCCTCTGTAAAAAATAAAAAGCATACATGTATGGCATCATCTAGCGCAATGGCCTCAATCTTACTATATGAAACACATCAACGGGTCGAGCCTTCCCTTCTTGGGCGCCCTCTACTCGCCTGAATACTCCGCTGTGACACATATGTCCGGAGTCTAGGACAATATCTCGCTCTGTGGTTGTTATCTCTACACTCAAAGCAACCTCTTTTCTTATGTGGTTGTGGGAAATGTGTGGTACGGATACTCTGAGACCCATGAGCACCTGAAACACTAGGCGAAGCCTGAAGGGAAAATTGAACTGGCTGACCCACAAAACCTCTACCATGTCGTACCTTGCCTCCAAAATAAGGACTAGTATATCTCTCCGGTTTACGAGGCCTCCTCGCCTCCATGTCCTCTCTCTCCTGATCTCGCTTGTACTCTCCCTCATGGACCCATCTGTCCTCTCTCTCTTGATCCCATATGCCCTCTACACGGCGAGCGATCCCTACCACCTACTGAAACGAAATATCTGACTCTCACTCCCGAGCCATGCTGAACCGAATATCATGTCTGAGTCCCTCAATGAATCTACAGACATTCTCTCTAACTGTGGAGACCAAAGTAGGTGCATGCCTGGCCAAATCACTGAATCTCACGGCATAATCTGACACTGACATAGTGCCCTAGCGTAGCTACTCAAACTCTGTGCGCCATGCATCTCGAAGGGACTGAGGGACAAACTCTCTCAAGAACATCTCTGAAAACTTAACCCATGTAAGTGAAGTTGACTCGGTCGGGCTACCCAATTCATACGCACGCCATCACTGATAAGTCGTTCCCTTAAGATGGAACGCAGTAAAAGCAACCTCACTTGTCTCAACGACACCCATAGTGCGGAGAATACGATGGTAGGACGGTCATATTTCTTGAACTGTGCACCCTCTGAATACGACACCCTCTAGAAACCCCTGTGCACCCTCTGAAGCCAAACCACTGAAAGTAGGACGGTCATATTTCTTGAACCTTGCAAGTCTAAGCTGCTATTCCTCAGATGCTTCTGCCCTGACCACGGGCTGAACTGGAACCATAGGCTGTGTAGCCATGACACCTGGAACCTGACCAACTTGGACTCGTTGCTCGGGAGTGTGGGCGGCGGGAGAATGGGTCCCTCCCCCAGTCTGTGAAGTAGCTCGTGCAACCGAAATCAATGACTCCTGAGCCAATGTACCAAACGTGCTCAGGAACTATGCTAAGGTATCCTGAAGTCTGGGGGTAACAGCAGGCACCTCCGGTATCTACCCCCAACTGGAACTACTAGCGGCTCCTCAACTGCTGCTATGGTAGCTGCCCTATCTACGACATGTTCTCCTCATCGGCCTCTGCCTCTGCCCCTAACTACATCTGCTCCGGGGGTAACGTCATTAGTAACTGCAGCTCGTGTCCTCACCATCTGTGAGAGAATGGAATGATACAAGTTCAAACTTCGATATCAATGAACTCGCACGATAGGAATGAAGGAAGTGAAACTGTCCTAATATATTAGTTTCGTAGCCTCTCGAAGATAAGTATAGACGTCTCTGTACCGATCCGTAAGACTCTACTAAACTCGCTTATGACTCGTAGCACCTATGAATGTAGAGCTCTGATACCAACTTGTCACGACCCAATTTTCCCTCTGTTGGGTATCGTGATAGCACCTAGTCTTAGGGACTAGGTAAGCCTAACATTTATTAAATAACAATAATAATTAAATAACATCTAATAATCTTTGAAATGGAAACCTCCAAAATAAATTTACAATTCCCAAAACCGGTAGTACAAGTCATAAGCTCTACAGAGTGTTTGCTAGAAAACTTTTAAATACAACTGTCCAGAAATAAGAATAAATAGTGCAAAATGAAAACTTGAAGGTGACCCTGAAGCCTGCGAATGTAGCAGCAGGTTTACCTTGAGTCTCCACAGCAACAACCCGCACAGCTACTAACGAACAAATACTTGGATCTGCATAAAAATGTGCAGAAGTGTAGAATGAGCACATCACAGCGGTGCCACTAAGTATCAAGACTAAACTCGATGGAGTGGTGGCGAGGAATAGTCAAGACACCCACTGGTCTAATAAACTGAACAAGTATAAGTATATGAACAACAGAAATATGATATCTACATAAAGACTATGCAATATGGCTCATAATACAGAAATGACAATAAGAAAGGAAACAACAAGTATCAACAGAATACCATAAAAATAACTCAGAAAAATGAATGGAACACAACCTAAATCCGGAATCACAAATACAGCAAGGACAAGTAATAACTCAGCAACTACAACCGCTTTTACATCAGGTTTTAGTCAACAAACTCCACGAGGTACCGAACCTCGGACAAATCACAATTCACGGGTCGCAATACCTGAACCCTAACACTTGGCATCATGTACCCTCATAACACCTCATAAGTGCACTAACGACTCACATGCCAATACAGCCACTCTCACGTAGAAGGAAAGTAAACAAGGGTGAGCATTTATGCCCAACAATATCAAGAAAACCTCTTATCCGACAAGAGTAGTTAACTGTGTGTATGCTTGTGCGAATGTCATAACATAGTCCATACCAGCAAATAAGCATAAGGAAAAAGAACAGACAGCACGTAGAACATTTTTTCACAACTTTCACAAGATAAAGCTCACACAGGTAAGTGTACCACTATAAAAATATCAACAACAAGAATGCCCCCAGGCCATCACAAATCATCACAAATCAATCCCTGACACAACCCACCTTGTCTCGCCACGTGTGCAATAATAAAGTAAGTGCCCTCCTTGTCTCGCCATACGTGCATAACAATGTTCCCACCTTGTCTCGCCACATGCGCAACCCACATACATATATATATCCCGACTTTTCACGAGGGAACTAACACAAGACGAATAACTTAGGACAAGTCAACTAAAATATACGATATCTAACTTCTTTTAAGGTTGGGCAATTAAGAAAGATATACAACAATTTCAATTAGGGATAAGCAGCAGAAAGATAATCATAGCCTCAATTAAGGATGAATAATTATAAAAGAGATAATTATAACTTCAAATAAAGATAAGCAGTTAGGGGAAAAATAAAATAGTAATAGAAGAGATAACAATTTCAGTTAAGGTACAAATGACTGAAATAGGCATCAAGGGCGGATCATGAAGCAATTAATTCTAGTTAAAGTAGGTAGAGGTGAAACTAGTAATTAAGAGACGTATTCATAACATCACAACTGCATAATTAGTGAATACAAGGACTAAGAACCCTAAATGGCCAATTTTCCACAAATTAGTCCGAGCACTTACTCGTCACCTTACGTACACGGACTACAATTAGCATAGAAGGCTCAAATACTAAGGGGTAGTTCCCTCACACGAAGTTAGGCAAGATACATACCTCAAAGAAAACAAATAAATACTCAAAAATGCACTTCTCGGGTGAAATGATCTTCGGACGGCTCAAATCTAACCAAAATAACTTCAAAGCACAAATAAATCTCATAAGAAACTATTCCGGACCATAAAGCCTCATTCTTTATCAAAATCTAAAAATCGGTCCAAAAGTCGACCCCCGAGCCCGCACCTCAGAACCCGATACATTTTACCAAACCCAAACACCCATTTCGATATGAGTCCAACCATACAAAAATTATCAAATTCCAATACCATTTCTTCCCTCAAATCATGATTTTTCATTTTGAAAATTTTCTTCAAAAACCACCATTTTTCCTAACTCAAAACACAAATTAAATGATAAAAATAAAATACAATCATGGAAAAAGTGGTGTCTAATGACTATTTATATGCGTAGGGAAAATGCCTAGACGAAATAACCAAGTCCAAAACCAAAAAGGAGACAAAATAAACTTTAAAAATTCGGAACACCCTCGCTGCATGATCATATACAATTATAACAAAAATTTCTTATGAATAGTTAAAACAAACAACTCATAATTTTTTTCAAGACATTCTTATTTCTTTATTTCATAAAACCTCTTTTCTTTATTTTCTTTTCTAGGGAATACCAAGAATTGTGATATAATTTTATTCTTGTATAAGTGAAGGACGATCTCAGCCTGGTCTCCTAGAACTTGTCCCTACGGTGCTACACAATTCAAGATTTGTTTTGCATACTTGGTTCTTAAGCCTAACCAAGGCTATTCCTTATCAGAATGACTCTTTTCATTTGTAAAGCCTCATAAAGTTTTGTAAGATTTAAAGATTTTATGGCGTGCTAATAATTATTTTGGTCATCATTTTGTGTGCTAGATTAAACATGATTGAGAAAAATATTATACGAGTATGGTATTACACCTATATGAAGATTTGAAAGTTGTCCGAGTTAGAAACATATCAAGGTAACTCAAGAAATTAACTATAAAAAATGGACTCAAGGATAGGACATTAGGGGCACTCACGTCGTCACCTCTGGACATGTTTGAATCCTTCAGGCCTCGAAAGGAGATAATGAACTGGAGGCATCCAAGGGCCGACGTTCAGAAATTTCAAAAGGTAAGAATTCTCACAATGTATTTTCTTTCATAGATTTTAGGTCATTAAACAGAACTACTCACACTCCAACTACGTGAAATTCATAGAATGCTCAAAATCTTCCAAGAACACAAGAATGAGATTTTTTAGGGTTTGTCTTCAAAGATATTTTTTATCACTTCTAAGTTATTTATTGGACATTAATAATGTATAAAGATTGTTATTGAATAGTATAAGGGATAAGGTAGAAGTATGAATTAAAAATCATAATGTGTCATTGATGGGTTGGTTTGAGAAATGATAAATAGTGGTTGGTAGTAATGAATGGATTGAGTTTATTTGTTGGTTGAACGAGTATAAATGAAGGTTGAAAATAACCAAAGGATATTAGTAACTCATTGCTGGCAAGAGGAATAGTTGATAGGCAAGAAATACCCTTGTTCCATATTAGTGTCATTAGTAGTGCACATTAGGTATTTGATAAAATACATAAGTAACTTGTAACTTAAACCATGAATTTTTGAATTGGTTGTGACTTAGATGATTTATACTGCGTAGATTGACTCTCGTTGGGTCATTTGGGACACGAGAAGATATTGTTAGCTAGAAGAATATCTGAGATATATTGAGTCGAACCCTTTCATAGAATTATTTCTCCAAAACTTCATATCTTCTACGTATGTTTATATACCTAAAAGTTTTATCAAATATTAATGTATGATAGTGTGGGACAAGTAACTATGCACTACTCATATATTTTAAAATTAGAATACTCAAATGCTACATTCACAAAGTGTTGTGATTATATGTATTTTCAAGATTTCAAATGACTATGATGATATGGCTTTCCAATGAAAAGGACTATGATTATGAATATTTCAAAAGTTAAACAAAAATGGATATAGGTTAAAGTTTTTCAAAGAACGTGAATATGACTTATGGTTTTCAAATGATTAATGCAAGTGAATATGAAATGAAAAGAGAATGACATGTTGGCTATTGAGCCTAAGTTTAAAGGTTTTGACTACGATTTATGGTCCTTGAGCGCTAAACTAAACATGCTAAAGATTATAATTTAAGGACAAAGGTTCCAAATAATATGAAACGTTTTATAAAATATTTTGAGAGTATTTTTAGTCAACTGAGAAGGTATTTGTAAAATAGAGTAAAATACCCAAGTTACACATACCGATGTAGGACTATGGTCATACCATTTGTTTGGGGAGAATTAGATAATCACTATTGATTGAGTTTCCTTGATCGGGATTATGATACTGTTAGCAAACTTATCAATACCTACATGGAATTATGGTGAGACACCTCATCCATTCCTGATAAGGTCGGAGTACCTTGAGATACACATGGTGGCTATATTTTTTAGTAGTAATTAGGGACTCCCACTAAAAGTTTGAATTATTTAAAGCTCAATATCTCATATATTTTATATAATAAAATGCAATGATTATTGTTTTTAATTGCACAGTATCTCTTTATTTTTTTTCTTTGTATATTCTTGTCCTATTTTTATGTGCTCACGTCCCTTTTATTATAGCACTGCATCTCTTCGTGGATGAAGGTATTAATACTTATGGATGATGTGGACCCTTGCTGGGCATCTTCCTCTCTTCTACAGTTGTTATGGTGAGCATGCTATTATTTTAGGGGGTACTTTTAAGTTTAGTTTACTAATGGATTTAAGTGATTATTATCATAGAAGCTTCAAATACACTGAGAGTCATGTATTTATGTACAAAATATAGTCATTGTAATCATAAAATTATGTATAAAGTTTTGAAAAGTTCATGGCTATTATGCCAAACATTAATGATTTCAAATCTTTTTTTGAAAAGTTCTTTATCATGAAGCATGCATTTTCCAAGTTTGCAAATAAATCAAATGTTGGTAAACTCGATCACTAGTTTAAGGCACTGGTCGTGTCCTTCTCCTCTAAGGTTTGAGTGTAACGACCTGGCTGGTCATTTTGTGTATTTGAGCGACATTCCCTTATTTGATGCTATTGTGTATTTTTTTTGCTTTGTGAATTGTGGGGTTGGTTAGTTTTGTTTCGAGGAGGTTTAGCATGAATTTGGAATATTTAGGTCTATGGTTGGAAGCTTAAGTTATAAGAGTTGACCAAGGTTTGAATTTTATATAAACGACCCCAGAATAGTTTTTAAATGGTTCCAATAGGTTCATATGGTAATTTTGGACTTAAGTGTATGTTCGGATTTGAATTTGGAGGTTCCTAGGTTGATTTGGCTCTAATTGTCGAAAGTTGGAAATTTAAAGTTTGAAAGGTTCATAGGTTTGACCTGGAGTTAACTTTGAGGCTATCAGATTTGGATTGTTATTCTGGGACTCTAAATAGATTTGTTATGTCATTTGAAACTTGTGTGCAAAATTTGGTGGCATTTCGAGTTGGTTTGATAGGAATCAGACGTTTGGTTGAAAGTTAGACGCTTATGAACTTAAGAGAAGTTCAATTGATGGTTCATAATCAATTCGTAGATGAGGTGATCCTGCATGCGTTTTGAGGCTTTGGATAGGTCCGGATAGCATTTACATATTTGTTGGCATGACTAGCAGGGATCCCGAGTGGCTCGGATGAGTTTTGAATCACCTGGAGCTTGGTTGAATTAATAATAGACTATTGGTATATGGTGTGCTTCGGGTCGCAGAGCAGGTCTTGCATTCGCGAAGGCTTAGTTGGGGTAGTGGAATTTTGTTCTTCGCGTTCACGATTGGTGTGTCCCGCTCGCAAAGCTTTGTAATCAGCGGCCTTCACGTTCACAACTAGGGTATCGCGTTCTCGTAGAAGGACAACAGGATGGGGAAGGCTGGAGCTAAGTCTTCGCGTTCACGCGGGACTGAACGTCGTCGCATAGTCTTTGGGTTGGTAGTCCATCACGTTCGTGGGTGATGGATCGCATTAGCGATGGGCATTTTGAGGCTGGAGCTGGTTTGTGATTCGCGAATGTGAGGCTTGGGCCGCGTTTGCGAAGGGTATCACTAGGAAGACTTATAAGTTGTGTATTTTCGGAACTTAGAACCATTATTTCATATTTTAAGCTCTACAGTTGGATAAGGGCAATTTTGAAATGGATTTCATACAAGACAAGAGGGTAAGTGATTTTTTCTTAATTTTTACACTATATCTTATTTTCCCATGGATTATTACATATAGATTATGGAATTTGAAAGAGAAATTTGGGAATTTTGACTATCGATTCGAGAGTGAAAAATAGAGATTTGAACCCAATTCGGAATCGGATTTGGATAAACTTGTATATTTGGACTCGTATTCGAATAGATAGTCGAGATTTATGACTTTGGTCTGGTTTTGATGTACGGGCCCCGATTGACATTTTGGTTGACTTTGTATATTTGTATGAAAATCGAAGTTTTATTATTTGGGATAATTTCTTTGGCTTTATTAGATGTTATTGAGTTGTTGTTTGCTAGATTCAAGTCGTTAGAGGTCGATTCGCGTAGGAAGGCATTTTTGGAGTATTGATTTGGCTTTTTTGAGGTAAGTACCTTGCCTAAACTCGGTTGAGGCATTAGTTTCCTGAATTATTGATGTTGTCTATGTGCCAAGGGTGGTATACATGCGAGGGGTTGATCCCATATGCATGCACGAGATTGTATTCATGTTTGGAGTAGTTTTTAGGCTATTATGCATTGATTTGAATATTTGCAATTCTTACTACTACGCTCTATATGTTGTATGACTACATGACTTAGTGGATCATGTTAGAGACTATGTGTAGGTTAATTTCCTGTTCAAACCTGATAACTGCTATTGTGAGGCGTATCTGCCTAATCTAAATCGTAATTGTACACTTCGCACTTACAAACACTTTAGCATGTTATTTTATTAGTCCAAGAGTACTAATTTTATGTCTATTGACTGTATACATGTATTCTTATAGATGCTTTCTATATTCTGAACTTGTTTATGTAATGACTCGACCGGTCATTTTGAGTATTATAGCCTCGTTCCCCCATTTATTGCTTATTCCATGCTCATTTGTTGTTATGTGACTTGCTGAGGTAGTTGGTTTGATTCCGGGGATGTTTCGGAATGAATTGGGACACTTAGTCCCAAGGTTGGAAACCTAAGTTGAAAGAGTTAACCGGATGTTGATTTATGTGTAAATGGCTCTGGATGGAGTTTTGATAGTTCCGATAGTTCCGTAGGGTGATTTTGGACTTAGAAGTGTGCCCGGATATTGATTTGGAGGTCCGTAGGTGATTTCGGCTTGAATTGGCGAAAGTTGAAAAAATAAGACTTTGGAGAGTTGAGAAGTTTGACCGAGAGTTGACTTTGTGGTTACCGGACTCGGATTTTAGTTTTGAAATTTGGAATAGGTCCATTTTGTAATTTATAACTTGTGTGCTAAATTTGAGGTTAGTCGGAGTTGGTTTGGTATATTTCGGCATTAGTTTTGGAAGTTAGAAGTTCATAAGTTTATTAGGCTTGAATCGATGCGCGATTCGTGGTTTTAGTGTTGTTTGATGTGATTTGACGCTTCGAGCAAGTTCGTATGATATTTTAGGACTTATTGATATATTTGGTTGACGTCCGGGGGGCCTCGGGTGTGATTCGAATCTTGTTTGACGCATTTTGAACCTTGAAGAACTGCAGATTTTTCTGTTGCTGGTTTCCTTATACGCGTTCGTGAGAGAGGTCTCGCATTCGCAAAGAGTATCTGGGAGGCAGGTGATGATTTGTTCTTCGTGTTCGCGAAGAGAGTATCACGTTTACGAAGGTCTGGGGAAATTGTGCATTACGATCGCGTGAGGGAGCTCGCGTTCGCGTAGGTAGAGCTCTCTGAAGCATCGCGTTCGTGAGGGAGCCTTCGCATTCGCGTAAGAGGATTTTTGGACAGATGATTTTTGTGCTTCGCGAATGCGACACACTTTCCGTGATCGCGAAGGAGGACATCTGGGAGAATATAAGATTTCAAAAACAAGGGTTGGATTAAAATTTCAAAATTGGACTTTGGGAGCTTGGATTAAGGCGATTTTTGGTGGGAGTTTCAAGGAATTGATTGGGGTAAGTGATTTTAACTCGGATTTGATTAATATACATGAATATATCATTGTTTTTATCATTTAATTAGTGTTTTCGGTTGAAACATTTGGAAATTGTAAAAACTTCATAGGCTTTAATTTAAGGATTTGAAGGTCGAGTTGTGATTAGAATTGAGTAATTTTGGTATGGTTGGACTTGTGCTTTAATGGGTATTCGGAATTTGTTAATTTTTTCGGATTCCGAAACGTGGACCTGAGGTTGACTTTTTTAGTTGACTTTTTGACCTTAGTTAAAGATCGTAGCTTTATTAATTGGAATCAATTCCTATAGTTTTTGTTGATAGTATTACGTTATTATTTGCTAGATTCGAGCCTTCCGGAGGTCGATACGCGTGGGAATGGATTTCTAGCGGAGTGATTTGATTTTCTTGATGTGAGTATCTTATTTAAACTCGGATGAGGCACTAGTTGCCTGAATTGTTATGATAGTTGCGTGCTATTGGGTGCGCACATGCATAGGGATGAACCCATGTGCGGGCACCAGGATCATTTATTCATGTTCGGGTTGTGTTCGCGCATTTATAAGCCTAGGATTGACTGTTAAGCTTTAAGATATGATATTTCTCATATTTGTAACATTTTGTGTGAACTATTTGATCCATGTTTGACGTACATAGAGGTTTAATCCCTAAACGAACTTGATAAATGTTGTTCAGTGATGAAATTGCTGATTTGAGATATGATAGTACACTTTAGCATGTCATTTATACTAGTCCAGGAGCATGAGAATTGTTATTCATTCATCATATACATCTATACTTGTTTAATTGCTCATGTATGATATGTTTGGACTGGAAGCATGTGACCATGCCGGGCAGATTGTGTTGTTGTGCTTGTGACCATACCGGACAGATTGTATTCTTAGCACGTGAGTTGTCTGTGCTGCTCATGAGTTGTCCGTGCGGATCCATATATTGATGTTATTGGCACGTAAGTTATCCGTGCGGGTTCTATTATTAGCAGATGAGTTGACCATGCATCACGTTAGTTATCCGTGAAACGTGTGGATACGGATCCACACCCCTAGGATCACCTCTCATGTCTCTCTCTTGATGGTGTACACGTGGTTATTGAGAATACTGATTAGTGGTTTGGGAACGGATATAGAAAGTTGAGGGAATCTGGCCAGTGTTATGTTTGTTTTTGCATTTCCTTGATCATTTATCTAACTTAACTGCATACCACCTCTATATGCCATGATATTTTCTGAGCAGAGTATTTAAGAAACTGTACACATATACACACGGATGTTTTCTCACGAAACTTAATGAGTTAGTTCTCAATAAATTTCTGTATCGGTTTAAAAGATGAAACTACACAGGTGATAGCTAGTATCATTAATAATTTATGCTTTTTTTACCTTACCGTGCTTAATTACGATACTTATTGAGTACATTGGGTCGGTTGTACTCATACTACACTCTGCACTTCTTATGCATATCAAGGTACTTTTGGGCACGGCGGTTGTTAGCTTTGGAGCTTTATCGTTTTGGAAACTATCGAGGTAGCTGACTTGGCATCCGCAGACCTTCACTCTCCTTCTTTTCAGTTATTTGTACTGTTCTATCTTTCTAGATTGTGTTCTAGTAATCAAACTATGTTGTCATTTAGATTCTCATGTACTCAGTGACACCCGGATTTTGGGAAATTTTGTATTGAGTTGAGGTGTTTTCTTATCAGTTACTATGAGATTTTCAATATTTAAGCTTGTTTCGGTATGTTTTAAATTAAAGATGGGTTGTTATTTGTGAGTTGTTGGCTTGCCTAGTATTACGATAGGCGCCATCACGGCATGTGAGATTTTGGGTCGTGACAAGTTGGTATCAGAGCCTAGGTTACATAGGTCTCACAAGTCATGAGCATGTTTAGTAGAGTCTTGCGGGTCGGTACAGAGACGTCAGTACTTATCTTCGAGAGGCTGCCGAACCATTAGGAAAACTTCACTTTCTTGTGTTCTTGTCGTGCGAATTTGCTGATTCCGGAAACTAAACTTATGTTATTCTATTCTCTCACAGATGGTGAGGACACGTGCTACTTCTTAGGCCGAGGGAGGTGCTCAGACTCCCACTGCCCGTACTCTAGAGAAGGTGGTGCAGGGACTCCAGACACCAAGGGTACTACCAGCCCAGCCAGTTACAGTTGCTTAGGCCCAGGTGGGTCCCATTATGAGTGATGAGGAGAAGAAGCTACTAGAGAGGTTTGGGAGGCTTAAGTCTCCATCATTCAGTGGGGCTGAGTCAGAGGATGCTCAGGACTTCTTAGATAGGTGCCAGCAGATTCTTCGCACGACGAATATTCTAGAGACTAGTGAGATCTCATTTACTACTTTTCAGCCTTTAGGTGGTGGGAGGCCTATGAGCGGAGCAGGCCAACCGGTGCTACACCACTTTCATGGCACAATTTCTCTGTTCTCTTCTTGGAGAAGTTTGTTCCACTGACCCGTAGGGAGAAGTTGCGTAGGTAGTTTAAGAAGTTATTCCATGAGGGTATGTCCGTGATCTAGTACGAGATGAGATTTCAGAGTTATCTCTTCAAGCTATATAGTTGGTTACCACAAAGAGGGAGAGGATTACGAGGTTCATTGATGGCCTCAGCTATGAATTGCGTTTTGTTAAGACTCGAGAGAATACATCATGTGCTAGGTTCGACGAGGTGGTTGATATTGCTCGGTGGCTAGAGTTGGTCTGTAGTTAGGAGCGTGAGGAGAGGGAGGCCAAGAGGCCTCGTGGTTCGGGTGGTTTCAGCGGTGTTTCTTCTAGAGGGCAGTCCCACCACAACAGGGGTCGTCCTTATAAGCCCGCTTAGATGGCTCACCCGGTTCATCATGATGAATCAGTTAGCCATGGTTCTTACAGTACTCGTTCGGGTCAATCATCATTCGGTGCATTACCAGCATAGAGTTCTTACCATGCTTCGTCTTCCCAAGCTTCTACATGCAGTTCCTCGTTATCAGGAGCAGCAGCTCCATCAGAGGAGGGGTTGTTTCGAGTGCAGGGACTTGAGTCATCTCAAGAGGGATTTCCCTAGACTATTGAGTGGGGTTCCACAGCAGATTTATCGGCCGATGATACCAGCATCAGCAGATACACCACCCATTCAGTCAGCTCGGGGTGGGGCTCAGGCAGCTACAGGTCTCTCTAGAGGGCGAGGTGGATCTAGTAGCGATCAAGCTCGATTCTATACTATCCCTGCGAGGCCAGAGGTCGTTGCTTCAGACGCAGTGATCACATGTATTGTTTCAGTGTGCCACAGGGATTCTTTCACATTATTTGACCCTGGTTCTACTTATTCATATGTATCATCCAATTTTACTCGATATTTGGATATGCCCCGTTAGTCTTTAGTTTCGCTTGTTCATGTATATACGCCAGTGGGTGATACTATTATTGTGGACCGTGTGTATCTATCATGTGTGGTTACCATTGGAGGGTTGAAGACTAGAGTTGATCTCTTATTGCTTAGTATGGTTGATTTCGACGTAATTTTGGGTATGGATTGGTTGTCCCCATGTCATGCTATTATGGATTGTCACGCTAAGAATATGACATTGGCGATGTCGGGGTTGCCGATGATCGAGTGTAGAGGTTATCTGGATTATGTTCCCAACAGGGTGATTTCATATTTGAAAGCCCAACGGATGGTTGGGAAAGGGTGTTTGTCATATTTGGCATTTGTGAAGGATGTTGGTGCTGATACTCCTACTATTGATTCTATTCCAGTCGTGCGAGACTTTCCGGATGTATTTCCTGCAGACCTGTCGGGTATGCCACCCGATAGGGATATTGATTTTGGTATTGACTAGGTGCCGGACACTCAGCCCATTTTTATTCCTCCGTATCGTATGGCACCAGCAGAGTTGAAGAAATTAAAAGAGCAGCTTCAGAAGCTTCTTGATAAGGGGTTTATTAGGCCTAATGTGTCTCCTTGTGGTGCACTGTATTTTGTTTTTGAACATGAAGGTTGGTACTCTGTGGATGTGCATCGACTATAGTCAGTTGAACAAAGTTACAATCAACAACAAGTATCATTTGCCGCGCATTGCTGATTTATTTGACTAGCTTCAGGGAGCTAAAGTGTTCTCTAAGATTGATTTGAGGTCTGGGTACCTCCAGTTGAAGATTCGGGACTCGGATATTCTGAAGACGGCATTCAGGACCCGCTATGATCAATATGCATCCCTTGTAATGTCATAGTATTTATTGATGATATCCTGGTGTACTCACATAGCCAGGAGGAGCATGAACAACATTTGAGGATTGTACTACAGAGGTTGAGGGGGAGAAGCTTTATGCCAAGTTCTCCAAGTATGAGTTTTGTCTTAGTTCGGTGTTGTTCTTGGGGCACGTGGTGTCCAGTGAGGGCATTGAGGTGGATCCAAAGAAGATAGAGGCGGTTCAGAGTTGGCCCAGACCGTCTTCAGTTATTGAGATTCTGAGTTTTCTAGGCTTGGTCGGATATTATCGTCCCTTCGTGGAAGGTTTCTTGTCCATTGCAGCGCCTTTGACTAGGTTGACCCAGAAGGGTGCTCCATTCAGGTGCTCAGATGAGTGTGAAGAGATCTTTCAAAAGCTCAAGACTACCTTGACCACAACTCCAGTTCTAGTTTTGCCTTCAGCATTGGTTTCTTATACATTGTATTGTGATACTTTTCAGATTAGTATTGCGTGTACCTTGATGCAAGAGGGTAGAGTGATTGTTTATGTTTCACGCCAATTGAAGCCTCATGAGAAGAACTACCATGTTCACGATTTGGAGTTGGCATCCATCGTTCATGCATTGAAGATTTGGAGGCATTATCTCTACGGTGTGTCTTGTGGGGTATTTACAGATCATCGAAACTTTCAACACTTGTTGAAATAAAAGGATCTAAATTTGAGGCAGCGAAGATGGTTGGAGCTGCTAAAGGACTATGATATCACTATTTTGATGTTATTTGGGTGATTGTGGATCGGCTGACCAAGTCCGCGCATTTCATTCCAATTGGGACTACATATTCTTCGGAGTGGTTGGCTGATATCTATATCCACGAGATTGTTCGTCTTCATAGTGTGCCGGTGTCCATCATTTCAGATCGGGGCACACAGTTTACATCACAGTTTTGGAGAGCAATGCAGCAAGAGTTAGGCACACGGGTTGAGTTGAATACATCATTCCACCCTCAGAAGGACGGACAGTCCGAGCGCTCTATTTAGATATTGGAGGATATGCTACGTGGTTGTGTTATGGATTTCGATGGCTCTTGGGATCAGTTTATGCCGCTTGCAGAGTTTGCCTACAACAACAGCTACCAATTGAGTATTCAGATAGCTCCGTATGAGCCTTTGTATGGGAGACGATGTCGGTCTCCAGATGGTTGGTTTGAGCCAGGTGATACTAGGCTATTGGGTGTTGACTTGGTTCAGGATGCTTTTGGACAATGTTAAGTTGATTCAGGATAAGCTTCACACGACGCAATCTAGACAGAAGAGCTGCGTCGATCGGAAAGTTCGTGATGCTGCTTACATGGTGAGGGAGAAGGTATTGCTCAGAGTTTCACTCATGAAGGGTGTTATGAGGTTCGGGAAGAAGGGCAAGTTGAGCCCTCGGTATATTGGGCCTTTTGAGGTGCTTAAGAAGATTGGCGAGGTGGCTTACAAGCTTGCATTACCACCTAGTCTATCGAGTGTTCATCCAGTATTTTATGTTTCTATGCCGCAGAAGTATTTTGACGATCCGTCTCATATTTTGGACTTCAGCACGGTTCAGTTGGATTGTGATTTGACTTATGATTTGGAGCCGGTGGCCATTTTGGACCGGCAGGTTTGAAAGTTGAGGTTAAAGAATATAACTTTAGTGAAGGTGCAGTGGAGAGGGCAGCTAGTCGAGGAGGCTACTTGGAAGACCGAGCAAGAGATGTGAATCATATATCCAAGCCTATTTTAGACTCCAGGTATGATTCTAGACCCGTTCGAGGATGAACGTTTGTTTAAGAGGGGAAAAATGTAACAACCTGGCTGGTCGTTTTGAGTATTATAGCCGCATTCCCCCATTTATTTCTTATTCCACGCTCATTTGTTATTTTTTGACATGTCGGGGTAGTTGGTTTGGTTCCGGGGATATTTCGGAATGAATTGGGACACTAAGTCCCAAGGTTGGAAGCTTGAGTTGAAAGAGTTGATCGGATATTGACTTATATGTAAATGGCCCAGGAATGGAGTTTTGATGGTTCTGATAGCTCTATAGGGTGATTTTGGACATAGGACTATGTTTGGATATTGATTTGGAGGTCCGTATGTGATTTCGGCTTGAATTAGCGAAAGTTGGAAAAATAGAAATTTGGAGAGTTGAGAAGTTTGACCAGGAGTTGACTTTGTAGTTACCGGACTCGAATTTTGGTTTTGGAAGTTGGAATAAGTCCGTTGTATAACTTATGACTTGTGTGCAAAATTTGAGGTTAATCGAAGTTGGTTTGGTATGTTTCGGCATTAGTTTTGGAAGTTAGAAGTTCATAAGTTCATTAGGTTTGAATTGATGCGTGATTCATGGTTTTAGTGTTGTTTGATGTGTTTTGATGCTTCGAGCGAGTTTGTATGATATTTTAGGACTTGTTGGTATGTTTGGTTGAGGTTCCGGGGGCCTCAGGTGCGATTTGGATCATGTTACGCGCATTTTAAACCTTGAAGAACTGTTGATTTTTCTGTTGTTGGTTTCCTTATACGCGTTCGCGAGAGAGGTCTCGCGTTCGCGAAGAGTATCTGGGAGGCAGGTGAAGATTTTTTCTTCGCGTTCGCATAGAGAGTATCGCATTCGCGAAGGTCTGGGGAAACTGTACATCGCGATTGCGAGAGGAAGCTCGCGTTCGCGTAGAAGGATGAGGTCGGCTTGGGCCACCTGGCCTTAAGTCTCCGCGTTCGCGGTCAGGGGGACACGTTCACGTAGGTAGAACACTCTGAAGCATCGCGTTCGCGAGGAAGCCTTCGCGTTTGCGTAAGAGGATTTTTGGGCAGTTGAGTTTTGTGCTTCGCGAATGCAAGGCACTTTCCGCGTTCACAAAGGAGGACTTCTGGGCAGAATATAAGATTTCAAAAACGAGGGTTAGAGTAAAATTTGGTAATTGGACTTTGGGAGCTCGGATTGAGGTGATTTTGGTGGATGTTTCAAGGAATTGATTGGAGTGAGTGATTCTAACTCGTATTTGGTTAATATACATGAATGTATCATTGTTTATATCATTTAATTAGTATTTTGGGTTGAAAAAATTGGAGAAAAATGTAGAAACTTCATAGGCTTTAATTTGAGGATTTGAAGGTCGGGTGTATATCGGAATTGAGTAATTTTGGTATGGTTGGACTCGTGGTTGAATGGGTGTTCGTATTTTGTTAATTTTGTCAGATTTCGAGATGTGGGTCCGGAGTTGACTTTTTTCGTTGACTTTTTTTACCTTAGTTAAAGATCGTAGCTTTATTAATTGGAATCAATTCCTACCGTTTTCGTTGATAGTATTACGTTATTTTTGGTTAGATTCGAGCCTTTCGTAAGTCGATACGCGTGGAAAGGGCTTGCTAGCGGAGTGATTTGAGTTGCTTGAGGTAGGGCTTTGCATAATTTGGTAAATACCGAATTACCATACCGAAACCGAAAATCTTGATATTTGGTATTCGATATTTTGGTATTCGGTATGGTATTTGGTTTAAGTTTTAAAAAAATTGGTATTAGGTATGGTATTTGGTATTTTAAAATAAAATACCGAAATCATACCGAAATATATATTATATTATACAATACATATATTATTAATTATAACATAAATATAAAAAATCTAAAATTTTACTTTACTTTATTCTCTAAGTTCATAAATTAACTCTAAACAAGCAACAAAATATTTCTAATGATCAAATTTATTCCTTTATGTATAGTTTTCTCTCTTTCTCTCTCAGTTGATATTTGCTAGTTTTGGACGAAACTTTTGTCAACAAATATTTTTAGTTTTGTACTTTTGAGTACATTAATTAAGAATATTACAGTCTATGACTCTTACACTAGTTAGTATTCAAATCAAATAAACCGAAGTTACCGACCGAATAAACTGAAACCTAAAGGAGAAATACTGAACCATACCGAATTTAATTAGGTGCGGTATTGATATAGCATTTTAAGAAATCGAATACCGAAAATGTCGAACCTAAATATCTAAATATCGTATCGTACCGACCGACAAACACCCATAGCTTGAGGTAAGTATCTTATTTAAACTCGGATGAGGCACTAGTTGTCTGAATTGTTGTGATAGCTACATGCTATTGGGTGCGTACATGCATGGGGATGAACCCATGCGCGGGGACCGGGATTATTTATTCACGTTCGGGTTGTGTTCGGGCTCTTATAAGCCTACGATTGATTGTTAAGATTTAAGCTATGATATTTCTCATATTTATAACATTTTGTGTGAACTATTTGAGCCATGTTTGAGGCTACATAGAGGTTTAATTCCTAACCGAAATTGATAAATGTTTTTCAATGATGAAATTACCGATTTGAGCTATGATAGTACACTTTGCTCATGCCTACACTTTAGCATGTCATTTATACCAGTCTAGGAACATGAGAATTGTTATTCATTCATCACATACATATATACCTGTTTAATTGCTCTTGTATGATATGTTTGGACTGGAGGCTTGTGACCATGTCGGGCATATTGTGTTGTTGTGCCTGTGACCATACCGGGCAGATTGTATTATTAGCACGTGAGTTATCCATGCAGCACGTGAGTTGTCCGTATGGATCCATATATTGACGTTATTGGCACATGAGTTGTTTGTGCAACATATAAGTTGTCTGTGCGGGTTCTGTCACACCTCCTTTTTCTACCCCAAAAGATATGTGTGTGTTATGGATTGTGGGTTAAAGAGTTTTTCCAATTAAAGTGACAAACTTGAGTAGGGATTAATTTATTTACAGAGTCGTCACTTGGAATTGGTCTTTTGGGTGTTCCAAGTCACCATTTATTTGAATCCCTAGTCAAAGGAAGGTTTGACTCTATTATTATTGGTCTGCGAAAATAAAATCTGGGTAAGGAATTCTATTGACCAGAGAGAAGGTGTAAGGCATTCCCCGAGTAATTTGGTTCTAGCACGGTCGCTTTATTGACTACATTTGGCTTATATTTTGTGATAAACTGTGTTTTATTGGTTCTCATATTTTACCTATGTCCTCTTTTATTATTAAAATATGAAATTATCTTTGAAACAAATCACGTGTGTTAATCTACTTCGTTTATTATGCCAAAAATATGTCACGCGTACGTGTACACAATTAATAGCAGTTTATTATTTATTAAGATTGTTTTGGCCAAAGTTAACACATACATCAGTTTTATTTTTGGAAATCACAATTATGTCACGTGAACGTATACATAATCGCGATAAACTAATTAAAGGCGTGCCTAAAGCACTCTATCGGTGTTCATTATTCTTCCTATATTTTTGAGATTATTGTAAGATCATGAATTATGGAATTACTAGTGGAAGAAGTGTATGATTTTAGATATTTAAATAAATAAACCATCATATACCAATACTCTACAATCCAACAATTGAAGCCCAAACTTATTAGGGTCCAAATCTTCCTAACTTTAAAGCAAGTTTGAATACCATATTTCCAAAAACATGATTAAGTATATAGCATTTAAAGAGTAATTTGCATTATTATTTATAAAGTTTAAAGGAAAATAAATAAAATCACATGAAATAAGATTAAAAGAATAGAGGAAAGAATAAACCTTTAATGCAAGATTTCCAATTAAATGAGTTTCCAAGAACAGGTACAGTAACTCAGACGAACGTCGAACAAGCATAAGCAAAGAAGAACATCAAAGCTAGTGAACAGAGCTCCAACGGAATCCTCGACCTCGACTATTGACTTTACTTTTTGGCGTGTAAAAGGGGATGTTATGAAATATTTTTGTTGGGTTTTGGTTGATGAATAGCTAGATATTTCTAAAAGAAGAGAAGAAGAAAGAATGATACAAGTAGAAATTTCCTTAGCATAGAAGAAGAAAACAAAATTGTCTCAATTCCCTCCTCTCTTTTTTTCTTCTTCTCTTCTCCCTCTTTTCACCTCACATTTCTCTTCTATTTATAGAAAATAAAATTCAGAATTTTTCAGATTTGTTTTATTTTATTATTTTTTATTTAAAAAGAATTTCCACTTCCCATTTTTCTTCGTTTTTCAACAAAATAATTCCCCACTTTTCTTTACTTTTATTTTTTTAATTTCCCACTTTTAAACTTTTATTTTTTTAGATTTCCCACTTTTTTACTTTACTTTTTTTAATTTTCCACATATTTTACTTTTCTTTTTTTAATTTCCACTTATTTTACTTTTCTTTTTTAAATTTCCACTTTCTTTTACTTTTAAAAAAAAAAGAAAATTCAGCTACCTTTACTTTTATTTTTTAATTTCAACTTTCTTTTACTTTTCATTTTTAAATTTCCACATTCTTTTACTTTTATTATTTTAATTTTTCACTTTCTTTTAGATTTTTAAAAAATAATTTCCACCTACTTTTACTTTTACTTTTTTATTCCATACTTTTAATTTTCCTATTATTTTATTCCCATTCGAAAATTTAAAAAAAAATATTTAACTTTTTCGGTTTTTATTTTATTTTAAAATAAAGATAAAAAATAAAAATAATACTAATAGTAATAATTTGACCTTTTAAATTATTTTTAATTCTTACCCTATATAAAAAAAATGTAACAAAGCTAAAATCAATATATACTAAATTTCTAAAAATAGTTACATAGTAGAATGTGGTAAAAATTCAAATATAGTCAAAAATTAGGTACTCAGAGCTGCCCCTCTTTGCTTGAAAACATGAAGAGTTTTCAGGCAAAGATTAGGTGAGCCATATGACTAATTTTTTATCAAACCGTTATTCAAAAGGAAAAGAAATAAAAGATATATAGGGTGCAATCGAGTCCTGGTTTTGGACAGCCTACATATCCCGGGTTATAGGGGAATCAGGTCACGTGTAGTTCAAGGAGAATGGTTGAATGATGAGTTGAGGAGTTGAGTGAGGTTTCGTCGAGGCTCCGGTCCACAGTCCTGCTATTATAAAAAAGAAACTAAACAAGCCTATCAGCTATGAGTTACAAGATTCCTATTTATGAGTCTTCTAAAACTTGATCTTGAGTCTTGACTGGTTCTTCAATGCAGACTCTGATCTAAACCTTGATGCTCGCTAGCTGTAGGTGCTAGTTCATTGTTCTATAGCTTCTTCTAATCAAAATGGGACTCCAATGCTCGTGGCTTTAGTCATGTCTTGAGCATTCCACATATTTTCAACTATTTTTTCATTTTGGATTCACCTATTTTTTCTTTTCTTTTATTCTGAATTGAGACTTCTTCTTTTGGCCATCTTGAACCCTGTTCCTCGAGGTAAAACCTACTCAGACACCAAAACAAACAAACGAGCAAAATTTTTCTGCCCCAGTTTGCACTAGGAAAATTTCATGAGTTATTGTAACAAAATTCTAAACTACTTCTTTATTGAAAGCAATAAAATGTCGGGAATGGTGTACCTAAAATAAACAGATACTAGGCAATGGAGACCCTATGTCTAAAATGAAAGAAACTAGGGAGTCGAAATCCTATATTGGAAAAGCGACTAGGGATTGGTGTATCCTGATACTGGTAAGGAATTGTAACCAGGGGTTGATACCATGTATTACGGAAAAAGAAGGTAATCAGTGGTTGGTACCCTATATTACTGAAAAGAATGTATCCATGGGATGGCGTTCTGTATTACTGAAAGGAAATGTAATCAGGGGTTAGTACCCTGTATTACTGAAAAGAATGTAGCCATGGGATGGCGTCCTGTATTACTGAAAGGAAATATAACTAGGGAATAACACCTTGTATTACGGAAAGGAAGTGTAACCAAGGGATGACACCATGTATTATGGAAAATAAATGTAACCAGGGGATGGTGCCCTGTATTAGTGAAATGAAAATGAATCCCCCAGGCGAAAAGTTTCTACCTAGGTTTAAGCTACGAAAAGCAAGCTTGGGCGAAAAGTACTTCTACCCGGAACTATGAGCTGGACCCCCCTAAGCGAAAAGATTCTACCTGGGTTAATCTACATAAAACAACTTGAGCGAAGAGTTTCTACCCGGAACTATGAGCTGGATCCCCCTAGGCGAAAAGTTTCTACCTGGGTTAAGCTACGAAAAATAACCTGAGAGAAGAGTACTTCTACCCGGAACTATGAGCTGGATCCCCCTAGGCGAAAAGGTTATACCTGAGTTAAGCTACGAAAAACAGCCTGAGCGAAGAGTACTTCTATCCGTAACTATGAGCTGGATCCCCCTAGATGAAAAGGTTCTACCTGGGTTAAGCTACGAAAAACAAGCCTGGGCGAAGAGTACTTCTACCCGGATCTATGAGCTGGATCCCCCTAGGTGAAATGTTTCTACCTGAGTTAAGCTACTGTAAAACAACCTGGGCGAAGAGTACTTCTAACCAAAACTATGAGTTGGATTCCCCTAGGCGAAAAGGTTCTACTTGGGTTAAGCTACGTAAAACAACCTGGGCGAAGAGTACTTCTACTCGGAACTATGAGCTGGATCCCCCTAGGCGAAAAGGTTCTACCTGGGTTAAGCTATGTAAAACAACCTGGGCGAAGAATACTTCTACTCGAAACTATGAGCTGGATCCCTCTAGGCGAAAAGGTTCTACCTGGGTTAAGCTATGTAAAACAACTTGGGCGAAGAGTACTTCTACCCGGAACTATGAGCTGGATCCCCCTAGGCGAAAAGGTTCTACCTGGGTTAAGCTACGTAAAACAAGCATGGGCGAAGAGTACTTCTACCCGGAAATATGAGTTGGATCCCCCTAGGCGAAAAGGTTCTACCTGGGTTAAGCTACGAAAAATAAGCTTGGGCGAAGAGTACTTCTACTCGGAACTATGAGCTGGATCCCCCTAGGCGAAAAGGTTCTACCTGGGTTAAGCTACAAAAAATAAGCCTAGGCGAAGATTACTTCTACCCGGAACTATGAGTTGGATCTCCCTAGGCGAATATGTTCTACCTAGGTTAAGCTACGAAAAATGTGAAGTATAAAAAGTAGTGATGCATGCTAAAAAATAAAAGAAAAATGGAGATTTTGAGGAACTTACCTTTGGTGACATTCGTCCTTTGAGAATTTCTATTCTGCACTGCATTGTTCCTGCTTCAAACAAAGAAAAATTGTGAGTTTTTAAAGTGGTGGTCGGTTTGTGGCCTTGATGCTTTGAGTAGTGTGAATTCACGGGTATTGTCGTCGAAGAATCAATTCTGTCAGTGTGGTACCGAGATGTTCAAATACTCTGTATCACATTGTGGAGACCTTGGTTTTCCGATGTTCCTCCCGACTGTTTCCTACCCGGATGTACAGGGTACCGTTAACCCTTGTCCCTAATGCAAGGAAAATTTCCTTTAAAATCGAACTTAGTTGACTTACACCTTGTACCAGTTTGTGTTTGTAGTTCTTATCAACCTTTCCCACGAAGCAAGTCTTGCTTAGGCGACCTTTTCAGTTTCTTTGAGATGCTTTATTCGTCTTATCAAAAGAGATCACAGATAGATTCGTGCTTTCATCAATTCCATATATGCCCCAAATTATGCTTGGTATTACAGGGAAACTGTAATCAGTTTTGCAGCCATTTCTTTTCCTTGCTTTTGATGCAAGATTAGACCGAAAAAGGACTTAAAGAAAAATTATGGGTTAAAATATAAAAGTAATTGAAAGTGAAAAAAAAAGGAATTGTTTCTAAACAAAAGGTGCCCCTTTCGGGGGAGAGGAATAGGGAGACTTATCTGGAGATGTGTGCCGACTTCAATGAATCATGACATGCATTTTGGATTGGACACTTGATATGTCTGAGCTATCTAATTCTCATAATCCATCACAAATGTTCAACTTGAAACTATCTTGGTTGTGCTCATACCAGAGTATCAAAGACCCTCATTCGGCTAGTAGCGCCCTTTGCGGGTTTTCGCTAAGTGACCTCTCTCACTTCTTTTCTCAACATCGCCTTATAGTGATCTTTGTGAGTTTTCACTACAAGACTCTCTCATTTTTATTTTCTCTGCGTGTCATCACCCTATGGTGCCTGTGAGGGTTTCCACCAATAAGACTCTCTCATTTTATTTCTCTCATTTAGGTTGCATCAGATCCAAATGACTGTATCCTCCAATTCTTGAACATTCTCGTTGATTTGGGTAAAACGAATTTGGATTGAATTATAACTTTGGGACCTTTCAGGCGAAACCATCGCCGAACCATTGTAACATCTGCCCCAGTTTTAACTTTTTTTGGGAAATGTGAATTTTTTTGTTTTGGTGTGACTGAACCCCAGAGAGAGTCTGCCTATGTATCCTTTTGGAATCAAGTCGAACGTAGTTCAATAACTCAGAAGATTTTTTTAAAATTATTTTTTTTTACAAGTACACCGGTTCCTAAATGAGGGAAAACCAAGAAGACAAATATGGATCAAAAGGGTTAACAAAAGGGTGACACTTATTTGGGGTAGTGAGCAAAGATAGCCTTCATTATCTCGATATGAGAAAATCGATGCGCATAAGTTCTGCAGTGGATATGTATCAAACATAATATATTTTGACTGCATTTGCGTTAATAGTCATGTCTGGTACCGGTCCTTCTTCATCTACCAAGTGCAAAGCTCCTTTTGGTAACACTTTCTTGATGATGTAGGATCCTTGCCAGTTCGGGGCAAACTTTCCTTTAGCTTCTACCTGGTACGGAAGGATGCATTTTAAAACGAGTTGGCCTACCTCAAAGTCCCTCGGGTGCACTTTCTTATTATAAGCGCGTACTATTCTTTGTTGGTATAACTGGCCAAAACACACTGCTGCTAGCCGGTTTTCATCAATCATCATTAGCTGTTCTAATCTGGTCTTGACCCACTAGGTGTCTTCAATCTCTGATTCCACAATGATTCGGAGAGAGGGAATTTCAACTTTAGCCGGTATTACAGCTTTAGTTCCATAAACCAAAAAATAAGGAGTTTCACCCAAAAATGTGCGAGCAGTCGTGCGGTATCCCAAAAGAGCAAAAGGCAACTTTTCATGCCATTGCATGGACGCTTAGATCATCTTCCTAAGGATCCTCTTGATATTCTTGTTAGCTGCTTCAACGGATCCATTGGCTTTTGGCCGGTAAGGGGTAGAATGGCGATGCATGATTTTAAATTGTTCGCATACCTCCTTCATCAAATGACTATTTAGATTGGCTGCATTGTCAGTGATAATGGTCTTTGGGATACCAAAGCGACAAATGATGTTGGAATGAACAAAATCTACCACTGCTTTCTTGGTGACTGCCTTGAAAGTAACTGCCTCCACACACTTAGTGAAGTAATCAATGGAGACCAGAATGAATCTATGCCTATTTGAAACCTTTGGCTCGATTGGCCCAATAACATCCATTCCCCAAGCAACGAAAGTACAAGGAGAGGACATGGGATGCAATCCGAAGGAGGCGAGTGAATCAAGTCGCCATGAATCTGGCATTGGTGACACTTGCGAATGAAACTAAAGCAATCTCGCTCCATAGCAAGCCAATAATACCCTGCCCGCAGAATCTTTTTCGCCAAAACATATCCATTCATGTGAGGTTTGCATACCCCCGAATGCGCTTCACTCATGATCCGCTCAGCTTCTGTGGCATCTATGCATCTCAATAAGTTCAAATCTGGGGTCCTTTTGTACAAAATTTCCCCATTCAGGAATAAACCGCCGGCGAGCCGCCTTATAGTTCTTTTTTGATCTCCCTTGGCATGCTCTGGGTATTCCTTTGTTTTCAGGAATCATTTTATGTCATAGTACGAAGGTTCACCATCTGGTTCTATCTCAATAGTATTGCAGTAGCCGTGTTGATTCTAAATTTGGATTTGCAGTGGATCAATATGGGTATTTCCTGGATAAGGGAGCATTGAGTCTAAGGTAGCCAAGGCGTCGGCTAGCTCATTGTGAAATCTGGGAATGTACCTAAATTCGATGAATTCGAATCTCTTGCTCAAGTCTTGTACACATTGTCTGTATAAAATAAGCTTGATGTCTCGAGTCTCCCATTCACCTTGGGCTTGCCGGATAAGCAAGTCAGAATCTCCCATAACTAATAGTTCATGCACATCCAGATCGAGGGCCATTTTTAGACCCATTATACAAGCCTCGTATTCCGTTGTATTATTGGTACAAAAGAAACGAAGTCGGGCTGTTGCAGGGTAATGTTGTCCAATAGGTGAGATAATGATTGCCCCGATCCCAGCTCCTTTGATATTGATAGCCCTATCAAAATACATTTTCCATATACGGATGTCATCTAAAACTACTTCCTATATTGAGTTGACCTCTTCATCTAGGAAGTATATGCTCAGTGACTTATAATCATCATCAACTGGATTCTCTGCCAAATGATCTGCCAAAGCCTGTACTTTCATTGCGGTGCGAGTAAAATAGACGATGTCAAACTTTGTGAGCAGAATCTGCCATTTTGCGAGCCTTCCTGTGGGCATTGGCTTTTGAAAGATATACTTCGAAGGATCCATTCTAAATATGAGGTAAGTCGTGTAGGCCAGGAGATAATTCTCAGCTTCTGAGCGACCAAAGTCAAAGCACAACATGTTCATTCTAAAAACGGTATACTTAACCTCATAATTGGTGAAATTCTTGCTCAAATAATAGATTGTATGTTCCTTTTTGTTTGTCACATCATGTTGCCCCAAAACATATCCAAAGGAATTATCCATCACCGATAGATATAAAAATAAAGGTCTACCAGGTTCTGGTGGGACCAGTATATTGGGTTTTGACAGATAATCTTTGATCCTGTCAAAAGCTTTTTGGCAATCGTTCGTCCACTTGATAGCAACATCCTTTTTCAGCAACTTAAAGATGGGCTCGCATGTGTTTGTGAGCTGAGCAATGAACCTACTAATGTAGTTCAATCTCCCGAGCAAACTCAGGACTTCAGTTTTGTTCTTCGGGGGTGGAAGATCTCGAATGGACTTTATCTTAGATGGATCCAATTTGATGCCTCTCCGGTTGACTATAAAATTGAGGAGTTTCTTAGATGGCACCCCAAATGCACACTTGGAAGGATTGAGCTTAAGGTCGTACCTTCGAAGCCGTTCGAAAAACATTTTCAAATTGCGCACGTGATCAGCCTGTGTCTTTGATTTTATGATGACATCATCGACATATACTTCAATCTCTTTGTGCATCATGTCATGCAAAATGGTGGTCATGGACCTCATGTAAGTTTCCCCCGCATTCTTTAAACCGAATAGCATAACCCTGTAACAATAGGTACCCTATGGAGTGGTGAAAGCGGTATTTTCTGCATCATCCTCATCCATTAGAATCTGGTGGTATCCGGCACAGTAATCCACAAAAGATTATATCTCATTCTTAGCATAGTTATCTACAAGTATGTGGATGCTTGATAAAGGAAAATTATCCTTTGGACTTGCTTTGTTCAAGTCCCTGTAGTCAACACAAACTCTGGTTTTTTTGTCGTTCTTTGGCACAGGCACAACATTTGCCACCCAAGTGGTGTATCGTACGGCTCTAACTACATTGGCGCTCAGTTGCTTCATTATTTTCTCTTTGATTTTATCACTCATGTCCGTTTTAAATTTTCGTTGCTTTTATTGGACTGGTGGAAACTCAGGATACGTGGGAAGCTTATGAACCACTAAATCGGCACTTAAACCCGGCATATCATCATAAGACCAAGCAAACACATCTCTGTATTCAAATAAAATTTGAATCAAGGCATCTCTAGTTTCTTGTTCAGCGTGAATGCTTATCTTTGTTTCTCTAACTTCTTCATGACCTCTGATATTAATTGGCTCAATTTTATTGAAGTTGGACCTAGGCTTATTATCAAATTGTTCCAACTCTCTTTTTATTTCTTCAACAGCCTCATTTTCATCATATTCGACCTTTTGATGCATTATTTCAAAATTAGACAACTTTTTAAGATCTGGGCATGAATTCCGCATGCATGTCATGTTATTAAAGTCGACATTAACAAAACTAAAATAGAAACAAAATGACAAGATTTAGGAAAAGGAAAAGATACAATAAAAAATTGAACTGCATTTCATTGAATTTGAAAGGATAGAAGGGTTAACATCAAAAAAATTAATCATGCTAAGATGTTTGGATTACAACCCTGAAAGTAATACAAAATATAAAAAGAAGCTGCAAAAGAAAACTACCAAGAGTCTCTCCTTGTAGGGAGAGGAGTTGCTTCCCAGTTGTTGAGCATGGTGTCTCGGCCAATTAGTTGCACATCGACACGGCTAGTGCCTTTACCAGCCTGGATCATATTCACTTCAGAAAGCATCTGGATGAGGCCATGGAAAATTTCATCAATGTTTGCCTGTGCCAAGGAATTTTGACCCTCTTGGAGTCGTGGCTTGACAAAAGTGTACAAAATGTGAGGGATGGGCTGCTGCAAGACCCAACCATGTTTTTTGCGGTGCTTAGATTTATCTTTATCTACTTGTGTTGGCCTGAAACCTTAGCCAAAAGTACCCTTGTTGCTAAAGGGAGAGATGGGTTCCGAAATTCCTTGCAATGATGCCCCCAAGACTTTTCCTGGCTCATAACCTTGTCTCAGAATAAGTACATCCACCAATACAGATGTGGCGGAAAGATGAGGATGCAGAATGGGATTTCTTTCCTCAACGTGGTCCACAACAACCACTTTGAAAGCCTGATAGACAATGGACCCGCACTCTTCCTTGGCCTCAATACACGTAATTAACAGATCTTTATAAATGGATAACTTGTTTTCTCCGTGAACAATAATCTCTTGCCTGTTATGTTCGAACTTGAGAATTTGATGCAAGGTGGGTGGCATGGCTCGAGCCGTATGGATCCATGGCCTTCCAAGAAGAAAGTTATAAGAAGTTTCCATGTCCACTACTTGGAAGACAATTTCAAAATTGACCAACCCAATTGTCATGGTGAGGTTGATCTCCCCAATGGTATCTCTCGCTGAGCTATCAAAAGCCCGGATTCGAATATTGCTGGGTCGGATTCTGTTTGTATTGATCTCCATTCTTTGCAAAGTAGAGAGAGGGCATAGATCTACACTCGAGCCTCCATCAACTATGACTCACTTTACATAATGCCCCTCATATTTGACAATCAGGTGCAAAGCCCTATTGTGCCCGGCTCCCTCCTCTGGAAGTTCATTATCAGTAAAGGAGATTATGTTCACCTCAAAAAATCTATTGGCCACCTTCTCTAACTGATTCACAGTGGTCTTCTTTGTGACATGTGCCTCATTCAGGATCTTGATTAGTACACGGGCATGCTCTTCTGAGTGTATGAGCAGAGATAACAGAGAGATTTAAGCAGGAGTCTTTCTCAACTGGTCAATGATTGAGTAATCCTGAACTTTCATCTTTTTCAAAAACTCTTCCGCCTCTTCTTCAGTGACTGGTTTCTTTATTGGCATTTGGCCTTCTCTGATTTGCTTGGCCTTCCTCAACTCTTCTGAAGAGTAACACCTCCCTGATCGAGTCAAACCTCCAGTTTCCTTGCCTTTGTAGGTCACCACAATTTTGTTGTAGTTCCAGGGAATGGTTTTCGTGTTTGTCACATGGGGTTGTATGGCAGGCTTGATTATGATATGCTCTGTTATACCGCTCGTACCACCCTGATTCTGCCTTGTGATGAGGTGACCTCCAAGGACATACAACCTTGGACTTGGAACATTGGAGCGAACTTCTAACCTTGAGATATTGGGAACAAATAAAGTTGCCTTTTCTAAGCTCGGGGCACCTTTCACAATCAACGACACATCTTCTCTTGGACTAACTTAGTTTGGTTCTCTCTTGAATCGTTCCCGTTTTCATTTATGCTTGACCAATCGGCTTGTATTCTTGATCTCGGCCAATCATTCCCACAAAATGAACACCATTGTGTACTGGCAACGGGTTATTGGTCACATTAGGAGGGTCCTCGCCATTTGTGACTACAATCAATTTTTCAGCAATGAGTCTTTTTATGGCTCTTTTCAGGGTCCAACAATCATCAGTGCTATGCCCCGGAGCACCTGAATGATATTCACATCTAGCATTTGCTTCAAATCCATGTGAATCGGGATGCATATGGTGGGGAGTGATGGGTCCAATCACGCTCATCTGCTTCAACTTCTGGAACAGACTAGAGTATGATTCAGCCAATGGAGTAAATTTTCCCATCGGCCTCTTCTCTCGACCATAATTCTACCTAGGACGAGCATTGTAGGGTGCCCGAAAGTTTTGTTGCTGAGGTCGGGGGAATCTTGGAGCTAGTGCTCGTACCTGTTGATTGGGAGGCCGAGCATAGGATTGAGCATTAAACACTTTATACGGTGGTGGGCCCACAGAGTACTGAGGAATTGGTGGGGGATAGTAATGTTGAGGGTAGCTGGATTGCCCATGCTGAACTTGCACATAAGGGTGCGATGCCCCTCTTTGAACTTCCCTGGATCCTGAAGTCATCATGGACCCTTCATCTCTCTTCTTTCTATTTGCCAAACTTCCCGACCCATTATGGATAGCTTGGGTGGTGGCTTTGAGAGCAACTTGGCTTACAATTCTACCAGTCTTGAGGCCATTTTCGACCATCTCCCCTATCTTAATTGCTTCTGCAAAAGGTCTACCCATCGCGGACATCATGTTCTGAAAGTAATCAGGCTCTTGAGCCTCCAGAAAAACAGTAATCAACTCGTGGTTATCCATGGGTGGCTTAACCCTAGCCGCTTGCTCCCTCCACTTTATGGCATATTCCCTAAAGCTTTCAGTCGGCATTTTCTTCATATTGGATAGGGAATTGCGATCTGGTGCAATATCAATGTTGTATTGGAATTGTTTAACGAAGGCCTAGGCCAAGTAATCCCAGACATGCCCGTGAGAGATATCTTGGTCAATGAACCATTCAGAGGCTACCCCCACAAGAATTTTCCCAATAGAAGCCATCAACAATTCTTCTTTTCCACCTGCACCCCTCAGCTGGTTGCAGTACCTTTTCAAGTGGGCGATAGGGTCGCTGTGTCTATCATACTTCTCGAATATTGGGGTCTTGAACCCTAGTGGAAAATGTATGTGAGGGAACATGCATAAATAGCTGAACGAAACACTTTTGTGACCACCTAGTCCTTGTATGTTCTTTATGTTCTGTTCGAGACTTTTCATTATCCTGGCCATTTCATCCGGCTCAACCGATTTGGCAGGCTTTTCATTTTCCACTAGTAACTCGTATTGAGGAGTTAGATTATATGGAGCCGAGACCTTGAAAGCTATATTTGGAGAATAGTATTGGCCATCATAAGCATGAGATGGTGGCTCGTTGTTTGGCCTCATCACATGAGGTGGTGGAGGGATTGTGTATACCGGTGCGCCAGACACGACTAGAGGAGTGTTCCTGACCGGTGCGACTGGAGGTCGCACATTAGAGGTACTAGGAGCAGCATGGAGGCTGTAGTTTGGCACATACCCTGGTGGTAGAATGTGATCGCTCACTGCATGAAGCAGTGGTTGAGTAGACCGGGGTACGGTGGAAGTTCCCTCTAGGGGACCCTGAGGTGGAGGCTCACCGAAAACCCAAGCTTGATATACATTAGACAGTTGTTGTCTGAATTTTCATATTTCCTCCGACTCTTGATCAACTGACGGACCCTGGGGATTGCCACTGAGCAACTCGATTTCATCACTGTTATCCATTACTACTGTTCCCTTTGATCTGGTGAAGTATTGATGTGTTGCCAGTTTCACCACAAACCAACCACCTTAAGCTTACTATATAAGAGACATCAAACATGTGAGGGTTAGGCATTTTGTAGATATGAATCACACGTAATATGCCATGTTCCTAACATTATCACCATTTTGTTTTCTTTTCCCCCACACCTCATTTTGATCCCTCATCTTAGAATCGTTGAAAAATATTTTGATAGAACCTTTTGTGGGTTGCCTACGTATCATGTCGCCGCATGAATCAGATCATTACGTAGTTTAGGGAGATTTGGAATAGACTGACCCATTTTTCTTTTTCTTTTTTTTATATAAAGACTTTTAAATATAATTGTTTTTGAGTTTTTTTTATGGAATTTTGAAATTTTTTATTTATTTATTTTTTTAAAAAAAAGAAGGAATTCTAAAGAAGGAAGAAAATATTTTGGATTTTGATTTGAAATTTTTTTGTTCTTTTTTTTCGAATGAAAGATTTAGGAAAAGAAAGAAAATATTTTTGGATTTAATTTTTTTTTTTGGATTTTCTAAGGAAAGAATTCTAAAGAGGGAAACAAGGAAAGGAAAAATATTTTTGAATTTAGTTTTTTCAAAATTGGGGCCAGAACCGATGAGGTTGCCTACGTATCTCACATCCGGTGAGAATCAGATCTGCGTAGTTTGGTCAGTTTTGACACAACACGGAAAACATGATTTTGTTTTGACTCATTCTAAAATGACTTTTCTATTTCTCTCTTTTTTATTAAAATTTCGGCAGAGTTTCAGAATTTTTCAAATAACTAGGTTTTTCAAAACCGGGTGAATTTTCCTTTTCCTACCCCGCTCTTGGTTTTTCTTGATTTCCTCCCCTATTCTAGAAGTTGATCAACATGCAAGCCGAAATAAATAAATGCACAAATAGCACGAATGGTCTTTTATTTTTGGGTACACCTATCCTAGATGGACCTAACCCCTGTGTTGAGTCCCCAAAGTCAAATGCACATGATACAAACAAACGTTCCTACTAGGGATCTGGCTTGAGCCTATGTTATTCTAGGTTTAAAATTCTGGGGGAGGGGGGTGTTTTAGACCTGGCTTACCCAAGTGGACAGCTCGAGTCAAGTTGGGGGCAACGTACCGGGAGCACGAAAGTCTACCCAGCCTAGTTGTTTATCCAGCCTCGTTCTATTTGGTATGACCTCTAACAGAAAGGTGGGCCACGCGCACGTGTGCACTATAAATTCAGAAGACTCGGAAGGGAGGCATAAGAAGGCAGTTTATACAGTTCAAATAATATCAAAGCGGCAAATGAACGGCAATTAGCACATTAGGTTCACAAACACAGTAATATCAACAATCAAGAAAGCCAAGTATAGATCACATTACAAGCTAGAATTCTGAACCCTGAACCAGAAATTCTGGGTTCTTTTCCCCAGCGGAGTCGCCAGAGTTGTCACACCTCTTTTTCTACCCCAAAAGATATGTCTTTGTTGTGGATTGTGAGTTAAAGAGTTTTTCCAAATAAAGTGACAAACTTGAGTATGGATTAATTTATTTACAAAGTCGCCATTTGGAATTGATCTTTTAGGTGTTCCAAGTCACCTTTTATTTGAATCCCTAGTCAAAGAAAGGTTTGACTCTATTATTATTGGTTTGCGAAAACAAAGTCCGGGTAAGAAATTATGTTGACCGGAGAGAAGGTGTAAGACATTCTCCGAGTCCCGTGGTTCTAGCACGGTCACTTTATTGACTACATTTGTCTTATATTTTGTGATAAACTGTGTTTTATTGGTTCTCATATTTTACATATGTCCTCTTTTATTATTAAAATATGAAATTATCTTTGAAACGAATCACGTGTGTGAATCCGCTTCGTTTATTGTGCCAAAATTATGTCACGCGTACGTGTACACAATTAATAGTATTTTATTATTTATTAAGATTATTTTGGCCAAAGTTAACACATACTTCGGTTTTATTTTTGAAAATCACAATTATTTCACGCGAACGTATACATAATCGCGATAAACTAATTAAAGGCGTGCCTAAAGCACTCTATCGGTGTTCATTATTCTTCCTATATTTTTGAAATTATTGTAAGGTCATGAATTATGGAATTACTTATGGAAGAAGTGTATGATTTTAGATATTTGAATAAATAAACCATCATATACCAATACCCTACAATCCAACAATTGAAGCCCAAACTTATTAGGGTCCAAATCTTCCCAACTTTAAAGCAAATTTGAATACCATATTTTCATAAACATGATTAAGTATATAGCATTTAAAGACTAATTTACATTACTATTTATAAAGTTTAAAGTAAAATAAATAAAATCATATGAAATAAGATTAAAAGAATAGAGGAAAGAATAAACCTTTAATGCAAGATTTCCAATTAAATGAGTTTCCAAGAACAAGTACAGTAACTCAGACGAACGTCGAACAAGCATAAGAGAAGAAGAACATCAAAGCTAGTGAACAGAGCTCCAACGGAATCCTCTACCTCGATTATTGACTTCACTTTTTGGCGTGTAAAAAGGAATGTTATGAAGTATTTTTGTTGGGTTTTTGTTGATGAATAGCTATATTTTTCGAAAAGAAAAGAAGAAGAAAGAATGATACGAGTAGAAATTCCATTAGCATAGAAGAAGAAAACAAAATTCTCTCAACTCCCTCCTCTCTTTTTTTCTTCTTCTCTTTCTCCCTCCTTTCTCCTCACATTTCTCTTCTATTTATAGAAAAAACAAATTCAGAATTTTTCAGATTTATTTTATTTTAGTTTTATTTTATTAATTTTTAATTAAAAAGAATTCCCACTTTCCTTTATTTTTATTTTTATTATTTTTCATTTTTTTTACTTTACTTTTATTTATTTTCCACTTATTTTACTTTTCTTTTATTAATTTCCACTTATTTTACTTTTCTTTTTTAAATTTCCATTTTCATTTACTTTTTTAAAAAAAGGTTACAGGTACCTTTACTTTTATTTTTTAATTTTAAATTTATTTTACTTTTCATTTTTTTAAAATTCCACATTCTTTTACTTTTATTTTTTTAATTTTCCACTTTTTTTTTACTTTTTAAAAAAAATAATTTCCACCTACTTTTACTTTTACTTTTTTATTCCATACTTTTAATTTTCCTATTATTTTATTTCCATCCGAAAATTAAAAAAAATATTTTTTCGGTTTTTTGTTTTTAATTTATTTTATTTTAAAATAAAGATATAAAATAAAAATAATACTAATAGTAATAATTTGACCTTTTAATTTATTTTTAATTCTTACCCTATATAAAAAATGTAACAAAGCTAAAAAAATATATATATATACTAAATTTCTAAAAATATTTACATAGTAGAGGGTGGTAAAAATTCAAATATAGTCAAAACTTAGGTGCTCACAGGTTCTATTATTAGCACGTGAGTTGTATGTGCAGCGAGTGGATACGGATCCATCCCCCTAGGATCACCCTTTCATGTTTCTCTCTTGATGGTGTACATGCGGTTATTGAGAATACTGATTAGTGGTTTGGAACGGATATGAAAAGTTGAGGGAATCTGTCCAGTGTTGTGTTGGATTTTGCATTTCCTTGATCATTTATCTGACTTAACTACATATCACCTTTATATGCCATGATATTTTCTGAGCAGAGTATTTGAGAAACTGTACACATACACACACAGATGTTTTCTCACGAACCTTGATGAGTTAGTTTTCAATATTGTTCTGTACCGGTTTAAAAGATTAAATTACATAGGTTATAGCTAGTATCATTAATAATCTATGCTTCTTTTACCTTGCCGTGTTTAATTACGATACTTATTGAGTATATTGGATCGGTTGTACTAATACTACACTATGTACTTCATGTGCAGATCCAGATACTTCTGGACACGATGGTTGTTAGCTTCCGAGCTTTATCTATTTAGAGACTATCGAGGTAGCTTCCTTGGCGTCCGCAGACCTTGACTCTCCTTCTTTTCAGTTATTTATACTGTTCTATCTTTCTAGACAGTGTTCTAGCAGTCAGACTACGTTGTCATTTAGATACTCATGTACTCAGTGACACCCGAATTTTGGGGGATTTTGTATTGAGTTGCGGTGTTTTCTTATCAGTTATTATAAAATTTTCACTATTTAAGCTTGTTTCGGTATGTTTTAAATTAAAGATGCATGGTTATTTGTGAGTTTTCGGCTTGCCTATTATTTTGATAGGCACCATCACGACATGTGAGATTTTGGGTCATGACAGTTTGACAGCACGTGAATTGTCCGTGTGGGTTGAGTTGATTGTGGCACGTGAGTTGTCTATGTAGCGTGTGAATAAGGATCCATCCCCTAGGGTCATCCTCTCATGTTTCTCCTTGATGACGTACACGCGGTTACGGAAATCTTATTAGTGTTGGATTTTTGTATCTCTTCTCTATTTACAAACTCCTTAGATGTGTACATGATTTTACTGCATATCTTCTCTATATATTGGCTCTGTACTTTTATACATGCCTTTTTATGCATATCTTCTCTATATGCCATTTTCTGTTAATGAAATGATACACAGTACACATCTTCTTTATATATTCCTCGTTGTGTAATGTGGCTTGCCTTTTGATGCATATCTCCTTTATATACTGAACTGTTATCCTATTAATGTTCGTGCACATCTCCTCTATGTACACCATGAGCTTTACATGCAACTAGGCATAGATTCTAATATTGTTACTTCGAGTTAGCATGTATTCATGACTTGTATTTATTTTATCACATGAGTGTCATTGATGATTGTTGTGACTGCCTCTCTAAGGTTATTCATGATACTTACGGAGTACATGGGGTCGGGTTTACTCATACTATATTCTGTACTTAATTGAACAGATCTAGGTGTGGGACCTAGTTGAAAGTTGTATTGGATCACTGCCGAGTTGTTGAGAGACAAGGTAGAGCTGTAGTCCGTCCGCAGATCTGGTGTATGTTTCTATTTTTATTACTATTATTGTTGTTCAGACAGTACTTTTATATTATCATACTTGTACTCCTATTATAGAGCTCATGCTATGTATTACCAGTTATGGGGGATTTGTTATATCATCATAGTCTTTATTTATGATATTTTAGCTTTTAGACTTGTATAATTATTTCGTAATTCATTATCTTGAACTGTTATTGTCATAATTGGCTTTCCTAGCTAAGTGCAATGAAGACATGCGCGCAAGATAGACTTGTCATGACATTGGGGCGTGACAAAGGGCTATGTGTATGAGCATTGGCAAAGGCTTGATGTGGCTTCAATGCACCTGAGAGCAAGCCACCAAGGGCTACCAACTTGTCTCAGAGATTTAAGGACTCACAACACAGTTTTGAGCAATTCATTAATCACATAAGTCAAGTCATATATCAAACACTATTGTCATTTCTAGTGTTGAATAAAAAAGGTCTGAAGGAAGTTACTTGAAATTATTGGAATACGCCTCACGCGCCCCCAAAATTCAATCTAAATATCGTTTCTTTGAGATGAACGCGCTATCGATTGGAGGCCATCTATAGTCTTCCGGTGAACACCTAAATGATCCACCTAGTAATTCTGATATCAACCACGGCCAGAATACCTCGTATGCTGCTACAATAGTTGTTCCAACATTGAAGACGAAGCTCAAATTCAGACCACCAGAGCTACATAAAGGAAAACATGCTATTTTATTTTCACCACAAGAGGAGGAAGAATTGGCTAAAGCTTGTAGGTTTACTATTGTTGGAAAATTCTCGCATGGAAAACCGTCCTTAGACGATATAAGAAGGGATTTCAACGCTAGGTTTCCATTTATAGGTACTGTGAAAATTCGCCATTATAACTCTAAACATATTTTTATTGATTTTTCGATTGAGGAAGATTATGTTAATATCTATTCTAGAAGGAATCTCTGGGTTTTGCGATGTTTCATGAGAATGGTCACTTAGACCATAGATTTTAATCCAGAAAAAGAGACATCTTTGGCTCCCATTTGGATATCACTACCTGGGCTTAAATGGCATTACTACAATTGGGATGCACTGTTCCAGATCACGTCCCCAATTGTAACTCTTCTAAAAATTGATAAAGCTACGGATGTTAAATCGAGGCCAAATTTCGCAAAAGTTATGGTTGAGATTGACTTGGCCATACAGAGGAGAGATTCAATTTGGGTGGGTATCAAGGAGGAAGGAGAAGAGGAGAAGGGTGGATTCTGGCAAAATATTGAATATGACTTTGTTCCGGATTACTGTTATACTTGTAGATGTTAGGATCGAAAACTCGGATAGTGCAAAATTTAGCCAACCAATGGTATAATGACAATAATAAAGACAATGGAAGTTGATAATAACGGCAATTAAAGAATATAAAGAAGACACAAATTTAACGTGGTTCGGTCAAGGTGACATACGTCCACAAGTGGAGAGGAGTAATTTTACTATAACAACAAGAGTACAAAATTAGAGTAAATACTCTAATTAATCCCAAATACCCCAAGAGAATAACCTCACAAGATCACTCCAAAGAAAGGGTGAACACACAAGTGTTTCCCAACACTCACTCTCTTACAAAATACTCTATAATGAAATAAAGGAGGAGAAAGAAAGATTAGAGTGAAAAGCTCTTGAATTGGTGTGTTTTCAAATGAGGAGAAACTCCTCTATTTATAGCAAGAAATCCTTGGCCTAATAATGGATATTATATCATGGCAAATGTCATGATCCACAAATTTGTTATAATGGATATTATGTCATGGCAAATGTCATGAACCACAAATTTATTATAATGGATATTATGTCATGGCAAATGTCATAAATATTTGGCCATATTACAGTAGACATCAAGGTCATGTGGAGGAGGTATGTGTAGCACCCAACAAAAAAGATGACAAGAAGCTAGTTGGAGACAATGTTGTATCTAACAAAGCAACAACAAGTGTTAATACTAAAGTTGTAGCTAATACTGATGTGATCTCTGCCAAGTAGAATGTTATACCTAATAATAGGGGCAATCACAAAGTGATAATTGCATCCACTAGTGATATACCTAAGCTCTCTCAACTGGCAAATAAGAAATTACCTCAGGTTCATCAACTACCTGTTGGTAATAAAGGGGCAACTATATAGAAGAATAAAGTGATGAACAGACAGAGAATCCAACAAGGGATTAGAACTAAGTTGCGGAGGAAAGACAAGATGAAATGGGTAGAAAGCCCATCTGCTAGTAATTGTCGACAACAAAAAATTAAACATTCTAAGGAAGTTGTTGAAAAGCTTCTACAAAAGAATAATGTTGTAGTGATAGAGGCTAGTGCAGAAGGAAAGATTAATGAAGACAACATAGTTCATAATGTGCGATCTAATATCCCCAACATTACATACAATCCTAGTCCTGGTGTGAATGTTCCACTTTAGGTGGGTTATTCTGGAACCAGATGTTCCTGCCGATAGGATGGTTAATGACAAGGTGAAGGATTCGAGTGATTATAATTTTGATTATAGAGAAGAACAAGAGAGTAAAACTGAAGATATTTCGGAGGACGAATATGAAGAATGTAATTCTTCCGATGAAGAGGCTCTTATTGAAGCTTTTGTGCCTAAAACTTCATGGAAAGGTGAGGTGATAAAGGATGTTGTTTCACAACAAAGGAAGGAGCTCATCGATACATGAAACATATCTCCAAGGAATTTATGCAAAAATAAACATGAAGGTCACAAAGGCATGCCAAAGCCTCGCCCGATCACAAGGGCTATGGGAAAAGCAACTCAAAGTGTTGAAGTTTCTTCTGATGTTCTTAATGATTAACACAATCATTTGGAATATTAGAGGAGTAAAGTCCGGGGGGCTTTTGAAAGGTTGAAATTTTTAACAGGTCTTCATAAAATTTAAATTATAGCTAGACAAGAACCCTTTGTTAAAGTAGAGCAAATAGAAAAATATAGAAGAGGTTTGGGTTTTGAAGGCTGCTATGCAAATTGTAATGGAAAATATGGGTCTTATGGTCAGTTGAATTTGATGCAGTAGTGGCAGAGAATAATGAGCAACAAATTACACTCAAGATTACCAAGAAGAATAACGGTAAAGTTGTCTGGTTCACAACAGTATATGCTAAATCTAAACAACATCTAAAAGTTCCTTTGTGGGATAATTTGATACATTACAACAACTATATTGATGATCCCTGGTGCATATGTGGAGATTTCAATGCAATTATGAGTCCAGAAGAAAAGAAAGGAGGCAATACTCACAGAATGGAGAAGAGTTGGGAATTTATATCGTGTATGGAGGATTGTGGTATGGTGGATGTAGGTTACAAAGGTCTGAGGTTCACTTGGTGTAATGCAAGAGGAAGGCATCAAAGAATCTGGAAAAGGCTAGATAGGGTATTTATTAATCATCACTGGACTGACAAATTTTCTTTTATATATAGAACATTTAGCAAGCATGGGGTCATACCAGACACCTATGCAAGTGAAGTGTTCTACTTTAGAATAGCTTGTTATCAAATATTTCAAATTGTTGAACTTCTGGACTGACCAACCAAATTTTAAAATGATTGTGCAAGAGGCATGGAATGTAGACATTGGGGGAAATTGCATGAGAAGACTACAACTCAAGCTGAAACAAGTTAGTATCAAGCTTAGTCAGTGGTCCAGAGAGCAAATTGGGAATGTCTTTGATCAAGTCAAAGAATGAGAGCATAAAATGCCAGATTTTGAAATAGAATACATTGATAATGATGTTGAAGACCTCAGACCTCAAGTGCACAAAGCTAAAGTGGAACACACTAAGTGGTTAAAATATGAGGAATTTATCCTCAAGCAGAGGGAAAATATCAAATGGATTGAGGAGGGAGATTCTAATACTAAATATTTTCATGCAATCTTCAATGAAAGAACAAGAAGAGCGTCTATACAGAGAATCCAAAGATATGATGGGAAATGGATCAATGGGGAGAAAGATATTGCTAGGGAGGCAGTGGAATATTTTTCATGTATGTTTAAAGATGAAGGAGAACCAGAGCTGCAACACTTGGATTGTATTGATCAGAAGGTTACTCATGAGGATAATATTAGGCTTTGTGGCATCCCTAATGAAGAGGAGATTAGGAAAGCAGTTTTTGATCTAAATCCGAATAGTTCTCCAGAACCAGATGGATTTGGAGGGTCTTTATACCAAAGTTGTCGGGACATCATCAAGCTAGAGTTGATAGAGTTTATCTAGCAATTTTTTGGTGGAGAAGAACTTAGCTGATTCTTTACCAGCTCATGCCTTATTTTACTACCTAAGGTTGAGAATCCTTCTTCATTCAATGATATAAGACCGATTAGTCTTAGTAGCTGCTCTAACAAGATAATTTCCAAAATTATGAGTTCTAGATTGAACTCCGTATTGCCAAAGATCACTTCGGACAATCATAATGAGTTTCTAAAAGGAAGATCCATTACAGAAAATATTTTATTAGCTCAGGAGATTATCCATGGTATTGACAAGAAGAATTTTGGAGGAAACACTATGATTAAACTGGATATGGATAAGGCCTATGATAGGGTCAACTGGAAGTTCTTGTTGAATGCATTGAGAAAGTTTGGATTTTTAGAGAACTGGATTGATTTAGTGTAGAGGTCTATTTCAAATGTCTGGTACTCTGTGCTTATTAATGGGGGCAGAAAATGATTCTTTCATTCTACTAGAGGTTTGAAACAAGGAGACCCCTTATCTCCATCTCTCTTTATTCTAGGGGTAGAGGTTTTTTATATTATGCTTAACCAGTTACCTCATATTCATCAGTTCAGGGGCTTTAGCATGGTGCAAAGTGGTCCACGGGTTACTCATCTTTCATATGCAGATGATGTAGTAATTTTCTCTTCTGGTGGCAAGAGGGCATTGAAACTAGTCATGCATCAGTTACAAAATTATGAGAACTGCTCCAGGCAACTAATCAATACAGGAAAGAGTTGCTATCTGGTGGATCCTAAAGCATCCAACATTACCATCCAACTGATTAAAGAGGTTACTGGCTACAGGCATGCTAACTTCACTATAACATATCTGGGATGCCAATTATATGTAGGAAGAAAGAGAATATCGCATTTCAGTGAGATAGTATCTAAACTTGTGAAGAGGACCACTGGTTAGCAAGGAAATATTTTATTTGTTGGTGGCAGATCCACACTCATCAAACATGTTTTGCAATCACAACCCATTTATTTGTTATCGGCATTGGAACCTCCAAAAATAGTACTGAAACAACTTGAGACTTATATGGCGAGATTTTTCTGGGGATCAGATGAAGGTAAGCAAAAATATTATCGGAGTTCATGGTACAATCTATGTTACCCTAAGGAGTAGGGAGGGTTAGGATTTAGAAGTATTATGGATGTTAGTGAAAGTGTGACTATGAAGAGGTAGTGGAGGTTCAGAACCTGCAAATCCTTATGGTCGATTTTCTTAATAGCCAAATATTGTACTAATCATCCTATTTATGTTCATGCTCATACTTCTCAATCTCATGCATGGAAGAACTTACTCAAAATCAGAGATAAGGTGGAGGAAGAACTACTATGGAAAATTAATGCTGGAAATAGTAGTTTTTGGTGGGACAATTGGTCTGAAATGGGTGTTGTGGCTCAAATCATTCATAGACAAGACATTAGTAGGGTCCATGTTGTTAGAGATGTTATTACTGATGATAAATGGGACATGGATTAGTTGGAGTTACCGGAGTTCCTTACAGAGAAAATTTGATCTATTAGCAATAGGGAACCAAAGATGTTGTGATATACCAGTTTGGATGCCTAATAGTACTGGTAACTTTACTACATCTTCAGCCTGGGATAGAGTTAGACATAGAAAAGACTCTTGTATCTTCTTGAAGAAAATTTGGCATAAGCAATTAACTTTTCCAATGTCTTTTCTGCTATGGAGAATATTGAAAAAGAAATTACTTTTTGATGACATAATTATTAAGTTCGGACTGAGTATGGTATCCAAATGCTTCTGTTGTGTTAACCCACAAAGAGAAACTGTTCATCATACTTTTATTAGTAGTACGGTAGTTGAACAGACTTGGAAGTTCTTTGGGAACCCCTTGGGTATTACATGGGATGATATACCCATCAGAGCTACGATACAAAGATGGTGGGACATCAAACTAAAGAACTTTATTCATCAAACTATTCTTCAGATAATACCTGTGGTAATCTTTTGGGATATATGGAAGGCCAGGTGCTTAGTAAGATATGGCGATGTTAGAGTTTACTTGAAGAGAATCCATTACCAAATTTTGTCCCACTTAAAATAGGTGATATCAAAGGCTAAGTGTAATAGGCAATGGGCAGGGAGTTGGGTAGATATCTGTCAACAAGTGTTATTACTCACTCCTAAAATTGATTACGTAGTTGTTAAATGGCATAAACCTCCTGAATATTGGCTTAAGATTAATATTGATGGAAGCAAAGACGCTGAAGGAAATTCGGGTATTGGTGGCATTTGCAGAGATCACAGAGGTAAGCTAACTATAGCGTATGCTTCTTCAATTGGCAGAACAAGTAGCAACATGGCTTAAGCTAGTGCAGCCTTAGCGGGGGTGGAATGGTGTAGTCGCAATGATTTCAACAACATTATACTGGAGTGCGATTCCCAGCTTGTGGTTAATTTAATCAATGGTAAATCAAAACCTCCTTTATAAATGCAGGGCATTATCAGACAGAATCAAGACATTGTCGGTCAACTCAATTGTGTGATTCGCCATTGTTATAGAGAAGCTAATCAAGTTGCGGATGCATTAGCAAAATGGAGCATTGACAATGAAGAACTTCTTATTTTCTCCCATCATGATCTTCCTTCTTCTGCAGTTGGACCTTACAGATTTGTTTACATCTAGATGGTGTCACTAAGGCATAAACATAGGAAGAATACATTTTTGTGAAGAGATTTTGTTGATTGGTAGTATGCCAAATTGCACATCGCACTTTTGTTTATGTATGTAATGCATAATAGTTAGTAAATAGGGGTAGTCATTGCCTCCTTTGTGCGAGGTAACAACATAGGTCCCCTTCATATTTTTGTACTCTTTATTGGTTGAATGATAGGGCTATGCCACCATACGGCATAATTGATAAAAAAAACATAAGTCAAGTCATTGATAGTTGTTCAAGATCCATCAAACAATTCCATTAATTTCTATGAAACAAATTTCAGCATTTCATGATAATCTGAAACGATATACAAGTCATGTAAAATGCATAAGACATAGGATATGGAACACTTAGCAATTCTTGGAAACTCAAACAGTTTTCTGCAATTTTAATAGATAATAGGAGATCACTTGCTCTAGTCAAAACCCATATTAACATTCTATTCAATTTGACAACTTTATGTAACATGAACTTTATGAAAAGCTAACTTTAGTAAAAGTATTGTATCAACTCACCTTGATTTCTTCCTTTCGAATACCTTCGTTTCTCTAATCCAAAGTAGTGAATTCATTAAATCAATCTTTATATAGTTAATTCAAGAATCAATTCTAAAAGTTTTAAAATTTCCAACTTTAGAAACCCTTGGTTTAATTCTTCTCAATTTTAGGGTTCATAGTTAATCGAGATTTTCGTAGTAGTTTCAAGGAATAAACATCAACCTTCATCTTCTCTAAAAATTATAGATGAAAGCAGGTTACGAAATTCCCTTGAATTATGAAACCCTAGGCTAGTAAAAGTTGTTCTTGAGTTCTTGTTGATAATTTAGTAATTTCAAGATGAAATCCCGTTACAATCTATATTGGAGAGTAATAATTTAACTTGAATCATATTAAAACTCATCTTGAATGATGAGGGATTGATCCAACTTATTTTGGGGCTGAGGAAGATGTCTTGGCTTCAGTTTTTGGAACTCTCTTTTTTCAGCTTTTATTCTATACTCTGCGTTGCAGAATTGCACATGCCAGAGTGTGAGACCCCAGGTGTTTTTTTTTCCTCTTACGTAATATACGCAACGTGGCGTGGTTATATTAGGTAAATATGATTGGGTATAGCACATTGGGAGAATAAGACTGAAAATGTGTGGTAATATCAAGGAACTAAACTAAAGCTTTAAGTCAAAGGAATCCCCTAAACAAAGGTTCATGGTTAAAGAAATGGCTCGGGTAGCACCCCGCGCGTTCGGAAGGTTTAAGTTAACTTGCACCTGTGGGATAAGACTAAGAGTGTATAATATGCTAAGAATAATATGTTATGAGGTATTATAATATCACACTGGTCACATGTTAAGTTTTGGATTCAAGCAAGTTGCGAAATAAAGGTCGGCAAAAGTTATCGTAAATTTCTCTAATAAATTTTCTAAACTTTAGGTCAACTATATAACATCATTTCTCCCAATATATAAAGCTTTATGGGACCCACAACCTACCAAATCGAAGGTCTACGAGTCTAGTTTGCAACCAAAGAAATTTTACATCAAACCGACATTGAAGTAAAATGTTATGACTATTTTACTACGGACTGTCCGGGCTGAAATCGGGTCGCGAACCGGGTCGGGTCAAACAAGTGGTATAAGTCCGAAAATTCGACTTTTAAGATCCCAAAATATTTCATCTTCGTTCCAAAATAGTGATAAAGCTTAACAGAGGGTTTCATGGTGTTCTTGAGTGATTAAGGTGCGTTTTTAACGATTTCTATCGTTAAAGTTTGCCCCCGTGCCTAGAAGCGCAATCTCTACGCTTTGCAATCGTTTCCCCCTTCTATTAGCTGTGTTTGGAGCTATTTTTGGAAGATAGAAAATTATTTTTCCTGCTGGTTCTTTAGAATTTATACTTGGTTTGCCAAGGTAATCATCTTGGGACTCTTTTATGATCGTTTTTACAAAGTTCTACGGGCGTTTCATCAAGTTAGGGTCATATGGCAAATCTGCCGATTTAAACTCATTTATGAACTATTTATAGGTGCATATAAGCTGCATATATATATTGGTTTCGAAGCTTAGGATGTAAGGAACAACTTTTGTGAAGGAACTACAGGCATTCGGACGTTCGTTGGAGAGGTATGTTAAGGCTAAGCTTCGTCCTTCCTTTTAGCACGAATTTTGGGAAATTCCTAAGACGCCAAATGTGATATTTTACTATTCTGTTGCTAGAAAGACCTTCTGTGAAAGGCATTGGTATCGTAGCTGAAGTATTTTCATGATGCTATTAGGTTGATATTCCACTCGTTCGGTTAAAAAGGGTATTCGACATCTATATATGTCATTTTGTCGGCTTTCTTAAATATATGTCCATATATATGAATTCTTATTCGTCTTTGGGTTGTGTGACTTAAAAATAAAGGCATTTAGTATTTGCGATCAGTCCTTCTTCCTTGTTAAAGTGTATTTTAAAATCTCTAAAGTGACACGTCGATTTCAAAATTCTCAAATATAATTTTTAAGTTTAAACTACTAAAACATTTGATTTTTTTTAAAATACTTTCTTTTACTAATTATCAAGAAATCAGGTATAAGGACTAAGTAAAGAACCTTAAGCTTTTTATGAACATATTCAGAGTTAAGTTATCTTTCTAAAAGTCGAGTTAAGTTTTCAAACTTATTAAAAAAGATATGAGGTTCCACGAGACATTTGTATGCGATACGAAGGTGATTATGAGATTATGAGAATAAGAGTACCAATGAGCCAAGGTTGGCTAAGTTCTTGTTATGGCCTATTATGTGCATTCAAAGTTCATATCATACATGACATATTATGCATGGACTTCGAGCTATAATCGGAGGTAAGGGGCCTATTTGCCCGAAAGACTATATATATTGTACAGATGGCCACAGGTTGGCAATATGATACCGGTTAGCTACCGGGAGAGACCGCCATTGCTAGCATTTGGTTGGGTATGTCATGCATTTACATCAATATATATGTATTCACGACATACGATTACACGAGCATACCATGCATATTTTATTACTATGAGGTCGGATGTCGGCCATGGAGGCTATCAGAGTTTCAGTGTCAGGTGGTATCTTTATTACCTTTTTACATCAGCTATGTATGATTCTACTTTCTGCCTTACATACCAGTACATTTTTATTCGTACTGATGCCCATTGCATGGGGACACTGCATTTTTGTTTCGTGCGTGCAGGTTCAGGTAGGGACTCTGATCGAGCCCTCCGCTAGAATTTCGGGGTTCAGCTGTGAGTTGGTAAGCTCTACCTCTTCCTGGAGCTTTCATAGGATGGTTACTTTTGTTGTACAGTTTGGGTATAGTTGGGGCCTTATCCCGACAGTGCTTATGACACTCTTAGAGGCTATTGTGGACACAATATTCTGGGTTTCTTTTTGCTGCTTTCAGTCTCCAGCCCATAGGCTTGGCATGTATATATAGGTGTGTAGGCATGTATGTCTTCAGTCGCGGCCTCGTCGGCCAGCTAGTATTTTATTATTTTGGCTCGTCTACCTATGTTTATATGGCTTATTGTTATTCATGTCATAACCTTACGGTCCAGGTTTAGTATTTCAGATGTTGTGATGCCCGATCTGTTGGGCCCCCAGTCTAGTTAGCTAGTATGTTTAGTGGCTAACTCGATTGAATACAGTATCGAGTGCCAGTCGTGCCTCCCCTAGTTTGAGGCGTGACAAACTTGGTATCAGAGCAGGTCGTATCCCAGGGAGTCCACAAGCCGTGTCTAGTAGAGTCTTGCTTATGGGTGTGTTGTGCACCACACTTATAATCAGGAGGCTATGAGGCATTTAGGAATGGTTACATTTCTTTCAATTAATAGATCGTGCTATAGAGCGAAGTTATAAGAACATATGAAATCTAAATCGTGCTTTGTGTTTCCTATCTAACAGGCTACCTACGCTCAGGAGATGGCACAGCGAGAGATAGGTATGGATCCGGGAGAAGGTACCAGTCGTTCCCCACCGGGTCAGAGGGATAGATTTCCCTTAGAGGCTCACAGTGAGTCTCCAGTACCCCTAGTTTCAGCTTCCCCAGCACTTGTTGGAGCCCAGGGAGATGCAGTACCCCCAGCCTCACCAGTTCCATTGGTACCTGAGGCAGATAGAGACACAAGACCTCCAGCGCTTATTGTTCCCCCATCAGAGACTGGTGAGCAGGATATGAGGGAGGTTGTTCACTTACTGACTAGGATGGTTTCTATTCATGAGCGACATCTAGAGTCAGGAGCAGATGCCCGGAGAAATCGGATAGGAAGCTCGACGGTACGTGAGTTTCTTCACTTGGCCCCTCCATTTTTTATAGGATCCAGTTCCACTGAGGATCCCCAGGACTTTATAGACCACATGTATAGAGTATTGAGGGTCATGCATGCCTCTGTCACCGAGGCTGTGGAGTTGGCTTCTTTTCGACTATGTGATGTAGCCGTCCTATGGTATGAGGCATGGGAGAGATCTAGAGGACCTAATGCTCCGCCAGCAGAGTGGGAGGACTTCTCTGAGGCTTTTTAGCCCATTATTTGCCACGGGAGGTTCGGGAGGCCCGTCTTGACCAGTTTCTTAGCCTAAAGCAGGGGGATATGAGTGTGAGGGATTATAGCCATAAGTTTAATTCTTTGGCAAGGTATGCACCAGATATCGTACGTACCATGAGGGCTAGAGTTCATCATTATGTGGATGGTTTGGGGGATCATCTGATTAGAGACTGTAGGGTTGCATCCCTATCGGATGATGTAGATATTTCCCGCATACAGGCTTTTGTTCAGACTACAGAGTAAGAGGGCTCATACTATGGGGTCTTATAGGGAGCCACGAGTTGATTTTAGGCCCCCACTCTATCGATATCCACCTCGGTCAGCAGGTAGTTTCCCACCACAGATGCAGGGCCAGCGGTTTGATCGTTATATTCAGTCAGGACCGGGGCAGAGCTCAGGCCAACCTGAGGGTCATCGACAGGAGCGTTCTGCACAGATGAGATAGCTTACTCCTCCATGTACTCAGTGCGTTAAGCTGCACACCGGGCAATGTAGATAGGGTTCGAGTGCATATTTTCATTGTGGGCAGACGGGACATTATATTAGCCGGTGCCCGGGGTTAGGCAGAGGTACACCAGCTCAGCCTTCAGGATTCACAGCAGCCTCTTCGCCCTCAGTCCGTGCTCCCCGACCAGGTCCACAGTCTACTCAAGGTCGTGGTAGGGGGAGAGTTGGAGGAGACACCTCAGGTTCTAGTGGTGGCCAGAACCGCTTTTATGCACTCACATGCCGACAGGATTGAGAGGCATCCCCAGATGTTATCACAGGTATATTGACAATACATTCTCATGCCATTTATGCATTGATGGATCCCGGCTCTACATTTTCATATATTACTCCATTTATTGCTGGTAAGCTTGACATGAGATCTAAGTTGTTGCCACAGCCAGTTGAGGTGTCTACGCCAGTTGGCGACTCTATTATAGATAATCATGTCTATCGAGATTGTACAATGTTAATTAATGACCGTCCAACCTCTGTTGATTTAGTTGAATTGGTTATGCTAGACTTCGATGTCATTATGGGTATGGATTGGTTGGCAGCTTGTTATACTAATATTGATTGTCGTGCAAAGTTGGTCCGATTTCATTTTCCTGGTGAGCCTGTCTTTGAATGGAAAGGTAATGCAGCCACGCCCAAGGGTAAGTTTATTTCATACCTTAGGGCTCGGAACTATATTGCTAAAGGTTGTATATACCATCTGGTTCATGTTAGGGATATAGATAAGGAGCCAGCGACTCTTCAGTCGGTTCCTATTGTGAATGAATTCCCGACAGTATTCCCTGACGAGCTTCCAGGAATTCCCCCCGAAAGGGAAATCGATTTCGCTATAGATTTGCTTCCTGATGCGCAGCCTATATCCATTCCTCCCTATAGAATGGCTCCTGCAGAGCTAAGGGAATTGAAGGAACAACTGAAAGACTTGCTCGATAAAGGCTTTATTAGGCCAATTACATCCCCATGGGGTGCTACGGTGCTCTTTGCTCGAAAGAGAGATGGGTCCTTGCGGATGTGCATTGACTACAGGCAACTAAATAAAGTCACTATCAAGAATAAGTATCCTCTTCCACAGATTGATGACTTGTTCGACCAGTTACAAGGTGACAAATGCTTTTTGAAGATCGACTTGCAATCCGGTTATCATCAGCTACGAGTCAGGGATATTGATATCCCAAAAACAACATTTAGGATGAGGTATGGTCATTTTGAATTCCTTGTCATGTCTTTCGGGTTACAAATGCCCTAGCAGCCTTTATGGATCTTATGAACCGGGTATTCAAACCATTCTTGGATGAATTTGTGATTGTGTTTATTGACGACATCCTGATATATTCACGATCAGAAGCCGAGCATGCGGACCACTTGCGAGCTGTATTGCAGACTCTCCAGGACTACAGGTTATATGCTAAACTCTCTAAATGTAAATTTTGGCTAACTTCTGTAGATTTTCTTGGTCATGTTATTACCGGCGATGGTATCAAGGTTGATGGCCAAAAGATTGAAGTTGTGATGACTTGGCCGAGGCCCTTGAATCCGATAGAGGTTCGTAGCTTTTTAGGCTTGGCAGGGTATTATCGAAGGTTTGTGGATGGATTTTCCTCTATCTCTGCACCATTGATGAAACTGACACATAAGGGAGCTAAGTTTCAGTGGACTGAGGCATGTGAACAAAGTTTTCAGGAACTAAAGAAAAGGCTTACTACGGCACTTGTCTTGACTCTTCCGGTTATGTTGTATATTGTGATGCCTCGAGAATTGGCCTAGGTTGTGTTCTTATGCAGCATGGTAAGGTTATCGCGTACGCCTCCAGACAGTTGCAAAAACATGAACAGAACTATCCTACGCACGATCTTGAGTTAGCCGCAGTTGTATTTGCCCTAAAGATTTGGCGGCATTATCTATATGGGGTTCATATTGATGTTTTCACCGACCACCAGAGCCTTTAGTATTTATTTAAACAGAGGGAGCTGAACCTACGACAAAGAAGATGGCTAGAATTACTAAAGGACTATGATGTTGATATTTTATATCATCTCGGTAAAGTTAATATTGTTGCTGATGCCCTTAGCTGGAAGTCCATGGGCAGTATAAGCCATGTTGAAGCTGATAAGGTCAAGATGACCAAATATCTATGCCAGCTAGCTAGTTTGCAGGTGCGTTTGGTAGATGCAGAGGGTGGACATATTCTCGTTCAGAATACGGCAAAATCTTCTTTTGTTACTGAAGTGAAAGAGCGACAACACGAGGATCCTGAGCTTATAAAACTAAGGGAAAGTATTCCACAGCAGCGACAACCTTTATTTGAGCTAACTGGAGATGGAGTCCTTAGATACCAGGGTCGCTTATGTGTACCGTCAGTAGGAGAGCTCCGTGCCAAGATTCTTTCGGAGGCCCATTATTCTAGATATGCAGCTCATCCCGAAGCGACAAAGATGTATCGGGACCTTCGACAGATCTATTGGTGGAATGGAATGAAAAACGATATCACGGAGATGGTAGCCCAACGTCCCAACTGCCAGCAAGTTAAAGCCGAACATCATAGGCCTGGAGGCCTAACTCAGTGTATTAAGCTTCCATTATGGAAATGGGACATGATAAATATGGACTTCATCACTGGTTTGCCTCGCACTCCACGGAGGTATGATTCTATTTGGGTAATTATTGATAGGCTTACAAAATCTGCTCATTTCCTGCCAGTCAGGACGACATATTCAGCCGAGGATTATGCCAAGCTTTACATTCGAGAGATTGTTCGCCTTCACGGAGTGCCATTATCTATTATCTTTGATCGAGGGGCTCAATTTACAGCATATTTTTGGAAAACTTTTCAGAAGGGTCTAGGCACGCAGGTAAATCTTAGCACCGCTTTTCATTCGCAAACTGATGGACAGGCAGAGCGTACTATTCAGATAGTTGAGGATATGTTACGTGATTGCATGCTAGATTTTAAAGGAAGTTGGGATGATCATCTACCTCTTATTGAGTTCGCTTATAATAACAGCTTCCAAGCTAGTATTCAGATGGCTCCTTACGAAGCAATATACGGGCGGAAGTGTAGTCGTTGATCGATTGGTTCGAGGTCAGGAAAGCAGAGTTGCTAGGTCCTAACTTAGTCCAGCAAGCAATGGAAAAGGTAAAACTTATTAGAGACCGGCTGCGTACAGCACAAAGTCGGCAAAAGTCTTATGCAGATGTTCGACGACGAGACTTAGAGTTTGATGTAGAAGATTGGGTTTTCCTGAAAGTATCGCCTATGAAGGGCGTCATGCGATTTGGAAAGAAGGGGAAGCTCAGCCCCAGGTATGTTGGACCGTATAAGATTATTCGGAGGATTGGTAGGGTGGCGTACGAGCTTGATTTTCCTTTAGAATTGGAAGCAGTCCATCCTGTGTTTCATGTATCTATGTTGCGGAAGTGCATTGGAGATCCTCCACGTATTACGCCCATTGAGGATATTCACATTGCTGAAGAATTATCTTATGCAGAGGTACCAATAGTTATTTTAGATCGGCAGGCAAGGAAGCATCGAACTAAAGAAGTGGCTTCCGTGAAAGTGTTATGGCGAAATAACAACATCGAGGAAATGACCTGGGAAGCTGAGGAGGAAATGAGGAAGAAGTACCCCCACCTATTTACGACTTAAGGTGAGTCGCATTTAAATAATTGCCAATTATTTCTTTACAACAACTTAATTAGATTTTAAATGACTTGAAAGTGCAATTTAAATTTCTTATTGCGAGATAGCTATACGAAGCCTAGTAGTTGGAATCTTCAGAATTTGATTTATGCTTTGCAAATGTAATAAATATAGCCTCGCCAATAATGTATTAGCGGACAAGAAATGAAACCAAGGAATTGACTTGACCCATTCGCGGACGAATGTTCTTAAGGGGGGGAGACTGTGAGACCCCAGGTATTTTTTTTTTCTCTTACGTAATATACGTAACGTGGCGTGGTTATATTAGATAAATATGATTGGGTATATCACATTGGGAGAATAAGACTGAAAATGTGTGGTAATATCAAGGAACTAAACTAAAGCTTTAAGTCAAAGGAATCCCTTAAACAAAGGTTCATGGTTAAAGAAATGGCTCGGGTAGCACCCCGCATGTTCGGAAGGTTTAAGTTAACTTGCACCTATGGGATAAGACTAAGAGTGTATAATATGATATGAATAATGTGTTATGAGGTATTATAATATCACACTGATCACATGTTATGTTTTGGAGTCAAGCAAGTTGCAAAATAAAGGTCGGCAAAAGTTATCGTAAATTTCTCTAATACATTTTCTAAACTTTGGGTCAACTATATCAGATCATTTCTCCCAATATATAAAGCGTTAAGGGATCCACAACCTACCAAATCGAAGGTCTACGAGTGTAGTTTGCAACCCAAGAAATCTCACATCAAACCGACATTGGAGTAAAGAGTTACGACTGTTTTACCGCGGACTGTCCGGGCTGAAATCGGGTCACGAACCGGGTCGGGTCAAACAAGTGATATAAATCCGAAAATTCGACTTTTAAGACCCCAAAATATTTCATCTTCATTCCAAAATAGTGAGAAATCTTAAGAGAGGGTTTCATGGTGTTCTTGAGTGATTAAGGTGCGTTTTTAACGATTTTTATCGTTAAAGTTTGCCCCCGTGCCTAGAAGCGCAATCTCTATGCTTTGCAATTGTTCTCCCCTTCTATTAGCTGTGTTTGGAGCTATTTTTGGAAGATAGAAAATTATTTTTCTTGCTGGTTCTTCAGGATTTATACTTGGTTTGCCAAGGTAATCATCTTGGGACTCTTTTATGATCGTTTTTACAAAGTTCTACGGGCGTTTCGTCAAGTTAGGGTCATATGGCAAATCTGCCGATTTAAACTCATTTATGAACTATTTATAGGTGCATATAAGCTGCATATATATATTGGTTTCGAAGCTTAGGACGTAAGGAACAACTTTTGTGAAGGAACTACAGGCATTCGGACGTTCGTTGGAGAGGTATGTTAAGGCTAAGCTTCGTCTTTTAGCACGAATTTTGGGAAATTCCTAAGACGCCAAATGTGATATTTTACTATTCTGTTGCTAGAAATACCTTCTGTGAAAGGCATTGGTATCGTAGCTGAAGTATTTTCATGATGTTATTAGGTTGATATTCCACTCGTTTGGTTAAAAAGGGTATTCGACATCTATATATGTCATTTTGTCGGCTTTCTTAAATATATGTCCATATATATGAATTCTTATTTGTCTTTGGGTTGTGTGACTTAAAAATAAAAGCATTTAGTATTTTAGATCAGTCCTTATTCCTTGTTAAAGTGTATTTTAAAATCTCTAAAGTGACACGTCGATTTCAAAATTCTCAAATACAATTTTTATGTTTAAACTGCTAAAACATTTGATATTTTTTTAAATACTTTCTTTTGCTAATTATCAAGAAATCAGGTATAAGGACTAAGTGAAGCACCTTAAGCTTTTTATGAACATATTCAGAGTTAAGTTATCTTTCTAAAAGTCGAGTTAAGTTTTCAAACTTATTAAAAAAGATATGAGGTTCCACGAGACATTTGTATGCGATATGAAGGTGATTATGAGATTATGAGAATAAGAGTACCAATGAGCCAAGGTTGGCTAAGTTCTTGTTATGGCCTATTATGTGCATTCAAAGTTCATATCATACATGACATATTATGCATGGACTTCGAGCTATAATCGGAGGTAAGGGGCCTATTTGCCCGAAAGACTATATATATTGTACAGATGGCCACAGGTTGGCAATATGATACCGGTTAGCTACCGGGAGAGACCGCCATTGCTAGCATTTGGTTGGGTATGTCATGCATTTACATCAATATATATGTATTCACGACATACGATTACACGAGCATACCGTGCATATTTTATTACTATGAGGTCGGATGTCGGCCATGGAGGCTATTAGAATTTCAGTGTCACGTGGTATCTTTATTACCTTTTTACATCAGCTATGTATGATTCTACTTTCTGCCTTACATACCAGTACATTTTTATTCGTACTGATGTTCCGTTACCTGGGGACACTGTATTTTTGTTTCGTGCGTGCAGGTCTAGGTAGGGACTCTGATCTACCCCTCCGCTAGAATTTCGGGGTTCAACTGTGAGTTGGTAAGCTCTACCTCTTCCTGGAGCTTTCATAGGATGGTTACTTTTGTTGTACAGTTTGGGTATAGTTGGGGCCTTATCCCGACAGTGCTTATGACACTCTTAGAGGCTATTGTGGACACAATATTCTGGGTTTCTTTTTGCTGCTTTCAGTCTCCAGCCCATAGGCTTGGCATGTATATATAGGTGTGTAGGCATGTATGTCTTCAGTCGCGGCCTCGTCGGCCAGCTAGTATTTTATTATTTTGGCTTGTCTACCTATGTTTATATGGCTTATTGTTATTCATGTCATAACCTTACGGTCCAGGCTTAGTATTTCAGATGTTGTGATGCCCGATCTGTTGGGCCCCCAGTCTAGTTAGCTAGTATGTTTAGTGGCTAACTCGATCGAATACAGTATCGAGTGCCAGTCGTGCCTCCCCTAGTTTGGGGCGTGACACAGAGTTTATCCTAGCACCTCGTACCACACGGCACAAGGGATCTCGTGCCGAGAGGGATTTTCATAGGCCTGAACTTTTGCCCATTTGAGCCCAAACTTGCCTAGCACCTTGTGCCACACAATGATGGGCACGTGGTGCTAGTTAGGATTTTTTCGGGTTAAGTCCGAAAATGCTAATATTTTTCATTTTTCTCACTTTCAAGTCGCTCTAACGTTCTTGTTAAGTCCAATGATCTCTTGCACTTTCGTTAACAAGTCTCGAAGGTTTTGTTGACCTCCAAACGATCCGAAATACAAAATCACATCATTCTCACCAAAATTAAATAAAGAGCTTTAAGGGGTTTTACATTTTGGCATGGGGCATTAAAAGATGGGTAAAAATTTACTCGTACCTGCTATTTACATTATATAAAAAATACAAGCTATATGTCTCGCATATTTACATATTTATCACTTAACCAAGGTTAATTCATATGGCATTCTTAATTTTAACTACTAAGGTTAAATTGATTGAATTGGTATACATATTCGATCTCAGCAAGTATTTACCCAAAAGATGAAGCTAAGTAGGTTTTTTCTTTTCAAATACAAAATATTAGACGAGTTATTTTAATTTATTCGTTCTAGGGTAGTAGTTACATATTTTGAATACCACAAATGCTTTTAGCTGTCTAACAAACTCCTCATAAGTTAAATTGGTTATAATATAGACGCTCTTAAGGTATAGCTAGTTGCTAACCGTTCGATTTTCATTGAGATATTTTTGTGTGCTGTCTCTTTCACAACTTTGATATCATTAATTTTGAAATCTTCTTTTTCCCTTTTTAAAGATAAAATAAGATCTTGTCCGACTGGAAAAAGAAAATGAAAAAAAAAAAATAACAGCAAAAAGAGAGAAAATAAACAGACAAGAAGTCATCCCAACGAAGTTCTCTTTTTCTCCTTCCACGGCAAATTTTCCTTCCGTTCGAATCATATTGGTAGAAATTAGGAGAAATCTTGGTAATATCATACTTTTTTTTGGTTTTTTTGTTTTTTGGTTTTTAAATATGGAAGCCAGAGTTTAAAATGTTTCTTTCCTTATTATCAATAATTAGCCAAATATATTTGGAGATATTCTTCCCAAAATTAATCAAGGTCGATAGTAGTATCAATTAATCGTTTATATACACAACTATATATGAACCCTAACTTTAGTAGTCGTCTTCATTGAAAGCTTCTCATGCAACTTCGATCCTAAAGGGTAATTCCTTACCATTATAACTGCATACCTTACTCGTATTTAATTTTGGCTTAGTTTATTGCAGTTAGTCTGTGTATTATCTTTTTTTCCATGTCTGATAATTTCTTCTGTTGAATGTAGTTCAAAGATGGACCTGTGTTTTCAAATTACCTACGAAGTTAATCCGCTTTTATATGATTATTTAATGATTGATCGGCTGATGTTTGATTATTAGATGCGATAAGATATTATTTTATGAGCTAATAAGAACATATTTCTTCACTAAAAGGAGAAGTAGTTATAGTTTTGTAGTAATAAGATGTTTGATTATAGTTTTCTTGTCGCAGTTATTACAAAGTGGAGCTCAAAATTTATAGAATATTTAAAATAAATGCGCCAAGAAAAGAAATCTTTATCATATAAAATGAGAGCACCAATTTTTTCACTTATTATCTTGTTTTTGTTTTTCTTCTCAGTGTCTTATAACTTATTGTTTAGAATGCATTAACACCCAAAAGCATGTTTTCTAAAGGAATAAATTGTACATGGAATTCTTTTTTTGGATCAAAAGAGTCACACTATTTTTGTTCTTTAACGTCTGTGCAAATGGATTATACATATTGATTGTAGTCAGACTAAATAAAATATAAATTGAGTTTTTTTTTCATCTTACAATTTAATTTCTTTTTTACAATACACGAATTTTTCTTCGATTACCATTTTTCCACTGCTTGTTAGTTTGTATTACATCAAAGAAATTCCATCCCTTGCAAATTCCAACTTGTAATTTTTTGCTATTATCCGTATGTAAATTAAATACTTTTCAGACCGTTTCTATAGTAATCATAAATAAATGAATTATATATTTGATTCACTTTCCTTTTTAACAGCCTCCCCTTTTTATAGCCTATAGGTGAGGTCTGCAGGGTAACACACTGCTGCGATAATTTTGTGGTACTCCAAAACTTTACAAGCTAATTATGGATGGTCCTGAGGTAAAAATGCTCTTCACTTATTATAGTCTCCTGTGCAAATTTTGCTATGAATTCGTCTTTCTTCCATGAAAAAGAAAACACAATTTTGTACTTAAACTAAAATATATAGTACATGTGATAAAAAAATACATACAACATTTTATTGTTAAAAATTTATACTTGTTAACAATAAATGTGTGCACCCGAATTTTAAATAGCATAGAGAAATTATTTGGACCATAACATCTAACTTTAACTGTTACATCATAGAGTACTTTTGATGCCATTTTGAACCCTAAAATTTTATGTATTTAACTTATATTGATTGATATAAATATTTTTTGTCTTACAGAATGTCTTAACTTTTGTTTTTTTAACTAAAGCATGTCTTAACTTGCTATAGTAATGGCTACATATAAGTATCTTATAGGTGGCCATGTAATTACCGTCTATAAAAATTAAACTCAAAATTTATATTTAGATATATTAGATTCATGATTTTCTGTAATATATGCAAACTTTTCTTTATGTTACAAGTCGGATGGGAGGCCACCAGGGGAAGTAGTTGCACGACCAAGTCGCCACCTGAATGATCCTTATCACCGCCAGCCGCCGCCGCAGCCCCAAATGAGAGGAGGATATAATTGGGATGACTTGGAGAGACTTTCAAGAATGCGTCGGTTAAGAAACATTGAGATGGAACAGTCAAGGACTTATAGGATTAATTTCCGTGACTATGCTGATGACTATTATTATAATTACAATGATCCCCGTGCACCACCACCACCACCACCACCTATGCCACCGGCTCAGCCGCCTCCACCAGAATATGGTGAGCCGGTCCCCCCACCGCCACCGCTGCCGCCGATGTCTTACTCACCTAGCTATTTTAGTGATGATAATCCTCAGGGTTGTGCTATCATGTGAGGAAGATCAAGAATGTGTTGTTACTATAGCAGCAGCAGCAGCAGTAATTCATCACAAGGATTTACCTTGCTTATTACCACGTTTTCAATTGGTTATGGATGCTTTAGCTCTATTAGTAGTTATAACAGTTATCTTATTGAATTGTTAGAGGCTTTCATATTTGAGATTTTTTAGTTTAAAAGCTAAATGAATTACTTCTATGCATTATAAAGATGGCTAGGGATCTACTTTAGGTGGTTCGGGTTTTATAATTATTAAATTAAATCAATTATGTTGGATTTTTAAATTTATAAACCAAATGAAATCAACAAAAATTGGATTTTTCAATCTCAATTTTTCTTAGGTTTTTTCGATTTTTGGGGATTTTCTGATTTTTTTCTCTCTAAAGTCTTTAGAGCACAAAACATATAACTTGCGCTCCAAATAGTTGTTTAGTCTAGTGAGATATAATAATATAAGGTATTTTTCAAGAAAATAATACAAAGTGTGAGATAAGTCATGACATTATACAAAAGTATGCAACAATAACAATAATGAAATTGCATAAAATAAATATTGCTAATTAATAAACCATAATAAAAATGATCATAATCTAAAACTACTAATTCATGCTAAAATAAGTATGGCTAATCTATAATGTATATCTTGCTATATCTATATCTATATCTATATCTATACTATATTAAAAGCACGAAGGCCCTTAGCGAAATGTCGTTCGCCTTTTTTACCCTCTAAAGATAGAGTTCATACTAGACAATATAATCATTTAATTATTTCCTTAAAATTTTGGACTTTAAAATCAACTAAAATTTTATTTATTAAATACTTCCTTATTTTAACTATGTACAAGATTCTAAATATTAGGATTCTTCTTAAATACTTCTAAGTTTCCATGTTGTTTTTAAAACCATGTCAGGAACCGTTAGGCAATTGTTTTTTCTAAGTTAAATATAATACAATTTCATCGTTGGCCAAATCCAAATTATACATAAGTTTTACACCTTTTTAGTTTATTTCTGTTAGACTTATCGGCTAATTTGGTAACCAAAAGCGAAAAAACAGGCAAAATAAGTTTTTTAACAAATTGTTCTTTTGAATTTTGGTTTCTTCCCTCTCCGTTTATTAAAATGTTACGATAACATTTTGACATATTTAATTAGAACCGTCCCAAAATATCATAACCATATTTGGTGTAGTTGGAGCAATTGTACATCTCATTAGAGCATTAAAATTTATATCTATCTATCTATTTATACTATATTAAAAGCATAAAAGCTCTTAGCGAAATATCATTTGCCTATTTTTCTCTTTAAAAATAGATTTTATACTAGATAAAATAGTCATTTAATTATTTTTCTAATTTTAGAACTTTAAAATCAACTAAAATTTTATTATTAAAATTTTCCTTATTTAAATCCCATTAATATTAGAGTTGTATTGAACTATTCCTATAAGATTCTTTATTATTTAAAACGTGAGTTAGCAAAATTCTGTTGGAGTTAAACACGCAACGAATTCTGAAAACATTAAAGATTCAAAACATATGATTTTTCTTACTATTTGAAAATCGAATTCTTATTGGAAAATTATAATTATTCTCATATATTTTAAAATTAGAATGAGCAAAATATTCAGAATTTAAATTAATAAAAATTAAGTTATTTCTTTTAATGTTGAGAACAAATAATTAAGTCGTTGAATTAACTAATTAGCAAACGAATCCAATTCAATTATTTTACAAATTTATCATATAAGAAATATTATTTGTTAAATTGACCAAACACTTAAAGTACATAAATTTTATTTTTGTAATAAGAGTATCAACAGTGAAAAAAATCATAAAATTTAGTAAAATTAATAATAATAAAAAATGAAGATTCAAATCGGTGAAAAAAACAAATTTTAAGCAATAAGGTAAAATTATAGAAGGCAACTAGATTATAAATGAGTTGTCATTTGTTTCTTTCTTTCATTCAGCCCATTAATGAAAACGTCTCGCTAAAATTTTTATACTAAGTTTTTTCTTGTAAAATATTAGTTCAATATTAGTCATTCTTTAAACTTTACATTGTCACTATCAAATTTTTAGAAGGTATAATGCCAATTATTTTTCATTAGCAATTTTTTAAAAGACCAAGAGATCGATCATAGTGGTTGATGGCTCTTTCAATCCGCCGAAATAGAACGATTTGGCGTGTACCAAAATGGAGAATTTGGGTCAGAGAAAAAGTATTTGGCCGAAGCAAAAAAGAGGTCTTCAGACGAGAAAGAAAAAGTAGAAAGATAGGTTTTCCATTGCTCTTTCCTTTGCCCTTTGCCCCAATTTTTGTCCGGGTACTATCAGTAGTGATTGTTGCTCCTTATGCCTGGTTCCACTCAACTCTCCCTTCAAAGCTACCATTATCTGATCGCATTCACTTTTGGAACCCCTCTCCTCTGAGGCCGATCGCATCCGCTTTTGGAGCCCTTTTAATTTGTGTTATTTGATAAATCTTTAAAAAATTGTAAATATTAACAATTTTCATAAGTTTCGATATAAGTCCGGAAAGAATAACGATAACGCATCTAAATAAAATTCCTTCATTTGTTAAGCTAACTAAATGAGAATAATATCTATTATTTTAAAAAAATCTTAAATTATATTTTATAACTCAAACAAATTATCTAATAATATGTATGTAATTTTTAAAATTTGTGTATTCATTAATATAGGTACACGCGCAAAGCGCGTACCCGAAGACTAGTACTATATTAAAAGCACGAAACCCCTTTAGCGAAATGTTGTTCGCCTTTTTTACCCTTTAAAAATAAGTTTTACATTTGACAAAATTGTAATTAAATAATTTTTCTAATTTTAAGGACTTTGAAATCAACTAAAGTTTTCTTTCCTCATTTGAATTATGTAGAAACTCCTAATATTTAGGAATACTAAATCAAGAAAATGTTTGCTTATATAAATCATTTTCTTATTTAAATGTTAACTTTAGTTAACAATTAGGACATAAAATAAAATAGTTCAATTACGACATAACAATTATTAATTAATTATTTTAGTTAAGCACGTAAAAGAAGTGCACGCAAATACATAATTTTGATTTAAAAAAATATGGAAGTATTATATTGAGGTGATATGAATTTAAACTTACCAATTAGGAAGTTCTTTTTACTTTGACCAATAGAAGGGCTTAAAATTTGATGTATACCTAAAAATAATTTGTCCACTTTTATTGTCTAAATATTAGGAAATAATTAAATGACAATCTTTTCAGAATGTGAAATTATTTTAAATGGTAAAAAGAGTGATCAATATTTTGTACAGAAAAAACATGAATAGGAAAATAACGTATATATGTAATTAGCCGCAAGTAAAAGTACTTTAGAAAGAAATTATCTGTAAAATAAGATAACGGTTGACCTAAAGATTTATAAGAAATGATAATAATAATTGAGTTCGGATGCCTATGTGATTACTTAGGTATAAATAGAACAAGGTTACTGTTTAGAGGTCCCGTTAAAATGAGTAGAATATAGGTAAAGAAATTTTTATTTTTGATAAAATATCTAACACAAATTGTGTAGTAAATAACATGAAATATACATGCAATGCACCTTTGTAAGTGCTCAAATAAAGTTGAACGGTCTTTTTACCATTCAATCAACACTATTCCTATGACTTTTTTCTAGAATAAAGCAAGTAAGAGAACAAACGGAAGGAAGAATTACTAGAGTAGATCATACTCCCAAATATGATTAATATTTATCATTTTGGAACTTATAATTTTTTGTTAAGTTTTATGTTATAATGCAAACACATCTTTTGAATATTATTTATGTTATTTTTAAAAATCTATTTTCATTAACACGAGGGACACGCGCAACGCGCATACGCTAAGACTGGTACTATATTAAAAGCACGAATGTGCTTAACAAAATATCGTTTGTCATTTTTACCCCTTAAAAATAGATTTTACACTAGACAAAATTTGTATTTAAATTATTTTCTAATATTTAGGAGTTTAAACTTAACTGAACTTTTAATGATTAAACCTTTTTTTATTTGAACTATGTAGAAAATCATAACATTAAATTAATTGCACTTTTTAAAACATTTGTATTCGGCAATATTTTAGTTGTCCTAAACACGTTCTGTTTTTTTGCTTTTTCTTGCTATATCCTTAAGAATTAGAATATTCCATTAAATAAATAATTTGATATTTGCTAAATTTGTTAACAATCAATTTTACAAACAATTTCTACTTTTTCAATTGAATCTGGGCACCAATGCAAATTCTATCTTCTCATACAGAAAGAGCACCAACTCATCAAAATTAATAATTGAAGGTTTTGTTATATAAGAGAGATTTATGAGAAGAATTTTAATCGATCTTCTCTAGAGAAGATGGTGAAAAAAAGAACTATTTAAAGAAGATAAAATAAGAAATCTATCCACTATTTATTTATACTATTATACAAAGTAAGAAAACATATAATAATCAGTTGATAGATCTAAATGTCCATGATAATTTGAACATCATTTTACTCTTCAATCAAATATCATTCGTACAATAGTTTTGTGTTAAAAAATAATTTTACATTCTAATAAATAGTACTATTAGATATAATCATTCTTTTTTTGTATAATATTTGAAAATTACAATCAATAATTAGAATAAATAACTAAGAAAATATTTAAAACTATAGAAATTAAAGAGAGATAAAGAGAGAAAGGTAGTTGGAAAGAGTCAATAACACTAATCATTCTACAAACACAACGATTCAAAAATGAAATGTAAGATCAATTTTTTTACCTCTTGAAAATAGAATTCTTATTTGGTAAAATTATAATAGTGGTTAAATATTACAAAGGCTATACAACTAACTTAACTAATTAAATTTTTCATGTTTGCCAGTTCAGTATCCAATAATTTTGAACTCGCCTATTACGTCAATGTAATTACACTCATTTTTTTATTTAAATGCATGTTGGATCTATTATGTCATGACCTAATAGGTCATCTAGAGTTTAAACCCTTAATTCTGTGTTTTAAAACTCCAAATAGCTCCGTTTAATCTTTCTCGATTTGTGTGCGCAATCTGTGTCTTTTTCGTAAGGTTTTTATGTAAAAAAATTGATTAAAATGTGAAATCGTTCCTTCAAACTCATTTGAGTTAATTTGGTCAATGTTTTGAGCAAACGGACCCGGATCAGTGTTTTGAAGGTCCCAGTGGGTCTGTATAATGATTTGAGACTTGGGCTTATACTCTGAATTGAATTCGAAAGTCCCTAACTTGATTTATCGTAATTTGTTAAAAAGTAGAGGTTTAAAGGTTTAAAGAAATTCCAAGTTTGACCGTAGTTTGACTTTGTTGCTACCGGGTCCGGATTATGGTTTCGGAAATTGGTATAAGTTCATTACTGTATTTATGATTTGTCTGCAAAATTTGGTGTAAAACAGAATTGATTTGACGTGATTCGGACGTCCAGTTGTTAAAATGAAAGTTCTTAAGCTTCGTTGAAAATTTTATTCGTTTTGGTGTCCGATTTATAGTTCTAGGTGTTATTTTGGTATTTTGATCACGCGAGTAAGTTTATATGATGATTTTGGACTTGTGTGCATGTTTGGTTTGGAGTCCCGAGGGCTCGAGTGAGTTTTGGATAGGCTTCGGAGTGATTTTGAACTTAAAAATAGCTTGTGAAAAATCTATTATGGTGCAGGTCTCTGACCTCGCAATTGCGAGGTCAGTGTTTGCATTTGTGAAGATTCAAATTACTGTCATGTTCGCAATTGCAAAGAAAATCTTCACATTTGCAAAGAGGGGTTGGGTCAACTTGGATCGCATTTGCAGGTTGCATTTGCGGAGGACCATAGTTCACATTTGCGAACAAATCATCGTAAGTGTGATGATAGCAGAGATGGAGTTTCTTCGCAATTGTGAAGTATGTCTCGTATTTGCGGGTTTTACAATTGCGAACCCCAGGTTGCAATTGCGATATTTGCGCCTGGTCAAAAGCTTAGATAGACGGGATTTTAACTCATTCTTTCATATTCTCAACCCTAAACACCTTAGAGGCAATTTTCCCAAGAGCTTTTCTTCCTAATTTCTTTGGTGAGTGACATTAATCTACTTTCTTTCATTTATCCATTACATTTCATAAGTTTTCATCATTAAACCTAGAATTTTCATGGTGGAAATTGGGGATTTGCGTAGAATTAGGGATTTTTGAAATTTTTGAATTTAGACCTCGAATTGAGGTCGGATTTCGAAATAAATTACATAACCGGGCTCGGGAGTGAATGGGTAATCGGATTTTGATCCGAATTTTGGGTTTTGACCACGCTAGCCCGGGGGTTGACTTTTTTGACTTTTTCAATAATGATTTAAATTGAATCTCTTTCATTCGTGAGTAGTTTATAAAGCTTATTTTGAATCGTTTGGTCACTAATTGGATAGATTTGGTTGGTTTGGAGGCTTGTTCGAAAGGCAAGGCAGTGGTTGAACTTTGAGTTGATTGCGGAGTGAGTTAAATGTTGGGTTTAACCTTAATTTAAGGGAATTAGGAACTCTTAAACTATGTGCTATGTGAAATTCATGTGTTGCGGCGTATATGCGAGGTGACGAGTGCTTATACGCTGCCGAATTACTTGTTTCCTTGATTTTTCGCATTTTATTAATTATTTCCTTTCATGCCTTAATTGTTACGTGAAAATATATATCACGACCCAATTTCACCTATAGGTCGTGATGGCGCCCAACACTACAGCTAGGCAAGCCAATTAATAAGTCAAACGTACATTGGTTAAACTTTTATTCCAAGAAAATAATAAAATACCAACTTCTACCAATGTGTGTGTGCCAAGATCCGGTTTCACAAGTGCATGAGCATCTAGTAGATTATACAAAACTCCAAATACTGTCTGAAATGAAATAGACATAATATAAATATAAGAAGAGACACTGGTAGGTGTAGAACGGCTCAGAAAGGAAGCTCACTACTATGCCTCGGGATGACGTGGGTATGTGATGATAGGTCCTCCACTAGTACCTGTCTCAGATCCTGCACAAAAAGTGCAGCAAGTGTAGTATGAGTACGTAAACAACGTGAACTCAGTAAGTATCAAGCCTAATCTCGAAGTGGTAGAGACGAAATGGACGACTTTGACACTCACTATGGGTCAATAATAATAATTAAAATAAAACTAGGATATTTAAATCAGCATGATTTATAGAATTTACAATAATTTATTTAATCAGCAGAAATAATCAAATTCCTTTAAATGTAAATATTCTCAATATATTAATTAAATTCCTTCAATTCAAATAATTTCCAATTTATCAATTAAACCTCATTTACAGGAGTAACAATTATTTCCTTAACAAGCAAGAATAATAATTCATTAAATTCCAAGGATTTTTCAATTTATTAATTAGCTTCACAAGCTGAAATAAATTATTAAAGTATCATGTAATTATTATTATTAAGCACGATTTCTGCCGAGGACGTACGGCCCGATCCAGAGTGTCGTGTACACTGCCGAGGGACGTGCGGCACGATCCATAGATGCATTTATCCTGTCGAGGCGTTCGGCCCGCTCCACAAGAAAGGAAGATATTTTCTTATGTGCCTCCGGAAGGAGAGTATATTTATTATAAGATGAATTTGGAAGGAGAACAATTTCTTTTAATAATTAATTGATTTAAACAAAAATTAAGCATATGAAAATTTCATATTTTTCTACTTTTCATAACAATTCACAATATATACATCAATTATTTTAATTAATAAAGAATACAATTCACACAAGTAATTCATGCTTTGAGTCTTAAACTACCCGGACTTTAGCATTAATAGTAGCTACGCACGGACTCTCGTCACCTCGTGCGTACGTAGCCCCCGCAATTAGCAACAATTATTCAATTTAATCCCTATGGGGTAATTTCCCCCTCACAAGATTAGACAAGAGACTTACCTCGTCTTGCTCCAATTAATCCACTATAAGGCCTTTTCCACGATTATCCAACTCTTTCTGGCTTGAATCTATCCAAAATAATTCGATACAATTACTAAAAATTATAGGAATCAATTCTATAAGAAAATACTACATTTTTAATAAAAATCCCGAAATTAATTAAAAATTCGTCTGTGGGGCCCACGTCTCGAAATCCGGAAAAGGTTACGAAATCCGACAATCCATTCAATTACGAGTCCAACCATACTAGTTTCACTCAAATCCGACTCTGAATCGATACCAAAATCTCAAAAATTCGTTTCTATGAGATTTCTAAAAAAATTCCCAAATTTTAATCTCAAAACACTAATTTATGGTGAAAACAATGATATACTTGTATATGTAGACCAAATCCGAGTTACAATCACTTACCCCAATATTTTTCCCTTGAAAATATGACAAAAGTCGCCTCTGCTCAAGCTCAAGTTCGTCAAAAATGGCAAATGGGACGAATGTCCTCTGTTTTTATAACTTACAGCTCTGTCTAGTTCGATCAAGGAGCTCGATCTCGGGAGCTCTATCTCAGGGAGCTCGATCTCAGGGAGATCAATCAAGGAGCTCGATCTTGGGAGCTCGATCTTGGGAGCTAGTCATGGCCTCGATCAGGCCTCGAGCCTGGGACATTGTCATGGCCTTGATCAAGTTCGATCTTGGGTCTTGATCCTGGCCCTCGAGCCTTGCCTTCGATCATGGCCCTCGAGCCTTGCTTTCGATCGTGACTTCGATACTGAGCCTCGTCACTGACTTAGACTCAAGCCTCGATCGTGGGCTCGATATCTGGGTTCGATCTGGGGCTCGATCATAGCCCAGAATATATAGCAGAAGGGAAAATTGCATCAACTTTTTAAGTCCAACTTTTGATCCGTTAACCATCCGACACTCACCCGAGGCCCTCAATACCTCAACCAAATATACCAACAAGTCCTAAAATCTCATACGAACTTAGTCGAACCTCTAAATCACATCAAACAACGCTAAAACCATGAATCATACCCCAATTCAAGCTTAATGAAACTAAGAGTTTTTAACTTCTACATTCGATGTCGGAACCTATCAAATCAACTCCGATTGACCTAAAATTTTACACACAAGTTATAAATTATATAATGGAGCTATGAAATTTTTCAGAACTGGGTTCCCACTCCGGTATCAAAAAGTCAACTCATCGGTCAAACTTCCAAACTTAAATTCTTGTTTTTAGCCATTTTAAGCCTAATTTAACTACGGACTTCAAAATAAAATTCCGAACACGCTCCTAAGTATAAAATCACCATACGGAGATGTTGGAATCATCAAAATTCTATTCCGGGGACGTTTTCTCAAAATGTTGAACGAAGTCAAACTTAGCATTTTAAGGCCAACTTAAGGAACCAAGTATTCCGGTTTCAGCCCAAACACTTCCAAATCCCGAACCAACCATCCCCGCAAGTCATAAATCATTACAAGCACCTACGGGAAGTTTTATTTTAGGGAACGGGGTTCTAAAAGTTAAAAATGACTAATTGGGTCATTACATTCTCCACCTCTTAAACAAACGTTCGTCCTCGAACGGGTTTAGAATTGTACTTGGAGTGCTGAATAAGTGTGGATATCTGCTTCGCATGTCTTCCTCGGCCTCCCAAGTCGCTTCCTCGACTGGTCGTCCCCTCCACTGGACTTTTACTGCAGAAATTCTCTTGGACCTCAAATGGCGAACCTGTTTATCAATAATGGCAATTGGCTCCTCTTCATAACCCAAGCTATTATCTAGTTGAACTGTGCTGAAGTCTAACACATGTGATAGGTCGGCATGATACTTCCGGAGCATAGATACGTGAAAAATCGAATGAACTCCCGATAGGCTGGGAGGCAATGCAAGCTCATAAGCAACCTCCCCAACTCGTTTCGACACCTCAAATGGGCCTATATACCTTGGGCTCAACTTGCCCTTCTTCCCGAATCTCAAAATTCCCTTCATCGGCGAAACCTTCAAGAGAACTTTTTCACCTACCATAAATGATATATCACGCGCTTTCTGATCCGCGTAACTCTTTTGTCTGGACTGTGCTGTACGAAGTCGCTCCTGAATCAACTTTACCTTTTCCAAGGCATACCTTACCAAATCAGTACCATATAACTTAGCCTCACCTGGCTCAAACCATCCGATAGGTGAACGACATCGCCGACCATATAAAGCTTCAAATGGAGCCATCTCGATGCTGGATTGGTAACTGTTATTATAAGCAAACTCGGCCAAATAGTGAAGATTGGGCCACCACACATGCAAGAACTCGACTGGGCTCTGAAATATCCAGCCTCACAAATTTGTTAGCCAAGGATTAAATATCTGAGGCTAATGGCCTTTCCTCTTCTGAAATGAAAGCCAAACTACCCATACTCTCCGCCTTTCTGCTCAAGGTATCTGCAACCACATTTGCTTTGCCCGGATGATACAAGATAGTAATATCATAATCTTTTAGTAACTCCAGCCATCTGCGCTGCCTCAAATTTAGATCCCTCTGCTTGAACAAATGCTGCAAACTGCGATGATCAGTGTAAACTTCACAAGACACCCCATAAAGATAATGCCTCCAAATCTTTAGAGCGTGAACAATCGCAGCTAACTCCAAATCATGTACTGGATAATTCTTCTCGTGGGGCTTCAGCTAACGTGAAGCATATGCAATAACTCGCCTTTCCTGCATCAATACACAACCCAAGCCAACACGTGACGCGTCGCAATACACTGTATATATTCTCGAACCAGATGGTAACACTAACACGGGTGCTGTAGTCAGTGTTGTCTTGAGCTTCTGAAAGCTTGACTCACAATCATCGGACCATCGAAACTGAACACCCTTATGGGTTAATTTGGTCAAACGTGCTGCAATAGATGAAAAACCTTCCACGAACCGACGATAATAACCTGCTAAACCCAGAAAACTCCTTATCTCAGTCGCCGAAGTGGGATGATGCCAATTCTGAACTGCCTCAATCTTTTTGGGATCAACTTTAATACCTTCGCCCGATACAATATGTCCCAAAAATGCAACAGACTCTAGCCAAAACTCACATTTAGAGAACTTAGCATATAGCTTTTGTTCCCGCAATGTCTGAAGCACTACTCTCATATGCTGCTCATGTTCCTCCTTACTGAGCGAATAGATTAATATGTCATCAATGAAGACAATGACAAATGAATCAATATATGGCATGAATACCCTGTTCATCAGATCCATAAATGCTGTCGGGGCATTAGTTAAACCGAAGGACATCACCAGAAACTCATAATGATCATATCTAGTCCGAAAAGCAGTCTTCGGAACATCCAAATCCCGAATCTTCAACTGATGGTACCCCGACCTCAAGTAGATCTTAGAGGATACCCTAGCACCCTGCAATTGGTCAAATAGATCATCAATACGTGGCAACGTGTACTTGTTCTTAATAGTGACTTTGTTCAATTGGCGATAATTAATACACATCTGCATTGTTACATCCTTCTTTTTCACAAATAATACTGGTGCACCCCAAGGCGATACACTCGGTCTGACAAACCCTTTGGCTAGTAACTCTTCAAGTTATTCTTTTAATTCTCTCAATTCTTTCGGAGTCATGCGATATGGTGGGATAGATATAGGCTGGGTATCTGAAGCCAAGTCAATACAGAAATCAATATCACGATCAGGTGGCATACCTGGAAGATCTGACGAAAATACATCAGGGAACTACCGAACTACATGCACTGAATCAATAGCCGGAGTCTCTGCAGTAGTATCCCGAACATAGGCTAGATAAGCCAAACAACCCTTCTCAACCATGTGTTGAGCCTTTATAAAAGAAATAACTCGATTAAATGAACTAATAGGAGAACCCTTCCACTCCGGCTTAGGCAATGCTGGAATAGCCAAGGTAACAGTCTTGGCATGACAATCTAGAATAGCATGATATGGAGATAACCAGTCCATGCCCAGAATAATTTCAAAATTGGTCATCTCAAGCAATAGGAGATCTACTCTAGTTTCATAACCACAGAATGTAATAATACAGGACCGGTAGATCCGGTTCACAACAACAGAATCGCCCACATGAGTGGACACATAAATAGGAGTACTCAAGGACTCACGAGAAACACCTAGGAATGGAGCAAATAGAGATGACACATATGAATACGTATATCCTAGATCAAATAATACTGAGGCATCTTTGCCACAAACATAAATAATACATGTAATCACGGCATCTGAGGCCTCTGCATCTGGTCTAGCCGGAAAAGCATAGAACCGAGATGGAGCACCAACTGTCTGGCCTCCGCCTGGCTGACCTCCACCTATAGGACGGCCCCTACCCACTTGTCCTCCGTCTCTCGGTGGTCGGACTACTGGTGGAGCAACTGGTCCGGTAAGCATAGGCTGCTGACCCTGCTGTACTGGTCTACCATGAAGCCTGGGGCAAAACCTCTGCATGTGACTGGGATCCCCGCACTCATAACAACTCTTCGGTGTGATGGGTTGCTGACTAAGTGTCTGGCCCTGGGGACTTGAATACCCACGGAAAGTACCCTGAATAGCTAGTGGGCGATAAGAACTCTCTAGTATAGCACTGAAATAAGGTCGTACTGGAGCACCTCGAGGAGGTGGTGGTGCTGGATATGGGGGTCTGCTGGACTGCCCCCTCACGAACTGACCTCTGCCCCCCAACGGAGCACCTCTGAACTCTCCAGAGTACCTGAACGGCTTATCTCTCATAATCTGCTCTCGGCTCCACTGACGTACACCCTCAATCCTCCAGGATATCTCCACAACTCGTTCATAAGAAGTACCCATCTCAACCTCTCGAGCCATAGTGGCCTGAATACCATTATGTAAACCGGCTACAAACCTTCGCACTCTCTCCGCCTTAGTAGGGAGTATCATTAGTGCATGGCGAGATAATTCAGAAAACCTCGCCTCATAATCAGTCACTGACATCTGACCCTGCTGGAGCTACTCAAACTAAAACCGCAACTCTTCCCTCTGGGAGGGTGGAATATACATGTCCAAGAAGATACAGGTGAACCTGTCCCAAGTCATGGGAGGTGAATCTGGTGGTCTGCCAAGAGCATAAGACTGCCACCATCTACACGGGCTCTACCCTCTAGCTGAAAAGTAGCAAAATTAACCCCATGGGATTCCAATATCCTCATGTTGTACAGTCTATCCTTGCAACGATCAATGAAATCTTGTGGATCCTCATGTCGCTCACCCCCGAAGACAGGAGGATGTAGTCTAGTCCATCTGTCCAATAGTTTCTGAGGATCGGCGGCTACAGTTGACCTGGGCTCAGGTGTAGCTGATGCCACTGGCTGGACTCCACCCACGGGTAGTGCATCCTGGGTATGATATACAGTAGCTACCTGTCCATGAGCCTGTGCGGTAGGGGTCTGTGCTCCCCCGCCCGCCTGAGATGTGGCTGGGTCTGCCGGAAATAAACCGGCCTAAGTCATATTGTCCATGAATCGCAGCATACGACCCATGACATCCTGAAATCCCGGTGCAGATGTGAAGTCCACCGGAGCTGGATCTGCCACAGACACCTCACCCTGCTCCTCAATAATGGGATTCTCTGCGGGATTCACTGGCGGCATAATTGGAACAGTCCTGGGACGTCCTCGCCTTCTACCACGGCCTGGAGCCCTCCCTCGGCCTCTACTTCGGCCTCTAGCAACTGGGGGAGTAGCTCTTCCTTGGTCTGGAATCTCATTAGAGCGTGTTCTCACCATCTGTGAGAGAATAAGAGAAGAATATTTAGTACTACATCAATTGCACGATGGAATATGAAGAAAGGTAGTTTCCTAACACCATATACCCTCTCGAAGATAAGTACAGGCGTTTCTGTACCGATCCGCAAGACTCTATTAGGTCTGCTCATAACTTGTGAGACCTACGTTAACCAAGTGCTCTGATACCATGTTGTCATGACCCAATTTCACCTATAGGTCGTGATGGCGCCCAACACTACAGCTAGGCAAGCTAACTAATAAGTCAAACGTACATTGGTTAAACTTTTATTCCAAGAAAATAATAAAATACCAACTTCTACCAATGTGTGTGTGCCAAGATCCGGTGTCACAAGTGCATGAGCATCTAGTAGATTATACAAAACTCCAAATACTGTCTGAAATGAAATAGACATAATATAAATATAAGAAGAGACACTAGTAGCTGTAAAACGGCTCAGAAAGGCAGCTCACTACTATGCCTCGGGATGACGTGGGTATGTGATGATAGGTCCTCCACTAGTACCTGTCTCAGATCCTGCACAAAATATGCAGCAAGTGTAGTATGAGTACGTAAATAACGTGTACCCAGTAAGTATCAAGCCTAATCACGAAGTGGTAGAGACGAGATAGCCGACTTTGACACTCACTATGGGTCAATAATAATAACTAAAATAAAACTAGGATATTTAAATCAGCATGATTTATAGAATTTACAATAATTTATTTAATCAGCAGAAATAATCAAATTCCTTTAAATGTAAATATTCTCAATATATTAATTAAATTCCTTCAATTCAAATAATTTCCAATTTATCAATTAAACCTCATTTACAGGAGTAACAATTAATTCCTTAACAAGCAAGAATAATAATTCATTAAATTTCAAGGATTTTTCAATTTATTAATTAGCTTCACAAGCTGAAATAAATTATTAAAGTATCTTGTAATTATTATTATTAAGCATGATTTCTGCCGAGGACGTACGGCCCGATCCAGAGTGTCGTGTACACTGCCGAGCGACGTGCGACATGATCCATAGATGCATCTATCCTGCCGAGGCGTTCGGCCCACTCCACAAGAAAGGAGGACATTTTCTTATGTGCCTCCGGAAGAAGAGTATATTTATTATAAGATGAATTTGGGAGGAGAACAATTTCTTTTAACAATTAATTGATTTAAACAAAAATTAAGCATATGAAAATTTCATATCTTTCTACTTTTCATAACATTTCACAATATATACATCAATTATTTTAATTAATAAAGAATACATTTCACACAAGTAATTCATGCTTTGAGTCTTAAACAATCCGGACTTTAGCAGTAATAGTAGCTACGCACGGACTCTCGTCACCTCGTATGTACGTAGCTCCCGCAATTAGCAACAATTATTCAATTTAATCCCTATAGGGTAATTTCCCCCTCACAAGATTAGACAAGAGACTTACCTCGTCTTGCTCCAATTAATCCACTATAAGGCCTTTTCCACGATTATCCAACTCTGTCTGGATCGAATCTATCCAAAATAATTCGATACAATCACTAAAAATTATAGGAATCAATTCTATAAGAACATACTACATTTTTAATAAACAAAATCCCGAAATTAATTAAAATTTCGTCTGTGGGGCCCACATCTCGAAATCCGACAAAAGTTACGAAATCCGAGAACCCATTTAATTACGAGTCCAACCATACCAATTTCACTCAAATCCAACTCCGAATCGATACCGAAATCTCAAAAATTTATTTCTATGAGATTTCTAAAAATTTCTCAAATTTAAATTTCAAAACATTAATTTATGGTGAAAACAATGATATACTTGTATATGTAGACCAAATCCGAGTTAGAATCACTTACCCCAATATTTTTCCCTTGAAAATATGACAAAAGTCGCCTCTGCTCAAGCTCAAGTTCGTCAAAAATGGCAAATGGGACAATGTCCTCTATTTTTATAACTTACAGCTCTGTCCAGTTCGATCAAGGAGCTCGATCAGGGGAGCTCGATCATCAGGGGAGCTCGATCTCGGGAGCTCTATCTCAGGGAGCTCGATCTCAGGTAGCTCGATCAAGGATCTCGATCTTGGGAGCTAGTCATGGCCTCGATCAGGCCTCGAGCCTGGGACATTGTCATGGCCTCGATCAAGTTCGATCTTGGGTCTTGATCCTGGCCCTCGAGCCTTGCCTTCAATCATAGCCCTCGAGCCTTGCCTTCGATCGTGGCTTAGATACTGAGCCTCGTCACTGACTTCTACTTAGGCCTCGATCGTGGGCTCGATATCTGGGTTCGATCTGGGGCTCGATCATAGCCCAGAATATATAGCAGAAAGGAAAATTGCAACAGCTTTTTAAGTCCAACTTTTGATCCGTTAACCATCTGAAACTCACCCGAGGACCTCAATACCTCAACCAAATATACCAACAAGTCCTAAAATCTCATACGAACTTAGTCGAACCTCTAAATCACATCAAACAACGCTAAAACCATGAATCATACCCCAATTCAAGCTTAATGAAACTAAGAGTTTTCAACTTCTACATTCGATGTCGGAACCTATCAAATCAACTTCGATTGACCTCAAATTTTACACACAAGTCATAAATTATATAACGGAGCTATGAAAATTTTCAGAACTGGGTTCCGACTCCGGTATCAAAAATTCAACTCATCGGTCAAACTTCCAAACTTAAATTCTTATTTTTAGCCATTTCAATCCTAATTTAACTACGGACTTCCAAATAAAATTTCGAACACGCTCCTAAGTCCAAAATCACCATACGGAGCTGTTGAAATTATCAAAATTCTATTCCGAGGTCGTTTTCTCAAAATGTTGACCGAAGTCAAACTTGGCACTTTAAGGCCAACGTAAGGAACCAAGTGTTCCGGTTTCACCCCAAACACTTTCAAATCCCGAACCAACTATCCCCGCAAGTCATATATTATTACAAGCACCTACAAAAAGTTTTATTTTAGGGAACGGGGTTCTAAAAGTTAAAAATAACCGGTTAGGTTATTACATTAAATGCTTCCCATGCCTTTATTTGTTATTTGTCACTTATTATTCTCGTGTTAAAAATGTTAGATTCTCCAATGCTATCATGACTTACTGCCACTTGCCTTAAATGACTTACTTGTACCCTTAGTCGTCATTTATTTGAATTGTCTTGCTGTTTAGCATTCAATATAGTGGATTCTTAATTTGAGACGAGATTTTCTTTCTGTTTCTGCTTCATATCCATTAATCATAGAGGACTCTCGTAATTTAAGTTGTTAAGTTAAATGCACTTATTGATTTATTCATACTGTACGGTGGAATCGGGTTGCACGTCACAACAGGTAAAATAAGGGTAGATTGATATGGCGAAATAAGGGTGAATTTATATTTATATGGTGGGATCGGGTTGCGCCGCAACAGGTGAAATAAGGGTAGATTGATATGGTGAAATAAGAGTGAATTTTGATATTGATTCTGATTATATGGTGGGATCGGGTTGCGCGCCGCAATATATATTTATTTATTTATTACTGTTGATATTATTATGGCGGAATAAGGAAGGATTGTGTTATACTGTGGGATCGGGTTGCGCGCCAAAATAGTCTATGTGTTTCAATTTCCTTATCGTGTTGTGTTGGCTTCGATATTTTTATACAAGATTCTAAGGGTTGGTATTTCTGGCATTTACTGATTTTTCTTCGGAGATTGAGTTACTTTCATGTGTTAACTACTTTAATTCGTTCCCGCATTTTCTTTTCTGCCATTATTTTATACTGCATACAAGTTATTGTAAGTGACTGTCTTAGCCTCGTCACTACTTCGTCGAGGTTAGGCTCGGCACTTACAGAGTACATGGGTCGGTTATACTCATACTACACTCTGCACTTCTTGTGCAGATTTTGGAGTCGGTCCCAGCAGTGGTCCATAGATTGCTCGGGTCAGCTATCGAGTAGAGACTTGAGGTACAACTGCTCGGCGTCCGCAACCCCTAAAGTCCCCTTCTTCTTTATCTTAGCTGTGTACTTTCCCTCATATAGCTTTATTTTTATTCATACCTTTATTTATACTATTCTAGTAGCTTGTGCACTTTGTGACACTGAATTTGGGATTGTATTAGATGTTTCAGTTATTATGGCTTTTCGTACTTTACCTCAGATTTATTGCAGTTACTTCAGCTTCTTTATCATCATTTAATCTGAATTGTTAAAAATGGATAAATTATTCTAACGTTGGCTTTCCTAGCAGGTAAAATGTTAGCCGCCATCACGATCTCGAAGGTGAAAATTTCGGGTCGTGACATATTAGGACGTCAATTGCTATTATACATAATTTATTCTTGTTATAATACAATTCTTTTATTAATAGAAAGGCTTACACGTGCAATGCACGTACCCTATAGATAGTTATCTTAAAAGCACGAAGAATCCTTAGTGAAATATCATTCTCCTTTTTTACCCTTTAAAAATAGATTTTATATTGGACAAAATAGTAATTTTATTATAAATATAATTGCATTTAAGGTGAATGTCTATATTTTAGAGTGATTTTAGGGATTTTACTTGGTGGCTAAGTCACTTTTTCCCTATAAATAGAGGGGTCCTATTCCATTGTAATTTATCCCAAAGCAATAGGAATTCTCTCTCTTTCTTTGCAATATTCTTCTTTATTGTTTTATTACACGTTATCAGCACGAGACTATACCATCTCAAGAAACTCTTTGAGAAGACTATGGTATAATCTTTCTCTTCTTTTAACTATGACTGATATTATGAAACGAAAGTTCTTTGCCATTGAAATTTCGGGCAAGAACTATATGACATGGGTGTTGGATGCTGAAATTCATTTAGATGCAATGGGTCTTAGAGACGCCATTAAAGATAAAAATAAAGCATCTACCCAAGACTATGCTAAGGCCTTGATTTTCTTGCGCCATCACCTTGATGAAGGGTTGAAAATAGAATATCTCACAGTCAAAGATCCATTTATTTTGTGGAATGGCTTAAAGGAAAGATATGACAACTTAAAGTTGGTCACACTTCCACAAGCACGATATGATTGGGCTCATCTGAGGCTCCAAGACTTTAAGTCTGTTTCTGAATACAATTTTGTGATATTCAGAATTACTTCTAAATTGAAACTCTGTGAAGATAGTATCACTAACTATGATATACTTGAAAAAATGTTCACAATATTTCATGCCTCCAATATGGTCCTGCAACAGTAGTATAGAGAGAAAGGTTTCAAGAAGTACTCTGAGTTGATTTCTCTTCTCCTTGTGGCTGAACGAAACAATGATTTGCTCATGAGAAATTACGAAATTCGGCCCACTAGGTCTACACCATTGCCTGAAATGGATGAGGTGTATTCCCATTATGCTAAGCGTGAAAAAGGTCGTAGTCATGTTCGTGGCCGTAGTCGTGGCCATGGAAGAAATTTTTCTCGTGTTAATAATCCCCCAAAGAAAAATAACCACCAAAAGTGAAAAGGGAAAGATGAGAAGCCAAAGGTAAAATGTTCAGAAACTGAATGTTATCGTTGCAGTGGAAAAGGGCATTGGGTAAATATTTTCCGTATACCAAGACATTTGGTTGAGCTTTATCAAGCATCTCTAAAGAATAAAGGCCCTGAAGCTAATTTTGTCTCTGACAATAAATTTCACATCACCCACTTGGATGTGGCAGACTTCTTTAAGCACCCTGATGGAAAAATAGACCACTTGATCGGTGATGGATCCGTGGTTAAAGATGATTGAATATTTTAATTTTTTTTATTAATTTTTTGTGTACATTCATAGTAGCTAGTGAATAAACATCATGTAATCACAGTTCTTTACCTGAGTGGTATTCATTAATATCAATTAGTATTATTTATTTTATGAAATAGTGTTAGTTCGTTTTGATTAAATAATTCAAAAATTACTATTTCATCATAATGCAGTATTTATATTTGTATTATAAATTGGGTTATCATTGAAAATATTCCTCCATTTATATTAATCTCGTGCCAACAGCCAAGTATTAACAGTTTATGGTCAATGTGTACTACATTCATTTTACTTGTTGTAAAGGCTACCTTTGGACAAAGAGAATTGGAAATAAGTTACGTACTTCTTTTCTTATCCTTTTTGAACAATAAACAGTAGCATCTCATATAAATGTTCTATGATAGGTACACTATTTTGTTCGTTCTAACAGTAGTCATTGGGTGCGCAGTCCTTTGTGATGATAGTATTACGTACGATTTACATTGGATTTAACAATATATTAGCTACAGTTACATTTTTTTTACACTCTCATTTCCATTTAAAATTCATCCAATTAATTACAATATTATATAGCAACGTAATTATTTGTATCATAATCAGAGTTTGCTTGAAATTACATTAAAAGGTCATTATTGAATCACTAGTTTAATTTTGTTTCTTTTCCTTTTTCTCTGAAAATACTAATGTTTATTCGTTTATTTCCTTTGTATGTCAAATCATGGGAAGCAAATATGGATATCTCGCAAAGCAAATTTGGATCAAAGTTTAATTGTAAAAATATTTGTTTAATTGATTCATGTACGATACATATAATATTCAAAGAGAAGAAATATTTCTCATTTAAGAATGTGTAAGGTAGATGTTACTACAATTTCTGGTAGTAGTAATCTAATTGAAGGCTCTGGAAGAGCTACTATAACTCTGCCTAGGGGAACAATACTTATCATAGATAATGCAATGTTCTCCTCTAAGTCCAAGAGGAACTTGTTGAGTTTTAAAGATATCCACCGAAATGGATATCATATTGAGACAATAGATGAGAATAATCTTGAATATCTCATTATTACCAAAAGTCTCTGGTCAGAAGAGGGTTATTGAGAAGTTTCTATCTTTATCTTGTGGCCTATATTGGACAAGAATTAGTGCAATTGAGGCACATTCTATTGTAAACCAAAAGGTTATCGATTCCAATACTTTTATACTTTGGCATGATCGATTGGGACATCCTGGATCAATTATGATGAGACGGATTATAGAAAACTCAAATGGGCATCCATTAAAGAATTTAAAGATTCTTTTAAATAATGAATTTTCTTGCACTTCTTGTTATCAAGGCAAGTTAATTATTAGACCATCACCAACAAAGGTTGGGATTGAGTCCCCTGCGTTTTTGGAACGTATACAAGGGGATATTTGTGGACATATTCACCCACCTAGTGGGTCGTTTAGATATTTTGTGGTCTTAATAGATGCATCTTCTAGATGGTCTCATGTGTGCCTATTGTCATCTCGCAACCTGGCGTTTGCAAAATTAATGGCACAAATAATCCGATTACCGGCATAATTTTTCGATAATCCAATTAAGTCTATTAGACTCGATAATGATGTTGAGTTTTCATCCCAAACATTTAATGATTATTGCTTATCAATTGGGATAAAAGTAGAACATCATGTAACTCATATTCACACTCAAAATGGCCTTGTAGTGTCTTTGATTAAACGTCTGCAATTGATAGCAAGATCGTTACTCATAAAAATAAGGTTACCCACTTCTGTTTGGGGTCAGGCCATTTTGTATGCAGCAATGCTAGTTCGTCTTAGACCGACAAATTATCATAAATATTTCCCGTTACAATTAGTTTTGGGTCATGAACCTAATATATCCTATATAAGAATTTTTGGATGCGCAGTATATGTGCCTGTAGCACAGCCATACCGCACCAAGATTGGTCCCCAATGAAGGTTAGGAATATATGTTGGGTTTGAATCACCCTCCATTATTCACTACCTCGAAACATTAACGGGAGATTTGTTCACTGCTCGTTTGTATATTGTCGATACGATGAGGCATTTTTTTCAAAATTAGGGGGAGAAATTGGTGAAACCAAATGAAATATTTTGTGAAAAATCCATCATTGTCTTATCTTGATCCATGTGCCTCTATTTGTGAAAAAGAGGTACAAAAGATTATCCATTTGCAGAAAATAGCAAATCAAATGCCAGATGCATTTACGGATATGAAAAGGATAACAAAATCACATATCCCTGTAGAGAATGTTCCAATTCGTATTGATGTCCCGTTGGACAATCTTCTAGTGTCATAGTTAATGAGTCAAAAGCACGCCTAGAGCGTGGCAGACCATTGGGTTCTAAGGATCGAAATCCTAGGGAAAAAAAAAATGATCAAGATGACACTACAAATGAGTCTCATAAAGAAACCCATGATTTAACCAATCATGAGATTCATGAGGAAATCAATGAGCCTAAGACTCAAGAAAATAAGGAACTATCAATAAATCCAATCGATATTAAGACAGATTTGAATCGATTGGATATAGTGGTGGATTATTTCTTTGCATACAATGTTGCGTCTAACATTATGCAAGATAATGAGGATCTTGAACCTCAATCTATTAGAGAATATCGACAAAGACGTGATTGGCCAAAATGGCAAGAAGCAATCCAATCTGAGTTGGATTAACTTTCGAAACGTGAAGTTTTTGGCCCTGTAGTCCAAACACCTAATGGTGTTAAGCCTGTTGGCTATAAATGGGTCTTTGTACGTAAGAGAAATGAGAAAATGAGGTACAAAGATATAAGGCACGCTTTGTTGCACAAGAATTTTCACAAAGGTGTGGTGTCGATTATAAGTGACATATTCACCTGTTATAGATGCAATAACATTTCGTTATCTCATTAGTTTTGATGTCCATAAAAAACTTGACATGCATTTAATGGATGTAGTTACCGCCTACCTTTATGGCTCATTTGATAATGAAATATACATGAAAAATTTTGAGGGATTTAAAATGCCTGACGCACATAATTCAAAGTCCCAGAAAATATTTTCAATCAAATTGCAAAGATCTTTGTATGGTCTAAAGTAATCAGGACGAATGTGGTATAACCGTCTTAGTGAGTATTTATTAAAGGAAGGTTATATAAATGATGACATTTGCTCGTGTGTTTTTATAAGAAAACAACATCGAAATTTGTTGTACTTGCCGTATATGTTGATGACATAAATCTTATTGGAACTCCTATAGAACTCCAAAAGGCAATTGATTATTTAAAGAAGAAATTCAAGATGAAAGATATCGGGAAGACAAAATTATGTCTCGGTTTGCAAATTGAACATTTGGAAAACGGGAGTTTTGTTCATCAATCTACCTAAACAGAAAAGATATTAAAACGGTTTTACATGGATGAAGCATATCCATTAAGTACTTTGATGGTTGTTCGATCACTTGATATGAATAAGGATCCGTTCCGACCTCAAGAAAAGAATGAAGAGCTACTTGGTCCTGAAGTACCATATCTTAGTGCAATTGGTGCACTAATGTATCTTGCTAATACAACAAGACCTGACATAACTTTTTCAGTTAATGTCTTAGCAAAATATAGCTCTGCTCCTACAAGGAGACATTGGAATGGAATCAAACACATATTACGGTATCTAAAAGGGACTACCGATATAGGATTATTTTATGACAATAATTGTAGTCCCGATCTTATTGGTTATGTCGATGCTGGGTATTTATCTGACCCACACAAGACTCGATCTCAAATAGGCTATGTGTTTACATGTGGAGGCACTGCCATATCTTGGCGATCGACTAAGCAATCAATTGTGGCTACTTCATCTAATCATGCTGAGATAATTGCTATTCATGAAGCAAGTTGAGAATGTGTGTGGTTGAGGTCTATAACACACCTTATTCGAGACAAATGTGGTTTGAAGTGTGACAAACTACCCACGATTTTATATGAAGACAATGCAGCATGCACAGCTCAATTGAAGGGAGGATTCATAAAAGGAGATAAGACAAAGCACATTTTACCAAAGTTATTTTTCACACATGATCTTCAAAAGAATGATGATATCAATGTGAAACAGATTCGTTCAAGTGATAATATGGCTGATTTGTTCACAAAATCTCTACCTACGTCAACCTTCAAGAAACTAGTGTACAAGATTGGGATGTGAATTGATGCTCTTATCAGAGGGAGTTAATACACGTTGTACTCTTTTTTTCTTACAAGGTTTTGTCCCACTGGGTTTTTCTTGCAAGGTTTTTAACGAGGCAACCAAAAGGCGTATTTCTAAACATGTGTACTCTTTTTCCTTCTCTAAAAATTTTTCCCACTAGGTTTTATTTTAGTTAATGTTTTAACAAGGCGCATTATCTGTTGAATAGACATTCAAGGGGGAGTGTTATAAATAGATTGTATTTAAGGTGAATGTCTATATTTTAGAGAGATTTTAGGGATTTTACTTGGTGGCTAAGTCACTCCTTCTCTATAAATAGAGGAGTTATATTCCATTGTAATTTATCCCAAAGCAATAGGAATTCTCTCTCTCTTCTTTGCAATATTCTTCTTTATAGTTTTATTAAATTATTTTTCTAATATTTAGGACTTAGTTCTTTATTTGAATTATGTATGAAGTCCTAATATTTAGGAGTAATCAATTAAGATTTTACCTTATATAAATAATTTCCTTTTCTGAATTATTTAATATAATTACAATACATTCCATATTAGCTTTTTAATATTTAGGATTTAACATCAACTAAAAATTTTAATTCCCTACTCGCCTTAATCAAAATTGTACTTAACACATGCACGTTCCATGATGGTACGAAATCTAGCGGAAGATCAGAGAAACTATTTGAGCTAATTGATTTTGTACTTTAAAACTAATTTAAATTTAAATTTAAATTACCTTATATAAATTATTATTTTTATTTTAGCAATGTGACATAAGTGTAATTTATCTCATGTTACAGTTCAATATGTAAAATTTGGGACGTGCTAATTATAAGAATTTGAATCAACAAAATCTAATGTGTTACTATAATGATAAAAATAAATAATTAAGTCTTTAAATTATTTATTCACAAAAAAATACATTTCAATTATTTTTCAAATTCTCACCTAAGTAAAATTATTTTTTAGTTGACAAACCTCTTAGTTACATAAATTTGTTTAGAGCATTTGTAGTGAAAAAAATAAACAAAATTAGTTAAAGTTAGTATTAAGAATCAAATTAGTAAAAATAGAAACTTAAAATAATGAGGATGAAATAATGGAAGACAAAATACATTCTAAATAAGTTGTCATGAATTATTATTATTATTAATTGCATTTATTCCAAAAAGGCAACTCCTATAGTTTTAATATATATTAAGTTAATAGTTGTAAAATAGTTATCTTTTAGTCTTGTTGTTATTTTTTTATAGAGCTAGCTAAATGCAATTAATATTTATTATTTTAGTAACTTATACTTTTTAATTTTATTTTATTTTATAACTCAACTATATTATTTTAAAAAGTTTATGTGATATTTAAAAATTGTTTACTCATTGATATGGGGACACCGGCAAAGCGCGTATCCTGAGACTAGTAAGTATCAACACTAAAGCAAAAATAAAATAAAGTTATGTATTTTCACTATCTAAACCAATGCAAAGCTAAAAAAGAATAGATACCCAACACCATTGTCATTTTTAGTATTGAATTGGATTTTTTTTGTTAGCATTAATATTAATTTTATTTTGCTTTGGGCTTTATTTGAGTTACTACCATCTATGAGTTATAAAACTTATTGGACCGTTCAAAAAATTTAAGTCAAGATTGAAATAAGGAAAAACTACAGGAATAGCCACAAATAGACACTACTTAATAATTAGACATTATGTCATGCTACCAAAATAGCCATAAAAAGTTACCAATGGTATAGAACATTCAAAAAATATAGGCAAAATTTTCAAATGGGTATGGTTGGAGTTCGTTTGAAACATATAAATGAGGCAATACACAATATGTGAAAGAGATTGGAGGCGATTTGAATTGATTTGAAGTCAAAATTTATTATCAATAATATACAACATTCAAAAAACCTAGGCAAAGAAAGATCTTTTTCAATGCGTATGATTGAAATTCGTCGAAAAGGCATAGATGAGGCAATATACAAACTTTGAGAAAGATTGGAGGTGATTTTAGACTGGTTTGAAGTTAAAATTCGTAGTTGAATTCGAATTTAAATATTTCTCTGCTACATATGTATCTTATACACAGGTATGCATGGATATATATAAGGGATACACATTTGATATATATATGATACACAAGTGATGCATGGAAGATACATAGTGAGATACATATATCATCTTCCTCCATGTTCATCTTCTACTTTGAATTTCAATTCAAACCACCCGAATTCTCTACCAAATCATCCCAAAATTGAGATTCAAATTCCCTAAGATATACCCAATCTATTTCAACAACGCTTACTCGAAACAAATTCTAATTTTGGTGACCCGGATTTCAAACTAAAACTTAAGAGAGCTTCAATGGAGTTAAAACTCCAAATCACCTCCAAACTTTCTCAAATTTTATATATTGTTTGATCTTAAATTTATAAAGAGCACGCATTTACTTTTTCTATTTTATGTTTTGCACTCTCTTTCTGTAATATATATATATATATATATATATATATATATATATATATATATATATATATATATATATGTTGTGTTTGCTAAAAATCATTTTTTTTATTTTATTCTTTTCTTATAGTAATTCAAAAACAGCCACAGTTTCAAAAGTAATCGAAATTTAGCCACTTTTCATGTAAAGATAAATGTGAACGAAAACACTATTCAAAATCCGGAAAATATTCCAGCATAATATACTGGAGTTAGAATTTTTTATATGTGAACTTCCAACATAATATACTGGAGTTCCAGCATAATATACTAGAGTTCTAGCATAATATACTGGTCCAACATAATATGCTGGAAGTTCATATACAAGTGCTCAAATCTCAAGTATATTATGCTAGAACTTTCCGTGTACTGGAGTTCCAGCATAATATGCTCTAAGTTCATACACAGGTGCACCAATCTCCAGTATATTATGCTGGAACTTTTCGTGTTGCAGCAAAATAGTGCTATTTTCAATGACTTTGCAAATGCTGGCTATTTTTTAATTACCAGTCCGAAAACTGACTAGCCCGTGCTATTTTCCCGCTTACTTATAGTAGTTGACAAACTTATTTTTGTATTAAGTTGACTCATTTCTAAAATATCATCGCGAAACATTATAGTTTGAATTCCTACAAGTGCTAACGAATAGACAGAAGAACTTCTAAAAAAATTGAAAAATTGCCTTTGATGTATTTGGGGCAGATACTATGTCACTAGTAAGCTGCTTCTGTCAATTATTCTTGGCTAAAAAGAAAAAATATTAGAGGTAAGTTTTAGCTAGAGAAAAAGGGGAGAGAGGAGGTAGACTAAAGAGAGGGAGAAGCATACAAATAGTCAATTGTGCTAATATTGGTAGCATTTGACTAATATTAATAGTAGTATCTTATGAATTGACTAATTTTATTGTCACGATCCAAAAATCCAAAAAAAAGTCGTGATAGTGCCGGACACCACTGTCATGCAAGCCAACCACAATCAATTAACTTAATTACCCATTTTAGTATTTTTGAAATAAAAATTTCTTTAATAAAATTGTAGAGATAAAACTCATAGAGTAAATGATAAATATTTTTGCAGCTAAATTTCTAAACAATTCACAACCATTCTCAAAATCCGGTGTCACAAGTGCATGAGCATTACTAGGGAATTAAAATAAAATACAGCATTTGTCCAGAATACAAATTAGACAGGAAAATATAATAACTCTGAAGGAGATTCTGTTAGCTGCGGATCGTAATATAGAATGCAGCTCACATATGTCCCCCACAATTATTAACCACACATCTACGCCCACAAGGCCGCTATACATATATATACATGTACAATAAAATGCGCAGCAAGTACAGTATGAGTACGAAAACAACGTGTACCTAGTAAGTATCAAGCCTAATCTCGAAGAGGTAGAGACGAGATGGCCGACTATGACACTCACTATGGGTCAATAATATTAAATAATCAAGAAAATAGAAATATTTGTATCAACGTGATTCACATAATTAACAATAATTTATTGAACCAGCATAAGTAATTAAATTTCTTCAATTCCAATAATTCTCAATATATTAATTAAATTTCTTAATTCAAATAATTTCTAATCTATTAATTAAATCCTTCAATTTCAATAAAAAAAAATATGTTTATCAAATAGCTTTACAAGCTACAATTTTTCAATAAATTTCCAATTTATCAAATAGCTTTACAAGCCGTAATAAACTGTCCAAGTATCGTGTAATTATTATTATTATTAAGCACGATTTCTGCTGAGGTCGTACAACCCGATCCAGAGTGTCGTGTACACTACCGAGGGACGTGCGGCGCGATCCATAGATGCATCTATCCTGCCGAGGCGTTCGGCCCGCTCTACAAGAAAGGAGGACATTTTCTTATGTGCCTCCGGAAGGAGAGTATATTTATTATAAGATATATTCAGGAGGAAGAACAATTTCTTTTAATAATTAATTAATTTAAACAGAAAATCAAGCATATGAGGTTTCCATCCTTTGATATCTTTATCTGAAAATTTATAATATATTCACAATATATTCATATATATCAATTAATATTAATTAAACAAAGAATACAATTTACACAAGTAATTCATGCTTTGAGTCCTAAACTACCCGGACTTTAGCATTAATAGTAGCTACGCACGGACTCTCGTCACCTCGTGCGTACGTAGCCCCCGCAATTAGCAACAATTATTCAATTTAATCCCTATGGGGTAATTTTTCCCTCACAAGATTAGACAAGAGACTTACCTCGTCTTGCTCCAATTTAATCCACTATAAGGCCTTTTCCACGATTATCCAACTATGTCTTGCTCGAATCTAGCCAAAATAATTCGATACAATCACTAAAAATTATAAGAATCAATTCTATAAGAAAATACTATATTTTTAATAAAAATCCCGAAATTAATTATAAATTCATCTGTGGGGCCCACATCTCGGAATCCGGTGAAAGTTATGAAATTCGACAACTCATTCAATTACGAGTCCAACCATACCAGTTTCACTCAAATCCGACTCCGAATCGAAACCGAAATCTCAAAAATTCGTTTCTATGAGATTTCTAAATTTTCCAAATCTCAATCTCAAAACACTAATTAAATGGTGAAAACAATGATATATTTATGTTTATAGACCAAATCCAAGTTAGAATCACTTACCCCAATGTCTTTTCCTTGAAAATATATCAAAAATTGCCTCTACTCAAACTCCAATTTGTTAAAAATGGCGAATAGAACGAATTCCCTCTTTTATAATTCTGCCCAGGCAGCCCTCGATCCACAGCCTCGATCCTCAGCCTCGATCTTGGGAGATCGATTTTGGGCCAGACTTTCCACCAGAAAGAAAAAAACATTGCAGCAGCTGTTTTAAGTCCAACTTTTGATCCGTTAACCATCCAAAACTCACCCGAGGCCCTCGGGACCTCAACCAAATATACCAACAAGTCCTAAAATATCATACGAACTTATTTGAAACCTCAAATCACATAAAACGAAGCTAAAACTACGAATTATGCCCCAATTCAAGCTTAATGAAATTAAGAATTTTTAACATCTACATTCGATGTCGAAACCTATCAAATCAACTCCGATTGACCTCAAATTTTACACACAAGTCATAAATAATATAACGGAGCTATAAAAAATTTCGGAACTGGATTCCGACTCCGGTATCAAAAAGTCAATTCCTCGGTCAAACTTCCAAACTTAAATTCTTGTTTTTATCCATTTCAACCCTAATTTAACTACGGACTTCCAAATAAAATTTCGAACACGCTCCTAAGTCCAAAATCACCATACGGAGCTGTTGGAATCATCAAAATTCTATTCCGGGGTCATTTTCATATAATTAGACATCCGGTCACTATTTAAATTTAAACATTTTAATTTTTCATCAAAATTCCATATCTCATGCTAGGGACCTCAGAATTTGATTCTGGGCATACGTCCAAGTCCTAAATCACGATACGGACCCATCGAAACTGTCAAAATACTGATCTGAGTCTGTTTGCTCAAAATGTTGACCAAAGTCAAACTTGGCATTTTAAGGCCAACTTAAGGAACCAAGTGTTCCGATTTCAACCCAAACACTTCCAAATCCTGAGCCAACCTTCTCCACAAGTCATAAATCATTTAAAGCACATACGGAAAGTTTTATTTAGGGTAACATGGTTCTAAAAGTCAAAACGACCGGTTGGGTCGTTACATTCTCTCCCACTTAAATATACGTCTGTCCTCGAACGTGCTAAGGAGTGTGCTGGAGTTATCTAAAATCATTGTTTAACACCTCGTGTACCTACCCGCGCTACCACACCCAGTTGGGCACATTAACTTTAGCCAATCTGAAAATTCTCCCCTTTATTTAGGCATATAAGCCTTAGAGCCGAATTCTAACATTTAGAATTCTCTACCATGATTGTTTCCAACCTATGAATGTCGTATCAATCACTACACGATGCACCAATACATGATTGTATACCTTTGTCGAATTTAGACCATGCACTACATCATTCACATGACTATAATAATATCCTTCGATAACAATAGCCAAAATTCCACGAATCTGATGTTCACAACATACCTCATGATACATATAAGTCTTGTTCCAACTCTTGAAATGCTTCCGAGATGGAAGAAATGTGTAGAAATTCATAACCAACTGCCGAGTCAACAATTATTGAGTTTATCCTTCTGAAAAGAACCATTGCCTCATTATAACCAAATAATGGTATTTGCTCTTTATTACACTTCATATAATCCGATCGCACTGATCCTGAATCCAATAATCTCGTCTCACCAAGTATAAGCTGCTCAGGCAATAAACCACCTCAGACGCGATCAAAAAGCCTCATATGACGCCACAATGAGCTAATAAGCTATGGACTCGATTGCGATACATAAGAAAAACGAACTCTGGAAAGGATTTCTCAACCCTCTTGACTAATTAGACAACTGAAAAGGTGTCATGAACCTTCCTCAGAAAATGGGACACAAACACACAAAATAGAATACAGGGGACGGTACTCAACATCACATTGTTGCGGCATGCAACCCGATCCACACATGATACCGTTGCGGCGTGCAACCCGATCCACACATGATACCTGTGGCGGCGTGCCACCTGATCCACACAAAAAGAATCTACAAGAAAATACTTATCGGGCTAGAATGCTCATTACTACAAAATATCTGAATATCAGACACAAGCACGCTCAGTGCATAATATCATCCCTGGAAGGACCGATATCACCATACGCTACAAAACTCAAGCACAACTAAGGTGCAATATATGATCTGAATCTCGAGAGCCATCCTGCTCACATAACACCATCGCTATGCGGAACCTCAACACATAAGAAAATTATCAAGCTGTTTCGCAACTTACACGGCACAATATAGTATTACATGAAATAACCGACGACGAAACGACATCCAACGTCTGAATACTCCTCCATAGGGAGCGGTTATGCTGAAATGAACACATCCGGCTTGATATAGAGCTCATATTCATATTCAAATCCATCCACAGACCTCAAGCCAATTCTGATTGCATCGTACTAGGCTAATAACCTTTCAAGTATCCATAATAACCCTTTTTCCCATAACATACAAGAATAGCCATCATAACCAGAATAATACTTCCACAGTCGACAATCAAATAAACCAAACACCCTCCGGGCATAAATTCTTGAATCAGCGATATTACCAAAATCTTCATAATTAGTTTCAATATTCACTCAATCAAGTGACTGCATGTCACTCTTACACAATCTTTCCGTGAGACACGCTCCCACGACCTTCCGCACCAGGTAACAAGTCTACACATCCATGCTACCGGTTACACTAATGTTGTAAAGCATATCAAGAATCCACAAATCAATACACAAGGTCTCTTACACCTGACATCGACCTTAGATGATGCCAAAAATAATACCATCTTACTTTAAATATCTAAATCCCTTTCCTGCTCATCCGAGCTCATAACATCCTTGTCAACACCGAACCGAAATCTTAAATCCTCAACTTTCGAATCTCATGCTACTTAGTGCACTTAACCACGCCAATGCGCAGGAGTACAAAAATTCCATCATAATTCCCGAACCACAAATAGGGTAAACACTTCATCATATAGAAACCTTCTTCTTAACTCATTTCAAGAGAACCATTGCAACACGTGACTGAATTCCCATATCAGTAGAAAATACCGGCCTTAAGTAGTGGTCTAAACCACCATAACTCTTCTGGGATCCCTCTACACATAACATGTCATAATACTTGAATTCCTCCAAATAAAATCAATTACGGCGGCCGTCAAGTCTCGCACGTACCGCCATAATTCACATGCATAATTCAATGCGCTGAAGGAACTGATCATTGCCACTATCGTGCCGATTCAACCATTGTTAGTCGATCCGTCTTTTCTCAATTTACTCTCAACTTGCCTTAGAAATAATAATAGCTCCATTCATTACATCACGAACTCAAATACGCACTCATCCCAAGTGACCTTATTTCACGAGACCACGCTATTTCAAAACCCACTAATTATCTCATATCCCTTCTTGTGCGCACTTTTTACATCTTCAACTGGTACACCCATTCTGATATTTCTTTTATGAATCTGAAATTATTTTCTTTCATTTTTTCAATGCTACATCACAACCTGAAGATAACGTAGAGTACTCCAAACCCTGTTTCATAATCTGCTACAAAAGCTCGATACTCAACCATACTATAAACTCGAGATCCTTAGACACCACACTTTAAATTTTTGAATCCACTAGGACCGTTATTGAGAGTCACTTGCTCTGACCTGTTCCCATACATGATGAACTCCAAGGCCCTACTAGCACATGGACACTTTCTCAAGGAAACACCCGACTGTCTCACTTTTCTTGTGCATTACATCTACATGAAGCATAAACTCTGAGTCTTCCCACCAACCTGAATATGAATTGATAAGGCCAAATATGGCACACAGTCCCCAAATACTTTGCTCAAATTACCACTGATGTTTTCTTTCCTTAGTTACAATGACCCACCAATACACCGATAACCAGAAACCGCACAAGTTGACACTACGCAATCCAATCATAGACGGTGGGGCTCTCCCACTTAGCTTGAAGCTACAATTACAAAATTTTGGAATCCACCTAGATTCTTTCTTCATCGTTGACATGATCCTGTACACGCAACTCGCCAATTTATTTATTTATTTATTTTCGAAATTCTTCTATTAACCTTTAATAGACACTCCGACCATTAGCCACATTTACATATTAAATCTCTTACCAGGTAGCCAGTAGAATTCTTCACTGAAGCTTCGCCAACACCACGCGATCGCTAACTTGTTTACAGGAGATAACCCACATGTGGAAATTACATGCTGACATATTCCAACATCGTTGCACTGGGTGTAATTACTATGAAATCAGTAGATCATCCTGAGTCCAAGCTCATTCACCAGCTACATCAGTCTGTTCACTCCTCATGGACATCAGCTAAAGGTGCGACAATACATTCCAATCCAAAGTCATGTTGTATCCTTCTTCATATCAAGCAACTCTCTCCTGTTGTATCCAATCTTCCTCAATGTAGCGGCTAATATTACAACTTAAGTTCGTAGACCTAGTCACTGTCCATTCTACATCCCAAATCACTCAAACGTTTCCTCAAGACGTGTAATCATCCTACCACGTAACCCATATGCTACTTTGCCACTCTCCCACTTTGGTCAAACCCTTCTCCTTTAAGCAACTACTCGACTTCTGTTTTCTTATACTTGGCCTTTTCGGAACCTAACCACCGCAAGGCACCTTCCACATGTCCTTCCTCATCCTTCGCTGCCCAGTTGTTGCCTTAACTCAAAATCCGTCTTTGTAGCACTTGAACCAATAGATCGTTACCAGCTTTAAACCTTTCTGACGATCATCCTTCTCGAGACATCAATACTAGAAACGCTGCTTCGATCCTGAATCACTGCACACTACGATCTCTAACGACTGCTTCCCCTATACCAATTCCTAACACCCCGTCGTGAAGGCGAGTTGAAGAAAACTATAACATCGGCGAACCTTAACGCATTTTACAAGGCGATGACACCACGTCAAAATTGAGAACTCTACCATGCTCGAAAATATCAGGTTTCGTTACTCTATCAACCCCAAACCTGAACATTCATAGCCCGATTGCCTTTTTCTCTGCTGGAAATAAAACATGGAACCTCTGAATCGTGTACTGAGGAAAACCTTCCTTCAAGTCGTTTACTGCCCTGACACATAGACGGGCATTTTACCATTTCATAAACACTGTGCGATAACAACGCACAAATCATCATAATGATCAATGCCAAATCTCAAAACCTTAGGTAGTACTGATGCTTAATTTGAAATGACAGAGCGGCCTTTCGCAAAGTGACGTCAATAGCCCAATTAATTACACATGGAGAAGCATCATGTACTACATCTGTAGTAGCATTAAAAATTTCCTCGATCCCCAATTTATAACAAGCGCTTCACGTCGCATAAGATTGAATAGGAAGGAAATGTAGGCATAAGCCTCAAAGGAATCGAAGCGCACGGTGAGGAATCAAAAAGGGAAGTATTCTTAACAGCCATGTAGCCTCTCGAAGATAAGCACAGACGTCTCTGTACCGATCCGCAAGACTCTACTAGACTTGCTCATGACTCGTGAGACCTACGTGAACCTAGTGCTCTGATACCATGTTGTCACGACCCAAAATCCAAAAAAAAGATCGTGATGGCGCCGGACACCACTGTCAGTCAAGCCAACCATAATCAATTAACTTAATTATCCATTTTAGTATTTTTGAAATAAAAATTTCTTTAATAAAATTATAGAAATAAAACTCATAGAGTAAATGATAAATATTTTTGCAGCTAAATTTCTAAACAATTCACAACCATTCCCAAAACCCTGTGTCACAAGTGCATGAGCATTTATTAGGGAATTAAAATTAAATACAGCATCTGTCCAGAATACAAATTAGATAGGAAAACATAATAACTCTGAAGGAGATTCTGTTAGCTGCGGATCGTAATATAGAATGCAGCTCACCTATATCCCCACAATTATTAATCACACCTCTACGCCCACAAGGCTGCTATACATATATGTACCTGCACAATAAAATGTGCAGCAAGTGCAGTATGAGTACGAAAATAACGTGTACCCAGTAAGTATCAAGCCTAATCTCGAAGAGGTAGAGACGAGATGCCGACTATGACACTCACTATGGGTCAATAATATTAAATAATCATGAAAATAGAAATATTTATATCAACGTGATTCACATAATTAACAATAATTTATTGAACCAGCAGAAGTAATTAAATTCCTTCAATTCCAATAATTCTCAATATATTAATTAAATTCCTTCAATTCAAATAATTTCTAATCTATTAATTAAATAATTCAATTTCAATAAAAATTCCAGTTAATCAAATAGTTTTACAAGCTGCAATTCAATTTCAATAAATTTCCAATTTATCAAATCGCTTTACAAGCTGTAATAAACTGTCCAAGTATCGTGTAATTATTATTATTATTAAGAACGATTTCTGTCGAGGTCGTACGGCCCGATCCAGAGTTTCGTGTACACTGCCGATGGACGTGCGGCATGATCCATAGATGCATCTATCTTGCCGAGGCGTTCGGCCCTCTCCACAAGAAAGGAGGACATTTTCTTATGTGCCTCCGGAAGGAGAGTATATTTATTATAAGATATATTCGGGAGGAAGAACAATTTCTTTTAATAATTAATTAATTTAAACAGAAAATCAAGCATATGAGGTTTCCATCCTTTGATATCTTTATCTGAAAATTTTAATATCTTTATCTAACAATTCACAATATATTTATATATATATCAATTAATATTAATTAAACAAAGAATACAATTTATACAAGTAATTCATGCTTTGAGTCCTAAACTACCCGGACTTTAGCATTAATAGTAGCTACGCACGGACTCTCGTCACCTCGTGCGTACGTAGCCCCCACAATTAGCAATAATTATTCAATTTAATCCATATGGGGTAATTTCCCCCTCACAAGATTAGACAAGAGACTTACCTCGTCTTGCTCCAATTTAATCCACTATAAGGCCTTTTCCACGATTATCCAACTCTGTCTAGCTCGAATCTAGCCAAAATAATTAGATACAATCACTAAATATTATAGGAATCAATTCTATAAGAAAATAATACATTTTTAATAAAAATCCCGAAATTAATTATAAATTCGTTCGTGGGGCCCACATCTCGGAATTCGGCGAAAGTTATGAAATCCGACAACCCATTCAATTACGAGTCCAACCATACCAGTTTCACTCAAATCCGACTCCGAATCGATACCGAAATCTCAAAAATTCGTTTCTATGAGATTTCTAAAATTTTCTAAATCTCAATCTCAAAATACTAATTAAATGGTGAAAACAATGATATATTTATGTTTATAGACCAAATCCAAGTTAGAATCACTTACCCCAATGTCTTTTCATTAAAAATCTATCAAAAATCGTCTCTGCTCAAACTCTAATTTGTTAAAAATGGCGAATGGGACGAATGCCCTCTTTTATAATTCTGCCTAGGCATCCCTCGATCCACCGCCTCGATCTTTGGCCTCGATCCACAGCCTAGATCCACAGCTTCGATCCTCAGCCTTGATCCTCAGCCTCGATCTTGGGAGCTCGATTTTGGGCCTCGATCCTCGGCCTTGATTTTGGGCCAGACTTTCCACCATAAAGGGAAAAAAAATACAGCAGTTGTTTTAAGTCCAACTTTTAATCCGTTAACCATCCAAAACTTACCCGGGGCCCTCGGGACCTCAACCAAATATACAAACAAGTCCTAAAACATCATACGAACTTATTTGAAACCTCAAATCATATAAAACGACGCTAAAACCACGAATTATGCCCCAATTCAAGCTTAATGAAACTAAGAATTTTTAACTTCTACATTCGATGTTGAAACCTATCAAATCAACTCCGATTGACCTCAAATTTTACACACAAGTCATAAATGACATAACGGAGCTATAAAAAATTTCAGAACTGGATACCGACTTCGGTATCAAAAAGTCAACTTCTCGGTCAAACTTCCAAACTTAAATTCTTATTTTTAGCCATTTCGAGCCTAATTTTACTACGAACTTTCAAATAAAATTTTGAACACGCTCCTAAGTCCAAAATCACCATACGGAGCTGCTGGAATCATCAAAATTCTATTCCATGGTCGTTTTCACATAATTAGACATCTGGTCACTATTTGAACTTAAACATTTTAATTTTTCATCAAAATTCCATATCTCAGGGTAGGGACCTCGGAATTTGATTCCGGGCATACGCCCAAGTCCTAAATCACGATACGGACCCACCGAAACTGTCAAAATACTGATCCGGGTCTGTTTGCTCAAAATGTTGATCAAAGTCAAACTTGGTCTTTTAAAGCCAACTTAAGGAACCAAGTGTTCCGATTTCAACACAAACACTTCTAAATCCCGAACCAACCATCCCCACAGGTCATAAATCATTTAAAGCACATACGAAAAATTTTATTTAGGGTAACGTGGTTCTAAAAGTCAAAACTACCGGTTGGGTCATTACATTTATTACTAGTATTTTGGCTCTGAAAGACCTAAGTAGGTAGTATCCTCTTGAAATAATATGTTAAAAGACAAAAATTATTAAAAAGTTTAAGAAATATTCATAAATTACATTACAACAAGGTGCTCAACGGTATATTGTATTCCCCAGTAACATTTATATTACAGTCAAACATCTCTGTAACAGTCTGTTTGTTTCGAATATTTTTGGATGTTATAGTGAATTGTTGTTAAAGAGAACATATATTATAACAGAACATGAAATTTAGTTCCGGAAAAAACTTGGCTTTTGTAGCAAAGTGTTATTATATAGGAATACTGTTATAGAAAGGTCTGACTGTACATGCTACAAATATACGTATTGTATGTTACTACATTGCTCGATGGGTAGTATAAATGCATATTGTATGCTACCAATATACGTAAAAGCAATCCAATGCATATTGCTCCGAACAAGACAAAAACTGCTAAAGCTTAAGATAAGATTGGAGGAGTCAGAGCAACGTATGGGTATTACTTAGTTTTCATCATCTTTGCCAGGGCAATGATAGCGTTACAATGTGCGAGTTGAAACCAACATCAATATAGTAATGGACAGGCGCATTCAGAAACCGAGTGACTAGCACTATTAGCGTATAAATGAAAGAAACTTGAACTAACGTCAAAGAATGTCAAACAAGTGTAAGAATCAAATTAAGATGGTCAATTGATACTTATAAGATCAGCAGTTTCTTATGTAGACTCAAAATTTCTTTTCATCTTAAAGCCGGAAAGAAAATGAACTTTAATCGCCTTACTTGGATCTTTCTTCTGTAACAAAACTCTTAAGTAAGTTGTGTCCGGATTAACTTCCTTGAACTTCAATAAAATTTACTGTCAATGCTGAGATTTAAACTCTATGCAGATGAAAAGAAGGCACCTAGCATTTTCTGCCAATGCTGAGATTTAAACTCTAGTTTCCTATGGTCCGTTTCAACAGCTCTTGTATAATAATAGTCTACAAACCCCATAGATGCATGTAGAAAGTAGCCATAGTGGCAACTTATCACCCAGGGGACCGGAGTAAATACGTAAAATCTGAAAAGTTTTAACATTAAACACAAGGATGGGCCAAAATCCATATCGAACAAAATTTGATTTGCAATCAAACGCATGCATAGAACATGTCCAGACACTAACAATATAAAGATACTAAAGCCAAAGTGCTCATTCATCCTCCTGGCTGTGCAGCCTAGAAAGCTTGTTCGTCACAACCACATCAAGTTGTGCTGCTCGCTCAACAATTTCTTTCCTCTTCCTTGTGGACACATTATGTGCAATCTCTGCACAGTAAGTTCTGACAAGAAAAGATACAATCAGCAGCCAGGAATAAAGATGATCAAACTTAAAGCGAATGATAGAATAGGACTGCTTAGTGCATTACCGGTTGTGCATCATTAAGATCTCAAGTTCACTCGCATTGTGCACAACAAACTTCTTGAAGCCATTGGGAAGATAGTGACGTGTCTTCTTGTCAGACCCATATCCAATATTGGGCATCAGCACACATCCCTTAAACTTTCTTCTAACACGAGAATCAATACCTTTTGGTCTGCGCCAGCTTTCCTGTTTTAGAAAAATCAAAATAGTTAGTTTAATTTAGTAAGCCAGCACAGTTCATGCTGACCGATGAAAGGTGAATGCATTTGGGACACTAGATGCATTCCCCTGTCGATGTAATGAAAATGATCTGTAGCAATGTATGAAACCAATTAACCTTCATAATCCCACATACTAAACCAATCAATAATGTGCAAATCAATGATTATCTATATTTATTATATTAATAGCGTGAAGTCCCTTAACAAAATATCGTTCACCTTTTTTACCCTTAAAAAATAGATCTCACACGAGACCAAATAGTCATTTAATTATTTCCCTAATATTTAGGACTTTAGAATCAACTAAAATTTTATTATTTTCAACATCTTTTCTTATTTAAACTATGTAGAAGTTCCTAGTATTTAGGACTTCAAATTCAATTAAAATTTCACCTTATATAATTTCATTCCTTATTTGACCAACTTTTATATCCTTATGGACTTGGGAAATGCTTTTGGAGTTTAATGCGTGTCAATTAAAGTTTTTCGTAGGGGTAAGGTCTGCGTACATATTACCCTCCCCAGGCCCCACTAGTGGGATTATACTGGGTTGTTGTTGTATAGAAGACATCAGCAACGCATGCTCGTTTTATTCCTTTTAAACTTTTATAGAGTTTTGATGTAATTTTAAGTATAAATTAGTAGAAGCCAGAACTACCATTGTAATATTAATTTAAACAATAAATTAAGCTACAGTCATACTATATAAAATTGTATCTACAATTAATATTTTAAACTTTAGATAAACTAATAGGGAACTTTGATACAATTATAAATTTGTCATTTTTTCCTATAATTTTGAAAAATTGTCCTCAGCAATGTGCACTCATTGGCAGAATTAATCCAAAATGAGCTTAGGATAGTATTAACTTTTATTTGGTCTGGGATGAATTTAGACTAAGACCAACAAGAATCTCGACAATTGTTTTACATAAGCAGAGGTCCACTTAGCGTATTTACATTTTTATGAACTTTAAACGAACAAATAAGCATTTTATGTACTTGGGGGTCGTTGGGTTACCCAGATAAGGATGCTAATCCTGGGATAGAGTTTGGGATAGTATCTATCCCATGTTTGGTTATGGATATTAGTTCATCCCAAATAAATTTTATATCAAAATGGTGGGATTAGTTATCCCATATAGAGGGTGGGATAGCTAATCCCATGGATAACCTAACCCATGAGATTATCATTGTCTATCCCACAATTGAACCAAACGACCCCTTAGGTTACGAAAAACAAATTACATCATCATGCTAAAAACAAACATATAAACATTAAAAAGTTTTAATATTAAACTCAACCCAAGAAAAGAAAAAAAGAAAGAAAGAAAAGAGCATGGCACATATTTGAACTTTTAATTTCTTTTGTTATAAAATAAAAGTAGCTTCAACCTCATTTCTCTACATAAAAAATTTATTTCAGAATCTTGACAAATTAAAATTAGATTTTATTTTTTTTTATTCTCCAAAAAATGGAAAACTAAATGATTCCTTACACGATGATTAACATAAATTTTTTATGATCCATTTTATACCAACTGCAAGAGTGCACTTAGTTGTGTTAAAAAAAATAGTTTGTCCAAAATTTACTATTAATTAATAAAATCATTATTTTCTTGTTTTGCGTACGATAGACCCTTGTGGTCCGGCCTTTCCCCGGACGCGGCGCATAGCGGGGGCTTAGTGCACCGAGCTGCATTTATTATTTTCTTGTTTTATGACATTATGAATATAGCATTTATAAAGAGATGTTAGGTGCGATACAACAGCATAACATATTTTGTCTCTATAACTACAACTATATAACGAATTCAACTGAATTCATCATCTTTACATGTTCAGAAGATATTGAATTCAACAATTGTATCAATCTAATAACATTCACTTTGATCATTTGAACAAAAATCGCATTTAGTTTAAGAACAATTGCTATTTTCTAATAATTTATTCTTTTTGTATACGTTTTATACTAACTGCCACAACACACACGTGCAACTAGTATTTTTCAGAAGAGGACAAAGTAACAATTATACTCTACAGACTAAATGCTTTCTCATTCCACCATCCATCTAAACTTGCAGAATCGTCTAAGCTACACTAAAAACTGACAAATTACAAAATGCAGAAATAGGATAATATAATGAAGTCGTACAAGTGGGGGTTCAAGTAACAGAAACATTCAAGGCCCAACTCTATCACAAAACTTGTTCAGTAAATTAGTCTCCACGTTTTCAGAACAAAAAAGAATTCTGTTGTCTAGAATAACCTTTTATAGGATATTAGGGCAAAGAAAATAAAAGGTGCATCAAAAGTAGGAAATATTTGAAGTCCCCATTTATTCTTGTAGAATATGGAAACTTGTTCAATTCCCAACAATTTCAGAAAATATGGCCTTTCTTTTCACAAAAAATATGCAGAGTAACGGGAGAACAAGTTGGTGTATTCCAAAATTTCCCATTCTTACCAAAGTATGGTAGGTATTGGTTAACTAATGAGATTAGCATTCAAACCCTATAAAATAAATTCTGCAATTTCAAGAAATAGTTATTTATTTTTATGCATAAAGATGTTCAGCTTACTGCTTTGGGGGGGGGGGGGTTAGGAAATCTTCTCATCATAAATGTCTTATTTAAAAAGAACTGAGAGTTCTATGAAGGCAAAAGGCAGTTGATCTTAGTTTCTTTCACTAATTTTTCGGCAAAATGAATTTGTGATTATTATTTGGTTTTCTATAAAAGTTTTTGCTGTCTGCCAAGAATACACTTTTCAATTTTCGCAAAAGATTTATTTCCAAATCGCCGCCAATGACAATCATACAAACAATGTAAATTCAGAAGCAGTACCTTAACCAATATAACTTCAAGTTTTATAACAGTGGCTTGAGCTGCCTCCGTTTCAAGGGGCAGGCACTCCCAATGGTTGAACATGCAGATCTTGATCCTACAACTCCTTTGCCAACACCAATCTTCCATGACGGCAGCAAATGGAGCAGCTAGAGGAGCAAGATCCGGGGGAGCCCTTTGCTGTCTCTTGAAACAGCGACAACTCAAGCCACGGTATAAACTAGAAGGTAGTTTATATAGTATTGCGTTTGAATTTACATTTTATGTGAATGGCATTAAACCTTTTCACATTCACCCCCCCAATCCCATTCTTAGTACCTCCATCCTTCTCACCAGCGGAGGATTTGGAAGTAAATCATCCGCAAAAACTTAAACATGTCTTCTTGGAGTATCTATGTAAACAAAATACATAGTGATAAGAGCAGATAAGTACTTCATAGAAGATTTGGTGCAACTGAATTCTTGCAGAAAAAGAGGGAATTATTGAGGAGATGGCTGAAATTGAGTCGTGTGGATAAGGTTAAGCTACAATTCTCTGTGACCCAAACAAAAGTAGGATTCTGCTCCTATGTTGCTTGCTTTCATGGTTATTCTTTGTCTGAGAGATGTCGGCCGAAGAAAGAAATAGGGTTATATTTGATTAAATGGCCTTATAAAAAAGTAATAGAAGTCTATGACTAGTCAAATAGGGTTATATTTGATCCCTAGGTTCCACTAACTTACAAAGAGAGGCGACATATGGTAAGAAGTTGTGCGAAGAAAATAGAGATTCTTGAGAGAGGGAGATGCGAGATATATCTTTTCAGGTGCTCTTATTCTTTATTTGCACCTTAGTCATCGACTATTGTCACTTAGAACAAGCCTTCTCACTTCATTGCTGTCAACTTTGGAAAGTATGAAAAACATTAATTCAAAAAGAAATTAGATGGTTATGAACCTCTATTCATTTTTATAGAGTTTTTTTGAACTCATTTGCTAGCACAATATGCAACATCGTATTCTTGACAGGTGAAGCTATGTCAAGGATGAAATGATGGAAAGAATGAACGTTGAGAATAGGCATCTACTATTAGTAATTGTACACTACTCAAGTTGTTGAAATATATATCACAAATATAATTCTAAAATAGTCTCTTTTTGGTATTAATAATGAGAGATCAATTATATACTTATTCAATATATGGGCAATCTTGCAGCTACATTAAGTCATCACAATTTTGATAACCACCATTTTTATGTGAATCTCTTCATCCCTATATAGGTAGCATTATTTAAACCAAAAATTAAGAAACAAATGGCCTACGAAAATCAGGCTTTAGGTGCAATCTCAGCCAAAAATTGCCAAAATTGCAGTCTAATTTCGAAACATGTCACAACACAAATATTATAGAATTGATATACTAACAGAAGGGTATAAAACACATTCTTATTTGGATATTGAGCTACTGAAAACGGTAAATCTAAGCTTGGCAGGAAAAAGTACCTTAACAGTGATTCTGCGGTCGCTCTGGGGTCTAATGAACTTCTTGACCCTCTTCTTCACAACCTTCTTGTTCAGCAATGGAATCGCCATTCTTACCTTACCTTCTGCAATTCAACTATAAAATTAGATTTTGCATACAGAGAGAAAATGGAAAAGGCAAAGAGAAGAGAGACTCAAAGAGAAGAGAGACTCACACGGGAAATGTGGGTTTCTCTGCTAAAGCCGCCGCAACTTTGTTACGGAAGTGAATGCAATAAAATTATATACCCCTACGGAACCCTTAGCTAGGGTTATGAAATGAAAGCGCTGTTAATTTTCGGGGGAAAAAAGTGAAAAAATTAGGCATGAAAAATCATTTTTGGCCAAAAACAGAAAAAGAAATAGAAAGAAGTTTGTGAATAAATGGCTAATCTATTTTTTACAAACGGAGATAAACAAAAAGAGGTTTGTGAACATATAGGCTAATCTATTTTTTAACATCGAGGAAAATAGAACAAGAAACGGAAAGAAATAGAAAGAAGTTTGTGAACAAATGGGTTAATCTATTTTTTAACATCGAGCAAAATAGAACAAGAAACACAGAAAGATAACATATATTTCTCATTCAAATATATATCTTTGACACTAATTTTTTGGCACATGTATGCGGAGTTTAGTAGTACACGTTATCATAAATTAATATTAATATTATACAATGAAGTTTTCCGTAAGTAAGTATACATAAACTAATATAATAAGTTTTTGTGAGTGATCAATAGAAATCATCATTAAGTGAATTATTCGTCCGAACATACAAAGATGAATAAGTAAAGTGTTTATTAGATATATTTTATTTGCATAATTTAGATTTTATAAGGTTAAAATTTTATAATTAAGTGTATCTCACCTAATACTTTCTTATAAACGGTATTCCTCGTGTATTTCCTTCCATCTGTTTCGGTTGTTCTATCATAACCAGGACTTTTATTACTGATATTGATATTCCTCTTGAAAGTGTAACATAAAGTTGTCCATATAAGAAAACATATTGTGATAGATACAATGCGACATAGTGTATTATTTGATCTTGTGCTTTATTTATCATCACTACAAAACACAAACGTAAGAAAAATTATTTTTGCACGAATTTGAAAGGGTATCCTTTATTTTCAGATGGAGAAAGTTAAATTCTTGGAATAAACAAATGCTTCGTAGCGGATTAACCTGTTGCAATTCTGCATATATAACATTGTTGTCAAATCCTCTATAGATCAACCTTGTTTTATTGCCTAAGCCATTGAAGGTTCCAAATTTCTATGTAGCATGATAGGGGCATTTTCTTTCCGAACTAACCTATTCAAGGAAATATAAATATTTGAAATTTTATTGATATTTGTAAACATAAAAGTATATGCATACTTATATAGAGAGAAAGAAAGAGAATAAGAGAAACTTAAATGACATTATGGTTTTGACGATATACATATGTGACGGAAGACCATTTGGTGTTAAAGTGTCACGATCCAAAATCTAACCCGTCGTGATGGCACCTATCTCAATACTAAGCAAGCCGATAATCTCAATAAACCACCATATCTTTTAAGTTTGAAAACATAATATCTAAATTTAGCGGAAGAAAAACTCACAAATACATATACAAATACTCCCAAAACCCGATGTCACTGAGTACATGAGCATCTAATATGAATACAAGTCTGAAAAATACGGTCCTTAACAGTTTGAGACCAAATACTGTAATTAAGGAGATAGGGAAGGAGAGGCAAAGTCTGCGAAACACGACAGCTACCTCTGAATCTCTGAAAAATCAACTGTGCGAAAGAATCAAAACTCGTTATGTCCGGGAATACCTGGATCTGCACACGAAGTGCAGGGTGTAGTATGAGTACAACCAACTCAGCAAGTAACAATAATAAATAAGGAACTAAAGATAGTGACGAGCTACACAGTTATAGTTCACTTTCAGTAATTCCAGCAAAGAATAGAATGCTTTCAAATCCAGCAGTTTAAGTCAAATCGATTTTATACAGTTCAAGTTCATGTAATCCGGATATAAAATCTTTCAGAGTATTTCAAAACAATGACAGATAGCAACTAAGTGCAACAACAAATGAAAAGCAAGTACAGCCTCTCAGGACAAAAATCACTCACTGGGCTCCCAACCCTCAGCACTCACACTCAATGGGTATCAGCGCTCACTGGGGGTGTACAGACTCTGGAAGGGCTCCTACAGCTCAAGCGCTATAATCCGCACGGACAACTCACGTGCTATAGTATCAATATCTGGATCCGCACGAACAACTCACGTGTTGTACGGACAACTCACGTGCTATAGTATAATATTTGGATCCACACAAACAACTCACGTGCTGCACGGACAACTCACATGCTAAAGTATAATATCTCACAATCAGGCCCTCGGCCTCGCTCAATCATAAATCTCTCCAGTCTCTCGGGCTCTCAACAATCATGAAATCAGCCCAAACAACAAATGATATGATGCATCAATAATGAACAATAGAGACTGGGATAAAATAATCAAGTAAACTATGACTGAGTATAAAACAGCAATTAAGCAGATAGTTCAACATGTACACGACCTCTGTGGATCCCAACAGTACCAACATATAGCCTAAACATGGTTTTTAACATGACTTACAATCAAATTTTCACAACACATAGAGAGCATATAGCTAGCAATAAGTTATTCAACTTTACAGTTTCCACGGGACGGACCAAGTCACAATCCCCTCGATGCACGCCCACACGCCTGTCACCAAGCATGTGTGTCACCTCCAAAATAATAACATGATACAAATTTTCAAGACTACATTTATAACTGTTACTTACCTCAACCCGTGTAATTCTTTATTCAGCTATGCCCTTGCCATGAGAATTGGTCTCCGAAAGCCTCGTATCTAGCCACAATTAATTTAATTCAGTCAATACCAATTATTGTAATTAATTCCATAAGGAAATATAAATATTTCCAATAAAAATCTAAAATTAACTCAAAAATTGCCCGTGGGACCCACATCTCGGAACCTGACAAAAGTTATAAAACTCGGAAGCCCATTCAACCACGAGTATAACCATACCAATTTTACCAAAATCCGACATCAACTCGACCTCCAAATCATCGAATCTTATTTCCAAATCCCTAAGTTCAAACCCTCGATTTACACCTCAAAAACATGTAATCTAGTCGGATTATTCGATGATAATTCAATATTACGGAGTAAAAATGATCACAAGGGACTTATCTCAAGTTTCTCTCGAATTCTCTCTCAAAATTGCCCCAAACACCGTGCTTGAAGGTCCAAAAATGGCAAAACTCGCAACCCCTTCGAAATGTATACTGTCCAGGGGTTCCGCACATGCGACTCACTTAGCCGCTTCTGCGGTCTCGCAGGTGCGAGAATTCAACCGCTTCTGCGGTTTCGCCAAACCTCTACTGGAGCCGCTTCTGCGAGCTAGGAGCCGCTTCTGTGGGCTCGCATTTACGAGGCTAGCTTTGCTTCTGCAAAAAGCTCACTTCTCCGATGGCTAGTGCACACGTGCGGCTTCGCACCTGCGATCAAACCTTCGCAGGTGCGAAAATGCCATAAGCAAAAATTCCAGTAGTGGTTTTAAGTCCGAATTTGATCCGTTAACCATCCGAAACTCACCCGAGGCCCCCTGGACCTCAACCAAATATACCAACAAGTCCTAAAACATCATACGAACTTAGTCGAGTCTTCAAATCACATCCAACAACACTAAAAATACGAATCCCACATATATTCAAGCCTAATGAACTTTGAAACTTCCAAGTTCTACAAACGACGTCGGAACCTATCAAATCAAGTCCGATTGATCTCAGATTTTGCACACAAGTCATAAATGACATAACAGACATATTACAATTTTCAGAATCGGATTACGACCCCGATATCAAAAAGTCAACCCCCCGGTCAAACTTCTCAAAAATTTGACTTTCGCCATTTCAAGCCTAATTCCACTGCGGACCTCCAAATAATTTTCCGAACATGCTCTTAAGTCGAAAATCACCATACAAAGCTATTGGAATCATCAGGATTAAATTCCGAGGTCGTTTACACATAAGTCAATATCCTGCCAACTATTTCAACTTAAGCTTCCAACAGGAAATTCATTCTTCCAAGCTAACTCCGAAATACCTTCAAACCAAAACCGACAATTCACACAAGTCATAATACCTCGTAGAAAGTTATTCAAGACTTCAAATAGTTGAAATGAGCGTAAATGCTCAAAACGACCGGTCGGGTCGTTACAATCTCCCCCACTTAAACATACGTTCGTCCTCGAACGTGCCAAGAGTTGTTCCTAAGCCTTTAAATCACTGTTCCTCCTTACCATGCACATACCTGGGGTGATCCCACGTCACCCTATTCTATATAGGCCTGACAACATAACATAACTGAGAATTATTAATTTAACCTTAGACAAAAAATTGGAGCCCAATTTCTAACACCCAGAATTCTTTCCAAGATCTAAATCTCATACACCGTATAAGTCTGAACAAGCTGTATCAAGCCATAGCCATAACCTCAGATATAATCACATTGCATACTACACAACTCACATGCCCGTAGCACTATTCCCGATCACAGTAATTACTCCAAACCAACCAAGTACAAGTATTAAACCTCATATCAAGCCAAACCTCATTCCAAAACCTTCGTACACGTCTGATAATAAAAGAAACATGCAAAAATCTCATGACCCCTTATCAAAGCAACAAGTCATGGAGCTTTCTCGCCCCAACCAGAACCATAATCACTTTCTAAGCCGACTTTCAATATTATCCTCCCGAATATACCGTAATCAAACCTGATAGTACCCATTCTAGGTACAATGACCTTATATTATTAAACATAACTATCCCACAGACACGCCACATCAATATAACTCAAGCCACAACTACGCAATATGTGTACCCAAATATGGGAGATGTCTCAAGGAAGAGAATCGTATTGCAAGTTCAACAAGCACCACCACAACCGCAATGTTACAACCAACTCCTCAAAATTCGTGAAGAGGATAACCGTAGGCGCTTATTGTCACGCCCCGAACCTAGGAGCGAGACAAGCACCCGATGCCTCACCTAACCTTGCGTACCAAATTGCGACTAAGGGACTCTAAACACATAATGTCATACTTTGGCCATGGGGCCACTTTGCAAGACAATTTGCGAAGCAAAATATAAAACTGAATGGAAACTAGCGCTAACTAAATATCAATATAAAGCTAGGCCGACAAGGCCGTCATAGCTACTACAGCCGACAAATCACCAATTTATACAAACCCAACATACTTCACTAACCAACAGGATATGCCTACAAGCCTCTACTGATAGATGTACTGTGATCGGAACAGGGCCCCGACCTACCCATAACATATATACAGATATACATAAGATGTACACAAAACTCTAGACCTGGCAACTCCGAAAGACGTGGAGCTTACCGATCAGGCAAAACTCGGGAAACACCTACTGAGGAGGTCTACCCGTCTGTCTGTCTGAACCTGCACGCATGAAATGCAGCGTCCCCAAAAAAGGGACGTCAGTACGAAATAATGTACCGAGTATGTAAGGCAATAAAATAACTGAAATCTGAAACTGAACTGATAATATGATAATTGAAATTAACTGGGAGTCAAAGATGATCTGGAGATATACTTACCTGCTGATACTGACTCAACTCCTTCAATATAGTAAGTAAAATAATTGTACGGCCTTATAAGGCTCGGTATATATAACTGCTCTGCCATAGTAGGCTCGCTCATAGGCGCTCGGCCATACTAGGCTATGTATCTCGACCATGCTGGGCTCGCTCATAGGCGCTCGGCCACAGTAGGCTAGGTATATAACTTTCCATCTGATCAGAGGTTGCCCAATAGGGGCCTGCCCACCGATTATAGCTCGATGGTGGTGAAAATAGTGTAATACTGTATATATATATATATATAGACCCTCTGCTCTCTTGACTGAATAAAGACAAAACTAAACTGAATATGAAGTCCCGATAAGGAATAATATTGTAACTTATGAGACTAGAATAATGTGAATAAATTCATGAATACGAACTTCTCTTTATGTCTCATTATTAACACATGTAGCTACGAGATCATGCCAAAATGAAGGAAGGCTTAGCCTTAACATACCTTATCACAATCTTTCCAATCACCAAGTTGAACTCACCTCTTCACACCTTAATCTACAAGAATGATAATAATACTATCGTTAAGTTACGAAAGGTACAACTATCGCACAACGAACGACAAACCTATTTTGTATTAAAACGGGCAGCATCTCCCCTATAATATGCCCTTCCTCAAAATTCAAGATAACACCAACAATACAAGAACAGAACAATAACAACATATATACATCATTTTCCAGCCCTATATACACCATCAAATACTACAAAACAGCCCAACACACCCCAATCTCTTCGTACACAAAATGACCACCGTAGTAGTGTCAAACGACCCAAAAATGTTATGACGAACGACCAGCCAACCACCCTACATTTATATGATTTTTATAAACCCCCTTCCTCCTCTAAAACTCCACAAAATAGTAGTAAAACACGCAGCCCAACAGCAACACAAAACAGTCCACAAAACAGTCCGCTACAAGTGAATAACTCGAACTCACGGCTTCCGATCACCGTCCCGTGAGTTCTTACAAGTATAGAACGACTTACCATGAATTTACAGCAGAAACAATGGATGAAAGAGAGCAGTAAACTCACCTTATTTGTTGGATAACTCAGCTCCTATCTTGGTTCTTCAAACTCTAAGTTTTACCTTCAATTGGAACTTGAAAGGGAGAGAAAATCAATTAGGGTTTGTGGGAAATTTTTGGGAGGATTCTTTGCAGAGCTTATGTCTGGTTATTATGCTCTATTTTAAGTCTAATATATGAAGAAAATAGGCCCTTAAAAGGCCTCTTTGGACGACCCGAAATGGCCCATTTTTGGGCTTTCATTTAAGCAAGTAGGTGACACACCTACTTGTCACCTAGCAGCTTGCGTAGTGTTGCAAAAATGACCATATCTCTCTACTCCGATGTCGTATTGACAAACGGTTTAATGCGTTGGAAAATAGACTCATAGATCTTTAATTTGATGGGTGGAACACCCCATAACCCTAAGTATATTGGGAGAAAATCGCAGTTACATTTGACCCAAAGTTTCAGTAAAACTTATGAATGTAACTTGTGATGACTTTCATCGACTTTTGTTGCACAACTCTCTTGACTTCAAAACATAACAAACGGATGTCATACGACTAATATAAATCATAACATAATCTCCTTATCATGTTAATCACCCTAGTCTCACCCAAAGGTACATGTTATAACATTCCCAACTTGTCGACTTTCGACGAAACATTGTTTTATTCAATTGCTTTAGCTTCTGAACTGTCCAACCCTCTTTGTACTTGTTGTTCATGATCTTCAATATTTGTAACCTCAGAGGTAACATTATTAACTTACTTTATATACTTTTAAATATTATCTCATTTTTGGTCCTACATTAGTTTGCTTACGAAGCATTTTTATGTACGAAAATATAGGGTGTAACACATATGCACAATTATATAGGAAGTAATGAATCAGATAAATTATCATAGAAATAAAATTCTCATACACGGCACAGACAACTCTGAGCTGTCAACAGTCGCTCCCGGATAACCTTTACTTTCTCTATGGCCTGCTGAACCAGGTCTGGCCCATGTAACCCAGATTCTCCAACATCAAACCACCCTATAGGAGATCTGCACTTACGCCCATACAAAGCCTCATATGGAGCCATCTGGATACTGGAGTGGTAACTGTTATTATATGCAAACTCGATAAGAGGTAGATGTTCATCCCAACTTCTTTTAAAATCCAACACACATACTCGTAACATATCCTCGAGCGTCTGAATTGTACGCTCGGCTTGTCCATCAGTCTGTGGATGAAAAGCTGTGCTGAGATTCACCTGAGTCCCTAGACCTCTCTGAAATGACCTCCAAAAATGTGCTGTAAACTGAGCCCCACGGTCAGATATAATAGAAACTGGTACTCCGTGTAGCCGCACTATCTCCTTAATATATAACTTTGCATAATCTTCTACTGTATATGTAGATCTGACCGGTAGGAAGTGAGCTGATTTCGTGAGCCTATCGACTATCACCCATATGGAATCGAACTTACGATTAGAACGAGGTAAACCCGTGATAAAGTCCATGTTTATCGCCTCCCATTTCCATGTCGGGATCTCTATAGTCTGCATTAGCCCTCCAGGCTTCTGGTGCTCTATCTTCACTTGCTGGCAACTAGTACATTGGGCGACAAACTCAGCAATGTTCTTCGTCATATCATTCCACCAGTACACATCCTTAATGTCATGATACATCTTCGTCGACCCATGATGGATGGAATACCATGAATAATGTGCCTCTGACATAATCTTGTCTCGTAGCCTTGATACATCTGGAACACACAAACGACCCCTATATCTGAGAACCCCATCTCCCTTTAGCTCTAACAGTGGCTTCTTCTGCTGCGGAACTCGTTCTCTCAACTCGACCAACTCTGGGTCCTCGTACTGCCTTTCCTTGACTTCAGCTATGAGGGATGATTTTGCAGTGCTTTGGATTACAACTCCACCATCCTCAGAATCTACTAATCGAACCCCCAACGAAGCCAATTGATGAATCTCTCTAGCTAATTGTCTTTTCTCGGGCTCTACATGTGCTAAGCTACCCATAGATCGGCGACTTAAGGCATCTGCTACAACATTAGCTTTCCCTGGATGGTAGAGAATGTTAACATCGTAATCTTTCAATAACTCAAGCCATCGCCTCTGTCGCAAATTCAACTCTTTCTGCTTGAAAATATATTGTAGGCTTTTATGATCAGTAAATACATCAACATGAACACCATATAAATAATGCCGCCATATCTTAAGTGCATGGACAACCGCAGCTAACTCGAGGTCATGGGTCGGATAATTCCTCTCGTGCTTCCTCAACTGCCTTGAAGAATACGCAATTACCTTCCCATGTTGCATCAGGACACATCCTAACCCGACACCTGATGCATCACAATACACGGCATAACCCTCTAGACCCTCTGGAAGTGTTAGAACTGGAGCTGAGGTCAACCTGTTCTTAAGCTCTTGGAAACTCCGCTCACAAGCCTCTATCCATTGAAACTTAATTTCTTTCTGTGTCAACTTCGTCAATGGTGCCGAAAGGGAAGAAAAACCCTCTACGAACCTCCGATAGTATCCTGCTAAGCCTAGAAAGCTACGAACCTCTGTCGGAGTGGTAGGTCTAGGCCAAGATTTCACGGCCTAAATCTTCTGAATGTCCACCTTTATCCCTTCATCTGATACAATATGTCCCAAGAATGCTACAGACTTCAACCAGAACTCATATTTAGAAAACTTAGCATACAACTTACGATCACGGAGGGTTTGGAGTACCGCTCGCAGGTGGTCCGCATGCTCATCCTTTGAACGGGAATAAACCAGAATATCATCAATAAATACTATCACGAACAGATCTAAAAACGGCCGGAATAGGCTATTCATCAAGTCCATAAATACAGTGGGTGCATTAGTCAACCCGAAGGACATGACAAGGAACTCGAAGTGGCCATATCGGGTCCTGAAGGCTGTCTTCAGAATATCTTTTTCCCGAACTCTGACTTGGTGGTACCCCGACCTTAAATCTATCTTTGAAAAGCATCTAGCCCCCTACAACTGATCAAACAAGTCATCGATCCTTGGAAGTGGATACTTATTCTTAAAAGTTACCTTGTTCAGCTGCCTATAATCGATACACATCCTCAACGAGCCATCTTTCTTCCGCACAAATAGTACTGGTGCACCCCAAGGTGAGGTACTGGGCCTAATGTAACCATTCTCCAGCAAATCTTTTAACTGCTCCTTCAACTCCTTCAATTCGGCAGGTGCCATTCTATACGGAGGGACGGATATTGGTTGAGTTCCTGGAAGCAAATCGATTCTAAAATTAATCTCTTGCTCTGGAGGAATACCTGGAAGCTCATCTGGAAACACATCTGCATACTCTTTGACTATGGGAATAGACTAAAGTGTAGGTATCTCAGCATCTGCATCTCTAACTCGCACAATATGATAAATGCACCCTTTTGCGATCATTTTCCTCGCCTTCAGATAGGAAATAAACCTACCTCTGGGTGTTGGTGTATTACCTACCCATTCAAGGACTGGCTCACCCGAAAAATGAAATTTGGCTGCCTTTGCTCGGCAATCAACTGTGGCATAGAAAGCTGCCAACCAGTCCATGCCCATGATAGCATCAAAATCCATCATCTCTAGCTTAACTAGGTCAGCTGAGGTCTGACGACTACAAATTGTCACCGTACAACCTCGGTAAACCCGTCTAGCAATAATCGATTCTCCGACCGGTGTAGATACCGCAAAAGGATCACTTAGTATTTCAGGAACTATACCAAACTTCCTCGCGACAAATGGGGTAATATACGATAAAGTAGATCCTGGGTCTATCAAAGCATAAGCATCGTGAGAGCAAATGGTTAATATACCTGTCACAACGTCTGGTGAAGACTCCTGGTCCTGTCGACCCGCTAAAGCATAGATACGGTTTTGATTACCACCTGAACTGGAACCTCTACCTCTACCTCGACCTCTACCAGCCGAAGACTGAGACTCGCGCCTTGAAGGATGCACGGACATAGATGATCCTGTTGCTGAACTCGCTGGTTGTGCCATTCCCCCCGAATCTTTATTTGGGCAATCTCGCATCATATGCCCCGGACGCCCACATATATAACAAGCATCAGAACCTGCTCGGCATTGGCCCAAGTGTCCTCTACCATAGATGTCACACCGTGGAGGAAATGACCATGTCTGCGCAGATCCTCGCTGTCGCTGCAAACCCGATACCCGTGAGCTCTTACCTGGTCCTGACTGAGTATAGCGGTCATACCTGTAACCCTGTAACCAAGGTGGCGGAGGCCTAGGTGGCCGTCCGAAGTACTGGGTCCTATAACTACCCTGAGATTGCTCCTGAGACCTGGGAAATCTCATCCTCTTACGTTGCCCTTGCTCAGCCCTCTCTGTACCCTGCTGCCGACGCCTACCCCTTTCTATATTCTGGGCGAATGCCTGAATTCGGGAGATATCCATACTATCCTGCAATGCAGCGGTGGCACATGCCTCGGTTAACTCTAGGGCTAACCCTGCTATAAACCTGTGAATCCTGTCCCGCATAGTAGAAACTATGGATGGTGCATATCTGGCCAATGAGTCAAAACGGAGACTATACTCTCGAACACTCATATTACCCTGCTTGAGGGCTAGAAACTGATCGACTCGAGCCTGTCGGATCTCCCGCGGTAAGTACTGGTCAAGGAAAGCATCTGAAAAATTCTCCCAAATAGCTGGAGGTGTATCACGTCCCCTGGACCTCTCCCATCCCTCATACCAAAGGATGGCTATATCTCGGAGTCGAAAAGCTGCTAGCTCAACTGCCTCTTTCTCCGTGGCATGCATAACACGAAAGATCCTGTGAAGTTGATCTATGAAATCCTGCGGGTCCTCCCTCTGATCTGTCCTCGTGAACTCTGGGGGACTCAAAGCAATAAAATCTCGGACCCTTGAACTCCCAGACCCCTCAAAAGTTCCTGCACTAGCTGATGCCCTAGCATGTTGCTGGGTAGCTACCAACTGTGTCAACAAATGCACCGCACTCCTTAAGTCCTGATCTGATGGAAGTGGATGGGGAACTGGATGTGCGGTTTCCCTAGGAATCTCCGTAGTTGGTGGAGGAGCCGGTAATGGCTGAGCAGGGGTCTCCCCTTGAGCCTCAGACTGGGCCCCATCTACTGGGGGTACCCTGCTGGTCCCCTCACCTACTACTGTATCTCTCCTCTGGCTAGCCGTAGTCTTCCTAGTCACCGTCATCTGTGCATGCAAACACCAACACATAAGTTTAATTAAAATTTCCTATAACTCAGTTCTATAGCACGATTTAGATTTCAAAGAAGTGTAACCAACTCCTAAATGCCCTGTAGTTCCTTGCTTATATAATGTGGTGCACAACACATCTATAAACAAGACCCTACTAGACACGGCTTGTAGACTCCCTAGGACAGAACTGCTCTGATACCAAGTTTGTCACGCCCCGAACCTAGGAGCGAGACAAGCATCCGGTGCCTCACCTAACCTGGCGTACCAAATTGCGACTAAGGGACTCTGAACACATAATGTCATACTTTGGCCATGGGGCCACTTTGCAAGACAATTTGCGAAGCAAAATATAAAACTGAATGGAAACTAGCGCTAACTAAATACCAATATAAAGCTAGGCCGACAAGGCCGTCATAGCTACTACAGCCGACAAATCACCAATTTATACAAACCCAACATACTTCACTAACCAACAGGATATGCCTACAAGCCTCTACTGATAGATGTATTGTGATCGGAACAGGGCCCCGACCTACCCATAACATATATACAGATATACATAAGATGTACACAAAACTCTAGACCTGGCAACTCCGAAAGACGTGGAGCTTACCGATCAGGCGAAACTCGGGAAACACCTACTGAGGAGGTCTACCCGTTTGTCTGTCTGAACCTGCACGCATGAAATGCAGCGTCCCCAAAAAAGGGACGTCAGTACGAAATAATGTACCGAGTATGTAAGGCAATAAAATAACTGAAATCTGAAACTGAACTGATAATATGATAATTGAAATTAACTGGGAGTCAAAGATGATCTGGAGATATACTTACCTGCTGATACTGACTCAACTCCTTCAATATAGTAAGTAAAATAATTGTACGGCCTTATAAGGCTCGGTATATATAACTACTCTGCCATAGTAGGCTCGCTCATAGGCGCTCGGCCATACTAGGCTATGTATCTCGACCATGCTGGGCTCGCTCATAGGCGCTCGGCCACAGTAGGCTCGGTATATAACTTTCCATCTGATCAGAGGTTGCCCAATAGGGGCCTGCCCACCGATTATAGCTCGATGGTGGTGAAAATAGTGTAATACTGTATATATATATATATAGACCCTCTGCTCTCTTGACTGAATAAAGACAAAACTAAACTGAATATGAAGTCCCGATAAGGAATAATATTGTAACTTATGAGACTAGAATAATGTGAATAAATTCATGAATACGAACTTCTCTTTATGTCTCATTATTAACACATGTAGCTACGAGATCATGCCAAAATAAAGGAAGGCTTAGCCTTAACATACCTTATCACAATCTTTCCAATCACCAAGTTGAACTCACCTCTTCACACCTTAATCTACAAGAATGATAATAATACTATCGTTAAGTTACGAAAGGTACAACTATCGCACAACGAACGACAGACCTATTTTGTATTAAAACGGGCAGCATCTCCCCTATAATATGCCCTTCCTCCAAATTCAAGATAACACCAACAATACAAGAACAGATCAATAACAACATATATACATCATTTTCCAGCCCTATATACACCATCAAATACTACAAAACAGCCCAACACACCCCAATCTCTTCGTACACAAAACGACCACCGTAGTAGTGTCAAACGACCCAAAAATGTTATGACGAACGACCAGCCAACCACCCTACATTTATATGGTTTTTATAAACCCCCTTCCTCCTCTAAAACTCCACAAAATAGTAGTAAAACACGCAGCCCAACAGCAACACAAAACAGTCCACAAAACAGTCCGCTACAAGTGAATAACTCGAACTCACGGCTTCCGATCACCGTCCCGTGAGTTCTTACAAGTATAGAACGACTTACCATGAATTTACAGCAGAAACAATGGATGAAAGAGAGCAGTAAACTCACCTTATTTGTTGGATAACTCAGCTCCTATCTTGGTTCTTCAAACTCTAAGTTTTACCTTCAATTGGAACTTGAAAGGGAGAGAAAATCAATTAGGGTTTGTGGGAAATTTTTGGGAGGATTCTTTGCAGAGCTTATGTCTGGTTATTATGCTCTATTTTAAGTCTAATATATGAAGAAAATAGGCCCTTAAAAGGCCTCTTTGGACGACCCGAAATGGCCCATTTTTGGGCTTTCATTTAAGCAAGTAGGTGACACACCTACTTGTCACCTAGCAGCTTGCGTAGTGTTGCAAAAATGACCATATCTCTCTACTCCGATGTCGTATTGACAAACGGTTTAATGCGTTGGAAAATAGACTCATAGATCTTTAATTTGATGGGTGGAACACCCCATAACCCTAAGTATATTGGGAGAAAATCGCAGTTACATTTGACCCAAAGTTTCAGTAAAACTTATGAATGTAACTTGTGATGACTTTCATCGACTTTTGTTGCACAACTCTCTTGACTTCAAAACATAACAAACGGATGTCATACGACTAATATAAATCATAACATAATCTCCTTATCATGTTAATCACCCTAGTCTCACCCAAAGGTACATGTTATAACATTCCCAACTTGTCGACTTTCGACGAAACATTGTTTTATTCAATTGCTTTAGCTTCTGAACTGTCCAACCCTCTTTGTACTTGTTGTTCATGATCTTCAATATTTGTAACCTCAGAGGTAACATTATTAACTTACTTTATATACTTTTAAATATTATCTCATTTTTGGTCCTACATTAGTTTGCTTACGAAGCATTTTTATGTACGAAAATATAGGGTGTAACACATATGCACAATTATATAGGAAGTAATGAATCAGATAAATTATCATAGAAATAAAATTCTCATACACGGCACAGACAACTCTGAGCTGTCAACAGTCGCTCCCGGATAACCTTTACTTTCTCTATGGCCTGCTGAACCAGGTCTGGCCCATGTAACCCAGATTCTCCAACATCAAACCACCCTATAGGAGATCTGCACTTACGCCCATACAAAGCCTCATATGGAGCCATCTGGATACTGGAGTGGTAACTGTTATTATATGCAAACTCGATAAGAGGTAGATGTTCATCCCAACTTCTTTTAAAATCCAACACACATACTCGTAACATATCCTCGAGCGTCTGAATTGTACGCTCGGCTTGTCCATCAGTCTGTGGATGAAAAGCTGTGCTGAGATTCACCTGAGTCCCTAGACCTCTCTGAAATGACCTCCAAAAATGTGCTGTAAACTGAGCCCCACGGTCAGATATAATAGAAACTGGTACTCCGTGTAGCCGCACTATCTCCTTAATATATAACTTTGCATAATCTTCTACTGTATATGTAGATCTGACCGGTAGGAAGTGAGCTGATTTCGTGAGCCTATCGACTATCACCCATATGGAATCGAACTTACGATTAGAACGAGGTAAACCCGTGATAAAGTCCATGTTTATCGCCTCCCATTTCCATGTCGGGATCTCTATAGTCTGCATTAGCCCTCCAGGCTTCTGGTGCTCTATCTTCACTTGCTGGCAACTAGTACATTGGGCGACAAACTCAGCAATGTTCTTCGTCATATCATTCCACCAGTACACATCCTTAATGTCATGATACATCTTCGTCGACCCATGATGGATGGAATACCATGAATAATGTGCCTCTGACATAATCTTGTCTCGTAGCCTTGATACATCTGGAACACACAAACGACCCCTATATCTGAGAACCCCATCTCCCTTTAGCTCTAACAGTGGCTTCTTCTGCTGCGGAACTCGCTCTCTCAACTCGACCAACTCTGGGTCCTCGTACTGCCTTTCCTTGACTTCAGCTATGAGGGATGATTTTGCAGTGCTTTGGATTACAACTCCACCATCCTCAGAATCTACTAACCGAACCCCCAACGAAGCTAATTGATGAATCTCTCTAGCTAATTGTCTTTTCTCGGGCTCTACATGTGCTAAGCTACCCATAGATCGGCGACTTAAGGCATCTGCTACAACATTAGCTTTCCCTGGATGGTAGAGAATGTTAACATCGTAATCTTTCAATAACTCAAGCCATCGCCTCTGTCGCAAATTCAACTCTTTCTGCTTGAAAATATATTGTAGGCTTTTATGATCAGTAAATACATCAACATGAACACCATATAAATAATGCCGCCATATCTTAAGTGCATGGACAACCGCAGCTAACTCGAGGTCATGGGTCGGATAATTCCTCTCGTGCTTCCTCAACTACCTTGAAGAATACGCAATTACCTTCCCATGTTGCATCAGGACACATCCTAACCCGACACCTGATGCATCACAATACACGGCATAACCCTCTAGACCCTCTGGAAGTGTTAGAACTGGAGCTGAGGTCAACCTGTTCTTAAGCTCTTGGAAACTCCGCTCACAAGCCTCTATCCATTGAAACTTAATTTCTTTCTGTGTCAACTTCGTCAATGGTGCCGAAAGGGAAGAAAAACCCTCTACGAACCTCCGATAGTATCCTGCTAAGCCTAGAAAGCTACGAACCTCTGTCGGAGTGGTAGGTCTAGGCCAAGATTTCACGGCCTCAATCTTCTGAATGTCCACCTTTATCCCTTCATCTGATACAATATGTCCCAAGAATGCTACAGACTTCAACCAGAACTCATATTTAGAAAACTTAGCATACAACTTACGATCACGGAGGGTTTGGAGTACCGCTCGCAGGTGGTCCGCATGCTCATCCTTTGAACGGGAATAAACCAGAATATCATCAATAAATACTATCACGAACAGATCTAAAAACGGCCGGAATAGGCTATTCATCAAGTCCATAAATACAGTGGGTGCATTAGTCAACCCGAAGGACATGACAAGGAACTCGAAGTGGCCATATCGGGTCCTGAAGGCTGTCTTCGGAATATCTTTTTCCCGAACTCTGACTTGGTGGTACCCCGACCTTAAATCTATCTTTGAAAAGCATCTAGCCCCCTACAACTGATCAAACAAGTCATCGATCCTTGGAAGTGGATACTTATTCTTAAAAGTTACCTTGTTCAGCTGCCTATAATCGATACACATCCTCAACGAGCCGTCTTTCTTCCGCACAAATAGTACTGGTGCACCCCAAGGTGAGGTACTGGGCCTAATGTAACCATTCTCCAGCAAATCTTTTAACTGCTCCTTCAACTCCTTCAATTCGGCAGGTGCCATTCTATACGGAGGGACGGATATTGGTTGAGTTCCTGGAAGCAAATCGATTCTAAAATCAATCTCTTGCTCTGGAGGAATACCTGGAAGCTCATCTGGAAACACATCTGCATACTCTTTGACTATGGGAATAGACTAAAGTGTAGGTATCTCAGCATCTGCATCTCTAACTCGCACAATATGATAAATGCACCCTTTTGCGATCATTTTCCTCGCCTTCAGATAGGAAATAAACCTACCTCTGGGTGTTGGTGTATTACCTACCCATTCAAGGACTGGCTCACCCGAAAAATGAAATTTGGCTGCCTTTGCTCGGCAATCAACTGTGGCATAGAAAGCTGCCAACCAGTCCATGCCCATGATAGCATCAAAATCCATCATCTCTAGCTTAACTAGGTTAGCTGAGGTCTGACGACTACAAATTGTCACCGTACAACCTCGGTAAACCCGTCTAGCAATAATCGATTCTCCGACCGGTGTAGATACCGCAAAAGGATCACTTAGTATTTCAGGAACTATACCAAACTTCCTCGCGACAAATGGGGTAATATACGATAAAGTAGATCCTGGGTCTATCAAAGCATAAGCATCGTGAGAGCAAATGGTTAATATACCTGTCACAACGTCTGGTGAAGACTCCTGGTCCTGTCGACCCGCTAAAGCATAGATACGGTTTTGATTACCACCTGAACTGGAACCTCTACCTCTACCTCGACCTCTACCAGCCGAAGACTGAGACTCGCGCCTTGAAGGATGCACGGACATAGATGATCCTGTTGCTGAACTCGCTGGTTGTGCCATTCCCCCCGAATCTTTATTTGGGCAATCTCGCATCATATGCCCCGGATGCCCACATATATAACAAGCATCAGAACCTGCTCGGCATTGGCCCAAGTGTCCTCTACCATAGATGTCACACCGTGGAGGAAATGACCATGTCTGCGCAGATCCTCGCTGTCGCTGCAAACCCGATACCCGTGAGCTCTTACCTGGTCCTGACTGAGTATAGCGGTCATACCTGTAACCCTGTAACCAAGGTGGCGGAGGCCTAGGTGGCCGTCCGAAGTACTGGGTCCTATAACTACCCTGAGATTGCTCCTGAGACCTGGGAAATCTCATCCTCTTACGTTGCCCTTGCTCAGCCCTCTCTGTACCCTGCTGCCGACGCCTACCCCTTTCTATATTCTGGGCGAATGCCTGAATTCGGGAGATATCCATACTATCCTGCAATGCAGCGGTGGCACATGCCTCGGTTAACTCTAGGGCTAACCCTGCTATAAACCTGTGAATCCTGTCCCGCATAGTAGAAACTATGGATGGTGCATATCTGGCCAATGAGTCAAAACGGAGACTATACTCTCGAACACTCATATTACCCTGCTTGAGGGCTAGAAACTGATCGACTCGAGCCTGTCGGATCTCCCGCGGTAAGTACTGGTCAAGGAAAGCATCTGAAAAATTCTCCCAAATAGCTGGAGGTGTATCACGTCCCCTGGACCTCTCCCATCCCTCATACCAAAGGATGGCTATATCTCGGAGTCGAAAAGCTGCTAGCTCAACTGCCTCTTTCTCCGTGGCATGCATAACACGAAAGATCCTGTGAAGTTGATCTATGAAATCCTGCGGGTCCTCCCTCTGATCTGTCCTCGTGAACTCTGGGGGACTCAAAGCAATAAAATCTCGGACCCTTGAACTCCCAGACCCCTCAAAAGTTCCTGCACTAGCTGATGCCCTAGCATGTTGCTGGGTAGCTACCAACTGTGTCAACAAATGCACCGCACTCCTTAAGTCCTGATCTGATGGAAGTGGATGGGGAACTGGATGTGCGGTTTCCCTAGGAATCTCCGTAGTTGGTGGAGGAGCCGGTAATGGCTGAGCAGGGGTCTCCCCTTGAGCCTCAGACTGGGCCCCATCTACTGGGGGTACCCTGCTGGTCCCCTCACCTACTACTGTATCTCTCCTCTGGCTAGCCGTAGTCTTCCTAGTCACCGTCATCTGTGCATGCAAACACCAACACATAAGTTTAATTAAAATTTCCTATAACTCAGTTCTATAGCACGATTTAGATTTCAAAGAAGTGTAACCAACTCCTAAATGCCCTGTAGTTCCTTGCTTATATAATGTGGTGCACAACACATCTATAAACAAGACCCTACTAGACACGGCTTGTAGACTCCCTAGGACAGAACTGCTCTGATACCAAGTTTGTCACGCCCCGAACCTAGGAGCGAGACAAGCATCCGGTGCCTCACTTAACCTGGCGTACCAAATTGCGACTAAGGGACTCTGAACACATAATGTCATACTTTGGCCATGGGGCCACTTTGTAAGACAATTTGCGAAGCAAAATATAAAACTGAATGGAAACTAGCGCTAACTAAATACCAATATAAAGCTAGGCCGACAAGGCCGTCATAGCTACTACAGCCGACAAATCACCAATTTATACAAACCCAACATACTTCACTAACCAACAGGATATGCCTACAAGCCTCTACTGATAGATGTATTGTGATCGGAACAGGGCCCCGACCTACCCATAACATATACACAGATATACATAAGATGTACACAAAACTCTAGACCTGGCAACTCCGAAAGACGTGGAGCTTACCGATCAGGCGAAACTCGGGAAACACCTACTGAGGAGGTCTACCCGTTTGTCTGTCTGAACCTGCACGCATGAAATGCAGCGTCCCCAAAAAGGGACGTCAGTACGAAATAATGTACCGAGTATGTAAGGCAATAAAATAACTGAAATCTGAAACTGAACTGATAATATGATAACTGAAATTAACTGGGAGTCAAAGATGATCTGGAGATATACTTACCTGCTGATACTGACTCAACTCCTTCAATATAGTAAGTAAAATAATTGTACGGCCTTATAAGGCTTGGTATATATAACTGCTCTGCCATAGTAGGCTCGCTCATAGGCACTCGGCCATACTAGGCTATGTATCTCAACCATGCTGGGCTCGCTCATAGGCGCTCGGCCACAGTAGGCTCGGTATATAACTTTCCATCTGATCAGAGGTTGCCCAATAGGGGCCTGCCCACCGATTATAGCTCGATGGTGGTGAAAATAGTGTAATACTGTATATATATATATAAACCCTCTGCTCTCTTGACTAAATAAAGACAAAACTAAACTGAATATGAAGTCCCGATAAGGAATAATATTGTAACTTATGAGACTAGAATAATGTGAATAAATTCATGAATACGAACTTCTCTTTATGTCTCATTATTAACACATGTAGCTACGAGATCATGCCAAAATGAAGGAAGGCTTAGCCTTAACATACCTTATCACAATCTTTCCAATCACCAAGTTGAACTCACCTCTTCACACCTTAATCTACAAGAATGATAATAATACTATCGTTAAGTTACGAAAGGTACAACTATCGCACAACGAACGACAAACCTATTTTGTATTAAAACGGGCAGCATCTCCCCTATAATATGCCCTTCCTCCAACTTCAAGATAACACCAACAATACAAGGAAAGAACAATAACAACATATATACATCATTTTCCAGCCCTATATACACCATCAAATACTACAAAACAGCCCAACACACCCCAATCTCTTCGTACACAAAACGACCACCGTAGTAGTGTCAAACGACCCGAAAATGTTATGACGAACGACCAGCCAACCACCCTACATTTATATGGTGTTTATAAACCCCCTTCCTCCTCCAAAACTCCACAAAATAGTAGTAAAACACGCAGCCCAACAGCAACACAAAACAGTCCACAAAACAGTCCGCTACAAGTGAATAACTCGAACTCACGGCTTCCGATCACCGTCCCGTGAGTTCTTACAAGTATAGAATGACTTACCATGAATTTACAGCAGAAACAATGGATGAAAGAGAGAAGTAAACTCACCTTATTTGTTGGATAACTCAGCTCCTATCTTGGTTCTTCAAACTCTAAGTTTTACCTCCAATTGGAACTTGAAAGGGAGAGAAAATCAATTAGGGTTTGTGGGAAATTTTGGGAGGATTCTTTGCAGAGCTTATGTCTGGTTATTATGCTCTATTTTAAGTCTAATATATGAAGAAAATAGGCCCTTAAAAGGCCTCTTTGGACGACCCGAAATGGCCCATTTTTGGGCTTTCATTTAAGCAAGTAGGTGACACACCTACTTGTCACCTAGCAGCTTGCGCAGTGTTGCAAAAATGCCCATATCTCTCTACTCCAATGTCCTATTGACAAACGGTCTAATGCGTTGGAAAATAGACTCATAGATATTTAATTTTATGGGTGGAACACCCCATAATCCTAAGTATATTGGGAGAAAATCGCAGTTACATTTGACCCAAAGTTTCAGTAAAACTTATGAATGTAACTTGTGATGACTTTCATCGACTTTTGTTCCACAACTCTCTTGACTTCAAAACATAACAAACGGATGTCATACGACTAATATAAATCATAACATAATCTCCTTATCATGTTAATCACCCTAGTCTCACCCCAAAGGTACATGTTATAACATTCCCAACTTGTCGACTTTCGACGAAATATTATTTTATTCAATTGCTTTAGCTTCTGAACTGTCCAACCCTCTTTGTACTTGTTGTTCATGATCTTCAATATTTGTAACCTCAGAGGTAACATTATTAACTTACTTTATATACTTTTAAATATTATCTCATTTTTGGTCCTACATTAGTTTGCTTACGAAGCATTTTTATGTACGAAAATATAGGGTGTAACACATATGCACAATTATATAGGAAGTAATGAATCAGATAAATTATCATAGAAATAAAATTCTCATACACGGCACGGACAACTCACGTGCTAATGATATGAATCGCCCAGCATGGTCACAGGCCTCCAGTCCCAGCATATCATATAGGAGCAATTAAACAAGTACACTTGTATATGATGATAAAATAAGATTCTCATGCTCCTGGACTGGTATAAATAGCACGCCATAGTGTAAGCATGTGCAAAGTGCTATCACTCTTTAAATCGGCAATTTTACGCAGAATTAGTAACTACCCCATTTATTTAGGAAATCATCTTCCTTGTAACCTCAAGTATAGCCTAGATAGTTCTCAACAAAGGTACGAATACGGGAAACGTTATAACTTTACACTTAACAGTCAACTCTAGGCATAGTATAGCCTAAACATTCTTTCGAGTATGAATACTTGCTCTAATGCCCACATAATGGCTCAAATCTCACATATATGCGCACTCATAGCGCATAGCTATCACAAATAATTAACACAACTAGTGCCTCCACCGTGTTTTAAATAAAATAGTCAGGTCGCAACCCTGAAAGAATATTCTTCTGAGAACTCCCAGTCTCCAAATTCATCGAACACATGAATCACCGTAACTGATCCCAACTCCAGTACTAAAATGACTAACACATCTTCCATTCATGATCCTCCCATACAGAATACTTTCATAATTCTTCCGTGCCACGTAGAAATAATTTAAATATCGGCAGTCTATCAACCAGGTGAGTACTGTAATACCAATGAACATCCGTAAGTCAAAACACAATGCTCCTTTTGAAATGCGCACCTTTCTCAGGGATTACCGAGCAGTTATAACATTCATCTAATTATCTGAAATTGACCATTTTGTCCAAAATTCGTGATTTTCCTTTCAAGAATGAACTACCACCTTGTACATGTAAATCTTAATCCCGCGCAATACACCACATCTATCATGTGAAAGGCACAAGAATCTCATTATAAACTCTAAGTCACTAGCAAATTACATACCTTATTAGTTGGAAACCTCTCTCTTGCTTCTTTCCAGGAGGAAATCACAATACACAACACGTTCCATACACCGGTAGAAAATATCTGGTTCAAACCATGGTAGAAACCATCATGAACACTTTGAAGTTCATTTGCACATAACCAAGCTATCAGAACTGAATTCTTCTAACTCCACCAAGCCACACAGGTTGCCAAATCCGAGAGTTTTGCCACAAAACACCCGTAAAGCCCCACCTCATCGTAAGAACCAAAAGAACCGATCATATCATTACCATACTGATCTATCATGTTACCCATTTGTCCTATTTTCTTTGGATTTCTTCTGAATTACACTCAAGTTGACATTTCTCCTTGTCAGAACACTTCTATCCTTATCCAAAGCTCACTACAAGACATCCTAACATAAAACCACATCGTCCTAAGGCCCATAAGCCACTGTATTCTTCTTAAGCACCTCCATAAATACCCCAACCGTAACACTCACTATGAAAATACCTTATGCGAATTTAAAATTGTTCCTCTTTCCTTTCTTATACTGAAATGTAGAATCCATAGTCAAACAGAATTACCGCATGTCTTGATACCATCCAATGTAAGTAACTGATTCTAGTGATATACAAATTCGCAAAAATTTCAATTTCCACATATACATTTTGAATCCATTAGAACCCTCTCGAGAGTCATCCACTCTACTCAAATCTAATTTACTCCGCCCCAAATGGGCCGAAAGACATGTGCTCCTTTAGCACAATCAACATTCAAATAAGTAACCCTGCCTTATCACGACCAATCAAATTCATACTTCGTGTACACTACATCCTTCAAAATAACAACTTAATCATTCCATAATTTTCATGTTTTCATAAAGTGCAATGTAACCCGTATCCAGGAATTTACTTACCCGAGTCATCCTCGATCTCCTCCTCTGTAAGTCATAACTAAACCACAAGTATGCCTCAGACCATAACTAAAATTTAACACATAACTATGAAATCAAATTGTCAATGGCAGGCTCCCACACTTAGCCTTAAGCTGCAATTATATAAAATTAGAACCCGCAAGGATTTCTCCTTCTCAATTACCAAGATCTCGCACAGTTAACCCGCCAAATTTCTCGAAGTCTTTTGTTAAGATTTTCATGAACATTCTGAATTGCCAGCCACAATCACACACTCGACCTCTTACCGGGTAGCAAGTAATATTCCTCGCAGAAGCTTCATCAACATCACGCCACCGCTAACTGCTCACAAGAGATAACTCACGTGTGGAATTTCTTACCGACATCTCCCAACGACGCTGCACTGAGTGCAACGACCACGTAATCAGTAAATTATCCTGAGCTCATGCTCGCCCACCATTTGTATAAGTTTGCACTTTCCCTATTGACATTAACTGAAAGTTCAGCAATACCTTCCGAACTCAAGTCATGTTGCGCCTGAAACGATAATCAGGTCTTCACATCGCTCTTCATTTCAAACAAACTCCTTTCTTCCATATGCAATCTTTTTTCATACAGTAACCATCACTCCAAATAAAGTCCATAGGCCAAATCACATTCTATCACGATTCCAAACCGTTCTACACTTTCTCAAGGCGCGCGACTACCCTACCACAAAATCCATATGCTAATATTCCACTGTTACTTCGGTTAAACCATCTCCTTTAAGCAACTTCTTAACCTCTACTTCTCCTACTTGACCTGCTAGTACTTCAACCACCGCGAAACACTTCCCGTCATGTCTTCCCTCACACTTTGTTGCCCAACTGTTTCATCAAATCAAAATGCATCTCTGTCGCACCTGAACCAATAAAATGTTACCGACTCTAAGCCTCTTCAAAGATCATCTTTTTCGAGATATCAACATTAGAAATACCCATTTGCAACCATAATTACTACACAATCACTTACTCTCCCTGAGTCCAAACTCATTGACAAGACATGAGAATTTAATTTGTCCCATAATTTAACAACGTGAAAGATCCTTCAATATACTCACAACTCGAGACTATACGTCGAATCAAGACAGAAATCAAGTACCCAATAGCAAACTCTCGAGTCATAAGCAAACTTTATTCGTCACATTCCACCCATCTGAACACATCTCATAGTCACATCATACTTATCATATAACCATTCAATCGCTCATCGAGCCATAAATTCCACTCGTAGGGACCTTACCGGACATATGAGTCCAAATGTACAGGTTACAACTGAAGCTACTGAGCCTAAGCTGCGGTCTAAACCTGGCCTCAAGTCCTCCAAACTGGCCCATCACTAAAACATAGAATATACATCTTGAACCTCGTTCATAAAATCACAAGCCGGCGATGCGCAGCTGATACCGAACGCTCATATGCACATATGAAATGCGTGGAAGGAATTCAAAAAGAGTTATGTTTCAAGCTGAATCAATTATGCACGATAGAATACAAGAAAAGGAAAATTTCCTAAGGGTTTGGCAGCCTCTAGAAGATAAGTACAGACGTCTCCGTACCGATCCGCAAGATACTACTAAACCTGCTCATGACTCGTGAGACCTATGTCACCTAAAGCTCTGATACCAACTTGTCACGACCCGAAATCTCACCCGTGTGATAGCGCCTATCGCAATACTAGGCAAGCCGACAATAATAATAAATCACCATATCGTTTAAGTTTGAAAACATAATATCTAAATTTTGCGGAAGAAAAACTCACAAATACATATATAAACACTCCCAAAACCCGATGTCACTAAGTACATGAGCATATAATATGAATACAAGTCTGGAAAATACGGTCCATAACAGTCTAAGACCAAATACTATAATTACGGAGATAGGGAAGGAGAGGCAAGGTCTGCGAAATACGGCAGCTACCTCTGAATCTCCGAAAAATCAATTGTGCGAAAGAATCAACACTCGCTATGTCCGGGAACACCTGGATCTGCACACAAAGTGCAGGGTGTAGTATGAGTACAACCAACTCAGCAAGTAACAATAATAAATAAGGAACTGAAGATAGTGACGAGCTACACAGTTATAGTTCACTTTTAGTAATTCCAACAAAGAATAGACATGATTTCAAATCCAACAGTTTAAGTCAAAACAGTTTTATATAGTTCAAGTTCATGTAATCCGAATATAAAATCTTTTAGAGTATTTTACAACAATGACAGACAAAAACTAAGTTCAACAACAAATGAAAAACAAGTACAGCCTCTAAGGACAACAATCACTCACTGGGATCCCAGCCCTCAGCACTCACACTCAATGGGTAGCCGCGCTCACTGGGGTGTACAGACTCTAGAGGGGCTCCTACAGCCCAAGCGCTATAATCCGCGCGGACAACTCACGTGCTATAATATCAATATCTGGATCCGTACGGACAACTCACGTGTTGCACGGATAACTCATATGCTATAATATATATCTGGATCTGTACAGATAACTCACATGCTGCACGGACAACTCACGTGCTAAAGTATAATATCTCACAATCAGGCCCTCGGCCTCGCTCAGTCATAAATCTCTCCAGTCTCTCGGGCTCTCAACAATCATGAAATCAGCCCAAACAATAATGATATGATGCATCAATAATGAACAATAGAGAGTGGGATAAAATAATCAAGTAAACTGTGACTGAGTATAAAACAACAATTAAGCAGATAGTTCAACATGTACACGACCTCTGTGGGTCCCAACAGTACCAACATATAGCCTAAATGTGGTTTCTAACATGACTTACAGTCAAATTTCCACAACACATAGAGACCACATAGCTAACAATAAGTTATTCAACTTTACAGTTTCTACGGGACAGACCAAGTCACAATCCCCTCGGTGCACGCCCACATGCCCATAACCAAGCATGTGCGTCACCTCCAAAATAATCACATGATACAAAGTCCGGGTTTCATACCCTCATGACCAGATTTATAAGTGTTACTTACCTCAAACCACGTAATTCTTTATTCTGCTATGCTCTTGCCACGAGAATTGGTCTCCGAAAGTCTCGTATCTAGCCAAACTTAATTCGATGCAGTCAATAACCAATTATTGTAATTAACTCCATAAGGAAATAAAAACTTTTCCAATAGAAATATGAAATTAACTCAAAAATTGCCCGTGGGGCCTACGTCTCGGAACCCAACAAAAGTTATAAAACTCGGAAGCTCATTCAACTATGAGTCTAACCATATCAATTTTACCAAAATCCGATATCAACTCGACCTCCAAATCATCGAATCTTATTTCCAAATCCCTAAGTTCAAACCTCCGATTTACACCTCAATAACATGTAATCTAGTCGGATTATTCGATGATAATTCAATATTATGGAGTAGAAATGATCACAAGGGACTTACCTCAAGTTTTTCTCGAAATTTCTCTCAAAATCGCCCCAAACACCGTGCTTGAAGGTCCAAAAATGGCAAAACTCGCAACCCCTTCGAAAGGTATACTGTCTAGGGGTTCCGCACCTGCGACTCACTTAGTCGCTTCTGCGGTCTCGCAGGTGCGACAATTCAACCGCTTCTGCGGTTTTGCCAAGCCTCCACTGGAGCCGCTTCTGTGAGCTCGCATTTTCGAGGCTAGCTCCACTTCTGCGGAAAGCTCGCTTCTCCGATGGCTAGTGCGCACGTGCGGCTTCGCACCTGCGATCAAACCTGTAACAATGGTTTTAAGTCTGAATTTGATCTGTTCACCATCCGAAACTCACCCGAGGCCCCCGGGACCTCAACCAAATATACCAACAAGTCCTAAAATATCATACGAACTTAGTCGAGTCTTCAAATCACATCCAACAACACTAAAAATACGAATCCCACATATATTCAAGCCTGATGAACTTTGAAACTTTCAATTTCTACAAATGACGCCGGAACCTATCAAATCAAGTCCGATTGACCTCAGATTTTGCACACAAGTCATAAATAACATAACTGACCTATTACAATTTTCAGAATCGGATTACGACCCCTATATCAAAAAGTCCCAGTCAAACTTTCCCAAAAAATAATTTTCGCCATTTCAAGCCTGATTCCACTGCGGACCTCCAAATAATTTTCGGACACGCTCCTAAGTCCAAAATCACCATACACTATTGGAATCATCAGAATTAAATTTCGATGTCGTTTACACATAAGTCAATATCCGCTCAACTATTTCAACTTAAGCTTCCAACATGAAATTCATTCTTCCAAGCTAACTCCGAAATACCTTAAAACCAAAACTGACAATTCACACAAGTCATAATACCTCGTAAAAATTTATTCAAGACTTTAAATAGTTGAAAGGAGCGTAAATGCTCAAAACGACCGGTCGGGTCGTTACATAAAGTATCCAGTATTTTTTTATCGTAGTTGTTGGTATCTTCTTCTACAAAGTCAAAACTAATAAATGTCTTGCTTTTCACAAGGAAACTTGGCTATCATCATTTTATTTAGTTGATCTACAAATTCATTTGAATGTATAAAAATTTTCATCTCAAGATTTAGAAGATCTTGTGTTGGTATATTCCTTATTATTATTATTATTATTATTATTATTATTATTATTATTATTATTATTATTATTATTATTATTATTTAATAATAGTATTAGGATTCGAATCCAGGTGGCGGGATTTTTCTTGGTTGAATACAGAAAAAGAAGACTACCTTTTTTTGTGTTGTGATTCGCTAGGTCGAGGTTTTCGACTTTCTAAGATAGCCTTTTCTATTATGAACTTTGCACAAGTGATATTTTGATGGAGTGATGAAAATATTTCTCCTACCAAGTATTCCTCTAATTTATTATTAATGTTGTGTTTGACAAGCATTTATTCCGGAAGAAGTATTAAATTGTTCTCTATTATTTGCTCTTTCCTGCCACAACACAAAATAAGAAATTACTGAAATTTAGATTTACTCTTGCTCTCATATTTATTGTGAAATATATATTTTTCATTAAAATCCATTGCTTGTCATCAAGCAAATAAATTGATACCAACTCTTCTGTAACCCTCAGTACAAGAACATTTAAATATTCAATTTTGAACCATGCAATTCAAGTGTGACCTTTGAGCCTCAAGGGTTACCTTCATTCATTATGATCTCTATCTCATTCATGTACATCATAGTAAATCTAAAATCTTCCTCATCTACATTCTATTTGCATTGTTCACTTCAAAGAATGTAGTTTCATATTAGAATTTTTTAGCACATAAAAAAAACTTCTTATGCATAAAAAGAATTCACTCTCTCTCACAATAAATGTTCACTAGTAAAATTTCAAGTTCTAACGGCTTTTTTCTTATTTACAGCTCTACTATATAAGCAAAATTAGTTCAAAATCAACTAGGTTTTTGTTGGATTATAATGAAAGTTTTGGATACAATTATGGGTAAAAGTGAGTATACCTTTTTTAAGTACTTCACTCAATTCACTCTTGAAAGTATATTTGTCAAAAGAACTTCTCCACCCTCTTTCTCCATTTGCAACAATGCAAGATAAGAAAAACCTTTTGGAATATTCATCGCTTGGAGTAAGAGACACTTGACATCAATTTTATCCAAACTCTTCTTTGATCTATAAAATCTTCATTTTTGGTCCTTTATCTTGGTGAGGAGTCTTCTAATCTTCTTTTTTATTTTCTTTTTTCTACAACATGAGTTGTCTTTTTCATTACCTTTTTTGTTGCCTTGTTGCTTTCTTCTTCATATAGCTTCCATGTCACAATATTCTCATATCCTCCTCCAAACTTAGGCTTTAGTTCTAAATTGTAACTTCGAGTGCTGCAGAAAGTCGGCGTAACAAAAGAGGATATGAATAAAAGGAAATTATAAGGGGTTGCCAAAAAAGAAGAAGCCAATGGCTCAAAACAGGTTGACCAGGGAGAATGTATAAAGATAGACAATTAAAAGCTCAAACGATCCAAAGAAGATATAAAATCACATTAAAAACCAAGCATAACCTAGGATTTTGCTTGAAGCACATTCCACGCAAGTTCTAAACTATCAGCTTATACAAGTGAACTCTAGCAAAATGTTCCTCAACTCACATGCAAATGAATCATAAAAAAGAATAAAGTTTAAAATCCACAATACACATTATTATTTTACAAGATCTCTATGACCTATACAACCCAATCAATGACTCAAAGACAACCAAAGAACCTCAAAGTTACTAACTAAGATTGCCATTTATCCTATAAAAAATTGAGCAATTATTTTGAACCATAAGCATGCAGCTAAATATGTTGGTATTACATGAGACACAAATAACCATCAAAGAACAATTGATTTCAATGATTCATTCATTAATAACTATTACTATTTCTAAATCAAACACACACAAAAAACAACTAAATATAAAATAAAAAGGTTATCTTAATTATTCTACTAAAGCAAAGGCACCCCGGTTCAAATAAGAAAAACTACCTATGCAAGAATCATGGTATTAAGAAAATCAAAGGTTTATTATGCAAGCAAAAAGAGAATGTAACTATCACAAATACAGAACTACTCAAAAGTACCAAATGTAATCATCTAGTTATTATACATCATCAACCAAAATTTTTTACCCCCAAATAAAAAATTAAGCATAGTCCTCGATGCTGATAAAAATAAATAAGGAGTGAAGAAACTCCATAGTGTTCCCAGGAGCTATTGGGTCATCTCTGTGCTCATCCTCTACCAAGTGGATATTCTCATCATCAGTATCGGTAGTAGGAGTGGCAAATATCTCTATAAATGCAGTAGCAGTACTATAAGCCTTCTGCTTATCCTCTTGAGCAACTCTCGCTCGATTCACAACGTGTATGTCAGGATGTGGCTCTGCCTGGGTAGATGGGAAAAGCTGAGTGGTCTAAGCTGGCGGAGGTGGCTAAGATTCAAAAATCAACATGTCAAATGGAAGGTCACATACAGTGACCTATTTCACCTCATCTCTCAACTCAACCACTTATGCCTCTATAGTCTGGGACTTCTTCAATTCCTTTACCTGCTCAACTAGATCCCTGATCACTCAACCATGTTGCACTTATCTATCCAAAATCATCTTCTGGTTGTCTAGTAGCGTCTGAATCTGATATGAAGTGATGGAGGAGGTCGTGTAATGGAAGGCCTAGACAGAGCAATCGTCAACTCAATCAACTTAGTACTCGTATTATGCATCTAGTTGTTGAGGCTCACTTACATGCAGGTGATTTGAAAAGCAGATAATGGAGCAGTAGGCATGGACACAAAAGCAGCATAGAAGTCAGAACTGCTGGAGGTATGTCACGACCCCAAATTACCACCTTCGGATATCGTGATGATACCTAGTCTCTAAGACTAGGTAAACCTAATACATGCTGAATTATTTACAGATTAAGCCATTTAACCATTAAACATGAACCAGTAATTGCCTTACATAGCCAACACCATCAATAGATATACAATATCCCAAAACTGGTAGAACGAAGTCATAAGCTATTTTAAGAGTAAATAAGAATATCAAATACATCACTGTTTGAAATGGAAATAAATAGTAACAAAGTAAAACTCTAGAAGGTGACTCTGAGGCCTGTGAACGCAATAGAAGGTATACCTTGAAGTCTCCGTCGCAACTCACAATCAGCTAACTAAAGATCGGCACGCTCCGAGGTACCTGGATGTGTACAAAAGATGTGCAAAATCGTAGCATGAGTACACCATAAAAGTGCCCAGTAAATATCAAGACCAACCTCGATGGAGTAGTGACGAGGTTCAAGTCAAGAATAACCTGTGCAATTGTTAATATAAAGCTAACATAGGAACGAATATCAACGTACAACTAAACATAGAAAGAACAACAATATAACACTAGTAATGGAAAATGGAAACGACAAGTAGCCACAATAAGTAAACAGGTGATAACGCATCAAGTAATTAGAACATAGTTAAAGTGCCAGCGATACCAATTAAGGAAACAAATGACAACCAAATAATCAACCATTCTATAACAAGGTTTACGCAATCCCGATGCACCACACCTCATAATCACAAATCACGACTCCCAGATCATGAAATCATAATAACATGGAACCTTGTGCCCATATTATCGATCACAACTACACGAACAACTCACATGCCAATACAGATAATACCTCAGATCTGCACGGACGACTCACGTGCCAATAGTAACAATATCTCATATCTGCACAGACAACTTACATGCCACATGTCCAATCCAGACACAGAAAGCAAGTATACAATAATACATATACATGATCAATAAACATCAAGATTCATACTCCTGGACTGACATGTTATGGCGTATGCTTGTGCAAATGTACTATCACAACTCAAGTCAACAAATAAAATTAGAGACACCAAGTAGCACATTGGAAACAACACAACAAAACCTGTAATAAGCATGCCACACACAAAAAAGTCACACCACCACACAAATATCATCGATAACAATGCCCTCAGGCCATCACAAATCATCCCCGACACATTCCACCTTGTCTCGCCACGTGCACAATAATAAAGTAAATGCCCGCCTTGTCTCTCTACATATGCATAAATAATTATCCCATTGTGTCTCTCCACATGCGCAAACCCAACATATATAGCCCGTCTTGCCTCGTCGCATGTGCAAATATCAATAATAACAATAGCACGGATACCTCACGTACAAACACCCCGACAATCCTCTCAACAATTCCACATGTGTCGAAACACAACAACCCATCATAATAACCCGCACCACACGTGCCTGCCACAATATTTCCATAACAACAATACCAATACCACAATAATACATAACATACGACTCAACAACACTGACTACAACAGCAACAATAACACAAGAGTACATTAAGTAGATCAACATAAGAATTACAACAGCACAACGAAACGAAAGAATAAATTTAGCAATGAAAGAGATAACATGTAATAATGACTTCAAATAAGAATAACACAACAATAAGAGAGATAACATGTAATAACGACTTCAAATAAGGGTAAATAAATAATAAAAGGGGTAACATGAAATGCACTTCAATTGAGAATAACTCAACAACAAAAGAGGAAACATGACAATAAAAGAGGTAACAACTTCAATTAAGGCATATATGAGTAAGCTTAACAATTACAGATAGTGCATGTACTAACAACTTCAATTATAGCATGTAAGAGTAAACTTAATAATGGAAAGTATAACATGATATGAAAAATTCAATTAGATTCATGAAAGAAGCCTAGGAGTCTAAACCAATCAGTTTTCACATATAAGGTCGTGTACACGCCTTCCACGTAATTCGAACATGTAACGATCTGGCCGGTCGTTTTGAGTATTTTAGCCTTGATCTCCTATTTATTGCCTCTTATTTATTGTAATATAGTTATGTGACTTGCCGAGGGTGTTTGGTTTTGGTTCGGGTGACTCGGAGTGAAATGGGACACATAGTCCCTAAGTCAAAGGCTTAAGTTGAAAGAGTTGACCGTAGTTTGACTTTTGTGGAGATGAATCCGAAATGGAGTTTTGATGGTTTCAATAGCTCTGAATGGTGATTTTAGACTTAGGAGCATGTCTGGATGTCGATTTGGAGGTTCGTAGGTCGTTTCGGCTTGAATTGGCGAAAGTTAGAAAGTTGAAGGTTTGGAAGGTTGAGATGTTTTACCGGGAGTTGACTTCATTGATATCAGGGTCGGATTCCGATTCCGAAAGTTAGAATAGGTCCATCATGTCATTTATGACTTGTGTGCATAATTTGAGGTCAATCAAAATTGTTTTGGTATGATTCGACGTTAGTTTTGAAAGTCAGAAGTTCATGGTTTCAATTGGCTTGAATTTGGTTACGATTGATAGAATCGATATTGTTTGATGTGATTTTTGGCCTCGAGTAGGTCCGTTATGTGTTTTGGAACTTGTTCGTATATTTGGATGGGATCTTGGGGGTCCCAGGTGTGATTCGGATTGAATCCAAAACAAATTTGGACTTGTGTGATTGCTGAAGCATGGTTGTGTCTGGTACAATCGCACCCGCACACTTTGGGCTGTAGGTGCAACACCGCAGAAGCGGCTCTCATGCCGTAGAAGCGAGATTTAGACTTGTCAGTTGTGACCACAGGTGCGGTCGTTTAACCGCAAAAACGGACTCGCTGGTGCAAGGAATGCACCGCAGAAGCGGAATGGGCTAGCCAGCCATGGGGGTCACAGAATCAAAGGGCCCTCCGTAGGTGCGCAAGCGCAGGTGCGCCATTTTTGTTCACAGAAGCGGAAACTCGTGACTTTAGCTGGAGCCGCACCTGCGATAGATTTTCTGTAGGTGCGGCATCGTAGGTGCGACCCCATGCCCGCAAAAGCGGGGATCGTTGGGCAGAAAAGGCTTAGTTCGAGGGTTTGATCTCATTTTTATTTTTGGACTTAGAGAGCTCGGTTTGTAGCGATTTTTCGAGAGTTTTTCAAGGAAATCATCGAGGTAAGAGATTCTAACTCGGTTTTGGCTATATTACACTAATTCAGTATTATTTTCATTATTTAATTAGTGATTTATGTTGGAAATTTAGGGAAAATTGTAAAAACTTCTTAGACTAAATTTTGGGAATTTGAAAGGCGATTTGAAGTCGGATTTGAGTAATTCTTGTATGGTTGGACTCGTTATCGAATGAGTGTTCATATTTTGTAATTTTGGTCAGGTTCCAAGACGCAGACCTGGGGTTTACTTTTTATTTCTCTTTAAAGATCACAACTTTATTGTTCGGAATAGCTTCCTATAGTTTATAGTTATGGTATGAAGTTATTTTGGCTAGATTCGAGCTGTTCGGAGTTGGATAATCAAGGAAAAGGCTTACTAGTGGATTGAGTAGCGTGTTTTATGGTAAGTGTCTTGCCTAACTTTGTGTGTGTGTGGGGGGAGGGGGGTAATTTACCCTTAGGATTGGTGTTGTATTGTGTTAATTATGATATGTGAAAGTCGTGTACGCAAGGTGACAAGTGTGTACACGGGCTAAATGTGGTAATTTACCGATTCTAGCTATGTAGATTCTTTTGATGCCTTTAATTGAGTTACCATAATATGTTATATTCATCATCTTTAGTCTATCTTCACATGATTTACTTGTCTTACCCTCTTACTTGTTATTTGCCTTTACATGCCTAGTTGAAATTATTGTTTCCTCTATTACTTATTCATTATGTAGCCGTTGAGTTCCTTACTTGAAATTATTATTTCTTGGAATATCTTGTTGTTGAAATTGGTATTGAGTTATAAAGGCTGCGATTCACATTGAGGCAAAGTTGTTAAGTTGTGAAATACTATTCTTGTTGAGTTATTCACTTTTGGTTGTTATTGTTGAGACTATTGTGCATATTGTGGTTGAGCCATGGTCTATTTATTGTGGAAACACCATTGTTCTTGACTTCTATGGCAAGTTGTGATAGTGGGCACTTGAGGTGCAGTTTATGATATGTTGTGATATTGATATACATGCGGTGATATAAGGTTTTGGGGTTGAAATACAAGCGGTGAGATAAGGTGGGCTTGATATGCGTGTTACTAGTAGGGAAACTACTTGAAGTCACGCGGTGTGATAAGGTGGGCTAAAATGCGGGAAGTTATTTTGGGAAAAATAATTTTCAAAACTAAATGCAAGGCTCCCACGGTGATATAAGGAAAGATTGTGAATTTTCTTGTGATTTAAGACTACGAGGCAGTATCTCGGTAGTGATTCTTGTTGTTACTTTTCTGTTACTTCACTTGTGTTTTGGTTGCTTTGTTTACTTGTCATATCATTCCTAGTTTCCTTCCGTGATGCATTATTTGCCTTAGTTCTGTGTAGCTAATCTTGGTGTATTTCTCTATTGCTTCATTTCCATTGTTATCATTATTATATAATTATATATACCTGTTCAGTTTCTTATTTATTCCAGTGGGGCCTTGACCTGACCTTGTCACTACTCTACTGAAGTTAGGCTTGGCACTTACTGGGTACCTTTGTGGTGTACTCATGCTACGCTTCTGCACATCATTTTGCGCCGATCTAGGTACCTCCTACCTGTGCAGGCACCAGTGAGATGAGCTTAGCTTTGAAGACTTCAAGGTATACCTATCGGCGTCCGCAGGCCTTGGAGTCACCCTCTATCTAGCCTACTTTATTTTCTTTCCCTTTCATAGACATTGTTGTATATATAGGGATGGTCAATACTTATTCATAGAGCTTGTGACTTGTTATCACCAGATTTGGGAAGTTTGTTTATTTTGAGTTGCAAACTTTCTTTTATGATAGTTGTTGAGTATTTGAAAGTTTTATCATTATTTTAGTTATATTCTGTATGTATGTTAGGCTTATCTAGTCTTAGAGACTAGGTGCCATCATGACATCCTACGGAGGAAAATTGAGGTCGCGACAAGTTTGTATCAGAGCTCTAGGTTCATAGGTGTTATGAGTCACAAGCAAGTTTAGTAGAGTCTCGTAGATTGGTACTGCGACGTATGTACTTATCTTTAGGAGGCTATGGAATTGTTAGGAAAAGCTTCATTTCTTTGATTCCTTAGCGTGCGCATTTATTGACTTCGAAATTCTAAATCTCTTTTTTTCTATTATCTCACAGACGGTAAGGACATGCACAGCTAGATCTGATGATCATACACCCGCGCCCCCTACTAGAGCCGCGAGAGGCCAGGGCCGGGGCAGAGGCCGAGGACGGGTATGTGGTGCTGCCAGAGCACCTGCCCGAGCTGCGATCGAGGAGCCACTAGTAGCTCCAGTTGGGGGCAGGCACTTGAGACGCTTGTTACTGCCCCTGCACTTCTGGAGACCCTCGCCCAGGTTTTGAGCATGTTTGGCACTCTAGCTCAAGCGGGGTTGATTCCACTTACTCCTACCACATCTCAGGCCGAGGGAGGAGCACAGACTCTTGCCACCCTACCCCAGAGCAGTGGGTCCAGGTTGACCAGGTCCCAGAGATCATACCAGTGTAGTCGATTGTCCCAGTTCAGCCCGAGGTTATGACAACATCATCTGAGGGGGAGCAGCTCAGTCTCGAGAGGTACCACAAGTACCACCCCTACTTTCAGCAGCTTAGCTTCATAGGATGCACATGGTTTTATTGATGAGTGCCATTGTATCCTCCGTACTATGGGTATTGTGGAGACGAGTGGGGTTGCTTTCATTATTTTCCAGCTTAAGGGAGCGGCTTATCAGTGGTGGCGAGTGTACGAGTTGGGTAGCCTAGCCGAGGAAGCTTCACTCACATGAGCTCAATTTTCAAAGATGTTCATGAGAGATTTTGTTCCCTAGAGCCTTCGGGATATATGGCGCACGAAGTTTGAGCAGTTGTGCCAGGGTACTATGACCGTGTCGGAGTATGCTGTCAGGTTCAGCGAGTTGTACAGGCATGCACCATCCTTAGTCTCCATAGTTAGAGAGCGAGTCCGTTGATTTATCGAGAGGCTCAACCATGGTATTAGATTCAGCATGTTTCGAGAGTTAGGGACTGATACCCCATAAAAATATGTGGTGGTGATCGCTCGGATATTGGAAGGTATATGGGGTCGGGAGAGAGAGGACAGGGAGGCCAAGAGACCTCGAGATTGTGGCACATATAGTGGTGCCCGTGCCCCAGTTGAAACCCGTCATGGTAGAGGCTATGTGAGCCGTCATGTTCATTCAGCACTCCCAGCTTCTAGCGATATTCCGACTACTCCCAGGTCTCAGGTTGCCTATTATGCACCGCCACTTTCTAGTGCACCTCCTGTACGGGGTGGTTTCAGTGGTCAGTCCAGCCGACCAAGCCTGAGCCAGTTTTAAAAGCTATGTCCTCTCAGAGCTTGCTTCGAGTGTGGTGATACTCATCATATGGTGAGGGACTGCCCCAGACTTAGGAGGGGTGCACCTCCACATACTACTCCGGTTATGGTTACCGCACCAGTTGCCACTCTACCAACATTGCCATCTAGAGGTGGAGGTCAGACAAGTAGGGGTCGCCCTAGAGGGGGGTTGGCCAGGACAGATGTTATGCTCTTCCGACTATGATGGAGGCGGTTGCATCAGACTCCGTCATCACAGGTATTGTTCCGGTTTGTCATAGAGATGTATCAGTCTTATTTGATTCAGGCTCACTTATTCATATGTGTCATCATACTTTGCTCCGTATTTGGGCATATCCTGCGATTCTTTGAATTCTCTTGTTTATGTGTCCACGCCTGTGGGAGATTCTATTGTTGTTGACCATGTGTATCGGTAGTGTTTAGTTGTTCTTGGTGGTTTTGAGACCAAAGATGATCTATTGTTGCTCAATATGGTAGATTTTGATGTTATTTTGGGCATGGACTAGTTGTCGCCCTATCATGCTATTCTCGATTGTCATGCCAAGATGGTGACGTTGGCTATGCTAGGTTTGCCACGGTTGGAGTGGAGGGGTACTTTGGATTATAGTCATAGCAAGGTGGTGTCTTTCCTTAAGGCACAATGGATGGTTGGGATGGGATGTGATACATATCTAGCCTTTGTGAGGGATGTTAGTGTTGACACTCCTACCGTGGAGTCAATTCCAATTGTGAGGGACTATCTAGATGTTTTTCCGGCGGATCTTCTGGTCACGCCGCCCAATAGGGATATCAATTTTGGTATTGACTTGTTGTCGGGCGCTCATCCCATTTCTATTCCACCATATTGTATGGCCCCAACGGAGTTGAATGAGTAGTGGCAAGAGTTGCTTGATAAAGCTTCATTCGGCCTAGTGTGTCACCTTGGGGTGTTCCTGTCTTATTGGTAAAGAAGAAGGTTAGTTCCATGCGCATGTGTATTGATTATTGGCAGTTGAACAAGATTACAGTGAAGAACATGTATCCTTTTCCACGCATTGATGACCTATTTGATTAGCTACAAGGATCCAGAGTGTTCTCAAAGATTGATTTGCAATCAGGCTATCATCAGATGAAGATTCGGGATCTAGATATTTCGAAGACTGCCTTTAGGACTCGGTATGGTCATTACGAGTTCTTTGTGATGTCATTTGGGCTAACCAACACCCCAACAACATTCATGTACTTGATGAACAATGTATTCCAGCCTTATCTTGACTCATTCATCATTGTGTTTATTAATGACATCTTGGTATACTCCCGGAGCTGGGAGGATAGTGAGCATCACATTAGGATTGTGCTTCAGACTTTGCGAGAAAGAAGTTGTATGCGAAATTTTCAAAGTGTGAACTTTGGCTTGATTCAGTGGCATTTTTGGGTCATGTGGTGTCGAGTGAGGGGATCAAGGTAGATCCGAAGAAGATTGAAGCAGTGCAAAGTTGGCCCAGACCATCTTCAGCTACTGAGATTCGGAGTTTTCCTGGTTTGGCGGGGTATTACCGTCGTTTTGTAGAGGGTTTCTCACCTATTGCTGCACCTATGACCAGATTGACACAGAAGGGTGCTCTCTTTAGGTGGACCGAGGAATGTGAGAGAGATTTCAAAAGCTCAAGACTGCTTTGACTACAATCTAGTATTGGTGTTACCTATAGGTTCAGGGTCTTACACTGTGTACTGTGATGCGTCACGTGTTGGCCTCGACACAGTGTTGATACAAGACGGTAGGGTGATTGCTTACGCGTCTAGACAGCTGATGGTACATGAGAAGAACTATCTTGTCCACGACCTGGAGTTAGAAACTATTGTTCATGCCTTGAATATTTGGCGGCACTATTTATATGGTGTCCCATTGTCTACAACATCTGTTCAAATAGAAGGATCTTAACTTGCGGCAGCAGAGATGGTTAGAGTTGCTTAAGGACTATGATATCACCATTCTATATCACCCCGAGAAGGCCAATGTGGTGGACGATGCCTTGAGTCGAAAGGGGGGAAAGCTTGGGCAGTTTAGCATATCTACCGGCAATGGAGAAGCCATTAGCATTGGATGTTTAGGCTTGGCCAATCAGTTTGTTAGATTGGATGTTTCAGAGCTGAGTCGAGTTTTGGCTTCTGTGGTTTATCGATCTTCTCTTTATGAATGTAACGACCCAACCGGTCGTTTTAACTTTTAGAACTCCGTTCCCCTAAATAAAACTTCTCGTATGTACTTTAATAATTTATGACTTGTGGGGATGGTTGGTTCGGGATTTGGAAGTGTTTGGGTTGAAATCGGAACACTTGGTTCTTTAAGTTGGCTTTAAAAGGCCAAGTTTGACTTTGGTCAACATTTTGAGTAAACGGACTCGGATCAGTGTTTTGAAAGTTTCGGTAGGTCCGTATCATGATTTGAAACTTGGGTGTATGCCCATAGCCCGAGATATGGAATTTTGATGAAACAATTAAAACGTTTAAGTTCAAATAGTGACCGGATGTCGAATTATGTGCAAACAACCCCGGAATAGAATGTTGATGATTCCAACAACTTTGTATGGTAATTTTGGACTTAGGAGCGTGATCAGAATTTTATTTGGAAGTCCGTAGTGAAATTAGACTTGAAATGGATAAAATAAGAATTTAAGTTCGGAAGTTTGACCGGGGAGTTAAATTTTTGATACAGGAGTCGGAATACAGTTCCAAAAATTTTCATAGCTCCGTTATCTCATTTATGATTTGTGTGCAAAATTTGAGGTCAATCAGAATTGATTTGATAGGTTTCGACATTGAATGTAGAAGTTGGAAATTTTAAGTTTTACTAAGCTTGAATTGGAGCATAATTTGTGGTTTTAGCGTCGTTTTATGTGATTTGAGGTTTCAAATAAGTTCGTATGATGTTGTAAGACTTGTTGGTATATTTGGTTGAGGTCCCGAGGGTCTCGGGTGGATTCCGAGTGGTTAACAAATCGAATTTGGAATTTGAAGAAGAGTTGAGGCAGCTGATATCTGGTGTGATCGCGGGTACGAAAAATCCATCGTGGGTGCGAAGCCGCGGGTGCAAAAAATCCATCGCGGGTGCGAAGCCGCAGGTGAAAAATATCCATTGCGGGTGCGAAGCCGCAGGTGCAAAAACTCCATCGCGGGTGCGAAGCCGCAGGTGCGAAAAATCCATCGCGGGTGCGAAGCCGCATGTGCGAAAAATCCATCGCCGGTGCGAAGCCACAGGTGCCAAAAATATTTGCGGCGGGCGTGATGATCGCTGGGCAGTGAGTGTTTAAAGCGGGAATTTGAGCATTTTTGCTCATTTCTTCATTCTTGGACGATCTTGGGAGCTTCTTGAGAGGAGCATTGACCTAGCAACTTGGAGGTAAGTTAATTCACACGTATTGCAAGTTAAATACATGGTTTATATATGGATTTAGACATGAAAATTTATCGAAATTTGGAGTTTTGAAGAAAAACCTAGAAATTGGTATTTTTGATTTTTTACCACGGAAATGGTTATGGAATTGGATGGAAATTATATAATTGAGTTCTTGAGATTATGTGTAACGATTCCCTCAGGAAATTTCATAAATCCGGGCACGTGGGCCCGGGGTGAATTTTAAGAATTTTACCATTTTGGAAAAGGTAATTTATTAAATAAATAAATTACGAATCATTTAGCATATATTAATTATTTTGTATAATATTTGGATAGTTTTGGATTTTTCGGTGTCGAATCGAGAATTCAACGCGACGTGGTAATCGGAAAGTGGACTTTGAGACGAGGTAAGTCTCTTGTCTAATCTTGTGAGGGGAAAATTACCCCATAGGGATTAAATTAAATAATTGTTGCTAATTGTAGGGGCTACGTATGCATGAGGTGACGAGAGTCCGTGCGTAACTACTATTAATGCTAAAGTCCGGGTAGTTTAGGACTCAAAGCATGAATTACTTGTGTAAATTGTATTCTTTATTAATTAAATAATTTGATGTGTATATTGTGAATTGTTATGAAAGGTAGTAAAAGATGAAATTTTCATATGCTTAATTTTTGTTTAGATTAAATAAATTGTTAATAGAAATTGTTCATCCTCTCGAATTTATCTTATAATAAACATACTCTTATTCCCGGAGGTACATAAGAAAAATGTCCTCCTTTCTTGTGGAGCGGGCCGAACGCTTCGGCATGATAGATGCATCTATGGATCGTGCCACACGTCCCTCGGGAGGGTACACGACACTCTGGATCGGGCTGAACGACCTCGACAGAAATCGTGCTTAATAATAATAATAATTACACGATACCTTAATTTTTTATTTAAGCTTGCGAAACTAATTGATAAATTGGAGAATCCTTGGAATTTAATGAATTATTATTCTTGCTTGTTAAGGAATTAATTGTTATTCCCGTAAATAAGATAAATGGATAAATTAGAAATTATTTGAGTTGAAAGAATATAGTTAATATATTGAGAATTGTTGCATTTGAAGAAATTTGATTATTTCTGCTGGTTAAATAAATTATTGTAAATTCTGTGAATCATGTTGATTTAGATATTCTAGTTTTATTTCAATTATTGTTATTGACCCATAGTGAGTGTCAAAGTCGGCTATCTCGTATCTACCACTTCGAGATTAGGCTTGATACTTACTGGGTACACATTATTTTCGTACTCATACTGCACTTGCTACATATTTTATTGTGCAGGTACATATATGTATAGCGGCCTTGTAGGCACAGATGTGTGGTTAATAATTGTGGGGACATAGGTGAGCTGCATTCTATATTACGATCCGCAGCTAACAGAGTCTCCTTCAGAGTTATTATATTTTTCTATCTAATTTGTATTCTGGACAGATGGTGTATTTTATTTTTAATTCCCTAGTAAATGCTCATGCACTTGTGACACCTGGTTTTGGGAATGGTTGTGAATTATTTAGAAATTTAGTTGCTAAAAATATTTATCATTTACTTTATGAGTTTTATCTTTACTATTTTATTAAAGAAATTTTTATTTCAAAAATACTAAAATAGGTAATTAAGTTAATTGATTATGGTTAGCTTGCCTGACAGTGATGTCCGGCGCCATCACGGCCTTTTTGAATTTTGGGTCGTGACAACATGGTATCAGAGCACTAGGTTCACTTAGGTCTCACGAGTCATGAGCAAGTCTAGTAGAGTCTTGCGGATCGGTACAGAGACATTTGTGCTTCTCTTCGAGAGGCTACAGAGCTATTAGGAATACTTCCCTTCTTGATTCCTCATCGTGCGATTTGATTCCTTTGAGGCTTATGCCTACATTTCCTTCATATTCAATCTTATGCGACATGAAGCGCATGTTATACATTGAGGATCGAGGAAAATTTTAATGGTACTATAGATGTAGTGCAGATACTTCTCCTTGTGTAATTAATTGGGCTATTGTCGTCTCCTTGCGGAAGGACGCTCTGTCGTTTCAAGTTAAATATCAGTACTACCTAAGGTTTTGAAATTTGGAATTGATTGTTACGACGATTCTTGCGTTGTTATCGAACAATGTTTATGTAATGGTAGAATTCCTGTCTATGTGTCAGGGTAGTAAACGACTTGAAAGAAGGTTTTCTTAGTACATGATTCAGAGGTTCCATGTTTTAATTCCAGCGAAGAAAAGGTAATCGGACTATGAATGTTCAGGTTTGGGGTTGATGGAGTAATGAAGCATGATATTTTCGAGTGTGGTAGAGTTCTCAATTTTGATGTGGTGTCATCGCCTTGTAAAATGCGTTAAGGTTTGCTAGTGTTAGGAATTGGTATAGGGGAAGCAGTTGTTAGTGATCACATTGTGCAGTGATTCTGGATCGAAGCAGCGTTTCTAGTATTGATGTCTCGAGAAGGATGATCGTCAGAAAGGTTTAAAGCTGGTAACGAGCTATTAGTTCAAGTGCTGCAGAGACGGATTTTGAGTTAAGGCAACAACTGGGCAGCGAAGGATGAGGAAGGATATGTGGAAGGTGCCTTGCGGTGGTTAGGTTCCGAAAAGGCCAAGTGTAAGAAAACAGAAGCAAAGTAGTTGCTTAAAAGAGATGGTTGACCAAAGTGGAAGAGTGGCAAGGTAGCACATGGGTTACGTGGTAGGATGATTACATGTCTTGAGGAACGTTTGGAGTGATTTGGGATGTAGAATGGACAGTCACTAGGTCTACGGACTTAAGTTGTAATATTAGTTGCTATATTGAGGAAGATTGGATACAACATGAGGGAGTTGCTTGATATGAAGAAGGATACAACATGACTTTGGGTTGGAATGTAGTGTTGCACCTCTAGTTGACATCCATGAGGAGTGAACGGACTGGTGCAACTGGTGAATGAGCTCGGACTTAGGATGATCTTCTGATTTCGTAGTAATTGCACCCAGTGCAGCGATGTTGGAATATGTCGGCATGTAATTTCCACAAGTGGGTTATCTCATGTGAGCAGGTTAGCGGTTGCGTGGTATTGACGAAGCTTCTGCGAAGAATTTTACTGGCTACCCGGTAAGAGATTTAATATGTAAATGTGGCTAGTGGCTCAGAGTGTTTATTAAAGGTTAATAGAAGAATTTCGAGAAATTTGGCAAGTTGCGTGTGCAGGATCATGTCGACGATGAAGAAAGAATCTCGGTGGATTCCAAAATTTTGTAATTTGTAGCTTCAAGCTAAGTGGGAGATCCCCAGTGTCTATGATTGGATTGTGTAGTGTCAACTTGTGCGGTTTCTGGTTATCGGTGTATTGGTGGGTCATTACGACTAAGGAAAGAAAACATCGGTGGTAATTTGAGCAAAGGATTTGGGGAATGTGTGCCATATTTGGCCTTATCAATTCATATTCAGGTTTGTGGGAAGACTTAGAGTTTATGCTTCGTGTAGATGTAATGCACAGGAAAAGTGAGATAGTCGGGTGTTTCCTTGAGAAAGTGTCCATGTGCTAGCAGGGCCTTGGAGTTGATCATGTATGGGAACAAGTCAGAGCAAGTGACTCTCAATAACGGTCCTAGTGGATTCAAAAATTTAAAGTGTGGTGTCTAAGGATCACGAGTCTATAGTATGGTTGAGTATCGAACTTTTGTAGCAGATTATGAAATGAGGCTTGGAGTACTCCGCGTTATCTTCAAGTTGTGGTGTAGCATTAGAGAAACAGAAGAAAATAACTTCGGATTCATAAAAGAAGTATCAGAATGGGTGTACCAATTGAAGATGTAATAAGTGCTCACAAGAAGGGATATGCGATAATTAGTGGATTTTGAAATAGCGTGATCTCGTGAAATAAGGTCACTTGGGATGAGTGCGGATTTGAGTTCCTGATGTAATAAATGGAGCTATTATTATTTCTAAGGAAAGTTGAGAGTAAATTGAGAAAAGACGGATCGACTAACAATGGTTGAATCGACACGATGGTGGCAATGATCAGTTCCTTCAGTGCATTGAATTATGCATATGATTTGTGGCGGAACGTGTGAGGCTTGACGGCCGCCGTAATTGATTTTATTTGAAGGAATTCAAGTATTATGACATGTTATGTGTAGAGGGATCCCAAAAGAGTTATGGTGGTTTAGACCACTACTTGAGGCCGATATTTTCTACGGATATGGGAATTCAGTCACGTGTTGCAATGGTTCTCTTGAAATGAGTTAAGAAGAAGGTTTCTATATGATGAAGTGTTTACCCTATTAGTGGTTCGGGAGTTATGATGGAATTCTTGTACTCCTGCGCCTTGGCGTGGTTAAGTGCACTAAGTATCATGGGATTCGAAAGTTGAGGATTTAAGATTTCGGTTCGGTGTTGACAAGGATGTCATGAGCATGGATGAGCAGGAAAGGGATTTAGATGTTTAAAGTAAGATGGTATTGTTTTTGGCATCATCTAAGGTCGATGTCAGGTGTAAGTAACCTTGTGTATTGATTTGTGGATTCTTGATATGCTTTACAATATTAGTGTAACCGGTAGCATGGATGTGCAGACTTGTTACCTGGTGCGGAAGGTCGTGGGAGCGTGTCTCATAGAAAGATTGTGTAAGAGTGACATGTAGTTACTTGATTGAGTGAAGATTGAAACCAAGTATGAAGATTGTGCTAATATCGCTGATTCGAGAATTTATGCCTGGAGGGCGCTCGGTTCATTTGGTTGTGGAATGTGGAAGTTTGTTCTGATTATGATGGCTATTCTTGTGTGTTATGGGAAAACTGGTTATTATGGATCCTTGAAAGGTTATTAGCCTAGTACGGTGCGATCAGAATAGGCTTGAGGTCTGTGGATGGATTTAAATATGAATATAGGCTCTATATCAAGCCGAATGTGTTCATTTCAGCATAAAAGCTCCCTATGGAGGAGTATTCGGACGTTGGATGTCGTTTCGTCGTCGGTTATTTCATGTAATACTATATTGTGCCGTGTGAGTTATGAAATGGATTGATAAATTTCTTATGTGTTGAGGTTCCACGTAGCGATGGTGTTTTGTGAGTAGGATGGCTCTCGAGATTCAGATCATATATCGCACCTTAGTTATGCTTGAGTTTTGTAGCGTATGGCGCTGTCGGTACTTCCAGGGATGATATTATGCACTGAGCGTGCTTGTGTCCGATATTCAGATATTTTGTATTAATGAGCATTCTAGCTCGGTAAGTATTTTCTTATAGATTCGTTTTGTGCGGATCGGGTGGCACGTCGCCACGGGTATGTTGTTTAGATCGGGTTGCACGCCACAACGGTATCATGTGTGGATCAGGTTGCACGCTGCAATAGTGTGATGTCGAGTACATTCACCTATATTCTATTTTATGTGTTTTGTGTCCCGTTTTCTGAGGAAGGTTCATGACACCTTTTCAGTTGTCTAATTAGTCACGTAGGTTGAGTAATCCTTTCCAGAGTTCATTTTCCTTATGTATCGCAATCGAGTCCGTAGCTTATTAGCTAATTGTGGTGTCATATGAAGCTTTTTGATCGTGTCTGAGGTGGTTTATTGCTTGAGCAACTTATACTTGGTGAGATGAGATTATTGGATTTGGGATCAGTGCGATCGGATTATATGGAGTGTAATAAAGAGCAAATACCATTATTTGTTTATAATAAGGCAATGGTTCTTGTCAGAAGGAGAAACTCAATAATTGTTGACTCGACAGTTGGTTATGAATTTCTACACATTTCTTCCATCATGGAAGCATTTCAAGAGTTGGAACATAACTTATATGTATCATGAGGTGTGTTGTGAACATTAGATTCGTGGAATTTTGGCTATTGTTATGAGAGGATGTTATTATAGTCATGTGAAAGATGCGGTGCATGGTCTAAATTCAACAAAGGTATGCAATCCTATATTGGTGCATCGTGCAGTGATTGATATGACATTCATAGGTTGGAAACATGCATGGTGGAGAATTATGGATGTTAGAATTGGGCTCTAAGGTATAATTGCCTAAATATAGGGGAGAATTTTCAGATTGGCTCGAGTTAATATGCTCAACTGGGTGTGGTAGCACGAGTAGGTGCATGAGGTGTTAAACAGTAATTTTGGATAACTCCGGAACACTCCTTAGCACGTTCGAGGACGAACGTATATTTAAGTGGGAGAGAATGTAACGACCCAACCAGTTATTTTGACTTTTAGAACCCCGTTCCCCTAAATAAAACTTCCCGTATGTGCTTTAATGATTTATGACTTGTGGGGATGGTTGGTTCGGGATTTGGAAGTGTTTGGGTTGAAATCGTAACACTTGGTTTCTTAAGTTGGCTTTGAAAGGCCAAGTTTGACTTTGGTCAACATTTTGAGTAAACGTACTCGGATCAATATTTTGACAGTTTCGGTAGGTCCGTATCATGATTTGGGACTTGGGCGTATTCCCGGAATCAAATTCCGAGGTCCCTAGCCCGAGATATGGAATTTTGATGAAATAATTAAAAAGTTTAAGTTCAAATAGTGACAGGATGTTGAATTATGTGCAAATGACCCCGTAATAGAATTTCCAACAGCTCTGTATGGTGATTTTGGACTTAGGAGCGTGATCAGAATTTTATTTGGAAGTCCGTAGTGAAATTAGGCTTGAAATGGCAAAAACAAGAATTTAAGTTTGGAAGTTTGACCGGGGAGTTAACTTTTTGATACCGTAGTCGGAATACAGTTCCGAAAATTTTCATAGCTCCATTATCTCATTTATGACTTGTGTGCAAAATTTGAGGTCAATCAGAGCTGATTGATAGGTTTCGATATCGAATGTAGAAGTTAAAAATTTTAAGTTTCATTAAGATTGAATTGGAGCATAATTCGTGGTTTTAGCATCGTTTTATGTGATTTAAGGTTTCAAATAAGTTCGTATGATATTGTAGGACTTGTTTATATATTTGGTTGAGGTCCCGAGGGGCTCAGGTGGATTCCGGGTGGTTAACAGATCGAATTTGGAATTTGAAGAAGAGTTGAGGCAGCTGATATCTGGTGTGATCGCGGGTGCGAAAAATCCATCACGGGTGCGAAGTCACAGGTGCGAAAAATCCATCGCAGGTGCGAAAAATTCATCGCGGGTGCGAAGCCGCAGGTGCAAAAAATCCATCGCGGGCGCGATGATCACTGGGCAGTGAGTGTTTAAAGCGGGGATTTGAGCATTTTTGCCCATTTCTTCATTCTTGGACGATCTTGGGAGCTTCTTGAGAGGAGCATTCACCTAGAAACTTGGAGGTAAGTTAATTCATACCTACTGCAAGTTAAATACATGGTTTATATATGGATTTAGACATAAAAAATTGTAGATATTTGAAGTTTTGAAAAAAAAACCTAGAAATTGGTATTTTTGATTTTTCACCACGGAAATGGTTATGGAATTGGATGGAAATTATATATTTGAGTTCCTAAGATTATGGGTAACGATTCCCTCTGGAATTTTCCGAAATTCGGGCACGTGAGCCCAGTGTAAATTTTAGGAATTTTACCATTTTGGATAAGGTAATTTATTTAATAGATAAATTTCGAATCATTTAGCATGTATTAATTATTTTGTATAATATTTGGATAGTTTCTGATTTTTCGGCGTCGAATCGAGAATTCAACGCGATGTGGTAATCGGAAAGTGGATTTTGAGACGAGGTAAGTCTCTTGTCTAATCTTGTGAGGGGAAAATTACCCCATAGGGATTAAATTAAATAATTGTTGCTAATTGTAGGGGCTACGTATGCATGAGGTGACGAGAGTCCGTGCGTAACTACTATTAATGCTAAAGTCCGGGTAGTTTAGGACTCAAAGCATGAATTACTTGTGTAAATTGTATTCTTTATTAATTAAATAATTTGATGTGTATATTGTGAATTGTTATGAAAGGTAGTAAAAGATGAAATTTTCATATGCTTAATTTTTGTTTAGATTAAATAAATTGTTAATAGAAATTGTTCATCCTCTCGAATTTATCTTATAATAAACATACTCTTATTCCCGGAGGTACATAAGAAAAATGTCCTCCTTTCTTGTGGAGCGGGCCGAACGCTTCGGCATGATAGATGCATCTATGGATCGTGCCACACGTCCCTCGGGAGGGTACACGACACTCTGGATCGGGCTGAACGACCTCGACAGAAATCGTGCTTAATAATAATAATAATTACACGATACCTTAATTTTTTATTTAAGCTTGCGAAACTAATTGATAAATTGGAGAATCCTTGAAATTTAATGAATTATTATTCTTGCTTGTTAAGAAATTAATTGTTATACCCGTAAATAAGATAAATGGATAATTTGGAAATTATTTGAGTTGAAAGAATATAATTAATATATTGAGAATTGTTGCATTTGAAGAAATTTGATTATTTCTGCTGGTTAAATAAATTATTGTAAATTCTGTGAATCATGGTAATTTAGATATTCTAATTTTATTTCAATTAATATTTTTGACCCATAGTGAGTGTCAAAGTCGGCTATCTCGTCTCTACCACTTTGAGATTAGGCTTGATACTTACTGGGTACACGTTATTTTCCCACTCATATTGCACTTGCTGCACATTTTATTGTGCAGGTACATATATATATAGCGGCCTTTTGGGTGCGGATGTGTGGTTAATAATTGTGGGGACATAGGTGAGCTGCATTCTATATTACGATCCGCAGCTAACAGAGTCTCCTTCAGAGTTATTATATTTTCCTGTCTAATTTGTATTCTGGACAGATGCTGTATTTTATTTTTAATTCCCTAGTAAATGCTCATGCACTTGTGACACCGAATTTTGGGAATGGTTGTGAATTGTTTAAAAATTTAGTTGCTAAAAATATTTATCATTTACTCTATGAGTTTTATCTTTACTATTTCATTAAAGAAATTTTTATTTCAAAAATAATAAAATGGGTAATTAAGTTAATTGATTATGGTTGGCTTGCTTGACAGTGGTGTACGGCGCCATCACGGCCTTTTTGGATTTTGGGTCGTGACAATGATTGTATCGGAGAGCGTCAGTATGACGACTCCCATTTGTTTGTCCTCAAGGACACGGTTCAGCACGACGATGTCAAGAAAGTTACTATTGGGGATGTGTTGTGGATGCATGGCCAGCTCTGTGTGCCCAATGTAGATGGTTTGCATGAGTTATTTTTTTAGGAGGCCCACAGTTCGTGATACTCCATTCATCTGGTTACCACTAAGATGTATTTGGACTTGAGACAATACTATTAGTGGAAGAGGATAAAGAAAGACATAGTGGAGTATGTAGCTCGGTGTCAAAATTGTCAGTACGTGAAGTATGAGCATCAGTGGCCAGGTGGGTTGCTTTAGAGGCTTGAGATTCCCGAGTAGAAATGGGAGCGAGTTACCATGGATTTTGTGGTTGGGCTCCCACTGCCTCAGAGAAAGTTTGATGCATTATGGGTGATTATGGATATGTGACCAAGTCGGCTCAATTCATTCCAGTGGTGACTACTTATTCTTCAGAGCAGTTGACTCAGGACTATATTCGCGAGATTGTCAGACTTCATGGCATGCCGGTATGTATCATCTCTGACTAGGGTACGCAATTTAGATCGCGATTCTAGAGGGCCGTACAACATGAGTTAGGCACACTGGTTGAGTTGAGTATAACATTCCACCCTCAGACGGACGGATAGTCCGAGCGCACTATTCAGATATTAGAGGATATGTTTCATGCCTGTGTGATGGAGTTCGAAGGTTCTTGGGATCAGTTCTTACTTGAGCTGTTCATTTGGGTTGGATATCCAAAATTCGAACCGATCTGTTCAATTTCGAATTTCGGATTGGATCGGATTTCAGATTATGTTTATTAAAATTTCGGATTTCGGATCGGATTCGAATTGATATAATTTTAATACGATCCGATCCGAAATCCAAAATTATTAGGGCATGTATAAATTCTAAACTTTAATTCGGATAATTAGTACTTTCTTTAGATTTTTCTCCAAGTTATTACCTTTAAAATTGATGGATTTAGCTCTATTGGCACCATAATACTCTCATAATTGTATAAACATGAATTTTTCTTATTGTACTGCCTCTTTTACAAAGAAAACATACATATGAGTTTGCAACTTTGAGGCATAATAATCCGATCCGAAATTTAAAAATCCGATCCGATCCAAATTTTAAAATCCGATCCGATATTAATTCGGATCGGATTCAGATTGCATTTTCTAGAATCCGAAATCAGAAAATCCGATCCGATCCATGCACAGTCCTAGTTCTTGCTACTTGCAGAGTTTGCCTATAACAACAGCTACCAATCGAACATTCAGATGGCTCCGTATGAGGCCTTGTATGAGAGGCAGTATCAGTCTCTATTGGGTTGGTTTGAGCAGGATAAGGCTAGGTTATTGGATACTGACTTAGTTCAGGATGCTTTGGAAAATGTTAAATTGATTCAAGATCGGTTTCGTACAACCCAATCTGGACAGAAGAGTTATGCGGATCGGAACGTTCGTGATATTGTATTTATGGTTGGAGAGCGGGTCTTGCTATGGGTTTCGCCCATGAAGGGTGTTATGAGGTTCTGGGAGAAGGGCAAGTTAAACCTTAGGTATATCAGACCTTTTGAGATTCTTGAGAGGATTGGTGAAGTGGCCTAAAGGCTTGCACTGCTACCTAGTCTAGCAACAGTTGTTATACCTCTTTTAACCAGGTCAAATTGGAGTACAACATATTGGCAATTCCTATATTTTGATAAAAGAGAGTCGCCGCCTAATTATTTTAAAGGTGAATTAGGACACCTCTTTTTACATTAATAACTATGTATATGGTCTACTAAACTTTAGAGATTCTAAGGTAAAGGGTTCTAATAAATTAAGGGGAAGGTGTGAGGCACCCCGCAAAATCCGCATGAAACGCGGTTCCCTTCCGGACTTAAGGTTATTAATTAAGGCTTCGAAATATTCAAGTAAAGCATTAAAAATATTTTGATAATATAAAAAGGTGATAATTGATTCTTAGTTAAGAAAAAGACTCATTACTGTATAAAATTATTTCGATACTTGATAAGTTTTGAAAGTTCAAATTTTGAGGCAGCAACACGCTGACTAATCTTGGCTAAGAAAATGAATATCTATACTATATTAAAAGCATGAAACCCCTTAGCGAAATGCCGTTCGTGTTTTTTTATTTTTTTAAAATATAGTTCACACTAGATAAAATAATCATTTGATTATATCTCTTAATATTTAAGAATAGTCATTTAATTAATTCTCTATTATTTAGGAATAGTCATTTAATTATTTTTATAATATTTGGGACTTTTTAGTCAACTAAAATTTTATTTATTAATAATTTCCTTATCTATTTTCTACTATTTAGGAATAATTGTTTTTTTCTAATATATAAAACTTTAAAATAAATTAAAACTTTACCTTACACAAAGTATTATCTTATTTCACGATGTAACATAGCTACTACTATAATTCTAAGTTACATTATCTGATATTTATCACCTTGAAGTTTGAATTGCAAAAAGGAATATTTTTGTATACGGTGTTAAATAAAGGACTAAAGGCACATAAACTTCGAAGCTACTTAACAAAAAGCTTCAAAAGTGTTCAATATAAAATAGTAATAATAATTACTATATAAATTATAAAATTGATTAACAATTTAATATTTTTTATGTCTACTATCTATTTGTCACTTTGAGTTTCCTACAATTTTTAACCTTATACAATGTAAAAGAAAGATTCTATTTCATTCTAGAAAGAATTTGGCGAAATATCATTCGTTTTTTTTATTCTTTAAAAATAGAGTTCACACTGAACATAATAGTCATTTTATTATTTTTTAATAATTAACTAAAATGTGAATTATTATATTTTTGCTTATTAGAAGTATGTAATATACCAAATTTATAAATGGAAAGTAGTAACATAGCAAATCACGTTAGGAAGCTTTCGAGCACTTTGAACTTCCTTTAGGTTTAGGAGTTTGTTTTGTTTGTTATTAAATTTTAACCAATTAATTATTCACAAATCTTTTAGGTGAAACTTTCGACCACTTTTAACTCCAAAATTTCACTTTAAGGTTAGCTTTCAGTAGTAATGTAATATTGCCGTGAATAAAAAAACGTATAAGAATCAAATTCGACAATTGATGTAACAATATTATCGTTGGATAAAAAAGGAAAAAGTAGAATAGATTTGGGATTCAACAATTAATATAACATTTTCATTGTTGGAATATATCGAATAGGTTTACATATTTATTTTTAAAATTTGACAAATTAAAGATATGGTTTTAATTTTTATTCTCTAGGAAACATGGAAACAATTTCTTCATAAATTAGAATGAAGCTGAAAGTTATCTATTAATTATATGCCATTATCTCTATACACCTAATTTAACTAAATTCATCAGCATTTTCAAAAGATATTGAATTTAGCTACTGCATTAATATAATAGTATTTATTTTCATCATTTAGTCAAATATTCTTATTATTTTAAAATCACATTTTTTTATTGATTGACGTGTTATACACGTGCAATGCATGTATACTAAGGTTCTTGAACCAAGGTTGAATAAGATATTTAATACACTATTTAGTTTTCACAATCTAATTTAAGAATCTATCTATTTATATTTATATCTATCTATATCTATACTATATGCACGAAGACGCTTAGCGAAATGTCATTCGCCTTTTTTACCATTTCAAAATCGATATTACATTGGATAAAGATGTAATTTAATTTATATTCCTAACATTTAGGACTTTGAAATCTATTAAAATTTTGCTTATTAAATTGTTCCATATTTGAACTATATAGGTAGGAAGCCCTATTATTTAGTATTAAAAAATATATTATGCAAATAAGTAATAAATAAACGTATAAAAATTTCTCCAGCAAAGTAAACCAATCCTATTACATAACATCTTCAAAATTGTATTGTCACGATCTCAAATTTCCTCCGTAGGATGTCGTGATGGAACCTAGTTTCTAAGACTAGGTAAGCCTATCAATGCAGAATAATAATAAATATCTGAAATAAATAAACTACAATTCAAACAATTACAACTCCCAAAATCCGGTAAAAATAAGTCACAAGCTTCTAAGAATTTATTCTCTATGTCTCTATACATAAGAGTTTAAAGCAAATAAGGAAGACAATATAGAAAGATAGAAGGGGACTCCGGAGTCTGCGGACGCTGACAGATATACCTCGAAGTCTCCTCGTACAGCTAGTTTACTGATGCCTGGTCTGATAAGATGTACCTGTATCTGCACAAAAAGATGTGCAGAAGCGTAGTATGAGTACACCACAGCGGTACCCAATAAGTGTCAGGCCTAACCCCAGTAGAGTAGTGACGAGGTCAGGTCAGGCCCTACTGGAGAATAAATAATGGCATGGTAAAATGTTTAAACAATATTATAAGATAAAATGACAATGAAAATGAATCAAGTAGTATGTCACATTTAATTACACCAAATAATGGCAAATAAATACCTCGTGGAAACAAAACAGAATTCTTTTCAACTTTAAGAAAATCACAACAATAATCAAAGGCTACTGTGACATAATTTCTTGAAAAGAATTCTGTTTTAAAGAATTCTAAAGAAATTCTAAAACAACTGTGACAGAATTCTTTTCTTATATCACCGTGGGAGCCTTCACATTTAATTTTAAAGAAATTATTTTTTCCGAAATAGCATCCCGTGTTTTAGCCACCTTTATCACACCGCATGACTTCTAGTAGTTCCCCCTACTAGCCACGCGTATCAATCCACCCTTATCTCACCGCATGCCTTTCAATACCCATACCTTATACCACCGCATGCGTATCAATATCACAATACATCATAATTTGCACCTCAAGTGCTCAAATAATTTAACTTGCCATCATAATTCTGCCACGACCCAATTTTCCCTCCGTGTGACGTCGTGACGACACCTAATCTCTACAACTAGGCAAGCCTAATAAATTTAACCAACTATTCAAAAATATACAACAAATCCCAAAATTCGGAACATCGTGAATCACAAACTACAGAAAGAAAAGATCTAGTGTCTCTATACATCAGAGTCTAACAAGGAAAAATACAGAAGATAATGGACATGAGAAAGAGTAGAAGGGGACTCCGAGGTTTGCGGACGCGACATATATACCTTGAAGTCTCCAAAGCTGTCCCGGCTCACTGATAGTGCGACTGATAAGATGCACCTGGATCTGCACACGAAAAATATGTGCAGAGAGTAGTATGAGTACACCACAATCGATACCCAGTAAGAGCCAAGCTTAACCTCGGTCGAGTAGTGACGAGGTTAGGTTAAGGCCCTACCGGACTAAATATAATAAATTAAACAGTAAAAAGATATAAGTAAATTTTACGGTAAACAGTTAAAGAAAACTTTTCAAAGAAATTTAACAGTCAAGGGAAACCCTCGGCTCAGAACAAGGTATACACAATGTGGAATCTCCCGGGATACCGTCCCGTAGTTCCGAATGAATATGCAGTACATGGGGATCTCCCAGAATACGTCAGTAGTCCCAAAGTAAATATGCAGTGCTGGATGATCTCCCAGAATACGTCCGTAGTCCCAAAATAAATATGCAAGACAGGGTGATCTCCCGGAATACGTCCGTAGTCCCAATTTAAATATGCAAGACAGGGGGATCTCCCGGAATACCGTCCGTAGTCCCAAATTAAATATGCAACGCGAAAGATAGAAATACAACTACATTCATAAAACTTTTACAATTTAGGCTAGGTACCAGTCAGGGAAGGAGCAGGAAATTCACTAAGCATGCTGCACATAATTCACATAAACAATTAAGACACGTATACATGTTGTAATAGACTAAACATGATAGATACACATATTGAAATAACTTAATTAAGAATAAAATAGATTTGTACTCATTAAAATGGTATAACTCAAAATAACAGGAAAACATGTTGCTGCTCAGTAAGAAAATCGGGGGTTTACCACAACTAGCTAGTGTACGTACTCGTCACCTCACGTACACGGCGCTCACATATCACAATGTTTTCAAATCTTAAGGGGATTTCTCCCCACACAAAGTTAGGCAAGCCACTTACTTCAAACCAAGCTCAATCAATCCGTCACAATGCCTTTCCCACGAATATTCGGCTCTGAATGGCCCAAATCTATCCAAAAGCAATTACATATCATAAATACAACCATAATAGACTCATCTAATTAATGAAATCAACATTTTAACAAAAATTCCGAAATTAACTCAAAAATCGTCCGTGGGGCCCATATCTCGGAATCGAGCAAAAGTCACAAAATACGAACACCCATTCACTCCCGAGTTTACTCGTACCAAAATTGTTCAAATCTGATACCAAAATCTCGATCAAAACCCCAAAATTTGGCCTAAGAACGTTTCTCAATATTTCACCCCAAATCCGAAATTAAACGATGAACTCAAGCATAGATTAGTGGAATATAACCATAAAGGAGTTAAGAATTATTACCCAATCGATATCTCTGAAAATCCCTCAATCCCTCGTCCAAAATCCGATTTCCCAACTCAAGTTTTTGATAAAAATGGCATAACCCCCGTTTTTGGAAACTTTAATACTGCCCAGACGCGTCCTTCTTCGCGAACGCGGCCATACCCTCGCGTTTGCGAAGTACAATTTACTTCGACCCAAAAATCCTCCATCGCGAATGCGATGCATATGTCGCGAACGCGAAGACCACTCAGCTTGACCCTTCGCGAATTCGGGATCTCCATCGCGAACGTGAAGCACGAAATCTCGCCTGCCTTCAGTTCTTCTTTGCGAACGCGAGGACCATGTAGCGAACGCGTAGCTTCGAGGTTCCACACCTTCACGAACGCAAGAGAGACATCGCGGACGCGAAGAGTAATTCAGCTGCCCTTCCCAGATACTTTACGCGAATGCGAGGACTCCCTCGCGAACGCGATGAAGAAAATGCCTGCAACAGAACACCAGAAATCTGCTATCTTCCAAAGTTCAAAAGTGATCCGTTAAGCATCTGAAACTCACCCGAGGCCCCCGGGACCTCAACCAAATATACCAACAAGTCCTAAAACACCATACGAACTTAGTCGAGTTCTCAAATCACATAAAAAAGAAGAATCTAAAATCACGAATCACCTTCCAATTCAAACTTAAAGAACTTGAAACTTCAAAATTCTACAACCGATGCCGAAACCTATCAAACCACGTCCGATTGACCCCAAATTTTGCACGCAAGTCATATTTGATATTACAGACCTATTCTAACTTCCGGAATCGGATTCCGACCCCGATATCAAAAATTCCACTACCGGCCCAAAACTCCAAAAATTCGACTTTCGCCATTTCAAGCCTAAGGCCTCGTTTGTTTGCACTTAATGAAGGTCTGAATCTTAATCATTCAGATCTCAAACATTAAGTGTGTTTATTTTTAAAGTCTGAATCTTAATTATTCAGATCTTAATCATTAAGTGTGTTTATTTTTTTACTTCACAACCACTTAATGGGTCTGAATAGGTCTGTATGATTAAGATATATACCAAAGACTTAATTTCATTAAGATGCTATCACATATTCATTATTAACTGCCGCCACCGCCTACCATTATCAACTACCAATATGCCGCCACCACCACCATACTCAACCATCACCATTACCATGCCACCATCATCCTCAATCATAGCCGCCACCATTATCGACCATCACCACCCCCCATCCCCACCACTCCGATCACCATCATTCTTACCCACAATCAACACTCATTTGCCTCAACTACCACAACTAACCACCCCATCACCATCTACAACCACAGTCGGTACCAGCCATCATTATAACCTACCACCACCCACCCACCCACAACCTTCCTCAATAACAATTACTACCACCACCCGCCATTATTAACTATCACTACCCACCACCATCATCCTCAATCATAATTGCCACCACTACCAATCACTACTAGCTACTAGCATGAACTATCATTCAACCAAAACTACCACCAACCATCACCTCTAGTCGGTATTCACCCGTTAGCCATCACCACTAACAACTATCATATTTTTAAAAGCTATATATTTTATTGATAGAATATTAGATTAGTTAGTATTTCATTTGAATTTTATGTTTATTAATTTTCAAATAAAGATAAATTTTATACATTCAGATGTTAAAAATCAAACAGTCTTAATTATTTAGTATTCAGATCTTAATACACATCTTATTATATTCAGATATGTATTCAGATTCAGATATGTTAATCTTAATACACATCTTGATAATCAGATGTGTATTCAGATTCAAACGTCTTAATCTTAAAAAAACAAATGAGGCCTAAATGAGCTACGGACCTCCAAAACACAATCCGGATACGCCCCTAAACCCAAAATCACATAACGGAGCAAACGGAATAGGCGAAATTCCATTTCGGAGTCGTCTTCACACAGTTCCGACTAGGGTCCAAATCCTAAGGTTTAAGCTCTCATTTAGGGACTAAGTGTCCCAAAACACTCCGAAACTCAAAACCAATCATACCGGTAAGTCACAATGGCATAAATAGATATGGGGAAAGCAGTTAATAAGGGATCGGGGCTATTACTCTCAAAACGACCGACCAAGTCGTTATATCCTCCCCCTTTTAAAACAATCGTTCGTCCTCGAACGAGTATAAAGACATACCTGAAACTTTGAAAAGATGAGGGTACTGGCTGCGCATATCCTGCTCGGTCTCCCAAGTCGCCTCCTCGACCGGCTGACCTCTCCACTGGACCTTTACTGAAGCAATATTCTTTGACCTAAGCTTTCTGACCTGCCTGTCCAAAATGACTACTGGCTCCTCAACATAAGATAGATCCTTGTCTAACTGGACTGAGCTAAAATCCAATACATGAGTCGGATCACCGTGATACTTCCGGAGCATAGACACATGGAATACCGGGTGAACTCCTGCTAGGCTGGGAGGCAAGGCAAGCTCATAAGCAACCTCCCCAACTCGCCACAATATCTCAAAAGGACCAATGAACCTCGGGCTCAGCTTGCCCTTCTTCCCGAACCTCATGACACCCTTCATAGGCGATACCCAAAGCAAGACCCGCTAACCAACCATAAATGCCAAATCACGAACCTTCCGGTCCGCATAACTCTTCTGCCTGGACTGTGCGAAGTCTCTCCTGAATCACCTTCACCTTATCCAGGGCATCCTGGACCAAGTCTGTACCCAACAATCGGGTCTCGCCCAGCTCAAACCATCCTACTAGGGACTGGCACCGCCTACTGTACAGAGCCTCATACGGTGCCATATGAATGCCGGACTGATAACTGTTATTGTAAGCAAACTCCGCAAGTGGCAAGATCTGGTCCCAAGCACCCCCAAAATCTATCACACATGCACGGAGCATATCCTCTAATATCTGAATAGTGCGCTTGGACTGCCCGTCCGTCTGAGGGTGAAATGCTATGCTCAACTCAACTCGAGTACCCAACTCATGCTGTACAGCTCTCCAGAACTGTGACTTAAACTGCGTACCCCGGTCAGATATAATAGATACCGGTACGCCATGAAGTCTGACAATCTCACGGATGTAGATTCGAGCTAGTTGCTCGGAAGAATAGGTAGTCATCACAGGAATGAAATGAGCTGACTTGGTCAGCATGTCCACAATCACCCAAACTGCATCAAACTTCCGCTGAGTCCGTGGGAGACTAACAACGAAGTCCATAGTGATCCGCTCCCATTTCCACTCTGAAATCTCTATCTTCTGAAGCAATCCACCTGGTCGCTGATGCTTATATTTTACCTGCTAGCAATTCAGACATCGAGCCACATACTCTACTATGTTCTTCTTCATTCTCCTCCACCAGTAATGTTGTTTCAAGTCCTGATACATCTTTGCGGCACCCGGATGAATAGAGTACCGTGAATTGTGAGACTCTTGGAGAATCAACTCACGCAAACTATCTACATTGGGCACACATAGCCTGCCCTGCATCCTCAATGCACCATCATCTCCAATAGTGACCTCCTTAGCATCACCGTGCTGGACCGTGTCCTTAAGGACAAGAAGATGACAATCATCATACTAACGCTCCCTGATACGACCATAAAGAGAAGACCGAGAGACCACACAAGCCAATTTTTGACTCGGCTCAGAAATATCCAATCTCACAAACTGAATGGCTAAGGCTTGAACATCCAAGGCTAAGGGCCTCTCACTTACCGGAAGATATGCCAAACTCCCCAAACTCTTTGCCCGGCGGCTCAAGGCGTCGGCCACTACATTGGCCTTCCCCGGGTGGTATAATATAGTGATATCATAGTCTTTAAGTAGTTCCAACCACCTCCGCTGATGCAAATTAAGGTACTTTTGCCTGAACAAGTGCTGCAAACTCCGGTGATTAGTGTAAATCTCACAGGGAACACCGTACAAATAATGACGCCAGATCTTCAGGGCATGAACAATAGCCGCTAACTCGAGATCATGAACCGGATAATTCTTTTCATGCACCTTCAACTATCTATATGCGTAGGCAATCACCCTATCGTCCTGCATCAATACCGCTCCAAGGCCAATCCTCGAGGCATCACAATAGAAAGTGTAGGACCCCGAACCTGTAGGCAATACTAATACTGGGTTGTAGTCAAAGCTGTCTTTAGCTTCTGAAAGCTCTCCTCACACTTCTCGGTCCACCTGAACAGAGCACCCTTCTGGGTCAGCCTGGTCATAGGTGCTGTAATGGATGAGAACCCCTCACAAAGCGACGGTAATACCCTGCCAAACCAAGAAAACTGCGGATCCCCGTAGCTGGTGATGGTCTAGGCCAACTCTGCACTTCCTCCACCTTCTTCGGATCTACCTTGATCCCATCACAAGACACTATGTAGCCCAAGAATGCCACTTAATCAAGCCAGAATTCACACTTATTTTTTGCATACAACCTCTTCTCCCCCAAAGTCTGAAGCACGGCCCTCAGGTGCTGCTCATGATCTTCCCGAGACCGGGAATATACCAGGATGTCGTCAATAAACACAATGACGAAAGAATCAAGATAAGGCTAGAACACACTGTGCATCAAATGCATAAAGGTTGCTGGGATATTGGTCAGCCCAAATGACATGACAAGAAACTCATAGTGACCATATCTGGTCCTGAAAGCAGTCTTCGGGATGTCCGACTCCCGAATCTTCAACTGATGATAGCTAGAATGCAAGTCAATCTTTGAAAACACCCTGGAACCCTGTAACTAATCAAATAAATCATCGATGCGAGGCAAAGGATACATGTTCTTCATTGTAACCTTGTTCAATTGCCGATAATCAATATACATACGCATATAACCATCCTTTTTCTTCACAAATAAGACCGGAGCACCCCAAGGTGATACACTGGGCCTGATGAAAACCTTATCAAGCAACTCCTGCAACTGCTCCTTCAACTCAGGAGGAGCCATACATTAGAGAGGAATAGAAATGGGCTGAGTGCCCTGCAACAAATCAATGCCGAAATCAATATCTCGGCTCCCATATCTTAATAATTTGGACTCAATAAAAAATACTTTGAGCATTACATATTAATTTAATTTATTAACTCAATAATAGCCATATTAATGGTAATATTAATAATCATGCTAATACTTCTAATAATGACAATATTAATAGTAGTAATAATAATAATAATAATAATAATAATTACTAAAATAGTAGTAATTACTCCAATAATTGTAATTATAATAATACTAGTAATAAATAATTGAAAAATAGAGCATTATATTATTAATGATTAGGGAGCACTAGAAAATTAATCACAACAAAACCAGGACAAAATTGGGTATCAACAATAGTTCATCCAGTATTCCATATTTCTATGCTCCGAAAGTACCACGATGATCCATCTCATGTGTTGGATTTCATCTCAGTCCAGTTGGATAAGGATTTATCTTATGTTGAGTTGATGGCCATTTTGGAAAGGCAGGTTCGAAAATTGAGGTCGAAGAGCATTGCTTCAGTGAAGATTCAGTGGAGAGGTCAACCAGTCGAGAATGAGACTTGGGAGACCGAGAATGATATGAGTAGCCGTTATCTTCATCTTTTCACCACTTTAGATATATCTTTATACTCGTTCGAGGATGAACGTTTGTTTTAAGAGGGGGAGGATGTAGCGACCCAACCGGTCGTTTTGAGTATTTTTAGCCCCGGTCCCCTATTTATTGCTTTCTCTATGTTGTATTATGATTATGTGACTTGCCGGGGGTGTTTGGTTTTGGTTCGGGTGAATTTCAGAGTGATATGGGACACATAGTCCCTAAGTCGGAGACTTAGGTTGAAAGAGTTGACTGTAGTTTGACTTTTGTGTAGATGACTCAGGAATAGAGTTTTGACAGTTCCAAAGCTCAGTATGGTTATTTTGGACTTAAGAGCATGTCCAGATGTCGATTTGGAGGTCCGTAGGTTGTTTCTGCTTGAATTGGCAAAAGTTAGAAAGTTGAAGGTTTGGAAGGTCAAGAAGTTTGGCCGGGAGTTGACTTTATTGATATTAGAGTCAGATTTCGATTTTGGAAGTTGAAATAGGTCCGTCATGTCAATTATGACTTGTGTGCAAAATTTAGGTCAATTAGAGTTGTTTTGGTATGATTCGATATTAGTTTTGAAAGTCGTAAGTTCATGCTTTTAATAGGCATGAATTGGATTGTGATTCATATAATCAATGTTGTTTGATATTATTTATGGCCTCGAGTAGGTCAGTTATGTGTTTTGGAACTTGTTGGTATAATCGGACGGGGTCTCAGGGGCCCCGGGTGAGATTCAGATTGAATCCGGAACAAATTTGGACTTGTGTGATTGCTGAAGCATGGTTGTGTCTGGTGCAATCTCACATGCGCACTTTGGGTCGCAAGTGCGTCACCGCAGAAGCAGCTCTCGTGCCGCAGAAGCGATATTTGGACTTGTCAGTTGTGACTGCAAGTGCAGTCGTTTAACTGCAGAAGGGGACTCGCTGGTGTGAGGAATGCACCGCAGAAGCGGAATGGGCTAGCCAGCCCTAGGGTCGCAGAAGCGAAGGACCCTCCGCAGGTGCGCAAGCGCAGGTGCGCCATTTTGGTCTGCATAAGCGGAAACTCGTGACTTTAGCTGAAACCACACTTGCGATGGATTTTCTGCAAGAGAGTCGCCACCTAATATTTAAAGGTATACTAGTGTACCTATTTAATTATTAAGTCATGTTCCTTATAGGTCTGCAAACCAGTGAGATTATGGGTAAGGGTTCTTGTTCTTCTAAGGGGAAGTTGTTAGGCACACCTTAAAACCTACATGAGGTAGCTCCATAGGACTTAGACTAACTTTTAGGAACCATTTATTAAATTATGCTTAATTACTATTAGAGCATGGCTTACTATATATATATATTTAAGGGAAGGTATATATATAAGGGATGTAAAACTTAAGGAGGATGTGAGATTATAAAAGAGTTATGGAAGGTTAAAAGAGTTCTGGAAGTAGTCCATATTTTATAAGGCTTGTAATTATGAGATTAAGTTATGGAAGCAATCAACTTAGGGAATGGATATTTATATGATTTTAAAAGATGTTTGTAAAAAAGTGATTCTATGTACCTTGATTTAAAAATCTCAAGAGGAGCGATCTTTGAAAATTCATTTGGGGTGACAGTACCCTACTGTTTTATAAAAAAATCTGATTTCATTTCTTGTTAATAAACCGACGATTCTTTATGATTTCCTTTCGAAAAACGGGGCACTGCTTTGATTAAAGTATGGGCTTCAAAATCTTTTAAGAGAGGTGAGTGAACAAGATGAATAAATTATAATTAGCGGAGTGAAGATTAATTATAACTAATTCTATTTAAATCCTATATTATTTAAAGTTTGCCTATGTTCCGGGTGATATTTAAGCATGAAGGTAAAGTACATGTTCTAATAGATGAGTATTAAATACATGATAACAAAATATGACAAAGTGACAAGGCAATAGGTAAAATAACAAAGCAGTAAACTAGATTAAAGAAGCAGTAACTAATAATGAAGGAAATGAGGGAAAGAAGACTGGACTCTGATGGTTGGGCTTCAAGAAGGTAGGCCCGACAACTAAAAGATGCGACTATAGCTAGCTGGACCATCCAGAAAGATACAACAAAGCTGGTTTGGGCCTGAGTTCTTTTTAAAACTCCACGGGCCCAAATGTGTATATGCCCAAAAAAGAAAGAAGGTAATTAGATGTATATAGCTCATTCTCAGCATACTCAAAAATGTATGAAATGTATATAGATAAATAATTGGAACAAGAAGTTATCAATATTCAAATACTATGGGAGATTATATTAATGTGGTAGTTATACATGACAAGTAATTTACATTGAAAACCTTTCGTTGTCATTAAATATTAAACCACTAAAGAACCAAATACGTAAATGAATTAAGGGCTAAGGAGCAAGATCTACTCAAGGTCGGTTCTCTCTTTGAATCTCCCCACACTTCAAAGTTCCCAAGAGACTCAAGGCCCAGGGCAATGCTTGTACCAGGGAGGGCAGCCCAACCTAGAGTTAAACTCCACTTTCAAATACCCTTAAACACTAACAACTGTCACACCCCTTTTCTACCTCCAAAAGATATATATTATGAATTGTTGTGGGTTAAAGTATTTTTTCAATTAAAGTGACAAACTTGAGTAAGGATTATTTTATTTACACAGTCGCCACTTGAAATTAATTTTTGGGTGTTCCAAGTCACCTTTTATTTGAATCCCTAGTTAAAGGAAGGTTTGACTCTATTATTATTGGTCTGCAAAAATAAAGTCCGGGTAAGAAATTTTGTTGACTGGGGAGAAGGTGTAAGGTATTCTCCGAGTCCCGTGATTCTAGCACAGTCGCTTTTATTGACTAAAATTGGTTTGAATTAATTTTTGGATAACTTGTGCTTTATTTGATTTTTCATGCTTTTCCTATGTCCGCTACTATTTATTAAAAAAAATTGAAGAAAATATTTGAATAATATTAAATTGTCCTAACTGCACCACACAAGCGAATGCGCGACCGATATGAATTTTATTAATTTTGTCATAACAACGCTACACAAGCGAATCCCCAGTCATGACAAGAATTATTACTACGTTATTATTATTTTGGAAAAATTAATAGTGTATGGCTAAATGAAATGGCTTTGCGGTTATTACGATTACTATTTTAAAAGATGAGACTAGTGCGGGAAAATGATTAACTTATGTTGCTTAAAACTAGTAAGATGTGGGCTTGTGATGACATTGAAATGAGGCAGCCCACTGTTTGGCTGATGGAGCCAATAGGCTCATGTCCAAGACAAAATCCAAGAGGCCCATATGCTCTTGGACTTCAAATCTGCAGATGTGGCCTTTTAGAGCCACGTTACAGATCTGGCCCTATCTTGTTATTTGCAATCCATAGCCAACTATTTATAAAAATAAGTTTACAATGAGTATCTTTCTATTCACACCTCAACTATCTTACTAAAATAAACCTTTTCAAAAAATAAGTAAGATTATTGGGACTCTAGAAATAAATAAATAAAATTTTAAAAAAAGTTTAGCTTGGTAACAACAAAGGGACAAACATAGCTACATGGGTTCAAAATTTAATATATATACTCCTTTCATACAATCAAGCAACAGAGGGCCCAGTGGAATTATATCTAACACTTTAGCAAAAAAAAAATAAAAAAGATGCTTGACACAGTTTAATTATCTAACATATAGTCATAACATTATCCAACATTCAAGAGCATATAAAAATGAATTACAATAGAAGGATGAAGCTACTAATATTTCTCAGCATCATTATCTTTCATTCCAACTCGATTTAAGGAGTTTACATGGTCCGAAAATTACTTGGACAGCAGAAAGAAGAACAAATACAGCAAAGTCAGCTCTTTCCAAAATCAAGAAACGAACGGCAAAACAATTATACGGGCATCAACACAGCAAAAGACAACGACAACCAGCAGGTTTCAAACGCAAGAAAATGAACCAGAAATACCCAACGAAACAGTTGAAACCAGCAATTATGTAACTCTAGAAGAAACTTTCAAGGCAATTATATTTTCTTAAAAAAAAGTTTTGCACTTAAGAATCATCTCACAAAAACTCATAATTTTTAGATGTTAAAGGATGCTTTAGCTGCTGATTTTTCTCTCCCGTTTTTTTTTCTTTTCTGTGTGTCCAGATCTCCCCCCTGCTATAAAGATGTATGTTTTATAAATGAGAAATAGCCAGCTATTTCATGATTAAAAATAAGTCTTTTTTGATAGATTTTTCACAAAATCTGCACTTAAATTCAAAAGGCAAGACTTTTTTTGTTCAATCTTGTCCAAAAGAGAGTATTTCAACCAAAATCCGCTCTTCACTATTCAAATACAGACTTTTGTTCAAAAACTATCCAAAAGTCCATATATTTTTACCAAATAAATGATTTTTGAGTTTTATACTCAAAAAATCTCTGAAGCAGTAAATAAGAAACCAAGCAAGTACCCTATACTTTCAAGTATTCCTTCACTACCTCACTTTCATCAATATAAAACTATTCTACTATTTCAACAAGTGCAAAAACAGAAAATTTAGCATTTCAAACTTTAAAAACTAATGCTAAAATAATTAATAAGAGACAAAATAAAATCTGAAATAATAATAATAAAAAAATCAGCCATGAAAAGAAAAAAAAGAATAAGTATTTTTACCATTTCACAATTCAAGTGTCCGAAACAAGGGTGGTATGCCAAACGAGGGCATTCGGGGAGGTCGCTGGAATTTGGCCGGATTTTCAGGGCAGAATCGACATCAATAGGTAGGTCTTGAGGATCTCTATCCACTAATGTAGGTATTGTGGGGTGGTAGTGGCCGGAGCTTCAAGAATTTTGGCAAAACAATGGCGGCTAAAGTTTCCTAGATCTAAAATTCAAGGAGTTTGAGATTTTTTTTGAAGGATTTGGTTTGGAGATATGGAAATAGGAGGTTGTGAAAATTATATGGTGTGAATTTGGGGGTGTTTGGAGGTGGTCCGCCGCCGGTGGGCGATTTTCGGCAGCGACGGCTAGAGAGAATGAAGAGAGAGAGAGAAGAGAGAGGAAGAAGAAAAGAATTATGGGAGAAATGGGAAAAAAATTTCAACATTTCTAAGTCTTAAATACCTAGTTGGGAGATTGATTGTGGACCATTGGATGAGGGAGAGATGAATGTATGAGATTTAATCTTGATAACTTAATGAAACGATGTAGTTTCATCATGAAACTACGCCGTTTTGGACCAAGTCTTGGCCAGTCATTTTGGCTTGGGTATGGCCGAATTGAGCTCAAAATTTGGACCAATTTTGGCTCAAGTTTAATTAAAATACACTAGCCTAATCTCTTGTCTCTCTAATAAAATTATACAAGCAAAAAGAAAATCCTTTAGAGATGCAAACTAAAATATACAAATAAAAAGTAAAAATATTTTAGTACTTTTTAATTAAACTCACATAAAAATGCGCAAATAAATTCAAAGAAGAACAACTAAAAATAGCTAAAATCATCCAAAATTTATTATTATTATTATTACTATATTTTAGAAAAAGCAAGCAAAAATTAGGTATTCACAACTACCCCTCTTTGTTCGAGAACATGAAAAGATTTTGTGCAAAGATAGTGAATGCCATGATTAACTCTTGCCTACCTATGACTCTAATAAGAGCATTTTGAAAAAGGTGACCGAACCTTGCCTCTGAGGTTGCCTACATATCCTTGGCTATAAAGGAATCAGGTCTGTGTAGTTCTGGGAAAATTTGATAGCTGGGACTACCAGATACTGGAGTTAAGACTGCTGCTGCTATTGTTGGTGTTTCTGTCGCTTGCTACTTACATCAAAAGAAAAAGAGAAGATTAACTACATATGTCTCCAAACTAAGAGTTACAAAATTCCTATTTATGTGTCTTGTGGAGTCAAATCTCGATTCTTGACCTGCTCGCTTGTGTTGACCTTAGACTGGATCTTGGTGTTATTTGAAGAAAAGATTATGGCTCATTCTCGGTTGCTTGCTTTTCGGATCATAATTTGAGAAAATGAATCTCGAGATATCGAGTTGCTAAGAAATTATCAAAGCTAAACCTATCTATCTTGTGATCGAAAAACTTCCTTCTTCTGATGAGAAACTGAAGCTGCAAGCTTTAATCGTCACTTGTGCTATACGACGGAGCCTGCAAAGCCATCAAAGACGGAAAAAAATGATTTTTTTCTGCCCCAGTTTGCACTAGGAAAATTTTGTGAGTTATTAGAGAAAGTTATAAACTATCTAACTTATTGAAAGGAAGACAAAGACAACAGTATAATCTAGCTATGTGAGGATATGCAATCACGGGCTGGTACCCTAGGTTACCAAAAGGAAATATAACCAGGGGTTGGTACACTGTATTACTGATGGAATGTAACCAGGGGTTGATATCCTTTATTACTGAAAGAAATGTAACCAAGGGTTGGTGCCCTGTATTACAAAGAAGGAATATAACTAGGGGTTGGCACCCTGTATTACTGAAAGAAAATGTAATCAGGGGAGTCGGTACCCTGTATTACTAAATAGAAATGTAACCAGGGGTCGATACCCTATATTACTAAAAGGAAATATAACGAGGGGTTGGTACCCTATATTACTGAAAAGAAGTGTAACAAGGGGTTGGTACCCTGTATTACTGAAAGAAAAAAATGTAACAAGGGGATGATACCCTGTATTACTGATAAAGAAATGTAACCAGGGGTTGGAACCCTATATTGCTGATGGAAAAATGTAACCAGGGGATGGTACCCTGTATTACTGAAAGGAAATGTAACCAGAGGTTGGTACCCTGTATTACTAAAAGGAAGCGTAACCAGGGGATTGGTACCCTGTATTACTGGAAGAAAATGTAACCAGGGGTTGGTACCCTGTATTACTGAAAGAAAATATTACCGGAGGTCGACGCCCTGTATTACTGAGAAGGAATATAACCAGGGGTTGGTACCCTGTATTATAGAAATGAAGAGTAACCAGGGGTTGGTGCCTGTATTATTAGGAAGGAATGCAACCAGGGGTTGGTACCCTATATTACATAAATGAAATGTAACCAGGGGTTGGCACCCTGTATCATTAGGAAGGAAACATAACTAGGGGTTGGTACCTTGTATTACTGATGAAAAAATGTGACCAGGGGTTGGTACCCTGTATTACTGATGGAAAAATATAACCAGGGGCCGGTACCTTATATTACTGATGGAAAAATATAACCAGGGGTTGGTGCCGTGTATTACTAGGAAGGAATGCAACTAGGGATTGGTACCCTATATTATAGAAAGAAAATATAACCAGGGGTTAGCACCCTGTATCACCAGGAAGGAAACGTAGGGGTTGGTACCCTGTATTACTGATGAAAGGATGTAACCGGGGGTTGGTACCCTGTATTACTGATAAAAAATGCAACTAGGGGCTGGTACCTTATATTACTGATGAAAAAATGTAACCAGGGGTTGGTACCCTGTATTACTGAAATAAAATGTAACAAAGGGCTGATATCCTGTATTACTGAAAGGAAATGTAACCAAAGGTTGGTACCCTGCATTATTGATAAGGGAATGCAACCAGGGGTTGGTACCCTGTATTACTAATAAGAAAAAATGTAACCAGAGACTGGTACCCTGTATTACAAAAAAGAATGTAACTAGGGGTTGGCGCCCTATATTATTGCTGAAGTGCTGAGTCTCTCTAGGTGAAAAAGTTTTACTTAAGTTAAGCTACAGAAAAGAAACCTGAGCGAAGTGTACTTTCACCCGGAAATATGAGCTGGATCCCCATAGGTACAAAGATTTTTCCTGGGTTAAGCTATGTAAAACAGCCTGAACGAAGAGTACTTCTACATGGAAATATGAGCTGGATCCCCCTAGGCAAAAATGTTTTACCTGCATTAAGCTAAGTAAACAGCCTTAGTGAAAAGTACTTCTCCCTAGAAATATAAGCTGGATCCCCCTTGGTGAAAATATTCTACCTGGGTTAAGCTATGTAAAACAGCATGAGCGAATGATACTTCTACCCGGAAATAAGAGCTAGTTCCCCCTAGGCGAAAAGGTTCTACCCGGGTTAAGCTACGTAAAACACCCTGAGCGAAGAGTACTTCTACCCGGAAATATGAGCTGGATCCCCTAGACGAAAAGGTTCTACCTGGGTTAAGCTACGTAAAACAGCCTGAGCGAAGAGTACTTCTATCCGGAAATATAAGCAGGATCCCCCTAGGCGAAAAGGTTCTACCTGGGTTAAGCTACGTAAAACAGCCTGAGTGAAGAGTACTTTTACCCGGAAATATAAGCTGGACCCCCCAGGAGAAAAAGTTCTACCTGATTTAAGCAACGTAAAATAGCTTGAGCGAATAATACTTCTACTCGGAAATATGAGCTGGATCCCCCTAGGCGAAAAGGTTCTACTTGGGTTAAGCTATGTAAAGTAGCATGAGCGAAGAGTAGTTCTGCCCGGAAATATAAGCTGGATCCTCCTTGGCAAAAAGGTTCTACCTCGGTTAAGCTACGTTAAACAGCCTGAGCGAAGAGTACTTCTACCCGAAAATATGAGCTGGATCCCCCTAGGTGAAAAGGTTCTACATGGGTTAAGCTATGTAAAATAGCTTGATCGAAGAGTACTTCTGCCCAGAAATATGAGCTGGATCCCCCTAGGCAAAAAAGTTCTACCTCGGTTAAGCTACATAAAATAGCTTGAGCGAAGAGTACTTCTACTCGGAAATATGAGCTGGATCCCCCTAGGCGAAAAGGTTCTACCTGGGTTAAGCTACGTAAAACAGCCTGAGCGAAGGATACTTCTACTCTCAAATATGAGCTGGATCCTCCTAGGCGCGAAAAAGTTCTACCTGGGTTAAGCTACGTAAAACAGCCTGAGCGAAGAGTACTTCTACCCGAAAATATGAGCTGGATCCCCTTAGGTGAAAAGGTTCTACCAAGGTTAAGCTACATAAAACAACCTGAGCAAATAGTACTTCTACCAGGAAAAATGAGCTGGATCCCCTAGGCGAAAAGGTTCTACCTGGCTTAAGCTACATAAAACAGCCTGAGTGAAAAGTACATCTACCTGGAAAAAGTTGAGTTGGATTCCCCTAGGCAAATAGGTTCTTCCTCAGTTAAGCTACATAAAACAACCTGAGCGAAGAGTACTTCTACCCGAAAATGTGAGATGGATCCCCCGAGGCGAAAAAGTTCTACCTGGGTTAAGCTACGTAAAATAGCCTGAGCGAAGAGTACTTCTACCCAGAAATATGAGCTGGATCCCCCTAGGCGAAAATGTTCTACCTAGGTTAAGCTACGTAAAACAGCCTGAGCAAAGAGTATTTTTTCCCGAAAATATGAGCTGGATCCCCCTAGGCAAAAAGATTCTACCTGGGTTAAGCTAAGTAAAACAGCCTGAGTGAAGAGTATTTCTATCCGAAAATATGAGCTGGATCCCCCTAGGCGAGAAAGTTCTACCTGGGTTAAGCTACGTAAAACAACTTGAGCGAAGATTACTTCTACTCGAAAATATGAGCTGGATCCCCTTAGGCGAAAATGTTCTACCTGGGTTAAGCTACGTAAAACAGCCCGAGCAAAGGATACTTCTTCTCGAAAATATGAGCTGGATCCCCCTAGGCAAAAAGGTTCTACCTGGGTTAAGCTACGTAAAACAGATTGAGCGAAGAGTACTTCTTTTCGGAAATATAAGTTGGAACCCTCTAGGCGAAAAGGTTCTATCGGTGTTAAGCTACGTAAAACAACCTGAGCGAAGGATACTTCTTCCCAGAAATATGAGCTGGATCTCCCTAGGTGAAAAGGTTCTTCCTAGGTTAAGATACGTAAAACAACCTGAGCGAAGAGTACTTCTACCCGGAAATATGAGCTGGATCCAACTAGGCGAAAAGGTTCTACCTGGGTTAAGCTACGTAAAACAGCCTGAGCGAAGAGTACTTCTACCCGAAAATATGAGCTGGATCCCCCTAGGCAAAAAAGGTTTTACCTAGGTTAAGCTACGTAAAATAGCCTGAGCGAAGAGTACTTCTGCCCGGCAATATGAGCTGGATCCCCCAGGGTGAAAAGGTTCTACCTGGGTTAAGCTACGTAAAACAGCCTGAGCGAAGAGTACTTCTACCTGGAAATATGAGCTGGATCGCCTAGGCGAAAGAGTGCTACCTGGGTTAAGCTACGTAAAACAGCCTGAGCGAAGAGTACTTCTGCCCGAAAATATGTGTCGGATCCCCCTCGGAGAAAATGTTCTACCTGGGTTAAGCTACATAAAACAGCTTGAGCGAAGAGTAGTTCTACCCGGAAATATAAGCTGGAACCCCCGAGGCGAAAATGTTCTACTTGGGTTAAGCCACGTCAATTAGCCTGAGTGAAGGATACTTCTGCTCAAAAATATGAGTTGTATCCCCCTAGGAGAAAAGGTTCTACCTGGTTTAAGCTACGTAAGACAGCCTGAGCAAAGAGTACTTCTACTCGAAAATATGAGCTGAATTCCCTAGGCGAAAATGTTCTACCTGGGTTAAGCTACATAAAATAGCCTAGGCGAAGGATACTTCTACCTGAAAATATGAGCTGAATCCCCCTAGGCGAAAAGGTTCTACCTGTTTAAGTTATGTAAAACAACCTGAACGAAAAATACTTCTACCCAGAAATATGAGATGGATCCCACTAGGCAAAAATATTCTACCTGAGTTAAGCTACGTAAAACAGCCTGAGCGAAGAGTACTTCTACCCGAAAATATGAGCTGGATCCCCCTAGGGAAAAATGTTCTACATGGATTAAGCTACGAAAATGGTCTGTATGAACAGTAGTGAGTAATACAAAATGGAGATTTTGCGAAACTTACTTATTGTGACATTCGTCCTTTGAGAATCTTCATGCTGCACTGCTTATTTCCTGCTTCAAACAAAGCAAATTTGTAAGTTTTCAATGTGGTGGTTGGTTTGTGGCCTTGATGCCCTGAGTGGCTTGAATTCACGGCCACTGCTGTCGAAGAACCAATTCTGTCTGTGTGGTACCGAGATGCTCGGATATTCTATATCGCTTTCTGAATGCCTATACTTTCCGACATCACCTCCCCACTGTTTCATACCCAAATGCCCATGGTATCGCTGACCCTTATCCCCAAGGCAAGGCAATGTTTCCTTTAAAAGCAATCTTAGTTGTCTCGCACCCAATACTAGTTTGTGTCCATAGTGCTATAAAATTTTCCATGAAGCAAGTCTTGTTTAGCAACCTTTTCATGAAATACTTTGTTCAGTTTACCGGAGGAGATCACAGATGAATGTGTTCCTTTGCCAATGTCGTTTATGCCCCACATTATTATTTTGCACTTTCGGGAAACGATAATCAATTTTGTGGCCTTTTCTTTGTTGGCTTCTAAACAAATAGGCCAATAAACTTTTCTCTTGGGAACTTCCGTATGCATGAACCCTCAGATCTTGTTTAACTTCAATAATTTATTATTCATGTTGCTTCCTCGGTATGTCCTCTTTGATGTGCTAGGATAGAACTCGCTTTGTACAGTGAGAAAGCTGGTAACAGATTTTGAAATCATTTCTTATTTGTTTTAATAAAGACTGACTCAAAAGAATAATACAAATGCACACAATGATGTGATGTATAAGTGACAAGGAATAGTATTTAACTAAAAATACCACTTTAGGGGAGAAAAAAAGAAAAAAAACTAAAAAAGGATCTTTTGAAAGTGGTAGCCATCTTTAATGATCATGACATGCATTTTGGACTGAGCGGATAAATCTATCCAACCAATCTACCTTTTATTCTTGTTGTTCCCTTTCATCTTTGAAGTTAGCCTCTTTGCGCCAATCATTTGCATCAAATCACAGCTCACCTTCGACCGGTAGTGCCCCGAAAGGTTTTCACCAACCAACCTCTCTCATTTATTTATCTCTACTTACCATCGTCTTACAGTACCCATGAGGGTTTTCACTAGTAAGACTCTCTCATTTTTAATTTTGTTTTTGCTTTCTTGTGTGAGCAACTTAACATTGTTCTATGTTGTGTGACAACTGTTGCTTATTGCATGCTTCGCTTGGCATTCTTAAAGATTGATTATGAGGTCTTTTTTTGGAAGGCTTTTGGATAAGGTTAGAAATAAATAGTTGCATAAAGGCTCAAAATAGATTCAAGATGAGGGGGTTGTATATTACAACTCTTGGAATCGACTCTTCATAAAAACATAAAAAAAACTTCTGCCCCAGTTTCAGATACCGGAGAATTTTTATTTTTGATTTGGTTGGACTAAATCCTAGTATAGAGCAGCTGCCTACATATTCTTTAAAGGAATCAAGTCAAACGTAGTTCAAACATCTAACCTAACTATTTTTTTCATCTTTCTTTTTGTTTCTTTTTTCTTCTTTTTTTTCTCTTCATTTTTTGTTTTCAAAAAAGGTTACCCCAACTTCTATTTTCTGGGGGCATGGATCTTTGACTTTTTTTTTTTTTTTTAAATCTTTTTTTTAATTTATTTTTTTATTTTGTTTTATTTGAACTTTCTAAGAGTTGCCCTAGTTTGTACTCTTGGGGCATGGACTTTTCTCTTCATTATTTTTTTAATTCCATTTTTGAGTCTTTTAATTCGAAACTTGATTCCAAAAGAGGGTGGTCAAAGAAAATAATACAAACTCATATTTTTATATAAAGTGTTTGGATATAAATTGATGAAGAGAAAAGTCCATTTGCGATGAAGAGAAAACACTTGATTCCAAACTAGTTCCACGTGAATTTTACTCGAGCTTAATTCCAAATTATTTCAACTCTTTATTCATCCTCTAAAGTGTATTAGACTAAATCAGTTTTCTAAGATCTGGCCAAAACTTCCGCATGCAAGTCATGTCACTAGAACTAGTGGCGAAAGAACTAAGCATAGAATGACACAAAAGGATGAACTGTATTTCATTGAATAACGGATGGAAGGATTTGACGACAAGACAAACAAACTCAAATCTGGGTTACAACCCTGGATAACCCAGATAAAAGAAAAGACGACAAAATAAGCTACCAAGACTCCTCTCTGCTAAAGAGGAGTGACTTTCCAATTACCAAGTGACATCTTAGCCACGGACTTGCATATCGGCATTACTACGGCAATCAACCAATTTTGATTGCATTGGATTCAGCACACAAATTTTGACCGAATCATTCCCAATATTGGCTATCGGATTTCAAGACTGACGGCATGTGAATTTTTATAGTAACTAATTTTCCAAGGACTTGAAAGAATTATCATGTCTCCATATCCTCACAGATCACCTCACACAAAGCATTGCTCAAACCTCATAAAAGTCAACCAACATTTGCCTCTACTTTTCACAACCAAACTGTGTACTTGCCTTTTCCTCACCTTAGTTGGATCAACAATAGCAATGCTTATTCCCTTGGTTGAGAAGATAATAGTGTGATCCTGGATTATTTTCGTGATTCACCATTGCAAACCAACAAACGACCACCTTTAACGAGCTTTTATTTTAAAACAACAAACATGTTAGAATGAACACATTTTTTGCTCTTTTTTTTCCTTTTTCTTTCCCAACCTTTTTTCCCACTTTTTTTTCAAAATCATTCGATCGAATCTGATGTGGGTTGCCTACGTATCATATGGGAACATGAATCAGATCTTGCATAGTTCGGAAAGATCAGGAATAAAGTAAATAAGCTAACTCTTTTTTTTTTGGATTTTGATATTTTATTTTCAATTTCCGAAAGAAAGACTTATAAAGAAGAGTACTTCTACCCGGAAATATGAGCTGGATCCCCCTAGGCGAAAAGGTTCTACCTGGGTTAAGCTACGTAAAACAGCCTGAGCGAAGAGTATTTTTATCCGAAAATATGAGTTGGATCCCCTAGGCGAAATGGTTATACCTGAGTTAAGCTACGTAAAACAGCGTGAGCGAAGAGTACTTCGACCCGAAAATATGAGCTGGATCTCCCGAGGCGAAAAGGTTCTACCTGGGTTAAGCTACGTAAAACAGCCTAAGCGAAGAGTACTTCTACCGGAAATATGAGTTGGATCCCCTAGGAGAAAAGGTTCTACCTAGGTTAAGCTACGTAAAATAGTTTGAGCGAAGAGTACTTCTGCCCGAAAACATGACTTATATCCCCCTAGGCGAAATAGTTCTACATGGATTAAGCTATGTAAAACAGCATGAGCGAATAGTACTTCTACCTGGAAATATGAGCTGGATCCCCATAGGCGAAAAAGTTCTACCTGGGTTAAGCTACGTTAAACAGCCTGAGCGAAGAGTACTTCTACCCGTAAATATGAGCTGGATCCCCCTAGGCAAAAAGGTTCTACTTGGGTTAAGCTACGTAAACAACCTTGAGCGAAGAGTACTTCTACTAAAAAATATGAGCTGGATCCCCATAGACAAAAAGGTTCTACCTGGGTTAAGCTACATAAAACAACCTGAGCAAAGGATACTTCTGCTCGGAAATATGAGCTGGATCCCCCTAGGCAAAAAGGTTCTACCTGGGTTAAGCTACGTAAAGAAGCTTGAGGGAAGAGTATTTCTACTCAGAATTATGAGTTGGATCCCCCTAGGCAAAAAGGTTCTACCAGGGTTAAGCTACGCAAAACAACCTGAGCGAAGGATACTTCTACCCGAAAATATGAGCTGGATGCCCCTAAGCGATAAAGTTCTACCTGGGTTAAGCTACATAAAACAGCTTGAGCGAAGAGTACTTCTACCCGTAAATATGATCTAGATTCCCATAGGTGAAAAGGTTCCACCTGGGTTAAGTTATGTAAACCAGCCTGAGCGAAGAATACTTCTTCCCAGAAACATGATCTGGATCCCCTAGGCGAAAATGTTCTACCTAGGTTAAGCTACGTAAAACAGCCTGAGCGAAGAGTACTTCTACCCGAAAATATGAGCTGGATTCCCCGAGGCGAAAAGGTTCTACCTAGGTTAAGCTACATAAAACAATCTGAGCGAAGAGCACTTCTACCCGGAAATATGAGCTGAATCCCCCTAGGCGAAAAGGTTCTACCTGGGTTAAGCTACGTAAAACAGCTTGAGCGAAGAGTACTTCTACCCGGAAATATGAGCTGAATCCACCAAGGCAAAAATGTTTTACCTAGGTTAAGCTACGTAAAACAGCCTAAGCGAAAAGTAATTCTACCCATAAATATGAGCTGGATCCCAGAGTTGGATCCACTTAGTCGAAAATGTTCTACCTGTATTAAGATACGAAAATGGTCTGTATGAATAGTAGTGAATAAAATAAAATGGAGATTTTGCGGAACTTACCTATTGTGACATTCGTCCTTTGAGAATCTTCATGTTGCACTGCTTATTTCCTGTTTCAAACAAAGCAAATTTGTAAGTTTTCAATGTGGTGGTTGGTTTGTGGCCTTGATGCCCTGAGTGGCTTGAATTCACGGCCACTGCTGTCGAAGAACCGATTCTGTCTGTGTGGTACCGAGATGCTCGGATACTTTATATTGCTTTCTGGATGCCTGGACTTTCCGACACCGCCCCCACTTTTTCATACCCGGATGTCCATGGTATCGCTTACCCTTATCCCCAAGGCAAGGAAATATTTCCTTTAAAAGCAAACTTAGTTGTCTTTCACCCAATACCAGTTTGTGTCCGTAGTGCTATCAAATTTTCCATGAAGCAAGTCTTGTTTAGCGACCTTTTCAATTTTATTAAAACACTTTGTTCGGCTTACTAGAGGAGATCACAGATGTATGTGTGCCTTTGATAATGTCGTGTATGCCCCACATTTTGTTTGGCACTTTTGGGAAACAATAATCAATTTTGTGGCCCTTTCTTTGTTGGCTTCCCAACAAATAGATCAATAAATTTTTCTCTTTGGAACTTCCGTTTGCATGAACCCTCAGATCTTGTTTAACTTCAAAAATTTATTGTTGATGTTTCTTCCTTAGTATGTCCTCTTTGATGTACTAGGATAGAACTCGCTTTGTATAGTGAGAAAGCTGGTAACAGATTTTGAAATTATTTCTTGATTGTTTAATAAAGACTGACTCAAAAGAATAATGCAAATGCACACAATGGCGTGATGTAGAAATGAAAAGGAATATTATTTAACTAAAAATGTCACTTTAGGGGAGAAAGAAAGAAGAAAACTAAAAAAGGGATCTTTTGAATGTGGTAGCCAAGCTTAATGATCATGACATGCATTTTGGACTGAGTGGCTAAATCTATCCAACCAATCTACCTTTTATTCTTGTTGTTCCGTTTCATCTTTGAAGTTGGCCTCTTTGCGCCAATCGTTTACATCAAATCACAACTCACCTTCGACCGGTATTGCCCCAAAAGGTTTTCATCAACCGACCTATCTCATTTATTTATCTCTACTTACCATCGTCTTACAGTGCCCAATGAGGGTTTTCACTAGTAAGACTCTCTCATTTTTAATTTTTTTTTTCTTTCTTGTGTGAGCAACTTGACATTGTTCTATGTCGTGTGACAACTGTTGCTTATTGTGTGCTTCACTTGGTATTCTTAAAGATTGATTAGGAGGTCTTTATTTGGAAGGCTTTTGGATAAGGTTAGAAAGAAATGGTTGCAAAAAGGCACAAAATAAATTTAAGATGAGGGGTTGTATCTTACAACTCTTTGAATCGACTCTTCATAAAAGCATAAAAAACACTTCTGCCCTAGTTTTAGATACTGGGAAATTTTTATTTTTATTTTTATTTGGTTGGACTGAACCCTAGTATAGAGTTGCCTACGTATCCCTTAAAGGAATCAAGTCAAACTTAGTTCAAACATTTGACCTAACTATTTTTTTCATCTTTCTTTTTGTTTCTTTTTTTTTTCTTTTTGTTTTTGTTTTCAAAACAAGTTGCCCCAGCTTTTATTTTCTGGGGCATGGATCTTTGACTGTTCTTTTCTTCTTTTTTATTTTTGTTTATTTTGTTTTATTTGAACTTTCTAAGAGTTTCCCTAGTTTGTACTCTTGGGGCATGGACTTTTTTCTTCATCATTTTTTTAATTCCATTTTTGGGACTTTTAATTCGAAACTTGATTCCAAAAGAGGGTGGTCAAAGAACATAATACTAGCTCAAAAGGGGTAACGAAGGGTATAAAGTATTTGGATAGTAGAAAAAGGGCCTCCCAGCCTCGAGAATGCCAAACATAATATCATTTAGCGATTACAACATTGATGAACATGTCTGTCTTTTTGGTGTGTCGTGGTCGAAAGACACTTTCCATCTATTAATGTCAAATTTTTCACCGACCTTCAATTAATTCTTCCTCAAACCCGACCTTCACAATGATTTAAAGGTAAAGATTATTAACCTCCACCGGTATAACTATTCTAGTTCCACGTGAATTTTACTCGAGCTTAATTCCAAATTATTTCGACTCTTTATTCATCCGCTAAAGTGTATTAGACTAAATCAGTTTTCTAAGATCTGGCTAAAAATTCCGCATGCAAGTCATGTCACTAAAACTAGCGACGAAAGAACTAAGCATAGAATGACACAAAAGGATGAACTGTATTTCATTGAATAACGGATGGAAGGATTTGACGACAAGACAAACAAACTCAAATCTGGGTTACAACCCTGGATAACCCAGATAACAGAAAAGACGACAAAATAAGCTACCAAGACTCCTCCATGCTAAAGAAGAGTGACTTTGCAATTACCAAACAACATCTTAGCCACGGACTTGCACATTAGCATTACTACGACAGTCAACCAATTTTGATTGCTTTGGATTCAACACACGAATTTTGACCGAATCATTCCCAATATTGACTATCGGATTTCAAGACTGACGGTATGAGAATTTTTATAGTAACTAATTTTCCAAGGACTTGAAAGAATTATCATGTCTCCCTATCCTCACAGATCGCCTCACACAAAGCATTGCTCAAACCTGGTAAAAGTCAACCAACATTTGCCTCTACTTTTCACAACCAAACTGTGTACTTGCCTTTTCTTGACCTTAGTTGGATCAACAATAGCGATGCCTATTCCCTTGGTTGAGAAGATGATAGCCCGATCCTAGATTATTTTTGTGATTCACCATTGCAAACCAACAATCCGACCACCTTTATCCAGCTTTTATTTTTAAACAATAAACATGTTAGAGTGAACACATTCTTTTGCTCTTTTTTTTTTTCACTTTTGTTTTTCAAAATCATTCGATCGAACTTGATGTGGGTTGCCTACGTATCATATGGAAACATGAATCAGATCCTGCGTAGTTCGGGAAGATTAGGAATAAAGTAAATAAGCTAACTCTTTTTTTTTTGGATTTTGAATTTTGTTTTTGGTTTTTATTTTTTGAGAATTATTGAAAGAAAGACGTATAAAGAAGAAAGAAAATATTTTTGGATTTCGATATTTTTTTTTTTTTGAGAATTATTGAAAGAAAGATTTCTAAAGAAGAAATAATATATATTTGTTTTATGAATTTCGATTTTTTTTCCGGAGAAAGACTTCAAAAGAAGGAAAAAAAAAAACATATTTTTGGATTTTGATTCGATTTTCTTTTTTGAATGAAGGACTTCTAAAAAGAAAGAAAATATTTTTGGTTTTAATTTTTTTTTATTTGGAATTTTCTAATAAAAGACTTCTAAAGAAGGAATTAAAGGAAATTTTTTTAAATTTTTGAAAATTGGTGACTAAGACCGATGAGGTTTGCCTACATATCTCACATACGGTGAGAATCAGATCCGCGTTGTTCGAACCAAGACTTGATAGATTTCGACCATTTTTTGATTTATTTTTTAATTTTTTTTATAGTAAAAAAAAGATTATTTGTACAAAACTGGGCAAAGATTTTTTTTCAATTCCGCTCAACTAATTTTCTAAAGCCAGTCAACAATGCAAGGAAACCTTCCAAATGATGCAACAAGTAGCACATAAGTGAACATGATGGTCTAAAAAAGGATACCTGTCTTATACGGACCCGACCCCTATGCCGAGTTTCGTTAAGTCAAATGCACATAATGCAACAAAGCGATCCTACTAATGATAACCAGGCACATGGCTTGTTCTTCTAGGTTTTATAAATCCTAGCGGATGAGGTGTATCTAGACTGTCCATAAAATGAGCGGACAACTTGAGTTGGGAAGGGGTAGTGTACCGGGAGCAATACTTCTCCGGCTTAACTACTGGACCCTCCCCGTTCTAAAACATGGGTGACTAATAATCTTTCACCAGGAACCCAGGCTCACCGGCTTTATCTCTAAAAAGAATGGGGTGCGCTGCGATTCCTAGGGTTATAGTCAGAAGACTCAGAGGGGGTGCTTGAGAAGATAATTTATATGTGCAATTAAAAAATATCAAAGCGGTAAAAAGTGGACAAGTAGCACATTAGGCCCAAATAAATTACAATATATACAAAAATTAATAAAATAAAATAAAGTCAATGTACAAGCTTGAATTCTTGAATTCTCCAACAGAGTCGCCAGAGCTGTCACACCCCTTTTCTACCCCCAAAAGATATATATTATGAATTATTGTGGGTTAAAGAGTTTTTCCAATTAAAGTGACAAACTTGAGTAGAGATTATTTTATTTACAAAATCGCCACTTGGAATTGATTTTTGGGTGTTCGAAGTCACCTTTTATTTGAATCTCTAGTCAAAGGAAGATTTGACTCTATTATTATTGGTCTGCAAAAATAAAGTTTGGGTAAGGAATTCTATTGACCGGGGAGAAAGTATAAGGCATTCCCCGAGTTCTGTGGTTCTAGCATGATCGCTTTTATTGACTAAAATTGGCTTGAATTAATTTTTATATAACTTGTGCTTTATTTAATTTTTCATGCTTTTCCTATGTCCGCTACTATTTATTAATAATAATTGAAGAAAAGATTTGAATAATATTAAATTGTCCTAACCGCACCACGCAAGCGAATACGCGACCGAGACGAATTTTATTAATTTTGTCATAACAGCACTACGCAAGCAAATCCGCAGTCATGACAAGAATTATTACTACATTATTATTGTTTTTGGAAAAATTAATAGTGTATGGCTAAATGAAATGGCTTTGCGGGTATTACGATTACTAATTTAAAAGATGAGACTGGTGCGGGAAAAGTATTAACGTATGTTGCTTAAAACTAGTAAGATGTGGGCTTGTGATGACATTGAAATGAGGCAGCCCAATTTTGGGCTCATGTCCAAGACAAAATCCAAGAGGCCTATATGCTCTTGGACTTCAAATCTAAAGATATGGCCTTTTAGAGCCACATTATAGATCTGGCCCTATCTTGCTATTTGCAATGCATAGCCAACTATTTACATAAATAAGTTTACAGAGAGTATCTTTCTATTCACAGCTTAACTACCTTACTAAAATAAACCTTTTCAAAAAATAAGCAAGATTATTGGGACTCTAGAAGTAAATAAATAAAAATTAAAAAAAAGTTTAGCTTGGCAACAACAAAGGGACAAACATAGCTACATGGATTCAAAATTTAATATATATACTCCTTTCATACAACCAAGCAACTGAGGGCCCCGTGGAATTATATCTAACACTTTAGCAAAAAAAAATAAAAAAGATGCTTGACACAGTTTAATTATCTAACATATAGTCATAACATTATCCAACATTCAAGATCATATAAAAATGAATTCCAATAGAAGGATGAAGCTACTAATATTTCTCAGCATCATTATCTTTCATTCCAACTCGATTTTAGGAGTTTACAGGGTCCAAAAATTACATCGACAACAGAAAGAAGAACAAATATAGCAAAGTCAACTCTTTCCAAAATCAAGAAACGGACGACAAAACAATTAAACAGGCAACAACACAGCAAAAGACAACGACAACCAGCAGATTTCAAACCCAAAAAAATGAACCAGAAATACCCGGCAAAACAGTTGAAACCAACAATTATGTAACTCCAGAAGAAGCCTTCAAGGCTACTATATTTTCTTAAAAAAAGTTTTGCACTTAAGTAACAACTCACAATTTTTAGATACTAAAGGATGCTTTAGCTGCTGATTTTTCTCTTCCTTTTTTTTCCTCTGTGTCCAGATTTCCCCTCCTGCTATAAAGATGTATGTTTTGTATATGAGAAACAACCAATTATTTCATGATAAAAAATTAGTCTTTTTTGACAGAGTTTTTCACAAAATCTGCACTTAAATTTATAAGGCAAGACGTTTTTGTTCAATCTTGTCCAAAAGAGAGTATTTCAACCACAATCTGCTCTTCACTATTCAAAGACAGACTTTTGTTCAAAAACTGTCCAAAAGTCCATATTTTCTTACCAAACAAATGACTTTTGAGTTTTGTACTCAAAAAATCTCTGAAGCAGTAAATAAGCAAAAGCAAGTACCTTATACTTTCAAATATTTCTTCACTACCTCACTTTCATCAATACAAAACTATTCTACTACTTCAACAAGTGAAAATTCAGAAAATTTAGCATTTCAAACTTTAAAAACTAATGCTAAAATAATTAATAAGAGACAAAATAAAATCTGAAAAATTAAAAATTAAAATAAAAAATCAGCCATGAAAAGGAAAAAAAAGAATAAGTATTTTTACCATTTCACAATTCAAGTGGCTGAAACAATGGTGGTATGCCAAACGGGGACATTCGGGGAGATCACCGGAATTTGGCTGGATTTTAGGTAGGCGGATTTTCGGGGCAGAATTGACATCAATAGGTAGGTCTTGAGGAACTCTATCCATTGATGTAGGTATTGTAGGGGTGGTAGTGGCCGAAGCTTCAAGAATTTGGGCAAAAAGGTGGCGGCTAAAGTTTCCTAAATTTAAAATTCAAGGAGCTTGAGGGGTTTTGAAGGATTTGGTTTGGAGATATGGAAAGAGGAGATTGTGGAGATTATATGGTGTGAATTTGGAGGTGTTTGGAGGTAGTTCTCCGCCGGTGGGTGAATTTCGGTGGTGGCGACTAGAGAGAGTGAAATGAGAGAGAAGAGAGAGGAAGAAGAAAGAATTATGGGGGAAGGGGACAAAATTTCAGCATTTTTAAGTCTTAAATACCTAGTTGGGAGATTGATTATGGACCGCTGGATGAGGGAGAGATGAATGGATGAGATTTAATCTTGATAACTTAATGAAACGATGTAGTTTCATCATGAAACTACGCTGTTTTGGACCAAGTCTTGGCCAACCATTTTGGACCGGGTATGACCGAATTGGGCTCAAAATTTGGCTCAATTTTAATTAAAATACACTAGCCCAATCCCTTGTCTCTCTAATGAAATTATACAAGCCAAAAGAAAATTCTTTAGAGATGCAAACTAAAATATACAAATAAAAAGTAAAAATATTTTAGTCTTTTTTAATTAAACTCACATAAAAATGCGCAAATAAATTCAAAGAAAAACAACTAAAAATAGCTAAAATCATCCAAAAAATATTATTATTATTATTTTTTCTTTTGGAAAAAGCGTGCAAAAATAAGGTATTCATAACAACATGTTTTCCTTACAGGTTTAAATGCCAATGTGGCCATTTTAATGTAAACTAAATTCTACAGCATTACTTGCCACAAAATATACTTTCCCTCTTAACATAAGAACACATAATCTACATTTGATACCAAACAAAAACACATATCAAGTGAGTTTAAATGTCTGACTTTCAAACATACATAGGTGAGGAGCAGAAACATCACAAGCATGTTGTAAAGGTCTGAACATTAGAGAAGAGCACACTAAAAGGAAATGCAAGCTATACAGGGTGATATATGCAACAATACAACAGATACAGATGTTCCTGTCTCTGGTAGACCGACTGTGATTTGATTGGTTTACTTTTAACACATACATAGGTTGATAATTGTAACGACCCGACCGATCGCTTTTAGAATGTAAGTCCCATCTGGCGGTGTAAGGCTCTAAGAAGATTTGTATTATGTGTATTGACTTGCGTGCGTGGTTGGTTTTAGTTACCGGATGATTCAGAGTGATTTCGGATACTTAGACCCTAAAACGGAAGCTGAAATCTTAGGATTTTGACTGTAGTTAGAACAATATGAAGACGACTCCGCAATGGAGTTCCGTCAGCTCTGTTAGCTTTGTTAGGTGATTTTCGACTTAGGAGTATGTCCGCATTGTGAATCTGAACTCTGTAGCTGATTTAGGTTTGAAATGGCGAAAGTCAAATTTTTAGAGATTTGGACCGGAAATGGACTTTTTGATATCGGGGTCAGAATGCGATTCTGAGAGTTGGAACTGCTCCATTATGTTATTTGGGACTTGCCTGCAAAATTCGACGTCATTCCCAGTTGATTTTATAGGTTTCGGTGTGAGTTTTAGAAGTTAGAAGATTTGAAAGTTCTTAAGTTCGATTCTTGATTTGATTCATAGTTTCGCCATTGTTTGATGTGATTTGAGACCTCGAGCGAGTTCGTATTAGGTTATGGAACTTGGTTGTATGCGTGGACGGGGTTCTGAGGGCCCGAGGTGTGTTTTAGATGAGTTTCAGATATTTTTTCGTGGTTGTGAAGAGGTCTGCGTTCTGGTGTAATCGCACCTGCGGACCTTGGGCGCAGGTGCGAAGATAGAGGCGCAGGTGTGAAAAGAACTGGACTTGGCAGTCTCCGCAGGTGCGAAGAATTTGTGCGCATCAGTAGCTCCACAGAAGCGGATATTGGGACGCAGAAGCGAAAGGAAGCGCAAGTGCGGTTGGACATGCGCATCTGCGGTAGTGAAGATGCGGCTAATTATCTCGCATGTGCGGTCACGCCTGGGCAGAAAAGAGAAATTCGAGGGTTTGATTTCATTCTTCATTTTTGTACTTGAGAGCTCGGAATATGGCAATTTTGTGATTGGGTGTTCGTATTTTGTGATTTTTACCCGATTCTGAGACATGGGCTTGGGTTGACTTTTTAGGATGAATTTCAGAATTTTTATTAAAATCTTGATTTCATTAATTAGATTAGGCTATTATAGTTGCATTTATGATATGTAATTGTTTTTGCTAGATTTGGGCCACTCGGAGTCGGATATTCATGGGAAAGGCGTTGTGACCGATTGATTGAGCTTGGTTCAAGGTAAGTATCTTGCCTAACCTTGTGTGGGGGATTTTCCCTTAGGATTTGAGTCTTCTATGTTGACTGTAGTCTATCTACGCGAGGGGACGAGTGCGTGCTCGGACTTATTTGTGGAAAGTTGGCCTTTTAGGGTTCTTAGGTCCTTATATTCACTGAGTATGAAGTTGCTCTTGATATGATTAAGTTCCTATTTACTAGTTTCACCTCTACATGCTTTAATTAGAATTAATTGCTTTCAGGATTTACACTTATTGCCTATTTGACTCTTATTTGACTTAACTGAAGATTTTACCTCCTCCATTGTCATGCTATCTTTTTATAACTGCTTATCTTTATTGGGAATTATTATTATCTCATCCTATAATTTGTTCAGTCTTCATTGAGGTTATGATTATCTTTCCGCTGCTTATCCTTAATTGAATTGTTGAATATCCTTCGTAATTCCTCAATCTTAAAAGAAGTTTTAGATATCCTTTATCTTAGTCGACTTATTTTATTTGGAATTATTTGACTCGTGTTAGATTCCCTGTTGTTGAAATGTATATTGTGGGATCGTTGCTACATATTAGTTTACCCTTGTTGAGCTGTTCTCTTTACGCCTAGCATTCTTTACTGTGGTTATTCCTTGTGAATTGGTTATATCGTTTATTTGTGATTTAAAGTTCTTGAGTTGATTTACTTGTCGTACTTTGTATTATTTTCATTATTGTGGTTGTACTTGTTATGGTAAAGGATGAGGTTTCTGCCGTGCGGTTGTTGTTATGGGGTTGCACGAAGTTTCTGCCGTGCTATTGTTACTATTGATATTTGCACATGCGGCATGACAAGGCGGGATATATATATATATATATATATGGGTTGCGCATGTGGGGAGACAAATTGGGAACATTGTTATGCACGTGTGGTGAGACAAGGCAGGCACTTACTTTATTACTACACACGTGGAGAGATAAGGTGGGTTGTGTCAGGGATTGGATTGTGATGATTTATGGCTTGGGGGCATTCATGTTGTTCATATTTGTGTAGTGGTATATGCACCTGTGTGAGATTTATCTTGTTAAAGCTGTGAGAAAATATTCTACGTGCTGTCCGTTATTTTTCCTTATGCTTATTTGTTGATATGGACTATGGTATGACACTTGCACAAGCATACACGTAGTCAAGCACTCTTATCGGATAAGAGGTGTTCTTGATATTGTTGAGCATAGATGCTCACCCTTGTTTACTTGCCTTTTATGTGAGAATGGATCTATTGGCACGCGAGTCGTCAGTGCGGTTATGAGGTGTTATGAGAGCACAAGATGCCAAGTGTTAGGGTTAAGGTATTGAGACCCGTGAATTATGATTTGTCCGAGGTTCGGTACCTCGTGGTGTTATTGACTAAAACCTGATGTAAAAGCGGTGTAGTCGCTGAGTTATTACTTGTCCTTGTTGTATTTGTGATTCCGAATTTAGGTTATGTTCCATTCACTTTGTCTTTGTCATTTTCATGTTATTTCGCTGATACTTGTTGTTTCCTTCCGTATTGCTATTACTGTATTGTGAGCCATACTGCATAGTCTTTATGTATACATCATACTTCTGTTGTTCATATACTTATACCTGTTCAGTTTATTAGACCAGTGGGTGTCTTGACTGTTCCTAATCACTACTCCACCGAGGTTAGTCTTGATACTTACTGGGCACCGTTGTGGTGTGCTCATTGTACACTTCTTCACATTTTTGTGCAGATCCAGGTACTTGTTCGTTAGCTAGCTGTGTGGAATGTTGCTATGGAGACTCAAGTTAAACCTGCTGCTATGTTCGCAGGCTTTGGAGTCACATTCAAGTTTTCATTTTGCACTATTTATTCCTGTTTTTGGACAGTTGTATTTTGAGATTTTCTAGAAAACACGCTGTATAGGTTATGACTTATACTACCAGTTTAGGGAATTGTAAGAGATTTCTATTTAAATTGTTAGATGTTATTTAAATAATTTTGTTGTTTCAATTAATGTTAGGATTACCTATTCCCTAAGACTAGGTGCCATCACGATACCAAACAGAGGGAAAATTGGGTCGTGACAAGTTGGTATCAGAGCTCTAAGTTCATACGTGCTACGAGTTATAAGCGAGTTTAGTAGAGTCCTGCGGATCATTACGGCGACGTCTGTACTTATCTTTGAGAGGCTAAAAACCTATTAGGATAATCTCACTTCTTTCATTCCTATCTTGCGTGCTTATTGATCTCGGAGTTTGAACTTTTATCATTCCATTCTCTCACAGATGGTGAGGACACGAGCTGCAGTTATCGACGACGCTGCTCCCGGAGCAAGTATCGCTAAAGGCAGAGGAAGAGGCCAACGAGGAGTAAGTGCCGTAGCCAGAGCACCTACCAGAGGAGCAAATGAGGAGCCGCCAGTAGTTCCAGTTGGGGAGCAGGTACCGGAGGCGCCTACTGTTATCCCCGGACTTCAGGAGACCTTAGCATAGTTCTTGAGCATGTTTGGTATATTGGCTCAGGCGGGGTTAATTCCGGTTGCACTAGCTACTTCACAGACCGGGGGAGGAACCCAAACTCCCGCCGCCCACACCCAGAGCAGCGTGTTAATGTTGGTCAGGTTCCAGGTGTCATGGTGACACAAACTGTGGTTCCAGTTCAACCCGTGGTCAGGGTAGCAAAGTCTGAGGAAGAGCAACTTAGACTTGCAAGGTTCAAGAAATATGATCCTCCTACATTCAGCGGTTTGGCTTTAGAGAGTGCACATGGTTTTCTGGAGGAGTGTCACCGCATTCTCCGTACTATGGGTATTGTGGAGACGAGTGGGGTTGCTTTTACTATGTTCCAGCTCAGAGGAGCAGCTTATCAGTGGTGGCGGGCATATGAGTTGGGTAGCCCAGCCGAGTTAGCTTCACTTACACGGGTTTTGTTTTCAGAGATGTTCCTAAGAGAGTTTGTACCTCAATCCCTTCGAGATGCATGGTACGCGGAGTTTGAGCAGCTGCACCAGGGCACAATGTCAGTGTCAGAGTATGCTGTGAGATTTAGTGATTTGGCTAGGCATGCACCTTCTTTGGTTGCCACAATTAGAGAGCGTTTCCGTAGATTCATTGAGGGACTCAGGCATGCTATTCATTTCAACATGGCTCGTGAGTTAGAGTCAGATGGTTCATTTTAGCAGGTGGTAGGGATTACTCATCGAGTAGAGGGCATGTAGGATCAGGAGAGAGAAGACAGGCGAGGCCATGAGAGAGAGTATATGCGAGATCAAGAGAGAGAGGACAGGGAGGTGAGGAGGCCTTGTAGACTGGAGAGATCTACTGGTCCTTATTTTGGAGGCAGGGTACGACATGGTAGAGGTTTTGTGGGTCAGCCAATTCAGTTTGTACTTCAGGCTTCGCATAGTGTTTCAGGTGCTTATGGGTCTCAGAGTACCCATACCGCACAATTCCCACAGCCACGTCAGCAGAGAGGTTGCTTCGAGTGTGGAGATACCAGCCACAACGTGAGAGATTGTCCTAGACATCGGCCAGATGTGTCACGGCGGGGTATTCAGGCGAATAGAGGGCGCCCAAGAGGGGAAGGCCCATCCCGTTGATGTGTCTCATATAGTAGTCTGGAGGCCGCTGCGCCAGATGATGTCATACATGTATGCTTTTTATTTGTTACAGAGGGGAACCATTCATATTTTGATTTGGTTCTGCTTATCGGGGCGAGTTCCCCTATTTGTTGTCCCACCTATGTGTGAGTTCATGACTTAGTATTATGTTTAGGTGTTTACCCCTGTTGGGAGACTCTATGAGTGGTAACCCGTGTCTATCGTTTGTTTCTATTCATTATTGAGAGTTTCGAAGCTAGAAGTAAATTCATGTTGTTTATTATGGTAGGTTTAATGTGATTCCTGAGTAATTTGGTTACGATTTATGATTTGATACTCTATCGGGGTGAGAGTTTCGTAAGTGTTGTGATTTTATTGGCAGAATTGGGTTAGTGGGAGATTTCAATTGGTATGATGTGTATTCGGCTTGTGATTCAGAGTTGAGTGTGAGACCCTCACAATTCCATGTGATTTGATATATCTGAGCCGAGCTGCATGTCGCGGTGGAAGGTTGTACCGGGATAAGATCCTTATGATTTGTTCATGTACTTTGATTTTTCCTTTTGAATTGATTCGTAGTATGGTATTGTTAGAGAGTTGTGCCTGTCGGGCTTATTTGATATTTCCCTTATGTGTTTCTCTTTACATATTCAATCATTTTCATTATGTGCTTCTTGAGTTTTAGCTTGCGGGGTGTGTGCCCGGTGGTATTAGTTGTGACTTGTTGATTCGGGTGTATAGTCAATAGGTCTTCATGTTTCTTGCATCGTTGTCATTGTTGTGGAGGTTTGAACAGGGTTCTAATGGATATGAGGCTAATTGCCGGTGCTGGTTTTGATTACGGGCAGCTATTATGATCAGAAATGTTATTATGGGCCTTTGTGTGGTGTGTCTTCTTGTGTGGTCATACCTTATGGATGTAGGCATGAGTTGTTACAGTTGGTTGATTCTGATATCGGTTATGGATTTAGAATCGGGTCTTTTGAAGATAAATGAAAGGTGAGAATTTTGACTCTAAGTCTTATTAGTGTTGATAGAAAGGATAAATTACAGTTGGGATGGTGTCGTCAGGCTTATGTGGATTGGGGTGACGTGGGGTCCCCCGCAGGTGTATGTTGGATATGTACTTTCAGTGATTTGAAGACTTCGGGGCGATTCTTAGCATGTTCGAGGACGAACGTTTGTTTAAGAGCGGAAGGATGTAACGACCCGGCTAATCGTTTTTAGAATGTAAGTCCTATCTGGCTGCATAAGGCTCTAAGAAGCTTCGTATTATGTGTATTGACTTGCGTGCATTGTCGATTTCAGTTACCGGATGATTCAGAGTGATTTGGGAAACTTAGACCCTAAAATGGAAGCTTAAATCTTAGGATTTTGACCGTAGTTAGAACTATGTGACTCCAGAATGGAGTTCCGTTGGTTCCGTTAGCTCCGTTGGGTGATTTTGGACTTAGGAGCGTGTCCGGACTGTGAATTTGAGGTCTGTAGCTGATTTAGGCTTGAAATGACGAAAGTCGAATTTTTGAAGATCTGGACAGGAAGTGGAATTTTTGATATCGGGATCAGAATGCGATTCCGAGAGTTGGAACAACTCCGTTATGTTATTTGGGACATTCCTGCAAAATATGATGTCATTCAGGGTTGATTTGATAGATTTCGGCACGAGTTTTAGAAGTTGGAATATTTGAAAGTTCTTAAGTTCGATTCTTGATTCGATTCGTAGTTTTGCCATTGTTTGATGTGATATGAGACCTCGAGCAAGTCTGTATTAGGTTATGGAACTTGGTTGTATGCTTGGACGGGGTCCCAGGGGCCCGAGGTATGTTTCAGACGAGTTTTGGATGGTTTTTCGTGGTTGTGAAGAGGTCCGCTTTCTGGTGTAATCGCACCTGTGGACCTTGGGCGCAAGTGCGATGGTCGTAGGTGCGAAGATGGAGGCGCAGGTGCGAGAAGAGCTGGACTTGGCAGTCTCCACAACAGTTCTGAAGCGGATTCTGGGACACAGAAGCGAGAGGAAGCGCAAGTGCGGTTGGACATGCGCACCAGCAATTGTGCAGATGTGGCTAATTATGTCGCAGGTGCGGTCAAGCCTGGGCAGAAAATTGAAATTCGAGGGTTTGATTTCATTCTTCGTGTTTGGACTTGAGAGCTCGGAATTTGTCGATTTTCAATGGATTTTCTGAGGAAGCTTTGGGGTAATGATACCTAACTCATTTTTGGTTGTATTACATTAATCTATAGTTGTTTTCTCCATTTAATTTCGGATTTGGGTTGAAAAGTTGGGAAAATAGGGGAAAGGTTTCCTAACCGAATTTCTGAGTTTTTATTGGGATTTAGACATCGGATTTGGATAATTTTTGTACGAGTGAACTCGTGAGTGAATGGGTGTTCGTATTTTGTGATTTTTACCCGATTCCGAGACGTGGGCCTGGATTGACTTTTTAGGATGGATTTCGGAATTTTTATTAAAATCTTGATTTCATTAATTAGATTAGCCTATTATAGTTGTATTTATGATATGTAATTATTTTGGCTAGATTTGGGCCATTCGGAGTAGGATATTCGTGGGAAAGGCATTGTGACCGATTGATTGAGGTTGGTTCGAGGTAAGTATCTTGTCTAACCTTGTGTGGGGTTTTTCCCCTTAGGATTTGAGTCTTCTATGTTAAGTGTAGTCTGTGTACGCGAGGTGACGAGTGCGTGCTCAGACTTATTTGTAGAAAGTTGGCCTTTTAGGGTTCTTAGGTCCTTATATTCACCGAGTATGAAGTTGTTCTTGATATGATTAAGTTCCTATTTACTAGTTTCACCTCTACATGCTTTAATTAGAATTAATTGCTTTCAGGATATACACTTATTGCCTATTTGACTCTTATTTGACTTAACTGAAGATTTTACCTCTTCTATTGCCATGCTATCTTTTCATAACTGCTTATCTTTATTGGGAATTATTATTATCTCATCCTATAATTTGTTCAGTCTTAATTGAGGTTATGATTATCTTTCTGCTGCTTATCCTTAATTGAATTGTTGAATATCCTTCGTAATTCCTCAACCTTAAAAGAAGTTTTAGATATCCTATATCTTAGTCGACTTGTTTTATTTGGAATTATTTGACTCGTGTTAGATTCCCTGTTGTTGAAATGTATATTGTGGGATCGTTGCTACATATTAGTTTACCCTTGTTGAGCTGTTCTCTTTACGCCTAGCATTCTTTATTGTGGTTATTCCCTGTGAATTAGTTCTACCATTTCTTTGTGATTTAAAGTTCTTGAGTTGATTTACTTGTCGTACTTTGTATAATTTTCATTGTTGCTGTTGTACTTGTTGTGGTAAAGCATGAGGTTTCTACCGTGCAGTTGTTATTATTGTGATACATGAGGTTTCTGTCGTGCGGTTGTTGTTATGGGGTTGCACGAGATTTCTGTCGTGCTATTGTTACTATTGATATTTGCACACGCGGCGTGATAAGGCAGGATATATATATGTGGGTTGCGCATATGGGTTGCGCATGTGGCGAGACAAGGCGGGAACATTGTTATGCACGTGTGGTGAGACAATGCGGGTACTTACTTTATTACTGCACAAGCGGCGAGATAGGGTGGGTTGTGTGAGGTATTGAATTGTGATGATTTGTGGCTTGGGGGCATTCTTGTTGTTGATATTTGTATAGTGGTACATGTACCTGTATGAGCTTTATCTTGTGAAAGCTGTGAGAAATTATTCTACGTGCTGTCCGTTGTTTTTCCTTATGTTTATTTGCTGATATGGACTATGGTAGGACACTTGCACAAGCATATACGTAGTTAAGCACTCTTATCGGATAAGAGGTGTTCTTGATATTGTTGAGCATAGATGCTCACCCTTGTTTACTTGCCTTTTATGTGAGAATGACTCTATTGGAACGTGAGTCGTCAGTGCGGTTATGAGGTGTTATGAGGGCACATGATGCCAAGTGTTAGGGTTCAGGTATTGAGACCTGTGAGTTATGATTTGTTCGAGGTTCGGTACCTCGTGGAGTTATTGACTAAAACCTGATGTAAAAGCGGTTGTAGTCGCTGAGTTATTACTTATACTTGCTGTATTTGTGATTCCGAATTTAGGTTGTGTTCCATTCACTTTGTCTGTGTCATTTTCATGATATTTCGCTGATACTTGTTGTTTCCTTCCGTATTGCCATTACTGTATTGTGAGCCATACTGCATAGTCTTTATGTAGACATCATACTTCTATTGTTCATACACTTATACCTGTTCAATTTATTAGACCAGTGGGTATCTTGACTGTTCCTCATCACTATTCCACCGAGGTTAGTCTTGATACTTATTAGGCACCGCTGTGGTGTGCTCATTGTACACTTCTGCATATTTTTGTGCAGATCCAGGTACTTGTTCGTTAGCTAGCTGTGTGGAATGTTGTTATGGAGACTCAAGGTAAACCTGTTACTATGTTCGCAGGCTTTGGAGTCACCTTCAAGTTTTCATTTTGCACTATTTATTCCTGTTTCTGGACAGTGTTATTTAGAGATTTTCTAGCAAACAGTCTGTATAGATTATGACTTGTACTACCGGTTTTGGGAATTGTAAGATATTTCTATTTAAATTGTTAGATGTTATTTAAATAATGTTGTTGTTTCAATTAATGTTAGGCTTACCTATTCCCTAAGACTAGGTGCCATCACGATACCAAACGGAGGGAAAATTGGGTCGTGACAAGTTAGTATTAGAGCTCTAGATTCATAGGTGCTACGAGTCATAAGCGAGTTTAGTAGAGTCCTGCGGATCATTACATAGACGTCTGTACTTATCTTCGAGAGGCTACAAAACTATTAGGACAATCTCACTTCTTTCATTCCTATCATGCTAGCTTATTGATCTCAGAGTTTGAACTTTTATCATTCCATTCTCTCACAGATGGTGAGGACATGAGTTGCAATTATCGACGACGCTACTCTCGCAGCAAGTATCGCTAGAGGCAGAGGCAGAGGCCAACGAGGAGTAAGTGCCGCAGCTAGAGCACCTACCAGAGCAGCAGTTGAGGAGCCGCCAGTAGTTCCAGTTGGGGAGCAGGTACCAGAGGCGCCTACTGTTATCCTCGGACTTTAGGAGACCTTAGCATAGTTCTTAAGCATGTTTGGTATATTGGTTTAGTCGGGGTTAGTTCCGACTGCACTAGATACTTCACAGACCGGGCGAGGAACCCAAACTTCCGCCGTCCACACCCTAGAGCAGCGTGTTAATATTGGTCAGGTTCCAGGTGTCATGGCGACACAGCCTGTGGTTCTAGTTCAGCCCGTGGTCAGGGCAGCAACATCTGAGGAAGAGCAACTTAGACTTGCAAGGTTCAAGAAATATGACCCTCCTACATTCAGCGGTTTGGGTTTAGAGAGTGCACATGGTTTTCTGGAGGAGTGTCACCGCATTCTCCGTACTATGGGTATTGTGGAGACGAGTGGGGTTGCTTTTACTACATTCCAGCTCAGAGGAGCGGCTTATCAGTGGTGGCGGGCATATGAGTTGTGTAGCCCAGCCGAGTTCGCTTCACTTACATGGGTTCAGTTTTCAGAGATGTTCCTAAGAGAGTTTGTACCTCAGTTCCTTCGAGATGCATGGCGCGCGGAGTTTGAGCAGCTGCGCCAGGGCACGATGTCAGTGTTAGAGTATGCTGTGAGATTTAGTGATTTGGCTAGGCATGCACCTTCTTTGGTTGCCACAATTAGAGAGCGTGTCCATAGATTCATTGAGGGAATCAGGCATGATATTCGTTTCAGCATGGCTCGTGAGTTAGAGTCAGATGGTTCATTTTAGTAGGTGGTAGGGATCACTCATCGAGTAGAGGTCATGTAGGATCAGGAGAGAGAAGATAGGCGAGGCCATGGGAGAGAGTACATGCGAGATCAAGAGAGAGAGGACAGGGAGGTGAAGAGGCTTTGTAGACCGGAGAGATCTACTGGTCCTTATTTTGGAGGCAGGGTACGGCATGGTAGAGGTTTTGTGGGTCTGCCAATTCAGTTTGTACTTCAGGCTTCGCACAGTGTTTCAGGTGCTCATGGGTCTCGGAGTACCCGTACTACACAGTTCCCACAGCCACGTCGGCAGAGAGGTTGCTTCGAGTATGGAGATACCAGCCACAACGTGAGAGATTATCCTAGACATCAGACAGATGTGTCATGGCGGGGTATTCAGGCGAGTAGAGGGCGCCCAAGAGGGGAAGGCCCATCCCGTTGATGTGTCTCATATAGTAGTCTGGAGGCCGCTGCGCCAGATGATGTCATACATGTATGCTTTTTATTTGTTACAGAGGGGAACCATTCGTATTTTGATTCAATTATGCTTATCGGGGCAAGTTCCCCTATTTGTTGTCCCACCTATGGGTGAGTTCATGACTTAGTATTATGTTTAGGTGTTTACCCCTGTTGGGAGACTCTATGAGTGGTAGCCCATGTCTATTATTTGTTTCTATTCATTATTGAGAGTTTCGAGACTAGAAGTAAATTCATGTTGTTTATTATGGTAGGTTTAATGTGATTCTTGAGTAATTTGGTTACGATTTGGGATTTGATACTCTACCGGGGTGAGAGTTTAGTATGTGTTGTGATTTTATTGGCATAATTGAGTTAGTGGGAGATTTCAATTGGTATGATGTGTATTCGGCTTGTGATTCAGAGTTGAGTGTGAGACCCTCACAATTCCATGTGATTTGATATGTCTGAGCCGGGCTGCGTGCCGCGGTGGAAGGTTATACCAGGATGAGATCCTTATGATTTGTTCATGTACTTTGATTTTTCCTTTTGAATTGATTCGTAGTATGGTACTGTTAGAGAGTTGTGCCTGTCAGGCTGTGAGAGTTGTGACTTGTTGATTCGGGTGTATAGTCAATAGGTCTTCATGTTTCTTGCATCGTTGTCAGTGTTGTGGAGATTTGAATAGGGTTCTAACGGATATGAGGCGAATTGTCGGTGCTGGTTTTCATTATGGGCAGCAATTGTGATCAGAAATGCTATTATGGGCCTTTATGTGGTGTGTCTTGTTGTGTGGTCGTACCTTATGTGTGTAGGCATTAGTTGTTACAGCTGGTTGAGACTAATATCAGATATGGATTTAAAATCGGGTCTTTTGAAGATAAATGGAAGGTGAGAATTTTGACTCTAAGGCTTATCGGTGTTGATAGAAAGGATAAATTACAGTTGGGATGGTGTCGTCAGGCTTATGTGGATTGGGGTGATGTGGGGTCCCCCGCGGGTGTATGTTGGATATGTACTTTCAGTGATTTGAAGACTTCGGGGCGATTCTTAGCATGTTCGAGGACGAACGTTTGTTTAAGAGCGGAAGGATGTAACGACCCGGCTAATCGTTTTTAGAATGTAAGTCCTATCTGGCTGCATAAGGCTCTAAGAAGCTTCGTATTATGTGTATTGACTTGCGTGCATTGTCGATTTCAGTTACCGGATGATTCAGAGTGATTTGGGACACTTAGACCCTAAAATGGAAGCTTAAATCTTAGGATTTTGACTGTAGTTAGAACTATATGACTCCAGAATTGAGTTCCATTGGTTCCGTTAGCTCCGTTGGGTGATTTTGGACTTAGGAGCGTGTCCAGACTGTGAATTTGAGGTCTGTAGCTGATTTAGACTTGAAATGACGAAAGTCAAATTTTTGGAGATCTGGACAGGAAGTGGACTTATTGATATCGGGATCAGAATGCGATTTCTAGAGTTGTAACAACTCCGTTATGTTATTTGGGACATTCCTGCAAAATATGATGTCATTCCGGGTTGATTTGATATATTTCGACGCTAGTTTTAGAAGTTGGAATATTTGAAAGTTCTTAAGTTCGAATCTTGATTCGATTCGTAGTTTTGCCGTTGTTTGATGTGATTTGAGACCTCGAGCAAGTCCGTATTAGGTTATGGAACTTGGTTGTATGCTTGGACGGGGTCCCAGGGTCCCGAGGTGTATTTCAGACGAATTTCAGATGGTTTTTCGTTGTTGTGAAGAGGTCCACTTTCTGGTGTAATCGCACTAGTGGACCTTGGGCGTAGGTGCGATGGTCGCAAGTGCGAAGATGGAGGCGCAGGTGCGAGAAGAGCTGGACTTGGCAGTCTCCGCAGCAGCTCCGAAGCGGATTCTGGGACACAAAAGCGAGAGGAAGCACAAGTGCGGTTGGACATGCGCACCAGTAGTTGTGCAGATGTGGCTAATTATGTCGCAGGTGCGATCACGCCTGGGCAAAAAAGAGAAATTCGAGGGTTTGATTTCATTCTTCGTGTTTGGACTTGAGAGCTCGGAATTTGTCAAATTTTCAAGGGATTTTCCGAGGAATCTTTGGGGTAATGATTCCTAACTCATTTTTGGTTGTATTCCATTAATCTATAGTTGTTTTCTCCATTTAATTTCGGATTTGGGTTGAAAAGTTGGGAAAATGGGGGAAAGGTTCCCTAACAGAATTTCTATGTTTTTATTGGGATTTAGACATCGAATTTGGATAATTTTGGTACGAGTTAACTCGTGAGTAAATGTGTGTTTGTATTTTGTGATTTTTACTCGATTCCGAGACGTGGGCCCGAGTTGACTTTTTAGGATGGATTTCCGAATTTTTATTAAAATCTTGATTTCATTAATTAGATTAGCCTATTATAGTTGTATTTATGATATGTAATTGTTTTGGCTAGATTTGGGCCATTCATAGTCGTATATTCATGGGAAAGGCATTGTGACCGATTGATTGAGCTTGGTTCGAGGTAAGTATCTTGTCTAACCTTGTGTGGGGTTTTCCCCCTTAGGATTTGAGTCTTCTATGTTGAGTGTAGTCTGTGTACGCGAGGTGACGAGTGCGTGCTCAGACTTATTTGTGGAAAGTTGGCCTTTTAGGGTTCTTAGGTCCTTATATTCACCGAGTATGAAGTTGTTCTTGATATGATTAAGTTCCTATTTACTAGTTTCACCTCTACATGCTTTAATTAGAATTAATTGCTTTTAGGATTTACACGTATTGCCTATTTGACTCTTGTTTGACTTAACTGAAGATTTTACCTCCTCTATTGTCATGCTATCTTTTCATAACTGCTTATCTTTATTGGGAATTATTATTATCTCATCCTATAATTTGTTCAGCCTTAATTGAGGTTGTGATTATCTTTCCGCTGCTTATCCTTAATTGAATTGTTGAATATCCTTCGTAATTCCTCAACCTTAAAAGAAGTTTTAGATATCCTTTATCTTAGTCGACTTATTTTATTTGGAATTATTTGACTCGTGTTAGATTCCCTGTTGTTGAAATGTATATTGTGGGATCGTTGCTACATATTAGTTTACCCTTGTTGAGCTGTTCTCTTTACGCCTAGCATTCTTTACTGTGGTTATTCCCTGTGAATTGGTTCTACCGTTTCTTTGTGATTTAAAGTTCTTGAGTTGATTTACTTGTCGTACTTTATATAATTTTCATTGTTGTTGTCGTTGTACTTGTTGTGGTAAAGCACGAGGTGTCTGCCGTGTGGTTGTTATTATTGTGATACATGAGGTTTCTGCCATGCGGTTGTTGTTATGGGGTTGCACGAGGTATTGATATTTGCACACGCGGCGTGACAAGGCGGAATATATATATATATATATATATATATATATGTGTGTGTGTGTGTGTGTATGGGTTATGGGAATGTGGATAGACAAGGTGGGAACATTGTTATGCACGTGTGGCGAGACAAGACGGGCACTAACTTTATTACTGCACATGTGGCGAGACAAGGTGGGATGTGTCAAGGATTGAATTGTGATTATTTGTGGCCTGGGGGCATTCTTGTTGATATTTGTGTTGTGGTATCTGTACCTGTGTGAACTTTATCTTGTGAAAGCTGTGAGAAAATATTCTACGTGCTGTCCGTTGTTTTTCCTTGTGCTTATTTGCTGATATGGACTATGGTAGGACATTTGCACAAGCATACACATAGTTAAGCACTCTTATCGGATAAGAGGTGTTATTGATATTTTTGAGCATAGATGCTCATCCTTGTTTACTTGCCTTTTATGTGAGAATGGCTCTATTGGCACGTGAGTCGTCAGTGCGGTTATGAGGTGTTATGTGGGCATAAAATGCCAAGTGTTAGGATTCAGGTATTGAGACTCGTGATTTATGATTTGTCTGAGGTTCGGTACCTCGTGGAGTTATTGACTAAAACCTGATGTAAAAGCGGTTGTAGTCGCTGAGTTATTACTTGTCCTTGATGTATTTGTGATTCCGGATTTAGGTTGTGCTCCATTCACTTTGTCTGTGTCATTTTCATGATATTCCACTGATACTTGTTGTTTCCTTCCGTATTTCCATTACTGTATTGTGAGCCATATTGCATAGTTTTTATGTAGACATCATACATCTATTATTCATATACTTATACCTGTTCAGTTTATTAGACTAGTGGGTGTCTTGACTGTTCCTTGTCACTACTCTATAGAGGTTAGTCTTGATACTTACTGGGCACCGCTGTGGTGTGCTCATTCTACACTTCTGCATATTTTTGTGCAGATCCAAGTACTTGTTCGTTAGCTAGCTGTATGGACTGTTGCTGTGGAGACTCAAGATAAACCTGCCGCTGCGTTCATAGGCTTTGGAGTCACCTTCAAGTTTTCATTTTGCACTATTTATTCCTGTTTCTAGACAGTTGTATTTAGATATTTTATAGCAAACACTCTGCAATGCTTATGACTTGTATTACTGGTTTTGGGAATTGTAAGAGATTTCTATTTAAATTGTTAGATGTTATTTAAATAATATTGTTGTTTCAACTAATGTTAGGCTTACCTAGTCCCTAAGACTAGGTGCCATCACGATACCAAACGGAGGGAAAATTGGGTCGTGACAATAATACTACTTAACACTTTAAAGGTCATCAATAAGGATTCAGACAGAACAGTCCTAACTAACCATCTTTACAGAGGTTTTCAAAGATATCAGAAATAAGATTCGACCCTCAACATGTCTGCAAGTTTACAGATTAAAACATGGAATCCCTAAGGACTTCAATAGAGTCATACTCCTAATAGTGTTAGTCTTAAATAAATCATCACGTTCAGATAGCATCAACAAAGGTCATAAGATTTAAGGATCAAATTTGGTTTCAAATTAACAGTAGGGAAATGACTGGGGTGGTTCTGGACAAAGCATGAATCAGGAATCAAACAGGAACATACAATATTCAGTTAGTTGCATGAACACTTCAAGTGAAGTTATAACTTCATATGGACATGGGAGATTTGCACATTTATATGATCAAGTTAACTATGTCATGAATAGAGAGCGTTACAGATAAAAGAAAGCATTGTATCAAAACAAGTTTAACTTAGGCATAAGTCTAGTTTAGTATCTACATGTGAAATAGTTATGCTTTGGATTTTGAAAGTTATCACTTGATTAATACAGAATAACTAAGTCCCACTTTTTATGGAAGATAACCTAATGGTAGATGCATGTAGGCTTCACAAAAAACCAACAGTAGTTCAAAGAGATAAAAGGCAGGGAAATACTATACCAAGTAAGTTTTGAATTAATCATGCATCTGAAGATTTTAACTAATCATGGGACAACCAAGTTCAGTTATGGAGCAATTACCAGTTGATTGTAGCAAAACATGATCATGACTTGTTCTATGAATAGGAAGATAACTTAATGATAACATAATGTACAACAAAGATTCAAAAAAAGAAGACAGTTCAACTCAAACAAGACTAGGTCAACAGATGCAACCATAACTAGATGAGATCATGAGAATGTCATAGTGACAAACCAGAAATGGTGTTCATAGTTTAACAGATATAAGTATAGAGAAGAAAAACATATAAACACTTAGAACTTCATGTTTAAGTTAAAGGGTAGATGATATAAACTTAGGAACCTTCAGATTTATCTCAGTCATGGTTATCAAATATTAAGCTCAACCACAAGACTCACAGACTATAGAAAAGAAACATATAAAGGTAAATGTCATTGTAGAATCATCAATTATAGGCTATGAAGTTCATGTGAACATGAACAATCATTTAAGACACATTATAAGTCAAACATGTAGAATGTTGGAAACTCATAAACGAAAATCAGTAGGAATCACTTAATGACTCGATCAATCATCAATTAAAGACTCGGAAGGCAGGACGAATAATCACAAGCATACATTAGGCTATCAGAACATAAGCATTCCCATACTAATCACAAACACTATAAACAACCAAAATTCTCAGAAAAATAACTAACACATTTATAGCTTTCAAAGGAGATGAACAAGAGAGAGAGATGAGGGATGTGCTGACCTTTTTGAGGGCATCAAACCAAATGAAGTCTCTCTTAGTTGCTTAAAACCCCCCAAGAACTTCAAGTTCGAATCAGCGACAATACTCAGAAAATGAAGAGGAAAAGAAACAGTATGGGACCCTAGGTTTTTTGAACTATAAATCGCTCTTAGATGATATCAATGTTAGGTTGTTGTGTTATTTTTTATTTGGTAAGAACATTAAAGGCCCCTTTTATAGTTCCATTTAAGGCTCTAGGGTTTCACAAATTCAAAATTAGTAGTGGAGAGTGACGCATGGTAGATGATGATAGCAAATCGAGTGAAACATCTCAAAGACAGAGGAGAATTCAGTGTTGAGTTTACTTGAGAGAGGGGGAATCTTTTGTTGAAGGCTTTGAACCAACTGACAAACCCGAAACCTAGAGGTCACTGCGTTTGACCTCTGGATATAGAAATTCATGATGAATCTCTGAAGAAAGATCCATGCATGCTCAGATTTGACGGAGTGTAAGAGGACTTGAACTATTTGAAGTTATATGTTTTAGCCAGGGTTCCAGGTTTTTAGGCATTTGAATTTGTACGATGAAATAGGGAAGAAACCGGCGGGATTCGCGGATTCAGAAGGCAAAGGAGATGAATCTCTGATGAACTCGTGACCTTGCACGAATTTGTGCAAGGTCTGGTGATTGATTTGGTTTGTGAGGTTGAGAGAAAAGAGAGAGGAGGGGGAAAGAGAGGCGACGAGGTGAGAGACGAAATGATTTAGGGTTTGGGTAATTGGGGGTTGGTCTCTAGGGTTATATTTGCAAGATGGAATATAGGCCGTTTGATCATTTGATCAACGACCTTGATAAATCGATTCTTTATGGGTTTAAAGAAATTAATCTGGGAAAATAGGGTAACCGTTGGATTTGTGTGATCCAACGGTGGAGATAATATCTGGTAATGGGTCAAAGTTAAAAGTGAAAATGGGAATAATCGTGGGCCGTCGATGGTTTGGATCAATGGCTCAGATCATTTATGTGTCTTATGTGAGGGTGGGAGATGGGTGACGTGGCAAATGTTTATTGGTGCAAATAGTGTGACTTGGATTGCCATGGTGGGAAGAGATGTGTGTTTGGGTAGGGTGTATTTTCGGACTGGGCTTGTCAATTGGGCCAAGAATAATTTAAAAAATGGCCATTTTACCTTTGATTCGAAAATTGTAATTGTGGCCTTTTGGTATTTTAACCCCTTTTGAATTTAATTTAGATAAACTTAACAATTTTTAATAAATATGGTAAAAATTATAATTATTATATATACTATTAATTAATTTAATTAATTAGCTATAAAAATAAGATGTCTTCCTAAATTGTAGCGCTAATTTCGAATTTCACATAATAATCTAATTAACTAGAAATTAAAGAGTAATTTATTAAATTATTTATAGAACCTACGTAATGTATATATAAAAATTATTTTAATAATCTTAAATAAAATAAATATATTTATAATTACATAATGTAAAGACTACGCGATTAATTTCAAAATTATCACTTAAATTAATTTGCAAGAATAGGTATTTGTTACTAGAAAACACTTTAAAAACATTTATTATAAATTTTTAAGTATAAATTAATTAATTTAAAAGGGGAGGGTCAAAATTGGCCGTCAACAGCTGCCTCTCTTTGACCAGAGACGATGAAAGAGTTTTCGGGCAAAGAAATTGAACCAAAGCCAATTTTTTCTCGACTTTTAGGCAAGTATTGCAGGAAATGAGGATGGTAATTTGCAAGATTGAGTTAAGGAAGAATCTAGAGAGATTTGGGAATATTGGGGTCAAATTGTGGCTTTGAATTGCTTACATACCTCAAGCTAATGATGATCAGTCCTCATGTAGTTCTGGAGTAGAAACTTTGGGAAGCGACACTTGCAGGAATTGCCCCAGTATGATGTTGTGACGATACGGTGAGATGGAAGATTGGTCACTTATGGTAGCTTGAATTTTGCGGCCTGATTTGAATGATTCGAATGTTTTTGGGTTTCGCTGATCATCTTGCGCTTGGATATTAGGCCTACTAATGGGTTAGATGTCCCCATAGCATTGTAGTTTGATCTGCTGCTAAGAAAAGTTCCACGCTGCGGTGTTTGTTCTTTCAACACAAGTGAAATACACGTATATAATATATTGCAATGCAGAATATATTAAGATGCGATGTAAATGATGCAGGAATGATGATGTCTGGTTGCCGACGAGCCATTATTTGGGATCGGGATGATGTGATACTTGATCTTGACTAGATTTGTTAGCGTGACTGTGTATCGTTCCGCAGCTATTGGAGCATTTGAAAATTGTCTTCGCTTGTTGGGAGAGCTTGATTGGTAAAGTGCGTCTCCGCTTGTTGGAAGAGCTTTGCACTGAAGAATGTCTCCGCTTGTCGGGAGAGCTTGATTTGTAGAGTGCGTCTTCGCTAGTTGAGAGAGATTTGCACTGAGATATAAAGTAATCTCCGTTTGGGAGTGATTGACTAAACCGTAATCATGTCTGAAGCTACATGAGCAAAACGTCAAAACATTCAAAGTAATAGCAAAGAAATAAAAGCATGCCCAAGAGATACTCTTGACTGCAAAGCTAGGTTGCGGCCATAGATTGACAGAACGTCGGTGGAGAGGTTTGTGACTGTCTATTCTATCATCCGTTGCAACGGAGCGGCGATGCGAATTACTTTGTTGGTGAAATTTGCAGTTTGCTATATACAAGGCTCCGGTTGGCGAAGCGGACGTTCGATTTGTATAGGGCGCTCTGATTGATTGAGCTGACGGTTTGTTTTATACAAGACTTCAATTGGTGAAGCCGACGATCCTCTTTGTACAAGATGCTCTGATTAGTTGAGTATGTGGTTTGCTATATACAAGACTTCATTTGGTGAAGCTGACGTTCGATTTGTACAGGGTGCTCCGATTAATTGAGCAGACAATTTGCTATGTACAGGTTTTTCCGTATCAACTATCTGATTCTGAGGTACCTGCAAAGGATTCAAAAAGTTAGCTTCAACTGTACTAGAAAATTCTAAGAGAAAAAGGAGAAGAGATAGTCTTAGGCAAGTGGCAGATCCGTCATTTGCCCCAGTGTGGTCCTAGTGCTTCCTTATTCCCTGTCGACCCTGTACTCAAAGGAAACTTCTTAGTAGGGGGGGGGAGTTGGTTTGTTTTGACCACAGTGTTGTTTTCCCCCGGCCTGAGACATGATTGCACCACAAAGTTTGGTAGATGGAACGAATTACTGTATGGGTACATTTTGTTTTAGAAAACATTTTGAAAATAGCTGGTTCTTAAGGCAAATGTCATCGTTCCGGATTATGACATGTTACAAAAGGTTCTCAACACGCGAGCGTATCCTCTCAAAAAGTTTTTATAGTTGATATCGATCTTCTGTGATGCTTTTGACAACGCAGCTGCTTGCTGTCATGACTGTGTCCTAACTTGAACCAATGCATTACATGGCTTTTCTAAAGTTATGACCGAACCCTTTCAGGTTTCCTACGTATCCAAAATGGAATCAGGTCTAAGTGTAGTTTGTGGGTTATGATGAAGATGACCGAGCTTGACTCAGACAGCTTATGTATCCAAATAGAATCAGGTCAAAGCGTAGTTCGATTACAACAGATGCAAAATGATGAGATTAAGAATGAAACATTGTCTAGTCTGACTTAGACAACCTACGTATCCAAGTGGAAATGGTCCAGAACGTAGTTCAATTACAAAATATGACTGAATCCGATGAGGATTGCCTACGTATTCGTTTTCTAAGGAAATCAAGTCGGCGTAGTTCCTGAGCAACGTACAAAAGGGGTATTTAGTTTTTCTATTACAAGAGAGGGGGGGGGGAGAAATCAAACCCTACTTAGGTTGCCTATGTATCCCTCCGTGGGAAGTCATCAAAAACCTAACTCTATTTTTCTTCAGACATAGTATCTCTTGATTGCATCTGAGTTTATAGGTTTGGTGTTTACTCTTCCATCCATTTCTGCCAAGATTAGAGCTCCACCCGATAGTGCTAGATGAACCACGTACGGACCTTTCCAGTTTGGTGCGATCTTTCCTTTGGCTTCTTCTTGATGGGGAAAGAATTTGTTCAAAACCAACTGGCCAGGTGTGAATTGACAAGGCTGCACTCTTTTGTTTAATGTGCTGGCCATCCTTTTCTGATATAGCTGACCATGACATACTGCATCCATTCGTTTCTCGTCAATGAGAATGAGTTGTTCCTGTATGACCCGTATCCATTCTGCATCATCCAACTTTGCCTCTTGAATGAACCCTATAGACGGTATTTCGACCTCTGCGGGTATTACAGCTTCAGTGCCGTATACCAACATGTACGACATTGCCTTAGTGGATGTTCTCATGGTAGTCCGATAACCCAATAAAGCGAAATGTTGTTTCTCGTGCCATTGTCTGTGATTTTCCACTATATTTCATAGAATTCTCTTGATATTCTTGTTGACTGCCTCGACTACCCCATTCATTTGTGGTATGTAGGTTGTGGAATTACTGTGGACGATTCTAAAATTCTCGTAGATTTCTCTCATGAGGTCGCTGTTGAGGTTAGAAGCATTGTTAGTGATGATAGACTCTGTTATCCCAAATCTGCAGACGATGTTATTTCAGACAAAACCTACCGCTACCTTCTTCGTGACGGCCTTGTAAGTAGATGCTTCGATCCGTTTGGTGAAATAGTCGATAGCTACCAAGATGACACAATGTTCGTTTGATGCGGCATGCTCTATAGATCCAATCACATCTATGCCCCAAGCGGCGAACGACCAAGGTGAACCCATTACGTTTGATTTCTTTGGTGGAACCTGGATGAAATCCCCGTGAATATGGTACTGGTGACATTTCTGCATGTAGCGGATACTGTCACTTTCCATAGTCATCCAAAAGTATCCAACTCTCAAAATTTTCTTGGCTAATGTGAACCCATTCATGTGGGGTCCGCACATCCCTACATGTATTTATTCCAACAGTTCAGTCGCTTCATCAGAGTCTACACATCTCAACAAACCTAATTCTGGGGTCCTCCTGTACATAACTTCCCTGTTTAGGAAAATGTGGTTTGCCAGCCTCCTGAGTGCCCACTTTTGACCATTAGTAGCATTCTCCGGGTACACTCTAGTTGCGAGTAATCTCTTGATGTCATGATACCATGGTTTACCATTGGGTTTTCATCTACATGGAAGCAATAGGCATGTTGATCCCTGATCTCTACCTCGATAGGGTCGATGTAGTTCTTGTCTAGATGTTGAATCATAGATGATAGGGTTGCAAGGGCATCAGCGAACTCATTCTAAATCCTGAGGACGTGCTTGAACTCAATCCTTGTAAACTTCTTGCACAACTCTTTCAAGCAGTGCAGGTACGAAAGTATCTTGACATTCTTGGTGGACCATTCTCCTTGAACTTGGTGTATCAACAAATCAGAATCTCCTATGACCAAAAGTTCTTTGATGTTCATTTCGACTGCCATTCTAATTCTAAGGATGCACGCTTCGTATTCAACCATATTTTTGGTACACGGGAATATTTTCTTTGCCGATGCAAGATAGTGCTATCCAGATTCCGAAATCAGGACTGCCGCAATTCCGGCTCCTTTGAAATTTGTTGCTCTATCAAAACACATTCTCCACCCAGGGTACTATTCTGCAATATCTTCCCCGGCAAATAGTACTTCTTCATCGGGGAAATATGTGGTAAGCGGTTCGTAATCCCCATCCACCAGATTCTCTGCGAGGTGGTGGGCTAAAGCTTGTCCTTTGATAGCCTTTTGAGTTATGAACACAATGTCGAGGAGAATTTTCCATTTAGCTAGCTTTCCGGTAGGCATTGGCTTCTGAAAAATATACTTGAGCGGGTCGAGCCGAGATATCAGATGCGTGGTGTATGATGACATGTAATGCCTTATCTTATGAGCAATCCAAGCCAGAGCACAACAAGTGCGTTCTATCAAGGTATACTTGGCCTCGCATGGCATGAACTTCTTACTCAAGTAGTAGATAACCTACTCCTTTCTCCCAGTTTCGTCATGCTGCCCCAACACACAACCGAAGGCGTTGTCCAAAACTAACAAATATAGTAATAATGGCTTCCCTGGTTCGGGGGGAACCAACACTGGTGGATTTGACAGATACCGTGATTATGTCTAATTCTTTATGGCACTCTTCTGTCCATTTTGTGGCAATATCCTTCTTTATCAACTTGAAAATGGGTTCGCAGATTACTGTGGACTGGGCTATGAAACGACTAATGTAATTCAATCTACCCAGGAAACTCATGACATATTTCTTGCTCTTTGGTGGCTATAATCCTGGATGGACTTGATTTTTGATGGGTCCAATTCTATCCCCTTCATGCTTACAATGAAGCCCAATAGCTTTCTAGAAGGGAATCCGAACGCACACTTTACTAGGTTCAACTTCAAACTCTACCTTCACAAGCGTTCAAAAAATTTCCTCAAGTCGTCCAAGTGCTCCAAGATCTTTTGAGATTTTATGATGACGTCATATACATACACTTCACTCTCCTTATGAATCATGTCATGAAAGAGGGTCATCATGGCCATCATGTAGGTGGCGCCGGCGTCCTTGAGGCCAAATGACATAACTCTATAACAATAGACTCCCCAAGGTGTGGTGAAATCCATCTTCTCTGCATATTCCTGGTGCATTAAGATTTGATGGTACCCAATGAAACAATCCACAAATGACTGTTGTTCGTATTTCGCACAGTTGTCGATGAGGATGTGGATATTAGGTAGAGGGAAATCGTCCTTTGTACTAGCTTTGTTGAGGTCTCGTTGGGTCACACATATCCTGATCTTTTTGTCTTTCTTGGGTATTGGGACGATATTTTCCAACCAACTGGGATAATTGGTGACCCCTACCACATTTGCCTCTATCTGCTTGGTCATTCCTTCTTTTATCCTTAGACTTAAATTGAGTTTGAACTTTTTGGGTTTCTGCTTGACCGACGGTCTGGTAGGATCGGTGGGTAGTCGATGCGAGACAATGTCGGTACTTAATATTTGCATGTCATCATAGGACCATGCAAACACATCGATGTACTATCGGAGGAGCTCAATCAAGTTTTCCTTCTGCTCAGCTTCTAGGTGAATGCTGATTCTGGTTTCTTTTACATCTTCATAGTTATTGACTACTTCCATTTTTTCGAGGTTGGGCTTTTTCTGACTCTCCAACTGCTCGATCTCCTGCTGGAGGTTATCGGGCATCATGCTCTCATCATACTCCTCATAATCTGGGTCGTTGCGCTCAACAGTTTTGTTAGATGTCATAATCGTGGAACATGTTTTTTTAGCGGTTTGATTACTGAAAAGAAAAAGCTAAGTATAAATAAAGCGGTAAATAAAGTTGCAATATTTGGGAAAATGATTTTTTTTATTTTATCAAAAGGGGAACATCTCTAGCATTCACAAGAGGCAAATTACAAAAAGGTACAAACACGGTACGAGCCTCAATTGACCGTGCCCTTTTCAAAAGAAAACTTTTACATTTCCATACTACCAAGACTCCCGGCGAACCAAAGATGGACTAGCGGTCCAATTCCGAAACTCTTCCTAGTTTGGCATCTATGATAGTCGGTGTCTTGATGTCCGTTCCTCACAACATTCTTCAATCATATTCATGAATAACTTTCCCATCCCGTCGATGATATCATCTTCGGGTACTGAACTCTATCCCGGACTTGCCACATGCTCTAGCACAAAAACCTTTTCCCCAGAGCTAACGATACGAGCTTTCCGTTTTGGAGGCTTATATCCTATGCCAACCCTTCATTTCTACCCATTATGTTCAATTGGCTCTATGATTCCACCTGACTTGGCTTCTAACCCTGTTCCTGTCCTGTATCCATATTTATGTCATACCCCAAACTCGGGAAGCGCGACCGGTGCTTAACCGAGAGAACCCGACCGAGCAAGCCTGTTAGATTTCCTTCTACCCAAACTCATCCATGGATAAAGAGGAGATATACTCCATTAATCAAACACTGGAAAGATTTTATTAACAACTTCCTTATCATTCCCATTAGCAGCTGCATTCATAATTTTCAAAATATTACGAGTTTATAGAATTAATGAAAAACATGATTTCCAAATACCAACATTTCTAGTTCAATTCCCAACATCAACCACAACCCACAACCTGTCTACGGAGCCTCTAAGTATAATAGAAGAGTAATAGGGAAATGCCGGCAACAAGTCCCCGACTATACCTCAAAACACAGTGCATGAGAAACAAAAGATACATGACCCCCGAAATGAAGGGGGCTCACCAAGTCTGCTGAAGAAAGTGTACCGCTCTCACATATCAATGCCGCCTGCTGTGGATCCACCTGCATCCATTAAAGATGCAGCGCCCCCAGCAAAAAGGACGTTAGTACTGTCTAATAGAACTAGTATGAAAAGATAAAAGTCCTCTTTCGAAATAGAATGACCATATAAGAAAAGAAAACACATAGAAATAACAAGTCACAATCAACAATATCCAAATGTCCAGTTAAAAGATAATAATTTTTAAAATACGAACTTTATATACAATATTTGGTTGGGAGATCATTAGCACTGATATTCCACTGTCTTTGTTAGGATGGAGTCCGATCACGCCTGATCGGCTAGGCCATCTCCCCACGAACAATGTGGTTTGACGAGTGATGCGAAAGAAAGTTGTTACCAAGAGTAGTACGACCATGTGCGCAACATGGCATCCGATCTCCACCCGATCAACTAGGTCGCCTTCCCTCATATGCCGTATGGGTTGACTTTTCAAATCCACAATTGTTACCAGTTTCATCCCAATTAAGGGGCATAATATCACAATTTCTCCAATATTTCAATTTCATCCCAAATAAGGGGAATAATCACAATCCACCCTACACCGGCACGTGTAGTTTCAGGTGTATGCCTTATGACCCACCCTTCCTCGGTTTTGCTAATGATGCTCCCAAAATATTTTTTGATTTGATTTGCACACAAAGGTAACATAAATACAATTATACTCACCTCAACATTTTTTACATTGTATAAATTCTTATTAGTATTTCCAGACACTTACAACAACAATATTTTCTTGGCTCATTTGACCATTCACAAGATTCTTTATTCCTGGCACGGTGGCCGTATTTCATATTCCACACTTTCACCTCTTTGAATTTCAAAGATCACCATCAAATATCAACATATAGAATATTTCAGCAATCATATAACTCAAATTTATTAGTAATGGAAACTTTAAACACAAAAGGTTTCTTCCCAAAAAATGGGGCATACCGACCAACAATACAAGCACACATCAAAATCATAAGCAATCAATACACCATTTATTCTTGCAATACTCCTTCCCAGAAATGACAATATACAATTTCGACACCCGAGTATGTAAGAACTCGAATCACACTGGATATATTTGTAAAGCAAAGCATTAGTTAAAGCAGCCACTTATGGGCATAAATTGAGTACAAAATCTTTTAGACAATTCTATTTTCGAAATCATTTTTAAACAATTGAGTCGAGGCTCATTTCATATTCTTTATCGCATTCTCTCCATTCATTTGCACTACTAGCCATAATCATAACTTAAATTCTTGGCACGCTGGCCACACACTATACCCCCAATTCAATTATTTCATTTCCAACCATCTTTATAGATTATCAACAATAAGACATTTCCAATCAAGACTTTAGGTACACATATGAGCAATTAAGTGTCTTAAGTATATTGAGATTTTCTCAAACAATTTGGCATACTAGCTTTCATTTGAAATACAATTCAAAGCCATAACATTTTAATGTGCAACCCACACTTTAAAACTCACGGGAACATTATGGAATTTGATTCTAAGGGAGAAAGTTTAGCCAACATACCTCAATTGAGCTTCCTTACACTCTAAAATATTCCGGAAATCTTAGCAACTTGAATCTATTTTGAAAATGTAACAAGTTGAATCAAAATTAGGAGGATGATCATGGTTCTAGCTCATTTGAGCATTTTATCAAACACTATGTGTGTATTAAGATCCCATGGCCCTTTTATGAAGGACTTCACCATACCACACCCCATTCTTTTCTATCTTTAACTCACAAACTCCCAATGTACCTTAAGAATACATGCATGCAAGGTAAGCACTCCCATCCCCATGAACTACCTTACTAATTGCCCATTCTAGTTATATTTCAAAATTAAAAGCTTGGTGATAGGGTGCTTTTCTTGATAGTCTTCAAAGGTTTAAGCAAGAATTGAAGAGAAATGTTTTGATGAAGATCACTTTCTCCCTCTAAAACTCTCTCTCTCTCACTCTAAAGATATCAGAAATAAGCGCAAAATAGTCTATGGGATGTGTTTTAATGGAATAGGGTCGGGTTTAAAAACACCAAAAATGAATCTCCAGAACAGGTTCTGCGGTCACATAAATGCGACCGCATAATGATTACGTGGTCCGTGAAATGACCGCGAAAGGTGGCCCTAGGAACTGGGCTGGCCTGCTTCACTCTGCGGCCATTATGAGTCTCGCAGACCTGTTATGCAGTCGCATAATGCGTCGCAAAACCTCCCTCCGCAAAATTCTAAGGATGACTATGCGACCAAAGTGCGTCTCGCGAAATGTTTATGCGGTCGCATAATTGGCCACAAAATTGACTTCAAAATTGGCCAAAAAGGTTGCTTTCACTCTGCGACCATTCTGCGGCCCGCAGAGCGATTATGCTACCGCATAATGGGCCGCAGAAATTCCTACTTCTGCAAAAATATTTCCTTTAGCTCCCCATCATACTGTTCAATCTAAAAAGTCTGAACCGTGCCCCGACATCACGAAAACCCGGTTTCTAGGAAAAGTTTCACGGGGCCTTACAATTTTATCATCTCCCTCATAGCCATCTTGGATCTATACCGTGGCTGCATTCCCAAGTTTTGTTCAGTCTTCCCTATCTCGGTAGTCTGTATGATTTCAACTATGTGGAAGGCAACTCCGTCTAGCTCTTCAATGGATGGAACATCGTACTCCAAATAGGCAAAGTGGCCTCACTCGCCATGAACCACGATCTCCTGACATCCCCACTCAAACTTTATGCATTGGTGCAAAGTGGATGGCATAACCCCTGACATATGTATCCAAGGCCTGCCCAGCAACAAGTTGTAGTAAGAGGAGATGTCCATACTTGAAATAACACCATAAAATCAACCGGCCCGATTTGCAAGGCTAGATAAATTTCTCTAATAACATCTATTTGCGAACCATCAAAGGCTCTCACCCTTATGTGGCTTTCCTTGACTTCCCTCAAATGAATTCCTAGTTCCCGTAGGGTAGAGAGTGGATAAATGTTGACTCCTGACCCTCCATCGACCAATACTCGGGACACCACTTTGTCCCCACATTTGATAGTGTTGTGAAGAGCTTTTATGTGACTTGTGCCTTCGACAGGGAGTTTGTCTCTTCTGAAAGTGATCATATTTTCTTTGACCATTTTCCCAATTGTCATGGCCAATGCCTCACTACTGGTGTTACTTGGTATAGTTACACTACTCAGTACTTTTAATAGGGCGTCCTTATGATTGTCGGAACTCATTAATAAACCCATGATTGATATTCGTGCTGAGTTTTCTTCAGCCGCTCCTCCACAGAATATTCTTTGCTTGACATTCTTTCCCAAAACTCAGCGACTTCTGGGTATGTTATGTTCTTTTTTGGAATTTATTCTCTCCCCGAGTTTCCTCGATTGATGTCTTCTAGAGCGTAGCATCTCCAAAACCTAGTCATGCCATGTGCTGCAGCAGAGTCTGCCATTTTGGCCCTTCCTTTTTGCTGTTATGTCCATGGGACAATTTTATATTCCTAACTTTCTTCGTCTCCGGTAGCAGCGACAGGTTGCTGTGGATAAGTCTGGACCGTTACTGTAGGCCTTAGTTGTACTGTAATAATCAGAGCCTTTTATGGATGGATCCTGGCGGCTTCTGTATTTCGTATAGTGACAATTGTTTTCTTTAGGTCATACTCTTTGTCCAATGCGATCATGTTAGCTCCTTGGTTTCAGTGATTTGGCAGCGAATTACGATTCACATTGGGTGGTTCCGGAGTGAACTGAATGGCTCCGCTCTTGATCAGGGTTTCAATTTCATTTTTCAACTTAAAACAATCTTCAATATCATGCCCAAGTATATTGGAATGGTACACACATCTTTTAGTGGCATCAAAATATTTGGAGGGATGTTCAGGAACCCTTCCTTTGATTGGGTGTATCAATCCTGCTCTTCTCAATCTCTTGAACAATTGGGCTAGAGGCTTAGCAATTGGGGTATAAGTTCTAGGACCCCTTACTTCAAAGTTGGGACAACGGCGTGGTGCATAAACATGTCGATTTTGATGAGTGATGGTCTGGATATGAGCATTTGGTCGCTATGGGTTTTGGTTATTGTTGGCTGGAGGAGGGTTGTAGTGTGGTTGAGGGTGGTAATATGGCTGGGTATTATAGACTGGAGCGTAAGTGGGTGGTGGTGAGTGGTTGTTTAGGGAATAAGAGATGCTTTCATGATGTGGATTGGGTTGGGTTGGTAGGAGCTCTCCTCTTTCTTCTTCTTTCCGCTACCAATTGACTTTGACCAGATGGCATACCGCTTTCAATGCTGCCATGGATTGGATTTTACCAGATTTTATGCACTCTTCTAAGAAATCTCCCATCTTGACCAGCTCGGGGAATTTTTGTCCCATCATTCCCATCATCCTTTCCAAGTATAGTCCCTCCTGGGCTCTGATGAAATATTTGGTCAGTTCACTGTCGTCCAGCGGAGGTTGCGCGCTGGCGGCCTCCGACCTCCTTTGACGTGCATATTCTTGGAATGACTCAGATATTTGTTTCTACAGGTTCATCAGTGCGAACCGATCAGGAGTGATCTCTGTGTTGAATTGAAAATGATTCATGAAGTCATCCGCCATATCTTGCTAAGTTCTCCAATTTCACGGATCCTATCGAGTATACCAGGTGAGTGCTTCTCCCGTCAAACTTCTTATAAATAACTTCATCCTTAGCTTCTCTTTCCTCCCCACTCCAACTAACTTGTCACATTATTCCCTCAAATGTGCATGAGGGTCCCCGTGCCATCGAAGATGTCAACTTTGGGGGTTTGTATCCTACTGGCATATCCACATCTGGATGAATACACGGATCCTCGTAGTCCAAACTTTCATTTCCCCGAGCAACTTGGAGGCTCTTCATTTAATTTCTTTATATTTGTAACTGGTCAGATACTGACTCTTCTTCCTTACACTTGGCTTCTCTCTCCATTTCAGTGTATTGGTTAATTTCATAAGGTACCCTGACCGTGACAAGTGCTGTAAAGGTAGGTTAAGAAATGGCATATACAGGGGGAACATACCGTTCATGGGTGGCGGCATGTGCCATAGGTATGTGCTGGTTAGCAGTAAAAGTGACCCTGTCACGAGGATGGGTAGTTGCATTAGTAGTAATAGGCAATTTTTGTGGTGTCTGAGTGTTTTGCGGTACATAAAGCGTGTGAATAGGGGGATTTTGTGGGTTGGCGGGGGTTACTGGAGGTATGACTTGAGTGGTGGGAGTTGAAGTTGGAGTGTTGTTGTTTTGGCGTGATGTGGAGGGAAAATGGCTAGGGAGTGAATCCAAGGAAGGGAATCGAGGTGGTTGAGGAAGTGTTGTCACGACCAGGTGTGCCAGTTCTCTGATATGCTGTACCTTCTCCCTTAAAGTCTCCATTTACTAGGCCATCCTGGCCACATGTTCATCATTCCTAGTGTTGTCTTTTTCCCTTGATTGCCTCGAGCTATCGGCTATGACCAGGGCATGTTTAGTTGGGTCTTCTGCGATTGACATCTTTCCTTTTGACCTTAGATTGTATGGTGGTTCCGCCAGTTTTGGTCGACACGAACCAACTTTCTTTTCTTTTTGAGGATACTAATAAAGCAATAGAAAAATAAGAAGAAAGAAAATAAAAGGAACAAGAGTCAGTTTCTTCATTCATACAAGTACGGAGTCACACAGAGCAAATAATTCATGCATTACAGCTAGCACAATCCTAGAATTCGCGGGGACCTCTCATTGCCGGAGGTAGGCCTAATTCACAGAGATTTGACAAACATTTAGACTTGACACATTTAGATCCAAAGCAATTTGTTGTAATTGATAATCTGGACTGATACAAGTGGGAACAAAGATTACATCACCATTTCATATAGCTTCATGGCCTTGGACAAATTGCCCTTTTGGAAAGTAATAGAGAAAACTAAGGATAAGGGTACAAATTGGGAATGAAGGGAAATCAACCCACTCTAATAACCATCCCTGAGTCGTTTCCCATATCCTTTTATTCTTCTGGATGCTCCTCCGGGTCTTCCTCGAACTCCTCATCCAGATCTTCTTCTGCCTCTGTGCTAGACTCTATCTGGATGCACTCTACTACCCGATCATTGTCTTCAGTAGGTGGCAACATGTGATCAATGGATCCTGAGACCACCTGACGGTGCATTGAAGTGGTCACAAGATAATGTGGCAGGATCTCATGGTAAATCTTCAAATCAACTACCTTATCCTCTAACCAGGCTATACCCTCCCTGCTTGGCCAGTCTATTTCTTCTTCTTCTTCTTCCAGACGTAATACTCAGGAGTACACCATGAGTTTTGACCCATAGAAATTGTGACCAGGTCGTTCCACTCTTCTTGCAGCCTTCTTATCTTGGGAATTGGGTTCTTCCCATTGTACTCATCCTCGTATAGCACTGTCCTTGTCCATAGAGGCACATATTGGATCATCCCAAACTGTTTGAGGACCCGCGGGGTTGAGTATGGTTGAATGCCTTCAAGTTCAATTAATTCAATGAAGTATTTCTGAGGAGTCCTCAAGATTGCCCTCCCACCTAACCAGGAGAGCTTCCAGTTGATCCATTCTCCCGTCAGATTGGTCAACGTTTCCCTCCATTCTTATTGTCCATGTGAGGAGACCCAATGTCTCATTCTTTCATTGTGGCTGCAGATCATATTGTTGATGCCCACAAAGTAATCGATGGTGGCCTCTCGCCGGAAGAAATGTTCAGTAGCCCAGATCTGAAGCAACAAGTTACAACCTTTAAATAAATCATACCCTCATGAACAGGTGGATAGATCCCTCAACATCTCAGCCAACACCATCGGCACCAAAGTGGCTTGAAGATTGCCACAGAAGGTCGCCAAAACCACATGTAATAAGTTGATGTTGATGCGATCCCTTCGCTGTGGGAAGACCAATAATCACAACAGTGCCATTGCAAAAGTGATGGGCCTGAGACTCTCCCACGTCGCTTGCTCACATTAAAACTCCCCTGAATATCATTCGTAGCTTTCACGGTGCCCAAATCTGTCAAACAGCTGGTCGAGGATCACCCATCCATCCTCGATACTTCTGATACTCTTACTGTTAACAAGGCCTAAAGCATCCAAAAACCGGTAACCGAGCATAGTAACTGGCAATACTGGCTTTCTTTCATTAAACAATAGCTCCATGAAACTTGTGACTTCTTCCAATGTCGATACTAACTAGTAGTTAGCAAATTTGACCACCACCGAATCCCAAAATTCTATCAACAGGCGAGTGAGCACCCTGTCTGCTCGGATGTGCAACAACGCAATTAATTCCCCCAAGTGCATCGAAACATCATCTCCATGTTCCCGACGAATATTCTTCCACCACTGTTTCAACTTATGTGGTGCACCCATTACCATGCTGATCTTAAGGATGTTTAAGTAGATTTCCATTTTCTGAGGTTGGTAATAAAAAGATATTTAGGTAAGTATTTGCTTCGGATCTTTAAGTGTCTTGTCATGTTTGTTTGGCTTTCCACAGAAGCTATGTCGTTGGGGCATGACCCATTGACATTAAGGTGGCTTTCCTAATTGTATATCGGTTCCAAGGACCGACTCACCTAAGGTTTATGCAGTATGACCTATTTTACTAGAGTAGAGTGTCTCATACTTTGGAATTAGACTAAAAGCTGCGAGAAGTTATGTCAGTTGACCTGACAAAGCCATTCTCTGAAACTAGAGAATTTTGAAAGAATGTTTGGAGGGGTGTAAAAGACAACCCGCGCGTGCCATTGTGTGTGATAGTGTACGACCAAGACTCGGTTAGGATAAATGCGATGACCGTGTATATAAAGTAGTAACAGGAAAAGGCGTAGCGGCAATAAACATGATAATTATAAAGAGAAAATAAAGCAGGTAAGCATGTAATTGCAATTTTAACAATAATAAAAGAAATGTGTAAATAAATTTAGATTCCAAATTAGTCTAAGTCTGCTAAGGTCAGAACCTAAGTGTGAAATTTCCCCAACAGAGTCGCCATATTGTTGCACCCTATTTTGCACTAGTCAAAACAGGATTCAACTTGTGGTTTCTCTGTTGTTGATGAAACAGAGTCGTTACCTAATATTTAAAGGAATACTAGGGTACCTATTTAATTACTAAAGTCATATTCTTTATTGGTCTGCTAACTGGTGAGATTATGGGTAATGGTTCTTGTTCTTCTAAGGGGAAGGTGTTAGACACCCCTTAAAACCTACCTGAGGTAGCTCCATAAGACTTAGACTAGATTTAGAATTAATTATGTATACATCTTAAGATATACTATATATACATCTTACTATATATATATATATATATATATATATATATATATATTTAAGATTATCCAAGTTGCGGCTAAGTCGTTGAAGCTAGTGAGATTAAAAAAGAGTTATGGAAGGTTAAAAGGGTTCTGGAAGTAGTCTATATTTTATAAGGCTAGTAATTATGAGATTATGTTATGGAACTAATCAACTTAGGGAATAGATATTTATATTATTTTGAAAGATGTTTGTTAAAAAGTGATTCTAAATGTACCTTGATTTAAAAATCTGAAGAGGAGCGATCTTTGAAAATTCATTTGGGGTGACAATACCCTAGTATTTTATAATAAATCTAATTTCATTTCTTATTAATAAACTGGCAATTCTTTCTGATTTCCTTTCTAAAAATGGGGCACTGCTTTGATTAAAGTTTGGGCTTCAAAATCTTTTAAGAGAGGTGAGTGAACAAGATGAATAAATTATAATTAGCGGAGTGAACATTAATTACAACTAATTCTCTTTAAATCCTATATTATTTAAAGTTTCCCTATGTTCCGGGTGATATTTAAGCATGAAGGTAAAGTACATGTTCTAATAGATGAGTATTAAATACATGATAATAAAATATGACAAAGCGACAAGGCAATAGGTAAAATAACAAAGAAGTAAACTAGATTAAAGAAGCAATAACTAATAATGAAGGAAATGAGGAAAAGAAGACTGGATTATGATGGTTGGGCCTCAAGAAGGTAGGCCCAGCAACTGAAAGATGTGGCTACAGTTGATTGGACCCTCCAGAAAGTTCAACAAGACTGGTTTGGGCCTGAGTTCTTTTTGAAACTCAGTGGGCCCAAATGTGTACATGTCCAAAAAAGAAAGAAAGTCATTAGATGTATATTCTCCATTCTCAGCATATTCAAAAATGTATGAAATACATATAGATAAACAACTGGAATAAGAAATTATCAATATTCAAATACTGTGGGAGATTATATTAATGTGGTAGTTATACACGGAAAATAATTTACATTAAAAACCTTTCGTTGTCATTAAACAATAAACCCCTAAAGAACTAAATGTGTCAATGAATTAAAGACTAAGGAGGAAGTCTACTCAAGGTCGATGCTCCCTTTGAATCTCCCGACTCTACAAAGTTCTCAAGGGACTCAAAGCCCAGGGCAATGCTTGTGCCTGGGAGGGCAGCCCAACCTAGAGTTAAACTCTACTCTCAAATACCCTTACACACTAACAACATATTTTTCTTACAGGTTTAAATGCCAATGAGGCCCTTTCAATGTAAACTAAATGCTACAGCATTACTTTCCACAAAATATAATTTCCCTCCTAACATAAGAACACATAATCTACATTTGATACCAAACAAAAACACATATCTAGTGAGTTTAAATGTCTGACTTTCAAACACATAAGTGAGGAGAAGAAATATCACAAGCATGCTGTAAAGGTCCGAACATTAGAGAAGAGTACACTCAAAGGAAATGCAAGCTATACAGGGTCATATATGCAACAATACAACAAATACAAATGTTCCTATCTTTGGCAAACCGACTGTGAACTGATTGGTTTACTTCTATAACATACGTGGGTTGATAATACTACTTAACACTTTAAAGGTCATCAATAAAGATTCAGACAGAACAATCCTAGCTAACCATCTTTACAGAGGTTTTCAAAGATATCAGAAACAAGATTAGACCCTCAACATGTCTGCAAGTTTACAGATTAAAACATGGAATCCCTAAGGACTTCAATAGAGTCATACACCTAATAGTGTTAGTCTCAAATAATTCATCATGTTTCGATAGCATCAACTGTAACGACCCGATCGATCGTTTTGAGCCCTAGCATGTCGTTCGGTGGTTTAAGGCCTTGAGTAGCTTCACTTCAGGTATTATGACTTGTACGTGTGGTCAGAATTGAATTTCGGGGAAATTCGGAGTTGATTTAGAAAGAAAATTCTCATTTCGGAAAATTTAAGTTGGAAGAACTTACTAAGGTGTGATTTTTGAGTAAATGACCTCAGAATCAGGATTCGAAGGTTCCAACAGGTTTGTATGATGATTTTGGACTTGGGCGTATGTCCAAATTTGGTTTTGGATGATCCGGGAGCATTTCAGCGCCTATTGTGAAAAGTTGGCATTTTGAAAGGATTTCATAAATTTGGGTTGAAGAGCATTTCAATATTGTTGATGTCCGATTGAGATTCCGAGCCTGGGAATAGCTCCGTATGGTAATTTTGGACTTAGGAGCACGTCCGGAAGTGGATTTGGAGGTCCGTAGGTCGTTTCAGGGTCTTTTGGCGAAAACTGGAAATTTGAAGGTTTTTGAAAAGTTTGATCGGGAGGACTTTTTGATATTGGGGTCAGATTCCTATTTCAAAAGTTGGAGTAGGTCCATAATGTCAATCATGACTTGTGTGCAAAATTTGAGGTCAAACGGAAGTGATTTGATAGGTTTCGGCATCGATTGTAGAAGAGTTGAAGTTTCAAAGTTCGTTAAGTTTGAATTGGAAGGTGATTCGCGATTTAAGCATTGTTTGAGGTGATTTAAAGGCTTGACTAAGTTCATATGATGTCTTAGGATTTGTTGGTGTGTTTGGTTGGGGCCCCGGGGGTCTCGGGTGGATTCCGGACGGTTAACAGATCGAGTTATATTTGGGGGAAATGCTGAGGCTGCTGTCTTCTGGTGTAACTGCACCTGCGAGGTTAGGGCCACAGGTGCGGAGATGCAGAAACGGCCATAAGGTTCACAGAAGTGGAGACTGGCCAAAAATCCCGGGCCGCATAAGCATGAAAATTTGTAGAAATTTGGGATTTTGAAAGAAAACCTAGAAATTGGTATTTTTGCATTTTGACCACGAATTTGGACATGGAATTGAGAATGAATCATATCTTTGAGTTCGCAATATTATGGTTAATGTTTATCTTCGAATATTTTCGGAATTCGGGCATGTGGGCCCTAGGGTTGCTTTATCAATTTTCGAGCGGAGTTGGAAATTGTTATAAATTGATTAATTGTGAGTATTAGAGTATATTTTGATTGGGGTTGCATCTCATTTGGCTAGCTTCGATCGTTTGGCACCGAGTTGAGGATTTAAAGCACAATTTTGGACCGGAAAGTAAGCTTTGAGATGAGGTAAGTCTCTTACCTAACTCTGTGAGGGCGAAAACTACCCCTAGGTGATGTATTTAATGTGTGCAACTTGTTGCGAGGACTGCGTAAATACGAGGTGACGAGAGTCCGTACGTAGTTAGATTTATGTTATTGTCTGGGTAGACTTAGGTTCACATCATGCTATAGCTATACTATTTGAGCAGTCTCTCGCCTATTTAATTTTCTGTTTTATATTACTACTTGAGACTAGAATTGCTTTTGTAGAGACTTCACGAGTTCATGATTAGTCACCGAATAATGTTACTCCTCTTACGGCATGTTTTCGGGATATATACATATATGTTTCATTGAAAGGTTTTTGTTAAAAAATTACAGCTCACACGTTTATTCGTGAGTAGGGTCAAGGACCCATCAAAACTTCTTATTCTTATAAGATCGGGCCGTTCGCCTCGACGAGATTATGTATTTCACTCTTATGGGATCGGGCCATTCGCCTTGGCAGGATTTATGTACTACACTCTCATGGGAGCGGGCCGTTCGCCTTGGCAGTTTAATAGATGCATCTATGGTTCGTGCCGTTCGACCCTCGGTAGTGCAGATTTTAAATATTTATGTTGGATCGGGCCGTACGCCTCGGCATTTCCTATATCATATCGTTATGGATTCATGCGTAATATTTGGCAAGAAGCCAGGTTATCTATAAATTTCCCCCTGATTTGAATTATAACAACTTGCTTGGTAAGATCCAGTATACACATATATATGCTCAGGTAGGAATTTGCTAATTAAGGGCTTGAGTTTATTGTAAGGAGGATAATTGTACCACATATTTACATTTGTTTATTTCATTTATTTACTTTGCCTCGTATTTGCTCACCTCTTTACTGTACTTGATATTATTGGACCACTAGTGAGTGTCGATGTCGACCCCTCGTCACTACTTCTCAGGGGTTAGGCTAGATACTTACTGGGTATACATGGATTTACGTACTCATACTACACTTGTTGCACATTTTTATGCAGGTACATATGTGACTAGTGGCCTTGTGAGAGCAGAGGCATGTATGCATGCGGGGACTTACGTGAGCTGCATTCCATATTATGACCCTCTACCGGCATAGTCTCCTTCAGAGTATTTATAGTTTTCCTGTCCAAATTTGTATTCTTGACAGATGCTGTATTTTATTTACATTCCTAGCTGATGCTCATGCACTTGTGACAACGGGTTTTGGGGAGATTATGGGTTGTCCTATACTGAAATTGTTAAAAATATTATTATATACTTTGTAAATTCCATCTTTTACTATTTAATCGAAGGAAATATGATTTGAAAAATATTAAAATGAGAACGAAATTAAATAATTACTTTTGGCTTTCCGGATGGTGGTGTCTGGCGCCATCACAACCTTTAATAAATTTTGGGTCTTGACAACATGGTATCAGAGAGATAGGTTCACTTAGGTCTCACGAGTCATGAGCAAGTCTAGTAGAGTCTTGCGGATCGGTACATAGACGTCTGTACTTATCTTCGAGAGGCTACAAGGCTGTTAGGAGCACTTCCCTTCTTGATTCCTCATCGTGCAAATTGATTCTTTTGAGGCTTGTACCTTTATTTATTTCCTATTCAATCTTATGTGACGTGAAACGCTTGTTATAGATTGGGAATCGAGGAATTGTCATGGTACTACAGAGGTGGTGCAAGATGTCTCTGCCTGCGTGTTTGATTAGGCTATTACCGTCGCCTTGAGGAAGGCCATCCTGTCATTTCAGCTCAGCATCACGATTTCCTATGATTTTTAGATTTGGCATTGATTGTTATGACGATTCGTGCATTATTATCGCACCATTTTTGTGTAATGGTAGGATTCCTATCTATGTGTCGAGGTAGTGAATGACTTGAAAGGAGGGTTTACCCAGTGTATGATTCAGAAGTTCAGCATTTTATTTTCGACGGAGGAAAGGCAATAGGACTAGGGGTGTTTAGATTTGGGTTGATGGAATAACGAGACTTGGTATTTTTGAGCGTGGTAGAGTTCTCAATTGTGATGTAGTGTCATCATCCTTGGTGAACGCGTTAAGGTTCGCCGATGTTATGGTCTTCTTTAATTTGCCTTCGGGGCAAGGTATTATGAAATGGTGTCTGAGATGCGTTTGTAGAGATAACAGAGTGTAGCGATTTCAGAATTGAAATGGTATTTCTAGTATTGATGGCTCGGGAAATATGATCTTCTAAGAGGTTTAGAGTTGTTGGCGACTCATGTGTTCGGATGTTACAGAGATGGATTCGGTTTTGGAGCAACAATTGGGAAGTGAAGGACTAGGAAAAACATGTGGGAGGTGTCTTGTGTTGGTTGAATTGTTAGGAGGTCAAGTGTGAAAAGTAAAAGTCAAGGAGTAGCTTAAAGGATAGGGTTTGACCAAAGTGGGAGAGTGGCAGAGTAGCATATGGGTTCTGTGGTAGGATAGCCACACGCCTTGAGGGAAGTTTAGAGAAATTTGGGAATAGTGATGGGCAATGATTAGGATCATGGATTTTATTTGGATGCAACATGACTTCGAGTTTGGAATGCGTTGTTAGACTTTTAGCTGATGTTAATAGGGAAGAAGGAACCTTGGCGGGTCCCAGGGTTATGTAATTGTAGCTTCAAGCTAAGTGGGAGATCCCCACCGTCTATGATTGGATTGTGTAGTTATCAACTTGTACGGTTTCTGGTTATTAGTGTATTGATGGGTTATTACGACTAAGGAAAGAAAACATCAGTGGTAACTTGAGCAAATGATTTGAGGAATGTGTGCTAACTTTGGGCTTATCTGTTGATGTTCAGGTTTTGGGTAGACTCAGAGTCTATGCTTGTGTGGATGTGATGTATAAGGAAAGAAATTCAGCCGGTTTCTTCTTCGAGAGGGTGTTCATGTGCTAGCAGGGCCTTGGAGTTTGATTATATTCGGGGACAAGTCAGAGTGGGTGACTCTTAACAATGGTCCTAGTAGGTTCAAAATTTAAGGTGCGGTGCCTAAGGATTTAGAGTCCGTGGTATAATTAAGTATCGAGTTTTGGCAGTGGATTATGAAAAAGGGAACTTGGAATGTTCTATGTTGTCTACAGTCTGCAGTGCAGCATAGGAGGAATGAGAGAAAATAACTTTTGATTCATGGAAGAATTATCAGAATGGGTGTACCCGTTGAAGATGTGAATATGTGCACAAAGAAAGTATGTGATGGTTCGTGGGTTTTGTAACAACATGGTCTCGTGAAATAAGGTCACTCTGCATGAGTGCAGAATTGGGTTTATTATGTCTTAAATAGAGCTATCATTATTCCTAAGTCAAGTTCGGAGTAAATTAAAGAAAGTCAGATCGGTTAGCAATGGTTGAATTGGCATGATGGTGGCAGTGATCAGTTCCTTCAGCGTGTTGAGTTATACATATGATTTGTGGCAGTACGTGTGAGGTTTGATGGCCGCCGTAATTGATTTTATTTGGAGGCATTCAAGTATTATGGCTTGTTATGTGTAGATGGATCCCGTAAGAATTATGGTGATTTAGACCACTACTTGAGGTTTGTATTTTCTGCGGTTATGGAAATTCCGTCACGTGTTGCAATGGTTCTCTTGAAATGAGTTTAAGTGAAAGGTTTCTATATGATGAAGTGTGTACCCTATTAGTGGTTTGGGAGTTATGATGAAATTCTTGTACTCTTACGTATTGGTATGTTGGGTGCAGTGAGCAACATAGGAATTGGAGGTTGAGGATCAAGGTTGTCTTTGATGTCGACAAGAATGTCAACAGCTAGGATGAGCACGAAAGAATTCAGATGTTTAGAGTGAGATGGTATTGTCTTCAGGGTCACCTGAGATCGGTGTCCTGTGTAAGAGGCTTGGTGTACTGATTTGCGGATTCCTGAATATGGAGGTCATGGTAATATCGCAAGTGCGAGAGTTTATGCCTGAGAGGAATTCTATTCCTTCGGCTGTGGACCATGTGAGTTCGTATCAGATTTGACAGTTGTTCTTATGTGTCATTAATAGGTCATTGTGGGTCCTTGAGGGGCTATTTAGCCAAGCATGGTATGATCAGAATCAGTTTGAGGTCCGTGGATGGATCTAAACATGAATGTGGGCCCTATAATAGGACGAATGTGTTTATTTCAGCATAGCGTTATTTTCTGAGGGATCTTTGGGTCATAGATGATATTTCTATTGTTGGACCTTCTGTGTAGTCTCTATTGTGCCATGTGGGTTATGAGGAGGTTTGATTATTCACACTCTTATTGAGATCCCGTATAGTTTGTGGTGTTATGTGAGCAGGATGGCTCTCGAGATGCAGATCATATATCGCACCTTAGTTGTGCTTGAGTTTTATAGCACGTGACGCTACCCGTCTCCCTAGGATTTGTATTATGCACTTGGCGTGCTTATGATTGATATTCGGGGTACTTCGGGAGTATAAGAGTTACGACTCGATGTGTGTTTTCTTTAGATTATTATGTGTGGATCGGGTGGCACGCCGCCACGGGTACATGGTTGGATTGGGTTGCACGCCGCAACGGTATCATGTGTGGATCGGGTTGCACGCCGCAAAAGTGTGTTATTGAGTACAGTTTCCCACATCTATTATTGTGTGTTTTGCTTCCCATTTCCTAAGGAAGGTTCATAACATCTTTTCAGTTGTTTAAATTAGTTACGTGGGTTGAGTAGATCTTTCCAGAGTTTGTTTCCTTATGTATCACATTCGAGTTTGTATCTTGTTGGCACATTATGGCATCATATGAGACTTTTGGCAGTGTCTGAGGTGGCTTATTGCCTGAGCAGCTTGTACTGGGTGAGACGAGATTTTTGGACCCGAGATCAGTGCGATCAGATTTATATGAAGCATATTAAAGAGTAAATATTGTTAATCATTCCAGAATGAGGTAATGGTTCTTGTCGGGAGGGGGGACTCCATAAATTGTGATTCGGTAGGTGACTATGAGTTCTACACATCTTCTCTGTCATGGCAGTGTCGTGAGAGTTAAAGCAAGGCTTAATTGGTCATGAGGTACACTACGGGCTTCAGTCAGTGGAAATTTTAGGTGTTGTGCTTTGGAAAGATCGCCTTGGGCAAATGAGTTACACAGTGCATGGCAAGAATTTAGTAAGGGTATACAATCATGTTTAGTGCAGTGTGTAGTGATTGATACGGTTCTCGTATGTTGGAAATAGGCCTGGTGGAGGATTCCGGATGTTGGAATTTGGCACTAAGGCTTATTTGACTAAATAAAAGGGAAGGTCTTCAGATTGGCTCGAGCTAAGGTGCTCAACTGGGTTGTGGTGGCACAGATAGGTGAACGAGTTGTTGAAAAGTGATTTTGGACAACACCAGAGCAGTTCTTAGCTCGTTCGAGGACGAATGTATATTTAAGTGGGAGAGAATTTAACGATCCGACCAGTCGTTTTGAGCCCTAGCGCATCGTTCGGCGGTTTGAGGCCTTGAGTAGCTTCACTTCAGGTATTATGACTTATAGGTGTGGTCGGAATTGAATTTCGGGGAAATTCGAAGTTGATTTAGAAAGAAAATTCTCATTTCGGAAACTTTAAGTTGGAAGAATTTACTAAGGTGTGATTTTTGACTAAACGACCTCATAATATTCGAAGGTTCCAATAGGTCCGTATGATGATTTTGGACTTGGGCGTATGTCCGGATCGGATTTTGGATGAACCGGGAGTGTTTCAGCGCCTATCGTGGAAAGTTGGCATTTTGGAAGGATTTCATAAATTTGGGTTGAAGAGCATTTCAATTTTATCGATGTTAGATTGAGATTCTGAGCTTGGGAATAGCTCCGTATGGTGCTTATGGACTTAGGGGTGCTCCAGAAGTGGATTTGGAGGTCCGTAGGTCGTTTTGGGGTCTTTTGGAGAAAAATGGAAATTTGAAGGTTTTTGGAAAGTTTGATCGGGAGTGGGATTTTTGATATTGGGGTCGGATTCCGATTCCGGAAGTTGTAGTAGGTCTGTAATGTCAATCATGACTTTTGTGCAAAATTTGAGGTCAATCGGACGTGATTTGATAGGTTTCGGCATCGAGTGTAGAAGTTGAAGTTTCAAAGTTTGTTAAGTGTGAATTGGAGGGTGATTCGTGTTTTAAGCATTGTTTGACGTGATTTAAAGGCTCGACTAAGTTTGTATGATGTCTTAGGACTTGTTGGTATGTTTGGTTGGGGTCCTAGGGGCCTCAGGTGGATTCCAGACGGTTAACGAATCAAGTTGTGTTTGGGGGAAATGCTGAGGCTGTTGTCTTCTGGTGTAACCGCACCTGCAAGGTTAGGGCCGCAGGTGCGGAGCTGCAGAAGCGGCCATGAGGGTCGCAAAAGCGGAGGTTGGCCAAAAGGCCTGGGCCGCAGAAACGGGCATAAACGCGCAGGTGCGCGAGCGTAAAAGCGCTCGGTCACCGCAGAAGCGGACGCGCAGATGCGCTACATGGGGCGCAAATGCAGGGACTGTTGGGCCGAGCTGGAGCCGCACATGTGATGAAATTTCTGCAGGTGTTTAGACCACAAGTGCGAAGGTCGACCTGGGCATTGTGTTTCTTTAAAACGAGGGTTTGGCTCAATTTCACTTCATTTCATCCATGTGAGCCGATTCTGGAGCACTTTTGGAGTTCCATCTTCATCAACTATAATGGGTTAAGTGATTTATTCACATTGTGAGTTAAGTAAATGATTATTATATGGATTCAAGCATGAAAATTTGTAAAAATTTGGGATTTTGAAGAAAAACCTAGAAATTGATATTTTTGGATTTTAACCACGAATTTGGGCATGGAATTGAGAATGAATCATATCTTTAATTTCGTAATGTTATGGTTAATATTTATCTTCAAATATTTTAGGAATCCGGGCATGTCGGTCCGAGGGTTTCTTTATCGATTTTTCGAGCGGAGTTGGAAATTGTTATATATTGATTAATTATGAGTATTAGAGTATATTTTGATTGGGGTTGCATCTTATTTGGCTAGCTTTGATCGTTTGGCGCCGAGTTGAGGATTTAAAGCACAATTTTGGATCGGAAAGTAAGCTTTGAGATGAGGTAAGTCTCCTTCCTAACTCTGTGAGGGGGAAAACTACCCCTAGGTGATGTATTTAATGTGTGCAACTTGATGCGGGGACTACGTACGCACGAGGTGATGAGAGTCCGTACGTAGTTAGATTCATGTTATTGTTCGGGTAGACTTAGGTTCACATCATGCTATAGCTATACTATTTGAGTTGTTTCTCGCATATTTGATTCCTCTGTTTTACATTACTACTTGAGACTAGAATTTCTTTTGTAGAGACTTCACGAGTTCATGATTAGTCACCGAATAATGTTACTCCTCTTACGGCATTTTTTCGGGATATATACATATATGTTTCATTGAAAGGTTTTTGTTAAAAAAATTACAACTCACGCGTTTATTCGTGAGTGGGGTCAAGGACCCGTCAAAACTTCTTATTCTTATGGGATCGGGCCGTTCGCCTCGGTAAGATTATATATTTCACTCTTATGGGATCAGGCCATTCGCCTCGGCAGGATTTATGTACCACACTCTCATGGGAGCGGGTCGTTCGCCTCGGCAGTTTAATAGATGCATCTATGGTTCATGTCGTTCGACCCGCGGTAGTGTACAGTTTAAATATTTATGCTGGATCGGGCCATACGCCTCAGCATTTTCTATATCATATCCTCATGGAATCGTGCGTAATATTTGGCAAGAAGTCATGGTATCTGTAAATTTCCCCTTGATTCGAATTATAACAACCTGCTTGGTGAGATCCAGTATACACATATATATGCTCCGGTTGAGGAGGAATTTGGTAATTAAGAGCTTGAGTTTATTGTAAGGAGGATAATTGTACCACATGTTTACACTCGTTTATTTCATTTATTTACTTTGCCTCATATTTGCTCACCTCCTTACTGTATTTGGTATTATTGGATCACTAGTGAGTGTCGATGTCAAACCCTCGTCACTACTTCTTCAGGGTTAGGCTAGATACTTACTAGGTATACATGGATTTACGTACTCATACTACACTTGCTGCACATTTTTGTGCAGATACATATGTGACTAGTGGCCTTGTGAGAGCAGAGGGATGTATGCATGCGAGGACTTATGTGAGCTTCATTCTATATTATGACTCATGGCCGGCAGAGTCTCATTCAGAGTATTTATATTTCTCCTGTCCAAATTTGTATTTCGGACAGATACTGTATTTTATTTTACATTCCTAGATGATGCTCATGCACTTGTGACACCGGGGTTTGGGGTGATTATGGGTTGTCCAGCACTGAAATTGTTAAAAATATTATTAGTTACTCTGTAAATTCCATATTTTACTATTTAATCGAAGAAAATATGATTTCAAAAATATTAAAATAAGAACCAAATTAAATCATTATTTTTGGCTTGCCTGATGGCGGTGTCCGACGCCATCACCATCTTTAATGGATTTTGGGTCGTGACATCAACAATGGTCCTCATTAGATTTAAGGATCAGATTTGGTTTCAAATTAACAGTAGGGAAAGGACTAGGGTGGTTCTGGACAAATCATGAAATCAGGAATCAAACAGGAACATACAGTATTCAGTTAGTTGCATGAACACTTCAAGTAAAGTTATAACTTCATATGAACAGGGGAGCTTTGCACATTTATAGGATAAAGTTAAACTTGTCATGAAGAGAGGGAGTTACAAATAAAAAAAAAGTATTGTATCAAAACAAGTTTAACTTAGGCATAAGTCTAGTTTAGTTCTACATGTGAAGTAGTCATGCTTCAGCTTTTGAAAGTTATCACTTGATTAATACAGAATAACTAAGTCCCACTTTTTATGGAAGATAACTTAATGGTAGATGCATGCAGGCTTCACAAAAAACCAACATTAGTTCAAAGAGATAAAAGGCAGGGAAGTACTATACCAAGTAAGTTTTGAATTAATCATGCATCTGAAGATTTTAACTAATCATGGGACAACCAAGTTCAGTTATGTAGCAATTACCAATTGATTGTAACAAAATATGATCATGACTTGTTCTATGAAGAGGAAGATAATTTAATGTTAACAGAATGTACAACAAAGGTTCATGAAAAGAAAGATAGTTCAACTCAAACAAGACTAGGTCAACAGATGCAACCATAACTAGATAAGATCATGAGAATGTCATAGTGACAAACTAGAATTGGTCTTCATAGTTTAACATACATAAGTATAGAGAAGAAAAATATATAAACACTTACAACTTCATGTTTAAGTTAAAGGGTAGATGATATAAACTTAGGAACCTTCAGATTCATCTCAGTCATGGTTATTAAATAATAAGCTCAACCATAAGAATTACAGACTACAAAGAAGCAACATATAAAGGTAAAGGTCACTGCAAAATCATCAATGGAAGGCTATGAAGTTCATGTGAATATGAACAATCATTCAAGACACATTATAACTCAAACATGTAGACTGTTGGAAACTCAAAAACGAAAATTAGCAGGAATCACTTAATAAACCGATCAGTCATCAATTAAAAACTCGAAAGGCAGGACAAATAATCACAAGCAGACATTAGACTATCAGAACATATGCAAACCCATACTAATCACAAACACCATAAGCAACCGTAATTCTCAGAAAAATAACTAACACATTTATAGCTTTCAAAGGAGAAGAACAAGAGAGAGAGAGAGAGAGAGAGAGAGACGAGGGATGTGCTGACCTTTTTGAGGGCAACAGACCAAACGAAGGCTCTCTTAGTTAATTAAAACCCCCAAGAAATTCAAGTTCGAATCAACGACAGTAATCAGAAAATGAAGAGGAAAAGAAACATTAAGGGACCCTAGGCTTTTTGAACTCAAAATCGCTCTTCATGATGAATCTCTGAAGAAAGCTCCATGCATGCTCCGACTTGATGGAGTATAAGAGGACTTGAATGATTTGAAGTTATATGTTTAAGCTAGGGATCCAAGTTTTTAGGCATTTGAATTTGTATGATGAAATGGGGAAGAAACCAGCGGGATTCGCGGATTCAGAAGGCAAAGGAGATGAATCTCTGATGAACTCGTGACTTTACATGAATTTGTGCAAGGTTTGGTGATTGATTTGGTTTGTGAAGTTGAGAGAAAAGAGAGTGGAAAGGGAAAGAGAGGTGGAGAGGTCAGAGACGGAATGATTTAGGGTTGGGGTAATTGGGGGTTGGTCTCTATGGTTATGTTTTCAAGATGGAATATGAGTCGTTTGATTGTTTGATCAACGACCTTGATAAATCAGGGCTTTAAGGTTTAAAGAAATTAATTTGGGAAAATACGGGAACCGTTGGATTTGTGTGGTCCAACGGTGGAGATAATATATGGTAATGGTCAAAGTTAAAAGAGAAAATGAGAATAACGTTGGTCGTCGATAGTTTGGATCAATGGCTCAGATCATTTGTGTTTCTTATGTGAGGGTGAGATATGGGTGATGTGGAAAACGTTTATTGGTGCAAATGGAGTGACTTGGATTGCCTTGGTGGGAAGATATGTGTGTTTGGGTTGGGTTTATTTTCGGACCGGGCTTGTCAACTGGGCTAAGAATAATTTAAAAAATGGCCATTTTACCTTTGATTCAAAAATTTCAATTGTGGCCTTTTGGTCTTTTAACACCTTTTGAATTTAATTTAGATAAACTTAATAGTTTTTAATAAATGTAGTAAAAATTATAATTATTATATATACTATTATTTACTTTAATTAATTAGCTATAATAATACATTATCTTCCTAAATTGTAGCACTAATTTCAAATTTCACATAGTAATCTAATTAACTAGAAATTAAAGTGTGATTTATTAAATTAATTATAGAACGTATGTAATGCATATATAAAAATTATTTTAATAATCATAAAAATAATAAATATATTTATAATTATATAATGTTAAGACTACGTGATTAATTTCAAAACTATCACTTAAATTATTTTGCAAGAATAGGTATTTGTTACAAGAAAATACTTTAAATACATTTATTGTAAATTATTAAGTATAAATTAATTTATTTTTCAAAGGGGCGGGTCAAAATTGGCCGTCAACCGGTGCGTCCCCATACCCGCAGAAGCGAGGATCGCTGGGCAAAAAAGGATTAGTTCAAGGAATTTATCTCATTTTCATTTTTGGACTTAAGGCGCTCGATTTGTGGCGATGTTTCTAGTGTTATCCAAGAAAATCATCGGGGTAAGAGATTCTAACTCGGTTTTGGCTATATTACACGAGTTCATTGTTATTTTTCATCATTTAATTACAGATTTGAGTTGAAAATTTGAAGAAAAATTGTGAAAACTTCTTAGACTAAATTTTGGGGATTTAAAAGGCGATCTGAAGTTGGATTTGAGTAATTCTTGTATGGTTGGACTCATTATCGAATGGGTGTTCGGATTTTATAATTTTGGTGGGGTTTCGAGACAAGAGCCCGGGGTTGACCTTTTGAGTTGACTTTTTATTTCTCTTTAAAGATCGTAACTTTATTGTTCATAATAGCTTCCTATAGTTTATATTTATGGTATGAAGTTATTTTGCCTAGATTCGAGCCGTTCGGAGTTGGATGATCGCAGGAAAGACTTACTAGTGGATTGAGTAGCGTGTTTTGAGGTAAGTGTCTTACCTAACTTTATGTGGGAGAATTTTCCCTTAGGATTGAGGTACTTTTCACGCTAAATGTGGTACTTTACCGGTTCTAACTATGTAGATTCATTTCGGGCCTTTAATTGAGTTACCATAATATGTTATATTCATCATCTTTAGTCTATCTTCACATGCTTTACTTGTCTTACCCTCTTACTTGTTATTTTCTTTTACATGCCTAGTTGAAATTATTGTCTCCTCTATTACTTATTCATTATGTAACTGTTGAGTTCCTTACTTGAAATTGTTATTTCTTGGAATATCTTGTTGTTGAAATTGGTATTGAATTATAAAGGCTGTGATTCACATTGAGGCAAAGTTGTTAAGTTGTGAAATTCTATTCTTGTTGAGTTATTCAATTATGATTGTTATTGTTGAGACTCTTGTGCATATTGTGATTGAGCCATTGGCTGTTTATTGTGGAAATACCATTGTTGTTGACTTCTTTGGCAAGTTGTTATATTGGGCACTTGAGGTACGATTTGTGATACATTCTGATATTGATACACATACGGTGGTATAAGGTTTTTGGGTTGAAGCATATGCGGTGAGATAAGTTTTGCTTGATACGTGTGTTGCTTGTAGGAAAATTACTTGAAGCCACGCGGTGTGATAAGGTGGGCTAAAACGCGGGAAGCTATTTCAGAAAAAATAATTTTCAAAACTAAATGCAAGGCTCCCGCGGTGATATAAGGAAAGATTGTGAATTGTCTTGTGATTTGAGACTACGAGGCGGTACCTCAATAGTGATTCTTATTGATACTTTTCTATTACTTCACTTGTGTTTTGGTTTCTTTGTTTACTTGGCATATCATTCCTAGTTTCTTTTTGTGATGTATTATTTGCCTTAGTTCAGTGTAGCTAATCTTGGTGTATTTCTTTATTGCTTCATTTCCATTGTTATCATTATTATACTGTTATATATACCTGTTCACTTTCTTATTTATTTCAGTGGGACCTTGACCTGACCTCGTCACTACTCTACCGAGGTTAGGCTTGGCACTTACTGGGTACCGTTATAGTGTACTCCTACTATACTTCTGCACATCTTTTTATGCAGATCCAGGTACCTCCTACCAGTCCAGGAACCAACGAGACGAGCTCAGCTTCGGAGACTTCAAGGTATACCTGCCAGGATCCGCAAGCCTCGGAGTCACCCTCTATCTAGTCTACTTCATTTTCTTTCCCTTTCATAGTCATTGTTGTATAGGGATGATCAATACTTATTCGTAGCTTGTGACTTGTTATCACCAGATTTTGGGAAGTTATTTTATGCTGAGTTGCGAAGTTTTTTTTATGATAGTTGTCGAGTATTTGGGAGTTTTATCATTATTTCAGTTATATTCTGCATGTATGTTAGACTTACCCAGTCTTAGAGACTAGGTGCCATCAAGACATCCTATGGAGGAAAATTAGGGCCGTGACAAAACAATACAATAAAACCAATCCCTACGGGGTAGTCCCCCCCCCAACAAAGTTAGGCAAGATACATACCTCAACTAGGCCAAATCAATACTACAAAATAGCTTTTCCTTTACAATTCACCTCCGCTCGGCTCAAATCTAACCAAAATGACTTAATAACATCAAATAATGCAAGAGAAACCAATTCCAATAAGTAAAGCTATGATCTTTGTACAATTCCTCAAAATTCAACTCCGGGCCCGCCCTGCCAAAACTCGGGTCCAAGGGTAGATCTTGACTACCTATAATCCCACGAGTCCATAAATGTATTTTGTTTCAAAATTCGAGTCCAATTCGACTCTCAAATCTCAAATTTTTATTTTTTCAAGACAGAGACAAATTTTTCAAACATTTCACTTTGATTCTCAAATTGTGATGTTAAATATCATATATAATCATGTAGTATAGTTGGAAATTGATCAAAATCACTTACCAAATGATTCTGTTGGAAAATCCCCTCTCCAAATCGCCTCCTACTGAGTCTAGGGTTCAAAGCCCTTATATTAAGGCGCATGTGTCGCAAATGCAAATAATGATCACAAAAGCGTCACTCATCACACTCTTGCTTGTCACGACCCAATTTCTCCCTCCGTGAACCGTCGTGGCGACACCTAGTCTCTACGACTAGGTAAGCCTAACACTTTGCAGAAATGAAATAAAAGCATGAACATTAACTACTAACAGTAACAAATATCTAATAAGCAACTAAATGAACCCGAAAAATATGTGCAGGAAAGGGCGTGAGTACACCACAACGGTACCTAGTAAGTGCCAAGCCTAACCTCGGGGGAGTATTGACGAGATCAGGTCAGGGCCCTACTGGTATAAATATAATAAAATAAGACAAAATGAAATACCGCAGTAAAAATAAATCCGGAAATCTAACAGGAATGGAATCAATGAAAGACAATAACTCAGAACACAGTGATAACAACAGGGAATCTCCCGAGATACCGTCTCATAGTCCTAAATGTAAATGTGCAAGGGGATCTCTCGAAATACCGTTCCGTAGTCCCAAAATAAATATGCAAAACAGGAAAATCTCCCGGAATACCGTTCCGTAGTCCCAAAGTAAGTATGCAGTACACGTCTCAAAATCGGGTAAAAGTTACCAAATAAAAACATCCATTCACTAACGAGCTCACTCGTACAAAAATCATCCAAAACCGACGCCTAATTCCCACTCAAAACTTAAATTTTTTGGTTGGGGAACTTTTCCCCCATTTCCCCAATTTCCTCACTAAAATTCCTTAATTTAATGAAGAAAACAACTATGGATTAATGACATATGATCAAAATAGGATTAGGAATCGTTACCCACTGATTCCTCTGAAAACTTCTCGAAACATCGCCTTCCTCTGAGCTCTCAATCAAATTTGTGTTATGAAATTTCAACACTCGAATCTGCCCCTTTTTTGCCCAATGATTATTGCACCTGCGGGCCAAGGATCGCATTTGTGGTTCCGCACCTGAGGAATGACCATCCCAGGTGCGGCTTTTCACTTAAGGTACCTCGTCTGCATCTGCGATCAAGAGGTCGCACCTGCGGACCTTTTGTCCGCTTCTGCGGTCCTAGACCGCTTATGCAGTTTCTTCACTCACACCTGCAGGCATCGCAGATGCGGAACACCCCTTGCACCTGCGATCCCAGACCTCCTTCCCATTTCCGCTTCTGCAGATCCGCACCTGCGGCCCAAAGTGCGCAGGTGCGGTGACACCAGATACATCAACATCAACAGTTTCTCCTAAGTCCAAATCAACTTGCTAAGCACCCGAAACTCAACCGAGGCCCCCCGGACCTCAACCAAACATACTAACCAATCCTAAATTACCATATGAACTTAGTCGAGCCTTCAAATCACATCGAACAACATCACAACACGAAAAATGCACGGATTCAAGCCTAAGGAACTTTGAAATTTCACAAATCTACAACCGACGTCGAAACATATCAAATCTCGTCCGAATGACCTCAAAATTTACCCACAAGTCAAAAATGACACAACGAACCTATTACCACTTTCGAAATTCTATTCCGGGTCCGATATCAAAATTTTCACTGCCGGCCAAAATCGCCAAAATTTTAACTTTTGCCAATTCAAGCCTAAATCTACTACGGACATCCAAAACACTATCCAGACACGCCCCTAAGTCCAAAATCACCTAATGAAGCTAAGAGAGTCATAAAAAATTCAAATCCGAGGTCGTTACCCACAATTCGACGTCCGGTCGACTTTTCTAACTTAAGTTTTTCAATAAGAGACTATGTATCTCAATTCACTTCAAAACCAATACGAACCCGGTAACGCAAAAATAGCAGAATAAGATACAGGGGAAACAATTAATAGGGGATCAGAGCTATAACTCTCAAAATGATCGACCGGTTTGTTACATTTCTAATGTCTCAAATGCGACAATAAGTTCACAAATGCGAACAAGGAACACATCGCAAAAACGACTATAATAAAGGCAAATGCGATTCAGCTTAGCCCAGGCCCCCATCGCAAAAGCGAATAATGTGTTCGCAAATGCAAGCCTGAAAGACTCAAGAAAACCTCGCAACTACAATCTCTCACCTCGCAAATGCGGACAAAGTCTTGCATTTGCGAGACCTGAGGCATATGTTCTAAAACTAGAAAAACTGAAAATCTTTCAAACACTCTGAAACGCGTCTGAACTCACCCGAGCCCTCGGACCTCCACACCAAACATCAATACAAGTTTAAAAGATTCATATGAAATCACTCTCATGATAAAAACACCTAAATAACATCCGGAAGTCACGAATTGGACATTAAAATGCATGAAATTTATATTGAAACTCAAGAACTTCTAAAAACACAACCACACATCCGATTCCTATCAAATCAACTTAGAATGACATCAAACTTTGTAAGCAAGTTTTAAATAACAAAAAAGACCTAATTCAATTCCCAAAATCAAAATCTGAACCCGATAGTCATAAAGTCAAACCTAACGAATTTCTAAACGTTCAAATTGCCAACTTTCGGCAAAATAAATCAAATCAACCTAGAAACATCTGAATTCAATTCCAGGCATACGTCCAGGTCCAAAATCACTATGCGAACATATCGGAGCCATCAAAACACCTCTCCGGAGTCTTTTTCACAAAAGTCAAAGCTCGGTCAATATTTTTAATTTAAGTTTCTAAAATGAGAATCTCTTATCCAGTTCAATCCTAAAACATTCGAAAATCGAATCCGACCATACACGCAAATCATAATACACAATATGAAGCTACTTAAGACCTCGAACTACTAAACAGTACGCTAAATATTAAAACAACCGGTCAGGTCGTTATAAGGTAAAGGTACAAAACTCTCCATATCAAGCCATGGGCTTAGATGAAGGTGTAACAGAAGAAGATGGAACATCATAGACACCCGTTAGGGACACATGTGGCTCCTCATACTGGAAAATCACTGTATCATATAAGGACTCTTCTTGTTCATTGGATTTTTTGGTCCTTTGGGGAATACAAAACAAACGGTCCAGTAGGTTTGGTCTTGACATCAAAGGTCCTTGGCTCCACTTTTGCATCCAACAAGTACTTAGTGATAGTACTGGGAAAAGTCAAAGAAGAGATTTGCTGATAATCAATCACTATAATATGGGTTGAGATAGAGCACCCATGTTTATATGGAAGCTTTCCATGATAGAAGCTGTTACAACATGTCCGCTCTGAAAGCATAAGATTATGATTCAAAGATGGGTCAAGCTTGCAACAAATAAAAGTCTTTCATCTCTTTGCCCTCGAAACTCAAAGTTTTTTATATATCTGCATTTCTTTAGCTACCTAAGAAGGGGAGGTGTTTGGTGCCAACACTTAGGCCACCCACAAATGTATTGCCTCTATTTCTTCCAGTTTGAGAAGTATTCATTCGATTCTACACTATCAAATCCTAAGTGTTCATTCATTGACTTCTGATCAAATTTCACTTCCAAAATCCTCACCTTAGTCACTTTTGTTCCATTCACTATGTTACCAGTGTTGGTGCAAAAACTCCAGATTATACTATGCCAATACTTTGTGTTGATGCTTCTTTCATAAGTAACAAACATTTCCTACCATACTCTTCTTGTAATCCTAGAAGGCTTTATAGCTTAAGAATATATCCTCTAATTTGAAGTTTTCTTTGATATACCTCGGTCATGTCCAATTCTAATTACATGCACCATATCGTACAAGACATCTTCAAGAGGCAATTTATCTTTCTTTTTTCTCAATGTATGCTCCATGAATTGAAGTTTGTGCGGCTTCAAAACGTTTCTCTTTATATTGGGACTCAGAATGGCCTTGAGATTGTGATTACTCAACATCAATCTCTTCTGATTGTGCAACATGATTCCCTTCAGAGGTTTCCCAATAAGGAGCATATGAGGAGGACTCAGTCCGTGTCTGTCCCCTTCCCCTACCAACCTTCTTTTTCTTGCCTATCAAGTTCCTGGGACCAGGGGCTCGTGAAGTATTTGGAGCCCCTTTACTTCTTTCTTTCTTTCTTTCTTTCTCACAGACTCACCTTGACCCTTAGAAACCTCACCCTTGCCTCTTGATCTGACCATTCTACTTGAGAAAGCACAAAGATGCAATATAAAAGGAGGATCACATTGTTTGGCCATAAACTATACTAAACACTTGGTTAGAAATTCAGAAAATATCCAGGGGATATGGGCCATCTCGGTCCACAATTAGAGTATTGCAGTCCGCAATTGGGGAAGTGCGACCACACTAGGGCCATTGCAGACTGCAATAGAGGTTTGCCACCAAAGATAATCATGCTCTATTATTTCAGTCAAAATTTCCCAAACTACACATGATTCTGCATATGCCACCAAAGTTATTCCCAAAACCAAGAATCAAAAAGCAACAAATAGAAATTGAGAAGAAAAAGAGAAGAAAGTGAACACATACCGTGAAAGTTGAGAGTTAAGTGCAAATGTGTGAAATTTGGAAGTGTAGTGGTAATTTGCATGCTTTGATGCCCAAGAGGTGATTAGAGAGATGTTAGGTTATTTTCAGATAATTGGAATAAAAGGAAAAAAGGACTTTTCCCTAGTTTATTTAATTGCACGGCGGGTCAGCTCAAAACCAAGCAGTGTGGCCACAATTGTGCAACGCGGTCCACACTCGGTTATCTATGGCATTAATGGAAATATATTTAACCTTGAATTGAATAACAATACTGGATCTCCGACCTTGAACTCCTCATTCCAAATATACTGTCATGAAGATATTTCATCTTTTCCTTGTATAATGACAAACTTTCATAAGCATGAAATGGGAATTCATCCAACTCATTCAAATTTTCTACCCGCATGTTAGTGATAAGATTTCAATCAAGATTCAACTTCTTTAAAGCCCACATGGAGTTTTGCTCCAACTCTACGGGGAACATCCTGATAGGTATTTTGTAGGGCGTTCTATATGTCCATAGGACATCATCAAGCTTCTTAGACCAATCCGTCCAGTTAACATTAACCATTTTGGACTAGAAAGTCTTTATTTTCCGGTTTGACACTTCTACTTGCCCACTTTCTTGCTGATGATAATGAGTTATCACCTTGCAAGTGACATTATACTTTCCAAGAAAACTGTTAAAGGCCTTGATGCAAAAATATGATCCTCCATAACATATGATTGTTCAGAGTCCCAAATCTCGTGAATATGTTCCTATTCAAGAAACCAACCACACTTCTAGCCTCATTGTTAGGTGAGGCCATAACTTCCACTCATTAGACACATAGTTTAGTGCCACCAAGATATAAGTATCACCATAAAAACTCATGAATGGACCCATAAAATGAATACCCCAAATATCAAATATCTCAATATCCAAGATAGTCGCGAGAGGCATTTTATGTTTCTTTGAAATATCATTGTCTTGAAAGTTCATCGTCTCTTTGGCATTAATCACATCTATTTACCAACTCACTAACATCCTTATAAAGAGTAGGCTATTAGAATCCATAACTTAGGACTTTTGCTGCGATTCTTTGTCCACCACGATGACCACCATAAGGCAAAGAATGATAAGCAACAAAAATATCTTTTTGCTCATCGTCCGACACACATCTCCTAATTATTCATCCATGTAAATCCAAAATAGGTATCGCACATCCCAATAGTAATCCGTGCAACCTCTTTTAACCTTCTTCCTTTGGTTGGAAGTAAACTCAATCAGGATATCACCACTAGCAATGTAATTAGCCAAATTCGCATATATGGTATTTCTCATGGATAATGCTATGCGTTTTTCATCGTAAAAAGAGTCACTGATCTCAAGGCCATCATATGGCCTCCCCCTCCTCCAAATGAGACAAGTAATCTGCCACTTGATTTTTACTACCCTTATTATCTTGTATATCAATATCAAACTCTTGAAATAGAAGTACTCATCTCATCAGCTGGTCTTGGACTCATTTTTGCTTATAAGATACCAAAGTGCCGCATGATCCGTGCGCACAATTACCTTGGCACCTATCAAATAAGGACAGAAATTTCCAATACCAAACACAATGGGAAGAAATTCCTTTTCTGTAATCATGTAATTTATTCGTGCACTACTTATGGTCTTACTAGCATAGTAGACCACGTGAAAGATCTTGTTGACTCTTTGCCTCCAAAATAGCCCCCACCGCAATATCACTAGCATCACACATGAGGTCCAATTTAGAGCCATGATAACAAGAGTGATAGTAAACTTGATCTTCAAAAGCTTTCATACACTCATCATTGAAATTGAACTTCACATCTTTCTCAAGGAGCTTACACATGGGGTTCTCTAAAACAATCTTTGATGAATCTGTAGTATAAATCCGCATGGCCTAAGAAACTCTTCAAACCCTTCACCGAAGTTGGAGGTAGAAGCTTGGAGATCTCTTCTATTTTTGCTTTGTCAACTTCAATGTTATTCTTTGAGATTTTCTACTCAAGGATTGTCTTCTTCAACCACGAAATGTTACTTTTTTCCAATTAAGCACCAAGTTTGTCTCCTCATATCTAGCCAATAATTTGTCCAAGTTTGCAAGAGAATCATCAAATGATTCTCTTACCACTAAGAAACCATCCATAAACCTCAAGGTAAATGTCTGTAAAGGTATCCATGATACACCATTGTAAAGTCGTCGGTGTACTACATAAACAAAGGGCATTCGCCTGAAGGCAAAGGTTCCATAGGGACAAGTGAAAGGTGTCTTTTCTTGATCTTTCGATGAAATAAGGATTTTGTTGTATTCAGAATAGCCATCTATAAGCAATTGAAAGCGGTCTGACCAATCTATCAAGCATTTGGTCCACGAATAGGAGGAAAAAAGTGATCCTTTCTTGTAACCTTGTTCTTTATGGTAATCCATACAAAATCTCTAACCAGTAACAATTGTTGTGGGGATTAACCCATTTTTATCATTGGTAATAACCATCATCCCCCCTTTCTTAGTCACATATTGAACTGATAACGTTCATGAGCTATCGGATATTGAGTATACAATCTCAACATCCAATTATTTAATAATTTCCTTGACTACCTCTTGCATTGTCTCATTGAGCCTCTTTGATGTTTAACCAAGATCTCACACCATCCACCAATTTTATTTTGTGCCTGCAAAACATGAGAATTATACCCCAAAGGTTTGCCAAAGTCAACCCAATGGCTTTCTTCCTCTTTTGCAAGACCTATAATGTAGAATCTACTTACACGTTAGTCAAACAAGACAAAAAATAACCGATAAAGTAGAACAAGGGCCTAAAACCTCATACCGAAGTTGTGGTGGTAATGTCTTCAACTCCAAGGTAGGTGGTTCTTCGATTAAAGGCTTTGTAAGAGGATTTTTCCTATTTTCAAGGTGTAAAGATAACTTTCTTGGTGTGTAGTTGTGTGAACCCATCCCTAGCAGGGAGTTGACACATTCCATGAAACTCATCCATCTTCTCATCATAAAATTAATCTAGATGGACTCCAATATATCATCCACGTTAATTGTAGTACTTGTGTCATCAATTAACACATTAGTCACCAAATCCAAAAATGACCAGACGTCATTGCTATTAGGTTGAGGCATGGACTTGCACATAGAAACACCACTTGTTCATCGCCATCGGAATGTGAACTCTCTGGTTTCAACCTCATAAAGGTCCTTTATCGTGGCAAGGAACAACATCCAAAGGATAATTATGACTTTATAGTCTACTTTGCAATCCATGATAACAAGACCGATGGAAAAATTAAACTTATCAACCCGAGCTAACACATATTTAATTACTTATGATAAACTTTTTATAGTGCAGTTGGCCATCTATAACCTTATTGAAGTAGGTCTTAGTTTTCCAATCCACCAACTTTTAAAAATTGAAAGAAGAATCAAGTTGATACTAGCCCCAAGATCCATAAAAGTTTAGAACAATCTGAACTTCTAATAGTGCATAGAATGGTAAAAGCATCGGGATCCTCCAACTTAGGAGCCATAGAATGAACAATAGCACTAACTTGGTGATTGACCTTGATAGTTTTAAAATTTCATCGACTGCTTCTTGGTCACAAGGCTTTTCATGAATTTGGCATAATCAAACATTTTCTCTAAAGCCTCTACCAATGGCACATTAATAGATAAACCCTTTGTCATTTGTATGAACGTTTTGAACTGGTTCTCACCATTTTGCTTAACACTCCTTTGCAAATAATAAATGGAGGCTTTGACAAAGTTGCCTTAGCCTTTTGCACTACCGATTCCGATTTATCAATCACATGTTTCCTAGATGGGTTTACTTTCTCTTGTGTCTCCTCAACGTCATCATGAATATCAATTCGAACATCATAACTTGCTAAGCATAATCTTGTGTAATCACCTCATATTGCATTTCATGTTCATCTTCCACAATTCTCTCTTCACTTTGTCTTTATGCATCTAATCTTTTTCACTCCTTCTAACAAGCACCATTGCATGCTTCATGTTATTTTCACCTTTAGAATTTGCCACCGTATCACTTGGTAAAGCACCTTTATGCCTAGTGTTAAGATATTGTGAATTTTGTCCCATTTGGACTTCAAGATTCCGGATGGAAGTGGTACGAGAAGCAAGTTGGGCATCCTAATTTGTATTCTTATCCATCAATTTCTTGAACATGCTCTTAATTCAACCCATATCATTTCTTGAGGAACTTGAGCTTTGGGAGTGGTAAGGAGGCGGATTACTTGGTTGTTAGTATATAGGTGGTCTTTAAGAGCCCGAGCACCTAGCTGTTTCTCCCTTAATTGCCTTGGTTGTTGTTCCCCTAATTACTTTGGTTGTTACTCCCCAAATTTCCTTGGTTGTTGTTGTGTCCCTAATTGCCTTGATTGTTTAAGGTCTCCGTTGACCTTGGTTAGAACCTTAAAAATTATCTCTTTGCCCTTAATAATTATTCACAAATTAACTTCCTCATTTTGCTCTTAATAACGACCCTCTTGATTGTATCCCCATTATCTTGTAAATACATCTCATCTTTAGGTTGAAATCGATTGCCCTTGGCCCTTTGTTTGTTTTCCATGTCATGAACACCCTCCATTGCATGATCTTGTTTCAGAGCTAGAGTTTTCTTGAAGTTTAGCCTTAGCAAGTTGAGTCATAGTTGTAGTCAACTCGACAATAGTTTAACCATGATCTTGTATCTCCTTGTGTAGATATATCATATTAAGGCTAAACTTTACCATCTGATCTAGTAATACACAAGCCTCCGAATAGGCGTAGTCATGAAGTTTTCCTCGGCCAATTGGTTCATCACACATTGACTGATTGTATTGATGCCATGATAGAAGGTTTATGCCAACATATTCTCGGTCATATCATTTTTAAGACACTCATTCACCAGGGTTCTATACGCTCCCAGATCTCATGTATTGGCTCTTTCAGTTCTTGCTTAAAAGAAAAAATCTCATTCCTCAATGTTGCCATATATTTGGGTGAAAAGAACTTCATGACAAATTGGCTGCCAGCTCATCCTAAGTATGGATAGAGTGATGTGGTAAATATTCCAATCAATCCAAGGCTTTCCCCCTTAGAGAGAAAAAAAACAACCTCAACCTCAAAGTATCTTCGGACAAATTTGTTTTCTTACTTCCCTAACAAGCATACACAAATTCCTTCAAGTGCTTGTAAGTATTCTGATGAAATGCCTCAGTGAAGTAGTTCTCAGCTAATATGATAATGAAATTTATGATTTAAAAATTGCAAGCCCAAATGAGAGGGAGAGGGGACAATTGTACTTGCATATCCTTCATTCTACAAAGCATGAGGTTGCGTTGTTTGGGCTTGTGATAAAGTGGCTCCGGGAAAACAAGGAAACCAAAAGGGAATAGGTCAAAATAATAATGTGCCTCAACCACCTACCCCTCCAAAGCGTCATACCCCTTCTTAGGCACACATTGAATCAGTGAAGTGCATGAGCTATCAAATATGGGTTGTACCTTCCTGGAAACGACTCCAAATTGATAACTCGTAGAACACACCTAATTAAGAGATATGATACAGTCATATGCAATATAATTATCCAACTAAGAGTTGGGTCGAACCACAAGGAATTTGTATGGTATTTAAGGTAGATACCTAAGTGAGAGACTCAATATATCATAATTTAGCTTTCAAAGAAGTTTGGAGTAATTAAACTATTGATAATGCTAAGACTTATCTAAGAGACAATTTAACAAACCCCTACATAATTAAAAAAAAAAGCCTAGAGTTGTATTCATTACCTAGATAATTAACTAGATAGGTATAATCTACTAAACTTGGTTAGATGATTGAGAATATTATGATACACACTTTAATTTACCCACTAACTATTTCTCTACTAACAAGTAGTATAATTCAAATTGCTCTCTTGAGTCAATAGAATGTCATTAAGAATAGATGTTGTAGTATCCAAGTCAAGAGATTCATATTTCTAGTTTTCTCTCTTTAATTAGACCTAATCAAACTCTTAATTAGACTAATTTCTTGTTAGCCAATTACCAAATCTAACTCTTATTTTCCAAGCAAGAATCAAGTTATAACGGTATAAATTAATATTTGCAATCACCAATTCACAATTTAATATAAAATGGCTAAATAATAAGTAATCCAATTCTAAACAAGCTCAATATCAAATACCCATAAATGGCTAAATAATAACTAGGGTTGAAATACAATCCTAGTTATAAGTAAAAATAAAAGAGAGATAAAACGATCCTTTCTAAATTGTAGCTCAAAAGTTCTCAAAAATGAAAAAACTCTATAATCCCATGGTTTCTACAGTGAAAAGATACCCCAGGAATGCTAAAAGTGGCTATTTATAGTTCCTCAAAATTTTTGATTAACATGCCATTCAGAGTGCATTCCGGCCATAATTAATCAGTACGGTTCGTAATGCTAAGGTTTGTCTTCAATTGGTCTTCAAATGTCTTCTAGATTGTTGTCTGCATTTGGTGTTGTGTGGTCCGCTATTGCAGTGCTGCAACCACAATAATCTAGTCTTCACTTCTTCTGAGTTTTATCGATTCTCTGATACTATGAAGTCTTGTTGCTGATGTCATTGTCATTGTGGTCCGCAAACTTGTATTGTGGTCCATATTAAAAAGTAATGTTGGTGATTGATTTTTCTTGCATTCATCTCCTTGAAATGCAGCCGCATTTGCTTAAGTGCGCACTGCATATCATCAATGCAAATCGCAATGAGTTTTGCACTTCTCAACTGTTAGTTATTTGCCTTCAGCTTTTTTTCTTCAAGTTATTTCATCTCTCAGTCATTGGGTCATTCACAAAACTTGAAATCTAACACTTCCCATTAAAAATGGGATTTAATTAATCACTTTCTATCCTAAAACTTTAGTAAAAGAAAGTAACAAGAAGTTAAAATCCTCACTTATCACATCCTCAGACTAATGGACAGATTGAGGTGCTAAACTGATGTTTAGAAACTTATTTGAGGTGCTTTTATGTCGATTCTCCTGCTAACGGGTCCTTGCCCTTCTCTAGTTGAATGGTGATACAATTCTAGCCATCGTTCTTCCATATAGACTTCACCTTTTGAACTTCTCTATTGCTATCCACCTATCTTCATCTTCCTTATCTTACTGGTGATTCTCTATTGAATCTATTGAGAAAATTCTATTATTGAGAGAGTTTAAACTACAGGTTTCCAAGTTTCATTTAGTTAGCGCTCAATGAAGAATGCAAAATTAGGTTAATGCTCACAGATCTGACAGACAATTTGAAGTAGGAGATTGGGTCTATGTCAAGCTTCAACCTTATGGATAATCTACCCTCTATATTACTCCCCTATTATAAGCTGACTTTTAGATATTTTGGTCCTTGTCCTATAGTAGAGAGGGTTGGTGTAGTTTTTTACAAAATTTAGTTGCCTCTAGAAGTGCAAATTCATCCAACATTTCGCATTTTTCAGCTTAAGTTCTGCTATGATATTCCCTCTGAAATTTGTTACCCTCTTGTGATTTATCTAGCCAGTCCTTTATGTCCCTGTCCTAAGGCCGTATTAGCTTGCGGATTAATTAAGAAGGATAACAAGGCTATTGCACAATGCTTAATTAAGTGGAAAGACTTCGATGCCTCTTATGCTACATGGGAATTGGCTTCGACCCTTAAAGTTAGATTTCTCCCTTTCACCTTTGAAACACATGACCCTTGAGAACATATGTGTAGCTCATCCGGTGAATATTAATACACTCATTTCAGATGTTGGGGCTACTTCTATTACGACCCAAATCCCACCACAGAACTCATGATGGAACCTAGTCTCTAAGATTAGGTAAGTCGGTCACTTAACAATATTAAATTAGAAAAATATGATATAATAAGACAGAATTTAATATAAAAGCAAAAATAGAGTTAACACCAGCCAAAACGGCAATACCTAATACATCTCCCCAAAAGTAAGTAGTATAGAATCATGAGCTCTAATTGAGTATATAACGATATCTCAAAATACAATACTGTTCGGATATGAAAAATAATAGTATCAATAAAAGGATGGGACGCCAAGGGACTACAACTGTCATGCAACTCTACCTTGAATCCTCTCGACCGGTGTAAGCAGTCACTCCCTAGGTCTACTGCCTCCAACATCTGAATCTGCACAAAAATATGTAGAAGTGTAGTATGAGTACACCACAATCGGTATCTAGTAAGTATCAAGACTAACCTCGATGAAGTAGTGACGAGGTTCAAATCATATGATACTCACTAGTCAAATAACATGTGCAATATATCAAAAACTGGTAAACAAATGTATAACATAAAACAATATCAAGAATCTCTTTAGAACATGCGATAACAACTCAATGCAATTAAAGGTTCAGCTTGACAACACGTCATCAAATATAAACACAGCCATAAGACACCTTGTACCCATATTTTTATCACAATAATAATATCCACCCGTATCGTTGTACACCCGATACAATAATAACATCCACCTGTATCTGTTACATCTCGTACTTCTGGGATGTCGTATATTGTGAAAATGAATTTCTAAGCATGATTTAAACGAGTTTAAAGTAATAATATGACTATATATGATGTTGGATATAGAATATAAAGATTGGGAAATATCAGATTTAAGTTGCGAAAAAGCCGACTAAAGATTTACCTTGTAATAAAGCTTTCTGAGCAATTAATTTTGTGTGTTGTATGAGGTCTTTTGGTGACATATTATATATCAAATTGAATTTCTTGGAATTTAATTTCCAAATCTCTTAACCGTTCATTCATACGATGTTTGGATAAAGATATATGAGCGTCGGAAGAAGGGCAGGTGAAGCACACATGTGGTTGACTTTTCAACCTTATTATAAATAAAAGACTTAGTGTTATTTTTCCTCATTTTCAAAAAATATTCAAGTACAAGCAGAGCTTCCATAAATCTTCAACAAGTTTCTTAGGGTTTTGAATCAAGTCCATCATCCGCTACTCAAAATCAAGAAGAGAACACATCAACGAGATCCTTACGACATAGGCAAGACTTTGCCATCCTCCTTTCTCCTTATAACTCGAGTTTTGGAAAGAGCTTCATGGTTAACAAAGCTTGTAACCTCTGTATTTTAGCTATACAAGCATAAGGAAGGGCGTGGATAAAAGGTACAAGGTTTGAAAGCACAAATACAAGAGGTATGTAGGGTTTTCGTTTCGTTTATAGCATGTTTTGGTTTAGCTATGTTCTAGCCTTTTGATGGAAGGCTATAATATCATGTTTTAGTCGCTTATTGCACTCTAATTCACTGCACTTTAATTGTGTTTGATCTTTAATCGCTAGTCTTTTGTACTTATTGTGTGTTTTATGCCTTGTAGGAGTGATTCTGAGTGATGTAGATGTTATGGAGCTAATTCAAGCTATTTGGAGCTTTGAAGTCTGAGTAAAAGCCCAAAGGATTAAGCCGAAATCGCGTTCGGGGGTCGAGAACCATATCCGGCTATCAAAAAACAAGCAAAAGTGCACCGCAGCAGTGTGTGGGGCGACGTGTGGTGCGTCGCAGCACTGTGTTTTTCTGCCTGGATGTGAATTGCAAGCTCCCTTATAAACCCCACTAGCACCCCGCGTGGCGCGTCGCCCCATGCGGTGCGCCTATGCAGATTTTACAGAGCTAAAATCCTGTTTCGGCTAGGAGAAGGTGGTTTCGTCTGGGCCCGACCTTTCTTAGTATAAATACATGGAAAAACGATATTTTTTGGACTTTTGACACATAATCGACCTAAGGAGGCTAAGGAAGAGCTGGAGGCCAAAGCACAAGGATTTTATCATTCCTTTCTCACTCAAGACACGAGTTTGGATTAAATTTATGTTTTCCTATCTTTTTATCATATTTGTGATAAATTACTGTGTGTCTATGAAGTGGTTCTCTTTAGGGTTTGATGGATTTGGTGTATTGATGTTTGTTTATGAATTATAACTCTAGTTTTATGTATTGAAGCGTTTTTGGACGATTTAATCGTTGCATCTATATTCAGTTGTTCATGTAATCGAGAGAGGCATAACTTAGTGATATCTTTGCATTATATTGTTGGTTGAGTTCATTAATTCTTCTTAGTAATCGAAAGAGGCTAGTTGAATTATTGATTGAACCTAGTTAGGAGTATAATCGAGAGAGGTTCTCCTAAAGACCAATCCACTACGCATTCTTGCATATCTTCATAAAGCATAAATTGGTTCATCTCGTGAGGTTGAGACTTAATCTAGAGAGGCATTTTTACTAAACAATTGAACTAATAATCAAGTGAATTCAAGACTCACTTGAACATTAGATGTGAATAATCTAGAGTTAAATCCCAGACAGTTATCTTACACCTATCCTATGAAAACCCTGTCTTCTCCCATTGATATCTTTCTTTCCTATTCATTATTTGGATTGTCATTAGTCAGTTAGATCTAGATTCTTAGTTAATTTTAGTATTAATCACAAAACTCTCAATTATTGATCATATTGGATAGCAATCTAGCTACAAACTATGATAATATTGTTTAACTCCAATCCACATGGATACGATATTATATTATACTATATTCGACTAGCGAGCATATTTAAGTGTGTGTTTTGCGTCAAATTTTGGTGTCGTTGCCGGGGATTGGCAATCAATAGTTTTTGAAATAGTTTGTAGTGCTAACTCAGGAATTTTTCTTTTTGTTATATTTTATTTTTCTCTTTTTACGTTTGGTGTTCATTCACTGTGCGCAGGTTGCAGGTAAGATTGGTGCATGACTCGATCGTATGCGAAAGAAGTGCTACCATACGAAACAGAAATCGAGAAGCAACTACGACAGTTGAGGAAGGAAAGAAATCTCCCCGAGAATATAGAGAAGGTTGGGCAATCCTCAACCAAAGAAACGATGGCAGGAGATGATTATAATGTAGATTTGGATGCAAGAGAGGCAGCCCAACGACGAGAACAAGCTGCAAGGTATGCTGAGGAAGCAGCACTTAGAGATGCACATATTATCTATGAAGAGGAGAGGGGTCAGAGAATTGCTCAAAATGAACCCTTGGCCGCAGATCAGTTTTGAAATATAGCTCCCGGGGCCAGGGAGATCACTTGGCGATTATGCTAGATCGGTCTACAACCAAGAATTATCAAGTGTTAGTCCACCTCCAATTGCAGCTAATACGTTCGAGTTGAAGCAAGGGTTACTTCAAACTCTTCAAAACTATTGTGTCTTCAGAGGGAAGATGAGCGAAGATCCAAACACTCATCTAATGGACTTCGAGGAGATTATGAACACCTTTCAATATAATAGTGTGTCACAAGATGCAATTTACTTAAGGGCATTCCCTTTCACACTCAAAGATGATGCAAAGCATTGGCTTCAAAGCTTACCCCAGGGATTGATTAGAACATGGGAGAAGATGACCAGAAAATTTCTTGATAAATATTTCTCCTTAGCTAAAATGGGCAAGTTTAGAAGAGAAATCCATAACTTCTGCCAGAAGGAGATTGAAACTGTGTTTGAAGCCTGGGAGAGGTTTAAGGAGATTATCAGAAAGTGTTAACATAGCAGAATTGAACTTTGGGTGCAACTCTAGGATTTTTGGGATGGATTGACACCGGCCTCATGTAGAACATTGAGCAATGTAGCTGGAGGCCCGTTGATGAAGAAGACTCCATAGGAGATAGTCACAATTCTAGATGAGTTGTTTGAAGATGCAAATTAGTGGCCCTCTGAGAGTGCGGAAAGAAGAAAATCATTTGGTGTTCACCAAGTTGACGCTAATACATATATGCAGGTACAACTTGATGCTATGGCCAAAGAAATACAGAAGCTGGCCTTAGCCTCGATACAAAGTGAGCCTCATGCAACCTGAGATATATGTAGAAGAGGACACCCTACTCATGAGTGTCAAGCCTCAATTGAGGAAGTAAATCCTGTGGGAAATTATAACTTCAACGCAATGGGTCAGAAGCACCCTGGTTTTTCATGGATTTCATCTGGGGGTACTGCAACTGCATGTCAACAAAACAACCCCAGATTTCAAGGACAACTAGCTCCCGCCGTTGTGAATCAGTCGAGGCTGCAGTTTCAGCCTCAATAGTTCAATCAACCTGGTTTAGAATATATAATGAAAGCCTTCATTGTCAAGACAGATGAGAGGCTAGAAGCTCATGGAGAAGCCATCAACGAACTTGGCACAGGTTTGCAAAACTTGGAGAGACAAGTGGGATAAATTGCAACTATATTTTCAGAGAGAATCCCAGGAGATCTTCCAGCTGATACTGAGAGAAATCCCAAAGAAATGGTGAATGCTGTGACCTTGAGAAGTGGACAAGTGTTAAAAGATCCCACTCCAATCTAAAAAGATGTGATACCTGAAAAAGAAAGTGGGGAGCAGCTAAAGAATGATATTGATAAGAAGAAGAAAGGCAAGAAGGGAGCTAACAAAAAGAAGAAAGAGGACACTTTGAGAAAGTAGGAACGTACTGAGAGCGAGCATATGCCTGCTCTACCTTTACCTCAAAATCTATATAGAGAAAACCTGGATAAGCAGATTGAGAGATTTCTAGATTTGCTGAAACAGGTTAATGTAAATTTACCATTCATTGAAGTGCTCTTACAAATGCCAGCTTATGCCAAATTCTTGAAGGAGATCCTGACAAAAAAGAGGAAGATAGAAGAGACCTCAGTGGTCAAGCTCACAGAGCATTGCAGTGCAATCTTGCAAAATAAACTCCCACAAAAGTGTGGAGATCCAGGGAGTTTTACTATACCTTGCTTTTTAGGCACTCTTAACTTTGATAAATCCTTATGTGATTCTGGTGCCTAAATTAATTTAATGCCTCTATTTATTTACATGAAAATGGAGAAGGAGATTGGAGATATAAGGTCGGTGCCAATATCTTTGCAGCTGGCAGACCAAACGACTATAACACCCGAGAGGATAATGAAAGATGTCTTAGTTCGGGTTGATAAGTTCGTATTTTCTGTAGATTTCATAGTGGTAAAGATGGAGGAGAACAAGAAGATACCCATAATCCTAGGAAGACCATTCTTAGCAATGGGTAAAGTGATATTAGATATACACGAGAGAAATATCATGCTGAGAGTAGGTGAGGAGACTGTGACTTTCAAGATGGATGTAGGAATGGGGGTAAAAAAAAGAAAAGCCAGCTGCAAGTGTTGAGTGGAAAGTGAAGGGTGTGAAAGAGAAGGATGCGGTGATTGAAAAAGATAAGTGTGGGGTGTACCCCAAGAAGGCTGAGAAGAAGTTGTCTGCATGGATGTGTGCACTAGTTCGGGCACGAGGAATTGAGCCCGACTTTGACTCTGACCCCGACTAGATGTTCAGGGAAGTTTCCTTTACCTTATGCTTTTTAATTGTGTGTCAGGGGAACATGCCACAACTTAAAGTGTGGGGTGGGGGATATAATTGTATGCTGTATGTATATTAGGTTTAGTTTTTGTTTGTTAGTTGTAGTAGTAGAGATAGAAAAAAAATTGTAAAAACATAAAACTTTTATTTTTTTTTATTTTTCCTGATGATGGATATCATTCGACAGGTTTCTTGAGGGATTAAAGTCGAAGGAAAAAGACAAAAAAGATTTTCCTTTGTTAGGTAGTGTATTAATTCCCTCTTGGTTTTTCTTTTTGTCGCGGTTCTTTTGCAAGTGTTTTGTTTGAACCGGATGTAGTTAATTTTTTTTTTGTTAGAAGTAGGAAACCTTGTGCTATGATTTAAATTGAAGCAATATCTCTTGACTTTATTATGCCTTGAGAATAGTGAGTGCTTTAAAGTGTGATGCTTAGGCTCAGTTTTTGACTCTTATATACGTACCTTAAATTGTATGATCTTAACTTTGCTTAACTGCTTTAACTAGAGTGTCTTGATGAGTCCAATCCCGAGTGAGTTATGTGCCATGTGTGTGTGCGAGGTTTTTGTGTTATTCTGTGCATTGCATTTGATGCTTAGAACTTGCCCTGTCTGTTTGCAAAGCGAAATAATAGTTTTGTTCAGTCTTGGAAGTGATATAGGCATTTCTTTGTTGAGCCAGTTATATGCCGTTACCCACCTAATTGTTATGTATCTTAGTTAAATCCTTTGAGCCTGTAATCCTCTTTCGTTGGCAACAACATTACAAGCCTTACCCATTTGTTTGAATTGACTATCTATTTGAAACTTGTACCTCTCATGAGCACTTGAATTTGTTATGAATTTTGTAAAAGTTAAAGTGTAGGGTGGGTGGTTTGGATATTGAGTGGAGCTATTTAAATAAGGAGAAAGGTGCACTGTTTTGAAAAAGTAAGATCCACTTGAATTAGAAAAGAAAAAGAAAACTAAATAGTTGTATTGGGTGCAAATATTCCTTGATAAGTGGTGACTCTGGATGTAATTGTGCTTAAAGAAGTAGGGAGTTAATGTATATTGATGTGAAGGTGAAGTTATTGTCTGACATAAGTGTGGGGTTTTAAATGTTAAAGTGTATATATTAAAGTGCTTAGGGAGGTGTAGTCACTCTTATATCTAAATGTATCCTACCCGTCCTGTAGCATACATTACAACCAAATAAAGTCCTACTTGATCTTTGACCGAATGAGCTCAATTAGTAGAGTAGTACACTACGGGCAAGCCTATGGTATGTCTTTTGTGGCATATGAATGTTGTTTCTAAGAGTGAGTGAATTCTTTCTATCTTGAGTTCCTAATTGTTCTTAAACTTTATTGTGTGTGGAACTACTCTCTATTGTTGTGTGAGGGAAGTTGATTCATGAAGGAAAGGTAATGTCGTTGACCTCTATGTTAGAGTAAGTGAGCGGGTTGTAAAAACTGCATGGTACTTTTGAGTCAAATCTTGAGGCGAGGATGTTACGGTACTATGCTTAGTCTATTTTAAATAATCTTTGTATAATGAGTTAGGAGAGTTGTTTAAAAAAGTCGGGTTTATATAAAGTGTAGTTTGATTGCTCGAGGACAAGCAATGGTTTAAGTGTGGGGTGTTGATGGTAGGCTATAATCTCGTGTTATAGTCACTTATTTCACTATAATTCACTGCACTTTAATTGTGTTTGAGCTTTAATCACTAGTGTTTTGTACTTATTGTGTGTTTTATGTCTCATACGAGTGATTTTGAGTGATGTAGATGTTATGGAGATAATTTGAGCTATTTGGAGCTTTGAAGTCTGAGTAAAAGACCAAAGGATTAAGCTGGGATCGTGTTCGGGGGTCGAGAACCACATTCGGATATACAAAAGCAAGCAAAAAGCGAGTCTCTAAGAAGAGTGCAGTGCTGCGACGTGTGGTGCGCCGCAGCAGTGTGGTTTGCTACCTGGTTATGAATTGCAAGCTCCCTGATAAACCCCACTAGTACCTCGCATGGCGCGTCGCCCCATGCGGCGCGCCTGTGCAAATTTTACAGAGCTAAAATCCTATTTCGGCTAGGAGAAGGTGGTTTCGTCTGGGCCCGACCCTACTTAATATAAATATATGGAAAACGTTATTGTTTGGACTTTTGACACATAATCGACCTAAGGAGGCTAAGGAAGAGCTGGAGGAGCCAAAGCACAAGGATTTCATCATTCCTTCCTCACTCAAGACACAAGTTTGGATTAAATTTATGTTTTCCTATCTTTTTAATCATATTTATGATGAATTATTCCATGTCTATGGAGTAGTTCTCTTTAGGGTTTGATGGATTTGGTGTATTGATATTTGTTTGTGGATTATAATTCTAGTTTTATGTATTGAAGTGTTTTTGGATGATTTAATCGTTGCATCTATATTCAGTTGTTCATATAATTGAGAGAGGCATAACTTGTGATATATTTGCATTATACTGTTGGTTGAGTTCATTAATTCTTTTTAGCAATTGAAAGAAGCTAGTTGAATTGTTAATTAAACCTAGTTAGGAGGATAATCGAGAGAGGTTCTCCTAAAGACCAATCCACTACGCATTCTTGCATATCTTCATAAAGCATAAATTGGTTCATCTCGTGAGGTTGAGACTTAATCTAGAGAGGCATTTTTACTAAACAATTGAACTAATAATCAAGTGAATTCAAGACTCACTTGAACATTAGATGTGAATAATCTAGAGTTAAATCCCAGACAGTTATCTTACACCTATCCTATGAAAACCCTGTCTTCTCCCATTGATATCTTTCTTTCCTATTCATTGCGCCGATTGTCATTAGTCAATTAGCTCTAGATTCTTAGCTAATTTTAGTATTATTCAAAAACCTTTCAATTGTTTAACATTTTGGATAGTAATCTAGCTACTAACTATGATAATACTATTTAACTTCAATCTGTGTGGATACGATATTATATTATACTATATTCGACTAGCGAGCATATTTAAGTGTGTGTTTTTCCCTCGTCACCTTTATTCTTGATATTTTAAGAGTTGTTCAAGGGAAATTTCATCATTTATTCTATCCTTGTATAGTATTTAATTCCATATGTGAAGTATGGAAGAAACTAGTTTAGGTTGGAACTTCAAAATACAACAAAAACAAAAAGGGCGTATTGCCCATTTGGCTTATGACATCCGGATTTGTTCTGTCTTTTTATGTATACATAAACCCCATATGATCTTAATAGATTCATTTAAGATTATATAAGCTTAATTATCATGTGTTGATACTTAGATTATTCTTAAATCATATTTAGACTTTCATGTCACAAGTTAGTCATTATGAGCCGACATTACGTTCATAATTACGTTTTATCGATCGTTTGACACTATTGTAGATAACTGGATCTCCTTTAGTTTGATGTTATCATATTGTCCAGGTATTCATTCCCGTGTATATTGTGGTGCTTGCTATTTTTTGTTTTTGGGATAATCCAGTTTTAGGGGAAACTCTGCCGAAATGTTTGAAAATTCGAAGAGTTGGACAAATTTTGATTTCCTTGGTTCTACATTTATTCTAGAGGGATTCTAATGAGTTAATTAGCCTTAGTATCTCATGTACATGATCAGTTGCTTTTTAAAATGGGGATAGGATCCTCCGTCCAACTTATGGACGACGAGCGTTAGATTACGTTTGTAATTTCATTTATGGTTTCCTTCATGATCTCTTGAGTCCATATGATGCTGCCACATGTGTTATGCCTCATACATGCTTACATTGATTATGCTGGGGGATGTAGCACATAACGCCAGCGAGGCCTATTGATTATATGCTGGGGAGGGAGAGCCCATAACACTAGCTGGGCCTATTGATTATATATTTACTTGTTGAGGGGATATAGCTTATCACACCAGTCAGGCATGTTATGTACACGTATATAGGTACAGTTTGTATTGCATGACTATACATGAAGCTAGTTAAGATGTACACTTACCCGATTGGGGGGATATAGCCCATAACGCCAGATAGGTACCATTTCTGATAGTAGTTCAATTTCAGCTTAAACTTCGATTTAGTTCCAGATCAGTTTCTAGTTCAGACTCTTATTTAGCTTTCAGCTTATATTTAGATTTCCAGCTTACAGTCATACTTTAGTATGCTTTGCATATTCTTTCCACCCTAAATACTTTGTACATATTATACTCATGTCCTTCCGGGGCACTACATTTCTCGTCGCGCATGTATAGATAGATCAGTGCTTGAGCCACATCACTAAGGCATCCACCAACTGTTAGAGCCACTTCGCTTACTCCCCGAGTTATTTATCTTTTGGTATGTGTAAGTCTGGTATTTTGGGTATTGTGGGGCCCTGTTCCGCCTATTACTTGTTCAGTTCAGCACACCTAGAGACCTGTAGATATACACTTGTGCAATTAGTATGTTTTTATGTGTCAACTTGAGTTAGCCTTGTCGGCTTTCCAGATTGTATAGTTCTTATCAGCTATGCTTATGCTTTCAGTTTATCTGTTTATATTCATGATTAGTAGATTATCAGTAGTTTTAGTGATGATCATCACTTAGTGTCTATTATTCGTCGCGACCCTAGGCTGGGTCGTGACAGTATTGCTCTGCACCCGACACAATAACAGTATCCATCCATATCGCTCTCCACCCGATGCAATAATAATATCCAACTTTATTTCCCCACACCTGACACAATAATATTATTCGTATGTATCACTCCGCACCCGACAATATCAATCATAATCGCATGACAATAACCTTGTGACAACACCCAAACAATCCGCCCAACATGTCCACATGTGCCGTAATTATCACAAAATAATAATGCCAAATTTCACCAAAGATATAAGGTCATAGTTTATCAACAAAGTGCATAAGGGCATGATAATAATAAAAATACCAATGGGTGTTCAACATATAAAGCATGACTATAGTTATATCGATTATAACGATCATGTTCATGTAGTCACAAAGTGATTAAGCATGTTTTCTATAGAACACATTCTCAAATTAAGGCATATTAATAGCCCAAGTTCTAATCGGTCATAAGCCACATAACACCTGTATACACGCTCGTCACCTCGTGTACACATTGCTTTTCACATAACATTAATAAATAATTAAGGCCAAATTCTAAGGGGTATTCCCTCATACAATGTTAGGCAAGATACCTACATCAAACAAGCCAATTCAATACTCCGAAAATGCCTTTCCTTTAAAAATCACCTCCGTCCAGCTCAAATCAGCCAAAACGACTCAATAACATCAAATAATGCTAAAGGAATAAAATCCAAACAATAAAGCCCAATCTTTACCCAATTCCGAAAAGTTCAAAAAAGTCAACAACGGGCTCACAAAGTCAAAACTCGAGTCGAAGGGTTGATTCCGACTACCCATAACCCCATGAGTCCAATATGTAATTTGTTTTCAAAACCGAGTCCAAATCAACTCTCACATCCTAAATTTTTATTTTTCAAAATATAGTCAAAAATCCCTAAAATTGCCTTTCAAATTTCATGATTTTGATCTAAAAATCCATAAGAAATCAAGATAAAATATCAAAATCGAATGAAAATCATTACCCAATAGCTTTGTGTGAAAATCCTCGTCAACAATCGCCCTTCTCCAAGCCTAGGGTTCAAAAATATGATACAATGGTCTAAGTCCCGAAATACTCAGCTATTAACCAGCTACAAATACCGCATTTGCAACCAGAGGTTCGCAAATGCGACCTTCGCAAATGTGACACAGCGATCGCAAATGCGAACTAAGCCTTCCCAGCAGATGTCACAACCCTATACTTCGCAATTGCAAATAACCTTGCTGCCTCCTAGTGTCGCAATTGTAACCAAATACCGCACAATGCGAGGTCCACCCAGGTAGCCTTGCATCGCAAATGCGAGAAGCCACTGCAAATGCGGCCCTTCACAAATGTGAGCAGATCATCATAATTGCGAGGTCTGCAGCACCAGGAATACTCTGAAGCCACACCTAACCACTTCGAAATCAATTTGCTACTCACCCAATCCCTCATGCTCCACACCAAACATTCATACAAGTACATAAACCTCATACGAACTTGTTCACAAGATCAGAACATCAAAATAACATACAAAACCACGAATCAAACATCAAAATGCAACATGAAAGGTTTGAAACTCAAGAACTTCAATATTCATAACCAAGCGTCCGATTTCTACCAAACCAACTTAAAATGACCAAACTTTTCCCACAAGTTTTAAATGAAAAAACAGATCCATTCTAAGTCCCGGAACAACAGTCTGACCCTGATAACCACAAAGTCAACTCATGATCAAACTTATGAAATTTTTAAACCTTCAAATTTCTAACTTTCAGCAAAAAGAGAGAAATCATCCCAGGAACCTCTGAATCCAATTCCGGACATACGCCTAATTCCAAAAATACCATATAAACTTATTGAAACCATCAAAACATGGATCCAAGGTAACCTTGATCAACTCTTATAACTTAAGCTTCCAATCATGGAACTAAGTGTTCCAATATAATCCAAATCCTTCCCGAAACCAAACCAACCAACCCTGCAAGTCACAAAATAAGAACTAAACACACGAGGAATATCAATTGGGGAGACGAGTCTCAAATACATAAAATGACTGACCGGGTCATTACATTCTCTCTCTCTTAAATAAACGTTCGTCCTCGAACAATTTTAGAATTATAATCGGGATATTATGTTTGGTCTCGAACATCAAAGGTGACTATATCTGCTCCGCATATCGTGCTCGGTTTTCCAAGTCACCTCATCGACCGGTTGACCCCGCCACTGAACCTTCACCGCTGCAATATCCTTCGACCTCAACTTTCGAACTTACCTATCCAAAATGGCCATCGGCTCCTCAACATAAGCCAAATCCTTGTCCAATTGTACCGAGCTGAAATCCAACACATGTGATAGATCCTCATAGTACCTCCAAAGCATGGAAACATGAAATACTCGATGAACTCCCAATAAGCTAGGTGGCAAAGAAAGTCTGTAGGCCACCTCACCTACTCTCTTTAACACCTCGAAAGAACCAATACACCTAGGGATCAACTTTCTCTTATTTACAAATATCATCACACCATTCACAGGAAACATTCTCAATAGTTGTTCTCACCCATCATGAATGCCACATCACGAGCCTTCCTATTAGCATAACTCTTTCGCCTGGACTACGCTGTATGAAGTCACTCCTGAATTAATTGTATCTTCTCCAAAGCATCACAAACCAAATTTGTGTCCAATAGCTAGCCTCACCAGGAGCAAACCAACCCACCAGAGAATGACATCGCCTCCCATATAATACCTCATACATAGTCATCTGGATGCTTTACTGGTAGCTGTTGTTGTAGTAAAACTCCACTAAAGGTAGAAAGTGGTCCCACTGACCTCCAAAATCAATATTGCATCCTCTCAACATATCCTCCAATTTGTGAATTGTCTGCTCAGACTGCCTGTTTGTATGAGGGTGAAATGCAGTGGTCAACTCAACCTACATGCCCAACTCATGCTGAACAACTCTCCAAAAATGCGAAGTAAACTGAGTGTCGTGATCCAAGATGATAGAAATAGGTACACCATGCGGGCGGATAATCTCTCGGATGTATATCTTATCCAACTGCTCCGAAGTGTAGGAAGTCATGACTAGAATGAAATGTGCGGACTTGGTCAGTCTGTCCACAATGATTCAAATCACGTCAAAGCTCCTGAATGTCCGAGGCAACCCTACTACAAAGACCATAGTAATGCACTCCCACTTCCACTCTGGTTTATCAAACCTCTTAAGCAAACTACCAGGTCTCTGATGCTTATACTTGACCTGTTGACAATTCAAACACAGAGAAACATATCCAATGATGTCTTTCTTTATCCTCCGCTACCAATAATGTGCTTCAAATAATGGTACATCTTCACAACACCCGGATGAATGGAATATTGTGAACTATGAGCCTCCTTAAGAATCAACTCTCACAATCCATCCACATTAGGAACACAAATCTGGCCCTAAAGCTACAATGCACCATCATCACTAATAGTCACGTCACTAGTACCACCATGCAGCACCATGTCCTTAAGGACAAGCAAATAAAGAGCATTATACTGACGAGTCTTGATACGCTCAAACAAGGACAACTATGATACAACATAAGCAAGGACTCTACTAGGCTCCAAAATATCCAATCTCACAAACCTATTGGCCAAAGCATGAACATCCATAACCTAAATCCTCTCTACAACTGGAATAAAAGAAAGACTCCCCATACTCTTCGCCTTCCTATTCAAGGCGTCTGCCATCATATTGGCCTTCCCCAAATGATAAAGAATGGTGATATCATAGTCCTTCAATAACTCCAACCATCTACAATGCCTCAAGTTCAAATCATTTTTGTTTAAATAGGTGTTGGAGACTCTGATGATCCATATATACCTCACAAGACATGCCATATAAGCTATGCCTTCAAATCTTGAGCATGTGTACAATAGCTGCTAACTCCAAATCATGCATTAAGTAGTTCTTCTCATGGGGTATATACTGACGTGAAGCATAGGCAATCACCCGACCATCCTGCATCAATACACACCAAATGCCAACTTGTGAAAAATCAAAGTAGACTGTATATGAACCCGATCATGAAGGCAAAACCAACATTGGGGCTGTAGTCAATGCCGTCTTGAGCTTCTGAAAGATTTCCTCACACTCTTCAAACCATCTAAAAGGAGCACCCTTTTGAGTCAACCTGGTCAATGGAGTTACAATAAGTGAGAATCCCTCTATGAAGCAGCGACAGTAACCAGTCAAACCTAGGAAACTATGGATATTTATGGCGGTAGAAGGTCTAGGCCAACTCTAAACTGCCTCAATCTTCTTCGGATTCACTTTAATCCCCTTACTAGACACCACGTGACCCAATAATGTCACCAAGTCCAACCAAAACTCACACTTTGGCGAACTTAGAAAACAACTTCTTCTCCCTCAGAGTCTGAAGTATAGTCCTCAAATGCTGCTCGTGCTACTCCATATTACGGGAATACACTGATATATCATCAATAAACACAATGATGAAAGAATCCAGATAAGGTTGAAACACAATGCTTATCAAATGTATGAAAGCTATTGGGTCATTAGTCAGCCCAAACAATATCACCAAGAACTCATAATGCCCATAGCGGGTCCTGAAGGCCGCCTTAGGAATGTTTGAAGCCCTGATCTTCAACTAATTGTACCTCGTTCTCAAGTCAATCATTGATAACACCCTAGCACCCTAAAGTTGATCCAATATCATCAATACGCGACAATGGATACTTGCTCTTGATGGTAACCTTGTTCAATTGCTTGTAATCAATGCACATTCTCATGGAATCATCTTTCTTCCGTACAAATAAAAGCGGCGCACCCCAAGGCGACATATTTCGCCTGATGAAACCTCTATCTAGCAATTCTTACAATTGTTTCTTTAATTCCTTTAACTCTTCTAGAGCCATCTGATACAGTGGGATAGATATGGGATGAGTGTCAGGTGCCAAGTCAATACCAAAAAGCAATATCCCTATCAAGTGGCATGTCCTCTAGGTCCGTAGGGAACACATATGGAAACTCCCTCACCACGAGGACTAAATTAATTGTGAGAGCATCAACACTCGTATCTCTAACAAAGGCTAAGTACACCAAGAACACCTTCCCAACCATCGGTTGAGCCTTCAAAAAGGAAACTGATGTACTAGGGATATGCCCTAAAGAACCTCTCCATGCTAACCTTGGCAACCCCAGCATAGCCAACATCACAGTCTTAGCATGACAATCCAGAATAGCATGGTACAGAGATAACCAATCCTTACTCAAAATCACATTAAAACCCACCATATTAAGAAATAGAAGATCAACCCTAGTGGCATATCCCCAATAGCAACTAAACAAGAACGATATATATCGTCCACTATAATAGAATACCTAATGGGTGTAGACACATAAACAAGAGTTGAGACTCATGAGACTTATCCAAATATGAAGCAAAGTAGGATGGAACATACGAATAAGTAGAACCCAGATCAAATAAGCCTAATGCATCTCCATATCAAACTGAAATAATACTTGTAATGACTGCACCTGATGCAACTGCCTTAGTTCTACTAGGGAAAGAATAACAACGAGTCTGGCCTCCCCTTTCTAGGATGACCTCTACCCACCTGTCCTCTTCACCTCTATCTGGTTGTGCAGGTAGAGTAGCAAATAGAGTGGAAACCATAGCCTGAGTACCCTACTAAGGCCCACTCATCCGAAGTCTAAGACAATCCCTCACAATGTTCCGAGTGTCACCACACTCAAAACAACCTTTCTATGGGCGTGGCTGCTGGTATTGACTTTGCCTCGAACGACTGGAATAACCATTGTAGGAACTCCGTACATATGGTGCACTGAAAGATGGTTATCCGATATGAGTGCTCTGAGATCTATAGCTAGCTAGAGCACTATGGGAAACCTAAAGTGCGGAATTAACTGGTCGACAAACAAAGCCTCTGCCATCGGAAACCACTAAATCCTCCAGGACCACAAAGCTTCTTATCCTCTCTATCCTGCCTGCGGATATGCTCTAACCTCTTAGCAATCACCACAACTTGATGAAATGCGGTCTCCGTCTCCATCTCTCATGCCATCCTAAATTTGAGGTTGTTGGCAAGTATCTCAATAAATCTACGGACTCTCTCTCAATTAGTGAAAACCAAGGAAGGTGCATGACGAGATAACTCTGTAAACCTCATAGCATACTCGGACATAGTCATATTTCCTGGCGCAAATCCTCAAACTCGCTGTGCAACTCGTCCTTACGGGTATATAGAATAAACTCCCTTAGGAAAAGATCGGAGAACTGGGACCATGTAAGTGGCCCTGCAACATCTAGCCTACTCGCTTCATAAGTCGGTCATCATCTGTATGTCAGCCCCGTCAACTGAAAAATAGTAAGGTCGACCCCGCTCGACTCTAGCAAGCCTATGGTATGCAGAATGCGATGACACTAATCCAACAAACCTTGTGCATCCACAGAAACCCCTCTACTGAACTGGGGAGGATGAAATTTCAGAAACCTCTCCAAACTCTTCTACCCCTTAGCCGACACAATTGGTCCTACCTCGGTCTTAACTACAACTATTGGTTGCACCAGTGAAGCACCTAGTATGTGATGAGCATGAGCCGGCTGCTTTGGTGTACGAGCGGAAAAAGTTTGAGCTCTTCCCCCACTCTGTGAAGTAGTTGATGCAATCAGAATCAACCCTACCTGAGCCAAACTCCCAAACATACTCATGAAGTGTGTCAAGGTCTCGTGGATCCCTAGTGTAGCAATATGCCCCTTCGGTGCCCGAGAGGGTCCCACTTGCTCAACATGGTTAGGCCCTTGCTCCTCAACTGGAGCTAATGGTGGCTCCATTTCTTCTACTCAAGTAGGTTCTCTAACTGTGGCACATTTCCCTACTCAACCTCTACCTCAGCCCCGACCTTTAGCGACTCTAATTGGAGGTGTTGGTGCTTGCTTAGCTGATCCAGTAGAATGTATCCTTATATCTGTGAGAGAATACAAAAGTAAGAATGCAAACTTTGAAATAACAAATCGACACAAGAAAAAATGAAAGAAGGTGATATTTCCTAACAGTTTAGTAGCCTCTCGAATATAAGTACACACGTCTCCATACCCTATCCGCGAGACTCTATTAAACTTGCTCATGACTCGTAGAACCAATGAACCTAGAGCTTTGATACCAACTTGTCACGACCTAAATCTCAGCATAGGGGTCGTGATTACTTAACAATATTAAATTAGAAAAATATGATATAATAAGACAGAATTTAATATAAAAGCAAAAATAGAGTTAACACCAGCCAAAACGGCAATACCTAATACATCTCCCCAAAAGTAAGTAGTATAGAATCATGAGCTCTAATTGAGTATATAACGATATCTCAAAATACAATACTGTTCGGATATGAAAAATAATAGTATCAATAAAAGGATGGGACGCCAAGGGACTACAACTGTCATGCAACTCTACTTTGATTCCTCCCCACCAGTGTAAGCACTCACTCCCTAGGTCTACTGCCTCCAACACCTGGATCTACACAAAAATGTCCAGAAGAATAGTATGAAAATACACAACAATGAGTACCCAATAAGTATCAAAGACTAACCTCCCTGAATGTCACGACCCCAAAATCCCCCTTTAGGAATCGTGATGGTACCTAGTCTCTACGACTAGGTAAGCCTAACGCATGATAAGGATTTAGCCGATATAACGACTAAGATATTAATTTTAAACTGATAAATACCATAAAAAAACCAATGCGCCACCACAATAATACAATCCCAAAACCAGTGGTACAGAGTCATAAGCTCTAAAGAAGTATAGTAGGAATCTCTAAATACAATACTGTATTGGTGTGGAGATAAACAGTAGTAAAGACAATAGCAGAAGGTGACTCTGAGGCCTGCAAGTGTCAAGCAGGTATACCTTGAAGTCTCTGAAAGGTCCGAATCAACTCACTGGTGTCCAACATGGGTAGAAGTATCTGGATTTGCACAAAAATATGTACAAGAGTAGCATGAATACACCACAATGGTACCTAGTAAGTATCAAGCCTAACCTCCGTGGAATAGTGATGAGGTCAGGTCAAGACACCTATTAGACATAGAAACTCGAACAAAATATTGATATGATCTAATAACAGAAAATAAAAGCAATAGAAGCCAACGAAACAGATTATAGATATAAATTTAACAACGGAAGTAAAAGAAATAAACGACAACAAAGAGTGAACATATAATAAAATAACAAACGATCGAATATAGTCAAAATACAAGTAAAATAAATAAAGGGACATCAATAATCGTTAGAATCAACATGCCGTTCCAACATAGAATGTACAACAAGAATCACACCGAGGTACAATGTGTACAAGAATCTCAATAACAACAAACTAAACGGGAAATAACTCAAAAGGGGAAGATATTCCAATAATCAACAACTTCAACCACAAAACTTGTTAATAGCTCTCAATAACTTCAACTTCAATACACTCAACAATGAAAATTATTTCCATGAAATGGCAACTTCAATTCAAATGCATAACATAAACTCAAAATGGAAACTACTACTAAATGCATGAGAAAAACTCAGCAATGGAAGAGATAGCATGTAACAACAACAACTACTAAATGCATATAAGAGTAACCTCGACAAATGGAAAATAGAACATATATTAACAACTTCAAGTAAAGCATGTAAGAATAAACTTGACAACGTAAGATAGAACAAATATTAAAAACTTTAATTAAATGCTTATAAGTAACCTAAGAGTCTAAATCGATCAATTTTCACATATAAGCCTGTGTACACACTCGTCACATCATGTACACGTCTTTCACATAATTCAAATAGTAAAATTAAACCTAATCCTAAGGGGTAGTTTCCTCTAAACAAATTTAGGCAAGATACCTACCTCAACTAGGCAAATCAACACTCAAAAATGGCTTTTCCCTTAAAATTCGCCTTCGCACGACTCAAATCTAACCAAAAACGACTTAATATCATTAAACAATGCAAGAGAAACCAATTTCGATTAATAAAGTTAAGATCTTCACACAATACCCCAAAAGTCAACAAAAGCCAATCTCGGGCTCGCCCGCTGAGAACCCGAGTCCAAGGGTATATCTAGAATACCCATAACCCCATGAGTCCATATATGTGTTTTGCTTTCAAATCCAAATCCCATTCGACTCTCAAATCTCAAATTTTTATTTTTCAAAATATAGACAAAATTCCCCAAAAATTCTCTTCAAATTCCATGTATTAGAGGTTAAAACTCATAAATAATCATGTAATATATTTGAAAATTGATCAAAATCCCTTACCCAATAGTTGTAGGTGAAAATCCCTCCTCAAATCGCCTCCTACCGAGTCTAGGGTTCTAAAATATGAAAATGAGACTAAGTCCCATTTTTTTAGCCCTTATGTTCATGTGCAGGAGTCGCAATTACGACTCTGGGTTTGAAATTGCGAACCGTCACAAATGCAAACAATGACTCGCAAATGCGGTGCCTGACAACCCAGGGATATGGCGCAAATGTGACACTGACTTCGCAAATGCGGAGTTTGTCCCTTCCGCAAATGCGACCAAATGGTCTCAGATGTGATCTTACCTAGCCCAAGGCTTTCTTCGCAATTACGAGTAAGGCATCACAAATGCGATAGCTGAGCCCTTTTTGCCTACTTCACAATTGCGATAACTGGAGCACCAATACACCACCAACCTAAAAATGAGTTTATACCATTCTGAAACATGTCAGAAACACACTCGAGCCATCGGAGCTCCACGCCATATATCCACACAAGTCTAAAAATATCATACAAACTCAATATCATGATCAAAACACCAAAATAACATCCGCAACCAGGAAACAAACATCAAAATGCATGAAATTCAAAAGGAAACTCAAGAATTTCTAGAAACACAACCAAACATCCGTTTCCTATCAAACCAACTCGAAATTACACCAAATTTTGCATACAAGTTCCAAATATCAAAATAGACCTATTCCAAGTCCCAAAACAAATATCCGAACCTGATAGCCATAAAGTCAACCTACGACCAAACCTAAGGAATTTCTAAACCTTCAAATATCCAACTTTTGGCAAAACAAGTCAAATCAACCTAGCTTAACATTTCCAACTTAAGCTTCTAAACGAAGAACCAAAGGGTCCAAATAATTCCAAAACTTCTCCGAAATGAAACCAACCATCCCCACAAGTCATAAAACCAAAATACACATACGGGAATCTTAAAAAGGGGAAATGGGGCTCAAATACACAAAACGACTGGTCGGATCGTTACATTCCCCCCTTTTAAAACAAACGTTCATCCTCGAATGTGCATAGAGACATACCTGAAGTGCTAAAAAGGTGAGGATAACGACTCTGCATGTCGTGCTCAATCTCCCAAGTCACCTCCTCGACCGATTGACCCCCCCATTGAACCTTCACTAAAGTAATGTTCTTTGACCTCAACTTCTCGACCTGCCTGTCCAAGATGGCCACCGGTTCCTCAACATAAGTCAAATCCTTGTCCAATTGGACTGAGCTGAAGTATAATACATGTGATGGATCACCATAATATTTTTGGAGCATGGAAATATGGAACACCAAGTGAACTCCCAATAAGCTGGGTGGCAATGCAAGTCTGTAGGCCATATAACCAACTCTCTCAAGGATCTCAAAAGGACCAATATACCTAGGGCTCAACATGCCCTTCTTCCCAAACCTCATCACACCTTCATGGATGAAACTCTAAGCAGAACCCTCTCTCCAACTATGAATGCCATATAATAAGCCCTCCGATCAGCATAACTCTTATGCATAGAATGTGTTGTACAAAGCCAATCCTGAATCAACTTGACTTCCTCCAAGGCATCCCGAACCAAATCAGTGCCCAACAACCAAGCCTTCCCTCGCTCAAACCAACCAAACGGAGAACGAAACCACCTCCCATATAAGACCTCATAAGGAGCCATCTGAATATCGATTGGAAGTTTTTGTTGTACGCAAACTCTGTGAGCGGTAGGAACTGATCCCATGAACCCCTAAAACTTATAACACATGCATGTAGCATGTTCTCCAAGATCTAAATGGTGCGCTCAGACTGCCCGTTCGTCTGGGGATGAAATGTCGTGCTCGGCTCAACCTGTGTCCCTGGATCACACTGCACAACTCTCCAGAAATGTGATATGAACTGCATGCCTCGATCGGAGAAAATAGACACTGGCACACCATATAGAGGAAAAATCTCATGAATATAAATCTAAGCCAACTGCTCTGAAGAGTTGATAGTCACGACCAGAATGAAGTGTGCAGACCTGGTCAGTCTGTCTACAATAACCCACACTGAATTGAATTTCTTCAAGGTCCGTAGAACTCCAACTACAAAATCCTTGGTGATATGCTACCACTTCCACTCTGGAATATCACCTCTGAAGCAAACCGCCCGGTGTCTGATACTCGTACTTCACATGGTGACAATTCAAACACCGAGCCACATACTCCACAATATCTTTCTTTATTATTCTCCACCAATAGTGCTGCCTCAAATCCTGATATATCTTCGCGACACTCGGATGGATGCAATACCATGAACTCTGGGCTCCTCAAGAATCAACTCAAGCAACCCATCCATATCCGGCATACAAATCTAGCCCTATATCCTCAACACCCCATCATCTCCAATAGAAACCTCCTTAGCATCATTGTGCTACACCGTGTCCTTAGGAACAAAAAATTGGGGATCATTATATTGATGTGCTTTGATGTGCTCATACAAATAAGACTGAGAAACCACACAAGTAAGAACCCACCTAGGCTCCAAAACATCCAACCTCACGAACCGATTGGCCACAGCCTGAACATATAATGCTAACGATCTCTCTCCAACTGGGATATAAGTAAGACTACCCATGGTCTCATCCTTCCTACTCAAGGCATCGGCCACCATATTGGCCTTCCCGCGATGATGAATAATGGTGATATCATAGTCTTTTAATAACTCTAACCACCCCATTGCCTCAAGTTCAGATCTTTTTTCTTAAACAAGTGTTGTAGACCTCTATGGTCTGTAAATACCTCACAAGACATGCCATAGATATAGTGCCTCCAAATATTAAAAGCATGAACAATGGCTACCAACTCTAAATCATGTACTGGATAATTCTTCTTATGAGGCTTGAACTGACGTGAAGCACTAGCAATCGCTCTACCCTCCTGCATCAACACACACTCGATGCTGAAGGAAAAACCAGAACTGGATTTGTGGTCATGATAGCTTTGAGATTCCAAAAGTTCTTCTCACACTCATCGGACCACCTGAATGGGTCACTCTTCTGAGTCAATCTAGTCAAAGGAGCTACGATGAAGAAAACCCCTCCACAAAATAGCAATAATAACCAGCCAAGGCTAGAAAACTCTAGATCTCAGTAGCAGAAGATGGTTTGGGCCAACTCTTAACTGCCTCAACCTTCTTCAGATCCACCTTAATCCCCTCACTAGACACCATATAATCCAAAAATGCCACTGAATCAAGCCAAAACTCACACTTGGTGAATTTAGCATACAACTTCTTCTCCCTCAAGGTCTGGAGCAAGATCCTCAACTGCTACTCATGATCCTCCTAACTACGAGAATACACCAATATGTCATCAATGAACACGATGATGAAAGAATAATATTGGTGGAATACACTATTCTTCAAGTGCATAAATATTGTTGGGGAGTTGGTCAGTCCGAATGACATCAACAAAAATTCAAGTGGCCATAACGACTCCTGAAAGCTGTCTTCGGTAAATCTGAACCCCAGATCTTCAACTTATGATACCCCAATCTCAAATCAATCTTTGAGAATACTCAAGCACATTAAATCTAGTCGAACGAATCATCAATATGCGGTAGTGGGTACTTGTTCTTGATTGTAACCTTGTTCTGCTGCCTATAATCAATATACATCCTCAAAGAGTCATCTTTCTTCTTAACAAATAGAACTGGATCACCCTAAGTGAGAAACTCGATCAGATGAAACCCTATCAAGCAACTCCTGAAGTTGTTCCTTGAATTCCTTCAACTCCACTGGTACCATAAGATATGGTGGAATAGATATGGGCTGAGTGCCCAGCACCAGGTCAATAGAACAATCGATATACTTGGGGCAGCATACCCGGTAGTTCTTCTGGAAACACATAGGGAAATCCCTCACTACCGAAACTGACTCAACGATAGGGGTATCAGCACTGACATCCCTCACAAAGGCTAGATATGATTCATGCCACTTCTCAACCATTCGATATACCTTTAGAAAGGACACGCCCCTGCTAGGAATATAGTCCAATGTACCTCTCCACTCCAAGCACGGCAAACCTGGCATAGCTAGTGTCAAGGTCTTGGCGTGACAGTCTAGAATAGCGTGATAGGGTGACAACCAATACATGCCCAATATCATGTAAAAGTCCACCATACTGAGTAGCATAAGGTCAACTCTAGTCTCATAACCCCTGATAGTGACCAAACACGACTGATAAACATGGTCTACAACAAAAGTATCTTCCACAAGCGTAGACACATGTACATGGGTACTCAAAGAATCACGAAATATATCCAAATATAGAGCAAAGTAATATGACACATGTGAATAAGTGGAACCCAAATGAAATAAAACGGATGCATCCCTATGACAAACCGGAACAATACCTATGATGAATACAACAGCCTCAGTCCTACCCGAAAAAGCATAGCAACGGGCCTGGACTCCACCTCTAGGATGACCTCTACCCACCTGACCTCCACCCCTAGCTGGTGGTGCAGGTGGAGCGGAAACTAGAGCAACAACCATAGCCTATATACCCTGTGGCATCTGTGGAGCCTGTAGAGTTGCACCCCTCCCAAGTCTGGGACAATCCCTAACCATATGCCTAGTATCACCACACTCGAAATAACCTCTCTGCGAGCGTGGCTGCTGAAACTAAGTCTGACCCGGTTGGCGAGACTAACCGTTAAAGGCACCCCGTGCAGGAGGTGCACTAGAAAGTGTTTGTCCCCAATACGCGACCTGAGACCTCGGAATAGCTGGAGCACTGTGAGTAGCTGGAAGTGCCGAATGAACTGGTCGACCCACATAACCTCTGCCATGATGAACTGAAGCAGTAGCACGGGAACCACTTAATCCTCTAGAATCTCGAGGCCTGTTGGCCTCCATATCCTCTCTCTTGGCCCCGCATACGCTCCATCCTCCGAGCAATCTCTACAACCTACTGAAACAGAGTATCTCTCTCCAACTCCCAAGCCATGTTGAATCTAAGACCATAACTGAGCACCTCGATAAATTTTCGGACTCGTTCTCTGACTGTAGAAGCTAAAGCATTCACATGATGGGACAACTCACTGAACCTGATGGCATACTCTGACACCATCTTAGCCCCCTAATGTAGCTACTCTAACTCTGTGTGCCATGCATCCCGGAGGATCATACTTCTTGAACCTCTCAAGTCTCTTTTGCTTATCCTCTGATGCCTTTGGCCTGACCTCATGCTAAAGCAGAATAATGGGTTGTGCTGGCATATCTCCCAGAATCAACATAGACCCACAGCTCTATAGCACGGGCCGCGAGAGTCTGAGGACCTACCCGAGCCTAAGATGTAGCTAGTGCAATTGAGATCAATCTCGCATGAGCCAAAGTGCCGAACATACTCAAATAAGGTGTCAAGGTCTACTGGAGTCCAAGGATAGCAACAGGAATCTTAGGTGCCTGTCCCGCAACCGGAGCTACTGGTGTCTCCTCAGTCGCTGCTCGGGTAGGTGCTCTGGCTGCAACACATGCCCCTCCTCGGCCTCTACCTCGGACCTAGCCTCTCACAGCTCTCGCAGGGGGAGCAAGTGTTTGCTCATCTGATCCAATAGTGCATGTCCTTGCCATCTATGAGAAAATAGGAAGACAAAGGATCATATTTTGAAATCAACAAATCCGCACGATAAGGAATCAAAGAAGTGGAATTTCCTAATAGTTCTGTAGCCTCTCGAAGATAAGTAGATACGTCTCTGTACCGATCTGCAAGACTCTAATAATCATGCTTATGACTCATAGCATCTATAAACCTAGATATTTGATACCAACTTGTCACGAACCCAAATGATGAGGATCTAGTAGATATAACGACTAATATATTAATTTTAAACTGATGAATACCATAATAAAACCAAAGCGGCACCACAATCATACAATCCCAAAACTAGTGGTAAAAAGTTATAAGCTCTAAAGAAGTACACTAGGAATCTCTAAAGAAAATGTTGTTTTGATGTGAAGATAAAAAGTAGTAAAGACAATAGCAGAAGGTGACTCTAAGGCTTGCGAGCGTCAAGCAGGCATACCTTAAAGTCTCTGAAATGTCTTAATATACTCACTGGTGTTCGGCAGGGGAAAACGTACCTGGATCTACATAACAATGTACAGAAGCGTAGCATGAGTATACCACAATGGTACCCAACAAGTATCAAGCCTAACATCGGTGGAGTAGTGACAAGGTCAGGTCAAGACACCTACTAGACATAGAAAACTGAACAGAATATTGATGTGATTTAATAATAGAAAGTAAAAGCAGTAGATGTTAACAAAGAAAATTATAGATATAAGATTAACAACGGAAGTAAAAGCAGTAAACGACAACAAAGAGTGAACATATGATAAAATCAACAAATGATCAAATACAGTCAAAATACAAGTGAAATGAATTAAGAGACATCAATAACCGTTCAAATCAACAAGTCGTTCCAACATAGAATGTACAACTAGAATCACACTGAGGTAGCACACCTCATATTCACATTTCACAAGTCATAATCACAATCTTCCTTATACCGCCGTGTGAGACTTTTAGTTATTTTAAAAATATTCATCCCAAAATAGCTTCACGCACTTTAGCTCCCTTATCTCGTCGCGTACTTCAAGTAATTCCCTTACTAGCAACACGCGCATAAATACTGTCACATGCGCATCACATCACCGCACAATAATCAACTCGCACTACACGTGCCCATATGCCACAACATTGCCAAAACAACAATACCAATATCACCACAATACATAGCCCACGGCTCAATCACAATGTATACAAGAATCTCAATAACAACAAAATGAAAGGGAAATAACTCAACAAGGAAAGATATTCTAATAATCAACAACTTCAACCATAAAACGTGTTAATAGCTCTTAATAACTACAGGTACAATAAACTTAACAATAAAAAGTATTTCCATGAAATGGCAACTTCAGTTCAAATGCATAACATAAACTATTGTGTGCCCTTGCTGGATTTGTATTGTTATTGATTATCATGTGCTATTGCCGAGCGTTGTTGTGATTGGTTGCACATAGTCAAGATTAGTCACTTTTGTTATTCTATTTTATTTTATATTTTACTTTTTTTACTTGTTTTCTTTAGTAGTTTTTAGTTTATATTATTTTTGTTCGTTTAGTATTAGTCACTTTTGTTATTTTAGCTTCTTTTAGTAGTTTTGTCCTTTTATTTTTATTTCTGTAGTGTTTATTTTATCTTGTTCAGTAGTTTTAGTTTATATTATTTTTATCTCTTTTAATAGTAATATACTTTTCAATAAATGTCCTTGGGTTTTATTTATGCTACGGTTCTTTCCCAAGAAATATTTATTTGTTGAACCGGGTGTCTTTTCCCTATGACGGATGGCGTGACGACTTTCTTAAGGAAATTAGTCTTATTTTGTTATGTGGAGACTTTTGAATTATTTGGTACTAACAAAATTAAACTCTTGTATGTGAAGTGTTAATTAAGAATACCCCTCCGATTTTTGATTTTAAATTGAAAAAGTAAGTTCATGGGGAAGAATAATTTTTGAGACAACTTTTTGGCTCATTTGGTGACTCTTTTTCCACTAGTCGGCATGATATTGCTCTAAATGATCTTGTTAAGAAGGGAAATTGATCCGGCTTGATTAGTTCATGTGCCATGTGTGCTAGTTTTTGTTATAAATAATCCTTGTGTTTACTTATATCATCTAGAACTTTCCTGGTTGGTCTTTCCATGCTAATGTTAATTATGTTTGATTGGAGGGATGACCTTAGGCATTCTTTGTAATCTTTGAAAAAGCCTCTTTAGCCTTTCAAGCCTACCATTATATAAATATTGTCACTAGTTTACCCCATTTGAACCTTTAACTTTTTCTTTGGCCACCTCATTACAAACCTTTACCCTTTTGTGAAATAATCCCCTCTTTTGAACCCGTCCCTCCTTGAATATCAAGAATGAGGCTAAAAGCCTAAGTTGGGGGTGTTGGTGTCAACGTGGAAATTGGTAAGGTTGTACATTGAGGGTAGAAATATATACCTCAAAGCTGTTCATATGAAGTTACTCAAGCTCCCAAAGAAAGTAGTATATATATATAAAATAAAAAAAGGGAGAGAATAATATGTATATATATAAATATGGAGTCTTGATAACATTAGAGAAGTACTTTAAGGTGGTTCTATGTTGTAACTAGATGCCAATAAGGGCGATGTGTTTTAAAAAAAGAAAAAAAAAGCAAAGTGAAAAAAGAAAGACAAATGTGAGTAGTGTTCAAGGAGGGTGTAGTCACTTGTATCCCAAATGCTTATCCTACCCTTCCCTAAACCTACATTACAAGCTTAAAAAGTCCTTATTGGATATCCAACCGAATGTTCTTGAATAAGCGGCAAATTAAAATAAGGGCAAGCATATGGCATGATATTTTGTAACACTTGAAATTCTTTGTTGAGAGCGAGTGTCTTTGTGCATTTGTCCCTTGTGTCGTTATCGTAAATATGGTGATTTTGGGACTTTCTTTCTTGTTAGGGCACATGAATTAGGATGGATCGGTGACATTGATGTATCCCGAAATGAGTAAATTGAGCATATGTAGTAGCCTAGTGCTTTCTAGTCACTTCTTGAGGCTTTTGTTGTCACTTGATTATTTTGAAACTTCTTTGCATTTCTTAAAGTTAATTGTAAATGAGGGAGTTGTTTGGTTGAGATTCACATGCTTGAGCCTAATTATTAGTACCAACCAAATCCATAAGTATGGTGCTTAATTGGAGAATGTGATTTGTTTATGATAGCAATGCCACTTGTGCTTTAAATGGTAGAACCTCATTGAATTGTTGGTTTTGATTTGCTTGAGGACAAGCAAAAGCTTTAAGTTGGGGGTGTTGATGAGTGGTGATTTTACCACTCATTCTAGTATCTTTTCTTTAGTTTTTGCGTCCTTTAATTATAATATGAGGTTGTTTATGGTGTGTATTGCTTGATTTTAAGGTAAATGATGCCACGAAAAGACTTGAATTCAAGTGAAGTGGAATCGAGCAAAATAGAGTGCAAAAGTGCAAAATCCTTCAGTGATTCTGCATCTGCGGAACACTTCCGCATATGCGACCTCGCATATGCGAGCTGGAAGGCCGCATCTGCGGAGTTAAGCTTCACTAGGACCGCATCTGAGCAAAACTCCGCACTTGCGGAGTCGCTGGTGCGACTTTTTTGCCTGCATCTATTGAGGAAGGGAATTCTACATGGGCTCGCACCTGTGATGGCTTATCTGCATCTTCAAAGTTGCACTTGTGCCATAATGTCTGCATCTATGGAGTAGGCAAAAATCCCCTGAGTTCACACATCTGCGATTGAAGGCCCGCATTTGCGGAGTCGCACCTGTGAGGATCTTTCCGCAGGTGCGGTCAACGGGTTTCTGACCTGGGCTGTATTGATATTTCACATTTTCTCAACTCCAAAACCACAAATACAGAATTATATCATATCTTGGAAGATCTTTGGCTTATTTTCTGTCCATATACTAGAGAGAACAAGTCTTGGAAGCTAGGGTTCTTACGCACACACTTGGGTCTTGAAGATTTGAAGCTTTTGGTTGAGAATTTATTACTCCTTTATGCTCATTTCTTCATTTCCTTTATTTGTATTGTATATCTAAGTGTGTAGTTTTATTTCCAACACTTGAATTTTCTTCTTGTGCTTATGTATTGAACGATTGTTATTTATTATGAAGCGAGTTGTTGTTTCTTTAATTATTCTTGTTCTTAAATGTTTCCAAAGGGATTAGCGAACCCTAGGACTCGCCCATCCACTTCGGATTAATTTTGGAAAAAGTAATTCGGGGTTGGTAAATATTAATTAACAAGAACTTGAGGCGTTAACCCTCACTTTATAGATTCTACCTAGGGATATGAATGAACTACTTGTAGCCATATTCGAGTGTGCTTAATCTCTAAATTATTTTAGGGATAATTCAATTAGGAAGTCTTGTTAGTCTTCGAGAGAAGCTAACATAGAATTATTATCCGAGACTAATAAATAATAAACTCGTTCATATTTATAAAATTGTAAAATATATTGGATCATTACTTGAGTGTAAATCCCGATGCACCCATGCTTGTAGCCATTGATCATTTTACTTGCTTTCTAGGTTAGTTTACGTTTTCGCATTTAGCTATAATATTTTCTCAACAACCATTCTAAGTGTTTGGCATTGCATAATAAGTGATAATTCTCTTACATTCCTAATCGCCTATATATTATTCTCTGTGGGATTCGACCCCGACTCATAGTTGGGTAAATTATATTACATGCGACCGTGTCCATTTAGTTTTTAGTAGTGAATTTGGACGTCACCAGTAAGCCCACAAGGTTGAAAAAGAAGTTGAACACTTGCAAGATTATTATCATTCTGACAGCTTAACCCTTCACAATAGTTGATCATATATGAGAGGACTAGAGATACGACAAACTTGTCTTTCAAATCAATATGCTCATGATATGTGCTAGAATCTTAAACATCCGCCAGAGGTTCGGAGGGAAAGGTCGCGGTAAGGCTACTTAACTTTCAACCACACACGAGTGAAACAATGTAGCTAGGACATCTTAATATTGGGATGAAATCATGTATTGGTTAGAGAGAATGAACACTTGCTATGAGCTAGACACATTTCCGCCATAATAACTTTCAAGTTACGATACCAGGCCACTTCATGGGTGACTACAATACTAGGAACAAAGTGATCTACTTACCGCGGAATGATCTAAGTGGACATGAAAGTAATACTGAGATGTGCAAACAAAAAGATCTTCCTGTGACGAATTCGTGAAAATCTCAAATTTTCCAGAAACTTTTATGCGGACAAGTGACCCCTTTCAACTGACAGGTACACATATGATAGGTGCTGAGATATGCTCTCATGTTACTAGACAGTTAAAAGGATTCATGATAATAATCACAAATGAGTAAAGTGATTGTTCAAACCATAGGAGCCATATACACATGAGAGAAAAATAATGGCTCAAGAAGGATCTCAACACTAGGCTCCTATATATTGGATTTGATACCACATAGGTAAACGTTATGACTGTGGATGCATAAGCACAAGTGAGCAGATGTTATCCATTTGAATCAAAAGGTTCTGTAAGAAATTCATCAGGTATAGTCCCTTGTTAAGAATTTAGGAAAGCTAGTGGGAATTATTAATCCTAGAGTTATAACTCAATTCAAGGACATAATTATAGAACTCAATTCCACAAGAGGTCGTAAATATGAGAATTATGATCAAGAGGCTTCACGAATACTGCGTCTAGTTCAAAGAGTAGGTACTTGCTGTTGATACCTAATTTTTCCCTCATATTTTTCCATATATATATATATATATATACTTTCAAAATAGTGCATATGCATCATCATTCGATTTACAAGCATACACAAGTATTTTTCATAATCTTCCATGATTTTTAAAGACTTTAAATCAATTTATTTATGTATTTTATTATATAAATATCCAATAATTACCCTCCTAATTATTTTTATGATGATTTATTCATCTAAACTTATCATTTATATAAATATGAGGTTTTGAATATTTTCAATGTATTTCGTATAGTTAAATTTGCATTTTTCAGGTCTAAATTGCACATTTTGCAATAATAGCCCATATGTACATATAATTATATTATTTATACAAAAAATAACTTTTTATATTTTTATAATATTAAATAATTGTTTTTAATCATTTTCATACACAAATGATATTTTTGTTATTTATTTATTACTTTTATAAATTATTTATTTGATAAAAATTGGGTATTTAAAATCTAGCCCTAAATTCCTCCTAATTTCGGACCTGACTACCCAGACCTTGGCCCAATAACCCCAGCCCAATCCTAAACGACCCAACACAGTCCAAACCTGACCCAACCCCTTCTCAAAACCCAGCCGTTGATCAAAAATGATCAACGGCTTATAAACGACTCCCCCCTTTCCTTATATCACTCAACCCTAAATCCTAACCCTATTCCCTCCAAACCCTCCGCCTCTCTATTCTCTCCTCTCTGAAAACCCTAACCTGCGGCCTCTCAAAAAACCTCTCCGAATCTACCTCAATCATGGATTTTTTTCATGATTTTCTTACCTTTTATGTATTATACCACCAGCTCCTACGATTCTATGTTACCTCCTAGTACTTGCCTAAACATGGCAAGTACTACACCTCAAATTTAGACCATTTCCTCTTGACTACTTGAATCTGGACATCTATCTCGTCCATATGCTTCACAACCATGGCTATATGGGTCCGATTAGCCGAGATTTCGGCCAATCTTCGACTTCTGCCAACTAGGGTTTGAATTCCCCTTTGTTTCTTATCGATTCTTACTTGATATTTTTCCTTTTCTGCATTTGACTACTCTTTTTCCTTATCTTTCCTTATTTTTTACTTTATTCTTTGCCTTAAATATGACTCTGAATGATTTTTGTATTTTTGGTATTATTTGTGTGTTTCCCTATTGATTTACTAAATCTCCAATTTATGCTCTAAAATCTCTTCTAATTGATTCCGGAATATTTTATTTCTATCTTGTTTGCATCTTAATAATTTGTTTTTCATGTCTATGTGTTCGATTTCTACACTATATAAACCCTTCCCTCATTCCCTTTAGAGGACACTTTTTTTCCACTATAGCCTCACTAGATCTAAATCTTTACTCTGATATTGTATTAAATAGTCTGATTTTGGCCGGCTGAAAGCCAAGGCCATTTAGTTATGAGATCTTGCTATTCAGAATATTATGGACTTCTATTATTTTATGCATTTTCGCTTAACTAGTAAGTCACTTGACTTTTGCAATTTCATCCTTACATGTCTCTGACTTATGTGTGTTCTTACTTCTGAATCCATGGTTCAATATGCTTCTGAGTTATGTTTAGGCATCGTTCTGTCAACTTTATATGCTTTTAGTCTCTTTAGCATTTAACTGCTCTTAATGCTACCAGTTCTGAAGTTATCTACTCCTAGCCTGATTAATCTGAACTTTCTTAAGGTTTATTCAGTTAGTGAATTAACTCCCGAATGCTCATGAACATGTTTACTTACTTTGTCCTAAATCCCTATAGTGGATGCCTCACATTTGTGTTCGCCTGTATTAAGACCTTCATTGTTAGTCATAATCTGCCTCTCTGCTATTGTGTCACTCAATATGATCACTCGACCCCATACCCCTCTGGTGTTTTCTTGTGATTTGGAATAATTGTATCATCATGTTTGAATTGTTACTTTGCAAAGTTAGGCAAAACCTTTGTTATAATCGGATCATCTTTAGCTAATTAGACCACTATGACAAAGCTTGAATGCCTATATCTGCTACTTGACATGATTTTACCTTCCACTCTGTAGTAATAGTTTTGTATATGTGTCTTAATTTGTGATTGTAATCTCACCCCCGTGCTAACATGATGCCCTGCTCTTTCTATGATTATTTGACTCATCACAATGCTGTTATGTTTTCTTGGTAATAATACAAAGTTGTGTACTTAGCATAATTCAACCATGTTTTAACCTGTTTTGCACCTGTGTACAACAATCTTTGTCAATCCTGCAAACATGTTCTTTTCTCAACTTCTTTTCAGCATATGAGTGCTTTTGCGCTAAGTGTGGGACCTATTTCTCAGTTTACATTCAGCTTGCTTTTTTAAAGTTCTATGATTTATTCAACTGTTTGCATTGTTTGCTCAATTTGGTCGTGTCTGTTTAAATCCCTCAATTCCTATTTCTCAACTTTGGTCCCTTCTTTCACTTGTCACCTAAGCTCTTTGAATCCCATTCTTAGCCGGATGAAAGCCAAGGCTACGTAGGTTCTGTCCTTTGACCTCCCTAGTGTGAGAACTCCTCAGGGTTCATTTGAGACCCTTGTTAACCTCCCTAGTGTGAGCACTGCCCTGGGTTCTTGAAGCCCTTGGGAACTCTGACACACTAGGGTCTTGGTTCTATATGCTCAACTCTGTTTTATGCCCACTGGGTGAATCACTTAATTCCTGCCTGCCTTATGTCCATGAAGATGTAATTTTAGGCTGTTATGAGCCATGAGAATGAAGGCTTGGCTTGGCTGGGTATATCTTTGGGCCTGGAATAGGCTCCCTATAATTATTCTACTTTGTAATTTATTCCATTCATTCTGGTTTGTAATAATTCTTGTAATAACATTTTGGGGTATTAGTGAAATTGGGAAAGGGGTTTTATCTTACATTTGTATTGAAATGGGTAGAAATCCTGCCTATAGGTTCATTACTTTGCTCAAATGTGCGTTAAAAATCCGGCCTATAGGTTCTTTATTTGGTTCAAATGTGTTCTGCTTTTACCTGTTAGAAACCATGCTTATAGGATATTGAATGATTAATATCTCAATGTGTGCATAGGATTATGTTTACCTACGGTTTAATCTACAAATTAGATGCCATGCCTATAGGATCTAAAATCAGTTTTTTAATTATAGAAATCATGCTTATAGGATATAAAATCAGTTTTAATTCTAGAAATCTTGCCTATAGAGTCTGAAACCGTTTTAATTATCGCCCTACTCGTTTCTTTAAGAGTTTTCAACATTGTGTTAATTACCATTATAGAAACCATGCCTATAGGACTCAATTAAGCAATTTTGAACATATTCATGTGATTACCATTGTTAGTTACTGCGTGAATCACCTAGACATCATGCCTATAGGTTTTAATCCCTTATACCTGCAATCAATAGGCAATTTTGTCAATTTTAGAAATTGTATTAAGAGAAAAGGCTTTTACGTATAAAATGTCTGCTCATCAAATTCAATGTCACATAGAGATCCTGCCTATAGGGTTCTGCAACCTTAACTTATTAAAATCTGCAATTGTCAATGCTAATCAGTTTGGCGTGCATTTGATGTCTAAATGCGGAGGGTAACTTGAGCCCATACTTGTTTCTATTTGAAAGTCCTAACTGTTTTTGTATGTCGCCTAGTTTTCTCCCTTTGAGCAACCTAAGTTAAGGTCTAAAACCACCCTGAAATAGAGGTCCAAATGCCTCCTGGACCCTAGGCATGGGACGGGTAGTGCACGCATAGAGTATGACTTAGAATTGACTAGAGAGTTTTAGGTAAACAACTTAAAGATAGTAATCGAGTAGCAGGAGATGATAGTCTTTGCCCGGTGAATAACATGACTAACACCCCATATTTAGGGAGTTACGAAGTATTATTTATGTTGCACGGGGTGATCCTTTAGGCTAAAAAGCTTAGGACCCCCCATTTCTGTTTTAAAATAAATCGTTTATTTCATTTGTCAATTGTTTCTTTTCTCTTAGACTAATTCACATGATTGGAGTTCGGCCGGGACCCACCGTTGTGGACCTCGAGGAGTGTCTAACACCTTCTCCTCGAGGTAATTTGAGCCCTTACCCGATCTTTGGTGATGCAAACTAGTAAACCCAAGTCATTTGCAATAGGTTCCCTAACGCACCTTAATCCGTTAGGTGGCGATTCTCTTTTAATAACCCTTCCTTCCTTCTAAAAGAGTTGTCAACGTCGAAACCCGATTTCACGAGAAAATGGGATGCGACACATGCAATGTTTCGTGATTTAACGTTTTGGTTAAGACCATATTTATGTAAGCCCCTTCAATATGGATGTACATATACAACAAGGAAAATAATATGGTGTTCACAATGAGGTAGCAAGGAGTGACTTACTTGGTGATTTTAGAATGACAAGGAAGTACCTTAATTGATGCCCCTCCACTCCACATCCATAACATACATTGGTACCATAGTGACATGCCTCCAAATGACATCGCCTATACTTCTCACAATGAGGATGACGTCCGTTAAACTAACTCGCCCCACTGACATGATATTTACCCTTTTTGCATAAATCATAAGAATCTGTCTTATCCTTCATCCAGGCCTTCACGTCGGGAGTAACAATCTTTGTACCAATTTTCTGTGTGGGCCTTTGGAATTCCACAAGCCTACCACCCCTAACACGCTCCTGAGCATACTCACAACACGACAAAAAAGCGTTCACACCCGTATATCGGGCTGACCAGGCTTGGTGTACCCAACCTAGGGAATTTGTTCTTCTTGTGCCCCCTCTTTCCACAGCCATAACATATTTCAAGAGTGACCCAACATAAACCCAAGTGGTGCTTCTTACAAATCAAACAATCCTGCTTATTGGAGCCGACAATCCTCTTTCATTTATTAGGTGCCCTCACCACATGATCTGGTGGAGCAGTGACATTAATAGGAACAAGGACACTTCCCCTAGTAACCAGTTCTTTCATTTCCTCCTTGTTGCCTCGAACTCGTGGGTTACTCATCTGGAAAATGAGACATGACGAGGAAATTAACTTCTTATTTTGAGTTTTACTACACGATCTGGAATACCATAGAAGGGTAATATTCCTAAATGCCCATATAGCCTCCTAATTATAGATGTGGTCGATAACACACCGATAAGAAGTAATCTACTATACAAGGCTCTGAGACATCCTAGGACACTTTAAAACCTTAGGCTCTGATACCAAGCTTGTCAAGCCCCGAACTCAGGGACCGCGATCGGCACTCAACCGAGTGAACTCGGTCGAGCATGCCTATTAGATTTCCTTCTACCCAAACTCATCCATGAATAAAGAGGAGATGCACTCCATTAATCAAACACTGAAAATATTTTATTAACAACTCCCATTTCATTTCCATTAGCAGATTCATACATAATTTCCAAAATATTACAAGTTTATAGATATAATGAAAAACATGTTTTCCAAATACCAACATTTCTAGTTCAATTGCCCACATAAAACACCACCCCCACAACCTGTCTATGGAGCCTCTAAGTAAAATAGAAGAGTAATATGGAAATGCCGACAACAAGGCCCAATCTATACCTCAAAACACAAAGTACAACATCAAATGATATCAGGTACGGAATAGAGTAGGGCTCACCAAAACCTGCTGAATAAGGAGTAACTGCTAACGAGGACCAAAGTTGACCGCTGATGAATCACCTGCATCCATTGAAGATGCAACGCCCCCGGTAAAATGGGCGTTAGTACATATGAAATAGTACTAGTATGTAAAGCTAAATGTTCTCTTTCAAAATAGAATGCCTATATAAGAAAGGGAAAACCATAGTAACAACAAGTCACAATCAACAATATCCAAATGGCCAGTTAAAACATAATAATTTTCAAAATACGAAAAATAATATATATTTTTGGTTGGGAGATCATTAGCACCGATATACCATCATGTTTGTCGCACGGAGTCTGATCACGCCTGATCGGCTAGTCCATCTCCCCATGAACAATGTGGTTCGACATGTGATGCAAAAACAAGTGTTACAAAGAGTAGTACCGCCATGTGCGCAGCATGGCGTCCGATCTCCACCCGATCAGTTAGGCCGCCTTCCCACATATGCCGTGTGGGTTGACTTTCCAATTCACAGATATTTTTAATCTCATCCCAATTAAGGGGAATAATCTCATCCAAAATAAGGGGAATAATCACAATCCACTCCTACACCGACACATATTATTTTAAGTGTGGGCCTTACGACCCAACCTTTCTCGGTGACTAACTATACTCCCAAAAATGATTTGTTTTTCACACAAAGGAAACATAAATACAAGTACATTTAACTAATGACCTTTCACACCATATATAGACTCATTGGTACTTTCAACCACTTACAACATCATTATTTCATTGGCTCTCTTGGCCATACATATGATTCATCATTCATGGCATGGTAGCCGTATTTCATGTTCCACACTTTCATTTCTTTCCTCTCATGTATCATCATCATCATAAATATTAACATATATAATATTCCGGAAATCACAACTTTAAGTTCACTAGAAATGAAGAATTTAAGCACAATAGATTTCTTTCCAAGAAATTGAGTAAAATGATCGGTAATCGATGTGCAAGGTAAAATCACAAATAAGTAACACACCATTCATTCTTGAAATACTTTTCCCCAAAAAGGTCAATACACAATTTTCACTCACGAATATGTAAGAACACAGAACACATTGAAAATACTCACAAAGCATAGCATTAGTTAAAATATCCACATATGGGCATGACTTGAGTACATAAGCTTTTAGGCAATTCTGTTTTTGAAATAATTTTGGAACAGTTGAATCAAAGATCATTTCATAATCTTTCTCACATCATCTTATTTCATTGGCACCACTAGCCACAAGTATAACTTTTCATCTCGGCATGTTGGCCACAATCTATATCCCCCATTCACTTATTTCACTTCCAAATATTATCATAGATTATCAACAGTGAGAGCATTCGAAATCAATTATTTAAGTGTATATATATATATATATATATATATATATATATATATATGATCAATAAGAGTTTTAGGCGCATTGGGTATCCTTTCCAAGTCAAGCATAATGGACTTTAATTTGAAATATGATTTGAAGTTATAACGCTTTAACACATAAACCGTACTTGAGCACATTCCTGAAGTATAACATAATGTGATAGGAACTTTTGGAATATATTTTGAATACATAAATCTTGACATTTTGCTTACTCGGAACCATCGAAGTCATTGGGAATAACTCAGAATATGGGAATAAGGAACTTGAGCCAACCATACTTGAAACTTATGGGAACATTATGGAATTCGATTCTAAGAGATAAGTTTAGACAACATACCTGGCTTTGAGCTTTCCTTAAATTACTACAACATTCCAAAAATCCTAGCAATCCCAATCTATTTTGATACATAACAAAATTGAACACAAATTAGGAAGATATTCATGGTTACAGCTCATTTGTGCATTTTATCAAACACTAGGTGTGCAAATTTGACTACAAGGTTCTTCTACAAGATTTCCTTCATTCCACAAGCCAATCTTTACTTATTTGAGCTCAACAATCTTCCCACAAACCTTATTGGTACATGCATGTATAAATAATACTTTTATGCCCAAGAATCATACTCCCAATCAACCATCTTCTACCCAAATTCGAAATTGAAAACTAGGGTATGGAACCTTACCTCTTAGATGAAGAACTTGTGAGGTTTCTTGTTGAATTTCAAGACTTGAGCAAGATTTTTATGAACAATTAGCTTAGGGATTTCTCCTCTCACTCTAGGGCACTTCCTCTCTCTAAAAATATCCGATATTTCCTTCAAAAATGGTCCCTTACGTCTATTTATTGAGATAGGGTCAGGTTATAAGGATAGAAAAATGGACCCTCCGAAATTCGGAACGGGCTACAGACCAGGCTTTGCAAGCTCTGTATCACAGTCTAGCGCGCTATAGACCTTGCGCCGCGAGCTCTATAGCACGGTCTAGCGCGCTACAGACGTGGCCTCGCGAGGTATATATCACGGTCTAGTGTGTTACATACCTAGCTTTGCAAAGTCGAAACGATTCAACTCCCCAACACACTGTTCAACCCAAAAAGTCCAAAAATATTATAAATTAGCCTACCTTGGCACCACTGAACCTTAAATTCCTTAACGAAATCTTTTCGGGGACTTATAGTTAGGGTTTGAGAGGAGAGGAGAAGAGAGGATTTAGGGGGTAGTCTTAGAGAAATAGTAGGGTTTCGGGTGGGTTTGGTTAGTTTAAAGCAGAGGGGGTGATTGTAGGTCGTTGATCTAGAGAGATCAATGACAAGGATTAGAAGAAAACGGAGCGAGTCATTTTAACGGGTCCCGACCGGGTTTGATAGAGGGGTCGTTTAGTTTGGGCCAAAGGAGGTTCAGCTAAGGATTGGGGATCTCTGGGCCAGTTTTAGGTTCGTTGTGTCCGAAATTAGCCCCACATTTGGGCTACAAATTAAATACACAAAATTGTTTAAATAAAATAATTAATAAATAATAAAATATTGATTATGCAATAAAATGATTTTAAAATAATAACCTAACATTATAAAATATAAAAAATGTTATTTTAGCATGAATAATGCAATGATTGTAATTATGCATAGTATATAGGCTATTATTGTAAAATTATGTAAATAGCTTACAAATACCAATATAATCATATGAAATGAAGTAAAAATATTACAAAGTATATATGTGGATGGAAATAATAGATTTGGATGATTAAATCATCACAAAATAATTTAATGGGGTAATTAATACATATTCAAGTAATTTAATTGCAGGAAAATCAATTTTAAAGTTTTAAAAATTATGAAACATTATTGAAAATACTTGTATAATTCTTGTAAATTAAGTAATGATGTAAAATGATATTTTTAAGTATATATACTATCTGAAAAATATAAGGGCAAAATTGGGTATCAACAACCACCCATCTTTACCCGGGAATGATGAAAGAGTTATCCGGTAAATAAAATGATGACCAATTTTGTCCGAGGTGAGTGAGGAATGATATATTTTGAAAAAAATGGGTGTCGAACCCTAGTTCTTGAGTTGCCTACATATCCTTGGTGTTACGGAAATCGGGTCGTGTGTAGTTTTAGATCCAACGGCGAATGAAACTGATGGAGTCGTTATAAGAGTGGTCATATATTTTGAAAAAGGATCTTTTGGGTATGATAGTGTCGTAGGTAACGGATAATTTTAGGTGGAGACATGAATGTGAATTGAATGTTACAGATGTACGAGGCAGATATTTGAACGCTTATGGAACACAAGGTAATCAATTGCTGATAATCAGTTACATTTGAGATAGTCAAAGGATGTGGTCGTTGTGGATGGAAACCGTTGCAAGAATTGCTCATGTTTGTAGAATGGTTACCTTCGGAGTAACCTGCAAAACTTAAAACACGATGCACGCAAATATATATGGGTTATTGCAAAAATTTAAACATGATGCAAATTCCCTTTGGACCATGAAGGTTGCCTTCGGACGATGAGGATGATATCCTTAGACCATGACATCCTGAGCCATGAAGTGTATGATAAGGGATTCTCCAGCCATGGATTGGTGTCCTCGGGCCATGGGGATGGTTCCTCTGGACTATGACACCTTTAAATAATGATATGCAATTTCGAGAGATCCTCCGGCCATGGCAGGATGTCTTCGGGCTATGAGGATGATGCCCTCAGACTATGACGCATTCAGACAATATGGCTATGTTTCAGCCCATGAGATGCAAAAATGCGGTGATATCGATTGTTTGATAGAAAAATAGGTAATGCTTAGTCATATGCGAGAACGAGATGAGATGAGGTTTAGTATTGTATGAGATGAGGGAAGTGCTTAGCCTGATGCAAAGAGTGGAGACAACGCTTAGTCTTTTGCAAGGAAAGGAAATTCCTAGCTTTATGCAATAATGGAGGCAATACTTAGCCTTATGCAAGGGATGGAGATAGTGCTTAGTCTCAGGAAAGGAAAGGCAGTGCTTAGCCTTATGCAATGATGAGGGAAGTGTTTAGCCCTATGCAAGGAGTGGAGACAATGCTTAGTCTCATGCAAGGAAAGGCGGTGCTTAGCCTCATGTAAGGAATGGAGACAGTGCTTAGTCTCATGTAAGGAAAGGAGACAGTGCTTAGTCTCTGGCAAGGAAAGGTAATGCTTAGCCTTATGCAATAATGGAGGCAATGCTTAGCCTCATGCAAGGAATGAAGACAGAGTTTAGTCTCATGCAAAGAAAGGTAGTGCTTAGCCGTATGTAATCATGAGGGTAGTGCTTAGCCCTATGCAAGAAAAGCAATGAATAAACGCGAGAGAATAAAGCATTTCTTAACTTGATGTGTTTGCTTTTCGCGACAGTGTGAATATAGTGATCTTGCTATGTATATGTATTTGCGGACGTTCCTATTATGTTCATTATGCCTGCATCCAAAGAAAAATCATGAGTTTTGCGGGGGGAAAGGTTGGTTAGTGCTCTCGATTCCTTACTTCGCCTTTGCTCTTTTCTGGAGGCCCTGCTTGAGTCACCCTGGGTAACGTCTGGCTGCTATAGAAAAAAAAAATTTAAGAACATGCATTTGATAAATTGTTTATAAAAATGTAGTTGTTTGAAATATGTGATAATGCATGAGAGAAAATAATTTGTTGAATTGATGACTGTGATAAGCTTTTGAGACATTGCAAGCTCCTTAACTCGGAATTTTGAGGATCCTACTCAAATTTATGCCCCAGTTTAAATGCGTACTTCTGGCGATACATTCCTTGGCGGTTCCAAACATGATAAGATCGAGCAAACTCGAATTCTTGCCCCCGTTTCTGACCACAGGGGGAATGAAGATTTTATTAAGATATGACCGAATACACAAGGCTACCTACGTATCCCCTCTTAAATGGGAATCAGGTCAAGCGTAGTTTAGTTACATCAAATAGAAAGTGCAAACATAATCTTAAACATAGTATCTCTTGACTACGTCTGAATTGATAGGTTTTGGCCAAATCCCTCCATCCATTTCTATAAGTATAAATGTTCCTCCTGTTAATACCCGGTGAACCATGTAAGGGCCTTGCCTGTTGGGTGAGAATTTCTCCTTTGCTTCATCCTGATGTGAGAAGATTCGCTTCAGTACCAATTGCCTCGGTGTGAATTACCTCGACCTAACCTTTTTTTGAAAGCTCTTGCCATTCTATTCTGGTAGAGCTAACCGTGACACATTGCATTCATTCTTTTCCCATCAATGAGAGCTAGTTGTTCATATCGGCTCCGTACCTATTCTGCGTCGCTCAGCCGGCTTCTTGTATGATTCTTAAGGAAGGGATTTCAACTTCGGCAGGAATAATGACTTTAGTACCGTAACCCAGTAGATAGAGAGTTACCACAGTGGATGTACGAACTGTGGTGTGATACTCGAGCAAAGCGAATGGTAGTTTCGTGTGCCATTATTTGTAATTGTACACCATTTTCCTTAATATCTTCTTGATGTTCTTGTTGGCGGCCTCTACGGCTCTATTCATTTGCGGCCTGTATACTGTAGAGTTCTGATGCTTGATCTTGAATGTTTCACACATAGCTTTCATCAAGTCACTATTGAGTTTGGCGGCATTGTCAGTAATGATTGACTCAAGTACTCCAAATCGACAGACAATGCGATCCCGGACAAAATCCGCTACGACCTTCTTAGTCACAGCCTTATAGGATGCGGCTTCAACCCATTTTGTGAAGTAGTCTATGGCCACCAAAATGAACTTATGTCCATTGGAAGCAGCGGGTTCAATTGGTCCGATGACATCCATGCCCCAAGCAAAGAAATTCTAGGGCGAACCCATTGCAATGAGTTCGTTTGGTGGTACTCGTATCATATCAGCATGTATCTGGAATTGATGACACATTTGAACATATTTGATGCAGTTTGTTTCCATAGTCATCCAGAAATACCCTGCTCTTAATATCTTCTTGACCAAAACAAAACCATACATGTGAGGTCCGCAAGTTCCAGCATGTATTTCTTCAAGCAATCTAGATGCCTCTTTGGCATTGACACATCGCAATAATCCCAAATCAGGAGTCCTTCTATACAGAATTCCTCCGCTTTGAAAGAAATGATTGGCCAATCTTCGGAGCATGCGCTTCTGAGTGTGTGTAGCATTCTCTGGATATTCTCCCTTTTCCAAGTATTCCTTGTTGTCGTGGAACCACTGATTTCTCTCAAACTCTTCTTCAACATGAGCACAATAAGCTGGCTTCTTATGCATTCCTATTGGGATAGGATCGATAATATTATTGTTTGGATGTTTTGTCATGCAAGATAAGGTGGCTAACGCATCAGCGAACTCATTCTGAATCCTAGGAACATGTTTGAATTCTATCTTTGTGAACCTCTTGATCAGCTCCTGTACACAATACAAGTACAGCAATATGTTGGTGTTCTTAGTAGCCCATTTTCCTAGTACCTGGTGTACCAATACATCAGAATCTCTGATTACCAGCAACTCCTGAACGTTCATGTCGACGACCAACCTGAGTCCCAAGATGCAGGCCTCGTATTCTGCCATATTGTTGGTGCACGGGAACATGAGTTTTGCGGATATCGGGTAATGTTGACCAGTTTCTGATACTAAGACAACTCTGATACCCACTTCTTTGAAGTTTGATGCTCTGTTGAAGAGCATCCTCCAACCATTGTATGCCTCGGTAATATCTTCTCCAACAAATGATACCTCCTCGTCAGTAAAATAAATTTTTAATGGTTTGTATTCTCCGTCTACGGGATTTTCTGCCAAGTGATCCGCTAATGCTTTCCCTTTGACTGCCTTCTGAGTTACATAGACAATGTCGAACTCACTCAGCAATATCTGCCACTTTGCTAACTTACCCGTAGGCATGGGTTTCTGAAAGATGTATTTTAACGGATCCATCCTTGATATGAGATATGTAGTGTACGCACAGAAATAATGTCCCCACTTCTGGGCTATCCATGTCAAAGCACAGCAAGTGCGTTCCAACAAAGAGTATCGGGCTTCATAAGGCATGAACATTTTGCTCGCCTGCTCCATCCTTCCAGTTTCATCATGTTGTCCTAGAACACAACCAAAGGCCTCATCTAACACAGACATATAAAGCAATAGAGGTCTTCTTGGTTCTAGTGGTACCAACACTGGCGGTTTAGATAAATAATCTTTGATTTTGTCGAAGGCTTTCTGGCATTTTTCAATCAATCTCGTTGCAACATCTTGTCACGCCCCGAGCCTAGGGGCGAGACCGACACCCAGTGCCTCATCTATCCTTGAGTACCAACTTGTGACTCAGGAATTATGGACATATAATGTCATACTTTGGCCAGGGGCCACATTGCAAGACAATTTGCGAAGCAAAATATAAAACTAAATAGAGACTAACACTGACTAAATATCAACATAAAGCTGGGCCGGCAAGGCCGTCATAACTACTATAACTGACAAGCCAACAAAATATACATACAAGGCCTACAAGTCCAGCCTACTGCACTAACTGACATGATATGTCTACAAGCCTCTGCTGATGGATGTACTGTGATCGGAACAGGGCCTCGACCTACCCATAACCTATCTACATATATACACAACATACACACAATACTTCTAGACCCGGCAACTCCGAAGGACAAGGAGCTTACCGATAAAGCTGAACTCGGGCAACACCTACTGAGGGGGTCTACCTGCCTGTCTATCTGAACCTGCACGCATGAAATGTAGCGCCCCCAGAAAGGGACGTTAGTACGAAATAATGTACCGAGTATGTAAGGCAATATACTGAAAGCTGAAACTGAACTGATAATCTGAACATATGCTTACCTGATGATACTGACTCAACTTTCTCAATATAGTACGTAAAATAGTTGTCCGTCCCTAAAAGGCTCGGTATATATATATATATATATATAACTGCTCTGTCATAGTAGGCTCGCTCATAGGCTCTCGGCCATACTAGGTTCTATATCTTGGCCATGCTGGGCTCGCTCATAGGCGCTCGACCACAGTAGGCTCAGTATATAACTTACCATCTGATCAGAGGTTGCCCAATAAGGGCCTGCCCATCGATTATAGCTCGATGGTAATGAAAATACCGTAATACTTTATATATAGACTTTCTGCTCTCTTGACTAGAAAAAGGAAAAACTCAATTGAATATGAAGTCCCGATAAGAAGAATATTATAGCTTACAAGACTAGGAAAATATACGTAAATTTTGGGACATGAATTTTTTCTATATACCTCGTTATCAAACTTGTGTAATTACGAGATCATGCAAAATGAAGGAAGAGCTTAGCCTTAACATACCTGAGTCGATTCTCTTGACAATCCCTCTAACACCCGTTAATTGCGACAACACGTAACACCGAGATCGAAATAGGCAATAATTTGTATGAAATGCTCAAAGAAATAACGTTGCTATTGTAAAATCATCTCTGTTGAAACTCTTTCTCAAGAGATTTAGTATTAACGTCACTATTCTATGGAAAGCTTGGCTGAAATGTTTCTTAAGAGGTTAGAATTAACGTTACTATGTAATTGAAAAGCTTGGCTGGACTCTCTTAATACCTTCTAACGAGTGTTTGTAATGGAAAAGACATTATAAAGTTAATCACTTGAACACCTAAGGCCAAGTGAAGTAAAGATGAAAATCTTCTAAATGGTTTATATACGTAATAAAAAATGTAGTCACTTTGTGTTTATCACTTAATTGCCACCTTTCAATTTGATGTATGAGTCATTAGTTTGAATAGTGGGTTGCCACATAGTCATATTTTAAATCTTATCCAATAATTCCCTAATTAATTAGGTAATATCCCACTACCCAATAATTAACCAATTGCCCACATAATAAAGAATTATCTCAACTTACTTAAAATACTACTCATATTTAACACACCTTATACACCTTACTATCATGGTCATGTGGTACCTTGTATGGCATTAGTTCATAAATATCGGGTATTTTAGCTCGGGCTGTATTTTACCCCAAAATGTCAAACTTCGACAAAATTCATTTGCTTCGATTCGCTTACCCTCTTTCCTTCACGAATTTACTTATCCCTTGTTTAAATAACATAATACTTATAATCCCAAAATAATCTCATTCTCGAGCTTACGTCGATTAACTTACGACGAAACTTTAACGTACAAAAAAATGTGGGATGTAACATCTCATTTTCGAGCTTTCATCAATTTATTTATGGCGTACTTCCACATACAAAAATATGCGGTGTAATATCATTTCCCCCTTTGGAACATTCGTCCTCGAATGTTGACTGATGCACTTATCATTTTCATGACTTATGCCTGCGAATACTTTAGTACTCCTCTTGCCATCTAGGCAATTGTTCTGTGAATGAATCCCAAAGGCCAAGGCATTCCCCCCTTTAGGCCTCTTCCGCACGCCATGAATTGTTGTCATAATCTTTCCAATCTCGTAACTGTTGCTACCTTCTATCATGCAGGCTGTATGACTCTAACCTTGTAAGTATGCCTATGCGACCTTCTCTCCTTTTTCCTCCAGCTTTTAGCCAACCTTTAGGCCTCACTTTGTGAACATATACAGAGCTTGATAAGATGTCCCTTTGGGCATCGATAAGTATACTGAAGTTCTTCGCTCGGTACTTTGTCGAACTTATGAATATTGCTTTATCTTATTTCATAGATCCGGTTATCCATTCGTATGACTTTACTACACCTAGGTAGGTCATACTATACCATAACTCTTACTTCAATTTATCGCTACTGAGGTCTGCTATCAAACTCCAGGTTACTATTGTTGCTTATTCTATATGTATAAATCTAACTCCTTTAATGCTTCCTCATTACTTGTTTATCTTAAGAGTGACGACCTAATCTCACCTCATACTTTGTGACTTGTGTCCATCCATTGTTGATTCACCTTACGTGGGTAATTTAATCCCGTACAATTTCGTGAAATCTTCTTCAAGTCATTACTAAATCGAAGGCCCAAACATCATCCTTTATCCATCACAATTACACCCTCATTCTATTACCAGGGCAGCATTTCATTTCTTCTAAATGCCATTAGTCTTAGACTCCTTTGAGTTCATTCAGGCTATGCTGATCTTTGTATAACTTAGAGAAACCATTAGTTTTTCTTGTTTTCATGGGTTAATCCCAAGGACTTATCCATTCTCGTCACCTTCTCACTCGCCTTTTCTTATCCTTACTCCTGTCTTCCTAAAACCTTGTCGCTCTACCATACTTTAGCTTGCGACCTACACATATCCATTTATACTACTCGCAACTTTCCTTTCAACTTGCTTGCACCATAGATTTCCTTATGTTATTCTGGAATATCAAGTGAGACATCACATCGTCTATAACTCCTCTTCACTCTCTTGGCTAAATCTCTCGGTACTTAGAAACCATAGGCTGGAAGGTACGCCACTGACGCTGCCGCTATCATTACTAGATACTGAATCCCAATACTTCTAACCTTCTATCCGAAGTATGGACTATTTACAATCTTCTGCCTTTGAGTATCTCGTATGTTGTTCACATTTACCTTACTTACCTTAAAACCTCGCATCGTATCTTCTATCTCTTTTATGACCTCCCTTCCACATAGGTATAACTCACGTCCATAACTTGAAGCTATATTATAATACTTGCACCTCTGGTGCTTACACAATCCGGTTGGAGCTTTGTACTGACTTCTTATGAGGATGGTACTTTTCTAACCGGCTTTATCGTAAAGTCTTTATAGAATATAGTTGTTGTACTATCTCTCTTGTACCTCTGATATTAAGAGTGATTCTACAATGTTCTCAATCACGATGTCCATAATTTCCTGGGTCCAATAATCAAACTCCTGATTTACTTGGGTGATGTAATTATTTAGTTTCCTCTTTCCTCTGATCAACCTTTATGTAGGCTTAAGCTATCTTCCGATCTGCAACTCATGGTGTTAGTTATTACTTTAGCCCTTCAAGGACGCTATGGAATATCCATGATTCAAACTTCTAACAATTCGATCCTTTGTCTATGACATGGTCTCAAACCTTTTATTTAACTTATACCAGAATCTTCTACGGCTATATGATTGTCAACATATATGCTGCATGGATAATACTCCAAAATCTTAAGTGCGTTCATAACGTAACCAACTCTGGATCATTAATCGAATAATTCCTTCTGTTCCTTCTCAGCTTTCTTTAAACGTAGGTAATTACTTTTCCTGGTCTTTCTGCCTCCTTGTTGCGTGCATACTTAGCTTATCATAGTGCCCACGCATATTTGAATTCCATACAACTCATATGATCTCGGTTATCACTTGTGATTTTACTTCTCGTTCATTAGCCACGGTATGTGCCATTTTCTTATGGAGTGCATACAATGTTGTTGCGAGACTGTTGTTGTAAGACCATTCCCTCCTTAGGTCACTGAGCTTAGGTTGAAGCCTTCTTCCTTACTTTCTCAGCTAGTCTTTCATTGTAGTATTTAGGGAGGATCCTCTGACTCTTGTAAAGCTGTGAGCTTATTATGGACCTTTTGATGTCCTTCCTTGCCTATAATTATTTGTAGTTACTTATCTCCATGCCCTTGTGCTTGTAGGGTTGCCTCTGAACTAATATTTTGACTGTCTTCACAATGACACTCTCTTTTATTCTCCTAACATTCATACGGTACCCTTAACTACCCCGACTCCTATCTGAATATTTCCTAAGTGTCCTGATATCATATCTGCGAGACTGAATTCTCCATGTTGGGGTTCACTATGTTTATCTTGCATGATCTGTTGATTTGTCTGTAACCTCTTGTCTAGCCATAACTAGGCTCTTCCTGAATCAACTGCTAACTAGTCGTTGGCCCATTCTCATATCAATATTCCGCGTAATCTTTCTTGGGTTATTTCTTTTGCCTTAACTTACCTCTCGCACTGGCTCCTTATTCATCAATAACATCTCAGGCAGGAACCCTCGCTTCCTCTCCTTAACGCCGTGTTTGCATAATATTCTAGAATCGTAGCATATGTTTTAGGCTTTGAATAAGTGCAATCTCATCCCTTTTTCATTTTATCGCATTCTTCCTTTACCATTCCATAATTACTATAACCACTTAATTCTGACTTAATGCCACATCACTCCATATTCCCCCATTTAGAGGAGTACTAATACTTAGCGCTACGACGATCTACCTATAGATGTTTTACCTCTTTATCTTTGGCGTCTTCTCACATCATTGATGACCCTTACTCTCTTTCCGATGATCCTTCTGTACCAAGGATAGCAACTTCCCTTACTCATGAGGGTGACACTTAGTATAACTGGCACATACAGTCCCTTAAGCTTAACTTTTCTCACATTGCTTGCTTTAGGGAACCGTCTTCTTGAATGACCTTTCTCTGAATCTCTTATGAATCTTCTTCTGTTGTCCATTCCATTATTGCTGGAACGCAATCTGAAATTCTCATGATGCCGATCATTATCAAATTACTTAGTCCATAATTCATGTTTAGCTTACCTTGTTCACCAGCCCATACTGATTTCTATTACTTTGGGGTCTAACCTTTCTTCCTGACAATCACGTTGGAGTCACGAACTTATTTCTCAAAATGAGGATACAACCTTATGGACTATACTCTTTTGTTGTCTCCAGGCCTGACACCTCTCATCTTTTCCTTCCCTCAATTATAGACTATGTAACACTTAACATTCTCTCTCTACTAGGGACGGGAGACATACTAAGATAATATTTATCCCTTTCAAGGCTTCCAGTGCCTATCTTTGTAATACTCATATCTAACCATAGTATTTTAGAGTGCACCATATGGGTGCCTCATAAGGAGATCTATTAGCATATTTGCACTATCCTTCGGAAATGTTAACTAACACAAACATTGCATCCCCCATTTTGGGTCACTCTAACCCCAGCCAGATCCTGATATTCGTCCTTACGTTATACTACTTTTGTTAACTTCCATAGGACATAAATGAGATGGGTATGGCCATTTGTACATACCTCTGCTACCGTTGAAGGTAACTCAAAATGCTTATATTTCCCATCCTGAATGGTAAATAATGATAGTCTTCATTAATTAGGCGCCTCGTACCCTTCTTCATCTTGCTTCTTTTACTTGTTGAGACTTGTACTATCTTTTGAATCTTTGATTTCCTTTCACCATAGGGGTGGATAGATATCCTTTTCTTAAGGCTCCTTATCAAGAGGCTTACATGTCTTAGTACACACATGATCTACTGAAGACCTTACATTTTCTCATCATAAGCATTATGAAAAATTGAGTTCCTCTGACTCAACTCTTCCATATCCGCATTCAATCTCTTACCAACTAGAGGTATCATCATATTACGGGTAAAATAAAAGCTAGGAGTTTGAATTCTTATAAATGCGCTCTACCACACGATCTAGAGTAAGAAGAAAGAGTGACAGTCCTAAATACTCTGTAGTATCCTGCTTATAAGTCTGGTGCACGACACACCCTTAAACAAGACTCTACTAGACATGGCTTGTAGACTCCCTAGGACAGAACTGCTCTGATACCACTTTTGTCATGCTCCAAGCCTGGGGGCAAGACCGGCACCCGGTGCCTCATCTATCCTTGCATACCAACTTGCAACTCAGGAATTCTGGACATATAATGTCATACTTTGGCCTGGGGCCACATTGCAAGACAATTTGCGAAGCAAAATATAAAACTAAATAGAGACAAATGCTGACTAAATGTCAACATAAAGCTGGGTCGGCAAGGCCGTCATAGCTACTATAACTGACAAGCCAACAAAATATACATACAGGGCCTACAAGCCCAGCCTACTGCACTAACTGACATGATATGTCTACAAGCCTATGTTGATGGATGTACTGTGATCAGAACAGGGCCCCGACCTACCCATAACCTATCTACATATATACACAAGATGTACACAACACTTCTAAACCCGGCAACTCTGAAAGATGGGAAGCATACCGATAAAGCTGAACTCGGGCCACACCTACTGAGGGGGTCTACCTGTCTGTCTGTCCGAACCTGCACGCATGAAATGCAGCGCCCCTGTAAAGGGACGTCGGTACAAAATAATGTACTGAGTATGTAAGGCAATATACTGAAAGCTGAAACTTAACTGATAATCTGAACATATGCTTACCTGCTGATACTGACTCAACTCTCTCAATATAGTAAGTAAAATAGTTGTCCGTCCCGAAAAGGCTCGGTATATATATAACTACTCTGCTATAGTAGGCTCACTCATAGGCGCTCGGCCATACTAGGCTCTGTATCTCGGCCATAATGGGCTAGCTCATAAGCGCTCGGCCACAGTAGGCTCAGTATATAACTTACCATCTGATCAGAGGTTGCCTAATAGGGGCCTGCCCTTCGATTATAGCTCGACGGTAATGAAAATACTGTAACTATGTATATATAGACTTTCTGCCCTCTTGATTGGAAAAAGAAAATACTCAATTGAATATGAAGTCCCGATAAGGAAAATATTATAACTTACAAGACTGAAAATATACGTAAATTCCGGGACATGAATTTTTTTCTTTATACCTCGTTATCAAACTTGTGTAATTACGAGATCATGCAAAATGAAGGAAGAGCTTAGCCTTAACATACCTGAGTCGATTCTCTTGACAATACCTCTAACACATGTTAATTGCGACAAAACACGTAACATCGAGATCTAAATAGGGAATAATTTGTATGAAATGCTCAAAGAAATAACGTTGCTATTGCAAAATCACCTCTGTTGAAACTCTTTCTCAAGAGATTTAGTATTAACGTTACTATTCTATGGAAAGCTTGGCTGAAATGTTTCTTAAGAGGTTAGAACTAACATTACTATGTAATTGAAAAGCTTGGCTGGACTCTCTTAATACCTTCTAACGAGTGTTTGTAATGGAAAGGACATTATAAAGTTAATCACTTGAACACCTAAGGCCAAATGAAGTAAAGATGAAAATCTTCTAAATGGTTTATATACGTAATAAAAAATGTAGTCACTTTGTGTTTATCACTTAATTGCCACCTTTCAATTTGATGTATGAGTCATTAGTTTGAATAGTGGGTTGCCACATAGTCATATTTTAAATCTTATCCAATAATTCCCTAATTAATTAGGTAATATCCCACTACCCAATAATTAACCAATTGCCCACATAATAAAGAATTATCTCAACTTACTTAAAATACTACTCACTTTTAACACACCTTATACACCTTACTATCTTGGTCATGTGGTACCTTGTATGGCACTAGTCCATAAATATCGGGTATTTTAGTTGGGGCCGTATTTTACCCCAAAATGTAAAACTTCGACGAAATTCATTTGCTTCGATTCGCTTACCCTCTTGCCTTCACGAATTTACTTATCCCTTGTTTAAATAACATAATACTTATAATCCCGAAATAATCTCATTCTCGAGCTTTCATCAATCTATTTATGGCGTACTTCCACATACGAAAATATGCGGTGTAACACATATTTCCTCAGCATTCTGAAGATTGGTTCACATATCACCATTAATTGTGCTATAAAGTGGCTGATATAATTGAAGCACTCTAGAAAGCTCATCACATCTTTCTTATTCTTTGGCAGTGGCAAGTCCTGGATTGCTTTGATTTTTGACGGGTCTAACTCAATACCTCGGCGACTGATGATGAATCCTACAAATTTCCAGCAGGGATTCCAAAGGCACATTTTGTAGGATTTAACTTCAAATTGTATTTTCGAAGTCGGTCGAAAATTTTCTTCAAGTATGCTATGTGATCTGAACTCCTTTTAGATTTGATGACAAAATCATCCACGTACACCTTTATTTCCTTATGTATAATATCGTGGAAGATAGTTGACATGGCCCTCATGCAGGTGGCCCCAACATTCTTTAACCCAAACGGTATCATTTTGTAGCAATATATTCCCCACGGTGTGATAACGACATTCTTTTCAGTGTCATCTTCATCTATCCAAATCTGATGGTATCTTGCGAAACAGTCAATAAAGAATTGAAGTTCATGCTTGGCGCAATTGTCAATTAGTATATGTATGTTGGGCAGTGGGAAATCATCCTTAGGACTCGCTCTATTCAGATCTCGGTAATCGACACAAACTCTAACTTTCCCATCTCTTTTGGAACTGGCACAATGTTGGCTAACCAGGTCGGGTATTCGACCAATCGGAGAACTTTGGCTTTGATTTTCTTGGTGACCTCCTCTCTTATCTTCAAACTCATATCTGGCTTGAACTTTCTGAGCTTTTTCTTTACCGGTGGGCACATTGGATTGATGGGTAGCTTGTGAGCTACTATGGATGTGCTTAAACCGGTCATATCATCGTAGGACCATGTGAAGATATCCTCGTACTCCTTTAGGAATTTGATATACTCTTCTTTCTATGACGGTGATAGATGAATGCTTATACGAGTTTCCTTGATCGTCTCGAAATCGCCTAAGTTGACGGCCTCAGTTTCCTCCAAATTAGACTTCGGTTTGTTTACAAAATTCTCTACTTATTTGACGATTTCCTCATGTATTATATCATCTTCCAGATCTTCTGAATCATTCTCCTTATGTTGCGTTGTCTCATTACACATCACAATCGTAGGTTCATCAGGATATGTAATAATTATGCTGGAAAGAATGTAGAAAAATAGTAATAAATATGAAAAGCAGTAATGCATTAATAAAACTTTTAAAATGTCAACAAGTACGACTCGATGGCTCGAGTAATTATTTCAAAACAAAAATACTGAAAATGTCTTAAATGCTCAAAACTATTTGAAAATAATTCATGCTAATTTGTCAGGCTACCTAGGAACTCGGCGATCCCGGGATGGTGCAGCGGTCTAGTTCTTGAGAGCAAATCCCTCTTCCATTGTCTGAATGGTAATGTCTTCCTCCTCCTCCTCAACAATTGCACTGTAGTCCATGTCTTCTTCATTCAGAAACAGCTTCCTCATATCGGCCAAAATCTCATCTTCCTCAGATCCCCAGATCATGTCAGCCTGATGGAATGTCTGGTGCAGAGGTGGTATGGGTTGTTCTAGCGGATAGTAAGGGGAACACCATGGAGGTGTCCAATCCTGCTATTCTTTCCATGTATATTCACAACCGAGTCCAAAGGTCATGCCATGATACTGTAGTTGTATGGGTTTAGTGATCCCCTGAAGCTTTTTGCCGAGACGCTTGCCTGGTTCATATCCTGTCCACAGCAATATGCTTTCTATCTTGTTTCTCCAATTGCGTTAACCCATTTGATGTGATGATATGTCTCTGCACCCAACTTTCTCCATTTTTTGACGACTGGAACGGTCTGATTAGTGTAGATGGGGTTGCTTCCATCTATATGGATGATCACCTCCTGATGATTCCACTCGAACTTCACAGCCTGGTGTAGAGTTGAAGCCACTGCCCCGGCTCCATGTATCACCTTACCAACAGTAGATTGTAAGTAGCAGATATATCTAGCACTTGGAATTCAACATCAAACCAAGTCGGACCCATCTGTAGATCGAGGTTGATTTCTCCGATATTGGCTCTCTGAGATCCATCGAATGCCTTCACATTCATGCTTCCCATTCATAACTCGTCCAGGACTTTACCCAATCTCTTTAGAGTGGTCAATGGACATATGTTCAGACTCGAACCTCCATCTATCAAGACCCTAGCGATGAACTTGTCCTCGAATTGCACTATGATGCTCAATGCCCTGTTGTAACTCAGTCTTTCTAGTGGTAGCTCATCTTCGTGGAAAGTGATTTTGTGGCTCTCCAATACCTGTCCGATCATGTTAGCCATCTCTCCACTAGTGATGCTAGTAGGTACGTAAGCTTCACTTAATACCCTCATCAAATCATTCTTGCACGCGTCTGTGTTTTGCAACAGTGATAAGATGGATATCTTGGCAGGGGTCTTGTTCAGATGGTCAATAACAGAGTATTCCCTTGCTTGTATCTTCCTCCAAAGATCAGCAGTGCTAGTCTCCAACATTCGGCTTAGGTACAACTTCCTTGCGCGACGCCTGTTTCTTCTATTTTGGCTTTTTCCTTTCTTCTTGCTTCCGCAACATAGTCCCACGGGACGGCATCAGACTTGTAAGATGGTGTGGGAGCTACCATTACAGTGAAAGGTGTAGGTACCTCAATTCAAATAGCGCCTGGGTTTGTACCATAACTGGTGTGAGGGTGACCGGAGATATTTTAGGAGCATCTTCTTCTCGAATGAGTCCAATGGACCCTTTCTGATCCCACTCCTCATCAGTTTCTATCAAGTTCACCCCTTCACTTCTGTGATCCGAGAAAGGGTTGTTACAGACGTTTGGTGCATCTTCCTTTGCTTGTATAACTTTAGTGTCGTTCAGCGTCTGAATCTTGTCTTTAAATGTGAGGCATTCCTCAATGGTATGACCTTTCATGCCTGAATGATAAGCAGAATATTTTGTTGGGGTTAATCCATTGGGAGGGGTTCTCCACAACAATAGCAGGAATAGGGGTGACGTAGCCAGCGAACTTCAGTCTCTCGTACAGTTGGGCTATGGGTTCAGCAATTGGGGTGTATTTTCTAGGAGGTCCATGGTCAAAATTTGGGCTTCGCTTTGGGTAGTTTTGGCAAGCGGGTGGAGGTGAATGGTAATATGCAGGTTAAGTGTTGTAGGTATGGTAGATGGCGTAAGGGTGTTGGTATTTTGGGTTGAGGGTTGATATGTGGGTGGAGGTGTTTGGTATGTGCGGGGAGACTTAGGGACTTGGGCTACCATCACGGTACCCACTTCTCTTATTTGAAATACCTCTTGATTGCAAAGCTTTATTCGTGGCCTACAGCACCTCGAAATTAGTTACCATCCCACTCTTGATTCTTTCTTTTATCCTCTCTCCTAGATTGATGATGTCCGAGAACTTGTGATTCTCGATGACCATTAACCTTTCATAATACTACGGATCTTGAGCTCTCACAAAGAACTTGTTCATTTGTTCTTCTTTAAGTGCTGGCCTTACCTTTGCGGCCTCTGATCTCCAACGAGTAGCATACTCACGGAAGGTTTCTGTCGGCTTCTTCTTGAGGTTTTGAATGTAGAAACTATCTGGCGCATTCTCTGTATTGAACCTGAATCTGTCCATGAAATCGGATGCCATACTTACCCAATTAACCACTTCTTTAGGTTTTGACTGATATACCAAGACAAAGCGTCTCTTGTAAGGCTTCGCATGAATAGTTTCATATGAATTTGTTCATTCCTACCCACTCCTACAAGCTTGTTGCAGTATGTTCTCAGATGCACCTTCGGATCACCAGTACCATCGAAAATTTCAAACTTGGGAGGTTTGTAACCCTCCGGTAGTTCCATATCCGGCTGAATGCACATGTCCTCATAGTTTAGACCTCCAACGCCTTTCCCACCTTCAATATTCTAGACTCTCCATATGAGCTTCTTGAGTTCCTCCGCCATGTTTCAAATGAGCAGGTCCTTCACAGTTGGTTCGGGTATGCATAAGGTTTGTTGCAGGGTATGGGGTAAGGTTTCCACATATATCGGATTGCTTTGATTGGTTCTTGGAACTTGGGTATATGGGTGGGCGTTGGACGAGTTTTGGGGATTGGGAGTAGGTTGTGGTGCATATTTGGGAGTGTGATAAGTAGTGGTTTGCGGGTATTGATTTGGATGATGGTGGTGTTGCTGAGGGTTTGCCACTGGTGGCGGTTTAAGGTTCAGGGAAGGTGCGGGATATTGATATTGGTGTTGTGCAGGAGGATTCAGAACTATCGGTGGTGGATTCTGATTTTGTACGTTTTTGGGTGGTGTTTAGTTATGGGTAGTCGGGTTTTACTGGTTGATCTCGGGAACATTGAAAGTATGGGAGAGGTTTGCCAGATTTCGGACCTGCTCAAGCTCGCCCAGTAGTTCCAGGATTTTCTGCTCCAAACGTAAGACCAACTCATTCTGCCCAGAGTACTTCTGCCATCTGAAGTTTCAACTTTTTTTGCCACAACAGCATTGTCTTTCCTGATACCACTTAAATCGTCCATTTTCCCTTTTCCCTTGCTTTTGCTTTACGGGTCGCTAAGTGGAGGAGGAGGTGGAGGACCTCTGGATCTAGTGTGGTATGTTGATGATGCCAGTATGCACAAACCAACCTTTGGGAATGGTAATAATCAAAAAGTAAAGAAAAAGGAAAAGGTAACCAAGTTAGTAAGGTGAGATAAAAGAATATTTGCAATATTTAAATATGTTTCACAAAGTCATGCAATAATTTGCGACCTAATTTGGGGACGTCATTGTGCCTCAGGTAGGTGTAAGTGACACATAAACTTGGAGAAAATTGATGCCAACTTTGCTTCATTTCATTAATGCGAAAAGGGCCAAAACAAACTTTCACTAAATCGACAATAATATAATAAAGTTACTAAGGGAATTTAGCCTTATTACATCGAAATCTAATCTAAGCTAGAAAGTAGTAGAGAAAATCATTTCCTAATCTACTTGGTCCCTGAAGGACCTTCTTCATGCTTGACTATTTTGACCCCATCTATCAGGTTCCCCAAATCGCGCATATCCTACAGTAAGTAAGCTTTTGATAGATTTCCTCCTTCATCGTCGTCCATGCCTTGACAATCCGATAATCTCTTTCTCATCTTCCCTTCTAGCTCCATCATTTATTGTTCCAGGTATTCCAATATTTCTGTTGACTTAGTGGCAAGCTCCTTCCATTCCCTTATCACCTCCATGTTTACTTTGTGTTGCTCCATATGTTTAGCTTCGAACTCGAAAACCCTTTTGCATAGCCTCTTGTATTTAACATATGCCTCAGCCACTTCATCTATGATCATATCCTTCAGATTGACTCCTGGCTTGACGTCCCCCGCTACGTCATCTTCTAGCCATGACAAATAGTAGTAGTACATATGACTGGCGTGATACATGTCTGGCTCAATAGTTTCTCCTTCCACAATGATCTTTTGGTTCCACAGGTGTTGCACTTCGAACTTGAACATAATGACATCTCTCTTGAAACCTGCCTTGTACTAGACCATATTGGAAACCCGAGGTATGACTTTTTTTCTTCCAGTTTGTCTCACGACCCTTATAGGAGCGTAAGGGTAGATGCCTCGCAGCCCGATTAGTACCAAATGAGTAGTCCCCCTTGACCTGATGATGAACTCATTTTTAGGAAATGATTCGAACATCCAATGTACCTACTCGTCTGTCATATTGCTGAAGAAACGCTCCCAACCTATAACATTTCCAGGGTTTGTAAACCTGTCTAGAATAAACGTCATTTTCTTTGGGTTATAGTTGGCTATGTAGTCATTCAATGGCCTTCATAGAAGCTCTTCACTGTACTCTCCTCTATGAAAGTGTTCCATCAGCCAGGCTTGTCGCAATAGATTACAACCCTCAAAGTGTTCGAATCCCTGCTTGCACCGATCTAGAGCGTGGTAAATCTCACCTAAGATCATGGGGATGATAGTGTAAGTTTGTCCCTCGATGCCATCCATTAATGTCCTAGCGACCATGGCTAAGCGAGTATAAATCCTTCCTACTTTCATTCGAAATATCAACAACCCTAAGAAGCAGACAACGAGCACATAAACTCGGCGGTGCACCTATCCCAAGGAAGTAATGGCTAGTTCATCATGGTAAAGATGATATGACTTGCTATGACCGTAATGCTTATAAAGAAACTCATAAGGGATGTATGATTTCTTTGGACAGAGCAGTTCGTCATTCTTCTTAAAACCCAGCATTTTCTGGAAACCACAGGGAGTGCAATTCCCTGGTACCAATAATCTCGGACTATCCCATGGAAACTTGGCAAAACTTCCTATTTCTTCTAGGAGAGGAGTCATTTCTATATTGCCAAATCGAAAAACAACCCTTTTCTCATCCCACAACATGGTAGTGGCCTCGATCAACTCCTTATTTGGTTGGATGTTTAGCAAAGATGGCAGGTCACCAAGTACTCTCCTCACATGATTTCTATTACAAGGTGCAAGGTCTTTCTACCAATCAATTAGCAAAGGCGGGATGTTTTGGACCATACCAAACCTGTGGATTTCGTGCTTCATTTTCTGCAAACAATAAAGGTTAGCCATTTCCCCCTCTAGATTTGACTACTTACACAATAATGATCAACACATTGGCATATTTTCTCCAAGTAATGCACATAATATGATAATGTCCATTGGGATTGGGGAAATCCCGTCGAACTTTGGACAAGATTCATCTTAGCGGGTTGTTACGTTAACAATGCTTTAGCCCGTACTAGGTTTAGCATGATACATGTACCTTTCAAATCTGAGTAGGGTTTCTAGAAGGGTCTAGACTGGTACTCCTAAGTGGGAAACTTGAGAGGAAAAGGCACGGGACCGTCGACTGCACCGCTGATCGACTAGTCTATCGCAAATAAGCCTTTCCGATTTTAAAAGGGTGACTTCAGGAAAGCGCGGACACTCATCAAGTATCGTTATGTTGATAATTAGCACGAGTGGAGTATGATGCAGAGCATGCTTTATGAAAAAATAATTTGTATGATAAAAGTACGTAAAAGTAGTAAATAAAATAGCAAAAGTGAACATGAAAAGAAGAGAAAAGAAATGTCACGCCCTAAACTCGGGGAGCCTGACCGGCGCTCAACCGAGTAAACCCGGTTAAGCAAGCATGTTAGATACTTTCTACCCAAACTCACTTATGAATAAAGATAATACATATTTTCATTAATTAGACAGTAAGGAGATCATGTATACAATACCAATTCATTACTATTAGTTACTTCATTTTAAAGTCTCAAATTACACACATTTTTATGGTCTGAAGTGGAACAAGTAATTCAAACACAACATAACTTGTTTGGCTTCCCCGACACTAATATACAACCCATACTATGTTTACAAAGCCTCTAATAGATACAAAATAGTACTATGATAATGCTGGCAATAAGGCCCCGGCTATACCTCAAACACAATACACGAGGAACAAAAGATACATGACCCCGAAAATAAAGTGGGGCTCACCAAGTCAGCTGGGAAGAGGGTGTACTGCTATCACTAACCAATGTCTCCTGCTGTGGAACCACCTGCATCCATTGAAGATTCAGCGCCCCCCGCAAAAGAGATGTTAGTACATATGGAATAGTACTAGTATGAATGACAAAACACCCTCTCCATAGAACGATTAATAATACAATAAAAAACAATCATAATATCAGTGGAAACCTCAAACAACATCAAACCTTAAGTTAGGACCAAGACAATGTTCAAATAAATTTCTATATTTTAAGTTGGGAGATCATTAGTACCAATATGCCACCGCTCACAATACCACCGTACTTTTAGCATGGAGTCTGATCATGACCCGATCGGCTAGGCCGTCTCATCCAAGACATCAACCACAATCACAATTTCAATTAAAAATTCCAACACAATCACCACCATATGTGTGGCATGGCGTTCGATCACGACCCGATCGGCTAGGCCATCTCACCACAATGATGTGTGGATCGACATCATCATTTTCTACCAATCATCTCATTTCATAATTGTTTCACATCTTTTCATTTCATTGGCACTAGTGGCCACAATTATAAAATCATTCTTAGCACGCCGGTCGCATTTAGTAATTCATGTTCACCTTTCACTTTCAAACATCATCATCATCAACAACAACAAGGCATTTTAAATCAAAGTTTTAGTACACATGTGAGCAATTAAGAGTCTTAGGCACAAAGAGATTTTTCACAAAATTTGGCATAATAGCCTTCGTTTGAACTTTACTTGAAGTCGAAACATTTTTAATGCAAAACCCATACTTTGAAGACATTCTCAAATGATAACATAACATGATAAAAGCATTTGGGATACATATTGAACATATATCTTTCAACACAAGCTTATTCGGAATAGCCAATTTTATAATGAACAACTCGGGACTTACATAAATTACATGAATACCGTGGGATTCAATTCTAAGACAGGAGTTTAGCCAACATACCTAAAATTCATCCCTTAATGATACTACAACAATCCACTACACTAAGCAACTTCAATCTACAATAACAACATCCAATGGGACCAATATTAGTAACAAATTCCATAATTTAGGCCATTTAAGCACTTTATTAAACACCTAGTAGGCATGAATCTCTATATCTCTTAACTATAGAATTAGTTCATTCAACATACCTTGCTTGAGCTTCCCTTAAATTACCACAACGTCCCAACACTTCTAGCGATTCCAATCAACTAGAGATATAATAAAATTGAACCATAATTAGGGAGAGATTCATGGTTTCAGCTTACTTGAGCATTTTATCAAACATTAGATATGCAAATTGGTTACAAGGTTCTTCCACAAGATTTCTTTCACTTCACAACCCAATCTTTACCCATTTGGGCTCAACAATCTTCCCACAAACCTTATTGGTACATGCATGCATACATAATATTCTCACCCCTAAGAATCATACTCCAAATCGCCCATCATTTACCCCAAACTCGAAATTAAAGACTAGGATTAGAACCTTACCTCTTGAGTGAAGATCTTGTGAGATTTCCTTGTTGGATTTCAAAGTTTGGACAAGATCTTGATGAACAAAGAACTTGAGCTTCTTCCTCTCTCTAGAATACTCTCACTTCTCTCCAAAAATATCAGATTTTTGCCTTCAAAACGAGCCCTAAAGGCTATTTATCAAAATGGGGGTGGGTTATAAAAATCAGAAAATGGAACCCCGTCACAGATCTGCGGTCCGCAAAATGGGCCACATATTGGCCCTCCGGAACTGGGCAATACTGCCCCACTCTGCGACTGGTATGTGGCTTGTAGATCTATTCTGCGGTCGTATAATGCGTTGCAGAACTTCCCTCTGAAATATTTCATGCTAGGTCTGTGATAGGTTATGCGGACCGCAGAATAGACCGCAGAAATGGTCTGAAATTTTTGCCCACATAATGGTCTGAAATTTTTGCCCATCTTATTGCTTCAGTCTACGGCCCATATGCGATCCATAGACCAACTTTCCGACCGCAGAATAGACAGCAGAAATGCCCTACACTTCTAAAAAATTTCTTCAACTCCCCAATGCACTGTTCAATCCAAAAGGTTCGAGCCGCGATGAGCTTCTACAATCATCAACGTATAAGTCTACCTCGTCACCACGAAACCTAAAATTCCATTGTAAACTTTTACGGGGCCTTACAAGAAAAGAAAGACAAAAGAGAGAAGTCAGTTTACCTCATGAAAACGTGCGAGAACGTAATGAAGCAGGTAGGGAAATAGGGATGGGAGAGTCATAATATAGCAGTCTTAGACAAGATGAAGGAGATGGAGAGAGGTCATACATGTCATAGCAAATAAAGGAGAATAAGGGAAGGGATGTGCATGTCATAGCAATTTAAAATAGATAAAGGTGAATAAGAGAAGGGATGTGCATGTCGTAGAAATTTAAAACAAATAAAGGTGGATAAGGAAAGGGTTGTGCATGTAATAGCAGTTTAAAACAAATAAAGGTGAATAACGAAAGGGATGTATATGTAATAGCAGTTTAAAACAAATAAAGAAAAATAAAAGAAAGTAATCCACATAAGTCAAGTTCATTATGGTAAAAGCCTAAGTATTCCCCAGCAGAGTTGCTATGCTGTCGCACCCCATTTTCTCGCGAAAGCGGGTTTCGACGTGTGACAACTCTTTTAAATGGATATTAAAAGAGAAGAGTCACCACCTAATGATTTTGAGGTGCGTTAGGGCACCTATTTGCACATAACTCTGGTTGACTAGTCCGTGTCACCAGAGATCGGGTAAGGGATCAAATTACCTCAAAGAAAAGGTGTTAGGCACTCTTCGAGGTCCACAATTGTGGGTCCCAACCGAACTTGAAACTATGTGGATTTTGTAATTAGGCTAGGTGATCAAATAAATAAAGGGGAATTTAAAAGTCGAAGAGCCTTATTAAAACATATGAGAATCGGTACAAATCTTAATGACTACAAGGATACAACTACATTGATCTATGTTAAATGACTACGTGCAAATAACAAGTACATAAAGAAAGTATGGGGTCCTAAGTATTTTAGCCTAAAGGATCACCATGTGCAGCATAAATAATACTTCGCAACTCCCTTAAGGTAGGGGTTACTCATATTATTAAGCGGGCATAAACTATCATCTCCTGCTATCCAATTACTATGTCGAAGTTGTTTACTAAAAGGCGCTCTAATTAAATTCTAAATCATACCTATGCGTGCACTACCCGTCCCATGCCTATGGTCCGGAAGGCTTTGGACCTCTCTATTGGGGGGTTCTAGACTAAGCTTAGGTTGCTCAAAATGACGAAACTAGGCGACATTCAAAACAGATAGGACTTCACGTAAAGACAATTAAAGTCTCAAGTTAGCCTCCACATATAAACAACAAATGCACGCGGTCAATTTAGGAAGTACATATTTTAGGGAGTTAAGACGCATTAGAGTTGTCAAATCCTATAGGCATAATGTCTAGGCAATTCTGATTTCCAGCATCGTACAAACATCATTGTTGTTTCTGACTAATGAATTCGCAGATTATAGGTGTTAAAGCATCTCCTATAGGCATGATCTCTAAATTGTTTATGCAATGAGGCAGTAAAATTATTTGAAAGCTCAGAATTAACGACGTTTGATTTTATAAACATGCTTTCTAGACGAGTGATAATATCCCATAGGCAGGATTGATAATTGAACTTGATTTTATAATACTTCATCCCTATAGGCATGTCATCTAGGTGGGGTAGTGTAGTGAAACTAACGGAAATAGTCGATTGATTGATTAAGATCCTATAGTCATAATGTATAAAGGAGCAGCGTTCTAAGAGCAATAGAAGCAGTTGATTGATTAATTAATTGAAACTCTATAGAAATGGTATCAAGGTGAACATTATCAAAACATGTGTTATTGTATCCTATAGGCATGATATCTAGAAGCGTTTAGTAGTACACATGGAAACAAATACAGCAATTACTTGAGCCAACATGTTTTGACAAGTTACGTGAAGTGTGTGCGTGATTCCTATATGCATGCTTTCTATTAGTGTACAACACACTAAACTAAATAACACATAAGGCATGCTGAACGAAATAGCAAATAGAATACATAGACCCTATAGGCATGTTTTCTATCCTTTTATGCAAGCATTAGAATGCCCCAGTCCCCTTTTATTAATCTCCACATCATTTGTTTACAAATTATTACATACCCAATTATAAAAGAAGAAACATACTTAAATATTATAGAATTAAGATGACTACATGCCCAACAAATAGAGCAGACCCAAAAAGAGCTAACCCAGTGCTGCCTGAGCCTTCAATAGACTATTTTACTTGAATAGCAATCCTAGATCCAAACACTTCCCAAAGCAGGAGAGTATGTCCATTTGCACAACACAAGCCACACATGGACCCATATCAAGCCCAACAGTTACAATACTGACCACTTAACCAAATAGGTTAATGGACCATACATGGAAATCAACTAAACAGCTCTATAGCCACAACTCATAGATATAGGGTTGGGTGACGTTTAGCAGGATTCATAAACAAATTGGCATTTTAGAAGCAAGAGTGACAGTATTGATTAAACAAAGAACTGGAAACTAGGAGAGTCAATAGACTCGATTTAAAACATGATAAATGGAACATAGGTTAAATCATTAAGCATGTGACAACATGATAAAGATAGACATAACACTAGGAGAGTTAAGGGGACATTCCATTTTAGATTAACAGGGTAAACACACTAGGCACATACGAGGTGAACATGCTAATTTTTTCCGGAATGAGTTCAGAATAGAGCATTGGCCTAAAAGGATTTTAAGACCTAGGAGTCTAAGTCATGAATGGTCAGACAGAATCATAGTCAATAAATGACAATTACACACAACAAACAGGAAAGCAAGCAATCGATGAGAAGCCCAATCATGTTGAGTATAACACAAAGATCTCAAAGTCCAAAGGTGTCATGGCAGGAAGACATATTATCTTAAAGTTAAATAGAACAGGCACACTCAGAACATAATCCAGTTGACTATGCATGATCATAGAAACCTAAATGTATTGGGATTCAACTAGAATCATAAGTAATACCAAAGAATGCAGGATTGACAAAGCACCAGAACAAAGCAACATGTTTGGTTAAAACATTGCGACAAGAAATATGATTCATGTAAGCAGGTAAAAACAGAGTTCACATAAAGGAATTATCAGCAGAAGTTTATTAAGCAAATTCTGGGTAAAAGATGATTCCCTAGGAATTTCACTGCGAGAATCCAAAACAAGGCATGAGAAAACTCACAATAAACAGCAGAACAACAAAGCAAACTTAAAGATACAAAGTCATTCAAGCTGAACACATAGGAGTTTAAACAATTAGGCAGGTTGTGACACTAAGAGATTAAGAATTGCAGAATAGCTACAATACAAGTAAAATTTCCAATGATTACAACACAATATTGGAGTCATATTGGTTCGAACAACATGGATATGTGAAGCACTGGAAACAAGCAAAAAGGGATAGAATTGAAAAAGTCAAGACACTCACCAGTTTGCAGATTCAACAAACAAAATAGAAGAGAAGGCTAAGTGTCAGAAATAACTCGAATATCACCAGTAAAGAGAACAACAAAAAGGCTCAAATCCTAGTGCGTCAAAGTTCACAGGAGCCTCAAATGAGCCCCGAGCAGTGCTCGCACTAGGGAGGTCATTAGAGAGGGTTCCGATGGCCTTGGCTTTCAGCCAGCCAAGAGCAATAGATTCAGCATAGTCTCGAGTGAGTGAGAGTATGAGAGAATATAGTGATTCCGGTCCGTCAAAGGGGATTAGGGGAAGGGTATATATAGTAGTAAAATTGAACGAACAAATAAGGAAACATAATTAATCAAACATAAAATAAGGAAAGAAAAGCATGCAAAATCAATTCAGAATAAATTTAGGGGGAAAAATTGGGTAAATCCTAGTTCAAGAAGGAGAACACAAATAGTCAGAGATCTCACTAAATCGAACCCATACAACCTGGTAATGAGTGTATACAGACAAAATATCGTTCGGATTTAAACAAAATGGAGCTTGATTTCCTCGATTCGGAGCCTCGCACTTGCCAAAAATAGGCGAGTACTATGTGATACCAAAATCGTGTAAGAAACAACGAGACAGAGCATAAATGGAAAGGGAATCATGGATTGATTCCATGTTGAGGTCAGAGTTGGACAGAATAAGGGAGGCGACTGCTAGGCTTTGAGAGGAGAGGAGAAAAAAGGATTTAGGGGCGGTGGTCTTAGAGAAATGGTAGGGTTTCAGGTGGATTTGGTTAGTTTAAAGCAGAAGGGTGATTGTTGGTCGTTGATCTTGAGAGATCAACGGCTAGGATTAGAAGAAAACGGAATGGGTCTTTTTAACGCGTCCCGACTGGCTTTGGGAGAGGGGTCGTTTGGTTTGGGCCAAAGGGGGTATGGCTAAGGATTGTGGATCTCTGGGCCAGTGATTTGGGTCTGTTTGGTGCGAAATTAGCCTCAAATTCGGGCTACAAATTAAATACCCGAAATTGTTTAAATAAAATAATTAATAAATAATAAAATATTGCTTATCCAATAAAAGGATTTGAAAATAATAACCTAACATTACAAAAATATAAAAAAAATATTATTTTAGCATGAATAATGTATTGATTGTAATTATGCATAGCATATAGGCTATTATTGCGAAATTATATAAATAGCTTAAAAATACCAATATAATCATACGAAATGAAGTAAAAATATTACAAAAAAAAATATGTGGATGAAAATAATAGATTTGGATGATTAAATTATCACAACATAATTTAATGGGGGTAATTAATACATATTCAAGTAATTTAAATGCAAGAAAATTAATTTCAAAGCTTTAAAAATTATGAAAAATTATTGAAAATACTTGTATAATTCTTGCAAATTAAGTAATGATGTAAAATGATATTTTGAAAGTATATATACTATTTGAAAAATATGAGGGCAAACTTGGGTATCAACATCATCAAACAATGTAAGAGAAACCAATTTCGATTAATAAGTTAAGATCTTTATATAATTCTCAAAAGTCAACAAAAGTCAATCCTGGTCCCACCTGGTCAAAGCCCGAGTCCAAGGGTAGATCTCGACTACCCATAATCGCACGAGTCCATATATGTGTTTGGTTTTCAAATTTGAGTCCCTATAATTTTTCAAAACATAGACAAATTTCCCCAAATATTCTCTTCACATTCCATGGATTAGAGGTTACAACTCATAAATAATCATGTAATATAATTGAAAATTTGATCAAAATCCCTTACCCAATAGTTGTAGGTGAAAATCCCTCCTCAAAATCGCTTCCTACCGAGTTTAGGGTTCTAAAATATGAAAATGAGACTAAGTCCCATTTTTTCAGCCCTTATGTTTAGGTGTAGGAGTTGCAATTGCGACCCTGGGTTCGCAATTGTGAACCCTCGCAAATGCGGTGCCTGACACCTTGAGGAAATGTCGCAAATGCGAAGTCTGTTCCTTCCGCAAATGTGACCAAATGGTCGCAAATACGATCTTACCCAGCCCAACCCTTTCTTCGCAATTGCAAGAAAGGCATCGCAAATACGATACCTGAGCCCTTCCTACCTACTTTGCAATTGCGATGCTGGTGCTCGCAATTGCGATAACTGGAGCACCAACACACTAGCAACCTAAAAATGAGTTTAAACCAATCTGAAACACGTCTGAAACTCACCCGAGCCCTCGGGGTTCCACACCAAACATACACACAAGTCTAAAAACATGAGACGAACTCGCTCGCGCGATCAAAATGATAAAATAATATCTGAAACCACGAATCGGATATCAAAACACATGAAATTCAAAAGGGAATTCAAGAATTTCTAGAATCACAACAAAGTGTCTGATTCCTATCAAACTAACTCGGAATTATACCAAATTTTGTAGAAAAGTTTCAAATAGCAAAATGGGCCAATTCCAAGTCCCAAAATAAAAATCCAAACCCGATAGCAAAGGAATTTCTAAACCTTCAAATATTTAACTTTCGGCAAAATAAGTCAAATCAACCTAGGGACCTCCGAATTAAATTTCGGGTATACCCAAGTCCGAAATCACAATACGAACCTATCGGAGCTATTAAAATACCATTCCAGGGTCGTTTTCACAAAAGTTAAACCTAAGTTAATATTTCCAACTTAAGCTTCTAAAGCAAGAACCAAAGGGTCCAAATCATTTCAAAACTTCCCCGAAACGAAACCAACCATACCCGCAATTCATAATACACATACGAGAAGCTTCAAAAGGGGAAACGGGGCTCATATACACAAAACGTCCTGTTGGGTCGTTACATTCTCCCCCTCTTAAAACAAAGACATACCTGAAGTGCCAAAAAGGTGAGGAAACCCACATTTTTTTCACAATAATAATATCCACATGTAGCACTCTGCACTCGCATTTGTATCTCTCTGCACAACCGACACAATAACAATTTCTATTTGTATCACTCTGCACTACCGACACAATAACAATATCTATTTGTATCGCTCCGTATCCAACACAATAATAATATTCATCTGTATCGCTCCGCACCCGACACAATAATAATATCCATTTGTATCGCTCTGCACCCGACACAATAATAATATTCATACGTATCGTTCCGCACTCGACAATAATAATAATAATAATAATAATAATAATAATAATAATAATAATAATATCAATCATAATCGCACGGCAAAAACCTCATGCCAACACCCAAATAATCCACCAACATGTCCACAAGTGCTGTAATTATCACAAAATAATAATGCCAAATTAATCAAAGATATAAGCTCACGATTTATGAACAAGGTGTGCAAGGACATGGCAATAATAAAAATATGGATGGGTTTCAACATATAAAGTATGACTACGACTAAATCAATTATAACGATCATCTTCAGGTGGTCACAAAGTGATTAAGCATGTTTCATATAAAACACTTTATCAAATTAAGGCATATTAATGCCTAAGGTCTAATCCGGTCATAAGCCACACATAGCACATGTGTACACACTCGCCAGCTCGTGTATATGTCGCTTTTCACATAACAAGAATAAATAATTAAGGCCAAATCATAAGGGGTATTCCCTCACACAAGATTAGGCAAGATACTTACCTCAAACAATCCAATTCAATACTCCAAAAATGCATTTCCTTTAAAAACCACCTCCGTCCGGCTCAAATCTAGCAAAAAATAACTAAATAACATCAAAAAATGCTAAAGGAATCAATTCTAAATAATAAAGTCTCAATATTTACCCAATTTCTGAAAAGTCAACAAAAGTCACCCCAGGCTCACATGATCAAAACTCGAGTCGAGGAGTAGATTCTGACTACCCATAACCCCACAAGTCCAAGTATGTGATTAGTTTTCAAAACCAAGTCCAAATCGACTCTCAAATCCTAAATTTTTATTCTTTCAAAACATAGTCAAAATCCCCAAAATTTTCTTTCAAATTTATGATTTTGGTGTAAATATCTATAAGAAATAAAGATAAAATATCAAAATCGAGTGAAAATCACTTACCTAATAGCTTTGTGTGAAACTCCTCTTCAAAAGTCTCCCCTCTCCAAGCCTAGGGTTCAAAAATATGATAAAATGGTCTAAGTCCCAAAATACTTAGCTATTAACTAGCTGTAGATGTTGCATTTATGACCAGAGGTTCGCAAATGCGACACAGGGATCGCAAATGCGAACCAAGCCTGCCCAGCGGATGTCGCGGATACGACCCTATACTTTGCAATTGTGAATAACCCTGTTGCCTTCCAATGTTGTAATTGTGACAAATACCCCGTAAATGCAAGGTCCACCCCAAGCAGCCTAGCATCACAAATGCGAGAAGGTGCCGCTAATGCAGTCCTTCGCAAATGCTAGCAGACCCTTGTAATTGCGAGGTCTACAGCATTAATAAGTTGGTAATTTACCAACTTATCTTGTCTTTAATCATAGATTTTTGCTATGTTCGATTGATAAAATAGTATGTTTAATGTCGTTTACTTCTACTTTACAGGTTTTATGTTATTTAGAAGTGATCGGGAGAAACCAAGCAAAAACAAGTCAAAAAGGGGCTCAAAAGCAGAAATCTGAATATTGGCCACAGGGGTCGCAAATGCGAGCAGGAGCTCGCAATTGCGAAGTCAACTAAGTCAAACAATTATTGCAAATACGAAATGAGGGCCGCACATGCGAAGTCAAACCAGACAGTCAACCTTCGCAAATGCAAAGTCTATCATCGCAAACGCGAAACCAAGTGCACAGTGCCTAGTTCGCAATTGCGAACATTCAAATTGCAAATGTGATGTTCAATAGCGATGTCAAGGTTTGCAATTGCTAAAAATGTTTGCAATTGCGAATGTCGTGCTTCAGTTCTGGGCACTTCTGCCATTTCACATTTTCTTCATTCCAAACCAACAAATACACGACCTAGCTTATTGGAAATAGATCTTTGGCCAATCTCTGAATATTGTTGACATCTCTTTACTATAGAACACAAGTTTTGGAGTTAGGGTTCTTGCACACACACTTGGGTCTTGAAGATTTGAAACTTTTGGTTGTGAAGTTCTTACTCATTTATGCTCATTTCTTCATTTCCTTGCTTTGTATTGAATACCTAAGTGTGTAGTATTTTTTCCAACACTTGAATCTTGTTTATGGGAATATTCATATTTAAAGTGTGGATTAAATATCTTGTTGTGCTTATGTATTGAACGATTTTTATTTATATTGAAGTGAGTTATTGTTTCTTTAATTATTCTTGTTTTTTAATGTTTCTATGGGGATTAGCTAACCCTAGAACTCGCCCATTTACTTTGAATTAATTTTGGGAAAGATAATTTTGGGTTGAGAAAGATTAATTAATAAGAACTTGAGGCACTAACCCTCACTTTATAGATTCTACCTACGGATAGGATTGAACTACTTGTAGCCATATTCGGGTGTGCTTAATTTCTTAAATATTTTAGGGATAATTCAATTAGGAAATCTAGTTAGTCTTCGGAAGAAGCTAATAAAGAATTATTACCCAAGGCTAATTAATATAAACTCGCTCATATTTGTAAAATCGTGAAATACATTGGATCGTTACTTGAGTGTAATTCCCAATGCACCCATGCTTGAAGCCATTGATCATTTTACTTGCTTTCTAGGTTAATTTATATTTTTGCAATTAGTTATAAATATTTTCTCAAAACCATTCTAACTGTTTGGCTTAGCATAATAAGTGATAATTCTCTTACACTCGTAATCGCCTATTTCTCTGTGGGAGTCGACCCCGACTCATAGTTGGGTATATTATATTGCTTGTGATTATTTCCATTTACTTTTTAGTAGTGGATTTGGATGTCATCAAATTTGGCGTCGTTGTCGGGAAACAATTTGGCGTATTTAGGTTGTTTGAGAAGTAAGCATACGTGCTTTAGTCCAAACTTGTGAATATTTGTGTAATTAATTTTTTTTATCTTGGTTTATTTTCTTATTTATTTCTTGTTTATTTATTTATTTTTGAAAAATGGCATCGCATAATGAAAAATGGTCGGATGGTAGTTGTTCATACTTTGATGACCTGTGTCCTTATTGTGGAGGACCACACTCTTGGAAAAATTGTTTAAATTCTCTCGGAGGTGGATTGTGCGCACAATCTCAAACCCATGAGTGGAGTATTTGTGATAAGTGTGGTGGTCAAAATGGTCATTTCACTAATTATGCTTATTTGTCCTTCCCTTCCCCGAAACCCCACTATGATGATTTTACTTTTTTTGATGACAAGTATAGGGATATGGAAGCGGAAGAAATTGAGAGTTCAAGCTCATGGGGGAATGCCTACTTGAAGGAGGAAAAAAAGAGAAAAATGCCTTGCAGGAGCTTTTGGAAAATAGTCTCCAAAATGATTCGGCGCTTGAAAGGTTTAACTTACAAATGAGAGAAATGCTTGAGGCTTTAGAAGTCCAAAATGCCTCGAAAGTGAATGATAGCCAAAAACCTTCGTTAGAGGTTGAAGCCGAAAATCCTTCCTTGGCACTTGATCAAAACCAAGAAGAACTCTCAAATGCTCAAAATGAAAGGATAATGCTCATGTTGGAGGCCATTCTTGAAAATGAGGAGAAGCACAACTTGGCACTCGAGCGCTTGAAACAAGTACTGACTCAAAATGATGAGAATATTTGCATTGTGGAAGATCAAATGAAAATATTGGTTGAGGCCCACTATGCCCACCAACTTGAGAGTGTGGAAAGAGGTCAAGAAGAGTCTAACTTCGAGGAAGAAATTGAGCTTTATTTTAAGGAATCAAGAATTGAACATCCGCTAACCGACTTCATACTTATTAATGATGCCAAGAAAAATATGGAATTAGAGTCAACCGGTGTAGTTGAAAATATGGTTGAATTTGACTCTAGTTCGGGGGACCAAGAGGATGACAAAATCCGGAAAGAATTGCAATTTGGAGGCTTGATGTCACATTCCAAGCATTTCTCAACATTGGAATTGTGTGGTGATATGGGAATTGAACTACACGAGTCAATGAGGAATTGCGAAGAGGAGAGGCAAAACCCATACATCTTGCAATTTGAAAGTACAAGAAGGCAAAATGGCATTCCTCACATGAAAGTCAAGAAATGCAAAATGAAGCAAATGGCATATGGCTTGATCATCTACTTACCACCCCCCATTGCTCGTGGTCACAAGATTGATTCCAAGTTAGGTGCCTAATTCATATCCTCCAAGTGGATAGAAAAGTGGTAAAGTTGATTCGCGTCGTGCCACGACGCTAAATGCGGCGCTTGGTAGGAGGCAACCCATCGTTTCCAACTGTTTTGTCATTTTTAATCTTTTTTTGTTGTTTTTCAAAAAAATTCTTTAGAATAGTTTATTTTATTATTTTTGATCAATCTACCAAGTTTCAGGAAGTTTGGATGTGTTTGGGACAACAAGAAAAGGAGATTGAGAAATAAGAAATAACAGTCCAGGCCTCAGTTGTCGCATTTGCGAACATATGTTTGCATTTGCGAACTTGGAGCCTATTGCAAAAGCGAAGTTGGAGTCGCAATTGCGAACTCTGCTGACTTTGACATTAGAGGTCTTAAATGGGTAACTTTGTTTCATTTTGGACAAAAGTCAGAAAATTTGGGGCTCTCAAAAATTAAACGACCTTCATTTTCCTCACTCTCACAACTTTGAAAGTCCCTCATTCTAACTCCTAAGTGCAAGAATCCAGCTATGAAAGCTTAATTTTGTGAACATTATGTTCTATAACATCATCATCTTCTTTTTCTCTCTCAACACTTAATAGTTAGGGTTCAAATTTACCCTTCTCTTATGTGTTAAATATTGTTGTAACTTCTGGGTAAGGATTGGTTGAGAGTGTGAGCTTATTTCTTTACTTGAAAAATGGGGAAGTCTGAGTGCCCATGGATTTGTTAAAATAGGAGTGATTTTGTGTGCTTACTATGTGTTCGATGAAAGGCCCGAATGAGATTCTTGGCCGAATCATTGAATTTGTTTCAATTCGTGATTGTGTGTGAAGTTTATTGCATGATTTTGTGCTTAAAAACTAATTGGGCTCTTTAAAAGTGTGCCTTTGTTCAATATTTTGGGGGCTTGGGGCTGTTCTATGAGAGAAGGGGGTTGGGGATGACCAGATCGCAATTGCGATGGCCTCTTCGCATTTGTGAAGAAGTGATCGCAATTGCAAAAAGAGTCAGATCTGGCAACTTTTGCATTTGCGAATATGAGATCGCAATTGCGAACTCTGTGGATTCCTGCTGCCTTCGCAATTGCGAAGAAATTGTCGCAATTGCGAAATTAGAGAGAAGGCTTCTGCTGAACTGAAAATCCTGAAAATTTTCTCAAGGCTGGGTTTTGTCTGTCCAATCATTTATTTGGCATATTAGACTCATTGTGCAGTATATTTCATAGTCATACTACGTTTTCACTCCAATACTTTGTTTACAGGTACCATAAGCTGAAAATGAGCTCTAACTCCGACGAATCCGCGCATGACAACCCTTTGGAAGTAGAGGAGAACTATGACCAACACCGGTTCTTGTCATTGGAATGCCAAGAAATGTACTATGGCGAGTTCATTACAAAGAAATTGCTCCTGGAAAGTGGTATATTGCTGGAAAAGGTCACAGAACATCTTCCCGAGTTCCATCAGAGGTTTGTAGATATGGGATGACTTGTTTTGCCCCTCAACCTTGCAGAGCGAATGAGCAATGGGTGAGGGAATTCTATGCTAACTTTCCAGACATCAAGTTAAGAAAGCCAATCATGAAGATTCCTGCCAAAATAATGAATTTTGAAGCTGAAGCTGTGAATGGAATCTATCACCTGTAGGACCATGACATGGCACCATTCCGTGAGAAAGATTGTGCCTCAGGCGAGTGGTTGGTCTCCAAATTGTTCCTGGGTGCGGATGTTCCATGGGCAGATGAAAAGAGAGGGATCACATCTGAATAATTCACTGCCGAAGCAAAGCTATGGCTAGCCATCATATGAAGTCGCATCTCTCCTGCGGGAAACATATGGAATGTATCAATAACGAGAGCTCAAATGATAGCCTTCATTCATGATGGTATACGGCTCAATTTTGGTGAGATTTTCATCAATGAACTGAGGGAGTATCGAATCATAAGGGTCAATCACTGATGTTCCCATATCTCATCACTGAGTTGTGCCAAATTGTTGGGGTTGAGGAGGATCCAGAAGACAACTGGATAGAACCGAGAAAGCCTATTGCTCCATTGAAGAAAAGAGGAGAGGGCAGCGTCGTGAAAAGAAAAATGAGAAAGTCGGGATCTTCTTCTCAAACCGACTAGGGTAGCCAACCATTATCTTCTACAAAAGGACCATTTGATATGCTTTCCGAGGAAATGTGGCTCATTCGCGACCTAGTAGTTGGCCTTCCACAGGGACCTGGGGAAACATCTGAGGGACCCTATGTATGCATTTCAAAGAAAGAATTTCAAAAGTATCTTGATGATCAGAATAAGCAGGGGGATCACCTTAAGAAGTTGGAGAAAGCATACACTGATTTGGCCACGGCGCATGGTACTTTGAGTACTTCTCATGCCAAGCTGGCAAATGCACACACCAGGATGAAGAAAAGGGAGAAGGAGAGAGATAAATTCTTCCCCTGCATGCAGAAGGGTGTGAAGGGGCTATGGAAAGTTCTAAAGTCTCAAAAGTCAGTGCCATCGAGCGAGCCGGAAGATGATGATGATGCTCAAGTTCATTGATCCGAGGAAGAAGAAGAGGAGGAGGATGCGACTGAGTCCGACAACGAGGAGAGCACTTGATGCAGTATTCAGGGAGCACTTTCCACCATTTTACTCTATTTTGTTTAGTTGCATTGAGGACATTGCAATATTTCTAGTTGGGGGTGGCTTCTTGTATAACTGTTGATATGGTAGATTGATATTTTGTTTTCATGTGATGTGTTATATTAGTATGTTTACTAGCATCTTGAATTTTTGTTTTTATATATAGTATGTTTTATTGACTTGATGTTTATTATCTTCTTGATGTGTTATATTAGTATGTTTACTAGCTTCTTAAATTTTTATTTTTATGTATAGTATGTTTTATTGACTTGATTTTTATTAGCTTCTTGATTTTTTTTAAATAGTATATTTTATTTTATTGGCAATATCTTTGGTTTTCTTTACACCACAGTTCTTTTTCCGAGGATGTCAGTTTTTGTTTTGAACTGGTTACTTTTGGTAAATTATTATGTCGACTTTTCCCAATGATGGATAGCTAGGCGACTTTCTTAAGGGAATTAGTCTTGTAGTTTAGATATAGTTTTTGTTAATTTAGGAGAATGTGGTATGAGTTGGGGTTTGTTCCCATTAGCCAATTTGTGGCTTGCTTGGTACTAATATGATTTAAACCTCGGCATATGAATTCTTAATCTTTGAAAAAGAAAAATGACAGAAGTAAAGATCATTGTCATGATTTTTAGACTCAAATTTTGGCTCTTTGATTCACTAAATAGTCTCTTAGGCTATATGTGACTTGTTTGAGTTCATTGATTTCAATTGGATTTTAGATTTGTATTCCACTAGAGTTTTCATGTGCCATGTGTGGCGAGATTTATTGTGAGGTCTTTTGCATTATTTGTAGTCTAGAACATGCCCAAAATGTGCTTCAAGGCGAAATCCTAGACTAACTTGGTTTGAAAAATGATGTTAGGCCTTCCTTGGACCGTTATCGTGCCTTAAATTTCCTACCCTTGCATATTTTCCCTAATCAACCCCTTTTGAGCCTTTATACTTTTTCTTTGGCAACCATGTTACAAATTTTAACACTTTATTCTTTATTGATCTATCTTTTGGCATCCTACCTCCCTAAGTACTTTGAAATTGTAAACATAGGTTAAAAACCTAAGTTTGGGAATGAAGGTTGGAAAAGTTATGATGTGGAAGTTGCTTAAAAGATGAAAGGTAAATAAATAAAAACTAAAGTGGAACCTTACTTGATTTAAAACAAAAGAAAAATGAGTAAGGTAGAAGAAAAAAGGAAGGAAAAATAAGGAATTGTGATTAAATGGAAGACTAGGTGATGAAATGAAAAATGAAGAAGGGATGGAAAAGTTCTTGAAGGAAGAGTAATTTGATTGTTGAAAAATTATAGTGCTTAGGGAGGTTTTGAGTCACTCTAACCAAAATTGCGCCCTACCTTAACTAAAAGCCTAAACTACAACCCTTTAAGTCCTAATTGATTTTGAACCAAGTTTGTCTACATTAGTGGAGAAATACATGAAGCCGCCTATGGTACTACTTGTGTGCATTTGAACATATTTGTGAGAAAGAATTAATTCTTTCCATTTGACATCCCATATATTTTTTGAATTGCAATTTATGAGTGTGAGATTCTCTCTTAAGTGTGAGGGCACATGAGATTTGAGTTGTGAATTTAATCTCATTTTCAATTGGGAGGAATGAACAAGGGAAAGTAATTTGTGATAAAGAGGCAAATTTTAAAGCTTTAGTATCATGATTTGATTGCTACTTTGATTAACATAGTGTTTGAACACTTGAATTATAATAAAAGTTATGAGTTTTTGGTGTTTTATATGCTTTGGATTAATTGTTGGTACCAATCAAAGTCATGTGTTTGTACTTAAAGTAGACCTTTTGACTTGGTATGATATTGATGCACTATTGAGTTAAATACTTAGAAGGAGATTTTGTGCTTTAATTACTTGAGGACAAGCAATAGATTAAGTTTGGGGGTTTGATAAGTTGGTAATTTACCAACTTATATCGTTTTTAATCTTAGAATTTTGATATGTTCGATTGATAAAATAGTGTGTTTAATGTCGTTTACTTCTACTTTACAGTTTTTATATGATTTATAAGTGATCGGGAAGAAACCAAGCAAAAACAAGTCAAAAAAGGGGCTCAAAAGCAGAAATCTGAAAATTGGCCTCAGGGGTCGCAAATGCGAGCAGGAGCTTGCATTTGCGAAGTCAACTAAGTCAAACAATTTTTGCAAATGCGAAATAAGGTCCGAAAATGCGAAGTAAAACCAGACAGTCAACCTTCGCAAATGCAAAGTCTACCATCGCAAATGCAAAACCAAGTGCACAGTGCCTAGTTCACAATTGTGAACATACAGATTGCAAATGCGTTGTTCAACAGTGATGTCAGGGTTCGCAATTACGAACTAATATTTGCAGTTGCGAATGTCGCGCTTCAGTTATGGGAAATTTTGTCATTTCATATTTTCTTCATTCCAAACCCATAAATACACGACCTATATTATTGAAAACAGATCTTTGGCCAATCTCTGAATATTTTTGACATCTCTTGACTAGAGAACACAAGTTTTGGAGCTAGGGTTCTTGCACACACACTTGGGTCTTGAAGATTTGAAACTTTTGGTTGAGAAGTTCTTACTCATTTATGCTCAATTATTCATTTCCTTGCTTTGTATTGAATACCTAAGTGTGTAGTATTTTTTCCAATACTTGAATCTTGTTTATGGGAATATTCATATTTAAAGTGTGGATTAAATATCTTGTTGTGCTTATGTATTGAACGATTTTTATTTATATTGAAGTGAGTTATTATTTCTTTAATTATTCTTATTCTTTAATATTTTCAAAGGGATTAGCTAACCCTAGGACTCGCCCATTTACTTCGAATTAATTTTGGGAGAGATAATTTGGGGTTGAGAAAGATTAATTAATAACAACTTGAGGCATTAACCCTTACTTTATAGATTCTACCTAGGGATAGGATTAAACTACTTGTATTCATATTCGGGTGTGCTTAATCTCATAATTATTTTAGGGATAATTCAATTAGGAAGTCTTGTTAGTCTTCGGAAGAAGCTAATAAAGAATTATTACCCGAGGCTAATTAACATAAACTCGCTCATATTTGTAAAATCGTGAAATACATTGGATCGTTACTTGAGTGTAATTCCCAATGCATCCATGTTTGTAGCCATTGATCATTTTACTTGCTTTCTAGGTTAGTTTACATTTTCGCAATTAGTTATAAATATTTTTTCAAAACCATTCTAACTGTTTGGCTTAGCATAATAAGTAATAATTCTCTTACACTCCTAATTGCCTATTTCTCTATGGGAATCGATCCCGACTCATAGTTGGGTATATTATATTGCATGCGACCGTATTCATTTACTTTTTAGTAGTGGATTTGGACGTCATCAAGCACCATCAGAATTCTGAAGCTTCACCAGACCATTCCGAAATCAATTCGAAACTCACCCGAGCCCATCGGGCCCCACACCAAATGTTCACACAAGTACATTAACCTCATACGAACCCCTTCACACTCCCAGAACATCAAAATAACATACAAAAACATAAATCGAACACCAAAACGCAACATGCAAGCTTTGAAACTCAAGAATTTTAATATTCACAACCAAGCGTCTGAATCCTATCAAACCAACTCGGAATGAGACCAAACTTTGCACACAAGTTCTAAATGATAAAATAGACCTATTCCAAGTCTCGGAATAAGTGTGTGACCTCGATAGTTACAAAGTCAACCATTGTCAAACTTATGAAATTTCTAAACCTCAAATTGCTAACTTTCGGTAAAAAGAGCCAAATTATCCTTGGAACCTCTGAATTCAATTTCGAGCATACGCCTAAGTCCAAAATCACCATACGAACCTATTGAAACCATCAAAATATGAATCCGAGGTCGTTAACGCAAAAGTCAAATTTTAGTCAACTCTTATAACTTAAGCTTCCAATCATAGAACTAAGTGTTCCAATGCAATCTAAAACCTTCCCGAAACCAAACCAACCGTCCTCTCAAGTCACAAAACAACAATTAAGCACACGGGGAATATCAAATGGAGAGACATGACTCAAATACACAAAACAACCGGCCGAGTTGTTACAACTAGTAACATGGAGAATGTAGCTGGTTAGATGAGCTGAGTTTTATATATATATATATTATCTAATAATGCATTTTTCATACTTATAACTGCGTCTGGCAGGAAATTAAAGTTAGTTAGATCCAATTAGGCATTTTTTCTTGTATTTTTGTCATATTTTATTTTGAATTGTAGCGATATAAATAGGAGAAAGCAATATTACATACATATTTTTGGAATAAGATATGAGCTTCTCCCTTTGAATTTCCCTCCTCTCTGAATTCTCTTCTTCTTCAATTACTGTTCCATTGTTGGTGTCTCGTACCTTTTGGTATCACAATTCAACTTGATGCTTGTGTTATATAAAGACATTTAGTTTATAAAATATAATGTTCAATTGTCTTATTCAATATGAATATCAAGTGTATGTTAAGTAGCCTCAAAACTCTCCCCAATCCTAGGTTCACTCCAAATATCCTTGGACATTTAAGGGAGATGAAAGTCCAATCGGGGTTTGAATCCAATTGGAAGGCATTAGCCTCTTATGAACCTTAGATCATTCATGTTTGTATGTATGTACGTCTATGTATATATTTGATCTTAACTTACATGATATGGTTTCTTTTAGAGTTAATACATCAAAATTCCCTAAAAAATTATACTCCTTTTATAAATTTCACATCTAAACTATTGAGGATTTCTATTACTCCCCCTGAACTCCATTGTTCTCATACTAAAATACCCCTTGAAGTGTTAGGTGACAGAGAAAATGGTTTCGGTCTTGATTTTTATGAGAACTGAAGTTGGGGAAAAAAAAAAGTTAGAGCCGATCTTTAGTTTTACAGTGTTTTGTAATATTTTGTATAATTAGGATCTTTTTCTTTTAAAAATCAAGGAGGTAAAATTATGGTAGTGGAGATTAATTCCACTGTGCAACCACATGGCAGATTTAATACGAGAATAATGCATTTCACTGAATATAGAAATTAACCCCCAATAGATTAGTATGTATTTCGCTGAATTAGAGGGGTTTTGATATATGAACTCTTTCTTATATGATATATAAATTGATAACTTGCTATATATCGTTGTATACTTGATTAAATAATTTTCATGTTGATTTGTGTAATCTTTTATGTATTATTACAGTGGGTGACTTTCCAACCCAACGCATCGCGCGATAAATATTGGTTATGTCTGTTCAATTTTTCTCTAATTGTTTCATAAAACTTCTGTGGTAGCAACAGAAAAACAGGAGAGTTAGCAACATAAATGCTAGAAACTGGAATACACAAGAAAATATTTTGTTATAAACAAGAGATTATTTAGATAGCACCAATGTTTTTGAGGCCAAGAACAACCCCAACACCAATAATGTGACCAACAACACCACAAGCCAAGGTGTCAGCGAGTGTAAATCCAGCAGGATCTCCAGTCTGGAGACCTGAGTCCCTAACCTCAAGCTTTAGCCCTGCTGTAGCTTTCCTGTTTGCTGATGGAGCCAACCCAAATCTACCAGCAAAGAGCATTAGGCTTGTTGATGTCACCATTATCTGTTCAACATACAAACACTTTGTTACAAAATCGTTCGCATTAACTCATGGTTTGGTTTCTTGCATCATTTATGTCTCCATAAAGAACGTCAATACTTACTATTTATGAGACTAAATTTACATAACATACTATTCGACTTAATTCTTATCACTAAATTTATCTCCTTAGAACTTTTATCTGCCTTCAATTTTACTCCAAAAAAGTCAATCAAAATCATGAGACGATGAAATTGAATAGTAATAAATAAACATATGCATGTACATAAATCAACGTTGATCAATTTTTGTGCCTTTTAAGCTAAAATATTATTTAAAAGTAGAAAAATGTTGGATAAAAATTGTAATATTTAAGATTTTATCCCATATATAGGACTTTAGCCCACCGTTGTGAAATTAGAATAGTAAAACTAAATATACTACATTTAACCATGGTCATTTCAAAAAAATTCGGAAGTCCATAAATTCTATTTGGTAAAAATCTTGCACTAAGTTCTTTCTAACCACTACCCTATTTTGATTGCTCAACTCAATTCTACTTGGACAATAATACTGAAGAAGAAACGAATTTGCATGGACTCCCAATTCCAGCTCTTTCCTTTCTGTTCTTCAAGTTCTAAGGCCCGTCATACCAATCCCACAATGAAAAATAAAAAATACTTCCAACACCAACTTATATCTATTAATAAATAAAAAACCTTTAATTGTTGGCACATTCCTTTTTACTCGATCTGTGACACTGCACATCCGATCCTTTTTTGAGGTAATTTACCTTCATCCAGTGAATTCTCTCAAAGATTGATTTCATGTACTATTTCAAGAATAAACAACATAAGTTGATATTACGGATGGTTTTTGTTTAAATTATGCTATTATCTACTATTATTTAGGAAAATATATGATTTACTCTATTTTGTTTTTGTATTTTTCACTTGCGTTTCTTCTGAGAAGGCGCTCAATTCAATACAAGCAATGTCAATTTATGTCATTAGAAGAATATTATAGGAATATGTAGTAGAAGTTTTGTCAAATTGCTAATGCGATATGCTTTTCTCAGAAGAACTACATGCATAATAGAGACCATTCGATCTGTAGAGGAAGAGATTAAAATGCATTGGCCCCTTGAAACCTAAAATATGGAGGAAGGAACGTAACTGAGTCATTTCATGCATGCTGACCTACTAGTATACGTATTTTGATTATGTTTACATATCAAAGCAAGACCCAACGGATTTGTGGATACACACACTATGTATTTTGAGGGTCGACCCTTTTATGGAAGAAGTCACCATTCTGATAAAAGATAACTTATTCATCATTTTGCTATAAAGTAGACCACTATGATTTTCACAGGATAGTCAGGTTTTCATTTTCTTTTAAAAAAGAAATTGCAAACGCAAAACTTTTGAGTTTCTTTGATACGACTACTTTATTCTTTTTGAGTTTTCTTTTTTATATCTCAGTTATAAAGTCTCTCACAATATAATTGCAATAGTTATTTACCAAATTTGTGGGCGAGCCAATAAAATCACAGCGAGCACCCAGAGCACCTTGCCCTCTACTCCTCATGGGTTGAACGGCCACCTGCACCCAGTGAAAGATGATTGTTACAACTATATAAATTCATATGTTTTCAATGTCTTAACAATTTGAAAATGGTAAAATCCATAAATAGTGAATAATTTTATTTTAAAGATATCTGATATTACTCATAGAAAAGAAAAACAAAATACAAGACGTTAATCATAAAATAATTTCAGCTACTTCGAAATCAAGTCAAATGTATCAAAGTAAGCAAAAATTATAAACGGGAAAGATGAAAAAAAAAAGTAAAAATAACACCCAAGTAAATGTAAAACAGACATAAATGGAGGAACTGACCAAGCCCTGAATAGGGGAAGTAGAGAAGGTGTTGGTTTTGAGTCCATTGAACTGTGGAAGAAAAGTTAAGATGGTGGCAGCCATTTTTGCAGCAACTCAACTTTTTTCTCTCTTCTTTTTTTTTAGTTTAATTGCCTTTTGACAAAATTGTTTGTATAAATCTATTGGGGTTCGAAACAAGTTTCTGTGACATAGGCCCATTACCCAAAGCAAGGAGTTTGTGGCCTCAGAATGGGCTGTTTTAGATACACTTGGATACTTGTTTGCTGAAGTGGCAATCTTATATTGGCTGAAGTGGATAAGATTTAGATGTTTGATAAATCCAGCTAAGATTACTTGAAATGATGTGCTATAACTAGATACGATATTTAAAAATTTCGGTTCGATACTTCAATATTCGGTATATTAATTGTGTATATCAAATACCGTGTCAAAGTAGTTCAGTACGATTCGATATTTTTTAGTTTGGTTCGATACAGTTTTGATACGATTCGATAAAATTGCTGTTAGTTTTATTTGCCGGAGGAGTTCTAACAATAGTTCATCGAGATAACCCAAATCCATGAGGTAACGATATTAGTTTGTCAACAACGAACTTGAAGGAATAATGTTTTCATCTATTCCGCTGAATCTATCTTCAAATGCCAAATATTAGTACTGTACTTATATTTATGGTAATCACTAATAGTTCCTTTAGCCTGAAAAGCTCCGTCCTTGAAAACCAAATTTGCCAAATTTTTGTTCTAACTGAGAATCCGCAGTAGAGCAACAAAGGACAGAGGAACCAAAGAATCTAAAACAAAAATAAAAAGAGGAACTTTTCAAATATTATTTAGTTCCATAACCAAATAAATGAAGATATCAAATACATGAAAATATTTATTTTGTAAAATTGGTATACATATCTGATTGCAAGTCAAAAGTCAAAGATTTGGGCTTATAGACTTTAGGGGTTGGACAGTTGGACTTGGGTTGGGAAATAGAGAACTGGGCTAGGCTTACTGGCTTTCTAATGCAATTATTTATATCATCACAAAATATATGTGCCTTATTTTATACTACAAGTTTAAAATTCTTCTCTCTTTTTATAAATTTCGTGCTCAGTCAAATGGATTCACATAAATTGAAACGGAGGGAGTATTATTTGGTAAACTTGGTATACATATCTGATTGCAAGTCAAAAGTCGAAGATTTGGGCTTATAGACTTTAGGGGTTGGACTTGGGTTGGGAAATGGAGAACTGGGCTAGGCTTACTGGCTTACTAATGCAATGATTTATAGTCACACAAAATATATGTGTTTTATTTTACACCACAAGTTTAAAAGTCTTCTCTCTTTTCTTAAACTCCATGCCCAGTCAAATGAGTTCATATAAATTGAAATGGAGAGAGTATTATTTTGTAAATTTGTTATCCATATGTGATTGCAAGTCAAAAGTCGAAGATTTGAGCTTATAGACTTTAGGGGTTGGACAGTTGGACTTGGGTCGGAAAATGGAGAATTGGGCTAGGCTTACTGGCTTACTAAAATATTTCGGTATTTCGATTTACTAAAGTATCAAAAGTTCAATATTGAGAACTGTACCGAAGTACCGAACTTTTGAAATATTTATACCGAATTCGTATCGAAGAAACGATATCGAAATACCGAATTAATTCGGTCCAGTTCGATTTTTCGATTTTTTTCGAATTTTATGCTCACCCTTAGCTATAACCGCATTTTGCAAAATTCTTCATGTATTTTCCGAACTCACAAAAAATATAAGTTCTCATGTAGTCATATTTTCAATTTGCATCCGTATAGCTAATTATTTTTGCAACAATATTCATACACGCTTATATATATATATATAGAGTTGTATTTACATACCTATATAAGCGATGTATTTATTGGAAAAAAATTTAGTTCAATGGAATAAAATCAAGCAAGATAATTAATGAAAAATACGAAACAAGTAGGCAAGGTATCTCCAGGAAATTATCTTTAAGATGACATTATTTTCCTATTAATAATTTGCACTCTAAAAATCAAAGTTGCACTAAAAATCAAAGTTTCACTTTAAGATGGCATTACTTACTTTAAAAATCAAAGTTGCACTCTTTGATTTCTTCTAACACAAGAAGTCAACTCAATAGAAAGAATGAAATTCTGAGAGGAGATGTTGAACGAGAAAAATGGTTGAGTGACTAAGAACAATGCTTGTTTCTTTTGAATTGGTAGAGAGATGTTATTAGAACGAATGCTTTATACGTTGACAAATAAAGAAAGCACACTTTAATAAATGAGGCATTACTTAAGCCAACGGTTGAAACAATAACCGAAAGAACACTTTTGAAAAGCCACCTACTAATATGAAGCCACACAACCCTTCAAATAATCTTCCTACTATTTAAATTTTATTATTATTAAATGATATTTATATATTATTATATATATTCAACAATCCTCCACTTATTATTTAATTAGTTTTAGTGTAAGCGTTTTGCGCGTGTAATTTTGCGTTTATCAATAATGTATTTAGAATATTTACGTAATTATAAATAATATCAATCTGTTAATAGAAAAGAAATATTAAAATTGATGAAATACTACGGAATAACGTTATAGTTTATTATTTTTATAAAAAAACCTGTATAAGTATTTGCAATAATTAATACGGGATATATCTGCAATGCATCTATAATGAGATTTGTAATGATCCGGCCGGTCGTTTTGAGAGTTAGAGCCCGAATCCCTATTAACTACTTTTTCCAAATCTATTTTTGCTATTGTGACTTGCCTGGATGATTGATTTTGAGTTTCGGAGTATTTTGGGACACTTAGTCCCTAAATGAGAGCTTAAGTATTAGAATTTGGACCGTAGTCGGAACTGTATGAAGACGCTTCCAGAATGGAATTCTGTTGATTCTGTTAGCTCCGTTGGGTGATTTTGGGCTTAGCGACGTGTTCGGAATGTGTTTTGTGGGCCCGTAGCTCATTTAGGTTTGAAATGGCAAAGTCCATTTTTTGGAGATTTGGACCGGTAGTGGAAATTTTAATATTGGGGTCAGATTCCGATTCCAGAAGTTAGAGTAGATCCGTAATATTGAATATGACTTGTGTGCAAAATTTGAGGTCATTCGGACATGGTTTGATAGGTTTCGGCATCGGTTGTAGGAATTTGAAGTTTCAAATTCTTTAAGTTTGAATTGGAGGGTGATTCGTGATTTTAGCGTTAGTTGATGTGATTTGTGGGCTCGACTAAGTTCGTATGGTATTTTAGGATTGGTTGGTATGTTTGGTTGAGGTCCCGAGGGCCTCGGGTGAGCTTCAAATGCTTAACGGATCAAAAGTTGTATTTGAGTTGTTGCTGAACTCTTCAGGCATCTGTCATTTTCGCACCTGCAGTGGAGATACCGCAGGTGCGTGATTGCACGTGCGGAGAGGCAAGCGCAGAAGCGAAAAAATGGAGGAGTGCCAGGGGTCGCAGGTGCGAGGTGAATTCCGCATCTGCGATGCCCGCAGATGCGTTAGGTTCATCGCAAGTGCGTAAGGTCCGTAGAAACGGAAGGGATTTCCGCAGGTGCGGCCCTTTCATCACAGGTGCGAAGGCAGAGGGGGTAAGTGATTTGCGCATATGCGCACATTTTTACTGCATAAGCGCACCCACAGGTGCGAGCCTAGGCTCCGCAGGTGCAGAAATACCTGGGCAGTGGTTAAAATCGAAGAGCTTCGCGATTTTTGTCATTGTTGGACTTTGCAACTCGGTTTAGGGCGATATTTGAGAGCATTTTCGAGAGATTTCTTGAGGTAAGTACCTTGTGTTTAATTTTTTATCAATAATCTTGCTTTCTCATGTATTTTTCCACCTAGTTAGTATGTATTTAAGGTGAAATTTGGGAATTTGAGGCTAGGAATTTGGAAGTTTAATTTGTGGATTTGGAGGACCATTTGGTGTCGGATTTTAGTAAATTTGATATGGTTAGACTCGTGAGTGAACGGGCTTTCATATTTTATGACTTTTATCCTATTCCGAGACGTGGTCCCCACAAGCGACTTTTGAGTTAATTTCGGAATTTTCGTTAAAATGTTGATTTCGTTAATTAGATGAATCTATTATTGTTGTATTTATGATATGTAATTGCTTTTGGCTAGATTTGGGTCATTCAGAGCCGGATATTCGTGGAAAAGGCATTGTGACCGATTGATTGAGCTTGGTTCGATGTAAGTGGCTTGTCTAACTTTGTGTAGGGGAAATCCCCTTAAGATTTGGAACTATTGTGTTATGTGAGCGTCGTGTACGTGAGGTGACGAGTATGTACACGGGCTAGTTTTGGTAAAACCCAATTTTTCTTACCGAGCAGTAACATATTTTCCTGTTATTTTGAGTTATACCATTTTAATGAGTACTAATCTATTTTTATTTTTAATTGAGTTATTCCAATATGCGTAGCCATCATGTTTAGTCTAATACATCATGTCTACGTGTCTTAATTGTTTATGTGAATTATGTCAGCATGATTAGTGAATTTCCTGCTTCTTCCCTGACTGGTACTTGTCTAACTTGTAAACATTTCGTGATGTAGTTGTATTTCTATCATTCGCGCTGCATATTTACTTTGGGACTATGGAATGATATTCCGGGAGATCCCCCTGTACTGCATATTTATTTTGGGACTACAGAACGGTATTCTGGGAGACCCCCCTGTCTTGCATATTTACTTTGGGACTATGGAACGGTATTCCGGGAGATCCCCCTGCACATTTACTTTGGGACTACAGAATGGTATTCCGGGAGATCCCCCTGCACATTTACTTTTGGGACTACGAGACGGTATCTCGGGAGATCCCCTGTTGTGTTTCTGTGTACTGAGCTGTTACCTTCTATGATTTTATTGTTGTTAAATGTTAACCTTTATTTTTTTACGGTATTACACTCTATATTATTTTATTATACATTTACCAGTAGGGCCCTGACCTGACCTCGTCACTACTCGACCGAGGTTAGGCTTGGCACTTACTGGGTATTGATTGTGGTGTACTCATGCTACTCTCTGTACATGTTTTTCGTGTGCAGATCCAGGTGCTCCTTATCATCCGCACTATCAATGAGCCGGGACAGCTTTGGAGACTTTAAGGTAAATCTACCGCGTCCGAAGATCTTGGAGTCCCCTTCTACTCTTTCTCATGTCCATTATCTTCTGTATTTTTCCTTGTTAGACTCTGATGTATAGAGACACTAGATTTTTCCTTCTGTAGTTTGTGATTCACGATATTATGGGTTTTGGGATTTGTTGTGTATTTTTGAATAGATAGTTAAATTTTATATTTTTATTTCATTATTCTATAAAATGTTAGGCTTACCTAGTTGTAGAGACTAGGTGCCATCATGACGTCATACAGAGGGAAAATTGGTCGTGACAAGTTGGTATCTGAGCTCTAGGTTCGTAGGTGTCGTGAGTCACTAGCCGGTTTATTAGAGTCTAGCGGATCGGTACAGAGATGTCTGTAGTTATCTTCGGGAGGCTATGGAATTGTTAGAAAAATTTCACTCCTTTGATTCCTTGTCGTGCAAAAATTGTTGACTTCAGAGATTCTAAATTTCTATATTCTATTCTCTCACAGATGGTGAGGACACGTACAAGCGGATCTGATGAACATGCACTCGCACCCCTTGCTAGAGCCGCGAGAGGCCGGGGCCGGGGTAGAGGCCTAGGACATCCACGTGGTGCACCCATAGCACCTGCACGAGCTGCTACAGAGGAGCCCACAGTAGCTCAAGCTGGAGGGCAGACACCTGAGATACTTGTTGCTGCACTAGCCCTCTATGAGACTCTAGCCCAGTTTCTGAACATGTTCAGCACCTTAGCTCAGGCTGGATTGATTCCACTTGCTCCTGCCATATCTCAGGCCGGGGGAGGAGCACAGACTTCCGTCACCGGTACTCCAGAGCAGCGGGTTCAGGTCGACCAGGTTCCAGAGATTGTACCAATGCAGCTGGTAGCTCCAGCACAGCCCGAGGTTACGGCAGCAGCTTATGAGGCGGAGCAACTCAGACTTGAGAGGTACCTTTCAACTGATTGGCTACAGATGATGCTCAGGGTTTTCTGGAGGAGTGTCATCGTATTCTCCATACTATGGGTGTAGCGGAGATGAGCGGGATTTCTTTTACCACATTCCAGCTTAGAGGAACAGCCTATCAGTGGTGGCGTGCTTATGAGTTGAGTAGTCTAGCTGAGGCAGCTTCACTTACATGGACTCAGTTCTCGGATATGTTTTTGAGAGAGTATGTCCCTCAGAGCCTTAGGGACTCATGGCATGCGGAGTTTGAGCAGCTGTGCCAAGGTGCTATGACAGTGTCAGAGTATGCAGTTCACTTCAGTGATTTGGCCCGACATGCACCGGCCTTAGTTGCCACAGTTCGAGAGAGGGTTCGACGGTTTATTGAGGGTCTCCATCCCAACATCCGGAGTAGTATGGGCAGGGAATTGGAGATGGATATTTCTTATCAGCAGGTTGTGAGTATTACCAGGAGATTCGAGGGTATGTTTGCCCGAGATAGAGAGGAGAGATAGGCCAAGTGGTCTCGAACGACTGGTTATTATTCGGGAGCTCGTGCCCCAGCAGCTCGTCATGGTAGGGGTTATGTGAGCCGCCCTTTTCATTCTGCTCTTCCAGCCTCCAGCGATGTTCCAGCTTCTTCTAGACCCCAGGAGCCTTATTATGCACCACCAGTATCTAGTCTGCCTCCTGCACGGGGTGTTCCTAGCGGCAAGTCCAGCAGACCTAGCCCGAGCCAGTCACAGCAGCCACGCCCTCCCAGAGCTTGTTTTGAGTATGGTGACACTCGCCACATGGTGAGAGATTGCCCTAGGATTAGGAGGGGTGAATCTTCATAGATGTTTCAGCCACAACGTGCTCCACCAGGTCCTCAGGCTATAATTACAGCACCAGTTGCCACCCCACCTGCTCAACCAGCTCGAGGTGGAGGTCGGAGAGGTAGAGGTCACCCTAGAGGGGGAGTCCAGGCCAGATATTATGCACTTCCTGCTCGTACAGAGGCAATTGCTTCTAATTTTGTCATTACAGGTATTGTTCCGGTCTGTCATAGAGATGCGTCGATATTATTTGACCCAGGCTCTATATATTCTTATGTGTCCTCTTATTTTGCCCTGTATTTGGGCGTATCTCGAGATTCTTTGAGTTCCCCTATTTATGTATCTACTCCTGTGGGAGATTCTTTTTTTGTGGACCGCATGTATCGGTCGTGTTTGATTGCTCTTAGTGGTTTTGAGACCAGAGCCGATTTATTATTGCTCAACATGGTGGACTTTGAGATTAATTTGGGCATGGACTGGTTGTCGCCCCATTATGCTATTCTTGATTGTCACGCTAAAACCGTGACGCTGGCTATGCCAGGTTTATCGTGATTAGAGTGGAGAGGTACCTTAGAGTATACTCCCAGCAGAGTTATTTCTTTCTTAAAGCTCAACGAATGGTTGAGAAGGGGTGTGACGCGTATCTAGATTATGTGAGAGATGTCAGTATTGATACCCCTACAGTTGAGTCAGTTCCAGTAGTGAGGGACTTTCCAGATGTGTTTCCAGCTGATCTTCCGGGGATGCCGTCCAATAGAGATATTGATTTTGGCATTGATTTGTTGCCGGGCACTCAGCCCATCTCTATTCCTCCATATCGTATGGCTCCTCCTGAATTGAAGGAGTTGAAAGAGCAGTTATAAGAATTGCTTGATAAAGGCTTCATTCGGCCCAGTGTGTCACCTTGGGGTGCTCTTGTCTTATTTTTGAAGAAGAAGGATGGTTCTATGAGGATGTGTATTGATTACCGCCAGTTGAACAAAGTCACAGTGAAGAACAGGTATCCATTGCCTCGGATTGATGACTTATTTGATCAGTTACAGGATGCCAGAGTGTTTTTCAAGATTGACTTACATTCAGGTTATCATTAGTTGAAGATTTGAGAGCCGGATATCCCGAAGACTGCTTTTAGGACCAGAAATGGTCACTACGAGTTTCTTGTTATGTCCTTTGGGCTGACCAATGCCCCAGCAACTTTCATGCACTTGATGCATAGTGTGTTCCGGCCTTATCTTGACTCATTCGTCATTGTGTTTATTAACGACATTCTGGTATACTCCCGGAGTCGGGAGGATCATGAGCAACACCTGAGGACTGCACTTTAGACCTTGAGAGAAAAGAAGTTATATGAAAATTTTTCAAAGTGTGAGTTTTGGCTAGACTCAGTGGCATTCTTGGGTCATATAGTATCGAGTGAGGGGATCCAGGTGGATCCGAAGAAGATTGAAGTAGTGTAGAGTTGGACCAGGCCATCTTCAGGTACAGAGATCCGGAGTTTTCTTGGTTTGGCGGGGTATTATCATCGCTTTGTAGAGGGATTCTCATCTATTGCATCACCTATGACCATGCTGACCCAGAAGGGCACTCCGTTCAGGTGGACAGAGGGATGTGAGGAGAGATTTCAGAAGCTCAAGATAGCTTTGACTACAGCCCCAATATTGGTATTACCTACAGGTTCGGGGTGTTATATTGTATATTATGAAGCATCGCGGATTGGTCTCAGCGCGGTGTTGATGCAGGACGGTAGGGTGATTGCCTACGCGTCCAGACAACTGAAGGTGCACGAAAAAAACTATCATGTCCACGACCTTGAGTTAGCAGCTATTATTCATGCCTTGAAGATATGGCGGTATTATTTGTATGGTGTTCCTTGTGAGATTTATACCGATCATCGAAGTTTGCAGCATCTCTTTAAGAAGAAATATCTTAACTTACGTCAGCGAAGGTGGTTGGAGCTACTTAAGGATTATGATATCACTATTTTTATACCACCCTGAGAAGGCCAATGTGGTGGCTGATGCTTTGAGTCACCGTACAGAGAGTTTGGAGAGTTTAGCATATCTACCAGCAGCAAAGAGGCCATTGGCGTTGGATGTACAGGCCTTAGCCAGCCAGTTTGTGAGATTGGATATTTTTTAGCCGAGTCGAGTGTTGGCTTGTGTGGTCTCTCGGTCTTCTCTTTATGATCGTATGATGACCCTTATCTGCTTATCCTTAAGGACACGGTCCAGCACTGTGATGCTAAGGAGGTCACTACTTGAGATGATGGTGCATTGAGGATGCAAGACAGGCTATGTGTGCCCAATATAGATGGTTTGCGTGAGTTGATTCTCCAAGAGGCTCACAGTTCGCGGTACTCTATTCATCCGGGTGCCGTAAAGATGTATCAGGACTTGAAATAGCATTACTGGTGGAGGAGAATGAAAAAGAATATAGTAGAGTATGTGTCTCGATGTCTGAATTGCGAGCAGGTAAAATATGAGCATCATCGACCAGGTGGATTAATTCAGAAGTTAGAGATTCCGGAGTGGAAATGGGAGTGGATCACTATGGATTTCATTGTTGGACTCCCACGGACTCAGCGGAGGTTTGATACAGTTTGGGTGATTGTGGATAGGCTGACCAAGTCGGCTCATTTCATTCCTGTGATGACTACCTATTCTTCCAAGCAGCTAGCTCGAATCTACATCCGTGAGATTGTCAGGCTTCATGGCGTACCGATATCTATTATCTCTGACCGGGGTACGCAGTTTACATCACGATTCTGGAGAGCTGTACAGCATGAGTTGGGTACTAGGGTTGCGTTGAGCATAATATTTCACCCTCAGACGGACGGGCAGTCCGAGCGCACTTTACAGATATTAGAGGATATGCTTCGTGCGTGTGTGATAGATTTTGGGGGTGCTTGGGACCAGTTCTTGCCACTTGCGGAGTTTGCTTACAACAACAATTATCAGTCCAGCATTCAGATGGCACCGTATGAGGCTCTGTACGGTAGGCGGTGTCGGTCCCTAGTGGGTTGGTTTGAACCTGGCGAGGCCAGATTATTATGTACGGACTTGGTTCAGGATGCTTTGGAAAAAGTGAAGGTGATTCAAGATAGACCTCACACAGCCCAGTCCAGACAGAAGAGTTATTCCTGAGTTATTCCTGAAGGTGGTAACACAATTTTTCTTACCGAGCAGCAATATATTTTCCTGTTATTTTGAGTTATACCATTTTAACGAGTACTAATCTATTTTTATTCTTAATTGAGTTATTCCAATATGTGTAGCCATCATGTTTAGTCTAATACAACATGTCTACGTGTCTTAATTATTTATATGAATTATGTGCAGCATGCTTAGTGAATTTCCTGCTTCTACCCTGACTGGTACTTGTCTAAATTGTAAGAATTTCGTGATGTAGTTGTATTTCTATCATTCACGCTGCATATTTACTTTGGGACTACGGAACGGTATTCGGGGTGATCTCCCTGTACTGCATATTTACTTTGGGACTATGGAACGGTATTCCGGGAAATCCCTCTGTCTTGCATATTTATTTTGGGACTACAGAATGGTATTCCGGGAGATCTCACTGTACATTTACTTTGGGACTACGGAACGGTATTCCGGGAGATCCCCTTGTACATTTACGTTTGGGACTACAAGACGGTATCTCGGGAGATTCCCTGTTATGTTTCTGTGTACTGAGCTGTTACCTTCTATGATTTCATTGTTGTTAAATTTTAACCTTTATTTTATTGCGGTATTACACTATATATTATTTTATTATATATTTACCAGTAGGGCCCTGACCTGACCTCGTCACTACTCGACCGAGGTTAGGCTTGATACTTAGTGGGTACCGATTGTGGTATACTCACGCTACTCTCTGCATATGTTTTTCGTGTGCAGATCCAGGTGCAAGTTATCAGCCGCACTATCAGTGAGCCGGGACAGCTTTGGAGACTTCAAGGTATATCTGCCGCGTCCGCAGACCTGAGAGTCCCCTTCTACTCTTTCTCATGTTCATTATCTTCTGTATTTTTCCTTGTTAGACTCTGATGTATAGAGACACTCGATTTTTTCTTCTGTAGTTTGTGATTCACGATATTCCGAGTTTTGGGATTTGTTGTGTATTTTTGAATAGTTGGTTAAATTTTATATTTTTATTTTATTATTCCGTAAAATGTTAGGCTTACCTAGTTGTAGAGACTAGGTGTCATCACAACGTCACACGGTGGGTGGGGAAATTGGGTCGTGATAAGACTACATAAAGAAGACACTAATACTTGAACTTTTTAGAAAGAAAAAAATCAAACAAATGAATAAAAAAAGGTGTAGTTGCACGAGATTTTATCGTGAGTTTAACTTTTCTTGAAAATAAAAATCATACAAAAGAATAAATAGAAAAGATATATCTATGTGGGATTTTTTCCGAGCGTTTAGGTCATCATGCAATGCAATATATATATATATATAAAAACGATCCAGACTAAAGCAATAGATTATAGGTTAAAAGTATTCTAATTCACAAAAAGTAGGAGAAAGAGTACGAAAAAGAACCTGATGAGTCCTTGAATGTGCATGGAAGGGAGGTTCTTTCTAAATTAAAAACGATAGTGATTTTTGTAAAAAGAAAAGGATGGACTTATATTTTAGGACTTTGTAAAAGACAACTATCCAAATAAAGAAAGAATTTATATTCATAAATATTATGAGCTTTTACCTAGTTGAAGTATAAGAAAACATTTAATAGTTGAAATTTTAGTTATTAATGTGAAAGTTGAAAAATTACTAAATGACACTTTTGTCCAATGTTAAATTTATTTTTAAGGAGAAAAAAAGATGAACAATATTTTACCTCGGGAAGTCGTGCTTTTACGTGCAATTTCGCATGTATCCCATTTTAATGTTCTTAATGATATAAAGATTTAAAAAATCATATAAATATAATAAAGAGTTCTAATTAATAGTTCAAATAACATATAATTTATATAAGATAAAATTTTAATTGATTTTAAAGTTTTAAGTATTAGTGCTTTCTATATACTTCAAATAAAGATAGAGTTAATAAGCAAATTTTTATATGTATTGGTGTTTTGTTCTTTTATAATACTCCCTCCGGTCCACTGTAATTAATTTTTTGGCATGTAGTTCATATTATTTGTTTTTTTCATATATTAAGAAGGCATTATTTTTTTCTCCAAAATTTCTCTTGGAGTAAAGAGTCTTGAAGTATCTACTATATTTTCAATGAACAAATTAAGGTTAATATGATCAATTTTATTGTTAATTAATGCTAAAAGATGAATTCCTTAATATGTATAAAAATAACCAAAAGATCAATTAAAGTGGACGGGAGGAAGTACTTCTTTCTCCCAACATACTGTAATTCAAACTATTATTGTCAATTAATACTTCTTTCTCTATTCAAATAAAAAGGAGCACTTTGTGAGATCCTGATCGTCTTCCCCTCAGTGTTGTTGCCTGCTAGGGGAAGGAAGGAAAGAAGGGCTTCCTTCCAGGACCGGAGAAGCGGAATTCGCTGCTGATAGATCTCGCCCAGTGTCCCCCTCCTTCCCCCGCCGCCTTCCGACCCGCAGGAACTCCCAATGAAGAGGTAAGGGGCGTAGCGATAAAGTCGAACAGGGTTGGTAAATTCACCAGGTGACTCGAAAGGTCCTCCGTTTCTTTCGGAGGTGCTGACCCACAGCGAGGCAGCTGGTTTGCTTCCTGCTCGCGAGGAAAGAAAGAAGAGCGACATGGGTGAATAATGGAATGGTTAACATTACTCATTTTAAACTCTCCCATGGTGATATAATATCTTTTCAAGAAAATGATGCGAGAACCCGCAATGAAGAAGTCACATGTAATCCGCGCAGGTATGCCCGCACCCCCTGAGTAGACGAGAAAGAAAGGATTTCTCGGAGCAACCTCCCAGGAGACAGACCCAGGAGTCAACTTTCCCGAGCTCCAGCTTTGCTTGCGTTCTTCACCGGCGCTCGCCAGATGTATCACTCATCCCGCTCCCCACGGAGCGGTAAGGAGTCTTCTTGGTCGCCAAACTACGACCAGGATTTTCACCTTTTGAAGCGCCAGTCGCGTAGGACGACCGAGCCAAGCCGAGCCGGCTAGGAACACGTGAATCTAGGGAACCTGGCTCGGGAACAGGGAGGCAGGGAAAAGAGTCGAGTCGATCAGGCTCGACAATCGGGAGAAGCAAAGTAGGTGTGTATATATATATTATATGTACATTTTATAGTCATAGTCTCATAGATGCAAAAATATAAGCATGTTACTAAAAATAAACTAATAATATATAATTTCAAACTTTTTTGAATGAGTGAAAATAATTCGGAATTAGAACATGATTCTTGAGCTAAAATATGCTCAAGAATATGCACGTGAGTTTTGAGTCTATACCCGCGTGCTTAAGTTTAGATTGAAAATTTTCAAGGCGTATAATATCAGTTAGAAAAGTTATGTGGACATCTATAAGGGAGCAGAGGTAGTTTGGAACAAAAAAAAAATCTTTGAGTCTAGACTGACATTAAATTGAAAAATAATTAAATAACTATTTTGTTTAGTGTAAAATTTAACTTAATGAATATAAAAGTCGACCAAATACTTTTAATTGATAAGAACAACTCTTCGAAGCTCAAAATTATAATTGATGACTATATGCAACATTGTTATGATTTATTTTCACAAAATAAAAATTTAAACAAAATAGAAAAACATAGAATGTAAAAAAAAAAAAAAAAAAAAAAAAATAGAATGTTCAAGTTTAGTGATTTCCTAGTAGAAAGGAAATCTGTAAACGTTAATCTAAGGTCCCCCAACTATTAGAATAGGTATACTGTAGTTGTATCATAATTAAAATGAATCGTGTATATAAGGTAAACTCTTTATTGATTTTCAAATTTATTTTTTTCAAGATTTTAAATAAGGAAAGATATAATAAATAGAATTTTAGTTGATGTAAAAGTCCTAAATATTAGGAAGATAAGTAAAATGACAATTTTGTTCAATGTAAAATCTATTATTAAAGAGTAAAAAAGTACAAACGATATTTCGCTAAAGGTTTTCGTTCTTTTAATATAATATAGATATAGATAATAATAAGTACTCAAAACAAAGGAAGAAAGATAGGCATTTGTATAACACATAACTAAAGGTAGCTAATCAACCATGAACCTTTAGAATGGATATGTATATAAAATTCATATTCACATTATACATGAGTTCTTGTTCTGCAACAGAGGCGCCGATTAATATAAGCCTCATGCTTAATCCTATTTCAGCTAGTACTCTATGATTCATCATTAAATCTATAGAAAACGACCTCTCACTTTCTTACTTGTATAGACATTCTCATCAAGTGTGTCCACAATCACTTTACCACTCATCTTTAAGCTATGAGGTTATTAAGAACAAAATTTGACCTTCTCGTGGTGGAAAATCAGTGCATATAGCCAAATATGTACTGGAAATGTAACCTCTGCATTAATATTTTTCGGATAATTATTGTTGACTTAATCCTTTTAGAATATGAATTCCAAGTTATAACAGGCATTCATATGAAAGAGATGTCATTCAAGATTACATCGATTAAAATTAATGGTGATAGCCCTATGTTTCCCTTGCCTTTCTCAAATTTTCACCTGATAAAAGTTTTTCAAGAAGATCTGCCAAAATTTGATAACATGCGTACACCTCCCACATGAGAATGGTTCGCATAACTTGTGTGATCACACTTTATGTATATACCATTCTCTAGATACTTACAAGACACATTACATTTTTTCTCTCATTTATGAAGTTCTTACCGACTGAATAAAATTTAATTTGTTCCAAATAACTTTTAAAGTTGACTCTATCATACTTTCAGCTTCTTTGAATGTGAAAGAAATACTTCATGTTAACTGATAAAGCAAACTAACATAGGAGACATAGGTATCCCACGTTGTAATGTTAATATTCTCCATTGAATATTGAATATTAATATATAATCTCAAATCTGGAGAAATCATCAAAACTCGGATTATTCAAATTTTTCTGTTGTCAAGTATAATAAAAGTAATACTAATATTTTATGTTTATCACGAGAAGACCTCATCTCATAGAAACTCATCAATCTTTATATAATAATAATATCTAAATGCAAACCACACTTATTCTCATGATTTCAAGAATATTTTTAAGTACTACTGCAAATCTAATTTATGTCTTATAATCTTGAAAATAATATTCCACCATATAATTTTATGTATGTTACCAAATTATATACTACTTAATAAATTTCATTTGGCAAAAGAAACAACTACCATAATAATTTAATATAATTATTCCCAGGAGTGGATCTAGAGTTCGACATACGGGCTTATGAAAACCAAGTAGTTTTTATATAACGACCCAGTTGTTCGTTTTGAGAACCTTAGCCCTATTTTTCCTATGTGATGCTTTATATATGTGTAATTGTCGTTATGTGACTTGCGGGGGTGATTTAATTGACTTCGGGGAAGTTTTGGATTGAATTTGGACACTTAGTCCCTTGGTCGGAAGCTTAGGTTAGGGTTGACCGGAGTTTGACTTTTGTGTAGGTGATCCCGAAATAGTGTTTTGATTGTCCTAATATATTCGTATGGTGATTTTGGACTTAGACGTATGTCCGGATTTGGATTTGAATTTCCGTAGGTTGATTTGGTTCCATTTGGCGAAAGTTGAAGGTTTGAAAATTTTAAAGGTTTGACCGGGAGTTGATTTTAATTATATCAAGTTCGGATTGTGGTTTCGGGAGTTGAAATATGTCCGTTGTGTCATTTTGAACTTGCATGCAAATTTTGAGGTCATTTCGAGTTGATTTGATGTGGTTCGATATGAGTTTTGGAAGTTGAAAGTTTTTTAGTTCATTGGGCTTGAATTCAGGTGCGATTCGTGGGTGATTTGATGCCTCAAGTATGTTCGTGTTGTGTTTTAGGACTTGGTATGATTGGTCGGGGTCGCGGGGGCCTCGGGTGTGTTCAGATTGATTTCAGATCATTTCAGATTGAGTTAGCAATGTTGCAATTTTTCTGAGTTATGGTGTTATTGCATCTGCGGTAACATGATCGTAGATGCGAAGCTACAAATGCGGCCTTGTTTGCACAAATGCGAGTTTGGGTCTGGCAGGGGGAAGTCCCCAGATGCGTAGGTTTTCCGCAGAAGCGGATGCGCTTCTACGATTGGTGGTCCGCAGAAGCGGACGCGCATGTGCAAAGGTTGGACCGCAGATGCAGTTGATCGACTTTTTAAGTGAATGCACGATGCTGCATTTTCACCACTGATGAGGCAATTTTTCTGCAAATACAGAAATGTTGGATGTAATATTAGTTCGAAGGTTTTGGTCATTTTTTCATTATTTGTAGTTGTGGTGCTCGGCTAGAGGCAATTTTTGGAGGAATTGTCACTAAAATTGAAGGGGCAAGTAAACTTTACTCGAGTTTGTTGATATATATAGATTACCCATGGATTATTATACCTAGTTTATATGAATTAAAGGTAGAATTTAGGGGGGGTTTTACTATAGTTTTAGAGAGTAAAAATTGATGATTTGAGGGTCGATTTGAGGTTGTATTTGGATGAAACATATATATTTGGACTCGTATCGGAATGGGTATTCGGGATTTGTGAGTTTTGTGGGATTCCAGGGTGCGGGCCTAGTGTTGACCTTTTGGGTTGACTTTGCATATTTGAAACAACATCTTAGCTTTATTGTTTGGAGTTATTTTCTATGACTTTTATTGATGATATTAAATTGCTTTAACTAGATTCGAGTTGTTCGGAGGTCGATTCGCATGGGAATGACTTTTTGAAGTATTGATTCATGTACTTAGAGGTAAGTAACATATCTTAACTTGGTTTGAGAATAATAATCACTATGGACTGCGATACTTAAGAAGTGTTGGTGGTGACGCACGTGTTAGGTGACAAGCATGTATGCGTACACTAGGTATTCATGATTCGGGTAGACTTTTGGTTACTATGAGACTTGTTTCCTATCATGCCTAGTTACATCTGTATCTTCTTTGCGTTATGATTATTTGATCTATGATTCATGTTAAAAATTATGTCTAGGCTACATGCTTATTTGTTTGAGACATGTAGATCCAGGTACCGTTGGGCGTGGTGATTGCTAGATTTTGCACTAGCCCTAGCTTGTGGAGACTACGAGGTAGTTGCTATGTCGTTCACAGACCCTGAAGTTCTCTTTTGTTTATTTCTGTTATCACTGTTCTATCATTGAGACAGTTTGGTAGTGAAATTTGACTCTATATTTTGAGTCTCTGTAGTGCTCATGTACTAATTGATACCAGATCATGTGTTAGTTGTAGTTGTAGTTGCATTATTGTTTCTATTTTCAGATATTTTTATGATTAATCCGCTATTGAGATTATTAAGTTCTATTAATTGAGTTTATTGTTATTGTGAAATTGTTGGCTTACATAGAAAGCGTTGTTAGATGTCGTTATGACTCTGGTGGGAGTTTGGATCGTGACAAGTTAGTATTAGAGCACTAGGTTACCTAGGTCTCACCAGTCATGAGCAAGTTTAGTAGAGTCTTGCAGATTGGTATGGAGACGTCTGTACTTATCTTCGAGAGGCTACCGAACTGTTAGGAAACTTCACTTTTTTGTATTCTTGGTTTGCGAATTCATTAATTTTGGTGTTTGGACCTTTACTCTTCTATTCTCTCATTGATGGTGAGGACACTTCAGCTATATCGAGCGAGTAGTCATTAGTGCCACCAGTTAGGGCCGCGAGAGGCTGGGGTTGAGGTAAGGGCAGAGCTCAGCCTAGAGTACACGCAGCAACACCTGATGTTGAGCCTCAGATAGAGTAGGAGGAGGAGATCCCTATTTCGACCGACCCAGCAGGATCAGCTCAGTTCCCAAAGGGGTTCATCGCTACCCCAATGCTTCAGGATTCCCTATCCCGCTTGTTAGTCTTATGGAGAGCGTGGCCCAGGCTGGTATATTTCCTGCAGCACCAGCTGTTTCTCAGGCCGGGGAAGGATCCCAAACTTCCGCTACTCACACTCCAGAGTAGATGGCTCACGGGTATCAGACCCCAATAGTTCTACCAGTTGGAGCAGTTCAACCTATTATTGCCACACAGCCCGGAGAGAGACACACAATGTTAGCTGAGGGGCTGGAGAGGTTGGACAAGTTCACCAAGTTGTTTCCCCCTCACGTTAGTGGTACACCTTCTGAGGACCCCTAGGATTTCTTAGATCATTTCCATGAGATATTGCGTAACATGGGTATAGTGGAGTCCAACAAATTAATTTCATGATATTTCGGATATATGGTGCAGCCAAGAGGTGGTGGCAGGTGTATGTTCAGGGCAGGCCAACAGGTTCACCTTCTCTCACCTAGGCTCAGTTCTCACTATTGTTCTTAGAGAAGTTCATTCCCTTCAATTAGAGAGAGGACTTCCACAGTCAGTTTAAGTGCCTTCAGTAGGGTAGCATGACTGTCACTCAGTATGAGACCAGAATTGTAGATTTATCATGCCATGCACCTATCCTGATCCCTACTAAGAGGGAGAGGGTGTGGAGGTTTATATATGTCCTTACATATGGTATCAGGCTACAAAAGGCTAGACATACCAAAGATGACATTTCTTTTACCTAGGTTATGGAGGTCTCCAGGAAGATCGAGCGCATCAGGGGTCAGGTTAGGGAGACGACCTCTAACAACAGGCCTCGTTATTTTGGAGGATTCAGTGGTGCTTTGTCTGGAGGCTGAGGTCAGTTTGTGAGGGGCCAGTCTAGTTGACCAATTTATCATTCGCCACCACCTAGTCGAGGAGCTTCTGTACAGTATTCATTCAGTGCACTCCTAGCTCAGAGCTCTTATCTTTCTTCATCAGTTCAGGGTTCATTATTACTGGGCTCTTCTAGAGGCTATTCTGGTTCATCGGGTCTGACTACGAGTGTGGGGAGTTAGGACATGTGAGAAGGTATTGACCCTATTTTCGCAGAGGTACCGAGTAGCAGGGAGGTCAGACTATGACTCCCGCACCAGCTACTACACCGCATGCTCAGCCAGCTCAGGGTTGTGGTCACAGGGGATGAGGTCCCCTAGAGGGGGGGTCAGTGAAGTGGTGGACAGGCTCGTTGCTATGCATTTCCCACCATGCCATAGGCAGTTGCTTCCGATGCCGTAATCACAGGTATTGTTTTCGTGTGTCATAGGGATGCTTCAGTGTTATTTGATCCTGGTTCCACTTATTCATTTATTTTATCATACTTTGCTCGTTATTTGGATATGCCATGCAATTCTATAGATATGTCTGTTCATGTATCTATACCGCCGGTTGATTCTATTATGGTGGATCGTGTATATCGGTCATGTGTGGTTACCATCTGGGGTTATAAGACTGGAATTGATCTTTTATTGCTCAACATAGTTGATTTTGAGGTGATTTTGGGTATGGATTGGCTATCTCCGTACCATACTATTATTTATTGTTACGCTAAGACCGTAACGTTGGCGATGCCGGGGTTTCCTAGGGTGGAGTGGAGAGGTTCTCTTGGTCACACTCCTGGTAGAGTGATTTCATACTCGAAGGCTCAACGGATTGTTGAGAAGGGGTGTTGGCATATTTGGCCTTTGTGAGTGATGTTAGTACTGATACTCATACTGTTAAGTCAGTTCCTATTGCACCCTATTTTGCATTGGTCAAAAGAAAATACAACTTGCGATTTCTATGAAGTTCATAAAAGAAGAGTCACCACCTAATATTTAATGGTATACTAGGGTACCTATAAGTCTATAATATCATTATTTTAAAGGTCTACTAAACCAGTGAGAATCCGGGTAAGGGTTCTAGTTATTCTAAGGGCAAGGTGTTAGGCATCCCTTAAAATCTACCTGAGGTAGTTCCTTAAACTTAGGCTAGGCACAAGGAGAGAAATGTTTATAACCTAGGTGATTAATGATAAAAATTACTAAATGGGGCATCCCTTAAAATCTACCTGAGGTAGTTCCTTAAACTTAGGCTAGGCACAAGGAGAGAAATGTTTATAACCTAGGTGATTAATGATAAAAATTACTAAATGGGCTTCTATGAAAGTCTTGTATAGGTGAAGAAAACATTTTTTTGATTCTTGTTTGAAAACTCATTTTTGTCTTTGCGAAAAGAACTTATATCCCTTTTAGAAATGATAATATTTGTTTAAAACCCTTGTAATATGTCTTGCAAAATAAGGGATTGTTACAGGAAAATGCGTCTATGTTATATATCAAAACTAGTATACCTTGTTTGTTTACTTGAAGGCTATTTGGCAGAAATCAGTATATTTTCCAAAGGCTGTTTGGTTTCGTTCTTGTAAAATTGAATCCGGCTATGTATGGCACGATTACCTCTTTTGTTTTAAAACAAATCAAATGTCAAGTTGCCTATGTGACCCATTTGAATGTTTTCCAAAGGGGTTGCTTCCGCTTAAACCGTTCATATTTATGTAAATTGCCTAAAAAATTGAAAGCTCATTAGAAAAAAAGAGTAAGAAAACACGAAGACTTAGTTGATAAAAAATTGGTTTATAAAGCGTACAGATTCCAGAAGATTATTAAGATTAATAATGCAAGTAAGTTTCCGATCAAAGTTACGTTTAGCTTATTAGGTTTGATTTACCTAAAGTCTGTCCTAAATAATCAAAGTGGAAATAAATATCCAATATCAATGTTAGTTCCACATACACAAAGAACAATATTATGATGATGATGATGATGATGATGATAATAATAATAATAATAATAATAATTTCAGATGAAGGAAAAGGGGCTGGACTTTCAAGTTGGGATGACAGTTAGTCAGGCCCAACTAGGTTCAAAACTGCAACAGGCTTAACGAACGACAAAGGAGGCAGCCCAGTTCATGGAACTTAGGCCTGAGTTCTCAATGAACTAAACGGGTCTAGTATTCATGCAAAGAAAAAGAGAAAGAATCAATTAGTATGCGCAAATAAAAGGTGAAGTAAAATAAAGATTATTATAAACATGATGTAAAGTAAATATAACAGAGCTAAATTTTCGTTTGTGCTAATCCCCTGAAGATTAATTAAGGTTAGTAATTATAGGCTTAGGATGAACCATATTTACTTATAAGGTTCCCTTATGGACCCCTAACACTTCAGATTTCATGAGGGTCTCTTAGACCCCGAGTAGTGCTTGTGCCAGGGATGAGTTCCTAAACAGTAAAGTCAAGCCCGCACCAAAAACCCTTAAGTACTGAACCTTATTCTTTTGTAGAGGTTTAAGCACAGAGAAGTCTCAGCTTAACATTCAACCAAAAACAAGTCCCCAGGAAGTCTCACAAGATCAACATGAAATGAAGTAGCACAAGTACAAAAGGTTCATTATGATATCTCAAACCATCATCACACATTTTAGAGATTCAATCACATAGAGGCATCAATAACCTAAGACAAACAACCATTTTGGGAATTGAAGTAACCATTTGAGTATAATTCCATAAATAGTCAAAAGTTAACACATGTTTGAGTTTAACCGTGATCATTGCCAGAATAAGGGTAAATCACTATCTGTAAGTCCTCAAAAGTTTTTAATAGTTTGAAAGGCTTAAGAGTCTATTCAGAACCATTCCATATGCCAAGAAATTTACAAAGTCCTCTTAGGAGTCACTGCTATAAATGAGTTGAATCAGAAGAGAGTTACAGGCACATGTAGTTAACTGTATACCCCTGTAGGAATGCTTGATATGCTGCAAACAATTTCAGCTTCAAGAAAGTCATTCTAAGTGGTTTAAGGAATCAATAGTTAGCAAAATACAAACATATGCACTCATTCACCAACTTTATCAGAGGTTCAATATTTCATAAGGATTTAATCAGAAAGAGTTCCTTTGAAGCAAGTTTGGATTATCAGAGTAAGTTATAGAACATCATAACAGCCTCAGAGTCCTTTCAACAACAAGCAAACAAGTACATAGTTGAGACTTCATTACACACTAAGAATCCATGCTAACATCTTACTCAGAATCAGCCCAAGAGGTTACACTAATAGTTAGAACAACTGGGACATTAAGTATGAATAGCAGGTTCAACTTCTAGTCTCACTATTTGAATCCTATAGGTATGCCATCTAACATAGTAATACATATTAGCAACATTCAGTTAAATTTCTAAGCTATCAGAACCAATAGTACTCAAATCATATCAGTGAAAACCTTTTGGACAGTGTTCTCAGACACCAAATGGTCATAAGATGACAAGAGTGCATGCTACAATTAAACAAGGAAAAATGGACATGGGATTGCAAATTATCATTTTGTTTATTCAAGAAAATAGGATCACATATTAAGCTCTAAAGTATAAACATGCCAATCTAGGTAGACAAAGTTTGACATATTCAGATTATCATGATAAGCAAAACATATCTGCTAACATAAATCATTCCACTTAGATGAACAGAACAATGTAGTACGATAAGCATGATTATCAACTGAACCTATTAACTAAGAAGGTCAACATACCAACATAGGAATAACTACTACGGGGGCATTCAATTAGCTAAGCATATTAACATGGTAATGACTATTAACAAAGATTACCCAAGACAACACAAGCATAAAACTATTCAATTAGTTAAGCAATACTCTATGATAATATAGGTATGAGAAACAGAGTTCAATGATCACCATAATATGTTGAGTTAAACAATAACAAAGGGATAAACACAACTATTAACATGAAATATTAGTTGATTAAGAGAAACAACACAAGCAGCAGAACACAATAGAAAGTCACATGCTTGACTGATTAGTATCATGAAGAAAAATAGGCAATCGACTAACAAAAACCACCAGATGAATGAAACAACGTGATAATATAAAGTGATTGAATAGTGGTCTACTGACCTTCTGACCTTCTTCGGGGCAGCAGACCAAGTAGTAGTTATTAGTTGTTTAGGAACCAAAGCCCACAATCGATTCTCTATAGTTGAACTCGAACAAAATGATAGAAAGGAAGGAAATTAGAGAAGAAGTTTCAAAATATTTAAGCAGAGAGCATTTAATAGACTTCTTAAGGTGGTTCGTTGTGTTTGGTGAGGGCATTAAAGCCCTCTATTTATAGCTACAATCAAGACTTAGGGTTTCACTCAGATTTTAAAAATCCGGGAGATGATAATGAGTGGTGATGACGGAGAAATGACGAAATCAGGAATGGGAAAAAGGGGCAAAGATTTTTACCTCCTTTGAACGATGAATGGACTAGCCGTTGAAGCCAAATAGTCCGCCGGATAACCCTAATACCTAGAGATCAATGCATTTGACCTCTGGACCATCGAACATCATGATGCGGGCAAGATTCTCATGTATCTAGAGGATGCATGCAAGTTTTAATGCTGGATTCGTAGGAGATAAGGTGTGATGATGAGATTCTAAAACTTTCATGTTTTAGTGGTGTAACGACCTGACCGGTCATTTTGATGATCTAGTGTGTTGTTCGGTCATTTGAGGCCTTGAGTAGTTTCACTTCAGGTATTATAACTTGCACGTATGGTCGGAATTGAATTTCGGCAAGTTCGGAGTTAGTTTGGGAAGATAATTCTAATTTCGAAGGCTTTAAGTTGGAAGAATTAACTAAGGTTTGAGTTTTGAGTAAATGACCTAGGAATCGGTATTGGAAGGTTCCAACAAGTTTGTATGATGATTTTGGACTTGGGCGTATGTCCGGATCGGGTTTTGGATGACCCAGAAGCGTTTCGGCGCCTATTGCGGAAGGTTGGCGTTTTGGAAGAATTTTATAAAATTTGGGATGAAGTGTGTTTCAATGTTATTGATGTCCCTTTGGGATTTTGAGTCTGGGAATAGCTCCGTATGATGGTTCTAGTGTTGGGAGCGCGTCCGGATATGGATTTGGAGGTCCGTAGATCATTTTGGGGTCATTTGACGAAAGTTAAAAATTTGAAGGTTTTTAAGAAGATTGACCGAGAGTGCACTCTTTGATATCGAGGTCAGATTCCGATTCCAGAAGTTGGAATAGGCCCGTAATATTGAATGTGACTTGTGTACAAAATTTGAGGTCAATCGGACGTGATTTGATAGGTTTCGGCATCGAATATGGAAGTTTGAAGTTCTAAAGTTTATTAAGCTTGAATTGGGGTGCGATTCATGGTTTTGATGTGGTTTAAGGTGATTTGAGGCCTCGAGCAGGTCTGTGTTATGTTATGGGATTGGTTCATGTGATTAGGCGGGGTTCCGGGGGTCTCTAGTGTGTTTCGGGGTGGTTTCAGACCAAATTGGAATGATTTGCTGTTGTTGTTGCTGCTATCTGGTTTCCTTCTTCGCGAACGCGAAGGGATTCATGCTTTTGAAAAGGAGACTTGTGGGGGCTGCTGGATTTACCCATCGAAAACGCGATGGGAGAGATGTGAATGCGGAGCTAAGGTTGTGGAAGCCTACACGAACACGGGTAGGCGTACGCGAACGGGAAGAGAAAATGAGTTGGGGGTCTGCCAAGCGTTAAGCCTTAGCGAACATGGCTTGAGTCCCTCGAACGCAAAGGGTAGGGAGTCACCAAGTTCGCGAACGCGACCATTGGGTCGCGAATGCGTAGAGTAAAATGTGGAGGCAGTGTATTTAGCCTTCCCGATTGCGAAGGCATTCCCGCGATCGCGAAGAAGGGCGGGCCTAGGCAAATTGGTTTTAATGCGGGGTTTGGCTCATACCCTCTCATTTTTCACTTGGGTGGGCGATATTTTTAGCTTTTGAAGAGGAGACTTTCATCATCTATATCAAGGTAAGTGATTTCCACCTATTGCAAGTTAAATACTTGGATTATATATAGATTTTAACATGGAAATTCATGGAAAAATTGTGAAAAATATGGGATTTTGGTAGAAAACCTAGAAATTGGTATTTTTGAATTTTGACCACGTATTTGGGCATGGAATTGAGAATAAATCATATATTTGAGTTAATAATGTTATGGGTAATTTTTATCTTTGAAAAGTTTCGAAATCCGGTCATGTAGGCCCGAGGGTTGCTTTATCGGCTTTTCTAGCGGAGTTGGGAATTTGTCTAAATTGATTTGTTATGAGTATTACAGTACATTTTTATTTGTTTGAACATTTTTTGACTAGTTTTGGAGTTACGTGCATCGGTTTGAGGTGTTAGAGGGCTTTGGAAGCGGTTATGGAATTTCGGAGCGAGGTAAGTCTCCTGTCTAACTCTGTGAGGGGAAAATTACCCCTAGGTGTTGTATATTGATGTGTGCTACTTGTTATAAGGGCTACGTACGCGCGAGGTGATGAGAGCCCGTACGTAGCTACATTCATGTTATTATCCGGGTAGGCTTAGGTTCACATCATGCTATAGTTGTACTATTTGAGCAATCTCTCGCATATTAAATTCCTCTGTTTTACATTACTACTTGAGACTAGACTTACTATTGTAGAGACTTCACAAGTTCATGATTAGTCACCGAATAATTTTACTCCTCTTACGACATGTTTCCGTGATATATATGTTTCATTGAAAGGTTTTTCTTAAAGAAATTACAACTCACATGGTTATTCGTGAGTGGGGTCACGGACCCGTCAAAGCTCCTTATTCTAATTGAATCGGGCCGATCACCTTGACAGAATTTATGTACCACACTCTCATGGGAGAGGGTTGTTCACCTCAGCAGTTTAATAGATACATCTATGGTTCATGCCGCTCGACCCTCGGCAGTGCACAGTTTATTATTTATGTTGGATCGGGTCGTACGCCTTAACATTTCTATAAAAATATCCTCATGGAATCATGCGTAATATTTGGCAAGAAGCCAGAGTATTTGTGAGTCTTTCCCTGATTCGAATTATAACAACCTATTTGGTAAGGTCTATTATACATACATATATATATATATATATATATATATATATATATATATATATATAGGTCCATTATACACATATATATGTGCTCCGGTTGAGGAGGAATTGCTAATTAAGAGCTTGAGTTTATTGGAAGGAGAATAATTGTACCACAGATTTACAGTTGTTTATTTCATTTATTTACTTTGCCTCATATTTGTTCACCTCCTTACTGTACCTGATATTATTGGACCACTAGTGAGTGTCGATGTAGACCCTTCGTCACTACTCCTCCGGGGTTAGGCTAGATATTACTGGGTACACGTGGATTTACGTACTCATACTACACTTGCTGCACATTTTTGTGTAGGTACTTTTATGTCTGGTGGTCCTTCGGGCACGGAGGCACGTATGATGCGGGGACTTGCCGCGAGCTGCATTTCAGGTTATGATCTGCAGCCAGCAGAGTCTCCTCCAGGGTTATTTGTATTTTCCTGTCTAATTTGTATTCCAGACAGATGTTGTATTTTATTTTACTTCCTAGATGATGCTCATGCACTTGTGACACCGGGTTTTGGAGGGGTACTTATGAGTTGTTCAGTATTGTAATTGGGAAAATATTATCATTTACTCTGTAAATTTTATTTCTGATTATTTAATTGAAGGAAAATTTTAATTTTAAAATAGTAAAATGAATAATTGAGTTAGTCAACTATTGTTGGCTTGCCTGGCAGCGGTGTTAGGCGTCATCACGACTATTAATAAATTTTGGGTCGTGTCAGGTGGTAGGGTTCCGAGGCTTGGAATTAAAAATTGGGTGAGGAAAAAGGTATACTCGACGGGATTCGCAGTTGAAAGAGAGAAATGATGAAGCTTTGATTATCTTCAGTGACCTTGCACTGATTTGTGCAAGGTCCAACAATGGCAGGAGGTGTGAGGTGATGAGAGAAAGGAGATGAAAAGGAAAAATGGGGCGGCTGGTCTTTGGAAAAATGATTAGGGTTTAAGAAGTGTTGGCTTGTTAAAATGGGAGATTGCATGGGAGCCGTTGGATAATATAGATCAACGGCTCCAGATTTTTGGAGATTAAAAGATAAAAAAATATTTTTGGAGAATAAATCGAGGTCCGTTGGATTATTTTGATCCAACGGTTGAAATAAATACGTTGGGTGGTCTTAAAATTAAAGAGAAATTGTGATCAAATTTGGACCGTTGATGAATTTGATCAATGGTCCAGATTGATTGTGTTTGTTATGTGAGTGATTTGGGAAGGTGACGTGGCGTGATTGGTGGAGAGTGAGTGGCGAGGATCACCAAGTAGGATGGGTAGTGGTGATCAACCGGGTCACGGGGTATTGGGCCAATTGATTGGGTATAGGCTGGATTGGGCATTTAAATTATGGCCACTTGAATTAAATCAATCAATTTGCAATTGTAACCTATTTTAAGTTTTAACCCCCTTTTTATAATTAAATTAATTAAACTATTTTAATGCCGAAAAAATATAATAAAATTCCATTAAAAGATGTATTATTAATTAGCTACTGTAAGATAATTTTTTATTATCAAAATAATTGTAGTACTCGTCTATTGATTTGTGAAGGCTAATTGTTGATTAATTAAAGTAATAGAGGTAATATAATTATAATTATTTAAGACAAAATTATCATAAATTAATATTGTTAATATTGTTAGCTATTATATACTTATTATTACATATTATATTGTTTATATTTGAGAAAAATAGATATTAATAATTTTAAAAATACTCTACTACATTATTGTTGATCAATAATCGTAAAACTTTAATTCAAAAGGGGGAGGGTAAAAATTGGTCCTCAACAGTTCCAGCAGTGAGGGAGTTCTCAAATGTGTTTCCTACAGACATGCCGTGCATGACATACGATAGGGATATTGAATTTCATATTGATTTGGTACCGTACACTCAGCCCATCTCTATTCCACCATATCACATGGCACTAGCAGAGTTGAAGGAATTGAAAGAACAATTACAGGGATTTCTTGATAAGGGTTTCATCAGGCCTAGTGTGTCACCTTGGGGTGCACTAGTGCTTTTTGTGAAGAAGTGTAACGACCCGGCTGGTCATTTTGAGTATTGTAGCCTCGTTCCCCCATTTATTGCTTCTTCTATATTCATTTGTGATTATGTGACTTGCCAGGGTAGTTGGTCTGGTTCTGGGATGTTTCAAAGTGAATTAGGACACTAAGTCCTAAGGGTGGAAGCTTAAGTTGAAAGAGTTGAACGGAGTTGATTTTTATATATACGACTTCGGAATAGAGTTTTGATGGTTCCTATAGCTTTGTATAAAGATTTTTGAATTAGAATTATATCCAGATATTGATTTGGAGGTCCGTAGGTCATTTTGGCTTGAATTGACGAAAGTTGGAAAGTTGAAGGTTTGGAAGGTTGAGAGATTTGACCGAGAGTTAACTTTGTTGATACCGGGCTCGGATTTTAGTTTCGAGAGTTGGAATAGGCCCTATGTGTCATTTATGACTCGTGTGCAAAACTTTAGGTCAATCGGAGTTGGTTTGATAGGTTTCGGCATTGGTTTTAGAAGTTGGAAATTCATTAGTTTCTTTACACTTGAATTGGGGTACGATTCATGATTTTGATGTTGTTTGATGTAACTTGAATCTTTGACTAAGTTCATATCCTGTTTTGGATGTGTTAGTATGTTTGGATGGGGTCCCGGGGGACTCGGGTGTAATTCGAATTGAAATTGGATTGAGGTTTGGACTTAGAGAAATTGTGTTGGTTTTAGTTTTGGTGTGATCGCACCTGCGTGGTTTTGGCCATAGGTTTGGAGCTGTAGAAGCGGGCAGATATGCGCAGATGCAGAGGAAGGCTGGAGGCTTTGGGATCGCAGATGCGTGAAAGATTCCATAGAAACGGAAGTGAGCAGGAGGATGAGTTGGGCATGGATTTATGCAGAAGCGAATGTTGGTGCGCAAAAGAGTGTCTGCAGATGCGACGGAAGCCCCGCAAAAGCGGAAGGCGACTGGGTGTGCAAGAGCCACAAATGTGGAGAAGTTCCGCAGTTGCGAGCATTGGGCTGCATATGTGGTGAGGCAAAGTTTAAGTGAGTTCTGCAGATACAGGAATTGCACCGCAGAAGCGGAGATTGTGATTGTCGGTGCGGTTTTGTTAGACAGAACATAAATGTCGAAGGGTTTGGAATATTTATCATTTTTGGACTTGTGGATCTCGGCTAGGGGCGATATTTGAGAGGGATTTCACTATAATTCAAGGGGTAAGCTACTTTTGATCACTTATGTCCATAACTATTGAATACTCATTGATTTTTAGATTATGTGTGATTGAGGTGAAATTTGGGGGATTCCTAGTCTATATATTGGATAGTAAGATTTGGGGATTTGAGGGTCGATTTATGGTTGGAATTAGATGATTTTGGTATGGTTGGACTCGTAATTGAATGGCTGTTCGGATTTTGTGAATTTTGTCTGGTTCTGAGGTGCGAGCCCTGGGTTGACTTTTTAAATTTGGTTAAACATCTTAGCTTTATCGTATGGAATCGATCCCTATATATTGTATTGATTTTATTAAGAATTTTGTGATTAGATTCGAGTCGCTCAGAGGCCGATTCACGAGGCAGGGGTTTGTTGGAGCATTGAGTTGCGCACTTGAGGTTGGTAGAACTTCTAAACTTGGAACTGAGGGTATAAAACCCTAGAAAACATATTATATGGTTTGCGTTGGGGTGACGTACATGCTAGGTGACGGCCGTGTGGGCGTGCACCATGGTAATCATGATCCGGTTGATTCTTTGTACAATGTTGTTATCTAGTCTTGTCCTATCAGTGAAAACCTTACTTGTTAGAGTAATTGAATTGTGATTCATGTTAAAAATTATGTTTAGGCTATGTGCTTATTCTGTTGAGACCTAGTGAGGTTATTTCTGTTGTTTTGAGTTATCTGATTTAACTGCAATTATGTACTCAGTCATGATCCTTCATTTTCATATAATATCTCAGTCTCTGTTATCCTTTATTGTTACATCACATGTTATTATTGTTTGGGTTGAGTAGTACGAGATTGTGAGCCCTTGAGACTTGAGAGATTGATGACTGAGGTGGGCCTGAGAGCCGGGTTGTGAGTGTTATTGTGGATGGGGTTGCAAGCCGCAGTAGATCTTATTGGCTTATTTATTATTGTGGATCGTGCTGCATGACGCAGCATACTTTATAGGATATATATATATATATATATATATATATATATATATATATATATATATATATGTGTGTGCTTTGGTGAAGGGAATTGATGTCATGCACCTGTATAGTGCTGAGTGATTATGTGTGTGATGAGTGGGTATTTGAGATAGACAACTTGAGAACTCTGAGAGTGTGAGTACCTGGAAATATCCACTATGCTACCTTACATTTGACATGTATTTTTGACATGTAGGCATAGATATGTACCATTCCTCATGCTAGCTATACTTGACATGTTATTATCAGTGTTGGTCTCTAATTGTTAACTTGAGAGCATGTTTAAATTTTGTACTATGAACGAGTTGAATATGGAAGTTACTCTAAGTTATTTACTGTCATTATCAGTATCTTACATGCGTTGTCATTATATTGGTTCTGACAGTATCCTTATGAGCTCATCGCTGCTTTCATCCAAAGGTTAGTCATATTACTTATTGAGTATATTGGGCCGGTTGTACTCATACTATACTTTGCACTTCGTGTGCAGATCCAGGTACATCTGGACGAGGTGATTAATAGATTGTTGCCAGTACGTGCTTGGAGACTTCGAGGTAGCTGCTATGGCATCCGCAGACCTTGACTCTCTTTTCTTTTGTTATATTCTGTACTGCTCTACTTCTCAGATAGTTGAACTACAATTTTGGTTTTTGTTGATACTTAGTAGTGCTCATGTACTCTTTGACACTAGATTTTGAGGTGGTTGTAGTAGCATCTTAGTTATTGTCATCAGTTGTTTATGAGATTTTCCGCTGTGTGAGCTTATTAAAACATGTTTTATTTAAATGTTTAGGTGTTATATGATTTTCAACTTACCTAGCAAGTGTGTTAGGTGCCATCATGACAAGTTGGGATTTTGGGTCGTGACGAGTTGGTATCAGAGCCCTAGGTTACTTAGTTCTCACGAGTCATGAGCAGGTTTAGTAGAGTCTTGTATATCGATACAGAGATGCCTGTACTTATCTTCGACGGGCTACTGAACCGTTAGGAAATGTCACTTTCTTGTATTCTTGTCATGCATATTTGTTAATTTCGGAATATGAACTTATATTCTTCTATTCTTTTATAGATGGTGAGTATACGTGTGTTAGGATCAGGCGGACGGCCAACAGTATCACTAGCTAGGGCCGTAATAGGTTGGGGCCATTATAGAGGTCGTGGTGTGGCTCGTACTACAACTAGAGCAGCACATGTGGAGCCACCAGTTGCTCTAGCAGAGGAGCAGTCACCAGATGTTGTTGAGCCAGTGGGACAAACTCAGGCACCAGCTGTGTCCATTGTGATCTCAGGCCTTCAGGAGGCCTTAGGCCAGATTTTGACTGTGTGCACGAGCCTGGCTTATGCAGTCTCTGTTCCAGCTGCACCAACCACTTTCCAGGATGAGGGAGGTGCTCAGACTGCCACCGCCCATACTCTAGAGAAGGTAGCTTAAGGACTCCAAACACAGGGGGTACTACCAGCCCAGCTGGTTGTAGCTGCTCGGGCCTAGGTTGGCCCACCTATGAGTGATGAGGAGAAGAAGAGACGAGCATTTTGGGAGGATTAAGCCTCCAGAGTTCAGTGGGGCAGTCAGAGGATGTTCATGATTTTATAGATAGATGCTAGTGGATCCTTCGCACATCAGGTATTTTGGAGACCAGTGGTGTTTCATTTACTACTTTTCAGCTGACAGGGAGACCCGACAGATGGTGGGTAGCCTATGAGTTGGGCAAGACACCCAATGCGGCACCACTTACATGGCATGAGTTCTCAGTTCTCCTCTTAGAGAAGTTTGTTCCACAGACTTGCAGGGGGGAGTTGCGTAGGTAGTTTGAGTAGCTACGCCATGAGGGTATGACAGTGACTTAGTATGAGATGAGGTTTGCAGAGTTGGCTCATCATGCGGTATGTTTGGTTCCTACTGAGAGGAAGAATATTAAAGGTTCATTGATGGCCTCAACTATGGATTACGCTTCATTATTGATCGGGAGGTAGCGACGGGTGCGAAGTTTGAGCATGTGGTCGATATTGCTAGATGCCTAGAGCTGGTTCGCAGTCAGGAGCATGAGTAGCGGGAGGCCAAAAGGCCTCATAGTTCAAGTAGTTTTAGTAGCGCCTCATCTGGAGGACAGTCCCATCACAACAAGGGTCGTCCTTATAGGCCCGCTCAGATGGATCATCCAGTTCATTGTGGTCCATCAGCTAGTCATGGTTTATACAGTACTCATCGAGGTCAGTCATCTTTCAGTGCTCTCCCAGCTTAGAGTTCATCCTGTTCTCTCTCAGTTCAGGGTTCGTCAGTACCTAGTTTTTGTTGTGGCTATTCTAGTTTTCGGAGTCCGGTTCAGTCCCCGCCGCCATTTATAGATTGATGATGCTACGAGTGTGGAGAGTCGAGGCATGTGTGTAGGTATATCCCCCATCTTATGGGAGGTCCAATTCAGCAGAGAGGTTAGGCTATGAGTTCTGCACCAGTTACATCACCACCCGCTCAGCCAGCTCGAGGTGAGACTTAGGCAGTTTGTGGTCGCCCGAGAGGGGGAGGTCGATCAGGCTCGATTCTATGCTTTTCCCGCCAGGACAGAGGCAATTGCTTCAGATGCAGTGATCATAGTATTGTTTCAGAGTGCCACAAGGATGCTTCCATATTATTTGACCTTGGTTCCACTTATTCATATGTATCATCATACTTTGCTCACTATTTGGATATGCCCCATGATTCTTTAGTTATGCTTGTTCATGTATCCACATCGATGGGTGATTCTATTATTATGTACCATGTGTATCGGTCATGTGTGGTGACTATTGGGGATTAGAGACGAGATTTCATGTCTTGTTGCTTAGTATAGTTGATTTTGAATTGATTTTAGTCATGGATTGGTTATCACCATCTCACACTATTCCGGATTATCACGCTAATATCGTGACGTTGGCAATGCCGGGATTCCCTATGGTTGAGTGGAGAGGTTCCTTGGATTATGTTCCCAGTAGAGTGATTTCATACCTGAAGGCTCAATAGATGGTTGAGAAGGGATGTTTGGTATATTTGGCCTTTGTGAGGGATGTTGGTGCTAATACTTTTACCATTGAGTCTATTCCGGTAGTGAGAGACTTTATGGATGAATTTCCTATAGATCTTCCGGTAATGCCACCCGACAGGGACATTGATTGTGGTATTGACTTTGTGTCGGGCACTCAGCCTATCTCTATTCCTCCATATCATATGGCACCAGTAGACTTGAAGGAATTGAAAGAAAAACTTCAGGAGATACTCGATAAGGGATTCATTAGGCCTAGTGTGTCGCCTTGGGGTGCACCGATTCTGTTTATGAAGAAGAAGGATGATACTAAGCAGATGTATATTGATTACAAGCTGTTGAACAAAGTTACAATTAAGAACAAGTACCCACTATCGCGCATTGATGACTTATTTGACCAGCTTCATGGTACTAGATTGTTCTCTAAGATTGATTTGAGGTCTAGGTATCACTACTTCACCATTCAGAATTCTGATATTCTGAAGATGACATTCAGGACTTGCTATGGTCACTACGAGTTTCTTGTGATGTCTTTTGGGCTGACCAATGCCCCAACAACATTTATGCACCTGATGAACAGTGTAGTCCAGCCAAATCTTGATTCTTTTGTTATAGTATTCATTGATGATATACTGGTGTACTCACGCAACCAGGAGGATCATGAGTAGCATCTGAGGATTGTACTCCAGACCTTGAGGGAGAAGAAGCTTTATGCTAAATTCTCCAAGTATGAGTTTTGGTTTGATTTTGTGGTATTCTTGGGGTACGTGGTGTCTAGTGAGGATGAAGGTAGATCCGAAGAATATTGAGGTAGTTCACAGTTGGCCTAGACCATCTTCAGCTATTAAGATTCAGATCTTTCTTGGCTTGGATGGATATTATCATCGGTTTGTGGAGGGTTTATCGTTCATTGCTGCACCTTTGACTAGATCGACTCAGAAGGGTGCTCCATTCAGGTGGTCTGATAAGTGTAAGGAGAGCTTTCAGAAGCTCAAGACTGCATTGACCACAACTCTAGTTCTAGTTTTGCCTTCAGCGTCGGGTTCATATATGGTGAATTGTGATGCTTCTCGAATTGGTATCGGGTGTCTCTTGATGCAGGATGGTAGGATGATTGCTTATGCTTCACGCCAGTTGAAGCTCCATGAGAAGAACTACCCCGTTCATGACTTAGAGTTTGCTACCATTATTCATGCATTAGAGATTTGGAGGCATTATTCTCTACAGCGTGTCTTGTGAGTTATTTATAGATCATAGGAGTCTACAACACTTATTTAGGTAGAAGGATCTAAATTTGAGACGGCGAAGATGGTTGAAGTTATTAAAAGACTATGATATCACCATTTTGTATCATCCTGGAAGGCCAATGTGGTGGTTGATGCCTTGAGTAGAAAGGCGGTGAGTATGTGTAGCCTTCCATATATTGCAGTTGACGAGAGACCGCTAGCATCAGATGTTCAGGCTTTGGCCAATTAGTTCGTGAAGTTAGATATTTCAGAGCCTAATCGGGTTCTAGCTTTCGTGGTTTCTCGGCCTTCGTTGCTTGAGCACATCAGAGAGCGTTAGTATGAAGACCCCCATTTTCTTGTCCTTAAAGACACAATGTAGCACTATGATCCCAAGGAAATTTTTATTGGATATGATGGGGTGTTGCGGATGTAGGGTCGGATTTTGTTTCCCAATATAGATGGGTTGCATGAGTTGATTCTTGAGTAGGCCCATAGACCACAGTATTCCATTCATTCGGGTGATGCGAAGATGTATCAGGACTTGAGGTAGCACTATTGGTGGAGGAGAATGAAGAAAGATATAGTAGAGTATGTGGCTCGGTGCTTGGACTGTCAGCAGGTGAAGTACGGGCATCAGAGCCCAGGTGGTTTGCTCTAGAGGCTTGAGATTCCCGAGTGGAAATGGGAGTGTGTTACCATAAACCTCATTGTTGGGCATCCACAGACATTGAGGAAATTCGATGTAGTTGGGTGATTGTGGACCGGTTGACTAAGTTCGCACATTTTATTTGGGCTGTGACTACCTATTCATCAGATCGGCTGGCTGAGATCTATATCCGCAAAATTGTTCATCTTCACAGTGTGCCGGTGTCCATTATTTCTGATCAAGGAATGCAATTCATATCGTAGTTTTGGAGAGCAGTGCAGCGAGATTTGGGCACTCGGTTTGAGTTGAGAACAACATTCCACCCTATACTGACGGATAGTCCGAGCGCACCATTCAAATCTTGGAGGATATGGTACACGCATGTGTTATGGATTTCGGGGGTGGTTCTTGGGATCTGTTTCTACCGCTTGCATTGTTTTCCTATAATAACAGCTACCAATCGAGTATTCAGATGGCTTCTTATGAGGCTTTATATGGGAAGCGGTGTCGTTCTCTAGTTAGTTAGTTTGAGCCGGTAGAGGCTAGGTTGTTGGGTACTGATTTGGTTTGGGATGCCTTGGAGAAAGTCAAGTTTATTTAGGATCGGCTTTGCTAAAGATGAGTTTTACCACACTGAGTTGTTATCACACGTTCTAAAGAGATTGTTGTTACTGATTTCAATTATATTTCTGTTGCCAATTTCTTTGATATATTTATTGCACAAGTTAATTGTCCAGTGAGTATCATATGACTTGAACCTCGTTACTACTCCATCGAGGTTAGTCTTGATACTTATTTGATAACGATTGTGGTGTACTCATACTATGCTTCTGCATATTTTTATGCAGATCAAGGTGCTTCGGATCGGACTGATCGTCAGTGAGGCATTCTGCATATTGGAAACTTCAAGGTATCCCTGCATGTACCGATCGCAGGCCTCAAAGTCACCCTCTTTGTTTTATTTCTACTGCTTATGTATTTCAAACAGTATTGTATTTTTTAGATACTCTCGTGTATTCAGTTAGAGCTTGTGGCATCTCTACTACCTAGTTCTAGGGATGTGTTGTGATTATTGCCACATAGGCTAACATCACCTTTATTTTCGTATTTATGTTAAAATCTATTTTATTCCATCATGTTTTATTAGTTTTATTGATGTTAAGTGATCGGCTTACCTAGTTTTAGAGACTAGGTTCCATCACGACCCCAACGATGAGATTTGGGTCGTGACAGTCAGTGGGATCAATTCCTACCATTAGCAAAGTTTTCCTACAACAACTATTAGTCAAGTATCTAGATGGATCCATATGAGGCCTTATATGAGATGCGATGTCATTCTACGGTTGGTTGGTTTGAGCCTGGGGAGGCTAGGTTATTTTGCACTGATTTGGTTCATGATGCTTTGGAGAAGGTGAAGTTAATTCAGTGTGGCTTCGTACAAAGCAATCAGCGCAGAAGAGTTATGCTGACAAGAAGGCTTGTGATGTGACATATATAGTGGATGAGAAGGTTCTACTCAAAGTTTCATCCATGAAGGGTATGATGAGGTTCAGGAAGAAGGGCAAGTTGAGCCCTCGCTACATTGGTCCTTTTGAGATGCTAGAGAGAGTTGGAGAGGTGACCTACATACTTGTATTTCCACCTAGTTTATCGGGAGTTCACCCAGTGTTTCATGTTTCCATGCTCCAGAAGTATTATGTTGATCTGTCACATGTATTAGACTTCAGCACGGTGCAGTTGAACAAGGATTTGACATATGATGTGGAGCTGATTTCCATTTTGTACTGATAGGTTCAAAAATTGAGGTCAAATAATATAGCATCGGTGATGGTTCATTGGAGAGGTCAGCCGGTCGAGGAGGCTACTTGGGAGACCGAGCAGGAGATGCGAAGCAAATATCATCACCTTTTTGAGACCCTGTGTATGATTCTAACCCGTTGGACGATAAACGTTTGTTTAAGATGGGGAGAACGTAATGATCTAGCCGGTGGTTTTGACAACCTTAGCATCGTTTCGCCTATGGTTTGTGTTATATATGTGTAATTATCGCTATGTGACTTGTGGAGGCGGTTGGTTTGGCTTTGGGGAAGTTTTGGATTGAATTGGGATACTTAGTCCCTTGGCTGGAGGCTTAAGTTATGAGGGTTGATCAGAGTTTGACATTTGTGTAGAAGACCCCGGAATGGTGTTTTGATGGTCCCAGTAGGTTCGTATGGTGATTTTGGACTTAGGCATATGTCCAAATTTGGAGTTGGACTTCCGTAGGTTGATTTCGTTCCATTTGGCGAAAGTTGAAAAATTGAAGGTTTGGAAAGTTCATAGGTTTGACCGGGAGTTGGCTTTGATTATATCAGATTTGGATTGTTGTTCTGGTAGTTAAAATGGGTCTGTTGTGCCATTTTGGGACTTGTATGTAACATTTGAGGTCATTCCTAGTTGATTTGATGTGGTTCGACATGAGTTTTGAAAGTTAGAAGTTCTTTAGTTCTGTAAGCTTGAATGGAGGTATGATTCGTGGTTTTGATGTTGTTTTGTGTGATTTGAGGCCTCCAGTAGGTTCGTGTTGTATTTTAGTGCTTGTTGGTGTGATTGGAAGGGATCCCAGGGGCCTCGGGTGTGTTTCGGATTGATTTCGGCTAATTTCGAATTGAGTTAGCATTGCTGCAACTTTCCTAAGTTCTAGTGTTACCACATCTGCTGTAGCATGGTCGCAGATGCGGCCTTTGTTATGCAAATGCGAGTTTGGGCCTAACATAGGGAAGTCCGTAAATGTGGAGGTTTTATGCAGAAGCGGAGCTACAGATGCGATAGTTTGTTCGCAAATATGAAAATTCTAGACAAAATATTAGTTCGAAGGGTTTGGTCATTTTCTTATTATTTAGAGTTGTGGAGCTCGTCTAGAGGCGAATTTTGGAGCAAATTTCACTACAGTTGAAGAAATAAGTAAACTTTACTCGACTATGTTGATAGATATTGATTACCTATGGATTATTACATCTAGTTTTTTGTGAATTAAAGGTAGAATTTGGGGGGGTTTTACTATGGTTTTGGAGAGTGAAAATTGATGATTTGAGGGTCAATTTGAGATTGGATTTGGACGAAACATATATATTTGGACTCGTATCCGGATGGATGTTCGGATTTGTGATTTTTGTCAGTTTTGAGGTGAGAGCCTGGAGTTGACTTTTTATGTTAACTTTGCATATTTGAAACAAGATCTTAGCTTTATTGTTTGTGGTTATTTTCTATGGATTTTATTGATGATATTAAGTTATTTTTACTAGATTCGAGTCGCTCGAAGGTCGATTCGCATGGAAAGGGATTTTTGAAGTATTGATTCACGCACTTTGAGGTAAGTAACATATCTAAACTTAGTTTGAGGTAATTATCCCTGGGGACTGCGATACTTGAGATGTGTTGATGGCGACGCACATGCTAGTTGACGGGCGTACATGCGTACACCGAGGTATTCCTGATCTGGGTAGACTTTAGGCTACTATAAGACTTGTTTCCTATCATGCCTTATTACATATGTGTTTTCTCTGCGTGTATGATTATCTGATCTATAATTCTGTTAGAAATCATGTCTAGGCTATGTGCTTATTTGTTTGAGACATAGTAAGGATTGATAAATGTGGATTTTAACCACCTATTAGTACCTTCTTACTATAGATTTTAGTCCGAAAGTGCTAATATTTGTCTCTGAATCTGATAAAGATGGTTGAATTGCAGGCGTGTTGGAGAATGTAAGCTCAATGATGAAATATAACTCAAAAAAAGGATGTTCTACAAAGTTCAACAAAGAGGAAAAATACTAAGAGAAATGCATTTCGTAGAATTTTATCTGCATCCCCAAAAGCAAATGCGGTCAATAGAAGATGAAATACAGCCGCAGAATCAGAATTGAAGCTTCAGGGATTTTTGGCAGAAGTGCGGTCTGCAGACTAAAAGGTGCGGCTGCACTTGGTCCGCAAAACAGGTTCGCATTGATAAGCTTGAAGACCAGAGAATATGCAATCGAACGAGTCTGAAGCATCTCGAATGCGGCTGGCAAAAATTCAAGTGCGGCCGCAGAACTCCTCCGACTGAAAGCACCTGCAACAGTAACCCAGCAATGTGCGAACCGCAAAAGCTGAAGTGCGTCTGTAGAACCCTCCGAAGGGCATTTTTTTCAAAGAATTCGGGATCCCTATAAATAAGACTTTATGACTTTTTTAGGGTATCTTTTTATTATAGCAGCTTCTAGGTCATTATTTTTAGCTATATGGAGAAACATTGAGCTACAATTAGAGAGGATCAATTACTTTTTCCTTTTATTTTAGCTTTATCTCTTTAATTTCTTCTTATTTTCATCTTTCTAAGTTTATTAGCATGAGTAGCTAGATTTTCATCTAGGGTTGTGGTCCAACCCTAATGAGTAAAACTTATGGGTGTTTAATATTAATGCTTGCTATCGATTGGGTTAGTGTTATTTAGCCTTGTTTATGAATTAAATTTAGAATTAATTTTTGCAAATATTGATTCATGCCTATTTGACTTTGTTCTTACTTGAGAAAGAGGAATTTATTCTACGAAGACTTCGCTAATAAGAAATTGAACTAGTTGAAGTATTGATTAGTTTAATTAAAGGATTTGAACTAGAGATAGGGATAATCTAACTTGGACTCATATTCAATCGCTTTTATTGATACCCATTTGGACTTGAGAGAGCTAATTTGGGAAGAATCACTCTTTTACAGAGAGGTATTGAGTGAGTATTTGAGTATTGAGAGTCATAAAAACTCTGATCTACCAAACAAGCATAAATTTACTCTACTCATTAGGTTTACACCTAGGTTAAGGTTACAACCCTAGGCTTTTCTCTAATTGATAAAACGTAAAAAAAAATCAATTATTACTTGTTTTCTAGCTTAGTCATTAGTAGTTGCTTGGTAAGATTTATACACACTTTTGTTGGGAAAATAAATTTAGTTATTTCGAGTTGCTCTCTTAAGTATTTACCTTAACACCCAATCTAAACTCCTTGTGTATTCGACCCAGACTCGTGTTGGGATTATTATTGTAACGATCGTTTCATATTCCCTTAATTGGGGTATGAATTGGACATGATCAATTTTTGGCACCGTTGCCGGGGACTTTATGGTGTTAGCTATATACTTGAGTTTGTTTCTTGAGTATCTTCTTTTACTTCTCTAATTCTAGCTTGTTGAAGTGATTGTTGGTTTCAAATGGAAAATAATGAACTTGGAAAAATACCATTGGGAGAGGCGGATGGCGAAGAGGAACAACTTGATGAAATGCCATAAGTTCCAAAACAAAACCGCCGAGGCTGTGGGATACAAGACAATGTGCCTCTACCTCCACCACCACCACAACCACAAGCGGCGCAACACCGAAATATTTCCAATGAAGGATATGCAAGTGCCATAGCCCTTCCCACACAATAGGGCAAGCAACTTTCAACTTACCAATGCGATGCTCGTTGAATCACTTACAAAGATCAAACTCGATCAGTAATGAAAAAGAGAAAAATAAGAGAAATTAGGGAGAAGCTACTGGAACTTAATACCTAGCAAAAAAACTTGAACTTTTCAGTTCTTTCAATGTGTTTGCCAGTGATGTTAAGTGTGTTGGTGTCTCTTAGGTAGAAATATTTAATGCCCTATTTATAGTGGCATTCAAGCCACTTAAGGTTTCGATTGAGTTCGAGCAGATAGTGGAGAGTGATGATAGGGTAGATGACGATAGTAAGCAGGTAAAATCAGAAGGGAAATAGGAGAAATCAGTGAAGATCTTTACCTAGGTATGAAGAGATGGTCGTTGAATGCGAAGACCCACGGACAAACCCTAATGTCCAGAGGTCACTGCGTTTGACCTCTGGACATAGAAAAATAATGATGTTCTTCCAGATAATAGTCATGCATACCATGGATTTGAAAGTCCGAAGTAAGATTGATGGATTTCAGTTTGCACGATATTAGGTCTAGGGCACGAATTGGGAATTTTGAAATTGGGATATGAAAAAGGGAATATCTGCATTATTAGTGGTGTTACGGGGGCAAAGGGGATAATTTGAGGGTTAGATTCGTGACCTTGCACAAGGATAATTTGAGGGTTAGATTCGTGACCTTGCACAAATTTGTGCAAGGTCTGGTGATTGATGGTTCATGGGGTGAGAGCCAGAAGAGAGGTGGCTGAGTAGGGGAAAATGATTTAGGGTTAGGGGTGGTCTCTAAGGTTTAAAATGAAAGACTGAATCTGAGCCGTTGGATCTCTTGATCAACGACTCCGATTTATAGAAGGTAAGATTTGATAAAAATGGTTATTAGGGAAAAAGGGGGGTCGTTGGATCTGTGTGATCTAACGGTTGAGATAGGATATGGCGAGAGGCTTAAAAATAAAGGGAAATACAGGAATTAATGTGGATCGTTGATGATTTGGATCAACAGTCCACATCCGATGTGTTTGTTTTGTGAGTGGGAAAGACAGGTGACGTGGCACACTACTGTTGTCTCTCAGAGGTTGGCGTGGATTGCCAAAGTGGACAAGGGAGTGGGTCTAGACCGGGTTGGAGGCGATTGGGCCTGTGTATTTGGGCCAAAAATAGTCGAAAAAGATTTAAGCCATAGCCACTTGGGTTTAATTTGTTACTTGCAATTGTAGTCTTCTGAGTTTTTAACCCCTTTAAAGATTAACTTAATTAAACTTAATTAATTCTAATTAAATGAGATAAAATATAATCATCAAATATATGATAAATTACTATAACTAATTAATAATTTATTAAAATACCTCATTTATTAAATTATGAAACTAATTTTGGATTAAGTAAAGTAATAAAAGCTATATAATTATAAATCAAAGGTTAATTTATTAAATTAATTGAAAAAATATTTATTAAAATATAAAGGTCATTTTAATATTTTTTTTAAATAGTAGGGGTAATATAACTCATAAATATTTAATATCAAATTATTAATTCTACATTATTAATTATTATTTCCCATTATATTTTAATAAAAATAGGTATTAGAAAATATTTTACCACATCTATTGCAAATTGTTAAGCATAAATAATTTAATTTTTCAAAAGGAGGGTTAAAATTGGTCGTCAACAGCGTGTAGAGGAGATCTTGCCCCGATCGGCTATCAACAGGAGATTTAAGGTAGAGCTGCTAGCGTTCGCAGTCCCTGAAGTCCCTTTCCATTATGTCTTTACTGTTTACCTTATTTCAAACAACTATATTTTTATTCAGACTTTATCTATAGTACTCTAGATGCTCATGTATTCGTGACTTCAAATTTATGGTATATGTTTAGTCTATGCTACATCGTATTTATCATATCTATTTCATACTATCACAATTTATTATTATTAATGTTTTGATTTAAATTGTTAAAACTAGTTAAGTAATTAGCTAACGTTAGTTTGCCTAGCAAGTGAAATGTTAGGCGTCATCACAGCCTCAATGTTGGGATTCCGGGTCTTGACAAATTTGTATTAGAGCACTAGGTTGCCTAGGTCTCACGAGTCATGAGCAAGCTTAGTAGAGTCTGGAGGATCGGTACGGAGACGTATGTACTTACCTTCTAGAGGCTATAGAGCTTTAGGAAAATTTCACTTCTTTCTTTCTCTATCGTGTGGCTTTATTCTATTACTAAAGTTTGAACCATTATATTCTTGTTCTCTCGTAAATGGTGAGAACACGCACAACATCTACAGCCGGGCAGGAGTCGGAGCCCCCTGTTGTAGCCACTATCAGGGGTAGAGGCCGGGGCAGAGCTCCTCCTAGAGCGCGTGCAGCAGCACCCACTATGGAGCCTCAGATTGATCATGAGGATCGAGCATGAGGAGGAGATCCCTGTTCAGACCCCACCAGTCGGACCCGCTCAAGTCTTGGAGGGATTCATTGTTAATCCCGTACTTCATGACGCCCTAGTCCTCTTAGTGGGCCTTATGGATAGTGTGGACCAGGCTGGAGTATTTCGTATGGCACCAACTGTCTCTCAAGTTAGGGGAGGAGCTCAGACTCCCGCCACTCACACTCCGAAGCAGATGGCTCCCATGTATCAGACTTCGGCGGTTCCAAAAGTTGGAGTAGTTCATCCCGTTATTGCTACACAGCCCGGGGAGAGACCTGCGATATCTTCTGAGGGATTGATGAGGTTGGATAAGTTTTCCGAGCTCTTTCCTATTTATTTTTGTGGTACACCTTCTGAGGACCCACACGATTATTTGGACGGTTGCCACGAGGTGTTGCGCATAATGGGTATTGTGGAGTACAATAGAGTCAACTTTGCAGTGTTTCAGTTGACCGGTTCTACCAAGAGGTGGTGGCCGAACTATGAGCGATCCAGACCTACAGTTTTATTGCCACTCAATTGGGATCAGTTTTCGTAGCTATTTTTGGAGAAGTTCATTCCTTTTACTCTGATAAAGGAGTACTACAGGAAGTTCAAGCGCCTTCAACATGGTAGCATGACTATTACCCAGTACGAGACCAGATTTGTGTACCTAGCCCGCCATGCAACAATCTTGCTCCCTACTGATAGAGATAGGGTGAGGAGATTCATTGATGGTCTTGATTTTGGTATCAGGCTACAAATGGCCAAGGAGACTGGGGATGATATTTCTTTTCAGCGGGCAGTAGAGTTTTCTAGACCGGTCGAGATGATTTGTGGTTAGGGTGGGGAGGCGGTATCAGAGAAGAGGCCAAGTCATTTTGGTGGTTTCAGTGGTGCCTCATATGGAGGCAGAGTTTCATTTTGTAGAGGCCATCCTCACAGGTTGATTCAATCAGCGCCCCAGGTAGCACATGACACTTCGGGCAACCATAGTTCGTATGGGTCTCATCCTGAGCAGTTAGCCTACAGTGCACCTTCAGCTCCCATCAGTGCACCACCAAATCAGAGCTATTATAGTGGTTATCTGGGCTGTCAGGGTCAGTCTCAACTTCAGTAGACACAACAATCGTGAGAGTTCTTTGAGTATGGAGGTAGAGTCATATCAGGAGGTTTTGTCCTAGGTGGATGAGCAACATGGTACTCGTGCCATGATTCTAGCACCAAGACTATGACATTAATCATTCTGGGGTTTCCCTTAGTAGAGTGGACAGGGACTCCTAGACATTCTACTAGCAGGGTTATATCTTATGTGAAGGCTTGGCATATGATCGAGAAGGGATGTCTAGCATATGCGGCCTATATACGTGATCATAGTGCAGAGGTTTCTTCCATGGATTCAGTACCAATTGTGCACGAGTTTCTAGAGGTGTTTCCTATAGATTTGTTAGGAATGCCACACGAAAGAGATATTGAGTTTTGCATTGATCTGGTTCTGGGCACTCAGCCCATTTCTACCACACCATACCATATGGACCCTATGGAGTTGAAGGAATTGAAGGAGCAGTTGCAAGATTTTCTTGATAAGGGATTCATTAGCCCTAGTGTCTCACCTTGGGGTGCACCGCTCTTGTTTGTGAAGAAGAAGGATGGAACAATGAAGATGTGTATAGACTAACGGCAGTTGAACAATGTCATTATCAAGAACAAATATCCTTTGCCAAGTATTGATGACTTATTTGATCAGCTTCAGGGTGCCAAGGAATTTTCCAAGATTGATTTGAGGTCTGGCTCCCATCAGTTGAAGATTAGGGCATCAGATGTCCCTAAGATATTTTTTCGGACTCGGTATGGTCACTGTGAGTTCTTAGTGATCTCATTTGGCTTGACTAATGCCCCAACAACATTTATGGATTTGATGAATAGAGTGTTCAAGCCCTATTAGGATTATTTCTTGATTGTCTTCATTGATGATATTTTGGTTTACTCCCGCGGTCGAGAGGAGCATGAGCAGCATCTTTGGATCGTACTTCAGACTCTGAGGGATCGTCACTATATACCAAGTTTTCTAAGTATGAATTCTGGTTGGATTTGGTTACCTTTTTGGGCCATGTTGTATCTTTCGAGGGCTTCAAAGTGGATCCTAAGAAGATGGAGGCGGTTCAGAACTGGCCTAGACCTACTTTAGCTACAGAGATTCAGATCTTCCTAGGTTTGGCGGGTTACTACTACCGATTTGTGGAGGGGGTTTCATCTATCTCAGCCCCATTGACCAAGTTGACCCATAAGGGTGCTCTTTTTAGATAGTCTGATGAGTGTGAGTTGATCTTTCATAAGCTTAAGACTGCATTGACTGCAACTCCAGTGTTGGTGTTGCCTACATGTTTAGGATCTTTTACCGTGTATTATAATGCATCGCTTATTGGGCTTCGCACGGTATTGATGTATGATGGTAGGGTGATTGACTATGCATCTTGGCATTTGAAGGTTCATGAGAAGGATTACTATGTTCATGACTTAGAGTTGGCAATCATTGTTCACGTGCTGAAGATTTGGAGACACTATCTGTACGACGTTCATTGTGAGGTCTATACCGACCATCGGAGTCTCCAACACCTGTTCTCCCTTAGAAATTTACTCTACACAAATGCATAATACCTCACGTGAACGCGATACACTAGCTGCTCACACCTACGCGAACTCAATTATCCTCATGCGACCGTGAAGAGTAACACTCAAACTTCATTGCTGCCTCACTTTTTCTTCGCGAACGCGGCCTAGCCCACACGTTCGTGGTGCACTGCCTGATAACCTTATGCAATCGCGTCTTAATCTTCGCAAACACGAAGAGAAAATTTTAGTTGACCTCTCAGATGGCCTATGCGATCGCGAGATCTGCCATCCACGAACTGTGAGCCTCCTAGATAATCAACTCACGCAAGCCGTCCATATTAGGCACACATAGCCTGCCCCGCATCCGTAATACATCATCATCTCCAATAGTGACTTCCTTGGCATCACCGTGCTGAACTGTATCCTTAAGGACAAGCAGATGGGGGTCATCATACTGGGATTCCCTAATACGATCATAAAGAGAAGACTGAGAAATCACACAAGCCAAAACTCGACTCAGCTCAGAAATATCCAGTATAACAAATTGGTTGGCCAAGGCCTGAACATCCAAGGCCAAAAGCCTCTCTGCTACCAGTAAATATGCTAAGCTACCCAAACTCCCCGCCTTACGACTCAAGACATCGGCCACCACATTGGCCTTCCCAGGATGATAGAGGATGGTGATATCATAATCCTTAAGCAACTCCAACCACCTCCGCTGCCGCAAGTTAAGATCCTTCTGTTTAAACAGATATTGTAGACTCCGATGATCGGTGTAGATCTCACAATGGACATCGTACAAATAATGCCGCCAAATTTTTTAAGGCATGAACAATAGCTGCTAACTCCAGGTCATGTACATGATAATTCTTTTCATGCACCTTTAACTGTCTGGACGCGTAGGCAATCACTCTACCGTCTTGCATCAACACTACGCCGAGACCAATACGCGACGCGTCATAATGCATAGTATAAGATCATGTACCTGTAGGTAATACCAATACTAGGGCTGTAGTCAAAGCTGTCTTGAGCTTTTGGAAGCTCTCCTCACATTCCTCAGTCCACCTGAACGGAGCACCCTTCTGGGTCAATTCAGCAATAGAAGAGAAACCCTTTACAAATCGTCGATAATACCTAGCCAACCCAAGGAAACTCCGAATTTCAGTAACTGAGAATGGTCTGGACCAACTATGCACTACTTCAATCTTCTTTGGATATACCTTGATCCCTTCACACGAAACTAGATGACCCAAAAATCCCACTGAATCAAGCCAAAATTCACACTTTGAAAATTTTGCGTATAACTTTCTTTCTCTCAAAATCTGAAGCACAGTCCTCATGTGTTGTTCATGATCTTCCTGACTCCGGGAATACACCAGAATGTCGTCAATAAATACAATGACGAAGGAATCAAGATAGGGTTCAAATACACTATTCATTAAGTGCATAAATGCTGCTTGGGCGTTGGTCAGCCCAAAAGACATCATAAGGAACTCGTAATGACCGTACCGAGGCCTGAAAGCAGTCTTCAAAATATCTGGCTCCCGAATCATCAACTGATGACAGCCCGAACGCAAGGCAATTTTAGAGAATACCCTGGCACCCTGAAGCTGATCAAATAAGTCATCAATATGTGGCAATGGATACATGTTCTTCACTATAACCTTGTTCAACTAGTGATGATCATTACGCATCCGCATAGAACCATCCTTCTTCTTTACAAATAAGACAGGAGCACCCCATAGCGATACACTAGGCCGAATGAAACCCTTATCAAGCAATTCCTGTAATTGTTCTTTTAATTCTTTCAACTCTGTTGGGGCCATACGGTATGGTGGAATAGAAATGTGTTGAGTACCCGGTAATAGATCAATACCAAAATCAATATCCATGCCGGGTGGCATACCCAGAAGATCTGCTGGAAATACATCAGGAAAATCCCTTACTACAGGAACTGACTCTACAGTAGGAGTATCAATACTAACATCTCTCACATAGGCCAGATACGCATCACACCCCTTCTCAACCATTCGTTGAGCTTTAAGAAATGAAACAACCTTGCTAGGAACATGATCCGAGGTACCTCTCCACTCTAGCCGTGGTAGACCTGGCATAGCCAATGTTACTGTCTTGGCGTAACAATCAAGGATAACGTGATAGGGCGACAACCAGTCCATGCCCAAAATAATATCGAAGTCCACCATACTGAGCAATAATAAATCAGCTCTGGTCTCAAAACCACTTATAACAATTAAACACGACAGATACACACGGTCCACAATAATCGATTCACCCACGAGTGTAGATACATAAACAGAAGAACTCAAGTAATCACATGATACGCCCAAATACGAGGCAAAATAATATGACACATAAGAATAAGTGGAGCCTGGATCAAATAAAACTGATGCATCTCTGTGACAGACCGGAATAATACATGTGATAAAAGAATCGGATGCAACGGCATCTGTCCTAGCAGGAAGGGCATAATATCTGGCCTGGCCTCCCCCTCTAGAGAGACCTCTACCTGTCCGACCTCCACCTCTACCTGGCTGTGCAGGTGGAGTGGCAACTGGTGCAGTAATCATGGCCTGAGAAGCCTGAGGACCCTGTGAAATAGGTGGGGCCTGAGAAATCTGTGGAGGTGCACCCCTCCTAATTATGGGGCAATCCCTCATGATATGACGAGTGTCATCATACTCAAAACAAGCCCTCGGAGGATGTGGTGTTTGAGATTGGCTCGGGCCTGATCGACTAGACTGTCCGCTGAAAGTACCCCGTACATGAGGTATAGAAGACACTGGTGGTGCATAATATGGAACCTGTGGTCTAGGAGTAATCGGAATACCACTAGAATCTGGAAGTGCTGAATGAATAGGATGGCTCATATAACCTCTACCATGACGGGCTGCAACTGGGGCACGAGAATTATTATATGTTCCAGAACCTCGGGGTCTCTTAGCTTCCCTCTCTTCCTTCTCCCGAGTCTGCATACCTTCCAATCTTCTAGCAATTGACACCACCTATTGGTATGTAATGTCCATTTCTAGCTCTCGGGCCATACTGTATCTGATACTAGGGTGAAGACCCTCAATAAATCTGCGAACTCGCTCTCGAACAGTAGTAACTAAGGCTGGTGCATGCCTAGCCAAATCACTGAATCGAACCGCATACTCTGACACAGTCGTAGAACCCTGGCACAACTGCTCAAACTCTGCGCGCCATGCATCCCTAGAACATACTCCCTTAAGAACATATCCGAAAATTGAGTCCAAGTAAGTGAAGATGCCTCAGCGGGATTATCCAACTCATATGCCCGCCACCACTGGTAGGCTGCTCCTCTAAACTGGAATGTAGTGAAAGAAACCCCACTGGAATCCACAATACCCATAGTACGAAGGATACAGTGACATTCCTCTAGAAAACCCTAAGCATCCTCTGAAGCTAAACCGCTGAAAGTGGGAGGGTGGTACTTTTTATACCTCTCGAGCCTGAGCTGCTCCCCCTCTGAAACTGCTGTCCTAATATCAGGCCGAACTGGTACAACTGGTTGCACTGGTATAACCTCTAGGGCATGGTCAACTTGGGCACGTGGCTCTGGAGTACAGGCGGCGGGAGTCTGCGCTCCTCCCCCAGCCTGAGATGTGACAGGAGCAAGTGGAATTAATCCTGCCTGAGCTAAAGTGCCAAACATGCTCAAAAACTGGGCAAGAGTCTCCTGAAGTGCAGGAGTAGTAACAGGCGTCTCAGGTGTCTGCTCTCCAACTGGAGCTACTGGTGGCTCTAGTGCAGCAGTTCATGCAGGTGTTCTGGCTGCACCACGTGGTCTTCCTCGGCCTCTGCCCCGACCCCGGCCTCTTGCGGCTTCAACAGGGGGCGCGGGTGTTTGATCATCAGATCCAGTTGTGCGTGTCCTCACCATCTGTGAGAGAATAGAAAGACAATTGTTTAAAATTTTGAAGTCAACAAATACGCACGATAAGGAATCAAAGAAGTGAATATTTCCTAACAGTTCCATAGCCTCTCGAAGATAAGTACAGACGTCTCCGTACCGATCTGCAAGACTCTACTAAACCTGCTTGTAACTCATAACACCTATGAACCTAGTGCTCTGATACCAACTTGTCACGACCCCAAATTCCCTCTGTAGGGTGTCGTGATGGCACCTAGTCTCTAAGACTAGGTAAGCCTATCAATGCGGAATAATAATAAATAAATTACAATTCAAACAATTTCAACTCCCAAAACCCAGTAGAAATAAATCACAAGCTTCTAAGAATTTATTCTCAATGTCTGTATATGTCAAGGTCTAAATAAAATATAAGGAAGCAACATAAAATGATAGAAGGGGACTCCGGAGTCTGCGGACGCTGGTAGATATACCTCGAAGTCTCCGTGCGCAGGTAACTCACTGACGTCTAGGCTGGTAAAATGTACCTGGATCTGCACAAAAAGATGTGCAGAAGCGTAGTATGAGTACACCACAGCGGTACCCAGTAAGTGTCAAGCCTAACCTCGGTATAGTAGTGACGAGGTCAGGTGTGGCCCTACTGGAATATAATAATGGCATGGTAAAATGTTTATCAATGTAGTAAATAAAATGACATTGGAAATGAATCAAATAGTATGTCATATTTAATGACACCAAATAATTGCAAATAATATCTCGTGGAATCAAAACAGAATTTCCTTCAACTTTATGAAAATCACAACAATTAATCGAAAGCAACTATGGCTATAAATCAATATCAACAAGGGCACTACCGAGGTACCGCCTCGTAGTCCCAAATTATAAATAATTTCACAATATCTCATTTTCTTATACCACCACGGGAGCCTTCACAATTTATTTAAAGAAAGTATTTTTTTTTCCGAAATAGCATCTCGCGTTTTAGCCATCCTTATCACACCGCATGACTTTTAGTAGTCACCCCTACTAGCCACACGTATCAAGCCACCTTTATCTCACCGTATGCGTTTCAACACCCACACCTTATACCACCGCATGCGTATCAATATCATAATTTGCAACTCAAGTGTCCAATATTTCAATTTTCCACAAAACAATCAACAATAATATTTTTCAATAATAAAGAGCTCACGGCTCATGCCAGAATAATCCAAAAAACAAAATCTTACGAAAATATTCAAGAATAAATAATTCAGGAAACTAATATTTTAAATTTTTAATACGTTGCTTCAATATCAAATTTAAAAATGTCAAATACTTCATATTAATAATATTTAATTTTAAAAAAATCAACCTTCAAATAATGCACAGTATAAAAGAAACCAAGTTTCAATTAAACAGGTAAAACAATTAGCAGGAAAAAGGTCAAACAAATTTAAAATATATATCACAGATCAATGATGAAGAATATAACAAGATAAAATAATTTAATAAATGCGCAACAATGATCTACACAAATGCACAACAATGATCTACACAATTTAAAAATATAATCTTTCACATTTAGCCCTTGTACACACTCGTCACCCCGTGTACATGACTTTCAACACATTTCAGTAATCACATTAATATCAATTCTAGGAGAAATTTCCCTCACACAAGGCTATTAGACAAGTCACTTACCTCGACTTACTCCAATTTAATCAAGTATTGTGCTTTTTTCTCGATTTTTCGACTCCGATCGACTCGTATCTAGTCATAGTTAATTCGATACAGTCAACAAAAATTATAGTAATCAATTTCATAAGAAAATATCATATTTTTCAATAAAATCCGAAATTAGCTCAAAATTTGCCCATGGTGCCCACATCACGTAATCCGGCGAAAGTTACAAAATATGAACGCCCATTCAACCACTAGTCTAACCATACCAAATTGACCAAATTTTTCCAACTTAAATCACCAATTAAATGTTAAAAACCGTGCTGGATTCGGGTAATCTAACCAATATTGAGTTAAGAATACTTACCCCAATGTTTTTCCTTGAAGATATATCAAAAATCGCCTCTAATCAAGCTCCAAGTTGTTAAAAATGGCGAATGGGACGAAACCCCCCTGTTTTTATAACTTACGGATCTGTCCAGGCTGACCTCGATCCTGGACCTCGATCATGAGAGTCTGATCCTGGACCTCGATCATGGGAGTCCGATCATGGGGAGTCCGATCATGGCCCTCGACCCTGGGGCTCGATCACATCCATCGATGCTGGCTATCGATCATGGCTTCGATCCTTATGGCCTTCGATCACTGGCCTTCAATCATGGATCTCGAGCCTGCCTTCGATCCTCGGTTCGATTTCTGGGGCTCGATTGCACAGCAGAAGAGAATTTCCAGTAGCTTTTTAAGTCCCATTTTGATCCGTTAACCATCCAAAACTCACCTGAGGCCTTCGGGGCCTCAACCCAATACACCAACAAGTCCTAAAACATCATACGAACTTATTTGAAACCTCAAATCACATCAAACAACGCTAAAATCACGAATCACACATAGATTCAAGCCTAATGAACTTTGAAACTTTCAATTTCTACAAACAACACCGGAACCTATCAAATCAAGTCCGATTGACCTCAAATTTTGCACGCAAATCATAAATGACATAACGGAGCTATGAAAATTTTCATAATCAGATTTCGACCCCGATATCAAAAAGTCAACCCCTCGGTCAAACTTCCCAAAAAATCAACTTTCGGCATTTCAAGTCTAATTCCACTACGGACTTCCAAATGAAATTCCGATCTCGTTCCTAAGTCCAAAATCACCATACGGAACTGTTGGAATCATCAAAATTCTATTCCGGGTCATTTTCACATAATTCGACATCCGGTCACTATTTGAACTTAAACTTTAAATTTTTCGTCAAAATTCCATATCTCGGGCTAGGGACCTCGGAATTTGATTTCGGGCATACACCCAAGTCCCAATTTACGATACGGACCTACCGGAACTGTCAAAATACTGATCCGAGTCCGTTTGCTCAAAATGTTGACCAAAGTCAACTCAGTTGTGTTTTAAGCATTTAATTCACATTTTAATCCATTTTTCACCTGAAAACTTTCCGGAAATTTTTTTACGGACTGCACACGCAAGTCGAGTAATGGTAAATAGTGCTTAGATCACATAATTAATCATTAAATTTAAAGATGACATTTTGGGTCATCACATTTTTTTCCGTTAAGAAAATTATTATAATTTGAAAACTTTTAAAGCAGGTAGGCATAAAATATATTTTTACCTTTCAATCAAACGCTGCTCCTATGATATTTTGTATAATGAAGCAAGTATTAGAACATACTAAAGAAATAAGTCTACTAGAATAGATCAAATTCCTAAACATAATTAGCACAATTATCATCATAAAACTTGCATTTTTTGCTTATTTTTATATTATGACGTAAACACATCTTTTAAATAATATGGTAGATAATACAAGACTCATTTTAAACTTATTGAATCATATTTTATAATTTTTTAGAGCATGAACAATTATTTTAGACATATAGAATTTAACATGATATAATTGTCACCTTTTATAGGTATCGTTACCATTGGTCACATTTTGTGAGTAAATAATTAAATGATTTTACTTGAAAATACTTAAATTTATGTCATGTGCATGTCTAGAGAATATCTTCAATTCTAAGCTACTAAATTTTATTAAAATTTGAAAATTTAAGGAGCCAAGCAGGTGAAGAAAAGAATAGGAAATTCACTAAACATGTCTTGAAATATAAACCTTTTTCTTTGATGGTAAAAACTCCGAGTAATATGATGGATAATTAAAGAATTTTAAATATGATCTTGCTAGACTGACTCGACTTGTAAGAAGAGTAATCATGAAGATTGAGAAAATAACAAAGCACCCTTAAGTAAATACAAAAGTTAAACGAATAAAATTACATAGCTAACTGTAGGGGAGACTCAATAAAACCTCTTATAATTATTTTATAACATTCATGTACTAATGAGACAATTAAAAGGATTTACTTTTCCATTTTATGGATCAATCAAAAGAGATAAAAAGAAAATAACAACGTCTATTTTAGAAAAGTGGATTCGCATTGAAAAATTAAATCATTAGAAGAGGGTGATAAAAGTACTAATTAATAAGAGAGAAGAATTGTTTTTATCATAATTTATTCACTCATTTGCAACCTTAACTAAATCCATAAAAACATATAATTTAGAATATTTTGCTAAAGACAATCATACATATTATATGAAATATATAATACTTAATACTTGGAGTAGTATTTTTTATACCAAGAACATCGTCTATAAAGAGATATGGCCAGATACAAAAATATAACATATCATAATTATTATCATAAAAATATATATAAATACAAAACATATATAATTAACATACCTTAATTCTTAATCGTTGCAAGTTCATAAGATACCCAATAACTATGCATTCAACTATTTTGCCAATGTAATATTTATTTTTAATTTAAATGAATGTTGCGTTTATCTCGATGTCACTTGCTATTACACATAATTCTTTTTTATTCTAAATTTTATATACTTTTTATCAATAGACGAAAAAACATGTGCAACACATGTACACTAAAGTTAGTTATATTAAAAGCACGAAACCCCTTAGCGAAATATCATTTGCCTTTTTTAACTTTTAAAACTATATTTCACATTGAATAAATTGTAATTTAAGTTATATTCCTAATATTTATGACTTTGGGATCTGCTAAATTTTATTTATTAAATTATTAATATGTAATAAGTCCTAATATTTAGGGCTTTAGAATTTATTAAAAGGTTTACCTTATATAATACTTTTCTGGAATTCCAGTATCATATTTTTAGTTCTAGAATGTCCAAAGAATTTACCACAAGATTTTCTTTAATTATCACTAAATCTTTTTTGGCAATTATAAATAATACCTAACTAAGTAACTTATTTATTCATCTTTATGGATTCTTACATACCTAACCTTGATGAATCACAATATACATGGTTATTAAGACAAAAACAATATCCATAAGATATTCTAATTTCAAATTACTAATAATTTTTTTTTCTATACCTTAATTTTAATTTGTAACTTAAATGTATTAGATAAGATCATGAATAAGTGAATATAATTCAATATCTGTGTGTCAATTTTGTAATTAATATTTATTATTTTCAGGAACTTAAATTTTTACTTAATATTTATTTTGTGTCTAAAACGTGTTTATGAATGTTTTATATATATATATATATATATATTATATATTCTCATCAATATAGTGTTTACATACAACGCGCATGTCCTCATACTAGTTATATTAAAAGCATGAAGTCCCTTAGCAAAATATCGTTCTCTATTTTTTATCCTTTATAAATAGAGTTCACACTAGATAAAATAGTTATGTAATTAATTTTTTAATATTTAGTAATATTCATTTAGTTAATTTTTTAATATTTAGGAATAGTCATTAATTATTTATTTAATATTTAATTAAAAGTTAATATTTAAATTCTTAATTTATAACTCCTAAATTTAAGGTAAAATTCTCAATATTCCAAATTTTATGTTGCGTAGAGTTAGGCTTAATATTAAATATCACTACTAGAAAACAGGCAAAACCCGTCCAAAGAATACCAAATGAAATCAGTCGAAAAATAAGTAAATTGGTCACAAAAGTCAAAGAAAATAATTCTGACAACGGAAATAGTGGTCCCAAACCAAAGATATAAAATTTTCGACCGATTTCGATCGGAAATTGGTCAATCTTTGACCAAGATCTGGTCATACTTGCATATTATCTATTAAAATAATATTTAATTAAAAAGTTTCAAATTTACCGACCGAAATCGGTCGGTATATTTGAAATTAATGTTTAATTAAAAAATTTCGACCGAATTCGTTAGGAAATTTAATTTTAAAATTTATAAAATATTAATTTAATGAAAATAATATTTCGTCAATTTATATAAATAGATTTTAAGTAAATAATATTTAATTGATATATATATATATATATATATATATATATATACATATATATCTGTGTGTGTGTGTGTGTGCGCGCGCATACACACATAATCTTGAATGTTTTATTCCCGATCACCTTATTAGTACTTTGCTCGAATACTTTATCAATGGATCAATTGGACATTCAATTATATTCGATTAAATCTTACTATAACACATTTAAAAATAAAGTGTGTAGTTCTATAAGATGTAGTGCTATATTAATATTTATGTTTTAACAACAACTTAATATAATTGGATACAACTTAATATTGGATATAATTTATATTAAGTTGGATAGAACTTAATATTGAATTTTCAATTGATCCACCGATGAAGTATATGATTAGATATAATTTGTGTGTGTGTATGAATATATACATATATATATATACATACACAATTAAATATATATTATATAGTATCTATAATTAAATAATTTCCTTTTTAAATCTAACATTAAAGTACCGACCGACTTTGGTCAATATTTAAATTAAATAATTTATGTTTAATTTAATGAAAATACCGACCGAAGTCGATCAGTTTTGTCAATTTATATCAATAGATTTTAAATAAATAATATTTAATACTTAATTGATATATATATACATATATCCTAGCTTATATATATATATATATATATATATATATATATATATATATGTGTGTGTGTGTGTGTGTGTGTGTGTGTATTTATGTGTTTATCTAAATTACTTTTATATGGACACTATATCCTATTTGTGTATGTATATATACATATATGTACATAGTATTTAATTAATTTATCATCCTAAATTATAATATTCAATATATAATTAATTTTATATTTATACACACACACATAATCTTGAATGTTTTATTCTCGATCACCTTATTAGTACTTTGCTCGGATATTTCATCAGTGGATCAATTAGAAATTCAATTATATTCGGTTAAATCTTACTATAACACATTTAAAAACAAAGTGTATTGTTCTATAAGATGTAGTGCTATATTAATATTTAAGTTTTAGCAACAACTTAATATAATTGGATACAACTTAATATAATTGGATACGACTTAATAATGGATATAATTTATATTAAGTTGGATACAACTTAATATTGAATTTTTAATTGATCCACCGATGAAGTATCCGAGCAAAGTACTAATAAGGTGATCGAGAAGAAAACATTCAAGACTGTGTCGATTGTACACATCTTAGAGCATCTAGTCAGTCATTATACCGCAGAATCTAGTCACATCAACTCCACGATTTATTTTCTTACTTAGTCACCGATCAAGCATTCGAGTATGAACAGTTGAGAATAAATCATCAACGCTAGTAATATGTATTTAAATGTAAATTATCGAGTGTAATTGACATAATCGTTGGATATGTGTAAATATTAATTTAATGAAAATACCGACCGAAGTGGGTCGATTTTTATGAATTTATATATATATATATCAATTATGTATTAAGTTGTATCCAATTATATTAAGTTGTTGCTAAAACTTATATAGTAATATAGCACTACATCTTATAGAACTAAGTCGGGCCGGTTGTGGTCGGTATATTTGATATATATATATATGCGTGTGTGTGTGAATATATACATATATATACATACACAAATAAATATATATTATATAGTATCTATAATTAAATAATTTCTTTTTAAAATCTAACATTAAATTACCGACCGACTTCGGTTGGTATTTAAATTAATTAATGTTTTTTAACATTAAATTACCAACCGACTTCGGTCGGTATTTAAATTAAATAATTTCTTTTTAATTTAACATTAAATTACCGACAGAATTCGGTCAAAATTTAATTTTAAAATTTTTAAAATATTAATTTAATAAAAATACCGGCCGAAGTCAGTCGATTTTCGTCAATTTATATAAATAGCTTTTAAATAAATAATATTTAATACTTAATTGATATATATATATATATATATATCCGTGTGTGTGTGTATGTATGTGTTTTTTTAAATTACTTTTATATGGACACTATATCCTATTTATGTATGTATATATACATATATGTACATAGTATTTAATTGTTTTATCATCCTAAATTATAATATTCAACATGTAATTAATTTTATATTTATACACACACACACACACACACATATATATATATATATATATATATATTGTCACGACCCAAAATCTCACCCGTCATGATGGCGCCTATCTCAGTACTAGGCAAGCCGACAAACTTAATAAACCACCATATCTTTTAAGTTTGAAAACATAATATCTAAAGTTTGAAAATATAATATAATTGGATACAACTTAATTTAATTGGATACGACTTAATATTGGATATAATTAATATTAAGTTGGACACAACTTAATATTGAATTTTCAATTGATCCACCGATGAAGTATCCGAGCAAAGTACTAATAAGGTGATCGAGAATAAAACATTCAAGATTGTGTCAATTAAGTTAAATATTAATATAGCACTACATCTTATAGAACTATACACTTTGTTAAGTTGGACCAGTTGCAGTCGGTATATATATATGTGTGTGTGTGTGTGTGTGAATATATACATATACATACATACACAATTAAATATATATTATATAGTATCTATAATTATTATATATTTTTTTAATTTAACATTAAATTACCGACCGAATTCGGTCGGAATGGTCGTGGTCAAACGGGTCAAAGGCCACTTAAATTTACCAACCGGAGTCAGTGGGAAAGTTTTAATTTAGATCTAGCCCGGGCGGAATTTTCTCCATTTCACCTCTTTTCTCTATCTCTGTTCCATCTCTCTTCTTCTCCTCCCCACTATCGCAATTCCTCCAAATCCCCACCAAAAATAAACTCTTATCTCCTTCCTCACCCAAAAAAAAAGCACCTAGAAGTCTCCTTCCCCTCCCTGTCACTGCTCCGCCAGCCCCACTGCCTTCCGCCATCCTCCGCCATTGTTCCGCCGCCACCACTGCGTTCCGCCACCCTCCACCACCCAAAATCAAACCCCCTATCCTAGCATTTCAAATTAGTTATATACATTTTTTAATTTAAGTAATTTTAATTGTATAAATTAGGGTTTAGTTACTGTTTAAGTAAATTTAGTTCTATAATTGTGAGTTGCCTTGTCATTGAACCTTTGAAATATATCATGTGTTATCATTTATCATTTAGGATTGTTCATATTAGAAGAGTTCATATTTGTACTCTAGCCCCTCTTTGTGAATTGGAATTTTGTGTAATTTTGGACTTTTACATTTTGAAAGACCTAGATGCATGTCTTAGGTGCTAATAGCATTTCATGGTTAATTATCTATATTTTTGAATTTAAATAATTTTAATTATTTAAATTGTATAAATAAGGGTTTAGTTAATATTTAATTAAATTTAGTTGTATAATTGTGAGTTGCCTTGTCATTGTGTCACGACCCAATTTCACCTATAGGTCGTGATGGCCCCCAACACTACAGCTAGGTAAGCCAACTAATAAATTAAACATATATCGATAAAATTTAAATTCAAAAAAAAAAATAAGACACCAAATTCTACTAATGTGTGTGCCAAGACCTGATGTCACAAGTGTATGAGCATTCTGATAGATTATACAAACCCTCAAATAATGTCTGCAATAAAAATAGACATAATGTAAATATAAGAAGAGACACTAGTAGCTGCAGAACGGCTCAGAAAGGTAGCTCAACACTATGCCTTTGGATAACGTGGGTGTAAGGCGATAGGTCCTTCACTAGTACTTGCCTCAGGTCCTGCACAAAAAGTACAGCAAGTGTAGTATGAGTATGTAAACAACGTGTACCCAGTAAGTATCAAGCCTAATCTCGAAGTGGTAGAGACGAGATGGCCGACTTTGACACTCACTATGGGTCAATAATAAAAATTGAAATAAAACTAGAATATCTAAATCAGCATGATTCACAGAATTTACAATAATTTATTTAACCAGCAGAAATAATTAAATTCCTTCAAATGCAACAATTCTCAATATATTAATTAAATTTCAATAAATTTCCAAATTTATCAATTAGTCTCATTTACAGGAATAACAATAATTCCTTAACAAGCACGATTAATAATTCTTTAAATTCCAAAGATCTACAATTTATCAATTAGCTTCACAAGCTACAACAAACTATCAAAGTATCGTGTAATTATTATTATTAAGCACGATTTCTGCCGAGGTCGTTCGGCCCGATCCAGAGTATCATGTACACTACCGAGGGACGTGCGACATGATCCATAGATGCATCTATCCTGCCGAGGAGTTCGGCCCTCTCCACAAGAAAGGAGGACATTTTCTTATGTACCTCCGGAAAGAGAGTATATTTATTATAAGATTAATTCGAGAATATGAACAATTTCTCTTAACAATTAATTAATTTAAACAGAAAATCAAGCATATGAGGTTTCCTTTCTTTAATATTTTTATCTAACAATTCACAATATATATTAATTAAACAAAGAATACAATTTACACAAATTCATGCTTTGAGTCCTAAACTACCCGGACTTTAGCATTAATAGTAGCTACGCACGGACTCTTATCACCTCGTGCGTACGTAGCCCCCACAATTAGCAACAATTATTACTTTAATTACCTATGGGGTAATTTCCTCCTCACAAGATTAGACAAGAGACTTACCTCATCTTGCTCCAATTTAATCCGCTAGTAGGCCTTTTCCTCGATTAACCAACTTCGATTAGCTCGAATCTAACCAAAAATAATTCGATACAATCACTAAAATTTATAGAAATCAATTCTACAAGAAAATACTACATTTTCAATAAAATTCCGAAATTAATTAAAAATTCATCTGTGGGGCCCACATCTCAGAATCTGGCGAAAGTTATGAAATCCGACAACTCATTTAATTACGAGTCCAACCATACTAGTTTCACTCAAATCCAACTCCAAATCGATACCGGCATCTCAAAAATTCATTTTATGAGATTTCTAAAAATTTCCCAAATTTCAATCTCAAAACACTAATTAAATAGTGAAAATAATGATATATTTGTGTATATAAACTAAATCCGAGTTAGAATCACTTACCCCAATGTCTTTCCTTGAAAATCTATCCAAAATCGCCTCTGCGCAAGCTTCAATTTGTTAAAAATGGCGAATGGGACGAATGCCCTCTTTTTAATAAACTGCCCACACAGCCTTCGGAACTGGGCCTCGATCGTGGCTTCGATCATGGACCTCGAGCCTAGGCCTCGATCGTGGCTTCGATCATAGGCTCGATCTTGGACCTCGGTCATGGCCTCGATTATGGCATCGATCCTGGTTTTTCGATCATAGCCTCGATCATGTCATCGAGCCTGGTTTTTCGATCATAGCCTCGATCATGGCATCGAGCCTGAGCCTTCGATTGTGACCCTCGATCTTGAGTCTCGATCCTGGCTCTCGAGCCTTGCCTTCGATCATGACCCTCGAGCTGGACCTTCGATCGTGGCTTCGATACTGAGCCTCATCCCTGGCTTCAACTCAGGACATCGAACCAGGGCTCGATATCTGGGCTCGATTAGAGCCCAAAATATCCATCAGAAGGAAAAATTGCAGCAACTTTTTAAGTCCAACTTTAGATTCGTTAACCATCCGAAACTCACCCGAGGCCCTCGGGACTTCAACCAAATATTATAACAAGTCCTAAAACATCATACGAACTTATTTGAAACCTCAAATCACATAAAACGATTCTAAAACCACGAATTATGCTCCAATTCAAGCTTAATGAAACTTAGAATTTCAAACTTCTACATTCGATGTCGAAACCTATCAAATCTAGTCTGATTGACCTCAAAATTTTCACACAAGTCATAAATGATATAACGGAGCTATGAAAATTTTCGTAACTGGATTCCAACTCCGGTATCAAAAAGTCAACTCCCCGGTCAAACTTCCAAACTTAAATTCTTGTTTTAGCCATTTCAAGCCTAATTTCACTACGGACTTCCAATTAAAATTCCGATCACGTTCCTAAGTCCAAAATTACCATATGAATATTTTGGAATTATCAAAATTCTATTCTCGGGTCATTTGCACATAATTCGACATCCGATCACTATTTGAACTTAAACTTTTAATTTTTCATCAAAATTCCATATCTCGGGCTAGGGACCTCGGAATTTGATTCTGGGCATATGCCCAAGTCCCAAATTATGATACGAACCTACCAGAACTGTCAAAACACTTATTCGAGTCCGTTTGCTCAAAATATTGACCAAAGTCAACTCAGTTGAGTTTTAAAGCTCTAATTCTCATTTTAATCCATTTTTCACATAAAAAAATTCCGAAAAATATTATGGACTGCGCACGCAGGTTGAGGAATGATAAATAGTGCTTTTCGAGGTCTTAGAACACATAATTAATTATTAAATTTAAAGATAACATTTTGGGTCATCACACATTGAACCTTTGAAATATTTCATGTGTTATCATTTATCATTTAGGATTGTTCATATTAGAATAGTTCATATTTGTACTCTAGCCCCTCTTTGTGAATTGGTATTTTGTGTAATTTTGGATTTTTATATTTTGGAAGAACTATATGCATGTCATCTACATTTTTGAATTTTAATTATTTTAATTGTATAAATTAGGGTTTAGTTAATGTTTAATTAAATTTAGTTGTATAACTGTGAGTTGATATAAATTAGGGATTGTTCATGTTAGAAAAGTTCATATTAGAGGTCTTTAGAATCTTATTATAATTTTTTAGCGTGTGATATTTAGGGATACATGTGAACTTTCAAATTACTTCTTAAAATTGAATTTTAAAAGAACTTATTTAGGGATATATGTGAACTTTCAAATTAATATAACATGCAATTTATGTTTTCTCTGTGTAGATGAAATATCGTGGTTGGAAAATTAGGCTTAACTAATTATGCTAGATTAATTGAGCGTGCTAATAAATTATAATTGAATGAGTTAGTCTAATTGAATGGCTTAACTAACTCAATATTCTAGTAAGTAAATGTTGTACTTTGTAGCTAAAGTTTATTATGTAACTTAATTCTATAAATTAATTTGAATTACGAGTAATATAACATGTAATTTATTTTTTCTTTATGTAGATGAAATATCGTAGTTGGATGTATAATAGGAATTATCCTAATCGTCGGTTTTAAGGGAGGAATTTATAGAAGGGTTAAGGAATTTATTAGGCATGCAATGTCACTTGAACCGTTTCGGATTGGAGGGATGATTAGGTGTCCTTGTACGAAGTGCAAGTGTTTGCATTTTTTGGGTTCGGAGGATGTTACGACTCATCTTTATAGAAAGGGATTTATGGATAATTAATTTTTGTGTGCACTAGTCATGGAGAGGTTGATGGTACTGATGGTGTATTTCATAACGTAGTTGTTGATGAAAGTAGTAGGTCGGTGGAGAATAACGTTCAACATCCTAGATACCATGAAATGGTTGCGAATGCTTTTGGGATGCACTTCGATTTTGAAACCCATGAAAGTATTGAACAACCTCCTAACGAAGAGGCAAAATATTTTTATGAATAATTAGAGGTTGTTAGTCGTCCACTAAGGAAAGGGAGTATGCACTCTCAGTTGTCTATTGCGGTTATCTACTCTTGTTTATTTAATGTAATTGCTATGTTGTAGGCAGTGGACCACCGAAAAATTCGAGAAGAGGAGTGAACAGGGAAAGAAGGCCCGAGCATCTGAGAAGGGTGGCTCCTTGCACGAGGAGACTATTGATAATTCCTTCAAATATTTACATCTATTTTTATCGAACTATACTTATATATTTTAATTTATTTAACACGTTTTATTATATTTTTAGGGGGAAAAATGGGAGGAAGATGACTCATGATGAGTTCTTCATGGAGACTCACATCCGAAAGAAGAAGGCACCGACAGATCCAACTAGATGGGTCGAGGACCGGGCGGAGACTGCATATGTAAGTTTCATAAATACTATAACTTGAAATTAATGTTTATAATATTATATAGTTAATAATTTTCTATCTTCTAAATAAAGGGTCGCTACAAGGCTAATAATTTAATATCCTGCAAGGTCAGTTAGCCAATCTTCTTGCTAGTGGTGCTTTCCCGATTCCTCGGTTTCGCCAGCCTTCCCCATATGGTAATCCTTCGAACCATGCCGACAATGAATGCTATAGTAGTGGAGATGAAGATAATGTAGTACAAAACACTCAATGAATGATGTTTGAATTTTTAACTTGTAATATATTTTGTTGTTGGGTATGATGTTTTGTTAATATAGTTTAGTGGAGATGGAGATAAAGATAATATTTTGTTAATATAGTTTTGATAGTTGTTATTGTTGTTCTTGTTGTTGTTATTGTTGTTGTTATTGTTAGCGTTGATGATTTATTCTCAACTGTTCATACTCGAATGCTTGATCGGTGACTAAGTAAGAAAATAAATCGTGGAGTTTATGTGACTAGATTCTGCGGTATAATGACTGACTAGATGCTCTAAGATGTGTACAATCGACACAGTCTTGAATGTTTTCTTCTCGATCACCTTATTAGTACTTTGCTCGGATACTTCATCGGTGGATCAATTAAAAATTCAATATTAAGTTGTATCCAACTTAATATAAATTATATCCATTATTAAGTCGTATCCAATTATATTAAGTTGTATCCAATTATATTAAGTTGTTGCTAAAACTTAAATATTAATATAGCACTACATCTTATAGAACAATACACTTTGTTTTTAAATGTGTTATAGTAAGATTTAACCGAATATAATTGAATTTCTAATTGATCCACTGATGAAATATCCGAGCAAAGTACTAATAAGGTGATCGAGAATAAAACATTCAAGATTATGTGTGTGTGTATAAATATAAAATTAATTATATATTGAATATTATAATTTAGGATGATAAATTAATTAAATACTATGTACATATATGTATATATACATACACAAATAGGATATAGTGTCCATATAAAAGTAATTTAGATAAACACATAAATACACACACACACACACACATATATATATATATATAAGGTGATCGAGAAGAAAACATTCAAGACTGTGTCGATTGTACACATCTTAGAGCATCTAGTCAGTCATTATACCGCAGAATCTAGTCACATCAACTCCACGATTTATTTTCTTACTTAGTCACCGATCAAGCATTCGAGTATGAACAGTTGAGAATAAATCATCAACGCTAGTAATATGTATTTAAATGTAAATTATCGAGTGTAATTGACATAATCGTTGGATATGTGTAAATATTAATTTAATGAAAATACCGACCGAAGTGGGTCGATTTTTATGAATTTATATATATATATATCAATTATGTATTAAGTTGTATCCAATTATATTAAGTTGTTGCTAAAACTTATATAGTAATATAGCACTACATCTTATAGAACTAAGTCGGGCCGGTTGTGGTCGGTATATTTGATATATATATGCGTGTGTGTGTGAATATATACATATATATACATACACAAATAAATATATATTATATAGTATCTATAATTAAATAATTTCTTTTTTAAATCTAACATTAAATTACCGACCGACTTCGGTTGGTATTTAAATTAATTAATGTTTTTAACATTAAATTACCGACCGACTTCGGTCGGTATTTAAATTAAATAATTTATTTTTAATTTAACATTAAATTACCGACAGAATTCGGTCGAAATTTAATTTTAAAATTTTTAAAATATTAATTTAATAAAAATACAGGCCGAAGTCAGTCGATTTTAGTCAATTTATATCAATAGCTTTTAAATAAATAATATTTAATACTTAATTGATATATATATATATATATATACATATACATATATCCTAGCTTATATATATATATATATATATATATATATATATCCGTGTGTGTGTGTATGTATGTGTTTTTTTAAATTACTTTTATATGGACACTATATCCTATTTATGTATGTATATATACATATATGTACATAGTATTTAATTGTTTTATCATCCTAAATTATAATATTCAACATGTAATTAATTTTATATTTATATACATACACACACACACACACACACACACACACACACACATATATATATATATATATTGTCACGACCCAAAATCTCACCCGTCATGATGGCGCCTATCTCAGTACTAGGCAAGCCGACGATCCTAATAAATCACCATATCTTTTAAGTTTGAAAATATAATATCTAAAGTTTGAAAATATAATATAATTGGATACAACTTAATTTAATTGGATACGACTTAATATTGGATATAATTAATATTAAGTTGGACACAACTTAATATTGAATTTTCAATTGATCCACCGATGAAGTATCCGAGAAAAGTACTAATAAGGTGATCGAGAATAAAACATTCAAGATTGTGTCAATTAAGTTAAATATTAATATAGCACTACATCTTATAGAACTATACACTTTGTTAAGTTGGACCGGTTGCAGTCGGTATATATATATTTATGTTTGTGCGTGTGTGTGTGTGTGTGTGAATATATACATATACATACATACACAATTAAATATATATTATATAGTATCTATAATTATTATTATTATTTTAATTTAACATTAAATTACCGACCGAATTCGGTCGGAATGGTCGTGGTCAAACGGGTCAAAGGCCACTTAAATTTACCGACCGGAGTCAGTGGGAAAGTTTTAATTTAGATCTAGCCCAGGCGGGATTTTCTCCATTTCACCTCTTTTCTCTATCTCTGTTCCATATCTCTTCTTCTCCTCCCCACTATCGCAATTCCTCCAAATCCCCACAAAAAATCAACTCTTATCTCCTTCCTCACCCAAAAAAAAAGCACCTAGAAGTCTCCTTCCCCTCCCTGCCACTACTGCGCCAGCCCCACTGCCTTCCGCCATCCTCCGCCCTTGTTCCGCCGCCACCACTGCGTTCCGCCACCCTCCACCACCCAAAATCAAACCCCCTATCCTAGCATTTCAAGTTAGTTATATACATTTTTCAATTTAATTAATTTTAATTGTATAAATTAGGGTTTAGTTACTGTTTAAGTAAATTTGGTTCTATAATTGTGAGTTGCCTTGTCATTGAACCTTTGAAATATATCATGTGTTATCATTTATCATTTAGGATTGTTCATATTAGAAGAGTTCATATTTGTACTCTAGCCCCTCTTTGTGAATTGGTATTTTGTGTAATTTTGCACTTTTACATTTTGGAAGACCTAGATGCATGTCTTAGGTGCTAATAGCATTTCAAGGTTAATTATCTATATTTTTGAATTTAAATAATTTTAATTATTTAAATTGTATAAATAAGGGTTTAATTAATATTTAATTAAATTTAGCTGTATAATTGTGAGTTGCCTTGTCATTGTGTCACGACCCAATTTCACCTATAGGTCGTGATGGCCCCCAACACTACAGCTAGGTAAGCCAACTAATAAATTAAACATATATCGATAAAATTTAAATTCAAAAAAAATAATAAGACACCAAATTCTACTAATGTGTGTGCCAAGACCTGATGTCACAAGTGTATGAGCATTCTGATAGATTATACAAACCCTCAAATAATGTCTGCAATAAAAATAGACATAATGTAAATATAAGAAGAGACACTAGTAGCTGCAGAACGGCTCAGAAAGGTAGCTCAACACTATGCCTTTGGATAACGTGGGTGTAAGGCGATAGGTCCTTCACTAGTACTTGCCTCAGGTCCTGCATAAAATGTGCAACAAGTGTAGTATGAGTATGTAAACAACGTGTACCCAGTAAGTATCAAGCCTAATCTCGAAGTGGTAGAGACGAGATGGCCGACTTTGACACTCACTATGGGTCAATAATAAAAATTGAAATAAAACTAGAATATCTAAATCAGCATGATTCACAGAATTTACAATAATTTATTTAACCAGCAGAAATAATTAAATTCCTTCAAATGCAACAATTCTCAATATATTAATTAAATTCCTTCAATTCCCAAATTTATCAATTAGTCTCATTTACAGGAATAACAATAATTCCTTAACAAGCACGATTAATAATTCTTTAAATTCCAAAGATCTACAATTTATCAATTAGTTTCACAAGCTACAACAAACTATCAAAGTATCGTGTAATTATTATTATTAAGCACGATTTCTGCCGAGGTCGTTCGGCCCGATCCAGAGTATCATGTACACTACCGAGGGACGTGCGACATGATCCATAGATGCATCTATCCTGCCGAGGAGTTCGGCCCTCTCCACAAGAAAGGAGGACATTTTCTTATGTACCTCCGGAAAGAGAGTATATTTATTATAAGATTAATTCGATAATATGAACAATTTCTCTTAACAATTAATTAATTTAAACAGAAAATCAAGCATATGAGGTTTTCATCCTTTAATATTTTTATCTAACAATTCACAATATATATTAATTAAACAAAGAATACAATTTACACAAATTCATGCTTTGAGTCCTAAACTACCCGGACTTTAGCATTAATAGTAGCTACGCACGGACTCTTATCACCTCGTGCGTACGTAGCCCCCACAATTAGCAACAATTATTACTTTAATTACCTATGGGGTAATTTTCTCCTCACAAGATTAGACAAGAGACTTACCTCATCTTGCTCCAATTTAATCCGCTAGTAGGCCTTTTCCTCGATTAACCAACTTCGATTAGCTCGAATCTAACCAAAAATAATTCGATAGAATCACTAAAATTTATAGAAATCAATTCTACAAGAAAATACTACATTTTCAATAAAATTCCGAAATTAATTAAAAATTCATCTGTGGGGCCCACATCTCAGAATCCGGCGAAAGTTATGAAATCCGACAACTCATTTAATTACGAGTCCAACCATACTAGTTTCACTCAAATCCAACTCCAAATCGATACCGGCATCTCAAAAATTCATTTTATGAGATTTCTAAAAATTTCCCAAATTTCAATCTCAAAACACTAATTAAATAGTGAAAATAATGATATATTTGTGTATATAAACTAAATCCGAGTTAGAATCACTTACCCCAATGTCTTTCCTTGAAAATCTATCCAAAATCGCCTCTGCGCAAGCTTCAATTTGTTAAAAATGGCGAATGGGACGAATGCCCTCTTTTTAATAAACTGCCCACACAGCCTTCGGAACTGGGCCTCGATCGTGGCTTCGATCATGGACCTCGAGCCTAGGCCTCGATCGTGGCTTCGATCATAGGCTCGATCTTGGACCTCGGTCATGGCCTCGATTATGGCATCGATCCTAGTTTTTCGATCATAGCCTCGATCATGGCATTCTGCCTGGTTTTTCGATCATAGCCTCGATCATGGCATCGAGCCTGAGCCTTCGATTGTGACCCTCGATCTTGAGTCTCGATCCTGGCTCTCGAGCCTTGCCTTCGATCATGACCCTCGAGCTGGACCTTCGATCGTGGCTTCGATACTGAGCCTCATCCCTGGCTTCAACTCAGGACATCGAACCAGGGCTCGATATCTGGGCTCGATTAGAGCCCAAAATATCCATCAGAAGGAAAAATTGCAGCAACTTTTTAAGTCCAACTTTAGATTCGTTAACCATCCGAAACTCACCCGAGGCCCTCGGGACCTCAACCAAATATTATAACAAGTCCTAAAACATCATACGAACTTATTTGAAACCTCAAATCACATAAAACGACTCTAAAACCACGAATTATGCTCCAATTCAAGCTTAATGAAACTTAGAATTTCAAACTTCTACATTCGATGTCGAAACCTATCAAATCTAGTCTGATTGACCTCAAAATTTTCACACAAGTCATAAATGATATAACGGAGCTATGAAAATTTTCGTAACTGGATTCCAACTCCGGTATCAAAAAGTCAACTCCCCGGTCAAACTTCCAAACTTAAATTCTTGTTTTAGCCATTTCAAGCCTAATTTCACTACGGACTTCCAATTAAAATTCCGATCACGTTCCTAAGTCCAAAATTACCATATGAATCTTTTGGAATTATCAAAATTCTATTCTCGGGTCATTTGCACATAATTCGACATCCGATCACTATTTGAACTTAAACTTTTAATTTTTCATCAAAATTCCATATCTCGGGCTAGGGACCTCGGAATTTGATTCTGGGCATATGCCCAAGTCCCAAATCATGATACGAACCTACCAGAACTATCAAAACACTTATTCGAGTCCGTTTGCTCAAAATGTTGACCATAGTCAACTCAGTTGAGTTTTAAAGCTCTAATTCACATTTTAATCCATTTTTCACATAAAAAATTTCCGAAAAATTTTACGGACTGCGCACGCTGGTTGAGGAATGATAAATAGTGCTTTTCGAGGTCTTAGAACACATAATTAATTATTAAATTTAAAGATAACATTTTGGGTCATCACACATTGAACCTTTGAAATATTTCATGTGTTATCATTTATCATTTAGGATTGTTCATATTAGAAGAGTTCATATTTGTACTCTAGCCCCTCTTTGTGAATTGGTATTTTGTGTAATTTTGGATTTTTATATTTTGGAAGAACTATATGCATGTCATCTACATTTTTGAATTTTAATTATTTTAATTGTATAAATTAGGGTTTAGTTAATGTTTAATTAAATTTAGTTGTATAACTATGAGTTGATATAAATTAGGGATTGTTCATGTTAGAAAAGTTCATATTAGAGGTCTTTAGAATCTTATTATAATTTTTTAGCGTGTGATATTTAGGGATACATGTGAACTTTCAAATTACTTCTTAAAATTGAATTTTAAAAGAACTTATTTAGGGATATATGTGAACTTTCAAATTAATATAACATGCAATTTATGTTTTCTCTGTGTAGATGAAATATCGTGGTTGGAAAATTAGGCTTAACTAATTATGCTAGATTAATTGAGCGTGCTAATAAATTATAATTGAATGAGTTAGTCTAATTGAATGGCTTAACTAACTCAATATTCTAGTAAGTAAATGTTGTACTTTGTAGCTAAAGTTTATTATGTAACTTAATTCTATAAATTAATTTGAATTACGAGTAATATAACATGTAATTTATTTTTTCTTTATGTAGATGAAATATCGTAGTTGGATGTATAATAGGAATTATCCTAATCGTCGGTTTTAAGGGAGGAATTTATAGAAGGGTTAAGGAATTTATTAGGCATGCAATGTCACTTGAACCGTTTCGGATTGGAGGGATGATTAGGTGTCCTTGTACGAAGTGCAAGTGTTTGCATTTTTTGGGTTCGGAGGATGTTACGACTCATCTTTATAGAAAGAGATTTATGGATAATTAATTTTTGTGTGCACTAGTCATGGAGAGGTTGATGGTACTGATGGTGTATTTCATAACGTAGTTGTTGATGAAAGTAGTAGGTCGGTGGAGAATAACGTTCAACATCCTAGATACCATGAAATGGTTGCGGATGCTTTTGGGATGCACTTCGATTTTGAAACCCATGAAAGTATTGAACAACCTCCTAACGAAGAGGCAAAATATTTTTATGAATAATTAGAGGTTGTTAGTCGTCCACTAAGGAAAGGGAGTATGCACTCTCAGTTGTCTATTGCGGTTATCTACTCTTGTTTATTTAATGTAATTGCTATGTTGTAGGCAGTGGACCACCGAAAAATTCGAGAAGAGGAGTGAACAGGGAAAGAAGGCCCGAGCATCTGAGAAGGGTGGCTCCTTGCACGAGGAGACTATTGATAATTCCTTCAAATATTTACATCTATTTTTATCGAACTATACTTATATATTTTAATTTATTTAACACGTTTTATTATATTTTTAGGGGGAAAAATGGGAGGAAGATGACTCATGATGAGTTCTTCATGGAGACTCACATCCGAAAGAAGAAGGCACCGACAGATCTAACTAGATGGGTCGAGGACCGGGCGGAGACTGCATATGTAAGTTTCATAAATACTATAACTTGAAATTAATGTTTATAATATTATATAGTTAATAATTTTCTATCTTCTAAATAAAGGGTCGCTACAAGGCTAATAATTTAATATCCTGCAAGGTCAGTTAGCCAATCTTCTTGCTAGTGATGCTTTCCCGATTCCTCGGTTTCGCCTGCCTTCCCCATATGGTAATCCTTCGAACCATGCCGACAATGAATGCTATAGTAGTGGAGATGAAGATAATGTAGTACAAAACACTCAATGAATGATGTTTGAATTTTTAACTTGTAATATATTTTGTTGTTGGGTATGATGTTTTGTTAATATAGTTTAGTGGAGATGGAGATAAAGATAATATTTTGTTAATATAGTTTTGATAGTTGTTATTGTTGTTCTTGTTGTTGTTATTGTTGTAGTTATTGTAATGCTGCCATTATAGGTGATCGGTTGTTGGCAGGTGGTGTAGCTATAAAACAGCTATTTTCTGGTAAAAACAATACCCAGAAAACAGACCGACTTTGGTCGGAAATGTTCATATTGATTCCTTGAAAATTAAAATTACCGACCGAATTCGGTCGGAATTTATGATTTTAAATATTAATTATTTAAATAATACCGATCGATTTCGATCGGAATTAACAATTTTAAATAAAAATGTATTATTTTATATTTTAACAATACTGACCGATTTCGGTCGGAAATGAATAATTTTAAAAAAAATGAATAATTAAATTTTCGATCGAATTCGGTCGGTAATTTAAAAATAATTAAAAAATATTTTTAACAATGCCGACAGAATTCGGTCGCAATTTAATAATTTTAAGAAAAATAAATAATTAAATTTCTTACCGAATTCGGTCGGTAATTTAAAAATAATTAAAAATATTTTTAACAATACCGACCGACGTCGGTCGGTAAAATTAATTTGTGTCATACATTTGGTCAAACTGCGTTGACAGTTAGCGATCGACTTCGGTCAGAAAAAAGCGACCGACTTCGGTCGCTCCCCGTTTGCGACCATTATTTTATCGACCAATTGTAAACGGTCGGAAATCGGTCGATTTTTGTTGGATTCTGACCGATTTCGGTCAGTTTTTCAGGACGCTTTTTGGCAATTTTTTTAGTAGTTAGGAAAATTCTCTATATGTGATTCCCCGTCGCCAAAGAGATAACTTTAAATTTACATAACAAAATCTTACGATCAAATTGGTATGGAGAGGAGTTAGATGCAATAAGGAAAGAATAAAGTATATATGATTCGAACTCATATGGACAAGATCTTAGCTGATTTATAACTCCTAAAGTTTTATCAAGATTCAAAATTTTATGTTACATAGAGTTAGAATTTGAAAGGTATTTCAAAGGAAAAGTTTATATAAGGTGAAATATTAATCGATTTTAAAGTTTTTAATATTAAGACTGCCTACATGGTTTAAAAGAAGGAAATATTTAGTAACCAAAAATTATAATTAATTTACATTAAATAAAGTTGTCATTTAATTATAGTTAATTTAATGGTTTGGATTTATTGAAAACCTAGGGTTTGTTTGTGAAACTAAAAGTTTCTATAACGACCCGATAGGTCGTTTTGAGTCCTAACTTCTCTTTTTTTTTATGATTTGAGACCTTTCGTTGCCCTATTTGATGATTTAAGACTTTTTTTAAAGCAACTATACCACTCGGCAACACTTGCCTAGTGGCTAATATATAAATAAAATCCCAAAATGGGTCCAAAGCTTACAAGATGTCCAAACCAAAATAGAAGTTGCATGAAGCTACTAGCTATTAAAAAGATAGAAAAGCTAAAATCTAATGAACTAGCTATTACAACATGATAAGTTCAATGCTTCCTTATCCTATTAGTGTATGTGAATCCAATTGTCATTGGCAAATACCAAGCAGCACCTATCAAGCTCTCACCAGGCGCCAGGGTATATTGTCCATAGGCTAAAATGAATTCAAAACATCTCCACCACAGAGTTGAAGCCAGCATAGTCTTCCAAGTGTAGCTACTATATGATCTCCATATGCAGTGGACTGATTTTGTTCAAGTATTAATCATGTGCTCACTCATCAAAATTAATTTGTAGAGGAGGAGCCTGGCTTTAGGCAGGCTTTGCAAGGCAAAGGCCAGGCATGAGCTGGCTTTAGGCAGGCTTTGCAGGGCAAAAGCCAGGCTTGAGCTGGCTTTAGGCAGGCTTTGCAGGGCAAAAGTCAGGCTAGAGTTGGCTTTAGGCAGGCTTTACAAGGCAAAAGCCAGGCATGAGCTGGCTTTAGCTAGGCTTTTCAAGGCAAAAGCCAGGCATGAGCTGGCTTTAGCTAGGCTTTTCAAGGCAAAAGCCAGGCATGAGCTGGCTTTAGGCTGGCTTTGCAAGGCAAAAGCCAGGAATTAAGTAGGCTTTGCAAGGCAAAGACCAGCCTTTGAAATTGTGTCTTTTTGTGATCTTGTAAGCTCAGATCCTTCCCTACTAGAACCTTTAATGTAGACATCATTCTAAACATTGCTAAACCATACTCAGATTGAGCATTAAAGCATGAAAATACCACTGATAAATAATTCAACAATCTCCAAAAATACCATATGATGGGTTCAGCATTTTCCTTAGCATTTGGACATATCAGTTTGTGCAGAGTCTAATCTTGTGAAGCCATCAGTCTGGGGTTCTTCTCTTTGCTATCCTAACCCTAAGGTTAGGTGATTGAGATTTGTCTAGATTGATCAACCTCCTCCCTGCACTAGGCAGTTCAGAGAATGAATGAAACTCAGATGTACCTGCAAAAGAGAACACAATGTTAGCTATAAAATCCGCCACTGAGTTGCCTTCTCTGAACACATGTTGAAAGATCACATTGAAGTTGTACTTAATCTCTATAATTTTCTTCATATCTTGTGCAATTACCCAAGGAGGATCCCATTCCCCTTCTATCATCTTCTTCATCGCCAATGAATCAGTCAGTATGAGAGGGTAAAGATCATGCTCCACACAATATTTCAACCCTTGAAGAATAATCTTAGCTTCAGCCACCACATTAGCTGTCACTCTCAGGTCTACTGCCCGAGCTTACACCACATCACCTTCATCATCCCTCACACAAAAGCCTAGGGAGCTAGGTCCAGGATTGCCCTTTGAAGCTCCATCAGTATTACATTTGTACCAACCATGAAAAGGAAGCTGCCATGTTACTCTTGTAGTGATCAATATAGGTTTATATCCTTCAAAGTATTGAATCATGTCTGGCCATAACAATGGAATATTAGGGATCCAAGCATACCTCACCCTTGCTAGTTAATGCAATGTCCTATTTATCTCATGAATCACCCTATTTGTGGACATTGAGCCACCATGTTTACCTGCATTTCTTCTCTTCCAAAGCTCCCAAGTGATGATAGATAGTACTGCTTGAAATAATGGCTTTAATTTTGGACAACACTGAGCATACCACCAATGCCTTATTGCTTCAATTGAATCAATTGCACAGAAATTCCAGCAGCCCCCATGAACAAGTTCCATACCTTAGAGGCAGTAGGACTTGTGATAAATATATGCTCAATGGATTCCTCTTGGGGCTGCTGACAACACCAACACCTAGACATCACCATTTGCCCTTGCCTCCTCCACATGTCATCGGTGGCTATTTTCTGCCTCCACAATCTCCACAAGAAGAAGGATATCTTGAATGGCAAACCTTTAATCCATATTAACTTGAATTCCTTATTAGGATCAGCCCTAGGCCTTAATATTTTCCAAGCACTGCTAACACTGAACTTGCCTGAAGGAGTTGGCATCCAGTATGGCCTATCCCAATATCCCTCACTGCCTTCATAGTGCACATTTAGCCTTATAAGTTTTGCAATTTCCTCATTGAAAGTTTGATCTAGCAGTTGATCATCCCATGCTTCCCCTTGCCGCAGTTCTGCCACCTCTTGGAGGCCTTCATTGATTGTAAAGTCTTTAGGTAATACGTGATAAAGTGCACCCAATCCAGTCCAATTTTCATGCCAAATATTAGTTGTTCCACTCTTCAATTCCCATACGATCTCATGTTCTACTTCTTCCCTAGCATTCAGCATTTGTCTCCAAACATGAGACCCTCCCCTAAAATGCACCACTGTTGGTAGTTCCTTCTTGCAATACTTATTCCACATGAAATTAGACCACAAAGATTTTGTGATCCTAAACCTCCACCATAGTTTAGATAACAGTGCCTTTGAGATAACATTTAAGGACCTAAAACCTAGCCCTCCTTCCTTTTTAGGAAGGCAAAGATTTTGCCATAAATCCCAGTGTCTGGTTCTCCCTTCTTCCTTTGTGCTCCAAAATAACCTAGCAAAAGTCTTATGTAGATGCCCCAGGATGCTGTTTGGTGGATCAAGGACTGATAACATGTGAACTGGCATACTTTGCAACACACTAGAGATGAGTGTTGCCTTTCCTCCAAATGACAGCAGCTTTCCTTTCCATGAATGCAATTTAGCCTTCACCTTCTTGATAAAATCCTCATAATAGTCCTTACTCCTTCTAGTGTAAAAATAGGACACCCTAGATATGTGAAGGGGAATTTACCTCTTGCAAATCCTGTAATAGCTCCAACTGCCTGAAACAATCCATTAGTAACATTTGAATGCATGTAGTATGAAATCTTTTCTTTGTTGATCATCTAACCTGATATCTTCTCATAGTTCCCCAACACTACCATAATCTTGCTCAAAGAGGGAGGATGAGCAGATGTAAATATTATCGTATCATCAGCATATGCCAAGTGGTTTAAAGGATCAGACTACTCAAGCATTCCAAATCCCACAAATGACTTGTCTTCAAAGAGCTTATTCAAAGACCTGGAAAGTACCTCAGCTGACAAAATGAACAATGCTGGAGATAGGGGATCCCCTTGTTTCACACCCCTTGTCGACTTAAAGAACCTTGAGGACTGCACATTCACCAATACTGAATACCAGTTATTTGACATCAAGTTCCACACCATGTTGATGAAGTGTTCAGAAAATCCCATCTTCCTTAGCACATGCAATAAGTGCTTCCATGAAACCCTATCATAGGCCTTAGCCATATCAAGCTTGATAACCACATTAGCTGGCTTTCCCCTTAACCATATGTCAGTGATAATTTCTTGAGTCAATAAGATGTTCTCAAATATACTCCTACCCTTTACAAATCTGGATTGATTAGGAGCTATTAGAGATGGAAAAAAGCTCACCAATCTGTCATGTAACACCCTAGACAAGACCTTGTTAATGAAGTTTCTCAAACTAATAGGTCTTAAGTCAGAAAAGGTCTCAACTCTAGGTTTCTTGGGCAGCAATACTAGCTTGGCGTGAGTGATGGATTTAGTCAATGCAGCTCATCCATAGAAGAGTAGCACCATGTTGTGTATATCAGTACCAATAACATCCCAGCATGTTTGATAAAATAAGCTAGTGAATCCATTAGGACCACTAGCTCTCTCCCCACTAAGCTCAAAAATCGTTGCCCTTACTTCTTCAATTGTTGGCAATCTGCTACGTTCCAAATTCTAATCCATAGTGATCATTGAAGGTACATTATTGATCAAGGAAAATTCAGAAGCATCACCTTCATTTGTGAACTGTTTTTTATAGAAGTCCAATTTAGCTGTAGCCAATTGCTCCTGGTCTACAATCCATACCCCACTGCCACTTTTGATCCTCTTCAGTTGCAATTTCTTTCTTTTGCCATTGACATGATTGTGAAAGAATCTTGTATTCCTATCTCCTTCAGCAAACCAAGTAATCCCAGCTTTTTGCTTCCAATATTGCTCCTCAATACTCAAGTATTTCTTTAATTCAAATTGAGCCTTTTGAAGCACAATCCTATTCTCAGTTGTAGGCTCTTCTTCAAAAAACATCTCCTTCACCCTAACAATGTCCTCCAAAATAGCCAATTGCTTGAAGATATCACCAAATGTTTCCCTACTCCATTTTGAGAGTGCTGCCTTCACCCTCTTGATATTCTTCTTGAACATCAAAAACGGATCGCCTATGAAATCAGCTTCCCAATTCTGCCTCACCACATCCATAAATGTAGCATTCTTTGTCCAAAAGTTCAAGAATCTGTAAGGCTTGACAAAATTGATTGTCTGCACCCCACATGACATTAGCAATGGTTCATGATCTGATCCAGTTCTGATTAGATGCTCAACTTCAATAGTTGGCAACATGTTCTGAAATGGCAAATTCATAAAAATCCTATCCAATCTCTTGAATATACACTCAACATTGGATCTCCCATTCCACCATATGAATGGACTTCCCTTGTACCCTTGTTCAAACAAACCACAAGAGTTTACACAAAATGCAAAATCCTCATATTCAGGGGGGTGTACTGGAAGTCCCCCTATTTTCTCATATTCATGCAATATCACATTGAAATCCCCTCCTACCAACCATGGTAATTCCATATCACTTGCTAAGTAATACAAGTGATCCCACAAATCCAACCTCTCCATTGCTGAACATTTTGCATAAACAAATGTCATCATCATGTGCTGCCTCAGGTCATGGTGAAACACTCTCACAGTCACCTGTTGCTCAGTATCCTCCACTAATTCCTATTCCACCACTACATCGAAGAACAACCATATTTGCCCATTAATATTTGCATAAGCAGTCTCCATATTCAACCTCCTTTTATATCTATCAATGAGTCTCTTCTTTTGAAAAGGCTTCATCAATGCAACTACATAAAAATTATGCTCCCTATTCATGTTGATCACCCTAGAAAAGGCCTGTTGTGTATTCACAGACCTTATGTTCCATATTAATGTTTTGATCATCATCATTTAGATAGAGAGGCTGCCCTCCTGGGTATTATTCTTGAAGGTTGTGGTGAATCTTTACTCTGATTCTTCTTAGTTTTCTTACCTCCTTTAGCACTCGTTGTGGGTGATAAATCCCCTTCCCTAGCCACTTGTTTGAAGTTTTCTGCAGTTGATTCATTTTCTCTTTCATCCTCCATTAGATTTTGTCTCAATAAGTCTTCATCAATTGGTGTCACATTGTGTGTAACTAAATCATGTAATTGTTGTAGAGGAGTCTTAATTGGAACATTAAGATGTAGTTGCATAATTTGATCAGCGCCAGATTCCATAGGCACTTCCTCTATTTCCTCAGATGCTCTTGGAACAATTTCCCGCTCATCAGCATGTTCATACTCCTTGAGTTGTAGCTCATAGACACTGCCTAGCCCCAGAGTTACTGTAGCAGTCTGCTCTAAAAGCACTGTTCTAGTGAGATCACCACACTTCCCATTGCCTGAAATTTGGTCTGAACCCACTATATCATCCCTAATCTTCACTTTAACATCTCCATCAAGTTTGTTCTCTAATGCATACGCCAGAACACCATATACAAAGGCCAAAATCTCTCTAGTGGCTCTAAGGTTGGGGTTTATTTTAGTTGCCTCATCAGGTGAACCTGGCTTTAGGCTTGGCGTCGCCAGCTTAATGCCAGGGGAGCCTGGCCTTGGTCCTGGCGTCACCAACCTATCTCAAGGTGAGCCTGGCTTTAGGCCTGGCGTCGCCAGCCTATCGCCAGGTGAGCTTGGCTTGTTGTCCTTCTTCACCTTGTCTTCTGTTGTCTTTGTTTTTCCCAGCCAATCATCTTTAACCTCAACTACATCTCTCCATAAGACCTTTGTAGAGTTTACTTCATCAAGATCCTCAATCTGCCCAAAATATTTAAATGTTTGAGATGGAATCGCATGACAAGGTTGGTTTGTGATCACATTGAGTTGTTTTAGTTCCTCTTTGCTAGTCCCAAACCTTCTATGAACCCAGTCGATTGTGGACTGAATCCCAAAAGGAGTAGGACCATCTTTAGAACTGAAGACTGGTTTTTCCCCCACCAAAACCAGTTGGTTGTTCTCGTTTATATCACTTTGTTCCTCCTCTAATACTGCAAATTTATTCCTTGTTTGAACCTTGTTTGTCTGATCTTCTTCGACCTCCACCAGTTCAAAGTTATTGTGCACCGGTTGTACACCAGCATTCACTGGCACGATTGTATTGCCAGTTTGCCCTTGTACCTGGGTTTTGTTGTTTTTGTTGGTTCCCCGATTATCCCGAACTTCCTTCCACTGTTCACCTACGTTCTCGACTACTTTTCCACTCGTGAGAATCATTAAAGGGGTAGTCTGATTTTTGGTTTTTCCTTGGTCATTAGCAGCAGTATTCTAGTTGTTCAACTCAGCAAAATCATTTATTTTCTTGTTGCTTCGATTCTCAATAAGCTCGAGGTGCAAACGCCAATATTCAATTTCATCATGTCCTTGTAGTTTACACTCCTTACAATATTTTGGTAGCATGTCATACTAAATTCTCACCCATTCTGTTCGAACACCACCAGAAGCTTCATCATCAATATCCAATTGCACCTTTTTAGGTAGTTCGGCCAACAAATCGAGAAGAATTTTTACTCTTGCGCAAATCGGCCTAGTTTTGTTTGTAGTTGCCGCGTTAAGACACACTAGCTTTCCCACAATTGTAGCCAAAGAAAACAGAGTTTCCTTTACAAAAAAGGTTGGCAGCAGTCCAGGAAAAGAAATCCACACCATCGCCATCGGAGTTTCTTCACCCACCTTAAATTTTGCATCGTAGATAAGAGTACGCAATTGGTATTCATACCCATATTTGGCTTTGGTGTAGTACGTGCTCTTCGATGTGAAATCGAGGAAGTCTTGCCATAGAGTTAATCTAATTAACACATGATGATCTCTAAGGAATCCGATATTACACTCACCTTTGATACCACATTGAGTTGGAATTATTCGGCGAAGCTCGTGAATTTTCGGAGATCCATATGAAAGCTTGCCAACAACAGCATATTGGAGGCCTTCAATCACATTCATTCGATCTACTTCTGCCTCTGTGAATTTAACCACTGGTTAGCGATTCAAATACATTGCTCGTCGCAGTGGAGTGGGTTGAATGGAAGCTACAGCAGCAGCCATCGCTGGAGGATTTAAAGAATTTGGTTTCAAAATCTTAGAGTAATCTAGAGGAGCTGGGTTGGAGTTAGTTATTGTATGTTGTTGTGCAACGCTGGGGGAGGGAAGACCAGCCGAAAAAGATGGCTGGTCGCCGGCCATTGTGGCCATTGAAGCCTAAAGCTCCAGCTTATCCGCGATGAATAGTAGCAAAGTCATTGTTCACTGTACTGTTTTGCACCGTTCACTGCTACAGTGACGGCGGAAATTTGAGAGAAAAAATTCTAGAGAGAGAATACTGAGGATAACACGGACTTTCTAAAAATTAACACGGACCACGCACTTAAGTCTTAAATTTTTTCGAGTTTGTATGATGTTATTACACTTGTGTGGATGTTCGGGCTGGAGTGGAACCCAAGGGGCTCGAGTGAGTTTTAGACTATTTTGGCATAGTTGAGGATTTTTGGTGCTGCAAACCTCGCATTTCCGAGATTTTGTTCGCAATTTAGAGCCTCGCATTTGCTAGTGCTAGCTCACATTTGCGAAGACGGGAAAGGAATTGGCAATTTCGCATTTGCAAAGAGTTGTTCGCTTTTGCGAATGGTAGGGCATCGTAATAGCGATGGTTGTGTCGCAATTGTGACACTCGACATCTAAGGAACAACTTCGCTATGTGAGGCTTGGTTCTTTTTTGCGAGGGGTTGGTCCTTCCCAAATACGAAGGCTCACACTTGCGATATCTGGGGGGCTCAGACACTGTTCGTATTTGCGAACATCGCAATTGCGAAATTGCGATATCTGCAGCTAGGTAAAAGGTTGGGATTTTGGGACTAAGCTCATTTTACTTTATTTTTGAGACCTAGACTCCACATAGAGGCAATTTTGGAAAGAAACATCTTCCCAACTTCATAGATTAGCAATCTTAACTTGTTTTTGTTTAATTTCAATTACTTTTTCTTACAATTTCACTATCAAATCTAAGATTTTATAGAGTAGAGAATTGGAGTTTTGGGTAGAAATTTGGTATTTTATAAAATTGAAATTTAGACCTCAAATTGAGGTGGGATCTGGAAACAAATCACATATTTGGACTCGAGGGTGAATGAGTAAACAGAATTTGATCTTAATTTCGGATTTTGACCATGTGGCCCCAGATTGACTTTTTGTTGATTTTCCAATATTGTTAAACATCCAACTTTACTGATACTAGTGTAACGACCCGGCTAGTCGTTTCGAGAGTTATAGCCTAATTTTCTCCATTTCTGCTTCCTTTTGTGCTTTTCAACTATATTATGATATATCAGGTTAGTTGGTTTGGGTCCGGGGTAGTTTCGGAGTGGATTGAGACACTCAGTCTCTAAAGTAGAAACTTAAGTTGGAAAAGTCAATCGGACATTGACTTATGTGTAAACGACCTTGGATTTGAATTTTGATGGTTCCGTTAGCTCCGTTAGGTGATTTTGGACTTAGGAGCGCATCCGGATATGTGATTTGGAGGTCTGTAGTGGAATTTGGCTTGAATTGGCGAAGGTTAGAATTTTGGCGAGTTTGGTCGGCAATGGAAAGTTTGATATCGGGGTCAAATTGGATTTCCGGAAGTTGTAGTAAGTTTTTGGTGTCATCTTAGACCTGTGTGCAAAATTTGAGGCCATTCGGACGTGATTTGGTAAGTTTCGGCATCGTTGGTGGAATTCAGAAGTTTAGAAGTTCTTTAGCTTGAATCGGGGGTAATTTTGTGTTTTGATGTTGTTTTGGGTGGTTTGAAGGTTTGACTAAGTTTGTATGGTATTTTAGGATTGGTTGGTATGTTTGGTTGAGGTCCCGGGGGACTCTGGCGTATTTCGGATGCTCAACGGATCATTTTTGGACTTAGGGAGTTGGCAGATTTTCTAGTGTTTTTGCAAACTTTCTTTTCTTCGTGGTGCCGAGGTAGGCTAAACTGTTTGAAGGTTGTAGGTAATTATGGACTTTTTGGGTTGTGCAATATGTTGGGGAGTTGGTGGAATAATATTTGCAGAACATGGCATTTCTGCGGCCGTAGAACTACTCTATAGACCACAGATCCGACGCAAAGTGGAACAGAAGAAAACCCAATTTTTGGAGGTCGTTATGCGCTCAATTATGCAACCGCATATTCATTGCGCGGGTCACACTTCCATCGCAGATTCAGCATGAGAAATTCTAAAGGGTGATTTTGCGGTCCATTTTGCGGCCGCATAACTGGTGTGCGGACCGCAGACCAGCTGGAGACCTGACCAGCCCAGTTTTGAAATTTGATTTTGCGATCCCTTATGCAGACCACATACCTGTCTGCAATGCATTCTGCGACCACAGAGTTGAACTCGGAGGGTCCATTTTGGGTTTTTATAACCCGACACTATTTTAATAAATAGACTTAAGGAACCGTTTTTGAAGGGAAATTCTGATATTTTGAGAGAGAGAAGGAGGAGCTCCAACACCTTCCACTTCAATTTTTCTCAAGCCTTGGAGAATTCACAAGGAAAGCTTGCAAAATTGTCTACTAAAGAGGTAAGGTTCTAGCCCTAGCTTTCAATTTCGAAATTAGGCTGGGAATAGGTAATGGGGAATATGGTTCTTGAGAATAGGAGTTGGTTAACTATGCATGCATGTGCCAATTAAGGTGGGAGGGAGGTTGTAGAATATATATGGGTGACCTATTGATGTGGGGATTGATTGTGGGGTCAAGAAACATCACCATAGGACCCTATAGTCGAATTTGCACAACTAGTGCTTGATGAAATGCCTAAGTGAGCTGAAGCCATGAATCCTTTCCTAATTATGGTTAAATTTTGTAATGTATCTAAATAGATTAAAGTCGCTAGGAGTTTCGGAACGTTGTAGTAATCTAAGGAAAGCTCAAGCGATGTATGTTGGCTAAACTTCTCTCATAGGATCAAATTCCATGATGTTCTCATAAGTTTCAAGCGTGGATGGCCCAAGTTCTTATTTTCTCATGTTCCGAGCCATTCCTAATATATTTAGTTTTCCAAATAAGCATTGTGTCAGAAATTATAAGCTCAAAGTGTGTTCCAATTGCTCCTATCACATTTTGCTCTCCTTCGGGAATGTATTCAAGTATGGCTTATGTATTAAAATGCTATAACTGCCCGGGCCTACGCCTTTTAAGACTTTCGCCCCACACCATCGCCCCGTGGCATTTTTGGTATGCCTCGCCCTGGGGCTCGCCCCGAAAATGCCTTTTAAAACACTGGTATCCTTTGCTTCGCATTGATGATTTGTTTTATTAGATTTAGGGTGCCAAGGTGTTCTCAAAAATTGACTTGATATCGGGGTAACATTAGTTGAAGATTAGGACTTCAGACATTCCTAATATTGCTTTCAAACCCGTTATGGACATTATAAGTTCTTGGTGATGCCATTTGGTTTGACTAATGCCCCCAACAGTCTTCATGCATTTGATAAACGGTGTGTTCCACCCTTCTCTGGATTATTTTGTTATTGCGTTCAATGATGATATCTTGGTATATTCCCGTAATAAGGAGGAACACGAGCAGCATTTGAGGATTGTGCTTCAGATTCTGAGGAAGAAGAAGTTGTATGCTAAGTTCTCCATGTTATATCCCGCATTTCGTACGTAAAATTTCCGTCATAAGTCAATCGACGTAGACTCGGGGATGAGATTATCTTGAGGTTATAAGCATTTATGTTATTTATAACAAGCGATAAGTAAGTGTCGTAAAGGGGAAAGGGTAAACGAATCAAAGAAAATGAGTTTCGTTGAAGGTTGTTGGTTTGGGATAAAATGCGGTACGAGCCATAATACCCGGTATTTATGGACTAATGCCATATAAGGTAATACATAACCATGATAGTAAGGTGTACAAGGTATGTTTAAAGTGAGTAGTATTTTAAGTAAGTTGAGATAATTCTTAATTATGTGGGTAATTGATTAATTATTGGGTAATGGAATATTACCTAATTAATTAGGGAATTATTTGGATAAGGTTAAAGGCACCAACGTGGCAGCCCATAAAGTGGATAATAAATCCCATAAGTGACTCATATATTATGTAACAAGGTGTCATATTATTAGAGCATACAAAGTGATTCATATTCCCTTTAGCTTTCTGATCAAGGTTGCATAATGATATTCATTTTTTTCTCAACACATGCAAGCTAAGGCTTTCTACAACTAGCAAGATACTACATGCCATCAAGTTACTTCACGTAATGTAAATTCATGTGTGTCTTACAAATCAAATTGAATCTCTTGTGTAAGTAGAGTGGGTTGATCATGAGTAAGTAATCAAAACAATTCCATACCAAATTCTAAGAGAATCGGTTGTTGGTTATTGATTCTATAAAGCGTGAATTGCAAATTCTTAGAGAATCGGTTCATGTATGTTAAGGCTATCCCTTCTTTCTTTTGGCATGATCAATATGATACAAATGAAACGAGTAAATGCACAATTTTCATAAATGACTCTATTCATAGAAGTATTAGAGATGCCTATGTTCTTGATTCCCCATGCAAATTATTATTATATTTTCTGTTCATGGGTCTCAGAAAAATACGTATTTGATAAAGTTTATCAGAAAAGCATATTGATTTTATGACATTCCGAGAAATCCTATTAACGTATTTCATATGCATCTTATTCATTTATACATGTACATTGACCCATGACCAGATGGCGTTATATACGCGTATATTATATGTATATGGGATATGGGAAAAGGTTACGGCGTTATATACGCACCACCACCTGATCAGCTGGTACCTGTTGATGATTTTGCCCACAGTGGACGAGATGATCTGATGGGATGCCCTCAGAGGCTTGATGATGTTATGTACACCTATACATATGCATGAAACGACATTTATATCCACATGCATGATATTATAAATGTTTCAGGATTTAAAAAAGGAATTTAGACTTACAGGCGGAATTCCTTATTCCATGCTCTATCTATGTCTTTTACGTACTGAGTTTTATACCTTACATACTCAGTACATTATTCGTACTAACGCCTATTTCCTATGGCCTGTGTTTCATGCTCGCAGGTGCAGGTAGACGAGCTGACGGTCCCCCTTCTTAGGATCCTTGATCAGCAAGAGTTGGTGTGCTCCATTTGATCTGGAGCTGCTTTGTATTTCGGTACGATATGTTTGTATACATATACAGGTATGACGGGGCCTAGTCCCGTCCTTGTACATTTGTATATTCTGTTAGAGGTTTGTAGATAGTTATGTATAGTTGGATAGTATGTGGCTTTGTTGGCTTCTAGTTTTGGATACATAGTTGTCCATAGAAGCCTTGACGGCTCGACCTACATATTCCGCACGTATATGTATATATGTATTTTGGATAGGGTTTCCTCATGCATGTTATTCTCAAATTCATCAGATGTTATTCATGTTTATATCTTAGTCGCATGCTTAAGGGTGTTCGACATGTAGGACTCGGGCACCCGTCGCGGCCCATCGGTTTGGGTCGTGACACTCCAGGTGTGAATTCTGGTTGGATTCACTGGCATTCTTGAGCCACGTGGTGTCTAGCGATGAATCAAGGCAGAAGAAGATTGAGGTGGTTTAGAGTTGGCCCAAACCTTTTACAGCCATGGAGATCAGGAATTTTCTGGGTTTGGTTGGTTACTATCGTCGCTTTGTGGAGGGGTTCTCGTCTATTACAACTCTATTGACCAGGTTGACTTAGAAGGGTGCTCCGTTCAGATTGTTTGATTAGTGTGAGGAAGGCTTTCAAAAGCTCAAGACTGCTTTGACTACAACTCCAGTTTTGATATTGCCTTCAAGATCGGGGTTGTATAGGGTCTATTGTGATGCTTAGCGTATTGGTCTTGCATGTATGTTGATGCAGGATGGTAGGGTGATTGCCTACGTGTTGCGCCAGTTGAAGCCCCATGAGAATAATTATCTAGTTCATGATATAGAGTTAGCAGCTATTGTGCACGCGCTCAAGATTTGGAGGCATTAGTTATATAGTGTGTCTTGTGAGGTTTATACTAACCACCAGAGTCTTCAGCATTTGTTTAAATAGAAGGATATGAATTTGGGGTAGCGAAGATGGTTGGAGTTATTGAAGGATTATGATATCACTATTCTGTATCATGCGGGGAAGGCTAATGTAATAGCAGGCACCTTGAGTAGTAAGGCGGAGAGTAAGGGGAGTATGGCATTTATTCCAGCTGCGGAGAGGCCTTTAGCTAGGATGTTTAGGCATTGGCCAATAGATTGGTGAGATTGGATAATTTTGAGGTGAATATATTCCTTGTCGTGACAAAAGTGGTATCAGAGCAGTTCTGTCCTAGGGTTGTCTACAGACCGTGTCTAGTAGAGTTTTGTTTATGGGTGTGTTGTGCACCACACTTATAGATATGAGGCTACAGGACATATAGGATGTTATCCTCTCTTCTTATCTTAGATCGTGCAATATAAGCATTTGTGTTCCTAACGATGTATTATGTTTTTAGCGATGCCTTTGAAGACTACAGCCGCCCAGAAGGGCAAGTCCATGGCTGGTGAGACTACTAGTCGAGCGCCACGAGTTACCAGGGCTCGGGGAGAGTCTCATAGTGAGATTCCATATCAGACTTCACATACCCTGCCCTCTCCAGAAGGGCTCCGAGGGGCACCAGCTCCAACGCCCACCCCTGTACGTCCAGCTCCTCAGTCAGATGCACTGGGTCAAGAGATGAGAGATGTTATTCAGCTATTAACTCGATTAGTATCCGCACAGGCTCGGCGTCAGGAAATAGGTATTGGTCTTGCAAATAGGTCCGTCAGTGCGAGGGTTCGTGATTTCATTAATAAACCCTCCGGTATTCACTGGGGCAGTTCCAAACGAAGACCCTTAGGTATTTATCGATAGAATGTAGAGGACTTTGAGGGTAATGAAGGCCACTACGACTGAGTCAGTTGAGCTAGCTTCCTATAGACTTTAGGATGTTGCAGTTAATTGGTACGAGTCTTGGGAGTTGTCCAGAGGGGAGGATGCCCCTCCAGCAGTGTAGTGGGAGTTTACAGAGGCTTTTCTTTGTCATTATCTGCCACCAGGGCTCAGACGGGCCAGAGTTGAAAAGTTCTTGACCCTTCGGCAGGGTAACATGAGTGTTCGGGAGTACAGTCTTTAGTTTGATTCGTTGGCTAGGTATGTTCCCACTATTGTATCTAAGATGGAGGATCGGGTTCACCGGTTTGTGATGGGGTTAGAGCCGCACTTTCTTAATGATTGTATGTTGATCTCACTTCAGTCAGACATGGATATTTCTCATATTCAGGCATACACTCAGTGTGTAGAGGAGCGTAAGCAGAAACAGAGGGCCGATCGTGAGCATGATAGGGACAAATATAAGAGAGCGAGGTCTTTGGGTCCTTCTGGTGAGTTTCGAGGTGGTCATAGACCACAATACCCAAGGTATCTATCCCAACCATCAGCTAGGGCACCCCTCAGTTTGCCAGTAAGAGATTTGATCGTTCCACATATTCAGGGCCTGGTCAAAATTCCAGGGCCTTAAGTTCTCAGTATAAGGGCGAGTGAAGTCAGCTGAGTCCGCCCTTGCCGCGATGTGCTCAGTGTGGTAAGCATCATGCCGGGCAATGCCATATGGGGTTGGGTGTTCGCTATACTTGTGGTTATCCAGGCCACGTTATGAGGGATTGTCCGATGAGAGGTGATGTAAGCATAGTTCAGCTAGTTGGATCTGTAACTGGTTCATCATCATCAGCACGCCCCCCTAAGCAAGGTTCACAAGCACCAATGGGTCGTGGTAGAGGCAGAGGCAGATCATCTAGCTTGAGTGGTCCTCAGAACCGCATTTATGCATTAGAAGGACGAGAGGATCAAGAATCATCACCCGATGTTGTTACAGGTATATTATTAGTTTCCTCATATGATGTATATGCACTGATTGACCAGGTTCCACCTTATCATATATCACTTTGTTGGTTGCTAGTAAGTTTGGAATAAAACCCGAGTTGGTTAAACCTTTTGAGGTGTCTACACCTGTTGGGGACTCAGTGATAGCTAGGCGAGTATATAGAGATTGTATAATAGTAGTTCATAGTCGATCTACAGTAGCGGACCTAATCGAGTTAGATATGGTAGAATTTGATGTTATAATGGGTATGGATTGGTTGGCTTCCTGCCACGCCAATGTTGAATGTAGATCAAAGATGGTCCGATTCCAATTTCTAGGGGAGTCTGCTTTGGAATGGAAAGGTAATACGGCATCGCCGAAAGGTAAATTTATTTCCTATCTCAAGGCAAGGAAGATGATCAGAAAGGTCTATATTTATCACTTAATTTGGGTTCAGGATGTGAAAGTAGAGTCACCAACCATTGAATTTGTCCCTGTGGTTAAGGATTTTCTCGATGTTTTTCCCGATGAGCTTCTGTGTCTACCGCTAGAACGAGAAATTGAGTTTGCTATTGACATATTACCAGATACTCATCCAATATCTATCCCTCCCTATAGAATGGCACCCACAGAGCTGAGAGAGTTGAAGGAACAACTAAAGGACTTGCTTGAAAAAAGGCTTTATCAGACCTAGTACATCACCGTGGGGAGCACCTGTGTTATTTGTGAGAAAAAAGGATGGTTCCTTGCGGATGTGCATAGATTATAAACAGTTGAATAAGGTGACAATCAAGAATAAGTACCCGCTCCCGAGGATTGATGATTTATTTGATCAGTTGCAAGGTGCCAAGTGTTTCTCAAAGATAGACTTGAGGTCTCGGTACCATCAAGTAAGGGTTAAGGAGAAGGATATTCCGAAGACAACATTCAGAACCAGATACGGGCACTTTGGGTTTCGTGTTATGTCATTTCAGTTTGACTAATGCCCCAGCAGTATTTATGGACTTGATGAATCGGGTGTTCAGACCCTTTCTATATTTGTTCGTGATTGTATTTATCAATGATATATTGGTTTATTCTCATTCAGAGACTGAGCATGCGGATCATTTGTGTACTGTGCTTAAGGTTCTACAGAAAGGGAAGTTGTAAGCAAAATTCTCTAAATGTGAATTCTGGTTGAACTTTGTGGCTTTCCTTGGGAATATTATTTAGGGTGAGGGTATTCGGGTTGATACACAAAAGAGTGAGGCAGTAAAGACTTGGCCTAGACCCACAACACCGGTGGAGGTTCGTAGCTTTCTCGGTTTGGCAGGTTATTACAGGAGATTTGCATAGGGATTTTCTTCTCTTTCAGCACCTTTAACAAGTTGAATCAGAAGGGAGCAAAGTTTCAATGGACTGATACTTTCGAACGGAGTTTCCAGGCATTGAAGTACAAATTAACTTTAGCATCGGTTCTAACGCTCCCAAAAGGGACTGATAGTTATGTTATCTATTGTGACACTTAAAGCATTGGATTGGGTTGTGTACTGATGCAGCATGATAAGGTTGTAGCTTATGCTTCTAGACAGCTAAGAAAGCATGAGAACAATTACCCGACCCACGATTTAGAGTTAGCCACGGTGATTCATGCACTACAGATGTGGAGGCACTACATGTATGGCATTCATGTTGATATCTATATGGATCATAAGAGCCTCCAATATATCTTCAAGCAAAAGGAATTGAATTTACGTCAAAGGAGATGGTTAGATCTACTTAAAGACTATGACGTTGATATTTTACACCACCCAGGGAAGGCGAATGTAGTAGCCGACACCCTCAGCCGTAGATCAATGGGTAGCCTATCATATTTATAGCCAGAGAAGAGGGGAATAGCCCATGAGATTCATCAACTAGCTAGTCTTGGAGTTTGATTATTGGATTCAGGTGATACCGGAATTACTATTTAGGACACGACAACATCCTCTTTAGGAATTGAAGTGAAGGAACGCCAGTATGAGGATCATGTGTTAGCTCATTATAGAGATACAGTCCCTCTGAAGAAGAACACACCATTTGAAATTACAGGAGACGGGGTCCTCAGATATCGAGGACGATTATGTGTCCCTAATGTTGCAAGGCTACGCCGGCAGGTTATGTGATAAACTCATTATTCTCGTTATTCTATTCATCCAGGAGCAACAAAGATGTATCATAATATCAGGGAAATATATTTGTGGGATGGAATGAAAAAGGATATAGCAGAGTTAGTTTCTCAGTGCCCTAACTGTCAGCAGGCCAAGATTGAGCATCAAAAACCAGGTGGATTATTGCACGCTATAGAGATTCCGACTTGGAAGTGTGAAGTAATCAATATGGATTTCATCGTAGGTTTACCTCGTACCCAACGTAAGTTCGATTATATATGGGTGATGGTTGATAGACTTACAAAATCAGACCATTTTCTGCCTGTTAGGACTACATATTCAGTAGAGGATTATGTAAGGATTTACATTAAGGAGATAGTACGACTGCATGGTGTCCCTATATCTATTATCTCGGATAGAGGAGCTTAGTTTACAGCTAATTTCTAGAGGTCCTTCCAAAAATGATTGGGGACTCAGGTAAGTCTTAGTACAACATTTCATCCCAGACATACGGGCATGTTGAATGTACTATTCAGACACTTGAGGATATATTACGGTCTTATGTGATAGACTTCAAGGGTAGCTGAGATGATCATCTGCCGCTTATTGAGTTCGCGTATAATAATAGCTATCATTCCAGTATTCTGATGGCTCCATACGAAGCTCTTTATGGACGGAAGTGTAGGTCGCCTATAGGGTGGTTCGATGTTGGGGAAACTACATTAGTAGGACCAGAATAGGTACAACAGGCAAGAAAATTTAGTTTATGCAGGAAATACTATTAGCAGCTCAAAGCCGTCAGAAGTCTTATGCGGATAATCGACGGCGAGACTTGGAGTTTCAGGTTGATGATTGGGTATTCCTAAAGGTATCACCGATGAAAGGCATTATAAGGTTCATAAAGAAAGGAAAAGTTAGCCCTCGGTACATTGGACCATATAAGATCATACGCAAGGTAGGCCAGGTAGCATATGAGTTAGACTTGCCTTCTTACTTGGAGTCTGTACATCCAGTTTTTCATATGTCTATGCTTCGTAAATGTATCAGAGATCCTTCTAGAGTCGTGCCAGTTGACGACGTTCAGGTCACAGAGCAGCTATCATATTAGGAAACTCTTATTGCCATACTAGACAGACAGGTTCGGAGATTGAGGACTAAAGACATAGCTTCGGTGAAAGTACTTTGGAGAAACAATAATGTGGAAGAAATGACTTGGGAAGCCGAAGAAGGCATGAAGTCTAGATATCCTCACTTATTTCCTCTTCCAGAGAAGGATTCGACCAAGACATCACAGCCTTAAGGTACATGTATGCATTTTTGTGTTAGTTATTACCATTGGTCGTGTAAATCCATCGTCGTTATTGATTCTTGTGGTCTTATGTGACATTGAATTATTGGGTTTTCTACAGAAAGGGTTGATAGTAGTACTGTTACAAATACGACCGTGTCAAATTTATATAGATCCCGTGGAGTTAAACATTCGAGGACGAATGTTTCTAAGGGGGAAAGGATGTTATATGCCGCATTTCATACGTAAATGTTTCGTCGTAAGTCAATCGACGTAGACTCGGGGATGAGATTATTTTGAGGTTATAAGCATTTATGCTATTTATTACAAGCGATAAGTAAGTGTCGTAAAGGATAAAGGGTAAACGAATCAAAGAAATTGAGTTTCGTTGAAGGTTGTTGGTTTGGGATAAAATACGGTACGAGCCATAATACCCGGTATTTATGGACTAGTGTCATATAAGGTACTAAATAACCATGATAGTAAGGTGTACAAGGTATGATAAAAGTGAGTAGTATTTTAAGTAAGTTGTGATAATTTTTAATTATGTGGGTAATTGGTTAATTATTGGGTAATGGGATATTACCTAATTAATTAGGAAATTATTTGGATAAGGTTAAAGGCACCAACGTGGCAGCCCATAAAGTGGATAATAAATCTCATAAGTGACTCATATATTATGTAGCAAGGTGTCATATTATTAGAGCATACAAAGTGATTCATATCCCCTTTAGCTTTCTGATCAAGGTTGCATAATGATATTCATTTTCTCTCACACATGCAAGCTAAGGCTTTCTACAATTAGCAAGATACTACATGCCATCAAGTTACTTCATGTTTTTGCAATGTAAATTCATGTGTCTTACAAATCAAATTGAATCTCTTATGTAAGTAGAGTGGGTTGATCGTGAGTAAGTAATCAAAATAATTCCATACCAAATTCTAAGTGAAGCGGTTGTTGGTTGTAGATTCTGTAAAGCGTGAATTGCAAATTTTAAGAGAATCGGTTCAGGTATGTTAAGGCTATCCCTTCTTTCTTTTGGCATGATCAATATGATACAAACGAAATGAGTAAATGCACAATTTTCATAAATGACTCTATTCATAGAAGTATTTGAGATGCCTACATTCTTGATTCCTCATGCAAATTATTATTATATCTTCTATTCATGGGTCTCAGAAAAATACGTATTTGATAAAGTTTATCCGAAAGACATATTGATTTTATGACATTCCGAGAAATCCTATTAACGTATTTCATATGCATTTCATTCATTTATACATGTACATTAACACATGAACAGATGGCGTTATATACGTGTATATTATATGTATATGGGATATGGGAAAAGTTTACGGCATTATATATGCACCATCACCTGATCAACTGGTACATGTTGATGATTTTGCCCACATTGGCCGATATGATATGATGGGATGCCCTCAGAGGCTTGATGATGTTATGTACACCTATACCTATGCGTGACACGATATTTATACGCACATGCATGACATTATAAATATTTCAGGATTTACTAGTGATTTAGACTTACATGCGGAATTCCTTATTCCATGTTTCATCTATGTCTTTTACGTACTGATTTTTATGCCTTACATACTAAGTACATTATTCGTACTGAAGCCTATTTCCCGGGGCTTGTGTTTCATGCCCGCAGGTGCAGGTAGACAAGATGACGGTCCCCCTTCTTAGGATCCTTGATCAGCGAGAGTTGGTGTGCTCCATTTGATCTGGAGCTGCTTTGTATTTTGGTACGATATGTTGTATACATATACAGGTATGACGAGGCCCAGTCCCGTCCTTGTATAGTTGTATATTTTATTAGAGGTTTGTAGATAGTTATGTATAGTTGGATAGTATGTGGCTTTGTCGGCTTCCAGTTTTGGATACATAGTTGTCCATAGAAGCCTTGACGGCTCGCCTTACATATTCTACACGTATATGTATATATGTCTTTTGGACAGGGTTTCCTCACGTATGTTATTCTCGAATTCAGTAGATGTTATTCATGTTTATATTTTAGTCGCATGCTTAAGGGTGTTCGACATGTAGGACTCGGGCACCCGTCGCGGCCCATCGGTTTGGGTCGTGACACTTCAGGTGTGAATTCTGGTTGGATTCAGTGGCATTCTTGAGCCACGTGGTGTCTAGCGATGAATCAAGGCAGAAGAAGATTGAGGTGGTTTAGAGTTGGCCCAAACCTTTTACAGCCATGGAGATCAGGAATTTTCTGGGTTTGGTTGGTTACTATCGTCGCTTTGTGGAGGGGTTCTCGTCTATTACAACTCTATTGACCAGGTTGACTTAGAAGGGTGCTCCGTTCAGATTGTTTGATTAGTGTGAGGAGGGCTTTCAAAAGCTCAAGACTGCTTTGACTACAACTCCAGTTTTGATATTGCCTTCAAGATCGGGGTTGTATATGGTCTATTGTGATGCTTAGCGTATTGGTCTTGCATGTATGTTGATGCAGGACGGTAGGGTGATTGCCTACGTGTTGCGCCAGTTGAAGCCCCATGAGAAGAATTATCTAGTTCATGATTTGGAGTTAGTAGCTATTGTGCACGCGCTCAAGATTTGGAGGCATTACTTATATAGTGTGTCTTGTAAGGTTTATACTAACCACCAGAGTCTTCAGCATTTGTTTAAACAGAAGGATCTGAATTTGAGGCAGCGAAGATGGTTGGAGTTATTGAAGGATTATGATATCACTATTCTGTATCATGCGGGGAAGGCAAATGTAATAGCAGGCGCCTTGAGTAGGAAGGCGGAGAGTATGGGGAGTATGACATTTATTCCAGCTGCGGAGAGTCCTTTAGCTAGGATGTTTAGGCATTGGCCAATATATTGGTGAGATTGGATAATTTTGAGGTGAATAGATTCCTTGTTTGTTTTCTCTCATAGTCATCATTGTTTGAGCGCATTAAGGCTCACCAATATGATGATCCCCATTTGTTTATCCTTAAGGACACAGTACAGAGAGGTGGTGCTAAGGAGGTGAAAATTGGCGATGATGTTGTATTGGGACTTTAGGATCAAATTTGTGTTCCTAATGTTGATGGCTTGAGAGAGTGGATTCTTGAGGAGGCTCACAGTTCGTGATATCTATTCACCCGGGTTCTACGAAGATGTATCGTGATTTGAAACATTAGTATTGGTAGAGGAGGATGAAGAAGGACATTGTTGGGCATGTTTCACGGTGTTTAAACTGCCAATAGGTCAAGTATGAACTTCAGAAACCGGGTGGTTTGTTTCAGATGATTGATATACCAGTGGGAAAGTGGGAGCACATTACTATGAACTTCGTGGTAGGGTTGCCACAGACTTTGAGGAAGTTTGATGTCATTTGGATCATAGTTGATAGGTTGACCAAGTCGGCGCATTTCATTCCAATTCTGACTTCTTACATTTCAGAGAAGTTGGTTCAGATCTACATTAGAGAGATTGTTTGTTGCATGGTGTATGTATCTCTACCATCTCAGACCGCGACACTCAGTTTACCTCGAACTTTTGGAGAAATGTTCAGTGTGAGTTGGGCATGCAGGTGGAGTTGAGTACTGCATTTCATCCTTAGGCGGATGGGCAGTTTTAGGGGACCATCAGATCCTTGAGGATATACTGAGGGCATGCATTATTGATTTTGGGGTCTAGTGGATCAGTTTCTAGCATTAGTAGAGTTTTCCTACAATAACAGCTACCAGTTTAGTAACCAGATGGCTCCGTATAAGGCCTTATATGGGAGGTGGTATTGTTATCCAGTTGGTTGTTTCGAGCATGGTGAGGCTAGGTTATTGGGCACAAACTTGGTCCGTGATGCTTTGGAAAAAGTGAAGTTGATACAGGAGAGACTTCGCATGACTCAGTTCAAGCAGAAGAGTTATGTTGATAGGAAGGTTCGTGATGTGGCTTTCATGGAGGGTGAGGATGTTCTTCTTAGAGTTTTGCCTATGAAAGTTGTGATAAGGTTTGGAAAGAAGGAAAAGTTAAGCTCGAGGTTTATTGGTCCATTTGAGGTGTTGGAGAGAGTTGGCGAGGTTGCCTACAGACTTGCTTTGCCTCCTACTTTTGAGAGTTCAACCGGTATTTTGTGTTTTTATGCTTCGGAAGTAAATTTGGATTCTGAAGTAAATTTGGGGGGGTCTTTAAGAGAGGAAAAATTGAAAATTTGAGCAATAATATGGACTTGGATTTGAAAACTAAACACATATTTAGACTATTGGGGTTATGAGTAGTCGGGATCTACCACTTGACTCGGGTTTTTACCGTGTGGGCCAAGGTTGACTTTTGTTAAGTTTTTTGGAACTGATAAAAAATGGAAGCTTTATTGTTTGGAATTAATTCCTATGGTCTTGTTTACTGTTTTGAGTTGTATTTGACTAGATTCGAGCCGATTGAAGGTGATTTCTAAGGGAAAGGCGATTTTAGAAGGTTGATTTGGGTTTGCTAAGGTAAATATCTTGCCTAATTTTGTGTGAGGGAATAACCCTTAAGATTTGACCCTATTTGTCTAATTGTAATGTGTGAAAAGCAATGTGTATGCGATGTGACGAGCGTATATGCGGGTGTTATGTGTGATTTATGACCGGATTAGACTTTAGGCTTCTATTATGCCTTATTTTTATTTTGTGCTCTATGATACATGTTTTAATCATTTGTGATTGTGTGGACTTATCCTTTCATGCTAGAGATCATGTTTAGGATTAATATCTCCTAATTAGCCAAGATGGTCTATTAGGAAATTATTGGTATAACTGATTTAGCTGTAGTCATATTTTACATCTTGAGCACACATCCACACTTTATTATTATTATTATGTCCCTGTACACCTAATTGATGAATTATGAGCATATGTCGCTATATGATAAATAGGTATAATGGATTGTTATGATTATGCCACATATAGACATAATGAGCGGATTGGTTTGGTATTGGCACGAGGTCTCTTCCGTGCGCATATTGTGGTTTTGATGGTATTGTGGCACGTGGTCTTTGTCGTACAGCTATGATGATTTTTGATACTATTTTGCACGAGTATATTATACTGTGCAACGTGTGGATTTGGATCCACCCCCTAGGTTCTCCCTATCATGTTTCTCTTTTGATGGCGAAATTTTTATGCGGTCGCATAATGGCTGCGAAATTGACATAAAAAATGCCCCGAAAAACTGCCCCACTCTGCGACCAGTCTGCGGTCTGCAGAGTGGTTCTGCGGTCGCAGAATAGGCCGCAGAAATGCCTACTTCTACCCAATATTTTCCTTCAACTCCCTAGCGCATTATTCAACCCAAAAAGTCTAAATCGCGGCGAGCAAGCTCGCTGTGAAGAATTTCTACTATTATAAACCTCTACGCCTACTTTGGCATCACAAAATTTGGGTTTTTAGGAAATATTTTACGGGGCCTTACATCCTCCCCCACTTAAGATCATTCATACTCAAATGAGGATCATGGTCCATTATTAGCACCTTAAGCAAGTCAGTTATCATACCCTACACCAGCAACCCCAAATTTAACTAACTCCCTAAATTTCCAAAAGTTTTGCCAGAGTTTCCTTTGTAACTAGGCCTATCCACCTGTCAGAGAGCCCCATAATCACATCCTAACAACATGTGCAGAATCCAACAATGTAACATAACTCAAAACAACACCAAACGTGGCCTCATACAAACAACATATAATCAAAAGGAACACATTTACATTAACTGAACAGGTGATACAAAATTCATAGGCGACAAGTTCATAAAAAGGATTGCACAGCTATTCAAATAAGTAAGGATACTTCTTCTTCATCTCTTCCTCGGCCTCCCAAGTGGCCTCTTCAACCTGTTGGTTTTGTCATAACACTTTCACGGAGGCAATTTCTTTATTTCTTAACTTTCGGACTTGCCTATCAAGAATGGCAACTGGAACTGCTTAATATGACAATTCCTCATTAACCTCAATGGTCTCAACCGGCATAATAGCTGACGGATCTCCAACTACCTTCTTCAATATAGACACATCGAATACCGGGTGCACTAATGACATCTCGGGTGGTAGATCAAGCTTGTACGCCACCTTACCGATCCTTTGGATGATTTTGTATGGCCCGACATACCTCAGACTCAATTTCCTTTCTTTCTGAACCGCATTATACCCTTTATGGGGGAACCTTCAGAAATACCCAATCATCTTCGTTGAACTCTAAGTCTCTACGACGAACATCCGAATAGGATTTTTGACGACTCTGAGCAGTTTTCAACCGCTCTTTTATGATCTTAACTTTTTCCATAGCCTGATGTACAAGGTCTGGCCCTATCAACTCTGCTTCCCCAATCTCGAACCACCCAATGGGAGATCTACATCTCCTACCATACAATGCCTCAAATTGTGCCATCTCAATACTTGCATGAAAGTTGTTATTATAAGAAAACTCTATGAGTGGTAAATGATCATCCCAGCTACCCTTGAAGTCAAGAACACAAGCACATAATATGTCCTTAAGCGTCTGAATAGTCCGCTCCGCTTGCCCGTCGGTCTATGGATGGAAAGTTGTACTAAGATTCACCTGATTACCCAAACCTTGCTGAAATTTCTTCCAAAATTTTGCCGTGAACTGAGCCCCTTGATCGGAAATGATAGAAATTGGAGTACCATGTAGCCTTACTATTTCCTTGATATACAACTGAGCATAATGTTCTGTTGTGTCGATAGATTTAACTGGCAAGAAATGTCCTGATTTCATGAGTCGGTCCACGATCACCCAAATTGAGTCAAACTTGTGCGGAGTGTGCGGTAATCCTACCACAAAATCCATATTAATCATCTCCCACTTCCAAATTAGAATTTCTATGTTCTGTGCCAACCCACCAGGTCGTTGATGTTCGACTTCACTTGCTGACAGTTCGAATAACTTGCCACAAAGTCCGCCACATTCCTTTTCATGTCATTCCACCAATAGACTTCCTTGAGATCGTGATACATGTTTGTAGAACCTGGATGCACAGAATACCTAAAAGTGTGAGCCTCGATGATGATTCTTTCCCGGAGACCATCTACATTCAGAACACATAGTCGTCCTTGGTACCTTAGTGTACCATCATCCATGCCAAGAGTAAAAGCCATAGTTTTATGTTTATGAATCCCCTCCTTCAGTTGTACCAATAAGGGATCGTTGTATTGCTTCTCTTCGACTCCCACAATAAGCGATGATTTGGCCCTATTTTGCATAATTACCCCTCATTCATTAGAGTTTGATACGAACTCCTAAACTAACCAATCGATGGACTTCCTTGGACAATGGCCTTTGATATTCCTTCAAGTGTGCTAAACTACCCATAGATTTCCGGCTAAGCCCATCCGCCATAACATTGGCTTTTCCTGGGTGATATAGAATATTGATGTCATAATCCTTGAGTAGCTCAAGCCATCTTCTGTGCCTCAGATTTAGCTCATTTTGTTTGAAAATATATTGAAGACTCTTTGTGGTTCGTGAATACATCCACATGGACCCCATACAAATAATGACGCCAAATTTTCAATGCAAAAACCATCGCCGCAAGTTCTAAGTCATGAGTTGGATAGTTCTTTTCATGATTCTTGAGTTGCCTAAAAGCATAAGCTATAACCTTGTCGTGTTGCATTAATATACACCCAAGCCCAATTCTTAAAGCATCACAATATACCACAAATTAGTTTGTACCCTCTAGCAGGGTCAACACCGGCGTTTAGGTCAATCTTGATTTCAACTACTGGAAGCTTCTTTCACAAGCATCGGACCATTGGAACTTAATTGCCTTCTGAGTCAATTTAGTCAACGGAGAGGCAAGAGTAGAAAACCCCTCCACAAACTTCCTGTAATACCCTGCTAAGCCCAAGAAACTACGAATCTCGGTTGGCGTTGTAGGTCTAGGCCAATTCTTTACTGCTGAAATCTTTTGAGGATCAACCTTAATTCCTTCTCTAGAGACAACATAACCCAAGAATGTGACAGATTCTAGCCAAAATTCACATTTTGAAAACTTCGTATACAATTGGTGCCGATGAAGAGTCCGCAAAACTGCCTGAGATGATCGGCACGGTCCTCTCAACCTCGTGAATACACAAGATTATTGTCAATGAGTACTATCACAAATGAGTCAAGTAAAGGCTTGAAAACCCGATTCATAAGGTCCATAAATGCTACCGGGGCATTTGTTAGACCAAAAACATTACTAGAAATTCAAAGTGCCCATACCGGGTTCTGAAAGTTGTTTTCGAAATATCTTGATCCCTAATCTTCAATTGGTGGTACCTGGAGCGTAAATCAATTTTGGAGAAGTATCTAGCACCTTGTAACTGATCAAACAAATCATCTATTCTTGGTAGTGGGTATTTGTTTTTTATTGTGATTTGTTGGCCTGCCGGTAGTCAATACACATCCTCAATGATCCATCTTTCTTCCTCACAAAGAGGACCGGTGCGTCCCATGGTGACACACTCGATAGGATGAAACCCCTTTCTAACAAATCCTTCAATTGTTCCTTTATCTCCTTCAATTCTGATGATGCCATCATGTAGGGCGGAATATATATAGGTTGCGTTCCTGGCATCACATCAATCCCAAAATCAATCTCCCTATCTGACAGAATCCCAGGGAGTTCATCAGGAAAGACCTCTGGAAATTCATTCACAAGAGGCACGGACTCAAGTGTAGGCGCCTCAGCATCGGTGTCCGTAACCCGGACCAAATGATAGATACACCCATTTATTAATGATCTTTGTGGACTTAAGGTAATAAATAAACCTACCCTTCGGCATCACATTATCCCCCTTCCACTCAACAACTGGTCCATTTGGAAAATCAAACCTCACTATCCTAGTTCGGCAATCGAGCTTGGCAAAACATGAATAAAGCCAACCCATTCCCATAATTACATCAAAATTGACCATCCACAATTCAATAAGATCGGCCACGGTGTCCTGACCACGTAGCATGACAATACAACCCCTATAAACCCGTGCGACCACAATAGACTCACCAACCGGAGTAGATACAGAGAACGGCTTAGGAAGTTATTCCGGTTCTATCCCAAATTCCATAGCAACATAAGGGGTAACATAGGACAAGGTGGAACCGGGATCAATAAGAGCATATACATCATGTGATTGGACAGTCAATATACTTGTTGTAGCATCCCGAAAAATTTCGAAGTAATTAAGTGTAAAGCCTGGTAAAATTTGCAAAGAAAATAATGTTTCATGGTGCCGGACTAGCTAGCTGTTTGAGTTGCTGATGAGACTTCAAAGTATACATGTCATCTCGCTCGCAGGCCTTGGAGTCACCTTCTGATGTTTACTTTTACTTCTGTTTTATTTTCATTCCAAAACAGTGTTGTATTGAGATTTCTACTTTACCCTTAGTAGAGCTTATGACTCCGTACTACCAGTTTTAGGGATGTATGAATATTGTTCAGTTTCAACTTTATTATGTCATTTATCAATTATACATTTACTAGTTAAGTTGTTATTTCTGTTAAATCTCAGCATGCGTTAGGCTTACCTATTCCTAGGAACTAGGTGCCATCACGATTCTTACGGTGGGATTTTGGGGTCGTGACAGCAAAGTTTGGTTATAATCTGGACTGGTTAGGCTTGAATCAGACGCTTTTTTGGAAGTTCGAAAGTTCTTGAACTTAAGAGAAGTTCAACTTGTGATTTGGTCTTTGATTAGTTGATATGATGTTATTGTATGCGTATTGAGGCTTTAAATAGATCTGGATAGTATTTATGGACTTGTTGGTATAATTGAACGGGGGTCCTGGGTTGCTCGGGTGAGTTGAGGACCACCCGGAGCATGTTTGGAGTTGGCTGATGTGCTAGTGTATGGTGTTGATTGCATTCATGAGGGGAGTCTCTCATTCGCGATGAAGGATTTGGAGCTGGGAAAGATTCTTTGTGTTCGCGCATGGAGGGTCGCGTTCGCGATGGCTTGTGGTTTTGTTCTTCGCATTCGTATTTGGAGTGTCGCATTCATGAATAAGAGTTGGGAGTTGGGGGCTTTGGCCTTCGTGTTCGCGAGGGCTTCATCACGTTAAGAGGCTAGCAGGGAAGCGTTGTGTTCATGAGAGGGGATTCACGTTCGTGGAGAGGAATTTCAGGCAGAAGCATTTTTGTGCTTCGTGAATGCGAGGTATGGACCACGTTCGGGAAGAGTACCCCTGGACAAAATATTTAAGTGTTGTATTTTGGGATTTTAGTCCATTATCTCATATTTTGAACCCTAGACTTGGAGAAGAGCGATTTTGCTTGGAGATTTTCATACAAGACTTTGGGGTAAGTGATTTCAACTTATTTTTGATATTATTTCTAGAATCTACATGGATTAATAACACCCCCAAACATGGATTTTGAAGTAAATTTGGGGGGGGGGGTCTTTAAGAGAGGAAAAATTGAGAATTTGAGCAATCATATGGACTTGGATTTGAAAACTAAACACATATTTAGACTCGTGGGGTTATGAGTAGTCGGGATCTACCACTTGACTCGGTTTTTTACCGTGTGGACCATGGTTGACTTTTGTTAAGTTTTTTGGAATTGATAAAAAAAAATGGAAGCTTTATTGTTTGGAATTAATTCCTATGGTCTTGTTTACCGTTTTTGAGTTGTATTTGACTATATTCGAGCCGGTTGAAGGTGATTTCTAAGGGAAAGGCGATTTTAGAAGGTTGATTTGGGTTTGCAAAGGTAAATATCTTGCCTAATCTTGTGTGAGGGAATAACCCTTAGGATTTGACCATATTTGTCTAATTTTAATGTGTGAAAAGCAACGTGTATGCGATGTGACGAGCGTATATGCAGGTACTATGTGTGATTTATGACCGGATTAGACTTTAGGCTTCTATTATGCCTTATTTTGATTGTGTTCTCTATGATACATGTTTTAATCGTTTGTGAATACGTGAACTTATCCTTTCATGCTAGAGATCATGTTTAGGATTATTATCTCTTAATTAGCTAAGATGGTCTATTAGGAAATTATTGGTATAACTGATTTAGCGGTAGTCATACTTTACATCTTGAGCACACATCCACACTTTATTATTGTTATGTCCTTGTACACCTTATTGATGCATTGTGAGCATATGTCGCTTTATGATAAATTGGTATAACGGATTATTATGATTATGCCACATATAGACATATTGAGCGGATTGGTTTGGTACTGGCACGAGGTCTCTTCCGTGCGCATATTGTGGTGTTGATGGTATTGTGGCACGCGGTCTTTGTCGTACAGCTATGATGATATTTGATACTGTTTTGCACCAGTATATTGTATTGTGCAACGTGTGAATTTGGATCCACCCCTTAGGTTCTCCCTCTCGTGTTTCTCTCTTGATAGCGTACTCGCAGATTATGGTAAATTTATTGATGTTGGTAGATTCTGATATAGAATTTGATGATGTTGAATTTTGAGCATAAAAGTGGAAACTTTGACCACGCAAGTGAATCCTTTATGCCTTATTAGGAATTTTATAAGCTTCTATGTTGAATTTTAACATGCTACGATATATATATGCCTCTGTTATTTGTTGATGACTCGATTGTCAGGGTAGATTTATCGATGCTGAGTTGATATCACTTGATTTGATTGATATTTCATCTTGTTATATTCTTGTTGTGAGTATTATACCTACACAAGTTCTTGATTAGTGAGTATCATATAGCTTTAACCTCGTCACTACTTACCAAGATTAGTCTTGATACTTACTAAGTACACGTTATCTTGTACTCATACTACGTTTCTGCACATTTTTGTGTAGATCCGGACATTGGCAGTAGCGGATCTTAGGAGTGAACATTGTTTAGTAATAGAGAGGATTCATAATAATATAGAGGATTCAAGGTAGTGCTGCATGATCGTCGCAGACCGTTGTATTACCCTTCCCTTATCTTCATACTATTATTTATAGATTTAGACAATATTGTACTATTGAGATATCTTCTTGAATTCAGTTTTAAAGCTCATGACGTTGTACTAACTGGTTTTGGGAATTTGATCTTATGGTATCTGTGTATTATCTATTGTTGAAGATTTATTTCACTATTTATGTTATTTCAACCATATTATATCTTGTTTCGTTGTTTTGCATCTTCATTGCATGTTGGCTTACCTAGTCCTGGTCGTATGTTGGGAATGATGTATATGCAAGTTGACGAGCGTATATGTGTGCATCGTTGTTATTCATGATCCGGGTAGATCTTAGGCTATTATATGCCTTATTTTGCTATCATGCTTGTTTCATATCGTGTTTTTTCCATTTGTATGACTACGTGAGCAATTATTCATGTTAGAAATTATGTCTAGGCTATTTGCTTATTTGTTGAGGCATGATAAAGCTATTTTTGCTATGTTGAGCTATTTGCCTTAGCCATAGTAATACTTTTCGGTCATGATATTATATCCGCGTGTTATATCTCTGTCTCTGTACACTTTTTATATGTTATCTCAGATGTTGCTAGTGTCCTCATGCGTGACACTAGTTTGAGCTTAAATGTGGCACATTGGTATATTCCGTGTGATATATTGAATTATGTTTCTATGAGATGTTGGCATACAGAGACTTAAGCGGATTGATGACTGATGTTAGGCTATAGATCCGTGTTGATATTGATAGTGAGGTGACGCGTGCGCCAGACCCCATGTTGGACTGAGCGGTATTGACAGTAAGGTGATGCGTGCGCCATGATCCATATTGGGCTGAGTGATATTGATCGTTGACTTAGATCAGATTAACACTTGGGCTAGGATCCGCCCCTCCGGAGTTAGGTGATAACCCATGTTACTTTGGGGCCCGTGAGTAATATGTGCTTAGTGAGGGCTTATGCCAGACACCCGTACAGTACTGAGTATATGTGTATGTGTATGTGTGTATGTGTGATATGATCTATGGGCAATTTTCCAGGCACCGTGAGAGTGATAAGAGTATGATTAAGGGGTACATGTGCTAGGCACTATGAATGTGCTGATATTGTATATACGTGATGATTTAACTGTGAAATTATTGATTTGACATGTATATTTGACATGCAAGTATAAAGTTGTATTTTTCTCATGCTAGTTAGTATTTGATGTCTCTACTTGATGTTTAGAGCTTGAAATCATAGTTTACCTTGATAAATTTCTGTCTAAGTGATTTCTGTGGGGAAAAGCTGATGCCTTGACTGATATTTCTAAAAAGCATGCCTATTTATCTTCTTATTGTGTTAGAGTTAAACCTGTTATTATCTAAGCTGCTTTTCCCCCTATATGTTATTATTCTGCTGTTATTATTGTTGTTGGCTTTGGAAAGTGAGCACCAGACCTTTCCAAGCTCGCTACTTCTTTCATCCCGAGATTAGGCTTGCTACTTATTGAGTGTATGAGATCGGTTGTACTCATACTACACTCTACACTTTATATGTAGATCCATGTGTTACTGATTGTAGTAGCTGCCCGTGAGCCGGGTTTGGACTAGTTGGAGATTTCGAGGTAATACTGTTGTTTCGTTCGCAGGCCTTGAAGTCCATTTCCTTATTTCCTGTTATCACTATTTAGTATTTTCGGACAATATTGTATTTGACTCAGACCTTGTATTTACTTATTCTATAAAGCTCATATACTCGGTGACACTAGATATTGGGATGGTTTTAAGTTGTATTGTTATTTTGGCTTCAGTTATTTATATTAATCTGCATTTGAGACTACTTAATACTGTTATTGAATTTTATTTATGCATATTGGTTGTTGGATTGCCCAACGAGCAGTGTTAGGCCCCATCACGGCTCCGATAGGCGATTTAAATGTTAGCGTAAGGTTTGGGGTGGCCCATCTGATTAGTTCAACTATCACTTTTAGAAACCGTAGCTAGATGATGATTGATTGAAGATTTCCTTTCTACAATAAGCCTACGAGATGAATTGGACCTCGGCCCGAAGAGCACTTCCCTGGCGGAGAGATTGAAAGAACGGAACTCCAGCGTACTAATTGAGCTAGCTAGAAGCAGGAACTCCTATTTATTTAAGTTAAGGCCAACTGTAAACAAAGAAAACAAGAGATTCGTGATTGTACCGATACCAGTTGACAGCAATTGGCTAGTTTCCTACAGTTGACCGATTGATCCATAAGAGCGGTAAGAGAATGATATTTACAAGGACGGGAAGCGGTATCGAACAAGAAGAGGTGGAAGCGAAGCACCCTTTGAAAAGCTTCTATCTGACAAGAGAAAGTACTCAACTAGTGAATGAAAGGAAAGATGATGCCCAAGCGAAGCCAACTTATTCAAGAGTCCTCTTTAATTCAAGTAACTAATTAAGTGCATATATCTACCAGCAAAAACAGGTTAGAATGGTAATCTATGCTAGGAGTGCCCCTTTCACTTACCAATTCTTTTGTAGGAGCTATATGGTCAATCACTTCATTCTCAAATCTCTAAAAATCAAAATATTAAAATCTTCAATTTGTGTTATTTAACAAATTGTAATAAAAGTATTTTGTATTATTTTTTTTACTTTTAGTATTAGGTTATAAAGATATTTCTACAAAAGTCTTCAAAATTCAAAATAACGCATTCGAGGATTTCTATGGGACATGATTTCTTACTATGTTGAATTTGCTAAATGGGATCAATATTGATCGTTTTTGGAAACTTATTTTTTTTTAAATTTATATTATAACCCTTACACATTGTTTTAATGCATACCAGTTATGTGATTTTTTATAATTGTATACTCATTAAAGTAACTAGAAAAAGTTCAAAAAAGGGAAAGAAAAAGAGGGGAAAAGAAGGATAATGGAGGAGGAAGAGAAAATAGGAGACCCTTTGTATGGCCCTTTGTCACAACTCGCATTTCGGCCAAGAACTGGTGAGAAAAGGTCCTTCTGATGGTCTGACGTAGAACTGTCTACTCTGACAACTTGGGCTTTTTAATTTTAAGCATATATAAGGAGGGTATAGGGGAACTGCAGGCACCACACGAGCGAGCTAAGGGTGGCAAGTGGGCTGGTCCAGGCCCGGGACCGGCCGGGGACCGCGGGCCAAACGGACCAAACGGACTAACAGGCCAGGACCGTTTGGCCCAGTTTTAGCGGGACTGGTCCGGTCTCGTGGACCGGTCCTATGATTTGGGCCCCGCCAGGCCCGTGACCGTTTAGCCCACCAGGGCCCGGGACCGGACTGGTCCCTTAGCGTGCCAGAGATTGGATCCGTTCGGAAGAAGAAATTTTGGACTTGCTGAATCACAACCTGAGGTAGACGAAGCTTATGAAGAAATGCTAGCTGAACTTGCGGAGGATGATGCTTCGCCTGGAAGCGGTGATGAGCAAGCTTCATTTCCGCCACCACCAACGGAAATTCCTCCGAACCTTGAAGGATTTATGAAATTTGTAAGAGATACCATGTAAATTAATATGTAACTTGTATTTTGGCACATCTTGATTAGTTTCTTTTTCTTCTCAATGGTGGTATTAGCACCTTGTTGTGCTCATTCCATAGGGGGAAGACTAAGAAAGATATTGCCATAATTTTTAATGCTATAATAAAAATATAACGCATTGATTTGAATATCTCTTTACAATATTTTTGTCTTTTTATATATCTTAAGCTATACATATAGTATAATATAGTATAGTATAGTATATAATATACTATATATACAACTTAAGATATATAAGCTATATTCGATATACATATATATATATATAAGCTTATATATATATACTATACTATACTATGTATACATCTTAAGATATATAAGCTATATTTATACTATACTATAGTCTATACATATACATCTCATAAGATATATAAGCTATATTCGATATACATATATATAGGATCAAGTGGCGGGCGGTAATCCGCACGGCCTTCTCAACTAAACTAAAACAGAAATCACCGTTTGACCGGGAACTGGAATTGTTTCGCTCCTCTGCTGACATTTATATTTCCACCGAGGTTTTCACCAGTTAAAGATTTCTATTTTAACATACTTGAGAATTCTTAATCTAGCTAATTCAGTACCCTTATATTTAAAGACTGGCGGTAAACCGCACAATCAGTAAGGATATAAGAATTGAAATATACTTGAATTTTATATATAGTTTAATGACTGTATGGAAGGTTAAACCTTTTACTCGAGCAAGGGGCCTGTCTGATAATATAATACATACTTTTATTGAGCCCATGTGTCTAGCAGTTTTAACCGTGAAAGAAGGTGCCCTTTTAACTCCTTTAATCGGGCTAATGTTCACGGCTGGCTAGACGAAGCCACTAAGGCAAAGCCAATAAGAGTAGTGTTATACTAGACTGTACCAACCATCTCGAAACCAAGCCAAAACTCTATATATAAAGTTCATTTATATTTAAATAGATGTCGTCTCTTTCATGATTTATATAGGAGAGAAGTTAGATACTCAACATAGATATGAAGTCTCTTAGCCGGACATCGTCGCGGCCAGAGAGGAGAGACTAGCGGAAAAACTAATTAAGAAAGAAAGAAATCAGTACCTTTTGGCCAAGGATGCAAGGCCTAAAGATGAAGAACTGAAAACTTTATTTACTTATTCTACTGTTACAAACTTTAAACTAAAAACTCTTAATTACACTTTGAAGAGAGAGAGAGAGAGAATTCTAGAGAGAGAGGGTCTCGACTTCACTTCCCCTTCAAGAATGAATGAAAGAATGTATAAATAGAAAAGAAAAAGAATATATGAACAGTAAAGTCGGGTCGCATATGGGTCCCTGTACAGTGTTTCTACTGTTGATGAACAGTGTATCTACTGTTTGAGTGGGGTCCGGCGGCTTCACTGTGTTGTGGGTCCGGCGGCTTTACTGTGCTATGGGGTCCAGCTGTTTCACGGTGCTGGTCATTTGTCCGATTCTTTCATTTTGCGGAGGAATTCTTCCGCACCCTACAAATCTTCATCAGATAGTATACTTTCTGATTCAAGTGGTTGAGAATCTTCAGCGATATAATCATTGCTGGTTTTACTTTGCATAGAAGTGTTTGATTTCTCATATTGATTAATGGAATGAAGTAAATTTCTTTTGACTTCTTCCAGGTAGTTGTTAATCATTTCTTGTTTATCTCCATCCTGAAAGGAGATTTTCCTGGTAATGTGTCGTACTGAGCTGTCAACACTAACCTCTTTCTGAGGTTTACTGGAATATTCTTGGATCTTTGTTTTGATATAATCCAAAAGTTCTTGACCGTATAATGTCTTTGTTTTGGGATCCTTTTTCATTAGTTTGTCCCAAAAATTGTTGTAAAAAGTACTGTATAAACATGGGACTTGTTCTTCGGTGAATCCAACTTCTGGAGTCCATTTATGAATCCAGGGAATAGAGAATTCCATAAAGAAAGAAATCTGGTCAATTTTTTCTGGGTAACAAATATGATCTGCGTGATATAAATCGTTTATAAAGGGAGAAATTTTTTATCCATTCTTTGTATAACATGAGAAATGGATCAGGTAAATTTTTTACTGTCGGACCGTGGTATGACCACCAATTTAGAAACCAGTTAGGAATTGGCTCTGCAAATATCTTTGCACATACTTTAATAAACCAAGTATGTTTGTGTATATCATTGTTGTAGTATAATACTTTATCAAATGCCTGGATATAATCCCAATAGGTAAAACTCATTCGAGATTTGTTAAGGCTTATCTGCCTTTCTTTCATTGTGGATATACCCCAGTCTTCAACCGATATAATCTGTTTAATTATAATCTTTGAGAAGTTATAAACGTTCTCGTATGTGCTATAGCCAGAAAAGTGTTGAAACTCTGCACTGCCAGTACTGGTTAGTATTGTTTCATAATAAGAGCGGGTTTTGTATGACTCACCCGGATAATACAATCCATTTATCAAATACCTTTGGAATATCTTCCAAGGCTCTTCCTTTCTCTGAATATCAGAATTTTCTAAAAGAAATATCATTTCTTTTTTAGACACTTTCTCGTATGACCTGATATCATCATTGTCATCTTTTGTAATGGAAGCAAAAGTATCACTTTGCTTAGCAGAAGTATCTTTCTGTTTTTGAGCAGTCAAATATGCCTGCAAATGTGCGTATAACGGACTATCTTCTAGAATATCTTCCAGATGGACGGATGGTCCGATCGATGATTCTTCTCTGAGAGATATCCCCTCATTGGTTAAAATCTTTCTTCCCATTTGTATAACTGGGGAGTTTGATGTGGATCCGTATGACGATCCTGAAGGTGATGATCTTCCTCTGGACTGTGAGGATGATCTTCCCCAACCTCTTTTTATATTGTATTTCAAAATCAAAAGGGACTAATTGAGCCTGCCATCTTGCAAATATCATTTTCGAGGCATCATGTTTAAAGTCCTTGTTAAACATATATTTAACAGATTGTGCGTCAGTTTTTACAAAAACCTTTGATTGTATAAATCGTCTTGAAATTTTAAAACACATTTTACTATGGTTAACATTTCATGTGCCATAGTAGCGTATTTTCTCTGGGCTTCAGACAATTTATCATTTTTAACAGGATCAAGTGGCGGGCGGTAATCCGCACGGCCTTCTTGACTAAGGTAAAACAGAGATCACCGAGTTATCGGGAACTGGAATTGTTTCGCACCTCTGCTGACTTTTAAATGTCCACCGAGGTTTCCACCAGTTAAAGATCTCTTATTTTAACACGATCAAAAATTCTCGATCTAGTTAATTCAGTACCCTTATATTTGAAGACTAGCGGTGAACCGCACAATCAGTAAGGATATAAGAATTGAAATATACTTGAATTTTATATATAGTTTAATGACTGTATGGAAGGTTAAACCTTTTACTCGAGCAAGGGGCCTGTCTGATAATATAATACATACTTTTATTGAGCTCATGTGTCTAGCAGTTCTAACCGTGAAAGAAGGCGCCATTTTTAACAGGATCAAGTGACGGGCGGTAATCCGCACGGCCTTCTTAACTGAGCTAAAACAGAGATCACCGAGTTATCGGGAACTGGAATTTTTTCGCACCTCTACTGAATTTTAAATGTCCACCGAGGTTTCCACCAGTTAAAGATCTCTTATTTTAACACGATCAAAAATTCTCAATCTAGCTAATTCAGTACCCTTATATTTAAAGACTGGCGGTGAACCGCAAATTTGTAAGGATATAAGAATTGAAATATACCTGAATTTTATATATAGTTTAATGATTGTATGGAAGGTTAAACCTTTTACTTGAGCAAGGGGCCTGTCTGATAATATAATACATACTTTTATTGAGCCCATGTGTCTAGCAATTCTAACCGTGAAAGAAGGTGCCATTTTTAACTCCTTTAATCGGGCTAAGGTTCACGGCTGGCTAGACGAAGCCACTAAGGCAAATCCAATAAGAGTAGTGTTATACTAGACTGTACCAACCATCTCGAAACCAAGTCAAAATACTATATATAAAACTCATTTATATTTAAATAGATGCCATCTCTTTCATGATTTATATAAGAGAGAAGTTAGATACTCAACATAGATATGAAGTCTCTTAACCGGACATCGTCACGGCCAGAGAGGAGAGACTAGAAGAAAAACTAATTAAGAAAGAAAGAAATCAGTAACTTTTGTCCAAGATGCAAGGCCCTGAAGATGAAAAACTAAAAACTTTATTTACTTGTTCTTCTGTTACAAACTTTAAACTATAAACTCTTAATTACACTTTGAAGAGAGAGAGAGAGAGAGAGAAAGAATTCTAGTTAGAGAGGGTATCGACTTCACTTCCCCTTCAATAATGAATGAAAGAACGTATAAATAGAAAAGAAAAAGAATCTATGAACAGTAAAGTCGAGTCGCATATGGGTCCCTGTACAGTGTTTCTACTGTTGATGAACAGTGTATCTACTGTTTGAGTGGGGTCTGGCGGCTTCACTATGTTGTGGGTCCGGCGGCTTTACTGTGCTGTGGGGTCCAGCTATTTCACGGTGCTGGTCGTTTGTCCGATTCTTTCATTTTGCGGAGGAATTCTTCCGCACCCTACAAATCTTCATCAGATAGTATCCTCTCTGATTCAAGTGGTTGAGAATCTTCAGCGATATCATCATTGCTGGTTTCACTTTGCATAGAAGTGTCTGATTTCTCATATTGATTAATGGAACGAAGTAAATTTCTTTTGACTTCTTCCAGGTAGTTGTTAATCATTTCTTGTTTATCTCCGTCCTGAAAGGAGATTTTCCTGGCAATGTGCCGTACTGAGCTGTCATCAATTACCTCTTTCTGAGGTTTACTGGAATATTCTTGGATCTTTGTTTTGATATAATCCAAAAGTTCTTGACCGTATAATGTCTTTGTTTTGGGATCCTTTTTCATTAGTTTGTCCCAAAAATTGTTGTAAAAAGTCATATATAAGCATGGGGCTTGTTCTTCGGTGAATCCAACTTCTAGAGTCCATTTATGAATCTAGGGAATAGAGAATTCCAGAAAGAAAGAAATCTCGTCAATTTTTTCTGGGTAACAAATATGATCTGCGTGATATAAATCGTTTATAAAGGGAGAAAATTTTATCCATTCTTTGTATAACATGAGAAATGGATCAGGTAAAATTTTTACTGTCGGGCCGTGGTATGACCACCAATTTAGAAACCAGTTAGGAATTGGCTCTGCAAATATCTTTGCACATACTTTAATAAACCAAGTATGTTTGTGTATATCATTGTTGTAGTATAATACTTTATCAAATGCCTGGATATAATCCCAATAGGTAAAACTCATTCGAGATTTGTTAAGGCTTATCTGCCTTTCTTTCATTGTGGATATACCCCAGTCTTCAACCGATATAATCTGTTTAATTATAATCTTTGAGAAGCTATAAACATTATCGTCTGTGCTATAGCCAGAAAAGTGTTGAAACTCTGCACTGCCAGTACTAGTTAGTATTGTTTCATAATAAGAGCGGGTTTTGTATGACTCACCCGGATAATACAATCCATTTATCAAATACCTTTGGAATATCTTCCAAGGCTCTTCCTTTCTCTGAATATCAGAATTTTCTAAAAGAAATATCATTTCTTTTTTAGACACTTTCTCGTATGACCTGATATCATCATTGTCATCTTTTGTAATGGAAGCAAAAGTATCACTTTGCTTAGCAGAAGTATCTTTCTGTTTTTGAGCAGTCAAATATGCCTGCAAATGTGCGTATAACGGACTATCTTCTGGAATATCTTCCAGATGGACGGATGGTCCTATCGATGATTCTTCTCTGAGAGATATCCCCTCATTGGTTAAAATCTTTCTTCCCATTTGTATAACTGGGGAGTTTGATGTGGATCCGTATGACGATCCTGAAGGTGATGATCTTCCTCTGTACTGTGAGGATGATCTTCCCCAACCTCTTTTTATATTGTATTTCAAAATCAAAAGGGGCTAATTGAGCTTGCCATCTTGCAAATATCATTTTCGAGGCATCATGTTTAAAGTCCTTGTTAAACATATATTTAACAGATTGTGCGTCAGTTTTTATCAAAAACCTTTGATTGTATAAATCGTCTTGAAATTTTAAAACATATTTTACTATGGTTAACATTTCATGTGCCACAGTAGCGTATTTTCTCTGGGCTTCAGACCATTTACCAGGGTAGAATTTAATCATATATTCATGCTTATTGTTAGGATTTATCTGTTTCAAGATCCCTCTGTAACCAATATTAGACGCATCAGTCTCTATAATCTTTTGCCATGCAGGATTAGCAAGGGTTAAGGAAGGTAAAGATTTAACACGTTGCTTAATATTTTTAACCAAAGTTGTATGACTATCAGTCCAAGGGTTTTTATAATTCTTTTTAGCCTATCATATAAGGGGGCTAAATCACGCGATAAATCTTTATAAAAAGGCGATATATAATTTAAACTACCGAAAAATCTTTGTAACTGAGTTCTATCAGTAATAATATCGGGAAATTTTGAGGAAAAATCTATTGATCTTTGAATAGGAGTAATCTTTCCTTGACAAATATAATATCCTAAAAATCGAATGTTAGTTTGGAATAAACTCATTTTTTGTTTTGAGATAACCAAACCACTTTGTATAACAATTCTTTTAAAAATATCTAAATGCTTAATATGCATTTCAAGTGTTTTGGAAAATACCAAAATGTCATCGATATAAACAATGATAAAGTCTAGATAGGGGTTGAAAATATCATTCATAATTTTTTGGAATTCAGAAGGGGCATTCTTCAATCCAAAAGGCATAACATTCCATTCATATTGCCCAAATGGAACATTAAAAGCAGTTCTATAAGTATGCTCTTTAAATATTTGAATTTGCTAATAACTAGATTTTAAATCAATTTTTAAAAATTTATTGGCATCATATAATCTTGACAATAAATCTCTTTTATTGGGAATAGGATACCTTACCCATTTCAAATATTTATTCAAGAGTTTATAATTAATGACCAATCTAGGAAAACCACGTTCTTTTTCAGCTGCGTTATTAACATAAAAAGTTGTGCAAGACCAAGGAGAATTTGAGGGTTTTATCAAACCCTTCTATAACAAGTTATCAATCTCTTTTTTGCAGAATTCCACTAATTCCGCGTTCATCTGACAAGGTCAAGATTTAGTAGGAATATCATCCTCAGAGAAATTATCTTCATAAGGCAAAGTGACAATATGTTTTTTTCTATGACAAAAAGCACTGGGATGTTCTCCACAAATATCAATAGCAATATTTTCGGAAATCATTTTGATCTTTTCCTGTATTTTAGTAGAATTCAAAGTATCAAATATATTCATACTAAACAATTCTAACTGCAAAGAATCAACATGTTTCTGCTTCATATCCATCAAAGCATTAATATCTCTAGTTACTGGATCTGTAACAAAAGTATAACTAATCTCTTTATTCATATAAGTAGCAGTAAATCCTTTCGAGTCTATGCTAGTAAAAGGATAAACGGCGTTAATAAACGGTGTTTCTAGTATAATAGGAGGGTATAACTGGTTTTTAACCAAGAAAAAGAAGTGCGGAATACAGACTTTATTCTGACAAATACTCGTATTAGGTAGTTTATACTTTATATCTAAAGCATGTCCGGATGCAGATCTAACCATATGAGTAGTTTTTTGAAAATATTTCATAGGTATTAAACCTTCTTGAATGCAGCTAACATCTGCTCCACTATCAATCATGGCAATTTTTGTAATAGAAAAACTATTATCAATGAGAATAGTATATTTGATATACCATTTATGAGCAGTAATAATTTGCATCATTCCTAAAAACATATCATGTTTAGGATCAAAACTAATAGGTTTTTCTTCAATATTATTTTCAGAAATACCTTTGTTTTTATCATTAAATTTCTCAACTGGAAAATTGATTTTCTCAATTTGAGTAATCCTATGATCACAAATCATTTGATTTTATTTAAGAGATTTGATCTCTCGTTTCAAGTTTTTCACTTCAACCTTTAATCATTGAAAGAAGAATCTCTTGCTGAAGTTGCATTTTTATTCAAAAGACGGTTATTAACCTCTAGTAAAGAATAAGGCGGGGAATATTCAAATTCTTTTTCAAAAGATTTTGCAAAACTAGAACTTGAACTAGCAGCCAAATTAATAATTTTTTCACGAAATTTTTCATTAGTAACTTCTTTTAAAAGTTCTATTACATTATTAGATGTAATAGTTTTCATATTCAAATCTTGAAACTGTGATTGCAATTTATAAAATTCATCATCATCACAAGTACATGTATTACCTTTGCAAGTTGTACAAGAATTATCAACATTTTTATCACTATTAGATAAATCAAGTAAATCTATTTCAACTTCTGATTCTGACTCAGAATAATAATAATCAGATTCTGATCTAGAAGTGTATAACAAACCATAAACCTTATCACGTAACTTATTGTCTAGTTCTAAGGTTTTCAGCTTTTGAAACTTACAATTCGGGGCTATATGGCCAAATTTACCACACTTGTAACACTTAATGTCAGCAAGATCTCGCTTAGACCTATTTTTGGTAAATCTAGTAAACTTGCGATGGGATTTCTTGGCTTCTCGTTCTTATTTGGATCTATATCTAGATCTCATTCTCCTATAAAGACTGTCTTGGTTGGGGTATCTATGATACTTATGTTTCTTCTTCTTATGAGTAGAAGTCTCGGGTAAACTGAACTGGGTGCAAAAGTCCCCTAATTGGTTTCTTTCCTTAAGCTTATCCATTTTAAGTTGTCTGGACAATCTTAATTCATTGCACAAGTTTAATCCTTCCTGTGTGCAAATTCGTATCAATTTACCATAGGTATAGTCTATGTAGGGAATTTCACCATAACTACCTCTTAAAATCTTTCTAACTCTTTCAGCAAATAAAGAGGGAAGGCCATCTATGAACTTAGCTTTCTAATGTTCAAGTTTATTCTCTGGTAGTTCCATTACTCTACTCATAAATGTATCTTTATACCACCTAAACTCAACTAAGGTATTACATCTGAGGCCATTAAGGAGAGTACGGACAGTCTCATTCTGGTTGGTAAATCTACCATTGAAGTGTTCTAATATAGTAAGAATAAGAGTATAAACAACATCTTCTCTATTTGCCACTAGGGCCATTCCTAAGTTATCAACTCCTTCTTCAGTGGCTTGAGCATTAATAACCATTGCTCTTTCTTCGATAGTCAAATAATTGTCCCACCAACCACGAAGTTGGCCAGTAAAACCTGCAACAATCATTCTGCAAATATTTCTATCTGTATTTTTCACACTTTTATAGATAGTTACATACATAAGCATTCTTTGTACAAGAATAGTCAATTGTCTATCAGTTAGTTCATCAAAATTCCATTCGTAAATTTCGGAACCACTGTAAGACGTATTAGTCTAATTCCAATCACGTTCCTCTATTAAAACATCTTGAGGAGTTGGACGATTGTAATAATAAGTTTGTATTCTGGGTTTATCAGCGTATCTGCTATCTGTAAACTTACTATTCTTTTTGGGGTAACTTCTGAGTTCATTAAACTCTGACAAAACATCTTTTTTATAGTCAAAAGTAGTATCTAATTTATCAGCAAAATCTTTTGATAAATCAATGGGTTTGATATTCAAACCGGATAACTTTTTATCAAGAAGTTCTTCTAAATTATTTAATGATTTAAATTTAAAATCCTGAATCTCAGGAGGTCTTTGAATATGAATAAAAACAATTTGAGGTTCTGATTTGCTTCCTGAAGTAGAGGCAATATCAGTTATTTTCTTGCTAGTACTCATTTCTTTTATCAAAACTGTTAAATCGTCAAGTTTTTTATCAAGAAAACTAATATGTTTTCCCACAACTTTAACATATAAGCTCAAATAGTTATTTTTAGAAATTATTTTATTAATTTTTGCGATGCTGACTGCAGCAACATCTTCATCAATAAATTTTTGAAATGCAGTAAAAGTAATACATGTACTATTAGGTAAAACAAAAGGTGCTTGAGGAGGGTAAATGGATTTAGTAATATTGCTACTCCCGTCTTTATAAGATCTTTCCAAAACTTTTATAAAAAGTGGTAAATATGTGGTTATAAACCAAGGAACAAAATACATAATTTGATTATGTAAAACACAAGTTTCATAAAACTCTTGAGAAATATTGTTTAAATCCTCCTTACTATAAGTATCAAAAAACCAAGTTTTAAACTGGTTCCATTTATCACTGAAAAATTTATTTTGGATATAACCTCTAGCTTGTGACCCTGGACTAAAATCAATTTGGTGTGGAATCATTTAAACTTCATTTGGTCAAAATCCATTTCGGACGCATAAGGAATATCCTTATCAGAAATATTATAATTATCCTGAACAATATTGGTCCTGGGGTTAATCTAACCCTTTCAACAGGTTTATCACCTACTTTAGTAGAAATTGTGTGTAGAGATGCAACACGATTTCTAGCTGGTCCATAGACTGGTTCAACAGGAGAAATGTGTTGAATATCAGGCAACAGTCTACGATTGTTAAGGAATATCTATTATAATTAGAACTAATAGCAGGCAAGAGTCTATTATTAGAAAATAACTGTCTACTATAAGTGGAACTATTATCATCGAACTGAATAACCATCCGGATTTTGAGTAATATGAGAATACTCAGTATTACTGACATCATTAGTTATCTGATTGGGGGATATAACCGAATCCAAAGCCCATGTAGTTGGAAAATTAATTTCTTCCCACTTAATAGGTCTCCTCGTGGCGACCTTAGACTTTGCAAAATTCGTTTCCACTAATATAGTCTGGTCATATGTATCATATAATTTACATCTAGGGTTTAGCGTTGATAGCAAATTAAAATAAATTCTATATGACAAACATATAAGTTCAGAACCATGCGCATAATTATAACCATGCGTTTTCACATTTAATGTTAATGCATCAAGTATATTAACATCAGATAGAGATAATTGCAGATTGGATTGAGTATTAAAATATACTAGGCCGTAGGCAATAGTAGATTCAATAGAACCCATCAGAGACTGTCTAAAATTCAGATTTCTAGCATCTCTGAGAGCAGCCAAAAACGTCTTTGGTAACCCTTTAAGGGTTAATGGCTTAAAAGCAATTTGAACCATACCAATATGCAAATAATTATATTGGTTTCTATAAATATCTACATCATGCTTGTTTAACAAACGAATAGTCTGTTCAGATGAATTTAAAGCTAAAGATTGCTCACTTGTTTTAACAAGTTGTTTTGAAGAGAGTTTATCAAACCATCCATAATCAAGATTGTTCTAATAGGGACTTTAGGAATAGTCCATTTGTTTAACAAATCGAGGTTTTGAGGTATATCTACCTCTTCTAATCTAGTATTTTTCATACTAGTTTCTCCTAAATCCATATTTCAGAAAGATATCTATGTCGAATATTTCATATCTATCTCATATATACCATGAAAGTACCTAGGCTCTGATACCATTTTTAACAGGATCAAGTGGCGGGCGATAATCCGCACGGCCTTCTTATATTTACATAATGGAACCCCCCTGGGGTAGAGGAAGAGGTAGAGGTTGGGGAAGATCATCCTCACAGTCCATAGGAAGATCATCACCTTCAGGATCGTCATACGGATCCACATCAAAATCCCCAGTTATACAAATGTGAAGAAAGATTTTAACCAATGAGAGGATATCTCTCAGAGAAGAATCATTGATCGGACCATTCGTCCATCTGGAAGATATTCCAGAAGATAGTCCGTTATACGCACATTTGCAGGCATATTTGACTGCTCAAAAACAGAAAGATACTTATGCTAAGCAAAGTGACACTTTTGCTTCCATTACAAAAGATGACAATGATGATATCAGGTCATACGAGAAAGTGTCTAAAAAAGAAATGATATTTCTTTTAGAAAATTCTGATATTCAGAGAAAGGAAGAGCCTTGGAAGATATTCCAAAGGTATTTGATAAATGGATTGTATTATCCGGGTGAGTCATACAAAACCCGCTCTTATTATGAAACAATACTAACTAGTACTGGCAGTGCAGAGTTTCAACACTTTTCTGGCTATAGCACAGACGATAATGTTTATAGCTTCTCAAAGATTATAATTAAACAGATTATATCGGTTGAAGACTGGGGTATATCCACAATGAAAGAAAGGCAGATAAGCCTTAACAAATCTCGAATGAGTTTTACCTATTGGGATTATATCCAAGCATTTGATAAAGTATTATACTACAACAATGATAGACACAAACATACTTGGTTTATTAAAGTATGTGCAAAGATATTTGCAGAACCAATTCCTAACTGGTTTCTAAATTGGTGGTCATACCACGGTCCGACAGTAAAAAATTTACCTGATCCATTTCTCATGTTATACAAAGAATGGATAAAAATTTCTCCTTTTATAAATGATTTATATCACGCATATCATATCTGTTACCCAGAAAAAATTGACCAGATTTATTTTTTTCTGGAATTCTCTATTCCCTAGATTCATAAATGGACTCCAGAAATTGGATTCACCGAAGAACAAGTCTCATGCTTATACAGGACTTTTTACAACAATTTTTGGGACAAACTAATGAAAAAAGGATCCCAAAACAAAGACATTATACGGTCAAGAACTCTTGGATTATATCAAAACAAATAACCAAGAATATTCCAGTAAACCTCAGAAAGAGGTTAGTGTTGACAGCTCAGTACGGCACATTACTAGGAAAATCTCCTTTCAGGACGGAGATAAACAAGAAATGATTAACAACTACCTGGAAGAAGTCAAAAGAAATTTACTTCATTCCATTAATCAATATGAGAAATCAGACACTTCTATGCAAAGTGAAACCAGCAATGATTATATCGCTGAAGATTCTCAACCACTTGAATCATAAAGTATACTATCTGATGAAGATTTGTAGGGTGCGGAAGAATTCCTCCGCAAAATGAAAGAATCGGACAAATGACCAGCACCGTGAAACAGCTGGACCCCACAACACAGTAAAGCCACCGGACCCACAACACAGTGAAGCCGTAGGACCCCACTCAAATAGTAGATACACTGTTCATCGACAGTAGAAACATTGTTTGTACAATAGAAACACTGTACAGGAACCCATATGGGACTCTACTTTACTGTTCATAGATTCTTTTTCTTTTCTATTTATACGTTCTTTCATTCATTCTTGAAGGGGAAGTGAAGTCGAGACCCCCTCTCTCTAGAATTCTCTCTCTCTCTCTTCAAAGTGTAATTAAGAGTTTTTAGTTTAAAGTTTGTAACAGAAGAACAAGTAAATAAAGTTTTCAGTTCTTCATCTTCAGGCCTTGCATCCTTGGCCAAAAGGTACTGATTTCTTTCTTTCTTAATTTGTTTTCCCCCTAGTCTCTCCTCTCTGGTCGTGACGATGTCCGGCTAAGAGACTTCATATCTATGTTGAGTATCTAACTTCTCTCCTATATAAACCATGAAAGAGACGGCATCTATTTAAGTATAAACGAACTTTATATATAGAGTTTTGACTTGGTTTAGAGATGGTTGGTACAGTCTAGTATAACACTACTCTTATTGGCTTTGCCTTAGTGGCTTCGTCTAGCCAGCCGTGAACCTTAGCCCGATTAAAGGAGTTAAAAAGGGCACATTCTTTCACGGTTAGAACTGCTAGACACATGGGCTCAATAAAAGTATGTATTATAATATCAGACAGGCCCCTTGCTCGAGTAAAATGTTTAACCTTCCATACAGTCATTAAACTATATATAAAATTCAAGTATATTTCAATTCTTATACTCGGTGATCTCTGTTTTAGCTCAGTCAAGAAGGTCGTGCGGATTACCCCCGCCACTTGATCCTGTTAAAAATGGTATCGGAGCCTAGGTACTTTCATGGTATATATGAGATAGATATGAAATATTCGACATAGATATGTTTCTAAAATATGGATTTAGGATAAACTAGTATGAAAAATACTAGATTAGAAGAGGTAGATATACCTCAAAATCTCGATTTGTTAAACAAATGGACTATTCCTAAAGTCTCTATTAGAACAATCTATGATTATGGATGGTTTGATAAACTCTCTTCTAAACAGCTTGTTAAAACAAGTGAGCAATCTTTAGCTTTAAATTCATCTAAACAGACTATTCGTTTGTTAAACAAGCATGATGTAAATGTTTATAGAAACCAATATCATTATTTGCATATTGGTATGGTTCAAATTGCTTTTAAGCCATTAACCCTTAAAGGGTTACCAAAGACGTTTTTGGTTGCTCTCAAAGATGCCAGAAATCTGAATTTTAGACAGTATCTGATGGGTTCTATTGAATCTACTGTTGCTTACGGCCCAGTATATTTTAATATTCAACCCAATCTGCAATTATCTCTATCTGATGTTAATATACTTGATGCATTAACATTAAATGTGAAAACGCATGGTTATAATTATGCGCATGGTTCTGAACTTATATGTTTGTCATATAGAATTTATTTTAAATTGTTATCAACGTTAAACCCTATATGTAAATTATATGATACATCTGACCAGACTATATTAGTGGAAACGAATTTTGCAAAGTCTAAGGTCACCACGAGGAGACCTATTAAGTGGGAAGAAATTAATTTTCCAACTACATGGACTTTGGATTCGGTTATATCCCCCAATCAGATAACTAATGATGTCAGTAATACTGAGTATTCTCATATTACTCAAAATCCGGATGGTTATTCAGTTCGATGATAATAGTTCCACTTATAGTAGACAGTTATTTTCTAATAATAGACTCTTGCCTGCTATTAGTTCTAATTATAATAGATATTCCTTTACCAATCGTAGACTGTTGCCTGATATTCAACACATTTCTCCTGTTGAACCAGTCTATGGACCAGCTAGAAATCGTGTTGCATCTCTACACACAATTTCTACTAAAGTAGGTGATAAACCTGTTGAAAGGGTTAGATTAACCCCAGGACCAATATTGTTCAGGATAATTATAATATTTCTGATAAGGATATTCCTTATGCGTCCGAAATGGATTTTGACCAAATGAAGTTTAAATGATTCCACACCAAATTGATTTTAGTCCAGGGTCACAAGCTAGAGGTTATATCCAAAATAAATTTTTCAGTGATAAATGGAACCAGTTTAAAACTTGGTTTTTTGATACTTATAGTAAGGAGGATTTAAACAATATTTCTCAAGAGTTTTATGAAACTTGTGTTTTACATAATCAAATTATGTATTTTGTTCCTTGGTTTATAACCACATATTTACCACTTTTTATAAAAGTTTTGGAAAGATCTTATAAAGACGGGAGTAGCAATATTACTAAATCCATTTACCCTCCTCAAGCACCTTTTGTTTTACCTAATAGTACATGTATTACTTTTACTGCATTTCAAAAATTTATTGATGAAGATGTTGCTGCAGTCAGCATCGCAAAAATTAATAAAATAATTTCTAAAAATAACTATTTGAGCTTATATGTTAAAGTTGTGGGAAAACATATTAGTTTTCTTGATAAAAAACTTGACGATTTAACAGTTTTGATAAAAGAAATGAGTACTAGCAAGAAAATAACTGATATTGCCTCTACTTCAGGAAGCAAATCAGAACCTCAAATTGTTTTTATTCATATTCAAAGACCTCCTGAGATTCAGGATTTTAAATTTAAATCATTAAATAATTTAGAAGAACTTCTTGATAAAAAGTTATCCGGTTTGAATATCAAACCCATTGATTTATCAAAAGATTTTGCTGATAAATTAGATACTACTTTTGACTATAAAAAAGATGTTTTGTCAGAGTTTAATGAACTCAGAAGTTACCCCAAAAAGAATAGTAAGTTTACAGATAGCAGATACGCTGATAAACCCAGAATACAAACTTATTATTACAATCGTCCAACTCCTCAAGATGTTTTAATAGAGGAACGTGATTGGAATTAGACTAATACGTCTTACAGTGGTTCCGAAATTTACGAATGGAATTTTGATGAACTAACTGATAGACAATTGACTATTCTTGTACAAAGAATGCTTATGTATGTAACTATCTATAAAAGTGTGAAAAATACAGATAGAAATATTTGCAGAATGATTGTTGCAGGTTTTACTGGCCAACTTCGTGGTTGGTGGGACAATTATTTGACTATCGAAGAAAGAGCAATGGTTATTAATGCTCAAGCCACTGAAGAAGGAGTTGATAACTTAGGAATGGCCCTAGTGGCAAATAGAGACGATGTTGTTTATACTCTTATTCTTACTATATTAGAACACTTCAATGGTAGATTTACCAACCAGAATGAGACTGTCCGTACTCTCCTTAATGGCCTCAGATGTAATACCTTAGTTGAGTTTAGGTGGTATAAAGATACATTTATGAGTAGAGTAATGGAACTACCAGAGAATAAACTTGAACATTAGAAAGCTAAGTTCATAGATGGCCTTCCCTCTTTATTTGCTGAAAGAGTTAGAAAGATTTTAAGAGGTAGTTATGGTGAAATTCCCTACATAGACTATACCTATGGTAAATTGATACGAATTTGCACACAGGAAGGATTAAACTTGTGCAATGAATTAAGATTGTCCAGACAACTTAAAATGGATAAGCTTAAGGAAAGAAACCAATTAGGGGACTTTTGCACCCAGTTCAGTTTACCCGAGACTTCTACTCATAAGAAGAAGAAACATAAGTATCATAGATACCCCAACCAAGACAGTCTTTATAGGAGAATGAGATCTAGATATAGATCCAAATAAGAACGAGAAGCCAAGAAATCCCATCGCAAGTTTACTAGATTTACCAAAAATAGGTCTAAGCGAGATCTTGCTGACATTAAGTGTTACAAGTGTGGTAAATTTGGCCATATAGCCCCGAATTGTAAGCTTCAAAAGCTGAAAACCTTAGAACTAGACAATGAGTTACGTGATAAGGTTTATGGTTTGTTATACACTTCTGGATCAGAATCTGATTATTATTATTCTGAGTCAGAATCCGAAGTTGAAGTAGATTACTTGATTTATCTGATAGTGATAAAAATATTGATAATACTTGTACTGCTTGCAAGGGTAATACATGTACTTGTGATGATGATGAATTTTATAAATTGCAATCACAGTTTCAAGATTTGAACATGAAAACTATTACATCTCATAATGTAATAGAACTTTTAAAAGAAGTTACTGTTGAAAAAGTTCGTGAAAAAATTATTAATTTGGCTACTAGTTCAAGTTCTAATTCAAGTTCTAGTTTTGCAAAACCTTTTGAATTTTTTTTGAATATTCCCCGCCTTATTCTTTATTAGAGGTTAATAACCGTATTTTGAATAAAAATGCAACTCCAGCAAGAGATTCTTCTTTCAATGATTTAAAGGTTGAAGTGGAAAACTTGAAACGAGAGATCAAATCTCTTAAACAAAATCAAATGATTTGTGATCATAGGATTACTCAGGTTGAGAAAATCAATTCTCTAGCTGAGAAATCTAATGATAAAAACAAAGGTATTTCTGAAAATAATATTGAAGAAAAACCTATTAGTTTTGATCCTAAATATGATATGTTTTTAGGAATGATGCAAATTATTACTGCTCATAAATGGTATATCAAATGTACTATTCTCATTGATAATAGTTTTTCTATTACAAACATTGCCATGATTGATAGTGGAGCAGATGTTAGATGCATTCAAGAAGGTTTAATACCTACGAAATATTTTCAAAAAACTACTCATATGGTTAGATCTGCATCCGGACATGCTTTAGATATAAAGTATAAACTACCTAATACGGGTATTTGTCAGAATAAAGTCTGTATTCTGCACTTCTTTTTCTTGGTTAAAAACCAATTATACTCTCCTATTATACTAGGAACACCGTTTATTAATGCCATTTATCCTTTTAGTAGCATAGACTCGAAAGGTTTTACTGTTACTTATAAGGATAAAGAGATTAGTTATACTTTTATTACAGATCCAGTAACTAGAAATATTAATGCTTTGATTGATATGAAGCAGAAATATGTTGATTCTTTGCAGTAAGAATTGTTTAGTATGAATATATTTGATACTTTGAATTTTACTAAAATACAGGAAAAGATCAAAATAATTTCCGAAAATATTGCTATTGATATTTGTGCAGAACATCCCAGTGCTTTTTGGAATAGAAAAAAACATATTGTCACTCTGCCTTATGAAGATAATTTCTGTGAGGATGATCTTCCCAACCTCTACCTCTTCCCCTACCTCAGGGGGGGTCCATCATGTGAATATTCACGAGATAAGAAATCTGGCAGAGAATTATCAATTCCCTTTTTATATTGTATTTCAAAATCAAAAGGGGCTAATTGAGCCTGCCATCTTGCAAATGTCATTTTCAAGGCATCATGTTTAAAGTCCTTGTTAAACATATATTTAACATATTGTGCGTCAGTTTTTATCAAAAACCTTTGATTGTATAAATCGTCTTGAAATTTTAAAAGACATTTTACTATGGTTAACATTTCATGTGCCACAGTAGCGTATTTTCTCTGGGCTTCAGACCATTTACTAGAGTATAATCTAATCAGATATTCATGCTTATTGTTAGGATTTATATGTTTCAAAATCCCTCTGTAACCAATATTAGACGCATCAGTCTCTATAATCTTTTGCCATACAGGATTAGCAAGGGTTAAGCAAGGTAAAGATTTAACACGTTACTTAAGATATATACTATCGAATATGACTTATATACTATGTATATATAGTATAGTATATAATATACATATAGCTTATATATCTTTATTACTATTTTTTTCCCTCTAACTTCTATAAAAAAAAAACCAAAAAAGAAAAAATATGTGGGCCCGTTTAGGCCCGGGACCCGGCCCACTTAACTCGGGGCCGGTAGTTCGTGGTACCGGTCTTGAGCCGATTCCAGCAATAAACCCGCAAAATCCGGAACCGTTTAGGATCGAATCGCATAGGACTAACCCATTTAGGACCGGGCCGGCGAAGCTAACTTGGGACCGGGCCCGGCTCACTTGACACATTAGAGCGAGCAGGTGCCGCTAGCCGAGGATTTGGGCCCGTGACAACTTAGCTGTATTAACTCTGCTCGCCGGCTCTTTCTCTTGGAGTTTTATAAAACCCCAGCGGTCTTATCCTTCTTCTCTTTCAACTTTCTCAGAAATGCTTCTACTCTCCCAATTTCATGCGCTATAACACCAACGTCTTAGCCTTCATCACCGCCCTATTATGTATACTACTGCTACTACTACTACTCCATTCTTCACTAACCCTACTCAAAATTTCAATCGCCCAAATAACCGAATCCGCTTGAAAAAATTCCCTGTTAAATCTTCCTGTGAAGGAGATAAACCCAAAAATTCTCTTCTAGTTCCTATAACTTCAGCTCCAGCTAGACTTCTTCTAGAGTGTTCTATCACCAAAAATGACACAATAATACCATATAGGTATAATAATGACCAAAATCCTCTGAAACCCTTTGTAAAGCCTTTAGTCTACACATTATTCTCTATTGCTTTTACATTTTGCCCCATTCTAGGATTTCAATTGCCTCCTGCTATCGCTGCTCCGCCCGCGGCAGCTGAGCTGATTAACAAAACAAAAAAGAAAGGTAGTAGTAAAGGGGAACATGTGTATTCACATTGTACTAAGAGATTGTTAGAGACAGTCTCGGGGTTGCTTAAAGTGATAGAGAAGGTGAAGTCCGGTAAAGAGGATGTAAAATGTGTGGAGGGAAAGCTAAAAGATGTGAAGATGAAGAGGAAGGAGTTGCAAGAGGAGATCATGAACGGTCTCTATGTGGAACTGAGATTATTAAATGGAGAAAAAGGCGTGTTGGTCAAGCGTTCAGAGGAGATTATTGATGTAGTGCTGAAGATTAAGAGGGAGGAGGAAAGTTTATTGAAGAAGGCTAAGGGCAATGAAGATGCAGTAGTAAAGGGAAAAGTTGCGAAATTGGATGAGGAAGTGAGACGGAGCGAGGAGGAATATAATGGATTGTGGGAAAGGATTGCTGAGATAGACGATGAGATTATGAGGAGAGAAACACTTGCATTAAGCATTGGTGTGAGGGAGCTTGCTTCTATTGAGAGGGAGTGTGAAATCTTGGTCAAGGAATTTCTAAGGAAAATGAGGCTGGAAAGCATCAGGAGGTAAGACAATATTGAAATTTTAGGTCTTTGGTACAAGTAATGATAGCAAAGCAGCTGTGCTTCTTTTAATCTGACACCTGATATGGGCATGAATTTGGCATGGAGCTCTTTTGTTTCAATTGTGCCCTCAGGTTCAGGGAAAATCTTGGGATGCAACTGCCCATGTGCACGTACTAATTTAGTTGGCACCTAAAACATATAGCTCTGTTGTGAACTGATTGCTTTTTCTTTCTTTTGAGGATTTAACCTTGTAAATTGTTCTGGTATTTGCCTGGAATACCTCATCTAGACATTTTAATGCTTAGTTAGCTATTATATTAGCTAGAATTTAAGTCCATCTCCAATTTTACTTGTTCCTTGGTCATCTAATCTACTTTATGTTGGTGACTAAATAGTTGACGTTTAGCATGTTATTATTGTAGGCTGTAGATATCCTTTTGTTCTTTAGAAGAGGTTAGTTTTGTTTAATACTATTTGTAACAAAACTTGCTATCTGATATTGTTTGTGAACTATATTGTTCCAATCATTTAATATACTTGTGTTCTATGTGTTTGCAGTGTGCCTAAAAACTCTCTCACCAAGCTTTCTAGATCTGAGATAAAAGAAGAGCTGCAAACTGCTCAAAGACAATTATTAGAGCAGATAGCTCTACCCAGTGTTTTGGAAAATGAAGAGAATGTACTCCTTTTTGATCAAGACTCTATGGTGTTTGCTCAGCGAATAGAACAAACACTTAAGAACTCCAGAGAGATGCAACAGAGTTTCGAGAGTCGTATTAAGAAAAAATTGAAGAGATATGGCGATGAAAAACGTTTTGTTGTAAACACGCCAGCAGATGAAGTTGTCAAGGGTTTCCCTGAGATTGAATTAAAGTGGATGTTTGGAAACAGGGAGGTCGTAGTTCCAAAGGCCGTTAGCCTCAATTTGCATCATGGTTGGAAGAAATGGCGTGAGGACGTTAAAGCAGAGCTCAAGAGGGATTTGCTGGAGAATGTTGAGCATGGTAAAAAGTACATGGCTGAAAAACAGGTATGTTTTGCTGAAATGCTTAGATATGCCTGCTTATGTTAGGTAGTGCAATCATCCGCTTCTACTTTTGCCTTTCTATTACTATCAGTTTGATAATTTATCATTAAATTGATCATCTTGGAATTCCTCTTGTGGCTCATTGCTATCCATAACTTATCTTTTCCTCTGTAGTAAGAGTTACTTTGTATCTAATTAGCTAGTGTTTCTCAGTAACTGTTTGTCTCATATCTTGGCTTCAATTTTGTGATCTAGAAGTGTGAGACTCTACATAAGTGAGGGGTTGGTACATTATAGATTGTGGGGTTGTGGTCTCATGGCTAAATAGGTGTCTGATAGGTTGGATGATTTTCCCTAATAAAGTTCACTTCTACTCTAGGGATAACTGTTTTTCCTGCCATGAGACATTATAGATTGTGGGGTTGTGGTCTCATGGCTAAATAAGTGTCTGATAGGTTGGATGATTTTCCCTAATAAAGTTCACTTCTACTCTAGGGATAACTGTTTTTCCTGCCAAAACTACTGTATTGGGTATCAGCAATCAGGAGAGAACATGAAAGACTGCACCTTTAGAACTTGTATTAACCGATTTCATGGTCTAATCTTGAATGCTCCATTATGTGCCCCAATGAGGATAGACAGAAGAGCATTCTAAAAAAAATAAGGATATGCAGAAGAGAATCACATCACCAGCTATTTTTTATGCTCTGGAGCAACCTATAATCAGGTTTCAATGGTAGAATTAGCTGAATTTATGGATACTAACCTATGCCTATGCCATCCGGCCCTCTCCCCAGAGGAGAAATAAAACCTAGCTCATTAGGAATGCTTACAGGTTACAGTTGTCTTAGCATGAGATCCTTCTGTTTTTAATTTTCCTGTTTGTTGGGCTGAGGGTGGGGATTACCTTCTGTGAGATCATATAAATGTGCTCAGATTGTGACTGGTACATGCTGAGGATCAATCTATAGAATTTTCTAGTCCTTTTTAAAGATAAATGATGCTCCTGCAAAACACCCGTTGACAAATCTAGAATTGCCGACGACAGTAGTTTTTTTTTTTTTTTTTTCATTTTGTTACAGGATTTTGGGGCTTTTGTTCCTTTGATATTTCACTTAGATAACTCTACAAACCAGTTTTCTTCATTTTGACTAAGTTCACCCTCTAAACCATTGAAAAATCCGTTGTTGTGCGCTAAAAGGTACTTACAAATTTTTGCATCAAGAACCCTATTTGTAGAGAACCATATTATTTTGTGGGTTCGCTGCAATTCGGTGTACAGCTTGCCTATAGGGTTTCCCTAGTCATTTTATTTGCCTTATATAGAAAAAAATGAACGTAGCTCAAGAAGGGGAAAAGAAACTTTGCTCTTTTATTATGATGACTATTAAGTGTTTATGATTACTATTTGACTTGCAATAGGCAGTTCAAAATGATAAAACTTTGAACTGTTTGTTTTTTAGTTTTTAAATCGGTAAAGATAACTTCTATTTCCTCTGTCCCAGTTTATGTGTCATACTTTGCGTTTTAGTCTGTCCCGAAAAGAATGTCATACTTCTTTATTTAGAAATAATTTAATTTTAAAGTTTTTATTTATCCTTAATGAGATGATTTATAGCTGTACATATATCTGTGGCTTATTTTAAACCACAAGTTTAAAATATATTCATTTCTTTCTTAAACTCTGTGCCCAATCAAACACCACCACATAAATTGGGACAAATGGAGTATATTAGGAACCAACATACAGGTACTACTAGGAAAATATAACAGTGTTCTTTCTGTCGTCAAACAACCTTCTATTTCTTGCTTTCCAGATGCACCACCAGAGCATTGTTGTTCCATTTGTTGTTCGAAGAAAATTGTGTACCTTTCCTGTGCCATCACGGCAAAAATGATACGACTTTTTTGGGCATACACCAATCAATTCCCAAGATGTTAAGAATAAAATCCCAATTTTTTTTGCAGAGGAAGAGATGGGTGTTCAATATGCTCTTCACATAAGAGACATCTGTTACAAAGCTGCAGCCCTTTTCTGCTGGTTGCTTTGCGTGAGACAAGCCTATTTGGCCACCAACCAAGAGAGGCACTTCACCTTGAGAGGCCAAACCTTCCCAAATGATCTTCCAATGCCATATAACATTCTGGGGGGATGTATGGGTAGATATAGAGTACAAGAACTAACAGAGAAGCTGCTTTTTGGATGCCCATTAAAGACAATCAGAGTTGAAAGAAACTGGAGGATATTTGCTTAAACTTAGAGTGTCTAATAAGGATAGGTACCAGCCATTGCCAAATATCATGCCAAAATCTTGTGCTCCTACCATCGCCTACATTTATAGTAGAGTTCACAAAGAAGAATTCCCATTTGGCTCAAATTTTTTGTTTTCCCATACCAAGTGGGGAGGGGGGAGGAGCATATTTGGATATTCAGGGGTTGAGAAGTCCGTAATTAGTGCATATTACGACTCTCTAAAGAGCCTTTTCTTCTTGATTGAACCTCCAAATCCACTTGCAGATCAAATTGTTGCGTTGTTAAGTGCCTTCAATTCTCTAACCCCCAAGCTTCCTAGTTTCTTGCTTTTTGTGACGGTCTTCCACTCAGCCAAATGGTAAGTCTTCTTTTCTCGATAACCTTGCCATAAGAAATCTCTCTGTATTCTATCCAACCTTCTAGTATGTGATCAAAGTCTTAATTTGAAAGGCCTTGTTGTTGATTATCCATGATAATGATTGAAAATGAAATAGTGAGCTGAATTATGAAGTACGACCAATGTGCCAAGAATGATATTGCGTTATGGCCAATGATGTCAATAAAATGAATGACATGTAAAAGAATATGAATTGAGAGGTGAATACTTTTAATAACAAATGCTTTGGGAGTATCGATTAGCCACTGAGGAATGGTAGGTCTGAACAACCTAACCCCGAAACTACACGTGCCGGTGTAGGAATGATTGAAGGGTAAATCCCCGTGTTAATATGATGAGGCTGTTTCCCTTATATGGGATGAGATTGGTGTGTTGAGATGTTTTCCCCTTAAATGGGATGAGATTATTGCTAGCTAGATGTGATGTAATGTCGACCCACACGGCATTGTGGTGATACGACTTAGCCGATCGGGCTGCGATCGGACGCCATGCCGCGCACATGGTGGTATTGTGAGTGTATGTCTCGGAGTGAGACGGCTTAGCCGGTCGGGCTGAGATCGGACTCCGTGCTAAAACACGGTGGTATATTGGTGCTAAAGATCTCCCAACTTAAATTACCGAAACCTACTTGAAATTTTCGTTTCCCTTAATGTGACACCTTGATACCGTTTGAGTCTCTTATTGATATCATGTTTTATTCTCCGTTTACTGTTGCTCGTTCTATTGAGAGAGTGCTTAGTTTTACATACTAGTACTATTCCATATGTACTGTCATGGGCGTCTTTCCAACCATGCCCCATGACCCCTTGGACGCGCCCCGTGGCGTCCTGGCCAGCTTCCCAACGCCCGTCGCCACGGTCGGCCCCGTGGTCTCGGCAGCTCCAAGTGACAAGCGCGCATGTGCCTCTGTCGCCCCACCGATAGCCATCGCCAACGCCCAGCCACAGGTAGATGCCAACAGCGCCGCGCGCGCAGACCCTGATGCTAAAGACAAAGTTGCTGCCAACGGACTTGTTTCTGCTTTGTAGAAGACTAAGTCCTTTTCATTGTAAATATAGAGTAGTTTTGCTGCATTTTCTTTAAGTATGATTTTCCAGCTTTCATAGGTCTAGTCATGTAACTTTGGTTTATTTTTTTAAGCATTATTAAGGGGGACCAAGCAATCAAACTTTCAAGCAAGCAAACAATTCTCTGTACTGGTGTCTCCCCCCCCCGACACCGTGTTGTTTTTCTGTAATAGCTTTCATTCAATGCAATCAAGCTTTCTTTCATTCTCAATTCTCTTTTCTGCTCTCTCTTTCAATTGATCACGACATTGGTTTTCCCGTACGGCACTGACAATCTAGTCTAGCGTCGGAAGGGACCTCAGTTGGCGGACAACAATCGCACTGACATCGGTTGCTTAGCCTTACGTCGCCCTTCCAAGGAACATCAGGAAGGCGCCGCGTAACAGTACCTATGCGGGTGGTTCCATAGCAGGTGGTATTGATCAGTGATAGCAGCACATCCTCCCCTCAGCTGATTTGGTGAGCCCCACTTCATTTCGGGGTCCTGTATCTTCTATCCTTTGTATATAGCATTTTGAGGTATAGCCGGGGCCTTGTTGCTGACACTGTCATAACACTCTTTTGTTCCCTGTTAGAGGAGCGTATACATGGTGTGGGTTGTGTCTGTTTTGGGGAAGTTTAAACTAAAAATGTTGTAATTTTATCATCTGTTCCACTTTAACTATGATTGCACAATGTACTGTTTTGAAAACTTGTTAATGACGTAACTAATGGAAATGAACCGGTGTTGTTCACATGACTTCTTATTGACTTATTAATGAACTTTATTCTTCTCTTTATTTGTGGGTGAGTTGGGTAGACGACACTGTGGAGGCTTGCTCGACCAAGGTAACTCTGTTGAGCGCCGGTCGCTCTCCCCGAGGTCGGGGCGTGACAAATTCACCTCGTTAGGAGATTGGTGAAGCTGTATAGAGAGAGGAAGAGGGACCTGCATATGATGTTCATCGACCTAGAAAAAACTTATGACAAAGTCCCGATGGAGGTCTTATGGAGATGTCTGGAGGGTAGAGGTGTTCCTGTAGCTTACATTAGGGTGATTAAGGACATGTATGATGAAGCTAAGACTCAGGTAAAGATAGTGGGTGGGGACTCAGAACACTTCCAAGTTGAGATGGGGTTGCATCATGGATCAACTCTTAGTCCTTTTTATTTGCCTTGGCGATGGACATTTTGACGCGTCACATTCAAGGGAAGGTGCCATGGTTCATGTTGTTTGCTGATGACATAGTACTGATTGACGAGACGCGAGGTGGGGTTAACGCAAGGTTGGAGGTTTAGAGACAGACCCTAGAGTCAAAAGGATTCAAGTTGAGCAGGACCAAGACAAAATACTTGGAGTGCAAGTTCAACGACGTGACTCATGAGGCGGATGTGGACGTGAAGCTTGACTCACATGTCATACCTAAGAAAGCTAGTTTTATGTACCTTGGGTCAGTAATCTAAGATAATGGGGAGATTGATGATGACGTCACATGTCGTATTGGAGCGAGGTGGATGAAATGGAGGCGTGCATTCGGTGTTTTGTGTGACAAGAATATACGTCCGAGACTTAAATGTAAGTTCTACAGAACAATGATTAGACCGACTATGTTGTATGGGGTAGAGTATTGGCGTGTAAAGGAATTCCACGTCCAGAAGATGAAAGTGGTGGAAATGAGAATGGTGAGATGGATGTGTCATACCAGGAGAGATAAGATTAGAGGAAAAAAGATATTGGGGACAAATGGGAGTGGTCTTTGTGGAGGACAAGATGCGGGAAGTGAGGTTGAGATAGTTCGGGCATGTGAACAGAGGGGACACAGTTTCCCTAGTTAGTAGATGCGAGAGGTTGACCGTGGTGGGTATGAGGTAGGTAGAGGTAGGCCAAATAAGTTGTGGGAGGAGGTGATTAGGTAGGACTTGGCGTAACTTCAACTAACCGAGGACATGACCCTTGGTAGGAGGGTGTGAAGATCGAGGATTAGGGCAGAAGGTTAGTAGGTAGTTGAGCATTTTTCTTTGCCATACCATTAGCATTATTGATCTTGCATTCCCTTATGCTTAGTTTTCTATTACTACATGTTCTGTGTTTTTACTACTGTCTCTAGGCTTGCCTCTTTCGCTTCGATTTATCTAGTATCATGTTGTTGGTATTGCTTCTTTCTCATCTTTTCTCGTGCTGAGGATCTATCGGAAACAACCTCTTTACCCTCACAAAGGTAGAGGTAAGGTCTGCGTGCACTCTGCCCTTCCAAGACCCCACTTGTGTGATTTCACTGGGTTTGTTTGTTTGTTGTTGTTGTTGCTCATTGCTTGTCTCAGTGCAAGATACCATGCCCTCTCGTAAGGTGGAATTTTTTTAATAATTATTTCCAAATGCTTATTATAGGAAAGGATCCTCCTGGATCGGGATAGAGTGGTGGCAAAATCATGGTACAATGAAGAAAGAAATAGGTGGGAGATGGATCCTGTGGCTGTTCCCTATGCCGTGTCCAAGAAGCTTCTTGAGAGTGCTAGAATCAGACATGACTGGGCTGCCATGTATGTTATGTTGAAGGGAGATGACAAAGAGTATTATGTTGATATCAAGGTATGATGCTCTATCTGCAGTGATTTCTCTTTCTGATGTAAATATCTGTCATTGGTTTTTAACCTCATCATTTTTATTCCAGGAATATGATATGATTTATGAAGATTTTGGAGGTTTTGATGCCTTGTACCTGAGAATGCTTGCTTCAGGTATCCCAACTGTGGTTCAGCTGATGTGGATTCCTTTCTCAGAACTGGACTTCCGCCAACAATTTCTCTTGGTCACAAGACTCTGTCTTCAATGTCTAAATGGATTGTGGACTCTGAGAATTGTTTCATGCGGGAGAGACTGGATTGTGGAGAAAGTTAGAAACATAAATGATGACATCATGATGATGATTGTTTTCCCTACCGTGGAATTTGTCATCCCTTATCGGGTATTTATATAGCTTGCAACTTGACCCTGGTTGATTGTTTAATCTTCCTTCTTGTTTATTAACTGTGTTTTCAAAGCAGTCTCTTGCTGTTGTGGTGTAGGTGAGGATGCGGCTGGGTATGGCTTGGCCAGAGTATGTCGATCAATCTGTTGCCTCAACTTGGTACTTGAAATGGCAATCTGAGGCTGAAATGAGTTTCAGATCAAGAAAAACAGATGAATTGCAGTGGTATCTCTGGTTCTTGATTAGAACTGCAATATATGGCTATGTATTGTATTATGTGATACGCTTTATGAAGAGGAAAATTCCACGGCTTCTTGGTTATGGACCTTTAAGGAGAAACCCCAACTTACGGAAGCTGCGGAGAGTGGTATAATTACCTCCTCGACTCAGTTATATAGCTAGTGTCTGGACAAATCATTGCTAGATAACAACTTACAAGTAATTGTTACTTCTTGCAATAATTTCAAGTAAGTCAAGTTTATGCATAATAATTGTTATACTTTGCTGCAGAAAGCATATTTTAGATTTAGGACGAGGAGAATAAAGCGAAAAAAGAAGGCAGGTGTTGATCCAATCAGTACTGCTTTTGATCAGATGAAGGTTTGCACTTTTGTTCTTTAACCATGACAATGCCTTGGTATACTTACTTTCGGTGATCAATTCTCCTTTTCTCTGTTTCCCAGAGGGTGAAGAATCCCCCTATACGTTTGAATGACTTTGCAAGCATTGATTCTATGAGAGAAGAAATTAATGAAGTCGTAGCATTTTTGCAAAACCCTCGCGCTTTTCAAGAAATGGGAGCTCGCGCCCCTCGGGTATGTTACTGCAAGTCTGTTTGATTGAAGCAGAATTTCTTAGTTTAAGATAAGTGTGAATATGCTTTTCTTTAAGAGGTTTGCTTTCTTACTGGTGCATTTTTGTTTAGATCTTTGTGACTGATTAAAAAGGCACTTCCACTATGTATCCACTACTTGACAGTTATACACGCATATACTAATAATTTAAGGGCATTCGCTTTCCTATGAAGAATTCAGTCATATGGTTGTTTAAATATCTTATACACCAATAAACGATAACCTGTGTGAAAGAATGATGTTGATGGGGGAATTATTTTCTGGTGTTTGAAATGAACTAGTCTTATGATATGCGCGTTGCGCGTGTAATCTATTTAAATGAGTAAAAAGTTTTTAGAATTTATATAAAAATATTATGTTTGAGTTATAAAATAAAAATATAAATTCATGTAGAATAAGGAATATTGGTTCTATATAGTCAACTCAATAAGGAATGAAACTGCCATAGTCCTCAATCATCAAAATATAATTAAAGAATGAACAGTCAAAATACAAATACTGAGAAAGGTTTAAAGAAAATCAAAGGATCATTTATAAAAAGGATATTTGTCCAAAGTGTTTGATTGGGGCGGGCAATTAATTCTATATTTTTGTGTTTCTTAAATCTTCATGGCAGAGAAAGCTGCCTAATAACACAAAATATTAAATTCCCAATATCTTAATTACCAACCGAAATATGTTATTGTGCTAAAAGTCACAAATAAATGATAGAATACAATTACTTGTATAAATTTATGAATAGATACATACCATTTATTTATACTAATTTCAGTATATAATTTGAGTATTTATTATTACTTTAAATATAAGTATTACTATTATTTTCAAATTATGGCAATTGGCATGTCATAATAGTCTTGTTTACAGATATTTTCTTACTCGTCCTAATATGTGTATTAGTTTGGTTTTACATTGTATAGTAATCTTCAATTTTGAAGACATAAAATTAGATCTAAATTATCATTAGTAAAATTGTAATGTACGTTTATATACACTTTATCACATACATATAGGAAAAAGGTTAGTTACTTTATACAATCTAAATAAGGAAAAGTTTTATAAGTAAAAAAATTATTTTATTTTAAGTTTCTAAATAAGAGTTTTTATAGCCAAAATTTTAGTAGATTTCAAAGTCCTAAATATTAGGAAAATAGTTAAATTACAATTTTGTCTAATGTGAAATCTATTTTTAAGGGGTAAAAAATGCGAACGACATTTCGCTAAGGGCCTTTGTGCTTTTAATATAGTATAGATGTTATGGTCCTCTCAACAATAATCACAAAGGCCCTTAGCCTTTGTGCTTTTAATATAGTATAGATGTTATGGTCCTCTCAACAATAATCATAATCTCTCTGGTCCTACAAAAATGGTTCTTGCTGTATTTTGTAGTTAATTTGTGTATTCAGTTAAGTTCAGTGGCTTTCTATGTGCAGAGTCAAAGTCACGTGTTAACTTGACATCAAGTTAACTGCAAATTGATGTAGATCTCCGATATATCACTTTTAGATTCCAATTCATCCTTTAAGTCTTGATGTATTATTTTACAACTAATGCAATAGGCTCATAAGTGACATCAAAGACAAAACAAGAAGATGGATAGGTAGAATTCTTCCTTGGTCCAGTTGTTGGTTTTGGTTGTTCCTGGACTGGTATGGCTATCTCAAGCTCTCTTAGGTTAGTAGTGTAATCACATACTGGAAAAGAGTAATTCCAGCCATTTACCTGATTTTAAGAGTAACAATGCATACTCTCTCTGTCCTAATTTATGTGATGGTATTTCCTTTTTACCCCGTCCTGAAAAGAATGACACTGTGAAACAAGAAGAGAAGAGAATTTGGGAAATAGATTGCTGGATTATTCACTCAAGCTATTGGGTTTAAATAACCTTTACAAGAAACACAAAAAGCAAAGAAAATAATTATTTCCTACAAAATCTCCTAATAACTTAATTACAGGGATTTAGGATTCTTTCCATATTTACATTGTATCTGTATTTGACATATTTAATACTCTCTCAAGCTGGGGCTTACATATCGTATGCTCCTAGCTTGCCACAGATGATGTTAATTCTGGACCCTCAGAGTGATTTTGTGAAAACATCTGCCAACTAGTCTTTTGTTGACAAAAGTTGTGACAATGCATCCAGATTCAATTTTCTGTCCAATCAAATGAAGTGATGATCTTTTTTGGTTTTGTTTTGTTTTTTGCCAAGACTTTAAGGCTCAAAATAGGCTAAAGTTTACAAATGCAGGAGTAGCAGAAACGGCCCAATTGCATGCTCTAGCCAGCTTATTGCACAATTTAGCCATTGTTTAGTTATGTAGTGGCTAATTTTATAATTAGGAGCTAGCTACTATAAATAGTAGCATAGCCATCATTTCTCCTTAGACTTTGATGATGAGAGACCTGATGTCTCTTTATTTCCTTTTATGTATTTCTGAATTTATGCATTTATATTTGAGCTACTAGGTTTGTTGTTGTTGTTGTTGTTTAATTGTTTCCTTCATTTTGAGCTTAATTAATGTGTAGATTGTGAGTGTTTAGTAGTGAATTAATGCACTGCTTGATTAACTTTGTCCAAGAATTTGCAAGAGTCCTGATCTCTTGAGGATTTCCATAGTTTAGGTGCTTCATTAATTGTTCTTTGAGTTGATTAGGCTTTCTTTAGTCTAATTAATTCTAGATACTAATTAACTTCTATCTTTGATTCCTTGTTGAATTTCCTTATCCATTGAGTTTCCGTCCTTGTTTGTTATCATCTTGGTATCAAGATGATATGAATCAAAGTCAAGAACACGGATATGGAAAACAGGAAAGAAAATAAGGATAGAAGCTCGACACAAGCAAGCAATGAAGTAATAGACAATGATTAGATGAGAAGATTCCTAATTATTTTCTATCAGAATCAAGAACAAGCACCTAGGCGATTTGGATCCTGAAGAAAAATGCTTCCTCTTGCAAATCCAAGGGCAAGTCAAAAGGCAACATTGGGGTTTTCACCAATCACCATAAACCTCTCACAAAACTAATCACTCACAAGCTAAAACTTAATATCCTCAAATTAAAGAAAGAAATTAAGATAAACATAAATACGTAAAAGGAAATAAAGAGACATCATTTCTTTCATCATCCAATCTAAGGAGAAATGAGGGCTTGAGCTACTCCTTATAATAGCTAGCTCCTAATTATAAAATTAGCCACTACATAACTAAATTATGACTAAAGTGTGCCATTAAGCCGGCTAGAGCAAGCAATCGGGCCATTTCTTGCAAATCCACCACTTGAACCTCCAATTTAGCCTATTGTGAGCCCTCAAGTCTTCTTGGCAAGATCTTCTAAGCGTCCATAAGCTTGGCCATGTTGTACGTTATCATAAAATTGTTGTTAACATTTGGTAACTTTTGCTACTTCTAGGACAAACAGAAAAAGGAGAGAACAAAAAGCATCTAAATTTCAGAATTGAATTTGGTTATTGTGCACCAATTTTAGAGGACATTCTTTTGGCAATCCTCATTTTTAATAAAGTAAAAAGAATGAAAGAACTTGCAGAGTTTGTCAAAGTGATATAATCACGTCGATGAACGTCATGTTATTGTTATAGATATAATGGTAGAGTTGTACCATAATGAGTAATATATGGCCAATCTACTGTACGATTAACAACGGTTCTTGTAAAAGGTTACCACCATATCACGTTGTGGGATGTGTTGATATAATTACCAGCACATCATCCCAATCACCAAAAAAAAAACAAAAAACAGTGTAACATTGTTTGTGTGTGCGTGGTTGAGTATGGATGCGTATCTACAACACATGTTAAAGCTAAAATGATGCTTTATGCTTGCACTAAGTTCTATTTCATGTGTGATATGACAGGGAGTTCTTATTGTAGGGGAGAGAGGAACTGGAAAGACATCCCTAGCACTAGCAATTGCAGCAGAAGCTAAGGTGCCTCTTGTTGAAGTTAAAGCCCAACAGTTAGAGGCTGGTTTATGGGTTGGCCAAAGTGCATCAAATGTTAGAGAGCTGTTTCAAACAGCACGTGATCTGGTCAGTCTGGTTTCTTTGTGTATTGCCTCTCCTAACAATTTCCAATACCTGGTTATGGTGTCCATCTGCAACTTCTTGTCGTTATTCTAAAAAAGAAAAAGAAAAAGAAAAAGAAAAGGGTCTTGTTGAAATTGGCTGCTGATATAGCATGGATAATGGATAAAGACACATCTCTCTTTGCACGAACTGACAAAAGCTGATTGATTTTGTTTGTGTGCATGTTTTCATTGAAAGGAAATCAAGTAAAACATGGCTTATCTTGAACTGCAACTCATTATTAATTTTATGCAAGAGATAATAAGAAAGTTTGCAAAAGCTTACCGGGGTAGAACCTTTTTGTGGCTTAATCTTATGATTTTTACTTGACTGACTGAGTGAAAAGCCAACAATACTGGAGTAATATAGAGTATGATGTCAAGGAACACATCTGGTGCATTCTTCAGAGTTGTTTTTCTGTGGTGATATCTGCTTACTTGATTATCCTGTTCAGGCCCCTGTAATCATATTTGTGGAGGATTTTGACCTCTTTGCTGGAGTCAGAGGGAAGTTTATCCACACTAAAAAGCAGGACCATGAAGCCTTCATCAATCAACTCTTGGTGGAACTTGATGGGTAAGTGTATTCTCATGTTTTTAACAAGTTTAGATATTGCAGCAACAGACAAGCATCATGTTGATGTAAATCATACATCAGGCAAATGGCCTCATATAGCTATTGTTGAGTTACCCAACTCCTCTTATATAATAGTTATGTCTACTTTTGTTGTGGTTTTGTGGAGGGGAGAAGGTAGGGCTAATATGAGCGCCCAGGGCTTTGATTCAGTGGTAAGGACGCAATATTGTATGTGTGGATAGAGCACACGTTATCTTCACGGGGAGCCTAACATTTAAGTGGGAGCAGGGTAAGGGGAGCCATACTTCCTCGAGTTTCGAACTTGTGGATCAAGTGATGTTGGGCTAGCCGTCCATAGGAGATTTCTCGGCTGTCATAAGGAAAATAGGGGTTGATATGATTTACTAGCTGTCAATTCTTCTAGAAAGAGCTTTTATTATTTTGTAATTGTTCTAAATTTTCAACTTTATCTTCTTTTACATTGTTAGTTATGTCTACCATCTCATATAACATTTTAAAATATTAAAAAAATTAATTTGCTTATATTAGGCTTGCCATACGGTTTCTCATGTGCGAACCTTGTAGATTTTGAGAAGAAGAAAATGCTTCTTGTATTTCTGTGTGTGTTTATATCACATGAGCAAGTGAATTTATACAAAGCTCCTAATACTTATTAAGAAAATAAAATAAATCTATACAATCAATCTAGCTATCAAATCAAATCAAATCAAATCAAATCTCCTAAATATAATCAAATCTCCTGAAATCATGCTAATCAACAATCTCCTAAATATAATTAAATCTTCTTGAATCATGCTAATTAACACTCCCCCTCAAGTTGGTGAAAATATGTCGCACATGCCCAACTTGCAACTCAATATATGGAAAGTTTGCTTGTTGAGACTTGAGACCTTTGGTAAACATATCAGCTAGTTGTTTTTCCGATGGCACATGAAACAAACTCAAGACACCTGTTATAACTTTTTTTTTGATGAAGTGTCGATCAATTTTCACATGCTTTGGTCGGTCATGCTGGACTAGGTTGGCCATAACTCTGTATTCCGCCTCTGCACTTGATCTAGCAACTACGCTTTGCTTCTTACTTCTCCAAGTAACCAAGTTTCCTCCTATAAGCATACAATAACCGGATGTAGATCTTTTGTCATTTAGAGATCGAGCCCAATTCGCATATGTAAAGGCTTCTATTTGGAGTCGATCATGTTTGGAGAAAAGTAGACCTTTCCCTGGAGCAGACTTCAGATACCGCAAATGTGAAAGACATCTTGCATGTGAGGATCTCGGGGATTATGCTTGAAGTGACTCACCAGGCTAACTGAATATGTTATGTCTGGTCTAGTGTGGGAAAGATAAATGAGTCTTCCAACCAACCTGTAATATCTCTCCTTATCAACTGACTATCCAGCTCCGCTTTGTAACTTGTGATTGCTTTCAATGGGCGATTCTGCGTGTTTGCAACCTGTCATAGCAGTTTCTTTCAAGAGATCCAGAATATACTTCATTTGAGAAATAAAGATTCCTCTTTTTGATCTAGCTACCTCAATTCCCAAGAAGTACTGCAATTTTCCTAAATCCTTGATCTCAAATTCATGTGCCAACAACTTCTTCAATCAGGCCGTTTCCTCTTTGTCATTTCCTGTCATTATTATATCATCAACATAAAATATGAGAAGAGTTAGTTTACCCGTTTGATGTCTTATGAAAAGGGTGTGATCAAACCAAGCTCAGGGGATTGCTTCAGTCAGTACAAGGCTTTCTTCAATCTTTTCATAGCTTGCTGAATCTGTCAAACCAAGACATCATTGCAAGCTATGGAGATCATTGCTTTGCTGAATCTGTCAAATCAAGCTCTGGGGATTGCTTCAGTCAGTACAAGGCTTTCTTCAATCTGCATACCTTTTCTCGACTTTGGGCAATATCAAATCCAGGAGGAATCTCCATATATGCCTCTTCTTCTAAGTCTTCGTGAAGAAATGCATTTTTCACATCAAACTGTTACAAGTCCCAATCAAGATTAGCTGCACAAGACAAAAGAATTCTAATAATGTTCATCTTAGCAACAAAGGCAAATGTCTCTTGTTAATCCCCTCCATAAGTCTGAGTAAATCCCTTAGCCACCAATCTTGCTTTGAATCTTTCAATTAAGCCATCAGCTTTGGGCTTCACAGTGAAGACCCATTTGCAGCCAACCAACTTCTTGTTTGGTGGTGAAGTGACAAGTTCCCAAGTCTTATTTTTTGAGAAGACCTTCATTTTTTCAATCTTAGCTTGCTTCCAATTAAGATCTGCAAAAGCTTCCCTCCAATTCTGGGGAATAGACACAGAAGAAATAGACAAGGCAAAGGCTCTATAGGAGGGAGACAAAAGAATTATAGGAGATAAAATTAGATAAATGGTGTTTGGTGGTGCAAGATCTGACTCCTTTTCTGTGAGCAATAGGCATATCTAACTCATTAGGAAATGTAGATAACTCACCAGTTGAACAAGGTTCAACTTCGGTAGATTGCATGGTGGCTTCTTCAGCTCTATTTCTCCTTGAGTAAGTTTTCAAATCAGGCCTATCCAAACGCCCCCAATAGCCCCCCCCTGAATTCTTTCTCCAATTTCCCTTTCCCCTGTGACAATGTCATCAAGAGGTCCAGTAATAGTGCTAGGTAGAATCACCTCTTCCTCCTTACTTACTCTCCCCCTGAAGAGGTGATGAGGTAATACTTAAATAGGGTTCATATTCTCGAAAGTTACATCCATGCTAACAAAAGATTTCCGAGAGGGAGGATGATAACATTGTAACCTTTGTGTGTCGGAGTATACCCAATAAAAACACTTTATAGCTCTAGGATCAAGTTTAACAACATTCCTAGTGTGGACAAAGCAAACACACCCAAACACTTTTGGAGGAACAATATATTCATTCTCACCCTTTAAAGCTTCTAGAGGACTTTGAAAATTGAGGGTTTTAAGTGGCTTTCTGTTAATAAGATAGGCAGTCACCAGAGATCTTGCTACTTCTAATAAATATTTTTTCTTTCACTGACCCCATTTTGTGCACTAGTATGAGGACAACTAGTCTGATGGACGATCCCATTGGACTCCAAATAAGCACCAAATCTTTTATCCATGTATTCGCCGCCATTGTCAGTTCTCAAGATTTTTATTTTGGCATCATACCGAGTACAAATCATTTTATGAAACTACTAAAAACAAGAGAAAACTTCACTTTTGGCTTTTAACAAATATACCCAAGTCATCCTAGTGCAGCAATCAATGAAAGTAACAAACCATTAACTGCTAGATTAAGAAACAGTCTGGGTAGGACCCCATACATCAGAATGAATAGTCATAAACGGAGTTGTGCTTCTATTATCACTCACAAGATAAGAGTTTCTAGTATGCTTGGCATATTCACACGCATCACAGAATAAAGATTCAAATCGAGTTCTTGAAAACAAATCGGGATATAATTTCTTCAAAACGAAGAATGATGGGTGTCCTAACCGTCTATGCCGCTGTATTATTTCTCGGTTGACATCCTTACTTTCCTCAAAAAAGGCTTGACCAGAGTTTTGAATTCCATCTAATATATACAAGTCATCACGCAATCTACCACAACCAATATTTTTCCCTGTTTGAAGATCGTGAAAAATACAATGGTCGGGAAAGAACTCCATTTTACAACTTAGAGCTTTGGTGATGACACTAATAGAAAAAAGATTGTCAGGGAACTCAGGGACATGGAGCACAAATGATAGTTTAATATTAGGAGTACAAACGACAGAACTTGTTCCAGAGATAGGTGTTAAAGAACCATTGGCTATTTTAACCTTATCTCCTTTGGGACCCGGAGAATAGTTTTGAATGCCTTTTAAAGAGCCTGTCATGTGTCTATTTGCACCAGAATCAACAATCCAAGAATTAAGATGAGCAGCAAAGGCAGTACCTGATTGCACATAATTGGATGTGACAACATTAGCGGAGTCAAGTTTGGCTAGGAGGCGATGGAGAAGCTGAATTTCAACCGAAGACAAGATTTCTCCAGAAATCGTCTCCTTTAATGTCTCCATAATTTTGCCCAATCAGAAGGAAATTTGAAGAAAATTGCTCAAAAATAATTCGTCTCGCTGGAAATCAAATATGTCTCGACGGAACCTTAACTCCGGTGAACAGAAAAATCAATACTGGTAGAGATAGATTCAGAATGTTTCGGCAACCCCAATAGAAAATAAAATTCCAAAAACAAAACTGACCAGAAGGAGTTTGTGTTGCGGACAACTACCAATATAGAGAAAACTCGACCTCTTTGATAAAAACGAAACCCTAGTGCTGCGATGGAGATAACTCACATAAAAAAGGCAGCAATGGATCTGATACCATGTAGATTTTGAGAAGAAGAAAAGTCTTCTTGTATATCTGTGTGTTTATATATCCCATGAGCAAGGGAATTTATACAAAGCTCCCAATGCTAATTAAGGATTTAAAATAAATCTATACAATCAATCCAGCTATCAAATCAAATAAAATCAAATAAAATCAAATCTCCTAAATAAAATCAAATCTCCTAAATATAATCAAATTTCCTGAAATCATGCTGCTAATCAACAATCTCCTAAGTATAATCAAATCTCCTTGAATTGTGCTAATTAACAAACCTAATTCTTTTTCTTGAGCCCAGCACATCTATTGTTGATGGATTGTGGTGAGACTCGAACATAAGGCCTCTGCCACTTTGATACCAAATTGAATTGTGTCTACCATATCATCTAAAGTTTAAACCGGTAAAGAAGGAACATGGTAACCTATTTGATTTAGGTTTGCAGCATACACCTACAATGAGGTATGTCCATTCTTTTGGGTGATTATCTTCGCCAATTTCATGCCAAAAAGTTAGATGGAGTTCAGATTTTATGTTCCAAGCAAGCAACCTACAATGATGAACGAAACAATGCCTTACCCTTATAAGAGTAACTTTAGTATTCATCTAGCTACGTGAAATTCTCCATTGAATTTCCTTGAAACAAATTGTAATAAGAAGTAAACATTCTAATTCATATAACAAGTGTTCTTACATTGGTCATTACTCCCTTTTCTAGTCTTCTTATCATTACATCATATTAAGACATAATGTTCTTTTTCTTTTTTAATCATCATCCTGCTTTTGTGTCTTCCTTGTTTTCTCTGTGCCGGTGAAATGCATTCTTCATCAGTATTAGATATAATAATGCAGTTTATACTCAGGTAGAGTCTCACGTGGGTGAATGGTGTTGTCTGTGATCCCTCACCTCATGAGCTAGTTGGAAAGTACATTCTGTGTCTTCCTTGTTTTCTCTGTGCCGGTGAAATGCATTCTGTGTCTTCCTTGATATTTTGGAAAATCAGGCTAATCCGCACTCATATTAGTAAATTCATGGCTCTGTTGGTGCTCAGAGGATTTAAAAAAAAATTCTATTCAATTGTCTGCAAAACTTGCAGGCCTGTAATTAAGTGGTGCCACTATGATGTAAGGAATGCCAATTTGTTTATACCAGCAGGAAATAAACTTGTCACACTTGATCTTGCTTAGGACAAACAAATTTTGATCTCCTTATTTGTTGTAGTAATAGTTTTTAGATAATATATCCAAAACGTTTATGTTGCAAGCAAGGACATAAGTTTTGTGCTTGATTTTGTTCTAGGATTCTCACGTATTGTAAACTGTAACTAGGACATACTTCAGGTCATTGTTACCTTGTAATTGGTCAAAGCATAATCTATGTTGATTGAAATAAATAATAAATGCATCTTCATGTTTAGTTTCTTACTGTTCTCTCATACCATCTTATGTTGCAGGTTTGAAAAACAGGATGGTGTGGTCTTGATGGCTACTACAAGAAATCTCAAGCAAATCGATGAGGCCTTGCAACGTCCTGGTCGGATGGATAGGATATTCCGTCTTCAGCGGCCTACTCAAGCAGAAAGAGAAAAGATACTTACGATAGCTGCAAAAGGAACTATGGATGAAGAACTTATAGATTTTGTAGATTGGAGAAAGGTGCACTTATTTGGTCTGCAGACTCTACTCTTGTAGAGCTCATCAATTATCATTTTTGTCAGAGGATCATATAGGCCCTTCAAGTTTATTGAATTAAAGAGAAGCTCAGGCTACTTCAAACTCTGAAAGCAGTTTTTTTTTGATAAGTAAACTCTGGAAGCAGTTCTTAGACAGCTCCTTACTAATTTGAGAAGCTTCTTGGTCATATGGGGCATGAGAATCAACCTAGATCATGCATGGGGATGATGATGTATTTTAAATTCTGTTGACTTGGATACCTGATTATCTGAACTAGAAATGATTACAATTTTGTGGAAGTCTTTCAGCAGCGATAATTTAAACCTATTTTGGTAGTTTTGCATGATTTGTATTAAATATTTCAGTGTCACAACTTAGTGATTCTTTGCAAATCTTATGTTGATTATGCTTTGCTTTCTTCTGCTGTTCTCAACTTGTTTAGAAGTTATTGTTGTTATATGTTAAATGCAGAGCAGAAGAGCTTTGTCAAATTTAGTACTGATATTTTATAAAACTGCTACTTTGCCTAACAGGTCGCAGAGAAAACAGCTCTTTTGCGTCCAAGTGAACTAAAACTTGTTCCCGTGGCCTTGGAAGGTAGTGCCTTTCGAAGCAAATTCCTGGACATAGATGAGCTTATGACCCACTGCAGCTGGTTTGCGGTAATTACTGCCAATACTAGCTAAATTACTGCACTGTATCAGCATGTACTTCAAGCTCCTTTCCAGCATATTTATCTGTGCACATTTCCTCTTCCACTATTGGTTGTTATGCTTCTGTAATTAGGATTTATCTTTTTCACTTTGGGGAGTCAAATGTTAGTCCACTGCATGTTTTACTATAACTTGCCTAGTACTCCCTCCGTGGCATTTTGTTTTTGCTTTGCATGCCAATACAGTTTATAAATTACTCCTTATGTAACAAGGGCACATTAAGTGCACTAATTACTCCTTATGTAAAATAGGGCATATTATGTGCACTTTAACGATGTGTAGGCATCAAGGAAAAAAGCTGAAATGCAATTGAATCATTTTTTTAATCAAGAATGTAATTGGATTTTTTTTTTTTTTTGATAAGGTAAAATAATTTTATTAATGATGGGAAACACCCATATTACACCCATATAAAAGAATATACCAAAAAGTAAAAAAGAATATAATGAAAAGATATGGTTGATTGGGGTCACTGGACTAGGGCTTCGGCAGTTGGAATTTGGATGTGGTGACAAGGAATCACTGGCCAACCTCCAAGGAGAAGAGATTTGCTTCAGAAGATGGACAGACAAGGCTTCACGCATCCGACATGTGGATCTGACGCATCGACGGCGTTGGAACTTTGGGAGGCTACTTGACAACACATGGAGGTGAGTCTCCTGGAGTGGTTTGTTGGGGTTTGCTCGCCGGAGGTCGAAAGGCATGGTGGTTATGCTGCTCCTGTAACTCCATCCCTTTTCCCTTGCAACCCCCTATCCCACCTTATTACCCCCAGCTAACTCCAACTGAAGCATCTCTTTGAAACATGGAGTTTGACAACTGCCCCCAATTATTGCCCTTAAAGGCTGTCCTTGAAGCTCCTTCTTCATCCCTCCCTTTCTAGTTTCTACAATCCTAATACCTTCTTTCTCCTTGTATTTACCTGATTTTGTGACCCCATAAGGCCCACCTCCCTATTAAGATTGCTAGCAAACACATTAGGAGCTTGCTGCCTAGGTTGTGGCCTAAAGGAAGAAGAACCCAGGTCTTACAACCTTCCCCTAGGGGTTCGCTGCCCTTCTTTCGCTTTCATTTCTTGTTTATTCGAAGTTTTATCTCAAGCTTCAGGCAGCTTGTGAAATTCTGTGGCTTCAGAAAAGCACGGGTTGTTCGTCCTTCCTCTAGGGTTTGCTCCCCTTTGTTCCCTTTTCATTTGTGTTTTTTAGAAGTTTCCTGCTTTCTCGAGCTTCAGGCAGCTCTCTCGTGGAGTTTTCTGGTGGTTTCAGCGTTCAAAGCCTGTTGCCTGTCCTTTCTCATTCCCCTTCAGTTTAAAGTGTTTTGCCAGTCAGTTTTTATAGTTGTTAGCAGTATGACCTGTTTTTATTAGTGAACCGACTGCATCGAGAAGTATTACTAAAGCCACTTTTATTATATCAGTATTAATTCAGCCATCTTCAGATAATTAAGTTTTCTATACTTGAATGTGAAGGGATCCAGAAGTAGAGTGAACGCGATTTTCCATTTTGATGAAGTAAACTACTTTAACTTGAAATAAAAACAGCACTGCTTAGTGAAAGGACTTTCTAATATGAGATAGCTAACAGTTGGTGTATTTGGATTGAAAGAAATAGCAGCTGTTTTGATGGTATTTCAACTCCTAGAAGTCACCTGAAAGCTAAATGTTTGGTTAACCTTTTTAGTTGGGTGAAACTTTCCCCTGTAAATAACTCTGATATGTTTCTGGATTTTGTCAGCTCCTTAGCCTTATGATATTTTTTTTTGGGTATTAGAGCTGACATCTTCTCTCTTTTGTAATCTCTGCATCTTGGTGATGCCTTTTAATGACATTTCACTTACCTTATCCAAAAAAAGAGACAGCTAACAGTATCCTGAAATAGGCTGTGAGAGTATATTTCCGGGTATGGTAGTTAAGTCACGGGATATTATGATTGTTGGTGTTAGAATAGTTATGTGAATATATGTAATTAGTCCTAGTTCCTTATGTAATAGTAGGTTATGTGTTATGTATACATATAAATAGGGCTCATTGTACATAGAATAACAATATAATATTTTCTCCCGTGCTTTCTCACATGGTATCAGAGCATTGGTGAGGTAATTATCGTTGTGCGTCATTCCAACGACATCCGGGAAGAAATCAGTCGTCACCGTACAGTGTTGTAAATAGCGCTCGCCTCAACGCTAATAGTGCTCGCCTCACCGCTAATAGCGTGGGGCGTAGCGATGCGAGCTGTCGTCGCTTTTCTTCTCTGTTGCGTTGCGATTTACAGAAAGCGCTCGCCTCTGCCTGTGTAGCGAGATGCGACTGTAGCGTCATTTTTTAAATAAAAGAAAAGAAAAAGGGCAGAGACTAAAGAAAAAGGTCGCGATTAGGGCTTTGAGCTCTCAGAAGTTTCTTTCTTCTTCAACCTTCGAACAACAGAGCAGCCAAGTCGGCCCAAGGAGATTTCGACCCAGCCCAGTCATCTTCTTCATCTGAAAGCTGCAAGTTTCTGCCGTCTTCTTCTTCATCCAAGTTGACCCAGCCTAGCTATGCTTCTCTTCTTCTTCGAGTTTCTTTTCTTTCTTCTTCTCTTCTTCTTTCTATTTTTTTTGCTCTGTTTTTTGTCGAGCAACAGTGCAGCAAAAACAGAACATATATGTCTGTTTTTGTGCTCTGTTTTTCGAGCAAGCAGCAGAGGCAGAGCAGAGGCAGTGGAGTCTCTTGTTTTAGACTTTCAGTTTATGAATCTACTATGACTATCTATTGAGTTTTTAATTTTTGAATTGTTATATTTATTAATATATTATTGTTATTGAGTTTTTAGTTATATATATAATATTTTATTTTTTTGTATAAATTATCGCTTCACGTCAAAAAGGCGAGCGCTTCGCTGCGCGCCTCTCGCCTCAGTGAAGCGGGCCCTCGTCGCTATTTGTCACCGCACGCTATCCAAAACACTGTCACCGTGCAATTTTCCGGTGACTTAAGCAGCTGTTTACATCAATCTGAGTTTTAGTGGAGTTTGTGCAAATTCCAACACCACCACAAGGTTCTCCTATTACCGGCGACCAAACCCCTGTGAAGATCCCCTGCAGAAAACTTCACATGCGCCGCCACGCACCTCCGACAGTTAAGGTTCCGCCGAGAGTTTTCACTTCACGCGCCGGCGCGTGAGGTCGTTTTCCGGCATCTTTCAAGTCCGATTTTTCTTCTGGGTTGGTCGCCTGCCTATTTCGACTCGACCCTTAAAGATTTTGTGATTTTTCAGTTACCGAAAAAGTGTTTTCCGACGCGAGCAGTGGTCCGTCACTGTTCTGGTCACTTTTCCGCCCACCTTGTTCACATACTAAGGTCGTCTGTTGATTCCGACCTCAGTCATTTAATTTCCACTATTTTGTTGACTTCAATTTGCTTCCGACGAAGATCTGAGAAGTCAGAGCAGTTGTGTCTGTCAACCGAAGGTCTTCAACATAAATATTTCAGCACTCTGAAGCTCGATTAACAATATCAGACCAACTTACTCTAGTTTGGTGATCGGAACAGTGTCCGATCATTATAAAAGTTTGGTTACAGTTTCTAATTGCTTGATTTGAGGTTATCTCATCACTGTTGGTAATCTTCATAAGATATTTGGCTTTGATCTCTCTTAAGTCCATTATAATGTCACTCTGATCTGATGCTTTTGGCTCAAATACCGTTGGATCCTATATTTCGAATGTTCATATGGTGTCTTTATCAGATTATATCGAGTTCCTTCAGTATAAAGAACGTAAGCAGATACCTTCCGAGATAGCTTCTGTAGCTTAAACAGGTAATAACGTGAGTTGTGTCTCTCAATCGTCTTCTTCTTTCTCTCAATCGTCTTCTTTTCTCGACTCTTGGGTCATTGATTCAGGTGCATCTAATCATATTTCTAGTAACAAATCTCTTTTCACTAGTATTTCATATTCTCAATCTCTTTCAAAATTCACAATGGCCAATGGGTCTCAAACCGTGGCAACTGCAATAGGTCAAGCAAGTCCACTTCCTTCCTTACCTTTAGATTCAGTTCTTTATGTTCTCGGTAGTCCTTTTAATCTCATAGCCGCTAGTCGCTTAGCCAAATCACTTAAATGTGCTGTTTTATTTCTTGATGACCTTGTTTTTATACAGGAACGTAGTACGGGGGCAGATCATTGGTACCGGGTGTGAATCAAATGGACTTTATTACCTTATTCTTGCTAAATCACATGGACTCACATCTTGTCTTCCTTCAACACTTGTCTTATTACCGATTCACCGGATTTATTACATAAACGGTTGGGACATCCAAGTTTGTCAAAACTTCATAAAATGGTACCTGGTTTATCTCACTTGTCCACTCTATAGTGTGAGTCATGTCAGCTCGGTAAGCATACTTGCTCCCATTTCCCTCGGCGTCTCGATAATCGAGCGGAGTCACCTTTCACTTTAGTCCATTTAGATGTTTGGTGTCCTAGTCAGGTCAGTTCTACCTTGGGATTCCGCTATTTTGTCAATTTCATTGATGATTATTCCAGGTGCACTTGAATATTTTTGATAAAAAATCGATCTGAGTTGTTTTCTATTTTCCAGACCTTCTACGCTCAAATTCAAAATCAATTTGGGGTTTCGATCCGCACATTTCGTAGTGATAATGCCCTAGAGTATTTGTCTTCCCTATTTCAGCAGTTTATGAACTCTCATGGAATCATTCATCAAACATCTTGTGCGTGCACATCTCAACAAAATCGGGTAGCTTGGAGAAAGAATAGGCATCTCATTACGACTGCTCGCACACTTCTCATTGAGTCTCATGTTCCGTTGTGTTTTTGGGGAGATGTAGTTCTTACAGCTTGTTATTTGATTAATCGGATGCCTTCATCTCCCATCCATAATCAAATTCCGCATTCAGTATTGTTTCCCCGATCACCCTTATACTCTCTTCCCTGTCATGTTTTTGGGAGCACATGTTTTGTTCATAACTTAGTCCCTGGAAAAGATAAGTTAGCTCCTCGTACTCTTAAGTGTCTTCCTTGGTTATTCTCGCGTTCAGAAGGGATATCGTTGTTACTCACGTGATCTTTGTAGGTACCTTATGTCAGCTGATGTCACATTTTTTGAGTCTAGACCTTACTTTATCTCTTCTGACTACCTTGATATATCTGAGGTCTTACCTATACCGACTTTTGAGGAGTTTACTATAGCTCCTCCTACGCCCTCAGCCACAGTGGTCTTACCATACCAACCGTTGAGAAGTCTAGTGTTGCTCCTCCTAGATCCCCAGATTAGCGTCGTCCGCCCCAGCATCAGTTCCGGCTGATTAACGTCCTGCACTTGACCCTGCTCCTACTACGGACTTGTCTCCTCCTAGTCAGCTAATTGCACTTCGAAAAGGTATAAGGACCACACTTAATCCTAATTCCCATTATGTCGGTTTAAGTTATCATCGTCTGTCATCACCCCATTATGTTTTTGTATCTTCTTTTTCTTCTGTTTCCATCCCTAAGTCTACAGGTGAAGCACTGTCTTATCCAGGATGGCGACATGCTATGCTTGACGAGATGTCTGCTTTACATACGAGTGGTACTTGGGAGCTTGTTCCTCTGCCTTCAGGTAAATCTACTGTTGGGTGTCGTTGGATTTATACAGTCAAAGTTGGTCCGAATGGTCAGGTTGATAGACTTAAGGCCCGTCTTGTTGCCAAAGAATATACTCAGATATATGGGCTCGATTACAGTTAGTGGTGGCAAAACAATTAACCACCCATATAATCCACTAAAAAATGCGTTGGATAATCAATTTTTTAAAAACGGGTCAAATATGGAAAAGAACCATATTATCCATTTAGAAAATGGATAACCAATGAATTTAACTTTTATATTTGTAAAACCTCAAATTGGGAGACTAGAAATTCTCCCAAAAGTGATCATATTCATGAAGCCATGGATACATATATTATCCATCGGTTAATCCTTTTTTTATCCGTATTAAATATGGGTCGGGTTGGATAATTTATCTGTTTTTTCATTACCCGTTTTCGACCCGACCCATATCCGCCCCACCCCGCTCGTTTGCCACCCCTAATTACAGTGGTACTTTCTTGCCCGTCACTAAAATAGCATCAATCCGCCCTTTTCTATCCATGGTTGCAGTTCGCCATTGGCCTCTCTATCAGTTGGACATTAAGAACGCTTTTCTTCACAGTGACCTTGAGGATGAAGTTTATATGGAGCAACCTCCTGGTTTTGTTGCTCAGAGGGAGTCTAGTAGCCTTGTACGTCGCTTGCGCCGGTCACTTTATGGTCTAAAGTAGTCTCCTCAGAGCCTGGTTTGGTAAGTTCAGCACAATTATCTAGGAGTTTGGCATGACCCTAGTGAAGCTAATCACTCTGCGTTTTATCGGCATTTTGCTTCAAATCTCTATATTTATCTGGTCGTTTATGTTGATGATATTGTTATTACCGGCAATGATCAGGATGGTATTACTAAGTTGAAGCAACATCTCTTTCAGCACTTTCAGACTAAGGATCTGGGCAGATTAAAGTATTTTCTGGGTATTTAGGTCGCTCAGTCTAGTTCAGGTATTGTGATCTCACAACGGAAGTATGCATTAGACATTCTTGAGGAGACTAGAATGACAAGTTATAGACCTGTTAACACTTCAATAGATCCGAATTCTAAACTTCTGTCAGGACAGGGGAGCCTTTTAGCGATCCTGCAAGATATAGGCGGCTGATTGGTAAATTAAATTACCTCACTAGACCTGACATTTCCTTTCCTGTGAGTATTATGAGTCAGTTTATGGATTCTCCCAGTGATAGTCATTGGGATGCAGTTTTCCGGATTCTTCGGTATATAAAATCAGCTCCAGGCAAAGGTTTATTGTTTAAGGATCGAGGCTATGAGCAGATCGTTGGATACTCAGATGCTGATTGGGCAGGATCACCTTCCGATAGACGTTGTACGCCTGGATATTGTGTCTTAGTAAGAGGTAATTTGGTGTTTTGGAAGAGCAAGAAACAGAATGTGGTTGCTCGGTCTAGTCCAGAAGCAGATTATCGAGCAATGGCCATGGCGACATGTGAGCTAATTTGGATCAAACAATTGCTCAAGGAGTTGAAATTTGGTGAGATCAGCCAGATGGAACTTGTGTGTGATAATCAAGCTGCTCTTCATATTGCGTCAAATCCAGTGTTCCATGAGAGAACTAAACACATTGAGATTGACTGTCACTTTGTCAGAGAAAAGATACTCTCGGGAGATATTGCTACAAAGTTTGTGAAGTCAAATGATCAGCTTGCAGATATTTTCACCAAGTCCCTCACTGGTCCTCGTATTAACTACATATGTAACAAGTTCGGTACATATGATTTATATGCACCAACTTGAGGGGGAGTGTTAGAATAGTTATGTGAATATATGTAATTAGTCCTAGTCCCTTATGTAATAAGAGCAGGTTATATGTTATGTATACATATAAATAGGGCTCATTGTAACATAGAATAACAATCAATAATATTTTCTCCCGTGCTTTCTCACAGTTGGAATAATGCAAAATATTTAATTTGAGTGGAGCTCCTGAATAAAATGCATACTCTTATTGGTTGTCCAAGTCTACCAAGTAAAAGAGAATAAACTTGGCGAATTATGAGCATCTGTTTTCTTTCCTAATAACCATGAAATACATAGTTTAGAGGACCGGTATATCTGAGTCTGGATAGAAACACATTATGCTTTGGGTCATTGTTTGAAAAAGTAATTGCTCCCATCTTCTTGCTTCGGGGGTGTGAATTGCATAGGTTGTTGCCTATTGTTTCTAAATCACGACATTATGTGTACTCTTGAATAATTTTGACTGGCTAAATTTTCAAATTTTGCAGCTATTGGACTGATTTATGAAAATATGCAATCTACCCTAAAGGTTTTTGATAACCATGACATTCAGTGTATGGTATGGAGAAAACTATAAAAAGCATCTATAAAAGGATGTCAATTAGCTTCGCCTCCATATTCTAACGCACATTCCGTTAGAAAAGACTGATTTTTGTTCTAATGTTCGCTCCCTATAATATGAGATACTTTATTCATCTATGCTGTTGTCCATTGTTCACTTTCCTTTGCACATAGTGGTCATGGTAATACTTTGAATAATGTTGCAAATATAGGGCTTGAACTTCTTGTTAACACATTATCTCCAGTGAATAGTTATTCTAAAAGCGTGGAGACTAATAGGGCTATTTACATCTTGAAATGAAAATCTGATAGTGTCTAAAAAGGTTGTGGTAGTAACATTCTCGCTTATCTAACCTATAAAGCCTGCTGCATCAGAATTGGCTCCAGCTGCCTAGGAGTCTCATGACATTATGTTAGAAGCTGAAAGCTCATAATTAAAGGCGAACAAGAAAAGATGATATCCGCGAGGCTACTGAGAGAAATAGAAAAGGGGGAAGATGAGATGACAATGGATCTCATTGCTCTTTTCTAGACTAGACATGTATTTGAAGATTCTGTGAATTTCAAGAACATGGTCAAAGGGCACATCCATGACATCGTCATTCTGGTGATGATATACATCTAAAATCCTGAACTTCATGAGAACAAATCTCTTAAAATCAATTCTTTTTTTTTAAAAACAATTACGCATTCCGTAAAAACCAATCTTATGATGAAAAAAATCAAGCACTGCTACATTGAGCGGTTTGCAAAGGATTGGGAAGCTGAACTTGATGAAGTTTCTCTGTAAAATGTAGAGTTTCACCATGTTCAGCTACCATGGGCTGTTTTTCAATACACTTGTTTTCTTCAATTGTTATGTATATACTCCATAACATCTCTCAAAAGCTTCATCACTGAGATTCTCCGCGTACAAAAAGAAGAATTTTTACCTTTGTCCTCTTCACTAGCCATTTTTCTCAACTGGATAATTGGGTTTGCTGTTCTGCAGACCTTCAGCAGCCTTGTCCCGAAATGGTTAAGGAAGACCAAAGCTGTAAAGCAATTAAGCAGAATGCTGGTGAATCATCTTGGATTGACATTAACGAAAGAGGATCTAGAAAGTGTTGTTGATCTAATGGAGCCTTATGGTCAAATAAGCAACGGAATCGAATTGCTAAATCCTCCTCTTGATGTAAGCATTCCCATTTTTATTTCCTTTATCAGTATGCATTTTTTGATGAATGATTAGACATCCTGTACGCTACTGTATTTCCTTGACCCCAGTTAGGTGTTCCTGTTTATTGTCTTGTCATTTATACGTTCAGTTTTTAAATTATATATTTTTTATTCGAGTGATGATTGTTCCTAATGAAACCTTTCCCTAGATCGTAATATCCTTTAACTATATCGTAATATCCTTTCACTATATCGTAATAGCACAACTTTTTTTGTCATTACCTTTTTGTCTTTTCTAGATCATTAGGGCATTTCTCCTGGAATTATTTTTGTAGGATTCTCAGTTTCCGTCTGATCACGTAAGCTGATGATAAGAATGTAACAAGTAGAGAAGCCTCTAACAACGACCATATACGTAAAGTTTAATGAATCGTCTGTACAAGACTGCAGTATCATGGGAAATTCATGAAAGTTGGGCAAACAAGGAAAGGAAGAGCAAAGTTTCGGAAGGTGGAAGGGAAGCCTTCCAATTGCTCCTTAATGCCCATGCATGAGTACATGTTGGGCTATTTTCCCGGTGCTGCCCCCTTGGTTTCCACTCCCTTCACTTTCCAAAACTGGAGCAGCTGTTTTGCTGCAGCCAGCACTATCCAAAAAGTGATTCAATGGCACATTAAACCGAGTTTTCTGTGCTGGTACATGCGACTTTGAGAACTCTCCACCTTAATATTACAAAATTGTCAATTTTCTGCTCTCTTTATGATGCACATGATCTTGTCTTATTGATCTGTGAACATCAAAAGACACTCTTTTTCATAGGTGATTTTATTGAAGCTCTAAAAAAGCTAGTGAATCATCTCTACATGATGGAATATCGTGTGTGCTATATGTATAAACATTAATCACTTCGTTGTTACTTGAGGGACCAAACTCTATGCTCTTTGATTCACATTTCTCCTCCATCTCTATAGAAGATAGTCATATTTTCTCTAGGTCCTCTATGTTTTGTATATGGGGGTTTCTCATAACATCAATAGAATTATGACAATCACAAAACGGTTGTTGAACACTCCTTGGCATCATCCTTTGATGAAATCCTTAGGCACTTTGCAGGGGTATACTGAATAGTAAAACTTAGAAAGATTTGAGAAATGATATTAACCTTCTAAGTCAATCACCTTTATTCCAACCAAATGCTACTTTTTTTGAACCTCTAGGTTCCACCGCTACTGAAATTCTAGAGCAGATAAATTCTTTTGCCAGTGAAGCAAGAATACAGAAAGGGACATAGTAGGTAGGTAAACAAGTTAAGGTGCTTGTTAAATAGTGACAGCTTTACCTCCTTTGTACTAATATTTTTTCTGCCAGAAGTCCATTTAATCTTAAGTTTATGAAGTAATGGATTTCACACCTGAACATCTTTGAGGCAGCAAAGGAAGATCAAAATAGATGGGTGGGGTTTAACTCAGCTTGAACCCATGGATTTGTTTAAGTGGTTAAACTGCACTTCCCAACTTGGATGATGTCACATTCATTTTAGATTAACCAGCCTCAAGACTGTTTGCTACTAGCAGTGTACTCTTATCTGTTCATTTTCAACAGCATCACACAACAAGTAAGGTATCATATTTGAGGAGGTGAGCTATTGCTAGACTTAGCCTGCCCATGTCCTGGTTGGAGGCCCTTCAGATATCCACCTTCTGCTGCTTTATCTAGGGTTATGCCTCCCATCACAAAGACAGAGGCATAAGTGATATTGCATCATCACTAAAACCCTTAAGAGTTTTCAAAGAAAGCAAGTAGACTTAATGGAGATTGAGAATCTGACAATAGATATGCAGTACTAATCCAGCTTCTCCATTTTTCGTGGAACCCATCTTTCGATCAATGAACTCCGTTTGGTGACTCATTACCCTTTTTTCCAAATCTATTACCAGCACTTTCATTCAATTCTCTTGAACCAGTTAGTTCAGTAGCAATTAAAACTACATCAAGAATCTGCCTCTCATCAATAAAAGCATTTCAAGCGCCAGGGATTTCAAGTGCATTCTTCAGTCTCGTTGTTAGTAGTTCAGTAACTTTGTGAACTACTGGCAAAAAAGATTAACCAGCTCTATAATTTGTAGAGCTGAGTTATCTTTAGTTAATAGTGAACTACAACTGCCTATACTGAAAGCATCTTTATTGTCTCTTCATGTGAGATACAACATGAAATTGACTTTTCATTTAATTTTTTTGTAGTGGACAATGGAAACAAAGTTTCCGCATGCTGTTTGGGCTGCCGGTCGGAGTTTAATTGCTCTTCTTCTACCAAACTTCGATATTGTGGATAATCTGTGGCTTGAGCCTTTCTCGTGGGAGGTACCATATTCTGTTTCTTCTTTAGAAGTAGCTTTTTTAAAGTATGATTGTAGTTATATCTTTGTCATTTTTCTTAAAAGAGAAAGCAAGAGAAATTTATCGGACTGATGTTATTGATCTATGAGAGAAGTGATGGTTCTACAGAGTAAGACTGTAAGAGTCGCACTAAGTGTCACAAAAAGAAAATAAGTTATCAGTCAGCACTTGATTAATGGTGGCCAACCTTTTTGTTGTTTGTTCTACACAAATTTTACTTTGGAACCAGATCGGAGATCACAGATTAATTAGGAGAGCTTTGTTTTTTTTTGTTGAGAAAAAGGTAACAGAAGCTATAAACTTCAGCACAAAGGCAGTGCTGGAGGCTAAATTTACAAAACAAAGGACAGCTCCAGTTCATCATTGATTCTTCTTACAAGGATTTTAAAGCTTCTAAAATAGAGACTGAATCATCTGTATAAGTTTCTTTACACCAAAAATGAAAAAGTAAAATGCAATTCATCTTGATCTTCTGGGTAGAACTATATCTATCTTTAAAACATGTTGAGTTTCTTTCCTTCCAGATAGTCCACCATATGCATGCATGGATTAATTTCCATCTGTCTTGTGTCTGACACTGTTCTAACATGCCGACAACTCCCTCGTTGATCTTGGCATTATCCATGTAATGCCTATCACGTTTAGGAAAAGCTGCCATAGTTGATCAGTTATTCCACAATGCAAAAACAAATGGCTGCTGTTCTCTAGCTTCTTCCCACACAAATTACATTTTGAACATAGATTAATCCCCCTTCTCTTTAAATTTTCCTGTGACAGGCAAGCTTCTTTTGCTACCAGGTCACACATAACAGGCCACCTTATATGGAATTTTAGTTTTCCAGATATGTTTCTATGACCACCAATTAGCGTGCTGGCCATTATGGATCAAAGCGTCATATGCAGATTTGTTATCAATTATCAATACCTGGTGATTCTAATGATTAGAAAAATGTCATCTACACATGTAATATTTACTGCAGTATCTGTTCATTGCCTGAAGATGTGGTTTGTTTCATCAGAATTAGTGCATCAGAATTAGTGCTAACCTCTTACAAGAGTATGTTCAATTGTTTGGTATAGGTTCTTTACTTTTTGGTATACTTGTATACATGAGTTTTCTTCTCCCAACTTTAATAAAATCATTTACTTTTCTTGTTAAAAGAACAAGGTTATTTACTTTATCAAAAGAAAATAAAAGGGAGTACGTTCAGTTGCTCACTACTCAGTAACTACACCCCTATCAGTTGTATGAGCATTTTATTCTCTTAACTTCTGCCTCCAAAAATAGAAGGAAAAGGGAATAGAAATTTTCTACTATTCTCTTATTTTACTGTTATATAAGCCTTCGCATCAAGAAGCAATCCTTGAGCCTTTGAGTTCTAGTTGGGTGAATATGTTTTTATGTCGTGCTTTTCTTTAAGGTACATAATACTCCCTCTTTCTCATTTTATGTGACACGATTTTCTAATAAGTCTTTCTTTATTTCTTGAACTTCGTGCATAGTAAATACCGTCACATAAAATGGGACAGAGAGTATAACTTGATGATTACGTTCTTGGACATTTTCCATACATGTGAGTTTCAATAATTGGTTTACTCGTTTGGATGAATATGGAGAGAGAGTTGTGATAAATTAACGTTGAGATGGTTTGGCCATATCTTTCTTTGATAAGGTAAATGGTATTACTAAAAAAATGGGAAAGCTCCCGTATACAAAAGGTATACCAAAAAGTAGAGAATCTACAACAAAGTATGATTTTCTACCGAAGACACTCAATCATCTATAAAAGTGGGAATTTCAAGGTGCACCAAAAAGCAATCAAAGACAAAGGCTATTCCTCGAGTGTACAAAATCATTTTCAATTCCCTCAAAGCTTTCCTATTTCTCTCTCTCCATACGTCCCGTATATTGTCTTCTTCTACTATGTCTACCAGCCTACATGTGCAACACATCTCTAATAGTACCTGACATCACCCATTGTGCAACAAAATAATTCAGGACCACCCTCCACAAACCCGATGCCACTCTACAATGCACCACTAGATGATCAACTTTTTTACCCGGACGTTTGCACATGTAGCACCAAATGACATAGGTAATGCTTCTCTTACACAGATTCTCAGCTGTCAGAATCGCTCCCCTTGTTGCCAACCATGCAAAAAGCGCACCTTCCTAGGTGCCCTATGAATCCATATTGATAAATATGGAAAGCGCGTCTCTTTTCTCTTGCAAATTCTGGTAGAAAGATTTGACTGTGAACAAACCATCACTTCTTAGCGCCCATCTCCACGAGTCATTGTTAAAGTGAGGTCTGATTTGCTTGTAAAGTAACTCCACTAACCTTTGAAACTCCCCCAGCTCTTTGTGTTGTGGATTTCTCCTAAACGTGAGATCCCAAAGTACTTCACCTTCATACTCCCTATGAATCTGATGGAATGTCAACTTCTTTTGGTTCGAAACTCTGTAACAGATTAGGGAATGAAATCCTCAATGAGTCTTTCCCGCACCACTCGTGATTCCAAAAGCTAATTCTTCTCCCATCCCCAACCCTAAAGATGACCATTGATGTCCTCCCACCCCTTCATTATGCTCCTCCACATGCTACACCCAAATGGAACTGTAATAGTTCTAGTTCTCCATCCCCTCCCATAAAACTATACTTCTCAACTACTACCTCCCTCATATAAGGCGTGCTCCTCCATCCCAAATCTCCATAATCACTTTCCCGATAGAGCTCTATTGAACACCCTAAGATCTTTCACCCCTATTACACCCCACTTTGGTGTTGTGACAACCTCCCAATTTACCAGGTGGATCTTTCCGGTGCCATCTGCCACATCTTATACAAAATTTCTTTGAAGCCTTTCCAATTTTCCTGTGACTCTCCCTGGTGCTTGCAACAAAGAACAATAGTAAGTGGGAATACTTGATAAATTGCTTTTAGTGAGTACGTCTTTTCCTTCAACAAGTATTGCTTTGGCCCTGCTAATCTCCGTTCAACCCTTTCAATAATAGGATTCCACACTGCGAGATCCTTATTTGAAGCACATAGAGGCAACCCAAGTATGTAGTAGCCCCGTAGGTAAAGAGTACACCTTACCATTGATACTTGTGCTAGTTCTTCAATGTTGTCTACCTCGCCCACTAGGAAAATCTCACACTTGCAGATGTTGATTTTGTGACTTGGCACGATCTGAAACCACTTAGGAACCTGTTTCAAGTATGTCAGCCGGTTAATATCTGCATCACAAAAAAATAGCTAATGTGTCATCTGCAAAGAGCAAGTTTGAAACCCTTTCAGTGCTATGCTCCCTAATCAAAGCCGTGAAACCCCTCAAATAACCAATACCCGCTGCCCTATCCGTTATCTTGCTCAGAGCTTCCATCACTAGAATAAATAGCATAGAGGATAAGGGGTCCCCTTGTCTGGGGCCCCTTGAGCTACCAAAAAAACCACAAGGGTTACCATTGACAAGAACAGAGAATCTGACAGTGGAAATGCAAACCTTGATCCATCTTCTCCGTCTTTCACTGAACCCCATCTTCACCGTTAAAAGATCCAGAAACTCCCAATTAACATGATCAAAAGCCTTCTGACGTTTTCCTTTTTTCCTTATAGAGTTCACAACTTCATTTGCCATCAAAGCTGCATCCAAGATCTGTCTCTCTTCCACAAACACATTATGTGAGGTTGACACTGATGCAAATTTGGACCATATGAAGAGGTAGACCTAAAATCACATGAAAAGAAGCTGTTTAGACCTACAAATTCTTGGAACTAGTGTAGACTTAGCTAAAAATAGAAAAAATGGAAGATAACGATCCATATAGGTGAAACTTACTAGTTAGGGATACGCTTTAAATGTTACTATTTTTCTTTTATATAAAACTTATTTTCACTATTATTATTTTATTTTTGGCATGACGATGATATGAGTTGAGCTTGAAGAAAGAAGTGAGAATTCATATCGCCGACTCCGATTTTGTTTGGGACAGAGGTGTTGTTATTGTTGTTGTAATGCTTATGTACTTTCTTTTTACCCTTGTAAGCTAAGTTGCTCGGACACATGTGCGGGTGTCCGACACGAGTGCGGATCTAGAGATCGGATCTTTCGAAATGTAAATTCTAAGATTCAGGGATACAGATCCTAGTATGGATACGGGTGTAGGGATCCGGCTTAAAATAATTCAAAAAAATAAAAAAAAACTCTAAATTATGAGAAATTTTGTGGAATACTTACGTATAGCTTGTAAAATGTGAATTTCTATTTTATTCTCAAGTTGTAGATAAGTAAATGATTGATTTCTTACATAAGGTATGCTATTTTCTTCAAATTCTGATTTCGGGAATCAAATTGTATCTCGTCTCTAATTTTTTCGTCCGTCGTGGTCAAAGAACCCAAAATTATTTGACCAGATCCGGTACGGATCCCATACCCACATCCATACTAGTGTCGTGTCGACACGGGTGCGGCACCTAAACTGCCGTGTCGGAGCAACTTAGCTTGTAAGAGTAGAGCATATTTAGTACTGAAACCCTCTTTGGGTGTTTATCTATCTGCATTATCCTCCCTTCTTTTTCAAGACGAATCTCCTTTGCTGCCCTTGTGGTTTGATCAGTCTTCCATAAGGTTGGGTGAGTTGTACGCTGACACTCCCACTAACTCCTTATGTATTTTTTCCCTATACCTTTTGGTGATTTCTCATAGTGACACAGAGAGGTGTGCTTACAACTAATGTTCCTACTTAAACCCATGAAAGATTGCCTCATTGGATTGTGTGCTTGGTCTGTCCCGAAGATGTTGACTTTTACAATGTTTGGGCCTGCTGATTTCAGGGAATTGGGTGTACTAAGATCACCAAAGCTAAAAATGAAGGTTCTATCAGTGGGAATGTTGAATCAAGATCATATCTTGAAAAAAGACTAGTTTTTTGCTTTGGTTCTTATGTTGCGGCCCAGCTATTGCTTCCATTTGGGGAAGAAAACATTCTTTCTTCATCAGAGCTGAAGCAGGCACAAGAGGTTGTAAAATTCTCTTCTTGCCCTCTTGAACTATAGTTCTCTCATATACTTTGCTGTGGATACTGGGACCTAATAATTCATAGTATTTTGTGACAGATAGCTACAAGGATGGTGATTCAATATGGCTGGGGCCCCGATGATAGTCCTACGATTTACCATCATGGCAATTCGGTATTTACCATTATTTTCCCAATCTTATTCGTGACTGCATTATCTTTTATTTCATTCAAAGATATTTCCCCTTTGTATCTTCACTAAAGTTAGATATCCCATAGTTTTCATGAGCCATTTCTCTTTCCTAAGACATTAACTTCTTAATGAAATGTTACAACTTAGCTTGTGAGCCACATCACTTTGTTTGCTATAATGACCTTGGCTGCAAACAGTTAGGGGTGGAACCAAACCAGAAGATAATTCACCTCGACGCTAATGGGTGAACCACATCTCTGCCATGGAAATATCTTGCCAAAAAGATTTGCACATGGAAATGGGAGCCCAAATGTATAGATATGTGTGCATGTTAAAATATTTGTCAAACATAAGTAACTGATTAACGCTGTATATCTTGGTGCGTGACTAATTTGCTCTTTTTTCATTGATATATTTTTGTCTCAATTGTCTTCTTTTCCGTGTTGCTGCTCTGAATAGGTGACAGCTTTGAGTATGGGAAACCATTTTGAATATGAGATGGCTACAAAAGTGGAAAAGGTATAAACCTATTGAGTATTCTCCCTGGTCCTTTAGATTGATGATATGAAACATTATTTTCTTGTTATCTGAGAATTCTATGTGCAAATTTTTATTGCTTCAACGGAACTGTGGGACAGAAATGGTACTTAATCTTTGTAATAAATCCAAATATCCAGAGTCAGTTTTTTGAAGAACTATATTTTTGGCCTCTTCTTGTAGCTCCCACCATCTGGCTTGACTTTAGCTAAACTTTACATGTAGTAGTCTTAGTGTGTGCTTGGGCTTATTATCAGAAGGGTTTAACATCTTTGATAAGAAATAAGAGAAAAGGGAGAACGTGTGAAAACAAAGGTTAAGTTCAGGTATTTGGATAAATGTATATGTAGGACACTCATATCACACTATTGTATTTGCACGTTTATCTAGGTAGAAGTTTAACCAAGTAACACCCATAACACTCTTCCTTGGTTGGTTGCATGCGTGTTATATGTATCAGGCTTGTTGCTTATGCAGCTAATCCAGTGGCTTATAAGTGACTTGTTGAGTATTTTTGTCAGTTGATCATTTGGTTTAGCCAGTTGGTTTTTTGGTTTTACAATTTTATTTTGTATAGTGTTGGCCTAAGATGAATTTAAATGGAGATACATGATCTTTGGGGATTCATATGGCCAACCCTAACTTGTTTGGGATTGAGGCATAGTTGTTATTGTTGGTCATTTGTTTTATAAATCTAGCGCCAATGTTTTTCTTTTCTCTACGAAAATGACAGTTGATTTTGATATGTTTGGTTCTCTAAAAACATCTTTATATAGCATTTGTCGCAAATATGCAGTGCAACTTGATTACCACTAAGAAATTGTCATGGTATTTTGTGGATCTCTAATCTTCGAGTTGTTGAATACGATGGAGTAATACTTGGTTTATGGCTTTGTTAAACATGCTCAAGCTACTAGGGTGTACAACCGTAGAGGCAGGGATGAAATATAGCCTAAATGTAATTGTGTTTATTTGTTACTCCTCAATTTATGTGTCTTAGTTTAACTAGGCACGAAGTTTAAGGAAGTAAGGAATAATTTTAAACCTTGTGGTCTTAAACTAAAGACGTGTATAATGTACCAAAATATCCTTGAATCTTGTGGTATTAAACTATTAATAATGCCACGTAGAAAGTTGGAGTTAAAGAGTTACTAAATATAGTAAGAGACGTTCTTTTTGAAACACACTAAAAAGAAAAGTAAGACACAAATTGAAAATGAGGGAGTAATTACTAAGTTTATGTATTTACATTACTGTCCCTAGCAGTTAGAGAATGGTTATTTTGTGTTATTTATATTAGAAAACGAAGGGGTTCGATGGTTTAGTCAACTAGAAATCACATTATAAAAGCAAGAGATGTCATTTGTGTATAGAGCACGAGCCTTTTCCCAAACTAAAAAGCAGGTCTAGGATGGATGAAACAAAGGCATTAATTTAGAATCAATAGTGTTCCATAAGAGGCTAGACAATTGAGCATCGATCGTTTCTCATTCTCCTCGAACTTTCTCTTCAATATACATAGCTTGTTTAATTAAGTGATCTTGAACGCCTTGTCTTTTGCCCTATAACTGAACAGAAGAGGATCAAAAGAGGCATGTTGCACTACGTACTAATGTTTTTGTGGTAATTACTTGGTTTGAATTACTGGATACCATAGTTTTAGAACCAAAAGCATCTGATCCAAGTGGCATTTTCGATGAATCAAAAGAGTTCCTTCACCAAAATATGAAATCAGGGGAAAGCAGCATCGCAGCTCGGTAGGTCCAAGGTTTAATAAGCGGGCTGAGTAAGCTTTTGAGTTAGTTCATTCTGATGTTTGGGACCATGTTCCGTTATTTCCAAAACTGGGAATAAGTATTTTGTTATCTTTGTGAAGACTAAGATGGTTCAAGAGGAGAGGCACAGATGCACCAGTGAGGAGGTGTGAGAGGTTGGTCTTGGAGGGCCAACGGAGGGATAGAGGCAGGCCGAAGAAGTATTGGGGAGAGGTGATTGGGAAAGATATGGCGTTGCTCCAGCTTATTGAGGACATGAGCATGGATAAGTAGGTATGGGGTTGAGAATTAGGGTAGAGGGTTAGGTAGTCGAGCTTTGTCTTTGTTTTGGTACATCAGCTTTATTACACCACTTAGTGTCTTTATGTTTTTTCGCCCTTTTGGACTTCTGTTATTACTTGTGGTTGCCTTCGCTTCGGTTTTAACTGTACTAGCTAGTGATAATTGTGTGTTTTCGCCTGTTTTCCGATTGGTTTGCTTGTCATTGGCCCTTCCCTTTATCTTCCCTTAGCCGAGAGTCTACCGAAAACAGCTTCGCTGCCTTTTAAAGGTAGGGGTAAGGTCTACGTACACACTACCTTCCCCAGACCCCACTTGTGGGAATACACTGGGTTTGTTGTTGTTGTTGTGAATAATTTCTCTCGAATGACTTGCATTTATTTTATGAAGAGCCGCTCTGAAGTGTTTACTCACTGTTTTGCCTTTTATGTTGAAGTCAAAACTCAATTTAATGCTTCGGTACGGATTCTACGGAGTGATAACGCTATACATGTCAGAACTATTTCAGTCCTACATGAGACAGCATGTTATTCTACATTAGTCTTCATGTGTTGATACACCGTCTCAAAATGGAGATGCTGAGAGGAAGAATAGGCATCTACTTGAGACAGCTCAAGCACTTTTGTTCCGAATGAAGGTCTCTAAATAGTTTTGGGTCGATGCGGTCTCTACGACTTGTCTTCTGATTAATCGCATGCCATCTACGGTGCTTGTTGGTAATACGTCTTACAGTGTTCTTTTTCCAAATAAGTCATTATTTCTAGCGGAACCTAAGGTATTTGGAAGCACATGTTATGTTCGAGATGTTCAACCATTTGTTACCAAATTGGATCCAAAGGCATTGAAATGTGTCTTCTTGGGCTATTCTCGCCTTCAGAAGGGATATTTGTGTTATTCTACTGAACTTGGCAAGTATTTGGTGTCAACTGATGTGGTATTTTCAGAGACTACACCATTTTTCTATGCACCTCCAATTTGTACAAGTCAAGGGAGGAAGATGAATGGCTAGTCTATCAGGTTGCCCATGCTTTGACACAACAGTCAGATGATGTTCCTCCACCTCCTAGTTCTTCTATTGAGCATCGATCGACTATTATACTGTCACCACCTACTCCGTATGCGTTAGCAAGATCGCCAATTGTTCAAGTTTACTTGAGGAGGCGAGAGACCAATAATACATGTCCTGCACCAGTTCCTTCATCACCAGATCTTCCTTCGCCTGCACCTTCAGAGAACCTTGACCTTCCTATTGCTCTTCGCAAAGGTACGCGGACTTGCAAATCCACATATTTCATTGCTAATTTTATTTCCTATGACCGCTTATCCTCTACATCTAGATCTATGATTGCTTCTCTAGACTCCATCTCTATACCCAAAACAGTGAATGAGGCTTTGAATCATCCTGGATGGTCGATGCAATGCTCGAGGAAATACATGCCTTAGAGGATAACCGCACATGGGATTTGGTGAATTTACCCAAGGGAAAGAAACCAGTGGGATGTTAGTGGGTCTTTACAGTTAAGTTAATCCAGATGGTTCCGTGGCCAGACTTAAAGCCAGACTTGTGGCTAAAGGGTATGCTCAGACTTATGGGTGGATTATTCAGACACTTTCTCTTAGTTGCCAAACTCACTTCTGTCCGCTTGTTCATTTCTTTAGTCGCTTCTCAAAATTGGCCTCTACATCAGTTGGATAACAATAATGCATTCCTTCATGGTGATCCTCAAGAGGAAGTGTATATGGAGCAATCACCAGGTTTTGTTGCTCAGGGGGAGTATGTGAAAGCCTGTCATTTGAATAAGTCATTATATGGCTTGAAGCAGAGTCCCCGGGCTTGGTTTGGCAAGTTCAGTGAGCTAGTTCTGGGGTTTGGGCTGAAAATGAGCAAATGTGATCATTCAGTCTTCTACCGGCCTCGTTGTATATGTTGATGACATTGTCATCACAGGAAGTGATTATGCGAGAATCTCTTCCATTAAATTTGTCCTGCATACTAGGTTTCGTACAAAGGATTTGGGCCAGTAGAAATACTTTTTAAGAGTAGAAGTAAATAGAAGCGAGGAGGGAATTTTTTTGTCTCAAAGAAAGTATATTCTTAACTTATTTTCCGAACTGGAAAGTTGACAGCCAAACCGTGCAGTACTCCAACGGTTCCCAATATGCATCTAATGAAAGATGATGGTGATCCTTTTAATGATCCAGAGAGATATAGGAGGTTAGTTGGAAAGTTAAACTACCTCACGGTGACTCGTCCAGATATTTCTTTTGTGGTAAGTGTTGTTAGCCAGTTCATGTCCGTGTCTACGGTCAAACATTGGGAAGCTTTGGAACATATTCTATGTTACTTGAAAGGAGCTCCTGGACTTGGCATATTGTATAGCAATCACGACCATACTTGTGTTGAGTGTTTTGCTGATGCTGGCTGGGCTAGATCGATCCAGTGCAGAATCTGAATATAAAGCTATGTCACAGTCTACGTCTGAGATTATGTGGATACATCACCTTTTAACTGAAGGTGATGTCTACGGTCAAACATTGGGAAGCTTTGGAACATATTCTATGTTACTTGAAAGGAGCTCCTGGACTTGGCATATTGTATAACAATCACGGCCATACTTGTGTTGAGTGTTTTGCTAATGCTGATTGGGCTAGATCGAAAATTGATAGAAGATCTACTACAGGATATTGTGTTTTTATTGGAGGGAACTTGATATCATGGAGGAGTAAGAAGCAAAATGCTGTATCTCGATCCAGTGCAGAATCTGAGTATAAAGCTATGTCACAGTCTACGTCTGAAATTGGGTTGAAGTATCATTGTCAAGTGTGATAATCAAGCTGCTCTTCATATTGCCTCAAATCCGGTGTATCATAAAGGAACTAAACGTCTTGAGGTTGACTGTCATTTTATTCGTGAGAAGATTCAAGAAAATTTGATTTCCACTGGCTATGTGAAGACGGGAGAGCAATTAGCTGATTTGTTCACCAAGGCGTTGAGTGGAACTCGAGTTGATTACCTTTGTAACAAGCTGGGCATGATCAATATCTATGCTCCAGCTTGAGGGGAGTATTAAAGAATGAATGTAGTCATATTCCTTGTAATATACATGATAGCATAACTATAGGGATTTGATAGCATATCTGTAGGATTTTCCTTTTTGATTCTTTCCATAGTTAGGATTCTCTGTACATGTATATATACTGATTACTTCATGGAATAAGACATCAACTATTTTCCCATACCTTGTTCAATAACAAGCTCCTTAATTCATTAATTGCCTGCTTGATTTTTTGGCACAGATGTACTATATGGCTTATGATAAAGCAAAACAAATGCTACAGAGAAATCGACAAGTGCTAGAGAAGATTGTAGAGGACCTGCTCAAGTATGAAATTTTGACAAGAAAGGTAAGTTGATGTAGAAGTATGTGTTTGAAATTGCAAAAACTAAATTAAAAAAAATCATCTGAAATTCGTCCTTTTTTGAACTGAGTTCTTCATGGTGCCTCTGGGTCTTTATAGTTTGAGGTTTTTGGTTGGGATAGCACTTTGGCATTCTATTTTGCATGAACAAGGTTTTCTGTAATTCTTGTGATCTTGCTTTCCCCTTTGCAAATCACAAAATCTGAGTGAGTCCTCATTGATTAAATAAAACCAGACCTGATTAAATTCCTAAACATATAATTCCTGGATAAAGCAGTAGAAATAGAAGAAGAGAAGAGAAATATCTTATTGCATTGGTAGTTAACAACATACAAGGAGGCTCCTCAGCTAGGAGCTTTGATTTGGAATTCCAAATTATTCTGTTAAAATCCTAAAACGATTCTATACAAATATACAAATTTTCACTAATTCTCTTAACTTTAAATATGCCCATTCAAATTGTTGACGAGTCGCCCAAATTGTTTCACGAAATAGTGAGCAATCACAGGAAGAAAAATGGTGCTGATGTTTTAGCCCTAAAAAGATTGTTGGTAATTGCATAGTTAAAGAAAATGCTTCTTGTAGAACGTACAGAAGGGAATTTATCTGAAACACCAAAAAGTGGTATGGTAATATAATTAGTGTAGTTTGAATTGGTGTGTAAATCGTAACGAGAATGTTTCCGGAGCATCAACACAAAAAATCCTGGAGAAGTCGTCAGAAGAATAACGTCTTACGATCACCCACACAAAGGAGTGGTTCCATTGGAATGGTTACCAGAAAGAGGCAATAATATTAAAATATATAATGAATAATAAGCTCTGGTCAAGCAAGAATGCAGCACATTGAAAATTGTGACTTTCCCCATTGAAATTCAGTATTGTGTAAAAATTCTTGGGAAGTATCTATATTTCAAGTTTGCCTCAATTGCTTAACAGGAGTACTAGCTTTCGTCCATTTTCAGTGGCTATTGGAGAGTAGGATTAATACATTTCACTATGACATTCTGAGTGATTTCGTACCAACCCTCAAGTCCTCAACATATCTTCATACGTTATTCATAATTCGTGTTTTCTCCCTGTATACTTTCTCCATATGATTTGTTTTTTTCCAATATCAACTAGGGTAGGATTATCCCAGGGTCTTTCACAATATATTCTGAGAGGAGTTGTACCAAGTACCAACCCTCAGTACATGACTCAATTTTGTGTTCATTTCTTGTTTACTGACTTTCTTTACGTGATGTTTCTTTTAATTGCCATTATTCTTCTTTAACTTGCAGGATCTGGAGAGAATTCTTGCTGACAATGATGGGCTGCGTGAAAAAGAACCATTCTTCCTTTCGAAAGCAAATAATGAGGTACTGATTCTCAATCCTCTGGGGACAAGTGATGTATAAATTTGGGGCCCGTTTGGGTTAGCTGAATAAAAGCAGCAAGGGCTTAAAAACACTTTTTAAGTGCGGGAGCTGGTTTTATGAATATGTAGTTACGTGTTTGGATAAAAATACTGAAGCTGAAAATAAGCAGTGATGCGTTTGGCAAAAAAGTGCCGTTAAGCGCTTTTTTCTGGTAAAATTACTGAAATGTCCTTAAATCCGTTAACATTAAAAATATTGTTTTTAAAGAATTTTCTCTAAAGATTTTAGAAATATTTGTGTTTAGATTTTATTTTTTGATAATTAGTGTTTGTTATTCTTTACTACTAACAAGCTTGTTTTTTGTTTGGTAAAAGGAAATAGAGAGTCTCTAACTCTTAAAAAAAAAGGATTTTCAAGAAAAATAAAATAATAATTATTTGTGAAACTTGCTACTAACAAAGGAGGATGTTTTTTTTTTTAAAAAAAGGGACTCATTCCTGAATCCTTGTCCCTTTGAAGACCATCTGAAATAATTTCAAAAGCTCCACCAAATCTCAACTAGGCAAAATTATCTTTTTCAATTGCATAAATAAAATGAGATCCTTATAGAAGCTTTAACTTTTTGAGAGTTTCAAGAATATCAACGTAAAGAAGAATACTCTATATGATGGTTGATTTCTAACTAATGCACAGAAAACAAAAACAGGGGGAAGATAGGTTACACACACCACTGGTTTATGCCATAGAGATAGCCATGGAAGTCCAAGATGAAAACCTGTGGAGGAATGAAGAAGAAACGAAACTAGTAGAGTTGGGGCCTTTTGTTATGTAGGGTTCTTTTGGAAATTACGGAAAAGTGTAAGGGATAAAAAAGGTAAAATCATTGGTCAAACAAAAATAACTTTTAAGCCAAAAAGCGATAAGTTGGGGTTGCCCAGCTTATGGCTTGTTTTAAGCACTTTTACAACTTGCCAAACACTGAAAAGAGGTTAAGTGATAGAGATTACAGAGTTAACCTTGGGCTGACCTAACCACAAACAAAAAGAGACTCCCTGGACTGGCTAGATTAATAAATATGGAGAAATTGCCATCAGACATACTTGAAGAAACAGCTGAATGATGCTAGGTTAATTTCTGACTAAGTTGCTAATAAATGTCTATTAATGGACTAAATAAACCTGAGAAGTAGTTCAATGAAGAAATATCATCTAGTGTACTTGAGCAATCCAGATGCTTGCTTTGACGTGAAATACCTAGAGGACACTATTGAAATAAAGTAATAGTTGAAGACATAATTAAGTAAATAAAAGTGTGTTCTCTCTAACAGCTTAAATTTTTAGCTGAGATGGTCACAGTTCACACACTTCAACATGGTATTAGAGCCAGGAAGAGGTTCTGGGTTCGAGTCTCACCACCACCCAATATCAAAAAGAATTTTCACGTATTTGGCTCATAAAAAAGAATCAAGCCTGCACGTGAGGAGGCGTGTTGAAGACATAATTAAGTAAATAAAAGTATGTTCTCTCTAACATCTTAAGCTTTTAGATGAGATGGTCACACACTTCAACAGTAATACTAGTTAGTTTGAGATCCTAAGTTATAGGCTAACGCAATAAGAGATAGTGATATACAATGAGCTTAATGGGATCTCTGATCTGCATACACCAAACATCAGTGGATTGCAAAGTTAAGCGAAATTTCTTGATAGAGAAAAGACAAATCTTCTACTCAGTAAGCCTAAGTTACTGCCAATAATGCCAAAAATATTCTTGATAAGTATTGTGCAAGGCTTCCAGTGTTCGGTAAATATCTTTTGCTGGTTCCTCCATAACTTCTAATCCTATTTTTGGAGAATACTGAAATTTTGTTCTTTTTGCAATTTGGATTACCATGCTGGAAGAGCATTCCTGCTTTAACCTGACAGCTGGCAGTTATGCTTCTCTTTTCTGTATATCAATTATCTTCAGCTTATAAGAAAACTATAGTGTAAACTTACGGTCATGTACATTGTTTCTTCCCCATGTGTGGGAGCTGAGAGAATTTAAGTTGAGATAATTGGGCACCACAAAGCATTAGTTGGTGCTTGATGATAATTGATAAGTTCTGAACCTGTAGAGTTAGGCATGAGAAAATAGTGCTCAACAGTTCATCTACAAATTTCAAGGCCAATGGATGAGCTGAAGGTTGAGAGTTGCCTCATCATTTGAGAGCCACAAGATACTGAAGATTTGTGACTGTTTGGTCTGTTAATGGATATGTTATCTGCTTCTTTAACTTATGGCACAATTTCTTTAGTACCTGTGAGCTGATCAAGAATTGAGCGACCCAGTGAAAAACTAAACTAACCTACAGAGATTTTCTATGTTTGGTTTACACTAAATCTAGATGTCTCAGAAACTTCAGCTCGGAATTTCCTTCATCTATGTGCATGCTTTCACTGGCGTAACTGGTAAAGTTGCTACCAAGTGACCAGGAGGTCACGGGTTCAAGCCGTGGAAATAACCTCTTGCAGAAATGCAGGGTAAGGCTACGTACAATAGACCCTTGTGGTTCGGGGCCCCGGATCCCACGCATAGCGGGAGCTTAGTGCACCGAGCTGCCCTTTTATGTGCATGCTTTCACTGCTTATAACCCATCCTCTCTTTACCAAATTTACAGACAGCTTTTTACCTGTGCAGCCTGTGCTAGATAGTTTCCTCGATGGAAACGGGAGAGCTTCTTCAATGGCATTTCTAACAGCTGCAAATTAAATAGGAATGTCACGTATCACCTTCTGGCACGTTCATGCTTGCAGTTGTCCACCGGCTGATTTGGATTTTTTAGCACATGCATTTCTTTAGCCATTTATCGATGTAAGATGTAGTTTTTTTCCTCCTTTTTAGCTTTTTTATTTTTTTATTTTTTCATTTATGTTTTCTTTATTTTTATTTTATTTTATTAATCTTTTGCTCTGCTCTTCATGAGTAAGAAGAGGGTTTGGAGAAAAAGTAAATAGGGGTATGTGCTGGATCGGGCAGTACTACAGTTTGTAGATTCAGGCTGAGAAGAGATGGCATCCATTTTTCCTTCTCATCTTGGATGAGATTTTGTTTATTTTCTTAATGTCTTTAGCTAATTTTAGTCTATGAATAGTTTGTTTAGTACTAGTAAGAATCTTTTTGCCTTGCTCTGTACACAATTACTTGAGAAGCAATGTCACCAGAATTCTATTGAAATGCATTAATTTTTAGAAAATCTGTCAGTCGTTTACTAATTCTTTCGTTGTGATCTTCATACTTTTCATACAAGGTTTGAACCTTTGACATCGAATTTTCTTTTTTAACGTTTCATCTAGCAACGCAAACTAAGCTATTTGTCAAAAGCTATGCACTTTTAATAGGATTAACTAAGCTATTTGTCAAAAGCTATGCACTTTTAATAGGACTAGTATCTGGCCATGTGCGTTGCGCGTGTACTCCATATTAATAAGGAAAAAATTCAAGTTCATGAAAATGATGAATTTTAATCTTAATTTAAATAGACTATTAAAGAACATTTTGGATTTATAAAATTAAAGCTAAATGAAAAAATTCAAGTTTTTGAAAATGATGAATTTTAATCTTAATTTAAATATTATTAAAGAATGAAAATGATGAATTTTAATTTTATTTAGCTAATATAGAAACCATATCCAACAAATATCTTCAAAAACAAAAGCGGTAAAGTTGTTCCATGCATGTGCCATGGTTTCTCTGATCCAATCTGCATATATGCTACCTTATGTGTTGTGTTCAAGGTTTTGAATGGCAAGGGCCATTTCAAACTAACGTGTAGTATTATCATACTGTACTAAAAGTGGAGCACCCTAATCCAAAAGCTGATTTACAAAAATATCCTTTAAAGATTGAGAGATCATTTTGTCCTTGTACAAAAAAAAAAAACTATAGCCCATTAAATGATTATGTATTTTTATGTACATTCAACTGGGTAAATAAGGCTACCTTGTATGAAAAGTATGAAGATCACAATGAAAAGTTTTGTTCCATGAACTTGAGCATATCTTGATTCTTAATCTCCTCACTTGTTGGAAGTCCCATCTGTTTTTGTTTTTGATCAAACATCATTTTTTCCACTGCTGCCCTTGTCTCTATGTCTATATCAGACAATTTACTCTGCTCTGGCTCAACTTTTTGTGTGCCAATTTCTGGTCCACCTTTGAACAAACTCTTCCACCAATCAGATTTGCTTTGCTTAGTAAGGAGAATTGAGATTTCTTTCAGATCTTCTAAACTCCAATAACACTCATCACCTTTCACTGCCTTGAAAATGATAACGATAGGGTCCAAGAATTACTAAAGAAAATCAAGAAACGTGCGGAAGCTAAAAAAAAAAAAAAGAAACAAAAAACAACGAAAAATTAAAGATAGATTGAATTCAAGAAAGAGTTTCTTGAATTCAAGAAGTCTATTCTTGAAGTTGAATCCTAACAACAATAATTAGCTAACAAAAAACTAATCGCCTTTGGTACAGAATTAAAAACAAAAGATAGATTGTGAAACCCGACCCTTTAGAATAACAAGAACAACAATAAGCCTAAACTTATCACCTTTCTTGAATACCTAAAAGTGATCTAAGATTTCGAAAGAGTTTAATCTTACCACCTTAAGTTGAGTCTTGAAGATTGAAGAATAAATCCAAGAGTAGCCACACACAAGAGTGCAAGAAAAATCTCACAGTTTTTATTGATATTGTCTATCATAATCTAAAATCTAAAAACAAAGAAGAAACCCCTTTATATAGAGAGGGGGTCACAAAATTCCTACATAAAAATAAGGAAATAAAGTCCTAAATTACTTTGGACAACAAGTCCAAATACCTTAGGAAAAGAAAAAACACTAGGAAACAAAAACCAAGTCAATCATGGAAAGTAACTCCAACAATCTTAGGAAAAGGAAAAAATAACCTTAATTACCTAGGAAAGCAATAAATCTAGTACCAAAATATATGGAAATAAGTTAAAACCAATCTTGGATAGAATCTTGAAAGTCGCAAACCAATCATGGATAGGATCTTGAAAATCTTGGAGGCAACTTGCAAGCAACTTGACACCAACTTCTATCACGCCTATTGAACCTTTCTTGGGCAGCAAGTAAGTCCTTTTTATGTTATAAAAACTTGGCTTCATGTAGGACTTATTGGGCTGCAAGTTTGGACACATTTTTAGGTGCCAAATAGGTCAAATAATGGCCTGATTTGGACCTTCTTCAGAGGATGTCTCTTGCGATCTAATCCACCTTTTCTTGGACATGAATTTGGACTATAAAATAATTATAATACCTAGACAACTCATATCCTTTATCCTTGAGCTCTCCATCCCAATTAACAACATCTTTATTTGCACTTGAAGTTTAATGACCTTGTTTTGCAACTCTTTAACTTGACATTTTGTTAAAGGCCCTCTTTGAGATTCTAAAGCTTCATTCTTGCCCTTGAATAGATTTGAGCTTCCTAGGATGCTATCATTCCCCTTTTCTTGAAGAAAATTCGTCCTCGAATTTCGACCTTGCAAGAAAAAGAAGTCACGCACTAGTAAATTACATCCACTAATCTGAAAAAATGGTAGAAATAAAATAAGATAGTGACCATGTGTCCACTTAACCCAATTAAGCCTAATAGGTGTAAATACTCCTTTATAAAGCATATGGACATCATCATCCCAATAAAATTTATGCCTACTTAGAGTTGTCCAATAAAAACCTCTCTTAGATGCACTATGTAATGAAATTTGCAATGCGATTTTGTCAATAAGGTAGTCCAAACATGTGAATGCCAAAGAAATTACAAAATATTGGTCATGCATCCATTTAACACAAGTATCTCTGCCACATGTATCAAATAAGACACTCTTATGATATAGCCAATTATCAATTATAAATCCCATGGATTCTTCTACATGTAAGTTATTCAAAGAAGCACATAAATTCTCAAAAAGATCAGAAGAACCCATAAATTCTAAAATACAAATTTCAATACATTCAAGCTCATGATTATAACTTTCCCCAATAATATTCGCAACATAAATGGATTCTACATAATTGCTCAAATTGTCATAGAAAGAGTCATAGATAGGTTCATGAAAGAGTATTTGATCACTAATGTCACAATAATCATGCATATCCTCTTTAATAGTAGCAAACACTTTTACAGGCTCACAATCAACATGGCTAGAGGAATAACTTTCCATCAAACAACAAAACTCACATTCTAGCAATTTATCACATGAAAATTTATTAGACACTTGAATAAGAGAAGAAAGAACATTTAACTCATTAACAAGCCTCTTCTCATAAATTTCATGCCTCTTTCCACCAAGTTGGAATGCATAATCATCTATGTCATACTCAATTTCAAAAGGAAGCAAATTACTCTTGCACTTTAACTTAGATATTACAGTTAATGACTTGATATGCATCAAAATATCATCATCCACAAAAATTATAAAGTCACCAACATAAGAAATAAGAGTATAGTTCATTACCTCCAAAAATACCTTAGGTGTTCTAGGAAGGCCAAGAATGTGAATGAACCAATTATACATATCATACTTGGACTTATTTACTAATGGAACAACATCACCTTGTATTCTTTTATGCAATGATTCCAGCTTAGCAATGGCTTTAGGAAACTCCATGTCATAAACCTATAAATAAGAATTAAAATAGTCAAAAGGTTCAATAACAAAGAATTAACCAAGCTTTTATCTTCCACCATCTAACAAGAATTAATTTCACCTAATTCATGTTGGAATCCAATTGGATCCTTTACCACCATTTCTCGCGCCTCACCTCTCCTTTCAAAAGGTCTTTCAACACGTGGCTGCACAAAATCACAAGAACTAAAACAAGAATGAGTTAATGGGTTAGGAAGTAAAGAAATTTTATTCTTGCTTACACCCTCTTTGGCTTTTATCACAAAACTAACTTTTCCCTCACTCTTAGCCTCTTTTCTCTCACTAAAGTTTTTTTCTTTTTCTTTACTCAAACCCTCTTATTTTTCTCTCTCTACCTCAAACACTTTTCTTGTCTCATTTCCTTCTCTCTTATCTTTTCCCTCAAGCTCACTCTTTTTCTCAATTGACATCCCATTCTCTTCACTCAATACAACCTTTCCTTTTTCCGCTCTTGGGATGTCAACATGCACTCCCTTACTTCTCTCATTCTTTTCTCTCTCATATTTTTTCATATTCTCTTTAACAGTCTTTTCATCTTCATAAATTTGTGAGGATGTCAAAGGTCCAAGAATAAGTTTCTTCCCGTTAACCTCAAAAGAGTATCTATTTTTTTTCATGTTATATAAAGCTCTTCTATAGGTATACCATGGCTTTCCTAACAAGATATGATAATTATTCATGGGAATCACATCACACCAGATCGCATCCTCATACCTTCCAATAGAGAATAATAATAATACTCTTTTATCTACCTTTTTTTCTCTCAACGTGTAGGGTTCAACCGAGTTCTTGCTTGCGTTGTGGCACAGTTTTCATTATTAGAGCGTATTAAGGTTCGCTTGTTTGATGATCCTCACTTGTTGGTGTTAAAGGATACGGCGCAACGGGGTGGTGCTAAGGAGGATGTGATTGGTGATGATGGTGTTATTCGGCTTCAAGACCGAATTTGTGTTCCAAATGTTGATGGGTTGAGAGAGTTGATCTTTGAAGAGGCTCACAGTTTGCGCTATTCCATTTACCCAGGTGTCACAAAAATGTACCGTGAGTTGAAACAACACTATTGGTGGCATAGAATGAAGAAAGACATTGTTTCTTATGCATCTCGATGTTTGAATTGTCAACGAGTGAAGTGTGAACATCAGAAACCGGGTGGATTGACTCAGAGATTGGAGATACCAGAGTGGAAGTAGGAGCGCGTCACTATGAATTTTGTGTTAGAATTGCCATGGACCTTGAAGAAATATGACGTAGTCTGGGTTATTGTGGACCGATTGACTAAGTCCGCGCAATTCTTTCTGGTGGCGACTTCCTATTCTTCATAGCGATTGGCTCAAGTTTACATTCAAGAGATTATCCGCCTGCATAGCGTGCCCATTTCCATCATTTCTAGCTGAGGCATGTAGTTCACATTGCATTTTTAGAGAGTCGTGCAGCGTGAGTTCGGCATGCGAGTTGAGCTGAGCACAACGTTTCATCTTTACCCAGACGGACAATTGGAGCGCACTATTCAGATCTTGGGGGATATGTTGTGTTCTTGTGTTATGGAGTTTGGAGGTTCATGGGACCAGTTCTGACCTTTTCATATATGGTTTGTGTACGGGAGGTTCCGAGTGAGTTTTGGGTGCTAAAACGAAAATTATTTTGTTCCTGATTTTTTTGGGTGTAAAATAATTACAAAAATGTCATTTTTGTCTCTTAAATTTTCAGATATACTTTAAAACTTCAAAATATCATATCTTCCTCATTTTACGACCAAGTTGGGTGATTCAAAAGGCTATCTTGGGTGTAATCTCACAAGGATTATGTTGGGCTTATCAAATGTGAGTTTTGGGGTTATCTAGAATCTGATTTGAGCTTTAATAACTGCTACATTTTTACTTATTCCGGAATTTAGTCACTTTTACTCACATGATTTTGGAGCCCGGATTTGGGCGATTTTGGACAGGATTTTCACCACATGGATTGGAGTAAGTGTTTTACTCGGTTTGGATTATATTCCGTGATTCCATCTTCGTTTTTAGTAATTGATTGATAATTTCAAAAGAGAAATTGGGGGGTTTTGTCTAAACTTTCGTAAAGTGAAATTTTGAGTTTTGAGCATCGATTCGAAGTTAGAATTGAGTTAAATTAGAATGGTTAGACTCGTAATTGAATGGGCTGTCGAATTTTTTGAGTTTTGTTGGGTTCTGAGGTGTGGGGCCGAGTTTGGCTTTTTGGTTGACTTTGATTAAATGTGTAAAAATTTGACCTTTATCGACTGGGTTTGCTTCCTTTGGCATTATTTGATAATTTTGAGTTGTTTTTGGCTAGTTTAGAGTCATTCGGGGGATGATTTGAGTGGGATGACACTTCTAGTTTATCGATTTAGCTTGATTAAGGTAAGTGTCTTGCCTAACTTTGTTGGGGGAATTTTCCTACTAATTGATATTGTTTGCTACATGCGGGGGTGATTCATATATGACGTGACGAGCGTATATGCATGTGCTAGGGTCAATCATGCTTGGGGTAGATTATTCGACTATTTGTGCCTTGTAGGATTAAGTGACCTTCTTTTTTTGTGTTTTACTTGACTTCTAGATTAATATGAATATGAAGATAAATGCTAGAAATCATGATTTAGCTTATTATAACTTGATTAAAATTTGACAGACTTTTTGTGAAATTATTGATGTGCTAAATTTGCTCGTCATTATACTTAATCACTGTCACGACCCCAATTTTCCATCGTAGGATGTCGTGAGACTGTCACGACCCCAATTTTCCATCGTAGGATGTCGTGATGGCACCTAGTCTCTACGACTAGGTAAGCCTAACAATAATGAAAATTGAACATATATGAATTAACAAATTGCAAAAAATATTTGAACAATAGATAAAACCTTCCGAAAACCGAATCTCACACTACACACCCCAAAATCGGTGAAACCGAGTCATAAGCTCTACAGAGTAACAAAATTAACTACTACATAACTGTATGAAAGTAAATACAACAGTAAATGAGGATAAAGGAAGGTGACTCTGAGGCCTGCGTATGCCAAGCAAACATACCTTGAAGTCACCGATAAAATGGATAGCAGGAAGTCTCTATCGACCGACACGAGCTGACGTACCTGGATCTGCACAAAAGGATACGCAGAAGCATAGCATGAGTACACCACAATGGTACCTAATAAGTATCAAGCCTAACCTCAGTAGAATAGTGACGAGGCCAGGTCAAGACACGTACTAGGACATGAAATAGGCAGTATGAAATGAAATACAAATATAAAATGAAAAGTAAGAAGGCAACTAATACGGAACAAGATGATAGCATGATCTAATACCAGAAAAATCAACAATAGAAATAGAATAAAAGAAGCGACTAAAGGAATAGAATGATCATGTACGGACAACAACTGACAGAACAATAAGGAATGAAACAATAGATATATTTCCCACCAAAACACTTTGGAATGTGAACAAACAGAAAGAATCACATCGAGGTACCGCCTCGTATATAATGAAATCAAAACCGAGGTACCGCCTCATATAATCAAGAATCACAACCGAGGTACTGCCTCGTATTAACTTTTCTCAATTTCTATCACAATCTTTCCTTATACCGCCGCGTGAGCCTTACATTTGAAAAATAGGTTTTCAAAATAGTTTTCCCAAAATAGCTACACGCACTTTAGCCCACCTTATGACGCCGCGCGGCTTCACATAGTTCCCCTACAAGCAACACGTACATAAGTCCCACCTTATACTGCCGCATGCACATCAACCCAAGCCTTATACCACCTCATGCACATCAATATCATATCACAATAACAACTCGCACCACAAGTGCCCATATAGCATGACTTGCCAACAACAATAATATCAATGTTTCCACAATGATAGCCCATGGCGCCAATACAGCGTATAAGAGAATATCAACAACAACAATGAATGGAAAATGCTCAACAAGATTGATGTTTCAATAATAACCAACATCGCCTCAACGTATCAACGGCTTCCACAACTTCAACACCAAATAACTCAAAAATGAGAGAAACAATGTATAACTACAATATTATATAAGACTAACTTCACAGTAAAGAGATAATATTCAACAACGAGTCTCAATAATGGAATTCAACTAGTAAAGGGATAACACAAACAATTACTTCAACCATGATAATTAACAATGAAGAAATAGCATGTGATAATAAAGGAGACAACAAGTTCAACTAAAGCATGGAAGCAATTTAGCACGTACGATGTAAAACCAATACTAAACAAGTCAACTAAGACATTTAAGGATATTCTAACACAATTAAGGATAATAGAACATTTAAGGATATTAGAACATAACAAGTCATTTCAATAAAAGCATCGAAATAGTCTAAATAGCCTAAGCCTGTCAAATACTATGTACAACCTATGTTCCCACTCATCATCTTGTGTACACGGATTTCACTTAGCACAGTTGAGTCAAACAATACCAATCCTAAGGGGTAGTCTCTCCACATGAAGTTAGGCAAGACACTTACCTTAATTAGGCCAATTTAATACTGGAAAATAGCTTTTCCCTTATAATGTGCCTCCACACGACTCAAATCTAACCAAAATCGACTCAATAACATCAAACAATGCTAGGGAATTCAATTGCAATAGATAAAGTTAAGATTTTTGCACTTTTCCCAAAAAGTCAACAAAAGTTAACTCAGGGCCTACCCGGTCGAAACCCGGGCCAATGGTAGATTTCGTCTACACATGATCCCATGAGTTCATACATGTGATTAGTTTCAGAATCTGAGTCCAAATCGACTCACAAAACTTAATTTCTTATTTTTTCAAAAATTTGACAAAGTTTCATAAATTTCTACTTTGATTCACATGATTTTGAAGATAAAAACTAAGATAAGTTGATGGAATATGATTAGAAATAAATTAGGATCACTTACCCAAGATTTGTAGGTCCTCTCCAAATCGCCTCCTACCGAGCCTAGGGTTCAAAAATGAGAGAATGAACTCAAAATCCCGTCCCTCAGCTATTTATCCAGTCGAAGATGTCGCATTTTCGACCTGGGGTTCGCAAATGCAAAGTCCTTCCATCTCTGATGTCATCGCAATTGTGATGAATAGTTCACAATTGCGAACATTGGACTTTCGCAATTGTGACCAAATGGATCGCAAATGTGAACTAGCTCCTTCCCAATATACTTAACAAATACGAACCCTGGGTTCGCAAATGCGAACCCAACAAGCTTGGCTTAACTTTGCAAATGTGAACTCAGACCTCGCAATTGCGAGATCTGAGGCCTATGCAGAAACCAGCAACTTAACATTTTCAACAATACTCCGCTAAGCGTCTGAAACTCACTCGAGCCATCGGGGCTCCAAACCAAACATCCTCACAAGTCTAAAAACATCATACAAACTTTCTCTCACGATCAAAACACGAAAATAACATCTAAAACTACGAATTGAACTCTAAAACACATGATTTTCAAAGAGATTCAAGAACTTCTATAATTTCAACTAAGCATTTGAAACATATCAAATCAACTCCAAACGACGCCAAATTTTGCAGACAAGTTCTAAATGCCATAACAGACCTATTCCAAGTCCCAAAATCAAAATATGAGGATAGCTAAAAGTCAACCTGTGATCAAACCTTTCAACTTAAAATTGCCAAATTTCGGCAAATCAACCTACGGATTTCCAAAATCAATTTCGGGCATACGCCCAAGTCTAAAATCATGATATGAAGCTATCAAAGTCATAAAAATACAGTTTCATGGTTATTTTCACAAAAGTCAAAGTTTGGTCAATATTTTCAAATTTGAACTTCTAAGTCTAGAATTAAGGGTCTAAATTAACCCGAAAGCTTCTCGGAACAAAACTAATCAACCCCATAAGTCATTAGAGTATAAACTAACATAGGTGAATCAATAAAAGGGGTAACACAGTGAAATTACACAAAATGACCGATCGGGTCAATACAATCACAAATATATCCCTACGACCGTTATTCTTGAGAAATTGGATCCTATACTTGAGTTGAAGATCATGTTTTTAGATTGGTTGAGATACTTGAACAATAAGAATCTTGAGGTTTGTTGAATTGTTATTGGCTTGAAAGCTGGGATTTATGTTCATTTGGAATATTCGCTTAATCACTCTCCTTGATGGTATTCATGCTTCCTACCCTGCTTGGTATTGATATACATGTGCTTGGTGAGGAAGAGTGTAAAGCACGAAGGGAGATGCCTTGACATTGCATATACATTATCAAGTAAAGAAGAGTGTAAAGCACGAAGGGTGATGTCTTTTCATTTCATTTACATTATCATGTGAGGATGAGAGAAAAAGCACGAAGGGTGATGCCGTGTCATTTCATTTACATTATCATGTGAGGAAGAGTATGAAACACTAAGAGTGATTCCATGTCATTTTATTTACATTATCATGTGATGATGAGAGTAAAAGCACGAAGGGTGATGCCGTGCCATTTCATTTACATTATCATGTGAGGATGAGAGTAAAAGCACGAAGGGTGATGCCGTGCCATTATTTTTATATTATAATATTTTTATTAACATTATCATATGAGGATGAGAGTAAAAGCACGAGAGGTGATTTCGTACCATTTAATATACATTACCATGTTTTTATATTCTCATGTGTTCATGGCACGAAGGGTATTTCCGTGCAGGCAAGGACGAGAGACATGCATTATATGGTAATATCCTTTCCTTGTGTATACGTTCATGCCTTTATCTTGAGTTGTTACTATTGCACCTATATTTTCTATGTGACTTGTCTTGTTTTGTCTTTATCCTCTATCTCAATTGTTGTTGTGTTATCCATGCCTTCTATCTGTTTAACTTGCAAATATCGTGCTTTCCTTCTTGTTTGTCATATCTACTTCTATGTCGTTTCTCATTTGTTGCACTTTCGTACAAGTCATCTACCATGTTAGTTACTCATGCCTTTCTATTTGTTTAGCTTATAAATATCATCCTTTCCTCCATGGATGTTATATCTACATCTAAGCCTTCTACAATGTTAGCTAGTAAATTTATGTTCCTCTATCTTAAATGCTATCATTACTTCTATGCCTTCTATCTAGTCTGTTATTATTTCCCATATGCACTGCGTTGCTCATTATTGTTTCATGTGTGTCTCCAACTTTATCGTTATTGTTATTGGCATTTCTTTCACCTAGTTAGTAATGTTATACGTATGCTCGGTGAGGAAGAGATAAATGCACGAAGGGTATTACCGTGCCAATTGATTTAACCTACATTCATGTATTTGGTGAGGATGAGATAAATGCATGAAGGGTGTTGTCATGCCATTTGATTTGATATCTTGAATACATTTATCACACCATAAAAGTTATGAATTTACAACTGTGATTTCATCTAGTAATCATTTACTGCCTCGCATAGTTATTTTCTTGTACTCTTATCTGTTATGTTCTAGAATTGTTTCTATTGCTTGTCTACTGCACATGTTATAACAGTGAGTATATTTTAACTAAAAATCATAGTCAATACTTCAATGAGGTTAGACAATATACTTACTAGGTACATGGGGTCGGTTGTACTCATACTACACTTCTGCACCTTGCGTGTAGATTTTGGAGCTGGAGTCGCTGTGTATGGCGGGAGCTGGCATTGAAGATGTACTTGCATTCCGATTATAGCTCCCACTTGTCCTTGGTAGCTTTAGATTTTGCTAATCCCTTTATGTAAACTTCAGACATATGATGTATTTATTCATACCAGTTTCTGTAAATTCTAAGTCTTAAAAGCTCATGATTTGTACTACCAGCCCTTGGGATATTGTATGGAATCCAGATATAACATTTGCTGATCACATTTATTTTTCTAGAATTGTGTTAACTGTTAATAGACTAACCTAACAGGTTAGGTTAGGTGTCATCACGACTAGTGAATTTTGGGTCGTGACAAGTTGGTATCAGAGCACTAGGTTCATAGGTTCTACAAGTCATGAGCAAGTGTCTAGTAGAGTCTTGCAAATCGGTATGATGACGTCCATACCTATCTTCAAGAGGCTAGAGGGCATTTAGGAAATTTTTCTTTCTTTCTTTCCTTATCATGTGGCCTTGTTTAAGTTTGAAACCTACGATTTTAGTTCTTCCTATTCGTTCATATGCGATGTTGCGCACTCCGTATCCGCTATGCGCCAACTATTTATGATTCTGTGGATGGATTACGAAGGGCTATGGATGTTTGATTATCATCGTGATGTGCTGTCTGGTCTTGGGAGCAGTTGTAGTGATAGATCTTTCAGTCGTTCATTTGTGTTACGAAGAAGATTCTTGTATCTGGTGAGTAAGCAATGACTTGGAAGACTGGCGGGTGGCCTAGTTATTGTGATTATGGTGGGTTCATAGTAAGGTGTTGATTTGAGTACAACTAGGGGGTTATCTCAAGCGTGATGAGTTCAGATCTTGTGTTTTCTATGAGTTTTCCATTCGGTGGAATGCACATGTCATCATTTCAGAGCATTTGGGGGAAGTTTTCTTAACTACTGCAAGGGTTAGGTGTGTGCTTGGCAGAGTCTTCAGAGTGTTCTCCAACCAATATAGCTTTAGCTTATGAAGTATTTAGCTGATTCGCAGTGCAAGATTGGGGAAGCTCTAAAGATATGGTACTATGGATTACTGACGATGCGTTCTATGGCTTTGAGCTAAGTAGGGGAGTCTACTAGTGATGATCGAATTGCAGGATCATGCATTGTATCAGTTTTTGGGCTGAGGGATTGCTTGGTTATTTCTTTGAATATCATGTACTGGTGAAGCGCGGGTTACTCGGTGCGTATTGGCTTTGTATTGAAGATCAAAGTAAGGTGAGTGGTTATCAAGAAGGTTCTGATGAGTTCCAGATCATATGTGGCATTTAAGGACTCCTGAATTTGTGAATGAATAGGGCTCGAGATCGGTAGTGAATGTTGACCGGATATGTGGTATTTCTATGTCAAGAATGATTTTACATGGCAATATTAGATAGATGCAAGAAACGGCTTCGGATTCGAAGAAGGTTCATTCAGAGAGAGCATATCACATTGAGTTACTTTTGGGTTGGTAGTCTGCGTAACTCGATTGAGTTAGAGGAGATCAGTTCTGATGACTTGCTTATGCGTTAATGAGTTTCAAAGAATTCACCATGGTTATGGCCATGACGCGTGATATTTTCTATAGGTATAGAAGAAATATTATGGGTGGTGATGTTCTCCTGGATTGAGTTAAATGAAGGGTTCTCGGTTGATGAGGTGTTCAACTTGCTTGTGGTTCAGAGTTGATAGTGAGATTTTCATATTTTCACAAGTTAGCATGTTAGTGGCAGTGTGCCGTGTGGGGTTGAAAGTTGCGAGTTCAAGGTTGCAGTTTAGTTTTTGAAGGGAAGGATATGAGTTCTTGATGGCACAGACGATTTTAGGTGTTTAAGAGAAAGCTGGCACTATTTAATGTCGCCGGAGGAGAGTGCGCATATTGGCACGTACATTGTGTTTTGACTTGTGGGTATTTTTATGTAAGATGATGGAGTATGAGTGACATATCAGCCATTTGAGTAGCACTGTTGAGATCAGATATGGAGATTCTGGTATTCATGAGGTTCAGAGACTGGATGATCTCGTAGGAAGACTATTCCTCGATTGTGAATTGTGAAGAAATGTTGAGGATTAGATAAATGATAGTATGTGTTATGGATAAGTTGCTATGGAATTTTTGGAAGGTTATTTACCTGTTTAGGAATGATCGAAATTTGGTTTGGGGGTTATTTGTGATCCTAATGAGAATGTGTATTCTATATCGGATCGGACTTTCTTGCTCTTGCACAACGGTTACCACATGTATATCATCGGACGGAATGGATGTTATTCGCGCCTTGGTCTATGTTATGTGTTTCTCTATCATGCTATGACGGGTTGTGAGGGTTACATGATTATTCACACACATATAGTAAATCCGTTTAGGCCTTATAGTGTTATGAGCGAGATAACCCTCGTGATATTGATTTGCTTATTGCAATATAGGTGTGCTTATCTTTCTCAGTATTGTTTATGCCTAATAATCTTCCCATAATTATATTTGTGCACTCTATCGTGCTTGATGTTGACTCACATGTGATCAGTGAGCCCGAGAATTATGGCTCGATGGGTACCCCTATGTAGATTGATATGATTGGATTGGGTTGCATGTCGCAACGGTACTGTGATGAGATATAACTCCTTGTTCTTATTTAGTGTGTTTTGCTTTTTTCTTTATTGAAAAATAGTTCATAGGAAGATGTTAATATCACCCCGCCTGCTTAACTTGCTTAGTAGCCTTCTTATTTAACTTTCTTACTATTATCTGTTTTGTCTGAATCATTACTTGTTTGGTGTATGGAACTGCGTTGTGTGGGGTTTCATATGACTTTTGGTTTGACTTGTCGGTTGGGCTGCTTGTATTGGCAGAGATGAGGTTTCTAGACCCGAGATGTGCATTATCATATTGGGATAAGGAATGTTTGGGATAATGATACCATATTCCCGCTCAGAATTGGGCAATGGTCCTTGTAGGATGAGTGAGCTTCTTAACTTGTTAATTTGATGAGTGGTTATGAGTTTCTGTATGTTTCTTTCATCATCGACAGTGTACGAAGGTTTTGAATGAGGTTTTATTTGATATGAGGTTTACTACCGGTACCGAATTTGTCATTTGCGCAGCTATTGTGATCAGAAATTATTGCTACGAGTATGCATGTTATGTGGTATATCATGTGATTACATCTTGGGTTATGGTTATGACTTGATATAGCTTGTTCAGACTTATACAATGTGTAGATGCGAGATTCGGGTCTTGTAATGAATTTCGGATGTTAGAAATTTAGTTCTAAGGTTTACGGACTAAGGTTGAAGTAAGGATATTCAGTTATGTTACGTTGACAGGCTTACATGGATTGGGGTGACGTAGGATCACCTACCGGTAGTGTACTTTGAGCTCATGAAGTGATTTGGTGGCTTTGGAGCGACTCTTGGCACGTTCGAGTACAAACGTATGTTTAAGTAGGGGAGAATGTAACGACCCAACTGGTCATTTTGAGTATTTGCATTTCATTCAGCTGTTTGAAGCCTTGAGTAGCTTTATATGATGTGTTATGACTTTTGTGAATCGTCGGTTTTGGACTTCAGGTGATCCGAAGTTGATTTGGAAGAAATATTCTCAACTAGAAAGCTTTAAGTTGGAAAAATTGACTAAGTTTGACTTTTGTGTATTTGACTCCGAATCGGAGTTTTGATGGTTCCCTTAGGTCTGGATGGTGATTTTTGACTTGGGCATATACCCGAATTTGCATTTGGATGTTTCATGAAGGTTCTAGCGTTAATTGGCGAAAGTTGGCAATTTGGAGTTATGGAATATTCATAAGTTTGATCGGAAGTTGACTGTGGTGAAATTGAGTTCGGATTTTGGTTCTGAGAGTTGTAATAGATTCGTTATGTCATTTGAAACTTGTGTGCAAAATTCGGAACGAGTTTTGGAAGTTGGAAGTTCAAAAGTTCATTAAGCTTGATTTGAGGTGCGATTAGTGGTTTTCATGTTGTTTGATGTGATTTGAAGATTTGAATAAGTTTTATCGTATTTTAGGACTTGTTGGTATGATTGTTGGTCAATATCGGGTCACGATGACCTCTTTTAAGTGTTTTGAGTGCGGGAGCAGGTTCGTAGTGTGTTTTATGATTGAAATACATATATGGTTTGTGTACCGGAGGTTCCGAATGAGTTTTGGGTGCTAAAACGAAAGTTCTTTTGTTGCTGATTTTCTGGTGTAAAATAATTACAAAAATGTCATTATTTTCTCTTAAATTTTCAGATTTCCTTTAAAACATCAAAACATCATATCTCCCTCATTTTAAGGCCAAGTTGGGTGATTCAAAAGGATATCTTGGGTGTAATCTCGCAAGGATTATTTTGGGCTTATCAAATGTGAGATTTGGGGTAATCTTGGATCTGATTCGAGCTATAATAACTGCTGCATTTTTTACTTATTTCGGAATTTAGTCACTTTTTCTCACATGGTTTTGGAGCTCGGATTTGGGCTATTTTTGAGAGAATTTTCACCACATGGATTGGCGTAAGTATTTTTTACTCAGTTTTGATTATATTTCGTGATTCCATCTTTGTTTTTGGCATTTTATTGATAATTTCAAAAGAGAATTTTTGTGTGTGTGTGGGGGGGGGGAGGGGGGAGGGGGTTGTCTAAACTTTCCTAAAGTGAAATTTTGAGTTTTGAGCATCGATTTGGAGTCGGAATTGAGTGAAATTAGTATGGCTGGACTCGTAATTGAATGGATTGTCGGATTTTGTGAGTTTTGTCGAGTTTTGAGGTGCGGGTCCGAGTTTGACTTTTTGGTTGACTTTGAGTAAATGTGTAAAGATTCGACCTTTATCGATTACGTTTGCTTCCTATGTCATTATTTTATAATTTTGAGTTGATTTTGGCTAGTTTCTAGCCGTTCAGAGGATGATCTGAGGAGGATGGCACTTCTAGTTTATTGATCTGGCTTCATTGAGGCAAGTGTCTTGCCTAACTTTGTTGAATTTTTTTTTCCTACTAATAGATATTGTTTGCTACATGCGAGGGTGATGCATATATGAGGTGACGAGTGTATATGTATGTGCCAGGGTTAATCATGCTTGCGGGCAGATTATACGATTATTTGTGCCTTGTAGGATTAACTGACCTTCTTGTTTCGCGTTTTACTTGACTTCTAGATTAATATGAATATGAAGTTAAATGCTAGAAACCATGATTTAGCTTATTATAACTTGATTAAAATTTGACGGACTTTTTGTGAAATTATTGATGTGCTAAATACATTATACTTAATCACAAATACATCGCTACGGCCCTTATTCTTGAGAAATTGGATTTTATACTTGAGTTGAAGACCATCTTTTTGAGATTGGTTGAGATACTTGAACAATAAGATTCTTGAGGTTTGTTGAATTGTAATTCGCTTGAAAGCTGTGATTAATGTTCATTTGGAATATTCACTTAATCACTCTCCTTGATGTTATTCATGCTTCCTACCTTGCTTGTTATTGATATACATGTGCTTGGTGAGGAAGAGTGTAAAGCACGAAGGGCGATGCCTTGTCATTGCATATATATTATTATGTGAGGAAGAGTGTAAAGCACGAAGGGTGATGCCGTGCTATTTCATTTACATTATAATGTGAGGATGAGAGTGAAAGCACAAAGGGTGATGTCGTGCCATTTCATTTACATTATCATGTGAGGATGAGAGTAAAAACACGAAAGGTGATGGCGTGCTATTTTATTTACATTATCATCTGAGGAAGAGTGTAAAGCAGGAAGAGTGATACCGTGCCATTTTATTTACATTATCATGTGAGGATGAGAGTAAAAGCACGAAGGGTGATGCCGTGCCATTTTATTTGCATTATCATGTGAGGATGAGAGTAAAAGCACGAAGGGTGATGTCGTGTCCTTTTATTTATATTATAATATTTTTCTTTTACATTATCATGTGAGGATGAGAGGAAAAGCACAAAGGGTGATGCCGTGCCATTTTATTTACATTACCATATTTTTATATTATCATGTGTTCATGGTACAAAGGGTGTTTCCGTGCAGGAGAGGACGAAAGACATGCATTATGTGGTAATATCTTTTCCTTGTGTATACATTCATGCCTTTATGTTGAGTTATTACTATTGCACCTTTTTTTTCTATGTGACTTATCGTTGTTGTTTTGTCTTTGTCATATATCTAAATTGTTGTTGTGTTCTCCATGTCTTCTATCTATTTAACTTGCAAATATCATGCTTTCCTTCTTGTTCGTCATATCTACATCTGTGCCGTTTCTCATTTGTTGCACTTTCGTATAAGCCTTCTACCATGTTAGTTACTCATGCCTTCTATTTGTTTAGCTTATAAATATCATGCTTTCCTTCATGGTTGTTATATCTACATCTAAGCCTTCTACCATGTTAGCTAGTAAACTTTATGTTCGTCTATCTTAAATGCTATCATTACTTCTATGCCTTCTATCTAGTCTGTTACTATTTCCTATATGCACTGCGTTGCTCATTATTGCTTCCTGCGTGTCTCCCACTTTATCGTTATTGTTACTGGCATTTTTTTCACCCGGTTGGTAGTGTTATGTGTATGTGCTCGATGAGGAAGAGATAAATGTGCGAAGGGTGTTGCTGTGCGAATTGATTTGACCTACATTCCTATATTTGGTGAGTATGAAATAAATGCACGAAGGGTGTTGCCGTGTGAAGGTAGGCTATAATTGCATGTTTTAGTTGCTTATCGCACTCTAATTTACTGTACTTTAATTGCGTTTGAGCGTTAACCACTAGTGTTTTGCACTAATTGTGTGTTTTATGCCTTGTAGGAGTGATCCCAAGCTATGTAGGTGTTATGGAATGAATTCAAGCTATTCTGGAACCTTGACGTCTGAGTAAAAGCTCAAGTATTAAATTGGGATCGTGTTCTGGGATCAACGGACAATCATACACTTAACGAAAGAACGGATAATCGAGCAGGATGCCACCCAGGTGCGCGAGCGCGCACTGATCGCGTACTAGGCGAGCATGTGAGGCAGAATACCTTCCAAAGTGCTTGGCCATATGCACGAGCACACTCCCAGGTGCGCTGCCACACATGTCCTATTCCGAAAAGAGTCTTATTTCGCGTAGGAGAAGGTGTGTTTGTTTGGGCCCGACCCTACTTGGTATATATACATGGAAAACAGTATTTCTTTTTTGAACACATCTAGGACCTAAGGAAGCTAAGGATAAGGGGGAGAAGCAAGAGCACAAGGATTTTATCATTCAATCCTCACCCAAGACAAAGGTTTGGATCGTTTATGCTTACCTTTAACTTAAACTAATTTGTGATGAATTACTCTATATCTTTGGAGTAGTTCTCTTTAGGGATTTATGGATTTGGTGTATTGATATTTATTTGAGGATGATTAACTCTAGTTTGTATGTATTGAATTGTTTGGGCGTTTCAAATTATCTTGTTGGTTGAATTCATTGATTCTTCTTAGTGATCAAAAGAGGCTAGTTGAATTATTGTTTAGACCTAGTTAGGAGGATAATCAAAAGAGGTTCTCCTAAAGACCAATCCACTACGAATTCTTGCATATCTTCACCGAGCATAAATTGGTTCATATTGTGAGGTTGAGACTTAATCGAGAGAGGAGTTTCTACTAAACGTCTGAACTAATAATTGAGTGAATTCGAGAAACTCACTTGAACCTTAGGAGTGAATTAGCTACAGTTAAATCCCACAAAAGTATTTTGCACCTATCCAATCAACCCCTATTTTCTCCCATTGATATCTTCTTTGCTTACTCTTGTCACGATTGTCATTAGCCAATAGTTTAGACTTTTAGTTAATTATAGTTTTTAATTACATAAATCTTAATTGTTGATAATCTTGGATAGAAACCAAGCTATAAACTACGAAAATACTGTTTAACTCCAATACCTGTGGATACGATATTATATTATACTATATTCGACTAGCGAGCATATTTAAGTGTGTGTTTTGCGCTCGCCAATTTTGGCGCCGTTGTCGGGGATTGGCAATTAATAGTGTTTGAAATAGTTTGTGGTGCTAATTCAGGAAATTTTCTTTTTATTTTATTTTTCTCTTTTTATGTTTGGTATTACTTGATTGTGTGCAGGCTACAAGTTAGATTGGTGCATGACTCAATCCTCTGGGAAGGAAGTGCTACCTTACGAACCAGAAATTGAGAAGCAACTGCGACATCTGAGGAAAGAAATAAATCTCCCTGAGAATAGAGAGAAGGTTTGGCAATCCTCATCCAAAGAAATTATGGCGGGAGATGATGATAATGTTGATTTGGCTGCAAGAGAGGCTGCCCAGCAAAGAGAAAAAGATGCACGACATGATGAGGAGACAACTCTTCGACATGCACAACTTGTCTATGAGAGGGCTCAGAGAATTGCTCAGAATCTACCTTTGGGTGCAGACCAATTCGAAAATATAGCTCCCGCTGCTGGGAAACCACTGGGTGATTATGATAGACTGGTCTATAACCAAGGCTTATCAAGTGTGAGACCACCTCCAGTTGCAGCTAACAATTTTGAGTTAAAGCAGGGGTTGCTTCAAACTCTTCAAAACAGTTGTGTCTTCAGAGGAAAGATGAACGAATACCCAAACAACCATCTAATGAACTTCGAGGAGATCATGAACACCGTTCAATATAATGGTGTGTCACAAGATGCAGTTTACTTAAGGGCATTCCCCTTCACTCTCAAAGATAATGCAAAACACTATCTTCGAAGCTTGCCTAATGGATCGATTAGAACATGGGATGAGATGACCAGAAAATTTCTTGACAAATATTTCTCATCAGCTAAGACGAGCAAGTTTAGAAGAAAAATCCATAACTTCTGCCTGAACGAGACTGAAAATGTGTTTGAAGCTTGGGAGAGTTTTAAGGAGATAGTGCGAAAGTGTCAACATAGCGGAATTGAACTCTGTATGCAACTCCAGGATTTTTGGGATGGATTGACACCCGCCGCTCGCAGAACATTGAGCAATGCAGTTGGAGGCCCGTTGATGAAAAAGACCCCATAGGAGATAGTCACAATTCTAGATCACTTATCTGAGGACGCAAATCAGTGGCCCTCTAAAATTGCTGAAAGAAGAAAATCAAGTGGTGTTCACCAGGTTGATGCTAACACATCTGTGCATGTACATCTTGATGCCGTGGCCAAAGAAATAAGGAAGCTGACTTTAGCTTCAATACATAGTGAGCCCCATGCAACGTGTTATATAAGTGGAAGAGGGCACCCTACGCATGAGTGTCAAGCCTCAATCGAGGAAATTAATGTTGTCGGGAATTATAACTTCAATGCAATGGGTCAGAAGCACCCCGACTTTTCATGGAGTTCACCTAGGGGTACTGCAAACACATGGAAACAAAATAATCCCAGATTTTAAGGACAGGGAGCTCCTGGTTTTGCGAATCAGCTGAGGCCGCAGTTCTAGCCTCAACATTCCACTCAGCCTGGGCTAGAAGATCTAATGAAGTCCTTCATTGTCAAGACAGATGAGAGATTAGACGTTCATAGTTCAGCTATCAAAGAACTTGGCACTGGTTTGCGAAATTTAGAGAAGCAAATGGGACCAATTGCAACTATACTATCTGAGGGAATACCAAGTACTCTACCAGCTGACACTGAAAGGAACCCCAAAGAAATAGTGAATGATATGACCTTGAGAAGCGGGCAAGTGCTGAAAGATCCCACTCCAGTCCAAAAAGAGATGGTACCTAAAAAAGAAAGTGAGGAGAAGCTAAAACTTGAAGGTGATAAGAGGACAAAAGGAAATAAGGGAGCTAACAAAAGGAAGAAGGAGGACACTTCGAGAAAGGAAGATCGGAATGAGAGCGAGCACATGCCTGCTCTACCTATTCCCCAAAAGTTGTATAGAGAAAAGCTGGACAAGCAGTTTGAGAGATTTCTAGATATACTGAGACAGGTTAATGTAAATTTGTCATTCACAGAAGTTCTCTCACAAATGTCATCTTATGCCAAATTCTTGAAGGAGATCCTTACAAGGAAGAGGAAGATAGAAGAGACCTCAGTGGTCAAGCTCACAGAGCATTGCAGCGCAATCTTGCAAAACAAACTCCCACAAAAGTGTGGAGATCCAGGGAGTTTTAGTATACCTTGCTCATTAGGCACTCTTAACTTTGATAAATCTTTATGTGATTCGACTAGCGATCATATTTAAGTTTGTGTTTTCTTCTCGTCAATTTTTGCCATTTGATTTGATATCTTGAGTGAATTTCTCACACCATGAAAGTTATGAATTTACTACTGTGATTTCTTCTAGTAATCATTTACTGCCTCGCATAGTTATTTTCTTGTACTCTTATCTGTTATGTCCTAGAGCTGTTTCTATTGCTAGTCTACTGCACATGTTATAAAAGTGAGTATCTTTAAACTAAAAATCATCATCAATACTTCAACGAGGTTAGACAATATACTCACTGGGTACATGGGGTCGGTTGTACTCATACTACACTTCTGTACATTGCATGTAGATTTTGGAGCTGGTGTTGTTGTGTATGGCGGGAGTTGGCATTGAAGATGTACATGCGTTCCGATTATGGCTGCCACTTGTCCTTGGTAGCTTTAGATTTTGCTAATCCGTTTATATAAACTTCAAACAGATGATATATTTATTAATACCAGCTTCTATAAATTCTAAGTTTTAGAAGCTCATGATTTGTACTACCAGTCCTTGGGATATTTAATGGAATCCATATATAACATTTGTTGATCACCTTTATTTTACTAGAATTGTGTTAACTGTTAATTGCCTAACCTAACGGATTGGGTTAGGTGTCATCAAGACTAGTGAATTTTAGGTCGTGACACAATGTCAGGGATGGTGCGCAATGGCTTGGGGACATTGTGTTGGTGATTTTCTTGTGATGGTGTGCTTTTCCTGGTGTTTTTCATACACCTTACGTGACTCATTTTGTTGCATCGATGGGCTACTCGATGTCTTTGATATTACTGGTTGACTTGGGCTGCAGTAGTAGACTCGCATAAGCATATACTGTAACATGCCACTTATACTAGCTTAGGAGTATGAAACTTGACATTTATTGATCATGCCATGTGTTCTTGTATTATCTGTTTCCATGTCGTGATTGTGAGCCTGCGACTATGCCGGGCGGATTGTGATTTTGGTACGGGAGTTGCCCGTGCAGTTGTGATTCGAGATGTGAGAATAAGGTGTCGTGAGTACATGATTATTGAGACCCGTGACTATGAGATGAGGTATCACAAGGTGATTTCGTTGTGAATCTTATGTTAGCACAGATTGACTAATTGGTTGTCATATGTGTTTCTTATTTGGTCTCAATGATACTTCACACTGTTCTTATTACTTTACTGTTTATATCATATGTTGATTTTGTTGCAATTTATTGATTTCTGCTTTCTATTATTAGCTTTATACTTCTATACATCACATATTATTTTGTCTCGTGAGTGTCTTGACTTGTACCTCATCGCTACTCCACTGAGGTTAGTCTTGATTGATACTTACTGTGTGTCGACCGTGGTGTACTCATACTATGCTTCTGCATATTTTTGTGTAGATCAAGGTACTTCGGAGTCTGTTGATTGTTAGATAGTGAATCAGATATTGGTGTGAAGACTTTAAGGTTTACCTGTCGTCGCATTCACAGGCCTCGGATTCACCTTCGGAAGTTAGTTTTGTACAGTTTAATTCTATTTCGAAATAGTTGTACTTAGAGATTTTCTTTAGTGAACTCATTAGAGCTTGTGACTTGTACTACCGATTTTGGGATGTTGTATATCATGTTGGAATTGTTAAGTTTGTATAGAAATTTCTGTTTCATATGTGATAGTTGTTTGTTGAATGTTGCCACTAATTCAGTAAGTGTTAGGCTTACCTAGTCTTAAGGACTAGGTGCCATCACGACATCCTATGGAGGAAAATTAGGATCGTTACAAGTTGGTATCAGAGCCCTAGGTTCATAGGTGCTACGAGTCATAAGCGAGTTTAGTAGAGTCTTGCAGATCGGTATAGAGACATCTGTACTTATCTTCGAGAGGCTATGAAACCATTATGAAAATTCCACTTCTTTCATTCATGTCGTGCGTATTTGTTGATTTCAAAGTTTGAGCCTTTGTATCTCTATTATCTCACAGATGGTAAGGACACACGCTGTCGGATCAGCTGAGTAGACACTCGTGCCCCTGCTAGAGCCGCGAGAGGCCTAGGTAGAGGCCGATGAGGGGCACGTGATGCATCTAGAGCACTTGTCAGAGTAGCAGTTGAGGAGCCGACGGTAGCTCATGTTAGGGGACAGGCACCAGAGGCACCTGTTATTATCCTCGTACTTCAGGAGACTATAGAAAATTTCCTGAGCATGTTTGGTACATTAGCTTTGGCGGGATTGATCTTTGTGGCACTAGATTCTTCGCAGATTGGGGGAGGAGCTCAGACTCCCATCGACCGTACTCTAGAAGAGAGGGAACATATTGGTCAAGTTCCGAGTGTGGTGCCAGTACAACCTGTTACTTCGGTTCAGCCTGAGGTCAGGCCAGGGGCATTAGAGGAGGAGCAGAAGAGGCTTGACAAGTTCAAGAGATATAATCCACTTATTTTCAGTGTCACAACTACCGAGAATCCACATGGATTTCTAGAGAAGTGTCTTCGTATTCCCCACACAATGGGTATTGTGGAGGTGTCCGGAACTGCTTTTACTACATTTCAGCTATTGTGAGCAGTGTATCAATGGCGGCAAGTTTATGAGGAGGGTAGACCAGCCGATGCAGCGCTACCCACTTGGGCTTAGTTTTCAAAGATTTTTTTGAGGGAGTTTGTTCCCCAGACACTCCGGGATATATGGCATACATAGTTTGAGCAGATGCATTAGGGCACCATGACAGTGTTAGAGTATGCCATCAGGTTCAGTGAGTTATCCCGTCATGCACCTACTTTGGTTCATACAGTCAGAGAGCGAGTCTGCAGATTTATTGAGGGGCTCAGTTATGATATTAGATTTTGCATGGCTCAGGAGTTGCAAATTAATACTCCATTTCAGCAGGTGGTGGAGATTGCTAGGATGTTAGAGTGTGGTGATACTAAGCACATCATGAGAGATTGTCCTAGACTCGGGAGAGGTGGATTTCATCATAGCACTCAGGCTACGGGCTCCATTCCAGTTGCTACTCCATATGCACAACCAATTAGGGGTGGAGGACATGCGGGTAGGGGGCGCCCTAGAGGGGGAGTCCCGACCCGTTGATATACTTTCCATGGTAGAGCTAAGGCCGCTACACTAGATAGTGTCATTACAAGTATGGTTTCGATTTGTTATAGAGAAGCATCATTCTTATTTTGATTCGATTCTCCTTATCAAGGTGAGTCCTCCTATCTTGCTTCACATGTGGGTGAGCTTCGTGATTTTTTACTTTGCTTATGTGTTTACCCTTGTTTACCAATCGCCCCGAAGAATAGGCAGTCCTAACTGGAATGAAATGTGCGGACTTAGTCAACCGGTCCACAACCACCCAAATAGCATCAAACTTCTTCAAGGTCCTTGGGAGCCCAATTACGAAGTCCATGGTTATACGCTCCCATTTCTACTCCGGAATCTCAAGCTCTGAAGAAGACCGCCCGACCTCTGATGTTCGTACTTCATCTGCTGACAATTTAGGCACCGAGCTACAATCCCCACTATATCTTTCTTCGTCCATATTGACCAATAGTGCTGCCTCAAGTCTTGATACATCTGTGCGGCACCCGGATGAATGGAATAACGCAAACTATGGGCCTCCTCAAAAATCAACTCACGTAACCCATCTACATTGGGCACACAAATCCGACCCTGCATCCGCAACACCCCATCATCCCCAATAAAAACCTCATTGGCATCAACGTGTTGAACCGTGTCCTTAAGGACAAACATATGGGGGTCGTCATACTGATGTGATCATATAAGGAAGATCGAGAAACCACACAAGCTAGAAACTGACTAGGGTCCGAAATATCTAACCTCACGAACTGATTGGCCAAGGACTGAACATCTGATGTAAGCGGTCTCTCACCAACCAGAATAAATGCAAGGCTACCCATGCTCACCGCCTTTCTACTCAAAGCATCGGCCACCACATTGGCTTTCCCGGGATGATACAAAATGATAATATCATAGTTCCTTTAGCATCTCTAACCATCTCCGCTTCTTCAAATTTAGATCTTTTTTCTTGAACAAGTGCTAAAGACTCCGATGATCCGTAAATACCTCACAAGACACGCCGTAGAGATAATGCATCCAAATATTCAATGCATGAACGATGGCTGCCAACTCTAAATCATGAAGGGGTAGTTCTTCTCATGAGGCTTCAATTGGCATGAAGCATAAGTAATCACTCTACCCTCCTGCATCAAGACACGCCCAATACCAATCCGAGATGCATCGCAATACATTGTATAAGAACCATGCTGAAGGCAAAATTAGAATTGGAGTTGTGGTCAAGGCAGTCTTGAGCTTCTGAAAGCTCTCCTCACACTCATCCGACCATCTGAATGGAGAACTCTTCTGGGTTAACCTGGTCAAAGGCACTGTAATAGATGAGAAACCCTCCACGAAGTGATGATAATATCCGGCCAAGCCGAGAAAACTCTGAATCTTAGTAGCTGAAGACGGTTTGGGCCAACTCTGAACTGCCTCTATATTCTTTGGATCAACCTTAATCCCCTCAATGAACACCACGTGCCCCAAGAACGCCACTGAACTGAGCCAGAGCTCTCACTTGGAAAACATGACATAAAGCTTCTCATCCCTCAACCTCTGTAGTACAATCCTCAGATGTTGTGCACGCTCCTCCTAGCTACGTGAGTACACCAGGATATCATCAACGAATACTATGACAAACAAATCAAGATATGGCTGGAATATACTGTTCATCAGATGCATGAATTCTACTGGGGCATTGGTCAGCCCAAAAGATATCACAAGGAACTCATAGTGACCATAGCGGTTCCTGAATGTCGTCTTCAGAATATCCGAGTCCCAAATCTTCAACTAGTGATACTCCAACCTCAAATCAATCTTAGAGAATACTCTAGCATCCTGAAGCTGGTTAAATAAGCCATCAATACGGGGTAAAGGATATTTGTTCTTAATTGTAACTTTGTTGAACTGCCTATAGTCGATGCACATCCGCGTAACACCATCCTTCTTCTTCAAGAACAGAACCGGTGCACCTAAAGGCGACACACTAGGCCTAATGAACCCCTTATCAAGAAGTTATTGAAGCTGATCTTTCAATTCTTTCAACTCTGCTAGTGCCATACGATACGGAGGAATAGAAATGGGTTGAGTTCCCGGCACTAGGTCAATACCAAAATAAATATCCATGTCAGGTGGCATGCCCAGCAAGTCTACAGGAAGCACATCCAGAAAGTCTCGCACTACCGGAATAGAGTCAATAGTAGGAGTATCAGCACCAACATCCCTCAAAAAGGAAAATATGACAAACACCCATTCCCAACCATCTGTTGGGCCTTCAGATATGAAATCACCCTACTGGGGACATAGCTTAGAGAACCTCTCCACTCGATCCTAAACAATCTCGGCATTGCCAACGTCACGGTCTTAGCGTGACAATCCAGAATGGCATGACATGGGGACAACCAATCCATGCCCAGAATCACGACAAAATCAACCATATTAGGCAATAAGAGATCAACTCTAGTCTCAAATCCCCCAATGGTCACCACATACGACCGATACACATAGGCCACAACAATATAATCACCCACTGCCATAGATACATGAATAGGTGAAACTAAGGACTCACGCGACATATCCAGATTATGAGCAAAATATGATGATACATACGAATAAGTGGAACCAGGGTCAAATAATATAGAAGCATACATGTGACATACTGAAACAATACCTATGATCACTACGTTAAAAGCAACGGCCTTTGGCCTGGCAGGGAAAGCATAGCATCCAGCCTAACCGCCACCTTATCGGCCTCCCCCTCTAGGGCGACCTCTAACTGCCTGAGCCCCACCCCTAGCTGGTTGTGCGGGTGGTGAAGTAACTGGTGTGGAAGTCACAGGCTGACCCCTCTGCTGAACTGGCCCACCAAAGTAATGGGGACACTACCTCCATACATATAAAAACTCCCCGCACTCGAAGAAACTTCCCGATTATGGTGGAGACTAAATTGGAGCTCGAGAGCCAAAATAGCTGCTAGAAGGACCTGGTACAGATGAACCCTGAACTGATGGAGCACGAGCTAAACTTTGAGCTAGGAGGGCACAGAGAGATGACTGACCCAAACGAGAACAATATGAACCATGGCTAGCTGATGCACCATAATGAACCAGCCGAGTCATCTGAGTGGGCCTATAAGGACGCCCCATATTATGGTGGAACTGCCCTCCAAAATAAACACCGCTGAAACCACCCGCACCACGACGCCTCTTGGCCTCCCTGTCCTCAAACTCCTAACTACGGACCTACTTTAGCCACCAACCAATATCAACCACCTCGTCGAAACTAGCATCTGATGTAATCTCCCGAGTCATGACAAAGTGCAGTCCATAGTTGAGGCTATCAATGAACCTCCTAATCATCTTCCTCTCAGTGGGAACCAACCAGATCGCGTGACGGGCTAACTCTAAAAATTGCATCTCATACTGGGTCACGGACATGCCCAAACTGCCTATGTAACTCCTCCCTGCGGGTCTGTGGAACAAACTTCTCCAAGAAGAGAACGAAGAACTCGTGCCACATACGTGGTGCAGCACCGGCTAGCCTACTCGACTCATAGGCCTCCCATCATCTGAAGGCTGCCCCCGACAGCTGAAAAGTAGTAAATGAGACTCCACTAGTCTCTATAATACCCGTCATACGAAGAACCGCTGGCACTTATCTAAGAAGTCCTGAGCATCTTCTGACTGAACCCCACTGAATGATTAAGGCTTGAGCCTCCCAAACCTCTCTAGTCTCTTCTACTCCTCCTCACTCATAGAACCCACTTGGGCCTGGGCAACTACAACCGGTTGGGCTAGTAGTACCCCCGGTATTTGAAGTCCCTAAACCACCTGCTCTAGAGTACAGGCGGCTGGAGTCTGAGCACCTCCCCCGGCTGAGAAGTGGCTAGTGCGGCCGAAATTGAAACCGCATGTGCAAGGCTAGTGTATACAGTCAATATCTAGGCTAGAGCCTCTTGAAGGCATGGAATCACAATGGGAACAGCTGGTGCCTGAGCTGGTCCTACCGGCTCAACCACATCTGGAATCTGCTCTTGAGCTAGAGCAATTGGTGGGTCTACAGGTGCTGCTCTAGCTGTTGTACGAGCTGCACCTCGGCCTCTACCACGGCCTCGATATCTCGCGGCCCTAGCTGATGCAACTGGTGGTCATCCGCCCGATACGGTAGCACGTGTCCTCGCCATCTGTTAGAGTATAAAATAATAGAAGTTTAGTTTTCGGAATCATCAAATCCGCACGACAAGAATACAAGAAAGTGATGTTTTCCTAAGGGTTCAGTAGCCTCTCGAAGATAAGTACCGACGTCTCCATACCAATCCGCAAGACTCTACTAAACCTGCTCATGACTCATGAGACCTAAGTAACCTAGGCTTTGATACCAACTTTTCACGACCCAAAATCTCACATGTCATGATGGTGCCTATCGTAATACTAGGCAAGCCGATAATCATAAATAACCACGCATCTTTTAGTTGAAAACATAATGAAATAAGCTTAATAGTTAAAATCTCATAAATAACTGATAAGAAAATACCGCGACTCAATACAAAATCCCCCAAAATCCAGGTGTAACAGAGTACATGAGCATCTAAATGACAATAGAGTCTGACTGCTAAAACAACTTTCTAGGAAGATAGAACAGTGCACATAAACTAAAAAGAAGGAGAGTCGAGTTCTGTGGATGCCAAGGAAGCTACCTCAATAGTCTCCAAATGGATGAAGCTCCAATCGAAGTACCTAGATCTGCACGCGAAGTGCAGAGTATAGTATGAGTACAACTGAACCAATGTACTCAATAAGTAACAAGACTAACCTTGGGCTGAAAGTAGTGACAAGCTCAGACAGATACAGTCCAAATCCAGATTATAACAATACATAAATGTAGACATGCTTTCAATATTAACAGTTTAAGTTCAACGCGGATAAAAATATGCCAAGTGTGACTGATATGAGTAATGTTACATCTCTATATCTACATGTCAATTATGCATGCCAACAACAATGCAACACAGTGATAAAGTTAGATACATACTCTCGGAGTATTCAATCTCACTCAGCACGCTTAATCACTCAATACTCCCAGTCACTTAGTACTCCCAATCTCTCAGCGCTCTCAATCACTCGACACTCGCACTCAGTAGGTACATGTGCTCACAACAGGTATGTCAGACTTCGAAGGGGCGGATCCTGTCCAAGCGCTAATATAAGCCAATCATGGAATGAATCAATAAATCTTGTTGCGGCATGCAGTCCGATCCCATAAATATCACTCACAATCAAGCCTTCGGCCTTATTCAGTCATCAATATCTCCAGTCTCTCAAGCTCACAAATCTCATGACAATCAGCCCAAACAATGATAATGTGATGTAACAATAAATAGCAATAGAGGCTGAGTTATGATATGAAAATGATAAATGTGACTGAGTACATAATTGCAATTTAAACAAATAATCCAACATCAAAAGTGACCTCCGCGGGTCCCAACAGAACAAGCATATAGTCTAAGCATGATTTCTAGCATGGATTGTAGCTCAATTACTCTAACAAGTAGGAGTTTCATGGATAGCAACAAGGTTTGATAACTATACAGTACCATGGAATCAACCGAGTCACAATTACTATGGTGCATGCCCACACGCCCATCAGCTAGCATGTGCGTCACATCAAAACCAACCACATAACACATATTTAAGAGATTCATACCCTTAGAACCAATTTTAGAAGTGTTACTTACTTCAACCCGCGCAAATATCTACTCCAACAAGCCCTTGCCTTGTGAATCGTCCACCGAACGACTCGAATCTAGCCACAAACAATTAAATACAATCAACACGAGCTATAGGAATCAATTCCATATGATAAAGCTAGGTTCTTTAACAAAAGTCAAAAAGTCAACCATGGGCCCACATCTCGGAATCAGATAAAATTAACAAAATCCGAACATCTATTCAACAACGAGTCCAACCATACCAAAATTACTCAATTCCGATCTCAACTCGAGCTTCAAATCCTCAAATTATAGTTTATGAAGTTTCTACAATTTTCTCCAATTTTTCCAACTCAAAACACAAATTAAATAGTAAAAACAATGATAGATTCATATATATTAACCAAATCCGAGTTAGAATCACTTACCCCAATAAATTCCTTGAAAATTCCTCCAAGAATCGCCCCAATCCGAGCTCCCAAAGTCCAAATGTGAAATAATACTCTGACCCTTGTTTTTTAAATCTTATAATCTGCCCAGATGCTCCTCTTCGCAATCGCGGGAAATGCTTCGCGATCGCGAAATACAAAAATACAAGCTGCCAAAATAACCCTTCGCGATCGCATAACTCTAATCGCAAATGCATTGATTAACTCCCCCAAAGGTACGCGATCACGTAGAGCAACGCGCCTGACCTCCCAGGCCTCCTCTTCCTTCATCGCGAACGTACCGCGTTCATGTAGCACTGACTCCCCAAGCTTCGCGATCGCAGACCCAATCTCGCGAATGCATAATTCCCCAGTTTCCCAAACAACCCTTCGCGATCGCATACTTACACTCGCGATCGCGTATAAGGAAATCAGAAACAGTCATGACAACAATCCAATAAGTCCAAAAATGAGCCGAACATGATCTGAATCACACCCGAGGCCCCCGAGACCATATCCAAACATACCAACATATCCTAAAACATCATACAAACTCGCTTGAAGCCTCAAATCACATCAAACAACACTAATACCACGAATCGCACATCTATTCAAGCCTAATGAACTTATGAATGTCTAACTTCCGAAACTAATGCCGAAACATACCAAACCAACTCTGATTAACCTTAAATTTTTCACACAAGTCATAAATGACACAATTGACCTATTCCAACTTCATGAACAAAAATCCAAGTCCCATAACCTCAAAGTTAACTCTCGGTCAAACTTCTCAACTCTCCAAACTTCAACTTTTCCAATTTTCGCCAATTCAAGACGAAATCATCTACGTACCTCTAAATCAATATCCGGACACACTCCTAAGTTCAACATCACCATACACAGCTATCAGAACCATCAAAACTCTATTTCGGGGTCATTTACACATAAGTCAATATCAGTCAACTCTTTCAACTTACGCTTCCAACCTTGGGACTAAGTGTCCCAACTCATTCTGAAACATCCCCGGAACCAAACCAACCACTCCGACAAGTTGCATAAAAATAATTAAGCACAGAATAATCAATAAATGGGGGAACAGGACTATAATACTCAAAATGACCGGTCAAGTCGTTACACCGAATGAGCTCACCAATTTCGTTTTCGGCTGCATCGAGTCTTTATGAATAATCATCAAAATGCACTAAAAAGAAAAGAAAGTATGTATAATTTAAAACTAAAAATTAAAACTTGGATGAAATTTAATAAGTTTATGATGTATAGAATACCGTAACATTTGCCTTCCACTGCATTATCGCTAGACTGCATACTTTTTTCTATCTCAGCTTCATTCAATGGTGCAGCATCATTGGCGTTCCTTGGAGTATTCTGCGGAAGGATTTTCTCAACTCTATCTTCATGCAATGCAACATCATCAGAGAGTTTTTGAGTCGTATTAATTGAAGCACCACTGCTTTCAACTTCCACTGCATATTCATAGGGAGGAAAAATCAATGACATAAAAAAAATATATATATATATATATATAATAACATAGTACATATTTATACCTGTAGTGACAACTTCCTGTGTGTCTCCACCTAAAATTTCTTGGCAAATAGCTAATGCTTCCGCAAATGCATTGCCTTTTCTAATAGGAGTACCCACATCAAAACTCGATGCGTGTGTTCTTTAGTACCGATAGGTTCATCATCTGCACCCGTAAATGCATTGCCTTTTGCAATAGGAGTACCCATATCAAAACTCGGTACGTGTTCTTCGATACCGACAACTTCATCATCTTCACCTTTATTGCTTCCTAGATTCTCGATTGATAACTGTTCATCGTATCCAACAACTTTGCTCAATCTATCAACACTAGAACCTTTCGCTAGAAATTTCGCTTCAACAACTTGAACTTGCTCGAATACTTGAACTTGGCCTTCAACAACTGTTTGCTCACCTCTTGCATTTTCAGCTGGGACTTTATGCAGTCCATCATGAGATTGAGGATCGAAGGACTCATTCATCCTATCATATTGTCGATATTTCAAACAACTTTTCAAACTTCATATCTTTTCAAAAATCCTTCCTTTTGACTTTCCATCATCCCTTCCTTTTGACTTGTCAATAATCTCAAACAACTTTTCAAACTTTAGTGTACGAAGTCCTTCGCATCCTTCTTCATTTCGGTCTAGTAATAGCCGGCCCTTATTAATTTTCTAACCAAATATTCCGCCCCCGAATGGTTCCCTCAAGTGCCTTCGTGAACTTCTCTCAAGGCATATTCGGTATCTTCCGGCTCCAAGCACCTGGATAGTGGACCGTCGAACGTTCATCTGAACAATGTCCCTTTGACCAAGCTAAATCTGGCAGCCTTGGTGTGCAAAGCTCTCGATTCTTTGGGATCTGAGGGCAATTTTCCAGTCTTCAAGTAATCTATGTACTTGTTCCTCCAATCCCAAGTTAAACTCGTGGTATTTACTTCGGTGTGGTCTCTTCTATCACCGATTTCATGAGTTATATTACTGCTCTTGAGTTGAACTCATCGACATCGATCGATGACCCCAGGTTAGCTAGAGCATCGGCCTCACTGTTCTAATCTCGGGGTACGTGTTGCAAGGTCCATTCCTTGAATTGATACAACGTTATCTGTAATTTGTCTAAGTACCTTCGCATTTGTTCCTCTTTCACTTCGAACGTTCCATTGACTTGATTTACCACAAGGAGAGAGTAGCACTTAGCTTCGATCACCTCGACCCTAAGACTTTTACCCAGTTCGAGACATGCAATTATGGCCTTATACTGAGCCTCATTGTTAGTCAATTTCACAATTCTAATAGACTACCTAACTATATTCCCTGTAGATGGTTTTAACATGATGCCGAGCCCTGACCCGTATACGTTCGAGGCACCGTCCATATAAAGGGTCCAAATTCCCGAGGTAGTCCCCTAGGTCAACAATAATTCCCTTTCGACTTCGGGTATTAAGGCCGGCGTAAAGTCGGGCACGAATTCTACCAAAATTTTGAGATTTTATGGTTGTTAAGGATCGATATTCAATATCGTACCCACTAATTTGGATGGCCCATTTGGCCAGCCGGCCCGAGAGTTTGTGTTTTTGCATGATGTTCCTCAGTGGGTAAGAGGTTACAACACATATGGGTGGCTTTGAAAGTATGGTTTTAACTTTCTAGAGGCGCTTAGCAAAGCGAGCGCCAATTTTTCCAGGTGAGGATACCTTCCTCTTCTCGAACTAATACTCCACTTACCGCCACCTCGGAAACCGCCAAGTAAAGGTACAACTGTTCGTCCACCTTCGGAGTGTGCAGCAGGGGCTGACTTGATAGGTACCGTTTGAGTTCTTCCGAAGCCTTTTGTCCACCACGGTGATGTCTTCTATGGCTTTGATTTTTTCGGGATTGATCTTAATTCCTTGATTGGACACCATGAATCCAAGGAACTTCCCGGATCCGACACCGAATGCGTATTTCTTCGAGTTCAGCTTCATATTGTATCTCTTCAATATGTCGAAGGTTTCCTGCAAATGTTTCAAATGGTCCTTTGCTCGCAGGGACTTAACTAACATGTCGTCAATATAAACTTTCATTGATTTTCCTATTTGTTCTTCAAACATTCGGTTTACTAGGCGTTGATAGATGGCACCGGCGTTCTTTAACCCGAATGGCATTACGTTATAACAATAAGTGCCAAATTTAGTGATAAAAGAAGTCTTTTCTTGATCGCCCATGTCCATCCGAATTTAGTTATACCTTGAATAGGAATCGATAAAGTTGAGTATCTCATGCCCAGTTGTCGCGTCGATCATACGATCGATATTAGGCAAAGGAAAAGAGTCCTTAGGGCAGGCCTTATTCAAGTCTTTGTAATCTACACACATTCTTAGCTTATTTCCCTTTTTAGGCACTACCACTACGTTAGCTAACCAGTACGGATACTTAACTTCCCGAATGGACGTTATTTTAAGGAGTTTCGATACCTCGTCCTTGATGAATGCATGTTTGACCTCGGACTGAGGTCTCTTCTTTTGTTTAATCGAATGGAACTTAGGGTCCAAACTCAGCTTATGAGTGGTTACCTATGGCGGTATCCCCGTCATGTCAAGATGAGACCAAGCCAAACAAGCTACGTTAGCTTTAAGTAAATTAATGAGTTATTTCCTGAGCTTAGGGGCTAACCCCGTGCCCAGGTATATCTTTTGATCCGGCAGGTGTTCGATCAATGTGACTTTATCCAACTCTTCGACCATAGATTTTGTGGCGTCAGTATCATCAGAAACTATGAATGACCTCGCAACTCTGTATTCGTCCTCCTCGTCGACTCTTCGTTCCTTCGGTCCGACAGGGACCGGTGTTAGTTGTTGCTATTTAACTTTGGCTTTTCTAGTCGGCTTCATGTTCCTTAATGTCGAGACAGCGGGCACCAGGAGTACTTCATTGACTACGAACATCTCCTTTGTAACTGGTTGTTCTCTATATACCGTCTTGATTCCTCTAGGTGTAGGGAATTTTAGCGCCTAGATCAAGGTCGGAGGTACCGCCCTCATGTTGTGAATCCATGGTCTTCCGAATAGAGCATTATATCTCATGTCCCCTTCGATCACATAGAACTTTATTTCCTGGATGGTCCTGGCGGTATTCACTGGTAGGGTTATCTCCCCTTTGGTGGTTTCGCATGCCATGTTAAATCCATTTAAAATCGGGACTGCTAGTACTAATTGATCTTGTAGCCCAAATTGCTCTACGAAACTCGATCTGATGATGTTGGCCGAGCTACCTGGATCAATCAATACACAATTAACTCGAGATTTATTGATAAGTATAGATATTACCAGTGCATCATTATGAGGTTGTATGATGCCCTCGGCATCCTTGTCAATGAACGAAATGGTTCCCTCCGGGATATAATATCGAGTGCGTTTTTCCCTCGTGATAGATACTTTAGTGAGTTTTTCCTGCGGCCCTTGAAGGGCATCAACCCCTCCAATGATCATGTTAATGATATGTTGAGGTTCCTCTTGTTCGGTCTGTTTGTTGGCATCCCTGTTTCTGAAGTTATTTTTGGCTCGATCACTCGGTAATTCTTGTAGGTGCCCGTTATTAAAAAATCGGGAAACTTCTTCTCTCAATTGTCGGCAATCCTCAGTCATGTAGTCATGAGTGCCATGATACTTACACATCAAGTTAGGATCTCTTTGGGTAGGGTCGGACTACAATGGTCGAGGCCACTTGGTGTCCTTGATGCGCCCGAGGGCTGATATGATATTGGCGGCGTTGACGTTGAAGTTATACTCCGACAACCTTGGTGCTTCCCGGGCCCCCAGTGGCCTGTTGAAACCATGTTTGCTCATCAGACCTCGGCTATTGGGCCCTCGATCGCTTCTATTTTCGTTCCTCGTAGGGTGACGCTCTGACCCGTTTTTCCTTCGATCTCCGTTGTATGGTTGATACCGGTCTCGGATCGATACTCGTTCATGATCGACGATTCTCTTAGACATGTCGTTGGTTCTAACGGGATAAACGAACCCAGAAGGGGCTCCGAGTTGGTCATCTTCGACTCTGATTTTTGACTGGTGTCTATTGTGGACGTCGGCCCAGTTACCGCAGGATACTCTACCAAAAAATAGTTTAGCTGTTGCGAAGCCAAGGATATCCGGGGTTAAGTCCTTGAGTGAATGCCCGAACGGCCCAATCATCGACAACCGGAAGTAGGTCTATCCGTTCCATATAGAATCTTGACACGAACTCCCTGAGCATCTCGTTATCTCTTTGTTTAACTTTGAAAACGTCTGATTTTTTGGTTTCAACCTTGATGGCACCAGCATGTGCCTACAAAAAAGCATCTGCAATCATAGAAAATGAATCAATAGAATTTGGGGGTAAGTTGTGATACCATATCATTGCTCCTTTTGACAGAGTTTCCCCGAACTTCTTTAGCAAATCTGACTCGATTTCGTCATCTTCCAAGTCGTTTCCCTTGATGGCACATGTATAGGAGGTCACATGATCGTTTTGATTTGTGATTCCATTGTACTTTGAAATATCGGGCATACGAAACCTCTTCGGAATCGGCTTCGGTGCAGCGCTCGGAGAGAAAGGCTTTTAGATGAACTTCTTGGAATCTGGTCCTTTTAATATCGGGGGTGCTCCCGGGATTTGATCGACCCTAGAGTTATATGTCTCCACATTTTTAGCCTCAATTTTCTTCTCACCTAATTCCACTCGCTTCATCAATGCTTCAAGCATTCTCATTATCTCGGGGTTAGCCCTGGGCTCAGCTTCACCCGACCTCTCAGTGGTTTGCTCGTTTCCTAGGGTGTTCTCTCTAGATCGTTCGGGCTCGACTGTACCATGAGGGTGGCCTTGATTCTGTAGCTACGCTATTGCTGCCTATTGAGCCTGCAACATTTCAAAGATTAGCCACATTTCCCATCACCTTCGCCTTTGGGCGTTTCTCAAACTGTTGCCCGTGGGCCTCCGAGAACGTTGTTTTCAGGGTCAGTTGGCAGGTGGGCTTCAATAGCAACCTGTGAATTGGTGTCGATTGGATCGACAGCTGGGATTTCGTTTGGGCCAGCACGGGTCACCTCATTGCTAGGCACCAAGTTGTTGTTTTCACCGTGATGGCCAGACTCAGCTTCAATATTCTAGTAGGCAGACTGAGAATTTGACATTTTTAAGCTGACCTGAAATTGCAACCTTAAAGAACAAGCATAAAAAAAGGGAGTTTGTTATGGAAATTTGTATTAAACCACCACTATTATCCTTAGTCCCACGGTGGGCGCCAAAATATTTACCCTTAAAATGGATAACAATTAAATTTATACATAGTTTTAAAGATAGGTGGATTGTTTAAACACAAATGATCAAGAATGTCAGATAAATGAGATAAAGACGCAGTGAGTAATCAAACCAGTCGTAACGTTATGACCTATCCTGAACTTGGACTGGGCAATAATTTCTGCCCTCGATTGGGTACTGGGCTCGAAGCCAGTCAAGAACAAAGAACAGAAATAAAGTAAAGACTTTGCAGTAGCTAGAGAGAAATAAGTTTGTATTGTCTTGATATGTGTGTTACAATGTCTTATCAAAGAAAAACCTCCCCACATATAGAGTAGGAGAGTTTGATTCCTAGTACAATTCTAATAAAGGCAAAAATCCTCCTTTCTCGCCAATTACTGATCTGCTGCCGACGTCGGACGAGATGTGCACTATGATATCCGGTGGGGTGCAGATATCATGGCCATCTATTAGTCGTGTGAAATTGTTGCCATGCTTTCCGAGGTCTTGGAGCTCGTTCCGGATTCGGGGGAGTGTTGTCTTATCAGGCCCGGTGGCGAACACCTTGTTCGTGCCTTAGTACGAGAAGTTCCCGGCTTTGATTCCGATCCCATGCAGTCATGTTTTTGCTTCGATTGACCCACTGAAAAATCGGGGTATATTATACCCCTGGTTTCACCTGTATACAAAGGTGATTGGCTTTTCTATTGAATGGTTCTGTTGAAACATTGTACTACTGTTCAAAGTTGCTGCAATTTCCGAATTTGTTGGACGAAAATCCTCCCCGACGATGAATACCATTAGCATTTCTTCTCTTTGAATAATTGAAAAAGCGGCGTTGATTGAATTGTACAGTGATAATAGGGGTTTTAGTTTTCAAAGTATTTAATGAATACTTTATGTGCAAGGAGGCTTGTCAAATAACTCCTCAAATAATATAGTATTGTCTGAGGATCGAATAGTAGTAGTAAAGAGTTTTTAGTATTCAGGACAAAGACCACTTAAAACTTTGGGGTTAATATCTCCTAAGGTTATCCAACTATCTCTTAATTTCATAAAAGTCACTCAATTATTTGTTGTCACTTAAAAGTACTCCAAGTTTACTATTATCACTTAAAAGATATTTTGGCTCCACCCTTTGCTCATAAATCTAACATGGCATAAAATTTAATGATTAAAATTCAAAAATAAATGGAATATCAGCTTAAAATGAACCATACCCACTTTAGAGTCATTTCTCTTTAAACCTGATTTTATCCATAACCCAAATAAATTTTAATATTAAAAAATTATTGTTTCCCTTCTTTCTCCTAATAAAATACACACCTACCAGTATCGAACACTCTTAGCACATTAGGGTTTTTAGAGAAACAAAGTTCTGATGAAATTTTGTGTTAGCTAGTTCAAAGAGAGGTAGGAATGTGAAGAGAAAAATCATGTGTAGATTTTTGGTTGATCTGCAGAAAAAGAAGTTTAGAGAATTTAAGAAAATTTAGGTTTTGTGAATTTCTTTTGGGTTTTTGGCCGTATAGATATAGTCTTAATGACATCATATTTTGTTTATCTTTGCATGTGTATTGACAACTTTCATTATGCACTTTAATTTTATGTAATGCTTACTAAGTAGGTTTTTTGTGCGCTCATGTTACTTAATAAGCAGCACTTTAAAATTAATGGAATAGTAGTTTGTAAAAATGGGTTCTTATTAGCGTTATTATTCTTGTATGCTTATGATACATTTATTTGTTATGTAAGAGGAATACATTAATATTAGAAATTATAAACGGTCCAAATATGCACTATGGAACAGACAAGGCAAGAAATTTTTAGTATAAAAGAATCACGAATGGGGCATTTTGTAAGAGATAAGGTAAGAATTTTGTAGTATAGGATAATTATTCTAAGCTGATGTGGTATTTATTTTTTATTGAAACTCATTTGGGTTACGAGTTAAATCGAATTTAAGGTAAAATAATATAAAGTGGGTATAGTCCACTTAAGCTGATGTGGCATTTATTCTTTTGATTTTTCACATTAAATCTTATGCCATATAGGTGTATGGGTAGGGGTCTAAGCCAAAATGACTTTTAAATGACAATGGTAAACTTGAGCTACTTTTAAGTGACAAAATAGTTGAATGACTTTTCTGAAATTGGGAGATAGTTAAATGACCTTTAGTGGAATAAACCTTAAGACTTTGATAACCAGTTCTTTATTTGTGAGAGAGAACCATTAGTTGCTAAATCATGAGCGATAAATTTTATCTCCCTCATGTATTCAATACTGATAAGTCGTGAATCACGCTTTAAGTTAGATAGTATCTCATGTAGGCCAAATACTCATGACTGTGACTTATTAGCATATGTTGTTTGCAGGATGTCCAATGCATGTTTTGCACAGGAAGATTGGGCTATCAAAGGAGGCCATGATGGCATTGTACGTAAATGAGGTTGCTTGTCGCTGCCACAGTTTGTATAAAGGGTTCAAGTATTCTCGTCCATTGTCATCAAGATGATGTATTTGGGGAATGATAGATGTTTCATTAATGAAGAAAGAATATCATAACCAGATAGCAAGATAGTCACTTAAGCTTGCAACAGTATCTTCCATGGCTTCTTAGATGTGCTTCAGTAACAATTACTCTGTTAAAATGGCAACAATTTCTATGGCGATTTTTCAATCACAAATCTACTAGCTCAACCCACGCAGTTTCAGTTTGAATCGACGAAGACTAGAATCGCTAGACTTAGGGCTCTGATACCATGTTGAATTACCAGATCTGAGATAAAGAACCTTAGCTAAGACAATGTAATTGAGAGAAGAAGTGAAATGGAGAAGAAAGAAAATATCTTTGTTCACTAACTCAATGAAACAGTACACTATACATTACTATTTATACAACCTAGTTAAGCATAACAAAATGAGATGTAATTAACTACTCCACTAACCAACCTAATAAACTACTAACCATATTACTGATAAATAGACTAGAATGCCCCTGCTCTATGTACAACTAAGTGACCCATTTCTCTACACTCCCCCTCAAGCTAGGTGATGCAAATACATCAAGAACATCTAGCTTGGAACTTAAGTACTTGTGCTGAACTCTATTCAAGCCTTTTATCAATAAATCTGCCACATGCTCCCTTGTTCCTACATATTTGGTGTTAACTGATCCCAACCGAATTTTCTCCATTATGAAATAGCAATCTATGTCAATATGTTTGGTCCTTTCATGAAACATAGGGCTTTCAGCTATTTGCATTGCTTCCTTGCTAACACATAGTAGATATCAATAGGTAACTGAACTTCAAATCCACTCTCCTTTATTAATCCAGTTAACCAAACTAACTCTGCAATTGTAGCTGCTAAACTTCTATATTCCGCCTCTATTGAACTTCTTGAGACAGTGGCTTGTTTCTTGGACTTCCAGGATACCAAGGAATCTCCTAGATTTATTAGAAATCCTCTTACAGACTTCCTAGAATGCTGACAAGCAGTCCAATCTGCATCACAATAGGCTTCCAGTGTGACTTTGTTATTACTTGACAGTAGCACTCCTTGGCAAGGATGGTTTTTCACATATCTGACTATCCTCGTAGCTGCCTCCATGTGGGATTTTTTTGGTTGCTGTAAAAACTGACTCAAAGTTTGTACACTGAATGCTAGACCAAGTCTTGTTACCATTCGGCACAACAGCTTCCCAATTAGTCTTTGGTAAGCTCCTGAATCAGGTAATAACTTATCTTTTGCACTTTCTTGAGTCTTCAGATGATCATCATACTCCTTTGTAGTCAATCTTGTATTCATCTCCAAAGGTGTTGTAGCTAGCTTAGCTGCTCCAAGTCCAAGTTCTGAGATGAGTTCTAACGTATATTTTCTCTAATGCATTAGAATTTCTTTCTTAGACCTGACAAATTCTATCCCCAGAAAATACTTTAGTTCTCGTAAGTCTTTCATCATTAAGGTTTGTTTCAAAGATACCTTTGTTTCTTCTATCAATTGTAAGCTAGTACCAGCTATTAACATATCATCTATATACACAAGCACAGTAACAGTGCATTCTGGTAGCTTCTTGACAAATAAAGAGTGATCATATTGACTTTGAGAAAATTCAAATGTACAAAATGCTTCAGTAAGATTCTCATTCCACTATCTTGGAGCTTATTTAAGCCCATATAAGGATTTAATGAGCCTACAGACTACATGTCACTCTCCCTAGCTCTTAAATCCTGGTGGCAATTCCATATAAATCTCATCAAATAGATCACCTTGAAAAAAGGCATTATACACATCCATTTAATGGATGTGCCACCTCTTAGCAACAACAACAGATAAGATTGTCCTCACAGTTAACATCTTGACTACATGAGAAAAATTCTCCTTGTAGTCAATCCCTTCTTTCGGAGAGTATCCCTTTGCCACTAATCTGGCCTTGAACCTCTCCACCTCTCCTGAAACCTTATATTTAGCTTTATATACCCACTTACATCTAATCGGAATCTTGCCTTTAGGAAGTGATACTACCTCCCATGTATTGTTACTCTCCAGTGCCTCAATCTCTGATTACATGGCCTCCACCCACCTAGGGACTTGGCTGGCTTCAGTAAAGGAAGAAGGCTTAACAATAGAGAAAAAAGTTGCAAGATATGCCTGATAATTGGGAGAAACACCACTGTAAGTTACATAGTTGGCTATGCTATAAGGAACACTCTGATGAACATTCAGAGAAACAAAGTCCTTTAGCCAGATAGGTAGATTCCTATCTCTTAGCTGGATTCATCTCCAAAGGTGTTGTAGCTAGCTTAGCTGCTCCAAGTCCAAGTCTCCAGTATGTTGTGGAGATTGATGCCCTTGCAACTGTGCTTGTGTAGGTGCTTGCTCCTGAACATGACTATGATCTGAGGGGCATGCTTCTTCTTTAAGATCATGTACCATAGGAAGTTTTGTATCTTTAATGGGAAACATTTTCTGCTTCATGATTTGTATAGGGCTCTAGTTCTTCATGATTGATCTCTGTGTTGTTCCCAGAGTTGATTCCATTTTGAGATGTGAAGTATGGATCATAGGTTAATGTATCAGGTTGTAAAAATCAGGAGAATGAGAGTTGTGTTGTTTGGAGCATCTGAATGGAAAAATATTTTCTTTAAAGATACTATCCCTATTAACAAGAAGTAATTGTTAGACAAATTCAAAAGTACATATCCTTTCTCACTAATGAATATCACATTAGCATTGCAGAGACTGCCTTTGGCATAAGCTTGTCATGTACTTGTACATCTTTGGCATAGCACAGATATCCCATTACTTTCAGATGTTCTAGTGAAGGTTTCCTATTATACATATTTTCAAAAGGTGATGCACCATTCAGGTTTGAAGAGGGCATTCTGTTTATGACACAAGCTGCAGCTAGAATACAGTGACCCCAGTACTTTAGAGGAATGTGTGCATGAAACCTCATAGCTCTAGCAACCTCTAAGATGTATCTATACTTTCTCTCAGCTACTCCATTCTATTAAGGAATATAGACACATTTGTTTTGATGCACCACTCCAAGAGCTTGAAACAGTTCTATACAGATCGAGTTTACAAATTCTGCTCTATTATCAGTTCTGAAAATTTTAACTTCTTTGTCAAACTGTGTTCTTACATAACACAAAAATTATTTTAGCACAACACAAACATCTGATTTAAGCTTTAAAAGAAACAACCAAGTCATTCTTGAGAAGTCATCTACTAGAGTTAGAAAGTATTTATTTCCATCAAAGGTTGGGACTCGATATGGTCCCCATATATCAGCATGTACTAGTTCAAAACATTGTGTAGTTTTGATACTGCTACTAGGGAATGGAAGTCTAGTGTGTTTATCAAGTGGACACACGTGACACTTATTTATAGTAGACATACAATTGTCTAGTTTTATTGAAAACAACTTTTGAAGTACTCCAGTTGACACATGCCCCAACCTCACATGCCACAAATTAGCATCTACTCCTTGTTTTTGTGTTGCATTGTATAGACTATTTTCTTCAGCTTCTTTGACAGCCATGCTCCTTGCTTCAAGTATTTTAGCTAGGTGTGGTGCTAGAATGTAAAGACCTCCTGTTTCTTTACCAATCAGTTTCACTCTCCCACTGCAAAAATCTTAAAAAATGCAGAAATCAGGGAAAAAAGCAACACAACACTGTAGAGCGTTAGTTATTTTTGACATTGATAACAGATTATATCTGAACTGGGGAATGTACAGTACATTTTCAATTGTTCTCCATGATGAGAGTATACTAGTGCCAATGTGTGTAACATTAGCTACTTCTCCATTAGGTAGGTGAACTTTATTAAAGTTACTAGGTTTGACTTCCTCTGCCTTAGACAATAGACTGGGATCATACACCATATGATTGGTGGCTCATGTATCAATGATCCAACCATGAGCTTTATTATCCACTAAACATGCCCTACGGATACCTGCCATGTTTGCTGAAGGAATGGTCCCAGTAGCTTTGTTTAGCATCTGCAATATTTGATCATATTGTTCCTTAGTAAATGAATAAGCAGGAGTTTGAGGTGTTTGCTTCCCTTGTCCATTGTTATGAGATCTTGGAATTTACATCATCAATTGTGGTTGAACCTTCATCTGTGAGCTTTGTCCTTGTTGAGTCTGCATCATGAATTGTGGCTGTGTCTGACAATTTTGATTTGTTTCCTCAGTGAAGACATTGTAAGTAGAGGAATTACTTGCTCCCCCTTTCTTCTTGGATTTAAATACCTGTGGATAGCCAATGATATTGTAGCAATTCTCTTTGCTATGGCCTTTCTTCCTATCATACTCACAAAACTCACCATAGCCTTTCTTCGGTCTTAGATAGCTATTAGGGTAAAAATTACCAGGACACACTAGAACTACCAGTTTGAAAGCTCCCAGACCTAGAGCTTAGTAAAGCGGTAGGCTCAAAATTCTCAGAGGAGATAGCAACAGTTGTGCCTAAGTTTCCTGCTATAGTAGCTACTAATATTTGGTTCTCATCTCTCATGATCATAAAGTATGTTTGATCCACTGAGGGTTAGGGGTGCATTAGTAGTATCTGACTCCTTGCTTGAGAGTCTGACTCATTCAAGCCCATTAAGAATTTATACATATTTTGCCTTCTCATATGTACTACATAGTCTCTAGATTTAACACAATCACAACCAGGTGCACGTACTAGAGTCTCGTATTTATCCCACAGATCCTTTAATTTTGTATAATACATAGAGACCGAAGAAGTACCTTGATACAAAGTTGCAATCTCCTTATGCAGATTGTAAGACCTAGATCCATCCACCTTGCTGAATCTCTCTCGAAGATCTTCTCATACTGCATGTGTACTCGATCTAAACACAACTCCAATAAGTTGAGGAGTTACAGCATTCATCATCTAGGAGAGTACAATAGCATTATATCTCTCCCACTGTTCCCAGAGATTATCACGAAAATTCTCCTTTTTCCACGTTCCTTCTACAATTTCTAGCTTGTTTCTTCCTCGCAGAGCAATTCTCATTTATCAATCCTAAAGAGTATAGTTTTTAGTACATGTTAATTGAAACGAGATGAGATGTGCTCCATTCGTATCTGCTGGTCCTAGGTACAATGGGTGATTGTGAGGTAAATCGACTGTAAATCCATCGCCAGTTTGAGTTTCATTCACAGCTTTAGCGGTTCTACCAGCTCCGATGACAGAAGTGTCAGCAACAACAATATCTCCCATGGCTTCTTAGCTGTGCTTCTATGGCGATGTTTCAATTACAAATCTACCAGCTCAACACATGCAGCTTCAGCTTGAATCGACGAAGACTAGAATCACTAGCCTTAGGGATCTGATACCATGCTGAATTACTAGATCTGAGATAAAGAACCATATCTAAGACAATGTAATTGAGAGAAGAAGTGAAATGGAGAAGAGATAAAATATATGTGTTCACTAACTCAATGAAGCAGTACACTATACATTGTTATTTATACAACCTAGCTAAGCTTAACAAAATGAGCTGTAATTAACTACTCCACTAACCGACCTAACCACCTTACTCATAAATAGACTAGAATTTCCCTGCTCTATGTACAACTAAGTGACCCCTTTCTCTACAAAAGCAAGGGAACTTCCATTGGGTTGTTTTTGGAGATTGATGTTTGATTAGGTGTTTGCTGGACTTTGAAGGCTCTAATACCATCAAAATGTTAGTTTGAGTCTAGAATAAGTAGTATTACTTGTATTTATGAGTCTAGCTTTAGTTACATACTAGTATGGATAGGCCCTGCTGCGCACGGCCCAATAACACTGCTAAACAATGGAGTATAAATTTTAAAAGGAGATTATTTCATGATTTAATTTGTTTGCCTAATTTATATGTACATACTATAATTACGCACGGGCCCAATAACACTGCTAAACAATGGAGTACAAATTTTAAAAGGAGCTTATTTTATGATTTAATTTTTTGCCTAATTTATATGTACATACTATAATTTTTTACCTACAATATCAAGTTATTTAAAACAATACAAAAATTAGTCCTAAGAACTTTGTTTAGTAGATTTGTAAAAAAAAAAAATAACAATTATAAATAGGTTCTCGGGTAATATTATTTTCCTCTCCTATTCAAATTAAAGGTTTAGACATATCTATTAAGAAAATCATTTAATAACATTAATATAAGAATTTTAATCAAGTTATCCTTTATATCTTCTGAAATTACTTTTTATACATCCTTATTTTTTTCCAGATTATTTACTGGATCAATGATAGTTTTGAAAAAACTAACTTATACTTTCTTGGTTTCTCCAAGCAACTTACAATATATTGATATAGCTTCTAAAATATTAAACTTAAATCGATTAAATTTTCCTAAAAATAAAATTAGTTTTAAATTTAGTAAATGAGTTAAAACTAAAATGGACAATGTGCTCAAGGAAAAGTGGGTAGGTCAAATTTTGCCCCCGGTGTGACCTGAAATACTTACTTTATTTTGAGTTAGATTCTCATTAATCAAAGCCACTTTGAGCCCTTTTTAGTAACTATGCATTCTCTGTAAGCACCATACTATACTTAATGCTCCAGTTGTAACTATATAACGTTCTCTCTTGTGTTCCTGTCTAAGTATATCTTATCCTTGTTATTCCTACAACTCCCTGTATATTTTATTTCCCCCAAGATTATACTATGGTTTTAAGTAAGCCTACTTGATTGATTGGTAAGGAACTTTCTTTATTTTAAACCCCAACTTTTATAACAAATGCATTATCGTGCATTAATGTTTACTTGATTTAAGCTCTGCAACTTTGAAGTTGCAGCTGATGGCAATTAAATATGTGATGAAACTTTTGTTAGCTAGTTTGATGGCCGGGAAGAATTTACTTCATTTTGTTAGATTTTGGAGTTTGAAAACTTTTCCACCTTTTCCAGTAGTTTAGCTAGTTTGTTATTTTTAATTGTAAAATGTTAACTTTAAAATTTGGCAAAAGAAAAAAGCAAAGAAGAGAAAGATGAAAACACATGCTTCAAGGCTTTCATTTTAAAGTTGTGTGTGTAATTACTAAAGAGAATGAAATTGGACATGGAGAGAAGGCCACATTCCGCCCACAATAGCTCACAGCTGAGCAGTCATGCCAAGATTAGCTAATGAAATGATAAAAGTAAACTCAGTTCACATTATAATTCGAGAAAACACATGTTGACCTTGTGCCTGTTTTTCCCTCTTATTAATAAGTATAAGTAAAGTAATATAGTAGAAGAGTTAGAGTTCGTCTAGCTAGGAGTACAATAGAAAAGATATCTAAATAGATAAGACTGAAGATATAGGGTTACATGTATTTGAATTTGAAACTTGTTTTATTTTATCCTTTTCTACTACATATATTAGTGAGGTTCGTTCCATACGAGTTAAAGGCATCAGATGTCGATCATGAACTTCTCCAATTTTGGGCATGACAATTACATATATTATCATTTTATGCTAAATAATACTCCTGTTACTGTAGTAAAACTAAAATAATTTTTTTATAATTAAAGAGTGCAATTCTATATGGTTAAATAACCTTGCCAACTTTGAGAATCACTCTCAAACTGGAGCAGAGCTCAAAATGGTCTTGGATCAACCGATGAACTTATTGGTTCAATTAATGCTGAATCAATCGATTAGATCAATTAGTTCGGACCAATTTTTAAATATTAGTCCATGTTTATCTTAAGTAGGGAGGCATTCACAAAATTTGCTTTAACATCAACCGATGCAAATTAACACACACTAACATACACTAGTAAGGAGAGTATCGATGAAGTAAGTCGATGCTTTTTTGGCTAAATATGATATACAAGTGAGACTTATACTATGGGTAAATTATGCGAGAAATCCTTTCTTTTTTATTGGGATCCAAAATAACTTGGACGAAATATGATTATACTGGAAAACCATAATTATTTTAGCTTTTATCATTGGTTACTAGTTTAGCCACTAGAATGGAATGAGATAAGAATCTATGATGATCTTACTTCTCCACTTACTCATACCAAGAAGTTGGACATTAAGGGTGCGTTTAGTATGATAGAACATTTTTCACTGTTTGGTTGTACAAAATAGTTTGAAAATATTTTCTTAGATATCATATTTTTTTTAAATTGAAGAAAATGATTTCCCAAGAAAAAAGTTAGGAAAATATTATCCAAAAACTCCACATACCCTCACATCTAACCCCAACTCCCTCCCCCTTCTCTCCCCTACCCCACCTCTCCCACCCCCCTCTCACCAAAAAGATTTTTTTTTACAGATTTCAGTTTTTTTTCTTTTCCGTCACCACCCACCCTACTAACACCCCCGATTTTTTTTTTGATTATTTTTTTGTATTTTTAATTTTCTGTAAATGTTTTTCTACACCACCCCCAACCCCCTCCCCCTTGCCCCCCCCCCCCCCTCCCCCAATTTTTTTTTTTTAACTTTTTTTGTAGTTTCAATTTTTTATTTTTTCGTTTTTCTGCACCACCCGCCCACCCCAACCCTGTCAAACACCACCCCTACCCCCGAGCTAAAAAAAAATTTATTTTCAGTTTTTGATTTTTTTTTTTCAGTTTACAGGTTCAAAATTTTATGGGATCCAAAGTTATGAGTTCAGAGGTTTATGTGTTTGGAAGTTTGCGGGTTTATAAATTATCGAATTCACGGGTTCGAAAGTTTGCAGGTTCGGAAGTTTAGTAATTCGAAAGTTTATGAAATTTGTGGGTTCGGAAGGTTGTTGGTTCGAAAGTTTATGGCTTCATGTTTCTTGTATCTAAATTATTTATGAATACTCTTGAGAAATTATATTCCTTAATTTGTATACCAAACACCGAAAAATGAGTAAGATTACTACTTGATTTTCAAGAAAATATTTTCTTGAAAAATATTTTTCACAGAAAAAAAATTCCGTTATACCAAACACACCCTAAGACTCATCTTTAAGTGGAAGTTGAATTTGCTAACTTGGTTTCAACACCTCTTTGTTGACTTGGTAACCACAAAATATTAGTAAAGTTCCACATAAAAAGTAAAAAAATACTCTATAAGGAGTTGAATATTCTTAATGGTGTGAGATGTTTTTGGGAAAATTCTTGTTAGTTTGACCCAAAGCAAATAATATCACACTATATTAAGAGTATTTTTGGATCGTTTTGACCCAACAACTAGTAATAGATCCAATAGTTTGGCGGGACGAATATGGAGATGGTAGATTGTGTCTTGGGGGGCAACTTAGTACCTTTGCTCGTTTAATGGGCGGTTTATGATTTATACTCGTAGCTTTGGAGACGCATACACAACCTTTGAACTTTGATGACCGTTGTTACTCTAATCATATGGGTGCCAGACAACTAATCTCTAAATTAGATTATGAATTGTGATGGGTTATATGAAAATTAGTTCAAGAAAATTGTTGGGTATGTGAGAACAAAGTTCCACATGAAGTTAAAAAAGGAAAAGAACGAGCAAACTACTTTGTTTGGCCTTTCAAAGCAAAAATACTACCAATATTAGTGGGCGTTTGGACATAAGAATTGTGAAATTCGGGAAAAAAGTGAATTTTTTTTTATGTGAAAATAATATTTGAAGATTAGAGTTGTATTTGGACATGAATACAATTTTGAGCTGTTTTTGAATTTTTGTGAGTGGTTTGAACTGAAAATTTTGAAAAATAGTTTTTTGGAAGTTTTCAAATTTCCGAAAAATTTCGAAATTCAAATTCAAATAAAATTTGAAAATTTCAAGGTCAAACACTAATTCCAAAAAAAGTGATTTTTTTATAAATAAAGTGAAAAACATTATGGCCAAACGGGCCTCACAAGATACTAATATTAGTCAATACTCAAAAAATACAATCAACATTAGCCCAATTGGCTATTTCTAATACATCTGATGCTATGTCGCTAACAGGGAGAAACAGAGATGGCTTTTTCGTAACCTTCTCAGTAATGACGTCACTTTTCTTGGAGCTCCTTATAGGACACAACTGTTAACATAATAGATGATCTTAGATAGTGTACCCAAACCAAGTTTTGGGATGAGCCAAATTTGATGGACACAACTTTCTGCAATTGCGTCTAACATATTATACTCTTTGTGTCGTTGGAACATAAAAGCAAAAGAAAAAAAATGAACTTCGTCAAAAGGCAAAATGCCTAACTTATCAAAAGAAATTATGATAATCGAAAATGAAAAAGTAAAAGCTCTAATTAGCACTAGTCTTAAAATTTTATTGAAAGTCATTTTAACTCGTTTAAGGTTGAGTTAAAGAATTTAGATTTTTAAAATTAAAATTTATTTTCTTGTCGGAATAGATCCGCATCTCAAAAAGTTTGAATTTTAATTTTGAGATGATTTGATGAAGATTTGAAGTAGTTAAATTGAAATTTGAGCCAAATTCCAAGTAAAAGAACATGGAGATGAGATGTGTATCCTCGTGTATCATTGGTGTATTCTGTATGTATCAAATGTGTATTTCTTGTATATCCATGTATACATATGTGTGAGATACATTTTAGATATATGTGGCGCAAAAATATTTTTAAACTCTATTTCCCCTACAAATTTTGACTCTAAACTAGTCTAAATTACCTTCAATCTTTCTCAAATTTTATATATTGTTTTATCTGTTTTTTCAACGAAATTGCCTATACTTTTTGAATCTTGTATATCATTAATAATGCATTTAGACTCCAAACTAGTCCATTGCCTCCAATCTTCCTCAACTTTTGGATATTGCTTTATCTATGTGTTTTCAACTAAATTGAGTACGTTTTTTGTATCTTGCATATCATTAATAATGCATTTGACTCCAAACTAGTCTAAATCACCTTTAATCTCTCTCAATTTTTCTATATTATCTTATGTATGTGTTTTCGGCAAAATTCAACCATACTCATTAAAACAAAATCGTTTTTTTGCCTAAGTTTCTGTTAATGTTATATATCACTACTAATAACTTTTTATGGCTATTTAATTTTTGGTAGCATAACTTAATGGCTAATTGTTAGTAATTTATCCGTTTGTGGCTATTCCTGTTGTTTGCTCAAAAGGAAATTATTTACAACAAAATTAAATATTCTTAATGATGTGAGGTCTTTTGGGAAAAATCGTACGGACTTGACCGGAATAAACAAAATTACACTATATTAAAAGTGTCTTTGAGTTGCTTTAGCCTAATACTCCATCCGGTTCACAATAAGTAATTTTTTTGGTTGTTTTCACACATATTAGGAAATTCACCTTTTAACATTGATTAGCAATGAATTAACCATAATAATATTTACTATCTTTTTAAATAAATATTTTTAACACATACCCCAACACTATTAATTCACGGACAATATAAAAAAAAAAATTAATTCGTTCTTGAAATCTGGAAAAATGATGGAACAGTAGTACCATGTTATTGTAGATTTAATCAAAGAGTACCATGAAATACGTGAAAATTCAATACAGTTCTAGAGATGATCGAACCGAACCCCCACATGTCAAAGGCTTTGGGAATCTAGAGATATGCACAGTTGACCTTTTAAGCTGCACTTTCCATTGACATGCTTCATCAAAAAAAATAATTATGCCAAATATATAAATCAATAAAATTAAATTAAATAATAACATGGGCTGATTAGAATACTAGCTGGAGAGACAAATTTCAGAATCAGATGAACAACTACAAATTATTTATACCATTATGTCAAGCAGACATAGAAACAAAGTGACCAGTTCTGGTAACGTTGTTTCATGCAAGGACTAATATTTTTATCTTACCAAGGTACACCAAGACTAGAGCTTTTGTTCCGCGAGACAATCATGACTCCTGCAATTAAAGGATTTCAGTTATATACGTTTACGATATTATAATGATTTTTTTATTATAATCATGACTCCTCCAATTGTAATATGTAATATCAGGTTAATTATTAGGCTTGAATCACAAGTCATCCCGAGTAGAGGCAGCTTCAAGTACCTTGGTTCGCTTATCCAGGAGGAGGGGAGATCGACGAGGATGTCAGACACCGTATTGGGGTAAGATGGATGAAGTGGAGGTTAGCATCTGGAGTCCTGTGTGACAAGAGAGTGCCACCAATATTCAAAGGTAAATTCTATAAAGCGGTGGTTAGACTGGCCATGATGTATGGGGCTGAGTGTTGGCCCGTTAAGAACCCACATATCTAGAAGATGAAAGTAGCAGAAATGAGGATGTTGCGGTGGATGTGCGGGCACACTAGGATAGATAAGATTAGGAATGATGATATTCGGGAGAAGGTGCATGTGGCTCCCATTGATGACAAGATGCCGGAAGCGAGGCTTAGATAGTTCAGACATGTTCAGAGGAGAAGCCTAGATGCTCCGGTACGGAGGCGTGAGCAGCTGGTTGCGGAGGGCACGAGAAGAGGTAGAGGGCGGCCTAAGAAGTATTGGGGAGAGGTGATCAGGCAGGATATGGCGAGGCTCCAGATTTCCGAGGACATGACACTTGATAGGAAAATGTGGAGGTCGAGTATTAGGGTTGTAGGTTAGGAGGTAGTTGAGTCGTGCCTTACTTCGTACCATTGTGGGACTAGCCATGTAGGGTTTTTGTCTAAGATAGCTAGTGGGAATGTTGTGACTTACTATTTCGCTTTTCAGTGCATGTCTTATTTACTAGCTATCACTTTTACTTTGCATCTCTTTTTCTAGATTTCATGGTATTCCTATTTTCTTATGACTGTTGTGGTGATACTAATATTTACTAATATTGTCTCCCTTTGCTTTGCATCTTTCTTCTGGATTTCATGTTGTTCCTATTTATCCTATGATTGTTGTTGTGATACTAATATTGTCTCCCTTTTTGTCCTTTTGTCCTTTTGTCTTTTTATTTTTTGAACCGAGGGTCTTTCGGAAACAGCTTTCCTACTCCTTCGGGGTAGTAGGGGTAAGGTCTGCGTACACAGTACCCTCTTCAGACTCCATCAGTAGGATTTTACTGGGTTGTTGTTGTTGTTGTTGTTATAGAGATAAACTATAATTACCTTATAAATTATATAATTATATAAATATTTTTTATATATAAAACTTAAACAGCTATACATGTGATCCAGCAGGGTAAACTTAACTATTGAATATTAGACAGATACTCCCAGATATATTTCTTTTTCTTTTACCTATTTAGTTACTATTTTGCAAAAACTTCGGTTTCAACCCTTTGGATTCTTAACCTAGTTTTTACTATTTCGGGTCGTTTCGATGCAGTGATTGGTTATGTTATTAGTTCTTTTTATAGATTACGCATCATTAATGTTTTAATACGATCTAATTATAAATTGCTGATTTGAAGAGGATTTTGTTGATGTGACAACACATTTTGTCTCTTTGTCGCCCTATCAAAACACCGAGAATATTGGCATAGGTTATCTTAGATTCTCTCCCTATTTCTTAGTAGTTAGTATTAATAATACCCTCTTTTCAATTACTGTTACTAACCTTTACAATAATATAATAATGCTAGTGTGATATTTGTATTAGTTTCTACCTATCATTACTTTATCATTGTCCCCTCTTTATGTGGTTTTTGCATTGGTTTCCTGTAGGATCTTTCTATAATTTCATATCTGCGGAAACTGATGAAGACATCGTCACAAAAATCTTACTTACTAATGCGCCGTATAAATTGTATTTCAACTTTAGTACAACAAGCTTTGGGTAGAGTTACCAACTAAAAGGACGAAAGGAGAGGAATGAAATGGATCGAGAACTATCAGGTTTTAAGTTTTAATTTTAACAAAATTAAAAATATTGGGATCAAAATAACAAGGTGTCTTATGAAAGGTAACAAAGCAAATTTTAGCTTAGATAAATAAGACGACTAAGAGAATTATACTAAAGGAGTCCTAATCTGTCTATCTATCTATATTTATATTTATATCTATATTCATATCATATATCATATCTATCTATACTATATTAAAAGTACGAATATCTTTAACGGAATGTCGTTCGCCTTTTTTATTCTTTAAAAATAAATTTTACATTGTACAAAATAGTAATTCAAATTATTTTCCTAATATTTAGGACTTAGTTCCTTAATTGAATTATATAAGAAGTCCTAATATTTAGGAGTTCAAAATCAATTAAGACTTTTACCTTATTAACTATTTTTTTATTTAAATTATTTATATAACTGTAATCATTCCATATTAAGTTCTTAATATGTAGTATCTTAACATCAACTAAAATTCTATTCATTAAAAGCTTTAATAAACTCACCCAACACATGCACGTTCAATGGTGGTGTGATGACCTGATAGGTCAATTACAGTTTTACCCTTCATTCCTATGTTCTGAGATCTCGAATAGCTCTATTTAGCCTCCTCGATTTGCGTGCGCAATCCGTGTTCTTTTCCAAAAATTTTTAATGAGAATTTATGAAAATGTGAAATCGTACCATAAAACTCATTTAAGTTGACTACGGTCAACGTTTTATGTAAACGGACCCAAATCATTGTTTTGACGGTCCCAGTGGCTTCGTATCGTGATTTGGGACTTGGGCGTATGCCCGAAATCGAATTCGGAAGTGTAACGACCCGATCAGTCATTTTGAACTCTAGCGCGTCGTTCGACGGTTCGAGGCCTTGAGTAGCTTCACTTCATGTTTTATGACTTATACGTATAGTCGAAAATGAATTTCGGAAGGTTCAGAGTTGATTCAGAAGGAAAATCCTTAGTTCAGAAGGAAAATCCTTAGTTCAGAAGCTTTGAGTTGGTCTTCACGAACGCGAAACTTATCCCACGTTCGAGATTGAAGGACTTGGCGTGCTTCGCGATGGCGAGTCTTCAGACATGATCGCGTAAAGCATTTTTTTGCGGGAGAGGTGGTATTGTTTCGCAAACGTGAAAGAGGGCATGCGATCGCGAAAGGCAATGCCTGGGCAGAATATATTTTGCTCGATCGGGATTTTTGCTCATTTCACTCATTCCTCTCTTTCTTGGGCAATTTTTGGGGCGATTTGGAGGAGCCAACTTCATCATCTACCTTGAGGTAAGGAACTTCTACACATTATGAGCTAAGTACATGAGTTATATACATATTTAAACATGAAAATTTATGGAAATTATGAGATTTTTGGAAGAAACCCTAGAATTTATATTTTTGGACTTTGACTGCGATTTTGGAAATGGAATTAGGAATATATTTTATATATGAGTTCGCGATGTTATGGGTAACGTTTATCTTCTAACATTTTCGGAATCTGGGCACATGAGCCAGAGGGTTGACTTTGTTGACTTTTCGAGCAAAGTTGAGAATTGTTATAAATTGATTAATTATGAGTATTAGAGTACATTTTTATTGGTTTGCACATTGTTTGACTAGTTTCGGATTGATGGGCATCGGTTGGAGGTGTTAGAGAGGCGTTTGAGACGGTTATGGAACTTCGGAGCGAGGTAAATCCCATGTCTAACCTTGTGAGGAGGAAATTACCCCATAAGTGTTATTCTTGTTATATGCTACATGTTGTGGGGGCTGCACATGTATGAGGTAATGAGTGTCCGTGCGCATGCTAGAATTCCTGAGTATGTCCGGGTAGACTAGGATTCACGCCAAGCTTTATTTGTACTAGTTGAGTTAATATTGCTTGTTTAGTTACTTGATTCGCGTTACGACCTAAGACTAGGCTTGCGTAGAGTGATAGACTCGCTATTGTAGAGATTTGACGAGCTACTTGATTAGCAGCGGAATAATTGTGCTTCCCTTACGAATTTCTCCCGCATTGTGTGTTTTCATCGAAAAGCTTCCTTAAATTTCAGAACTCACACGTATATTCGTGAGTGGGGTCAAAGATCCGTTAAAGCTTCTTATTCTACTGGGATCGGGCCGTTCGTGTCGGTAGTATCATATTCTTATGGGATCGGTCCGTTCGCCTCGGAAGTATCATATTCTTGTCGGATCGGGCCGTTTGCCTCGGCAGTATCATGTATCATATTCTTATGCGATCGGGTCATTTGCCTCGGCATTTCAATAAAATACTCTAATGGGATCGGGTCGTTTGCCTCGACAACTTCATGAAACACTCTTATGTGATCGGGTCGTTCGCCTCGGCAGAATCGAGCGTAATATTTGACAAGAAGTTAGTGTATCTCATGAGTTTTCCTGATTTGAGTTGTGACGACCAATCTGGTGGGGACCATTTTATATATACTCTGATTGAGAAGAGGAAGCCTATGATTGAGAGCATATGTTTACTGCTCAGAGGATGATCGTACCATGTACCTATATTTGTTTACACTATTTATTTACCATGCCTCATACTTGTTTACTTTCTACTGTACTTGATATATTGGACTACTAGTAAGTGTCGATGTCGGCCCCTCGTCACTACTTCTATTGGGTTAGGCTAGATGCTTACTAGGTACGCGTTGATTTACTTACTCATGCTACACTTCTGCACTTATTATGCAGGTATCTATTTCTGGTGGTGTTTTGGGAGCAAAAGCGCATCTATTGCGGGGACTTTTCGGTGAGTTGTATCCCGTGTTACGATCCGCATCATACAGAGTCTCCATCAAAATTATTTACAATTTTCTGTCTAACTTGTATTCCAGACAGATGTTTTATTATTATTGTACCTTCTAGTAGATGCTTATGCACTTGTGATACCGGGTTTTGGGGGTGATTTAGAATTTGTTTATGGATTATTTTATATTGACACACTTTTACCCTATATTTTCATTTAAATTGTACGTATCTACGATTTTTAATGTCATTCATCTCTCTATCTAAATAAGATTCATGATTTTAAAAAATAATAAAATGAATAATTAAGTTGGGCGCCCTCACGGCCTATAATGGATTTTGGGTCGTGACAGGAAGTCCCTAACTTGATTTGATATAATTTGTTGAAAACTAGCAATTTAAAGGTTTAAAGAAATTCTAAGTTTGATCATATATTGACTTGGTTGCTACCAGGTTCAGATTTCGATTCCCGAACTTGGTATAGGTTCATTTTAGTATTTTATGACTTTTCTACATAATTTGGTGCGAAACAGAGTTGAGTTGACGTGATTCAGACGTCCGTTTGAAAATTTGAAAGTTCTTAAGTTTTCTTGAAAATTTCATTTGTTTTGGTGTCTGATTCATAGTTCTAGGTATTTTGATCACGTGAGCAAGTTCGTATGATATTGTTACACTCGTGTGCGCGTTTGGTTTGGAGCCCGAGGGCTCGGGTGAGTTTCGGATAGGCTACATAGTGATTTTAAACTTAGAAGAATAGCTGATGACCCTCTGTTGTTGGTGTGGTCTGCAGACCCTACAATTGCGAGGTGGGGGATCACATTTGCGACGCCTGTCATTATCGCATTTGCGAACTTTTTTTTGCAATTGAGAAAGGGGTCTGGGAACAGCAAGGATCGCAATTGCGATCAATTGATCGATTTTGCGAAGCTCCAGTGTTCGCATTTGCGAACAAGCCATCACAATTGTGATGGCAGCAGAGGTGTGGGTTTCGTCGCATTTGCGATGCATTTCACGCATTTGCGGGGTTCGCAATTGCGAATGCCAGGTCGCAATTGCGACATCTACGCATGGACAAAAGAGGGGGAAACGGGATTTAGCTCATTTCTTTCAAACTCTCAACCCTAAATATCCTAGAGGCGATTTTTCCAAGAGATTTTCTTCATAAATTCATTGGTAAGCAACTTTAATCTACTTCTTTTTAATTTTCCATTACTTTCCAAGTGTTTTCAACATCAAATCTAGGATTTTTATGGCAGAAATTAGGGATTTGGATAGACTTAGGGATTTTTGTAAATTTGGGATTTAGTCCTCGAATTGAGGTCGGATTTCGAAACAAATTACATAACCGGGCTCGGGGGTGAACGGGTAATCGAGTTTTGGTCTGAATCTTGGGTTTTGACTAAGCAAGCCAGGGCTTGACTTTTGTTGACTTTTTGGGAAGAGTTTAAAGATCTTAACTTTATGTATTGTAATTGATATTCCTCGCATTGGTTGTTGATATTAAGTTGATTTTGGTTAGATTCGATTGGTTTAGAGGCGAATTGTAGAGGAAAGGCCCCAATTGAGCTTTGATTTGTTTGCGTAGCGAGGTAAGTGTTGTGTCTAACCTTGATTTGAGGGAATTAGGAACCCTTGAACTATATGCTATATGATTTACATGTGTAACAGCGTATATGAAAGGTGACGAGTGTATATACGCCGTCAAGATAGTTGTTTTCATGCTTTTCCGTATTTCATTAATTATTTTGTTCCATATCTTAACTGTTACATGCTTTAATTGCTTCCTATGCCTTAACTTGTTACTTGTCACTATTTTCTCTTGTATTGAAATGCTCGTTTCTTCCGTGCTCCATGATTAACTGCAACTTGCCTTAATTGTCTTACTTGTACACTTTAAATGTCATATATTTGTCTTGGCTTGTCTTGTTGTTTTGTATTAATTGTAACATTTCTTGACTTGGTACGAGATTCCTTTGTGGCTTTGCTTTCATAATTCTTTAATCGCAGAGATTCTTGTGAATTGAGTTATTGAATTGATTATATTTATTAATTTTATTTATGGATCGGGCTGCACGTCGCAATGGGTGGAATAAGGGACGGTTGATATTGATATGGTGGGATTGGATTGCACGCCGCAACAGATTTTATATGTGATATTGATATGGTGAAATAAGGGAGGATTATAATATTGATTCTGATTATATGGTGGGATCGGGTTGCGCGCCGCCATGGATTTTACTTTGTTATTCTTGATGTTAATATGTTGGAATAAAGGAGAATTGTGTTTGTACGGTGGGATCGGGTTGCGCGCCACAACAGATTGTATGTTTTGTATTCCTTATTACGTTGTGTTAGCTTTGAGTGTTTTCATATGAGATTTTGAGGATTGATGTTTCTGGTTTTACTGATTTCGAGGATTGAGTTTATTTACATAAGTTAACTGCTTTACTTTTTCTGCGTTTCTTCCCTGTTATTATTATTATACTGCATATAGGTTATTGTAAGTGACCCTCCTTAGCCTCATCATTGCTTCGTCGAGGTTAGGCTCGACACTTACAGAGTACATGAGGCCGGTTGTATTCATACTACACTCTGCACTTCTTGTGCGGATTTTGGATTCGGTCCTATCGGCGGTCAGTAGATTGCTCGTATTGATTGCCGGTTCGGAGACTTGAGGTACAGCTGCAAGGCGTTCGCAGCCCTAAAGTCCCCTTCCACCTTATCCTAGTTGTTTATTTCATTTCAGACAATTTTACTTTCATTCAGACCATTATTTGTACATTTCTAGCCACTCGTGCACTTGTGACACCAGTTCTAGGATGGTATTTAGACATCGCTGTTATGTTGGCTTATTCACTCTATTTCAGATTTATTTCAGTTATTTCGATTTACAAAAAAAACAACAACAACAACATACCCAGTATTATCCCACACTGTCGGGTCTGGGGAGGGTAGTTTGTACACAAACCTTATTTTGATTTCTTGATTATCATTTAATTTGCACGGTTAAAATGGATAAAAACTATTCTAACGTTGTCTTGCCTGGAAAGTGAAATGTTAGGCGCCATCACCGTTCCGAGGGTGAGAATTTTAGGTCGTGACAAGTTGGTATCAGAGCACTAGGTTACCTAGGTCTCACGAGTCATGAGCAAGCTTAGTAGAGTTTGGAGGATCGGTACGGAGACGTCTGTACTTATCTTCCAGAAGCTATAAAGTTTAGGAACAATTTCATTTCTATCTTTCTCTATCGTGCGATTTTATTATATCATTGATGATTGAACCCTTCTATTATTGTTATCTCGCAGATGGTGAGAACACACATAGTATCGGTAGCCGGACAAGAGCTGGAGCCCCTAGTAGCAGCTACGACCAGGGACAGAGGTCGAGGCTGAGGTCGCGCTAGAGGCCGAGGCAGAGGTAGAGGCAAAGCTTAGCCTAGAGCTCGAGAAGAAGCACCCACAGTTGAGCCTCAGGTAGATTTTGAGGAGAAGGTTCCAGCTCAGACTTTACCCGTCGGACCAGCTCAGGTTACAGAGGGGTTCATATCCACTCTAGTGTTTCAAGATGCTCTAGTTCGTTTGGTGGTCTTTATGGAGAGTGTGGCCTACATTGGTACCTTCCCGATGGCACCAGCCATCTCTCAGGATGGGGTACGAGCACATACTCCCGCTACTCACACCCCTAAGTAGGTGGATGCCCAGTACCAAACTCCAGCAGCCCTGCCAGTTAGGGTGGTTTAGCCGGTTGTTGCGGCACAGGACGGTGATAGGCCCGCTATATCTTCTGAGGCTTTGTTGAGGTTGGACATGTTTACCAAGATCTTTCCAGTTCATTTTAGTGGTGCATCTTCTGAAGACCCTCAAGATTATCTAGACCGCTGCCATGAGGTGATGGGAACATAGGTATAGTTGAGACCAATGGTGTAGATTTTATAGTGTTTCAGATGACTGGTTCTGCCAAGAGGTGGTGGAGAGATTTTATAGTGACTAGACTAGTTGGGTCGCCTGCACTTACTTGGGATCCGTTTTCATAGCTATCTCTAGAGAAGTTCATTCATGTCACTCTGAGGGGGGATTACCGTAGGCAGTTTGAGCGTCTTCAGCAGGGTAGTATGATTGTTACCCAGTACGAAACTCATTTTGTGGACCTAGCTCGCCATGCTATTATCTTGCTCCCTATTAAGAGGGAGAGAGTAAGGAGATTTATTTATGGGCCCACTTTCACTATCAGGCTATAGATGGTAAGGAGACCGGAAGTGATATTTCTTTCTAGACGACCATAGATATTGCTAAACGGATCGAGATGGTTCGTGCTTAATAGAGGGGGCCAGTGTTTGATAAGAGTTCTCGTGTAATGGTCCCAGCACCGGTTTCTCCACCGCCCACTCAGCCAACTAGGGGCAGGGGTCAGGCATCCAGAGGTAGGGGTCAGCCTGTTCGAGGTGGAGGTCAGACCGTTAGAGGTAGAGGCCAGCCAACTAGAGTCCGTCCCAGAGACATAGTTCAGAGTGGTGGGGCCCAGCCCCGATTTTATGCTTTCCTGGCTAGGCCTGAGGCCGAGTCATCTGACGCCGTTATCACATGTATTGTTTCAGTTTTCCATAGAGATACTTCAGTTTTATTTGATCCGGGCTCTACTTATTCCTACGTGTCATTTTATTTTGCTTCATATCTGATTGTGCCTCGTGATTCTTTGAGTGCTCTTGTGTATGTGTCCATGCTTGTGGGGGATTCTATTATTGTAGATCGTGTCTATCGCTCGTGTGTAATTGCTATTAGGAGTCTTGAGACTAGTATAGATCTACCACTTCTTGATATGGTAGATTTTGGTGTTATCTTCGGTATGGACTGGATTTGACCTTATCGTGCTATATTGGATTGTCATGCTAAGACGGTGACCTTAGCCATGCCGGGGTTGTCTCGATTAGAGTGGAGGGGGACTCATGTCCATTCTACCAGCAGGGTTACCAGCAGTGCGGAGGTTCCTTCCATGGATTCAGTACCCGTTGTGCGCGAGTTTCCAGAGGTGTTTCCTGCAGATCTGCTGGGGATGCCACCCGATAGAGATATTGACTTATGTATTGATTTGGCTCTGAGCACTCAGCCCATTTCTATTCCACCATACCGTATGGCCCCACCAGAGTTGAAGACATTGAAGGAGCAGTTAAAAGATTTGCTTGATAAGGGATTCATTAGACCTAGCATCTCGCCCTAGGGTACGCCCGTGTTGTTCGTGAAGAAGAAAGATGAGTTGATGAGGAAGTGTATTGACTATCGACAGTTGAACAAAGTCACTATTAAGAACAGTTATCTGTTACCGAGGATTAATGACTTATTTGATCAGCTTCTTGGTGCCAAGATGTTTTTGAAGATTGATTTGAGGTCTGGCTACCATCAGTTGAAGATTGGGGCATCTGATGTCCCTAAGACGGCTTTTCGGATTCGATATGGGCATTATGAGTTCCCAGTGATGTCATTTGGGTTGACAAATGCTCCAACAACATTTATGGATTTGATGATATCTTGATCTACTCCCACAGTCGAGGGGAGCCTGAGCATCATCTTCGAATTATACTTCATACTCTGAGAGATAGTTAGTTATATGCCAAGTTTTCAAAGTATGAGTTTTGGTTAGAATCAGTCGCCTTTTTGGGGAATGTTGTATCGGCAGAGGGCATAAAGATAGATCCTAAGAATATTGAGGTAGTTCAGAACTGGCCTTGACCTACTTCAGCTACAAAGATCCAAAGTTTCCTGAGTTTAGCGGGTTATTATCGCTGGTTCATGGAGGGGTTTTCATCCATAACAGCCTCATTGACTAGATTGACCCATAAGGGTGCCCCATTCAAATGGTTGGATGAGTGTGAGTTAAGCTTTCAGAAGCTCAAGACTGCTTTGACTACGACGCTAGTGTTGGTGTTTCCCATAGGTTCAGAATCTTATATGTTGTATTATGATTCATCTCGTATTGGGCTCGGTGTAGTATTGATGCAGGATAGCAGGGTGATTGCATACGCGTCGTGGCAGTTGAACGTTCATGAGAAGAATAACCCTGTTCATGACTTAGAGTTGGCAGCCATTGTTTATGCGCTGACGTTTTGGAGTAACTATCTTTACGGCGTTTCATGTGAGGTATTCATGAATCATCGGAGTCTGCAGTATTTGTTCAAGCAAAAGTATCTCAACTCGAGGCAAAATGGGTGGTTAGAGTTGTTGAAAGACTATGATATCACCATTTTGTATCATCCCCGGAAGGCCAATGTAGTTGCCGATGCCTTGAGTAGAAAGGTTGTGAGTATGGGTAGCCTTGCTTATATTCCAGTTGGTGAGAGGCTGTTTGCAGCAGATGTTCATGCTTTTGTCAATCAGTTCGTGAGGTTAGATGTTTCAGAGCTTAGTCGTGTTTTGTCTTGCACAGTCTCTCGTTCTTCCTTGTATGAGCGCATCAGAGAGCGTCAGTATGATGACCCCCATTTGTTTGTTCTTAAGGATACGGTGCGGCGCAGTAGTGCCAAGCAGGTTATTGTTGGAGATGATGGGGTTTTACCGATGTAGGGTCGTACTTGTGTGCCCAATGTGGACAGGCTTCGTGAGTTGATTCTTGAGGAGGCCCACAATTACCACTATTCTATTCATCTTGGTGCCGCCAAGATGTATCAGGACTTGTGGCAGCATTATCGGTGGAGGATTATGAAGAAGGATATAGTTGTGTATGTAGCTCGATGTCTAAATTGTCAGCAAGTTAAGTATGAGCATTAGGGGCTAGAGATTACTGAATGGAAATGTGAGCGTATCATTATGGATTTTGTTGTTGGACTCCCACAGACTCAGAAGAAATTTGACGCGGAATGGGTGATTGTGGACAGGTTAACCAAGTCAGCACATTTCATTCCAGTGGCAGTTACCTATTGTTCAGAGCGATTAGCTGAGATCTACATCCACGAGGTCGTCCATCTTCACAGTGTGCTTGTATCTATCATTTCTGATCGAGGTATGCAGTTTACCTTGCACTTCTGGAGGGCCGTACAATGTGAGTAAGGCACGCGGGTTGAGTGAGTATAGCATTTCACCCCTAGACGGACGGACATTCCAAGAGCACTATTCAGATATTAGAGGATATGCTTCTCGCTTGCGTCACGGATTTCGGGAGTTCTTGGGATCAATTCTTGTCGCTTGCGGAGTTTGCCTACAACAACAGCTATCGATCTAGCATTCAAATGGCTCCCTATGAGGCATTTTATGGGAGGCGGTGCCATTCGCCAGTTGGTTGGTTTGAGCTGGGAGAGGCTCGAATTTTGGGTACCGATTTGGTTCAGGACGCCTTGGATAAGGCCAAGATTATTCAGGATCGACTTTGCACCGCTCAGTCTAGGTAGAAGAGTTATACCGGCCGTAGAGTCCGTGACATTGCAATCATGGTTGGAGAGAGGGTATTGCTCCGAGTTTCACCCATGAAGGGTATGATGAGTTTCGGAAAGAAGGGCAAGTTTAGTCCTAGGTATATCAGACCCTTTGAGATTATTGAGAGAGTGGGGTGAGGTAGCCTATAGGCTGGCATTACCACCTAGTTTATCAGCATTCCATCCAGTGTTCCATGTTTCTATGCTCCGGAAGTATCACGGTGATCCGTCCCATGTGTTAGATTTCAGCTCAGTCCAATTGGACAAGGATTTGACTTATGAGGAGGAGCCGGTGGCTATTCTAGCCCCGCAGGTCTGGCAGATGAGGTCTAAGAGTTATCCTTTAGTTAGAGTGGAGTGGAGAGGTCATCCGATCGAGGCAGCCACGTGGGAGTCCGAGTCGGACATGCGGAGTAGATATCCACACCTTTTCACCAGTCCAAATACTTTTCTATGTCCGTTCGAGGACGAAGGTTTATTTTAGAGGTGGAGAATGTGATGACCCGATAGGTCAATTATAGTTTTACCCTTCATTTCTTTATTTTGAGACCTCAAATAGCTCCGTTTAGCCTTCCTCAATTTGCGTGCGCAGTCCGTGTCCTTTTTCGGAAAAGTTTTATGAGAAAATTTATGAAAACGTGAAATCGTGCCTTAAAACTTATTTGACTAAATTACTATCAATGTTTTATGTAAACGGACCCGGACCAGTATTTTGACGGTCCCTGTGGGTCCGTATCATGATTTAGGACTTGGGCGTATGCCCAGAATTGAATTCGGAAGTCTCTAACTTGATTTGGAGTAATTTGTTAAATACTAGAAATTTAAAGGTTTAAAGAATTTCTAAGTTTTACCGTAGGTTGACTTTGTTGCTATCGGGTTCGGATTACGGTTCCAGAACATGGAATAGGTTCATTTCAGTATTTTTGACTTGTGTACAAAATTTGGTGCAAAACAGAATTGAGTTGACAATAAAATGAAAAGATTCCAAGGGACTGCGACGACCAAACAACTCTACCTTGAATCCTTACGATTCTGCTTAACTCTGCCCAAGTCCGATATCTCCAATACCAGGCTCTGCACAAAATGTGCAGAAGTGTAGTATGAGTACACCACAGTTGGTACCCAGTAAGTATAAAGACTAACCTCAGTGGAGTAGAGACGAGGTGCAGTCAAGACACTCACTAGTCTAAAAACCTATGCAAAATGATATACAAGAATAATAGAAAGCAAATAACAATAAGGGCAACACAAATCAACCAGTGATATGCATTACAGGGCAACAATAACACCATTTATATCGCTCAAAAATTCATAAATATAAGTACACCCAATTAAATCAAATTCTTCCATTAAATATCTTTCACATATAATTCTTACGAATAAAACTCTTTTTCAAATATATTTTCCTCAAATAAACATCTTTCGAATATAAAATTCTTTCAATAAATCTCTTCAAATATAATTTCCTCAAATAAATATCTTGAATATAATTCTTTCAATTTAAAAGTCAGCATGTGAGACCTCATTTCATAATCATAAAAATACGAGTCTCAGCCCACTTTCATATTTCCACGGCCCTTCGTACCCATAATTAAATCATCATATTTCCCCGGCACCTCGTGCCCACTTTTCATATTATAGTTGCACGAATATTTCACGTGCCAATATTATTATTATTTAATCACAACACCTCGTGCCCATATTTCATATGAGAACTGCATGGATAATTCACGTGCCAATAATATCAATGTATATAAGATCCACATGATCAATTTATTCCCAATAAAGTAAGTTTAAATTTTTTAAATCAAGTAGGAAATCAACAAAAGAATGAATTTATTTTAAAAATTATTTGGGTGGAGAAAATAACATTTCAATTAAAATGAAACACCCGATAGTTGCTGATTTGGATGTAAAACTTATAAGAATTAAAGCATACAACTATTTCTTTTATTCAAAACAACTTAACCTTAAAAATTAGTAAAAACTAGAAATACAAATCCTCAGAGTCTCGTATAAGAGAAAATGCCAACACATTATAATAAGGAATACAAACACATATTAAAATCAAATAATACATCACGGAAGAATACAAGAATTTACATATCACGGAAAAATAAAATAATCAAAGGCAAATGCAACCATAGAAAAATATCAACAAAGGGCACTCCCGAGGTACCACCTCGTAGTCCCAAAAGTAAATATGCAACAACAACAATGCCCCCAGGCCATCACAAATCAATCCCCGACATAGCCCACCTTGTCTCGCCACGTGTGCAATAATAAAGTAAGTGCCCGCCTTGTCTCGCCACACGTGCATAATAGTGTTCCCGCCTTGTATCGCCACATGCGCAAACCCACATACATATATAAATAGCACGCCTTGTCACGCCGCATGTGCATAAATCAATAGTAATATTAGCACGGCAGAAACCTCGTGCAAACACCCGAACATAACTCCCACAAACACCCCAATAAAACTTTCCTACAAAATAACGTGCTAATATCACATCTCATAAACTGCGCCTCAAGTGCTCAAATATTACAACATATCACAGATTTGCACATCAAGTGCTCAGTTATTATAATTTATCACAGATTGCACATCAAGTGCTCAAATATTATCATGTGCCACAAAATTCAATAATACATAAATTTCCATAATAAGGATCCCGTGGTTCAATCATAATGTGCACAAAATCTTAACAAAAATATCCGGGAGTGAACAACTCAACAAAATAATATTTCACAGAAATTCAAGATGGCAATCACACTAAATCATCATATAAAAATAATTTCAACAAACAAGGATCTAGGCATGACAAATAGAGGATTTAATAAGTGCCAAAAATTTCCAATTTAATACATAAGGGCGTCTACGGATTTAAACCGATATAATTTGAACATATAAACCAAGTACGCACTCGTCACCTCGCGTACATGGTTTTCAATCACATAATTTTCACATAAGACTCAATGCCTAAGGGAAAATTTCTCCACTCGAGGTTAAGCAAGACACTTACCTTATTGAAGTTATGCCGATATTTCAAAATTGCCTTCTCGCTTGAATTGACCTCCGGACAGCTCAAATCTATCCAATTCAATTGTATAACTTAATTAAAATTCATGGAAAATAATTCCGGTTAATAAAACGTCGACTTAAAAATTTATTCTAAAAAGTCAACAAACGTCAACGCTGGGCCCGCCTCTCTGAACCCGACAAAAGTTTCATGAAATCCAAACACCTATTCCGATACGAATTCAACCATACCAATTTTATCGAATTCTAATAACAAATCGACCTCCAAATCTAAAATTTAAACCAAGAGGGGTTTTCACAATTTTTCCAACTAAATTCACCGATTAAATGTTAAAAACAACCATGGATTCGGGTAATTTAACCAATATTGAGTTAACAACACTTACCTAGTTGTTTGCCTTCAAAAACTCCCGAAAATCGCCTCTTCCCGAGCTCCAATCTTTCAAAAATGGAAAATGGGACGAAGTCCCAATTTTAGAACTTAAACTCACTGCCCAGTGATTTCTTCTATGCGATCGCAAACTTCCTCACGCGATCGCGAAGCACAATTTCAACACTGCCAAAATTAACTCTACGCGATCGCAGAAAGTCCCACACGATCGCGAAGAACTGACTCTGCTACCCTACGCGATCGCGAACCTTCTCACGCGATCGTAAAGCATGAAGCGTGTTTGCCCAGCTCCTCCCTCCGCTCCCCTTTGCGAACGCGGGCTTAGCCACGCGTTCGCATAACACAACTCGCCCAACCTACACGATCGCGGACTTGCCCACGCGATCGCATAGAATAAATTTTCCGGTTGCCCAATTAAGCCTACGCAATCGCAACCCCATTCACGCGATCGCGTAGAACAAAGTCTCCTCTGCCCAAATTACTCTACGTGATCGCGTATAAGGAAAATCAGAAGAAAATGCCAGCAGCTATCAACTATTTTCCAAAGGCCAAAAAGGATTCGTTAGACGTCCGAAACTCACCTGAGCCCCTCGGGATCTCAACCAAATATACCAACAGGTCCTAAAACATCATACGAACTTAGTCGAATTCTCAAATCACCTCAAACAACATCAAAACGACGAATCGCATCCCAAATCAAAAATTATGAACTTTGAACTTTCAAATTCTATATCTTGTGCCGAAACACATCAAATCAATCCAGAATGACGTCAAATTTTGCACACAAGTCATAATTGACATAACGAAGCTATTCAAATCTCCAGAATCGGATTCTGACCCCGATATCAAAAAGTCAACCCCCCGGTCAAACTTCTCAAAAATTCATCTTTCACCATTTCAAGCCAAATTCCTCTACAGACCTCCAAATAATTTTTCGGACATGCTCCTAAGTCCAAAATCACCATACGGAGCTATTGACCTCATCAAAATTCCATTATGGAGTCGTTTACTCAATAGTCAACTCTCTGGTAAGCTCTTTCCATTTAAACTTCTAAACAAGAATTGTTCTTTTAATTTAATTCCGAATCTTCCGAAAATCAAACTCGACCACACCCGCGGGTCATAATACATATTGCGAAGGTGCTCGAGACCTTAAGTCACTGAACGGGGCATTAATTCTTAAAACGACAAGTTGAGTCGTTACATTCTCCACCTCTTAAACAAACGTTCGTCCTCAAACGTGCTAAAAATTATTCTGAGGTTACCAAATCGATGATTTTACTTTTAAACATATACTCACGGTTGATCCCACGTTACCGCATTAGAGATAATCCCAACAACATCATCTTATTTGCGATTATTTCTTTTATCCATATTTGTAAACTTTAAAACCAATTTCTTACATTCCAAACATTTTTAAAAGGCCTGATTTTCACAACAATGCACGGTATTAGTCTCAACTGGGTATAGAAACTCGTGTCTACGCACACATCAACTTTCTTGATAGTGTTGAAGTACTTCAAAATTTTTCTGGGGTGTTACATTCTTCCCCGCTTAGGATTATTCGCCCTCAAACACATAACATAATTTATCTTTTCTTTTGCACGCCTCAATCCTCCAAATTTTTACTAACTCCCAATTTTTTCAGAAATTTTGGCAGAGCCTCCCTCGTAATTGGGCCTATCCACCTGCCAGAGTAACACCAAAACAACTCCTAACAACATATTCACAACCCAACAAAACAACACAAGGTATATATCAATAACACAAATCGCAGCATTACAAGCATTGCATTATCATAATGATATCAGGACATGAAGCACATCATATGTATGCTCATCACCATATCTCTGGTCTTAAAAGATGTTCATAATTAATTCCAGCATCGCCAATTAATCTCATGTTAACAAAAATCTCGTTTCAAACCTCCACTTTATTAACAATGAGACACGAGGCATGAAGACCTTATAATTATTTACTCGGATTAACCAGTCACATTTAATGCCACCTGGGCACTCACCTCATAGACTAAACTCAATAATTATAGCACAATTATGGTACAGAAACACATAAAAGAATTATCACATAAGCCTATCAGGCATGACTCCTTACTATTAGTACCATAGTACAAATTAAATTTCACAAATGGAGAATTTAAACTCATAAATATTTCACCACAAGGACCTCGTCCTTATATAACTTCCACCGCAGCTTGTAGCCCAGTTTAAATATTTCACATCATATAAAAACAATGCGAGGATCTCGTCCTCAACTCCGAATCACAAGTATTTTGCACATTGTGCCAATTGAAATTTTCAATTTACTTTCTTTCTTTTTTTCAATAAAATCCGTAAACAATTTTTGCAACACATAATGAACCCCTCATTCCAATAGGGCATAAAATTCATAAAATTGTAATCAATTATTCCGAAACATATTAAACCCACTGTGATGAATAATAAATATTACTTTTGGACTTATAGCCCTCAATGGTGTGCAAAAATAAAAATGGCAGACACAGGATCACATCTTCAAATCTCCCAATGGGGATAAACATATAAGTGGTTCACAAAATTATGAAGCTCACCCATAAGCGAAGCATAATAAGAGGATTTACCTCAATATTCAGATCTGAATCAAACTAAGGGAAACTATTCTTTTATAACCAATCGAGATCGTACCTGTAACGACACCATATAGTATATCGGCCTCAACCAAATCATATCGATTATATCAACGGGTTGGGCCTCCACCTCTTAGGCTCCCACTACCCGCCTGTCCTCCACCTCTAACTGACTGTGCACGTGTAGTATTAACTGGAATAAAGCTTGTAGCTGGAGTGCTATGATGAAATCCACCCCTCCTAAGTCTGGGACAATCTTTCATGATGTGCCTAGTGTCACCACACTCATAACAACCCCTCTGAGGTTGCGGTTGCTCGAACTGAGTCTGTGCCAGATAACTGAAATTATCATTATAGAAATCTCGTGCCGGTGGTGCGTTGTAAGAACTTACTGGAGCGTTTCGAGTAATCTGATGTGCGGACGGAGCTAGCCGACTGCTCGAGCCTCCGCTATAATGGGTCCTAGCTAAAGAGTAAAATCCACTGAACCCTCCAGATCTTCGACACCTTTTGGCCTCCTTAAACTTCTTTTCCTCGCCTAAAACACCCTCAATCTTTCTCGCAATCTCCACTACTTGTTGAAATGGAGTATAAGTTTGCAATTCTTGAGCCATGCATATTTTAATATCATAATCGAGCCCCTCAATGAATCTGCGGACCCGCTCTCTGATTGTATGAATCAAGATAGGTGCATGACATGTTAACTCACTGAACCTGATAGCATATTCTGACACTGTCATAATGTCCAGACGCAACCATTCAAACTCTGTGCGCCATGCATCTCGGAGAGTCTGGGGAACAAACTCTTTCAAGAACATTTCCAAATATTGAGCCCAAGTCGGTGGTGTTGCATCGGCTGGTCTACCTTTTTCATAGATTTGCCACTACCTATACGCTGCGCCTGACAGTTGAAATGTAGTAAAGGCAACTCCGCTCACTTCCACAATAACCATGATGCGGAGAATACAATGATAATTTTCTAGAAATCCTTGGCCATCCTCTGTAGCTGTTCCACTGAAAGTAGGTGGGCTATACCTCTTAAACCTCTCAAGTCTCTTTCGTTCTTCTTTTGATGCCTCTGGCCTGACCTCAGGCCGAACTAGAATAACAGGTTGTACCGGTATTACACCCGAAATCTAACCAACGTGAACCTGTTGCTCTGGAGTTGTGGTAGGAGTCTGAGCTACTCCCCCAATCCGCGAAATATTCTGTGCAACAGAGATTAATATTGCCTGAGTTAATGTACCAAACATACTCAGGAACTGTGCTAAAGTCTCCTGAAGTCCGGGGGTAACAACAGGTGCTTCTGGTACCTGTCCCCCAACTGGAGCTACTGGTGGCTCCTCAACTGTTGTTCTGATATGTGCTCTAGTCGTAGCACGTGCCCTTCCTCGGCCTCTACCTCGGCCTCTACCTCGGCCCCAGCCTTATGTGTAGATGCCTGTTCAGCTAACCCGGTAGCACGTGTCCTCACCATCTATGAGAGAATAGAGATAGAAAGACTCAAATTATGAATTCAACAAATTCTGCACGACAGGAATGAAAGAAGTGGAAATTTCCTAACAGTACTGTAGCCTCTCGAAGATAAGTACAGACGTCTCCGTACCGATCCGCAAGACTCTACTAGACTCGTTCGTGACTCATAGAACCTATGAACCTAGAGATCTGATACCAATTTGTCAGAATCCAAAATCCCACCATAGGCGTCGTGATGGCACCTAGTCTCTAAGACTAGGTAAGCCGATTTCCATAACATTTCGAAGCCATTTAAAAAATTTTTAATATAAATTGAATAGGTAATCAAAACCAACAGCGGAATAAATATGAATATAACAACCTCCCAAGACTGGTAGTACTGAGTCACGAACTCTAACTGAATACATGAAATGATCTCAAGGATCGAATACTCAATACTGTTCGATTAATAATTAATAGTACAATAAAATGAAAAGACTCCAAGGGACTGCGGCGACTAAGCAGCTCTACCTTGAATCCTTACGATTCTGCTTTTACTCTACCCAAGTCTGATATCTCCAATACCTGGCTTTGCACAAAATCTGCAGAAGTATAGTATGAGTACACCACGGTCGGTACCCAGTAAGTATCAAGACTAACCTCAGTGGAGTATAGACGAGGTACGGTCAAGACACTCACTAGTCTAAAAATTTGTGCAAAATTATATACAAGAATAATAGAAAGCAAATAAAAATAAGGGCAACACAAATCAACCAGTGATATGCATAACAAGGCAACAATAACACCATTAATATTGCTCAACAATTCATAAATATAAGTACACCCAATTAAATCAAGTTCTTTCATTAAATATCTTTCACATATAATTCTTACGAATAAAACTCTTTCTCAAATATAATTTCCTCAAATAAATATCTTTCGAATATAAAATTCTTTCAATAAATCTCTTCAAATGTAATTTTTTAAAACAAATATCTTGAATATAATTCTTTCAATTAAAAAGTCACCATGTGACACCTCATTTCATAATCATAAAAATACGGGTCTCATCCCACTTTCATATTTCCACGGCCCTTCGTGCCCATAATTAAATCATCATATTTTCCCAACACCTCGTGCTCACTTTTCATATTACAGCTGCACGGGCATTTCGCGTGCCAATATTATTATTATTTAATCACAGCACCTCGTGCCCACATTTCATATCACAACTTCACGGATAATTCACGTGCCAATATATTAATGATCAATTTATTCCCAATAAAGTAAGTTTAAATTTTTTAAATCAAGTAGGAAATCAACAAAGGAATGAATTTATAATAGAAATTATTTGGGTGTAGAAAATAACATTTCAATTAAAATGAAACACCCGGTAGTTGCTGATTTGGATGTAAAACTTATGAGAATTAAAGCATACAACAATTTCTTTTATTCAAAACAACTTAACCTTAAAAATTAGTAAAAACTAGAAATACAAATCCTCAGAGTCTCGTACAAGAGACAAAGCCAACACATTATAATAAGGAATACAAATACATAATAAAATCAAATAATATATCACGGAAGAACACAAGAATTTATATATCACGAAAAAATAAAATAACCAAAGGCAAGTGCAACCATAGAAAAATATCAACAAAGGGCACTGTCGGGGTACTGCCTCGTAGTCCCAAGAGTAAATATGCAACAACAACAATGCCCTCAGGCCATCACATATGAATTCTCGACATAGCCCACCTTATCTCGTCACGTGTGCAATCATAAAGTAAGTGCCCGCCTTGTCTCGCCACACGTGCATAATAATGTTCCCACTTTGTTTCGTCAAATGCGCAACCCATATATATATATATATCCCGCCTTGTCACGCCGCATGTATAAATATCAATAGTAACAATAGCACGGTAGAAACCTCGTGCAAACACCCGAACCAAACTTCCCAACAAAATAACATGCCAATATCACATCTCATAAACTGCACCTCAAGTGCTCAAATATTATAACATATCACAGATTTGCACATCAAGTGCTCAGTTATTACAATTTATCACAGATTGCACATCAAGTGCTCAAATAATATAATGTGCCACAAAATTCAATAATACATAAATTTCCATAATAAGGATCCCGTGGTTCAATCATAATGTGCACAAAATCTTAACAAAAATATCTGGGAGTGAACAACTTAACAAAATAATATTTCACATAAATTCAAGGTGCCAATCACACCAAATCATCATATAAAAGCAATTTCAACAAACAAGGATCTAGGCATGACAAATAGAGGATTTAATAAGTGCCAAAAAATTTCAATTTAATACATATGGGCGTCTACGAATTTAAACCGATATAATTTGAACATATAAACCAAGTACGTACTCGTCACCTCGCGTACATGGTTTTCAATCATACAATTTCCACATAAGACTCAATGCCTAAAGGGTAATTCCACCACTCGAGGTTAAGCAAGATATTTACCTTATTGAAGTTATGTCGATATTCCAAAATCACCTTCTCGCTTGAATTGACCTCCGGACAGCTCAAATCTATCCAATTAAATTATATAATTTGATTAAAATTCATCGGAAATAATTCCGGAAAATAAAACGTCGACTTAAAATTTTATTCTAAAAAGTCAACAAAAGTCAACGCGGGGCCCGCCTCTCAGAACCCGACAAAATTTTCATGAAATCCGAACACCCATTCCGATACGAGTTCAACCATACAAATTTTATCGAATTCCAATAACAAATCAACCTCTAAATCATAAATTTAAACCAAGAGGGTTTTTCACAATTTTTTCAACTAAATTCACCGATTAAATGTTATAATCAATCATGGATTCGGGTAATTTAACCAATATTGAGTTAAGAACACTTATCCCATTGTTTTCCTTGAAAAACTCCCAAAAATCGCCTCTTCCCGAGCTCTAATCCGTCAAAAATGGAAAATGGGACGAAGTCCCATTTTCAGAACATAAACTCACTGCCCAGTGATTTCTTTTACGCGATTGCGAACTTCCTCATGCAATCGCGAAGCACAATTTCAACACTGCCAAAATTAATTCTACGCGATCGTAGAAAATCCCACGCGATCGCGAAGCACTGACTCCGCTACCCTACGCGATCGCGAACCTTCTCACGCGATCGCGATTCATTAAGCGCGTTTGCCCCGCTCCTCCCTCCGTTCCTCTTTGTGAACGCGGCCTTAGCCACACATTCGTATGACACAGCTCGCCCAACCTACGTTATCGCGGACTTGCCCACGCGAACGCATAGAACAAATTTTTCTGTTGCCCAATTAAGCATACGCGATCGCAACCCCATTCACGCGATCGCATAGAACAAAGTCTCCTCTGCCCAAATTACTCTACGCAATCGCAGACGGACTTACACGATTGCGTATAAGGAAAATCAGAAGAAAATGCCAGCAGCTATCAGCTATTTTCTAAAGGCAAAAAATGATCCGTTAGACGTCCGAAACTCACCCGAGCCCCTCGGGATCTCAACCAAATATACCAACAGGTACTAAAACATCATAGAAACTTAGTCAAATTCTCAAATCACCTCAAACAACATCAAAATGATGAATCGCACCCCAAATCATAATCTATGAACTTTGAACTTTCAAATTCTATATCTCGTGCCGAAACACATCAAATCAATCCAGAATGACTTCAAATTTTGCACACAAGTCATAATTGACATAACGAAGCTATTCAAATCTCCAGAATTGGATTCCGACCCTGATATCAAAAAGTCAACCTCCCAATCAAACTTTCCAAAAATTCATCTTTCGCCATGTCAAGCCAAATTCTCCTACAGACTCCAAATAATTTTCCGGACAGGGTCCTAAGTCCAAAATCACCATACGGAGCTATTGACCTCATCAAAATTCCATTCCAGAGTCGTTTACTCAAAAGTCCAACTCTTCGGTCAATTCTTTCCATTTAAGCTTCTAAATAAGAATCGTTCTTTTAATTTAATTCCGAATCTTCCGAAAATCAAACTCGACTATACCCGCGGGTCATAATACATATTGTGAAGCTGCTCAAGACCTTAAGTCACTGAATGGGGCGTTAATTCTTAAAACGACAAGTCGGGTCGTTACAGAGTTGAGGGATCGCATTTGCGACGTCTTTCATTATCGCATTTGCAAACTTTTTTTCGCAATTGCAAAAGGGGTATGGTAGAAGCAGGGATCGCAAATGCGATCAATTGATTGCTTTTGTGAAGCTCCAGTGTTCGCATTTCCGAACAAACCATCACAATTACGATGGCAGTAGAGGTGTGGGTTTCGTCGCATTTGCGATGCATTTCTCGCATTTGCGGGGTTCGCAATTGCGAACCCCATGTCGTAATTTCGACATCTTCGCGTGGAGAAAAGAGGGGAAAATGGGATTTAGCTCACTTATTTCAAACTCTCAACCCTAAACACCCTAGAGGAGATTTTTCTAAGAGATGTTCTTTCTAAATTCATTGGTAAGAAACTTCAATCTATGTTTTTCAATTACCCATTATTTTTCAAGTGTTTTCAAGATTAAATCTAGAATTTTTATAGTAGAAATTAGGGATTTGGGTACAATTAGGGATTTTTTGTAAATTTGGGATTTAGACTCGAATTGAGCTCGAATTTCTAAACAATTACATAACCGGTCTCGGGGGTGAATGAGTAATCAAATTTTGGTCCGAATCTCGGGTTTTGACCAAGCGATCCAGAGGTTGACTTTTATTGACTTTTTGAGAAAAGTGTAAAGAACTTAGCTTTATGTATTGTAATTGATATTTCTCGCATTGGTTGTTGATATTCAGTCAATTTTGATTCGATTCGATTGGTTTGGAGGCGAGTTGTAGAGGAAAGGCCCCGGTTGAGCTTTTATTTTCTTACGAAGCGAGTTAAGTGTTGGGTCTAACCTTGATTTGAGGGAATTAGGAACCCTTGAACTATATGCTATGTGATTTACATGTGTAACGGAGTATATGTGAGGTGATGAGTGTATATACGCTTTCAAGATAATTGTTTTCATGCTTTTCCTTATTTCATTAATTATTTTGTTCCATAGCTTAACTGTTACATGCTTTAATTGCTTCCTATGCCTTAACTTGTTACTTATCACTATTTTCTCTTGTATTGAAATGCTCGTTTCTTTCATGCTCCATGATTAACTGCTACTTGCCTTAATTGTCTTACTTGTACACTTTAAATATCATATATTTGGCTTGTCTTGTTGTTTTGTATTAATTGTAGTATTTCTTGACTTGGTACGAGACTTCTTTATGGCTTTTCTTTCGTAATTCTTTAATCTCAGAGATTCTTCTGAATTGAGTTGTTGAATTGATTACATTTATTAATTTTTGTTTATGGATCGGGTTGCACGCTGCAATGGGTGGAATAAGGGAGGGTTGATATTGATATGGTGGGATCAGGTTGCATGCCACAACGGATTTTATATGTGATATTGATATACTGAAATAAGGGAGGATTATGATATCGATTCTAATTATATGGTGGGATCGGGTTGCGTGCCGCAACGGATTTTACTTTGTTATTCTTGATGTTAATATGGTGGAATAAGGGAGGATTGTGTTTGTACGGTGGGTTCGAGTTGCGCGCCACAACGGATTGTGTGTTTTATATTCCTTATTACATTATGTTAGCTTTCAGTGTTTTCATATGAGATTCTGAGGATTGATATTTCTGATTTTACTGATTTTGAGGATTGAGTTTATTTACATAAGTTAACTACTTTACTTTTCGGGCGTTTCTTTCCTATTATTATCATTAGACAACGTACAGGTTATTGTACGTGATCGACCATAGTCTCGTCACTAATTCGTCGAGGTTAGGCTCGGCACTTACAGAATACATGGGGTCGGTTATACTCATACTATACTCTGCACTTCTTGTGCAGATTTTAGAGTCGGTCCTAGCGGCGGTCAGTAGATTGCTCGAATTGATTGCCAGTTCAGAGAGTTGAGGTACAACTACATAGCGTTCGTAACCCTGAAGTCCCCTTCCACCTTATCCTAGCTGTTTATATCATTTAAGACAGTATTACTTTCATTCAGACCATTATTTGTATATTTCTAGTCGCTCGTGCACTTGTGACACCAGTTATAATGACCCGCCAGGTGCGAAAATTGCTAGAGGCAGAATGGTTTATTTAATGCGGGACTTAGGCTATTTTGGCTCATTTTCTTTCATCTCTTTGACGATTTTGGAGCTCTTGGAGAAGGGTTTTGTGATGACCTAAAATGTCATCTTTAAATCTAATAATTAATTCTGTGTTCTAAGACCTCGAAAAGTACTATTTGTCACTCCTCGACTTGCGTACAAAGTCCGGAATATTTTTATGCGAAAAATAGATGAAAATGTGAACTTATAACTCAACAGAGTTGACTTTGATTAACATTTTGAGCAAACGGACCCGGATCAGTATTTTAATAGTTTTGGTAGGTCTGTATCGTGATTTGGGACTTGGACGTATGCCCGAAATTTAATTTTGAGGTCCCTAGCTCAAGTTATGACCATTTAACAGAAACTAGTAATTTAAAGGCTAAAGATTTCTAAGCTTGACCATGGGGTTGACTTTTTTATATCGGAGTTAGAATCCAGTTCTGAAAACTTTTATAGCTCCGTTATGTCATTTATGACTTGTGTGCACAATTTGAGGTCAATCGGACTTGATTCGATAGGTTTCGGCATCGAATGTAGAAGTTAGAAATTTCATAAGACTAAAGTTTCAAGTGAGTTCGCACAAGATATAATTTCAAATGAGCATAACTCTCATGATACGAAGTCTTATATAGAGTATTACCTATCAAATGAAATATCTTTGATTCTAGTTTCTAACGATTCAAACCGTTCGTCATTTGGACATTCCTACAAAAAGTTATGATCAAATTACCAAAAGCTGGAAAAATACGATTATGCGGCAAATTGTGAGACCGCAAATCAATTATGCGAGCTGCAAAATAGGTTTGCGACCCACAAAATGGTCGCCGATTTGCCTAGCGCACACCACTTCTGGGAATCAGTTTTGCGATCCATTGTGCGACCCGCATACCTATTTGGCGGTGCATTGTGCGATCTCATACCTGTTTTCGGAGGGGTAATTTTCATAACCCGATCCCATTTTGATAAATAGGTTTTGGGGCATATTTTGGGGCAATTATCTGATGATTTTAGAGAGAAGTGAGAGTTTTCTAGAGATAGGAAGTAGATAAAGTGTCTTGTTCATCAAATTCTTGTCTAAGCCTTTGAAATCCAACAAGAAATCCCTCAAGTTCTTCATCAAAGAGGTAAGATTCTAACCCCTAATCTTCAATTTCGAGTTTGGGTAATGATGGGTGATTAAGAGTATGATTCTTGGGGTAGGTGTTCCTTATCCTATTTTGATTATATTTCATGATTCCATACTCATTTACATCATGAATCCGTGAATTTAGGAAAGAAAAATCAGATTTTTATAAAATCTTCCAAAAATGAGAATTTAAGATTTGAAGGTCCATTTGATATCGGAATTGGATAATTTTTGTATGATTGAACTCGTAGCGGAATGGGTGTTCTGATTTCGTGAGATTTTTCAGGATTTGAGATGTGGGTCCCACTATCGAATATTTAAATGAATTTTGGTTTTTTATCCTGAAAATTAGTAAATTTATATGAAATTAATTCATATGATTCGTATTTAGTATATCGAATAGTTTGTGAATAGATTTGAACCTTTTGGAGACAAATTTAAAAGGAAAAGCTGTGGTCGAGTAATTGATTGAAATTGCAAAGCGAGGTATGCATCGTGGTTAACTTTGACTTGAGGGAATAGAACCCTTAAACTATTTGTTATGTGAAATGCATGTGAACGACGTATAGGCGAGGTGACGAGTGTCTATACGTTGTCAAATTAATTGTTTGCATAATTACTTGAAAAATCATAAATTATTTTAAATCATGAATTAATTATTATAATAATTATTTCTCTCCTATTCTTTGTCAAATATTATTTCTTGAATTCCTGCATTAATTGTTACATGCTATTTGAATTATGTGTCTTAATTGTTATTTGACATTTAGCATATTAAATATTAAACTACCTATTTTCTCCCTGATTTCCATAATAATTTGCTATTTATCATTTATGTTTCATAATTAAATCATAATTATAGTATGTTTGTTGTCTTATAATTTGAAATTAATTGTTGTATTTATTGGGGAAATTTCTTCTATAAGAAGTGGTAAATGAATATGTTGGAGGAGCGGGTTGCACGCCACAACAGAATTGATTGAAATGGATATATTGGAGGATCGGGTTGCACTCCGCAACAGACTTATTAAAAGTCCATATTGGAGGATCGGGTTGCACGCCGCAACAAACTTATTAAAAGTCCATATTGGAGGATCGGGTTGCACGCTGCAACAGACTTATTAAAAGTCCATATTGGAGGATCGGGTTGCACACAGCAACAGACTTATTAAAAGTCCATATTTTATTTAAAAGTCTATATATATAATTGATTGAAATAAATATATAACAGACTTGATTAAAATAAATATATTGGAGGAGCGGGTTGCACGCCGCAATAGAATTGAATGTGAATATATTGTGAGAGCGGGTTGCATGCTGCAACGGAAATTGATAGAAATAATAATTGGTTATGACTGCTGAGTTGGCTTCAATTATTATAAATGAGTTACTTGATTATTTCTATTATTTGTTGTTGTTACTAATATTGCGTACAGGTTAATATAAGTGACCCGCCTTAGCCTCGTCACTACTTTGTCGAGGTTAGGCTCAGCACTTACCAGTACATGGGGTCGGTTGTACTGATACTACACTCTGCACTTCTTGTGCAGATTTTCGAGTTGGTCCCAGCGGAGTACCATCGACTTGCTCGGATTTCAGCTACTCAGAGGAGACTTGAGGTATAACTGCACGACGTTCGCTGTTCTGAAGTCCCCGACTACTTTACTTTAGTTGTATGTTTGTTTCCAGACAACTTTATTTTATTCAGACCTTTATTTGTATTATTCTAGAAGCTCGTGCACTTGTGACACCAATTCTGGGATGGTATTTAGACACCGTTATTTTTAAGTATTATTCACTACATTTTAGACTTTACCTCCGCATTTATTCTTTGTTATTAATAAATTTAAAAATTATTTTAAAATGGACAATATTATTCTAACGTTGGCTTGCCTAGCAAGTGAAATGTTAGGCGCCATCACGGTTCCGAAGGTGAGAATTTCGGGTCGTGACAGTTGGTATCAGAGAACTAGGTTACATAGGTCTCACGAGTCACGAGCAAGCTTAGTAGAGTCTGAAGGATCGGTACGAAGACGTCTGTACTTATCTCTCAGAGGCTATGAAGTTTAGGAACAATATCACTTCTTTCATTCCTTATCGTGCGACATTGATTTTACTTAAAACCTATATCTCGTATTCCTTTGTATTCACTCGTGTATGACATTGTGCACTCAGTATCAGTTATGCGTCGATGGTTTGTGATGCCGCAGATAAACTACGAGGGAGCTAGAGATGCTCAAACACTGCCTCAACGTGTGGTTCCAACTGAAGATGCGGACGTATTGAGAGATCACCCAGTGAATCATGTGAGGGGTGCAACGGACCTTAGCATCTGGTTGATTTATACGAGCTGTGAAGGTTAATATTGATCATCAGACGTAGTGAACTATGACTTCGCGCCGAGTGGGGGAGTCCACTATCAATGGATGGATTGTAGGGTCATGTGTTATATCAGTTTTGACCTAAATTGTATATATGTGGTACTGAAAGGTTCCCCAAAATTTACATGTGTTTAAGGCCTGAGATTTTGTAGAGGATAAGGTTCGGACTTGCGGCATGTCTGCCTCCTTAATAATCCTATACTTCAGTACCAAAGGAGTTAGAGAAACAACATTAAATTTATAGAAGGTCTACTCAGCGTGGACGTCACGGTTGCGCATTTTGGGGTGCTTCGGAGGAAGTACAATGGTTGACGAGATTATGAACTATGTGGTTCATTCCAAGATTTGTCTGTATGGAGCTCTACTTTTGTGAGCGTTGTGTATAAATAGGGGTAAGGGTTACCCTAAATAAGAATCGAAGAGTATGTTAAGAAATGTGTCAGCTCATCAGTGTTGAGTCGGCTTAACAAAAGAAGAAATTGGCCTAGGGAGAGATAATTCTCCATCGGTGTTCGTGGCAAGCCCATGAAGAGGGCAGACCAGCCAGAGAGCGAGTCCACAGACTCATTAAATGACTCAATTATGATCGAAAAATTTTGTATGACTCGGGAGATACATGCTGATACTTCATTTCCACTAGTGGTAGAAACTGCCAAGATATTAGAACGTGTTCGGGGTGAGGAAAAAGGAAACTAAGGAGACCAAGACGTCTCGAGGTTCTGGGGGATTCAGTGAATTCTAATCTGCGAGTATAAATCATTATGACAGAGGCTCGGGCAGTCGGCCAGCCCAGTTCGCACATCGGATTAATCGAGGTGCTCCAGTAAGTTCTTTAAATGCACCACTCACATAAGTATCCCATAATGGTTATTCCAGTTATCTGGCACAGACTCAGTATGAGCAGCCAAACCTGCAAATGGGTTGTTATGAATACGGTGATACTAAGCATATCATGAGAAAATTGTCCCAAACTTGGGAGAGACATATTTCATAAAAGCACTCAGGCTACGTGCCCCATTGCAGTTACTACACCACCCACACGACCGGTTAGGGGTGGAGGACATACGGGTAGAAGGCGTCCTAGAGGTGGAGACCCAGTCGTTGATATAATTGTTTTATGGTATGGCGAAGGTCGATACATCAGATTGTGTCATTACAGGCACGACCTCGATTTAATATAAAGGAATAATTTCCTTAACTTGATTTGGTTATGAGTATCGAGACGAGTCCTCCTATTGTGCTCCACTTATGAGTGAGCTTCGTAATTCTATAACTTATTTATGTGTTTACTCCCGTTGGGAGATTCTATGGAGATAACTACGCCTATCATTCCATGTTGGTCACTAATAAGAGCTACGTGGCTAAAGGTGGCTTTCTATTACTCATATCGATAAGTTTTGATGTAATTTACGGATAATTAATTACAAATTGTGAATTATATGCCCTACCGGTGTGGGGTTCATTATGTGTTGTGATTTTATGTAACCGAAATTATTTAAAAAAAGAAAATGAAAAATTTCGATTGGCACGATGTGCATATTACTTGTGATCTAGAACTGAGGACGAGATCCTCGCATTTTTAATATAAATCGATATGTTTAAACTGGGCTACGAGCTGCGGTGAAAGTTATATAAGGACGAGATCCTTGTGAGGAAAATTCTTGTGTTTAAGTTCTCCCTTGTGAAATTAAATTTGTACTATAACAATAATAGGGAGTCATGCCTATTAGGCTTATTTGAAAATTCTTGTATGAAATTCTCTGTGCATACTTGCCAAATTCGTGTTGTAATTATTGAGTTTTAACCTACGAGGTAGGTTCCCACCCAGGTGGCGTTAAATGCGACTCGTTAATTCAGGTAAATAATTACGAGGTCTTCATGCCTCGCATATCGTTATCAGTATTGTGAAGGTTTGAAACAAGACTTTTGTTAACATGGAGTTAATTGACGATTCTGTAATTGGTTATGAACAACTATTAAGACCAGATTGACCTAGAAGGATGCCCCATCTAGATGGTCAGACGAGTGTGAGTTGAGCTTTCATAAGCTCAAGACTGCTTTGACTACGATGCCAATGTTGGTATTACCTACAGGTTCAGGATCTTATACTGTGTATTATGATGCATCTCGCGTTGGGCTTGGTGCAATATTGATGCAGGATGGCAAGGTGATTGCATATGCGTCGCTGCAGTTGAAAGTTCACGATAAGAATTATCATGTTTAGGACTTAGAATTAGCAGCCCTTATTCTTGCGCTAAAGATTTGGAGGCATTACCTTTACGGTATCTCGTGTGCTATATTTACTGATCAGCATAGTCTACAGTACCTGTGAAAAAACGATCTCAATTTAAGGTAGAGAAGATGGTTGGAGCTGTTGAAGGACTATGATATCACCATTTTGTATCACCCCGTAAAGGCCAATGTGGTGGCTGATGCTTTGAGTAGAAAGGCTGTGAGTATGGGCAGCCTTGCATATATTCCGATTGGTGAGAGGCTGTTAGCTGCAGATGTTCAGACTTTGGCCAATCAGTTCGTGGGGTTAGATGTTTCAGAATCCAATTGGGTTCTAGCCTGCACAGTCGCTCGGTCTTCTTTATATGAGCGCATCAGAGGGCAACAGTATAATGATCCTCATTTGCTTGTCCTTAAGGACACGGTGCGGCACGGTGGTGCCAACCAGGTTGATGTGGGAGATGATGGAGTTCTGCGGATGCAGGGTCGTATTTGTGCTCCTAAGGTGGATGGGCTTCATGAATTAATTCTTGAAGAGGCCCACAGTTCCCAGTATTCTATTCATCCGGGTGACACCAAAATGTATCAAGATTTGCGGCAACATTATTGGTAGAGGAGAATGAAAAAGGATATAGTTGCATATATAGCTCGGTGTTTGAATTGTCAGCAAGTTAAGTACGAGAATCAGAGACCTGGTGGTTTGCTTCAGAAGTTAGAAATTCCTGAGTGGAAGTGGGAGCGTATCACTATGGATTTTGTTGTTGGGCTCCCACGGACCCAGAGAAAATTTGCTGCAGTTTGGGTCATTGTGGACAGGTTGACCAAGTCAGCACATTTCATTCTAGTGGCAGTTACCTATTCTTTAGAGAGGTTAGCTGAAATTTACATTCGTGAGATTGTCTGCCTTCACGGTGTGCCCGTGTCTATTATTTCAGATCGAGGTACGCAATTTATTACCTCACACTTCTGGAGGGCTGTACAGTGTGAGTTAGGCACGCGGGTTGAGTTGAGTACAATATTTCATCCACAGACAGACGGACAGTCAGAGCGCACTATTCAGATATTGGAAGATATGCTTCGCGCTTGTGTTATAGACTTTTGAGGTTCTTGGGATCAGTTCTTACTACTTGCGGAGTTTGCGTATAATAACAACTACCAGTCGAGCATTCAGATGGCTCCATATGAAGCATTATACGGGAGACGGTGTCGTACGCCAGTTGGCTGGTTTGAACCAGGAGAGGCTCAGTTGTTAAGTATTGATTTGGTATAGGATGCCTTGGATAAGGTCAAGATTATTCAGGATCGACTTCGCACAGCTCAGTCTAGGCAAAAGAGTTATGCCGACCGTAAGGTTCGTGACGTTACATTCATGGAAGGAGAAAGAGTATTGCTCCGAGTTTCACCTATGAAAGGTGTAATGATATTCGGAAAGAAGGGCAAGTTGAGCCCTAGGTATATCAGACCCTTTGAAATTCTTGAAAGGGTGGGTGAAGTAGCCTACGGGCTTGCACTACCACCTAGTTTATCAGCAGTTCATCCGGTATTCCATGTATCCATGCTTCAAAAATATCATGGTGATCCGTCCCATGTGTTAGACTTCAGCTCAGTTCAATTGGACAAAGATTTGACTTACGAGGAGGAGCCGGTGGCTATTCTAGCCCGGCAGGTCCATCAGTTGAGGTCTAAGAGTTATCCTTCAGTTAGGGTACAATGGAGAGGTCAGCCGAATGAGGTATATACCTGGGAGTCTGAGTCGTACTTGTGGAATAAATATCCACACTTATTTACCAGCTCAGTTACTTTTTCTAATTTCGTTTAAGGACGAACGTTTGTTTTAGAGGTGGAGAATATTATGACCCAAAATGTCATCTTTAAATCTAATAATTAATTCTGTGTTTTAAGACCTCAAAATGAATTATTTGTCACTCCTTGACTTGCGTGCGAAATCCGTAAAATTTTCCGGAATGTTTTTATGTGAAAATAGATTAAAATGTGAACTAGAGTCTTAAAACTCAATAGAGTTGACTTTGATCAATATTTTGAGTAAACGGGCTCGGATCAATGTTTTCACAATTTTGGTAGGTTCGTATCGTGATTTGGGACTTGGACATATGCCCTGAATTTAATTTTGAGGTCCATAGCTCAAGTTATGACTATTTAACGAAACTAGTAATTTAAAGGCTAAAGATTTCTAAGTTTGACCACGGGGTTGACTTTTTGATATCAGAGTCAGAATCTAGTTCCGAAAATTTTCATACCTCTGTTATGTCATTTATGACTTTTGTGCAAAATTTGAGGTCAATCGGACTTGATTCGATAGGTTTCGGCATCGAATGTAGAAGTTGGAAATTTCATAAGACTAAAGTTTCAAGTGAGTTCGTACAAGACCCAGCTTCAGATGAGCATAACTCTCACGATACGAAGTTTTATATAGTGTAAATGAAAGATCTTTCACTCTAGTTTCTAACCCTTCAAACTGTTCATCATTTGGACATTCCTACAAGAAGTTATGACCAAATTACCAAAAGCTGGAAAAATGCGATTATGCAGCAAATTGTGCGACTGCAAATCAATTATGCGAGCCGCAAAACAGGTTAACGATCCGCATAATGGTGGCCGATCTGCCCAGAGCACACCACTTCTGGGCATCAGTTTTGCGATCCATTGTGCGACCCGTATACCTATTTGGCGGTGCATTGTGCGATCTCATACCTGTTTTCGGAGGGGTAATTTTCCTATTTTCATAACCCGACCCCATTTTGATAAATAGGTTTTGGGGCATATTTTGGGGCAATTATCTGATGATTTTAGAGAGAAGTGAGAGTGTTCTAGAGAGAGGAAGTAGATAAAGTGTCTTGTTCATCAAATTCTTGTCCAAGCCTTTGAAATCCAACAAGAAATCCCTCAAGTTCTTCATCAAAGAGGTAAGATTCTAACCCCTAATCTTCAATTTCGAGTTTGGGTAATGATGGGTGATTAAGAGTATGATTCTTGAGGTAAGTGTTCCTTATCCTATTTTGATTATATTTCATGATTGTATGGGGATTATTTACCTCAAAGTGTTAGGTGAAAACCTATCACGACCCAAAATTCCTACCTTCGGAACCGTGATGGCGCCTAACATTTCACTTGCTAGGCAAGCCAACGTTAGAATAATATTGTCCATTTTAAAATAATTTTTAAATTTATTAATAACAAAGAATAAATGCGGAAGTAAAGTCTGAAATGTAGTGAATAATCCTTAAAAATAACAGTGTCTAAATACCATCTCAGAATTGGTGTCACAAGTGTATGAGTTTCTAGAATAATACAAATAAAGGTCTGAATAAAATAAAGTTGTCTGGAAATAAACACACAGTTAAAGTAAAGTAGTCGGAGACTTCAGAACTGCGAACGTCGTGCAGTTATACCTCAAGTCTCCTCTGAGTAGCTGAAATCCGAGCAAGTCGATGGTACTCCGCTGGGACCAACTCCGAAATCTGTACAAGAAGTGCAGAGTGTAGTATCAGTACAACCGACCCCATGTACTGGTAAGTGCTGAGCCTAACCTCGACAAAGTAGTGACGAGGCTAAGGCGGGTCACTTACATTAACCTGTACGCAATATTAGTAACAACAACAAATAATAGAAATAATCAAGTAACTCATTTATAATAATTGAAGCCAACTCAAAAGTCATAACCAATTATCATTTCCATCTATTTCCGTTGCAGTGTGCAACCCACTCTCACAATATATTCACATTCAATTCTATTACGGCGTGTAACCCGCTCTTCGAATATATTCATTTTAATCAAGTCTGTTGCGGCTTGCAACCCGATCCCCCGATATATATATATATATATATATATATCGACTTTTTAATAAGTTTGTTGCGGCGTGCAACCCGATCCTCCTATATAGGCTTTTAATAAGTCTGTTGCGGCATGTAACCCAATCCTTCAATATGGACTTTTAATAAGTCTGTTGCGGCGTGCAACCCGATCCTTCAATATGGACTTTTAATAAGTCTGTTGCGGCGTGCAACATGATTCTCCAATATATCTATTTCAATCAATTCTGTTGCGGCATGTAACCCGCTCCTCCAACATATTCATTTACCAATTCTTATAGAAGAAATTTTCCCAATAAATGCAACAATTAATATAAAATTATAAGACAACAAGCATACAATAATTATGATTTAATTATGAAACAAACAATGACAAATAGCAAATTATTATGGAATTCAGGGAGAAAATAGACAGTTTAATATTTAATATGCTAAATGTCAAATAACAATTAAGACACATAATTCAAATAACATGTAACAATTAATGCAGGAATTCAAGAATTAATATTCGTGAAAGAATAAGAATAGGAGAGAAACAATTATTATAATAATTAATTCATGATTTAAAACTATTTATGATTTTTCAAGTAATTATGGAAACAATTAATTTAACGACGTATAGACACTCGTCACCTCGCCTATACATCGTTCACATGCATTTCACATAACAAATAGTTTAAGGGTTGTATTCCCTCAAGTCAAGGTTAACCACGACACTTACCTCGCTTTCCAATTTCCAATCAATTACTTGGCCACAGCTTTTCCTTTTAAATTTATCTCCAAAAGTTTCAAATCTATTCACAAACAATTCGATATACTCAATACAAAATCATAGGAATTAATTTCATATGAATTTACTAATTTTCCCGATAAAAGTCCGAAATTTATTTAAATATTAGACAGTGGGACCCACGACTTAAATCCTAGAAAAATCTCACGAAATCCGAACACCCGTTCCGCTACGAGTTCAACCATACAAAAATTATCCAATTCCGATATCAAATGAACCTTCAAATCTTAAATTCTTATTTTTGGAAGATTTTATAAAAATCTATTTTTTCTTCCCTAAATTCACGGATTCATGATGTAAATGAGTATAAAACTATTATGCACAAGAATAAAAATAAGTCTCTTCCTTGCGCGTAAACATCTTGTCATTTAAAAGTTTTCTTGCATTTCTCAAGGAATTTCCTACATCCGATCCCCTAAAGGTATCGAGCTCAAGGGCTACCTTAATACGAGTTCAAACAATCACTCTCACTCAGGGACTGCCATCCGAAAACAAACTCGGACGGTCCGAGTTATCAGACCTCGGGGGCATAAGACCTATTAGGCAACGCCCGAATTTTAAAGGCCACGGCCACCCCCACTCGGGGACTGTTATCTTAGGAAAGCCTGGATAACTCGGGATAGCAAGCCCACAGGGAAACACCCGAACTAAAAAGGCTATGGCTATATTAACGCGGCTCGGAGACATCCGAAACCCGTAACAAAAACAACAAGGCCTTAAATGTATTTAACCGGTTCTAAAGACTACCCTCGACAAACTATAACCTGAAAAAGTCAAAGTACTTTGGGGAAAACATTTCCTGTCACACCGAACCCCCATAATTCCCAAGAACAAGATATATGTTGAATGTAAGGTTTGTTCGAACATCCGAACGTAACATAACTATTTCATGCTGAGGCATTTTGATCTTTGCAAATATAAGTAATAAAGCAGAGGGAAAATTCAAAAGCCGTTGAAGGGAAAAAACCTTATATACATATAAAAAATTCTTTTTACAAGGGCCAAACAACCCTGATACAAATTTTTAATACGGCAAAACGTCCTCGACAAAAGGGTAATTTGAAAAGCAAAAAACAAAAACATTTAAAAAGAGCCTAAGTGGCCTAGTCTTCGCCGAGAGTTACATCATCACCTTCGGGGTCCCTGTTTTCCTCGGACTCGCCCAAATCCTCAGAACCTTCATCATCTTCGGGAAAAGCCAATTTTTTGGCCTCGGCTTCGAGCTCTTTGGCACTCTCAATCTCAGCCGATAAGTCGAAACTCCGAGCATGAATTTCCTCGAGGGCCTCCCTTCGAGATTGCCATTTCGCGTGATTGATGATATCCTTTGCTCGAACCTGAGCTACCTTGGCATCGACCTTATAAATGACTACCATCTTATCGGCGTCGACTTAAACTACCTTGGCCTCCGACTTGGCCGTCTCGAGCTCCTTGGCCAGGTTTTCTCGATCGGAAATAGCCGAATTTAGCTAAGATTGAAGCTCCTCGATCTTTTTGGACTGCACCAAGGCCTTTTCCTTCGCAGCTCGAAGCTGGGCCTCAGCCAAAGCCAACTGTGCCTGGGTAGTCTCCTTTTTCGAGGCCAAGCGGTCCATGTTTCTTTTCAATTCTTCGGCCTCGGCCTTTAACGCATCCACCTCTGCCTGGAGCTGCTCAATCTGATCAAGTTTATTTTGGACCTACGGGTTCGGACTGTTAGCCACCATATTTGACTCATCGTCATTAACCTCAAATATTCTTCTTACCTGCTCAATAGGTCGGCATGCTCCTTTCAAGCCGCCTCTAGCTCAGCCTGGAATTTCTCACTGAGTAGCTTGTAAGCATCCCTCTTCTCAGTGAGCCCTCGAGTCTCAGCCTCATGATGGTTTAACTCTTCCCAATATCGGAGAAAAGTCTCGTGATGAAGCACCGAGGCCTGCAAGCACAAAGAAAAAAGTTACGATTAACTACGACTTAATCTAAGTACATAATAGAGGTCGTCAATAAGCATCCAAAGTTACCCGATTTAACGCCTGTTGTGCTTCGTTGAACAGGCAGGATGCTTCCACCTCGTTCATCTTAGCTTGATCTTCTTCGGTCACCAGGCACCGAAGATAACTGGTGTCACAACCCAAATCAGAGGGCCACGACTGGCACCCGGTGCCTACTCAACCGAGCGCCACGTACCTTATCCTCTTTTTTTTCTATAAGACTCATCATGGGCCATGATAGGCCACATCTATATATGTAATTAACAATATTAGAACTTAACTCACATAACTAATTCAAAAAGATTTATATAGATACATAGGGGCCGACAAGGCCATTGACATGTCATACCTAAAGCTATACACAGGACACTATATGCAAAACCTCTAAGAAAACATGACCATAACATATAAGTCAGGATAGGGTCCCTTAAATACTCATAAAATAAAGTAACATATATAGAACGTGACTCGGCAATACTCCATGAAGATGTGGAGTTCACCAACCAAAAGCTGATATCTGGAGGCAGCCTACAAGTGGATGGTCCTCACCTCGCCTATCTACACCTGCGTGGCATGAAACACAGCGCCCCAGAAAAAGGGGCGTCAGTACGAAGAATGTACCGAGTATGTAAGGCAACAATGAAACGTAATAATAATAAAATACTATCTCGGGGAGAGATAAGAGTCAACTTATAACTTCTGACTTTCCGCTGAGGGCCATACCATATAGAGTAAAACCCATCTCGTATATATAAATAAAACTACAATATAATAGTTCTAGTTACCTCATTTTCGTGACGTTAACTGCCCAACTGATCAGTGGTAACTGTCCGACCGGTCGTAGCTCAGTGGTAAATGCATAACTGCCCAACCCGTGGTAAATAATAATACATAACTGCCCAATTGGTGATAACTGCCCGACCGACCGTAACTCGATGGTAGATGTATAACTGTCCAACCTCTCGTAGCTCGGTGATAAATGAGTAAGTGCCCTATCTAAATTACAAGTATCCTTGCTTTGCACCGAAAATATTTGTCGTGTAGAATTTACTGTTTGTACATTTCTTATTGCTGCATAATAGCTAAAGTACGCAGATAATGCATACCTGCCATATATTCTCACTTATTACTATCCAATATCATTAATATAAATGCTCTTTCATTCTGTTTGTTAGCAAAATCTAACAAAAATCATAAAGTTCGAGAAGTAGGATAAAAAAAAAGAGTCATTCACGAGTTGCGTGGAATTGAAACAATTCCAAAACCCCAACTATCAACAACAAAAACCATAAAGGTTTTTGAGCAGAACCTTTCAGAATCATCACAATTTTACTGTTAAGTATAGAAACACTTATGAAATAGCATTACGTTTACGTATCGTTACTTGGATCATGCCAAAATGAAGGAAGGGCTTACCCTTAACATATCTGAAGTAGGGAAAAATCTGTATGATATTCTTGGAAAAGGTTGCACCATACTCCTTTGGAACCGCAAAGTTTTATGTTGCTACGGTGCTAATAATTCTCGCTAGAATTAATTTGGTCGCAAGAAATTTTGTTGGAAGCTTGTTGAATTGAGTTTTAGCGACTGCTTTTCTTTCAAATGCTTTGAATTAAGGAAGAAAGATATATGATTTCTCACTTTATCATTCTCTGTCCAAATTAAAATCAAACTCGTATAAAAATGAAACAAAATTTGTATGACTTCTACTTTAATGACTTATTACTTTAGATAGCCACCTAAGCCATTATGACAAAGAGTCATATGTCTTAGTTGTGTCTTTGTGCCACGTGAGAGTAGGGTTTTTAACTTTATCTTATAACCAATTAATTAATTAGGTAATATCCCGCTACCCGATAATTAATTAATTACCTATATAATTAAGAATTATCTCAAATTACTTAAAATTCTACTTATCTTAATACACTTTATACATCGTATTATCACGGTCATAGGATACCTTGTATGGTACTGGTCCATAACTATCGGGTATTATAGCTCGGACTATATTTTATCCCAAAATAACAAACTTCGGCGATACTCAATTTCTTCATTTCGTTAACCCTCTGACCTTTATAACATTTACTTATCATTTGTTACAAATAACATAAATTCTTATGATCTCAAAATAATCTCATTCCCGAGTTTACGTCGATTAACTTATTACGAAACTTTAACGTACGAAATGCGGGATGTAACATCCTTCCCCCCTTAGAAACATTCGTCCTCGAATGTTTAAACTTGCAAAATGTACATACATACTCATCAATTATAAATGTATATATCTTTCCGGGCTATACTCCAATGAAACAAATATCAGGCTCTCACGGGGTCAGGACGTCGTCCCTCCCTAAAACTACTTCCTAATCCATTCGTTATCTACGATTTAATTAATCTATCTTCTAGCTGCTCACACCTACTAGTTGTAATCTTAAAAACCGGGTTCATACTTTGCTTTCAAGCTAGCATTGGTTTTCCTTAACCCTTCAGACATAATGCCAACTCAATCTTATATTAATCATATTAACTAGACAATTTGCGTTAATAAGATCAAATATTACCCATAGTCACAATACCTGACACATCATCCGGTGTAGCCTCTGGGTCCTGATGACCTGCCAAAGCATTTATGCGGTTCTGACTACCGCCAGAGCTAGATGCTCCACCCCCTGCCTCTACCTCTACCAGCGGATGCCTGAGGTCCTCGCTCTTTAGGGCGTACTGAAGAGGAGGAGGCTATTATAGATCTGGTGGGCTGAACCATGCCGCTTCTTCCATTTATTGGACAATCCCTCATGTAATGACTAGGGTCTCCGCAGGTATAGCATACATTAGACCCTTGACGACATTGTCTAGAATGAGCTCTACCGCATTGACTGCACCGCGCAGGGGTGCCCTCATTTGTGCTGAATCCCTCCGATTATGAAAACTCAAAATTCCCGAGCCCTAATGTGACTCAGAATAGACAGATCCCTCATAATCCGGCTTTTGCAACTGTCAGACACTTTCAATAGGTTATGGTGACATAGGATCTCCCGGAAAATCCTCAGGTCGCCTAACAGACCTAGCCTTCTTACGCTGACCACCATCACGATTCTCGTATTGCTGTCGTTTATGATCCTCCAAATTTTGAGTATAAGCCTGGATGTGGGAAATATCCATACCATTGAGCAGAGCGGCCGTGAAGAATTCATTAATCAGGTGCGGCCCAAGTCCTACCATAAATCGATGCACTCGGTCACTCATTTCAGCCACAATCGAGGGGGCATACCTCGCCAAGGAATCAAACTGGAGGCTATACTCCCGCACACTCATATTCCCTTGTTTAAGAGCCAAGAACCTGTCTACCCTTGCCTGACGAATCTCTGCCGGCTAGTAATGATGCAAGAAAGCCCCTGAGAACTCTTCCCATACCGCTAGAGATGCATTTGTCCCTCTAGACAATTTCCTAGTTTCATACCACTGAACCACAATATCCCGCAATCGGTAAGAGGCCAACTCTACTGACTCAGTGTGTGATGGATGCATCACTCTCAAAGTCCTCTGCATCCTAGCATTAAAGTTTTGCTGGTCCTCATTCTTGTTGGATCCGGTAAACACTGGAGGGTCCATGTTGATAAAGTCTCGAACTCTCGCGCTAATAACCCTATTAATGTGACCAACACTTGTACCTACATGGCGCTGAGCCTCAGCGGCTACCAATCTACTCAACAACCGTACTGCACTCCGCATATCCATATCCTCATCCTTAGCAATAAGTGGAGGTGCTGGGTTCCTCCTCATCTCCTCGGGTGTTGGCGAAATCGGATAACTATGCGAGGGTGTCGCATTTCCCCCGGGGCCTCACTCTGGCCTTCACTAGACATTGGTACTCTACTCATGCCCTCACCGGCCACTACTTTACCCTTCTGACTAGCCGTAGCTTTCTTGGTCATAGGCATTGTTGCATATATAAAACAAGTCAAAGGTCAAGGGCTTTATTCCCTATGACTTTGCTCTATTGCACGATCTAATATCAAGAAGGAAGGGTAACCGGTCCCTAAATGCCCTGTAGTTTCTTGTTTATACAATGTGGTGCACAACACATTTATAAACAAGACTCTACTAGACACGGCTTTTAGACAACCCAAGGAAAGAACTGCTCTGATACAACTTTGTCACGACCCAAATCAGAAGGCCACGACTGGAACCCGATGCCTACTCAACCGAGCGCCACGATGCTAATAATTCTCGCTAGAATTAATTTGGTCTCAAGAAATTTTGTTGGAAGCTTGTTGAATTGAGTTTTAGCGACTGCTTTTCTTTCAAATGCTTTGAATTTAGGAAGAACGATATATGATTTCTTACTTTATCATTCTCTGTCCAAATGAAAACCAAACTCGTATCAAAATGAAACCAAACTTGTATGACTTCTACTTTAATGGCTTATTACTTTAGATAGCCACCTAAGCCATTATGACTAAGAGTCATATGTCTTAGTTGTGGCTTCCTGCCACGTGGGGTGGGGTTTTTAACTTTTTCTTATAACTAATTAATTAATTAGGTAATATCCCGCTACCCGATAATTAACCAATTACCTACATAATTAAGAATTATATCAAATTACTTACAATTCTACTTATCTTAATATACTTTATACATCGTATTATCACGGTCATAGGGTACCTTGTATGGTACTAGTCAATAACTATCGAGTATTATAGCTCAAACTGTATTTTATCCCAAAATAACAAACTTCGGCGATACTCAATTTCTTCGTTTCGTTAACCCTCTGACCTTTATAATACTTACTTATCACTTGTTACAAATAGCATAGATACTTATGATCTCAAAATATTCTCATTCCTGAGTTTACGTCGATTAACTTATGACAAAACTTTAACGTACTAAATGCGGGATGTAACAACTGGCAATCCCTACGGGGGCAAAAAGGATCCGGGCATCCTCTGGAATTGACATGATGACCGACCTCTTGCGGTCACAATTCACGCTCGGAGCTGGGAACCGGTTGACTAGTTTCGGACTTGAAGAAGGCCTGCTGGTCCGTGAATACAGGCTCTTCCTTGGCACTGGTAAGTCACCAAACTTGGTGATGTCCTCCGTAGCGGTAGAGTCTAGGCCGTCAAAAAGGTTGTGAAAGGGGTCTGCCACTCATTGGGGCTCTTCGTTGAGGTGACTTTTCAGTGTCTAAGCCTCTTTGATCATGGAGTCAGTAAACAAAGGCAATTTAGAGAGATCTATCACTTCAAGTACGTCCTTCGGAGCATTGTCCTCTGCCCGAGAAGCACCATCCCCGGTATCTTTGTCGGCCTCCCTAACTTGAGGCAAAACGACTTTATCCCTATCTGGTTCAGAGATCTCGGCCACTGCCTCTTTATCGCCCCCCTGATTCGAGGCGAGTCGGCGTCGCCTCTCTCTGGTTCAGGGGCCCCTCTTCCCTCGAGTTGTGTCCGCACTAGGGTCACCAGTTCAGAGGCTTATTCTTCTTCTTCTTCTTCTTCTTCTTCTTCTTCTTCTTAGGATTCACCTCTCAACTGGTGGAGTGAGTCCGATGGGAGCTCTCGGGCGCTGGTACATTCTTTGGATTTGTGCACCCATCTCCTCCTTGTTTTTTTCTTCTCTGAGTTTGGAGCCCTGTTTCTCTTCTTCTCCTCACCCTATCTCGGAGCAGGGGACTCGGCGAGGCAATCCTCGTCACTGGATGTAGGCCTCATTGCGATATCCTTGGGAAGACCTGCAAAGAATAAAGAAATGAGTAAGGGCTCAGCAGCATGGAGGAAACCTAAGTGTTGTCCAATTAATAAAAGAATCTCACCATGATAACGGGCCTCCCACCGGCCCTTCGAAAGCTCACGCCATGCGCACTAGGAATATGGTTTATATGACACAATTACCTTGACCCACTCCTTGAGTCAAGGGAATACTTCCGGGACGCGAGCAACAACTGCACCACCACCAAACACCGGTAAGAAATAAGGAAAAGAGAGTAAAAATTTTTTTTTTTTGGAAAAATGAAACTTTACTTACGTTTCGTGTTCCGCTTCTCGAGGAACAACATGTACTCTGTCGGAATCAGGTATGAGGTCCTCACTCGACAAAATGACCTAGCCAACCTCAATCCCAGTCTTTATCGATGCTCGAGAATGGGGCTTTTCTAGCCCGACATGCAAGTTTAATTAGCCCCCCTAGAAGAGTCGGGGACTATATTGGCGCATGAGGTGGTCGACGGTGAACGAGCATCCGTCGATCTTGCTCACAAAGAACAGGAGAAGAATGGTGATCCTCCAGAACGAGTGGTTGATCTGGACGAGGCACACCTCGTACCTTCTGCAGAATTGAATGATTACCGGGTCCAACGGGCACAACATAAAGGGATAGGTGTAAACACTTAAGTATCCCTCGACGTGGGTAGTAATATCTTCTTCGGGCCCGGGAACCACCACGTCTTTGCCGGCCTAGTTGCAATCTTTCTTGACCGTAGGAAGAGTCTCTTCGGTGATCAAGAAGATATACCTCGAGACCTTCTCACACCGGCCCAGAACGGGTGAAGGTTTTTCGATCTTAAAATCGGCAGTCACCGAGCACCTGCCAGGAATAAACATACTAAGAGGAGGTTCCGCCGCTGGTTCCTCGCCGATTGGCCGTGATGTAGAAGTAGTTTCTTTTTGGGGAACTGTTTTTGAAGTCTTCACCATTTTCTTTTAAATGGAGGGTAAAAATATGAAAAAGAGGAAGTTAAAGGGGTACACTTGATGGTTCGAAGTGGAGACAAGTGAAAGTTCTTACAAAGATCTCAAGAAATCAGGATGCAAATGCTAGAAAATATAGATATTTCTAAGGAACAAGAGTAGAGAAGGTTTGGATGTAAAGTTCGAATGAATGAAGAAGGGGGTATTTATAATTTTCAAATGACGGTTCAAATCCAGGAGTGACCGACCAGCAACTGACGATTTAATGCCATTAAGACATGATTGACGAGACGTTTTGTTCAATTTGTCATTTCTGATGCGGAGTATCCAGGTGAGAATCAGAAGCTCATATCATTTCTCGTCGCTAACTCTCTAAAAAATGAGGGGACTATCTGTATGCGGTCAAAATCGAGCTCGATTATTACATGACAGATCGGACTCAGAACGCAATGGGTCGAGGATCGACCCCGAGTCTTGTCGAACTAGAACACTATGTCAGAACGTCTGTCCTCGAGAACATTGAGTCCATGATTTCGAAATCGACTCTAACCCCAGGTAAGCTCGAGGAGACATTGCCGGAATGACCAACAGAAGATCGGAATAGTGGAAGGCCGAAATATCTGTAACCGGTCAGATATCACGGCAGGAATCTCGGTACGTATCAATAGGGAACCGGAAAATCAACAAACCAGGAGATTTTTACCTTTTAAAAGAATTGTACCTAAAATAGGACTCCCCTACTATATAAAGGGGGTCTGATTACTTATAGAGTGCATTGTAACACGCATCCCAAAGCGATATATTATTATTCTCATCAACTTCTTGTTACTCTCTTGGTGTTTCTGTTATGATATCAATAAAAGCATCTTTGGCTCGAGGGTGGCAAACCTTCCTAGGCTAAGACTATTCAACTTGTATGGTTAGTATTTACTTTTTCATTATTTATTTCAATTGCAATCTAATTTGTCGTCTTGTATCAAATTAAATCACGTATCCTTAAAGCCAGTAATAAATTAAATTTTATCCGATTTTGAGAGTAAAAAACATGGATATGAATAATTTAAACTGCATATTGCTTATATATATAGAGTTTCATTGGCATATTGCATTTTCACCATTAATTAGTGACACATGATCCTATCTAATGTCTGCTTCCTTCTTCCTTTTTGCTTTTGTATTTTTTTTATAATTAGATATCCATAGGACGCTTATCCACTTATATGCATATGATCAAATTGCTTATAAGATGTAGTTTTTATTTCTTTGGGTTTCGTTTTAGTTTTCTCCTAGTAATGCTGATCTGATTTATTGAAGTTGCTAATGTTGGAAAATTAGTGATATCTTAAAAGGTAATATTTAATTTGACTTGGAAAATATATTTGTTTTGAAATATTATTTATATATACTTAGTATTTAGTAAGTTATTTTACAATTAATAGAGTCAAACTAGGCGTTATAAGTCGTTGGGGCAACGCCTATATAAACATGGTCTTTGGAGAGCTAAAGACACACTTTTCTTAAACTTCTTCTTCCTACTATGCATGACACTCTTGTAAACAATGACAAAGATTTTTCAAATGTCCTTTCTATCTCTCCTCTTTCTTCTGTGTTGGGTTTCTTTATTGAATTTTCTACCAGTTCTATTCCCAGTTTAATAACTGAAAGAGCTTCTTGAATCCTAGGGGATATGCCTAATTTGTTCTTCCTCCTATATGTTGGGTTTCTTTATTGAATTTTCTACTAGTTCTGTTCCCAGTTTAATAACTGGAAGAGCTTGTTGAATCCTGGGTGATACGCCTAATTTTATTCTTTATTGTGTAGGCGAAATATTCTTAAGAACAGTGTCCTTGACACGCCTCAAGCTTTACTAATTCTTATTCTCCATAACTAATTTTTCTAACAATCTTAAGAATATTTCCGCTCTGTTATTATGGAGAATACCAAATACATATTTTTGCTTAACAAACTTTTCTAGTCATTGTTCTGATTCCACTCGGCGATATATGTGTTCATCCATTATTTCTTTAGAGAAGATAAAGATTACAACTGTTCGGCTTAGCATATTCATCTTATCAATGATATGGAAGAAATCATCAGATGTGCAATATTGGTAACTTGGTATTTTTTCTCCCAATCATCTATAGTTGTTGATGAATGCTATTCATTAATCTTTTTGTTCTCTTTTAACTGCATGAGATTTAGTTTTATATTGTTAACCATACACCTACTTGAAAATTATATATAATATTAAATTAACTAGAATCTTGGTTGTATAGTATATGGTGTATTTTTTTTGCATTTTATCTTCTCGATTGATTGTCACGATCCAAATTTTGCTCCGTAGGATATCGTGAAGGCACCTATTCTCTAAGACTAGGTAAGCCTATCAACATGCAGAATAATTAAAATAACAATAAATACTCAACAACTCAGTACCAATAGAAATTCTCAAAAACCTGGCGAAATACAAGTCACAGCTCTAAGAAGTAATACTGAATATCTCTATACATCAAAGTCTAATGAAGATAAAGAAATAACATAATAAAGATAGAGGGCGACTTCGAGCTCTGCGGACGCTGGCAGATATACCTTGAATTTTCCACGTATGGACTAGCTCACTGATGCCTGATATGGTAGGATGTACCTGAATCTGCACAAAATGATGTTCAGAAGCGTAGCATGAGTACACCACAGTGGTACCCAGTAAGTGCCAAGCCTAACCTCGGCGGAGTAGTGACGAGCTCAGATCAGGGCCCTACTGAATATAAATAGAAGGCAGGGCGAACGTTTAACAATATAATAATAATAATAATAATAATGACAATGAAAATACAAGTAAGGAGTATGCCACAATTTAACTACACATAATAAGGGTAAATAATACACCACGGAAAAAAAAGAATTTACATATTTAGGAAAAACAAAACAATCAAGAGAAGTACCCCAATAGAAAAATATCAACAAATTCTTTCCCAAGGTACTGCCTCTTAGTCCCAAATTGTAAATAAATTCACAATGAAAATATATCAACAAAGGCACTCCCGAGGTACCGCCTCGTAGTCTCAAATCATAAATAAATTCACAATCTTTCCTTATATCACCGTGGGAGCCTTCATATTTAGTTTTAAAAATTATTTTTTCCCGAAATAGCATTCCGTGTTTTAGCCCATCTTATCACACCGCATGGCTTCGAGTAGTTCCCCTACTAGCCACGCGTATCAAGCCCACCTTATCTCACCACATGCGTTTCAACACCTAGACCTTATACCACCGCATGCGTATCAATATTACAACATATCACAATTCGCACCTCAAGTGCCCAAATATTTCACCTTGCCAAAGAAATCAACAATAATATTATTTTTCACAATAAGGAGCTCACGACTCAATCACAATGTATACAAAAATCACAACAAAATATTTAGGAGTGAACAATTCAACAGAATAATATTTCACAATTTAACACTGTTGTTTCAATATGATTTACGACATTTATATTTTAATACCAATTTCAACAATCAATATTTCATATTTTAACATCTCAATTAAGTAATTCAACTCTCAAATAATGAGCACAAAATAAAAAGGGAACAAAACTTCAATTAAACAGGTAAAGCAATTAGGAGGAAAAAGGTAAGGCATATTGAACATATAAAAGTAGACTAATGATGATGAATATAACATATTAAAATAATTTCAATTAATACATGGCATGGATTTATTCAGTTAAAGCCAGAATTTTTCACATTTAGCCCGTGTACACACTCATCACCTCGCGTACATGACTTTCAACACATCACAATTATCATGACAACACCAATCCTAAAGGAAATTCCCCCCACACAAGGTTAGACAAGTCACTTAACTCAAATCGCGCTATCTCAATCCAATAGTAGGCCTTTTTCTCGATTATCCAATTCCGAATGGCTCGAATCTAGCCAAAACAATTTCATACGATAAATATAACTACAGGAAACTAATTCGAACGATACAACTTATGATATTTACAAAAAAAATTAAAAAGTAAACTCGGAAAATCAACGCGGGGCCCATGTCATAAATTTACAAAAGTTACGGAATCCGAACCCTCATTCTGTCCAACCATACCAAAATTACTAAATTTCGATAACAACTCGGCCCTCAAATCCTTAATCTTAACCTTAAGGGTTTTAAAAAATTTTCCAACTTAAAACACCAATTAAATATTATAAACAACAATGGTTTTGGGTAATTTAACCAAAATTGAGTTAGGAATTCTTACCCCAATATTTTTCTTGAAAATCTCCGAAATATCGCTTCACCCGAGCTCCCAAAATCGAAAAATTGAAGAATGAATGTTGAACCCACGAACAGACCCCTTTTCTGCCCAGTGCTTTAGACACCTGCGGACAGTTTTGCGCGCCAGCGATCTCGCTTATGCGAGAAAACTCTCGCACCTGCGGCGACCACTCAACAACCCAGGTTTCGCACCTTCGAGCAGAACATCCTCACATGTGGGGTCTCTTCTGCGAGCCAAGCAGTGCACCTGCGAGGGCCTCCACTTCTGCGCCAACATTTTTCGCTTATGTGATCACGCAGGTGCGGGAAATTCTTCGCACCTGCGACTACCTCCCAGTTCTACCCATTCTGTTTCTGCGAGACACTGCCTCGCTTCTACAACCAAGCTTCCGCAGAAGCGATCGCACCAACAACAAAATTTTCAGTAGCTTCAACAAAGCGCCAAACGATCCGAATCCCGTTTGAAACTCATCCGAGCCACTCGAGACCTCGTCCGAATATACCATTATGTCCCGTAACCTAACACAGACCTACTCGGAGTTTCATGTTACATCAAACAACGTCGAATTTACGAATTTCACCTCGAATCACACTTAAGAATTTTCAAACATTCTAATTTTCAAAACTCGTGCCGAAACGTATTAAATAAGTCCGGAATGACATCAAATTTGGCACACAAGTCATAAATGACATACTTGAGCTATTGCAATTTCCGAAATCGAATTTTGACCCCGATATCAATAACGTCTAACTCCCGGTCAAAGTTTCCAAATATTGCCCATTTTCCAACTTTCGCCAATTTATGCCGAAACGACCTGCAGACCTCTAAATCAACATCCGGTTGCGCTCCTATGTCTAAATTCATCATATTGAGTTATTGGAATCATCAAAACTAAATTCCGGGGTCGTCTACACAAAAGTCAAACTACGGTCAATTTTTATAATTAAAACTTTCAACTTAAGGATTATGTGTCCCATTTCTTTCCGAAACCAAAACCAAACACCCCGGCAAGTTATAAAATTACTATATAGTATAGATGAAGCATAATTTAGGGAATCGCGGTTAAAATACTCAAAACGACTGGCCGGGTCGTTACATTCTCCCCCTCTTTAACAATCATTCGTCCTCGAATGAGTATAGAGACATACCTGATGTGATGAAAAGATATGGATAATGGATACACATATCATGCTCGGTCTCCCAAGTCGCCTCCTCGACTGGTTGACCCCTCCACTGGACCATTACTGAAGCAATGTTCTTCGATCTCAACTTTCAAACCTGTTGGTCCAAAATAGCCACCGGTTCCTCAACATAAGAAATATTCTTGTCCAAATTGACTGAGCTAAAATCTAACACATGAGATGGATCACCGTGATACTTACGGAGCATAGAAACATGGAATACTGGATGAATTGCAGCTAGACTAGGTGGTAGTGCAAGCTTGTATGCCATCCCTCCAATCCTCTCAAGAATCTCAAAAGGTTCGATATATCTGGAACTCAACTTGCCCTTCTTCCTGAACCTCATAACACCCTTCATGGGAGAAACCCGAAGCAAGACCCACTCCCCAACCATGAATGCAACGTCGCAAACTTTCCGATCCGCATACCTCTTTTATCTAGATTGGGTTGTAGAAGTTGATCCTGAATTAATTTAATCTTTTTTCAAAGCATCCTGAACCAAGTCTGTACCCAATAGCCTCGCCTCACCCGGCTCAAACCAACCAACCAGAGATTGATACCGCCTCCCATATAAGGCTTCATACGTAGCCATCTGAATGCTTGACTGGTAGCTAATGTTGTACTCAAACTCCGCAAGCGGCAAGAACTGATCCCAAGAACGTCCAAAATCCATCACATAAGCACAAAGCATATCCTCCAATATCTGAATAGTGTGTTCAGACTGTCTATTCGTCTGAGGGTGAAATGTTGTACTCAGCTCAACCCGTGTGCCCAACTCATGTTGTACGGCCCTCCAGAACCGCGATATAAATGGCATACCCCGGTTAGAGATGATGGATACCAGAACGCCATGCAGTCTCATAATCTCGCGAATATAAACCTTAGCTAGTTGCTATGAGGAATAAGTAGTCACCACTGGAATGAAATGAGCAAACTTGCTCAACCTCTCCACAATTACCCAAACTGCATCGAACGTGTTTTTGAGTCCGTGGAAGCCCAACAACAAAATCCATACTAATCCGCTCCCATTTCCACTCTGGAATCTCTAGCGTCTGAAGCAATCCACCTGGCCGTTGGTGCTCATATTCACCTATTGACAATTTAGGCACCGAGCTAAATACTCTACTATGTCCTTCTTTATTCTCCTCCACCAATAATGCTGCTTCAAGTCCTGATACATTTTGGCGGCACTCGGATGAATGGAGTACCATGAACTGTGAGCCCCATAGAGAATCAATTCATGCAAATCATCTACATTGGGAACACATAACCTGTCCTGCATCCACAACACACCGTCATCCCCAATGGTAACCTCCTTGGCATCGCCGTGTTGAACAGTGTCCTTGAGGACAAGCAAATGGGGGTCGTCATACTGACATTCTCTGATACGATCATATAAAGAGGGTTGAGAAATCACACAGGCAAGAACTCTAGTGGGCTCCGAGACATTCAATCTAAAAAACTGGTTGGCTAAGGCCTGAACCTCCAATGCTAATGGCCTCTCTGCTACCGGTAGATACGCTAAACTGCCCAAACTCTCCGCCTTTTGACTCAAGGCATCATCCACTACATTGGTCTTCCCTGGATGATATAGAATGGTGATATCATAATCTTTAAGTAACTCTAACCACCTCCACTTCCGCAGATTAAGATCTTTCTGTTTGAACAGATGTTGTAGCCTCCGATGGTCGGTATAGACTTCACAATGGACACCATACAAATAGTGTCACCAAATCTTCAAAGCATGAACAATAGATGCTAACTCAAGGTCGTGGACCGGATAATTCTTCTCATGTACCTTTAAATTTCTAGAGTCATAGGCAATTACCCTACCGTCTTGCATCAACACTGCGCCGAGACCAGTACGTGACGCATCACAATATACAGTATAAGACCCCGAACCTGTAGGCAACACCAACACTGGGGTGGTAGTCAAATCTGTCTTGAACTTTTGAAAGCTCTCCTCACACTCCTCAGTCCACCTAAACAGAGCACTCTTCTGGGTTAATCTGGCCACAGGTGCATCAATAGATGAAAAAACCTCTATGAATCGACGATAATACCCTGCTAGACCAAGGAAACTCCGGATCTCAATAGCTGATGATGGTCTGGGCCAACTCTGTACTGCTTCAATTTTCTTCGGATCTACCTGAATTCTCTCACTCGACACCACATGCTCTAAAAATCCCACATAATTAAGCCATAATTCGCATTTTCAAAAATTTGCATATAACCTCTTTTCTCTCAAGGTCTGAAGTACGGTCTTCAAGTGTTGTTCATGATCCTTCCGACTCTGGGAGTACACCAAGTTGTTGTTAATAAAAACATTAACGAACGAGTCAAGATAAGGCTAGAATACACTGTTCATCAAGTGCATGAATGCTGCTGGGGCATTGGTTAACCCAAATGACATCACAAGGAACTCGTAATCAACAAACCGAGTCCTGAAGGCAGTCTTCGGAATATCTGGATCTCAAATTTTCAACTAATGATAGACTGAGCGCAAGTCGATCTTCAAGAACACTCTAACACCCTGTATCTGGTCAAATAAGTCATCAATGCGTGGCAATGGATACATGTTCTTCAATGTAACCTTGTTCAACTGCCAATAATCAATACACATGCGCATAGAACCATCATTCTTCTTTACAAATAATATTGGAGCACCCCAAGGCGATACACTGGGCCGAATGAAACCCTTATCAAATAATTCTTGCAACTATTCTTTTAACTCTTTCAATTCTATAGGGGCTATACGATATGGTGGAAAAGAAATGAGTTGAGTGCCCGGTAACAAATCAATGCCAAAGTCAACATCCCTGTCAGGCGGCATGCCCGGAAGATCCGCTGGAAATACATCTGGAAAGTCTCTCACTATCGGAACTGACTCAACTAAAGGGGTATCTACACTGACATCCCTTACGAAGGCTAGATAAGCATCGCACCCCTTCTCAACCATACGCTGAGCCTTTAGAAATCAGATAACCCTGCTAGGAACATAATCTAAGGCACCCCTCCACTCTATCTATGGTATACCTGGCATAGACAGCGTCACCATCTTAGCGTGATAATCGAGAATAGCGTGATAGGACGACAACCAGACCATGCCCAAAATAATATCTAAATCTACCATATTGAGCAACAACAGATTGACTCTGGTCTCAAAACCATTAATAATAATTAAACACGATCGATACACACGGTCAACAATAATAGAATCTCCCACAGGAGTGGACACATATACAGAAGAACTCAGAGAATCATGGAATACACCCAAATACGGGGCAAAAAAAGATGACACGTATGAATAGGTGGAGCCTGGATCAAACAAGGCTAATGCCTCTCTATGCCAAACTGAAATAATACCTGTGATAATTGAGTCATATGCAAATGCCTCATCCCTAGCTGGAAAAGCATAATATCTAGCCTGACCTCCCCCTCTAGTGCGACCTCTACTTGCCCAACCTCCACCTTGAGCTGGCTGTGCAGGTGGGGTGACCATTGGAGCGGTAACCATGGCCTGAGGGCTTTATGGAATACGTGGGGTTTGATTAATCTATGGAGGTGCACCCCGCTGGAGTCTGGGCAAATCCCTCACCATGTGACGCGTGTCACTACACTCAAAACAAGCTATCAGAGGACGCTAGACAATGGCAATGCATAATAGGGAATCTGAGCCCTAGAATAGTCGGAATACCGCTAGAAGCTGGCAGTGCTGAATGAACAGGGTGACTCACATAGCCTCTACCATGACAGGCTACAACTAGGGCACAAGCACTATTATATGTGCCAGAATCGCGAGGCCTCTTGGCCTCCCTCTCTTCTCTCTCTCGGGCCCACATACCCTCCAATTGCCTAGCGATCGCCACTACCTACTAGTTTGCGATGTCCATCTCTAGCTCGCGGGCCATGCTAAATATGATACCATGGTTGAGCCTCTCAATAAATCGACGAACCCGCTCTTTGATAGTAGCAACCAAGGTTGGTGCATGCCTGGACAAATCACTGAACCGAACTACATATTCCGATACATTCATAGAACCTTGGTGCTATTGCTCAAACTCTGTGCGCCATGTATATCTAAGACTCTATGGAACAAACTCAGTCGAGAACATATCTGCAAACTGAGCCCAGGTGAGTGAAGCTGCTTATGTAGGACTACCCAACTCATACGCTCGCCACCACTGATAAGACGATCCCTTAAGCTGGAACGTAGTGCAAACAACACCACTAAACTACACAATATCCATAGTGTAGAGGATACGATGGAACTCTTTAAGAAAACCTTGGGCATCCTTTAACGCCAATCCACTGAAAGTAGGATGGTGGTACTTCTTGTACCTCTTGAGCCCGAGCTGCCCCCCCCAGAAATTGCTGCCCTAATCTTGGGCTGAACTAGGACAACCAGTTGCACTAGTATGACCTCCGGTGCATGATCAACCTGGACCCGTGGCTCTGGGGTACGAGCGGCGGGAGTTTGTGCTCCTCGCCCGACCTAAAATATGGCAGGAGCAAGTGGAATTAACCCTGCCTGAGTGAAAGTGCCAAACATGCTCAGAAACTGGGCATGTGTCTCCTGGAGTGCAGGGGTGGTAACAGGGGTCTCAAGTGCCTGCTCCCCAATTAGAGCTACTAGTGGCTCCTCTGCAGCAGCTCGTCTAGGTTCTATAGCTGCACCACGTGGCCGTCTTCGACCTCTGCCCCGGCCCCGGCCTCTCGCGGCTCTAGCAGGGGGCGCGAGTGTCTGATCATCGGATCCAGTTGTGCGTGTCCTCACCATCTGTGAGAAAATAGAAAGACAGATTTAGAATTTTGAGATCAATAAATTCGCACGATAAGGAATCAAAGAAATGAAGCTTCCTAACAGTTCCATAGCCTCTCGAAGATAAGTACAGACATCTCCGTACCGTTCTGCGAGACTCTACTAAACCTTCTTATGACTCATAACACCTATGAACCTAAGGCTATGATACCTGATTGTCACGACCCAAATTTCCCTTCGTAGGATATCGTGACGACACCTAGTCTCTAAGACTAGATAAACCTATCAACATGCGGAATAATTAAAATAACAATAAATACTCAACAACTCAGTACAAATAGAAATTCCCAAAACCCGACGAAATACAAGTCACAATCTCTAAGAAGTAATACTGAATATCTCTATACAGCAGAGTCTAATGAAGATAAGGAAACAACATAATAAAGATAGAGGGAGACTCCGAGGTCTGCGGATGCTGGTGGATATACCTTGAAGTCTCCACGTACGTACTAGCTCACTAATGCCTGGTTGGGTAGGAAGTACCAGGATCTGCACCAAAAGATGTGCAGAAGCGTAGCATGAGTACACCACAACGGTACCTAGTAAGTGCCAAGCCTAACCTCGGTAGAGTAGTGACGAGGTCAGGTCAGGGCCCTACTGGAAATAAATAGAAGGCATGGCAAAAGTTTAACAATATAATAATAGTAATGACAATGGAAATGAAACAAGTAAGGAGTATGCCACAAATTAACTACACAGAATAAGGGCAAATAATACACCACGGAAGAAAATAAGAATTTACACATTTAGGGAAAACAAAACAATCAAGACAAGTACACCAATAGAAAAATATCAACAAGGGCACTCCCGAGGTACCGCCTCGTAGTCCCAAATCATAAATAAATTCACAATGGAAACATATCAACGAGAACACTCTCGAGGTACCACCTCGTAGTCCCAAATCATAAATAAATTCACAATCTTTCCTTATATCACCACGGGAGCCTTCACATTTAATTTTAAAAATTATTTTTTTTTCCGAAATAACATCGCGCGTTTTAGCCATCCTTATCACACCGTATGACTTCTAGTAGTTCCCCTACTATAGCCACACGTATCAAGAACACCTTATCTCACCGCATGCGTTTCAACACCCAGACCTTAAACCACCGCATGCGTATCAATATCACAACATATTAAAATTCACACATTAAGTGCCCGAATATTTCAACTTGCCAAAGAAATTAATAATTATATTATTTTTCATAATAAGGAGCTCACAGATCAATCACAATGTATACAAAAAACTCAACAAAATATTTGAGACTGAACAACTCAACAGTCACAATTTAACAGTTTTGTTTCAATATGATTTACGACATTCATATTTTAATACCAATTTCAACAATCAATATTTCATAATTTAATAACTCAATTAAGGAATTCAACTTTCAAATAATGAGCACAAAATAAAAAGGGAACAAAACTTCAACTAAACATGTAAAGCAATTAGCAGAAAAAATGTAAGGCATAAAGAACATATAAAAGTAGACTAATGATGATGAGTATAACCGGAGAAAATAATTTCAATTAATACATGGCAGTGATTTATTCAGTTAAAGCTAGAATTTTCCATATTTATCCCGTGTACACACTCGTTACCTCGAGTACACGACTTTTAATACATCAATATTATCATGACAACACCAACCCTAAGGGAAATTTTTTCCACACAAGGTTAGACATGGCACTTACCTCAAATTGTGTTATCTCAATTCAATAGTAGGCCTTTTCCTCGATTATCCAATTCTGAATAGCTCAAATCTAGCAAAAATAATTTCATACGGTAAATATAACTATAGGAAACTAATTCGAACGATAAAATTTACGATATTTACAAAGAAATTAAAAATTCAACTCTGAAAGTCAACGTGGGGCCCACATCACGAATTTACAAAAGTTACGGAATCCGAACCCCCATTTAACGAAGAGTCCAACCATACAAAAATTACTAAATTTCGATAACAACTCGGCTCTAAAATCTTCAATCTTTACCTTAAGGGGTTTCAAAGTTTTCCAAAATAAAACACCATTTTAATGTTAAAAACAATAATGGTTTCGGGTAATTTAACCAAAATTAAGTTAGGAATTTTTACTCCAATGTTTTATTTGAAAATCTCCCGAAAATCGCTTCACCTTAGCTCCAAAAACGTTTTCCTTGAAAATATCCCAAAATCGCTTCACCTGGCTCACAAAATCACTATGCGAGAAAACTCTTGCACCTGGGGTGACTACTCAACAGCCAAGGCTTCGCACCTGCGAGCAAAACACCCACACATGCGGTGTCACTTATGCGAGCCAAGCAACACTCCTGCGAGGGCCTCCGCTTCTGCGATCACGCAGGTGCGGAAAATTCTTCGTATTTGCGACCACTGCCCAGTCTTGCCCATTCCTCGTCTGTGAGAAACTGCCTCTCTTTTGCGAGGTCGCTTCTACGACCAAGCTTCCGCAGAAGCGATCGCGCCAGCAACAGAAATTCCAGCAGCTTCAACAATGCGCCAAACGATCTGAATCCCGTCCGAAACTCATCCGAGACATTCGTGACCTTGTCCGAATACACCATTAAGTACCGTAACCTTAAACAGACCTACTCGGGGTTTCAAATTACATCAAACAATTTCAAATTTACGAATTGCACCCGGAATCGCACTTATGAATTTTCAAACTTTACAATTTACAAAACTCATGTCGAAACGTCATAAATGAATCCGGAATGACTTCAAATTTGGCACACAACTCATAAAAGATATATTGGAGCTGTTTCAATTTTCGAAATTAAACTTTTACCCCGATATCAATAAAGTCAAACTCCCGGTCAAACCTTCCAAAAATCGCCCATTTTCCAACTTTCACCAATTTATGCCACAACGATCTATGGACTTCCAAATCAACATTCGGTCGCGATCCTAAGTATAAAATTATCATACGGAACTATTGAAATCATCAAAACTAAATTCCGGGATTGTCTACATAAAAGTCAAATTACGATCAACTCTTATAATTAAAACTTTCAACTTATGGATTATGTGTCCCATTTCACTCCGAAACCAAAACCAAATACCCCGACAAGTTATAAAATCACGATATAGTATAGAGGAAGCATAGTTTAGGAGATCAGGGTTAAAATACTTAAAATGATCGGCCGAATCATTACATTGATACATATAAGTTATAAGAAAGTGACTCTCTTAAGTTTCTGTGAATTTTATTTTTTGAAATGATGGAAAAGCTCATGTTGTACTTTCGTTTCCATTAGTCTTTAACATGGTGAATTTTTTGTGTTAAGTTGATCAAGTGTAAATGATATTAAGTTATCTTATAATAAGCATATATAAAGAAAGAAAAATCATCTACCTTGCTTATGCTTCTCATCTTATAAGTGTCATATCAACCGGATATATTCTACTTCTTTAAGAATATTTACCCATCATTTGAATTAATATGTTACTTTCTTAAAGTATTTGTTGATGATGATATAGTATGGGTAGATGTTCATATTCTTGTGAGATCTTAATATTTTTGCCTTACATTTATTCAGATATGGCATAACTAGTTTTATTTGAGTCATGAGAATATCAATTTGGTTCTCTAAATAAAGTCCTTTAAAATGATTTATAAGTGACATATTAGATACTCTAAGGTGCTATGAGGTAATGATTCCTTTTGTGTAAAAAATAATTAATGTGAATAAACTACTACGATGATGTGATGTAGTCAGAGATAATACATGAGATAAGACCTTCATTTTCTTATGAATCTAATAATGTAGCTAAATAGAAGAAAAATCTTCGGGGTGAAGCTATATTATTAGCTTGTTATTTATAAAGTAGAACTCTTTATGAGTTGAGAAAAGGTTATCTCTTTAACCTGAAATTTTCAAAAATGTGAGGGACTGTGATGTCCAGAGTTATCTAGCCTGATCCTAAGAAGGAAAAATGTGAGAAAAATTGTTTATAAATGTTATAATAAAGCCTTACAATTTTTTTTTTTTGCAGCAAAAAAATTATATTGAAAGATAAAAAATATGTTGTATTTCTGGATTTGATAAGTTATGTTGCTTCGGGTGTCTTAGTCATTTGGATGAAGAAATGGTTGAATTATGACCCATTTCCTGTTGATTTGACATATTTCTGTAGAAGTTAAAGTTGCTTATATATTTAAATTTTTTTACTTTGGCACTTGACTATGGAGGATACAAAAAGAGATAAATTCTTATGTGTTGAAAGATATTTCAAAAGGCACTTGTACAAAAGTCAGTTTTATTTCATCTGAGATGATTTTATGCCTTACTTGAAAAATACTATGAGTTAGTATTGTGTATGTGAATTTTTAACTGTATTAGAAGGATACACTGATGATATTGAGATCTCTGATTCAGATGAAAAAAGCTCAATAATGATTGTGTGATCACCTTTTGGTAAGTGTTGTGGTATTAGAATTGCTTGGAAGTAAGGTTGATTAAGCAACCTCTTGGTGAGTTAAACAGACAATAATTATGTCGATGAATTGTGATTGCCAAGGTGCAATAACGATTATAAGAAAATAAATCTTTCAATGGAAAAAGTAGACACATTTTCTTAAGATAAAATGTCATAAAACAATTGCTTAGAGATGAGAATTTTTATACATATTATGTGTAATCAAAAAAGGATTTGGCCAATCCTTTGACTTATAAGTGAAACATCGAGGGGTTGTGAATTTTGCCAATTTGAGATGTATCAACAATGATGGTAACCCAACCTATGTGATTGGAGATCCCATAAAGTAGGTTCATATGGGTAATAACAAGTCATTAGTTGATCAAATGTGCACTATTAAATTATGTCTATTCCTATGGTGTGTGTGTATATAGTGGAAGCTTGCAAGGAATTTGAGGCCGAGTTATTAAACTCTTAATCCAAAAATCCATAGCCTATTGTAGGTGGTGTATTGTGCTGCAGAATACACTTGATGGATGGACCTATATGACTGTGGAGTGGGGCCTCACCTATGAAAATTTTGGCAATATTTCTAGAACACTTATGAAAATCAGGCGTGCGCATGGTTTATTAGCGCAAAACCTTGATAACAACATAAATTGTGGGGGTGTAATATGATGAATAAGATCCCTAGCTTACAACAAGAATTTTTGGTTCATAGAAGTTATCAACTTCACAAATTATTCTATAAGTTAAATCTTATTTTATCTATATCTGGTTCATAGTCTATAAGACTATTTACCCTTTAAAATGGATAACAATTAAATTTATACGCGATTTTAAGGATTTGTGGATTAATTCGATACAAGTGATTAATGACATTAGATAAGCAAATAAAATACAAAACAAATTGTCAAACTAGTGATGATAGCAAGCACGGGCTCGACTGAAAGCTTAACTAGAAGCCTGCCTTCGGTTCCGAGCCAACATTTGTGAAGAACTTATCGATAGAACCAAGAACTTTGAATAATTTGTAAAGTATATAAAATAAATGTACACAACCTTGTGATGCGTGTTACAATGTGTCTAATGAATAGTCAGCTTTCCTTTTATATAGTAGGGGAGTTTTACCCTTGGTATAATTCTAAAAAAAGTAAAATTCTTTCTTTTAACTAATTACTGATCTACTATTGATACGGGCCGAGATTCATGCTATGATATTCGGTTGGGCGCGGATACCACGATCCTTTGTTAATCGTGTGCGGTCGTTTGGCAATATTTTTCGAGGTCTTGTTAATCGAATCCGGTCCGAGGTCACGATTTCGATGGCTCAGGGGGCAAGTGTTTAGTTTGAGCTTTGATACGGGCGGCTCCCGACTTTAATATCGGTTATATGCAGTTATGTCCTCTCTTCGTTCGCCCCACCGGAAAATCGGGGTGCTTATTACCTCCGGTTTTACCTGTATACAGATAGTCCCCTCGTTTTTCAGAGGGTACATTTTCCGAAACAATAAGAAATGAAAGATGTTTTTCGGGTCATTCTTTCATACGTTATAACATGAAACAACGAAGAAGCAGAAATGTCCCGTCAGTCACATCGCTCTAACTTCGAGCACGTGTCAACCATCGGTTAGTTACCTCTGAATATGAAGCCTCACAAACTTTTTTCTATATAAGGTTTCACCCCTTGTTCTTTTTTCACTTTTCAACCAAGCTTCTACCCTCCAACTCTCAAGCTATCATTAGCCTTCTTCAAACTTTTATATCTTATCCCTTATTCTTCAAGATTTCATAGTAATTTCCAGGTTTTTACCAAGATTTTCTCCAAATCATTATACTCAACTCTTTATCTTTCAAAATCTTCTCTGGAGTTTTCAAACTTCTTCAAATAACAATGGCTAAAACATCTAAATCTGTTCCCCAACAAGTTGTTTCTTCTTCTCAACTGACCGCTGATATCGAGGCAGTTACTCCCGAAATTGTTGTTCTTGTGACGACTGCTCATGACGTGGCTGCCAACGATCTGGCCCCCGAGTCTCCCATAAAAATATTCATCCCCGGGGGCTGCTCAACTGTAGATGACTTTAAGGTCAAAAACCCTCTTCGAAACAAGACTGGAGTGAAAGAGCATCGAGGTATATATGCTCCATTACCGAGGACGTCTTTCCTGTAGTCCGAGAGGACTGCAATTGGGAAGGTAAGAACATAGTAGTCCCCGGGCCCGAGGATGACATAACTACACATGTGTAGGGGTACCTAAGTGTTTATACATACCCCTTCATACTGAGTCTGATGGAGCCGGTTGTTTTGGATTTTTGCAAGAGGTACGAAGTGTGCCTCGGGAAAATCCATCAGTCTTTATGGAGGATCGTGATCCTCCTTCATTACTTCGTGAACAAGATCGAATCTCGTTGGTTCTCCATCGATCATCTAATCCATTTATACAGTCCCCAAATCTTCCGAGGGGGACTAATAAAGCTTACACGCCGGGCCATCAAGTCCCCACTTTCGAGCATCGATGAAGACCGAGACCGGGGTTGGCAGGGATGCTTCGTTCGGGTGAAGACCAAAGACTTGATTCCACCCAAGTTCATGTCATTCCCTGAGACGTGGAATGAATCTCGTAAGTATAGTCTCTCCTTAAGCATCAATTATTTATTTATTTCCTTTCTTCTCATTTGTATTTGTGGTAATGCAGCTGTCGCCCGTGTTCCAAACTTTATCCCTCAGTTCAAGGAGTGGATCGAGGGTATTTATACACAGATATCATATTCTGAACGCGCATGGCGCATTCTCTCGAAGGGTCATTATTGGAGGCCCGTTCCCATGGTAAGGCCTACCCCAAATAGGTAATATCAGGATTTCTAATTTACATCATACTGACTCTTCTTTCCTCTCTTTTTCTTTTTATAGGTTTTCCGAAGAACACTGAACTTAGGCCTTTAGAAGTGGACAATGACGTGTCGTTGTCCGTTGGTCCCTCCGTTTTGGGACTGCTCGGGGCTGCAGTAGGGGAAAAGAAGAAGAAGAAGAAGAATAAGAAGAAGAAGAAGAAGAAGAAGAAGAAGAAGAAGAAGGATTCAGGCTCCCTAAGCTCAGAGAAGAAGGGAAAGAAAAGCTCTAGCTCCCGAGCACCTGACTCGGACTCACTTCTTCGGCCCAGGGATGAGTCCGAAGAAGATGATATTTTTGTGGCCCACGGATCGACCCCTCGCGAGGAGTAGGCAGGAACTGAGGGGGAGACTCATGAGGCCGATCTCGCTCAAACTCGGGATATTAATGTGGAGATGGGGGCTAAGACCCCCCGGGATGCCGGCTCCGCTATGAAGTAAGCGCCTGGTATAATAGAGATTTCAGAGACACCCTCCTACACCGAGTCCATGATCAAGGAGGCCCAAGTAGGAAAGGAGAGGTCCAATGAAGGGGTCCATAGCGCAGACGATCCCCTTTATTCCTTTTTTGATGGTCTGGACTCGTCCGCTTTGGTAGTGTTTTTTGGGATGGGTGACTTGGAAATTTTGAGGAATGACCCATCTTCGGAAGCTGATCAATCAATTCCCCGCCCCGAGTGTGGACCCCGGTCGCAAGAGATCAGTTATTCTTACCGTTTCGGAAGATTCCCGAGTACTGTCTGCCTCTATAGGGATAACCAGCTATCTCTGATGCCTGGTGACCGAGGAGGACTGGGCAAAATGAATGAGGTGAACATGCCATGCCTCTTCAATAAGGCGTAGTAGGCGCTGAACTGGGTAAGGCATCATCACGTCATTTTAAACTTTACTTAAATTTTGATATTTCCTTAAGTCCTTCATCATTTTGCAGGCCTCGGTACTTCACCATAAAAGTTTCCTCTGTTACCGGGCCAAAGTCAACCAGCTCAAGCTCGAGGTTAAGGAGCTTGCCCAAAAAAGTGATATGTACAAGCTCCTCATCGAGCAACAAGAAGGGGTCATTAAGGACCTTCAGGCCGAGCTGGATAGGTCTTAGAAAGAAGCCTCATTCCTAAGGCTGGAGCACGCCGATTTGGTCGAAAAAGTAAAGGTCTTCGGAGTTAGAAACGAGGAACTAGTCGTAGTGGCTAACGACCATACCTCGCAAGTCCAGCAAAAGATCGACCAGATAGACTAACTTCGAAAGGCGATGGACGAGGTCCAAGTCATGGCCAATGGGTGGAAGAACAAGATGGATCTGCTGGCCTCGAAGAAGGAAACTGCCCAGGCAAAGCTTTCTTCGGTAGAAGTTCTGCTTTGGGTGATGAAGGAGAAAGCAGAAAATCTGGCCCATCTAAATGAAGATCTCTGAGCACAACTGAGCTCGGCCGCCGTCGAACAGGATGCCCTTGGAAAAGAGCTCAAAGCAACGAGGTCTCAACTGGAGATAATCTCTGTCGATGCCGAGGAGATGGTGTCCTAATACAAGGCCGATGTTGAGGCAGTCGAGGCCCGCCTGAAGACCAATGTCAATTATGTGAGGCGGTTGTCTTAAAGGGAGACCCTCGAAGAGATCCATGCTCGAGTTTTTGACCTGTCTTCCGAGGTCGAGGAGGCAAAAAGACTTGTGGTCGAGGCCAAGAAACTAGCCGAACCCGAAGGTGAAGAGGGCTACAAAGGCCCCGATGGTTCTAGTGATGAAACGGGCTCCGGTGAAGATCAGACGTGAATGCCTTAGGATGTTTTAGTTTTTGTGTACATATTATTTGTTCATTTTGAGGCCGTTTTTGTTGGGCCAATGTAAAGATATTCCCGAATATATAAAATTTTCCTCTTTGACAATTTTAACTTTTTAGCATATTTTCACGATTTCTATTCTTGCAAATATTTCTAATGCCTTAGCGTAGAATATAATGTAGTAATAAGTCGTTTATTTTTCGGAGGTCCAAACAGAACCTGACCTCGATGCAATTTTTTATTTGCTCGAAGCTTTGAAAATTCCAAGCGACCGGAAGTTTTCCAAGAATGCTTAAGTGTTCTTAGACGATGCTTTTGTCGAGGGTAACCTTTTGGCAGGTTTTAAATTTTTATTGAAGGCCTTATGTTTTGATTACGGGCTTCGGATATCTCCGAGCTATTTTTTATCATGGCTATAGACTTTTAGGTTTAGGCACCACCTAATAGGTTTTTTTCCTTCGGGATTTGATAGCCCGAGATGCCCGAACTTATTTTGGACGACAGTCCCCGAGCGGGGATAGCCCTTGGGCTTGATAGTCCTCGAATAGGGATAGACCTTAGGCTTGGGTAGGGGTAGCCCTTGGTCTCGATAGTCCCCGAATAGGGATGGCCTTTAGGCTCGATGCTTTGAAAGGCAAAAATATCTAATAGTAAGGTGGGAACTTTCTTTCATTTTCGTTTGAAAAGTACAAGATCAAAAGCGAGTAAAAGCTTGTATTATGGCCTAGGTAGCCTATGCGGGCACGGTTCATTTGATAGTTTGGCCCTTACAATAAATCCTAACCACCGGGCCTAAGCTGTTCAATTACAAAGTTCCCTTCTTTCCTTGCTAAGAAGTCTATCCAGATGGCGATACCCTGTAAGGCCCCGTAAAATATTACAAGGTAATTTAAGGTTTCGTGGTGCCGAAGTAGGCTTACATGTTTAAGGATTGTAGAAAAGTTTGGTAGAAAAAGGCATTTCTGCAGTCCATTATGCGGCCGCAGAATCACTCTGCGCGCCGCAGAATGGCCGTAGAGTGAGGCAGGACTGGGCAGGTTTGGGTGTCATTATGCAGTCGACTATGCGACCGCAGAGCTATTCTACGGTTCATTATGCGACCGCAAAATAGGACTGTGGGCCGCATAGTGACCGCAAACCCAGGCAGAGTTGCCCAGTTCCGGAAGTTCATTTTGCAGTCCATTTCGCGGACCGCAGATGCATTATACGGTCGCATATGCGACCACAGATCCTGTTTCGGAGCTTTATTTTTGGGTTTTTATAACACGACCCTACTTCGTTAAATAGATTATATGTACCTTCAATTATTGCTCGAATCTTGGAAGATTAACAAGGAAAACTCACTAGGTCTTCATCCTAGAGGTAAGATTCTACACCGTAACCCTTCGTTTCGAAAGTTAACTAGAAATGGGTAATTAGTAAGATAATTCTTGGGTATGGGAGTTGGTTATTTTGCATGCATGTGTTATTAAGGGGTGTAGAAAGATTGTTGAGCTAAAAATGGTAAAGAATAGGTTGTGGGATGATGGAATCCTCCATAAAAGGGCCGTGAAACCTTAATGCACACCTCATGTTTGATAAAATGCTCAAATAAGCTCGAACCATGATCATCTTCCTAATTATGGTTCAATTTTGCTACGTTTTTAAATAGATTGAGGTTGCTAGAGTTTTTGGAACATTGTAGTAATTTAAGGAAGCTCAAGCAAGGTAAGTTGGCTAACTCTTCCCTTAAGATTGAACCTCACATTATTCTTGTAAGCTTCAAGTTGTTCACCACGAATCGATTATTCCGAATAAGCTTTGTGGCAAGAGATGTATGTTCTGTACGTGTTACATATGTTATTGTTGTATTGTGTTACTATTGTGAGAACGTGTTCAAAGTATGGATTCCACATCTAAATGTTATAACTTCAAGTCGTGTTTCAAATAAAAACTATGATGCTAAATTGTGTAGAGATTGTGATTGGTATTACACCTCCACCCGCATACATTGGGGTGAGGCGGCAACACCGTTTTGTGTAGATTTTTGGTATTGTGGAATACACATCCACCTGCATACATTAGGGTGAGGCGGCAAGGCCTCTTTGTGTAGAGTTTTGGTATTATGAAATACACCTCCACCCAAATAGATTGGGGTGAGACGACAAAGCCGTTATGTGTAAAGGTAGTTGTAGAGATTTCCTGACTGGAAATTTATACATGTTATTAGAAGTTCTTAACAAATCTGTTTGACTCTTATGGTTATCTAAGCCTTATGATTGTTACCACGATTCGTTATATCCATGTTGTATTTCCAAGTTCTTTAATAGAAGTTTTTATTTTCATACTAGTACTATTCAACATGTACTAGCGTCCCTTTTACCGAGGACACTGCATCTTTAGTAGATGCAGGTGATTCCACAACAGGAGACATTGATCAGTGATAGTGATACATCGTCTTCCCAGCTGACTTGGTGAGACCCACTTTATTTTGGGGTCATGTATCTTTTGTTCTTTGTGTATTGTGTTAAAGGTATAGCCGGGGCCTTGTTACCGGCACCGTCATTGTACTCTTTTATATCTATTAGAGGCTCCATACACATAGTGTGGGTTGTGTATTTGTGTGGAAAAGTTAAACTAAAAATGTCGTAATTGTATCTCATGCTTCCACTGTAAAACTATGGATGTGAAATATATTGTTTTGGAGACTTATTAATGAAGTTTCTATCCTTTTTATTTATGGGTGAGTTGGGTAGAAAGAAATCAAGCAGGCATGCTCGGCCGAGTTATCTCGGTTGAGCACCGGTTGCGCACCCCGAGTTCGGGGCGTGAGAAAGTTGGTATTAGAGCCTAATATTTTAATGTGTCACAGGATATCTCGGAGCCGTGTCTAGTAGAGTCCTGCTTATTAGTGTGTTGTCGACCACATCCATAATTAGGATGCTACTTGGGCATTTAAGAATTACACCCTTCTTTCATGTTCTCGATTGTGCGATAAAGCTGATTATAAGATTGTTCCTCCTTTAACTCATGTGTTGCTCTAATATTTAGTACATGGAGCCTAAGAAGAAGGCAAGAACTGGCCAAGGAGACAATGTCACCCCAGGAGTGGCAGTGAATTCTATATTTGATGATGCGGGTGAACACCCGAGGGGTGAGGATATCCCTCTAGTTACTACACTGCCTGATTCTACTACAACTGATCAGACTGCACCTGTCCCTACATATACTAAGGGTGCGACGGTCCCTCCAACTGATATTCCTACTCCAGCTTCCGATTCTGGAGTTTCTGATGGGGATATTAAGGGAGCCATACAGATTTATGCTCAAATAGTGGCCTCCCAGGCCCAGAGATCATATTTTGCACCCACTCCATCCAGTCAGCCAGGGGATTCTGCTAGTTCTAGGGTGAACATGTTTCTCCAGTTGTATCCTCTAGTGTTCATAGGTATTGATCCTGAGGAGGACTCCCAAGACTTTATTGATGAGATACACAAGAATCTCCGAGTTATGCACGATACTGAGACCGAGGGAGTGGAGTTGCCCTCCTACCGGCTGAAAATGGTGGCCTATTCTTGGTTTGAAATGTGGGAGGAGTCCCGTGAGGAGGGAATCCCTCCAGGAAGATGGAGTGAGTTCACCGATGCTTTTATGGATCATTTCTTGCCTTCCAGTATGCTATTCATGGGAGTTCACATGCCTGTCTAAGTATACTATTCACATGTTGCCCACTATGGAGGCTAGGGTGCACCGGTTTGTACATGGCCTTAGCCCCTTGGTTATTAATTAGGACGCTAAAACTACCTTGAATTCCGATATGAACTACGGTAAGATGGTGGCATTTGCTCAAGCCATAGAGACCCACAAATTGAAGAATAAAATGGAGTATTAGAGTAGCAACAAGGCCCGGTATGCGGGAAAATTTAGTGGTTCTTCTGGTAGTGCTGGTGCAAGGTCGACATTCAGGGGAGGTTCATTAGGACCATCTCAATCATTCACTCAGTCTTCAATGAGTGCAGTCATCTGGACCCAGTCAGGGCAACAGGGGACCCCACCACCAAGGTCGACCCGGCGGAAGATTTCAGCAGCAGCGGAGGCTCCCATGCCCTAAGTGTGGGAGGATGCACTTCGGATCCTACTTCATGGACCTACCTATATGCTATGGGTATGGTGTGAGAGGTCACATTCAGAGGGATTGCCACTTGTCCCACCAAAACATGGACAGAGGTGCGGCGCAGCCAGCTAATTCTGCAGCTACTACATCCATAACACCTCCAGCTCAAGGCACCCCAGCACCCATATGGCGTGGTGCAACTAGGGGTGGTGCACATAATTCGAGATGAGCGAGCAGATTTTATGTTATGCGGAGGTGTCGGGATTCAGAGGCTTCTCCAGATATTGTCACATGTATATTGTCCAATCCCATGATGTATATGCTCTTATTGATCCCGGTTCCACTTTTTTATATGTCAGTCCTTATGTTGCTATGGAATTTGGGATAAAGCCGGAACAGCTTCATGAGCCGTTCTCGCTATCTACTCTGGTTGGTGAGTCTATTTTGGCCGCGCGGGTTTATAGGGATTGTGTTGTCATGTTGCATGGTCGGGACACTATGGCCGATCTCATTGAATTGGGGATGGTCGATTTTGATGTAATAATGGGGATGGACTGGCTTCATTCATGTTTAAGCTTCATTGCCGAACCAGGACCGTTAGGTTCGAATTTCCAAATGAGCCAGTTATTGAGTGGAAAGGGGATGATGTGGTGCTGAAGGGTAGGTTTATTGCTTGCCTTAAGGGCATAAAGATGATTAATAAGGGGTGTATCTACCATTTGGTCCTGGTTACGGACACCGATGTTGAGGCACCTACACTTAAGTCCGTGCCTATTGTGAATGAATTTCCGGGAGTCTTTCCGGATGAACTCCCTGGGATTCCACCCGACAGGGAGATTGATTTTGGGATTGATGTGATGCCAGACATGCAACCTAAATCTATTCCTCCCTACAGAATGGCACCAACATAATTGAAGGAGCTAAAGGAACAATTGAGAGATTTGTTGGAGAAGGGTTTCATCCGGCCGTGTGTGTCACCTTGGGGAGCACCGGTCCTTTTTGTAAGGAAGAAAAATGGGTCACTGAGAATGTGTATTGACTATCAGTAGTTTAACAAGGTCACGATCAAGAACAAGTACGCACTGCCAAGGATAGATGGCTTGTTTGACCAGTTGCAAGGTGATAGGTACTTCTCCAAGATCGATTTAAGATCCGAATATCACCAATTGAAGATCAGGGAGCAGGATATTCCGAAAACAGCTTTCAGAACCCGTTATGGGCACTTTGAATTTCTGGTAATGTCTTTTGGGCTAACAAATTCCCCGGCAGCTTTTATGGATCTTATGAATCGAGTTTTCAAGCCATTCCTTGATTTTTTTGTCATAGTGTTCATTGATGATATCCTTGTATATTCACGCAATCAAGAGGAACATGCTAATCATCTCAGGGCAGTTCTGCAAACCCTATATCAGCACAAGTTATATGCAAAGTTTTCAAAGTGTGAATTTTGTCTTGAATCTGTCACATTCTTGGGTCATGTCATCTCTAGTGAAGGAATTAAGGTTGATCCTCAGAAAATTGCAGCTGTGAAGAATATGCCGAGGCCTACAACTCCAATAGAGATTCGCAGTTTCTTAGGCTTAGCGGGGTATTACAGAAAGTTTGTGCAGATGTTTTCTACTCTTGCCTCTCCGTTAACTAAATTGACGCAGAAGGCAATTAAGTTTCCATGGTCAGATGCTTATGAAAGAATTTTCCAGGAGTTGAAAGCAAGATTGACTATGGCACTGATGTTGACCTTATTAGAGGGTGTAGATGGATTTTTGGAATATTGTGATGCTTCAAGAATTGGGCTTAGGTGTGTATTAATACAACATGGCAGGGTGATAACTTATGCTTCTAGGCAAGTCAAGAATCATGAAAAGAACTATCCAACAAATGATTTAGAACTTGCGGCGGTGGTATTTGAATTGAAAATTTGGCGTCATTATTTATATGGGGTCCATGTGGATATATTCACAAACCATAAGAGATTTTAATATATTTTCAAGCAGAAGGAATTGAATCTGAGGCAGAGAAGATAGATTGAGTTACTCAAGGACTACGACATTAATATTCTATATCATCCGGTGAAGGCTAATGTTGTAGCGACTGCTCTTAGCCGGAAATCTATGGGTAGTTTGGCTCACTTGGAGGCATATCGAAGGCCGTTGGCAAACGAGGTTCATCAATTGGCTAGCTTGGGAGTTCGTCACGCGGATTCTAGTGAGGGAGGAGTGATTGTGCAAAATAAGGATAATCATCGCTTGTTGTGGAAGTCAAGGAAAAGCAATACGACGATCCATTGTTAGCACAATTGAAAGAGGGGATTCATAAACATAAGACCATGGCATTTTCTCTTGGCATGGGTGATGGTACACTAAGGTACCAAGGGCATCTATGTGTTCCAAATATAGATGGTCTCCGGGAGAGAATCATGACCGAGGCTCACACTTCTAGGTATTTTGTGCACCTGGGTTCTACAAAAATGTATCATGATCTTAAGGAAGTCTATTGGTTGAATGATATGAAGAGGAATGTTGCGA